>NC_090813.1:12543364-15055030 GCF_000390325.3 Nicotiana tomentosiformis | reverse complement strand
TGTACTATACATCCATCAATAAAGGTCTGATTTCTCCATGTTTTTCTTTAAGTTATTCTACTCTTGACATTGAACGAATGAAATTCTTACTTTGAGTATTCATTTCGTTTTGTATTATGCTTGTGATTGTACCGTCTCTGATTGATGAGTTGTTTATTTGTGAGTTTATCAGGTATGTAGATGAACTTATTTTGTCTTTTATGAATATTTTCTGTTGATTAAAAAGAAAAAGAAAAAGAAAAAAATTTCATGTAGTTTACAAAGTTTTCATTGGTTTTGGGTCTTAAGTCCTTGAAATAAAAATAACATTTTTCTTATTGTGGCAAAAATCTGAAATTGTCAACTTTAACGGGTCACGAGACTTGCAATTAACTTGGTCTAGAATGATATTCATTACTCTTGGGGTGTTTGATTACAAATTGCAAATTACAAATTGCTTGTGTTTTTCTTGTGCTACTTGATTCATGTCACTGTGACCTTGTGATTTAGCATGTCTAATTTAAGACAAACCCTCCAGTAGTAATAATAAATACATAGATATTAAATAAGTGTGTCCTATCTGTAAAAGTACACATAATTTGGATTGTTAAATAAGAATTAATATGCCATCAGAACTAATGTTGTTGTAAGCCCTCCCATATTCTTTGCATAGATACTCCTTAGATAATTCACATCGCTAGTTGTTTTAGGCACGTCTAATAAATATAATCGTCGCGGCAAGGGGTACGTTTCTTGTGGCATAATCATGATACATAACTCCAAATTCAAGTGCACACTTGCGTGACTTGATCTTACAACTTTAAATAATAATAAAATAAATATGTTGTAAATCGCGGTTGCGTTTCACGTGACGTGATTTGCAACATGTAACAAGATAACAAGTGCGCGATATCGCAACTTGTCTAAATAAATTCCATAATTGTTAAAAGTGGTATAGAAGCGGTAACGCATAAAAGGTTTGAAACATGTAATAAATCAGATAATTAGGCCAAGTTGTAGTCAATAAAGCGACCGTGCTACAACCACGGATTCAGGAAATGCTTTACACCTTCTCCCCGATTAACAGAATTTCTTACCTGGACTTTATTTTCGCAGACCAATAATAATAGAGTCAAATCTTCCTTTGAATAGGGATTCAAATAAAAGGTGACTTGGAACACCCAAAAAAAAAAAATCAATTCCAAGTGGCGACTCTGTAAATAAAATAATCCCTATTTCAAAAATTGTCACTTTAATTGGAAAAACTCTTTAACCCACAATAACGCACATATTTATCTTTGTGGGAGATAAAAAGGAGGTGTGACAGCTCTGGCGACTCTGCTGGGGATTTCATGAATTCGAGCTTGTATAATGACTTTGTTTGGCTTTATTAATTTTTGTATATATTGTGATTTATTTGGGCCTAATGTGTTACTTGTTCACTTTTTTCCGTTTTGATATTGTTGAACTGTACATATAAATTGTATCCTCTCGCACCCCTCTGAGTCTTCTTATAGTTAGTTATGTTGTGTTTGCCTACCAGCATCACAAAATTTCTGTCTTGAGATAAAGCCAGTTAGCCTACCAGCTTCTGGTGAAGGATTTAGTCACACATGCTTAGACGGGAGAGCCGTTAGCTAGCCAGTGTTGTTCTACTACTGGTAATGCTTGACGCTACTCGGCTCGGGTTGTCCGCCCGGGTGAGCCAGGTCTAGATACCATCTCCTTTAGGATTTACAAACTTAGAAGAACAAGCCATACGCAATGAATATCCCTAGTAGGCTACGCTTTATTTGCATCATGTGTATTTGACTTAGCAGCAGTCGACTCATGGGCCGAGTTTTGTTTTAGGACAGGTACCTAGTTGAGACCATTATGTTATGTTATGTGCTACTTGTTGTATTATTTGGGAGGCTTGCATGTCGACCGACTTTAGCATAAATCAGTTGAACGAATAGAGAAAAAAAAATGATGTGGTCTAGTGCATATGGTTTTTGAAGATTAATTTTTTAAAAAAAAAAAAGAAGAGAAAAGAACATAGTCGATTTTTACCGAACTACGCGGGTCTGATTCTCACCGGATGTGAGATACGTAGGCAAACCTCATCGGTTCCGGCCCCAATTTTCAAAAAACAAAAATCAAAAATATTTTCCTTTTCCTTAATTCCCTTTTTACAATTCTTTCCTTAGAAAATCCAAAAAAAAAAAAAAAAAACTAAATTCAAAAATATTTTTTATAGTCCCACAGTTTAGTTTTTATTTATTTATTTATATTCTTTTATGGAGTCCAAACACAAGAAATCGGAATTCTTGTGTGTCAATAATATGTTTGATCAAAGCCTAACCCCGTATCTGTTTAGACAGGTATACCATGAGTGGGGAAAGAGATAAGTCTGAAAAGAGGCCCAGATCAGAAGGGATACCAGATTTTCTCATTGTCGATCAGATACCACAGTTGTTGTGGGATTGGTGGAGAGACTTTAAGGAATATGAGCGAAACCAGATAAAGAAATACTTGGGACATTTGGTTCACATGATTACGATAAAGCCCAGGAGGGATGTGATTGAAGCTTTGATTCCGCACTGGGATCCTGAAAATAATGTGTTCCGTTTTACCGACTGTGAAATGACTCCGACCTTGGAGGAAATCGCCCATTTCTAGGGGTGGGGCCGTAATCTTCGCCGCCAAAGACCCATAGTACCAAAAATGTGAACGAAGGTAGGTTTCTGAAGCTTTTGAACATAAATTACGGACAATATAAAGGTCTAGGAGGCAAATGGGTTAAGTTGGGCTTTTTGTTTCAATTGTATGGCCTAGAATGTAATTTCGAAAGGAATGTGGGAAAATTGAAATCAAAGGAAGATAAGGAAACATGGAAGGTACATAGGAGTTTTGCATTTATGGTCACTTTTTTGGGGCGTGTAGTTTTCCCGGAAAGGGAGGGACGCATTGACATCCGCTTGGCAGGTGTAGTTGAGGCTCTAACCTCAGGAGGGGGTGATTATACTTTGGTCCCTATGATTCTTTCTTGCATTTTTCGTGCTTTGAATAGATGTAAAATGGGCGCGCGAAACTTTGATGGTTGCAACATTTTGTTACAGATATGGTTTTTGGAGCATTTCTATCGTCATCCTACGATCACTAATTTTAGTGAGCTATGGCCCAATCATACTTATGATCACCAGAAAAGAATTGACGAATGTGACTTACCAGAGGGGATTGGCGCCTGGAAAGAACTACTTCTTACTCTGTCTGCCAAACGGATCACTTGGAACTACGATTGGTTCTCCTCCAAAGAGGTCATTTGTGAGTCTGCATACCACTCTTATTTGGTACTCATAGGATTGGATGGTATTCAGTCTTATGCTCCACTTCGGGTGATGCGCCAATTTGCACGACTACAGGAGGTGCCACCAACACGAGATATGAGCAAGTTCTGTTATGATTTTGGTAAAGATCAACCTCATGACAAAGAAGAAATTATGAAAATTTGGTATGCAAGTAAAGTCTCGGAGTTGAATGATATGGTAGAAGACCGAGATCATGGAGAGGTGACCCCTGAATATATTACCTGGTTTCATAACCCTTCGTTGCTTAGAGATAGGCCTGAAGGATTCAACAGGAGGAGAAACGATCAAAGAGCTATAGAAAGGTTAAAAGAGGAATTGGAGCATTCCCGGATGACCATATCTAAACAACAAGCCCAACTGCAAGCCGGAGTCGCTCAGATTCATTTAAATATTGAGAAAGATTATCAATCGGCCTTACGGGGCATGGATAAAGATCTAAAGCATGCTCAAAGTGAGGCGGCCCGCTTAGAAGAAGAATTGGCAAGCACTATTGGTTTAGTTAGAAGAGTTGAGGCAAATAAAAATGTTGAAATGCATAAGCTGCAAGAAGACTTGAGTATCATTGAAGAGGATGCGCACCAACAACAATTGGAGTTTGATCAACAGAGAGAGCAGTTTGCAAGAGAAAGGGCCCATTCGATACGTTCAAAGGGTCAGTTTCTTGCACAATTGGAAGAAATGAAAAGTCATCAACATGCAGATTTTGAGGTAGAGCGGCGTCAGTGGATGATTGAGAGAGCTGTGCTAAACCTCCAGATTGAAGAATATGAGGGACGCGAGACTGAGATGGGTAACGCCCTCAACACTACCCAGATATGGTTGCAGAATTGTCACATGAATATGGGGCAAGCTAGAGAGAAAGTACTTCAATTGGCAGAGAAAGCAGCATATATTCATGACGATCATCGTCATCTAAACAATGAGAAAGTTGGTCAACAGGCACGTGCCCTCGTTCCACAATTGCCGGGAGTGTTTCAGAATTTGTACGAGATGTTGGAGGGAGAGTGGAGGCCAAGGGATGCAGACCATTGATGATTTCAGTTTAATAAAGAATGCCATTGAAGATTAAAGTTTTAGTGTAGTCAATTAGTTTTTAGTTTCATTTTGCATTTGTCGTATTTTTAATTTTATATTTGTCGCATTTTCAGTCATATTTATGTTTTTAGAGTAAAAAAAAAATGTTATTATTTTCCCCTGAACTACGTAATGATCTGATTCATGCGGCGACATGATACGTAGGCAACCCACAAAAAGTTCGATCAAAATATTTTTCAATGATTCTAAGATGAGGGATCAAAATGAGGCGTGAGTGAATATATATATATATATATATATATATATATATATATATATATATAAAAATAAAAAATAAAAAATAAAAATAAATAATAAATAATAAATAATAAGAGCGTCAATAAGAAGCTACCCCATAAGTCGGAATGAAACATGAAGCCTCCAAAAGCATGTTAGAAATAGTGACAATGATAGGAGCATGGCACATTATGTGTGATTCATATCTATAAAATGCTTAACCCTAACACGTTTGCTGTCAACATAAAGTAAGCTTAAGGTGGTTGGTTTGTGGTAAAACTGGCAACGCACCATTACTTCACTAGATCTAAGGGAGCGGTAGTAATGGCCAACGATGATGAGATCGAGTTGATCAGTGACGACCCCTAGGGTCAATCAGTTGAACAGGAGTCGGAGGAAATAAGAAAATTGAGACAGCAATTGTCTGATGTGTATCAAGCTTGGGTGTCTGGTCAGCCTCCACCCCATGGTCCCTCAGAAGGAACTTCCACCGTACCCCTGGCTACTCAACCACCGCCCCATGCAACGAGCGACCACATCCTACCACCAGGGTATGTGCCAAACTACAGCCTCCACGTTGCTCCTGGTACCTCTAATGTGCGACCTCCAGTCGCACCGGTCAGGAACACTCCTCTAGTTGTGTCTGACGCGCCGGCATACACAATCCCACCTCCACATCCTATGACGAGGCCAATCAACGAGCCACCATCTCATGCTTATGATGGCAAATACTACTCTCCAAACATGGCTTTCGGGGTCTCGGCTCCATATAATCAGACTCCTCAGTACGAGCCACCAGTGGAAAATGAAAAGCCTACCAAGACGGTTGAGTCGGATGAGATGGCCAGGAAAATGAAAAGTCTTGAACAGAACATAAAGAACATACAAGGATTAGGGGGTCACAAAAGTGTTTCGTTCAGTGATTTATGCATGTTCCCTCACATCCATTTGCCACCAGGGTTCAAGACCCCAAAATTCGAGAAATATGATGGACACGGCGACCCTATCGCCCATTTGAAAAGGTACTGCAACCAACTGAGGGGTGCAGGTGGAAAAGAAGAATTGCTGATGGCTTATTTTGGAGAAAGTCTTGTGGGGGTAGCCTCTGAATGGTTCATTGACCAAGATATCTCTCACTGGCATGTCTGGGACGACATGGCCCAAGCCTTCGTCAAACAATTTCAATACAACATAGATATTGCACCGGATCGCAATTCCCTGTCCAATATGAAGAAAAAGCCGACTGAAAGCTTTAGGGAGTATGCAATCAAGTGGAGGGAGCAAGCAGCTAGAGTTAAGCCACCCATGGATAACCACGAGTTGATCACTGTTTTTCTGGAGGCCCAAGAGCCTGATTAGTTTCAGAACATGATGTCCGCAATGGGTAGACCTTTTGCAGAAGCGATCAAAATAGGAGAAATGGTCGAAAATGGCCTCAAGACTGGCAGAATTGTAAGTCAAGCTGCTCTCAAAGCCACCACCCAAGCTATCCAAAATGGGTCGGGAAGTTTGGCAAATAGGAAGAAGAGAGATAAAGGGTCCATGATGACTTCGGGATCCAGGGAAGTTCAAAGAGGGGCATCGCATCCTTATGTGCAAATTCAGCAGGGGCAATCCAGCTACCCTCAACATTACTATCCCCCGCCAATTCCTCAGTACTCTGTGGGACCGCCACAATATACAGTGTTTAATGCTCAATCATATGCTCGTCCTCCCAATCAACAGGTACGGGCACCAGCTCCAAGATTACCCCGACCTCAACAGCAAAATTTTCGGGCACCCTACAACGCTCGTCCTAGGCAGGATTATGGTCGAGAGCAGAGGCCATTGGAAAAATTTACTCCATTGGCGGAATCATACTCTAGTCTGTTCCAGAAGTTAAAGCAGATAGGCGTGATTGGACCCATCGCTCCCCACCATATGCATCCCGATTCACATGGATTTCAAGCAAACGCTAGATGTGAATATCATTCAGGTGCTCCGGGGCATAGCACTGATGACTGTTGGACCCTGAAAAGAGTCGTAGAAAGACTCATTGTTGAAAAATTAATTGTAGTCACGAATGGCGAGGACCCTCCTAATGTGACCAATAACCCGTTACCAGTACACAATGATGTTCATTTTATGGGAATGATTGGCCGAGATCATGAATACAAGCCGGTTGGTCGAGCAGAAATGACAGTGGTAACGATTCAAGAGGGAACCAAACTGGAAGTAAGTCCAAGCCTAGATGCACCGTTGATTGTGAAAGGTTCCCAGAGCTCAGAAAGGGCAATTTTATTTGTTCCAAAAATCTCGAGGTTGGAGGTTCGCTCCAATGCTCCAAGCCCAAAGTTATACATCCTTGGAGGTCACCCCATCACAAAGGAGAATCAGGGCGGTACGACGGGTATAATAGAGCCGATCATAATCAAGCCTGCCACACAACCCCGTATAACAAATACGAAAACCATCCCTTGGAACTACAACAAAACTGTAGTAACCTACAAAGGTAAGGAAATCATAGAAGAAGTGGGGGAAACTGGAGGTTTGACTCGATCAGGAAGGTGTTACTCTCCAGAAGAGTTGAGAAAGGCTAAGCAAATCAGAGAAGGCCAAATGCCAATAAAGAAACCGGTCACTGAAGAAGAGGCGGAGGAGTTTTTGAAAAAGATGAAAGTTCAGGATTACTCAATCATTGACCAGCTGAGAAAGACTCCTGCCCAAATCTCTCTGTTATCTCTGCTTATACACTCAGGAGAGCATGCCCGTGTACTAATCAAAATCCTGAACGAGGCACATGTCTCAGAGAATACCACAGTGAATCAATTAGAGAAGATGGCCAATAGATTTTTTGAGGTGAACAGAATTTCCTTTACTGATGATGAACTTCCTGAGGAGGGAGCCGGTCACAATAGGGCTTTGCACTTCACTGTCAAATGCGAGGGGCATTATGTGAAGCGAGTCATGGTTGATGGAGGCTCGAGTGTAGATGTATGCCCCCTCTCTACCTTGCAAAGTATGAAGATCAATACCGACAGGATCCAACCAAGCAATGTTCACATCCGGGCTTTTGATGGCTCAGCGAGAGATACCATTGGGGAGATCAACCTCACCATGACGATTGGGCCTGTTGATTTTGAAATTGTCTTCCAAGTAGTGGACATGGAAACTTCTTATAACTTTCTTCTTGGAAGGCCATGGATCCATACGGCCCGAGCTGTGCCATCCACCTTGTATCAGATGCTCAAATTCGAGCACGGCATGCAAGAAATTATTGTTCATGGAGAAGACGAGTCATCCATTTATAAAGACCCGTTAATCCCATGTATTGAGGCCAAGGAAGGATTTGAGTCTATTGTCTATCAGGCTTTCGAAGTGGTCACTGTGGACCATGTTGAGGAAGGAAAACCCATTCTACATCCGCGTCTCTCTGCCACATCTGTAATGGTGGCTGCACTTATGATGAGACAAGGTTATGAGCCAGGAAAAGGTTTGGGGGCATCATTGCAAGGAATTTCAGAACCCATTTCTCCGTTCAGTAACAGAGGTACTTTTGGTTTAGGCTTCAGGCCAACACAAGCAGATGAAGACAAAGCCAAGCACCGCAAAAAGTATGGGTGGGTCTTGCAGCAACCGATCCCTTACATTTTCTGCACTTTTGTCAAGCCACGATTCAAACATGGCCAAAATGCCTCGGCGCATGCAAACATTGATGAAATTTGCCATGGCCTCAGCCAGATGTTTTCTGAAGTGAATATGATCTAGGCTGGTGAAGGCACTAGTCATGCCGATATGCAACTAATTGGCCCAGAAACCATGCTCAATAACTGGGAAGCAACTCCTCTCCCCACAAGGAAGGAGTCTTGGTAGTTGACTTTTGCAGTTTCTTTCTTTTGTACTTTGGGTTACTTTCAGGGTTGTAATCCAAATATCTTAGTATGATGGTTTTATTTTGACGTTAACTCTTCTATCTTTTCAAATTCAATGAAATACAGTTCAGTTTCATATTTTATCTTTTCCTTTTCCTAATTCCTGCCATTTTATTTCCATTTCAGTTCTGTTAATGCCGGCTTTAATAACATGACATGCATGCGAAATTCACGCCCAGATCTCAAAAGGCTATCTAATTTTGAAATAATGCATCAAGAGGTCGAATATGATGAAGATAAGATTTTTGATGAAATAAAAAGAGAGTTGGAACAATTTGAAAACAAACCTAGGCCCAACCTCAATGAAACTGAGCCAATTAATATCGGAGGTCATGAAGAAGTCAGAGAAACAAAGATAAGCATTCACACTAAACAAAAAACCAGAGATGCCTTGATTCAACTTTGATTTGAGTATAGAGATGTGTTTGCCTGGTCTTATGATGATATGCCTGGTTTAAGCGTCGATTTAGTGGTTCATAAACTTCCCACGTATCCTGATTTTCCACCAGTCCAACAGAAGCAGCGAAAATTTAAAACGGACATGAGTGATAAAATCAAAGAGGAAATAATGAAGCAATTGAGCGCCAATGTTGTCAGAGCCGTACGATACACCACTTGGGTGGCAAATGTTGTGCCCGTGCCAAAGAAAGATGAAAAAACTAGAGTCTGTGTTGACTACAGAGACCTGAACAAAGCAAGTCCGAAGGATAATTTTCCTTTGCCGAACATCCATATTCTTGTAGATAATTGCGCAAAGCATGAGATACAGTCGTTCGTGGATTGCTATGCTGGGTACCACCAGATTCTAATGGATGAGAGTGATGCAGAAAAGACCGCTTTCACCACTCCATGGGGTACCTATTGTTACAGGGTCATGCCATTCGGTTTAAAGAATACAGGGGCAACTTACATGAGGGCCATGACCACTATTTTTCACGACATGATGCACAAAGAGATTGAAGTATATGTCGATGATGTCATCATAAAATCAAAGACACAGGCTGACCACGTGAATAATTTGAAAAAGTTCTTCGAACGGCTTCGATGGTATGACCTTAAGCTCAATCCAGCCAAATGTGCGTTTGGGGTTCCATCTGGGAAACTCCTCGGTTTTATAGTCAGTCGAAGAGGCATCGAATTGGATCCATCTAAGATAAAGTCTATTCGAGATCTGCCACCCCCGAAGAACAAAAAGGAGGTCATGAGTTTGCTCGGAAGGTTGAACTACATCAGTAGGTTCATTGCTCAGCTCACAACCACGTGCGAGCCCATCTTTAAGTTGCTGAAAAAGGATGCTGCAATCAAGTGGACAGACGATTGCCAAAATGCTTTTGACAGGATCAAATATTATCTATCAAAACCTCTTGTACTGGTCCCACCTGAACCTGGTAGGCCTTTGTTTTTGTATCTATCGGTGATGGATAATTCTTTTAGATGCGTTCTGGGGAAACATGATGCGACGGGCAAAAAGGAACAAGCAATATATTATTTGAGCAAGAAGTTCACAAATTATAAGGTTAAGTACACCCTTTTAGAAAGGACATGTTGTGCTTTGACTTGGGTCGCTCAGAAGTTGAGACATTATCTTTTGGCCTATACCACTTACCTCATATCTAGAATGGATCCTCTGAAGTATATTTTCCAAAAGCCAATGCCCACCGGCAGGCTCGCAAAATGGCAAATCCTGCTCACAGAGTTCGACATCATCTATGTCACTCGCACTGCGATGAAAACACAGGCTTTGGCCGATCATTTGGCAGAGAATCCAGTTGATGATGAGTACAAGCCACTTACCACATACTTCCCAGACGAAGAGGTCAACTCAATAGAGGAAGTAGTTCCAGACGACAACCCTCTATGGAAAATGTATTTTGATGGAGCTGTCAATATCAAAGGAGTTGGGATCGGGGCAATACTCATCTCACCTATTGGACAGTATTACCCTGTAACAGCCCGGCTTCGGTTCTTCTGTACCAATAATACGGCAGAATATGAAGCATGTATCATGGGTTTGAAAATGGCCCTCGATCTGGATGTGCATGAACTATTGGTTATGGGAGATTCTGACTTGCTTATCCGGCAAGCCCAAGGTGAATGGGAGACTCGAGACATCAAGCTTATTCCATACAGACAATGTGTACAAGATTTGAGCAAAAGATTCAAATCCATCGAGTTCAGGTACATTCCCAGGTTTCACAACGAGCTAGCCGATGCTTTGGCTACTTTAGCCTCGATGCTCCCTTATCCGGGAAACACCCATATCGATCCACTAGAAATCCAAGTTCGGAATCAACACGGTTACTGCAATACAATTGAGACAGAACCAGATGGTGAACCATGGTATCATGACATAAAACGATTCCTGAAAATGAGAGAATACCCAGAGCACGCCAAGGGAGATCAAAAAAGAACTATAAGGAGGCTCGCCAGCGGTTTCTTCCTGAATGGGGAAATTTTGTACAAAAGGACCCCAGATTTGAACTTGTTGAGATGCGTAGATGCAACACAAGCTAAGCGGATCATGAGTGAAGTGCATTCGGGGGTATGCGGAACTCACATGAATGGATATGTTTTGGCGAAGAAGATTCTGCGGGCAGGGTATTATTGGCTTACAATGGAGCGAGATTGCTTCAGTTTTGTTCGCAAGTGTCACCAATGCCAGATTCATGGTGACCTGATTCACTCGCCACCTTCAGAGTTGCATCCCATGTCCTCTCCTTGGCCTTTCGTTGCTTGGGGAATGGATGTTATTGGGCCAGTTGAGCCAAAGGCTTCAAATGGGCATAGATTCATTTTGGTCGCAATTGATTACTTCACCAAGTAGGTGGAAGCCGTCATCTTCAAAGCAGTCACCAAGAAAGCAGTGGTAGACTTTGTTCATTCCAACATCATCTACCGCTTTGGTATCCCAAATACCATTATCACTGACAATGCAGCCAATCTCAATAGTAATTTGATGAAGGAGGTATGCGAGCAATTTAAAATTATGCATCGCCATTCTACCCCTTACCGGCAAAAAGCCAATGGAGCCGTTGAAGCGGCGAACAAGAACATCAAGAAGATTCTTAGGAAAATGATCCAAGGCTCGAGACAATGGCATGAAAAGTTGCCTTATGCTCTTCTGGGATACCGCACGACTGCTCGCACATCTGTTGGTGCAACTCCTTATCTGTTGGTATATGGGACAGAAGCTGTAATACCGGCTGAAGTCGAAATTCTCTCTCTTCGGATCATTGTGGAGTCGGAGATTGAAGATGCAAAATGGGTAAAGACCCGATTAGAACAACTAATGTTGATTGATGAGAAACGGCTAGCAGCAGTATGCTTTGGCCAGTTATACCAGCAAAGAATGGCACGCGCTTACAACAAGAAAGTGAGTCCAAGGTACTTCAGGGTAGGCCAACTCGTTCTGAAATGCGTTCTTCCACACCAGCTAGAAGCTAAAGAAAAGTTCGCCCCAAACTGGAAAGGACCCTACATCATCAAGAAAGTGTTACCAAAAGGGGCCTTGCACTTGGTAGATGAAGAAGGACGGGTACCAGACATGACTATTAATGCAGATGCAGTCAAAAGATATTATGTCTGATATATACCCACTATGGAACTTTCGCGCATGATTTTCTTAGATCGAGATGACGAAGGCTACCATTGCTCGCTATTCCAAGCAAGTGTCACCCTTTTGTTACCCCTTTTAAGCTGTATTTTTCTTCTTCCGTGTTTTTCACTTTTTGGAACATGTGTACTTGCAAAAAAAAACAAATTTTCTGAGTTTATTGAACTACGTCCGACCTGATTCCGAAAGGATACGTAGGCAGCCTTACCATGGGTTCGGTCCCCATTGCAACAAAAATCCATATTCCCAATATTCCAAAACTGGGGCAGAAGTTTGTTTTTATCTTACAGTTTTTTCCTGTAGAAACAGTTCCAAAGGTTGTAATTCAGTTCAAGGTTCCTTTCACCTTTTCCTGTTAAGAACTTCTGATCGATCTTTGAGAATACTTGAAGTCCCCATGCCAGGGGCATCAGCCAACCTTCCCGCGTGTCGTATCTTAGTTAAAAAAAAAAAAAAAAGAAGAAGAAGAAGAAATGAGAGAGTCTTATCGGTGAAAACCCGTATGGGCACTGTAAGGCACCAGTGATTAGAGAAATGAGAGAGGTCAGTTAGTGAAAACCCGCAAAGGGCGCTACTAGCCGAATGAGGGTCTTCCATGCTCCGACATGAGCACAACTAAGACAGTTTCAAGATGAACATTTGCGACGTATTTTGAGAATTAGACAGCTCAGACAGATCAGGCGTCCAGTCCAAAATGCATGTCATGATTCATTGAAGTCGGCACATATCTCCAGATAAGTCTCCTTATTTCTCTCCCCGAAAGGGACACTTTTTATTTAGACACAATTCCTTTTTCATTTCCAATTGCTCTTCTATTCTTTTCCATAATTTTTCCTAGATTCCCTTCCGGTCTAATCTTGCATCAAAAGCAAAGCAAAACTGGCTACAGTTTCCCCGTAATACCGAGTATAATTTGGAGCATATACGGCATTGACGAAGGCAGGAATCCATATGTGATCTCTTTAGATAAGGCGGACAAAGTGTCTCAAAGAAACTGAAAAGGCCGCCTAAGCAAGACTCGCTTCATGGGAAAAGTTGATAAGCACTACAGACAAAAATTGGTTCTAGGTGAAAGACAACTAAGTTTGATTTTAAAGGAAAATTGCCTTGCCTTAGGGACAAGGATTAGCGGTACCATGGACATCCGGGTATGAAACAGCTAGGGGCAACGTCAGAAAGACAATGTCTCTAGAAAGTGATACAGAGTATTCGGGAACCTCGGTATCACACTGACAAAATCAGTTCTTCGACAGCGGAGGGGTGAATTCAAACTACAAAGGGCATCAAGGCTACAAACCGACCACTACTTTAAAAACTCACGAATCTTTCTTTGTTTGAAGCAGGATCAAAGCAGTGCAGAATGGCGATTCTTAAAGGACGAATGTCACCAAGGTAGGTTTCGTCAAAATCTCCACTTTCCTTTATTTGCAGCATGCACCACTACTGTTCATACCTCCTACTTTTCGTAGCTTAACCCAGGTAGAACCTTTTCGCCTAGGGGGATCCAGTTCATAGTTCCGGGTAGAAGTACTCTTCGCTCAGGATGTTTTATGTAGCTTAACCCAGGTAGAACCTTTTTCGCCTAGGGGGATCCAGCTTATAGTTTCGGGTAGAAGTACTCTTCACTCAGGTTGCTTTTCGTAGTTTAACCCAGGTAGAACCTTTTTCGCCTAGGGGGATACAGCTCATAGTTCCGGGTAGAAGTACTCTTCGCTCAGGATGTTTTACGTAGCTTAACTCGGGTAGAACCATTTCGCCTAGGGGATCTAGCTCATAGTTCCGGGTAGAAGTACTCTTCGCTCAGGATGTTTTACGTAGCTTAACCCAGGTAGAACCTTTTTGCCTAGGGGGATCTAGCTCATAGTTTCGGGTAGAAGTACTCTTCGCTCAGGATGTTTTACTTATCTTAACTCAAGGTAGAACCTTTTCGCCTAGGGGGATCCAGCTCATAGTTGCGGGTAGAAGTACTCTTCACTCAGGATGTTTTATGTAGCTTAACTCGGGTAGAACCTTTTCGCCTAGGGGGATCCAGTTCATAGTTTCGGGTAGAAGTATTCTTCGCTCAGGTTGTTTTACATAGTTTAACCCTGGTAGAACCTTTTCGCCTAGGGGATCCAGTTCATAGTTCCGGGTAGAAGTACTCTTCGCTCAGGATGTTTTCCATGGCTTAACTCAGGTAGAACTTTTTCACCTAGGGGGATCCAACTCATGTTCCGGGTAGAAGTACTCTTCGCCCAGGTTGTTTTTCGTAGCTCAACCCAAGTAGAACCTTTTCACCTAGGGGGATCCAGCTCATAGTTCCGGGTATAAGTACTCTTTGCTCAGGATGTTTTACGTAGCTTAACTCAGGTAGAACCATTTCGCCTAGGGGGATCCAGTTCATGGTTCCGGGTAGAAGTACTCTTCGCTCAGGATGTTTTTCATGGATTAACTCAGGTAGAACTTTTTCACCTAGGGGTATCCAACTCATGTTCCGGGTAGAAGTACTCTTCGCCCAGGTTGTTTTTCGTAGCTCAACCCAAGTAGAACCTTTTCGCCTAGGGGGATCCAGCTCATAGTTCCGGGTATAAGTACTCTTTGCCCAGGTTGTTTTTCGTAGCTCAACCCAAGTAGAACCTTTTCGCCTAGGGGGATCCAGCTCATAATTCCGGGTATAAGTACTCTTTGCTCAGGATGTTTTACGTAGCTTAACTCAGGATGAACCATTTCGCCTAGGGGGATCCAGCTCATAGTTCCGGGTAGAAGTACTCTTTGCTCAGGTTGTCTTACGTAGTTTAACCCGGGTAGAAACTTTTCGCCTAGGGGGATACAACTCATATTCCGGTTAGAAGTACTCTTTGCCCAGGTTTGCTTTTCGTAGTTTAATCCAGGTAGACCCTTTTCGCTCCGGGGATTCAGCATTTTTTCAGTAATACAGGGCGCCAACCCCTGGTTACATTATCCTTCCCAGTAATATAGGGCACCAACCCCTGGTTATATTTTCTTTTTAGTAATACAGGGCACCAACCCCTGGTTACATTTTCTTTTTAGTAATACAGGGTGCCAACCCCTGGTTACATTTGCTTTTCAGTAATACAGGGCGCCAACCCCTGGTTATATTTTCTTTTCAGTATAGGGTACACCAATCCCCGATCTCCTTACCAGTATAGGCTACACCAATCCCTAGCTGTGTTATCCAATATAGGATACTTCATTCCCTAGTTGATTTGAGCTTAAATGCATGGTACACCACTTATTGATATCATTGCCAATATAGGGTATCCCATTACCTTGCCATATTTTCCCAACATAAGGTACACTAATACTTAGTTGAGACATTCTTTTGGGATCATGACCTTTTCAGGATACACCATTCCCTTTTATTTGCTTTCAATAAACAAGTAGTTTAGAATTTTATTACAATAATTCACGAAATTTTCCTAGTGAAAACTGGGGCAGAAAAATTTTGTTCGTTTGTTTGTTGTGATGTCTGAGCAGGTTTTACCGCGAGGCACAGTGTTCGAGATGAACAAAAGAAAAGTCTCAATCCAAAATAAAGAAAAGAAAAGGAAAAGAAAGTGAATCCAAATACAGAAGCAGATGGAAAGGATACGGACTATTCAAGACATGACTGAAGTTACGAGCTTCACATTTCCCGTTTTGCTCAGAAGAAGTCGTAGAAGAATGAACAAGCATTTACAACTAGCAAGCATCAAGGTTCAGATCAGAGTTTGCATGAACAACCAGTCAAGATTCAAGATCAAGCTTCAAAAGACTTATAGATAGGAATCTTGTAACTCATAGTGGATAGGCTTGTTTAGTTTCTTTCAATTCTGATGTAATAGCAAGACCATGGACCGGAGCCTCGACGGAACCTCACTCGACACTCTAACTCATCATTCCATCACTATCCTTGAACTACACGCGACCTGATTCCCTTATAACCCGGGATATGTAGGCAGTCCAAAACCAGGACTCGGTTGTACCTTTTTCTTTTATTTTCTTCCTCTTTTGAGTAACGATATGGTCAAAACTTAGTCACACAGCTCACTTTATCTTTGCCTGAAAACTTTTAATGTTTCCAAGCAAAGAGGGGCATGCTGTGAGCACCTAATTTTTTATCGTGCTTGAATATTTCCCGCTCACATCTTCCCACGCGTGTCCCCCACTCTTTGTCCCCCACACTTTGTCCCCACTCCACTTTCTCTTGTCCCCCATGCTTGTCTCCCCACACTTTGCTCTCCATTCCACTCTCCATTGTTCCCCATTCCTTGTCCCCCATGCTTGCCCCCATACTTTGCTTTGTTCCCCACTCCTTGTCCCCCACACTTTGCTCCCTACTCACAACCCCCAACATCCCCCCTATTCCCTAAAAGAAACAGACATATCCCTCCCTGAAAGGGGGATCCTTGCCCATCTCCTGTCCACTCTCTCGGACCTACATAGAAAAGGGGGAGCAACAAAAAAACGAAAAAAGAAGAGAAAGAGAGAAAAAAGACCTTTCTTCCATTTTTTTTTTAAAAAAAAAAGGAAAACGGAAACAGAGAAAAGGAAAAATCAGCCATGAAACAACCTTGAAACCAATTGTTTTACCTCCACGAAACCTAGCAGATCCTAACCAAAAATGGAATAGATTGAGTGAAGCTTTCTGTCAAGTCCGGTTTCTTTCTTCTTCTTCTTTTTTATTTTTGAGAGCTTCGTTTGAGTTTGTCGGCGAGGCTGTCCGGTCGAGTTTTGAAGAAAGATCCCTGACCATTATTTTCGTTGTATTATACATCCATCAATAAAGGTCTGATTTCTTCATGTTTTTCTTTAAGTTATTCTACTCTTGACATTGAACGAATGAAATTCTTACTTTGAGTGTTCATTTCGTTTTGTATTATGCTTGTGATTGTACCGTCTCTGATTGACGAGTTGTTTATTTGTGAGTTTATCAGGTATGTAGATGAACTTATTTTATCTTTTATGAATATTTTCTGTTGATTAAAAAGAAAAAAAAGAAAATTTTTTATGTAGTTTACAAAGTTTTCCTTGGTTTTGGGTCTTAAGTCCTTGAAATAAAAATAACATTTTCCTTATTGTGGCAAAAATCTAAAATTGTCAACTTTAACGGGTCACGAGACTTGCAATTAACTTGGTCTAGAATGATATTCATTACTCTTGTGGTGTTTGATTGCAAATTGCAAATTACAAATTGCTTGTGTTTTTCTTGTGCTACATAATTTATGTCACTGTGACCTTGTGTTTTAGCATGTCTAATTTAAGACAAACCCTCCAGTAGTAATAATAAATACATAGATATTAAATAAGTGTGTCCTGTCTGTAAAAGTACACATAATTTGGATTGTTAAATAAGAATTAATATGCCATCAGAACTAATGTTGTTGTAAGCCCTCCCATATTCCTTGCATAGATACTCCTTAGATAATTCACATCGCTAGTTGTTTTAGGCACGTCTAATAAATATAATCGTCGCGGCAAGGGGTACGTTTCTTGTGGCATAACCATGATACATAACTCCAAATTCAAGTGCACACTTGCGTGACTTGATCTTACAACTTTAAATAATAATAAAATAAACATGTTGTAAACCGCGGTTGCGTTTCATGTGACGTGATTTGCAACATATAACAAGACAACAAGTGCACGATATCGCAACTTGTCTAAATAAATTCCATAATTGTTAAAAGTGGTATAGAAGCGGTAACGCATAAAAGGTTTGAAACATGTAATAAATCAGATAATTAGGCCAAGTTGTAGTCAATAAAGCGACCGTGCTAGAATCACGGATTCAGGGAATGCTTTACACATTCTCTCCGATTAACAGAATTCTTTACCTGGACTTTATTTTCGCAGACCAATAATAATAGAGTCAAATCTTCCTTTGAATAGGGATTCAAATAAAAGGTGACTTGGAACACCCAAAAAAAAAATCAATTCCAAGTGACGACTCTGTAAATAAAATAATCCCTATTTCAAAAATTATCACTTTAATTGGAAAAACTCTTTAACCCACAATAACGCACATATTTATCTTTGTGAGAGATAAAAAGGAGGTGTGACAATAGTTACTTTTCAACCTATGTAATTTGAAAAATAGCCAATGTATTGAAGTTTCAGTAGATTTTATAGGTGAAGCTCCAAGTTTTGAAATTTAAGCTCCCGTTTAATTATAAAAAAAAATTCACTCTTTTTATAAAAATATTGTTTGGCTATAAAATGCGACCAGTTTTTGGGCAGTTTTTTAAGATGAATTTTTCATGTTTCAAAAAGTGATTCAGACTAATTTTTAAAGTTTTCTACTCATAAAACTCAACTTCTTTTCGAGTAAAATGCATGTCCAATCACAATTTCAACTTCTAAAAATTATTTTTCATTTCATCTTCAAAAATTCTTATTTTTAAGTTTCAACCAAATTTATATTCAAACGCTAGCTAAAACGCTAAGACAGTGACTTTATTTTAAATTATAGAACTTAAAATAGCTAGTCCATGCTATTACTACGTCTGCGTTCTATGCCTTAGCTCAAATGATGCTATTCAGGCTAGTTTCAAGAAGAATTTCGTGCTAAAGTGGGCCAGCCAAAGGAAGAATATTAGGTGTCATCATATATATACAATAAAATACAAAGAATGATCAAAGAGAGAGCACATAGTATTAGTCTATTAGATCATCCACTGATTCACTTATTTCTATTTTCAGTGATATCTCTTTCTTACTCGTTAATGCACTACCATTTTGTTTTATGCAGGCGCTCTTTTCTGCACTAAGGAACATTGTTTTCTCTATTATGTATAATGCATTCAGAGGCGGACTCGGAATTTGAACGTCGCGGGGCATCATTATCTTTAACGTAGATATGAAAATAAAAATTAATTACAATAAAGTTTGGCGTACAACTCTTTGAAAACTTAGTGATTACGAGTTCGTGGCCGAAAGAATGTTCAAAAACATAAAAAACTTAAACAAAATCATGACTAATAAAAGTCTGTAAGCGGTCCAAAAAGTCTCAATCGAAGTCCTAGAGTCAAGGAATACTTGCTACTTTGCCAAAGTAAACGTTGAAGGGAGAAGGTTTTCGTTGTCTTTATTTTTTCTAAATGAAATAATAATAAAAATTGATTAGAGATAAAGATTATTGACTAATGAAACTAGTTAATGAAATATTTTATCCCCATTTCCAACTG
Source organism: Nicotiana tomentosiformis (assembly GCF_000390325.3). Classification (NCBI taxonomy): domain Eukaryota; kingdom Viridiplantae; phylum Streptophyta; class Magnoliopsida; order Solanales; family Solanaceae; genus Nicotiana; species Nicotiana tomentosiformis. The sequence goes on along the minus strand of NC_090813.1, from coordinate 15,035,700 downwards.
TCTTTAATCATTATTTTTGTGTCTCTTTATTAATTTTTCAAAGTCTAGAAAATGTATCTCCAATAGAGTTTTGAGTATTTTTTGTAGAAGATACAAAGAACTAATCGTGAAGAGAAGTTGAGTTTTGGAGCTTAGATGGAGAGATTTTAAAAGAAAAAATTAAACTAAGCTACTTCTATGTACTAGTACTAAATTAATGTTTGAATTAAAAATTAAATAAACCAAGTTGATTACTAAATATGGAGTACTAACTGTCATTCAATTAAAAAAGGAAAAAAGAAAGAAATGTTGAAGGGAGAAGGGTTTTAGTTATCTTTATTTTTTCTAAATGAAATAATAATAAAAATTGGTTAGTGATAAAGATTATTATCTAATAAAACTAATTAATGATATATTTTATCCCCCTTTCGTAATGTCTTTAATCATTATTTTTGTGTCTCTTTATTAACTTTTCAAAGTCTAGAAAGATGTATCTCCAATAGAGTTTTTGAGTATTTTGTGTAGAAAATACACAAAATACTGGTGTTGGGTGTTGATCCTGGGTCTAGTAGTGAGGGAATGGAACTAAATAGCCTGCAGAACCGGTGCAACCAACGGGCATTTTGATCTTTTGGGGGCACAATTAAATTATTATAGGGGTCTTTGACGTGTATACAGTAATATACATAGTTATATACATAGTTTTTCCCGAACCTATAGGATGCCAGTGATCCCTCACCTCTCCATGTGGGTCCGCCCCAGAATGCATAGCTTTCCGATCATAATTATCTCACTAAATAATCGTTCTTTATGTTTTTACTTTTGTAGTGTTGCATCAAAGAGCTACAAGTCATTCTTGTAATTAATATTTTTTTCATATGCCCAAATGTGAGCCTTTTTGCATGCTTTTTAAAGGGGAGAGCAGCAGGAAAACGTCAAGACGCCATCGGTTTAGAGTGCGAGGTCAGAAAAGCTTGCTATAGAGGAGATAAGAAAAGGCACAGCCATAAGAACTTGGAGTCCATATCGTGGTGAAAATAGGAAAGGTTGTGTTTTTTGCTTACAAACAAACCGAACACCTTCGAATTATTGGCTCGTTTAACCAGACACCATTCATGAGTTGCTAGTTTAACTTTCCCTCGGAGACAAGGTCCCACCCTCCCCTTTATTGTTTATTTGCCGCAACAGTCAATAGTACCGAAACATTTACTCTAATAGGTAAGATTCTACTCCCTAACCCTAAATTTTGGGATTTGGATTAAAAGTAGGTCATGAGAAGTATAATTCTTGGGTGTAAGAGTATTATGTATATATGCTTGTACCAATCAGGTTTGTGGGAAGATTATTGAGCTCAAATAAGTAAAGCTTGGGTTGTGGAGTGAAGAAAATCTTGTAGAAGAACCTTGTAGTTAAATTCGTACACCTAGTGTTTGATAAAATGCTCAAATGAGCTGAGGCCATGAATATCTTCCTAATTATGGTTCAATTTTGTTATGTCTCAAAATAGATTGGGATTGCTAAAATTTTCAGAATGTTGTAGTAATTTAAAGAAAGCTCAAAGCGAGGTATGTTGGATAAACTTTCTCTATTAGAATTGAATTCCATGATGTTCCCGTAATTTCCAAGTATGGTTGTCCCAAGTTCCTTATTCTATATTCCGAGTTGTCCCGAATAAGCAAAGTGTCGAGAATTATGTATTCAAAACGTGTTCCGAATGTTCCTATCACATTATGTTATCTTCTGGGAATGTGTTCAAGAATTATATGTGTATTAAAATGCTATGTGTTTGAGTTGTGTTTCAAATAAAAGTTATGATGCCAAATTATGTGAGAAAACACAATATGCTTAAGACTCTTAATTGCTCATATGTGTACCTAAAGTCTTGATTGGAAATGTCTTATTGTTCATAATCAATAAAGATGGTTGGAAGTGAAATAAGTGAATTGGGGATATAAAGTATGGCCAACGTGCCAAGAGTGAAAGTTATACTTGTGGCCAATGGTGCCAATGAAGTGAGATGATGTGATAAAGAATATGAAATGAGTCTCGACTCAACTGTTTTAAAATGACTTCGAAAATAGAATTGCCTAAAAGCTTTTGTACTCAAGTCATGCCATATGTGGCTGTTTTAACAAATACTATATTTTGTGAGTATTTTCAATGTATTTTGCGTTCTTACATATTCGTGAGTAAAAATTGTGTATTGCCCTTTTTGGAAAAAAGTATTTCAAGAATAAATGGTGTGTTACTAGTCTATGATTTTAACTTGCACATCAATTGTCAATTATCACTACTAGAAAAATACAAATTTTCCAAGAAAATTTTTCACAGATATATTATTAGTGGCAGTTCCCACTGCAATTTAGAAAAACTCAATGGGAAATGGAAGGGTTTTCTTTTACTTTTTTTAAAAAATGTTCCCACATACTATAGGTGGGAATTATTTGGCGCAAAAAAGCATGCAATTTGTTTCCCACCGAATCAGTGGAAAATACATTAGAAAAATTACTATATAAAATTATTAAACTTTTTCTAGTGAAATGGTGGGAATCTAAAGATAAAAAATTATTTTAATGTTCCCACAAATGCAGTGGGAAATGGAAGGGTTTTCTTTTACCTTTTTTTAATACGTTCCCACAGACTATAGGTGGGAATTATTTGGCGCAAAAAAGTGTGCAATTTGTTTCCCACCGAATCAGTGGAAAATACATTAGAAAAATTACTATATAAAATTATTAAATTCTTTCCAGTGAAACGGTGAGAATCTAAAGATAAAAAATTAGTTTAATGTTCCCATAGATGTAGTGGAAAACTCAAAAATTTTGAAATTTAAATTTTGGTCCAAAACCCCCCGCGAGGTTAAAAAAATTTTACAAAAAAGAAATAAATTTACTAAGACAATTCCCACAAATATTCCAAGTGAATAAGTGGGAATGTCTTTCCTATTATAGTACATCCCTTCTTCTTCTTTTTTTCATTTTCACTCTCATTCTCTTCTTTGCAAATCCTCCATTCTTGTCCAAGGAGCTTTTACTTATGTAAAATCAAAGGTAATATCATATCCACTCATGTAAAATCAAAGGTTAGAGGATTATTATTAGATTTTGAACTCGATTTAGCTTTATGAAGCCTGAAAGCTTTTCCTTTCATATAATAGTTGTAACTTTTTTGCAGAATACTTTCAAACAATCGTTGGAGGCCATTGAAAGCCAACCAACCGATGATCAAGAAAAGTCAATTCAACCATCCTAGAAGAGTTATATGGACTTGCGGAATTTCAAACAATCGTTGGAGGAGTTCATTCAATTGGATAAGATTGAATGCTGAATTTTTTATTTGAGTGTTTAGTTGCATTATTGGTTTATTATATTTTCTGTTTTGGTTGGATGTTTATGAAATGGATCAGAATCAATTCTGAGTTTTGTATGTGAATGTTTAATTGTATTTAGGCTTGTTTTTTGTGGTTGTATTTTTTGTTTGGTAGGTGGTGCAGTATAAAAAATAGCACAATGCACAAAAATATTTTCCAGACTTCCCACTGAATCCGTGGGAAGGTTCGTCCTTTTAGTTACAGATCTTGCATGATTCCCACAGATATCGGTGGAAAAGTTCATACTTTTATTTTTATTACATGCATTTTTCCCACCACTTCCCTGGCTAGTATATTAAAATAATAAAAATTACTAATAATACTTCTCACGGATTGTTGGTGGGAAACTTCATTATTTTTTCTATTAAATCTTCGCTGGAAAAACCGTGGGAAACTTCCCACTACTTAATTCTCTGGGAAGTTTTTTCCAACCAAGCCTTTTCCGGTGATCCGTTTCGGTGGGAATGCGGTGTGAAAACTCAATTTTCCTACTAATTTCCCACTGATTTTGCCGTGAAAAAATCATGTGTTTCTAGTAGTGTTATTTTACTCCATTTCTCGGAAAGAAATCTATTGTGCTTAAATTGTTCATTTCTAATGAACTTAAAGTTGTGATTTCCGGAATATTCTATATGTTGATATTTGATGGTGATCTTTGAAATTGAAAGAGGTGAAAGTGTGGAATATGAAATACGGCCATCGTGCCAGGAATAAAGAATCTTGTGAATGGCCAAATGAGCCAAGGAAATATTATCGTTGTGAATGACTGAAAATACTAATGAGAATTTATACAATGTGAAAGATGTTGAGGTGAGTACTATTGTATTTATGTTACCTCTGTCTGTAAATCAAATCAAAAATATTTTTGGGAGCATCATTAGCAAAATCGAGGAAGGGTGGGTCATAAGGCCCACACCTGAAACTACATGTGCCGGTGTAGGGGTGGATTGTGATTATTTCCTTCATTTGGGATGAAATTAAAATATTAATAAAATTGTGATTATTCCCCTTAATTGGGATGAAACTGGTAATAACTGTGAATTGGAAAAGTCAACCCACACGGAATATGTGGGAAGGCAGCCTAGCTGATCGGGTGGAGATCGGACGTCATGTTGCGCACATGGTGGTACTACTCTTGGTAACAACTTTATTTCGCATCACATGTCAAACCACATTGTTCGTGGGGAGATGGCCTAGCCAATCGGGCGTGATCGGACTTCGTGCTAACAAAGACGATGGTATATCGGTGCTAATGATCTTCCAACCAAAATTGTATATGAAGTTCGTATTTTAAAAATTATTATGTTTTAACTGGACATTTGGATATTGTTGATTGTGGCTTGTTGTTTCTATTATTTTCCTTTTCTTATATGGACATTTAATTTTGAAAGAGGACATTTAGCTTTACATACTAGTACTATTCCATATGAATTAACATCCCTTTTTTCGGGGGCACTGCATCTTCAATGGATGCAGGTGGTTCATCAATGGGCAACTTTGGTCTTCGTTAGCAGTTACTCCCTATTCAACAGGTTTTGGGGAGCCCTACTCTATTCCGGGCCTGATATCATTTGATGTTGTACTTTTTATTTTGAGGTATAGCCGGGCCCTTGTTGTCGGCATTTCCATACTACTCTTGTGTTGTACTTAGAGGTTTCGTAGACTGGTTATGGGTGGTATTCGATATTGGGAATTTAACTAGAAATATTGGTATTTGGCAAACATGTTTTTCATTATATCTATAAACTTGTAATAATTAAAAAATTATAAATGAAGCTGCTAATGAAAATAAAATGGGAGTTGTTAAGGAAATCTTTTCAATGTTTGATCAATGGAGTGCTTCTCCTATTTACTCATGGATGAGTTTGGGTAGAAGGAAATCTAACAGGCTTGATCGGCCTGGTTCACTCGGTTGAGCGCCGCTCGCGTTCCTCAATTTCGGGACGTGACAAATATATTCAGGATCGCACAGGGAGAATCCGAATTATTACGAGAGTTCATTACTCGATTCCAAAAAGAAAGAATGTTGCTCATCGCTGTCCCGGATGAATGGGCAGCTGAAGCATTCACCAAAGGATTGAATCCGAAAAGCTCAGATGCTTCCCGGAAGCTGAAGGAGAGTCTGCTTAAGTTTCAGGCAACAACTTGGGCAGATGTCCACAACCGGTACGAGTCAAAGATAAGGATCGAAGATGACCAAGTCGGTTCTACATCATCGGCCAAAGGACGGGAGAAGAGCAGAGAAAAATCAAATGATGACTACGACGCGGATAGACAGACTTCGAGGGGCCGGGTTTTGCGTTACGATAGGACCAAAGGCCGTGGCAGAAACTTTCGGGCAACAAACAAGTTCATTGTTGACATAGGGACCAATTGTGGCCGAAACAATAGATCACTTCAGAATAAAGGGACGTCGGGGTCTTGGGATCCTTCTTAACCCAAGTTATCGGAATATAACTTCAACGTCAGTATAGTGGAGTTTGTGTCAGCCATGAGAAACATTAAAGAGGCACGATTCTCGAAACCTATGAGATCCGATTCCAGCTATAGGGATCCCAACTTATGGTGTGAATACCATGGGACGAATGGCCATCGAATAGGGGACTGCCGATACCTCTGGGAAGAGGTGAAAAAATTACTGAAGATTGGTCACCTCAGAGAATTCTTGAGTGACCGAGCTAAGAGAAATTATGGTCGTAACGGAGACAATGCGGAACCTTCGAAAGCAGGAAAAGAACCCCCACGCCAAACGATCAATATGATCTTCGGAGGGAATGAAATTAACGGGGTCACCTTTTCGGCAGCGAAGAAGACAAAAGTATCAATAATTCATAGTAAAAGACTCCAGGAAGACGATATCACTTTCACGGAGGAGGACGCAAATGGATTGTTGTTACCACACAATGATGCACTGGTAATTTCTGTAAATGTATTGGATTGTAAGATTAAACGTGTTCTAGTAGATCCAGGAAGTTCGGCTAATATCATAAAATGGAGAGTATTGGAGCAAGCTAAACTCACCGGAAGCATTATCCCGACAACAAAGCTCCTCGCTGAATTCAACCTTGCGAGCGTGATGACCCGGGGAGAAATTTTGCTGCTCACGAATGCTGAAGGGAAAGAAACTCTCTTCGAAGTAGTAGATGGTGACATGGGATACAATATCATCTTGGGAAAGCCATGGTTACACGAGATGAAAGTTGTACCCTCAACATATCAACAACTGCTGAAGTTTCTAATGCTCGAAGAAATCAAGCAGATAAGAGGTGATCAACCGGCAGCAAGGGAGATGAATGCAATTTCGGTTTCCAGTAGCAAATGGAAGGAGCACATGGCATAGTAATTAAAGGAACCGACAACTACTCCCGATCTAGACGAAGTTAGCCCGGGAGCAGATTCGTCAGAACATTATCAGGTGCCGAGATATTTTCAAGTTCCAGAAGAGATGGACGTAATGAAGTCCACGGCGGAGGAACTGGAGCAAGTTGCATTATTCTAAAAATTCCTAGAAAGAAAATTCCATTTGGGGACAGGACTGCACCCGGAGCACATGTTTGGTTTTATTGAATTCCTTAAATTTAATGCCGATTGTTTTGCATGGTCGCACGAGGATTTGACATGTATCCCGACAGAAGTAGCCATGCACAAGCTGAGTTTGGATCCCAACGTACCTCCGGTAAGATAAAAGAAAAGCCCTATTGCCGAGGCCAGGAATAAATTCGTCAAAGAAAAGGTAACCCGTTTGCTTAATATCGATTCGATCTGAGAGGTAAGACATCCGGACAGACAAGACAATGTAGTAGTAGTTCCTATGAAGAACAATAAATTTCGCATATGTGTAGACAATAAAGACCTTAATAAGGCGTGCCCGAAAGACTCGTTCTTACTGCCACAGCCGGGCACGAGTTAATGAGTTTCCTCGCTGCTTATTCCGGGTACAACCAAATCAAGATGAACCCGGAAGATCAGGAAAAAACTTTGTTTATAACAAATTTTGGTACATATTGTTACAATGTGATGCCCTTCGGGTTGAAAAATGTCGGAGCCACTTATCAACGGCTCGTAAATAAGATGTTTAAAAAGAAAATAGGAAAGACTATGGAAGTTTATATAGACGATATGTTTGTTAAGTCCTTAAATGCAGGTGACCACCTTAAGCATTTGCAAGAAATATTCGACATCCTGAGGAAGCATAACATGAAACTTAATCCCGAGAAGTACGCATTCGGGGTAAGTTCTGGTAAGTTTCTAGGATTTTTGGTCTCACAAAGGGGAATTGAGGTAAAGCCCGACAAAATCAAGGCCATAGAGGATATCCCTGATCAATTGTCGAACGTAAAGGAAGTCCAAAGGCTCACAAGAAGATTAGCATCTTTGAGCAGGTTCATTTCCCGGTAGCCGGAAAAATGTCATCGCTTCTTCACACTGCTCAAAAAGAAAAGTAATTTCGAATGGACACCGGAGTGCCAACAGGCTCTGAGGGACTTAAAGATATACTTATTAATCCCTCCATTGCTCTTAAAACCAAAAGAAGTTGAAACATTGCCAGTCTACCTCGCGGTTTCAGAAATTGCGGTAAGTGCGGTTTTATTCCGGGAGGACAAAGGTACACAATTTTCGGAAAATTTTAACGGGAGCAGAAGTTCGCTACCCATATTTGAAAAAACTGGCCTTAGCTCTCGTAATCGCCGCTCGGAAGCTAAGGCCCTACTTCCAATGCCACCTGATAGCTGTGGTGACTACTTTCTCTTTGCAGAACATCCTCCATAAACCCGAGCTCTTGGGAATATTGGCCAAATAGGTCGTCGAAATGAGTGAGTTTGACATATAATATAAACCAAGGACTGCAATTAAGTCGCAAGTCTTGGATGACTTTGTGGCCGATTTCAGTTCGAGACTACTGCCTCTGGCAACCAATGAGGCAGTAATGGTGTCGGAATTGACATCGGGGGTTTGGAACTTATTTATGGATGGAGCTTCCAACGTAAAAGGTTCAAGACTTGAAATAGTCTTAATCACGCCTTCTGGGGAAACCTTAAGGCAAGCCATCACGGGCGTTACGCGCCAAAGCTGCACGTTATAGCTTCAAGAAAGGCCAGTTGTATAGAAAATCCTTCCAAGCCCGCTGGCCCGGTGCTTAGGAGCATCAGAAGCTAATTATGTCATGAGAGAAGTCCACGAAGGGATATGCTGCAATCACTCGGAAGTAGATTCTTTTGTGCTGAAGTTGATATTACTGGCCTCGCATGGAACAAGACGCCAAAGACTTTATAAAAATGTGATAAGTTCCAACGCTACGCACCACTAGTACACCAACCGGCAGAACCCTTACATTCGGTTCTGTCCCCATGGCCATTCATGAAATGGGGGATGGACATCGTCGGACCGCTGCCACCGGCTCCCGAAAAGGTAAGGTTTCTTTTAATTATGACTGACTATTTTTCTAAAATAGGTGGAAACATGTCCTTATCAGAAGATCAGATAACGTGAAGTGGTCAATTTCCTATGAAAAATATAATTTGCAGGTTCGAAATACCAAAAGAGATAACATGCGACAATGGGCCACAGTTTATCGATGCAAAAGTTACAAAGTTCCTCGAAGATTTGAAGATAAAGAGGATCACATCTTCTCCTTATCATCCGAGCGCAAACAGTCAAGCGGAATCAACAAACAAAGTGATTATTAAAAACCTCAAGAAAAGGTTGGAAGCAGCAAAAGGCAAATGGCCCAAAGAATTACCCGGAGTTCTATCGGCCTACCGAACAAAGGCCAAATCGAGCACAGGAGAAACTCCGTTTTTCCTTGTGTACGGTGCTGAAGACCTAATCCCGGTGGAAGTGGGTGAACCCACTTTGAGATATTTTCAGGCAGATGAAGAGTCGAATAACGAAGCAATATTAATCAACCTGGAACTACTTGAGGAACACAGTGACTTGGCGCGTGTAAGAATGGCAGCTCAAAAGCAGAGAATAGAGCGATATTATAATCGAAGAACCAACTTCCGTTATTTAAAAGTAGGAGACTTGGTTCTAAGAAAAGTAACCCAAAATACCGGGAAGCTCAATGCGGGGAAGCTTGGTCCAACGTGGGAATGTCCCTACCAGATTTCGGCTATCAGTGGGAAAGGTTCATACGAGTTGGAGAACCAGAATGGAAACATATTTCCTAGCAACTAGAATGTGGCACACCTCAAAAGATATTATTGCTGATGAACATTATTCAAGCGAAAAGTAAATGCTGCACTCTTTTTCCCTTCGTTTAGTTTTTGTCCCAATTGGATTTTTCTGGCAAGGTTTTTAATGAGGCGGTGATAGAAAGTATACTACGAAGACAACAACAATAAGACCTTTGATAGCAAGGCAAACAAATAAGTTTCCACTTGGGGATGGTTAGATGATCTTTGGCTCGATAGCAAATTCCTACTGTGAAGTTAAGTTTGCTACCGAACAAAGGTTACCCGACCGTTCACGAGCACAAATAACTAGAAGATTGTTAGATAGTCTTTTGCTCGATAACATGGATTCCTAAGGGGAAGTAAGATATGTTGCCGAGTTAAGGACTATCAAGCAATTCACTGGTGGAATCTTTGAAGGCACAAGACTTTCAGTGTTCCAATTCACATTCTTCGCATTGGAATACCGGGGGAATGATATGAGGATAGGACAACATTGAATGCCACGCCAAAGAATGATATGAGGATACAGAAACAAGTTGTACAAGATAGCCACAAGTAATGGTAATTTATTTTTAGCATAATAAATGCTTGTGTACTTTTGAAAATAGAAGGAATTATATGAAATGAAATCCTTTTGTTTTTATCTTGTTTCTTATTTGAACGATGAACTAACTTTATCATTTGAAAGTTAAACAAGTACTTCAAATGTTAGTGCCGTAATGAACAGGAGACGTCCTCTTCAAGAGCACCGTAAACATAAGAGGGCCCTCTCTTATGCAAACCTTCACATTAAAGGGTTGGTTTCGGAAGAATATGTGCCCGGAATCAAAATGCCTTCAAGGAAAAATGCACCCGAAAATGTACATGAAAGGACACAAAAAGTAAACTTGCGCAAATATTTATAGAAATTCTCACGTAAAAGGGATAATGCTCAGAACCAAAGTGCTTCGAGAAAAATACATTCGATACTACACATAGTAAAGCGCGAATAGAAAAACGTGCGCAGAATTCTTAAGCAAATGCAAAGGATAAAAACTTGCATGTATATTTAAATGAAAGTAAGACTCAAACAATACTACAGCAAAAATATGTCTTTATTTACAAGAATGTGCCAAAACGGTAAAAGTACAAAATGGAAAAAAGAAAAGAAAAGCTAAACTGCAGTGTCTCCGGAACCAGGAGGAAGAGAAGTGTCCGCATCCCCGAGAGAAGTAGGTGGGTCCACCGATGGCTCGATATTTTCCCCAGTCTGGTTTTCAGCATCGTCACTCTCCGATTCCTCTTCAGTTCCCGAAAACTCGGAACCGAAGCCAGAAGAACCAAGAGCATCAGACTGCGCCGGGAGTCCATTTTAGCCAGCCAACTCAAGCTCCCAGGCCTTATCAATTCGGCATCATAATCAATGATATCTAACTCATGGTAGCGACAGTCTTCCTTTACAACAGGAATACTGAAAGGACGAATGGAAGAAAGGTACCTACTAACAGCCCATGTACGAGGGTTAGCAGTAGGAAATTTCTCTTCAAAGTCTTTTGTGGTACTGAGTCTTCTTGGGATGATGGAACCCACCGTTGGAAGAGCAGAGTCCTCGTCGTTGTTCTTGCTCTTTGAAGAACCGGCACGCTTGGAGGAAGAAGCCATTGAATAAGAAGAAGGAAAAAGTTTTTGTTGTAAAAGAATTAGAGAAATGATGGAGAACAAAGATGCAAATCAGAAGCTCGTGAAATTATGAAGTGCAAAGGAAAAGAATGATGCATATAAGTAAAATTTTGGTGGCTAAATTCATGGCCATGATTACCTCGATAATTGGTAAAAGTTGTGCTGAATTGTGGGATGACGCATTTTCGGGGCATTAAATGCGGAGAGACGTGCGTCTAATCAACCGCCGGAAGCCTTCAGAGGGAGTTATAGTAATTCCCGCCAAAAGAGTATTTCTACCAACTTTTCGGTAACACACAGTTATGTCACCAGAAAGCAGGGGGACTATCTGTATAGGGTGAAATATAATATGACGCGTGGTCATCTAAAGGAAAGACACATAAAACCCAAGACGGGGATGGCTGAAGACCGAATACAGCTATTCCGTTTTTCACCGGAAGGGATAACGCTCATAAAGGTGTATTAAATGTTCTGCGCCTGGTAGCATTTAATAAGGAATATTCTGCAGCATTAAGAGCGATATACCGTTTACAGAATTTTGGCATTTATGTTCACTGTTACATCTTCATCAATGACCCTCATAATTGACATTAAAGAAGGGCACGATCCTAGGACCTCCTTCCCTAGACACAACTGTAAATACTGAGCCCAGTTATCATTGTAAAGGACACAAATTTTCTGGCTAAACTTACACTACATTCTATACAAAGCTTAATACATCTTACTTTCCCTCTTTTTGATCTCATCATTGCTGTGCCCGGAAACCTTGTTCTCGGAACTGTCATCTTTGTTGTTTCATCTACATTTTAAGGCTAAGTATTGTACATTTCTTCAATTATTGCATTATTGCAGGATCAAATTAGTTCACTTGTCTAGAAATCACGTATAAAATCAACTGTACCGTTTTACGGATAAACAAATTTATATACCGTAAATAATCCTCTAATGTTATACCAACTACTTTTTGGTAGTGCCTTTCACTTTTGTCCAATGACATAACGCGACATATAATCTTATCTATCTGATAATTAATTCTATATTTTCATAATTTAGTAAACGTATACACTTTCCAACTAATTAAGACACTCTATTTCATAATAATTAACCTACCAACTATACTTGTCCACATTGTTTTGCACTTTCTAAGTACAAAAATTATGTGACTGCTAGCTCCTACTTAATTAAACTAACTTCCAGTGTAAAGCCCTTCATTTTAAGGGTTTTTTAAATTACAAAATATAGTTGCTTTTAAACCAGTAGAGAATTTATAGTGTTTAGGAAAAAATTTCTTGAAACTAACTAATTGTGTGAGATTCTAATTCAGTACTAATGATCTTTTTCCCCAAGAACCTTCAACCACAATTGTCAAAATTATTGAATTGTGAGAAAGGAAAGAAAAAGACGTAAGAAACAAGTCATTAAGTTTGGTAAACTGTTTAAATCAGCCCGTACAGTAACTTATATAAAGCACATGGAGGGCACCTTCTCTATATTCCTAGGCTAACTAAAACAGGTCACATGATCCCATTTACCTACCCCTCAAAATTTGGCAAAATTAAAGCCATTCCTTATGGTCTAAGATTTAAATCATTGAACTATTTAATTAAGAAAAAGTAGAGAAGAGTAAAAATCAAACTCTCAAAGTAAAAATGAGAAATTAAAAAAAATAAAAAATAAAAACTTTGAATGTTAGAAAGTGAGAGGAAATTATAACGTGGGTACAACTGCGACAATTATTCACTCTTCTAATGAAAAGAAACAATTATTAAAATTGATAGGAGTATTTAAGTTTCCGAGTGCAAATTCTTACTTCTTCACATAAGAAATGGCATTATCGATAAACAAAATAATTAAAAATAAAAGCAGAGTAGAGTAAACCTCAAGCAATAAGAGTAAACCCATAACAGCTCACATGATCCAATATTCACCAATCCCTAAAAACCTTGGCAAATTGGAAAAGCCATTACTCGTGGTCTAAATTTTAATTAACCGATGAACAATTTAATTAAAAATAAAATTCGAGAAAATTAAAAGTCAAGTAAGCACGAGTAATAGTACAAGACTAGTCGTAATAAATATAGTTCCTTGTGTAAGTAGCACAAATTAGAGATAGTCATATCAAAACGAATATAAGATTTTTAGTATCTTCCTTTGAATTCTCTCTCTTAATCAATCTACGTACATAATAGGAAAATCAAAAACTACTCTTATAAAAATTTTTTTTACAAAAAAAAAAAAAAAAAAAAAAAAGGAAGCATGAGTAACAAAAACTTTGAATGCATGAAAATGAGAGAAAAATGACAATTTGGTACCACTGACACAATTGTTTCACTTTTCTAATTAATGATAATGAGAAGAAACAGCTATTGTAATGGTATATAAGTTTTTCATAATACGAATATCAATACAACTTCTTACAAGATTCTGAACTTCCCCAATATTATTCTTTAGCAAAATGTACAGTTCAACTTTATAGGACCAAAAATTAAGAACAAAGAAAGTATAAATTGCAGGAAAAAAAAAACATAAAAGTTGGTCCAAAAAGTAAAACAGAGAAATAATTAAATACTTCCAGTTCAGTGCAATAAACTCCCCTTCTTCATCATCTTCAAATTAAACACTCACATCACAGCTCCGGGCAAGTTGATACTTAACGGCGTTATTTCCGACGATAATTCCGCCGTCTCCAGGATTGTTCCCAAACGGAACATAAGCCGGACACCTCACATGTAAATGATAATGCCCAGAAGTAAACGTCCCAACTTTCCATTTCACACGACCGTCAATTTTAAAATCAAGCCAAACGCCACCGTTTTGCTGATCCTGTTTTAAATCTGGTCCATTATAAGGAGCAATCGGAACGTTATTACTAGAAACATACGGCGACCAAATATTAACGTCCTTATGACCTTGATAAACTGAAGGAATTTGAGTATAATAAGTAATTTGCTGATTATGATAATTGGCGTATACGTGCATTTTTTCGTAGTAAACGCCGATATTGTCGTTAGGGTTACGGGAGAAAATTGTGACTTGGATTGATGTGGAGAAGATATTGGGGGCGGAAACGTTGAAATTGAAGATGGTGGCGTCTTGTAGAATGAAACGGGGTTTTTTGGGTTGAAGAATAGCCCAGATAAGGAGGATTGTTAATAGGACAATGAAGAGGAAGATGAGAATTCCGGCGCAGAGTCGCCGGATAAGTTTTTGTTTTCTGTCCTTGTGGTGGGTGCATTCCTTCACTGACATGTTTGAGAATTTCCGGTAGTGGTGGCCGGCGGGAAGAGGTGTGGTTTTGGCGCGTGGAGCTGAGGAGTGTAGGAGAAAATTAAAGGGAAGGGAGTGGAAGTGAGGATTGGGTTATCTATATAGAGTGATAAGATGAGTGAGGAGTAGATGATGTGAATTGATTAGTGGTTCTTAGTAGTACCAGAAAAGAGTGAATATTAAAATTTTTATAGTTACATAGATATTATAGTTATAAATTTTAAAGATCTTATTATCTTGTAAAAATATTATTATAATATATTTAAACCCACTAAAATCATAATTTTTTTTTTTAATTTTTAAATTCCGTATCGATTCAAAATAGATAAAGAAAACATTAAGGATGAAAAAGACTTGAGTCTACTAAGTTCATGAGATTATAGTTGTAGTTAGTATTGAATACTTTATATTTACCTAAAATTTGCTTTACCTTAAATGGTTGCTTTTTGAATACTAAATAGCTACTCCGTTTATCTTTCTCTCCTTTTTAATATGCATTTTAACTCCCCCACCCCCAACCCAAATCCAATTATGGATTCATCATTTTAATGTAGAATCATGTATTAATATTTATATTAGGATAAATTGTTTACATAATATATGATTTTTGAATCATTCGTGAATGTTGGATACTTTATACACCTTTTTTTTTTTTTTCTTGTAAAAATGGTTAGTAACAAATGTTTAAAGTAATTTACAAGGTAATGCTGGAAAAGTGTGAAGAAAGCTTAAATGACACGTTTCTGTCGTAATTGGGGCCCAGTCGCGTTATGGGTTTCTCACCAGCTAAGGCCGGAAACAACTGTTGCATTTTCTAATATCCCAATGGGTTAAGGAACTACGGTCAAACCCCTTTATAATAGTCTTTTTTGTTTCGAATATATTTTTATGTTATAGTAAAGTTTTATTATAAAGAATATTATAGCATAACATGAATATTGGTTCTGAAAATACTTAATTTTTATAGTGAAGTGTTGTTATATAGGGATGTTATGGAGAGGTATGACTGTATATGGGAATTATAAAATTTCGGTAGATAAATAATATAATTAATAAAATTAATATAAAAAGTATTACTGAGTTATACTGTTTAATGAAATAAAACAGCATGCAATGTGAGAAGCTACTTCATAAATTTAATCCTAAGTAACGTCACGATTGTCTTATACAACACTTTTAAATTTTTCATTCATGCAACGTTCTCCTTTGTTTTCCCCTTCCTTTTCTTCTTTATTCTTTCAAAACAGGGGAAGAAAAATATGTAAGCTGAAAGGTTACATTTTATAATCCCATCATGTAAACGCTACGGCAAGATTAACAGGGTTAATTTTCACTAATCTTGTACTCCTTTCTATTTTTTAACTTAATTGATTTAACTACTCATGAATCCATACTGATACAATTAAACTCTTTAACCACTATCTTCGATTATAAGAGATGAACGGTGGCTAATCATTGTCACGAGCTAATATCACAACTGAATGTTTCTATTTTGATTAGTGAGATTGTGTCATTATCTAATCTCTAAGACAATAACGCGCTCTACTGCATGAAAAAAGGTTTCATATAATGTAATAGTGAGGATAGTAACAGCCTAACATGGGTGACAATGAAATCTACCTAGTGCACTAGTTAAGAGTTTGTTTGAATTTAGTAATTTTAATTTAGATTCCATATATTATCGAAAATTTACTAAATTAATATAAAAATTAGTTTAATTAAGTTCAGTAAATCAAAAAAATTATGATAAAATTTTAAATTCGAACCGATAAAATTTAAATTTTAGGTCGAAAGAAATATACCATGTATTATAGACAATATAACTCGAATAATGCAGCCGACCAAATGGGGAATGGTGCGATGGCCCTAGCTTTGGAAGGTATGACACAGGTTGACAAATATGATGACAGAGAAGAATAAAGAAGAAGAATAATAGCCAAGTTTTGTCTAAGTTTTTTTTGGGTCAAAAGTAATTTTTTTAATTAAAAGTGTTTTTTTTTAAAAGTTAAGATATCTAGTCAAACTTTTAGATGGAAAAAAATATTTTTTGAGTAGAATTAGAAATAATTTTTGAGAAGCAAAAAAAGATTGCTTCTCCCCAAAAAAACACTTATTTGAAAAATATTTTCGAGAAAAATAAACTTACAAACACTTCTTGAAAATTTAATCAAACACTAATTGATATTCAAAAATATTTTTTAAAATAAACTGATTTTATAAGTGTAGCCAAACAAGCGATAAGAATAAGAGTTTGTATGATATATTAATCATGGAATTGAAGAAAAGCTTATTAGCAACCATCTGTGTGGTCAATTTTAAACATCATTTTCCTTGCATGATATTCCACCACACCTACAATTTCTCAAAGTTTTCCCCTACTCACTAACCTAAAGCTCCGTAATAGTCTATTCAATAATCAAATGAATCCACTGACATATTGCTTCTGTTATCCTTGATTAGAAATTCTTGGCATCTACATGTGAATAATTATGGTATCGTCGTTTTTACATTTTGCTGGTACTACTCTTTTGATTTGATTATAAATGATTCACCATAGGATTAATTAAACCGAAGATAAAGAGAGAAGTTTTTTTAAAATAAAACAAAGAGCAGGAGATTAAGTTGGCATATTTAAGAATTATATGAATGAGAAATTTTCCTTTGAAAAAAAAAAGAAGAAGAGGTAATCAGCTGGTAACTGGTAAGATGTTCTAAATCAAAAGACTCTAAATATATCAGAAGAAGTTTTCTTTTTGCTTTTTCTTTATTAATTGGTTGGTTTCTACTAACGAAAGTGGTATCCATATTAAGTAGGTAAAAATAGTGGGTAAAAACTTACTCACACTCAGTATTTATTTTAAATTATAAAATTATTTATCATAATTAAGTAATATATTCAGATGAGAATTTGTATTAATTAACTAGCTAAGAGATGGGTGATGGAGAACATATGGGTTGGAGAAAATTCTATCAGTAGAAATATTACACAATTCAGGCAATTTTAGCGATAACAGCGGTTTATTCACTACATACAGTTACCTTCAGCTAACTTGTAAGTTTATTGGGTAATCAATTGCTGTTGCCATTAGATAAAAATAGAATTCTTGAAATAAGGAAATTCCCTAACATTCATATGACACATGGTAGAAAAAAGTGCCCCTAGCTTCAAGTAGTGGCTTAGCTACCCCTTTCCAAAGGGTGTCTGAAAAATTATAATATAGTTATGTGAAAAAAACCACTTGTATATATTATATATTAATTTTTTTGGCTTCTTATGTGTATAATTCTTTAATTATATTTTGACTCAATTTAGCGAAAATGCGACTACATTACTGCCTTCAAGTTAACTAGTAGGTCATGTGCATGAAGTTGAATTCCTCCGGTTGATTTTCAGAGGCGAAATCAGTATTTGAAGTTTATGAATTCAGAATTATAGTTCGTTTACATTATTTGGTTCTAAATTAATAATTTATATATATTTAATGAACTTGTTAAAACAAATATAAGCTTTGAGTCAAAACTAGTAGGTTCAGCCGAATCCGTATCGGGTGTGTTATGTCTGCCCCTAATGATTCTCTTGGAAAAGAAGAACTAGTGCTGGAAAAAGCATGAAGCAGCACAGAGAAGCCAAGGATATGCCCCACAAATACCATTTTATTGTCATTTTTGCTTTTGTCTGTTAACTTATCTAAGTATATGCCGGGAGGAAGAGTACAAGCTATGGGTTCGGCCAGTCAAAATCATGTAGTTGTCTTAAAATTTTTATTGAATATGTATAAATTATTAATTTTGAATTTAATAGCTTAAAAAATTTAAAATCTTGAACCCATAAATTTTAAATACCGACTCCGCTTACGAGTATAAACCCATTCCCCACAAGAATTTCAAAGTTCACCCTTATCATTGTAATGTCCAGATTTTAAATGTAAAAGGTACACTTTTGGGCTCTGACACACCTTCCTTAGAAATTTCATTTATTTGTACTTGTAAGAGGTCCTTAACAACATCTTCCTTGAAGTTTGAGCTCTATTATAATCCAAAGTACTATACAAAAGTTCAGAAATTTCCTTAATTCTGGTCATCCTATCCAATGAGGGAGATACACGCACTAGCGGGGCAGACGTAAAATTTAAATAATGAGATCAATTAAACTCATAACTTTTAGTGCGAGATATAAATTTATATATAAAATTTTATTAAAATTATAAAAATAATAGATATAAATGTTTACCCGAAAAATCGGATAACGTTAAATTTAGATATGGTTCTAAGGGTATGCAAATTTCTTTGATATAAAATGACGATACAGGTATTTTTGCTGTGAAAATGGAAAATGATGGAAGGGGAGACTGAAAAATATTAGAAGAACAAGCACAATGAAATCTTAATGTCCCTTCCCTATTGCAGTCTATCTTAATGTCCCTTCCCTATTGCAGTCTATCTCCCCTTTTATAGTAGAGGGTCACTCATTTATTTGTAACAACATAAAATAATACATATAGTGGAGAACCCATGATGGTTTGTCTCTCCCCTGATTCTCGTCAAGATTCTCTCCCTTGGTGCGGTTGTAACGAATCTTGTCTGCGAGCTCGGCACTGACTCGAGCTTGGTGCTAGACCGAATCCCCAGTCTTAGTTCGAGCCCGGTTCTGCCTTGGAGTATCGATATTCGGGGCCCGTATCAGTCGTCGTTACCCCGTAGTCCGATTCGGACGCGGGCTCGATAATGATATCGAGTTTTGCGGTTGATTGGTCTTATAGCTCAAAGCTCGACGTCTCTACTTCGAAATTCGTCCGAGCTCGCCATGCGGATACCCTTCGATTGAAACGTCATTGTCTCGACCGGTCTTTATGACTGAGAATCGGTTTTGACCGTACATAGATAGTCCCCTCGTTTCTCGGAAAGGATGTGGCGAGGAACGATATGATTTCCCTGCGGCTCGGACAAATTTATGCCGACGTTTCTATCGAACCCGATTTCGACGTATGTGATGGTTGTCCCATCGGCTCGGTTTTACCGAGGCATTTAATGTGTGTCAGACGGTGGTCGGCCACCGCTGATACCGAACCATCAGGCCTTAGCCTATAAATAATCTTTCCACACAACTTTTACCATTTTGCGCCTTCTCTTCTTCCAGACTTTCCTATTTATCCTCTCTACTTTGCTGCTACAGGGCTGTTCATACCAGAACTTTGGTGCTGTTTATTTCTTCCTTTGCACTCTTTCCTTCCAAATCAATGGCGAAAACTTCCAAAACTGTACCTCAGAAGGAAAAATCCTCTTCCTCACGGCCGTCTGATGATAAGGCGCCGGTGGAGCCGTCAGTTCATGACTATGTTCCTGGCCCGTGCATTTTGAAAATCGATTTTAAGGTGGAGAACCCTTCCTCCGTTCCGGGTCGATGTGAATATGTATCGATGTATATATGCTCTATAACGGAGGATCACCTCGAGGCCATCTGAAAAGACTGCAACTGGGGTTCCGAGGTCGTGCTGCAAATTCCGTCTTCGGATGAGGATGCTACCACTCACGTAGAGGGATTTTTAAGTATTTACACTTATCCCTTCATACTGGGACCCGTCGACCCGGTGATTATTGATTTCTGCAAAAGGTATCAAGTCACCCTTGGCCAAATCCATCCCTCTTTATGGCGTATAGTGATCTTATTGTGCTTCTTCTCTATCAAAGCCGGAGGGTTGGATTTTTCTCTGAACCACCCCATTCGACTGTATCAGCCTCAGATCTTTCGAGGACTAATCAGACTTCACCGTCGGGCATCGAAGGCATTGATGTCGAGCATCGATGAAGACAAGGATCAAGATTGGATGGGTCGTTATATCCGAGTGAGGACCCGTGATATCATTCCGGAGGAGAAGATGCTGTTCCCTAAGGAATGAAATTTTGACCGTAAGTGATTTTTGTTCACTTTTCAGGTGCTTTTCCGATTTTTTCTGATATTCTTCCCTGATGTTCAGCTGCCCCTTGGATGCCACAAGCGGTGCCCGACCTCGAGGACTGGGTTCGGAAGTTGGCCTCGACCTCCTCTTACACCGAGCGCGCTTGGCGAGATTTGAAAAAAGGCAGATGGAAGGCCAAGAACCATGGTGAGGTTTGCTTCTTGTTTCCTTCGAAGTATTCTTTGCATTCTATTCGTTACCGATTTCCTCTTGTGCAGGTGCAACCAGGGATGTCGTTTTGAGGCCTTCGAGCGGCGATGAAAGAAACAAGTCCCTGGTCCCTAAACAGGGGGAAGATAAGAAGTGAAAAGCTTCCTCTCGGTCAGAGGATCCCAAGCCCAAAACTCGCAGGGTGAAGAGAAAAACAATTGCCCTTTCGATTGACTCGGTCCAACGGCTGAGAGAAGAAGAAGAAGAAAATAGCTCCTCGGCTTTGGTAGTTCGGTCTACGGAGGCCATCGAGATTGCCAGAGCTCCCGAGCCGATGGTGGCTGTACCTGTCAGGGTTGTTCCCGAAGACCAGAATCTCGACCGAAGTACTCCGAGCGATTTGCTCGGGGCTATGACAATGGGTGATTCGCCTTCTCTTCCATCTTTTTCTGAGGAGGCGCTGAAGGAAGCTCGAGAATTGAAGACTCCTGATATCGGCGCAGGCTCTGGTGCAGGGGATCCTTTCAGGGATTGTTTTACTGGAGTCGACGATGGTTCCGATATCGGTGACGCTTCTCTTTTATTGGAGGAGGCTCAGCATTTCATTACTCGGGTAATGATTCTTCCATACTTCGTTTATTTGTTCTTTTCCATACTTGACTCGTGTTTCTTATTGTGCAGGCCATTGGTAGGTTTCGAGCTGATTTTAGCCAGTGCGAGGCCGAGCTCCGGAAGGTCTCAGGTGAGAGAGATGCCCTGCGGCTTCTTTGCAGCCAAAAGGACGAGGCTATAAAGGACCTCCAAGCGGATTTGGCTAAGGTCCGTGAAGAAGGGGTCGAGCTCGATAAGCAGGTGAGCCTCATTTTGTTAAAGTATGGGTCTGACTCAACCGTGGAAGTTAACCCTTCGTTGTCTCAGTTACAGCAAAAGATCGAAAAGATCGGTTACTTCGAGAAGAAGTCGATCAAATCCGAGCTGAATGCAATCGGTGGAAGGAGACCCTCGACCGCCTGGGAGCGGAAAAAGAAACCATCTTAACAAAATTATTATCGGCCGACGTTCAACTTTGAAGTGTCAAGCAAAAGGGGTCGGTTCAAGCTAAGAAGATCGAGGAGCTTGAAACACGACTTGCTGAGGCTAAGGCGGAGGTTGAGTCGTCGAAAGTCTTGGCGGATAAGTCCATTGCTGTATATCAGGTTGATGCTGAGGCTGCTCAGATGGAGGCTCGGGAAGCGGCGAAGACCGCCGATACTCGAGCTCATTAGGTTTCCGAACTTGCTAAGTATAGGTCTCGGAAGGAGACCCTCGAGGATATACACGCTCGAGGTTTCGACCTTACCGAAGAGGTAAAAAAGGCAAAAGAGCTCGAAGCGGAAGCTTAAGCCTTGGCTTCTGACGATGATGATGATGATGGTAGCAATAGCGGATCCGAGGACAGGGAAGAGCTCGACCAGGAAGCTTAGTTTCTAATTCTTCATGTTTGTACATTAATCTGGTAGGCAAAATTTGTATATACATGTATAATCAGGTCGACTTGTTTTTGTTTTGTGAAGACTTTTAATCGAATGTTGACCTTGTAGTCTCTCTGATCGATCAGATTTGTAGCCCTTGGGTTTGCTTGTTGAGTCGATGATTCAAACTTTGAAGGAACATATTCCGTAGGTGTAATGTAATGGTTGAGTTAATGTAAACTCAGAGTAAAAGTAGCTTATTAGCCGTCGAGCGAATGTTTTGAACTTGAAATATTGTAGCCCGTAGGCATAATGGTCGAGTGAGTACTTGCTTGAACTCAGAATAACAGTAGCCCGTAGGATTAATAATCGAGTGAATATTTCGAACTCGAGATAATGTGGCCCGTAGGCGCAATGGTCGAGTGAGTGTTTCGAACTCGAGATAAAGATAACCCGTAGGCTTAATATTCGAGTGATTATTTCGAACTTGGAACGAAAGTAGCCCGTAGGCTTAATGGTCGAGTGAGAGCTTGCTCGAACTCGGAATAACAGTAGCCCATAGGTTTAATGGTCGAGTGAATGTTTCGAACTCGAGATAATGTGGCCCGTAGGCTTAATGGTCGAGTGAGTGCTTGCTCGAACTTGGAATAACAGTAGCCCTTAGGCTTAATATTCGAGTGAATGTTTCGAACTCGAGATAATGTGGCCCGTAGGTTTAATTGTCGAGTGAGTGCTTGCTCGAACTCGGAATAACAGTAGCCCGTAGGCTTAATATTCGAGTGAATGTTTTGAACTCGAGATAATGTGGCCCGTAGGTTTAATTATCGAGTGAGTGCTTGCTCGAACTTGGAATAACAGTAGCCTGTAGGCTTAATATTCGAGTGAATGTTTCGAACTCGGAATAATGTGGCCCGTAGATTTAATTGTCGAGTGAGTGCTTGCTCGAACTCGGAATAACAGTAGCCCGTAGGCTTAATATTCGAGTGAATGTTTCGAACTCGGAATATAAGTAGCCCGTAGGCTTAATAGTTGAGTGAATCTTAATTCTGGTTGAACAATAAATCTCAGGTCATTGCACATGTGTTTATGTTTGGGCCAATCTATATGAGCGTGGTTCATTTTGACCATTTGACTCTTACAATTTTTTCTGTGTGGAACCCTATTGTTGTGAGATGATTTTCTTGCATCTGAACTCGATGTATTTGAGGGCCCTGATGCCCCCCGGTATTCAAGGTCTGTCGGAAAGAGGCCTCGGATATTGTTGAAAGTGCAGCACGATCGATGGTTGCCTCATTAAAAACCTTGCCGAAAAACCCATTTGGGAGAAAACCGGTCTAAGGAAAAAAGAGTGCAACGCGTGCTCTTGATCGGAAGATCTTCTTCAGCTCTTGTTCGGACTTCTGCATGGGTTACTTAGATGAATATAGAAAGGTCGTGCCTTAGCAGTAGTACTGTTTTAGATGTGATACATTCCAACTACTTGATAGCTATTTGCCGTTTATGATGCCGAGCCTGTATGATCCTTTTCCAATGTTCTCGAGCACCTAGTATGGTCCTTCCCAATTTGGCCCCAATTTTCCTTCGTTTGGATTCCGAGTATTGATGGTGACCTTTCTTAACACTAAGTCCCCGGGCTTGAAATGGCGGAGTTTAGTTCTTCAATTATAGTACCTTTCAATTCGTTGCTTTTGGGCGGCCAGTCGGATGAGGGCAGCTTCTCGTCCTTCGTCCGATAATTCAAGGCTGGTGTTCATGGCCTCGTTATTTGATTCTTCTGTCATGAATCGAAATCTGGGACTAGGTTCACCGACTTCGACTGGTATCAATGCTTCGGAACCATATACTAAGGAGAACGGGGTCGCCCCCGTACTGGATTTTGACGTTGTTCGGTACGTCCAAAGGACTTCGAGCAGGATTTCTCTCCATTTTCCTTTCGCGTCGTTCAATCTCTTCTTTAGGTTTTGAAGAATAGTCTTGTTCGTTGATTCGGCTTGACCGTTCCCACTGGGGTGGTATGATGTTGATAATATCCTTCTTATTTTGTGATCTTCGAGGAATTTTGTGATTTTGCTGCCAACGAATTGCTTCCCATTGTCGCATACTATTTCGGCGGGTATCCCGAATCGGCATATGATATAATCCCAAATAAAGTCTATGACTTCTTTCTATCTTATTTTCTCGAACGCCTGCGCTTCAACCCACTTAGAAAAATAGTCAGTCATAAATAAAATAAATTTGGCTTTACCTGGGGTTGACGGCAGAGGGCCGACGATGTCCATCCCCCATTTCATGAATGGCCACGGGGATAGGACCGAGTGAAGTTGCTTCCCGGCTTGATGGATCATTGGCACAAACCCCTGACATTTATCATATTTACGAACAAATTCTTTCGCATCTTTGCCCATATCGATCCAATAATACCCCGCTCTGACCAATTTTCAGACTAATGTGTCGGCGTCGGAGTGATTGCCACAAGTGCCCTCGTGTACTTCCCGGAGGATATAATTGGTATCTCCCGGACCCACACATACCGCCATCGGTCCATCAAATGTTCTTCAATATAGTGTTCCGTCCGCAGCCAACGTAAATCGAGCAGCTTTAGTCCGTAGGGCCCTGGAATCTTTAGGGTTTGAAGGGAGCTTTCCGTTTTTTAAGTACTCAATATACATGTTTCTCCATTCCCAAGTTAAGCTAGTAGAATTTATTTCGGCGTGCCCTTCTTCGATTACCGATCTTGAAAGTTGGATGACAGTCCCCGAGCTCAAATCACCTACCTCGACCGACGATCCCAAATTTGCTAGAGCATCGGCCTCATTATTCCGTTCTCGAGAGACATGTCGTAGGGTCCATTGTTTGAAATGGTGTAAGGTGATAAGCAGTTTGTCCAGATACCTTTGCATCCTACTTTCTCGGACTTCGAAGGTTTTGTTTACTTGACTCACCACCAGCAAAGAGTCACAGTGCGCCTCAATGACTTCTGCTCCCAAGTTTCTAGCTAGTTTGAGACCTGCAATCATGGCTTCATACTCGGCCTCGTTGTTAGTTAACCTGATAGTTTTAATAGCTTGCCTAATAATGTTACCCGTGGGGGGTTTTAAAACTATGCCTAACCCGGACCCCTTTATATTCGAAGCACCGTCCGTAAAAATGATCCATACCCCGGATGATATATCTGATTTCAAAAGGAGTTCCCTTTTGACTTCGGGTATGAGGGTTGGCGTGAAGTCGGCCACGAAGTCTGCCAAAATTTGAGACTTGATGGCCGTGCGGGATTGATATTCGATATCGTATCCACTGAGTTCGATGGCCCATTTGGCCAATCGGCCTGATAATTCGGGCCTATGTAAGATATTTTGGAGTGGGTAGGTGGTTAATACGCTTATGGGGTGACATTGGAAATACGGCCTTAACTTTCTAGATGCGCTTACTAGGGCAAGTGCCAATTTTTCTAAGTGCGGATACCTAGTTTCCGCTTCTCCTAAGGTCCGACTCATGTAATAAACAGGAAATTGCGTACCTTGCTCTTTTCGAACTAGGACGCTACTCACGACGACTTCCGATACCGCCAAGTACAGGTAGAGCTGCTCGTCCGCTTTCGGAGTATGAAGCAGTGGCGGGCTTGAGAGGTATCGTTTCAATTCCTGTAATGCTTGTCGGCATTCCGGCATCCAGGCGAAGTCGTTCTTCTTTTTGAGTAGGGAGAAAAATTTGTGACTTCGATCCGATGATCTTGAAATGAACCGGCCTAAGGCTGCAATTCTTCCCGTTAACCTTTGTACAGCTTTCATAGTGTCCACGATGGTGATGTCTTTGATGGCCTTGATTTTGTCGGGATTGATCTCAATTCCCCGATTTGAGACCATGAAGCCGAGGAACTTGCCCGAACCGACCCCGAAAGCACATTTTTCGGGGTTGAGCTTCATGTTGAATTTCCTCAGAATCTTGAACATTTCCTGCAAATGGGCCAAATGGTCCTCTGCGCGCAAGGACTTAACTAGCATGTCATCAATATAAACTTCCATCGTTTTATCTATTTGTTCTTTGAATATTCTGTTTACTAGGCGTTGATAAGTAGCTCCTGCATTTTTTAGCCCGAAGGACATTATGTTATAACAATATGTTCCATATCGGGTCACAAATGAAGTCTTTTCCCGGTCGTCTGAATTCATCTGAATTTGATTATACCCGGAATAGGCGTCGAGAAAGGTGAGAATCTCATGGCCGGCCGTGGTATCGATCATACGATCGATGTTGGGCAGTGGAAAGGAATCTTTGGGGCATGCTTTGTTCAAATCCTTATAGTCCACACACATTCTAAGTTTGTTTCCTTTTTTTAGGTACAACAACCACATTGGCTAACCATTAGGGGTATTTTACTTCCCGAATGGACCCTATCTTGAGAAGTCTGGTTACCTCGTCCTTTATGAATGCGTGCTTTTCCTCGGACTGGGGCCTTCTTTTTTGCTTCACCGGTCTGAACATAGGGTTCAAGCTTAACTGGTGCGCCGTTATGTCCGGCGGGATCCCTGTTATATCTAGATGGGACCACGAAAAACAATCGATGTTATTTATAAGAAATTGAATGAGTTTCTTCCTGAGTTCGGGGCTCAAACCCATTCCCAGGTATACCTTTTGTTCGGGCCAGTGTTCGTTCAGTACGATTTGCTCCAGTTCCTCAATTGTTGATTTGGTGGCATCGAAATCATCGGGGGTTATGAAGGATCGAGGGATCCATCGATCATCATCGTCCTCTTCAACATTTTTCTTACCTGGCCGGGTCGAAGCCGATGTCTGTGATTGCTATTTGGCGCTCTGCTTTGAACCTGATCCTTTCATTGGTGAAGGTGAGGATATTGATTTTGCTTCTTCGACGGAGAACATTTCCTTTGCGGCCGGTTGTTCCCCGTACACTATTTTGATACCTTCTGATGTTAGGAATTTGAGGACCTGGTGTAGGGTCGAGGGTACGGCTCTCATGCTGTGGATCCACGGCCTTCCGAAGAGGGCGTTATATCTCATATCACCTTCGATCACGTGAAACTTTGTTTGTTGGATGGTTCCGGCTACGTTTATCGGTAGGGTAACCTCGCTTTTAGTGGTTTCACATGCCATATTAAATCTGTTTAGAACCAGAGTTGCGGGTATGACCTGATCCTGTAGGCCGAGCTGTGCTATGACCCTCGATCTGATGATATTGGCCGAGCTACCTGGATCAATTAACACACGCTTGATCTTAGTTTTATTCATGAATACGGATATTACCAGCGCGTCATTATGGGGTTGGATGATTCCCTCTGTATCTTCATTACTGAAGGATAAAGTCCCTGTGGGTGCATGATCTTGGGTTCGAGATCCCTTCACAATCGACGTTTTAGCGTGTTTAAGCATCGGTCCCTGGGGGCATCGACGCAGCCGACGATCATGTGAATGACGTGTTGCGGTTCTTTTGGCTCGTTTCGCTTACCGAATTCCTTGTCTCTAAAATGGTTCTTCGCCCTATTGCTCAGAAATTCCCGAAGGTGCCCTTTATTAAATAAGCGGGCCACTTCCTCTCTTAGTTGCCTGCAATCTTCTGTTTTGTGACCATGGGTGCCATGATATTCGCACATTTGATTGGGATTCCTTTGGGCAGGATCGGTTTGCATGGGTCGAGGCCATCTGGTGTCTTTGATGGCTGATACGATGGCGGATGTACCAATGTTGAAATTATACTCCGATAGTCGAGGGATTTCTATAGGATCTGTATATTTATCAAAGCCGCTCTTTCTCATAAGTCCCCGAGAATTTTCTCCCCGATCAATCCTTCAGTTGTTCCGAACCGTGTCACGTGCTGAACCGTTGTTCATCCGATCTGTGTCGTACGGTTGGTGTCGATCTCTGTTCGACCTTCGTTCTCTGTTGGTTTCCCTTTGATTTTTAGTGGTTGTGTGGTTCTGACGTACGGGCCCATAAGGAGCTCCCAATTGATCATCTTCGACCCTGATTTTTGATTGGTACCGGTTGTGTACATCTGCCTAAGTTATTGCAGGGTACTCGATTAAATTTTGTTTCAGCGGACGTGACGCTGTCGAGCTTAGCCCGTTCAGTCCTTGGGTGAAAGCTTGTACGGCCCAATCGTCTGTGACCGGTGGCAAGTCCATACGCTCTATTTGAAATCGGGATACGAATTCCCTCAGTATCTCGTTACCCCTTTGCTTTACTTTGAAGAGGTTCGATTTTCTTGTTGCAACCTTTATGGCACCAACATGTGCTTTTACGAACGAGTCCGCTAACATGGCGAAAGAATTAATGGAATTCGGCGGTAAGTTGTGATACCAGATCATCGCTCCTTTTGCGAGGGTCTCTCCGAACTTTTTCAACAACACGGATTCGATTTCATCATCCTCTAAATCGTTTCCTCTGATGGCGCATGTGTAGGAGGTGACGTGTTCGTTAGGATCGGTCGTACCATTATATTTGGGAATTTTGGGCATACGAAATTTTTTGGGGATTGGTTTTGGGGCCGCGCTCAAGGGAAATGGCTTTTGTATGAATTTTTTCGAATCGAGCCCTTTTATCATTGGCGGAGCCCCCGGAATTTAATCGACCCTAGCGTTATACGTTTTCACTTTTTTGTCGTTAGCTTTGACTCGCTTCGTGAGTTCCTCGAGCAATTTAGCAATTTCAGGAGCAATCCCCGATTCCTGCTCGTTTGATTTCACTAGGGCGGGTTCCATTCTGGGTGTGACTTCTCGAAGAAGCGGATTGGAGTTCGGCCTGCTTTGTGTATGGGTTCGGCTCTGCAACTGAGCTATCGCTGCTTGTTGGGCTTGCAATATTTCGAAAATCATATACAAGCTGACCCTGATTTTCCCCGTGCTGTAGGTGTCTCGGGCTGTGGATCGAGCACCGCCCTGAACGCTCCTCTCTGGTTCAGAACGCTGATTCGCTTCTAGAGCTATTTGCGAATTGATATCCAGTGGTACTTCGGCTCGACTTTCGGGCTCTTCGATTCGAGCCTCGTTGCCGTTGTTAGGTAGCCTTTCGGCCCTGGGCACCAAGTTGTTGGCTTTATCTTGAAGGCCGGCTTCGAGGTCGATAGGTAGAGCCATGGATGATTCGAAGTTGTAAGCTGGAGTGCTCTGTAGATTTATATCAAACAATCACCGTTACCCTTAGCCCTATGGTGGGCGCCAAACTGTTTACCCGAAAAATCGGATAACGTTAAATTTAGATATGGTTCTAAAGGTATGCAAATTTCTTTGATATAAAATAACGATACAGGTATTTTTGCTGTGAAAATGGAAAATGATGGAAGGGGAAACTGAAAAATATTAGAAGAACAAGCACAATGAAATCTTAATGTCCCTTCCCTATTGCAGTCTATCTCCCCTTTTATAGTAGAGGGTCACTCATTTATTTGTAACAACATAAAATAATACATATAGTGGAGAACCCATGATGGTTTGTCTCTTCCCTGATTCTCGCCAAGATTCTCTCCCTTGGTGCGGTTGTAACGGCTCTTGTCTGCGAGCTCGGCACTGAGTCGAGCTTGGTGCTAGATCGAATCCCCAGTCTTAGTTCGAGCCCGGTTCTGCCTTGGAGCATCGATATTCGGGGCCCGTATCGGTCGTTATTATCCCGTAGTCCGCTTCGGACGCGGGCTCGATAATGATATCGAGTTTTGCGGTTGATTGGTCTTATAGCTCGAAGCTCGACGTCTCTACTTCGGAATTCGTCCGAGCTCGCCATGCGGATACCCTTCGATTGAAACGTCATTCTCTCGACCGGTCTTTATGACTGAGAATCGGTTTTGACCGTACACAATAAACTCATTAACTTTAAAAGTATAATGAGTTCAATACTAAAACCTTAAAAGTTAAATAAAAAAAATTTAAATTCTGAATTGCTACTGTGCGCTCGTAAAATAAACTTTTTCTTGACATTTTCTGTTCTTATGTTTTTCAACTCTCTTTTTACCATTTTTCTTGCTTTCCCAATATAAAAGCTGTCCTTTCAGACGGAACTTCTAGATTACTGCTTTCATAACGGGGCAATGTGAATAGTGAAGGGGAATAAAGTGGAGCCAGAAATTAATAAGAAGAATTTTAAAATCTATTACTAGAATGTCATACCTAAGATTGACATGTGACCTAAAGTAAATTTTAACCACTTTGTCAATTTTACTAGAATTTTCCTTTATATAAAGGTGAATTCAATAGTTTATATATAACCTAAAAATATATATATTTATCTTATTTGTCTATGGGGTAAAATTGGTTTGTAACAGATGGTCGAATGGTAGCATGACACGTGAAATCGAAGGTAAGAAAGAGGCAAGACAAACAACAACCAATACCGGACACAACAAATATAATCGATATCGGGTAAATCCCGAAGGGAACATAGTTAACGGGAGGAGATCAAGGTTTTGCCATCGGATAGCATTCAATAATGAAATATTCTCTAACATTAAATGAGCGACCGTTGCAAAGAATATTTGTTTTCATGGCCTGCCATTACATATTCATCAATGACTCTTTTATTATTATTTAGGAGGACATTGATCCTAGGATCTTGTTTCCCTAAATAAAGCTATAAATAGTAGGCTCAGCAACCATTATAGAAGAGGCAATTTTCTGCAGACATAAGCTACGTTTGCTTTTGCTCTCAATTAAACAACTTTATTTGTACTTTATCATTGCTTTTATTTTTTTTCCTCGGTGGCATTACGCTCGGAGCCAGGCTTGTCATCTTTTTCAACTTCAATTGCTAAATCTCATTTTTAGTCTTATCTCTTTATCATTTTCGGATCAAATTAGTTCACTTGTATATAAACTACATAACAAATTTAACTGTATTACGGATAAATAATTTGTATAATGTAATTTTTCAACGAAAGTAATTCAACTAAATCTCTTTCCCCTGCCTATTTCCACCCCTTGAATAAATTGATTTGTGTTAGGGGAAGAAGAGAAAATGACTAAAAGATGATGGAAAAATCTAGCAAACAGAGGAAGTCCAAGTTGAAGGGTTGGGGAAAAAGTAGATATGGAAAATGAAAGGAAGGATATAAGGGAATCAAAGGTGAGTCATACCTAGGTGTCGCTCGTTGGTCTTTTTCACACATTTTAGTGCCTTTTTAAATCCATAAAAGAGAACAGTAAAAAAGCCCTTCTTATTTGACATTTGAGGACTTGAATCATTAAGGTGTTATTTAGCTATCATGAGAATGGAGACCTAACATAATGAATAAAATTAAATGCATCGTAAAATTAATACTATTAAATAACTTCATAACACGACAAGCAATTCGTTTTTTTCTTTTTTCTTTTTAAGCATCTAATATCTCAAGCTCAGCGAAGTATGTCGGCAAAGCTCCTTAAGAAGTGAGCTTTCAATTTAGGAAAGGGGCCACATTTAACATTTAATTCAGAATGTATACGAACTTTTTAGAGATGTTTCGCGTAGGTTACAATATGGAAGAGGAAAGGTGTTCTGTATTGTATATATTAGAAAAGGAAAAACATACTACTTCATATAAAAGAGAAAAAATTCCCCTTTTTCACTCCACCTAACTTTTTATTAGTAGAACTGCCTAAAAGTTAGCGAATTTAACTTGAATTTGAGAAGTGCTACATATTTGTGAAAAGTAAAAAGAGTTCCCGGCAATAACATAGCGTTTACTCTAAGGCCACCAATGACAAAGAGCTAAAAGTTATACATACTAATTGAGACGGCTAAGTAGTGAGCACGTGGCAAGCATGTGCGTTAGTTAGTAAGTTAGGCAATTTTAATTATTGTTAGAAGGTTGTTAGATCAGTAATGAGTATTAGTTAGATAGTTAGTGAATATTTTAGCTTTGGTATAAATAGGTGTATATTGTACAGATTTCTCTCAGTTGAAAATGAGAATAACTGATTCTCTCTCACTCGTCTTCTTTCTCTATTGATTGTCCTCCATAGCTGAAGCTCAGAACTCAGCTTGCATAGCTGTGTAGATCAGTTTTGTTCATGGTATCAGAGCAATGAGGCCAATAATATAGACCTAAGCTCATCGATCTCAACTTAGTTTCCGCATTTCGCTTTGATTCTGTAGTTTTATCTTCATTTCTGTAATTCTAGGGCACGAATTGAAGAAATCATAAAATGACGACTGTTGATAGTACGTTGCCAAAAAATCTAAGTCACAATCATCCTCTATTTCTACACTCAACGGATAATTCAGGAGCTGTCTTAATCTCACTGCAGTTGACATAATCAGACAATTATTCTGTGTGGAGCAGGATAATGCGTATCGCGATATTAGGACGCAACAAAATAGGATTCATTGAAGGCACCTGTAAGAAGAAAGATTACGGTACGAATTCGACAGATCTATGGGATAGATGCAATGCGATTATTCTCTCGTGGATAATAAACTGTGTATCGAGTAATTTGCTGAGTGGAATCTTGTATTCTTCGAATGCATGTGCTGTTTGGAAGGACTTGAAGGAGAGATTTGATAAGGTCAATGGCTCTAGAATCCTCCAGTTACACAGAGCTATAGCCACTACAAATCAAGGAACAAGCTTAATTGTAACTTATTTCTCAAAATTGCGTGAACTTTGGGCTGAATTTGACTGTTTGGCACCAACTCCTGGTTGTGATTGTCCAAAGTCAAGTGAGTATGAGGTTTTTCTGCGTAGGCAAAAGCTATTGCAATTTCTCATGGGACTCACTAAGACATATGAACAGGCACGTGAGCAGATCATGATGATGGATCCACTTCCAATTGTGAATAAAGCCTACTCTATGCTGATGGAAAGAGAATGCCAAAGAAGTATGTCAAATGCAATAGTTCATGGTGACAATGCTGAGATGACAACCCAGTTAACTGATGGTAGGCTATAATCCCGTATTTTAGTCACTTATTACACTCTAATTTACTGCACTTTACTTATGTTGATTCCGAGCTATATAGATATTGTGGCATGAATTCATACTATTTTGGAGTTTTGAAGTCTGAGTAAAAGCCCAAGAATTAAGTTGGGACCGTGTTCGGGAATCAACGAATGATAGTGCAGTTTAAGAACGAAACGAAGAATCGAGCAAGCATACTGCGCATTGGCCAGTAAAATGCACATAACGTTTCGCTCAGAAATCCGTTTGGGATCCATAATATATCGTTACAAATCTATTTAAAAGAGCTACAACTTTCATGTTTTACACTTTTCCAAATTCCCAACGGATACCACCCAGGTGCGCGATCGCGCACTGGGCCTGCACTTGGGGCAGAACAATGTGCAAAATGTGCGACCAAGTGTGCGACCAGGTCCCCAGGTGCGCGACCGCGCATGTCCTATTCGGGAAGAGTCCTATTTCGCTAAGAAAAGGGTAGTTTCATCCGTTTTTATTTTGGGAGCGGATTAAATACCCCAAAATACCATTTTAGAATAACTTTTGACATATTTTCGACCTAAGAAGGCCAAGGAGGCTAAGGAGGAGTTGGAAGAACACAAGCACAAGGATTTCATCATTCCTTTCTCACTGAAGATCCAGGTTTGGATTGAATCTATGTTTTCCTATACTTTAATTACATTTGTGAAGTACTTCTCCATGTCTATGGAGTAGATCCTTTTGGGTTTTGATGGATTTAGTGTATTAATGATTGTTTGTGGATTATAACTCTATTTTTATGTATTTGAATCATTTTTGAAAGATTTAATTATTGCATCTATATTCACTTATTCTTGTAATCGAAAGAGACATAACTTGTGATATCTTTGCATTATATTGTTGGTTGGGTTCATAGATTCTTCTAAGTAATCGAAAGAGGCTAGTTGAATCATTGATTAAACCTAGTTAGGAGGATAATCGAGAGAGGTTTTTTTAAAGACCAATCCATTACGGATTCTTGTATATCTTCACAAAGCTTAAATTGGTTCATATTGTAAGGTTGAGACTTAATCGAGAGAGGAGTTTCTACTAAACAATTGTACTGATAACTAAGTGAATTCGAGAGACTCATTTGAATAGTAGAAGTGAATTATCTAGAGTTAGATCCCGAACAATTATCTTGCTCCTATCCTATCAACCCATATTTTTTCCCATTGATAACTTTCTTGCTTACCTTTGTTGCAATTGTCATTAGTCAATAGCTTTAGATTCTTAGTTAATTGTAGTTAGAAATCATAGAAATCTCCATTTTTGATCCTCCTGGATCAACAATGAGTTAGGAGAGTTGTTTAAAAAGGTCATGTCTATGTGAAGTGTAGTTTGATTGCTAGAGGACGAGCAATGATTTAAGTATGGGGTGTTAATGGTAGGCTATAATCCCCATATTTTAGTCACTTATTGCACTCTAATTCATTGCACTTTACTTATGTTGAGCTTTAATTAGGCGTGTTCTGCACTTATTGTGTGTTTTATGCCCTGTAGGAGTGGTTCCGATCTATATAGATGTTGTGGGATGAATTTATGATATTTTGGAGCTTTGAAGTCTGAGTAAAATCCCAAGGATTAAGTTGGGATGGTGTTCGGGGATCAACGGATGATAGTGCATTTTAAGAACGAAACAAAGAATCGAGCAGACATACTGCGCATTGGCCAGTAAAATGCACATAACTTTTCGCTCAGAAATCCGTTTGGGCTCCACAATATATCGTTGGAAAGCTATTTAAAAGGGATACAATATTCATGTTTTTTACTTTCCCAAATTTCCAACTAATACCACCCAGGTGCATAATCAAGTGCACGATCACGCACTGCGCGCACTTGGGGCAGAACAATGTGCAAAATGTGCGACCAAGTGCGCGAGCAGGTCCCCAGGTGCGCGACCACGCATGTCCTGTCCGGGAAGAGTCATATTTTGTTAAAAAGGGTAGTTTCGTCCGTTTTTGTTTTGGGGTAGATTAAATACCTCAAAACACCACTTTAGAACAACTTTTGACATATTTTCGACCTAAGGAGGCTAAGGAGGAGTTGGAAGAACACAAGCACAAGGATTTCATCATTCCTTCCTCACTCAAGATCCATGTTTGGATTGAATCTATGTTTTTCTATACTTTAATTACATTTGTAAAGAACTTCTCCATGTTTATGGGGTTGATCCTTTTGGGTTTTGATAGATTTAGTGTATTAATGATTGTTTGTGGATTATAACTCTATTTTTATATATTTGAATTATTTTTGGAAGATTTAATTGTTGCATGTATATTCACTTGTTCTTGTAATCGAAAGAGGCATAACTTGTGATATCTTTGCATTATATTGTTGGTTGAGTTCATTGATTCTTCTAAATAATCGAAAGAGGTTAGTTGAATCATTGATTAAACCTAGTTAGGAGAATAATCGAGAGAGGTTCTCCTAAAGACCAATCTATTACACATTCTTGTATATCTTCAGAGATCTTAAATTGGTTCATATTATGAGGTTGAGACTTAATTGAGAGAGTAGTTTCTACTAAACAATTGTACTGATAACTAAGTGAATTCGAGAGACTCACTTGGACATTAGAAGTGAATTATCTAGAGTTAGATCCCGAATAATTATATTGCACCTATCCTATCAACCCCTATTTTCTCCCATTGATAACTTCCTTGCTTACCTTTGTTGCGATTTTCATTAGTTAATAGCTTTTGATTCTTAGTTATTTGTAGTTAGAAATCATATAAATCTTCATTGTTGATCCTCCTGGATAGCAATTAAGTTAGAAACTACAAGAACACTGTTTAAATCCAATCTCCGTGGATACGATATTATACTATACTATCTTTGACTAGCGAGCACAATTAAAGTGTATATTTTGCGCCGGTCATTAACAACAAAAGGATTCAATACTTAGAAGCCTAGGAAGAATTATAATATGTTCTATGATTACTGCAAAATGAAAGAGCATACTAGAGAGGGATGCTATAGATTGATTGGTTACCCTGATGACTTCAAGTTCAAAAAGAAGTTTGGAAGAAATACAGCTCACAGGCAATGACAAGGGAACCTAAACCACGTGCTGTAGCAAAAAGATGATCAGTGAACCAAGATGCTTTCAAGGTTCCTCAAATTCCACATTTCATAGCAGAACAGTACAACCAGATACTTAGGTTGCTCAATATGGAGAATATACCAGAAGCCTCAGTTAATTTGGCAAGTAGTATTAATGCTTTCTTTTTTTAATGATAATAATCATAAATGGATTATAGATATTGGGGCTACAAACCATATGGCTTCTAATTTGGACATAGTAGAAAATAAATTGGAAGTTGCTGGAATACATATAAAGAAAGTACACTTGCCTAATGGAGAGGTATCAGATGTGACTAATATGGGATCATGTAATGTAGCAAATGCAGGAAGAATTGATAATGTATTATACTTACCTGAGTTCAAGCATAATTTGTTGTCAGTGTCTAAGATCACAAAAGAGATAAATTGTTGTGCAATATTTTACCTTGGCTTCTATCTACTTCAGGATCTTTGCAGTGGGAAGGTGAAGGTGATTGGTAAAGAAAGGAGAGGCCTTTACCTATTGCAACAAACTATTACTAGAAATAATAAAGGGATACTTAAAGGTTTGGTTGCAAGGCAGACTTAGACATTGGACTCTAGCACAGAAGGCTTGGACATGCTTCAACAGGAGCACTGAAGCATCTTTTTTTCATTAGCCTATGATGATTGTAAAAGGAAGATAGACAATTGTAATGTGTCTCCTCTAGCTAGACACTGTAGGCTACCATTTAGCACAAGTAGTAACAGAGTTGAAGATGTGTTTCACTTGTTACATATTGATGTATGGGGACCATATGTTGTGCAAACTTTTGATGGCAATAAACCGTTTCTGACAATTTTTGATGATCATTCACGAATGACTTGGGTAAACTTGTTGAAATTGAAAAGTGATATATTGATTTTACTAAGAAATTTTTTGAAGCTAGTTTAGACTCAGTTTAATTGACAAGTCAAAATTGTTAGAACAGATAATGGGACATAATTTATAAATGAGGCATGTAGTAAGTTGTTCCAATAAAATGGAATCATTCATCAGAGGATATGTGTTTACACACCTCAGCAAAATGAAATTGCTGAAACAAAGCACAGGCATGTGCTAGAGATAGCAAGGGCAATGAGGTTTCAAGGGCACATACCTCTGAGTTTTTGGGGACATTGTGTGCTTGTAACAGTGTATGTCATTAACAGGTTACCATAAAGTGTATTAGCAGGGAAAAGTCCTTTTGAAGTCTTACACAAGAGGACGCCAAACATTGAATATATAAGGACAATTGGATGTCTGTACTTTGCAAAGAGAATGAATGTTCATGACAAGTTTGCAGCTAGAACAACGACAGCAGTTTTAATGGGTTATTCAGAAGTCACAAAGGGTTACATCCTATATGATTTATCTAAGCAATATTTTTTGTGAACAGGGATGTTATCTTCAAAGATCCCTTGTTTCATTTTAAATATAAGAAACAAGAAAAACCATATCTATTTGTAGACATGGAGTTTGCAGAACATGATACAGCAACCAACTCACCAACTGACATTCTACTAAATTCCCTCAACATTGAGGAGCAGGGTGTTCTTGATGATATTACAAGGACAATTGATGAAGAAGAAGGCATGACTTTGACAGATCATGTTCACCACTAACATTTTACTAATGGTGAGACAGAACAAGCAAGTGATGAAGTACAAAACCATAATGAAGTGCAAATCCATGATGAAGATGGT
Source organism: Nicotiana tomentosiformis (assembly GCF_000390325.3). Classification (NCBI taxonomy): domain Eukaryota; kingdom Viridiplantae; phylum Streptophyta; class Magnoliopsida; order Solanales; family Solanaceae; genus Nicotiana; species Nicotiana tomentosiformis. The sequence continues at coordinate 14,998,005 of NC_090813.1, read as the reverse complement.
ACTAGGAAGTCTACCAGAGACAAACGAGTACTAGTTTGGATGACTGACTATGTGACTGCGACTGCACTAGATCAGTTACCTAAACCTTATTCCATTTGCAATTATGTATTTTATGATGGATTAAAGCCAACCTATCAGAGTTATTTGGGAGCTTTCTCAGTTGTTGTTGAACCTAAAACATTCTATAAAGCGTCCAAAGACAAGAGGTGGATTGAATCTATGAAGGCAGAAATCCAAGCCTTAAAAGACAACAAGGCATGGGAATTAGTGGCACTACCAGCAGGAAAGACTCCTATAGGTTGTAGATGGGTTTACAAGGTAAAGTATAAAGCAAATGGTGACATTGAGAGGTTCAAGGCACACTTGGTAGCCAAGGGGTATAGCCAGAAAGAAGGTTTGGATTGCCATGAAATATTTTTTCCAGTTATGAAAATGGTTACTGTAAGAGCAGTGATTTCTGATGCAGTAATTGAAAGGTGGCATATACATTAAATAGATGTATATAATGCCTTCCTTCAAGAGGATCTCTATGATGAAGTGTACATGAATTTGCCTGAGGGATTTGCCAGCCAGGGGGAGAATGAAGGCAAGGTGTGTAAGCTTGTCAAATCCCTATACGGGCTGAAGCAAGCAAGCAGTGGAATGTCAAGTTAACCGAGGCATTGATTCATCAAGAATTTGTGCAAAGTTCTCTAGATTATTCCTTGTTTACAAAGAAGCAAGACAGTAAAATAGTGGTCATCCTTGTATATGTGGATGGCATGCTAATAACTGGTAATGATCTGATGCTTATGGAAGAAACCAAGAAGCAATTACATCAGCCTTTCAAGCTTAAAGATTTGGGGGAACTAAAATATTTCTTGGGCATTGAATTTTGTAGATCTCACAAAGGAATTATGATGAATTAAAGAAAGTATAGCTTGGAGCTGATATTAGAAATGGGATTGAGTGCATCTAAGCCAAGTTGGACAGCTTTGGATTGCAATTAGAAGCTCACAACTGCTGAACTAGATGAGATCACAAGATCAGGTAGTGATGAGCCACTAGAAGACAAGAGACTGTATCAAAGGCTGATTGGCAAGTTGTTGTATCTAACATTGACCAGGTTGGACATTGTTTTTGTTGTTCAGACACTTAGCCAGTTCATGCAAAATCCAAAGAAGTCACATCGGGAAGCAGCCATAAGGGTAGTCCAATATGTAAAAAGGGAACCAGGATTAGGCATCATGATGAGCAGCAACAAGAAGAACACATTGACTGCATTATGTGATGCTGATTGGGCATCTTGTCCAAACTCAAGGAAATTTGTAACATGATTCATTGTGAAACATGGAGATTCATTGGTTGCGTGGAAGTCTAAAAAGCAAAGTACAGTATCCAAAAGCTCAGCAGAAGCAGAGTATAGGAGCATGGCCTCAGTGGTTTCAGAGCTGGTGTGGCTAATAGGGGTGTTCAAGGAGCTGGGAGCAGAGGTAGAATTGCCAGTTTTGCTGCACTTTGACAGTAAAGCTGCATTGCAGATAGCAGCAAATCCAGTATATCATGAGAGAACAAAACACATTGAAATAGATTGCCACTTCATTAGAGAAAAAATTCAAAAGGGGTTGATCAAGACAGTACATGTAGGATCAAGAGATCAACTGATAGACATACTCAATAAAGGGCTTGCAAGACCACAACATAAGTTTTTAATGTCCAGGCTGGGAGTGCTCAACATCTTCGCACCTACCAGCTTGAGGGCGAGTATTGAGACAGCTAAGTAGTGAGCACGTGGCAAGCATGTGCGCTAGTTAGTTAGGCAGTGTTAATTATTGTTAGAAGGTTGTTAGATCAATAATGAGTATTAGTTAGATAGTTAATGGATATTTTAGCTTTAGTATAAATAGGTGTATATTGTACAGATTTCTCTCAGTGAAAAATGAGAATTACTTATTCTCTCTCACTCGTCTTCTTTCTCTGTTGATTGTCCTCCATAGCTAAAGCTCAGAACTCAGCTTGCATGGCTGTGTAGATCAGTTTTGTTCACTATAAACAAGTTTTGAAGAAACTTGTCCTCGTGAACGTGAGAAATGAGCTTGAAAGCAAAACTGACGAATTTGTGCCTCCCCTGGGCACGAGATATAAGTGAAGTTCACTTTGGTCTGGAATCAAGCTTCGTTTTATGTTTTCATAATGACATTTCGTTGTTTGTTTCACTTTGTTAATTCCTGCAATAACTAATTCGTTGATTGTAGCATACTTGGCGTCTTCAACTCACTAGCATATCCTTGCATCCAAAGTAACAATAATGTGCGACTTTGTGCTTATACGGACACTAAAAAGTCAACTTATTATTTCGATCTAGAAAATTTCACGATCTAGTTTACTAATTTGAAGCGTGTGGACATGGATTTGAAAGAAAAAAATCATTCCAAACTGGAATCGTAAATTGATTCAAGTTGGAGTTAGAAAAAAGTAGCAAGTAATTGTAAAATTAATTACTACTATTTTCTCTCATAATTATTTTAACCAAATTCATAAAAAGACAATATAAAATATAGAACTATCTATCTATATTATATTAAAAGCACGAATGCTCTTAACGAAATGTCGTTCACCTTTTTTATCCTTTAGTAACAGATTTCACAATGGATTAAATTATAATTTAAATTAACTTTCTAATATTTAGAATTTTTAAATCAACTTCAACTTCAATAATACAAATATAATATTTAGGATTTTTAAATCAACTTCAATATAACAAATCCTTTTAAGCTGCAAATCTCACACGAAGCTCAAAATCCACAAAAAACCTAAAGCCACAAAACCTTGCCATCATCGACACGAAGTACTAATACAAAAGTGTACTTGTTTAAATATTATTGTTATTATTATTATTATTATTATTATTATTATTATTATTATTATTATTATTATTATTATTATTATTATTTAAATATCATTTATGATTCTTTTAGGAGCATGCTCCAAATATTAGACACGAAGTAACAATACACAAAGCAATCTGATTGCTCATTCAAAATATTATTGATACGAAGTAATCTCATAATTTATATGTAGCTTTAATATCAGTGTGCGTGCTCAAAAATTTAGAAAATTATAAAAGTATACTTATTTGCTAATTTTCTCCAAAACAATGAGCCAAGAATATTCAAAGCATGCATGATCGTACAATGAATAATCAAATTATTTTTTACTGCATGCAAATTTGTTAGGAGTTAGAACATGCTATGAACCAAATCACAAAATACATGACTACATGACTGCTTGCGCCAAAATGATCTCAATTCCAATCGACAAAATAAATATTCTTTTTTAATGACAAACTAAATAAGCTTATTGTGACCGAACTAAAAAACCAAAAAACAAAATCATTGACATGAAAGAATTGTTTTAACTTCTTATAGAGATTCACGCGATGATCATTATCCTCATTATCTAAGACCGCAATCTATCAAATTCTTATGCTTCAGAACCGAATTGAGACAGTGAGAATAAAGAGATGTAACAGAAATACATCTTTCGAATAATTAATTAAGCTATTTTAAAAAGTTTTTTCTCATTTGTACAGGGTACACACACATCGCGCGTACACTAAGACTAGTCTATCTATCTATACTATATTAAAAGTACGGAGACCCTTAGCGAAATATTGTTTACCTTTTTTACCCTTTAAAATATATACTTTAGTTCATATTAGACAAAATAGTAATTTGAGTATTCCATTAATATTTAGGAATACTTATTTAATTAATTCTCCTCCAATTTAGGAATAGTTATTTAATTATTTTTCTATTATTAACAGTCTAGGAAAGTTAATAAAATTTTGCCTATTCGTTCTACTCCCTACGTTGGAGTACTTAATATCTTTAAGGTTTAGGAGACATTTTCTGTAGGTAAAAGTTTTTGCCTAGCCTAAATTTTCGCCTCTACATTCAACTCTCTATGTTAGAGTATTAAATGTGTTTATTTTGTAGTTAATATTTTTTTAGGTTTAACACCTGTTCAACTCCTTATGTTGGAGTATTAGATGACTTTATTTGTAGTTGATACATTTTAGGTTTATGAGACTTTTTGTAGTTAATATTTTTTGCCTAAATCTCACACACATCTTCTTTTAGGTTAGGAGTCTTTGTTATTTGGTAAAATTCACGATACGCGGATTATGCATGTACCTAATCTCAGTATGTAAATATACTTACTAAAAGTTATATTTGGGTATAAAATAAAAGGTTTAAATTTTTGAAATTGATGAATGTTATATATATATATATATATATATATATATATATATATATATATATATATATATATATATATATATACGGCTAACTCAATAAAGGAAGAAATTGTACCCCATAAAATTCCAATCATCATTCAATATGTTAAAATTAAACTTAGTTCCAGTTATATGTTCAATTTTTCAGTTTTAGCAAGAATACATAACTTTTGAAGATCTAAGAGCTTTTAAAAAAAATAAAAAGCTATTTTCAAGGTCATTTTAATAGACAGAAGACAATCTTCTTTCTTTCTTGCGAGCAAAATACATGTTTTTATATTATTTATCAATAAAAATATATATGAACTATTATAAAAGCACGAAGCGTCAGAGTGAAGTATTAGTAAACCTTTTTAGCCTTTAAAAATAAATTTCAAATAGGATAAAATTAACATTTAATTATTTCCTAATATTTATAACTTTGAAATCTATTAAAATATTAGGATCAAAGTATTAACTTAATTGTCCATTTTTATTGATTACTACATAACGAATCATAATATACATGGTTGTTAAGACAAAAACAATATTCATAAGATATTCTAATTTCAAATTACTAAAAGATTTTTTTTGTATACGTTAATTAAATAAATATTATTAGACAAGATCATGAATAAATGAATATAATTCATTATATGTGTATCAATTTCATGATCAATATATATTATTTTCAAGAACTCAAATTTTTACTTAATTTTTATTTTGTGACTAAAACCATGCTTCGAATGTTATTTATATATATATTTTTAAAAATATTTTCATCAATATAGGGTGCACGCACAACGGGCGTATCATGAGACTAATACTATATTAAAAAAAAACTACCAGTTATATCCATTTATAAGTAGCTCATTACCAAAATTGGCCAATTCATAAAATATTACTAATATTAGCAATAGCCATTTGTAGCAAAAAAAGGTCAAATTTTTGCATTCTTTTGAGTGAGTGTTATTAGAATAGACTGAGTACATCTTAAGGAGCTTGAATCTCAGTTTTGGGATAATTTGGTGAAGTTTTGAGGTGGTTTGAATTGAAAATTCGAAGTAAAAACTGAACATGAAAAAAATAATATGTGTATCATACTGTGTATCATATATGTATCAATTGTGCATCACATGTATACATGTGTGTGGGATACATGCGTGATACATGTTTGATACATGTGTCGCAGAAGCATTTTTTGAACTCGATTTGATTACGAATTTTGATACAAAATCAGTCCAAATCACCTCCAATCTTCCTCAAATTTTGTATATTGACTTATCTATATGTTTTCAATGAATTTCAACTTTAACCATTGAAAAGGTTCCTTTTTTGCTTAGATTTTTTGAATCCACTGGGTTTGTTGTTGTTGTTGTTGTTGCTACCCGAGCTTATCTTATCTTGCAAGATCAACAGGACTGGTGAGGCCAGATGAAGCTCTCGACCAGTGATTGTAGTAATGGTATTACAACTAGCATATTAGTTATCACACCAGAAGTATCAGAAGGACTGTCGTTGTTGGAGTACGGAAGGTGGGGGAAAAGGCTGTGATGGTAAAAGGGTTGGTTCGCATCGTATGGAACTCCACAAGGGATAGCGGAAACAGGGGAAATTGGCCCGAAATTGATACAGAAATGGCTAGTTTTGGTAAGTCTATGACTAATGACTAGAGGTTGGTAAGTTGAGACTTGTTTGAGACATTTCTGTAGATTTTCTTATATTAAAAACATGAAAATCCTTAGCGAAATATCGTTCATATTTTTTGCCCTTTAAAAATAAAGTTCACACTAGATAAAATAGTCATTTGACTATTTTTCTAATATTTAGGAATATTCATTTAATTAGTTTTCTAATATTTAGGAATTATCAACTAATTATTTTTCTAACATTTAGAGCTTTAATTTTTCAATTTCTTTCCATACTAGAATTTCAAGGACGTCCAATTCACACTGGGAAAGTTCAAAACTTAGAGAGTTACTTTAACTTTTTAATTCCTTCCGTAGGCAAAATTAGTTCTTCTTCACCAACAAAGTGTCGTTTGATTTCAAATCCCTTCGGCTGGAAAGTTTCATTCCTTTTCAATTTCTTCACGAGGAAAGTTTTTACTTTGAACTCCATTTTGATTTAGGAGTATTAAATATACACTTTGAAAATTTTAAGCAATATATACTTCTTTTAGGTTTAGGAAGGGTTTTTTAGTTAAATAAAATTTTGACAAATTAATTTTTTACAAATATATTAGGTAAAAAATGACACTTTGAACTCCTTTTTGGTTTAAGAGTCTTATTTTTTGACATAATTTCCTTTGTCTGTATGAACTACACACAATTTTATCTTATATAAATTCTTTTATGGTTTGAATTTGTAAAAGACCGAGAAGATTCAATACCATGCTAATATGTTTGGGAACTTTACATAACAGTCACGGTTTAAAAAAAATATAACAAATTCTTAGCATGAAACCCTATATTACAGTTGTTGCAGGAAAATATTTATACATGTAATACACAGTTCCATTAAAATAGGAATATTAATTATTAATCCGTAAACATAAGCAATTTGAATGAAAAGTCAATAATATTTTGCATGCCTTTTTTTCTCTTTATCTATTAGCTTTTCTTCTTTTCTTCATCTTCTTAATTTTGTTTTCTGCCGAAAATAATATATTTTCTAAATCTGTTCCATTCGTTTTTTTTTAATTATCTTTCTTAAGTTTTTCTCTTCCTTCTTTCTTAACATAAAGATCTTACTTCGATAATAATATATGTTAATATATACAAAACATATATATATAAAAATATACATAAAAAATACATCTTCAATTAAGATGACACTTAGACACGTGAAATATACATAAAAATATATATATCTATATAAATATACAAAAAAATTATACATAAAAAATACATCCTGAATTAAAATGGAACTTGACATATAAAATATATTTGAAATATACATTAAAAATACATCTTAAAATAAGATGGAACTTCACAAATAAATATACAAAAATTATATACATAAAAATACATTTTGAATTAAAGTGATACTTGATATACAAAGTATAAAAGACGTATAAATCAATACATCTTGAATTTATGTGACATTTACATATTCATCCGATTTTCAAAAATGGAGTGAAGAAGAAGAATGTTGGAAAGGGAGAATGGAGATGGTCAAGAAAAATACTTTCTCTGATTAGTGAGTCAGTTAACGTATTAAATATTGAGCTTAATTTTTATAATATGCTAATAATGAAAAACAAAGTGCTCTTTATGGAATAAACAATAAATGATACTATTTTTTTAAATAATCTATACTATACTAAAAGCACGAAGGCCCTTAGAGAAATATCGTTCGTCTTTTTTACCCTTTCAAAATAGATTTCGCACTAGAAAAAATAGTAATTTAGTTCTTTTTCTAATATTTAAATGTTTGAAATCAACTAAAATATTGACTACTAAATATTTTCCTATTTTAACTTGTACGAGTCCTAATTTTCACATACATTGTATCTTTAATTTATAAGGCTTTATTATTATTTTCTTATATTAATTAATTAATTAATACCTCTAAGTTTTATACAAGAAAATTAATTGATTTTTACGGAAGTCAAATCTCCTACTCCTAATAGTTTTCTAACGAAGTAAAATCAAGTTATGTAAAGAAAATTTATTTCTATGGGACTCATTAATTAATTAATTAATACTTTTTCTAAGTTTTATATGAGGAAATTAATTGGTTTTTACGAATGAATTCCATTATGCTACCTCATAACAGTAATTACACAATGTTAAAGAGGCACGTAAATATTATTAAATAATATATTTGAATTATAAAATAAAATTTTAAAAAGTATAAATCATTGAAAATAATAAATAATATATCTCGACTCTCATGAGTGACGATTGAAAAATTTATAATTATTCAAGTTCTTCACTTCTATGTTATTCAAGTAAGGTTACATTTATGACCGGTGCCTATTAAAAGAAGGCAATAATTGAGTTTAATTTATATAGATGTTAAGCCATCAAAATATACATGTCAAAAGGAAGGTCCTAAAATTTTCTCAGTTTCTGCTATGTGCTTTTGGTCTATTAGCAACCAAAAAGAAAAATAAAGAAAATTGCTATATAATAAACTAAATGTTGCTGCAAGGAAATTTATGTGTATCAAATCAGTATCGCCTTATCGTAGTTCACACATACTATGCAACAAATCATACCAAAAACCATTCATGAACACACATATACCCTGATAATATTTCATAGACATTTAAAAGTTAAAAGGAACTGTGCTATTTAAGAAACTAGATTTAATTTACCTTCTGCAAAGTGATGTATCTATAATTCAAAACAAAGAGTACAATAAAATTTAATTTTTTTAAAAAAGACACAAGAAACCCAGAAAGGGACGAATGTAAACAACTCGTGGGCATACAAATTGTATCTAATTATGATATTTACACGTACAAGTGTTAATTTACTTAACACTAGAAACAAGTTCTTAATAGTCTAAACAACCTTATAATTTGGCACTTGGCGGAAATAATTTTTTTTTAATTTTACCGAAAAGTCCGCAGTCATCTCAGTTTGAAATAGTAAAACACGTAATGTATCCTAATTGTATAGATTAACTTTTATCTTCCAATGAAGGCTTGACATATTCTTGACATATTCGAATCTATTTATCTCTATCTATCTATCTATCTATCTATCTATCTATCTATACTATTAAAAGCACGAAGCTTCTATTGAAATATCATTCGCCTTTTTACCCTTTAAAAATTAATTTCATATTAGACAAAATAATCATTTAATTAAATAGTCCTAATATTTAGGACTTGAAAATTAATTAAGATCTTGGTCATAATAGGAATTTCAAATCAACCATAAGTTTTTCGAGTATAACTGTAATGACCCAACTGGTCATTTTAACATTTGGAACCCCGTTCCCTAAAATAAAATTTTTTGTATGTGTTTTTAATGATTTACGACTTGCGGGGATGGTTGGTTCGGGATTTGAAAGTGTTCGGGTTGAAATCAGAACACTTGATTCCTTAAGTTAGCCTTAAAAAGGGCAAGTTTGACTTCGGTCAACATTTTGAGAAAACGATCCCGAAATCGGGATTTGACGGTTCCAATAGCTCTGTATGGTGATTTTGGACTTAGGAGCGTGTTCAAAATTTTATTTGGAAGTCCGTAGTTAAATTAGGCTTGAAATGGCTAAAACAAGAATTTAAGTTTGGAAGTTTGACCGGGGAGTTGACTTTTTGATATTGGGGTCGGAATCCAGTTCCGAAAATTTTTATAGCTCTGTTATGTCATTTATGACTTGTGTGCAAAATTTGAGGTCAATCGGACTTGATTTGATAGGTTTCGGTACCGAATGTCTAAAGTTTCATTAAGCTTAAATTGGAGGATGATTCGTGGTTTTAGCGTTATTTGATGTGATTTGAGGTTTCGACTAAGTTCGTATGATATTTTAGGACTTGTTGGTATAATTGGTCGAGGTCCCGAGGGGCTCAGGTGAGTTCCGGGGTGGTTTCGGACAATTTTTAGGGCATTTTTAACTGCTGGTTTCTGCCTACAGAGGTGTGCATCGCGATCGGAAATATTTGCTCGCGTTCGTGAAGAGCAAACAACAGTTTTGGGCCTTGTGAATCGCGATCGCGGAAGCTTTTTTCACGATCGCGTAGAACAAATCACAGTTGCACTGACTCAATTTTGGAAGCTTATATCTCAGAATCTATAAGGAATTTAGAGATGATCTAATATGAAAGTTGTAGCACTTGATGTGTAGTTTTCAGAAAGGTAAACCATTTGTGATTTGGAGTTGTGTACAATATGTTATGGTGGATACACTATAGGCTGTGTAGGAAGAGTTTAGAAATCTCCGTTGCACAGGGCTGACTTTGGAAGCTTATATCTAGAAATATATAAGGAATTGGGAGATGAGCAACAAATGAAAGTTATAGCCCTTGGTGTCTAATTTTCAGAAAGTTAAATCATTTACAATTTGAAGTTTTGTACAAAAGGTTATGACTATTATACTAGAAGCTGTCTGAAAGAGTTGGGGGAGTTCGTTCTTCGCGATCGCGATTAGTGTTCCGCGATCACGAAGAGCAATTTTGGGGCTGAAAAATTTTGTACTTTGTGATCGCGAAGGGTAAATGTCTGGACAGAAGATATATTTTGAGGTTTCGGCTATTTTAACACATTTGGAGCTTTGGAGCTCGGATTGAAGCGATATTTGAGGCGATTTTCACCATATGGATTGGGGTAAGTGTTCTATATCCGAAAGTAATTATACTTCATGATTCTATGCTTATATTCATTATTTATTTCGGATTTAAATGGAAGAAAATCAATATTTTTGCAAAATCTTGCAAAAATAAAAATTTAAGATTTCGAGGTCGAGTTGTTATCGGAATTTGATAAAATTGGTATGGTTGAACTCGTACCGGAATGGGTGTTCGGATTTTATAACTTTTGTTAGGTTCCGAGACGTGGGCACTACGGGTGATTTTTTAGCTAAATTTTGGATTTTTATGAAAAATTAGTATTTTCTTATGGAATTAATTCCAATAAATTTTAGTGATTCTATCGAATTATTTTTGGCAAGATTCAAGCCAGTCAGAGTCGGATAATCGTGGAAAAGGGCCTTCTATTGGATTAAATTGGAGCAAATTGAGGTAAGTCTCTTGTCTAATCTTGTGAGGGGAAAATTACCCCATAGGAATTAAATTGAATAATTGTTGCTAATTGCGGGGGCCACGTACGCACGAGGTGACGAGAGTCCGTGCGTAGCTACTATTAATGCTAAAGTTCGGGTAGTTTAGGACTCAAAGCATGAATTACTTGTGTACATTGTATTCTTTGTTTAATTAATATTAATATATATATATATATATATATATATATATGATTATATTGTGAATTCTTAGATAAAGATATTAAAGGATGAAAATCTCATATGCTTGATTTTATGTTTAAATTAATTAATTGTTAAAAGAAATTGTTCATCCTCTCGAATTTATCTTATAATAAACATACTCTCATTCCCGGAGGTACATAAGAAAAATGTGCTCCTTTCTTGTGCAGCGGGCCGAACGCCTCGGCAGGATAGATGCATCTATGGATCGTGCCGCACGTCCCTTGGCAATGTACACGACACTCTAGATCGGGTCGTACGTCCTCGGCAGAAATCGTGCTTAATAATAATAATCACACGATACCTTAATAGTTTATTATAACTTGTGAAGCTAATTGATAAATTAAAAATCTTTGGAATTTATTGAATTATTATTCCTGCTTGTTAAGAATTATTGTTATTCCTGTAAATGAGACTAATTGATAAATTTGAAAATTTATTGGAATTGAAGGAATTTAGTTAATATATTGAGAATTACTGCATTTGAAGGAATTTAATTATTTCTACTGGTCAATAAAACTACTGTTAACTCTGTTAATCACATTGATATAATTATTTCTATTTCATGATTATTTAATATTATTGACCCATAGTGAGTGTCAAAGTCGGCCATCTCGTCTCTACCCCTTCGAGATTAGGCTTGATACTTACTGGGTATACGTTATTTTTGTACTCATACTGCACTTGCTTCACATTTTATTGTGCAGCTACATATATGTATAGCGGCCTTGTGGGCACAGAGGTGTGGCTAATAATTGTGGGGACATAGGTGAGTTGCATTCTATATTACGATCCGCAGCTAACAGAGTCTCCTTGAGAGTTATTATATTTTTCTGTCTAATTTGTATTCTAGACAGATGCTGTATTTTATTTTTAATTTCCAAGTAAATACTCATGCACTTGAGACACCGGGTTTTGGGAATGGTTGTGAATTGTTTAGAAATTTAGTTGCTAAAAATATTTATCATTTACTCTATGAGTTTTATCCTTACAATTTCATTGAAGAAATTTCTATTTCAAAAATACTAAAATGGGTAATTAAGTTAATTGATTATGGTTGGCTTGACTGACAGTAGTGTCCGACGCCATCACGATTTGTTTTTGGATTTTGGGTCGTGACAACATGGTATTAGAGCACTAGGTTCACTTAGGTCTCACGAGTCATGAGCAAGTCTAGTAGAGTCTTGCGGATCGGTACGGAGACGTCTGTACTTATCTTCGAGAGGCTACAAGGCTGTTAGGAATACTTCCCTTTTTGATTCCTCATCGTGCGATTTGATTCCTTTGAGGCTTATGCCTACATTTCCTTCCTATTCAATCTTATGCGACGTGAAGCATTTGTTATAAATTGGGAATCGAGTAAATTTTTAATGGTACTACAGATGTAGTGCGGGATGCTTCTCCCTGTGTAATTAATTGGTATATTGTCGCTGCCTTGCGGAAGGCCGCTCTATCGTTTCAGTTCAGTATCAATACTACCTAAGATTTTGAGATTTGACATTGATTGTTATAACGATTCATGCGTTGTTATCGCATATTGTTTATGTAATGGTAGAATGCCTGTCTATGTGTCATGGCAATAAACGACTTGAAAGAAGGATTTTCTCAGTACATGATTCAGAAGTTCCATGTTTTAATTCCAGCGGAGAAAAGGCAATCGGACTATGAATGTTCAGGTTTGGGGTTGATGGAGTAACAAATCTTGATATTTTTGAGTGTGGTAGAATTCTCAATTTTGATGTGGTGTCATCACCTTGTAAAATGCGTTAAGGTTCGCCGGTGTTATAGTTTTCTTCAACTCGCCTTCACGACGGGGTGTTAGGAATTTGTATTGGGGAAGCAGTCGTTAGAGATCGCAGTGTGCAGTGATTCAGGATCGAAGCAGCGTTCCTAGTATTAGTGTCTCGAGAAGGATAATCATCAGAAAGGTTTAAAGCTGGTAACAAGCTATTGGTTCAAGTGCTACAGAGACGAATTTTTAGTAAGGCAACAACTGGGCAGCGAAGGATGAGGAAGGATATGTAGAAAGTGTCTTGTGGTGGTTAAGTCCCTAGAAGGCCAAGTGTAAGAAAATAGAAGTCGAGTAGTTGCTTAAAGGAGAGGGTTTGACAAAAGTGTGAGAGTGTCAAGGTAGCACATGGGTTACGTGGTAGGATGATTACACGTCTTGAGGAATGTTTGGAGTGATTTGAGATGTAAAATGGACAGTGATTAGGTCTACGGACTTAAGTTGTAATATTAGCTGCTATATTGAGGAAGATTGGATACAACAGGAGGGAGTTGCTTGATATGAAGAAGGATACAACATGACTTTGGATTTGAAATGTATTATCACACCTCTAGTTGACGTCCATGAGGAGTGAACGAACTGGTGCAGCTGGTGAATGAGCTCGAACTCAGGATGATCTACTGATTTCGTAGTAATTGCACCCAGTGCAACAACGTTGGAATATGTCAGCATGTAATTTCCACAGGTGGGTTATCTCCTGTAAGCAGGTTAGCGGTCGCGTGGTGTTGACGAAGCTTCTGCGAAGAATTCTACCGGCTACCCGGTAAGAGATTTAATATGTGAATATGACTAGTGGTTTTGAGTGTTTATTAAAGGTTAATAGAAGGATTTCGAGAAAATTTGGCGAGTTGCGTGTGCAGGATCATATCAACGATGAAGAAAGAATCTCGGTGGATTCCAAAATTTTGTAATTGTAGCTTCAAGCTAAGTGGGAGAGCCCCACCGTCTATGATTGGATTGCGTAGTGTCAACTTGTGCGGTTTCTGGTTATCAGTGTATTGGTGGATCATTGCAAGCAAGGAAAGAAAACATCAGTGGTAATTTGAGCAAAGGATTTGGTGAATGTGTGCCATATTTGGCCTTATCAATTCATGTTCAGGTTTTTGGAAGACTCAGAGTTTATGCTTCGTGTAGATGTAATGCACAGAAAAGTGAAACAGTCGGATGTTTCCTTGATAAAGTGTCCACGTGCTAGCAGGGCCTTGGAATTGATCATGTTTGGGAACAAGTCAGAGCAAGTGACTCTCAATAACGGTCCTAGCGGATTCAAAAATTTAAAGTGTGGTGTCTAAGGATATCGAGTGTATAACATGGTTGAGTATCGAGCTTTTGCAGCAGATTATGAAACAGGGCTTGGAGTACTCTGCGTTATCTTCAGGTTGTGGTGTAGCATTAGAGAAACGGAAGAAAATAATTTCGGATTCATAAAAGAAGTATCAGAATGGGTGTACCAGTTGAAGATGTAAAAAGTGCGCACAAGAAGGGATTTGAGATAATTAGTAGGTTTTGAAATAGCGTGGTCTCGTGAAATAAGGTCACATGGGATGAGTGCGGATTTGAGTTTGTGATGTAATGAATGGAGCTATTATTATTATTTCTAAGGCAAGTTGAGAGTAAATTGAGAAAAGACGGATCGGCTAACAATGGTTGAATCGGCACGGTGGTGGCAATGATCAGTTCCTTCAGCGCATTGAATTATGCATGTGATTTGTGGCGGTACGTACGAGGCTTGACGACCGCCGTAATGGTTTTTATTTGGAAGAATTCAAGTATTATGACATGTTATATGTAGAGGTATCAAGAAGAGTTATGGTGGTGTAGACCACTACTTGAGGCTGATATTTTCTGCGGATATGGGAATTCAGTCACGTGTTGCAAAGGTTTTCTTGAAATAAGTTAAGTAGAAGGTTTCTATATGATGAAGTGTTTACCCTATTAGTGGTTAGGGAGTTATGATGGAATTCTTGTACTCCTGCGCACTTGCGTGATTAAGTGCACTAAGTAGCATGGAATTCGAAAGTTGAGGATTCAAGATTTCGGTTCGGTGTTGACAAGGATGTCATGCGCTCAGATGAGCAGGAAAAGGATTCAGATGTCTAAAGTAATATGGTATTGTTTTTGGCATCATCTTAGGTCGATGTCAGGTGTAAGAGACCTTGTGTATTGATTTGTGGATTCTTGATATGCTTTACAGCATTAGTGTAACCGGTAGCATGGATGTGTAGACTTGTTACCTGGTGCGGAAGGTCGTGGGAGCGAGTCTCACGGAACGATTGTGTAAGAGTGACATGTAGTCACTTGATTGAGTGAAGATTGAAACCAAGTATAAAGATTGTGGTAATATCGCTGATTCGAGAATTTATGCCTGAAGGGCGCTCGGTTCATTTGGTTGTCGACTGTGGAAGTATTGTTCCAGGTATGATGGCTATTCTTGTATGTTATGGGAAAAAGGGGGTATTATGGATATTTGAAAGGTTATTAGCATAGTACGATGTGATCAGAATCGGCTTGAGGTCTGTGGATGGATTTGAATATGAATATGGGCTCTATATCAGGCCGGATGTGTTCATTTCAGCATAACCGCTCCCTATGGAGGAGTATTCAGACGTTGGATGTCGTTTCGTCATCGGTTATTTCATGTAATACTATATTGTGCTGTGTGAGTTGCGAAACAACTTGATAAAATTCTTATGTGTTGAGGTTCCGCATAGCGATGGTGTTATGTGAGAGGGATGGCTCTTGTGATTCAGATCATATATCGCACCTTAGTTATGCTTGCGTTTTGTAGCGTATGGCGCTGTCGGTCCTTCCAAGGATGGTATTATGCAGTTAGCGTGCTTGTGTCCGATGTTCGGATATTTTGTAAGTAATGAGCATAGAGCTTGGTAAGTATTTTCTTATAGATTCTTTTTGTGTGAATCGGGTTTCATGCCGCAATAGTGTGATGCTGAGTATAGTTCCTATATTCTATTTTGTGTGTTTTGCGTCCCATTTTATGAGGAAGGTACAAGACACCTTTTCAGTTGTTTAATTAGTTTCGTGGGTTGAGTAATCCTTTCCATAGTTTGTTTTTCTTATGTATCGCAATCGAGTCTGTAGCTTGTTGGCACATTGTGGCCTCACATGAGACTTTTGATTGTGTCTCGGGTGACTTATTGCCTGAGCAACTTATACTGGGAGAGACTAGATTATTGGATCTGGGATCAGTGCGATCGGATTATATGCAGTATATTAAAGAGCAAATATCATTATTTGGTTCATAATGAGGTGATGATTCTAGTCAAGAGGAGAGATTCAATGGTTTGTTGACTCGGCAAATGTTTATGAATTTCTACACATCTCTTCCGTTGTGGCAGTATTGCAAGAGATGGAGCAAGACTTATATATGCCATGAGGTGCATTGTGAGCATCGGATTCGTGAAATTTCGACTATCATTATCAGAGGAAGTTATTGTGGTCATGTGAATTATTCGGTGCAAAGTGTGGATTCAACCAAGGTATGCAATCCTGTACTGGTGCATCGTGTAGTGATTGATATGGTGTTCATAGGTTAAAAATGGGCATAGTAGAAAATTCTGGATGTTAGAATTTGGCTCTAAGGCTTAATTTCCTAAATAAAGGGAGAATCTTCAGATTGGCTCGAGCTAATGTGCTCAATTGGTTGTGGTAGCACGGGTAGATGCTCGAAGTGTTAAACAATAATTTTAGGACAACTCCGGAACAATCATTAATACGTTCGAGGACGAACGTATATTTAAGTGGGAGAGAATGTAATGACCCAACTGGTCATTTTAACTTTTGGAACACCGTTCCCTAAAATAAAACTTTCCGTATGTATTTTTAATGATTTACGACTTGCGGAGATGGTTGGTTCGGGATTTGGAAGTGTTCGGGTTAAAATCGGAACACTTGGTTCCTTAAGTTAGCCGTAAAAAGGGCAAGTTTGACTTCGGTCAATATTTTGAGAAAACGACACCGGAATAGGGATTTGACGGTTTCAATAGCTCCGTATGGTGATTTTGGACTTAGGAGCGTGTTCAGAATTTTATTTGGAAGTCCGTAGTTAAATTAGTCTTGAAATAGCTAAAATAAGAATTTAAGTTTGAAAGCTTGACCGGGGAGTTGACTTTTTGATATCGGGGTCGGAATCTAGTTTCGAAAATATTTATAGCTCCGTTATGTCATTTATGACTTGTGTGCAAAATTTGAGGTCAATTGGACTTGATTTGATAGGTTTCGGTACCGAATGTAGAAGTTGGAAATCTTAAGTTTCATTAAGCTTGAATTAGAGGATGATTGGTTTTAGCGTTATTTGATATGATTTGAGGCTTCGACTAAGTTCGTATGATATTTTAGGACTTGTTGGTATAATTGGTTGAGGTCTCGAGGGGCTCAGGTGAGTTTCGGGGTGGTTTCAGATCATTTCTAGGCCATTTTTAACTGCTAGTCTCTGCCTACAGAGGTGTGCATCGCGATCGCGAGCATTTGATCGCATTCGCGAAGAGCAAACAACAGTTTGGGGCCTTGTGAATCGCGATCGCGGAAGCTCTTTCGCGATCGCGTAGAACAAATCTCTATTGCATTGACCTGACTTTGGAAGCTTATATCTCACAATCTATAAGGAATTTGGAGATGATCCAAAAATAAAGTTGTAGCCCTTGATGTGTAGTTTTCAGAAAGGTAAATCATTTGTGATTTTGAGTTGTGTACAATATGTTATGGTGGATACACTATAGGCTGTCTGGGAAGAGTTTGGAAATCTCCGTTGCACAGGACTGACTTTGGAAGCTTATATCTAGAAATATATAAGGAATTGGGAGATTAGCTACAAATGAAAGTTATAGCCCTTGGTGTCTAAGTTTCATAAAGTTAAACCACTTAATTTTTGGAGTTTTGTACAAAAAGTTATGACCATTACACTAGAGGGTATCTGAAAGAGTTGGGGGAGTTCGTTCTTCGCGATCGCGATTGGTTTTCCGCGATCGCGAAGAGCAATTTTGGGGCTGAAAAATTTTGTGCTTTGCGATCGCGAAAAGTAAATTCCTGGACAGAAGATATATTTTGAGGTTTCGTCCATTTTAACATATTTAGAGCTATGGATCTCGGATTAAAGCGATTTTTGAGGCGATATTTACCATATGGATTGGGATAAGTGTTCTATATCCGAAAGTGATTATACTTCATGATTCTATGGTTATATTCATCATTTATTTTCGATTTAAATGGAAGAAAATCAACATTTTTGTAAAATCTTCCAGAAATAAAAATTTAAGATTTGGAGGTTGAGTTGTTATCGGAATTTGATAAAATTGGTATGGTTGAACTCGTATCAGAATGGGTGTTCGAATTTTGTCACTTTTGTCTGATTCCGATACGTGGGCCCCACGGGCAATTTTTGATCTAAATTTCGGATTTTTATGGAAAATTAGTATTTTCTTATGGAATTAATTCCAATAAATTTTAGTGATTGTATCGAATTATTCTTTGCTAGATTCAAGCCAGTCAGAGTTGGATAACCGTGGAAAAGAGCCTTCTATTAGATTAAATTGGAGCAAATTGAGGTAAGTCTCTTGTCTAATCTTGTGAGGGAAAAATTACCCCATAGGGGTTAAATTGAATAATTATTGCTAATTGTGGGGGCTACGTACGCACGAGCTGACGAAAGTCCATGCGTAGCTACTATTAATGCTAAAGTCTTGGTAGTTTAGGACTCAAAGCATGAATTACTTGTGTACATTGAATTGTTTGTTTAATTAATATTAATGGATATATATATATATATATATATATATATATATATATATATATATATATATATATATATATATATATATATATATATATATATATATTGTGAATTGTTAGATAAAGATATTAAAGGATGAAAATCTCATATACTTGATTTTCTGTTTAAATTAATTAATTGTTAAAAGAAATTGTTCATCCTCTCGAATTTATTTTATAATAAACATACTCTCATTCCCGGAGGTACATAAGAAAAATGTCCTCCTTTCTTGTGGAGCGGGCCGAACACCTTGGTAGGATAGATGCATCTATGGATCGTACCGCATATCCCTCGGCAGTATACACGACACTCTGGATCGGGCCGTACGCCCTCGGCAGAAATCGTGCTTAATAATAATAATAATCACACGATACCTTAATAGTTTATTGTAGCTTGTGAAGCTAATTGATAAATTGAAAATCTTTGGAATTTATTGAATTATTATTCCTGCTTGTTAAGAATTATTGTTATTTCTGTAAATGAGACTAATTTTGATAAATTTGGAAATTTATTGAAATTGAAGGAATTTAATTAATATATTGAGAATTGCTGCATTTGAAGGAATTTAATTATTTTTACTGGTCAATAAAATTACTGTTAACTCTGTGAATCACGTTGATATAGATATTTCTATTTCATGATTATTTAATATTATTGACCCATAGTGAGTGTCAATGTCGGCCATCTCGTCTCTACCTCTTTGAGATTAGGCTTGATACTTACTGGGTACACGTTGTTTTCGTACTCATACTGCACTTGCTGCATATTTTATTGTGCAGGTACATATATGTATAGCGGCCTTGTGGGCGCAGAGGTGTGGTTAATAATTGTGGGGACATAGGTGAGCTGCATTCTATATTACGATCCGCAGCTAACAGAGTCTCCTTCAGAGTTATTATATTTTCCTTTCTAATTTGTATTTTGGACATGTAACGACTCAACCGGTCGTTTCGACTTTTAGAACCCCGTTCTCTTAAATTAAACTTCCCAAATATATTTTTAATAATTTATAACTTGCGGGAATGGTTGGTCCGGGAATTAGATGTGTTTGAGTTGAAATCGGAACACTCGGAACACTTGGTTCCTTAAGCTAACCTTAAAAGGTCAAGTTTGACTTCGGTCAACATTTTGAGAAAATGACCCCGGAACTGGGATTTGACGGTTCCAATAGCTCCGTATGGTAATTTTGGACTTAGGAGCGTGTTCGGAATTTTATTTGGACTTAGGAGCGTGTATATATATATAATTGTGGGTGGGTGGAGGGGTGGAGGTAGTTTGGGAACTTGGAATTTTATGTATTCACAATTAAATTCATGAATTGCTTGATTTGATGATATTCCATATCGTAATACTCATTACATTACTCCTATTTGTAGTATTTGTATGTGGTATTCTTTTAGATTGTATGTTATATCACAATATACTATGATACTTGAATCTTATAAAAGAAGATTCACACAATTTTAGGTTGATTAGAATTCATAAATTTTAGGTTTGTGTTTTAATTTCTCCTCTCTTTTTTCCCAAAGTTATCGAACCTACGGTAGCCCGTGGAATGGATTCGTTAAGATAACTTAGTTTGGTTGTTTAGTGGCTTTTTGACGCCTCTACGAATTGGACGATCAAACTTTAAATTGAGTTAGACAAATTAAAAAAGGTCGATTCCTCTCACATCCAAAATATGTAGGCCAGCCTATTTAACCAAGTTTTTGGGAAGTCAAAGGTAAATATTTTTTTTATAAATATACTTATTTTAGAGAGTTAAGGTGTTTTGAGGTGCTTTCGAATAGTAGTAAAAGCTGAAAAAAGTACATTTTTCGATAAGCATGGCCAAAGTGCTTCTAAGCATGAGTTTATCCCTAGAATTTATTTTGTCAGTACATTTGTATTTTTAGATAAAGTATTTTTTTTTTCATTTAAATGACCGTTGTATCTATCTCTACATCAATTGCTATTACACATAATTTATTTTTATTCAATATTCCATATATTATTTAATCGATAGGCGTAGAATACACGTGCAACACACGTACACTAAAACTAGTAGTTAAAAAAAGATCAAATCTGTAAAAAACTCAATATGTTTCCGTTACTGTTACTATCATATTTTGATACATAAATTTTGAGCATTTCTTACAAACCACAATAAAAGACTATATATGTTGTGAAAATATTTTATATATACATATATTATATATGCTGACTAAGATAACACAACGTACTTCACTTGGTTTCTTATTCAAGTGATAACTCACTTGTCTTAGCATATTTCTTTTAATTATAAATTAGCAATTAACGAACGTATTTACACAGTTTTTAAATATGACGGTAGCCTAATTTCTTTGATTTTATAAAAATATAAGTAGATACTATTAGGTAAAGTAATTTATTGTCACGATCCAAAACCCACTATAGGTCGTGATGGCGCCCAACGTCGCCGTTAGGCAAGCCAACGGTGAACTATCAGCTTAATTATTCATTTTATTATTTTTAAAATCATAAGCCTTATTAAGTAAAGGATTTAATACGTTTAAAAATCATGAATACTTAAAATATTAGTAAGATATAAAATAAAAGATGACAATATTAAGCCGAACTATATCAATCACTAGAGTATCCCCAAAACCCAGTGTCACAAGTGCATGAACATTTACTAAGGAGTACAAAATAATACAATATCTGTTCTAAATGTAAATAAGACAGCATAGAGTAAATAGTATGATGGAGACTCTGTGGGCTGCGATACGTAGCCTGGAATACAGCTCACCAAAAGTCTCCCCAGCAACTGTATCTACGCGCCAAGATGACCACCAAATGAACTTGTCAGATCCTGCACATTTAGTACAGAAGTGTAGCATGAGTACGTAAATTAACGCATACCCAGTAAGTATCTAGCCTAACCCCAAAAAAATAGTGACGAGGGACCGACATCGACAATTACTAGAGGTCCAATAAAGCAGTATAATAAGTCATAAACTGATATGAAGCACAACAGTAATAATGGGTTAAGACTGTAATTTACAAAATCTTCTAAAATTTCTTTTAAAGATATAAATTTTTCAATCTCGTATTCTATCTCAACAGCTAAGATATATCAAGTTCTAGTATTAAACAGATAAGGAATACCACATAAAATGCTAGGCATCAGTAGAAGGAAAAATCTCGCGAATATTCAGACTGCTAGCAATATAACGCACGATTATATCGAGGTCGTACGACCTGACCCATAGTGGTGTGTACATAACCGAGGGTCGACCGACACGAACCATAGATGCATCTCAATATACTGTTGAGGCATTTGACCCGCTCCATAAGAAAGGAAGGAACTTATCGAATTACGAGTCACATGCTTATAATACAAGTACATGAGCATAAAGTGGATATACCCTTTACTGTTTATCAACTATTTTTCCAATGACTAATATATATTCCTAAATCAATTTCAATTAAATATTCACTTAATTAAACTAGCAAAAATGAGTTCAAATAATTCAAATATTACATGATAAAGCCCTAAGCTTACTCGGACATAAACATGATTTAGCTACGTACAGACTCTTGTCGCCTCATGCGTACGTAGCACCCACAACTAGTAGAACATAACAATTACATCACCTAGGGAATAGTTTCCATCTCGTAAGGTTATACAGGAGACTTACCTCGCTTCGAAATCCGATAACCGATTCCAACACCACTCTAAAACCTCAAACTGCTTCCCATCGATCCGAAACTAGTCAAACAACGTGCAAACCAATCAAAATATACCCAAAAACTCTTAATTAATCAATTAATAACAATTCTCAACTATGCTCGAATAGTCAACAAATTCAACCTCCGGACCCACTGATCACACCCAACTATGCCTTATAAAAAGGACTAAGCGGTCGCTGCAAAAATAATCCGCTTCAAGAGTCCGGAGTCGAATCCCACAGGGAACTAACCTATTTGCTACAACTTTTAGTATCGCTAATGATAAGCTCAGGCAATTTTCAGAGTTCAAGATTTTATTTGATAATTAACAAAAATTATTTAACTAAGGAAAAATGACAATAAAAACTATCAATAAGCAAGAATGAAGTTGAATTCAAGGATAAAAGAATATAGGGTTATTGATTTTCCCAATTGTCGGATTAATTCCTGACACGTTAGCTATAATCATGCCGTAACACTCTATAAAGATGATGAGCTCTTGCTTACCGTACTTATCTCTCGCTCAATTACGATAATTTACTAGAAGCATTCTCTCGAACTACTCTACTTGACAATTTGTACAACTCATAAATATCACACCAAAGCTTCGTTATCTCTAATCCCGCTTTTAAATTCAAATAATTAATCTCTTAACTTACTCGAAAGTGGCATTGTTCAACAACAATCTAATCAAGTGTACTTTCTCAAGCAATACTAGACAACTAGACACGATTAATCAAGGGCCCTTTCAATTAATCACAAGAAACACATAGTTGAACAATTATAGAGTAAAAACGACTCAATTATATCAAAATATAATCAAGACTTCATCCAACAATTAGTTCCATCAACCCTAGATGACGGGTTTAGCTACTCATACTATATGCAAGATTATAATATAAAAAGTCATAACCAACAATGGAATTAAGAAGAAAAACTCGTAGGAGAATTCTCCGTCTTGCTCTTTTTGTGTTCTTGCCTCCAAAGTTCTTCTAAAAACAGAGATACCCTCTTTTTGTGCGAGCTGTGCTTCATATAGGTCAAGGTTAGTCGCCTCTCAAATTACAAAATTGGCCTTGGACAATTTTTCTCGGAAGCAGTGCGCGGCCGCGTATCGACCGCGACTTTGGCCAGTTTTTGCCTGACATGCGCGGCCCAGTGCGCGGTCGCGCATAGACCGCGCACCTGGAGGATTTTCTGCAGCATTTTTTTCTTTCTTCTTTTTAAGCGCTCTAACATCCAATTGGCCTTCAATGCTCCATATTAGATCTGAAACACTCTTTAACGTCCTCATAGCCCGGAATTACTCCTGCAAAGCATAAAGTTCTTAATTAGAGCAATTTGTTATCATTTAATATTCAAATATCAATAAAGTGCAGCTAAGTTAGAGTGCAAATAGTAGCTAAACTATATAATTATAGCCTACTATCAATACCCCACACTTAAACCATCGCTCGTCCCCGAGCAATCAAACCACATTCTACAGAGGCCTAACCTCACTAAGCGACTTCCCTAACTCCTCACACCAAGAATATTTCACATAGATTGAGCACAGTAGTGTAACATCTTCACCTCAAGAGTTGACTCCCACGCACCACGCAATATTCCTAACTTACTCACTTACTCTAATGCAGAGGTCAATAATTACCTTTCCTTCATGAATCAAGTGCCTGCTCACAACAAAAGAGACTCATTCCACAATCAATAAAATTCACGCACAATGAAGGACTTCAAAATAGACATAATTCACTCACCCTCAGAAACGATATTCTTGTGCCACAAAAGATGCTCCATAGGTTTGCCCGTAGTGTACTACTCTACTAATCAAGCTCATTCAGTCGAGGATCAAGTAGGACTTTATTTAGTTGTAATGTAGGCTGCGGGTCAGGTAGGATATTTTTAGATATAAGAGTGACTACACCCCCCTAAGCACTTTAATACATATACTTTAAAATTCAAGTCCATACTTATGTCAAATCAACACTCCACCTTCACATCAACGTATATTACCCCATACTTCTTTAAGCACAATTACATCAAGAGTCACCACTTATCAAGGAATATTTTTTTTCACAGCAATACAACTATTTTTTCCTTTTTTTTCTTTTTCAATTCAAGTGGCTCTTACTTTTTCAAAACAATGCACCTTTCTCCTTATTTCATTAGTTTCACTCAAAAGCCAAACTAACCACCCCACACTTTAACTTTTACACAGTTCATAATAATTCAAGTGCTCATGAGAGGTTAGAAGGTTCAAATTGATGGTTAATTCAAACAAATGGGTAAGGCTTGTAATGTGGTTGCCAAAAAAATAGGATTACAGGCTCAAAGGGGTTAACTACGATACATAACAATTAGGCGGGTAAAATATACATATCTGGCTCAACAAAGAAACACCTATATCACTTCCAAGACTGAACAAGACTATTATTTCTCTTTGCAAACACACGGGGCAAGTTCTAGACATCAAATGCAGTGCACAGAATACAACAAGCCTCACACACACATGGCACAAGAGTCACTCCAGATTGGATCATCAAAACACTCTAGTCAGGGTACTTAAGCCAAGTTAAGAACATACAATTTAAGGCACTCTTACAAGAATCAACAATTGAGCCTAAGCATCACACTAAAGTACCCGCTATATTCAAGGTATAACGAAGTTAAGAGATCCTATTTCCAATTCAGCCCATATCCCAAGGGTTCCTAACTTAAAAAAAATTAAAAAAAACTAACTACACCCAGTTCAAACGAAACCCTTGGAAAAGAACCGTGACCCAAAGAAAAACCAAGCGGGAATTGATACACTCCTAACAAAAGAAAATATTTTTGTGTTTTTTTTTCTTCGACTTGAATCTCTCAAGAAACCCGTCGAATGATATCCATCGTTGGAACAAATCGAAACTTTTGAAGAATTTTTTTATTCAGTTAACTAACGAAACTACACTACTCTACATAACTCTATACATACAACATACATACAAAATATCCCCCACCCCACACTTAAAATGGTGGCATGTCCCCATGCCATACAAAAGAATAAAAAAAAATACGAGGTAAAAGAAACTTCCCTGGTACATCAATCCTGATCGGAGACAGTGCCGGGGTTGAGATGGCAAGCCCTCCTCAGCGCACACAGCCAAGCCATGATCTTCTTCTCAAATTTTGCATTTTGGGTGGCCAATGCATCAACTCGAGTCCCCAAATCCGTGACAGAAGTGCGTAACCCTGCCATATCATGTTCTAGGGCTGTCATCCGCGTATCCCATCTGACCATAGATGTTCCCTCAGCCTCAGCAACTTGCTCGTGTCTGGGTGACTCAGCCACATCCTTAGCCTGCCCTTTATCTCCCTCCTCTGGCGCATCAGACTTATCACTATTAGCTCTGCCAGGTACCACAGGATCCTTCCCAATGGTCACTTTATCTGTCCGAAACTTTGGTTCTTTTTTCACTTTTCCATCCACGGTCTTGTTCTCCGGCACCCGTGCTGCCCGACATAATCTAGTGACTAGTGAAGGGAAGAAGAACCCATACCTCTGCACTGGACAACGGATGAACATCTCATCGTGAATAACCTTAGCCACATCAAAATCGTGTCCATTCATGATGCACCAGATTAAATGCAGCTTTGGGACCGTTCACCTCAGTGGTGTTGGAGGAAGGCAGCAGGCGGCTATTGGTGATATAAATCCAACACTTCCCTTCAAAGGTGAGTGAGGCCGAGTGAAACTTTCGCCCCGGCGTAACCCACACTATGTCTTTGTTTTGCACACAGATTGTTCTGAAAAATAGGTTCCAGGAGGTTGGTTCTCGGCTATACGTATCATAATAGTCCCCCTCCCCACCAAGTATAAGGCAGGATGTGTGAACCAATAACGGTTACTGGGATTTAACCCACACAATTGGTCATAAATTACATTCACGAACTCACTGTGGCATTTAAACAAATACTTGATGTGCAAATTCACCCCAAATTCCCCAAACACCCAATTATACCTCAATTCCACCACAATCTTAACAATGCCTAATCCAGCCCAACAAGATGAAATTCCACTATCCTCACATATCAACAAGTATACTTAGTAATACAAAGCAAAGAAAAGAACAACAATGACTTCTACTACCATACAATTAAAATAGAAGTAGAAATAAAAATAAAATTAGAAAAACTAAAAAATTAAAAACTGAAGGAAAAGGAAAATAGAAGCCATGGCACTTACCTGAATAAGCTTGTGAGGAATAGAAATTGGGAAGTGATTGAGTAAGGAAGAGGAGGAAAGGGAGGTAGGTTTTTGCTTTTGAAATTGGGGAGAAGAGAGGGTTTTGGGCGTGTGTTTGTTATGAGAGAGGAGGGTTTGTTTTGTTTTTTTATTCAGATTTTAGGGGAGGAATAAGGGGGGAGGGGGGGTCGGTTATTAGTAAGGGAGAAAAAATAAATTAACTAATGAAATAACCTAAAACCGGCACCTAGTGCGCGTTCCCGCCTGTCACGCGGGTGGCCCGGGTTCGATCCCCGGCAACGGCGCCAAATATTGATCACGCCCAACTATGCCTTATAAAAAGGACTAAGCGGTCGTTGCAAAAATAATCCGGTTCAAGAGTCTGGAGTCGAATCCCACAGAGAACTAACCTATTTGCTATAACTTTTAGTATCGCTAATGATAAGCTCAAACAATTTTCAGAGTACAAGATTTTATTTGATAATTAACAAAAATTATTTAACTAAGGAAAAATGACAATAAAAACTATCAATAAGCAAGAATGAAGTTGAATTCAAGGGTAAAAGAATCTAGGGCTATTGATTTTCTCAATTGTCGGATTAATTCCTGGCACGTTAGCTATAATCTCGCCGTAACACTCTATAAAGATGATGAGTTCTTACTTACCGTACTTATCTCTCGATCAATTACGATAATTTACTAGAGTCATTCTCTCGAACTATTTTAGTTGACAATTTGTACAACTCATAAATATCACACCAAAGCTTCGTTATCTCTAATCCCGCTT
This sequence comes from Nicotiana tomentosiformis, assembly GCF_000390325.3. Taxonomy (NCBI): domain Eukaryota; kingdom Viridiplantae; phylum Streptophyta; class Magnoliopsida; order Solanales; family Solanaceae; genus Nicotiana; species Nicotiana tomentosiformis. The sequence continues at coordinate 14,970,541 of NC_090813.1, read as the reverse complement.
TTAAATTTAAGTAATTAATCTCTTAACTTACTCGAAAGTGGCGTTGTTCAACAACAATCTAATCAAGTGTTCTTTCTCAAGCAACACTAGACAACTAGCCACGATTAATCAAGGGCCCTTTCAATTAATCACAAGAAACACATAGTTGAACAATTATAGAGAAAAAATGGCTCAATTATATCAAAACGTAATCAAGACTTCATCCAACAATTAGTTCCATCAACCCTAGATGACGGGTTTAGCTACTCATACTACTATGCAAGATTACAATATAAAAAGTCATAACCAACAAGGGAATTAAGAAGAAGATGATGAAAAACTCGTAGGAGAATTCTTTGTCTTGCTCTTTTTGTGTTCTTGCCTCCTAAGTTCTTCTAAAAATAGAGATACCCTCTTTTTGGGCGAGCTGGGCTTCATATAGGTCAAGGTTAGTCGCATCTCAAATTACAAAATTGGCCTTGGACGATTTTTTTCGGAAGCACGTGCGCGGCCGCAGATCCACCGCGCATCGACCGCGCACTTTGGCCAGTTTCTGCCTGACATGCGCGGCCTAGCGCGAGGCCGCGCATAGACCGCGCACCTAGAAGATTTTCTGCAGCATTATTTTCTTTCTTCTTTTTAAGCGCTCTAACCTCCAATTGGCCTTCAATGCTCCATATTAGCTCCGAAACACTCTTTAACGTCCTCATAGCGTAGAATTGCTCCTGCAAAGCATAAAGTTCTTAATTAGAGTAATTTATTATTATTTAACATTCAAATATCAATAAAGTACAGCTAAGTTAGAGTGCAAATAGTAGCTAAACTATATAATTATAGCCTATTATCACCCACGTGCCCAGATTCTGAATATTTTTGAAGATAAACATTACCCATAGCACCACGAACTCAATTATATAATTTATTCCCAATTGCATATCTAATTTCGTGGTCAAAATCCAAAAATATCAATTCTAGGTTTTCTTCCAAAACATCCACAATTTCTATCAAATTACATGTTAAAATTCATATATAACCCATGTATTTAACTCGAAACAAGTAGGAACAACTTACCTTATGATATACGGCGAAAATGATCTTTAAGAATCACCCCCAAATCGCCCCACATGATCTCCAAGAACTTAAAAGTGAAGAAATGAGCTCAAAATCCCGAAATTAAATATTTAATACACCTGCTATGCCTCCTTCTTCGCGATCATGGTCATAATCTATGCGATCGCAGTTAACAAAATTTCCAACAACGTTTCCTTCATCGCGATCGCGGCCAAAATCCCGCGATCGCAATGTACAATTTGTGTTTTCTTCGTCATAGACACCCTTCAATATAATGGCCATGAAATTTTGTATAAAATTTCAAATGCCAAACGATTTAATTTTTTAAAAACTAGATTCAAAGGGCTACAACTTTCGTTTTTGTATCATCTCCAAATTCCATATAGATTACAAGATATAAGCTTCCGAAGTCAGACCGTTGATAGCAGAAATTTCTTCTACGTGATCGCGACCTTCCTTCCGTGATCGTGATTCACCAGGCCTGGAACAACACTTTGCTCTTCGCGATCACGGCTCAAACCTCCGCCGTCGCATTTCACGCCCTCGACACCGGTTATCAGCAGTTCCAAAAGGCCTAAAAGTGGTCTGAAACCACCCCAAAACTCACCCGAGGAACTCCCTTCAATAATTCTAACAAGTTTATATACCTTATGTAAACTTATCCGAAGGATCGGAACACAAATTACCAAGAATTAAAGATCAAACTCAATTTCTTAAACTCTCTTAACTTTCAAACCTTCACTATTCGCTGAAAGCGTCCGAATCACACGTAAACATTCCGGAATGACGCCAAATTTTACGTGCAAGTCATAAGTCACGATGCGAACCTATTCCAAGGCTTGGAATCCCAAACGGATATCGATAACACCAAAATCCACTTCAAACCAAACTTAGGTAATTCTAAAACTTTCAAAATGCCAAAATTCCCCCGGATCACCCGATACTCAATCCGAACATACGCCCAAGTCCGAAATCATCATACGAACCTATTGGAACCTTCAAATCCAGATTTCGAGGTCGCTTACTCAAAAGTCAAACCTTGGTCAACTCTTCCAACTTAAAGCTTCTGAATTTAGAATTTCCTTTCCAAATCAACTCCGAAATTCAATTCCGACCACACGTACAGGTCATAATACCTGAAGTGAAGCTACTCAAGGCCTCAAACCGCCGAACAACGCTCTAGAGCTCAAAACGATCGGTCGGGTCGTTACATTTATAATTATGTTACATAGTTTAAATAAAAAATATATATAAAAAATAAAATCTTAATTTATTTTAAGTAAAGAAAAATTTAATAACACATAGCGTTAGTTGGTTTTAAAGTAAAGTATTTGGAAAATAGTAAAAACTAATATTACTAATTGGAATTAACAAAAACTAATTATTTCCTTTAATAGAACAAATAATTTAATCTTTTAATTAAATAATTAGCAATAATATCCAATTTTATTCTTTATCAAATTTATCGAATAAGTAAAATGAATTACTTGTCAATTTGACTAAACTATTAACGTACATAAATTTATTTTTCATAAGAAGAGCATCCCAGTGAAAGAAATAAAAAAATAGCGTCAAATTGAAAGTTAAATTGGTAAAAATACAAATTTAAAATAAAATAAAATACTAGAAGACAAATGTATCATAATAAGTTTTCATTTTTATCTTTTTACTTTTTGCATTTTGGCCATCAAATGACAATGTTCGCTATATCATATTTTTATATTTAGTTATTTGTTATAAATATTATCTCAATATTAGTCATTTTTTCAATTTTACGATGTCCCTGACAATAATTTTAGCAGGTATAGGGTTAAAAAGCAAAGATTCCATTTTCAACTTATGCTATGAGAGAGTCGTGATAAAAGTAATTTTATGTTTTGTTTTCAGTATTACATTATTGAAGAAAAACAATTCATAAGACATTCCCACATAAGTCCTCATAAATCTTAATAAGGCATCTCATAATTTCTGTGGAATATGATTTCTTTATTTATTGAGCTAGCTAAATAGAAAAAATATGCATCATTTAAAGATATTTTTTATTTATAATTTTATATAATTCGTACACATTATATAATAATATTATGTGATTTTTTAAAGGAAATTATATTTTTATTGAAATGGGTACGCGCTTTGACTAGTATAATTAAATAATATAAGCAACTTTTGGGGGCCTCTAATTTTCTGAGGCCTAAAGTAAATGCTTTAGTTAACCCGAAATATTTCTTATATAAGTTCACAACTAAATATACACAGTCTGCAGTATTTTTCACCGCTCTCTACTTTTATTAATCAATCCTAGGATTTAGCCTGTGATATTCGGAGTTGCTCCGATATACTGTGACAATCACCGTCGGTCAGCAATTTCAGTTGCGGCTTGTTCCTGTCTTCCGCTTTTGCTACATAAGAACAAGTAAGTTATCATTTTATGATATCCGTAACTATCTAATTTGTTTTTATATACACATTCCTACACTGCCTATACGTGAAGATGAAGCAACAAAATCGAAGAGGCGAATAAGAGAGGCTACAAGATTTAGCTTCGAGCTTGGCGAACAACGTGATAGACACGGAAATAAGATACCGTAAAGGATTTAAGTCATGTATATTGACATAAATTACAAATAAATGCTTACCAAATTAAGTCATCTGCAATTAAGTGACCTAATTGTCTAAATATTTTTTACATCGTTAGTGTCTAGAGTTAATAAAGTTGCTTGTGGCCTCTGCTTCTTGTTAATTAATGTGTAGAACCATGAAATTTCTTCAAGGCTACCATATACGAAGTTGTAAGGATGAGCAATTCAATTGTAGACATATACGAATATGGCAGGAGTTGTTCAATTCTTAAGGAAGAGCCGTGAAATCAGCCACCAACGCTTACATTAGGTTAGACTGTCTACATTATACATTTTGGATGCAGCCCTTTCCCTGACCATGTATGAACGCGAGATGCCTTGTACACGGAGTTGTCCTTTATTTTTCAATTCTTATAACAAAAACAAAAAAGTGAGAGAGATAGTAGCATTTGTTTAAATTCAATCTCTACAATTAGATTTAGTATAAAGAAAACTAAACGGACGTAATTGAACGCCCAAAAATTCATAACACTACAAAATGCTGCCAATATATATTTCTTTTTAAAAATAGTGAGCCATTCTGCAATTTAATTCCAAGAAAACAAAAACAAAAAGAAATACTCATTTTGTTTTCTAGAACTTTATCTTACCTCTAGAAGAAAAAGGAAAAAAAATAACTAACCAAAAAAAAAAGTATTGACAATGAAAGCAGCAAAAAGAAAAGAATAAAAAGACTCGATTTAATCATCGTCAAAAGTGCATTCCACTATATAACCATCCCAGTTTGGCAAGCTAGAAGAATTCTTGAACTCCAAATTTAAATCTTCACATATAACATACACTGTTTTTCGGTTTCTCCCCTTGTTGCCTTCCATATTCAATATTTTAGCTTCTATCCTCAAATCAAAAGATAAGTGACCTTTTCTTCGATCTCGAGCTATATCATTCACAACAAGACCTCCCATTTTCTTATGATTTGAATTTGGAATATCAAAATCAACACGAAACGTAGCTTCACTTTTTTTATTCAGTTTAAAAGGTGCACTGAACGACGTTTCAAGAAGTGTAAACTTGTACATCAAACTAGTTGATATATGCTCGAACTTAATATCCAGTTTCCTATTGGGATTTTTCACGTTCATTTCTATCTCCCAATCTGCTCTCAATTTTGAGGAGTTGGATATCTCGAACGAATTCACAACGAATGATACAACCTCAAATCTGGGCTCATATGGTAAAAATTTCCACCATATAACTACGAGAGTGATAATGATACCCAAGATTATAATGAAAATAAGGCAAAACAAGACTCGACAGAAAGTTAACAATTTTCTTGATGGTGGGGCTACGTTTGATATTTGGGGTTGAGGGGTAGTATTAATATTATTGTTATTATTGTCATAGTAATCAGATTGGTAATTTGGGTAGAAATAAAGGGATTGTGGCACGTTAGGATTAGGATAACCAAGATAAGGTTGTCCATATGATCCTGGAAAATGATCATATGGAGCATAATAATATCCAGGATTGGGATAATATGGGGGGAAATTATGATCTAAAACTTGTTTTGTTTCATCTTTTTTATCATCAACTGAAGAATCTGACATGGTTAAATTTGTCCCCTTCCCAAGAAAGGGAGAAAGGATGATAGTTTCTTGCCCGGAGATTCAAGGAGAGAAGGAGGAGATTGAGAAAATGGAGAAATAAGAGAAACACGAAACGAAAATTTTGGTAATAAAGGGTGGAAGAAAACTCAAGAAAGAAAATTTTATTAAGATTTTTTTATTACATTTTAAAATATTGTTACTAGCTAGGTAATATATAAAGCATTTTCTTCGGATCAACATAAACTTGAATTCTCGATTTGTGAGGACTATAGAATAGAAGAGCTAAAAAACCACTTGTTTTACGTACATATTACTACTCGTTTAGGACGCGTACTTCTAGTCGCGGAAAAAAAATAATTTTTTCATTCCTATACACTATTTGAAATCTTATTACGAAAAATATTTATGTTTTGGTATTTACACGACCTAAACACATTTTAGTTACAAAATATATACAATTCACCTTAAAAGGCTAATCCATTATTTGTGCCTTCAATCAAGGGATTTAGTTACACCCTTTTCCTTTTTTTCTCTCCTCTCTCCCGTCTTCTCTCCAAACAAAGTTTAAGTGTGATAGAAATTGCCAGATGTGACACAAAATTATCACTGACAAAGCTAGCTCCATTACTAACAACTTTACAAATAAAAAGTGGCTCTTCCTCCCTAAATATTTTCGATATTCTCTACGAGCATATTGGCGAAATTGAACAATCACTGATCCTACGATACTTAGACTCTAGTCCTTCAACGTTTTCAACTATTAAACAATTCGTTCCTAAGCATTTTCTTTCTTCAGTTTATATCAGAACAACAAAACCAACTAAACGACGTAATTTAGATTTTCAATAGTAATTTCTAACACTTAACCAATAAATCGCGATAATTGAAAAGTCAACCAAAAAGTGTAGCTAAAGCTTAGATCTACTTTAAAATCAACAAATCGGATGCAATAACATAAACAACTCCCAATACAGATAGTGTATGAAATACAATGCACCAAGTATGCACATTAGCCAGTAAAATCTCTGCAAATGAAAAAGATTCAAGTTGCTACAAGAAAACCATGGGTGGTGCTTTGAATTGCCTATGACTCTATAACTTATCTACAACTTTTATATATTATTTCTACCCAGTTAAATATAATTACAATATCATACAACTTAAATATAATTTTTATATAAATTTTATACAATATATCTTTTGTATATTTTGTATCTGATTTATACATAGTAAAAATAAATTTCATACAACTAATTATATATTATACAACTTATCTACAACTTTCATACATTATTTGTACCCAGTTATATACAACTACAATATCATACCCATAGTCATGGGAACCATACCCATATTCACTATGATTTGCTATTAATCGTGCCTAAAGCAAACTAGCGCATTTGATTATTTTCCTAATCTTTGAGATTATTGTGAGGCCATGAATTATGGAAATTGTTGTGGATAAGAAACAGACGATGAGAATGACCAGCGAAATAAAATGCAACTAAAATATAACATCGGCCTTTTAGAACTCAAATTACCAAATATAGACAAGGAAATTGCCAAATTCCCAACTGAAATATTTTCCTTAATCACCTTGTGTCCCTCTTTATTAAAATTCCCAATTTGACTCATCATTAATCTAATAAGCACGTTTGTTTGTTAAGAAATCAGACATCAATAAGCATTTAATATACTCTAATGCAAAACAGAAACATCACAAGCACATCATTGTGTAAATTAAAAGTCAAGTAGAACTTCATTCGATATCAAAATACACCAAGAAGAATCACTAAAAATTAAATAAGAACAAGGTGTAGCAATGGACCTCGATCCGATGAACTCTGGGCGGAACTCGAAGACCTCGAACGGGCTCAACTCGAACTCGACTGAAATTTTGGTACTAATTTTAGGTGAAGTCTTTGTTCCGTTTTTCCAGATCTCTTTTCCTTTTGCAAGGAAAATCCCCCAGGTCTGTTTTCTATTCCACTGTCCGTTCCCCTCTTTGTTCTCTACCATTTTTTCGTCCCCCTTTCTGCTATTTTCTCTAACTCTGTTTCCCCCTCTCGCCTATTGCTTATCCCTTTTGATTTCTTGTGTTAGCAGTGAACTCAATTTGATTTGTTTCATATGGATTCCTTTAATTTCTTTGTTTTCCATTGATCATTGAAGCAGCATAGATTATTAAATTTTAGAGAAGGAGTAGGCGACTGAAGCTTTTGGGTTTTGGGGGTGAGGTCTACCGTTCTCCTTAGGAATTTTGGATTTAGGTCCTTATTTGGGGAAGATTAGTTAGGTTTTATTTGGGGTGGGGAATTAATATTGACCCTTGGATGGAAGTGGATTAATGGCTATGATTAAAGGAAGGGTTTGATGGGTGAGAAAAGGGTTTGGGTTAAAACAGATTGGGAAGAATGAACATTTGTTTTATTGGGCCACTAAAATACGAAAATGAGCTCCCAATTGCTCCAAATTTAATTCTTTCTCATTGAATAAAAATAAAAATACTACAAAAATATACTAATTAATAAGAGAAGAAATATTATAAAACTATTTTTGTATTTTTAAACTTATATTTTTTTGAAATTAAAATTAAAAGTTGACTGAAATTAAAAGTAAATATTTTTAAAATACTACTTTTAAAAGTTACGCGGGTCAAAAATTATGTGCTTACATAATTTAGTAAGTATAATATATGTTATGTCTTCTTCTTCTTCTTCTTCTTCTTCGAATTTCAATCTGAAATTCAGCCAAAATCAAGTCTAATCTTCACCAAAACACCCTCAAAATTGAGATGTAAACTCCAAACAATATTCTCATTTGTTTGCAACAACACCCAATCGAAACAAATAATGATTTTTAAAAATCCAAATTCGAATTCAAAGCTTTAAAGTTTTTTAATGGCTGTCAATGGTGGAATTGCTACTCTCCTTTCCTTTGCTTTACATTACTGGAATTAGGGATTGAGAGATAGAGAGAGACGTAGAGAGAATTCCCAATTATTTGCAACAACACCCAATTCAAACAAATAATATTTTTTGAAAACCCAAATTCGAATTCAAAACTTCAAAGTTTTTTAATGGCTGTCAATGGTGAAATTGCTGCTCTCTTTTCTTTTGTTCTACATTACTGGAATTAGGGATTGAGAGAGAGAGAGAGAGAGAGAGAGAGAGAGAGAGAGAGAGAGCATGAGGGAGAGAAAATAAGAATGGGAAATAATTGAATAATTGGTAAATTTGTATAGGATGTAATTAAATTGAAACTTGAGTAGGGAGGGTAATAAAATTTCCAGTAGTATATAGATATGTAAAAATTCCAAAAAAAAAGGGGATATACTTCTAGAAGTTGGTTTAGATTGAGGATCGAAAGGTTCGAATAATTTCAATTTTATATACACCTTTATCAGGGAAAAAAAGTTTCGAATAATTTCAATTTTATATACACCTTCATCAGGAAAAAAAAAATCGAATAATTTCAATTTTACATACACCTTCATCAGGAAATAATTTTTGAATAATTTCAATTTTATATACACCTTCATCGGAAAAAAAAAAGTATGTTGTAGTATTATTTTTCATTCGTTCTTTGAAAGATGATACTAGGCTAGGATGAAGGGAAAAAAACTTAGGCTTCGACAACTTTGTCACTTTTTAAATTTTCAAATCAAATACATTAAACATAAATTAAAAAATATACAAAATCTCATGAATGATGCTCTAATGATAAACGCTACTCCCTCCGGTCCACAATAAGTGATCATTTTACCTTTTTATTTTAGTCCAAAATAAATGTCCATTTACATAATCAAGAAGAAATTAATTTTATTTTTCCAAAATTTTTCCTTATTTACATATTTCAATATGTCAAGATAACAATTAATTAAGGTTAATTTAGTGAATATATCTTTTTTACTCTAGGAGTTCGTATTTCTTTAATAGATGTGCTAAAAGTAAAATGGTCACTTATTGTGGACCGGAGGGAGTACTTGATTCCTCCGATGTCCCGTTCTGAGTAAAGTTGGCTTATGTAATTTTGAATTTGGATCGGAAAATCTAAGGAGTTGAATATTTGCTTGTTTGAAATGTAGGGGGAATTGTCTTCTTTAGCTGAATTTAATGAAAACTTAATCCAAATAGCCGTTCACCCTACCACTTAAACTAAAAATAGCCGGTGAATGAATAATTTATGTATTATATATGTATAATTGTGTATAATCAATGCATAATCTATGTATATGACTAGAAAAAATAAACAATTAATTAAACAGTTAATATGGACAGCTATATTTGTAAAATCCCAAATTTAATTTACAATTTACAGTTAATTCTAAAAACAAAAAAAAAAAAACAAAAAAAAAGGAATTGTGAATCTGAGGTTCAATTTTTGCGGGCTGTTCGTGTTTAGGAATTAGATCGAAATCCTTGTACCTGAAACATATTTGAACCTACTGATTTCAGATGGAAATCTGAAGAACAATTATGGAAAAGCTTTTGTCTTAAGTTTGCCACTGATTAAAAATTAAGTATTTTGAAGAAGTTGGATATAATTTAAATAGCAAGGTGGAACCTGGTCACCCCTTAAATTTTTATGATTGATTTAGAGGTCCTCGAGAGCTAAAAACTACTCGTGCTTATAAAATTTGAGAATTTTATCAACAAACAAACAAACAAAAAAAAAAAAAACAGCACATAAATTTGCATTTTTAGTCCCTGAAATTTTAACAAATTCTAAGTTTTGGATTTGTGATATTCGGTTAAGGACATCTAAACCTTCAATTGAAGTGTGCGCTTTTGACGTGTGAATCTTCATAAATCATTAAATTATTGTGAGCTTTACGCAAATAGTCGGTCATATTCATTACTTACTTTTTCTAGTCATATATATAGATTATGCATTGATTATATATAATTATACACACATAGTACATAAAGTATGCATATATTATACCTTCACCGACTATTTTTAGTTCAAGAGATTAGGTGGGCGGCTAGCCAGTCATATTCATTATTTACTTTTTTTAGCCATATACACAGATTATACATAATTATACACATATAGTACATAAGTTATGCTTATATTATACTTCCACCGGCTATTTTTAATTTAAGTGATTAGGTAAACGGCTATTTGGGTTAATTCTTCTCATTTGTTATGTTAAATTTATATTGTTACTTCATGTTTGACGTTGTTATAGTTCTAAAAATAATCCAAAATACAATAATTTTCCATGTAATGGGATAAATAACACACATTTAATTAAATTAATTCAAGGGAAAATGTACTTAATGAATTATATATCATAAGTATTGGAATAAAAATGTACTAATAGTTGAGTGATCAAAAGTGTATCATCCACGTATATAGGTCCAACTTAATCCTTCCGAAACAGATATTTTGGGCGTGTGAAACTTACCTTTCAACAGAAAAGGAGAAAATAAATCGTAAGAGAATATCGAAAAGTAACAATATACTTCGTATTTCAAAAGCACTGTACAAATTAACAATATATACAAAAATGTATTAAACTGGGGCCTATTGGATGCCCAAAGTACCAGCCTCCCAATTGGTGCAATACAGTTACATATATATTGCCCAAATCTAAATCCATCTAATGAAAAACTTGGAACATGATTTATTAGAAAAAGAAGAAAAATAAACTGAAAGCTCAGCTTTACTCCAATATTCCTACCAAAATCCTCTTTCCTGTTCTCAAATACTTGGTCCAAAGAATGTTCACTTTGCCAAGAATCACAGCCAGACGAGAAGATATCCCTAGAATTTGTTCATAAACCTCGTACCCTTCTTGTAATTCAACTGCATATAATTTAGTTAAGAAAATGTCATGAATTGGAAAGGTATTAGATATAATTCTAAAAGAAGTTTCTAATACTAAAGCTGTGAATTCTTATTATGGTGCATTCAGGAATTCAATGAAAACATATAGCATGTTTGGACAAGCCTATGTGAAATCAAAGTGTGTAATTTTTTTTTTTTAAAGTACTTATTTCAAAGAGTTGAGGTATTTGGCTAAACTTTTAGGAAAAAAATAAATATTTTTGAGTAGTAGCAGAAGCTAATTTTGAGAAGCTGAAAAAAATAATTTTCCCTAAACTTGGTTGAGCACAAATTGCTGCTTTAAAATTGGCAAAAGTATTTTTCAAATTCATTAGCGAAACAAACTGCTACTTCCATAAAATACTTTTTCAAAAAGCAATTCTAACAAAAAAATACTTTTCAAAATAAATAGATTTTGATATTTTGGCCAAACAGACTAATAACGTAGATCAAAGAAAAATATAATATAGCAAAGGGTTGGAAAGGGTGGTGAAAAATCAATGGGGAAATATATCAGCAGAACACTTACCAAATCAATTATCCAACAATTAGACATTTAATTTTGTCAGCTGCTACCAATTCTCCTTTATCTTCAGGTCCAAACTGAACTTTCAAATTATTGCAATAAACCATCATCTTATGGCTTTGCCACTCTAAATCAGAAGCTAAAACAGCCTTCAAAGAAATCTCCAAGGAAAATTCTATGTCCCCATCACTTTTATCTTTACTAATTTCTGATATAGCCACTTGATCCAAAACATTTCCTTCAGGTAATGTGGTTAAATTGAACAACATATTCATCGTACTTTTAGCCTCCAAATTTACAGGATCAAAAGGTGTCACAGCCAAAAGGTTAGTTTTGTAAAAAATGGAAGTCTTGCCATGAAAAACTTTGATTTTTGAGTGATCATTGATGTTACACATTGTGAAATTTACTTGCCAATTACCAACTATTGACGAGTTAATAATCCTAAAACTAGGAACACTTAAAGCTAATATATGAAACACAGGTCCTTCAGTTCCAAAAAGTAGCCAAATTACTAGGCTTAACATGATCATTCCTACTACCAAAATTAGCATCAAAATAACCATCAAACGACCAAATGATAATTTTCCATTGTTTTGTTCTTCCATTGGATTATAAGCCGCCATTGATATGTACTTATTAGTCGGATAATTGGATGATGAAGATACGTATAAATTAGGGTTAGGGTTAGGGTTAGGATAGCCTTGGATGGGTAAAATATACCCTTGAGAAAAATAATTGTATTGTTGGTAATTACTATCATATTGTGAAGGGAACCCGTGTTTAATACTTTGATTGTATTTAGATATTGAAGGGTACCCCATAACATGTTTTTGTTGTTCATCATTATCCTTTGATAGAGTCATGATTTGACTAATTTTCTTTCCTCTCTCCCCTTCTTTTATAAATCAGATTGGAGAGATAGAAAGATGTGAAAAATGGAAAGAAAGAAATGAAGAAACGAAAAAGTGAAAGTGAAAAGTTTGTTAATTTGAAGTGCAAAAGGGGTTAGTTAACATTGGTAGGAATTGGAGACGAGGATAAGAAAATAACTAACAGCCAGACAAGAACAAAATGACGACCATTCAATTTTAACTGGTTTGCCTTTAAAGGATTGGATAAGTGATTCAGAGTCTATACTTGTCAGCATCAGTTGTTTATTTTAAATCAAATAAATTTATTTTTATGATTCACAGATTGAAGAGAAATATTACTGAACAACATCCATTTAATGTATAGCAAAAAAAGCATCCATTTAATTAATATCATGTACTCGAAATACCATCTCATAATCAAGTCTAGCTAACACATAATTAAATTTCCAAACCAAAATCTTAGTGCTTGTTGGTTACTGGAGAATTTCCTATTACCAAAGATGGTTTTTTATTGCAAGCTAGGAAAAGAAATGAGAAAGAATTAATAAGTTTAACAAGTGGTATATATTGATGATTTTGTTCGATTTTAGTTCAACTTTTTTTTCTTAATAGCAAATATAATTTAATATTATTTGTTTTCCGAATTTCACACCAGATTGTACCAAATTGAAAATTGAAGCAATTAATTAATATTAGTATGTTTGGTCAAGTTTCTAGGAGGTCAAAAGTATTTTTTCTTTTTAAATAAAATATTTATTTTAAAAAGTTGAGTTGTTTGGTCAAGCTTCTAGGAAGAAACAAAAGTACTTTTGAGTAGAAACAGAATCTTTGTTTTTAAGAAGCTGAAAAATGTAGTGTATCCGTAGAAGCAAAAATTATTTGTAATTTTTCACATGACAAAAATATACCAAATAACCCTACCTACTTTAACCTAATACTTACGTTATCCTAATCGCAATTTTTGGGAACTCTCATGTAAAAGTATTTCTTCTTATTTTTAGGGTAGATTCTGATATAGAGTGATTAGTGCAGTAATTTTTTATATTTGTTGAATGATATTTTAATTTCTTTAAATAAGTTCTTTTAAATTATATTTTCATATTTTACGTAAATAAAAATAAAAAATTAAATATAATCTTTCATAAAAAATTAAAATTATTTACTTACTTAAATAATATAACTATTAAGTAAATTTTTTCTTATCTTTATTCGTAATTTGATACAGAAAATCACTTTCTGAAATTGTTGGCCAAACCCAAATTACAACTCAAAAATGTTTTTCTAATTGATTAACCAATACAAACAACTATTTTTCTCTCAAAGTACTTATTAAAAAGCACTTTTGAAAGAAGCAATTTTAAAGATAAGCAAATTTTAGAAACTTGACCAAAATATTTTTTAAATTTTTGTCATGTTTTTTTAATGTAAGAGACAATTTGATTTTTATTAATAAAGTTATCTACTAGGTATCCTGCATAGTGGTATATTAGCTTTAAAAATATGAGTACGTCTAAATAAACACTACACATACAAGTTGGTGGCAGATGTAAATTTAGGATTTAAATTTTATGGGTTCAATTTTTAAGATTTTAACATTTAACTCATTATATTTATAAAGTTATAGGTTCATATTTATTATTTATTATAGTTTTATTAAATTTTTATATATAAATTAAAATTCCACGTTGAAAATACTAGGTTGAGATGGACCCGAAGCCATAGCGTTGGATCCGCCCCTAGTGGATGGCACCCTATTGCAAAATCTCAATTCTCCCGCGCTTGCATATCAGTCTTCTACACACCCACATTCTTCGTTTTTTCCTCATCCACTAAGTTAGGCTTCTTCCTATATAACAACCTTGAAGACCCAATCCCATATAAATACTAGTAAAATATTATTAAGTGCATGCATTAACTGTTATCAAATTAAATATGGAGAAAGAATGTGTGATAATCTGATAGGTCATTTACAATTTTACTTTTTATTTCTGTGTTTCGAGACCTCGAAAATCTCCGTTTAGTCTTCCTCGATTTGCATGCATAGTCCTTGTCTTCATTCCGAAAAGTTTTTATGAAAAAATTTATGAAAATGTGAAATTGTGCCTTAAAATTCATTTGAGTTGACTACGGTCAACGTTTTATGTAAACGGACCCGGATTAGTGTTTTGACGGTCCCGGTAGGTCCGTATCGTGATTTGAGACTTAGGAGTATGCCCGAAACCTAGTTCGGAAGCCCCTTGCTTGAATTAATATAATTTGTTGAAAACTAGCAATTTAAAGGTTTAAATAATTTTTAAGTTTGACTGTAGGTTGACTTTATTGCTATCGGGTTCGGATTTTGGTTCCGAAATGTGGTATAGGCTCGTTTCAGTATTTATAACTTGTCTGCAAAATTTGGTGCAAGACGGAAGTGATTTGACGTTATTCAGACATCCAGTAGAAAAATTAAAAGTTCTTAAGTTTCTTTGAAAACATCATTTGTTTTGGTGTCTGATTCGTGGTTTTAGGTGTTATTCTGATGTTTTGATCGCACGAGCAAGTTCGTAGGATGCTATTACACTTGTGTGCATGTTTAGTTTGGAGCCCGAGTGTTACGACCCCAAATTCCCTCCGTAGGATGTCGTGATGGCACCTAGTTTCTAAGACTAGGTAAGCCTATCAATGCGGAATAATAATAAATATATGAAATAAATAAACTACAATTCAAATAATTTCAACTCCCAAAACCCGGTAAAAGTAAGTCACAAGTTTCTAAGAATTTATTCTCAATGTCTCTATATATCAAGGTCTAAAGAAAAATAAGAAAGCAACGTAAAAATGATAGAAGGGGACTCCGGAGTCTGCGGACGCTGACAGATATACCTCGAAGTCTCCGTGCGCAGGTAACTCACTGACGTCTAGACTGGTAAGATGTACCTGGATCTGCACAAAAAGATGTGCAGAAGCGTAGTATAAGTACACCACAGCGGTATCCAGTAAGTGCCAAGCCTAACCTCGGTAGAGTAGTGATGAGGTCAGGTGAGGCCCTACTGGAATATAATAATGGCATGGTAAAATATTTAACAATATAGTAAAATAAAATAACATTGAAAATGAATCAAGTAGTGTGTCACCATTTAATTAAGCAAAATAATGGAAAATAATATCTCGTGGAAACAAAACAGAATTTCAAATAATATCTCGTGGAAACAAAACCGAATTTCCTTTCAACTTTAAGAAAATCACAGCAAATAATCAAGGCAACTGCGGCCATAAATCAATATTAACAAGGGCACTTTCGAAGTACCGCCTCGTAGTCTCAAACCATAAACAAATTCACAATATCTCATTTCCTTATCTCACCGCGGGAGCCTTCACAATTTATTTGAAAGAAAACATATTTTCCGAAATAGCATCCCGTGTTTTAGCCATCCTTATCACACCGCATGACTTCTAGTAGTTTTCCCCTACTAGCCAAGCGTATCAAGCCACCCTTATCTCACCGCATGCGTTTCAATACCCAGACCTTATACCACCGCGTGCGTATCAATATCACAATATATCACAATTTTCACCTCAAGTGCTAAAATCATGTAACTTGTCAAAATAATTCAACAACAATATTTTTTTCACAATAAAGAGCTCACGGCTCATGCCAAAATAAATCATCAATAAAATTTTTCCACAATAAAGAGCTCACGGCTCCATTACAATAAGTACAAAAATCTTACAAAATATTCAAGAATAAATAATTTCGGAAAATAATATTTCAAAATATTTAATACGTTGCTTCAATATCAAATTTAAAATGTCAAATACTTCATATTAATAATATTTAATTTAAAAAAAATTACCCTTCAAATAATGCACAGAATAAAAGAAACCAAGTTTCAACTAAACACGTATAACAATTAGCAGGAAAAGGTCAAACAAATTTAAGGTATATATCTTAGATCAATGATGAAGAATATAACAAGATAAAATAATTTAATAAATGCGCAACAATGATCTACACAATTTAAAAATATAATCTTTCACATTTAGCCCGTGTACACACTCGTCACCTCGTGAACACGACTTTCAACATATTTTAATAATCAAATTAATATCAATTCTAGGAAAAATTTTCCCCACACAAGGTTAGACAAGTCACTTACCTCGACTTGCTCCAATTTAACCAAGTAGTATGCTTTTTCCTCGATTTTTTGATTCCGATCGACTCGTATCTAGTCATAATTAATATGATATAGTCAACAAAAATTATAGAATCGATTCCATAAGAAAATACTATGTTTTTCAATAAAATTCAAAATTAACTCAAAAATGGTCTGTGGGGACCACGTCTCGGAATCCGGCGAAAGTTACGAAATATGAACGCTCATTCAACTATGAGTCCAACCATACCATTTTTACAAAAATCCGACATCAACTTGACCTCCAAATCTCAAATTCTCATTTTGAAATCCCTAGGCCCAAATCCTCTAATTTCACCTCAAAAACATATAATCTATTCGAAATATTCAATGATAATCCAATATAATTAACTAACAATGATCACATGTGACTTACCTCAAGTTTCCTCGTGAATTCTCTCTGAAACATCGCCCAAAATCGTATTGAAAATATCCAAATGACAAAAATATCGGAACCCCTCTGTTTTTGTAATTTGGTCAGTGCTTTCGCACCTACGGACAAAATTCTCGCACCTTCGGTCTCGCATCTGCGGTGAAATACCGCATCTGCGAAAATTGCTCAGCCTAGCTGCCTTCGCTTCTGCGAGCTTTGGACCGCATATGCGCCTTCGCAGGTGCGGAAAATTCCATCGCACATGCGCCCTTCCTCTCGCTTCTGCGCAACAAGAGCCGCATCTGCGGCTCCAACTGGGCAGCCCTTCGTCCGCTTCTGCAAGCCACAGCTCGCTTGTGCGAGTCCGCACCTGCGGTCAGTCCCTCCGCAGGTGCAATGACCCCAGAAGCTGCAAATTTCAAAGTTTGCCTAAGTCCAAAAATTGATCCGATTTCAATCCGGATCGCACTTGAAGTACTTGGGGCCCCGTCCGAAAATACCAACAAGTCATAAATCATCATACTAACTTAGTCGAGTCTTCAAATCACATCCAACAACATTAAAACACGAATCACACATAGATTCAAGCCTAATAAATTTTAAGAATTTCCAACTTCTACATTCGATGTCGAAACCTATCAAATCAAGTCCGATTGACCTCAAATTTTGTACACAAGTCATAAATGACATAACGAAGCTCTTAAAATTTTCAGAACTGGATTTCGACCCCGATATCAAAAAGTCAACTCCCTGGTCAAACTTCCAAGCTTAAATTCCTATTTTAGCCATTTCAAGCCTAATTTCACTACGGACTTCCAAATAAAATTTCGATCACGCTCCTAAGTCCAAAATCACCATACGGAGCTGTTGGAATCATCAAAATTCTATTTCGGGGTCGTTTGTATATAATTCGATATTCGGTCACTATTTGAATTTAAACTTTTAATTTATTTTCTTCAAAATTCTATATCTCGGGCTAGAGACCTCGGAATTTGATTCGGGGCATACGCCTAAGTTCCAAATCACGATACGGATCTACCAAAACTGTCAAAATACTGATCCGAGTCCGTTTGCTAAAAATGTTGACCAAGGTCAACTCAGTTGAGTTTTAAAGCTCTAATTCATATTTTAATTCATTTTTCGCATAAAACCTTTCCGAAAATTTTTTACGGACTGCGAACGCAAGTCGAGTAATGATAAATAGTGCTTTTCGAGGTCTTAGAATACAAAATTAATTATTTAATTTAAAGATGACATTTTGGGTCATCACATTCTCCACCTCTAAAACAAACGTTCGTCATCGAATGGAGTTAGAAAAAATACCTGAGCTGGTGAATAAGTGTGGATAACTGCTGCGCATATCATGCTCGGTCTCCCAAGTCGCCTCTTCGACCGGATAACCCCTCCACTAAAAGTTCACGGAAGCAATGTTCTTTGACCTCAGCTTTTGAACCTGCCTATCCAAAATAGCCACTAGTTCCTCAACATAAGATATATCCTTGTCCAACTGAACCGAACTGAAGTCTAACACATGAGACGGATCGTCGTGATATTTTTGAAGCATGGAAACATGGAATATCGGATGAACCGCAGAGAGACTAGGTGGTAGTGCAAGTTTGTAAGCCACCTCTCCAACTCTCTCAAGAATCTCAAAAGGCCCAATATACCTAGGGCTCAACTTGCCCTTCTTCCCGAACCTCATCACACCCTTCATAGGCGAAACCCGGAGCAATACCCGCTCACCAACCATGAATGCAACATCATGAGCCTTCCGATCCGCACAACTCTTCTCTCTAGATTGGGCTGTACGAAGTCGATCCTGAATCAACTTAACCTTTTCCAAGGCATCCTGAACCAAGTCTGTACCCAATAGTCTAGCCTCGCCCGATTCGAACCAACCCACTGGAGACCGGAACCACCTACCATACAAGGCCATATACGGAGCCATCTGAAAGCTTGACTGGTAACTGTTGTTGTAAGCAAACTCCGCAAGTGGTAAGAACTGATCCCAAGCACCCCCAAAATCTATCACACACACAAGAAGCATATCCTCTAGTATCTGAATAGTGCGTTCGGACTGCTCGTCCATCTGAGGGTGAAATGATGTACTCAACTCTACTCGAGTACCCAACTCACACTATACTACCCTCCAAAATCGTGAGGTAAACTGTGTACCCCGGTCAGAGATGATAGATACCGGTATACCGTGAAGTCTGACAATATCACGAATATATACTTGAGCCAGCAGCTCTGAAGAGTAAGTAGTAATCATAAGAATGAAATGAGCTGATTTGGTCAGCCTATCCACAATCACCCAAACTGCATCAAACTTCCGCTGAGTCCATGGGAGCCCAACAACGAAATCCATAGTGATCCGCTCCCATTTCCATTCTGGAATCTCTAACTTCTGAAGTAATCCACTCGATCGCTGATGCTCATATTTTACCTGTTGACAATTTAGATACCGAGATACATACTCCCACTATGTCTTTCTTCATCCGCCTCCACCAATAGTGCTGTCTCAAGTCTTGATACATCTTTGCAGCACCCAGATGAATAGAGTACCACGAACTGTGAGCCTCCTGGAGAATCAACTCATGCAAGCCATCTACATTGGGTACACATAGCCTGCCCTGTATCCGTAGTACACCGTCATCTCCAATAGTGACTTGCTTGGCATCACCGTGCTGAACTGTATCCTTAAGGACAAGCAAATGAGGGTCATCATACTAACGCTCCCTGATACGATCATAAAGAGAAGACTTATAAACCACACAAGCCAAAACTCGGCTCGTCTGGGAAACATCCAACCTGACAAACTGGTTGGCTAAGGCTTGAACATCCAAGGCTAAAGGCCTCTCTACTACTGGTAAATATGCTAAGCTGCCCAAACTCTCCGCCTTACTACTCAAGGCATCGGCCACTACATTGGCCTTCCCAAGATGATAGAGAATGGTGATATCATAATCCTTAAGAAACTCCAACCATCTCCGCTACCGCAAATTATGATCCTTCTATTTAAACAGATATTGTAGACTCCCGTGATCGGTGTAGACCTCACAATGGACACCGTACAAATAATGTCGCCAAATTTTTAAGGCATGAACAATAGTTGCTAACTCCAGGTCATGTACAAGATAATTATTCTCATGCACCTTTAACTGTCTGGATGCGTAGGCAATCACCCTACCATCTTGCATCAACACTGCGCCGAGACCAATACGCGATGCATCACAATACACAGTATAAGACCCTGTACCTGTAGGTAATACCAATACGGGGGTTGTAGTCAAAGTTGTCTTGAGCTTTTGAAAGCTCTCCTCACATTCCTCGGTCCACCTGAACGGAGCACCCTTCTGGGTTAATTTGGTCATAGATGCAGCAATAGAAGAGAAACCCTTTACAAATCGGCGATAATACCCTGCCAAACCAAGAAAACTCTAGATTTCTGTAACTGAGGACGGTTTGGACCAATTCTGCACTGCTTCAATCTTCTTCGAATCTACCTTGATCCCCTCGCATGAAACTATATGACCCAAAAATCCCACCGAATCAAGCCAGAATTCACACTTTGAGAATTTTACATATAACTTCTTTTTTCTTAAAATCTGAAGCACAGTCCTCAGGTGTTGTTCATGATCTTCCCGACTCCGGGAATACACCAGAATGTCGTCAATAAACACAATGATGAAAGAATCAAGATAGGGCTGAAATACACTATTCATTAAGTGCATAAATGCTGCTGGGGCATTGGTCAGCCCAAAAGATATCATAAGGAACTCGTAATGATCATACCAAGTCCTGAAAGCAGTCTTCGGGATATCTAGCTCCTGAATCTTCAATTGATGATAGCCTGAACGTAAGTCGATCTTAGAGAATACTCTAGCACCCTGAAGCTAATCAAATAGGCCATCAATAAGTGACAATAGATACATGTTCTTCAAGGTAACCTTGTTCAACTGGCGGTAATCAATACACATCCGCATAGAACCATCTTTCTTCTTCATAAATAAGACAGGAGCACCCAAGGCGATATACTAGGCCGAATGAAACCCTTATCAAGAAATTCCTGTAACTGTTCTTTTAATTCTTTCAACTCTGCTGGGGCCCTACGGTATGGTGGAATAGAAATGGGCTGAGTGCCCGGGAACAAATCAATGCCAAAATCAATATCCTTGTCGGGTGGCATACCCGGAAGATCAGCTGGAAATACATCGAAAAAATCCCTTACTATAGGTACTGACTCCACGGTAGGAGTATCAATACTAACATCTCTTACATAGGCCAGATACACATCACACCCCTTCTCAACCATTCGTTGAGATTTAAGAAATGAAACAACTCTGCTAGGAACATGATCTGAGGTACCTATCCACTCTAGCCGCGGTAGACCTGGCATAGCCAACGTCATCGTCTTGGCGTAATAATCAAGAATAGCGTGATAGGGCGACAACCAGTCCATGCCTAAAATAATATCGAAATCCACCATACTGAGCCATAATAAATCAGCTCTGGTCTCAAAACCACTGATAACAATTACATATGACCGATACACACGGTCCACAATAATATATTCACCCACGGGTGTAGATACATAAACAGAAGAACTCAAGAAATCACATGATACGCCCAAATACGGGGTAAAATAAGATGACACATAAGAGTAAGCGGAGCCTGGATCAAATAAGACTGATGCATCTCTATGACAGACCGGAATAATACCTGTGATAACAGAATCGGATGCAACGGTATCTGTCATGGCATGAAGGGCATAATATCTGGCATGGCCTCCCCCTCTAGGGCGACCTCTACCTGCCCGACCTCCACCTCTAGCTGGCTGTGCAGGTGGAGTGGCAACTGGTGCAGTAATCATGGCCTGAGAAGCCTGAGGACCCTGTGGAATAGGTGGGGCCTGAGAAATCTGTGGAGGTGCACCCCTCCTAAGTCTGGGGCAATCCCTCATGATATGATGAGTGTCACTACACTCAAAAAATTCCCTCGGAGTACGTGGCTGCTGGTACTGGCTCGGGCCTGATCGACTAGACTGCCCGCTGAAAGCACCCCATACCGGAGGTACAGAAGACACAGGCGGTGCATAATATGGAACTTGAGGTCTGGGTGTAGCTAGAATACCACTGGAAGCTAGAAGTGTTGAATGAATAGGACGGCTCACATAACCTCTACCATGACGGGCTGCAACTGGGGCAAGAGAATTATTATATGTGCCAGAATCTCGGGGTCTCTTAGCTTCTCTCTCTTCCCTCTCCCGAGTCCGCATACCTTCCAATCTCCTAGCAATTAACACCACCTGTTGGTATGTGATATCCATCTCTAGCTCTCGGGCCATACAGTATCTGATACTAGGGTGGAGACCCTCAATAAATCTGCGAACCCGCTCTCGAACAGTAGCAACTAAGGCTGGTGCATGCCTAGCCAAATCACTGAATCAGACCACATATTCTGACACGGTCGTAGAACTCTGGCGCAGCTGCTCAAACTCTGCGTGCCATGCATCTCTAAGACTCTGAGGAACATACTCCCTTAAGAACATATCTGAAAGATTGAGTGCAAGTAAATGAAGGTGCCTCAGCCGGACTATCCAACTCATATGCCCGCCACCACTAGTAGGCTGCTCCTCTAAGCTGGAATACCGTGAAAGAAACCCCACTGGAATCCACAATACCCATAGTAAGAAGGATACAGTGACATTCCTCTAGAAAACCCTGAGCATCCTCTGAAGCTAAACCGCTGAAAGTGGGAGGGTGGTACCTTTTATACCTCTCGAGCCTGAGCTGCTCCCCCTCTGAAACTGTTGTCCTAATCTCAGGCCAAACTGGGACAACTGGTTGCACTGGTATAACCTCTGGGGCATGGTCAACTTGGGCACGTGGCTCTGGAGTACGGGCGGCGGGAGTCTGCGCTCTTCCCCCAGCCTGAGATGTGGCAGGAGCAAGTGGAATTAATCCTGCCTGAGCTAAAGTGCCAAACATGCTCAAAACCTAGGCAAGAGTCTCCTGAAGTGTAGGAGTAGTAACAGGCGTCTCAGGTGCCTGCTCTCCAACTGGAGCTACTGGTGGCTCTGGAGCAGCAACTCGTGCAGGTGCTCTAGCTGCACCAGGTGGTCTTCTTCGGCCTCTGACTCGGCCTCTTCCCCGTCCCCGGCCTCTTGCGGCTCCAACAGGGGGCGCAAGTGTCTAATCATCAGATCCAGTTGTGCGTGTCCTCACTATCTGTGAGAGAATAGAAAGACAAGTGTTTAGAACTTTGAAATCAACAAAGGCGCATGATAAGGAATCAAAGAAGTGAATATTTCCTAACAGTTCCATAGCCTCTCGAAGATAAGTACAGACGTCTCCAAACCGATCCACAAGACTCTACTAAACCTGCTTGTGACTCATAACACCAATGAACCTAGTGCTCTGATACCAACTTTTCACGACCCCAAATTCCCTCTGTAGGATGTCGTGATGGAACCTAGTTTCTAAGACTAGGTAAGCCTATCAATGCAGAATAATAATAAATATATGAAATAAATAAACTACAATTCAAATAATTTCAACTCCCAAAATCCGGTATAAATAAGTGACAAGCTTCTAAGAATTTATTCTCAATGTCTCTATATATCAAGGTCTAAAGAAAAATAAGAAAGCAACATAAAAATGATAGAAGGGGACTCCAGAGTCTGCGGACGCTGACAGATATACCTCGAAGTCTCCGTGCGCAGGTAACTCACTGACGTCTAGACTGGTAAGATGTACCTGGATCTGCACAAAAAGATGTGCAGAAGCGTAGTATAAGTACACCACAGCGGTATCCAGTAAGTGCCAAGCCTAACCTCGGTAGAGTAGTGACGAGGTCAGGTGAGGTCCTACTGGAATATAATAATGGCATGGTAAAATATTTAACAATATAGAAAAATAAAATAACATTGAAAATGAATCAAGTAGTGTGTCACCATTTAATTAAGCAAAATAATGGAAAATAATATCTCGTGAAAACAAAACAGAATTTCAAATAATATCTCGTGGAAACAAAATCGAATTTCCTTTCAACTTTAAGAAAATCACAACAAATAATCAAGGCAACTGCGGCCATAAATCAATATCAACAAGGGCACTCTCGAGGTACCGCTTCGTAGTCACAAATCATAAATAAATTCACAATATCTCATTTCCTTATCTCACCGCGGGAACCTTCACAATTTATTTGAAAGAAAATATTTTTTCCGAAATAGCATCCCGCGTTTTAGCCATCCTTATCACACCGCATGACTTCTAGTAGTTTCCCCCTACTATCCACGCGTATCAAACCACCCTTATCTCACCGTATGCGTTTCAATACCCAGACCTTATACCACCGCATGCGTATCAATATCACAATATATCACAATTTGCACCCCAAGTGCTCAAATAATGTAGCTTGCCAAAATAATTCAACAACAAAAATATTTTTCATAATAAAGAGCTCACGGCTCATGCCATTATAAATCATCAATAATATTTTTCCACAATAAAGAGCCCACGGCTCCATCACAATGAATACAAAAATCTTACAAAATATTCATGAATAAATAATTCAGGAAAATAATATTTCAAAATCTTTAATACGTTGCTTCAATATCAAATTTAAAATGTGAAATACTTCATATTAATAATGTTTAATTTAAAGAAAACCACCCTTCAAATAATGCACAGAATAAAAGAAACCACGTTTCAACTAAACAGGTATAACAATTAGCAGAAAAAGGTCAAACAAATTTAAGGTATATATCTCAGATCAATGATGAAGAATATAACAAGATAAAATAATTTAATAAATGCGCAACAATGATTTACACAATTTAAAAATATAATCTTTCACATTTAGCACGTGCACACACTCGTCACCTCGTGTACACGACTTTCAACATATTTCAATAATCAAATTAATATCAATTCTAGGGGAAATTTCCCCCACACAAGGTTAGAAAAGTCACTTACCTCGATTTGCTCCAATTTAACCAAGTAGTATGCTTTTTCCTCGATTTTCCGATTCCGATCGACTCGTATCTAGTCATAATTAATTCGATACAGTCAACAAAAATTATAGAATCAATTCCATAAGAAAATACTATATTTTTCAATAAAATCCAAAATTAACTCAAACCATACCATTTTTACAAAATATGAACTCCCATTCAACTACGAGTCCAACCATACCATTTTTACAAAAATCTGACATCAACTTGACCTCCAAATCTCAAATTCTCTTTTTGAAATCCCTAGGCCCAAATCCTCTAATGTCACCTAAAAAATATGTAATCTATTCGAAATGTTCAATAATAATCCAATATAATTGACTAACAATGATCGCATGTGACTTACCTCAAGTTTTCCCGTAAATTCCCTCTGAAATATCGCCCAAAACCGTCTTGAAAATGTCCAAATGACAAAAATATCGGAACCACTCTGTTTTTGTAATCTAGTCAGTGCTTTCGCACCTGCGGACAAAATTCTCGCACCTGCAGTCCCGCATCTGCGGTGAAATACCGCATCTGCGAAAATTGCTCAGCCCAGCTGCCTTCGCTTCTGCGAGCTTTGGACCGCATCTACGCCTTCGCAGGTGCGTAAAATTCCATCGCACCTGCGGACCTGCCCGCACCTGCACCTTTCCTCTCGCTTCTGCGCAACATGAGCCGCATCTGCGGCTCCAACTGGGCAGCCCTTCGTCTGCTTCTGTGAGCCACAGCTCGCTTGTGCGAGTCCGCACCTGCGGTCAGTCCCTCCACAGGTGTGATGACACCAGAAGCTGCAAATTTCAAAATTTGCCTAAGTCCAAAAATTGATCCGATTTCGATCCGGATCGCACTCGGGGTACTTGGGACCCCGTTCGAAAATACAAACAAGTCCTAAATCATCATACGAACATAGTCTTCAAATCACATCCAACAACACTAAAAACACGAATCACACATAGATTCTAGCCCAATAAATCTTAAGAATTTCCAACTTCTACATTCGATGTCAAAATCTATCAAATCAAGTTCGATTGACCTCAAATTTTCTACACAATTCATAAATGACATAACGGAGCTGTTAAAATTTTCAGAACTGGATTCCGACCCCGATATCAAAAAGTCAACTCCCCGGTCAAACTTCCAAACTTAAATTTCTATTTTTGCCATTTCAAACCTAATTTCACTACGGACTTCCAAATAAAATTCCGATCATGCTCCTAACTCCAAAATCACCATACGAAGCTGTTGGAATCATCAAAATTCTATTCCGGGGTCGTTTGCATATAATTTGACATCCGGTCACTATTTGAATTTAAACTTTTATATTTTTCTTCAAAATTCCATATCTCCGGCTAGAGACCTCGAAATTTGATTCCGGACATACGCCCAAGTCCCAAATCACGGTACGGACCTACCAAAACTGTCAAAATATTGAACTGGGTACATTTACTAAATATATTGACCAAGGTCAACTCAGTTGAGTTTTAAAGCTCTAATTCACATTTTAATTTATTTTTCGCATAAACACTTTCCGAAAATTTTTTACGGACTGCGCACGCAAGTCGAGTAATGATAAATAGTACTTTTCGATGTCTTAGAATATAGAATTAATTATTAAATTTTAAGATGACATTTTTGGTCATCACACTGAGGGGCTCGGGTGAGTTTCGGATAGGCTACGAGTGATTTGGGACTTAGTAGAATAGTTGATGCCTCTACTGTTACTGGTGCTCTACTAAAGGTCTCGCATTTGCGAGCCTCACTTTCGTGAACAAGGCTACGCATTTGCGAGCATAGGCTCATTGGGAAATATCGCATTTGCGAGGTGAATGTTCGCATTTGCGAACTTGCTACTGCCGCTTTAGCGAAGACAGAGTCGCATTTGCGACTCAGCGTGTTCCTGGGCAACCTTCGCATATGCGAAGGGACGGTCCAAATTTGCGAGGAAATAGGTTCGCATTTGCGACCGAAACGTCGTTTTTGTGATGACTGGCCTTCGGAGAAGGGTTCGCATATGCGACCTCTTTCTCGCATTTACGATGTTCGCAATTGCGTAATTCAGAGCTCGGTAAAAGAGGGGGAAATTGGATTTAGCTCATTTCTCACAGACTCTCAACCCTAAACACCCTAGAGGCGATTTTTCCAAGAGAGTTTCTTCCTAAATTCATTGGTAAATGACTTTAATCTATTTTATTTTCAATTGCCCATTGCATTTCATAATTTCAACATCAAATCTAGGATTTTCATGGTAGAAATTAAGGATTTGGGTAGAATTAGAAATTTTTGTCAATTTGGGATTTAGACCTCGAATTGAGGTCGGATTTCGAAACTAATTACAAAACCAGGCTCGGGGTGAATGGGTAATCTGGTTTTGGTCTTAATCTCTGGTTTTGACCAAGCGGCCCCGGGTTAACTTTTGTTGACTTTTGGTAAAAGTATAAAGACCTTAACTTTATGTATTGTAATTGATTTCCCTAGTATTGTTTGATGTTATTGAGTTGATTTTGGTAAGATCTGATTGGTTTGGAGGCGGATTTTAGAGGAAATTCCCCAGTTGAGCTTTGATTTTCTTGCGGAGCAAGGTAAGTGTTGGGTCTAACCTTTATTTGAGGGAATTAGGAATCCTTGAGCTATGTGCTATGTATAGCGGCGTATATGCGAGGTGACGGGTGTATATACACCGTCAAGATACTTGTTTCCATGCTTTCCCGTATTTCATTAACTATTTCATTCCATGTCTTAACTGGTACATGCTCTAATTGCTTCCTATGCCTTAACTCGCTACTTGTCACTTGTTTCTCTCATATTAAAATGTACGTTTCTTCTATGCTTCCATGATTAATTGCTACTTGCCTTTTCTTATTTGTACACTTGAATTGTCATATAATTGACTTGTCTTGTTGGTTTGTCTTAGTTGTAGCATTCCTTGATTTGGTACGAGGTCCCATTATGGCTTGTTTTCATATTCTTTAATGGTAGAGATTCTTGTGAATTAAGTTGTTGAATTGCTTACATTTACTGATTTTATTTATGGATCGGTCTGTACGCCGCAACGGGTGAAATAAGGGAGGATTGATATTTATATGGTGGGATCGGTGTAACGACCCGGACGATCGTTTTGAATATTATAACCCCAGTTCCCCCATTTACTGCTCAATTTATGCCTTACAATGTATTATAACCTCGTTCCCCCAAATTCCACTATATGTGGATTTATGTGTAAACGTCCTCGGATTTGAATTTTAATGATTCCAATAGCTCTGTATGGTGATTTTGGACTTAGGAGCGTGTTCGAAAAAAATTTAGAGGTCCGTAGTGGAATTAGGCTTGAAATGTCGAAAGTTGAATTTTTGGGAAGTTTGACCTGGGGGTCGAAAATCTAATTCTGAAAATTTGAATACCTTTGTTATGTCATTTATGACTTTTGTGCAAAATTTGAGGTCAATAAGACGTGATTTTATTGGTTCCGGAGTCGTTTGTAGAAATTAGAAATTTCAAAGTTCATTAGGCTCGAATTGGGGTGTAATTCATGGTTTTAGTGTTATTTGAGGTGATTTGAGGGTTCGACTAAGTTCGTATGACATTTTAGGACTTGTTGGTATATTTGGTTGAGGTCCCGAGGGGCTCGGGTGAGTTTCGGATAGCTAACAGATCAAATATTTGGACTTGAACAGCTGCTAGAAATTTTTTAATCTGATTCTGTTTTCCTTCTACGCGATCGCGTGAATGTGTCTGCGATCGCGTAGGCTTAGTTGGTCAGTGGAGGTTTTTGTTCTACGCGATCGCGTGGGGATATCTACGATCGTGTAGGGTTAATTTGAGGCAGTGATATTTTGTGCTTCGCGATCGCGTAGCTATGTGAGTTTGTTATTCGCGAACGCGTGAAGAAGGCCGCGTTCGCGTAGAGGAAATGGGGCAGAAGTGGAAATCACACGTTTGTGCTTCGCAATCGCGTGGTTAGGTCCGCGATCGCGTAGGTCTGTGATGTTGTGCATCGCGATCGCATGGGAAAGTCCGCGATCGCGTAGAGTTAAATCTGGGCGCTGGAAAATTGTTCTTCGCGATCGCGTGAGAATGTTCGTGATCGCATAGAGGAAATGACTGGGCAGAGAGTTTAAGCCATTTTCCATTTTTGACGGATTGGAGCCCGGGAAGAGGCAATTTTCGGGAGTTTTTCAAGGAATGGGCATTCATATTTTATAACTTTTGTTGGGTTCCGAGATGTGGACCCCACAGATAAATTTTGAGCTAAAATTCGGATTTTTATGGAAAATTAGTATTTTCTTATGGAATTAATTCCAATAAATTTTATTGACGGAAATGAATTATTTGTGACTAGATTCGAAGCATTCGGAGGCCAATTTGCGAGGTAAAGGCATAGCAGAGTAAAGAATTTCACGCATTGAGGTAAGTAACAGTTTTAAATCTGCTCCTGAGGGAATAAAACCCCGGAATTTTGTGTCATGTGATTATTTTGGAGGTGACGCACATGCTAGGTGACGGGCGTGTGGGCGTGTACCAAGGAAATTGTGACTTGGTCCGTCCCGTGGAAATTGTATAGTTGAATAATTTATTGTTAGTTATATACTCTCTATGTGTTGAAGAAATTTGACTCTAAATCATGTTAGAAATCATGCTTAGGCTATGTGATAGTACTATTGGGACCCACAGAGGTCGCGTACTTGTTGAATTATTTGCTAATTGCTGTCTTGTACTCAATCATGATTTTTCTTGCGTATCATACCTCAGTCTTTCTTGATATTTGTTGATACACTATGTTATCTTTGTCTGGGCTGATCTTTGTGATTTCCGAGAGCCTAAGAGACTAGAGAGGTTGAGGACTGAGTAAGGCCGACGGCTTGTCGGTGAGGTAAGGATATTATGGCAAGTGAGTTGTCCGTGCAGGATATTATAGCACGTAAGTTTTCCGTGCAACACGTGAGTTGTCCGTGCGGATTATGGCGCTTGGACTGTAGGAGCCCCTCCGGAGTCTGTACACCTCCAGTGAGTGCGGGTACCCTTTGAGTGTGAGTACTGCGGGCTGAGAGCCGAGTGGTTGAGTTGTTGTCACGAGTGGAGCGACTGTTGCCCTGAGAGGCTGTACTTGTTTTTAATTTGTAGTTGCACTTAGTTGCTATTTGTCATTGTTATGAAATTCTCTGAAAGTTTTTATATCCGAATTACATGAACTTGAACTGTATAAATTGATTTTACGAAAAGCATGTCTGTTTTCTGTTGGAATTATTGAAAATGAACCATAACTGTGTAGCTCATCACTATCTTCAATTCCTTATTTATTATTGTTACTTGTTGAGTTGGTTGTACTCATATTACACCCTGCACTTCGTGTGGAGATCCAGGTGCTTCTGGACATAGCGGGTGTTGATTCTCTCGCACAGTTAATTTTTCGGAGAATCAGAGGTAGATGTCGTGTTTCGCAGACATTGTCTCTCATTCCCTATCTCTTTGTTTATCGTATTTGGTCTTAGACTATTATAGACCGTTTTCTTTTGACTTGTATCTATATTAGATGCTCAAGTACTCACTGACACCAGGTTTTTGGGAGTGTTCGTATCAGTATTTGTGGGATTTTGTATTGTATTTAAATATTATAAATTCAAATTTAACGAGAATTTGTGGTTTATTGAGATTATCGGCTTGCCTAGTATCGAGATAGGTGCCATCACAACAGGTTAGGATTTTGGGTCGTGACAAGTTGGTATAAGAGCCTAGGTTGCATAGGTCTCACGAATCGTGAGTAGGTTTAGTAGAATCTTGCGGATCGGTACGGAGACGTATGTACTTATCTTGTATTCTATCGTGCGAATTTGTTGATTCTGGAAACTAAATTTCTGTTATTCTATTCTCTCACAGATGGTGAGAACACATACTACCGGATCAGATGGCCAGCCACCAGTGCTACCAGTTAGGGCTGCGAGAGGTTGGGGTCGTGGTAGAGGCCGGGGTCGAGGTAGAGGTCGGGGTATAGCCTATGCAGCTATTGGAGCAACACCTGTAGTACCACCAGTTGCTCCAGCTCAGGAGCAGATTCAAAATATAACTCAACCGATAAGACCAGCTCAGGCACCAGCTGTGCCTATTGAGATTCCACGCCTTCAGGAGACTTTGGCCCAGATATTGACAGTTAGCACTGGTCTTGCTTAGGTGGTTTCGGCTCAGACCGTACCTGCTACTTGTCAGGCCGGGGGAGTTACTCATACCCTTGTTGCCCATACTCCAGACCAGGTAGTACATGGACTTCATATACCGGGGGCACTACCAGCACAGCCGGACTTCATATAGGGGTCGAATCCAATTCTAAAAATTTGAATACCTCTGTTATGTCATTTATGACTTGTGTGAAAAATTTGAGGTCAATCAGACGTGATTTGATAGGTTCCGGAGTTGTTTGTAGAAATTAGAAATTTCAAAGTTCATTAGGCTTGAATTGGAGTGTAATTCATGGTCTTAGTGTTGTTTGAGGTGATTTAAGGGTTCGACTATGTTTGTATGACGTTTTAGGACTTGTTGGTATATTTAGTTGAGGTCCCGAGGGGCTCGGGTGAGTTTCGGATGGTTAACGGATCAAAATTTTGGACTTGAATAGCTGCTGGAATTTTCTGATATCTAATTCTGTTTTCCTTCTACTCGATCGCATGAATGTGTCTGCGATCGCGTAGGCTTAGTTGGTCAGTGGAGGTTTTTGTTCTACGTGATCGCATGGGGATATCTGCAATCGCGTAGGGTTAATTTGAGGCAGTGATATTTTGTGCTTCGCGATCGCGTAAAGCGGGAAGCGATCGCGTAGCTCTGTGAGTTTGTTATTCGCGAATGCGTGAAGAAGGTCGGGTTTTGAGATGTGGGCCCCACGGGCAATTTTTGAGCTAAAATTCGAATTTTTATGGAAAATTAGTATTTTCTTATAGAATTAATTCCAATAAATTTTATTGACGGAAACAAATTATTTGTGACTAGATTCGAGGCATTCAGAGGTCGATTTGCGAGGCAAAGGCATAGTAGAGTAAAGAATTTCACGCATTGAGGTAAGTAACAGTTTTAAATCTGGTCCTGAGAGAATGAAACCCCAGAATTTTGTGTCATGTGATTATTTTGGAGGTGACGCACATTCTAGGTGACGGGCGTGCACCGAGGGAATTGTGACTTGGTCCGTCCCGTGGAAATTGTATAGTTGAATAATTTATTGTTAGTTATATGCTCTCTATGTGTTGAAGCAATTTGACTCTAAATCATGTTAGAAATCATGTTTAGACTATGTGATAGTACTATTAGGACCCACAGAGGTCGCGTACTTGTTGAATTATTTGCTAATTGCTGTCTTGTACTCAATCATGATTCTTCTTGCGTATCATACCTCAGTCTTTCTTGATATTTGTTGATACACTATGTTATCTTTGTTTGGGCTGATCTTTGTGATTTTCGAGAGCATGAGAGACTAGAGAGGTTGACGATTGAGTAAGGCCGAGGGCCTGTCGGTGAGGTAAGGATATTATGGCACGTGAGTTATCCGTGTAGGATATTATAGCACGTGAGTTGTCCGTGCAGCACATGAGTTATCCGTGCAGCACGTGAGTTATCCGTGCGGATTATATCCGAATTACATGAACTTGAACTGTATAAATTGTTTTTACTGAAAGCATGTCTATTTTCTGTTGGAATTATTGAAAACGAACTATAACTGTGTAGCTCGTCACTATCTTCAATTCCTTATTTATTATTGTTACTTGCTGAGTTGGTTGTACTCATATTACACCCTGCACTTCGTGTGCAGATCCAGGTGCTTCTGGATATAGCGGGTGTTGATTCTCTCGCACAGTTAATTTTCCGGAGAATCAGAGATAGATGCCGTGTTTCGCAGACCTTGTCTCTCCTTCCCTATCTCTTTGTTTACTGTGTTTGGTCTTAGACTATTATAGAATATTTTCTTTTGACTTGTATCCATATTAGATGCTCATGTACTCAGTAACACCAGGTTTTAGGGAGTGTTCGTATCAGTATTTGTGGGATTTTGTATTGTATTTAAATATTATAAATTCAAACTTAACAAGAATTTGTGGTTTATTTTGATTATCGGCTTGCCTAGTATCGACATAGGCACCATCACGACAGGTTGGGATTTTGGGTCGTGACAAGTTGGTATCAGAGCCTAGATTACATAGGTCTCACGAGTCATGAGCAGGTTTAGTAGAGTCTTGTAGATCGGTACGGAGACATCTGTACTTATCTTCGAGAGGCTGCAGAACCCTTAGGAAATATATCACTTTCTTGTATTCTGTCGTGCGAATTTGTTGATTCCGGAAACTAAATTTCTGTTATTCTATTCTCTCACAGATGGTGAGAACACGTACTATGGGATAGAACGGTCAGCCACCAGTGCCACCAATAAGGGCTGCGAGAGGCCGGGGACGTGGTAGAGGTCGGGACTGAGGTAGAGGTCAAGGTATAGCCCGTGCAGCTATTGGAGCAGCACCTGTAGTACCACCAGTTGCTTCAGCTCAGGAGCAGATTCCAAATATAGCTGAACCGACAAGACCAGCTCAGGCACCAGCTATGCCTATTGAGATTCCAAGCCTTCAAGAGACTTTGGCCTAGATATTGACAGTTTGCACTGGTCTTGCTCAGATGGTTTCGACTCAGGCCGCACTTGCCACTTCTCACACCGAGGGAGGTACTCATACCTCTGTTGCCCGTAATCCAGACCAGGTAGTACAGGGACTTCATATACCGGGGGCACTACCAGCCCAGCTGGTTGCAGCTGCTCAGGCCCCGGTAGTTCCTGTTATGGCAGATGATGAGCAGAGGAGACTTGAGAGATTTGAGAGGCTTCGACCTCCACCATTTAGCGGTGGTTAGTTAGAGGATGCTCAGGGTTTTCTGGATAAGTATCAATGGATGCTTCGGACATCGGGTATTCTAGAGACCAGTGGGGTCTCATTCACTACTTTTCAATTTTCTGGGGTTGTCTTCAGATGGTGGGAGGCTTATGAGAGGTGTAGGCCGGCCGGTCTATTCCTGGAGAAGTTCGTGCCTCAGTCCCATAGAAAGAAGCTGCGCAGGCAGTTCGAGCAGCTTCGTCAGGGTGATATGTCTGTGACACAGTATGAGATGAGATTTTTATAATTGGCCCATCACGCTATCTGGTTGATTCCCACACGCAGGATTGGCCCAAAATCTAGAGAACCCCTCCTTTCGTTAGGTAATTTCAGCAGTGTTCCTTTAGGGGGTCAGTTTTACCGCGGTAAGGGTTGTTCTTACAGACACGCTCAAATGGGTCATCCAGCTCATCGTGGTGCATCATCTAGCTAAAGTTCTTACAGTTCTCACTCAGGCCAGACTTCATTCAGTGTACAACCAGCGCAGAGTTCTCATCATGCCTCGTCCGCTCAAGCTTCTACACGTAATTCTTCAGGTTATCATGAGCAGCAGTTCCGTCAGAAGAGGGGTTGTTTCGAGTGCGGAGAATTGGGTCATTTCAAGAGAGATTGTCCTAGGTTGTTGAGTGGGGCTCTACAGTAGAGTTCTCGACCAACGGCACCAGCACTAGCAGTTACACCCCCCGCCCAGCTAGCTCGGGGTGGGGGTCAAGTAGCTAGGGGTCGCCCAAGAATGGGAGGTCGGTCAGGTGGCGGTCAGGCCCGATTCTATGTGTTTCCTGCCATGCCAGATGTTGTTACCTCAGATGCATTGATCATATGTATTGTTTCAGTGTGCCACAGGGAGGTTTCTATATTATTTGACCCTGGTTCCACTTATTCATATGTATCATCGTATTTTGCTCATTATCTGGATATGCCCTGTGAGTCCTTAGTTTCACCTGAATGTGTATCTATACCGGTGGGCGCTATTATTACTGTGGACCATGTGTATCGGTCGTGTGTGGTAACTATTAGGGAACTGGAGACTAGAGTTGATCTCTTATTATTCGGTATGGTTGATTTCTATGTAATCCTGGGTATGGATTGGTTGTCTCCATGTCATGCTATTCTGGACTGTCACGCAAAAATCGTGACGTTGACAATGCCGGGATTGCCAAAGGTTGAATGGAGAGGTTCTCTAGATTTTGTTCCTAGTAGGGTAATTTCTTATTTGAAGACTCAACGTATGGTTGGAAAGGGATGTATGTCATATTTAGCTTTTGTGAGAGATGTTGATACAGATACTCCTATTATTGATTCAGTACCGGTCATGCGAGACTTTTCGGATGTATTTCCTGCAGACCTGCCGCGTATGCCACCCGACAGGGATATTGATTTCGGTATTGACTTGGTGCAGAGCACTCAGCCCATTTCTATTCCCCTGTATTATATGGCACCAGCTGAGTTAAAAGAATTAAAAGAGCAACTTTAGGAACTCCTTAAAAAGGGGTTTATTAGGCCTAGTGTGTCACCTTGTGGTGCACCAGTTCTGTTTGTGAAAAAGAAAGATGGTACTATGCAGATGTGCATCAATTATAGGCAGTTGAACAAAGTTATAATCAAGAATAAATATCCTTTTCCACGTATTGATGACTTATTTGACCAGCTTTAAGGAGCGAGGGTATTCTCTAAAATTGATTTAAGATCTAGGTATCACCAGTTGAAAATTCGAGATTCGGATATTCTAAAGACGGCATTCAGAACTCGTTATGGCCACCATGAATTGTTTGTGATGTCTTTTGGGCTAACCAATGCCCCAACAGCATTTATGCATTTGATGAATAGTGTATTCCAGTGATATCTTCATTTATTTGTCATAGTATCTATTGATGATATTCTGGTGTACTCACGTAGCGAGGAGGAGCATGCACAACACTTGGGTATTGTATTACAAAGGCCGAGGGAGGAGAAACTTTATGCCAAATTCTCCAAATGTGAGTTTTGGTTTAGTTCAGTGGCATTCTTGGGACATATAGTGTCCAGTGAAGGAATTAAGGTGGATCCAAAGAAAATAGAGGCAGTTCAGAGTTGGCCCAGGCGATCTTCAGTTACTAAGATTCGGAGTTTTCTTGGCTTAGATGGTTACTATAGTCTCTTCGTGGAGGGTTTCTCGTCTATTGCATTACCTATGACTAAATTGACCCAGAAAGGTGCTCTGTTCCGGTGGTCAGATAAATGTGAAGAGAGCTTTCAGAAGCTCAAAACAGCTTTGACTATAACTCCGGTATTGGTATTGCCTATAGGTTCAGAGTATTATACTGTGTATTGTGACGTGTCGCATATTGGTCTCAGTGCAGTGCTTATACAAGAAGGTAGGGTGATTGCCTATGCGTCCAGACAGTTAAAGGTACATGAGAAGAATTACTCGGTCCATGATCTTGAGTTAGCATCTATTGTTCATGCCATGAAAATTTAGTGACATTACTTGTACGGTTTCCAGTGTGAGGTATATACCGATCATCGGAGTCTATAGTATTTGTTTAAATAGAAGGATCTTAATTTGCGGCAGTAAAGGTGGTTAGAGTTGCTTAAGGATTATTATATCACCATTCTTTATCATCCCAGAAAGGCCAATGTAGTGGCCGATGCCGTGAGTCGTAAGGAGGAGAGTTTGGGCAGCTTAGCATACTTACCAGTAGAAGAGAGGCCTTTAGCATTGGATGTTCAGGCCTTAGCTAACTAGTTTGTTAGATTGGATGTTTCCGGGACGAATCGAGTTTTGGCTTGTGTGGTTTCTCGGTCTTCTTTATATGATCGCATCATAGAGCGCCAGTATGATGATCCACATCTTCTTGTCCTTAAGGACATGATTCAGCATGGTGATGCCAAGGAAGTCACTATTGGAGATGATGGTGTATTATGGATGCAGGGCAGGCTATGTGTGCCTAATGTAGATGGTTTACGTGACTTGATTCTACAGGAAGCTCACAGTTCGCGGTACTCCATTCATCCAGGTGCCGTGAAGATGTATCAAGATTTGAGGCAGCACTATTGGTGGAGGCAAATGAAGAAAGATATAGTTAGGTTTGTAGCCCGGTGTTTAAATTATCAACAGGTGAAGTATGAACATCAGAGACCGGGAGGATTGCTTCAGAGACTTGAGATTCCGGAATGGAAGTGGGAGCGTATTACCATGGATTTTGTAGTTGGGCTCCCACGGACCTTGAGAAAATTTGATGATGTTTGGGTGATATTAAATCAGTTGACCAAATCTGCACATTTTATTCTAGTTAGTACTAATTATTCTTCGGAGCGATTTGCTGGGATTTATATTCGCGAGATTGTTCGTCTACATGGTGTACCAGTGTCCATCATATTAGACTGGGGCACGCAGTTTACATCTCATATTTTTGGAGAGCAGTGCAGCAAGAATTGGGCACACATGTTCAGTTGAGTACAACATTTCACCCTCAGATAGACAGACAGTCCGAGAGCACTATTCAGATATTGGAGGATATATTAAGCACTTGTGTCATTGATTTAGGGGGTTCTTGGGATCAATTTCTTCCACTCGTGGAGTTTGCTTACAATAACAGCTACCAGTCGAGTATTCAGATGGCCCCGTATGAGGCTTTGCATGGGAGACGGTATCAGTCTCCGGTGGGTTGGTTTGAGTGGGGTGAGGCTAGGCTATTGGGTACTGGCTTGGTTTAGGATGCTTTTGAGAAGGTCAAAGTGATTCAGGAATGGCTTTGCACGGCACAGACTAGACAGAAAAGTTATACCGACAGGAAGGTTCGTGATGTTGTTTACATGGTTGGGGAGAAGGTTCTGCTCAATATTTCACCAATGAAGGGTGTGTTGAGGTTCGGGAAGAAGGGAAAGTTGATCCCTCGGTATATTGGGCCTTTTGAAATACTTAAGAAGATTGGAGAGGTGGCTTATGAACTTGCTTTGCCACCTAGTCTATCAGGTGTCCATCCAGTGTTCCATGTATCCATGCTCCGAAAATATGTCGGGGATCCATCGCATATTCCAGATTTCAGTACAGTACAGCTGGACGGTAATTTGACTTATGATGTGGAGCCGGTGGCTATTTTAGACTGGCAGGTCCCAAAGCTGAGGTCAAAGAACATAGCATTAGTGAAGGTACAGTGGAGGGGCCATCCAGTCGGAGAAGCTACTTGGGAAATTGAGCAGGAGATGCTGAGCAAATATCCACACCTATTTAAGACTTCAGGTATGATTCTAAACCCATTCGAGGACGAACGTTTATTTAAGAGGGGGAGGATGTAACGACCCGGCCGGTCGCTTTGAATATTATTACCTCGTTCCCCCATTTACTGCTAAATATATGCCTTACAATTGATTTATGACTTATCGGATTAGTTGGTTCGGGTTCGGAAGAAATTCGGAGTGAAATGAGACACTTAGTCTCATAATTGAAAATTTTAAGTTAGAAAAGTTGACCGGATGTGGATTTATGTGTAAACGACCTCGGATTTGAATTTTATTGATTCCAATAGCTCCGGAAAATGTTTTGGAGGTCCGTAGTGGAATTTGGCTTGAAATGCCGAAAGTTGAATTTTTGGGAATATGACTTGTGTGCAAAATTTGAGGTCAAGCGGACGTGATTTGATAGGTTCCGGAGTTGTTTGTACAAATTAGAAATTTCAAAGTTCATTAGTCTTGAATTGGGGTGTAATTCATAGTTTTAGTGTTATTTGAGGTGATTTGAGGGTTCGACTAAGTTCGTATGACGTTTTCGGACTTGTTGGTATATTTGGTTGAGGTCCCGAGGGGCTCAGGTGAGTTTCGTATGGTTAACGGATCAAAACTTTGGACTTGAACAGCTACTAGAATTTTGTGATATCTGATTCTCATTTCCTTCTATGCGATCGCGTGAATGTGTCTGCGATCGCGTAGGCTTAGTTGGTCAGTGAAGGTTTTTGTTCTACGTGATCGCGTGGGGATATCTGCGATCGCGTAGTTAATTTGAGGCAGTGATATTTTGTGCTTCGCGATCGCGTGAAGCGGGACATGATCGCGTAGCTATATGAGTTTGTTATTCGCGAACGCGTGAAGAAGGTCGCGTTCGCGTAGAGGAAATGGGGTAGAAGTGGAAATCACGCGTTTGTGTTTCGCAATCGCGTGGTTAGGTCTGCGATCGTGTAGGTCCATGATGTTGTGCATCGCTATCGCGTGGAAAAGTGCGCGACCTCGTAGAGTTAAATCTGGGCGATGGAAAATCGTTCTTCGCGATCGCGTAGAGCAAATGACTGGGCAGGGAGTTTAACTTTTGTTCATCTCATTTTCCATTTTTGATGGATTGGAGCTCGGGAAGAGGTGATTTTCGGGAGTTTTTCAGGAAAACCAACGAGGTAAGTGTTCTTAACTCCATATTGGTTAAATTACCCGACTCCTTAGTTGTTTTTAACATTTATTTGGTGAATTAAGTTAAAACATTGTGAAAACCCTCTTGGTTTAATTTAGAGATTTGAGGGTCGAGTTGATGTCGGATTTGAGTAAAATTTGTATGGTTGGACTCATGGTTGAATGGGCGTTCATATTTTGTAACTTTGTCGGGTTCCGATATATGGGCCCCACAGGCAAGTTTTGAGCTAAAATTTGGATTTTTATGGAAAATTAGTATTTTCTTATGGAATTAATTCCTATAAATTTTATTGACGGAAACAAATTATTTGTGACTAGATTCGAGGCATTCGGAGGCCGATTTGCGAGGCAAGGGCATAGCATAGTAAAGAATTTCATGCTCTAAGGTAAGTAACAGTTTTATATCTGATCCTGAGGGTATGAAACCCCTAAATTTTGTGTCATGTGATATTTTGGAGGTGACGCACATGCTAGGTGACGGGCGTGCAACGAGGGAATTGTGACTTGGTCCGTCCCGTGGAAACTGTATAGTTGAATAATTTATTGTTAGTTATATGCTCTCTATGTGTTGAAGAAATTTGACTCTAAATCATGATAGAAATCATGCTTAGGTTATATGATAGTACTGTTGGGACCCACAGAGGTCGCCTACTTGTTGAATTATTTGCTAATTGCTGTCTTATACTTAGTCATAATTTTTCTTGCGTATCATACCTCAGACTTTCTTGATATTTGTTGATACACTATTGTCATGATACAAAATTCGACTAGTCGTGATGGCACCTAACCCAACCCGCTAGGTAAATCAATTAACCACTAACCAATTCCAATAACAATTAATAAAGCAATTAAGTAAAGAAATATCTGAATCTAATACATTTTCCAAGAACTGGTAGTACAAATCATGAGCTTCTAAGAATAGAGTTTACAAAGCGGAAATTAAATATATACATAGTCTAGTTGAAAAGTACATAAACAGAGTTTTATAGATCAAAGGCTACCACGAACAAGAGGCATCTACAACCGGGACGCAAGTACATCTTCAATCCAGCTCCCATCGAACACAACAACATCAGCAGCCAACATCTGCACGCAAGGTGCAGAAGTGTAGTATGAGTACAACCAACCTCATGTACTCAATAAGTAACAAACCTAACTTTCGGTTGAAAGTAGTGACGAGCTAACAGAAAGGTCGGGTCCAACACCAATATTCTCCAACAGTTCATAACAGCGTAGTACACATAACAAAAGATTACCTCAGAATTTAAAAGGCTCAGTCCGTTTATAGTTTCAGAAAAAAATAGGCATTTCTTTTCAAGTATCTCACTGAAAACCCAAATCTTTTACCCAAAAAAAAACCAAAATACGAGTAAGTTTGAAAACTGTGATTTTTCCCAAAACTCCTTTCAATAAATAGTAATATGTTTCATTTTCAGATAGCATGAGGAAAGTACTTCTCTATGCCTACATGTCAAGATATAAGTAAAATCATAAATGTCCCAAAACCGAGTAGCAGAAGGAAATGCATCCTTATGCATGTATCTCAAGTATGCATGTCAAATGCAATGCATCTCAATGATGAGCTCATGTACTCACACTCTCAGAGTACTTAATCTCACTGTCTCGCATTCTCTCTCACTATGCTCAATGCTTAGAACACTCAATCACTCAGCATTGTACAATACCTGCTGCGGCGTACAGCCCGATCCATATATAACCATAAGGCCCGTTGCGGCGTACAACCCGATCCACATATATATAGTCGACTGCGCTCACTGGGGGTGTGCAGACTCCAGAGGGGCTCCTTCAGCCCAAGCACTATATTGCTGCGGCGTGCAGCTCGATCCAATATTGTTACGTTGTGCAACCTGATCCAATATTGTAGCGGCGTGCAACCCGATCCAATAATATATATATATATATATATATATATATATATATATATATATATATATATATATAGCCCGAAGGCTCGTTCGGCGTGCAACCCGATCCATATAAAATATAATCAATATAATATAATGCGGCGTGCAGCCTGATCCAAAAAAGTCACTCTCACTAAGGCCCTCGGCCTCACTCAGTCACCAATCTCTCCAGTCCCACTCACTGGCTCACAATGTGATGAAACTACCCTGACAACAATAATGTAATGTATCAATAAATAATATCTGAGACTGAGATATGGTATGAATGCATGGATATAACTGAGTATGAAATATCAATGAAATCGATGAGATGATAGTAAAAAACGACCACTATGGGTCCAAATAGTATCGGCATAATGCCCAAACATGATATCTAGCATGATTGATAGCTTAACTACTTTATTACATGGTGAAAACACGGATATCAACAAAATAGGACCACTATACAGTGCCATGGAAACCACAGAGTCCTAATTCACATGGTGCACGCCCACACGCCCGTCACCTAGCATGTGCGTCACATCAATACCAATCACAAAACACGTATTTCGGGTTTCATACCCTCAGCACTAAGATTAGAAGAGTTACTTACCTCGAACAAGTCAATTCCAATACCGAGCAAGCCAAGCGATGCTCCAAAAATGCCATCCCGTGCGTTCTGACCTCCGAACGGCTCAAAAC
The DNA here is from genome assembly GCF_000390325.3 of Nicotiana tomentosiformis. NCBI lineage: Eukaryota > Viridiplantae > Streptophyta > Magnoliopsida > Solanales > Solanaceae > Nicotiana > Nicotiana tomentosiformis. The sequence goes on along the minus strand of NC_090813.1, from coordinate 14,928,655 downwards.
TAACCAAAAACAACTCAAATACATCAAACAATGCAAAAGGAACCAATCCCGATCGAAAAAGATCAAATCTTAAATCAAAAGCCCAAAATCGGCCAAAAGCCCAACCCGGGTCCGCACCTCGGAACTCATCAAATTTACAAAATCCAATAACCCATTCATCTACGAGTCCAACCACACTAGTTTCACTCAAATCCGACTCCAATTCGATGTTCAAAACTCAAAATTTCACATTATGAAAGTTTAGGCCAAACCCCCCAATTTTCCTCTTTAAAATTCACAATCCAATTACCAAAAACGAATGTGGATTCATGAAATATAACCAAAACCGAGTAGAGAACACTTACCCCAATTCATATGGTAAAAATTACTTCAAGCATCGTCTCACTCTAAGCTCCATAGCTCCCAAAATGTAAAAATGTCTGAAACCTTCGAAATAGAGTACTTTATACACTGCCCAGACGTCCTCTTTCGCGAATGCGGGAAAACCATCGCGTTCGTGATGAACAAAATGCACACTGCCACAAAAAACTCTACGCGTTCGTGATGCACCCCACGTGAATGCGATGAACACTGCTTCCAAAGCTTCGCGAACGCGACTAACCTTACGCGATCACATAGAAGAATGCTCAAATTCCCAGCTGCCAACCTCAACACTACGCGAACGCGATTCTCCGTACACGAACGCAAAGAGGAGTTGCCCCAACTTTACGCGAACGCGAGACATACTTCGCGATCGTGAAGAACAATCTGCTGCTGCCATCAAAATGCACTACGCGTTCGCGACACTTGCCACGCAAACGCGATGAAGAACTGAGATACCAGAAAATAGCAGAACACGGCAGTTCCAAAATGAAGAAAAATGATCTGAAATCAATCTAAAACACGTCCAAGCTCCTAGGGACCCCATCCAAACATACCAATAAGTCCCATAACATAACACGGACTTACTCGAGGCCTCAAAACACACAAAACAACATCGGAACGACGAATCACACCTCAATTCGAATTCAATGAACTTTGAAACTTTAAACTTCCACAACCAATGCCGAAACCTATCAAATCACGTCTGAATTTTGCACACAAGTCACATTCGACATTACGGACCTGCTCCAACTTTCAGAATCAGAATCTGACCCCGATATCAAAAAGTCCACTCCCGGTCAAACTTTCCAAATATTCAACTTTCGCCATTTCAAACCAAATTCAACCACGGACCGCCAAATCACAATCCGAACACGCTCCTAAGTCTAAAATCACCCAACAGAGCTAACGGAACCATCAAAATTCCAATCCGAGGTCAAATGCTAAAAAGTCAAACTCGGTCAACTCTCCCAATTTAAAGCTTCAACAATAAAATTCATTCTTCCAATTCGATTCCGAAATACCTGAAAACCAAAACCGACGATTCACATAAGTCAAAATACGTCATACAGAGCTACTCACACCCGTAAACTATCGAGCGAAGTGCAAATGCTCAAAACGACCGATTGGGTCGCTACATCCTCTCCCACTTAAACATACGTTCATCCTCGAACGTGTCCAGAGTTGTTTTCAAAGCCATCAAACCGCCGTATAACCTTACCATGCACATACCCGGGGGTGATCTCACATCACCTATCCCATATAGGCCCGACAACATAGCACAACTGTAGTTCCTTAATTCAACCTAGTCCATAAACCTTAGAATCCAATTTCCGACATCCACAATTTCTATAAGATCAGAATCTCGTATCTACATATTGTATAAGTCTGAACAAGCTGTATCAAGCCATATCTATAACCCAAGATGTAATCACATGATGTACACATAACTCAAATACTCATAGCAAAAATTTCAAATCGCAGTAGCTGCTCAAAACAACCCAATACCGGTAATAGACCCCATATCAAATAAAGCCTCGCTCTAAAACCTTCGTACAGTGCCGATGATGAAAGAAACATGTAGAATCCACAACCATTCATCAGACCAACAGGTCATGGAGCTCCCGCTCCTTCTACAAGAACTATAGCCAATTTCTAAGTCGACTTCCGATATTATCCTTCCAAATATACCACAATAAAATCCGATTGCACCTATTCTAGGTCCAACGACGTCATCTCATCCAACACGACCACTCTAGTGACATGACACATCAATACAATCTAAAGCCACAACCTGTGCAATCTGTGCACCAAATAGCAACATTCCAAATGTACTCAATCATGGGAAATGACTCAAATGAGAGAACCGCCCCGCAAGCTCATCAAGTACAACCACCACGAAATGCTTAAACCCATCATACACCATAGAACCATAATACACAAATCTAACACAAAGGATCATATCCCCACATAACTCTGCTGCAACACGCGGCCCTATCCAAATACTGGTCCATATGAAACATCTCAAGCCACCCTGCTAAAAATCAATAACCATGCGCAATTCGACATCAAGTACTCAAACTGCATTACCATAACCATGGAGAAGTAGATGACACAATGCCACGCAAAACCTGAAATAACATAACCCATACGCCATTAACCATGCAATACCCAATTACTCATTTCGTTCAAATTCTGCTATAAAGCCCAAATAGAACCGCACCAGGTGTGCTTATAACTAACGGATCACAACTCCTCGTAGCATAGAAAAGTAACTCACAGATCATCTCAGAACACGAATAAGCTCAACAACAACCGAATGGAACATCCCTCAACAATAGCAGTATGGAGCCAACCAATCCGGCTCGGTGTAGAATACACATCCTAATTGTGCATACCAATGGACCCCCAAATCGACTTTGGTCACCCACAGATAGATAAATAACCTCCAAAAGTCCACAATGACTGAATCATAACACATTCTATCATCTGGCTAGCTTCGGCCACAACTTCACAGTCCACAACCATGAAACAATCTACTCCTGAGAACTCCCAAATCTCCAAATCCATAGAACACACGAATCACCATTTCTGATTCCATCTCCACCGCCCGAATGTCTAACACATCTCTCATACACTATCATCCCATGAGGAATACTTCTAAAATTCTTCCATGCCACTGGCAAAATTTGAATATCAGCAGTCGATCAACCAGGAAAGTGTCGCAGTATCAGTGAAATATCCATACATCAAAACACATTGCCCCTCCTGAAATGTATACTCTTATCAAGCCATACCAAATAGTAATATCATTTACCTAGTCATCTGAAACCATCCATGCTGCCTGCGACCTTCCCTTCCAAACAGAACTGTGATCCCGCTCACCTAAATCTCAATCCCACATAACACACCACATATACCATGCCATCATATGAAAATACGAGAACTTCATAGTCCACCCCGAGTCACAAGCAACTACATACTCAATAAGCTAAGGACCTTCCATTTGATTTCATCCAGGAGAAATTCACTATACACCACATGCTCCTCACGCCAGCAGGAAATATACCCCTCGAACCTTGGTAAAAAAAAACTATTGAGAACTCTTCGAAACCCATTTGTACATAACCAAGCTATCCTAACTGAATCTCTCTAATGCAACCCAGCCACGCAGGTTTCCAAGACCTAAGACCATTGCCACGAAACACCTGTAGAGACTAGCCACGTCATAAGTACCCAAAGAACCGATCATACCCATTACTGTGATAACCCAACCTACTACCAAGTTGTCCTATTTATCTAAGTCCTTTCCAAATTTCCTTCAAATTGATACTTCTCCTTGCTAGAACACCACGACCCCCTAACCAAAATTCACCGCACAAGAGACCCTAGTATAAAACCACAATGCCATAAGGCCCATAAGCCGCTGACACCCACTCTAAAGAGACATTATGTGAACCTAAAATTGTTTCCTTCACCTTCTTGATAATGAAATGCACAATCCACAATGATATAAAATGCCACAAGTCTCGACACCATCCAATGCAACTCCTAGTACTAGCCATATATAAATCTTGAAAATTCCAAATCGCTACATATAAATCTTAAATCCATTAGAACCATTCTCGAGAGTCACCCACTCTACTCAATTCTCAATTAAACCGACCAAACAAACCGAACGACCCGTGCCCCATTAGCACACCAACACCTGAGGGAATAAAGAGTAACCCACACTCTTAAGCAACCGAGCAAATTCCTACTCCATGTACACTACATCCTTTGCGAATAACCACTCAATTATTTTATGATTCCCATATACCCATAGAGTATAATACAACTCGTATCTAGAAATGCCCTTACTCGAGTCATCCTCAATCTCAACCCCTTGCAGTCATAACTGATTCACCAGTATATCTCAACCCGAAACCAATACAATACATAACCGTGCAATTCACTCGTCGATAGTAGACTCCCCCACTTGGCTCGAAGCCATAGAACAAAAGAGTCAATAACATCACGATATCCATACTCCATTGCTGCCAGAATCCTGCATTGAAATTCAACTAAATCCTTCTCAAGTCCATGTAACACAAACCATGTAATACCTCAAATCGTCTGCAAATCTTGCATTCACCCTTGTAATAGTCAAGCCAACTTCCACAAGCGATCCAAACTCAAATTTCAACATATATTATTCACTGGTAAAAGAGAACTCTCTACGAAACATCATAAGGACCACGTAATCTCAGGACACCTCGCAGGAGATAACCTACCTGCTCTGCCTCAAGTTGATATCTCTCTATACTCTTCCACAATCATAACTATTACGCAATCACTTAATCTTTCTGAGTCTGAACTCATCAACAAGACATGAGAATCTACCTCACTCCATAACTAAACAGCTTGAGAGATCCCTCAACACACCCATAACTCGAGATCATACGCCAAATCAAGACAGAAATCAAACACCTAATAGTTCTTGCTACATCTCTAGTAAAGTATTCTTGTCACATTCAAACCATATGAACACATCTCGCAGTCACATCATACTCATCCCGTGCCATCCAACCACAAATTTCAAAAGCACGTGCTCACATAATAAACATCTCTGCGCTCACAGTCAAAACCCGGCCTCAAGTCCTCCAGACTGGCCCATCATCAGCACGCCAAAAATCATATCTCGCACCTCAACCATGGAATCACAAGAAAGCGAATGCACAACTGATACCGAGTGCTCGCATGTGCATACGAATGCATGGAAGGAATTCAAAGAGTTACGCTTCAAGATGAATCAATATCGCACGATAAGGAAAGAAAGATGGGAAGTATATCCTAAATGTCTTGTAGCCTCTCGAAGATAGGTATGGACGTCATCATACCGATCCGCAAGACTCTACTAGACACTTGCTCATGACTTGTAGAACCTATGAACCTCGGGCTCTGATATCACATGTCACGACTCAAAATCCGACTAGTCGTGATGGCACCTAACCCAACCCGATGGGTAAGCCAATTAACCACAAACCAATTCCAATAACAATTAATAAAGCAATTAAGTAAAGAAATATTTGAATCTAATACATTCCCTAAGAACTGGTAGTATAAATCATGAGCTTCTAAGAATAGAGTTTACAAAGCGGAAATGAAATATATACATAGTCTGTTTGAAAAGTACATAAACAGAGTTGTATAGATCTAAGGTTACCACAAACAAAAGGCAGCTACAACCGGGACGCAGGTACATCTTCAATCCATCTCCCATCGAACACAGCAACATCAGCAGCCAACATATGCACGCAAGGTGCAGATGTGTAGTATGAGTACAACCGACCCCATGTACTCAATAAGTAACAAACATAACCTTAGGTTGAAAATAGTGACGAGCTAACAGAAAGGTCGGGTCCAACACCAATATTCCCCAATAGTTCAGCATAGTACACGTAACAAAAGAGTACTTCAGAATTTAAAAGGCTCAGTCCGTTCACAGTTTCAGAAAAAAAAATAGGCATTTCTTTTCAAGTATCTCACTGAAAACCCAAATCTTTTACCGAAAAAAAAAAACCAAAATACGAGTAAGTTTGAAAATTGTGATTTTTCCCAAAACTCCTTTCAACAAATAGTAATATGTTTCATTTTCAGATAGCATGAGGAAAGTACTTCTCTATGCCTACATGTCAAGATACAAGTAAAATCATAAATGTCCCAAAATCGGGTAGCAGAAGGAAATGCATCCTTATGCATGTATCTCAAGTATGCATGTCAAAAGCAATGCATCTCAATGATAAGCTCATGTACTCACATTCTCAGAGTACTCAATCTCACTGTCCCGCATTCTCTCTCACTATGCTCAATGCTTAGAACACTCAATCACTCAGCGTTGTACAATACCTTTTGCGGCGTGTAACCCGATCCATATATGACCATAAGGTCCGTTGCGGCGTGCAACCCTATCCACATATATATAGTCGACTGCGCTCTCTGGGGGTGTACAGACTTCGGAGGGGCTCTTTCAGCCCAAGCACTATATTGCTGTAGCGTACAACCTGATCCAATATTGTTGCGGCGTGCAACCCGATCCAGTAATATATATATATATATATATATATATATAGCCCGAAGGCTCGTTCGGCGTGCAACCCGATCCATATAAAATATAACCAATATAATATGTTGCGGCGTGTAACCCGATCCCAGAATGTCACTCTCACTCAGGCCCTCGGCCTCACTCAGTCACCAATCTCTCCAGTCTCACTCACGGGCTCACAATGTCATGAAACTATCCCGACAACAATGATATGATGTATCAATAAATAATATCTGAGACTGAGCTATGGTATGAATGCATGAATATGACTGAGTATAAAATATCAATGAAATCAGTGAGATGATAGTAAGAAACGACCACTGTGGGTCCAAACAGTATCGGCATAATGCCCTAACATGATATCTAGCATGATTGATAGCTTAACTACTTTATCACACGGTGAAAACATGGATACCAACAAAATAGGAAAACTATACAGTGCCATGGAAACAACAGAGTCCCAATTCACATGGTGCACGCCCACACGCGTGTCACCTAGCATGTGCGTCACCTCAATACCAATCACATAACACGTATTTCGGGGTTTCATACCCAAGCCAATTCCAACACTAAGCAAGCCAAGTGATGCCCCAAAAATGCCATCCCTCGCGTTTCGACCTCCGAACGGCTTGAAACTAACCAAAAACAACTCAAATACATCAAACAGTGCTAAAGGAACCAATCCCGATCGAAAAAGATCAAATCTTGAATCAAAAGCCCAAAATCGACCAAAAGCCTAACCCGGGTCCGCACCTCGGAACCCGACAAAATTTACAAAATCCAACACCCCATTCAATTACGAGTCCAACCACACTAGTTTCACTCAAATCCGACTTCAATTCGATGTTCAAAACTCAAAATTTCACATTATGAAACTTTAGGCCAAATCCCCCAATTTTCCTCTTTAAAATTAACAATCCAATTACCAAAAATGAAGGTAGATTCATGAAATATAACCAAAACCGAGTAGAGAACACTTACCCCAATTCATATGGTAAAAAATGCTTCAAGCATCGTCTCACTCCGAGCTCCATAGCTCCCAAAATGTAAAAATGTCTGAATCTTTCGAAATAGAGTACTTTATACACTTCCCAGACGTCCTCTTTCGCGAACGCGGGAAAACCATCGCGTTCGCCATGAACAAAATGCACACTGCCACAAAAGACTCTACGCGTTCGCGATGCACCCACCCCACATGAACGCGATGAACACTGCTTCCAAAGCTTCACGAATGCGACTAACCTTACGCGATCGCATAGAAGAACACTCAAATTCCCAGCTGCCAACCTCAACACTACACGAACATGATTCTCCGTATGCGAACGTGAAGAGGACTTGCCCCAACTCTACGCGAACGCGAGAAATACTTTGCGATCGCGAAGAAAAATCTGCTTCTGCCATCAAAATACACTACGCGTTCGTGATACTTGCCACGCAAATGCGATGAAGAACTAAGATACCAGAAAATAGTAGAACACAGCAGTTCCAAAATGAAGAAAAATGATCTGAAATCAATCTGAAACACGCCCGAGCCCCTCGGGACCCCATCCAAACATTCCAACAAGTCCCATAACATAACACGGACCTACTCGAGGCCTCAAAACACATAAAACAATATCGAAACGATGAATCACACCTCAATTCGAATTCAATGAACTTTGAAACTTTAAACTTCCACAACTGATGCTGAAACCTATCAAATCACGTTCGATTGACCTCAAATTTTGTACACAAGTCTCATTCGACATTACGGACCTACTCCAACTTCCGAAATCAAAATTCGACCCCGATATCAAAAAGTCCATTCCCGGTCGAACTTTCCAAAATTTAACTTTTGTCTTTTCAAGCCAAATTCAACTACATACCTCCAAATCATAATCCGGACACGCTCCTAAGTCCAAAATCACCCAACGGAGCTAACAGAACCATCATAATTCCAATATGAGGTCAAATGCTAAAAAGTCAAACTCGGTCAACTCTCCCAATTTAAAGCTTTAACAATGAAATCCATTCTTCCAATTCGATTCTGAAATACCTGAAAACCAAAACCGACGATTCACATAAGTCAAAATATATCATACGGAGCTACTCACGCCCGTAAACTACCAATCGAAGTGTAAATGCTCAAAACGATCGGTTGGGTCGTTACAACTATGTTATCTTTGTTTGGGCTGATCTTTGTGATTTCTGAGAGCCCGAGAGACTAGAGAGGTCGAGGACTGAGTAAGGTTGAGGGAATGTCAGTGAGGTAAGGATATTATGGCACGTGATTTGTCCGTGCAGGATATTATAGCACGTGAGTTGTCCGTGCAGCACGTGAGTTGTCCGTGCGGATTATGGCACTTGGGTTGTAGGAGCCCCTCCGGAGTCTGTACACCCCCAGTGAGTGCGGGTACCCATTGAGTGTGAGTGATGAGGGCTGAGAGCCAAGTGGTTGACTTGTTGTGACTAGTGGAGCGACTGTTGCCCTGAGAGGCTGTACTTGCTTTTCATTTGTTGTTGCACTTAGTTGATATTTATCATTGTTCTAAAATTCTCTGAAAGATTTTATATCCGGATTACATGAACTTGAACTATATAAATTGATTTGACTTAAACTGCTAGATTTGAAAGCATGTCTGTTTTATGTTGGAATTATTGAAAACGAACTATAACTGTGTAGCTCGTCATTATCTTCAATTCCTTATTTATTATTGTTACTTGCTTAGTTGGTTGTACTCATAATACACCATGCACTTCGTGTGCAACTCCATGTGCTTCTGGACATAGCGGGTGTTGATTCTCTCGCACAGTTAATTTTTCGGAGAATCATAGGTAGTTGTCGTATTTCGTAGACCTTGTCTTTCCTTCCTTGTCTCCTTGTTTACTGTATTTGGTCTTAGACTATTATAGATCATTTTCTTTTGACTTGTATCCATATAAGATGCTCATGTACTCAGTGACACCAAGTTTTGGGGAGTGTTCGTATCAATATTTGTGGGATTTTGTATTGTATTTAAATATTATAAATTCAAACTTAACGAGATTTGTGGTTTATTGAGATTATCGGCTTGCCTAGTATCGAGATAGGCACCATCATGACAGGTTGAGATTTTGGGTCGTGACAATCGGGTTGCCACAACCGATTTTATATGTGATTTTGATATGGTGAAATAAGGGAGGAATATGATATTGATTCTACTTATATGGTGGGATCGGGTTGCGTGCCGTAACGGATTTTACATGTTATTCGTGATATTTATATGGTGAAATAATAAAGGATTGTGTTTGTACGGTGAGATAGGGTTGCGCGCCGTAACGGATTGTGTGTTTTATATTCATTGTTGTATTGTATTAGCTTTCGGTGCTTTCATACGAGATTCTAAGTACTGGTGTTTCTGGTTTTACCAATTTTGAGGATTGAGTTTATTTTCATAAGTTAACTGCCTTACTTTCCTTTATTCTTTTCCTCTTATTATTATTATATTACGTACAGATTATTGTAAGCGACCCGCCTTAGCCTAGTCACTACTTCATCGAGGTTAGGCTCGGTACTTACTGAGTACATGAGATCGGTTGTACTCATACTACACTCTGCACTTATTGTGCAGATTTTGGAGTCGGTCCTAGCTACGGTTAGTAGATCGCTCGGATTGATTGTCGGTTCGGAGACTTGAGGTACAACTACATGGCGTTCGCAGCCCTAAAGTCCCCTTCTACCTTATCGTAGATGTTTATTTCATTTTAGACAGTTTTACATTCATTCGGACCATTATCTGTATTATTCTAGTCGCTCGTGCACTTGCGACACCACTTTTGGGATTGTATTTAGATACGTTGTATGATTTTCTCACTTTATTTCAGTTTATTCAGTTTACTCGGTATTAGTTAATTTGAATTGTTAAAAATGGATAACAATTATTCTAATGTAGGCTTGCCTAACAAGTGAAATGTTAGGCGCCATCACGGTCCCGAGGGTGAAAATTCCGGGTCGTGACAGAATGTGCCATAACAAAAACAGGGCTGGCTCAATAAGATTGGAGGTCTAAAGCAAAACTTCACAAAGAAGTTCGAATTGTTCTTTTAAAGGAAACATCGTCATATATATTTTTATTTGAAATGCACTTCTATCCTCTCCAGACCCCACTTGTGAGATTTTACTAGGTTGTTGTTGTTGTTGTTGTTGTACTTTTCTAGCTTTTTCGAATGTGAAGTCATTAATTACGTAAAATTAATTAGTTCTAATATTTTCTTTTCAATTGATAATTTAAATAATTCATTCAATCTCTATTGGGACATTATTGATATTAGATAAGTTAAAATTATCAAATTTAATTTTGAAAAATTTCTTTCTGTTGAGGCAACAGTTATAGGAATTGTTAACAATATTCTATAAGCAATATATGTATTTGGAAAAGAATCAAGTTTTTTTATTTGATTGAGTATTTCAATTAGATCATTATCTTCTTTTGTATTATTTCTCTTAACAGTTTTAATTCAAAAAATAGATCTAAACTATCAATATCAGAATAACTATTATGCGTTAAAGAAAGTTCAAGGTTAAAACAATGCTTTTTAAAATTCTAATCATCTAGTGATCTCAATTTTACCACTAAATAGGAAACTAACATATTCTCATGCGTTTCAAATTGTTCAAATCTATTTTGAAGTGACAAAATAACTTGGTCTACTATGTATGAAGTAATCAGCTCTAAAAGATTCTTCTAAAGACTTTGTGATTTCGTTTTCAACAGTTTCATCAAATTATTCCTTTCCAAATATTACGCATTTATTACGAAATTCAGGTTTTATATTTATCTCAAATGCAATTTCCTTAGCAGAAATCATACCTAGTTGCAAATCCTTCTTTCCTATATATTTCTTTGGGGGAGGGGGGAGGGGGGAGGGGAGTGTGAAGAAATTAGACATTTTAGCTGATTTATGGCAGCATCCATATGCATATTTTCAGATTGTAAACTTTTTCTAATTGAATTTACCGCAAACATATATCATACCAAATAGTGATATCCAATAATAATTTAAAATTTTTCAAGCTCATATGTTACTAAACAAGTAGCTTCAGTTTTGATTTTTGGATCCTCACTAACTTTTATTAGTTTAATAAAGCATCTCTTATTTGTGATGCTTGAAATCTTAATGCTTTAATACGTATAATACGCCTTTCTCAATGTGTATACGATAATGATTTAAGTGTTAAGTTGGGTGCAAAATCTTTCAAAACTTCTCATTGCTTAGTAGAAGAAATAAATAGTGTATATATACGCTATATCACTCCAAATAATGATATAATTTTCATACAAGAATTAGTCATATCGAAGAGTACCAACTGTAAATTATGACAACCACAAGATGTTTAAAATGCTCTATGATTTACATTAAGAAGTTTCTTGTGCATTCCTTGATATTTTCCCTTCATATTGAATCCATTAGCATATCTTTGTCCTCTTAAAGTATCAATATTATGTTCAATATTTTTTATCTCATCTATAATAACTTCAAAAGACTTTTTTCACTTGTATCATCCACTATTAAAAACTCTTTAAAATATTATTAATTATTATTGGGGTAGCTAAAATATTTACACTCTGCAATATTATAAAAGACATTTGTTCTAGATGGCTTGCATCTGGAGTGCAATCAAGTATGATTGAGAAGTACTTTATTTCTTTAATATTTTCAATACTTTTATTCTTTACTTCACTTGCCAACAAGTTTACCAATTCATTTTGTATATTATTTCCAAGGTAATAATATGAATTTTATCATGATTAATTCGCCGAATATGTTTGTTCCTGTATAATTGGATCAAATTCTGCAATCATTTCAGTTAGGCTTAAAAAAATGTATTACTTTCTTGATAGATCTTTTTATTTTTTTCCCTTAAACGTTAAATTATTTTTTTCAACAGTTTTGACCACGATAATAATTCTTGACAATATATCTTTTCAGTGTTCGCTATCTCTATTTATTTGTACTCATATATCTTAATTGTTCTATTTTTGTAAAATATCATTTCTAAATCAGTCCACGCACACTTATTAATCATATGCTCGATTTCTACTTCTTGAGATTTGAGCTTAGCACCAAATTTTCTCCAATTATTACTATCATTACTAGCTAGTTTATTGTTACAAGTACGTGAAGGTGTACTCAATAAGTTACAACAATAACAAAAAACTTTATTTCTTTCATGCATTTTTCTATTTGCCAATTTTTGAATATAATGTGTTGAGGAAAATATCTTAAGAATTTATCCTTTGAAAGATTTATTGTCACGGCCCAAAATCCAACTAGTCGTGATAGCACCTAACCCAACCCGCTAGGTAAGCCAGTTAACCACAAACCAATTCCAATAATAATTAATAAAAAAATTATCTGAATCTTATACATTCCCCTAGAACTGGTAGTACAAATCACGAGCTTCTAAGAATAGAGTTTACAAAGCTGAAATAAAATAAATACACCGTCTATTTGAAAAGTACATAAACAGAATTTTTATAGATCTAAGGCTACCACGAACAAGAGGCAGCTACCACCTGGACGTAGGTACATCTTCAAATCCAACTCCCATCGAGCACAGCAACATCAGCAGCCAACATTTGCACGCAAGGTGTAAAAGTATAGTATGAGTACAACCGACCCCATGTACTCAATAAGTAACAAGCCTAATCTTAGGTTGAACGTAGTGACGAGCTAACAAAAAGGTCGGGTCCAACACCAATATTCCATAACAATTCATAACAGCATAATACAATAACAAAAGAGTATCTCAGAAATAAAAGGCTAAGTTCGTTCACAGTTCCAGAAAAATAGGCATTTCTTTTCAAGTATCTCAGTACAAACCCAAATCTTTTACCGAAAAAACCAAAATACGAGTAAGTTTGAAAACTGTGATTTTCTCCCAAAACTCCTTTCAACAAATAGAAGATGTTTCATTTTCAAATAGCAGGAGGAAAGTAATTCTCTCATATAATTAAATCATCATATTTTTCTGGCACCTCGTGCCCTTATTTACATATCGACACTGCACGGATAATTCACGTGCCAATATCATCATTATTTACTCCCGGTACTTCGTGCCCACATTTCATATCATAATCCGTCTGGCAATGGCCACAAACCCCAATTTCTACATAAATCAAACTATTACCAATTTACCAACAACAAGACCAATAGCACAAGATATAAAAATAAACACAAGAAAAATCACAATATCGCATAACAGTCACCAACGCAATAACTCCACATCATCACACGTCACCCCTGACAATAGCCACCCTTATCCCTCCTATAGTCACCCTTATTCTTCCGCCCTGACAATATCAATAGCCACCCTTATCGCTCCTATAGCCACCCTTATATCTCCTATAGCCACCTTTATCGCTCCTATAGCCACCCTTATCTCTCCTATAGCCACCCATATCGCTCCTATAGCCACCCTTATCACTCCGCCCAGACAATATCCCAACACACACAACAATAGTGAAATGTTACCCTTATACCCATAATATTAACAATGGAATGCCACCCTTATATCCTAAAAATAACAACTCACATAACACAATAATTTACACGGAAAATTATTACGGTAACATAACAAAATCAATTCACACTACAGTTTGCCTAATGGCCACAACAAATTCTAAGGATATAGCAAAATCAATTAATTTCACAACAAATATCCCAAGGCTCCACACACACACACACACACACACACACACACACATATATATATATATATATATATATATATATATATATATATATATATATATATATATATATATATATATATATAAAACCTCACAAACAATCAAACAGAGATAGAAAAATAATCAACATAGGGCACACCTTCATTAATCCAAATTTAGATAATTATATTAACACCTTTTCTTAAGTTCAATTAATTAATTATTTGCAGAGGAAAAATCTATAATGAAATTAAATCCCACGAATATCAAACCATCAAACTCACGGAATTCACATAATATACAGGTAACATTCACATCAAATCGTCATATAAAAACAAATAAATGTGAATTGAAGCATGGCAAACATATTACTAAATAAATGCCAAAAATTATCTAATTTACTACACAATATTCTCAAGACTTTAGCTAAATAAAATTTGCACATAAAGCCGAGTACGTACTCGTCACCTCGCGTACACGGCTTTTAACATTTCACAAATGACACATAAGACTCGATGCCTAAGGGGTAATTCCCCCACTCGGGGTTAAGCAAGACACTTACCTTTTTAAAGTTATGTCGATATTCCAAAATCGCCTTCTTGCTTGAATTGACATCCGGACAGCTCAAATATATCCAATTCAATTGTATAACTTCATTAAAATTCATCGAAAATAATTCCGGATAATAAAATGTCGACTTAAAAATTTATTCTAAAAAGTCAACAAAAGTCAATGCGGGGCCCGCCCCTCGGAACCCGACATAATTTTCATGAAATCCGAACACTCATTCCGATACGAGTTCAACCATACCAATTTTATCGAATTCCAATAACAACACGACCTCCAACATTTTCGTTTTTGGAAGATTTTACAAAAATCTTGATTTTCCTCCATTTAAATCTGAATTAAATGATGAATTCAAAGGCATAATCATGGAAATTAATTAAAACTAGATAAGAATCGCTTACCCTAAATACCCACGCAAGAATCTCTCCAAAAATCGCCTTCTACCGAGCTCCCAATTTGATTTTGTGTTATGAACTCAAACCCCCGTTTTAGGGACTTTTAATTCTACCCAGATGTGCCTTCGTCGCAATCGCGAACATCCACACGCGATCGCGAAGCACAAATTTCCACTGCCCAGATTAACTCTACGCGATCGCGGATATCCCCACGCGGTCGCAAAGCATAGAGTTCCCAGCTCTACGCGATCGCAGCCCTCTTCACGCGAACGCGACCTTCTTCATGCATTCGTGAGTTTCAAAATCTCAAAGCTACGCGATCACATCCTGCTTCATGCGAACGCGAAGCACAAAACTCTGTAACCCTTAATTAACCTTACGTGATCGCAAACAATGTCACGCGATCGCGATACACAGACTGGCCCAACCTATGTGATCGCGGTGGACCTCTCACGATCGCGAAGAACAAAATCAACACTGCCTCAACTAAGCCTACGCGATCGCGTCCCAATCTTAGTGACCGCGAAGAAGGTTTAAAATACCAGAAATCGGCAACTACTAGAAATGCCATCCGAAACACGCCCGAGCCCCTCGGGACCTCAACCAAATATACCAACAAGTCCTAAAACAACATACGGACTTAGTCGAGTCTTCAAATCATATCCAGCAACACTAAAAACACGAATCACACATAGATTCAAGCCTAATAAACTTTGAAACTTTCAATTTCTACAAACAACGCCAAAACCTATCAAACCACGCTCCATTGATCTCAAATTGTGCACACAAGTCATAAATAGCGAAATGGAGCTATTCCAATTTTCGGAATTGAAATCCGACCTCGTTATCAAAAATTCAACCTTCGATCGAACTTTCCAAAAATCTTCTATTTTCCAACTTTCGCCAAAATACGTTGAATTATCTTACGGACTTCCAAATCCAAATCTGAACATACGCCTAAGTCCGAAATCATCATATGAAGCTATTGACACCATCAAAATTCTATTCCGGAGTCGTTTGCTCAAAAGTCAACTCTCTGGTCAACTAATTCCATTTAAGCTTCTAAATAAGGATTGTTTATTTTAATTTAATTCTGAATCTTCAGTAATTCAAACTCGACCACACCCACGGTTCATAATACATATTGCAAAACTACTCGAGACCTTAAGTCACTGAACGTGGTGTTAATTCTTAAAACGACCAGTCGGGTCGTTACATTCTTCACCTCTTAAACATATGTTTGTCCTCGAACGTGCTAAGAATCTTTCTGAGGACTTTAAATTGCTAAGTGTATTCTTACACACGTACTTGCGGGTGATGCTACATTCCCGCAATTTAACACGGGTCCGACAACACCATCTAAATTGAGATTATTTCTTTTCTCCATTCTTATAAGCTTTAAAGCAAAATCCCTAACTCTCCAATCATTTCCAAAATGCCTGATTTTCACTTCGACGCACGGTATTAGTCTCAACTGGCTATAGCAACGCATGCCTATGCACACATCAAATTTCTTGATAGTGTTGAAGTACTCCGCGGTGTTACATTCTCCCCCTCTTAGGATCATTTTCCCTTGAACACATGTGATGACCCATAAGGTCATCTTATGTTTTAGAACTCGAATCTGCGCTCTTAAGCCTTAAAAATCTTATTTTTACCCTCCTCGATTTACGTGCACAGTCCGGGCAGGGTTTCGGAAAGCTTTTATGTTAAAAATTGATGAAAATAAGAATTTATGCCTTAAAAGTTGATTTTAGTTAACTTCGGTCAATATTTTTGGTAAACGGGCCCGTATCCATGCTTTGATGGTCCCGGTAGGTCCGTATCGAATTATGGGACCTGGGCGAATGCCCGGAATCAAATTCGGAAGTCCCTAGCTTGAGTTATGAATTTTTGATGAAAATTAAAAGTTTGGAAATTATTTGTTTTTAAGATTTGATTGATATTTGGCATTGTTAGTATCGGGTCCGTATTATGATTCCGGAGCCCAGTACAGGTTCGTTATGATATTTAAGACCTGTCTGTGAAATTTGGTGAGAAACGGAGTTGATTTCACGTGATTCTGACGTCTAGTTGAGAAAATAGAAATTTTAAAGTGTTCTTGAGAATTTCGTTTGATTTGGTACTAAATTCATAGTTCTAAGTGTTATTTTGGCGATTTGATCACGCGAGCAGGTCCGTATGATGTTTTTAGACTTATGTGCATGTTTGGTTTGGAGCCCCGAGAGCTCGGGTGAGTTTCGGATAGGTTACGGGGTGATTTGCACTTAGAAAATCTGAGCTTTTTGCTGTAGCAGCTGTTCTGGTGTGCCCTTCTTCGCGTACGCGTAGGTAGTGTCACGAACGCGAAAGGTAAAATGGGTCAGGGGAATTTTCTTCTTCGCCAACGTGAAGGACTGGTCACGAACGCGAAGCGTTGGGGGTGCTACCCTTCACGAACGCGATCTGTCTCACGCGAACGCGATAGTTTAAGGGACCTGGGGGAGGGGGGGGTCATGTTCTTCTACGCGAACGTGTCCATGGGATCGCGAACGCGAAGGCTTGGGGGGAGATGCCTTACGCGAACACGTAGAAAGACTCGCGAACGTGAAAGCCTTAGGCCGCTGTGCATCGCGAACGCGACAGGCCTCTCGCGAACGCGATGAAAGCTTGTCCAGTGACTTAAAACAGACTCCAAATTTGGGTTTAAGCCATTTCTTCAACATTTTTCAAGAACCAAACGGGTAGAGGCATTTTTCAAGAGGCGTTTTCTTCTCCAAATTGTTGGTAAGTGATTCTAAACCATTTTCTTTCAATTACCCATTACATTTCTGGAATTTTCAACCTAAAATCTAGAGTTTTCATGGTAGAATTAGGGGTTAGGGTAGAAATTAGGGATTTTGGGAATTTGGGGATTTAGACCTCAATTTGGGGTCATATTCCAAAACCAATTATATATTCGAGCTCGGAGATGAATAGGTAAATGGATTTTGGTCCGAACCTCGGGTTTTGACCAAGCGGGCCCGGGGTCAATTTTTCGACTTTTGGAGGAAAATTTGGGAAATTTAACTTATGCAATATAATTGATTCCTTTAGAAATATTTGATATTATTGAGTCATTTTTGAATAGATACGAGTGGTTTGGAGGTAAATTCCAAAGGAAAAGTTGTGATTGAGAATTAAGTGCCCTTCGGAGCGAGGTAAGTGTTGTGTCTAACTTTGGCTTGAGGGAATAGATATTGTGTGAGTATTTGCTACATGTTTTGTTGTTGAATACGATGTATAGTTGAGGTGACGAGCATCTATACGTTGTGGTCGAGTCATAGCATGCGAGTGAAATTCCATTTCTTGCAAATTTGTAGTCTTAAACCTTGTTATCCATGCTTATTGTTGTTGTTGAAATGTTGGGAGACTTGTATCCGGTTCCACCAAGGTCGATAAAATTGTGAATATTGATTCGAGGTTGAGATGTTAAATTGTGAACGTAATCATTGATGAAATATTTATTTCTTGTGAAACTTCTCTCTATCCGTTTTTATTGATTCTGTGAATTGTGAGGAAGAGTGTAAAGCACGAAGGGTGATGCCGTGCATGATTTATTTATATTGTGAGGAAGAGTGTAAAGCACGAAGGGTGATGTCGTGCATGAATTATTTATATTGTGAGGAAGAGAGTAAAAGCACGAAGGGTGATGCCGTGCAGTCTTATTTGTTATTTGGTGAGGTTGAGAGTAAAAGCACGAAGGGTGATGCTGTGCAGTTTTCCTTGCTGTCTTAATTGCTCAATTCGTTTAAGGATTTCCGGTTTAATTCTGTCTTTTCATTATTCTCACACTTTATGTTGTATTCCCCCCAATGTATGTTCCCCTCCCATTATTTCTGCGTTATTTCTTTATTTACTGTTGTTGCCACTAGCATGATTATACTGTTCAGGTTATATGTGGGTGTCTTGTCCTAGCCTGGTCACTACCTCACCGAGGTTAGGCTCGACACTTACCAGTACATAGGGTCGGTTGTACTGATGCTGCACTCTGCACTTTCTGTGCAGATTTAGATACCGGTTCAAGTTGATTGAGATTTGCTACTGGTCCGCTGTCCGGAGACTCAAGGTAGATCTGTCGGTGTTAACAGACCTTGAAGTTCCCGTCTATCTTTTATGTCCTACTGTTTTCTTTCATTCAAACAGTTGTATTTCTTTTAGACTAATACTTGTAGTAAATTCTAAAATGCTCGTGAATTGTGACTCCAGATCTGGGTGGTAGTAATTAATACAGTTTTATGATAGCCCGCACTTATTATATTTCATATTAGTTAATTATTGTTTTTTACTGAATGGAAGTAAGGAATTGGTTTAACGATTTTTCTAACGTTGGCTTGCCTAGCAAGTGAAATGTTAGGCGCCATCACGGTTCCGTCGATGGGGAATTTTGGGTCGTGACAGTTGGTATCAGAGCACTAGGTTGCCTAGGTCTCACGATTCACGAGCAAGCTTAGTAGAGTCTAGAGGATCGATACGGAGACGTCTGTGCTTATCTTCCAGAGGCTATGAAGTTTAGGAAGAAGTTTCACTTCTTTTCTTCTCTGTCGTGCGATTTTGCTTTCTCAATGCTGATTGAACTCTTCTACTCTTATTCTCTCGCAGATGGAGAGAACACGTAACGCTTCCTCAGCTGAGCAGCAGCCAGAGCCTCCAGTGGCAGCTCCTATGCGGGGCAGAGGTCGAGGCCGAGGCCGAGGCCGTGCCAGAGACCGAGGCAGGGGTAGGGCTCAGCCTAGAGCCCGAGCAGTAGCCCCAGTAGTGGAGCCTCAGATAGAGCTTGAGGAGGAGGTTCCAGTCCTGACTGTTCCTACCGGACCATCTCAGGTTCCGAAGGGGTTCATTGCCACCCTAGTACTTCAGGACGCTTTGGTCCGTTTGGTGGGCCTTATGGAGAGTGTGGCCCAGACTGGCGTATTTCCCATGGCACCAGCAGTCTCTCGGACTGGAGGAGGATACTAGACTCCTACCACTCCCACTCTAGAGTAGCTAGCTCCCCAGTATCAGGCTCCAGTAGCTCAGCCAGTCAAATTAGTTCAGCCGGTTATTGCGGCACAGGTCGGAGATGGGCCAGCTATGGCTTCTGTGGCCTTATGGAGATTTAGACAGGTTTATCAAGCTCTTTCATGTTCCCTTCAGTGGTGCTCCTTCAGAGGATCCCTAGGAGTATCTTGACAACTGTCACGAGGTTTTACGGAACATGGGTATAGTGGAGACCAATGGGGTCGATTTTGCTGCATTTCAAATGACTGGTTATGCCAAGAAATGGTGAAGAGATTACTTGTTGACCAGACCAGCTAGGTCACCTACTCTTACTTGGGACTAGTTCTCTCAGCTCTTCATAGAGAAGTTTCTGCCTATCACATTGAGAGAGGAGTGTCGCCGTCAGTTGGAGCATCTCCAGTAGGGCAGTATGACTATTACTCAGTATGAGACTCGTTTTGTGGATTTGTCCCGTCATGCTATTCTCCTGCTTCCCACCGAGAGAGAGAGAGGGTGAGGAGGTTTATTGATGGACTTGCTCAGCCTATCAGATTGCAGATGGCTAAGGAGACTGGGAGTGAGATTTCTTTTCAGGCGGCTGCTAATGTCGCCAGACAAGTCGAACTAGTTTTTACTCAGGGAGGACAGGGGTCTGACAAAAGACCTCGTCATTCCGGTGAGTTCAGCGGTGCCTCACCTAGAGGCAGGAGTACTTTTGGTAGAGGCCATCCTCCCAGGTCATTTCATTCAGTGCTCCAGGCATCCCATGGTGCCTCAGGTGGTCGTGGCCCTCAGATGCATTATTCCGACCAGCTAGGCTACAGTGCACCACCAGCTCCTATTAGTGCACCTCCACTCCAGAGTCATCAGGGTGGTTATTCAGGTCGACAGGGTCAGTTTCAGGGTCAGCAGTCACAACAACCGAAGTTATGTTATACTTGTGGTGATCCAAGTCACATTGCTAGATTTTTCCCTCGAGCAACGGGCAGCTCACAGCATCATAGTTCTCGTGCCATGGTTCCGGCACCAGTTGCTGCACCACCTGCTCAGCCAGCCAGACTGTTAGAGGTGGAGGTCAGGCCGTTAGAGGTGGAGACCAGCCAACTAGAGGTCGTCCCAGGGATGTAGTTCAGGGTGGTAGGGCCCAGCCCCGGTGTTATGCTTTCCCAACCAGGCCTGAGGCTGAGTCATCTGACGTTGTTATCACAGGTACTGTTTCAGTTTGCAGTAAATATGCTTCAGTTCTATTTGATCCGGGATCTACTTACTTCTATGTGTCATCCAATTTTGCTTCCTGCTTGGTTGTGCCCCGTGATTCTTTGAGTGCTCCTGTGTATGTGTCCATACTAGTGGGAGATTCTATTATTGTAGATCGTGTTTATCATTCGTGTGTGGTCACCATTGGGAGTCTTGAGACTCGTGTAGATATTTTACTTCTCGACATGGTTGATTTTGATGTCATACTGGGTATGGATTGGCTGTCACCTTATCATGCTATATTAGATTGTCACGCCAAGACAGTGACCTTAGCCTTGCAGGGGTTGCCTCGATTAGGGTGGAGAGGAAATCTTGGTCTTTCTGCCAGCAGGGTTATCTCTTATGTGAAGGATCGGCATATGGTTGAGAAGGGGTATTTATCTTATCTGGCTTATGTTCGCGATTCTAGTGCGGACGTTCCTTCCATAGATTCGGTGCCGGTTGTTCGTGAGTTTCCAGAGGTGTTTCCTGCAGACCTGCCGGGGATGCCACCCGATAGGGATATTGATTTCTGCATTAATTTGGCTCCGATCACTCAGCCTATTTCCATTCTTCCATATCGCATGGCCTGCCAGAGTTGAAAGAATTAAAGGAGTAGTTGCAAGATTTGCTTGATAAGGGTTTCATTAGACCTAGTGCCTCGCCCTGGGGTGCACTTGTGTTGTTTGTGAAGAAGAAAGATGGATCGATGAGGATGTGTATAGATTATCGGTAGTTGAACAAAGTCACCATCAAGAACAAGTATCCATTGCCGAGGATTGATGATTTATTTGATCAGCTTTAGGGTGCCAAAGTGTTTTCAAAGATTGATTTGAGATTTGGCTACCATCAGTTGAGGATTAGGGCATCCGATGTTCCTAAGACAGCTTTTCGGACTCGGTATGGACATTATGAGTTTCTAGTGATGTCATTTGGGCTGACAAATGCCCAAGCAGCATTCATGGATTTGATGAACCGGGTGTTCAAACCTTACTTGGATTCCTTTGTGGTTGTGTTTATTGATGATATCTTGATCTACTCCCACAGTCGAGAGGAGCATGAGCAGCACCTTCGGATCATTCTTCAAACTCTGAAAGACAGCCAATTATATGCCAAGTTCTCAAAATGCGAGTTTTGTTTGAGTTCAGTTGCTTTCTTGGGTCACGTTGTATCAGCAGAGGGTGTTCAGGTGGATCCTAAGAAGATTGAGGCAGTTCAGAACTGGCCTAGACCTACATCAGCTATAGAGATCCGTAGTTTCCTAGGTTTGGCGGGCTATTACCGTCGATTTGTGGAGGGGTTTTCATCCATAGCAGCCCCGTTGACTAGATTGACCCAGAAGGGTGCCCCATTCAGGTGGTCAGACGAGTGTGAAGCGAGCTTTCAGAAGCTCAAGACTGCTTTGACTATGGCACCGGTATTGGTGTTACCCACAGGTTCAGGATCTTATACAGTATACTGTGACGCATATCGTATTGGTCTGGGAGCGGTATTGATGTAGGGTGTCAAGGTTATTGCATATGCTTCACGGCAACTGAAGATTCACGAGAAGAATTACCCTGTTCATGATCTAGAACTAGCAGCCATTGTTCACGCGCTGAATATTTGGAGGCACTATCTTTACGGTGTGCCATGTGAGGTATTCACTGATCATCGGAGCTTGCAGTATTTTTTCAAGCAGAAGGAACTCAATTTGAGGCAGAGAAAGTGGTTGGAGCTATTGAAAGACTATGAGATCACCATATTGTATCATCCCGGGAAGGCCAATGTGGTGATCGATGCTTTGAGTAGAAAATTAGCTAGTATGGGTAGCCTTGCATATATTCCAGTGGGTGACAGACCGCTTGCATTGGATGTTCAGGCCTTGGCCAACCAGTTCATGAGGTTGGATGTTTCTGAGCCCAGCCATGTTCTAGATTGTACAGTTGCTCGGTCTTATTTGTTTGAGCACATCAAAGATTGGCAGGATGACGATTCTCATTTACTTGTCCTTAAGGACATAGTGCGGCACGGTGGTGCCAAGCAGGTTAATGTTGGAGATGACGGAGTTTTAAGAATGCAGGGTCGTATTTATGTGCCTAATGCGGATGGACTTCGTGAGTTGATCCTTGAGGAGTCCCACAGTTCCCGATATTCTATTCATCCAGGCGCCGCCAAGATGTATCAAGACTTGAGGTAGCATTATTGGTGGAGGCGAATGAAGAAGGACATAGTTGCCTATGTAGCTCGGTGCCTAAATTGCCAGCAGGTAAAGTGTGAGCATCAGAGACCTAGTGGTTTACTTTAGAGGTTAGATATTCCTGAGTGAAAGTGGGAGCGTATCACTATGGATTTTATTGTTGGACTCCCACGGACTCAGAGGAAGTTCTATGCAGTTTGGGTTATTATGGACAGGCTGACTAAGTCAACGCATTTCATTCATGTGGCAGTTACCTATTCCTCGGAGCGGTTAGCAGAGATTTATATTTGGGAGATCGTCCGTCTTCACTGTGTGCCCGTGTCTATCATTTCTGATCGAGGTACGCAGTTTACCTCGCACTTTTGGAGGGTAGTTCAGCATGAGTTGGGTACGCGGGTTGAGTTGAGCACATCATTGCATCCTCAGACGGATGAGCAGTCCGAGCGTACTATTCAGATCTTAGAGGATATGATTCGTGCTTGTGTTATAGACTTCGGAGGATCGTGGGATCAGTTCTTGCCCCCTGCAGAGTTCGCCTACAACAACATCTACCAGTCGAGCATTCAAATGGCTCCCTATGAGGCATTATATGGTAGGCGATGTCGGTCGCCAGTTGGGTGGTTCGAGCCGAGAGAGGCTCGGTTGTTGGGCACAAAGTTAGTATAGGATGCCTTGGATAAGGCCAAGATTATTCAGGATCGACTTCGCACAGCTCAGTCCAGGCAGAAGAGTTATGATGATCGTAGAGTTCGTGATGTTGCATTCATGGTCGGAGAGAGAGTGTTACTTCGGGTATCACCCATGAAAGATGTAATGAGGTACGTAAAGAAGGGCAAGTTGAGCCCTAGGTATATCGGACCTTTTGAGATTCTGGAGAGAGTGGGAGAGGTGGCTTACAGGCTTGCGTTGCCACCTAGTTTATCAGATGTTCATCCGGTATTCCATGTGTCCATGCTTCGAAAGTATCATGGCGATCTGTCTCATGTGTTAGATTTCAGCTCTGTCCAGTTGGACAAGGATTTGACCTACGAGGAGGAGCCGGTGGCAATTCTAGCCTGGAAGTTCGCTAGTTGAGATCAAAGAGCTACCCTTCAGCTCGAGTGCAGTGGAGAGGTCAGCCTATTGAGCCAACTACTTGGGAGTCCGAGTCCGATATGTGGAGTAGATATCCCCACCTTTTCAACAGCCCAGGTACTTTTCTATGTCCGTTCGAGGACGAACGGTTGTTTTAGAGGTGGAGAATGTGATGACCCAAAAGGTCATCTTATTAAAAGGTCATCTTATGTTTTAGAACTCGAATCTGCACTCTTAAGCCTTTAAAATCTCATTTTTACCTTCCTCGATTTGTGTGCGCAGTCCGGGCAGGTTTCCGGAAAGCTTTTATGTTGAAAATTGATGAAAATAAGAATTTATGCCTTAAAAGTTAATTTTAGTTGACTTCGGTCAATATTTTTGGTAAACGGGCCCGGATCCGTGCTTTAACGGTCCCATTAGGTCCGTATCAAATTATGGGACCTGGGCATATGCCCGGAATCGAATTCGGAAGTCCCTAGCTTGAGTTATGAATTTGTGATGAAAATTAAAAGTTTGGAAATTATTTATTTTTAAGAATTCATTGATATTTGCCATTGTTAGTATCGGGTCCGTATTTTGGTTCGGGATCCTGGTACAGATTTGTTATGATATTTAAGACATGTCTGTGAAATTTGGTGAGAAACGGAGTTGATTTGACGTGATTCGGACGTCCAGTTGAGAAAATAGAAATTTTAAAGTATTCTTGAGAATTTCATTTGATTTGGTGCTAAATTCGTAGTTTTAGGTGTTATTTTGGCGATTTGATCGCGCGAGCAGGTCCCTATGATGTTTTTAGACTTATGTGCATGTTTGGTTTGGAGCCCCGAGGGCTCGGGTGAGTTTCGGATAGGCTACGGGGTGATTTGCACTTAGAAAATCTGAGATTTTTGCTGCAGCAGTTGTTCTAGTGTGCCCTTCTTCGCGTTCGCATAGGTAGTGTCGCGAACGCGAAAGGTAAATTGGGGAAGGGGAATTTTTTTCTTCGCGAATACGAAGGACTAGTCGCGAACGCGAAGCGTTGGGGGTGGTACCCTTCGCGAACGCGATCTGTCTCACGCGAACGCGATAGTTTAAGGGACCTAGGGGAGGGGGGTCATGTTCTTCTACGCGAACACGTCCACGGGGTCGCGAACGCGAAGGCTTGGGGGGAGCTGCCTTACGCGAACACATAGAAAGACTCGCAAACGCGAAGGCCTTAGGCCGCTGTGCATCGCGAACGCGACAGGCCTCTCGCGAACGCGATGAAGGCCTGTCCAGTGACTTAAAACAGACTCCAAATACGGGTTTAAGCCATTTCTTCAACATTTTTCAAGAACCAAACGGGTAGAGGCGATTTTCAAGAGTTGTTTTCTTCCCCAAATTGTTGGTAAGTGATTCTAAACCATTTTCTTTCAATTACCCATTACATTTCTTGAATTTTCAACCAAAAATCTAGAGTTTTCATGGTAGAATTAGGGGTTAGGGTAGAAATTAAGGATTTTGGGAATTTGGGGATTTAGACCTCAATTTGGGGTCGGATTCCAAAACCAATTATATATTCGGGCTCGGAGATGAATGGGTAAATGGATTTTTGTCCGAACCTCGGGTTTTGACCAAGCGGGCCCAGGGTCGATTTTTTGACTTTTTGGAGAAAAATTTGGGAAATTTAACTTATGCAATATAATTGATTCCTTTAGAAATATTTGATATTATTGAGTCATTTTTGAATAGATACGAGTGGTTTGGAGGTGAATTCCAAAGGAAAAGCTGTGATTGAGAATTAAGTGCCCTTCGGAGCGAGTTAAGTGTTGTGTCTAACTTTGGCTTGAGGGAATAGGTATTGTGTAAGTATTTGCTACATGTTTTGTTGTTGAATACGATGTATAGTTGAGGTGACGAGCATCTATACGTTGTGGTCGAGTCATAGCATGCGAGTGAAATTTCATTTCTTGCAAATTTGTAGTCTTAAACCTTGTTATCCATGCTTATTGTTGTTGTTGAAATGTTGGGAGACTTGTATCCGGTTCCACCAAGGTCGATAAAATTGTGAATATTGATTCGAGGTTGAGATGTTAAATTGTGAACGTAATCATTGATGAAATATTGATTTCTTGTGAAACTTCTCTCTATCTGTTTTTATTGATTCTGTGAATTGTGAGGAAGAGTGTAAAGCACGAAGGGTGATGCCGTGCATGATTTATTTATATTGTGAGGAAGAGTGTAAAGCACGAAGGGTGATGCCATGCATGATTTATTTATATTGTGAGGAAGAGTGTAAAGCACGAAGGGTGATGTCGTGCATGAATTATTTATATTGTGAGGAAGAGAGTAAAAGCACGAAGGGTGATGCCGTGCAGTCTTATTTGTTATTTGGTGAGGTTGAGAGTAAAAGCACGAAGGGTGATGCTGTGCAATTTTCCTTGCTGTCTTAATTGCTCAATTCGTTTAAGGATTTTCGGTTTAATTCTGTCTTTTCATTATTCTCACTCTTTATGTTGTATTCCCCCCAATGTATGTTCCCCTCCCATTATTTCTGCGTTATTTCTTTATTTACTGTTGTTGCCACTAGCATGATTATACTGTTCAGGTTATATGTGGGTGTCTTATCCTAGCCTCGTCACTACCTCACCGAGGTTAGGCTCGACACTTACCAGTACATGGGGTCGGTTGTACTGATGCTGCACTCTGCACTTTCTGTGCAGATTTTGATACCGGCTCAAGTTTATCGAGATTTGCTACTGGTCTGCTGTCCGAAGACTCAAGGTAGATCTGTCGGCGTTCACAGACCTTAAAGTCCCCGTCTATCTTTTATATCCTTCTGTTTTCTTTCATTCAGACAGTTGTATTTCTTTCAGACTAATACTTGTAGTAAATTCTAGAATGCTCGTGAATTGTGACTCCAGATCCGGGTGGTAGTAATTAATACAGTTTTATGATAGCCCGCATTTATTATATTTCATCTTGGTTAATTATTGTTATTTACTGAATGGAAGCAAGGAATTGGTTTAACGATTTTTCTAACATTGGCTTGCCTAGCAAGTGAAATGTTAGGCGCCATCACGGTCCCGTCGGTGGGGAATTTCGGGTCATGACAGCACATGACATAACTTTTCTCTTCTTTCACACATATCAATCTCCCAAATTTTTCAGAAATTTAGGCAGAGTCTTCCCTATGAATGGGCCTATCCACCTACCAGAGTAACACCAAAACAACTCCTAACAGCACACCCAACAAAACACCATAAAGTATATATCAATAACACTAATCTCGGCATTATGAGCATTGCATTATCATAATGATATCAGGACATGAAGCACATTATATGTATGCCCATCACCACATCTCTGGTCTTAATAGTCGTTCATAATCGATTACAACATTGCCAACTACCCTCATATTAACCAAAACCTTGTTTTGGTTTTTCACAATACTGACAGCAAAATGTGAGGCATGAAGACCTCATAACTATTTACCCGACTTAACGAGTCGCATTTAACGCCACCTGGGCACTCACCTCGTAGGCTAAAACTCAATAATTATAGCACAATTATGGCACAGAAACACATAAAAGAATTATCACATAAGCCTATCAGGCATAACTCCCTATTAGTACTATAGTGCAAATTAATCTTCACAAAGGGAGAATTTAAACTCATAATTATTTCACCACAAGGACCTCGTCCTTATATAACTTCCACTGCGGCTTGTAGCCCGGTTTCAATATTTCACATCATATAAAAAGAATGCGAGGATCTCGTCCTCAACTCCGAATCACAAGTATTTTTCACATTGTGCCAACTGAAATTTTCAATTTCCTTTCTTTCTTCTTTTCAATAAATTTCGTAAACATTTGTTTTCATACCACATAATGAACCCTCATACCGGTAGGGCATATAATTCATAAAATTGAAATCAATTATTCCAAAACACATTAACCCACTGTAATGAATAATAAAAAATTTACTTTTGGACTTATAGCCCTTAATGGTGCACGAAAATTAAAACGACAGACACGGTCTCACATCTTCAAATCTCCCAACAGGGATAAACATATAAGTGGGTCACAAAATTATGAAGCTCACCCATAAGTGGAGCATAATAGGAGGACTCACCTCAATATTCAAATCCGAATCAAATTAAGGGAAAATATCCTTTTTATAACAAATCAGGATCATACCTGTAATGACATCATCTGGTGTATCGGCCTCGGCCAAATCTTAGCGATTATATCAACGAGTCGGGCCTCCACCTCTTAGGCGTCCTCTACCCTCCTGTCCTCCACCTCTAACTGGATGTGTATATGGAGTAGTAACTACATTGGCGCCCATAGCATGAGTGTTCTGATAAAATCCACCCCTCCCAAGTCTGGGACAATCTCTCATAATGTGACTAGTGTCACCACACTCATAACAGCCCCTCTGAGGTCGTGGTTGATCATACTGAGTCTGTACCGGATAACTGGAATAATCATTATAAGAATCCCGTACCGGTGGTGTATTGTAAGAACTTACTGGAGCACTCAGAGTAATCTAATATGCGGACTGGACTGGTCGACTGCTCGAGCCTCCGCCATAATGGGTCCTAGCTGAAGAGTAAAATCCACTGAACCCTCCAGATCTTCGAGACCTTTTGGCCTCCTTAGACTCCCTTTCCTCGCCTAAAACACCTTCAATCTTCCTTGCAATCTCCACTATTTGTTGAAATGGAGTATCAGTTTGTAACTCTCGAGACATGCATTTTTTAATATCATAATCGAGCCCTTCAATGAATCTGCGGACCCGTTCTCTGACTGTAGGAACCAAGATAGGTGCATGACGGGCTAACTCACTGAACCTGATAGCATATTCTGACATTGTCATAGTGTCCTGACGCAACCGTTCAAACTCTGTGCGCCACGCATCTCGGAGAGTCTGGGGAACGAACTCTTTCAGGAACATTTCTGAAAATTGAGCCCAAGTTGGTGGTGTTGCATCGGCTGGTCTACCTTCTTCATTGATTTGCCACCACTGATACGCTGCGCCTGACAGTTGAAATGTAGTAAAGGCAACTCCATTCATTTCCACAATACCCATGGTACGGAGAATACAGTGAAAATTTTCTAGAAATATTAGGGCATCCTCTGTAGTTGCGCCACTGAAAGTTGGTGGACTATACCTTTTAAACCTTTCAAGTCTCTTTTGTTCTTCTTCTGATGCCTCTGGCCTGACCTCAGGCTGAACCGGAATAACAGGTTGTACCGGTACTACACCCGGAACCTGACCAACGTGAACCTATTGCTCAAGAGTTGTGGTAGGAGTCTGAACTACTCCCCCAATCTACGAAATATTTGGTGCAACATAGATCAATATCGCATGAGTTAATGTACCAAACATACTCAGGAACTGTACCAAAGTCTCCTGAATTCCGGGGGTAACAACAGGTGCTTCTGGTACCTGTCCCCCAACTGGAGCTACTGGCGGCTCCTCAACTGTTGTTCTGACAGGTGCTCTAGTCGCGGCACGTGCCCTTCCTCGACCTCTACCTCAGCCCCGGCCTCACGCAACCCTAGCAGTATGTGCGGATGCCTGCTCAGCTAACCCAGTAGCACGTGTCCTCACCATCTATGAGAGAATAGAGATACAAAGGCTCAAATTCCAAATTCAACAAATTTCGCATGACAGGAATGAAAGAAGTGGAAATTTCCTAATAGTTCTATAGCCTCTCGAAGATAAGTACAGACGTCTCCGTACCGATCCGCAAGACTCTAGTAGACTCGTTCATGACTCGTAGAACCGATGAACCTAGAGCTCTGATACCAACTTGTCACGACCCAAAATTCCACCACGAGTGTCGTGATGGCACCTAGTCTCTAAGACTAGGTAAGCCAATTCCAATTTCATTTTTGAAGACATTGTTTTTGAATTAAATAAGCAATCAAAACTAACATCGGAACAGATATGAATATACAACCTCCCAAGACTGGTAGTACTGAGTCACGAACTCTAACTGAATATATGAAATGATCTCGAGGATCGAATACCCAATATTGTTTGAATAATAAATTACAGTACAATAAAATAGAAAGATTTCAAGGAAGTGCGACGACCAGCAACTCTACCTTGAATCCTTGCGATCCCACTCTAACTCTCTCCGAGTCTGATATCTCCAATACCTGGCTCTGCACAAAAATGTGCAGAAGTATAATATGAGTACACTACGGTCGGTACCCAGTAAGTATCATGACTAACCTCAGTGGAGTAGAGACGAGGTACAGTCAAGATACCCGCTAGTCTAATAACCTTTGCAATATGATATACAATATAATAGAAAACAAACAACAATAATGATAACACTAATCAACCAGTAATTTGCACAACAGGGTAACAAGAACACCACTAATGATACTCAACAAATAATAAATACATGTACACCCAATTAATTCAAATTTTTCAAATAAATATCTTTCGCATATACTTCTCCCAAATAACTCTCTTTCAAATATAATTTCTTCAAATAAATATCTTTTAAATATACTTCCTTTAAATAAATCCCTCTCAAATATAATTTCTTTTAATAAATATCTTTCGAATGTAATCATTTCCAATAAATCCTTTTGAATAAAAATCTCCCAATAAATATTTTGAATATAATTCTTTCAATTAAAAAGTCACCATGTGACACTTCATTTCATAATCATTCAACCACAGGTCTCAGCCCATTTTCATATTTTTTTCATAATACGGGTCTCAGCCCTCTTTCATATTTCCACAGCACTTCGTGCCTATAATTAAACATATTTTCCCAGCACTTCGTGCCCTCATTTCATATCACCACTGCACGGACAATTCACATGCCAATATCATCATTATTTACTCCCGGCACCTCGTGCCCACATTTTATATCATAATCCGTCCGGCAATGGCCACAAACCCCAATTTCGATATAAATCAGACTATTACCAATTTACCAACAACAAGATCAATGACACAAGATATAAAAATAAGCACAAGAAAAGTCACAATATCACATAACAATCACCAACGCAACAACTCCACATCATCACACATCAACCCTGACAATAGCCACCATTATCCCTCCTATAGCCACCCTTATCCCTTCGCCCTGACAATATCAATAGCCACCCTTATCTCTCCTATAGCCACCCTTATCGCTCCTATAGCTACCCTTATCGCTCATATAGCCACCCGTATCTCTCCTATATCCACCCTTATCGCTCATATAGCTACCCTTATCGCTCATATAGCCACCTGTATCACTCCGCCCAGACAATATCCCAACATACATAACAACAGTGAAATGCCACCCTTATACCCACATAATATCAACAATGGAATGCCACCCTTATATCCTCAAAATAACAACTCACACAACACAATAATTTACACGAAAAATTATCACGGCAACATAACAAAATCAATTCACACTACAGTTTGCCCAATGGCCACAACAAATTTCAAGGATATAACAAAATCAACTAATTTCACAATAAATATCTCAAGGCTCCACATGATATATATATATATATATATATATATATATATATATATATATATATATATATATATATATATATATATATATATATATATATATATATATATAAAACCTCAAAAAATCAACAGAGATAGAAAAATAATCAACATAGGGCACACCTTCATTAATCCAAATTTAGATAATTATATTAACACATTTTCTTAAGTTCATTTAATTAATAATTTACAGAGGGAAAATCCATAATGAAATTAAATCCCACGAATATCAAACCATCAAACTCATGAAATTCACATAAATATACAGGTAACATGCACATCAAATCGGCATATAAAAACAAATTCAATAAATGCGAATTGAAACATGGCAAACAGATAACTAAATAAATGCCAACAATTATCCAATTACTACACAATATGCTCAAGACTTTAACTAAATAAAATTTACACATATAAGCCAAGTATGTACTCGTCATCTCGCGTACACAGCTTTTCACATTTCACAAATGACACATAAGACTCGATGCCTAAGGGGTAATTCCCTCACTCGGGGTTAAGCAAGACACTTACCTTTTTGAAGTAATGCCGATATTTCAAAATCGCATTCTTGCTTGAATTGACCTCCGCACACCTCAAATCTATTTAATTCAATTATATAACTTCATTAAAATTCATCAAAAATAATTCCGGATAATAAAACGTCGACTTAAAAATTTATTCTAAAAAGTCAACAAAAGTCAATGCGGGGCCCTCCCCTCGGAACCTGACATAATTTTCATGAAATCCGAATACCCATTCCGATACGAGTTCAACCATACCAATTTTATCGAATTCCAATAAAAACTCGACCTCCAAATTTTAAATTTTCGTTTTTGGAAGATTTTATACAAATCTTGATTTTCCTCCATTTAAATCCGAATTAAATGATGAATTCAAAGGCATAATCATGGAAATTAATCAAAACTTGATAAGAAACACTTACCCCAAACACCCACGCAAGAATCTCTCCAAAAATTGCCTTATACCGTGCTCCCAATTTGATTTTGTGTTATGAACTCAAACCCCCATTTTTGAGACTTTTAATTATGCCAGATGTGCCTTTTTCGCGACCGCGAAAATCCACACGTGATAGAGAAGCACAAATTTCCATTGCCCAGATTAACTCTAAGCAATTGCGGATATCCCCACGTGATCGCAAAGCACAGAGTTCCCAGCTCTACGCGATCGCAACCCTTTTCACGCGATCGCATAGAGCAAACGCGTGACCTCCACTTTTGCTCTGTTACTCTACGCGAACGTGACCTTCTTCACGAGTTCGCGAGTTACAAAATCTCAAAGCTACGCGAATGCATCCTGCTTCACGCGATAGCGAAGCACAAAACTCAACAGCCCTCAATTAACCTTACGCGATCGCAAACAATGCCACGCAATCGCGATGCACAGACTGCCCAACCTACGCGATCGCGAAGAACAAAATCAACACTGCCTCAACTAAGCCTATGCGATCGCATCCTAATCTTCGCGATCGCGAAGAAGGTTTAAAATACCAGAAATCAGCAGCTACCAGCAATGCCAAAATGAAGGAAAATACTCTGAATACCATCTGAAACACGCCTGAGCCCCTCGGGACCTCAACCAAATATACCAACAAGTCCTAAAACATCATACGGACTTAGTCGAGTCTTCAAATCATATCCAACAACACTAAAAACACAAATCACACGTAGATTCAAGCCTAATGATCTTTGAAACTTTTAATTTCTACAAACAACGCCGAAACCTATCAAATCACTCCCGATTGACCTAAAATTTATCACACAAGTCATAAATGACGAAATGGAGCTATTCCAATTTCCAGAATCAAAATCCGACCTCGTTATCAAAAATTCAACCTTCAGTCGGACTTTCCAAAATCTTCTATTTTTCAACTTTCGCCAAAATGTGTCGAATTATCTTACGGACTTTGAAATCCAAATCTGAACTTATGCCTAAGTCTGAAATCATCATACGAAGCTATTGACACCATCAAAATTTCATTCCGTAGTCGTTTGCTCAAAAGTCAACTCTCCAGTCAACTCTTTCCATTTAAGCTTCTAAATAAGAATTGTTTCTTTTAATTTAATTCTGAATCTTCAGTAATTCAAACTCGACCACACCCGCGGTTCATAATACATATTGCAAAACTGCTCGAGACCTTAAGTCACTTAACGGGGCGTTAATTCTTAAAACAACAAGTCGGGTCGTTACAGCCTGAGAATTCGACCCTCGCACATGCGAACAAAATATCCGCTTCTGCGATATCGCAGGTGCGAGCCACCATCCGCACTTGCTAAATACCTCGCTCTTGCTCTCCATCATTGTGCACCTGCGCATCCGCATATACGCCCAAATCTTCGCTTCTGCAGTCCTCCTCATCCAGCTCTCATCTCACATCTACGACGCCTTTGTCGCTTCAGCGGCAATCGCACCTGGGAGCCCATTTCCGCAGGTGCAAAAACACCAGAACCAGCAGCCTTTAACAATGCAATATGCAACGAAATTGATCCGAAACTCACCCGAGGCCCCCGGGACCTCAACCAAATATACCAACAAGTCCCATAACATAATACGGACCTTCTCGAGGCCTTAAATCATACCTAACAACATCGAAACGACGAATCACACCTAAATTCAAAATCAATGAACTTTGAAGCTTCAACTTCCTCAACTGATGTTGAAACCTATCAAATTATGTCTAATTGACCTCAAATTTTGCACACATGTCACATTTCACATTACGGACCTATTCCAATATCCATAATTAGACTCCGACCCCGATATCAAAAAGTCAACCCCCCCCCTCCCGGTCAAACTTCCCAAAAATTCAACTTTTGCCATTTCAAGCCTAATTCCGCTACGGACCTCCAAATAATTTTTCGAACACGCTCTTGTGTTCAAAATCACCATACATAGCTATTGGAATCATCAGAGTTCAAATCCGAGGTCGTTTACACATAAGTCAACATCCGGTCAACTTTTCCAACTTAAGTTTTCAATTATGAGACTCAGCGTCTCATTTCTCTCCGAAATCCCTCCGGACCCGAACCAATTACCCTGGTAAGTCATACAACGACTGTAAAGCATAAAGTGAGCAGTAAATGTGGAAACGGGGCTATAATACTCGAAACGACCGACCGGGTGGTTACATCCTCCCCCACTTAAACATACGTTCATCCTCAAACGTACCAAGAGTTGTTTCCAAGCCACCAAATCGCTATTCCATCTTACCACGCACGTACTCGGGGGTGACCTCACGTCACCCTATCCCATATAGGTTTGATAACACCACATAACTGAACTTTCTTAATTCAACCTAGCCCACAAGACTTAGAATCCAATTTCCAACATCCGGAATTTCTTATAAGATCTGAATCCCGCAACCTACAAACTGTATAAGTCTGAACAAGTTGTATCAAAAGCCGTAACCATAACTCAAATACTCAAAACTCCAATACCACATAGTTCAAATGCTCGAAGCAATGATTTGTAATCACAGTAGCTGCTCAAAGCAACCCAATGCCGGTAATAAACCTCATATCAAACAAGACTCCATTCTAAAAACTTTGTACACTACCGATGATGAAAGAAACACGCAGAAACTCATAACCATTCATCAGATCCACCAGTCGTGGAGCTCCCTCTCCTTCGACAAGAACCATAGCAAATTTCTAAGCCAACTTTCGATATTATCGTTCCAAATGTACCACAATCAAATCTGATAGCACTCATCCTAGATCTGATGACTTCATCTTATCAAATACCAGCTACTCTACTGACATGCCACACCAATACTATCTAAAGCCACAACCCGTGCAATCCGTGCACCAATAAGCAACATTCCAAATGTGCTCAATCACGAAAATGACTCAAACAAGAGAACCGTCCCGCAAGCTCGACGGGTATCACCCCAACGCAATGCTAAGAACCCATCACACACCGTAGAACCATAACACACGAATCTAACACAAAGGATCATATCTCAACATAACCATGTCGCAATGCGCAACCCCATCCAAACACCGATCCATATGAAATACCTCAGCCACCATGCGCAATCTGACATCAAGTACTCAAAGTGCATTACCATAACCATGGAGAATCAAATGACGCAATGCCACACAAACCCGAAAGAACATAACCAATGCGCAACCACTCATACATCACCCAAATACCCATCTCGCGCAAATTTTGCTATAAGGCCGCAATAGAACTGCACCATGGGTGCATACAAACAACGAATCACAACCCCTCGTAGCATAGAAAAGTAACTCTCTGAACATATCAGAACACGAATAAGCTCAACAACAACCGAATTGCACATCCCTCAATAATAGCAGTATGGATCTAACCAATCCGACTCGATGTAGAATACACATCCTAATTGGTCCTACCAATGGACCCCCAAATCAACTCTGGGAACCCACACATAGATAAATAACCCTCTGAAAGCCCACAATGACTGAATCATAACACATACTATCGTCTAGCTAGCTTCGGCCATAACTTCACAGTCCACAACCATGAAAACAACCTGCTCTTGAGAACTCCCAGTCTCCAAATCCATAGAACACACGAATCCCATATCTGATCCCAACTCCACCGCTAGAATGTCTAACACATCTCTCATACACGATCATCCCACGAGGAATACTTCTAAAATTCTTCCGTGCCACATAAAAAAATTTGAATATCAGTAGTCGATCAACCAGGAGAGTGTCGCAATAATAATGAAGTATCCATATATCAAAACACTTTGCCCCTTCCGAACTGTATACTCTCATCAGGCCATATCGATTAGTAATATAATTTTCCTAGTCATCTGAAACCGTCCATGCTGCCTACGAATTTATGTCCTTCCCTTCAAAACTGAATTGTGACCTTGCACATGCAAATCTCAATCCCACACAATACACCACGTCAACCATGCCATCTTGTGAAGAGTACAAGAATCTCATAATCAACTCTGAGTGACAAGCAGAATACATACCCAATCAGTCAGAAACCTTCCATTTGATCTCATCTCGGAGAAAATCCCAATATGCAACATATCCCTCATACCGGTAGGAAATATATTCCTCGAACTATGGTAAAAACCATTGAGAACTCTTCGAAACCCATTTGCACACAACCAAGCTATCAGAACTGAATCTCTCTAACTCAACCTAGCCACGCAGGTCGCCAAAACCCAAGAGCATTGCCACAAAACACATGTGGAGGCTAGTCACATCATAAGTACCCAAAGAACCGATTATACATGTTACTGTGCTGATCCAACCTACCACCACGCTGTCCTATTTCTCCAAGTCATTTCCAAATTGCCTTCAAATTGATACTTCTCCTTGCTAGAACACCACGATCCTTAACTAAAATTCACCACACAAGAGACCCTAGTATAAAACCACAAAGCCCTAAGGCCCATAAGCCGCCGAATTCCCTTTTTAAGTACCTCAAAAGCACCACAACCGAGACATCCACTCTAAAATACCTTATGTGAATTTAAAATTATTCCTCTTCCTTTTTCTTATACTAAAATGTAGAATCCATAGTCATACTTTATTACCGCAAGTCTCGACACCATCCAATGTAACTCCCAGTTTCTAGCCATATACGAATCTTGAAAATTCCAAATCGCTACATATAAATCTTGAATCCATTAGAACCATTCTCGAGAGTCATTCACTCTACTCAAATCTCAATTAAATCAACCAAACAGACCGAACGATCTGTGCCCCATTAGCACACCAACACCCAAGGAAGTAACCCGCACTCCTAAGCAACCTAGCAAATTCCTACTCCATGTACACTACATTCTTCGTGAATAACCACTCAATTATTTTATGATTCCCATGATTTTCATATACTCCTAATGTGCCATAACCCGTATCCAGAAATTTCCTTACTCGAGTCAATCTCGAACTCACCCTCTGTAAGTCATAACTAATCCACAAGTATGCCTCAGATCAAAATTAAAAGTTAACACATAACCGTGAAATGAAATTGTCAATAGCAGGCACCCCCACTTGGCTCAAAGCCATAGATTAAAACACTCCATAATTCATAATTTTCATACCTTATTACTGCCATAATACTGTAGTTTGTACAACGAAAATTTTTTTCAAGCTCATACAATGCCAACCATAAAAAATACCTGAATCGTCCGCTAAGATCACATTCATTCTCTTAACACTCAAGTCAACTTTCTCAACCAGATGCAAATTCAAATCCCAACACATACGCCCCGCTGGCAGAAAAGAAACTCTCCATTCACATTATAAGGAACACACCTACGTAGATTACTCCGCCGGGAATAACCCACCTACTTTGCCTGAAACTGATATCTCTTTATACCATTCCACAGTCACGACTACTACGCAATCACTTAATCTTCTTGATTCCGAACTCATCAACAAGACATGAGAATCTACTTCACCCCACAACTAAACAACATGAGAGATCCCTCAACACACCCAAAACTCAAAACCATATGCCATATCAAGACAGAAATCAGACACCCCATAGTCCTTGCTACATCTCAAGTGAACTCTTCTTGTCACATTCGAACAATCTGAACACATCTCCCAGTCTCATCATACTCACCACATAGTCATCCAATCACAAATTTCACTAATAGGGACACCAACGGACCTATAAGTCCCGAAAGCCCGTGCTCACACAATCGAAATCTCTGTGCTCAAGCTACCGTCAGAATCCGGCCTCAAGTCCTCCAGACTGGCCCATCATCAGCACACCAAAATCACATCTCGCACCTCAACCATGGAATCACAAGCCACCGGCGCACAACCGATACCGAGCGCTCACATGCGCATACGAATGCGTGGAAGGAATTCAAAGAGTTACTCTTCAAGCTGAATTAATGCCGCGTGATAAGGAAAGAAAGATGGGAAGTATATCCTAAATGTCTTGTAGCCTCTCGAAGATAGGTATAGACGTCATCATACCGATCCGCAAGACTCTACTAGACATTTGCTCATAACTTGTAGAACCTATGAACCTAGAGTTGTGATACCACCTTGTCACGACCCAAAATTCAAATAGTCGTGATGGCACCCAATCTGCTAGGTAAGCCAGTTAACCACTAACCAATTCCAATAACAATTAATAAAGTAATTAAGTAAAGAAATTATCTGAATCTAATACATTCCCAAGAACTGGTAGTACAAATCATGAGCTTCTAAGAATAGAGTTTACAAAGCTGAAATGAAATGAATACATCGTCTGTTTGAAAAGTACATAAACAGAATTTTTATAGATCTAAGGCTACCACGAACAAGAGGCAGCTAGCACCGGAACGCAGCTACATCTTCAAATTCGACCCTCGCACCTGCGGACAAAATATCCGCTACTGCGACATCGCAGGTGCGAGCCACCATCCGCACCTGCGAAATACCTCGCTCCTGCACTCTATCATTGCGCACCTGCGCATCCGCATATGCGCCTAAATCTCCGCTTCTGCGGTCCTCCTCATCCAGCTCTCATCTCGCATCTGCGACGCCTTTGTCGCTTCTGCGGCCATCGCACCTGCAAGCCCATTTCTGCATGTGCGAAAACACCAGAACTAACAGCCTTCAACAATGCAATATGCAACGAAATTGATCTGAACCTCGTCTGAAACTCGCCCGAGGCCCCCGGGACCTCAACCAAATATACCAACAAATCCCATAACATAATACAGGCCTTCTCGAGGTCTCAAATCACACCTAACAATATCAAAACGACGAATCATACCTAAATTCAAAATCAATGAATTTTGAAACTTCAACTTCCTCAACCGATGCCGAAACCTATCAAATGACGTCTGATTGACCTCAAATTTTGCACACACATCACATTTCACATTACGGACCTATTTTAATTTTCAGAATAGAATTTCGACCCCGATATCAAAAAGGCAACCCCCCCCGGTCAAACTTCCCAAAAATTTAACTTTCGCCATTTCAAGCCTAATTCCGCTACGGACCTCCAAATAATTTTTCGAACATGCTCCTAAGTCCAAAATTACCATACGGAGCTATTGGAATTAACAGAATGCAAATCCGAGGTCGTTTACACATAAAATAACATCCGGTCAACTTTTCCAACTTAAGTTTTTAATTATGAGACTCAGTGTCTCATTTCTCTCCGAAATCCTTTTGGGCCCGAACCAATTGCCCCGCTCAGTCATACAACGATTGTAAAACATAAAGTGAGCAGTAAATGGGAGAACGGGGTTGTAATACTCGAAACGACCGGTCGGGTCGTTATATTTATGTCAGTTATTCTAATTGGTCCATTTTCTACTAATAGATCTCTCAACTTTATATCAACAATATTCCATTTACTTGGATCCTATATATTTTTAAGGATGCAATTAATTAAATCATTTAGGAGTTTTTAATTTTTCGGAACTATGTCAAACTT
The DNA here is from genome assembly GCF_000390325.3 of Nicotiana tomentosiformis. Classification (NCBI taxonomy): domain Eukaryota; kingdom Viridiplantae; phylum Streptophyta; class Magnoliopsida; order Solanales; family Solanaceae; genus Nicotiana; species Nicotiana tomentosiformis. The sequence continues at coordinate 14,888,143 of NC_090813.1, read as the reverse complement.
CTCACTAACTTCTTCTAGATTTTCTTCTTGGATGTTATTATCATCTAACTAAGCTTTATTAATAATTTGTTCATTTGAGAACATCCTCCCATATTTTTCGATTCAAGATTTTTATTATTTGTTAAACATCTATCAAGGGCTCCTTTTGGGAATTTATTAATTCTTCAAAAAAAATCTTTTTTTGCATAATCGAATTCATGTTTTCTAGTTGATATGTTTAAATTGAATAAATTCTAGTAATAACTAAAATAAGGATATATATTTATGAAGTAGGATATCAACAATGAGAAATTTTCAATAACAAAATATAATATAAAGATAGAATAATAAACATGGTTCAATAATTTGATAAGTTGATATAATTATATTGAAATAGCGTTGCGCTACTTCAATATAATGATTGTTTGTTGCATGCTTGAAAATTTTGAAGAAGACGCCAAAAAGCAAATTTTGATCTTTTGTAAGTAGACATCAGTAAGTTTTGCGGAATGCAGAATATTTGGCCGTTTGGGAGACTTCAAAATATTCAATACAATAAGAGAATAAAGATAGTAAAGGGATAATAAAAAGGCAGAATAGCCTATTAGACACTTGTACTTATTCTGGTTTGTCATCCCGGTCCCTGGACTCGATAGAGTTTCATCAAAACACTTCTACTTGATCAAAACGAGTGTCTCAATTCTGACGTTGTGTGTCTCTCAATCACGCTATGTCAGAATCCATATCAGATAAAAATATGCCAGATCATTTTTTATTTAGACATAAAATCTAAAATAACTTTGACTTACCATTTTTCTCTTTTGACTTTTTATTTATTTTTCTTTCCTTCCCCACCATCACTTTCTTCTTAATGTTCTACACTGCTATGGCCGAAAGTTTTCTCTTGCTACTATGAAACTCCTTCCTTCCGTTCCTTTTCTATTCCATAATCTATTCCTCTATCCTATTTTCTCAAAAGCTTCCTCTAAACAGATCTGAAATTAAATTTTACGCAGAAAACATATCTCAAATAAAGATAAAATAAATTCGAAATTTATTTTATCTCTTTCTTGCCTTCACTCTCACCCAATACCCCATAAAACCTACCAAAACAATATAAACCTTCATATTCTTCTTCAAAAACTCATCGAAGTTAATTGGCTAAAATTTTACGGTGACAAATCATTAATGAAGAACCTCAATCTTGGTGGTGGTGGATGACAGTTAAAAATGGAGGATCTCGAAGGGGAGGAAGCCAACAGGGGATTTAAAAGTGAATTAGTAAAATATTTTAAAGTTGGTAATTTTGTTTAACATCAAAGCCTAATCAAAAGGAATGGGGGCAGAAAAAATGGTTGGGCGGAAAAGAATGGGGAAAAAGAAGATAGGAAGAGGGGAATGGAGGTGTTGGAAAGGGTTATGACGGAAAGGGGTTAGGGAAATAAAAGCAGAGGTGGAAGGGTTAGGGTCTTTGCCAACTAAGCTCGGCCAACGATCAGAGAGGTTTATGAAATAGGTTTTGATAAATTAGAAGTGTTTAGATGAAACTCCATAAAATATAAGGACCGGGGTGACAAACCTGAACAAGTACAGGAGTCTACTAGACTATTCTGCCTAATAAAAAAGCTAACTATAGGAATAATAATATAGATTTATGTTAGTTGTTATTATATAAATGAGGCAGCAAAATAGGTACCCACTTAAGAAAGGATATTACAACAACCTAAAACTTATTCCATTTCTCAATTATTGCAACAGTCCCCACATTAAAAGGTAAAAAATTATTGTATTTTCTCTGCCACAATTGTTTCTTCAAATTCTACATTACATATACGATTTTTTAAAATATTATATATAACATACATCTTTAGGAAAAATTTAGGCTCTGAAAAAGTTGGGGCTTCAAGCCATTGCTTTAGTAGCTTTATTGTACAACCGGCACTGACCAAAAAGAAGAGAATACTGATGTAGAAAGAGCGAACTGCCCAAGAATAATAAGTGGACATTCTTAGGTTCGTATCATCTTGGTATCAGAGCCAGGTTAAAGATTTACCTATATAATTTTTATTTATTGCACTGATTTTTATATAAAAAAATTTTAAAAATCCTCAAGGGTTTCATTGCTCGTGTTTTTGAGTTCACTGTTTCTCTTATCTGTGTTTGAAAATTTGAGTTGGGTTGAATTTTTATGAAGAAATCCGATTTGAAGAGTTTCAGTGATTGAATTTTTTGTGTTACATCGCTAGGTTCTTGTGAATAAAGTTACTGAAGTATCAAGAAATAAAGAGTTTCTGGTTTTTGTTACTGTTAGTTTCTGTACTTATCTTAATATGTTAGCAGAATCAGTGATCAAGAGGTAACCGCATTACACGAATTTGAATCCCAAACGTTTTATGAATATTAGCTAGCGTTTGGACATATATTTGATTGAAGCTTGAAAAGGGGAGTTTTGAAGTTGTGTTGAAAAATAATTTTTGAAAGTTGAAGTTGTGTTTGCACATACATTTTATTTGAAGAAAAGTTGAAGTTTTGTGAGTGAAAGAAAAATTTTCACCCAGAAACTGCCCTAAACCAGGTTTTGGGAACTATAAAATTTTTGATTTTTTTTTTCGAAACATGATCATATTTCATAAACAAACAATGTTTTAAAAAAATTTAAAAAATGAAGCCAAAATCTATGCTCAAACGGCAGCTTAATGTCCAGTTAGTCTTCCTCTTCCCTACCCCTGTTAAATTGTGTGGGAAAAAAATACCACAACAAAGTGGGAAATGATTTTATTTCAATCATGAAAATGATGTATATAACAAAATAATCATGCATTATACATTATACACTTTACACCCCAATTTATTTTATCAACCATGTAGTAAAGAATAGCGAAACAGCAAATCAAAAATTTGCAAAAAAACTACGCTTATCAACTAAGTATGTTCTTACAGGTTTTCCTAGAGATCTAACATTTGTTTAAGGTCCTTTCCAGGTTTTTCCTTCAAAAAACTCAGCCAACATTCGTTCAAGGTCCTCTGGTGTGTATCTGATATACTTTTGGGGATTTTTGCCACCCTCAATCATCGGCCTAGTTGCATAACATTCAAGAAACTAGTATCAGAAAACATATTATCATTTTCGATTTAGGAGTTCCACTATTCTTGTTCAGAGGGAAGTTAAGCAAGTCCAAGAAAGCATACCCGAAACGTTTAATGAAAGACCTGTAAGCAGGCAATAGGACTTCCGCGACTGCCAGCCTTAAAGACTCGCGCAACTCACTGTCAGGAACTGTCCATTGAGATTGCCTCTGATGAATCTCCTCAAATAACATGTTGAAAGTCTTAAACCTATCTTTCACCGTAGACCTAGAGACACCGCTGTTGCTACTGGTGACTTCACCAGTAAATGAACCACTCCCAGCTGTGGAAACTCCTTGGACTGAGAGAGTCTGCAGAATCTGCAGCAAGGACCAGCAGGATCGTATAATGTTACTTTGTTACACACAAAGATAAATATTCAGGACGACATAAAATGTTGTGATACGCCACATATATACAACACGTATGACAAGGTTAACTAGAAGGTAACAAAGCATTGAAAAAATAGCTAGGGAGCAAGATTTCAGTAGAAATTTCACGTTGTAAAACACACTATAGATAAACTAAAGTACCAAAATAAGAATAATTGCTTCACACAGGAAAACTAGAAAGGTCACGAGAGAAAAGTTTCCACATAGTCATCTGTATTCTGTATTCAATTGATCCACGACTTGGAAAGAGTGGGTTCAGAACTAGACTAACTGATAATAGCAAGCTATTCCAAACATTTATCGTCCTTAATCACTATGGTCATAACACACCATTTTCCTGAAGAAAAATATTAAAACAGAATTAGAAGTGAACTAATTCTTGATATCATCTTTATATACTCAAATTTTGAGTTTACTAGTCCAAGTAGTATGCCATTTGTACCATAACTCGCAATACTAATTTATTGAAAACCTCCCTCCTGTAGCTTTAGGCACCCTTGTTACAGCGCAGAAGAATGACCAAATGTCTTATTGGAGATCAGTTCTCAGAAAAATCACAAGAAATCCATCTTTATCACAGAATAGAAGCTACATTTTAGAAGCCACAATCATGTTAATATGATGTCTGTCTTAGCATACTAATACCGTTACAGGAGAGAGTACTATTTTACATAAAAGGAGAACTGCAACCCCACAAGCCAAAAACTCTGGAGAAAATCTTCCAAAACACCAATAGAAAGAATTTTCATCATCGTACGTGTAAAACCACAGAGGTAGAAAGCAAACCTTAGACCAAGATATCCTCTTGTACTGATTTGCATGCTGCTGGACTACCCTTCTATGTATTTGCACCCAATCATCACCTAGCACATCCTTTGCTTCTGACCTGGACATCAGAAAACGCTTTTTCTAGATGTTTCTAATAAACTAAACAGCTTATTCTAACAATTAGTGCTGTAACATACCTGCGAACAGATCTTACAATATAGTGAATATTATTCATCAAAAATAGTTGAGTCAAAGCAGGATCTTTGTATTGCTTAGATTTCCCGTCCAGGTTACTCTGAAGAGCTTGCAATATCCGTGTGGTTATAACACCCAACTGGTCCTTGGAATTACCATCATCGGCGTCTCCAAAAAGCTGCTTTAGAGTTAACTGATAGCTGTTCACATTCAATACATAATACTGAGATACTGCAACACCATAAACACAAGCTTTAAGCTAGAGAAAAGAAAAAAAAGTGAACATAGAATTCCATTTGATCAGATAAACTCATTTTTTTCTAAGAAAGAGGGAAGTGATGTAATAAAAGAGGAAGGAAAACGAAGATGGAACAGAAAACCAGATAGAAAGCAGTCAAGATGGATTTTCAATATAAAGGAAATACAGAAGATTGTTCATGAAATAGTAATATTTTCATGCTCTAAAGAAATGTCCTGGAAAGTACAAATTCAGAAGGATATGAAGGCATAGAAGATTTCATAATATAGAAAGTAGAAGTAGCTAGTGTTAAAATTCTCAATAATGCACACTATTAAAACATATTTTTAAAAACTATTTCAAGTATTAAAGAATGAGACACACAAATCACTTTGAAAATCGAAATGATGAATGGTCACTGAAGCATCTACCAGAGTGAAAAATATAGAACATTCCTATCTCACCAACAAAAAATGATTGTACGGAAAGCATTGTGAAGACTTACTCAAATAAAAATTTAACATAATTGATCACATAGCTAGTTAAAGGATGGACAGTTCCATCAAGAACAGAAGTTTTGGTGGCATCCTTCTCTACTGCTTCTTCAAAATCTACAAAGGTCTCCTGTGCTGTCTCAGCCAAACGATCAGTCAACACTTTAGCAGCTTCTCGCATTTCACTGCAATATTTGCTTCCAAAAACAATATCCATCTGTCACACCAACAAAATCCCCCTTCCACGGGGAAGAAGAACGAAGAAAATGCCAAAATTAGTATTTAATGTTAAGATACTGATGTTGAAGTCTGCATTAGACCTGTTAGTTCCAAAAGCTAGTAAATACATGTTAGATATTCCTCATAATTTATTCAATTTTCCGATTGGTCTAGTTATCGCAAGATTGCTGCTAAGTTAGCAGCAGAAACAATAGGAAGTGCAAGTAAAAACAATATTCCAAAAGCAAAAATAAGGAGATAAAGAGATATCTGAGAGCTCATTTCATCATACCTCTGACTGAAGTTCTCTCATTATCTCATACATATCTAAAAGGACAAATAGCTTTTCAGGCGATCGTTTGCTTTTGGCAATGGCTTCTCCAAAGCTAAGCAGCACTGCTACACTATTTGCAGTAACCTCAGCGAAACATTGATCTCTAAGACTATCCTGACCTTCAAAAATTTGATCAGAGACTTTCTTCTCTGCAGCAAATAAAAGTTTTACCTGTGTCAAGAATGATGAATAGGTTAATAAAGGGAAGCAGAAAGCAAAGATCAGATCAAAATTGGATGATGAGATATCGCTTACGGATATCCGCATGAAGTGAATCCAGTTTCCTATTTTTGCCTCTAAAACTTCCCACTGCATTTTCTGTACATCCTCTTTACCAAGTCTTTCCACACCTAGTTTTCTAAGACTTTGTTCCATGACTGAAGAACGTATTTCCCTGGATACAAATAGGACGCATGGAAATACAATTGACATGAGACAGAATGGCGTATCCAGGAATAAAAGCTATTTTGTCAGATAAAAGATTACCATAGAGAAATTAATCAAGAAAAAACTTGGAAGTCATCAGTTTGTGATTAATATCACAAATAAAAAGCCATGTTAAATATTAACAGTTACAATGCATAACTCTCAAGTAATATAAGGAAAATACTAGGTCAATGGACAGACTAGATAATAGATTGAGCAAAACTAAACAACATTACATCATAAGATATATTAGAAAGCAGATATCACTGATCGGTCCACCAACAAGAAAGCTTGGAAATGTACAAATTAGGATACTGATCCCCTTTATAATCCTATAAATCCACATCAATTGTATGACCATCATACCGACAACTTCAACTGTCTCTGGAAGCAGGCAGGTCTCACGGAACAAAGTTGGCACAATAGTTGCTTTTCAATTCCATAAGCTATTAAACAGATCTAGCTAATTACAATCAACTTCACACATCAAAGTACTTCCTGTAAAAATCCTATATTTAAAGGAGATAACTCACTTGTAAATAGTATACAGTTGCTGTTGATGGCCGGCTTGAATCATTTGCTGAGCCAACTCATGTAGCAAGGGTAGTATTCTAGGGGGAATGAGCGCTGGAGGGTGGTAAACAACTGTTTCTAAACTTCTTTGATGTTCTTTCACTCCAGTACCATCACCTTTGCTAGGTGATCCTGTAGATGGTCTCAGAGATTGGGGAAGGCAATCGAAAAGGCGATCAGGTTCCACAGGTTTACTGCAAACGATACAAGTCAAACTCAAGTTAGTTAACATTAATACTTATCACATAAAAGTTAACTTGAGTTAGTGAACTTAAAAGGCAATTAAAAGAGTTCTAGTTTTACATTGATCAAACAAGGGTATGAAAAGATTAGGAAATTCACTCAAAACCACAAAGTAAAACATATGAAAAGATTCATAAACAAGAAAATTGTATGCATTGGGAAAAAGGAATAATACATTAAAATACAGACCTGTATGAGGTTAGAAGCTGACGAAACTCTTCTTCTAGCTTAAGAACAGACTTTGCCAGTAAATTGGAAGCATGATTAATCATGCCAATACTACTTTTAAGGCCTTTGGTACTGCTGAAAAACTTGACAATACTCCTTAGCTGATTAACTGCTTCCAGATAACTCTCCAAATCCTCATGTGGTCCTCTCAATATTTTAGCCTCCGTCTGTAATGTGCAAACGGCATTTTAGCTGTAGTATCCATGTAATGATAATGCAGATATATGATTCATACAAAATCAGCAACAAAAAAAACTAAACAGATCGGCAAGGATAACTCTTTCATGATTAATTAAAACAGAAGAAAAAATCCTCATAATACCAAGGGAATCAACCAATAAACCCACCCTATTTCATATGTAATCCCAATAAAATGAGAATCAATTCATAATACGACGTCAAATAGCGTGTCGATATAATTGTTTGCTTACTCATTTACTTGAATGTATATATTGACCCGCATCAACAAATAAACACAGTGTATTTCATATGCAATCGCGATAAAATCCTTTTTGAGCAGTACAGGGATGGAAGGTCTAGATCAAGTAATGAACCAATAGGATAATGCCAAAAATTCAGTCTTTATAGTACAAGAAGACTTACATTTTCTTGCTTACTCTTTAATTGCAACTTTGCTGTCACATTTTTAAATTCAAGTGTATGTATATATACTGTGCATATTCATAGTGCAAGAAGCAAAATGCAAAGCAAATTATACAACAAAATTTAGCAAAGTGTGACGAAAAAAGTAAATAAGATTAATCCAAAAAATACGAACCTGGCGTGCAAGATCAAATTGAGCCAATATGGACTCAGCTACCTTCAATGTCTTGTCAATGTTCTCGTGTGCTTTCCGAATCGAATGCGTCCTTATCTATTCCCATCAACAAAAATTTAGAAAATTAAAACTAAAACAATTGACCATTCAATAAATATATATACAAACAATCACACATGTATATAATGTATGTAACATATCAATCATCATATGCAGATGAAGCGCATACATTAATTATGTAATGCAAAGATCATTAATCTACACAGAGAGAGAGAGAGATATTTACCTGAGTGGGACGCATGGCGGTTTCGAGGGCGGAGAGACGGTGATCAAAGGAGCCGAGAATGGAAATCATATTATCGGTAATAGTTTGGCTCTTGTGCATTGATTCTTTCATGAATTCTGCTCTTTCTTTTAGGTTTTCCATTACCACTGTGTAAGCCGCCATTCCTTATCTGATCTGCGTTTAGCTTAGTTCGGCGACGAAAATATATATGGAACGAACGTTAATTACATCTCTTTACGAGGAATCACACAGAAACACGAAAGGGGAACTGCCTGGCTTTTTTATGATAATTTTATTACTATCCCTAACTTTTTAATAATTGAAAATGAGACACTAGCTCCTACTTTACAAAATTACAAAAATTTCTCTTAAACGTTTTTATTGATTGTTTCCACACACAAAAAAGTGCAATAGAGTATAAGGTCCACCAACTTTTAATTTCCATATTTTTAAGAAATATAACAACTTATGAAAATAGATTAAATATGCATGAGACATTATAAGAAACATAATTAAAACGGAATAATGACTTATATATAAAGATTATAAGTAATTTCTAGGCAAGTCCCAATCTTATCTTACATTCAAAAGAACCGATACGGAGGGGTCTTCTCCTTTTTGTTCTTTTACTTCCTGTTTTACCAATGATCTTCCAACCAGTCCATTCCAGGACTATTTTTGGATCTGCTAATTTATACTAGGATTTACTTTGGTTGGAAGAAAGATTTAAAAATATTTCTACATATGTTGCATTTTCGATAACTAAAAACAAAAATAGCATATTTGTGTTAAGTATAGATTTTCTTTTTTCTTAACATCGAAGATCCAATTTAAAAAGTTTCAAGCATAGAGCATAAGATACACTATACATATACCAGGATTTAGTTAGCAGCGTGGTAGTAAACTAGTACTAAGAGTCCGTTTGGACATAAGAAATTTTTTTCCAAAAAAAATTCACTTTTTTTTTTCAAATAACGCTTGTTCATAAAATTTTTCAATTTTCACTTTAACATGCATTTTGAAAATTTTCGAAAATTTGAAAAACTCCAAAAAATTATTTTTCAAAATTTTCACTCAAATCACTCACAAAACATCAAAAACAACCCAAATTATATTCATGTCCAAATACAACTCTAAATTTCAAATACCATTTTCACTTGAAAAATAATTTTCCCTTATTTTGGAATTTTACAATTCTTATGTCCAAACGCCCACTAAGAGCCCGTTTGGACATAAGAAATTTTTTACTTTTTTTCGAAATTCTTTTACTTTTTTCGAAATCAGCGTTTGGTTATAAATTTTCTAATTTATGCATTTTGGAATTTTTTGAAAATTTGAAAAACTCCAAAAAGCTATTTTTTAAAATTTTCACTCAGATCACTCACAAAAATTCAAAAACAACCCAAAATTATATTCATGTCCAAACACAACTCTAATTTTCAAATACCATTTTCACTTGAAAAAAAAATTCACTTTTTTTTTTAATTTTACAATTCTTATGTCCAAAAGCCCACTAATTTAGTTTTATAAGGTGTGCGAAAGAAAGGAAAAGTACTTTAACTGATGTAGACTTTATAAGGTAAAATCTAATTAGAATTTAGACGTAAAACGGCAAAAAGATAGAAATAACATTTTGCTTGGCATGTCGTTACTCTTATAGTATTATTTAAGAGAAGTTGCAAAAGAAAAAGTAAAAAGCTTTTTTTAAAAAAAACATTCAGCTCATGAAATGTTATTTACCCTTTATTTCTATTTTAAATTCAAGTGTTTTTAATAAGTAAAAACAACCTTGGAACAATGGTAAAATTGTCTTTGTGACCTATAGGTTATGGGTTCGAGTGATGAAAGCAGTCAACTAATGCTTGCATTAGGGTAGACTGTCTACATCACACCCCTTGGGTGCGGCTCTTTCTCGTACTCTGCATTAAACGCGAGATGTTTTTTGCGACGGGCTGCTCTTTAACTTTTAAGAACAAAACATTTAAAAAGAAGTGAACTGAATATGGTACATAATGCATACTTGTAATTGTACGTAGAAGAAGAGGAAAAGACAGAATGAAGAAGAAGAGGAAGATAGCATCGGAAAATATTATTCTCTATATTGAGTATGTGTGAATACACGTGTGTATATGATACACTTGTCCAACAAACTAAACCACCTACTAGATTCCTATTAGTGGAGTATAATAAAAATGACTAATCTACCCTTATGTAACACCTTTCTCAACACTCCCTCTCAAACTAGGAATTGCAAAAATATTCAAAGTTCCTAGCTTGGAATTGAGATATTCATGCTGAACTCGATTGAGTCCTTTAGTCAGAATGTCAGCTGGTTGATCTCTTGTAGGAATATACTTTGTTGTGATCAATCCTTATAAGATTTTTTCTCTAATGAAATAGTGGTCGATTTCAATATGTTTGGTACGTTCATGATAGACTGGATTTGCAGCAATTTGCATGGCTGCTTTGTTGTCGCTATATACATTAACAGGCTGTTTGACATCAATTCGTAGTTCTGTTAGTAGTCCAATTAACCAAATCAACTCTGCTACTGTTGATGCAAGACCTCTATATTCAGCTTTTGCTGAACTTCTAGAAATTGTTACGACCCGAAATTTTCACCTTCGGACCGTGATGGCGCCTAACATTTCACTTGCTAGGCAAGCCAACGTTAGAATAACATTATCCATTTTGAAAATAATTTTTAAATTTATTAATAACAAGGAAGCAAATGCAGAAGCAATTTTAAAATAATCCATAATAATAACGGTGTCTAAATACCATCCCAAAATTGGTGTCACAAGTGCACGAGCTTCTAGAATAAATACAAATAAAGGTCTGAATAAAATAAGTTGTCTGGAAATAAACACACAGCTAAAGTACAATAGACGGGGACTTCAGAACTGTGGACGCCATGCAATTATACCTCAAGTCTCCTCTGATAGCTGAAATCCGAGCAAGTCTATGGTACGCCGCTGGGACCAACTCCAAAATCTGCACAAGAAGTGCAGAATGTAGTATCGGTACAACCGACCCCATGTACCGGTAAATGTTGAGCCTAATATCGACGAAATAGTGATGAGGCTAAGGCGGGTCACTTACATTAACCCGAACGCAATATTAGTAATAACAACAATAATATAAATAATTCAGGTAACTCATTTATAATAATTGAAACCAACCCAGCAGTCATAATCCATTATTACTTCAACCAATTATATTGCAGCGTGCAACCCGCTCTCACAATATATTCACATTCAATTCTGTTGCAGCGTGAAACCCGCTCTCACAATATATTCATTTTAATCAAGTCTGTTGCGGCGTACAACCCGATCCTCCAATATGAATTTTTAATAAGTCTGTTGCGGCGTGCAACCCGATCCTCCAATATTAACTTTTAATAAGTCTGTTGTGGCGTGCAACCCGATCCTCCAATATATTCATTATAATCAATCATGTTGCGGCGTGCAATCCTCTCCTCCAACGTTTTCATTTACCAATTCTTATAGAAGAAATTTTTCCAATAAATATAATAATTAATATAAAATTACGAGACAACAAGCATACAATAATTATGATTTAATTATGAAGCAAACAATAACAAATAGCAAATTATTATGAAAATCAAGGAGCAAATAGGCAGTTTAATATTTATTATACTAAATATCAAGTAACAATTAATGCACATAATTCAAATAGCATGTAACAATTAATGCAGGAATTCAAGAATTTATATTTGCAAAGAATAAGAGAGAAACAATTATTATAATAATTAATTTATGATTAAAAATAATTTATGATTTTTCAAGTAAGCAGGCAAATAATTAATTTGACGATGTATAGACACTCATCACCTCGCCTATACGTCGTTTACATGCAATTCACATAACAAACAATTTAAGGGTTGTATTCCCTCAAGTCAAATTTAACCCCGACACTTACCTCACTTTGCAAATTCCAATCAGTTATTCAACCACAACTTTTTCTTTTAAATTTATCTCCGAAAGCTTCAAATATATTCACAAACAATTCAATATATTCAATACTAATCATAGGAATTAATTCCATATGAATTTATAAATTTTTCGGATAAAATTAGAAATTCATTAAAATATTCGACAGTGGGACCCACGTCTCAAATCCTGGAAAACCTCACGAAATCCGAACACCCGTTCCGATACGAGTTCAACCATATAAAATTTGTCCAATTCCAATATCAAATGGACCTTCAAATCTTAATTTTTCGTTTTTGAAAAGTTTTACAAAAATTTCAATTTCTTCCATCTAAATCTGAGATAAATGATGAATATAGACACGGATTTGTGAAATATAATCACTTTTGGTTAAAGAACACTTACCCAATTCAAAGTCGTAAAAATTCCCCTTGAAATCGCCCAAATCCGAGACTTAAAACTCAAAAATGAGTAAAAATGTCGGACTCTTCGATATATACACTGCCCAGGCATTTTCGCACCTACGGTGCCTGGGATCTCACATGCGAGCTCGCATCTGCGGAAAAGGGCTGCCAGCGTATGTCCGCATCTGCGAACTTTGCGCGCATCTGCGGACGCGCTTCTGCGAGAAGTTGTCCGCTTCTGCGAACGCGCGGGTGCGTGTAGATTTTCGCACTTGCGGACTTTTGCCCAGCCACGCCCGGGCGCATCTGCGATCGATTGCTCACTTCTGCGAGCTCGCACCTGCGGTCAAAAATCCGCAGGTGCGATTATCACACAAGGCAAAAATACAGATTTTGCTTAAGTCCAATTCTTGATCTGATTTCAATCCGTTTCACTCTCGGGGTACTCGGGACCCCGTACGAATATACCAACAAGTACAATAACATAATACGGACTTACTCGGGGTCTCGTATAATGTCAAACAACGCTGAAATTACTATTCACACCCCGATTCAAACTTTGAGTTTTAAACCTTTAAATTTATAAATCTCGTGCCAAAACATATTAAATAAATCCGGAATGACTTCAAATTTGGCACACAAGTCATAAATAACATAACGGAGTTGTTCAAATTTCCAGAATCGGATTCCGGCTCCGATATCAAAAAGTCAACCCCACGGTCAAACTTGAAATATTTAGCCTTTAAATTGCTAGTTTAGTTAAATAGTCATAACTTGAGCTAGGGACCTCCAAATTAAATTCCGGGCATACGCTCAAGTCCCAAATCACGATACGGAGCTATCAGAACTTTCAAAATACTGATCCGGGTCCATTTGCTAAAAATGTTGATCAAAGTCAACTCACTTAAATTTTAAAGCTCTATTTCATATTTTAATTTATTTTTTACATGAAAACTTTTCAAAAAAGTGTACGGACTGTGCACGCAAGTCGAGGAATAATAAATGATACTTTTTGAGGTTTTAGAATACAAAATTACTTATTAAATTTAAAGATGATATTTTTGGGTCATCATAGAAATAGTGGTTTGTTTCTTTGATTTCCAAGTGACTAAAGATTCACCAAATTTGACCAAATAACCAGACACAAATTTTCTAGAGTGAGGACAAGCTGCTCAATCTGCATCACGATATGCTGTAATTTAATTGCTGCTTTTACTGGACAGAAGAGTTCCTTGTCCTGGTTGTTGCTTTAGATATCTCACAATTCTGAGTTCAGCTTCCATATGAGACTTTTTTGGTTTTTGTAAAAATTGGCTCAATGTTTGAACACCAAATGAGATATCTGGTCGAGTCATGGTTAGATATAGCAGTTTACCAATCAATTTTTGATAAGGATTCTGATCTGCCAATTCTTCATCTTCAGAAATAACCTCTTTGCCTTTGTTGGTATGTTCATCATACTCTTTTGTTGTTAAATTCATATTGAAATCCAAAGGAGTTATAGCAGGTTTGGCTGCTCCCAGACCTATTTCTGAAATCAATTCTAGGGTGTATTTCCTCTGATGCATTAGGATTCCTTGACTAGATCTTGCAAACTCAATACCTAAAAAATATTTAAGTTCACCCAAGTCTTTCATTTTGAACACTTGCTGTAAACCTGTCTTAGTATCTTCAATTAGCTTTAGGCTATCTCCAGTAATAAGCATGTCATCAACATAGACTAAAACTATAGTGATACCTTATGAAGTCTTTTTAAAGAACAAGGAGTGATCATATTGACTCTGATGAAAGTGAGCTTTCAGTAAAACCTCAGTTAGCTTGGCATTTCATTGTCTTGGTGCTTGTTTCAATACATACAAGAATTTAATAAGTCTACATACTGGTTTTGTCTCCCCCTGACTGTTAAATCCTTGAGACAAATCCATGTATATTTCATCATGTAGATCCCTTTGAAGGAATTCATTATATACATCAATTTGATGTATATGCCATTGTTTAGTAGCAGCTATTGCTAATCCATGTATATTTCATCATGTAGATCCCCTTGAAGGAATGCATTATATACATCCATTTGATGGATATGCCACTGTTTAGTAGCAGCTATTGCTAGAACAATTCTTATAGTTTTCATTTTTACCACTGGTGAAAAGGTTTCTTGGTAATCAATTTTTTCTTTTTGGCTAAATCCTTTTGCAACCAATCTTGCTTTAAATCTTTCTATCTCTCCTGTAGCTTTATATTTTATTTTGTAAATTCACTTGCACCCTATAGGTGATTTCCCTTCAGGCAGTGCAACTATGTCCCAAGTGTGGTTATTTTCTAAAGCTTCAATCTTAGCCTTCATAGCATTTATCCATCTAGGATCTTTGATAGCTTCATGATAGTTGGTAGGTTTAGAAATAAAATAAGATGCAGCAATAAAAGATTGATAGGTAGGAGAGATATTTTCATATGATATGAATTTAGATAAGGCATAGGGATTATCTTGTTGAATGTTTAAAGATACAAAATCGTTCATCCAGAGTGGTGGTCTTTTGTCTCTTCTTGACTTTCTCAAAAACTCTTCTGTTGAAGTTTGTTGACTGATCGATTGAACATGAGTAATATTTGAAGGTAAAGTATCAGTTGTTACCTCAGTTGATGTGTGTTGTTGTGAGGTTCCAGAAGTAGTACATTGTGTATGATCAGTTGGTAGACTTGAACTTTGTTGATTTGTATCTTCTGTGATGTTGTAAATATCCTCAACTTCACCTGTTTGGAAGTCAGTATGATTTTCAATAGTGAACTGATTAACTGCATCATTTGCTATTGTTTGAAGACTATTGGTGTTCATGAAAATAGGTAGACCTTTATTTTGGTTGAGAGTTTTGAATGGAAAAGTATCTTCTTTGAAAATAACATCTCTGTTGACAAAGAAGGTCTTGTTGTTAAAATCATACAGTAGATACCCCTTTTGAGAAGTTGCATGTCCCATATGAATAGCTGCCTTAGATCTTGGCATCAGTTTATCTTGTTCTTGCACTATCTTTGCAAAGCATAGGCATCCTAGTACTTTAAGATGTTTTAGAGATGGCTTCTTTCCATACAATTTCTCATATGGAGACATGTTGGCTAGAACTGAACTTGGCATTCTATTAATCAAATAGGCTGCAGCTAATACACAGTATCCCCAGAACCTTATAAGTATATGTCCCTGAAATCTAATTGCTCGTGTGACTTCTAGAAGATGTCTGTGCTTTCTCTCAGCCACACCATTCTGTTATGGTGTGTAGGCACAAGTAGTTTGATGAATTATCCCAAGATTAGTGAACATATTGTTACAGGTTGTATTGACAAACTCAGTACCATTGTCAGTTCGAATGACTTTAATTGTTTTGTTAAACTGAGTCCTTACAAACATTATGAATTGTTGAAGAATAGTGCATACATCAGACTTAAGTTTGAGCAAAAACAACTATGTAGTTCTGGAGAAATCATCCACCACAGTTAAGAAATACTTGTTACCATCAAGTGTAGCCACTTTATATGGTCCCCAAAGATGAATATGAACCAAATCAAATGAAGCAGTAGACATAATGCAACTATTAAGAAAAAGCTGCCTTGTTTGCTTTGCACATGGGCATACAACACATTTATTTACTTTTTCTGCTATAAGCTCTAGAATAATAGGTAGTAACTTTCTAAGTACATTTATTGATACATGTCCAAATCTCCTGTGCCACAATTATATATCCTCTGCTGAGTTGATATCATAGCTTGTTGGTCTTTCAGTAGCTACTAGAGTAACTTCACTACAATTGTTTCCTGCTGTTTGACTTCTTAGTATATACAACCCATCATTTTCTCTACCAATCGCCTTCACCTTCCCAGTGAAGAGTTCCTGAAAAATGTAAAAATCAGGGAAGAAAGCTACTAAGCATCTCAACTCTTTTGTCAGTTTAGA
Organism: Nicotiana tomentosiformis; assembly: GCF_000390325.3. Classification (NCBI taxonomy): domain Eukaryota; kingdom Viridiplantae; phylum Streptophyta; class Magnoliopsida; order Solanales; family Solanaceae; genus Nicotiana; species Nicotiana tomentosiformis. The sequence goes on along the minus strand of NC_090813.1, from coordinate 14,871,564 downwards.
AACTGAAAGAAGATTAAATTTGAACTGAGGAATATAAAACACATTAGTTATTGTGTTTCTACTTGCTATGGTACTGGCTCCAGTGTGTGTAACCTGTGTCACATCTCCATTAGGCATGGACACTCTTTTTGGATACTGAGTTTGTACTATAGTAGACTTATCCAACAAGTTCATATCTGCTACCATATGATTGGTAGCCTCAGTATCTATTATCCAATCTTTAAAATACTTAGATGTACCTGCTACATTGGCACTAGAAGTTGGCCCAATATTGTTGTTGTTTAGCAAATGGAGGATCTGCTCATACTGCTCTTTAGTAAATGTGCAACTAGTCAGCTGTCCTTGCAAATTTAGTTGATTACTCATAGTTTGTCCCATAGATTGATTTGCAGCATCTATCAATCCAGTGAACTGACCAAATATATTCCCAGTAGTCTGATTGTTCTGTAAATTGTCTTCATTTAGGACATTGTAAGCAGCTGTATTATTGAACCTTGTATTTCCATTGTTCTGAGTTGCAGACTCAGTCATTGTGTTATGAGAAATATAGTTCCCAACTCCCCCTTTCTTCCTGAGTTTAAAGTCTGTGGGATATCCCACAATCTTGTAACAATTTTCCTTGCTATGACCTTTGAGTTTGCAAAACTCACATTGAACATTGTAGTTCTTTATTACTTTCTGATTAAACCTTTGATTTCCACCTATTCTTGAATACATAGCCACATCATATTGACCAGCCATATTAGTTGGATTTGCACCTAACAACCATGCTGAGGCTGCTACTGTTTTTTAACTTCATAACTGATTATCATTTTATACGCCTGATTTACAGTAGGCATTGGACTCATTAATAGTACTTGGCTTCTTGCTTGACTGTATGAGTCATTCAACCCCATCAAGAAGTGGAACAGTTTTAATTTCTGTAAATGCACCACAAAATCCCTTGATTTTTCATAATCACAACCAGGGGATGGAACCAATGCTTCAAATTCTTCCCACAAATCCTTCAACTTCGAGAAATAGACAGATACAGATGCAGTTTCTTGACATAAGGTAGCAATTTCTTTGTGCAGATTAAAAGATCTTGCACCATCTACTTTGTTAAATCTTTCAAACAAATCATTCCACACAGCCTGTGCACTTGAAGCATACATAATTCTACCTAATAATCCACTAGCCACAGAATTCATAATCCAAGAAAGAACTATTGCATTAACTCTTTCCCAATGATTCCACATTATTTCTGGGAATTTTTCTTTAGCACAAGAACCATCTACCAACCCCAATTTGTTCCTACCCAAAAGAGCTACCCTCATCGATCTAAACCAAATAGAGTAGTTTTCGATACCTATCAATTGAAATAATATAATTTGAATTCCACTAACATCCGACGGAGACAGGAATAATGGGTGATTATAATCTATTCCAGGTGCTTGATTCACCCCTAGCATAGGAGTTGGAGCTAGAGTTTTTGCATGTTGCTCATTTGTATGATTTTGTGGGATCGCCGCCATCGTTGATCAAGAATGTTAAGAACACTAAACAGAGAGTAGTTGATTTTGTTGAAGAATGATCGAACCACAAGCTAGAGATTACTAGCTGGGCTCTAATACCATGTAATTGTATGTAGAAGAAGAGGAACTAAGAAGTGTAGTGCAGAAGAAAAAAGATGAGAAAGAAGACAGAATGAAGAAGAAGATAGCATCAGAAAATATTATTCTGTATATTGAATATGTGTGAATACACGTGTGTGTATATATAATACACTTGTCCAACAAACTTAACCACCTACTAGATTGCTATTGGTGGAGTATAATAAAAATGACTAATCTACCCTTATGTAATACCTTTCTCAACAATACTCCCAATTCCATTTATGTGAACATGTTCAACTGTAAACTGAGTTTATGAAAGAAAATAAAACTTCTAAAATTTGAGGTATTAAATGTGCTCATGATAGTTATGGGCTATAAAATCATTACAACAACAAGAACAACAAACCCAGTGTAGTCCCACAAGTGGGGTCTGGAGAGGATAAAGTGTACGCAGATCTTACCCTTGCTTTTAAAAAGGCAGAGAGTCTGATTCCGGAAGACCCTCGGCTCAGGGAGAAAAAAGGGTCGGGGTAATAACAAGCAAACCAATCTAACAACCAAAGCAAAAATATAAAACTAACACTAAGTAATAGAAACAGAAAATCAAAACAATGCAGCAATAAATAATATCAAGAAGAGATGTAACAAAGCTATTGTGACAAACAAGGACAACACTCAGCTACCTAACCCTCTACCTTTATTCTCAACCTCCACACCTTCCTATCTATGGTCATGTCCTCAGTCAGCTGGAGCAACGCCATATCTCGCCTAATCATCTCACCCCAATACTTATTCAGCCTGCCTTTACCTCTCTGTTGGCCCTCCAATGCCAGCCTCTCACATCTCCTTATCGGAGCATCAAAGCCTCTCCTTTTTACATGCCCGAACCATCTAAGTCTCGCCTCCCGCATCTTATCCTCCACAGGGGCCACGCCAACCTTGGCCCGGATAACTTCATTTCTAATTTTATCCAACCTGGTATGCCCGAACATTCATCTCAACATCCTCATTTCAGCCACCTTCATCTTTTGTACATGGAAGTTCTTGTTTGGCCAACACTCCGCCACATATAGCGTAGTCGGTCTGACCACCGCTCTACAGAACTTACCTTTAAGTTTCGGTGGCACATTCTTATCACACATAACACCGGAAGCAAGCCTTTATTTCATCCATCCCGCCCCAATACGATGCGTGACATCCTCGTCGATCTCCACATTCCCTTGTATAACAGACCCAAGGTACTTGAAATGAGAAGTTTAAAATTAAAATTATCTTCAAATACATAAATAAGTCATACTTTTTTAAACAAATTAAAAAAAAATAGAGTGAGTATTAGTTTTCTCGTTTAACTTATAAATTGAAATTGAAATAATGTATTTATACTTAGTTATGTATGCATTTACTTTTCAAATTTCAATCCAAGTGGAGTAACTAAACGGGACTTCAAAACTACAAAACAAATCTCACCTATGGAAAATGTTATGTGGCCCTCATTCTTTTGTATTCGTTTTAATCAAATTAAACATAATTTGGGTACAATAATCAAACGAGAAAGAAAAACTGTGAATTAAACTTATGCGCACCAATGTAAATAAGCAAGAAAAAAGCAAATTCCAATGAAATGCTCACAGTAAGCATCTTTTTACTTCGACCACTCAAATGTATTTATGTAATTGACATTTTTCACATTAGTAATTTCTAGTATTACTTTTTGCTAATCATTTCTAGGCTTCCTAAATCCTATCCTATCTATTTACCCTGTCCTTTCAGGGCTAGCATATGGTTCCTGTTCCTTACCATGTACCACAAAGTAACTGCTTTTACCCCTTCTGCCTATTCTGAACACAAAAAAGACCGAACCAGTCTCACATAAATTGTTTCACTGGCCGATTAACCGGTCCAGACCGGCTCCTGAACGAACCAACTAATACGGCATCATTCTTGCAGTGGTGGAACGTCGTCGTTTCTGTTTCGCCGTTGGTACTCGTATTTGCACATTCATTGCAAAGCACTTTCTTCTTCGTCGGAAAAGTATCTTGGATCTTTGGAAATGAATTCGGACTATCCAAATGCATCACATTCGGATCCAATTTGTTCATCACTAGGTCGAAATAGTCCCTCTGAATCTGTAAATTTTGCACTCGTTCGTTCATGCTCACCAATTCCGTCTGCGAAATTCGATCACCAAATGGATTCACTTCCGGCTGATTTCGCCGCAGGGGAAACACATTTTCCTTCAAAAACTTCCCGAAATCTACGCCGTTCGGCTTCGTTTTCCGGTACCGTGATTTTTTAGAACGCTTCAAGATCACGAGGAAGAAACAATTTTTTTCACGTGAAATCAAGGTGAAATTCGATTTGCCGGTAATAAGAATCTTGCGATTTTCGAATTTGGAGCCCTTGCGGTCACATAGGAAAATAGAAATCTGATTTGGTGAAATTCCGATTCTCTCACTGAGCACCAACTGAAAAGCCTTGAACAAAAGCGTCGGTTGAATTCTGATGTTGCCTATGTTAATCTCCCGCTCCCCGTCGAAAAATATCACCGGAAACACCATTCCTCCACCGCACTCCACCATTTTTCAGTGAAACCACACTGGAAAACACGTCGATGTAGTACAGACCCCTACGTAAAAATTGAAGAGTTCCAGATAGAGAAATGTGGGGTTTTAGGGGTTTAATACAGTAAAGAAGATTAAGCGGTGACAGACTGGTTTTCAGGAGCTTTTTATAGTTAAATGAAAGGGATGGAAGAGAGAGGAATAAGAGTAGTTGCTTGAGGATCAAGTCATAAAGTGAAGTGTGTCAGCGTCCAATTTCTACGGAAAACTTGAATTTAAATTGTACCTTGAATGATTTAGAAATCGAAACGACCAAAATAAACAATGATTTATTTAAGATCATTCGAGTGGGTTAAGATAATTAGAGTAATTGAATAAAGGAATAAGTGTTAGAACATCTTTTTCGAAAATTTTAGAAGAGACTAAAAGCTAAAATTTGGACATAGATTTAATTCAAACTTGAAAAAAATATTTTTGAAATTGTGTTGAAATATAATTTTTGAAAGTTGAAGTTGTGTTTGGATATGCATTTTATTTGAAGAAAAATTGAACTTTTGTGAGTGCAAGAAAAAATTTTACCCAAAAATTATTTTTCTCAAAATATGATCATATTTCATAAACAAACAATCTTTTCTAAAAAATAATTGAAGAAATAAAGCCAAAATCTATGGTGAGTAAAAATTCGGCATGTTTTAAATGCAATAATTTGTTAAATAGCGATATTGACAACGAGTTTGCCACAATGGGGATCGAAGAGCTAAGCATTTATACTGCGATAAAAATGAAGAGAATTATGGAAATGTTAAGTACTTGTACTCTGAAACTGATTTTATCTACCTCAAGGGTAATTTGTTTTAATTGCATTGTGGCGTAGGTTTTGAAATTTATTTTCCTGGTCAGTCCTTTTTAATTCTTTAGGATTATTTGATTATCGAGATATATATACTACTCTAAGTATAATTCGATATAAATTTTATATCAAAATTTTATTATGAACTGTCATATTGGATGTGGGATTATAATCTAAGGATTGCAATACTGGGCTAATTTATATCCCTTTAAGAGGCTTGCTTTTATACATTCTCAATTAAAATCCATAAATCAGTTTCCAAACTTTTGGCTTCCTCAAGATGTGAGTCGCATTCCTTTGTATAGCGTTGGTCAATTTTTTTTATAACTTTAGTTCGTCCTTCTATAATGATCAATATTATTCCAGACCTTTTAAGTTTCTCATTTCTTGCGTTCTTATGTTCTAAATTTGTAATGTAGGTATCAAGAAACTATGCCTCCAAAATAAGAAACGAAAAAGTAATAGCATAAATAATATTAAGAGTGTTCTCTCCTACGATGCACTCATGCATTATCCCAAGTCGACGAACTTCATATATATATATATATATATATATATATATATATATACACGATAATGGTGTATGGAAGCTCAGTTGCACATATATAATTGAACAACTTTAATAATAATATTATAACTATTATCAGAAAGAAATTGGTGCATATCTACTTTATACACGCATTGACTTAGACTTCTGAATCTACCCCATATATGTGTATATCTAAAAAGAAAAATTGAACGTTCTCGAAGATTGAGGCGCATATTTGAGCTACACTTTTAAATAGAGAAGCTTATTTTATATTTAAAAAACAATCCGACAAGCTAACCATGAATTAGTGAGACCTAATTCTAATTAAGGCCAACTTTCGGAGTTATATGAAATTGATCAACATAATTAAAATGCCTTACATTCATACAAGATAACCGATAGAAATAGGCAAGGTTAGAAATATTATATATTTTACCGAAAAACTATAAAATAAAAAAAATATTGAAGTACAAGGCACAACAATCCGAAGAATATATTGTATTGCAATAAATAGAAAATTTCTTAATACTGTTCATAATGTTTTTAGTTAACGCAAAGATTTGAGGTGGTGAAACATCTATCTATACATATTCTATATCTATATCTATCTATATTATTATAAAAGCACGAATATTTTACACTAAATGTTGAACGACAAAAATATCCTTGAAATGTTAGATGACTTTTATACCCTTCAAAATTAATTTATTTCTTTGAAAGAAAAATAAAACATTGGATAATATGGTAACATTTAATGCCTAAAATATAGGAGTTCAAAACCAACTCCAAAAAGAAAACAGAATGTTGGATAACATCCGCAGTTTATTTAGTGCCTTAACTATAGGAATTTGAAACCAACTAATAGTAGAACTTTTTTAAAGCTATAACATAACGTAGAATAGAATCTCCATATAAACTTTAGCTTCTGGTGCAACATCACTACTTCTGAATCTAAAGAATATGTTGAGATAAAGGGTGATCCATTCGGCCAAAGAGAGCACAGCAAAGACATGAACCCAAAACAAGAAGCTTTTGCGCAAAGTACCACAGTACCTCTTCTTTATTCAACAATAAGAAAGTAAGGTGTTAGCATTGGTTCACAATAACTGCGTATTTGATGCCATAATCTCTTTTCTTCAACATAGTATTGCTAAGTATTTCTAAATTTGTATCACTAATGTTTTAAAAACAAATTGTTATATATATGGTGGTTCAATGATTCTCATATATATGTTTTAGTACTTATGACACAAAAAATACTCTTTTGAAGTTCGTTTATGATTATTATGAACATGATTTCTTTTCTACTTGAGGTAACTATGTAGATCAATTTTATAAATAACAAAATATAGTTTCGTCGAAAATTTTGGTTACGATTTTATGAATTAATGTTATCTACGGTATAGCAAGTTTAAAATTAGATTGTGGTTATTAACTATATGTTGGCAATATCTCTCGTGCTTCTCGTATCTGTTTGGAGGTAGATTTGGTAGGTTTATACAAATTTTTGTACATATATATTGGGCGTACGTGAACCTAAACATGTATGACTCCCGACTATATGTTGCTTTGTGTAAATTTTACTTGCAGAACTCTAAAAAAATGATTATTTTTCAAAAGACAATACATAGAGGGAAAGACAACACATAAACAAGTTAAAAGAAGAAAAGCACTGCTTTTAAATATTTTTTTGATTTTGTGAATAATGTGATAGTATTTATCATGCACGATTAAATTTATCTTAAAGTTATTGTATTTAAACTACTCTATAGAGAAACTCTAGAGTTTCTAATCACATCGCAGCTCTAATGTATAATCCAACTGGTTTGCGGAGGTTTTCAAACAAAACTTGCAATAAAATATAAACTTTCTTTGGGTTATATGAATCCTTTAAGGAAACATCCAACCATAATATAAATGCATAGATCTAAGGAACCTCATGTAAACTTCAACGTATGGCAGTCTCATCTCTCCAAACTATTTCTTCGATATCAAGCAAGAAAACAAATTAAATCCACAAGAATATTCTGAAAATACTAGGAATAGAGTCATTCAGTTGATGTTTCAATTGTTGTATAATTTTAATATAGGTGTCACCGCTTCCACTACTTATGCTACTAAAGTTCATATATTTGGTTCTTTCTTTCTTTCTAATATCAACTTGCATGGAGCTCTAATACCAAACAATCTCCTATCTATCGCATTTGCGACCAAAACATCGCAAATGCGATTAAACCAGAACCAGCACTCAAAATGTAAAACAAAAACAATCTAAAACTCACCCCCGGCCCCCGAGGCTCCAAACCAAACACCCACACAAGTCTAAAAACATAACATGAACTCGCTCACGCGATCGAAACACCAAAATATCTTTCAGAACCACGAATCGGATGCCAAAACACATGAAGACAAGCGTGCAACATATCCTCGAGCATCTGAATAGTCCACTCTGCTTGCCCGTTGGTCTGTGGATGGAAAGTTGTACTAAAATTTACCTGAGTACACAACCCTTGCTGAAATTTCTTCCAAAGGTTAGCTGTGAGTTGTGACCTCTGATCAGAAATAATGGAAACTGGAGTGCCATCCAGTCTGACGATTGTTGAATTTTTTGAACTCGATTTTAACTACAAATTAAACCATACCTAATCCCATAGATAAGAATACTTTGGTCCACCTTTTACCACTACATAAAGGGTTACAGTGCATTCATCTTGTTGCTTTGAACTTTTTGTTTGGGATTTTTGTTGTTTATGTAAAAATTCTTGATGTTTTTGTCTTGTTATTGTGCCTTTGATTCTTGTAGAAATTCTTGTGGGGAATATTTATTATTTCTCTCTGGCTGTAAGATTTTTAATCATTTCGTTCTATAAGTTACTTTCTAGCAATGAAAGTTGAATTTGTTTCCAATTTAATTTAAAAACAATTAAACAGAAATTATTTTTTATTTAATTTAGTTTAAAACAAATAACGGACAACTTTCTTCAACTTGATGAGTGATATAAACTGTCTCCATCTTGGTAATTCTGAGAAAACTCATATATATAATTTACTTAATTATAATCGTAATACTTTAAATTCTTTACTCAATAACAAGTATATTGCGCAGTGATAATATAGATATTTACATGGTATATATACATGTTTAAATTTCGTATGATACAAATATGAATCTTTAGAGTGGGATTAGCTGAAATGAGTACTTGGAAAGCTAGACTATATTTCGTTGCGTTATTAGCTGGATGAGTACGTGAAGTATATTTGTTGTGTGATGTTGCTTCTTTAAAGATTCTCGATAATGCATTAGTTGGAGTCAGATGAAGATTTTGCCCTAAATATAGATTTTATGAGCATATAATATTTTTATGAATTTTTTGAAAACTTTTCATTTGTATTGCTCATAAACTAAGTTTGAAAACTTTTCATTTGTATTGCTCATAAACTAAGGTTACAAGACTCTAATTAACGACCGAAACCTCTTATTATATATTGAATATTTGGTTAATGCTTACCTTGAGACGTTACTTTTGCTCCTTTTATTCTTTCACTAATCCTTTTAATTTTATCTCAAAATAATTACGCTTATTTGATGCAATGATACTTGTTCAAATAATCCTAAATATTGGACTATACTACGGCAACATGTTTTTTCATACGGACAACCTGATGTTGCATTTTTAGGAACGATATTTATACAGAGAATAGAGTTCTGATAAAGACAGAACAACCAAAGCAACAAATGTGGACATCTAACTAACTAAACTAAATTATCATTTTTGTTAGTTTAAATGTGTAACGATCCGGTCAGTAGTTCTAAGAGTTATAGCCCCGTTTCCCCCCATTTCTGCTTCTTTATGTGTTGCTCAGCTGTGTTGAGTTGTATCGAGTTGGTAGGTTTGGGTTCAGAGTAGTTTTGGAATGAAATAAACACTTAGTCTCTTAGTTAGAAAGCTAAGTTAGAAAAGTCAACCGGAAGTTGACTTATGAGTAAACGAATTCGGATTTGGATTTTTATGATTCAGTTAGCTTCGTTGGGTGATTTTAGACTTAGGAGTATGTCAGGAATGTAATTTGGAGGTCCGTGGTAGAATTAGGCTTGAATTGACGAAAGTTAGAAATTTGGAGATTTCGGTCGGCATTGGAAAATTAGGTATCGGGGTAGGAATGGAATTTCGGAAGTTGGAGTAGGTTCGTAGTGTCATTTGTGACGTGTGTGCAAAAGGTTTAGGTCATTCGGACGTGGTTTGATAGGTTTCGGCGTCGTTGGCGAATTTTGGAAGTTTAGAAGTTCTTAGGCTTGAATCTGAGGTTGAATTAGTGTTTTGGTATTGTTTTGGGCGTTCCGAAGGTTCGACTAAGTTCTGGTAGTGGTATATGACTTGTTGGAATTATTGGTTGAGGTCCCTAGGGCCTCGGGTGGGTTTTAGATGGTTATCGGGTTGAATTTGTGAAGTTTGAATTGTTGAAAATTTGCTGGTTTAATTCTTCTGGTGTGGCCGCACCTGCGGATGGGGAGCTGCAGGTGCGGAGGGCATGTCGCAGATGCGGATTTTGGACAATTGGGCTTGGTCACAGATGCGGAATTGGCGAATTAGGTTTGAATTGGCGAAAGTTAGAAATTTGGTGATTTCGGTCGGTAGTGAAAATGTGTGTGCAAAATTTGAGGTCATTCGAACGTGCTTTGATAGGTTTCGGCGTCGTTGGCGAATTTTGGAAGTTTAAAAGTTCTTAGACTTGAATCTAAGGTTGAATTGGTATTTTGGTGTTGTTTTGGGTGTTCCGAAGGTTCGACTAAGTTTGGGTAGTGGTATATGACTTGTTGGAATTGTTGGTTGAGGTCCCGAGGGCCTCGAATGGGTTTCAGATGGTTAACGAGTTGAATTTGTGAAGTTTGAATTGCTGAAAATCTGCTGGTATAATTCTTCTGGTGTGGCCGCACCTGCGGATGGGGAGCCGCAGGTGCAGAGGGCATGTCGCAGATGCGGATTTTGGACGATTGGGCTTGGTCGCAGATGCGGAAGTGAGGTCGCACCTGCGAGCCCGCAGGTGCGAAGGGGCAACCGCAGGTGCGAAACCTGGCCGGTTAAGTGGTTTCCGCAGATGCGCACCTGGGACCGCAGATGCGGAAGCACAGGTGCGAGAAAAGGTCCGCAAGTGCGGAATCCCTAGAGCAGAACTTATATAAGTTGCACTTCGTGAAGTTTTGCTCTTTTTCCACCATTGTTGAACGGTTTTGAGCTTTGAGGCAATGCTTTTCAAGGGAGAATCACGAGATATCCGTGAGGTAAGTCGCTTGGGTTTATTTACAAGCGTTTATGATATTTTTTCACTAATTAGCCATGAAATTAGTAGGGGTTTAGGGTGATATTGAGGGTGTTAGGGTTTGAGTTTTGGAGAGTTTTAAGTGAGGATTTGAGGGACCAAACGAAGTCCGATTTTGATGGATTTTATATGGTTAGACTCGGGAGAGGACGAGGATTATTATTCTGCCATTTTTGACTAGTTTCGAGACATGGGCTCGGGGGCGAGTTTTGGCCGATTTCGGATTTTCGGCCTATTTATGTAGTTTTTCTTGTGGAATTTGATTCTTTAGCCTATGTTGATAGTATTATTCTGGTTATGGATAGATTCAGAGCTTTTGGAGACCGAGTCCAGAGACGAGGGCATACCGGAGTAGGATTTTACGCTGTTAAGGTAAGTAACGGTTTTAGCTCTGGCTTTGAGAGTATAAATCCGAAGATTTGACATCACGTGATTGCTTGGAAGTGATACTTACGCTAGATGACAGGCGTGTAGGTGTGCACCGTGAGAGATTGAGACTTGGTCCGTCCCGTGAGGTTGTGAGGCCTAATGGCTATTATCTGTGGTTAAGTGTTTATTTGTTATTGAACTTGTTTGCCTTCATGTTAGAGATCATGCTTAGGCTTTTATTCATGCTCACATTATTTGCATTCAGTCATAGATATTATTGTACATGTTTACCTCAGTCCCTATTATTTTGCTGATATGTTGTGATACTTGGCGTGGGCTGTGTTTCCCTTATTTTTTGTTGATGGTGAGGCTAGAGAGGTACATGACTGAGTGAGGCCGAGGTCCTGTTGTGAGGTATTTGATTGAGGCACGTGAGTTGTCTGTGCAGCACATGAGTTGTCTGTGCGGATTCAAATATTGATACCATAGCGCGCGAGTTGTCCGCGTAGCATGTGAGTTGATCGTGCGGATCCAGGGATTGATATTATGGCACGTGAGTTGTCCATGCAGCACGTGAGTTGTCCGTGCTTAGTTCTTGGGCTTTGGGAGCCCCTCCGGAGTCTGTACACACCCTCGGTGAGCGCAGGTACCTATTGAGTGTTGAATGCTGAGTGCGAGTGCCGAGTGCTGAGTGGTGGAGTGACATTGCTGTGAGGATTCATTATTTTTGTTGCTGCTGCATTTTACCCGTTAATTTCTTTGTAGCATTTATTGAGTTGATGGAATTTACCTGTTTATTTCTGTTTATTTTAAATTATGATAAAGAAATAATTGAATTGTTTTACTTAGCCCGTCACTATTACTCGGTTCCTTAGTTATTTCTGTTACAAATGAGTCGGTTGTACTCATACTACACCCTGCACTTTATGTGGAGATCTAGGTGAGTTAGAGTGCGGTGATCATTGAGTTCAGGCCGGCTATCGTTGGAGAATTCAAGGTAGCTGCTAGCGTCCGCAGGATCTTGTTACTCCTTTTATCATTTCTTCTTTTGGACTGTATTGACAGTTAGAAAGTTTTATTTCTTAGTTCATAGATTTAGACGCTCATGACTTAGTGACACCCCGATATTTGGGGCTCGTTTCCGTATTTTCTATAATTATATTTAGAGTTGATTTAGTTTATAAAAAATTCAAATGTTGGAAATGTTTTATTAAATTTTTATAATCGATTTAGTAGTAATATTTTGTGAAATAGGCTGACTTGTAACACGATAGGCGCCATCACGACCATGGTTAGATTTTGGGTCCTGACAAGTTGGTATTATAGCCTAGGTTACATAGGTCTCACGAGTCATGAGCAGGTTTAGTAGAGTCTTGCTGATCGGTACGGAGACGTCTGTACTTATCTTCGAGAGGCTGCCGAACCCTGAGAAAAATTTCACTTTCTTATATTCTATCATGCAGAATTGATTCAGCTTGAAACATAACTCTTTGAATTCCTTCCACGCATTCGTATACGCATATGAGCACTCGGTATCAGTTGTGTATCGTCGGCTTGTGATTCCATGAATGATGTTTGAGATGTGTATTCCGTGTTCTGGTGATGGGCCAGTCTGGAGGACTTGAGGCCAGGTTTAGATCCCAACTTAGGCTCGGTATCTTCAGTTGTAACATTATGGTTATGGTGGTTCTTGTTGAACTTGCAATATGGTTCTCTTCCTTAATACATCTCCCATATTTGGGTACACGGATTGCGCAGTGGTGGCTGGAGTTATATCGATGTGGCGTGTCTGTGGGATAGCTGTGTTGAATAATATAAGGTCATTAGACCTAGAATGGGTACCATTAGGCTTGATTATGGTAGATTCAAAAGGGTTATGGTTTTGGTTGGGGCGAGAGAGCTCCATGGCTGGTTGATTTGATGAGTGGTTATGAGTTTTTTATTGTTTCTTTCATCATTGGCAGTGTACGAAGGTTGTGGAATGAGGTTCTATTGATTGTGGGGTATTATACTAGTACTTGGTTGGTTTGGAGTAGTTACTGTGATAAGGAATGGTGCTACGAGTGGGGCGAGTTGTGTAATATGTTGGGTGATTATATCTGTGATTATAGTTATAGCTCGATGTAGCTTGTTTAGACTCATACATTGTGTAAATGTAAGATTCGTTTCTTAAAAAGAAATTATGAAGGTTGGGAATTGAATTCCAAGGTTTTTGGGCTAAGGCTAAATTAAGGATTTCCAGTTGTATTGTGTTGTCAGGCCTATGGGGAATAGGGTTACATGGGATCACCCCCGGGTACGCGCGTGGTAAGATGGAATAGTGATTTGATGGCTAGGAACAACTCTTGGCACGTTCGAGGACGACGTTTGTTTAAGAGGGGAAGGATGTAACGACCCGGTCAGTCGTTCTAAGAGTTATAGCAATGTTTCTCCCCATTTCTGCTTCTTTATGTGTTGTTCAGCTATGTTGGGTTGTATCGAGTTGGTAGGTTTGGGTTCAGAGTAGTTTTAGAATGAAATAAACACTTAGTCTCTTAGTTAGAAAGCTAAGTTAGAAAAGTCAATCGGAAGTTGACTTATGAGTAAACGAATTTGGATTTGTATTTTTATGATTCAGTTAGCTTCGTTGGGTGATTTTAGACTTAGGAGTATGTCAGGAATGTAATTTGGAGGTCCGTGGTAGAATTAGGCTTGAATTGACGAAAGTTAGAAATTTGGAGATTTCGGTCGGCATTGGAAAATTAGGTATCGGGGTAGGAATGAAATTTCGGAAGTTGGAGTAGGTTCGTAGTGTCATTTGTGACGTGTGTGCAAAAGGTTTAGGTCATTCGGACGTGGTTTGATAGGTTTCGGCGTCGTTGGCGAATTTTGGAAGTTTAGTAGTTCTTAGGCTTGAATCCGAGGTTGAATTAGTGTTTTGGTATTGTTTTGGGCGTTCCGAAGGTTCGACTAAGTTCTGGTAGTGGTATATGACTTGTTGGAATTATTGGTTGAGGTCCCAAGGGCCTCGGGTGGGTTTTAGATGGTTATCGGGTTGAATTTGTGAAGTTTGAATTGTTGAAACTTTGCTGGTTTAATTCTTCTGGTGTGGCCGCAGGTGCGGAGGGCATGTCGCAGATGCGGATTTTGGACAATTGGGCTTGGTCACAGATGCGGAAGTGAGGTCGCACCTGCGAGTCTGCAGGTGCGAAGGGGTAGCCGCAGGTGCAAAGCCTGGCCGGTTAAGTGGTTTCCACAGAGCGCACCTGGGACCACAGATGCAGAAGCGCGGGTGCAAGAAAGGGTCCGCAGGTGCGGAATCCCTGGGGCAGAACCTATATAAGTTGCACTTCGTGAATGTTTGCCCTTTTTCCACCATTGTTGAACGGTTTTGAGCTTTGGGGTAGTGTTTTTCAAGGGAGAATCACGAGACATCAATGAGGTAAGTCGCTTGGGTTTATTTACACGCGTTTATGATGTTTTTCCACTGATTAGCCATGAAATTAGTAGGGGTTTAGGGTGAAATTGAGGGAGTTAGGGTTTGAGTTTTGGAGAGTTTTAAGTGAGGATTTGAGGGACCAAACAGAGTCTGATTTTAATGAATTTTATATGGTTATACTCGGGAGAGGACGAGGATTATTATACTGGCATTTTTGACTAGTTTCGAGATGTAGGCTCGGGGCCGGGTTTTTTGCCGATTTCATAATTTTGGCCTATTTATGTAGTTTTTCTTATGGAATTCGATTCTTTAGCCTATGTTGATAGTATTATTATGGTTATGGATAGATTCGGAGCTTTTGGAGACCGAGTCCAGAGATGAGGGCATCCCGAAGTAGGATTTTACGTTGTTAAGGTAAGTAACAGTTTTAATTCTAGCTTTGAGAGTATAAACCCGAAGATTTGACATCACGTGATTGCTTGGAAGTGATACTCACGCTAGGTGATGGGCGTGTGGGTGTGCATTGCGAGGGATTGAGACTTGGTCCATCCCGTGAGGCCTAATGGCTATTATCTGTGGTTATGTGTTTATTTGTTGTTGAACTTGTTTGCCTTCATGTTAGAGATCATGCTTAGGATTTTATTCATACTCACATTATTTGCACTCAGTCATAGATATTATTGTACATGTTTACCTCAGTCCCTATGATTTTGCTGATATGTTGTGATATTTGGCGTGTGTTGTGTTTCCCTTATTTGTTGTTGATGGTGAGGCTAGAGAGGTACATGACTGAGTGAGGGCGAGGGCCTGTTGTAAGGTATTTGATTGAGGCATGTGAGTTGTCCGTGCGGATCCAGATATTGATACCATAGCGTGTGAGTTGTCCGCGTAGCACGTGAGTTGACCGTACGGATTCAGGGTTTGATATTATGGTACGTGAGTTGTCCGTGCGGCACATGATTGAGTGTGTACACACCCCCAGTGAGCGCAGGTACCTATTGAGTGTTGAGTGTTGAGTGCGAGTGCCGAGAGCCGAGAGCCGAGTGCTGAGTGATGGAGTGATATTGCTGTGAGGATTCATTGCTTTTACTATTGCTGCATTTTACCCGTTAATTTCTTTGTAGCATTTATTGAGTTGATGGAATTTACCTGTTTATTTCTGTTTATTTTAAATTGTGATAAAGAAATATTTGAATTGTTCTACTTAGCTTGTCACTACTACTCAGTTCCTTAGTTATTTCTGTTACTACTGAGTCGGTTGTACTCATACTACACCCTGAACTTTATGTGCATATCCAGGTGAGTTAGAGCGCTGCGATCGTTGAGTTCAGGCCGGCTATCGTTGGAGACTGCAAGGTAGCTGCTAGCGTCCGCATGACCTTGTTACTCCTTTTATCATTTCTTCTTTTGGACTGTATTGGCAGTTAGACAGTTTTATTTCTTGGTTCATAGATTTAGACGCTCATGACTTAGTGACACCCCGATGTTTGGGGCTCATTTCTGTATTTTCTATAATTATATTTAGAGTTGATTTAGTTTATGAAAAATTCAAATATTGGAAATATTTTATTAAATTCTTATAATCGATTTAGTAGTAATATTTTGGTAAATAGGCTTGCCTTGTAACACGATAGGCGCCATCACGACCATGGTTAGATTTTGGGTCGTGACAAAATGGTATCTATTAATTTCATATTTAAATATTATGTTAATGTAATAATATTACTAAAAAACTGAAATTAGCGACGAACAAATTTGGTAGCTAAACTGCAAAATGTATTGCTAATCCTATTTAGAAACAAATTAATGACAGAATATTAAAAAATTCTGGTAGCGACAGATCCGTGACGAACTTCGTAGCTAAATCCAGATTTTTTGTTACTATTGATTTCAACATTAGAAAATTATTACAGTTGACTGAAGACCTACGTGTAATGCACGTACATAGAAACTAGTTATATTAAAAGTACGAAGGCCCTTAGTGAAATGTCGTTCTCAATCGCTGCCAACTTTTTATTAGGTTTGATTTTTCGATTATAAATCGAGTTTCAGTTGGCCATCTTCTTATATGGTTGGTTTTCAATTTTAAATTGAGTTTCTCTTTTAGTTTTTGGCTTTCCTAGAGTTAAATTTCATTGTAATCATAAGTTTTCTTTTTGGTCTAAATTGTTATTTTTCTGGTAATGAGTATGTATTCTCGTGATTCATGGGTGAATGATCCTTCTTGGTGTGATAACCTTGCTTATAGATACAACTACTGAAGTGGCGAAGTGATGGACAAGATTAGTTTCTGACACATAGTTGCCAAGATTAGTGTAACGACCCGGCTGGCCGGTCGCGTGAGGACAATTGTGATCACGTAGGTGTGAGCAGCTAGTGCATCGCGTTCGCGTGAGGTGTTACGCGTTCGCGTAGAGTAAATTTCTGAGGGAGCGAAGTTGTTCTTCGCGATCGAGAGGCCATTTCCGTGATCGCAATTAAGGAAATCTAGGCAGTAGTGTTAAATTTCAAAATCGAGGGTTTGAACCCATTTTTCCTATTTTGAGCTAGAGACCACGGATTTAGGCGATTTTTCAAAAGATTTTTAGGGAGTTGATTGGGGTTAAGTGTTTCTCACTTGATTTTGGTTAAATTCCATGATTATATCTTGATTTTTATCATCTAAATTGTGATTTGGGGTGAAGAATTAGGGAAAAAGTAGAAGAGTTCTTGAGATGGAATTTTGAGGTTTTGAAGGGGATTTTGTTATCGGATTTTGGTAAATTTGGTATGACTAGACTCGTGAATGAATGGACTTTCGGGTTTTGTGACTTTTGTTGGATTTCGAGACGTGGCCTTGGGGGCTGGGTTTGGGCCTATTTCAGATTTTAGCTATAATTTGGTATTTTTCTAGTGGAATTGATCCCTTTAGCCTATTTTGATCGTATTGTATTGTGTGTGGCTAGATTCGGGATGCTCGGAGGCCGATTCGAGAGGCAAGGGCATTGCGGAGTAGAGATTTGCTCGGATTGAGGTAAGTAACGGTTGTAAATCTGGTCCTGAGGGTATGAAACCCCAGAATTTTGTATCCTTTTACTATTTGGAGGTGGCGCACATGCTAGGTGACGGGCGTGTAGGCATGCACCATTGGGGATTGTGACTTGGTTCGTTCCGTATAAACTATAAAGTTGAATATTTTGTTGAAACTGTATGATTCTTATGTGTTTTAGAAAGAATTTCTGTAAGTCAGGCTGGATGTTATGTTTAGGCCTTATGCGAGTGTTGTTTGGACCCTTAGAGGTCTTTTCTTGCTATCCTCTCTTTGTTTTTGACTAAAAATCTATACTCAATCATGTTTATACATATTTACAGCATAACTCAGTCTCTATTACTCTATTTTAATGCATCATATAAATGTTGTTTGGGCTGAATACTTTGTTTTCTGAGAGCCCGAGAGGCTGGAGAGGTTTATGCTTGAGTGAGGCCGAGGGCCTTATTAGTGAGGATATTTATGGGATCGGGCTGCACGCCGCAACATGTTTGATATAGGCCGAGGGCCTCATTGATTTATGCCATGATTGGCTTGATATAGCGCTTGGGCTGAAGGAGCCCCTCCGGAGTCTGTACATACCCCTAGTTAGCGCAGGTACCTACTGAGTGCCGAGTGCCGAGTGTTGAGTGACTGAGAGGCATGAGTGATGGTGAGGTCTGTCCGAGGGGCTGTATACGAGTGATTGTGAGGTTTGCCCGAGGGGCTGTATATGAGTGATGTTGCCCGATGGGCTGATTATGATTTCATTATTTTTGCTCACCTTTGCATTGAGCCTTTGTTTGAAAACTGTTGAAAGATGTCTTTAAATGATTTTACTAGAACTGGATTTAAAAGAGCTGATTTGATTCAAACTCTGGTTTTAAAAGCATGCTGTATTTTTCTGAATTTTTGTGATATGAATTTTACTTGCATTATTGCTCGTCACTACTTCTCAGTCTTTATATACTGTTGTTACTTACTAAGTTGGCGTACTCACGTTACTCCATGCACCTTATGTGCAGATCCAGGCGTATTTGGACACGGTAGCGGCAGTTGACTATTCCGGTTGTAGATTTTCTCGGGGATAGCAAGGTAGCTGCCTGGCGATCGCAGCCCTGCACTTCTCCCTCTTATCTTCCTTTAGTTGTATTTAGCTATTTTCCAGACTATGTTAGTCTCGATATTCTCAGACAAATTATAGTAGATGCTCATGACTAGTGACACCCCGATGCCGGGCTTTTCTTTTCCGCACTTTTATTTTGATTTGAACTCCTTTACGAAGGTTTTATGTTAAATAGCCTTGAAATTATCTTTGAAACAAAAATATCAGTTTGTTTTGGAAATGAGTCGGCTTGCCTAGTTCCACGACAGGGTTAGTTTGGGTCGTGATAAGTTGGTATTAGAGCCTGGGTTACATAGGTCTCACGAGTTATGAGCGGGTTTAGTAGAGTCTTGTGGATTGGTACGGAGATGTCTATACTTATTTTCGAGAGGCTACAAAACCCTTAGGAAACTCCACATTCTTGAATTCTTGTCGTGCGAATCTGTTGATTCTAGTAGCTAAACTTTTGTTGTTTTATTCTCTCACAGATGGTGAGGACTCGCACTACCGGACAGGAGGACCAATCACCAGTACCGCTAGGGCCGCCAAAGGCCGAGGCCGAAGTCAAAGTCATGGTAGGGGTAGAGGTGCAGCCCGCACAGCAGCTGGGGCAGTACCTGCAGACCCACCAGTTACCCCAGATCAGGATCAAATCCCAGTTGTTGATGCCCCAGCTCAGGCACCACCTTTGCCTATTGTGATTCCAGACCTTCAAGAGGCCCTAGCTCAGATTCTGACAGCGTGTACCGGCCTTGCTCAAGCGGTCTCTATTTCGATGGCCGTAGCCACTTCTCAGGCCGGGGGAGGCACTCAGACTCCCGCCGCTCGCACACCCGAGCAGGTTGTTCTTTGACTTCCGACACGGGGGGCACCACCAGCCCAGTCGGTTGCAGTTGCTCAGGACTATGTGGTTTCTTCTATGCTTGAGAATGATCAGCATAGGTTGGAGAGGTTTGGGAGACTCCAGTCTCCACCTTTTAGTGGCATAGAGAGAGAGGATGTCCAGGACTTCTTGGACAGGTGTTGACTCCGTACAGCTGGTATTCTGGAGACTTATGGGGTCTCATTCACTACTTTTTAGTTTTTGGGGGCTGCATTCAGATGGTGGGAGACTTATGAGAGGCGTAAGCCTATTGGTGCAGCACCCCTTACTTGGCAGCAGTTCTCCGTGGTCTTTTTGGAGAAGTTCGTGTCTCAGTCCCACAGAGAGGAGCTGCGCAGACAGTTTGAGTAGCTTCACCAGGGTGATATGTCTGTGACACAGTATGATATGCGGTTCTCCGAGTTGGCCCATCATGTGATCTGATTTGTTCCCACATACCGAGAGAGGAGCAGGAGGTTTATAGATGGCCTCGGTTTTCAGCTTTGGTTGCTTATGACCAGAGAGAGAGTGTCTGGTGCTACTTTTGATGAGGTTGTAGACATTGCTCGACAAATTGAGATGGTTCGCAGTCAGGAGAAGGTTGAGAGGGAGGCCAAGAGGACTCGTGGTCAGGGTGGATTAAGTGGTGCTCCTCATGGGGGTCAGTTCTAGCACGGCAGAGGCAATCCATTCAAGCATGCTCAGTCAGCTCGCCCAATTCACTGTGGTGCATCATCGGGACATGGTTCTCACATTTCTCATTAGTGCCACTCATCATTTAGTGCCCTCCCAGCCTAGAGTTTGTCCCGTGCTCCATCAGTTCAGGGCTCATCCATGTCAGGTTCTTCTTCCACTTACCCTGGTGCTAGGGGTTCCCTTCAGTCCCCGTCACCAGCACCAGGGAGTTGTTTTTAGTGTGGGAAGTTTGGGCATATGTGGAGGCAGTGTCCTCGTCGTCATGGAGGTCTATCTCAGTAGAGGAGTCAGCCTTTGACTTCAGCACCAATTACTTCACCACCCGCCCAATCAGCTCGGGGTGGAGGTTAGTCAACTAGGGGTCACCCTAGAGGGGGAGGCAGATCAGGGGGTGGCCAAGCCCGTTTCTATGCCCTACCTGCCAGACCAGATGCTATTGCTTCAGATGCTGTGATTACAGGTATTGTCTCAGTTTGTCGCAGAGATGCCTCTGTATTATTTGACCCTGGTTCCACTTATTCATATGTTTCCTCATATATTTCTCATGTTATGGATATGCCCCGTGATTCTTTAGTTTCATCTGTTTATGTATCTACTCCTGTGGGCGACACTATTGTTGTGGACCGCGTATATCGATCATGTGTGGTGACTATTGGGTGTTTGGAGACCCGAGTGGACCTTTTGCTACTCAGTATGGTTGACTTTGATGTGATATTGGGTATGGATTGGTTATCTCCATGTCATGTTGTTCTAGATTGTCACGCTAAGACTGTGACGTTGGCGATGTCGGTATTTCCGAGGGTTGAGTGGAGCGGTTCTATAGATTATGTACCTAGTAGGGTAATTTCATATTTGAAGGCTCAGCGTATGGTTGAGAAGGGTTGCCTTTCTTATTTGGCGTTTATGAGGGATGTTAGTGCAGAGACTCCTGCCATTGATTCTGTTTCGGTGGTACGTGATTTTTCGGATGTGTTTCCTGCAGACCTGCCAGGCATGCCGCCTGACAGGGATATTGACTTTGGTATTGATTTGGTGATGGTCACTCAGCCCATTTCTATTCCACTGTATCATATGGCGCCGACAGAGTTGAAGGAGTTGAATGAACAGCTTCAGGAACTCCTTAATAAGGGGTTTATTCGGCCTAATGTGTCACCTTGGGGTGCACCGGTTCTATTTGTAAAGAAGAATGATGGTTCCATAAGGATGTTCATTGATTACAGGCAGTTGAACAAGGTCTTACTCAAGAACAAGTATCCTTTGCCTCGTATTGATGATTTATTTGACCAGCTTCAGGGAGTGAGGGTGTTCTCCAAGATTGATTTGAGGTCCGGGTATCACCAGCTGAAGATTCGGGATTCGAATATTCTTAAGACAGATTTTAGGACCTGTTATGGCCATTTTGAGTTCTTGGTGATGTCTTTTGGGCTGACCAATGCCCTAACAGCGTTCATGCATTTGATGAACAGTGTATTCCAGTCCTATTTGGACTCATTCGTTATTGTATTCATTAATGACATCCTGGTGTACTCTCATAGCCAGGAGGAGCATGCCCAGCACTTGCGGATTGTATTACAGAGATTGAGGGAAGAGAAACTTTACGCAAAGTTCTCCAAGTGTGAGTTTTGGCTCGGTTCAATAGCATTCTTGGGGCACGTGGTGTCCAGTGAGGGTATTCAGGTGGATCCGAAGAAGGTAGAGGCATTGTAGAGTTGGCCTAGACCGTCCTCAGCCACGGAGATTAGGAGTTTCCTTGGTTTGGCAGGCTATTACCGTCGCTTTGTGGAGGAATTTTCATCTATTGCATCGCCTTTGACCAAATTGACCCAAAAGGGTGCTCCATTCAGGTGGTCGGATGAGTGTGAGAAGAGCTTTCAAAAGCTCAATAATTCTTTGACCACAGCTCTAGTGTTAGTTCTGCCATCAGCTTTAGGTTCTTACACCGTGTATTGTGATGCCTCGAGGGTAGGTATTGGTTGGGTTCTGATGCAGGAGGGTAGGGTGATTGCCTATGTCTCGTGCAAGTTGAAGACCATGATAAGAACTATCATGTCCATAATCTTGAGTTAGCAGACATTGTTCACGCCTTGAAGATTTGGCGGCATTATTTGTATGGGGCTAAATGTGAGATCTATACTGATCACCGGAGTCTGCAACATCTGTTTAAGCAGAAGGATCTTAATTTGCGTCAGCGGAGTTAGTTGGAACTTCTTAAGGACTATGATATCACTATTTTGTACCATCTGGGGAAGGCCAATGTGGTGGCCTATGCTTTGAGTCGCCGGACGGAGAGTTTGGGGAGTTTAGCGTATCTTCCAGCAACAGAAATACCTTTGGCATTGGATGTTCAGGCCTTAGCGGGCCAGCTTGTGAGATTGGATATTTCGGAGCCGAGTCGGGTGTTGGCTTGCATGGTCTCCAGGTCTTCTCTTTATAACTGTATTAGGGAGCGTCAATATGATGACCCATACTTACTCGTTCTTCAGGACAGGGTTCGGAGAGGTGGTGCTAGAGATATGACTATTGGTGATGACGGCGTGTTGAGGATGCAGGGCCGGATATGTGTGCCTAATGTAGATGGGCTTCGGGAGTTAATTCTTGAGGAGGCCCACAGCTCGCAGTATACCATCCATCCGGGTGCCGCAAAGATGTACCAGCATTTGAGGCAGCACTATTGGTGGAGGAGAATGAAGAAGGATATAGTTGGGTTTGTGGCTCGGTGTCTTAACTGTCAGCAGGTTAAGTATGAACATCAGAGGCCGGATGTCTTGCTTCAGAGGTTAGATATCCTAGAGTGGAAGTGGGATAGAATCACCATGGACTTCGTAGTTGGGCTCCTACGGACTTTGAGGAAGTTCGATGCTATTTGGGTGATTGTGGATCGGCTGACTAAGTCTGCGCACTTCATTCATGTTGGTACTACTTACACTTCAGAGCGGCTGGCCGAGATTTATATTCGAGAGATTGTTCGTCTACATGGTGTCCCAGTTTCCATCATTTCAAATAGAGGTACTCAGTTCACATCGCAGTTTGCGAGAGTCATGCAGCGAGTGTTGGGTACTCTGGTTGAGTTGAGCATAGATTTTCATCCTCATACGGACGGGCAGTCCGAGCGCACTATTCAGATATTGGAGGACATGTTGCGCGCTTGTGTCATTGACTTTGGGGGTTCATGGGATCAGTTTCTGCCACTCGCGGAGTTTGCATATAACATCAATTATCAGTCAACATTCAGATGGCTTCATACAAGGCTTTATATGGGAGGCAGTGTAGATCTCCAGTAAGATGGTTTGAGCTGGGTGAGGCTAGGCTCTTGGGTACAGACTTGGTCCAGGATGCATTTGATAAGGTAAAATTGATTCAGGAGCGGCTTCGCACGGCGCAGTCTGGGTAGAAGAGCTACACGGACAGAAAGGTCTGTGATGTGTCTTTTATGGTTTGGGAGAAAGTTTTGCTGAAGGTATCACCCGTGAAGGGTGTTATGAGGTTTGGGAAGAGGGGCAAGTTGAGCCCCCGGTTTATTGGGCCTTTTGAGGTGCTTCAGAGGATAGGGGAGGTGGCTTATAAGCTTGCCTTGCCACCCAACTTGTCGAGTGTGTATCCAGTGTTTCATGTTTCCATGCTCCGAAAGTATGTTGGTGATCCGTCCCATGTTTTGGACTTCAGCACGGTTCAGTTGGAGGGTGATATGACTTATGATGTAGAGCTGGTGGCTATTTTGGATCGGCAGATTCGGAAGTTGAGGTCAAAGGATATAGCTTCGGTGAAGGTGCAATGGAAAGGTCAGCCTGTGGAGGAGGCTACTTGGGACACCGAGCGGGAGATGCGGAGCTGATATCCACACCTATTTGAGACTCTGGGTATGTTTCTAAACCCGTTCAAGGATGAATGATTGTTTAAGAGGGAGAGGATGTAACGACCCAGCCGGTCATTTCATCAATTATAGCCATGTTTTCCCCATTTATGCTTCATTTTGTGCTTTTCAGCTATATTATGATATATCGAGTTAGTTGGTTCGGGTTCGAGGTGGTTTCGGAGAGGATTGAGACACTTAATCTCTAAAGTATAAGCTTAAGTTGGAAACATCAACCGTATATTAACTTATGTATAAACGACCTCAGATTTGAATTTTGATAGTTCTGTTAGCTCCGTTGGGTGATTTTGGACTTAGGAGCGCGTCCGGAATGTGATTTGGAGGTCCGTGGTAGAATTAGGCTTGAATTGGCGAAAGCTAGAATTTTGGCGGTTTTAGCCGGTAGTGGAAATTTTGATAACTAGGTCAGATTGGATTTCCGGAAGTTGGAGTAGGTTCATGGTTTCATTTCAGACATGTGTGCAAAATTTGAGGTCATTTAGATGTGATTTGGTAGGTTTCGGCATCGTTGGTGGAATTCGGAAGTTTAGAAGTTCTTAGGCTTGAATCTGGGGGTAATTTGGTGGTTTGATGTTGTTTTGAGTGATTCGAAGGTTCGACTAAGTTTGTATGGTATTTTAGGATTAGTTGGTATGTTTGGTTGAGATCCCGGGGGCCTCAGGCGTGCTACGGATGCTCAACGGGTCATTTTTGGACTTAGGGAGTTGGATGATTTTCTGGTGTTATTACAGACATTTTTCTTCATCGCGTTCGCAAGGGAGATCTCGCGATCGCGTAGGTCATCTGAGAGGTCAACTAAAATTGCTCTTCGTGTTCGCGAAGATGAAGATGCGATTGCGTAAGGTTATCAGGCAATGCACCGCGAATGCGTGGGCTAGGCCGCGTTCACGAAGAAGAAGTGAGGCAGCAGTGGAGTTTGAGTGTTACTCTTCGCAGTCGCGTGGGGACAATTGCTATCGCGTAGGTGTGAGCAGCTAGTGCATCACGTTCGCGTGAGGTGTTACGCGTTCACGTAGAGTAAATTTATGAGGGAGCGAAGTTGTTCTTCGCGATCGCGAGGTCATTTCCGCGATCGCGATTAAGGAAATCTGGGCAACAGTGTTAAATTTCAAAATAGAGGGTTTGAACCCATTTTTCATATTTTGAGCTAGAGACCACGGATTTAGGCAATTTATGAAGGGATTTTCATGGAGTTGATTGGGGTAAGTATTTCTCACTTGATTTTGGTTAAATTCCATGATTATATCTTGATTTGTATCATCTAAATTATGGTTTAGGGTGAAATATTGGGGAAAGAGTAGAAGAGTTCTTGAGATGGAATTTTGAGATTTTGAAGGGGAGTTTCTTGTCGAATTTTGGTATATTTAGTATGACTAGACTCGTGAGTGAATGGGCTTTCT
Source organism: Nicotiana tomentosiformis (assembly GCF_000390325.3). Classification (NCBI taxonomy): domain Eukaryota; kingdom Viridiplantae; phylum Streptophyta; class Magnoliopsida; order Solanales; family Solanaceae; genus Nicotiana; species Nicotiana tomentosiformis. The sequence continues at coordinate 14,845,982 of NC_090813.1, read as the reverse complement.
GGTTTTGTGACTTTTGTGGGATTTCGAGACGTGGGCCCGGGGGCCGGGTTTGGGCCGAATTCTGATCTTGGCTATAATTTGGTATTTTACTTGTGGAATTGATCCCTTTAGCCTATTTTGATCGTATTGTATTGCTTGTGGCTGGATTCGGGATGCTCGGAGGCCGATTCGAGAGGCAAGGGCATTGTGGAGTAGAGATTTGCTCGGAATGAGGTAAGTAATGGTTGTAAATCTGGTCCTGGAGGTGGCGCACATGTTAGGTGACGGGCGTGTGGGCGTGCACCGTTGGGGATTGTAACTTGGTCCGTCCCGTATCAACTGTAAAGTTGAATATTTTGTTGAAACTATATGATTCTTATGTGTTTTAGAAAGAATTTCTATAAGTCAGGTTGGATGCCATGTTTAGGCCTTATGCCAGTGTTGTTTGGACCCTTAATGGTCTTTTCTTACTATCCTCTCATTGTTTTTGATTAAAAATCTATACTTAGTCATGTTTATACATATTTACAGCATAACTCAGTCGCTATTACTCTATTTTGATGCATCATATAAATGTTGTTTGGGCTGAATACTTTATTTTCTGAGAGCCTGAGAGGCTGGAGAGGTTTATGACTGAGTGAGGCCGAGGTCCTGATTTGTGAGGATATTTATGGGATCGGGCTGCATGCCGAAACATGTTTGATATAGGCCGAGGGCCTCATTGATTTATGCCATGATTGGCTTGATATAATGCTTGGGCTGAAGGAGCCCCTCCGGATTCTGTACACACCCTCAGTGAGCGCAGATACCTACTGAGTGCCGAGTGCTGAGTGACTGGGAGGCATGAGTGATGGTGAGGTCTGCTCGAGGGGATGTATACGAGTGATTGTGAAGTCTTCCCGAGGGGTTGAATATGAGTGATGTTGCCCAAGGGGCTAATTATGATTTCATTATTTTTGCTCACCTTTGCATTGAGCCTTTGTTTGAAAACTGTTGAAAGATATCTTTAAATGATTTTACTGGAACTGGATTTAAAAGAGTTGATTTGATTCAAACTCTGGTTTTAAAAGCATGTTGTATTTTTCTGAATTTTTGTAATATGAATTTTACTTGCATTATTGCTCGTCACTACTTATCAGTCTTTATATACTGTTGTTACTTACTAAGTTGGCGTACTCACGTTACTCCCTGCACCTTGTATGCAGATCCAGGTGTATCTGGACACGGTAGCGGCTGTTTACTATTCCGGTTGCAGATTTTCTCGGGGATAGCAAGGTAGCTGCCTGGCTATCACAGCCCTGCTCTTCTCTCTCTTATCTTCCTTTAGTTGTATTTAGCTATTTTCCAGACTATGTTAGTCTCGATATTGTCAGACAAATTATAGTAGATGCTCATGACTAGTGACACCCCGATGTCAGGCTTTTGTCCGCAATTTTATTTTGATTTAAACTCCTTTACGAAGGTTTTTATGTTAAATAGCCTTGAAATTATCTTTGAAATGAAAATATCGGCTTGTTTTGGAAATGAGTCGGCTTGCCTAGTTCCACGATAAGCGACATCACGACAGGGTTAGTTTAGGTCGTGACAGTTAGGGGGTTCCAGTTTTCCAACTTTTAAATTTAATACTTTGAAAATATATGACGGGCCATAATATAATATGACATAAATATTATCAATTTTTTTTACTTATTATATCTATTCGTATTTCAAATATTACGTATAAATGTAACTTTGTCGGTATTTAACCCTATGAAAACTAGATTATTCCTTCAATATAAATACAGGTAAAAATTATATTATATATAAAAGCACGAAGACCTTAGTGAAATGTCGTTCATCTTTTTTACCTTTAAAAATAGATTTCAAATTGGACGAAATAGTAATTTCAGTTATTTTCCAACTATTTAGAATTTTGAAATCAACTAAAATTTTAGTTAATGTTTTTTTCCTTATTTGAATATGTAGGAAATTCTAATATTTAATTTGCGATGTTCCAATATAAATTCCTTCCTTATATTTAATTAGGGTTAATATAGCGCATCTATTAAAGAACTTCAGCAATGATAACAATCTTGAATAACTTATTTAAGAGATCACTATTGCACGATTTCTCAATCGCTGCCAACTTCTCATTAGGTTTTATTTTTCGATTATAAATTGAGTTTTAGTTGGCCATTGTCATGACCCCATATTCCCTCTATAGGATATCGTGATGGCACCTAGTCTTTAAGACTAGGTAAGTCTATAAATACGGAATAACAATAGAAATATGAAATAAATAAATCTGCAATTCACTTAATTCCAATTGCAAAAACTCGGTAGAAATAAGTCACAAGCTTCTAAGAATTTATCTTCGATGTATCTATATATCAGTGTAATGACCCAACCAGTCATTTTTACATTTAGAACCTCGTTCCCTAAAATAAAACTTCTCATATATGCTTTTAATGATTTATGACTTGCGAGGATGGTTGGTTCGGGATTTGGAAGTGTTTGGGTTGAAATCGGAACACTTGGTTCCTTAAGTTGGCTTTAAAAGGCCAAGTTTGACTTCGGTCAACATTTTGAGAAAACGACCCCGGAATAGAATTTTGCCGATTCCAACAGCTCCATATGGTGATTTTAGACTTAGGAACGTGCTCGGAAATTTTATTTGGAAGTCCGTAGTTAAATTAGGCTTGAAATGGCTAAAATAGGAATTTAAGTTTGGAAGTTTGACCGGGGAGTTGACTTTTTGATATCGGAGTCGGAATCCAGTTCCAAAAAATTTTATAGCTCCGTTATGTTATTTATGACTTGTGTGCAAAATTTGAGATCAATCGGACTTGATTTGATAGGTTTCGACATCGAATGTAGAAGTTGGAAATTCTAAGTTTCATTAAGCTTGAATTGGAACATGATTCGTAATTTTAGCGTCATTTTATGTGATTTGAGATTTCAAATATGTTCTTATGATGTTTTAGGACTTGTTGGTATATTTGGTTGAGGTCCCGAGGGCTTCGAGTGAGTTTCGGATGGTTAACGGATTAAAAGTTGGACTTAAAAAGTTGCTGCAATTTTTCCTCTTCTGTTGGACATTCTGGGCTGTGATCGAGCCCAGAAATCGAGCCCAGGGTTGACGAGGCTCAGGCTCGAGCTTGTGTATCGAAGCCACGATCGAAGGTCCAGCTCGAGGGCCATGATCGAAGGCAAGGCTCGAGGGCCAGGATCAAGACCCAAGATCGAGGGTCACGATCGAAGGCACAGGCTCAATGCCATGATTGAGGCCATGACCGAGTCCGAGGCTCGAGGCCATAATCGAGGCCATGACCGAAGCCCAGGCTCGAGGTCCACGATCGAAGACACGATCGAAGCCCAATTCCGAAGGCTGCCTCGGCAGTTTATAAAAGAAGGCATTCGTCTCATTTGCCATTTTTGACGAACTTGGGCTTGAGCAGAGGCGACTTTTGACAGCTTTTAAAAGGGAAAAATATCGGGGTAAGTGATTCTAACTCGGATTTGGTCTACATATACAAGTATATCATTGTTTTCACTATAAATTAGTATTTTGAGATTGAAAGTTGAGAAATATTTTAGAAATCTCATAGAAACGGATTTTTGAGATTTCAGTATCGATTCGGAGTCGGATTTGAGTGAAACTGGTGTGGTTGGACTCGTAATTGAATGGGTTGTCGAATTTTGTAACTTTTGCCGGATTCCGAGATGTGGGCCCCACTGACAAAATTTTAATTAATTTCAGATTTTTATTGAAAATGTAGTATTTTCTTATAGAATTGATTCCTATAAATTTTAGTGATTGTATCGAATTAGTTTGGTTAGATTTGAGCCAATCGAAGTTGGATAATCGAGGAAAAGGCCTACTAGTGGATTAAATTGGAGCAAGACGAGGTAAGTCTCTTGTCTAATTTTGTGAGGGTAAAATTACCCCATAGTTGATTAAATTAAATAATCATTGCTAATTGTGGGGGCTACGTACGCACGAGATGACGAGAGTCCGTGCGTAGCTACTATTAATGCTAAAGTCCGGGTAGTTTAGGACTCAAAAGCATGAATTACTTGTGTAAATGGTAGTCTTTACTTAATTAAATTATTTGATATATTTATATATATGTTGTGAATTGTTAGATAAAAATATTAAAGGATGGAAATCTCATATGCTTGAATTTTCTGTTTAAAATAATTAATTGTTAAAAAGAATTGTTCATCCTCTCGAATTTATCTTATAATAAACATACTATCATTCTTGGAGGTACATAACAAAAATGTCCTCCTTTCTTGTGGAGCGGGCCGAACGCCTCAGCAAGATAGATGTATCTATGGATCGTGTCGCACGTCCCTCGGCAGTGTACACGACACTCTGGATCGGGCCAAATGACCTTGGCAGAAATCGTGCTTGATAATAATAATAATTACACGATACTTGGACAGTTTATTGCAACTTGTAAAGCTATTTGACAAATTAGAAATTTATTGAAATTGAATTGCAGCTTGTAAAGCTATTTGATAAATTGGAAGTTTTATTGAAATTGAAAGATTTAATTAATAGATTGGAAATTGTCGCATTTGAAGGATTTTTATTATTTTTGTTAATTAAATAAATTATTGTTAACTCTGTGAATCATGCTGATTTGAATAATCATAACTTATTCCATTTATTATTGTTGACCCTTAGTGAGTGTCAAAGTAGGCCATCTCGTCTCTACCACTTCGAGATTAGGCTTGATACTTACTGGGTACACATTGTTTACGTACTCATGCTACACTTGTTGCACTTTTTGTGCAGGACCTGAGGCAAGTACTAGTGGGGAACCTATCGTCTTACGCCCACGTTATCCAGGGGCATAGTGGTGAGCTGTCTTTCTGAGCCGTTCTGCAGCTACCAGTGTCTCTCCTTGTATCTTTTTTATTATTCTGTCTATTTTTATTTCAAACAGTATTTGAGGTTTTGTATAATCTACTAGATGCTCATGCACTTGTGACACCGGGTTTTGGGAATGGTTGTGAATTGTTTGAAAATTTAGTTACTAAAAGTATTTATCATTTACTCTATGAGTTTATCTTTATTATTTCATTAGAGAAATTTTAATTTCAAAAATACTAAAATGGGTAATTAAGCTAAGTATGTATTGTTGGCTTGCCTAACAGTGGAGTCCGGCGCCATCACGACCTATAGGTGAAATTGGGTCGTGACAACATGGTATCAGAGCACTAGGTTCACTTAGGTCTCACGAGTCATGTGCAAGTCTAGTAGAGTCTTGCGAATCGGTACGGAGACGTTTGTGCTTATCTTCGAGAGGATACAGGGCTGCTAGGAATACTTCCCTTTTTAATTCCTCATAGTGCGATTCGATTTCCTTTGAGTCTTATGCCTATATTTCCTTCCTATTCAATCTTATGCGACGTGAGGCGCTTGTTATAAATTGGGGATCGAGGAAATTTTTAATGGTACTACAGGTGTAGTGCAGGATGCTTCTCCCTGTGTAATTAATTAGGCTATTGTCGTCACCTTACGGAAGGCCGCTCCATCGTTTCAGTTCAGTATCAATACTACCTAAGGTTTTGAGATTTGGCATTGATTTTTATGACGATTCATGCGTTGTTATCGCACAGTATTTATGTAATGGTAGAATGCCTGACTATGTGTCAGGGCAGTAAACGACTTGAAAGAATGTTTTTCCCAGTACATGATTCAGAGGTTCCATGTTTTATTTCCAACAGAGAAAACATTCGGACTATGAATGTTCAGGTTTGAGGTTGATGGGGTAATGAAGCCTGATATTTTCGAGCGTGGTAGAGTTCTCAATTTTGATGTGGTGTTATCGCCTTGTTAAATGCGTTAAGGTTTGCCGATGCTATAGTTTTCTTCAACTCGCCTTCACGACGGGGTGTTAGGAATTGGTATAGGGGAAGCAATTGTTAGAGATCGCGGTGTGCAGTGGTTCATGGTCGAAGCAGTGTTTCTAGTATTGATGGCTCGAGAAGGATGATCCTCGGAAAGGTTTAATGCTAGTAACGACCCATTGGTTCGAGTGCTACAGAGATTGATTTTTAGTTAAGGCAACAACTGGGCAGCGAAGAATGAGGAAGGACATGTGGAAGGTCTCTTGTGGTGGTTAGGTTTCGAGAAGGCCAAGTGTAAGAAAACAGAAGTTGAGTAGTTGTTTAAAGGAGATGGTTGACCAAAGTTGGAGAGTGGTAAGATAGCATATGGGTTACGTGGTTGGATGATTACACGTCTTGAGGAAAGTTTGGAGTGATTTGGGATGTAGAATGGACAGTGACTAGGTCTACGAACTTAAGTTGTAATATTAGTTGCTATATCGAGGGAGATTGGATACAACATGAGGGAGTTACTTGATATGAAGAAGGATACAACATGACTTTGGATTGGAATGTATTGTCACACCTTTAGTTGACGTCCACGAGGAGTGAACGGACTGGTGCAGCTGGTGAATGAGCTTGAACTCAGGATGATCTACTGATTTCATAGTAATTGCACCCAGTGCAACGACGTTGGAATATGTCGGCATATAATTTCCACAGGTCAGTTATCTCCTATGAGCAGGTTAGCGGTCGCGTGGTGTTGATGAAGCTTCTGTGAAGAATTTTACTGGCTACCCGGTAAGAGATTTAATATGTAAATGTGGCTAGTGGTTCAGAGTGTTTATTAAAGGTTAATAAAGGATTTCAAGAAAATTTGGCAAGTTGTGTGTGCAGGATCATGTCAACAATGAAGAAGGAATCTCGATGGATTCCAGAATTTTGTAATTGTAGCTTAAATCTAAGTGGGAGAGCCCCACCATCTATAATTGGATTGCATGGTTGTCTATTTGGGAGGGTTCTGGTTATCGGTGTATTGGTGGGTCATTACAACTAAGGAAAGAAAACATCAGTGGTAATTTGAGCAAAGGATTTGGGGGAATGTATGCCTTATTTGGCCTTATCGATTCATGTTCAGGTTTTGGGAAGACTCAGAGTCTATGCTTCATTTTGATGTGATGTACGAGGAAGGTGATTCGGCGGGTGCTTCTTCGAGAGAGTGTTCAACTGCTAGCAGAGCCTTGGAGCTGATTTTATTCGGGATCAGGTCGGAATGGGTGACTCTCAATAAGGGTCCTAGTGGATTCAAAACGTTACAATGTGGTGCCTAAGGATTTCGATCCTGTAGTATGGTTAAGCATCGAGCTTTTGCAACAGATTTTGAAAAGGGTATGGAGTGTTCTATGTTATCTTCGGTCTGCGGTGTAGCATTGGAAGAAACAGAAGGAAATAATTTCGGATTCATAAAAGAAGTATCAGAATGGGTGTACCAGTTGAAGATGTAAAAGTGCGCACAAGGAGGGATATGAGATAATTAGTGGGTTTTGAAACAGCGTGGTCTCGTGAAATAAGGTCACTCGGGATGAGTGCGAATTTGAGTTCGTGATGTAATGAATGGAGATATTATTATTTCTAAGACAAATGGAGAATAAATTGAGAAAAGATGAGTCGACTAACAATGGTTGAATTGGCATGATGGTGGCAATGATCAGTTCCTTCAGCTCATTGAGTTATGCATGTGATTTGTGGCGGTACGTGCGAGGCTTGACAACCGCCGTAATTGATTTTATTTGGAGGAATTCAAGTATTATGGCATGTTATGTGTAGAGGGATCCCGAAAGAGTTATGATGGTTTAGACCACTACTTGAGGCCGGTATTTTCTGCGGATATGGGAATTTCAGCCACGTGTTGCAATGGTTCTCTTGAAATGAGTTAAGTAGAAGGTTGTTATATGATGAAGTGTTTACCCTATTAGTGGTTCGGGAGTTATGATGTAATTCGTGTACTCCTACGTATTTGTGTGATTAAGTGCATTAAGTAGCATGAGATTCGAAAGTTGAGGATTTAAGATTTCGGCTCAGTGTTGACAAGGATGTCACAAGCTCGGACGAGCAGAAAAGGAGTTAGAGGTTTAAAGCAAGCTGGTATTGTCTTCAGTGTCACCTGAGATCGACATTATGTGTAAGAGGCTTTGTGTATTGAATTGCAGATTCTTGATTCTCCTTACAGTATTAGTATGGCCGGTGGTATGGATGTGCAGACTTGTTATCTGTTGCGGAAGGTCGTGGGAACGTATGCCACAAGAGAATTGTATAAGTATGGCAAGTAGTCAACTGAATGATTGAATATTTAACAACCAAGTATGAAGATTGTGGCAATATCGCTAATTCGAGAATTTTTGCCTAGAGGGCGCTCGGTTTATTTGGTTGTGGAATGTGAAAGTTTGTTCCGGTTATGATGGTTGTTCTTGTGTGTTATGATAAAAGGGGTTATTATGGATCCTTGAAGGGTTATTAGCCTAGAATGGTGCGTTCAGAATCGGCTTGAGGTCTGTGGATGGATTTAAATATGAATATGGACTCTATATCAGGCCGGATGTGTTCATTCAGCATAGCGCTCCTTATGGAGGAGTATTCGGATGTTGGGTGTCGTTTCGTCGTCGGTTATTACATGTAATAATATATTGTGCCGTGTGAGTTGTGAAACGGCTTGATAAATTTCTTATGTGTTGAAGTTCCGCGTAGCGATGGTGTTATGTGAGTAGGATGGCTCTCAAGATTCAGATCATATATCGCACCTTAGTTGTGCTTGAGTTTTGTAGCATATGGCGCTGTCGTTCCTTCCAAGGATGATATTATGCACTTAGCGTGCTTGTGTCCGATATTCGGATATTTTGTAGTAATGAACATTCTAGCTCGGTAAGTATTTCCTTATAGATTTTGTTTGTGCGGATCGGGTGGCACGCCGCCACGGGTATATTGTTTGGATCGGGTTGCATGCTGCAACAGTGTGATGTTGAGTACAGTTCCCTATATTCTATTTTGTGTGTTTGTGTCACATTTCTTTTTCTAAGGAAGGTTCATGACACATTTTCAGTTGTTCAATTAGTCACGTGGGTTGAGTAATCCTTTCCAGAGTTCGTTTTTCTTATGTATCGCAATCGAGTCCGTAGCTTATTAGCTCATTGTGGCGTCATATGAGGCTTTTTGATCGTGTTTGAGGTGGCTTATTGCCTGAACAGCTTATACTGGGTGAGATGAGACTATTGGATCCGAGATCAGTGCGATTGGATTATATGAAGTATAATAAAGAGCAAATATCATTATTTGGTTCATAATGAGGCAATGGTTCTTGTTAGAAGGATAAACTCAATAATTTGTTGACTCGGCAGTTGATTATGAATTTCTACACATTTCTTCCATCGTGGAAGCATTTCAAGAGTTGGAACAGGACTTATATGTATCATGAGGTGTGTTGTGAACATCAGATTCACGGAATTCTGGCTATTGTTATCGGAGGATGTTATTATGGTCATGTGAATGATGCGATGCATGGTCTAAATTTAATAAAGGTATGCAATCCTATATGGGTGCATCGTGTAGTGATTGATACGGTGTTCATAGGTTGGAAACATGCATGGTGGAGAATTCTGGATGTTAGAATTTGGTTCTAAGGCTTATTTGCCTGAATAAAGGGAAGAATCTTCATATTGGCTCGAATTAATGTGCTCAACTGGGTGTGGTAGGAAGAGTAGGTGCAGGAGGTGTTAAACAGTGATTTTGGACAACTCCGAAACAGTCCTTAGCACGTTCTAGGACGAACATATAATTAAGTGGAAGAGAATGTAATGACCTAACCAGTCATTTTGACTTTTAGAGCCCTATTCCCTAAAATAAAACTTCATGTATGTGCTTTTAATTATTTATGACTTGCGGGGATGGTTGGTTCGAAATTTGGAAGTGTTTGGGTTGAAATCGGAACACTTGGTTCCTTAAGTTGGCTTTAAAAGGCCAAGTTTGACTTCAGTCAATATTTTGAGAAAATGACCCCCAGAATAGAATTTTGACGATTCCAACAGCTCCGTATGGTGATTTTGGACTTAGGAGCATGCTCGGAATTTATTTTTGGAAGTCCGTAGTTAAAATAGGCTTGAAATGGCTAAAATAAGAATTTAAGTTTGGAAGTTTGACCGAGGAGTTGACTTTTTGATATCGGAGTAGGAATCCAGTTTCGAAAATTTTCATAGCTCTGTTATGTCATTTATGACTTGTGTGCAAAATTTGAGATCAATCGGACTTGATTTTATAGGTTTCGACATCGAATGTAGAAGTTGGAAATTCTAAGTTTTATTAAGCTTGAATTGGAGCATGATTCGTCATTTTAGCGTCGTTTTACGTGATTTGAGATTTCAAATAAGTTCGTATGATGTTTTAGGACTTGTTGGTATATTTGGTTGAGGTCCCGAGGGCCTCGGGTGAGTTTCAGATGGTTAACGGATCAAAAGTTGGACTTAAAAAGCTGCTGCAAATATTTCTCTTTTGTTGGACATTCTAGGTTGTGATCGAGCCCAAATATCGAGACCAGAAATCGAGCCCAGGGTTGACGAGGCTCAGGCTCGATCTTGTGTATCGAAGCCACGATCGAAGGTAAGACTCGAGGGCCATGATCGAAGGTAAGACTCAAGGGCCATGATCGAAGGTAAGACTCGAGGGCCAGAATCAAGACCCAAGATCGAGGGTCACGATCGAAGGCACAAACTCGATGCCATGATCGAGGCCATGACCGAGTCCCAGGCTCGAGGGCCACGACCGAAGACACAATCGTGGCCCAATTCTGAAGGTTGCCTAGGCAGTTTATAAAAGAAGGCATTCATCCCATTTGTCATTTTTGACGAACTTAAGCTTGAGTAGAGGCGACTTTTGACAGATTTTTAAGGGAAAAATATTGGGGTAAGTGATTCTAACTCGGATTTGGTCTACATATACAAGTATATCATTGTTTTCACCATAAATTATTGTTTTGAGATTGAAAGTTGGAAAATATTTTAAAAATCTCATAGAAACGGATTTTTGAGATTTCAGTATCGATTCAGAGTCGGATTTGAGTGAAACTGGTGTGGTTGGACTCGTAATTGAATGGGTTGTCGAATTTCGTAACTTTTGCCGGATTCCGAGATGTGGGCCCCACTGACAAAATTTTAATTAATTTCAGATTTTTATTGAAAATGTAGTATTTTCTTATAGAATTGATTCCTATAACTTTTAGTGATTGTATCGAATTATTTTTGGTTAGATTCGAGGCAATGAAGTTGGATAATCGAGGAAAAGGCCTACTAGTGAATTAAATTGGAGCAAGACGAGGTAAGTCTCTTGTCTAATCTTGTGAGGGAGAAATTACCCCATAAGTGATTAAATTAAATAATTGTTGCTAGTTGCGGGGGCTACGTGCGCACGAGGTGACAACAGTCCGTGCGTAGCTACTATTAATACTAAAGTCCGGGTAGTTTAGAACTCAAAAGCATGAATTACTTGTGTAAATGGTAGTCTTTACTTAATTAAATTATTTGATATATTTATATATATGTTTGTGAATTGTTAGATAAAAATATTAAAGGATGGAAATCTCATATGCTTGAATTTTCTGTTTAAATTAATTAATTGTTAAAATGAATTGTTCATTCTCCCGAATTTATCTTATAATGAATATACTCTATTTCCGGAGGTACATAAGAAAATATCCTCCTTTCTTGTGGAGCGGGCCGAACGCCTCAGCAAGATAGATGTATCTATGGATCGTGTCGCACGTCCCTCGGCAGTGTGCACGACACTCTGGATCGGGCCGAACGTCCTCGGCAGAAATCGTACTTGATAATAATAATAATTACACGATACTTGGACAGTTTATTGCAGCTTGTAAAGCTATTTGATAAATTAAAAATTTATTGAAATTGAATTGTAGTTGTTAAAGCTATTTGATAAATTGGAAGTTTTATTGAAATTGAAGAATTTAATTAATAGATTGGAAATTGTTGCATTTGAAGGATTTTTATTATTTCTGCTAATTGAATAAATTATTGTTAACTCTGTGAATCATGCTGATTTGAATAATCATAACTTATTTCATTTATTATTGTTGACCCTTGGTGAGTGTCAAAGTAGGCCATCTCATCTCTACCACTTCGAGATTAGGCTTGATACTTACTGGGTACACATTGTTTACGTACTCATGCTACACTTGTTGCACTTTTTGTACAGGACCTGAGGCAAGTACTAGTGGGGAACCTATCGTCTTACACCCACGTTATCCAAGGGCATAGTAGTGAGCTGTCTTTCTGAGTCGTTCTGCAGCTATCAGTGTCTCTCCTTGTATTTATTTTTATTATTCTGTCTATTTTTATTTCAGACAGTATTTGAGGTTTTGTATAATCTACTAGATACTCATGCACTTGTGACACATGGTTTTGGGAATGGTTATGAATTGTTTAGAAATTTAGTTGCTAAAAGTATTTATCATTTACTCTATGAGTTGTATCTTTATTATTTCATTGGAGAAATTTTGATTTCAAAAATACTAAAATGGGTAATTAAGCTAAGTATGTATTGTTGGCTTTCCTGACAGCGGTGTCCGGTGCCATCACGACCTATAGGTGAAATTGAGTCGTGACAATCAGGGTCTAAAGAAAAATAAGGAAGCAACATAATAATGATAGAAGGGGACTCCAGAGTCCGCGAACGCTGGCAGATATACCTCGAAGTCTCCGTACACAGGTAGCTCACTGATTTCTGGGCTGGTAAGATGTACCTGGATCTGCACAAAAATATGTGCAGAAGCGTAGTATGAGTACACCACAGCGGTACCCAGTAAAGGCCAAGCCTAACTTCAGTAGAGTAGTGACGAGGTAAGATTAGGCCTTACTGGAATAATAAAAGACAAGGTGAAATGTTTAACAATGTAATAAAAATGAAATGGCAATGGAAATGAATCAAGTAATATGTCACCAATTAACTATGCAAAATAATGACAAATAATACATCGTGGAAACAAAACAGAATTCTTTTCAACTTTAAGAAAATCACAACAATAACCAAAGGCAACTGCGGCCATAAATAAATATCAACAAGGGCAGTCCCGAGGTACCGCCTCGTAGTCCCAAATCATAAATAAAATCACAATATCTCATTTCCGTATATCACCGTATGAGCCTTTACCTTTAATTTTAAAGAAAATATTTTTCCTGAAATAGCCTCCCGCGTTTTAGCCACCCTTATCACACCGCATGACTTCTAGTAGTTCCCCTACTAGCCACGCGTATCAAGCCACCCTTATCTCACCGCATGCGTTTCAACACTCAGACCTTATACCACCGCATGCGTATCAATATCACAATATATCACAATTTGCACCTCAAGTGCCCAAATAATTTAAATTGCCAAAATAAACAACATCAACAATATTTTTTCACAACAAGGAGCTCACGGCTCAGTCACAACGAGTACAAAAATCTCACAAAAATATTCGGGAATAAATAACTCAATAAAAATAATATTTCAAAATTTTTATTATGTTGCTTCAATACTAAATTTAAAATGTCAAATACTTCATATTAATAATATTTAAATTAAAGAAAATCAACCTTCAAATAATGTATAGAATAAAAGAAACCAAGTTTCAACTAAACAAGTAATACAATTAGCAGGAAAAGGTCAAGCAAATTTAAAATATAAAAATTAAATCAATGATGAAGAATATAACAAGGTAAAATTATTTAATTAATATGCAACAGTAATCTAAACAATTTAAATACATAATCTTCCACATTTAGCCCGTGTACATACTTTGTCACCTCGTGTACACGACTTTCAACACATTATAATTTATCACTTTAATACCAATCCTAGGGAAAATTTCCCTCACACAAGGTTAGACAAGTCACTTACCTCGACTTACTCCAATTTAATCAAGTAGTATGCCTTTCCTCGATTTTTGGACTCCGATCGACTCAAATCTAGTCATAATTAATTCCATACAGTTAACAAAAAGTATAGAATCAATTCCATAAGAAAATACTATATTTTTCAATAAAATCCGAAATTAACTCAAATATTCGTCTGTGGGGCCCATATCTCAGAATCCAGCAAAAGTTACGAAATATGAATGCCCATTCAACCACGAGTCTAACCATACCAAAATGACTAAATTACGATAACAATTCGATCCTCAAATCCTCAAATCTATCCAAGAGGGTTTTCAAATTTTTCCAACTTAAATCACCAATTAAATGTTAAAAACAGTGATGGATTCGGGTAATCTAACTAAGATTGAGTTAAGAACACTTACCCCGATATTTTCTCTGAAAATCTCCCAAAACTCGCCTCAATCCGAGCTCCAGTGGTTTCTTCTTCGCGAATGCAACCCTTACCTTGAGTTCGCGAAGCACAAAAAATGTGCTGCCCAACTTTCCTCTTCGCGAACGTGGGGATCCTCTCGCGAACGCGATGCCTTGCCAAACTTGGCCTTCGCGAACGCGAAGCTTTAATGCCCAATACCCCGCCTAACATCGCCCTTCTACGCGAACGCGAACGCCTTCACGCATTCGCGATGAACACTGCCATCACCCTTCACGAACGCGGTCCCTTCTTCGCGAACGCGGAGAGAAATTTCTCGCCTGCCCCAGTTTCCCTTCGTGAACGCGAGACCTCTCTCGCGAAGGCGAAGAAGGAAACCAGAGCTGGACACCAGAAATCCTTCAGTTGTTTTCCAATTCCGAAAATGATCCGTTAAGGCATTAACCTTCCGAAACTCACCCGAGGCCCTAGGGACCACAACCAAATACACCAACAAAATATCATACGGGTTTAGTCAAAATCTCAAATCACATCAAACAATGCTAAACCCACAAATCACACATCAATTCAAGCTTAATGAAACTTAAGAATTTCTAACTTCTACATTCGATGTTGGAACCTATCAAATCAAGTCCGATTGACCTCAAATTTTGCACGCAAGTCATAAATGACGTGACGGAACTATAAAAAATTTTGGAACTGGATTCCGACCCCGATATCAAAAAGTCAACTCCCCGGTCAAACTTCCAAACTTAAATTCCTATTTTAGCCATTTCAAGCCTAATTTAACTACGGACTTCTAAATAAAATTTTGATCACGCTTCTAAGTCCAAAATCACCATACGGAGCTGTTGGAATCATTAAAATTCTATTCCGGGGTCATTTACACATAGGTCGACATCCAGCCAACCTTTTTAACTTAAGTTTTAAACTTTGGAACTAAGTATTCCAATTCATTCTAAAATCTCTTCAGACCTGATCCGACTAACCCGGCAAGTCACATAACAGTTATAAAGAACAAAATGAGTAGTAAATAGGGGAATGAGGCTACAACTTTTAAAACGATTGGTCGGGTCGTTACAACCATCTTCTTATATGGTTGGTTTTCGATTTTAAATTGAGTTTCTCTTTTAGTTTTTGGCTTTCCTAGAGTTAAATTTCATTGTAATCATAAGTTTTCTTTTTGGTCTAAATTGTTGTTTTTCTGGTAATGAATATGTATTCTCGTGATTCATGGGTGAATGATCCTTCTTGGTGCGATATCCTTGCTTACAGATATAATTACCGAAGTGGCGAAGTGATGGACAAGATTAGTTGCTGACACATAGTTGCCAAGGTTAGGAGGTTTCACTTTTACAACTTTTAAATTTAATACTTTAAAAATATATGACGGGCCATAATATAATATGACATAAATATTATCAAATTGTTTACTTAATATATCTGTTCGTATTTCAAATATTACGTATAAATGTAACTTTGTCGTTATTTAACCCTATGAAAACTAGATTATTCCTTTAATATAAATGCAAGAAAAAAAACATAATAATATTTCATAAGAATCATAAAAAATTATATATTTGTCACCACTCACCTCTAATAACAATACCCCAATAAATTGAAAGATTAATACAAGTACTTCATACATAACAAATTGAATATCTATCTATGGTTTTGAAAGTTAATCTTCCTTAACTTTTAGTTACAACAGATTTAATTTAACTTTCATAGTAAAACTAAGAATATGAACGAACAGGGAATAGGCTCTTCACGTCTCCGTCCAAACTTTGAGTGGTGCTGTCTAAATAATTGTGGAAATTAAACTGTTATCTAACAATCTATATTAGTTCATCCATAAGGGAAAAAAACATCTAAAAACTTATTAAAATTATATAAAAGGAATTTTATTAGATTTAATTATCTGGAAACATTTTAATATAGGTATATATTAGGGTTGAGAATCAATAAAATGATAGGCGTTTTAACTCTGTATTAGCAATACAACAATTTCTTTCCTACAAATTATTAGGTTTATATTATTATCTTTGTAATCATGATATATACTCTAAAGTGTTAATTTAGAGAAAAGGAAAGGAAGATAGCAATACATTATCTTATTTTGAATGAATTTAGAATATTTCATACTTTATTGTTTGTTCCAAATCGAAAGTAACGGAAGGTAAAATGCGAAACTTTATTAGGATTGGTTACAAAGTAAAATGACTCCAAGATGACATGTTTTTATTTGTCCATTACATGCATCACAAAATATTATCTAAAGAAAATGGAATGCAAAGGAAAAAGGGAAAAATGGAAAGAGAATGCAAAAATATAAATATTTTGAAGGTTAAATATATAACTCTTTTCATTTTAAATTGAACATTTCGATCTTTAAAACGAGCTACTATCATATCTTGGCTTTATTGTATTATATAATCATTTATATCTATTTATACTATATTAAAAGTACTAAGCCCCTATCAAAATATAATTCAATTCTTTTAACCTTTAAAAATAGATTTCACATTGGATAAAATTATAATAATAATTATTATTTAATTATGTTATGAATCTTAAATCAACTAAAATATTGATTAATAAATCTTTCTTTATTTGAATTATATAAATTTTTAATATTTAGGAACTTAATTTACCAAAGTATTTTATATTGTTAAAATTTATCCTAATTAAATAGATTATCCAAGAGTAGACGTTAGGTTTATTCATGCATTTTTACTCTTTCTTCCTAATTCTTCTTTTGATAATAAAAATAGTATTAATAATTATTATTACTCTGATATTTGAAAAGTATACTGATCAATAATTAAAATAAATTACTAACAAAATATTTAAGAATCAAACGAATGAGAGAGAGGGGGAAGAAAAGTGGTTGACAAAAATCAATGATACTAATGATTCTCCAAACACAAATCTCAAAAGTGAAAATCAAATTAAATTCTTACGCTTTGATAATACAAATCTTATTGAATAAAATTATAATTACAGTTCAGTATCTAAAATTACAGCAAATGTGACGAACTTGTATAAACCAAAATTAAACTATTTTTTTAATATTGAGAATAAATAACTAAGTTTTAGAATTAACTAATTAGCAAAAGAATGTAATTTAATTATTATTTATATAAGTAAAATTATTTTGAAGTTGATAAATCTCTTAGGATACATCGATTTGTTTTGATAAGAAGAGCATTAATGGTAAAATAAATCAAAAAATCTGGCAAAATTGATAATAATAGTACGTATTGAGAGCCAAACTGGTAAAAATTCAAACTTGAAGCAATAAGGATGAAATTGTAGAATACAAACTATATAATAAACGAGTTGTCATTATTATTATTATTATTATTATTATTATTATTATTATTATTATTATTATTATTATTATCGGTATTTTATATTTATTCCAAATGATAACTCCCGATATATTTTATATTAAGTTAGTTGTTGTAGAATATTAAGTTAAAATTAGTCATTTCAGAATTTACATTGTCCATTATCAGTAATGCCAGCCTCTTCATTCCTAAACAGAGAAATTTAAATTTTAAATTTGTTTTATGTGACAAATTATTGTTGATAAAAGTTTTTGTTTTGTTTTGTTTTGTTTATTTTCATATTAGATCATAGGAATATAAATATTTTCATAAGATATTGCTGTCGAAGAGCTCAGAACTTATAATAACGCAATTGAGAACTTTTATGAGCAAGACTCTTTTTTAATTGAGCTAGCTAAATAAGATTAATATTCGTCATTTTCAGGAACTTATATATTTTTCATTAATTTTTATTTTATAAGTTAATATATTATTTAACAATATTTATGTAATTTTTTAAAATAATATATTTGTTAATATAGGGTACACGCACAAAGCGCGTACCCTAAGACTAGTTGATAAAAATATCCAAACATTAATGTAAATATCCAATGCGACAGTTCAATTGCCAAGAATTCACAATCTCATCCTCATTACAAATTCGAATAATTAGTGGGCGTTTGGATATAAGAATTATAAAATTTCAAAAAAATCATTTTTTAAAAAAATGAAAATGGTATTTGAAAATTAAAGTTGTGTTAGGACATGAATATAATTTTGGGTTGTTTTTGAATTTTTGTGAGTGATCTGAGTGAAAATTATGAAAAATATTTTTTTTGAGTTTTTCAAATTTTCGAAAAATTCTAAAATTCATCTTCAAGGGAAAATTGAAAATTTTATGGCCAAACATTGATTTCGAAAAAAGTAAAAAAAATCGAAAAAAGTGAAAAACTTTCATGGCCAAACGAGCTCTTAGACTCTACAGGGGCGGATAGCCTATTATATGTGGGTTCCCGTAAACCCAGTAACTTTTGCATATACTTTGTATACAGAGGCGAATTTCAAGAGGATGAGTGCACTATTATGAAGAGGTGGATCTAGAATTTTGTGATGACCCAAAATGTCATCTTTAGAGTTAATAATTAATTCTGTGTTCTAAGACCCCGAAAAGTACTATTTATCATTACTCGACTTGCGTGCACAGTCCGTAAAAATGTTCGGAAAGTTTTTACGTGAAAAATGGATTAAAATGTGAATTAGAGTTTTAAAACTCAACTGAGTTGACTTTGGTCAATATTTTGAGCAACAGACTCGGATCAGTGTTTTGACAGTTTCAGTAGGTCCGTATTGTGATTTGGGACATGGGCGTATGCCCGGAATCAAATTTCGAGGTCTCTAGTCCGAGATATGGAATTTTGATGAAAAATTAAAAGTTTAAGTTCAAATAGTGATCGAATGTCGAATTATATGCAAACGATCCCGCAATAGAATTCTAATGATTCCAACAGCTCTGTATGGTGATTTTGGACTTAGGAGCGTGATCGAAATTTTATTTGGAAGTCCGTAGTGAATTTTGGCTTGAAATGGCTAAAATAGGAATTTAAGTTTGGAAGTTTGACCGGGGAGTTGAATTTTTTATATCGGGGTCGGAATCCAATTCCAAAAATTTTCATAGCTTTGTTATGTCATTTATGACTTGTGTGCAAAATTTGAGGTCAATCGGACTTGATTTATAGGTTTCGACATCGAATGTAGAAGTTGGAAATTCTATGTTTCATTAAGCTTGAATTGGAGCATGATTCGCGATTTTAGAGTCATTTTATGTGATTTGAGGTTTCAAATAAGTTCGTATGATGTTTTAGGACTTGCTCGTATATTTGGTTGAGATCCCGAGGGCCTCGGGTGAGTTTCGGATGGTTAACAGATCAAAATATTGGACTTAAAAAGTTGCTGCAATTTTCCTCTTCTGCTGGATATTCTGGGTTGTGATCGAGCCCAGGGTCGATTGCCAGGGTCGAAGCCAGAGATGAGGCTCAGGATCGATGCCATGATCGAAGGCACAACCTCGAGGCCATGATCGAAAGACCAGGCTTGATGTCATAATCGAGGCCATGATTGAGGTCAGGC
Organism: Nicotiana tomentosiformis; assembly: GCF_000390325.3. NCBI lineage: Eukaryota > Viridiplantae > Streptophyta > Magnoliopsida > Solanales > Solanaceae > Nicotiana > Nicotiana tomentosiformis. Next base: position 14,826,378 of record NC_090813.1, on the reverse strand, counting down.
TCGAGCCTGTGATCGAAGTCACGATTGAGGCCTAGGCTCGAGAGTCATGATCAAAGCCACGATTGAGGCCCAGTTCTGAAGGCTGCCTAGGCAGATTTATAAAAGAGGATATTCGTCCCATTCGCCATTTTTAACAAACTAGAGCTTGAGTAGAGGCGATTTTTGATAGATTTTCAAGGAAAGACATTAGGGTGTGATGACCCAAAATATTATCTTTAAATTTAATGATTAATTATGTGATCTAAGCACTATTTACCATTACTCGACTTGCGTGTGCAGTCCGTAAAAAAATTTCTAAAAGTTTTCAGGTGAAAAATGAATTAAAATGTGAATTAGAGCTTTAAAACTCAACTAAGTTGACTTTGGTCAACATTTTGAGCAAACAGACTTGGATCAGTATTTTGATAGTTTTGGTAGGTCTGTATCGTGATTTGGGACTTAGACGTATGCCCGGAATCAAATTTCGAGGTCCCTAGTCCGAGATATGGAATTTTGATGAAAAATTAAAAGTTTAAGTTCAAATAGTGATCGGATATCAAATTATGTGCAAACGACCCCGGAATAGAATTTTGATGATTCCAACAGCTCTGTATGGTGATTTTAGACTTAGGAGCGTGATCGGAATATTATTTGGAAGTCCGTAGTGGAATTAGGCTTGAAATGCCGAAAGTTAATTTTTGGAAAGTTTGACCGAGGTGTTGACTTTTTGATATCGGGGTCGAAATCTGATTCTGAAATTTTTTATAGCTCAGTTATGTCATTTATGACTTGTGTGCAAAATTTAAAGTCATTCCGAATTGATTTAATGTGATTCGACACAAAATATAGAATTTGAAAGTTCAAAGTTCATTGATTTTGATTTGAGCTGCGATTCGTCGTTTTGATATTGTTTGATGTAGTTTGAAGCCTCGACTAAGTTCGTATGATATTTTGGGACATGTTGGAATAATTGGTTAAGATCCCGAGGGTCTCGGGTGGATTTCGGAAGGTAAACAGAGTGAATTTCGGACAAAGAGTGCTGAAAATTTCTGTTGTAGAAATTTCGTGCGTGGAGCCAACTTTGGAAGCTTATATCTCGCAATTCATAAGGAATCAGAACATTTTCAAAATATGAAAGTTGTAGTCGTTTGATTATAGTTTCCATAAAGTTAAACCATCATTATTTGGACATTTGTACAGAAAGTTGTGATGGATTGAATGAAGGCTGGTAGAGCAGTTTCGCCAGAAATTTCTGATGCGTGGAGCCGAATTTGGAAGCTTATATCTCGCAATTCATAAGGAATCAGAACATTTTCAAAACATGAAAGTTGTATTCGTTAGATTATAGTTTCCAGAAAGTTAAACCATTTATCATTTGGACATTTGTACATGAAGTTATGATCAATTGAAGGAAGGTTGGTAGAGCAGTTTCTGGTGGACCTTTAGTGATGAAAATGGATTTTTAGTGACGAAAAATTGACTTTTAGTGACGGATTTGGAGAAACTTAAGACCAAAAATGGTCATTTCATTCATTTCGTTTTGGATTTTTGGAGCACGGTTCTTGGGCGATTTTTGGGAGATTTCCCGAAAAAATATTGGGGTAAGTGTTCCTTATCCTATATTGATTATATTTCATGATTCCATACTCATTTACATCATGAATCCGTGAATTTATGGAAGAAAAATCAAGATTTTTACAAAATCTTCCAAAACAGAAAATTTAAGATTTGGAGGTCGAGTTGTTATCGAATTTGAGTGAAATTGGTATGGTTGGACTCGTAATTGAATGGGATGTCGGATTTTGTAAGTTTAGTCGGATTCCGAGATGTGGCCCCTAAGGGCAAATTTTGAGCTAATTTCGGATTTTAATGAAAATGTAATATTTTCTTATGAAATTGATTACTATAATTTTTGTTGACTGTATCGAATTAATTATGACTAAATACGAGTCGATCGGAGTCGGAAAATCGAGGAAAAAACATAATACTTGGTTAAATTGGAGCAAGTCGAGGTAAGTGACTTGTCTAACCTTGTGTGGGGGAAATTTTTCCTAGGATTGGTATTGATGTGTTTATTGAAATATGTTAAAAATCGTGTGCACGAGGTGATGAGTGTGTACACGGGCTAAATTGCGAAAGATTATATTTTTAAATTGTGTAGATCACTGTTGCGCATTTATTAAATTATTTTATCTTGTTATATTATTCATCATTGATCTGAGATATATAATTCAAATTTGTTTGATCTTTTCTTACTAATTGTTTTACCTCTTTAGTTGAAACTTGATTTCTTTTATTCTTTGAAGGTTGATTTTTTTTAAATTAAATATTATTAATATGAAATATTTGACATTTTTAAATTTGATATTGAAGCAACGTAGTAAAGATTTTGAAATATTATTTTCCTAAATTATTTACTCCTGAATATTTTTATACTCATTGTGAGGGAGCCGTGAGCTCTTTATTGTGGAAGAATATTATTGTTGAATTATTTTGACATGAGCTGTGAGCTCTTTATTGTGAAAAAATATTATTGTTGAATTATTTTGACATGAGCCGTGAGCTCTTTATTGTGGAAAAATATTATTGATGAATTATTTTGATATGAGCCGTGAGCTCTTTATTGTGGCAAACTATTATTGATGATTTATTTTGGCATGAGCTGTGAGCTATTTATTGTGAAAAATATTGTTGTTGAATTATTTTAGCAAGTTAAATTATTTGAGCACTTGAGGTGCAAATTGTGATATAGTGTGATATTGATACGCATGCGGTGGTATAAGGTCTGGGTGTTGAAACGCATGCGGTGAGATAAGGGTGGATTGATATGCGTGACTAGTAGGGGTGACTACTAGAAGTCATGCGGTGTGATAAGGGTGGCTAAAACGCGGGATGCTATTTCGGGAAAAAATATTTTTTTTAAAAATAAATTATGAAGGCTCCCGCGGTTATATAAGGAAATGAGATATTGTGAAATTATTTATAACTTGGGACTACGAGGCGGTACCTCGGTAGTGCCCTTGTTGATATTGATTTATGGCCATAGTTGCTTTCGATTAATTGTTGTGATTTTCATAAAGTTGAAGAAAATTCTGTTTTGATTACACGAGATATTATTTGTAATTATTTGGTGTCATTAAATGTGACATAATATTTGATTCATTTCCGATGTCATTCTATTTTACTACATTGATAAATATTTTACCATGCTATTATTATATTCCAATAGGGCTTCACCTGACCTCATCACTACTTTACCGAGGTTAGGCTTGGCACTTAATAGGTACCGCTGTGGTGTACTCATACTACGCTTCTGCACATCTTTTTGTGCAGATTCAAGTACATTTTTACCAGCCTAGACGTCAATGAGTTACCTGCGCACGGAGATTTTGAGGTATATCTGCCAGCGTCCGCAGACTGCGGAGTCCCCTTCTATCATTTTTTGTTGCTTCCTTATATTTTATTTAGACCTTGATATATAGAGACGTTGAGAATAAATTTTTAGAAGCTTGTAACTTATTTCTAACGGGTTTTGGGAGTTGAAATTGTTTGAATTGTAGTTTATTTATTTCAGATATTTATTATTATTCTGCATTGATAGGCTTACCTAGTCTTAGAGACTATGTGCCATCACGACATCCTACGGAGGGAATTTGGGGTCATGACATGGGGTAAGTGATTCTAACTTGGATTTGGTCTATATACACAAATATATCATTGTTTTTACCATTTAATTAATATTTTGAGATTGAAATTTGAAATTTTTTTAGAAATCTCATAGAAACAAATTTTTGAGATTTCGGTGTCGATTCAGAGTCGGATTTGAGTGAAACGGGTATTGTTGGACTCGTAATTGAATGAGATGTCGAATTTTGTAAGTTTAGCCGTATTCTGAGACGTGGGCTCCATGGGCAAATTTTGAGTTAATTTCAGATTTTATTGAAAAATATAGTATTTTTTTCTGAAATTGATTCCTTTAATTTTTGTTGACTGTATCGAATTAATTATGACTAGATTCGAGTCGATCAGAGTCGGAAAATTGAGGAAAAGGCATATTACTTGATTAAATTGGAGCAAGTCGAGGTAAGTGACTTGTCTAACCTTGTGTGGGGGAAATTTTCCCTAGGAATTGTATTAATTGTAATGTGATGAAAGTCGTATACACGAGGTGACAAGTGTGTACACGGGTTAAATGTGAATGATTATGTTTTTAAATTGTGTAGATCACTGTTGCATATTAATTAAATTATTAAATCTTGTTATATTTTCCATCATTGATTTGATTTATATACTTTAAATTTGTTTTGCCTTTTTCTGCTAATTATTTTACCTGTTTAGTTGGAACTTGGTTTCTTTTATTCTGTGCATTATTTGAAAGTTAATTTTCTTTAAAATAAATATTATTAATATGAAGTATTTGACATTTTAAATTTGGTATTGAAGTAGCGTATTAGAGATTTTGAAATATTATTTTGCTGAATTATTTATTCCTGAATATTTTTGTAAGATTTCCATACTCATTGTGATGAAGCTGTGAGCTCTTTATTGTGGAAAATATTGTTGTTGAATTATTTTTGCAAGTTAAATTATTTGAGCACTTGAGGTACAAATTGTGATATATTGTGATATTGATACGCATGCGGTAGTATAAGGTCTGGGTATTGAAACGCATGCGGTGAGATAAGGGTGACTTGATATGCGTGGCTAGTAGGGGGAACTACTAGAAGTCATGCGGTGTGATAAGGATGGCTAAAACGTGGGATGCTATTTCGGAAAAAAATATTTTCTTTAAAATAAATTGTGAAGGCTCCCGCGGTGAGATAAGCAAATGAGAGATATTGTGAATTTATTTATGATTTGGGACTACGAGGCGGTACCTCGGGAGTGCCCTTGTTGATGTTGATTTATGACCGTAGTTGCCTTTGATTTTGTTGTGATTTTTCTTAAAGTTGAAAAGAAATTTTATTTTGTTCTACGAGGTATTATTTCCCATTATTTGTGTAATTAAATGGTGACCTACTACTTGATTCATTTCCATTGTCATTTTATTTTATTATATTGTGAAATATTTTACCATGTCATTTATTATTATTTTTCAGTAGGGCCTCACCTGACCTCGTCACTACTCTACCGAGGTTATGCTTGGCACTTACTGGGTACCGCTGTGGTGTACTTATACTACGCTTCTGCACATCTTTTTGTGCAGATTCAGGTACTTCTTACTAGCCTAGACATCAGTTAGTACCTGTGTACAGAGACTTTGAGGTATATCTGTCAGCGTCCGCAGACTCCAGAGTTCTATTCTATTCTTGTTATGTTGCTTCCTTATTTTCTTAGACTTTGTTATATAGAGACATTGATGATAAATTCTTAAAGGCTTGTGACTTATTTCTATCGGGTTTTGGGAGTTGTAATTATTTGAATTGCAGTTTATTTATTTTAGATATTTATGATCATTCTGCATTGATAGGCTTACCTAGTCTTAGAGACTAGGTGCCATCATGACCTCCTACAGAGGGAATTTGGGGTCGTGAGGGTTTAAGTTTAGTCTCTTACCATGAACCCACTACACTTTTAAAATTCTAGGTTCAAAATTATACTCTTTTTAAAATTTTAATAATTTTCACATATATATCTATACTTCGTGCCGAAAACAAGACCATTCATAGTGGGATTTGAACTGCCAATTTCACATGTAGTGCACCCAAAAATATTTACATCATAAGAGTTTTTGAGCATGTGTTCACCCACATATATTTAAGTAGTTTTGAAAAAATATAATATTGTCCCTCTACTTGGATACGTCTCTGTTTGTATATATATTAAAAAATCTACTAAATATATATAAATATTTGATTGTGAATCAAGTTATTTATTGTATATTTATTTAAGGTCGCTATAGAAACCCACAAACTTTAAATCCTAGATCCGCCTACGAGACTCTATATTTCAAAAGTGTAAATTATGCAGAAAAACGATAATGAGAAGTGATACATATTTTTGTATTTTATGTGAGGCTAATTAAATTACGTAATAGGAGTAATATTTCTCCTCTTTTTCTTGTTTTTAATTTGCTAAATATTTTTTATTTTATTTTTTTCTTAGTTTTTAAGCTTTGCTCCAGACTCGTTACAGCATACAAAATACCAGACTCACTCTGCGATCTCTCAGATCTGAGAAAAGACACCAATTTTCTCCCTCCTTAAAACCACCCACCTTCCGATCACCATTTCTCCCGACTCCCCTTCTCTCACCTTACCCTCAAAACCCACAAATTCCTCATTACCGAATTCTCTTCTGAAGATTCACTTCGATTCAACCATTTCTGCATTTCTATCCGGTAAGTCATTTTTTTCTGATCCTAGATCTGTTATCTGTTTTATTTTACGGAATTTGATTGTTAGGGCTATTTGTCTTGTTGAATTATGCTGCCGAACCGCACTATTTGGTTTACGATTCAGAGTCACTAGATTCAGAAGTAGTATACTAGTATCATATTTGCACATTTTATATATGTGTTTTTATTGAAAATGTATACATGATCCAAGTTAAAAGCAGAGGGCTCAGAACCAAACTTTTTGGGAAGGGTTAGATGTCAGTGGCGGATCCAAAATTTTGTGCAAGCGGGTTCAAATACATAACTTTAGTCCTAAAATAGTAGTTGTCAAGTGGGTTCAAATAAAATATTTATACAAAATTTACGCAACTTTAATCCTAATTTATACATATACACAGTATTATTTTTGATGAAGCGGGTTCAGTTGAACCCACTTGCCATCACATGCGTCCGCCACTGTTAGATCCGCCTATCTGAGCTGAGCATTAATGATTTTGATTAATTTTTGGATTAATTCGCAAGTCAAGTTGATTATAAGTGATGGATGGTTCACTTGTATCATTTAGCTTGATGCCGATGCATAGAACTCGCTGTTTGCCCGATTCAAATAGCGTTACTCCATCTAATTTGGAATTGGGAATTGTTGATTGATTGATTGGTTGATCACATTTTCCATGCGTTTCCGTCCCTGCAGTGTGATTTGAGTATTTATGTGACTTGTGGAAGAGTTTAATCTGGTACTAGGCTGTGGTGATCTAATACCGCTGTACCTCCCTCGTTCTGCTGGTAACATTTATTATGAATCTAACAAACTTTGTTAAAAGTTTAATTTTTAATGACGGTGGTTTCTGAGCCAGCTTCCTTGCACCTCGAGTAGTCCACCGGGTGCCTGCTACCTCCCACTAGCACAGGGACCGTGTAACTCTGTCCACCAAGGCTTAGGTAGTATATTTTTTGCCTCCGTTGAGATTTGAACCTGAGACCTCATTGTTCTCCCCCCACTGGGCCACACCCCTGGGTAATTTATTATTATTATTATTATTTTTTTTTTTTGCATTTTCAATAATGCGTTTTTTCCTGTCTTTTGGATAGCTTTGTGGTTTCAATCCCTTTTCTGAATGGCTTTATTCTTTTATAATCAAAGAATCATTGTTGAGTAGTTCCTTATATAGAACTGCCTTAGAGTAATTTAAATGCTTCGACTAAACAAAAGTTGGACTCTTTTCTGACCTTTGCAACTTTATTCTCTCTTGTCAAAGACTCAGAGTTATAATATGTTATCTTGAAGCTTATGGGAAACTTTAAGTTTCAGGTAAGCAACTATAATAAAATGGAGAAGTCCTGTTCTTTGCTGATACACTTTGATAAGGGCACACCAGCTCTTGCCAATGAGATCAAGGAAGCCCTCGAAGGGAATGATGTTCCCGCCAAGGTTGATGCCATGAAGAAGGCCGTCATGCTTTTGTTGAATGGCGAAACACTACCCCAGCTGTTTATTACTATTATTAGATATGTCTTGCCCTCTGAGGATCACACGATTCAAAAGCTGCTGGTTCTGTATCTGGAGACTATTGAGAAGACCGATTCTAAGGGAAGTGTGCTGCCTGAAATGGTCCTAATTTGTCAGAACCTGAGGAATAACTTGCAGCATCCAAATGAGTACATTCGTGGAGTTACTTTGAGATTCCTTTGTCGGCTGAATGAGGTTGATATAATTGAACCTTTGATTCCATCTATTATGAGCAACTTGGAGCACCGGCATCCGTACGTGAGGAGAAATGCAATTCTTGCTGTCATGGCTGTTTACAAGCTTCCACAGGGTGAGCAGCTCGTGGCAGATGCACCAGAGAAGATTGAGAACGTCCTTACCACGGAGCAGGATCCATCAGCAAAAAGGAACGCATTTCTGATGCTTTTCCAATGTGCTCAGGAACGTGCTGTCAATTATCTCTTGACCCATGTTGATAGAGTATCTGATTGGGGTGAGTTACTCCAGATGGTTGTCTTGGATTTGGTCCGAAAAGTTTGCAGGACAAACAAAGGGGAGAAAGGGAAGTACATCAAGATAATTATATCACTACTTATTGTCCCTTCTGCTGCTGTTGTCTATGAATGTGCTGGGACTCTTGTTTCTTTGTCTTCTGCCCCAACTGCTATAAGAGCTGCAGCTAATACCTATTGTCAACTTCTACAATCTCAGAGTGACAACAATGTGAAGCTTATTGTGCTTGATAGACTGAATGAATTGAAATCTTCTCATAGGGAGATCATGGTTGATATGATTATGGATGTCCTCAGAGCGCTTTCAAGTCCGAACCTTGACATCAGGAGAAAAACACTTGACATTGTTCTTGAGTTGATCACCCCCCGTAATATCAATGAGGTTGTTCTCACTTTGAAGAAAGAAGTTATGAAAACCCAGAGTGGTGAACTTGAGAAGAATGGTGAGTACCGTCAAATGCTTATCCAAGCCATTCATTCGTGTGCTGTAAAGTTTCCGGAAGTCGCAAGTACAGTTGTCCATCTGTTGATGGATTTCTTGGGTGATAACAATGTTGCTTCTGCAATTGATGTGGTTGTTTTTGTCCGTGAGATTATTGAAACAAACCCAAAATTAAGGGTTTCCATTGTGACAAGGCTACTGGATACTTTCTACCAAATTCGAGCTGCACGTGTTTGTTCATGTGCCCTTTGGATCATTGGAGAGTATTGTCTATCTCTTTCTGAAGTTGAGAGTGGCATTGCAACTATCAAGCAGTGCCTTGGTGACCTACCATTTTATTCAATTTCTGAGGAAGGCGAAGCTAATGATTCTTCGAAAAAGTCTCAGCAAATAAACTCCACTACTGTTTCATCTAGAAGACCTGCTGTCCTTGCTGATGGGACATATGCTACTCAAAGTGCTGCCTCTGAAACTGTTTTTTCACCTGCGACAGTAGTTCAAGGATCTTTGTCCACTGGAAATCTGAGATCCCTTCTGCTGACTGGTGATTTCTTCCTTGGGGCAGTTGTTGCTTGCACCCTGACTAAGCTCATTTTGAGATTGGAAGAAGTTCAGCCATCAAAAGTTGAAGTGAACAAAGCAACAACTAATGCAATACTGATCATGGTCTCAATGATACAGCTAGGGCAGTCTTCAGTTCTTCCACACCCAATTGATAACGATTCCTATGATAGGATAATTCTGTGCATAAGATTGCTCTGTAACACTGGGAATGAGGTCAGAAAGATCTGGTTGAACTCTTGCCACGAGAGTTTTGTTACAATGCTGTCTGATAAGCAGCTGCGAGAGACAGAAGAGATAAAAGCAAAGGCTCAAATTTCTCACTCTCAGCCAGATGACCTCATTGATTTCTACCATTTGAAGAGTAGGAGGGTAAGAATCTTCTATTTGAACATTATCTGTTTGATTAACAAGGAGGTTCCTGTAGCTCTTTTCTCATACTTCAGTTAATATATTTGTGAGAACTATCTTAAGACCACTAAATCGTATTATGAGGGTTTTATCTGTAATCCCTACGGTGTATTCGTTATGCTGTGTAGGCCTTGCATGGATGTAGGTTTCTTTGCTATTTTATCTCACCTTTCCACCTTCCTGTCACAACCTTCAAAGAAAGTGCTTTAAATGCTATTTTCACCATCCAAAAACAGACTTAGCTTATTTCCAGCGCTTTCAAATATTACCTTTTGTTTTTTGAACTACTGTTTCAATCACATTAAGAAAGTCATGCATATCATATTGCATAAGTTTCTTTAAGCATCAAGTCTCAAAAGTTTAATTGAATATGAATACCAGCTGCGACTTCAATTTTAGAGTGCAGATCACTCAAAACTAAAATAGCTCTTTTTTTTTTTACCAACAGCTCAAATGTTAGCATTTGAATTGTTTCTTTTTCTTTCTTTAATATATGTTTCTTGAGTAGTTTCTACATAATGCCAGAGCTCGTCTAGTTATAGGTGGTGTTTGGCTTTTTGGTGCTTCAAATTTCAATGCAGTTGCATTGAAATTTGTTCCTCCATGTCCTAAATACATTTCTGTTTGCCAGGGCATGAGCCAGCTGGAGTTGGAAGATGCAGTCCACGATGATTTGAAACGTGCCACTGGAGAATTTGTCAAGGATGAGAATGATGCTAATAGACTAAATCGGGTTCTGCAACTCACTGGATTTAGTGATCCTGTTTATGCTGAAGCATACGTGACAGTTCATCATTATGATATTGTCCTGGATGTGACAGTTATTAATAGAACTAAAGAGACCCTCCAGAATTTATGTTTGGAATTGGCAACAATGGGTGATCTCAAACTTGTTGAGCGTCCACAGAATTATACTCTTTCTCCTGAGTCAAGCAAACAGATAAAAGCAAACATCAAGGTGTCTTCAACTGAGACTGGCGTCATTTTTGGGAACATTGTTTATGAGAGTTCTAATGTGCTTGAGCGGACAGTGGTTGTGCTAAACGATATCCATATTGACATCATGGATTACATCTCTCCTGCAGTCTGCAGTGATGCTGCTTTTAGAGCCATGTGGGCAGAATTTGAGTGGGAAAACAAGGTAAGATGCTGTTCCTTGCTATTTTACCATCAGTGAATAGTTCTTTCCTGGTATTCTACTCATTTTTTGTTGGAGAAATGAAAATTAATATTTGGTATAGTCGTTCTTTGTTGTTTTCGATGATTTACAATCTTATGGTTTGGTTTATGTGGGATCAAAATTTAGGTTATGCGTGGGTTTACTATAACTTCTGTAGATTATTAATGGCTTGAAAGTGATCTAGTTCTCAAGCTAATTTTGTAAATGTTGATCCATTTATGGAGTTTATTGATTAATCAATGCACTGTTTAGTTTCTAAACTTTGAAGTAATCTCTTGTTTGTCTTACCATCAAAGTTGTGGAGCAATGTCCACACGAATAATATTTATATGCACTTGAGAATGAGCCACTAACTTTCTGCATTGCAGGTTGCTGTCAACACTGTCATTCAAGAGGAAAAAGAATTTCTTGACCATATAATCAAATCAACCAACATGAAATGCCTTACTGCACTGTAAGTTATCCGCTTGCCTCCTCTAAATATGGACGGTTGTTGCTTGGTTTCTATGTCTGTGTTTTCTAATTTTTGATTTTGTCATGATTGATACCCATACCATCTAATTCTAGATTATTGCATTTCCTATTTTTCATAGTCCAAAGTTGTGATACAGAGAACTTGTTTTGGAAGAATTTTGGAGACTATTAGTAAAAAAAAAGTAAGGTATTATCTGTCGTAACAAGACCTGCAGCCCCAGGATTATTCTGCCGTATAAACTTAGAACTTCATTATTGATGAGAAACGAGTTGTGTTTAACTTAGTGTTTATTATTTTCCATTACGGATACAAAGAATGTGTACACATAAAAACAAGTGTCTGGGTTTCATTTTCTTTTTAAGTCTACTTGTGTGCAAATGTGGAAGTACTTGAATGACTCTTCATGTCTATCATGGTGTTTGCGTATGGCTGGGATTAGATTTGTTTAGGAGTACTCTTCTTCGCCTCCTTTAGGATATTAGGGCCATTGGTTTCATAGTTGCTAAAACGGCTACTGTTAAGATCTCGGAGCTTTCCAAATGATAGGTTGTGTCAGAAGTCGTAAGAACAGTGTATCGGGGGGGGGGGATTTGTCTATTCCAATTACAGGTTTTACATTGCGCATCCAGAAAAGTTTGGTATTGGTATATTCAGAAATTGTGAAAGAATGTTGAGTTGGATAACACATGTTACTTTATCAAGGGAAAATTGGTAAACTTGACCAGGTTGGATCATACTAGTTATGTATCTAGGGGAAATAGGTAGTTTGTTGTTACTGGAACTGGAGTTTAATTTCTTCTTTGTACCATTGTTTTCTTTCACTGTTGGATGTAATTTAACTGCTTAAAATGAATTTTTTAAATTAATGGCTTCAAACTCCAGAATGCCTTCGGGTTCATTTTTTTCTGTTACTTATCTGGTTATATTGAGTAATGTCATTTGTCCTTGTGATGCATGGCTTTATTGACACTATATCTCTGGATGTGCTTTCATGCAAAATTTCAGGTCTGCATTGGAAGGGCAATGCGGGTTCCTTGCTGCTAACTTGTATGCAAAGAGTGTGTTTGGTGAGGATGCTTTGGTGAATGTAAGCATTGAGAAACAAGCAGATGGTAAGCTGAGTGGTTATATTAGGATAAGGAGCAAAACGCAAGGAATTGCGCTTAGCTTGGGGGACAAGATAACACTCAAGCAGAAGGGAGGCAGTTGATCAGGTCAACTGGAATTTAGTATGACCTGGATATGCCGGTATCTTATACTCCCCGTCTTTAAAGAGATTTTACTACATTATTTGGTTTTACCTTATGTTTTCCCGTGATGGTTAAATTAGGTGGCCTTTTCTTATGTAGTTTTTGTTCAGAAACTAATTTTATGGGTACCTATTATATGGCATGGCTTCAGCAAGGCATAGAGACTGAAGTAGAAATGAATTGTCTATTATATTTGTTATAGAAGAAAATATCGAACTGTTGTTTGAAAAAGTTGATATAAAGGTAAAAACATCCCATTACCGTTAAATATCCAGCGAATGGGCATGATATCTGTGAGAGTCGTATAGACAACAACAAGCCCAGTATATTCCCACCAGTGGGGTCTGGGAGAGTTGTATAGAACACTTTTAAAAGGGTAATACTTGGAAGATTTGATCCTTATCAATAAAAAACAATATACTTGGAAGCATTGATAGCTAAAATACCTGTGTGTTCATTTTTGTCTAAATTCTTTTCGGGGTGGTGGTGTATTCTGCAGATCATGGTTCTACTAGCAGTGACAGCTAACATACCTATGCATGAGTGTCATTTTTGCAGAAACCCTTATTAGGTGGTGGCCGGTGGGATGGTAGTGGGCTCTGTCTTTTTAGCATGTGCTAGCTAAAGAGTATTTGCGGTTGAATTCGTCGCTTTGCTGGTTGTCTGTGGGAAAGGCAAATGGTATTTGGAGGAATAGACAAGGCATGATTTTTGTCTTGATGAAGTGTAGAACGGGGTTGTCTTTCCATTGAGCCGGGGAGACAATCCAAATCGTAGTCAGTGTCCATTATTTGATTGAGCACGATGTAGTCTGCTAATCGCGTTAAACCATCCAAAAGAGTACTGTCTGCCCCCAAAAGTGCTTTCCTTGTCGCAGAAAGAAGATGTTTAGCTTTTTGTCTATCCTTTTTACCTATCATATGGTGAGTGTCTAAATTAGAAAGTTTTAAGAATTCAACTTTGGTCCCTTCTGTAAGTCTTCTGAAGTCCAATTTGGAAAGCGTTGGAATATGTTTATATCTGAACATGGGTATAACAGTATTAATCATCTAGAAATATGGCAGCTCTATACTGCAAACTTTTTGCCTCCCCCGTTCTTTCCCAACTCCTTAGTGTAGATAGGAAAATCCTTTTGGATTCTGATACTCTTAAGGTAAAGTTGCTCTGTTTCCTTATGGTGTTCCATGGATTAGGTTACAGATACTTGTGTGTGGATGTAGCTCTGTAACAGAATATGCGGGTGCAGCCACTACGTTTGGCTTCAATTTATATGTTCATATCTGTAGTTACAAAAGATTAGTGGGTACAGTGATATCACTAGTTTAAACTAAACTCGTCTGTATGTATACTTGGATGTGATGGAAACTTGTGGATCGTTTTGTTCAGACTACTTATGTAGATTATATTACATGGATCTTATGGTGAATAACAATACTTAGATTGTTATGCGGTGAACAGGATTGTTGTGATATTAAAGCCAAGAATTATCTTATTCTCGTATGCTAGTACACATTCCCATTTCACCATTTTTTCCTGGTGTAAAATAATACAATGATTCTCACTTAAGTTATACAGGTACTAGTTATCAGAGATTAACATTGAAGAGTTGTATGCCGGAAACCAAACGATATACTTATAAAGCGAAGTTTAATTAATTAATGCCTTGATTGTTTTAATATATGAACAGACTAGCCCTTATGGTTTTAAGCCTTTTTTAATCAAAGTGTCAACTACCTGCGAGGCTTCAGTTTCCATCTCTTTTATATCATGATGTCTTCTTTAGATACAACCTCATTAATTCCTCATAAATTGCAGATTGTTACACTTGAATTTGAGGCTCCTCCAAATCCCCCATTTTGCAGCTTGGTGGAGTGCTGGGGTTATTGAGAGAACATGTAGAGATAATACTGCACTTATTCTTAGGTTCGGATATAAAAGATTCAAGTATTTTATTTTCTGCGAGGACATTTTTTGTAGAGAAATATGTGAAAATATTGCATTATTTTTGACATGTTTTGAAGCGGAAGTTTCTTCTGACGTTCATTCAATTTCTCTGTTGAACTGATTCAAAGCTCTGTTTATCTTGTTCATTCTTTGTCCATCTCTTTATTTTATCTTGTTTACCTACTCTATCGGCTTAAGTACCTCGGCAATAGACATATATGAACATGAAAACTGAAATAGATTGGTCGATTTCACTGAATATTCCATTTACCTACTTTATTGGCTTGATTGAGCATGTACACAACCTTAAAGCATGTACGACTACATTACTCTTAAGGCATGTCAATGGCTGATGTTGCTTCTCTCCTTTTTGCACCCAAGAGTGTGGTCTAGTATTCAATGAAGTGGGTTGAGAACAATATGAGGTTTCAAGCTCAAATCCTTGCGAGGCCAAAAACACTAAGGACTCATTTGATACGAGAGATAAGGGATAATTAATCTCGAGATTAAATTTGAGATGAGTTTATCTCATGTTTGGTTAGGATAAAATAGCGGTATAACTAATCCTGGATTGTAGTGTTATTTTTATCCTTATGGGAGGGTGGGATAATAATCCCAGGATAACTAATTCCGGGCTAATGGATAATTAATTCCGGAATTAAATTTGAGATGAGTTTATCTTATGGATAAAATCGTGGTATAACTAATCTCGGGATTAGTTATTCCGGGATTGTAGTATTTTTTATCCCTATGGGAGAATGAGATAACTAAATCCGGAATAATTAATTATGAGATAATTTGTTTCCCAACCAAACGATCCCTAAGTGATTTCTTCTTATTTGTTCAAGCCTTGGGATATAGAGTTACCCGAAATATGGCTGGTGAAAAATAACAAGTACTTGTGGAATTAATCGAGGTACACACCAGGTGACTAAGATACCACAGTTAGAAAAAAGGCATGTCAATGGCTGATGATCACTACAAGATTGGGAGGAAAATGTCTACACATGCTTTAGTAGTGAAAGGAGAAAAGGAAACAAACAAAATTAATATACGAGTTAGAGTACACTACATCCAGGAAAAAAAAAACTATCACTATCCTCAAATTCCCAGCAGAAATGTTGATATACCTTTCTCGGCCTTTTGGGTAAGAAATCAGTTCAATTCCAACTACAGGTAAGGTGTTCATAGTGCTACTAGATGTTCAGACTTGGTCTAGTAACACACTTTTAGCAACACAATGGCTGTACGCCCTTAAAATCTAGCAATGGAACCAGGAATTCTGATAGGAGAATTCAAAAAATAGTGCAAAAATGTCACACCTAAGATTCGAACACATGGTGTAAAATAACTTTTTAACCACCTTTGTCATTAAACTTCAAACTTCTCTTATATAAGGTAATTCAACAATTTTATATATATACGAAATGTATTTCACCCTATTTGTACATAGCTATGTCATATTCATATTCCAAATGCATTGACAACCTTATATCCACAAGTCCCTATTTTTTTTCATGTTAGAAATCATTCATCTATGGCATAAACAAGTGTTACAGCAAAAATCTGGACCTACGTTTCCCAAAAAAGTTGCCAAATATTTACATCTTGTTCTTAATTCAAGTTACAACTAAAGTACAACAATTGCAAACTCTATATTAAGTTCCCAGGTGTTTCTTTGCTCTCTTCCCTTTCCAGTTGGCACAGCAAAACCTGCAAAGAATTCCACATCTCTCATTGCACCCCCCAAACAAATGAAAATGTGAAGTGCAATATAACATCATTTGCTTAATGTGAAAATGTGAAGTGCAATATAGCGATTTTACTATGTGAACCTAGCTTTGGAAGATGCAAGATTGAGGACTAAAGGCAAGGCATAAATGTAGAGGGTTTTTACAAATATTGCACTAGAGCCCCTTACACTTCTAAAGGCTTAGCAATTTGTATCCTTGATTACTTCTTGTGTCAATTAACCCCATCCTCAATGCCCCAGCATTTGGTTCTGAGCAAAGTGAATAACCATTTAGTTGGTTTCTGGGTTATGTTAACTATGAGAATATTTAACTCAGACTTGATGCATACATGAAATTATATTAATTTATTTTAATTAAGTGATTAATTGAAGTAATAATATAGTATATAGTATTAATTTATCATAATTAAATAATAAATCTTATTAAAGATATTTGTCATGCTCTTATTAATTTGATGCATACATTGGTTACGAAAAAGTATTTTCATGTTAACTTACTTGTGTGTTTCATATAATGAAAAAAATAATAGTTGATTGGATTTGATCACTATTTTTTCGTCTTTTTAGTTTAATTTTGTTTTGATAAAAGAAAGAATACACTATAATACGAAATAAAACTTGTCAAACAAAATAAGAAAATTTGTGTATTCACTAGCAAAATATCCAAACAACTATCAATAAGAAAAGCTAATTGTTTACCCTTAGGATTGAATAACAATTGAATTTATACGCGATTTTAAGGATATGTGAACTAATTAAATATAAGTGATTAATAACGTTAGATGAGCAAATTAAAGATAGAATAAACAGCCAAACCAGTAGTAGTATTCAGTTCGGGCTCGGTTATGAGCTTAACAATTAGCATGCCTTCAAACACTTATGATGAACTATGAACAAAATTAAGGACTTTGAATCACTTTTAGGAGCAAAGAAAATAAATGTATATTGCCTTTATATGTGTGTTACAGTGTGTATTGAATAATAAGCTTCCCCTTTATATAGTAGGAGAGTTTTACCCTAAGTACAATTCTAAGAAAGGTAAAAATCTTCATTTTTCGCTAATCACTGATCTGTTGCCGATATGGGTCGAGATTTATGCCGTGATATCCGGTTGGATACAAATATCGACCCTTTGTTAATCGTGCGCGGTCGTTTGGTAATACTTTCTGAGGTCTTGGAACTCGAACCGGATCTGGGGGTGTGGTCTCGATAGCTCCGAGGGTAAGTGCTTTGTTCGGTCCTTGATACGAGAGGCTTCTGGCTTCGATTCTGATTTCTTGTAGTTACGTCCTTGCTGTTTGGCCCACCGGGAAATTGGGGTGTCATTAGCCTCGGTTTTACCCATATATAGATAGTCCCCTTATTTCTCAGAGTGTAGGTTTGCCGAAACGATGAGAAACAATAGATGTTCTTTGGTTCCTTCCTCCGTACGTTACAACCGAAATGACGAAGAAGTCAAAATATCCCATCAATCGCGTTGTTCTGACTTCGGACACGTGTCAATCGTTGGCTGGTTTCCGATCAAGCTTCTACCTTCGAATTCTCTAGCTATCACCAACTTCCTTCAAGCCTTCATATCTTCATCCTTGATCCTCAAATTCTCATAGTTGTTCTTAGGTTCTTACCCAGATTTTCTTCGAATCTTCTTACTCTGTTCTTCAGCCTTCAAACTTGTTCCTTCAAACCTCTATACCTTTTCTTTAAATCTTCAAATTTTCTCAGATAGTAATGGCAAAAACTTCCAAGTCAGTCCCTTAGCAGGCTGCCTCTTCATCTTCCCAACCGGCCGTCGGTACTGAGGCGGTCACTCCCGAATAGTTATTCGCGGGACGGCTGCTCCCGAAGTGGCTGCCACCGATCTGACTGCCGCCGAGCTGGCTCCCGAGCTCCCCTTGACAATGTTTATTCCCGGGGGCTGTTCAATTACGGATGACTTCAAGGTCGAAAAATCCTCATCCAAACAGGACCGGGGTAAAGGAGCATCGAGGTATTTATTTGTCACGCCCCAAACCTGGGGAGGCGTGGCTGGCACCCGGTGCCGTGCTGGCCCGAGCGAACCACTCTGTAACTCATGATCGTTCGACCAAAACTAGAACATACATAGGTCGAGTTGGCTGAACTCATTCCTTTTGTAACTATCATGGGCCAACATGGCCACGACTCATAATGTACAAGCGTAAGTGGGAAAACACTGTATCACAGAAATATTTTTTTCTTAAAACATAAATACATATGGGCCGTCAAGGCCTCTGACATACTATACAAAATGAACCTCTGTCTACAAAGCCTCTAAGATTATTTGACATCAAATGGGATAGGGTACCAGCGTACCCATAAGTGTATAAAAACTCTGACACGATGACTCAAAGACTCGGCTGCACTCCGACTGAGGTGGAGTCTTACTGATCCTTCGCTGAATGCCAATTTCGTCTACTATGAGGGCTCGTCAAACTGATTTTACCCGTCTATCAGTACCTGCAGCACGACATGCAGCGTCCACAAATAAAACGGACGTCAGTACAAATAATGTACTGAGTATGTAAGGCAGGAAAGCATAAGTAAGAACAGTAATGTAAACAGGGATAGAGAATATACAACCTGTGGCATTTGGGAACCTCTGAGGGCTACTGACATAAAATACATGATACATACATATATGTATACATAAACTTTGAAAACATACGCCTTTGTGGGCATCACCATCATCATATCGTACCCGGCCGTAATAGGCTCGGTAAAACGTACCCGGCCATCATAGGGCTCGGTAGAATCGTACCCGGCCACCTGGAGCTCGGTAAAATCCAACTGATCAGTGGTTGCACAATAGGTGCCGTACCCAGCCGACTATAGCGCGGCTCGGTAGAGTAAAATAGATACATATATATGATGCATGCTGGACTCATTGGAATCACATTTTGAACCTTTCGGAGTGACATAAGGTTGGTATCCTTCGTACACGTTATTAGGATTAACTCTTCATCAAGAATTAGGAACTACCAACAACATTGATAATATAAGAATAAAAGAAGTAACATCAATATCAATCGTTTCATAAGAAGGACAGCAATGTAAGTACTGCTAGCTTCTAAGAGTAGAGTATCTTTTGAAGCTCGTTCGTTTTATTATATACAATCGGAGTCGTGCAAAAGAATGAAGGAGATAGCCTCACATACCTGGTGCACGAAGCTTCCCGCCTTTATAGATGAAGAAATTTGCTTTATAATCAGTTACAGCATATTGTTGTTCACGTCATCACGAAGAACAATTAATGAAGTTTGATGTATGTGCTAATTACTGGCATTGATCTAAGAACATCAAAAGATGAAAGCAAATCTCGATTCAAGAGGTACAGTTGCTTAAAACTTGCTTTAAGGATCTTGATGAACTGTGAAGTTTAACACTACGCTTTGATTAACAATGAATAAAAGCTAGCTAGCTATTGCCTATTATTTAAGGCTTTACCCTTTAAATGAACATTCTCTTTTGCTTAGTAGTATCCAGGTTGAGTAGTCCTCTATTTTAATATTGTGGAGAATGGGGATTAGAGTACCAAACCCTTTCAAAGGTGCCATCTTGCAATTTAATTCAAGAGTCACTAAGGGTCCATGTGTTGCTTCCACGCGGGAAAATTTAGACTTATTCAAAATATTTTAGATAATTACCAATTTAGTCCTTGCTTGCTTTAATAAATCAATTTGGTTGTTTGGTATCATGATCTCTGCAGAACACTCAGTTTGTAAATTCAATCTGTGTTTGTCTAGTGGAAAGGATATGAAAACCTTTTAAAAAGAAAATATGTGCACACACTTTTTCACATAGCAATTGTGCCACCTAGACTAATGACTTAAGAGTCATTCATAGGCTTAGAGGGGTGCTGCCACGTGGAGGTGTATGGGAAATGTAAATCTTTATCCACTTATTAGGTAATTAGGTAATATCCTATTACCCGATAATTAAACAATTACTCTCATAATTAAAAATTATCTCAACTTACTTAAAATACTATTCACTTTTAATATACTTTATGTACTCTACTATCGTGGTCATGTGGTACCATATAAAATCAATACATACACTATTATTCTATGAAAACATCCATGTAAAAAAATACATATATTTTCTCAACTTATAATTTTCCTAATCTCATATAAAAAGTAAAAATTCTCGTACGCTTAATTCTTTCTTAAAATGGTAAAAAGATAACCTTGTTTTCTTGTGAGAAAATAACTTCTATTTTTACAATAAAAAAAATCTCATAAACTTTCTTATATTATGTGTATAATTTACCATATCCGAAAATATTAATAACTATATAAAATCATACTTTTTAAATATTTTTCTATAATAAATGTTCCACTCAAAATAAATACCATATCAATATGTATCTAACGGTATCAAAGTTATAAACTTACGGGGTCTTATGGTCACAAATCCTCTGTAGAAAAGTACGGGATGTAACAATATTGTCACGTCCCGACCTCGGGGGGAGGGGGGGCGACCGGCACTCAACAGAGTTACCCCGGTCGAGCAAGCCTGCATAATGTCGTCTACCCAACTCACCCATGAATAAATAGAAGAATACATTTCATTAATTAGACTGTAAGAGGTCATGTGTACAACACCAGTTCATTTCCATATGTTACATCATTAACAAGTCTCCAAAATATAACACTATACAATCATAGTTAAAGTGGAATAGATGATAGAATTACAACCTTTTTAGTTCAACCTTCCCAAAACAAGATACAACCCACACTATGTCTAAGGAGCCTCTAACAGAAACAAAAGAGTGTTAAGACAGTGCCAGCAACAAGGTCCCCTGCTATACCTCAAAATGCTATGTACAAAGGACAAGAGATACATGACCCCTAAATGAAGTGGGGCTCACCAAGTCAGCTGAGGAAATGGTGTGTTGTTGTCACTGATTAACACCACCTGCTATGGAACCACCTGCATCCATTAAAAATGTAGCGCCCCCGGCAAAAGGGACGTTAGTACATATCGAATAATACTAGTATATAAAACTAAACACCCTCTCATTAGAACAAATAATGGTAAATGGAGAAGGAAACATGAAATCATTAAGAGATTCAACAACATCAAGGTGTCAAGTTAGGGGAAAGGTAAATTTCAAGTAAGTTTTAATCTTTTTAAGTTGGGAGATTTTTAGCACCGATACACCACCGTGTTTTTGGCACGGAGTCCGATCTCAGCCCGATCGGCTAAGTCGTCTCACCCCGAGACATCCACTCACAATACCACCATATGCGCGGCATGGTGTCCGATCTCAGCCCGACCGGCTAAGCCTCTCACACAATGCCGTGTGGGTCGATATCACATCACATCTCGCTAGCAATAATCTCATCCCATTCAAGAAGCAATAATTTCAAAGTACGTTGGATAGAATTTTTCTCAAGCAGTAGAATTTTAAAGCCACTCAACAATTACGACGATTGTCAGAATTTTGCAAATTTGAGCGCCATAATTTTTCAGCATTGTGGCTGAAAATTCTGGTGTACCATTAAGATTTATAAATCATCATCATACTATTGCGTGCTTCAAAATTTTGCCCAGCGTACTTCGGCGATCAATTTTTTTTATTCAGCGTGCTTTAAATTTTTCACTGAGGTAATTTTCCAAAATATTTCTTAACGAGATTAAAAAATATAAACAACGATTTTTAAAAGGTTGTAGCTATAAATTTTAAAAACATACAAAAGTTATAATTCTGCATAACTTAGGTGCAGGTTTCCAATTCTAAAAAAAACCCTTCTCTGATCTATCTTTTACTTACCTGAGAAGTGCTAACCTTCTAACTTGTTTTTCCCCTCAACATTGAGCTCACAACCTTAAAATACATGAGCCTCAACTTTATCGACAATTTATTCATCTAAAAAAATTTAATGCTCTAATGACCACGTGTCTTCTATCTAAAAGGTAACTAGGAATCAACTAAGAACCAAAAAAAAAAAAATGGAAAGGAAAAGAAAGACATTGTCAATCATCTATCATGTGGTTCTTTCTGTTAACATAATCTTTTGTAGTTATCTGTTGCACTTATCTTCAAGGATACTATATTAGTCCTTTGTATGTATTACTATAAATACCTCATTGTGATTATATTGTCATTATTGAGTATAATATTATTTCACTTTAGTCCTCCCAAGAAAGCATCTGTTAGATGGCATTGAGATTATCTTTTGATAGTTTTTTTTTTTGTTTAAGATGAGGTTCAAGCGTGTTTATCCAATTTGTCACACCTCTTTTTTTACCTCAAAAGAATATGTGTGTTACGGTGGATCGTGGATTAAAGAATTTTTCTAATTAAAGTGACAATTTGAAATAGAGATTATTTTATTGTTCAGAGTCGTCACTTGGAAGTGATTTTTGGGTGTTCCAAATCACCTTTTATTTGAATCCTTAGTCAAAGAAAGGTTTGGCTCTATTATTTTTGGTCTGCAAAAATAAAGTTCCGGTAAGGAATTCTGTTGACCAGGGAGAAGGTGTAAGACATTCCCCGAGTCCCGTGGTTCTAGCACGATCGCTTTATTGACTTAAACTTGACTTGAATTAATTTTGGATAAACTGTACATTATTAGGTTTTCATGTTTTGCCTATGCCCGTTTTTATTGTTGAAAAACAAACCAGGACGAGTATCCCCGCCCTAGTCTACACTAACTAAGACGAGTATTCCCGACCTTAGTTCGTGTGTCGCACCTAAAATTGAAGCCTACTCAAAGTTAATTAAACAACAACTTTGAATTATTTGAAAGAATTGGGGACAAGACGTGTCCTCACGACCTTGCCATTTTATTTATATCTTTGTTCCGAAACGAGTCTTCCCGACATCGGTTAAGACAAAATTAATTATCTTTACTAAAACAAAATACTTTTGAGCTACCGTCATTAGGTGATTGGGTCTTTTTTATGAATAAATAAAGCATCTAATTTTGTTGAATTTATTTAGTGGACTGAAAAAAGTGACATCAATATTATTTTTAAAATCTTTTGCTTCATTTTTCGAAACTTAACTAGACTATTACTATTGTTATTCTAGAAAAATATTGACTAACTTTAGAAACTATGTTATGGAATTAGTCAAAGAAGAAAAGTATTTTTTTATTTGTAGATTGATGGTTCATTTTTTTATTTAAGAAAAATATTTACATATTCAAAATGAGTAGTGTATGGCTAATTGAAATGACATTGCGGTTATTAAGATCACTAGTTTAAAAGATGAGAGTAGTGTAGGAAGTTTTTTTGTTTTGCCTTTTTTTTCTTTTTATCTATTAATTTTTCTTCTTTTTCTTTATCTTCTTAATTTTATTTTCTGCCGAAACCAATATATTTTCTAAATTGTTCCATTCGTTTTCTTTTAAATTATCTTTCTTAAGTTTTTCTCTTCCTTCTTTCTTCCTTTCTTAACATAAAGATGTTACTTCGATAATAATAGTTAGAAAATGATCAAGTGTGTAAAAAACTCCTTTTATTTTCTTACTAACTTATGTTGTTAGTAATAGTGAGTATGTTGTTGTTGTTGTTGTTTACTAACTTACATTGTTTAAAACTAATAAAATGTGGGCTTGTGGTGATATTAAAATAAGGCAACCCATTATTGGGCTGATAAAACCAAGGGCTCATTTCCAAGACAAAATCCAAGAGGCCCATGTGCTCTTGGACTTCAATTCTACAGACTGTGTCCTTTTAGAGCCACATTACAGATCTAGCCTTATTTTGCCATTTGCATTTCATAGCTAGTTATTTACAAAATAAGTTTGCAGAAATAATCACTTTCTATTTACAGCTTAACCACCTTACTAAAATAACCCACATTACAGACTAGACCTTACTTACATGGGCTAAAAGTTTAATACATACTCCTTTCACACAACTAGACAAATGATGGCTAAACGATATTATATCCAAAACTTTGACACAAGATTAAAGATGCTTGTCACAGTGTAATTACTAACATATAGTCATAACATTATCCAACATTTAAGAGCATGTAAAAATGAATTACAATAAACGAATAACATTACTAATAGTTTCCAGCATCATTATCTTTCATTCCAACTTGATTTTAGGAGTTTACATGGTCTGAAAGTTACCTAGACAGCAGAAAGAAGAAAAATTCAGCAAATCAACT
The DNA here is from genome assembly GCF_000390325.3 of Nicotiana tomentosiformis. Taxonomy (NCBI): domain Eukaryota; kingdom Viridiplantae; phylum Streptophyta; class Magnoliopsida; order Solanales; family Solanaceae; genus Nicotiana; species Nicotiana tomentosiformis. The sequence goes on along the minus strand of NC_090813.1, from coordinate 14,801,896 downwards.
CTTTCCAGATCACAACAGAACAACAGTTAATATGAGCAGCAACACAACAAAAGACATCCAACAACCAGCAGACTTTCGAACTCAAGAAAATGAACCAGAATACTCAGCAAAGCAGTTGAAACTAGTAACTCCAGAAAATGCTTACAAGACCCCTATATTTTTCTTAAAAGTTTTGCACTTTAAGAATCAAACTCACAAAGCTTTCAGTTTTTTTTAGCTAACTTTGATGTTCAGCCGATCCTTTTTTGCTTTCTTTAGTTGTGTCTTTTTTTTTTTTTAGAGTGTAGAGATTTTTTAATATGTGCATCTAGTGTCTAAGTGAGTGAGAGGAGACTCTTTAAGTAGGAAAAGCAAGCACCTTTGGACAGATTTTGGTTCACCAAAAATCTGTCCAAAGGACATACTTTTTCTCACAAAATATTGTCCAAGGACTGTCCAAATAGGAGAAAGGACAGTCCAAATAGGAGAAAGGACAATCCTTTTCACTAAATTCAGACACAAGAGGAGTAGTTGTACTCTTAGCATGGTTCAAACAATAAAAGAAAATAACTATACACTCTACTCAATCATCAACATAACTACCCTTAAGCTTTTTTACAAAATCAGCACCGACAGTGTGATTCAAACCAAACTAAGTTAGAAAAATACATAACTGGACTTAGAATTTGAACTATTAATCAACCAAGGTAAAATCCGAACTTAATAACTAAAAATCAAACAAAGCAAATGTATTATCCAAACTAACTAATTGAAACCATCAACTTAGCATACCACATACAAACTAATTATTTCATTAAACAACTATGACTAATTTGAACACTTAACCAAACAAAATCTAATAACACTTAAGTAAACATAACCTAAACCATATTAATAAGCTAAATCTTCTCCATAATCAATAAACAAATAGCTACTACTCAAACTAATAAACAAACGCCTACATAGAATGATTAAGACCTATAATAACGATCGAAACAAGCAATCGATTAACTACTAACCAGAAAATATAAAATTAAACTAATACTAAGCCTAATCACATAAGCAAAAAACCAGAAACGAAAAAGGGGAAGTAGAAAATTACCACAACAGAGGGATTCGATGCTAACTTGAGCAACGAGGATGTGTCGAGGACATCGAACAATAGTTGTTCGACCTTGGAACGCTCGTTTCATTTTGATAGATGCTAAATTCAAAGAATTCGACGTCATACTAAAAGGAAACAAGTGTCCTTAAGCAAAAAATATCGTACAACATAGGGCTAAGGTGGTTTAGGGAAAAAAATAGTGGTGGTGGCTGAGGTCGGCATTGAGGAGGCTTTTCAGGGTGAATCTATAGAGAAAGTGTAGATCTACTTGAGATCTACACGTTTATGTAGGTTTTGTGGGGGTGTAGTGGACGGTTCGTCGTGAAATTGAAGAGGGAAGTAAACGGCGGCTATCTAGGGTTTCGATTTTACGGAATTTAGAGGGGGTTTAGAAGATTTCGGGCTCGGATTGGGAGAGAGGATAAAGAGAGGAAGATATTGGTGTAAGGTTTATGGGGTTAGGATGATGGCCGGCCGATGGTTGCGATTTTCGGCCGGCGGAGCCATAGTGAGGGGCGACAGAGAGACAGGGAGTTTAAGAGAGTGAGGCGAGATGAGAGAAAGAAAGGGAAATGGGGAAAATAGAGTGAATATTAGGGCATTTAGGGCTTTAAATACCTGAGTGGGAGATTAATCTTGAGCCGTTGGATCATGGGAGCTTGAACAACTGAGATTTCATTTCAATAGCTTGGCCAAAACTACGCCGTTTGGGTCTCTCAGACCAATTGTCTGGACCGGGTATGGGCCACCGATTTTGTCCAAATTTGGGCCTATTTCGTCTTTAAAATGAAAATCCCAGTCCCTTAAACCCCTTAACAAACTAATTAAACTAAAATCTAATTCTAAAAATCTACAAACACACACAAAATAATCATTTAAAATATAATGTAAAAGAAAAACAAAAATTGGGCATTTACTGCTGCCGCTCTTTGCTCGAGAACATGATAGAATTACAACCTTTTTAGTTCAACCTTCCCAAAACAAGATACAACCCACACTATGTCTAAGGAGCCTCTAACAGAAACAAAAGAGTGTTAAGACAGTGCCAGCAACAAGGTCCCCTGCTATACCTCAAAATGCTATGTACAAAGGACAAGAGATACATGACCCCTAAATGAAGTGGGGCTCACCAAGTCAGCTGAGGAAATGGTGTGTTGTTGTCACTGATTAACACCACCTGCTATGGAACCACCTGCATCCATTAAAAATGTAGCGCCCCCGGCAAAAGGGACGTTAGTACATATCGAATAATACTAGTATATAAAACTAAACACCCTCTCATTAGAACAAATAATGGTAAATGGAGAAGGAAACATGAAATCATTAAGAGATTCAACAACATCAAGGTGTCAAGTTAGGGGAAAGGTAAATTTCAAGTAAGTTTTAATCTTTTTAAGTTGGGAGATTTTTAGCACCGATACACCACCGTGTTTTTGGCACGGAGTCCGATCTCAGCCCGATCGGCTAAGTCGTCTCACCCCGAGACATCCACTCACAATACCACCATATGCGCGGCATGGTGTCCGATCTCAGCCCGACCGGCTAAGCCTCTCACACAATGCCGTGTGGGTCGATATCACATCACATCTCGCTAGCAATAATCTCATCCCATTCAAGAAGCAATAATTTCAAAGTACGTTGGATAGAATTTTTCTCAAGCAGTAGAATTTTAAAGCCACTCAACAATTACGACGATTGTCAGAATTTTGCAAATTTGAGCGCCATAATTTTTCAGCATTGTGGCTGAAAATTCTGGTGTACCATTAAGATTTATAAATCATCATCATACTATTGCGTGCTTCAAAATTTTGCCCAGCGTACTTCGGCGATCAATTTTTTTTATTCAGCGTGCTTTAAATTTTTCACTGAGGTAATTTTCCAAAATATTTCTTAACGAGATTAAAAAATATAAACAACGATTTTTAAAAGGTTGTAGCTATAAATTTTAAAAACATACAAAAGTTATAATTCTGCATAACTTAGGTGCAGGTTTCCAATTCTAAAAAAAACCCTTCTCTGATCTATCTTTTACTTACCTGAGAAGTGCTAACCTTCTAACTTGTTTTTCCCCTCAACATTGAGCTCACAACCTTAAAATACATGAGCCTCAACTTTATCGACAATTTATTCATCTAAAAAAATTTAATGCTCTAATGACCACGTGTCTTCTATCTAAAAGGTAACTAGGAATCAACTAAGAACCAAAAAAAAAAAAATGGAAAGGAAAAGAAAGACATTGTCAATCATCTATCATGTGGTTCTTTCTGTTAACATAATCTTTTGTAGTTATCTGTTGCACTTATCTTCAAGGATACTATATTAGTCCTTTGTATGTATTACTATAAATACCTCATTGTGATTATATTGTCATTATTGAGTATAATATTATTTCACTTTAGTCCTCCCAAGAAAGCATCTGTTAGATGGCATTGAGATTATCTTTTGATAGTTTTTTTTTTTGTTTAAGATGAGGTTCAAGCGTGTTTATCCAATTTGTCACACCTCTTTTTTTACCTCAAAAGAATATGTGTGTTACGGTGGATCGTGGATTAAAGAATTTTTCTAATTAAAGTGACAATTTGAAATAGAGATTATTTTATTGTTCAGAGTCGTCACTTGGAAGTGATTTTTGGGTGTTCCAAATCACCTTTTATTTGAATCCTTAGTCAAAGAAAGGTTTGGCTCTATTATTTTTGGTCTGCAAAAATAAAGTTCCGGTAAGGAATTCTGTTGACCAGGGAGAAGGTGTAAGACATTCCCCGAGTCCCGTGGTTCTAGCACGATCGCTTTATTGACTTAAACTTGACTTGAATTAATTTTGGATAAACTGTACATTATTAGGTTTTCATGTTTTGCCTATGCCCGTTTTTATTGTTGAAAAACAAACCAGGACGAGTATCCCCGCCCTAGTCTACACTAACTAAGACGAGTATTCCCGACCTTAGTTCGTGTGTCGCACCTAAAATTGAAGCCTACTCAAAGTTAATTAAACAACAACTTTGAATTATTTGAAAGAATTGGGGACAAGACGTGTCCTCACGACCTTGCCATTTTATTTATATCTTTGTTCCGAAACGAGTCTTCCCGACATCGGTTAAGACAAAATTAATTATCTTTACTAAAACAAAATACTTTTGAGCTACCGTCATTAGGTGATTGGGTCTTTTTTATGAATAAATAAAGCATCTAATTTTGTTGAATTTATTTAGTGGACTGAAAAAAGTGACATCAATATTATTTTTAAAATCTTTTGCTTCATTTTTCGAAACTTAACTAGACTATTACTATTGTTATTCTAGAAAAATATTGACTAACTTTAGAAACTATGTTATGGAATTAGTCAAAGAAGAAAAGTATTTTTTTATTTGTAGATTGATGGTTCATTTTTTTATTTAAGAAAAATATTTACATATTCAAAATGAGTAGTGTATGGCTAATTGAAATGACATTGCGGTTATTAAGATCACTAGTTTAAAAGATGAGAGTAGTGTAGGAAGTTTTTTTGTTTTGCCTTTTTTTTCTTTTTATCTATTAATTTTTCTTCTTTTTCTTTATCTTCTTAATTTTATTTTCTGCCGAAACCAATATATTTTCTAAATTGTTCCATTCGTTTTCTTTTAAATTATCTTTCTTAAGTTTTTCTCTTCCTTCTTTCTTCCTTTCTTAACATAAAGATGTTACTTCGATAATAATAGTTAGAAAATGATCAAGTGTGTAAAAAACTCCTTTTATTTTCTTACTAACTTATGTTGTTAGTAATAGTGAGTATGTTGTTGTTGTTGTTGTTTACTAACTTACATTGTTTAAAACTAATAAAATGTGGGCTTGTGGTGATATTAAAATAAGGCAACCCATTATTGGGCTGATAAAACCAAGGGCTCATTTCCAAGACAAAATCCAAGAGGCCCATGTGCTCTTGGACTTCAATTCTACAGACTGTGTCCTTTTAGAGCCACATTACAGATCTAGCCTTATTTTGCCATTTGCATTTCATAGCTAGTTATTTACAAAATAAGTTTGCAGAAATAATCACTTTCTATTTACAGCTTAACCACCTTACTAAAATAACCCACATTACAGACTAGACCTTACTTACATGGGCTAAAAGTTTAATACATACTCCTTTCACACAACTAGACAAATGATGGCTAAACGATATTATATCCAAAACTTTGACACAAGATTAAAGATGCTTGTCACAGTGTAATTACTAACATATAGTCATAACATTATCCAACATTTAAGAGCATGTAAAAATGAATTACAATAAACGAATAACATTACTAATAGTTTCCAGCATCATTATCTTTCATTCCAACTTGATTTTAGGAGTTTACATGGTCTGAAAGTTACCTAGACAGCAGAAAGAAGAAAAATTCAGCAAATCAACTCTTTCCAGATCACAACAGAACAACAGTTAATATGAGCAGCAACACAACAAAAGACATCCAACAACCAGCAGACTTTCGAACTCAAGAAAATGAACCAGAATACTCAGCAAAGCAGTTGAAACTAGTAACTCCAGAAAATGCTTACAAGACCCCTATATTTTTCTTAAAAGTTTTGCACTTTAAGAATCAAACTCACAAAGCTTTCAGTTTTTTTTAGCTAACTTTGATGTTCAGCCGATCCTTTTTTGCTTTCTTTAGTTGTGTCTTTTTTTTTTTTTAGAGTGTAGAGATTTTTTAATATGTGCATCTAGTGTCTAAGTGAGTGAGAGGAGACTCTTTAAGTAGGAAAAGCAAGCACCTTTGGACAGATTTTGGTTCACCAAAAATCTGTCCAAAGGACATACTTTTTCTCACAAAATATTGTCCAAGGACTGTCCAAATAGGAGAAAGGACAGTCCAAATAGGAGAAAGGACAATCCTTTTCACTAAATTCAGACACAAGAGGAGTAGTTGTACTCTTAGCATGGTTCAAACAATAAAAGAAAATAACTATACACTCTACTCAATCATCAACATAACTACCCTTAAGCTTTTTTACAAAATCAGCACCGACAGTGTGATTCAAACCAAACTAAGTTAGAAAAATACATAACTGGACTTAGAATTTGAACTATTAATCAACCAAGGTAAAATCCGAACTTAATAACTAAAAATCAAACAAAGCAAATGTATTATCCAAACTAACTAATTGAAACCATCAACTTAGCATACCACATACAAACTAATTATTTCATTAAACAACTATGACTAATTTGAACACTTAACCAAACAAAATCTAATAACACTTAAGTAAACATAACCTAAACCATATTAATAAGCTAAATCTTCTCCATAATCAATAAACAAATAGCTACTACTCAAACTAATAAACAAACGCCTACATAGAATGATTAAGACCTATAATAACGATCGAAACAAGCAATCGATTAACTACTAACCAGAAAATATAAAATTAAACTAATACTAAGCCTAATCACATAAGCAAAAAACCAGAAACGAAAAAGGGGAAGTAGAAAATTACCACAACAGAGGGATTCGATGCTAACTTGAGCAACGAGGATGTGTCGAGGACATCGAACAATAGTTGTTCGACCTTGGAACGCTCGTTTCATTTTGATAGATGCTAAATTCAAAGAATTCGACGTCATACTAAAAGGAAACAAGTGTCCTTAAGCAAAAAATATCGTACAACATAGGGCTAAGGTGGTTTAGGGAAAAAAATAGTGGTGGTGGCTGAGGTCGGCATTGAGGAGGCTTTTCAGGGTGAATCTATAGAGAAAGTGTAGATCTACTTGAGATCTACACGTTTATGTAGGTTTTGTGGGGGTGTAGTGGACGGTTCGTCGTGAAATTGAAGAGGGAAGTAAACGGCGGCTATCTAGGGTTTCGATTTTACGGAATTTAGAGGGGGTTTAGAAGATTTCGGGCTCGGATTGGGAGAGAGGATAAAGAGAGGAAGATATTGGTGTAAGGTTTATGGGGTTAGGATGATGGCCGGCCGATGGTTGCGATTTTCGGCCGGCGGAGCCATAGTGAGGGGCGACAGAGAGACAGGGAGTTTAAGAGAGTGAGGCGAGATGAGAGAAAGAAAGGGAAATGGGGAAAATAGAGTGAATATTAGGGCATTTAGGGCTTTAAATACCTGAGTGGGAGATTAATCTTGAGCCGTTGGATCATGGGAGCTTGAACAACTGAGATTTCATTTCAATAGCTTGGCCAAAACTACGCCGTTTGGGTCTCTCAGACCAATTGTCTGGACCGGGTATGGGCCACCGATTTTGTCCAAATTTGGGCCTATTTCGTCTTTAAAATGAAAATCCCAGTCCCTTAAACCCCTTAACAAACTAATTAAACTAAAATCTAATTCTAAAAATCTACAAACACACACAAAATAATCATTTAAAATATAATGTAAAAGAAAAACAAAAATTGGGCATTTACTGCTGCCGCTCTTTGCTCGAGAACATGAAGAGTTTTCGTGCAAAGATAGTGAATGCCATGACTAAGTTTGATCACATATGACTCTAATGAAAGCATTTTATTGAAAAAGATGACCGAACCTTGCTTCCAAGATTGCCTACATATCCTTGGCTATAAAGGAATCAGGTCAGTGTAGTTTTGGAAATATTTGGCAGCTGGGACTACCAGACACTAGACTTAAGACTAATGTTGCTGCTGCTATTACTGATGTTACCGTTACTTGCTTCTTACATAAAAAGGAAAAGAGAATAGAACTGCATATGCCCACAAGCTAAGAGTTACAAAATTCCTATCTATGTGTCTTGTGGAGTCAAATCTTGATTCTTGACATGCTCGCTTGTGTTGACCTTAGATTGGATCTTGATGATCTTTGAAGAAAATATTATGGCTCATTCTCGATTACTTACTTTCCAGATCAGAATTTGAGAAAATGAAACTCGAGAAGCTGGGTTGCTGACACATTATCAAAGCTAACTCCAACTATCTTGTGATCAAAAGACTTATTTCTTCTGATGAGAAACTGAAACTGCAAGCATTAATTGTCACTTGTGCTATATAGCTGGGCCTGCAAAGCCATTAAAGACGAACAAATCGAACAAAATTTTTCTGTCCCAGTTTGGCACTAGGAAAAGTTTGTAAGTTATTAAAGAAAGTTATCACTATCTAATTTGTTGAAATGAAGACAACGACAATAGTATAAACTAGCTAGGTGAGGATAGGTAGCACATTGTGTTACCAAAAGGAAATGGAATTAGAGGATGGTATCCTATATTACTGAAAGAAAATATAACCAGGGGTTGGCACCCTATATTAGTGAAAAGGAATGTAACCAGGGGTTAGCGCCCTGTATCAATAGGAAAGAATGTAACCAGGGGTTGGTACTATTTATTACTGAAAAGAAACAAAATCAGTGGTTGGAACCCCGTGTCAGTAGGAAGGAGTGTAACCAGGGGTTGGTACCCTAAATTACTAAGAATGAATGTAACCAGGGGTTGGTACCCTGTATTACTGAAAGATAATGTAACCAGGGGTTGGTACCCTATATTACTGAAAGGAAATGTAATAAGTGGTTGGAACCTTGTGTCAGTAGGAAGGAGTGTAACCAGGGGTTGGTACCCTGAATTACTAAGAATGAATATAACCAGAGGTTGGTACCCTATATTACTAAAAGAGAATGTAACTAGGGGTTGGTACCCTATATTACTGGAAGGGAACGTAACTAGGGGTTGACACCCTATATTACTGAGAAGAAATTTAATCAGGGGTTGGTACCTTGTATTACTAGAAATGAATGTAACCAGGGGTTAGTACCCTGTATCACTGAAAGGAATGTAACCAACGGTTGGTACCATGTATTACCGAGGAAGAATATAACTAGGGGTTGGTACCCTGTATTACTGAAAGGAATGTAACCAGGGGTTGGTACCCTGTATTACTAAAGAGGCATATAACCAAGGATTGATACCCTGTATTACTGAAAGGAGTGTAACCGTGGATTATTACCCTGTATTACTGAGGAGGGATGTAACCAGGGGTTGATACCCTGTATTACTGAAAGAAAATATAACCAGAGGTTGGCACCCGGTATTATGGAAAAAAAATATAACCATGGGTTGGCACCATGTATTATGGATAAAGTGTTGAATCCCTCTAGACGAAAATGTTCTACTTGAGTTAAGCTACGTAAAATAGCCTGAGTGAAGAGTACTTCTACATGAGCTGGATCTCCCTAGGCGAAAAGGTTCTACCCGAGTTAAGCTACGAAAATGAGAGATATGAATAGTAATAATGCATGCTAAAAATAAAAGAAAATAGAGCTTTTGAGGAACTTACCTTTGGTGACATTCGTCCTTTGAGAATCGCCATTCTGCACTGCTTTGTTCCTGCTTAAGACAAAGAAAAATTTGTGAGTTTTCAAAGTGGTGGTCGGTTTGTGGCCTTGATGCCCTGAGTAATTTGAATTCACAGCCACTGCTGTCGAAGAAACGTTTCTGTCAGTGTGGTACCGAGATACTCGGATACTCTGTATCATTTCCTAGAGACCTTGGCTTTCCGAAGTTCCCCCCGACTGTTTCATACCCGGATGTCCATGGTACCGCTAACCCTTGTCCCTAAGGGAAGGCAATTTTCCTTTAAAATCAAACTTAGTTGTCTTGTACCCAATACCAGTTTGTATCCGTAGTGCTTATCAACTTTTCCCATGAAGAAAGTCTTGCTTAGGAGACCTTTCAGTTTCTTTGAGACACTTTGTTCGTATTATCAAAAGAGATCATCGATGGATTCGTGCCTTTATCAATGCCGTATATGACCCAAATTGTACTCGGTATTACGGGGAAACTGTAGCCAGTTTGCAGCCATTTCTTTGCTTCCTTTTTATACAAGATTAGACCAAAAGGGACTCAAACAAAATTATGGGTAAAAATAGAAGAATAATTGAAAGTAAAAAATAACTATGTTTAAACAAAAGGTGTCCCTTTTGGGTAGAGGAACATGGAGACATATCTGGAGGTATGTGCTGACTTCAATGAATCATGAAATATATTTTGGATTGGACGCTTGATCCGTCTGAGATGTATAATTCTCAAAATTTGTCGCAAAGGTTCATCTTGAAACCGAGTTCACGGTTGTGCTCAATGTCGGAGTATTGAGGACCCTCATTCGGCCAGTAGCACCCTTTGCGGGTTTTCGCTAACTCGCCTCTCTTATTTCTCTACTCACCGTAGCCTTATGGTGAACATACGGGTTTTCACTAATAAGACTCTCTCATTTCTCTGCCATCGCCTTACGGTGCCCATACGAGTTTCAACCGATAAGACTCTCATTTCTTTTCTTTTCTTTTTTTTTCGCCGCCCTTAACTAATATACTGCATGTGGCAGGTTGTCCAACACCCTTGGCATGGTGACTTCAATATTTTCAAAGATCGATCAGAAGGTCTTAACGCGAAGATGTGAAAAAAACCTTGAACTGAATTATAACTTTTGGAACCTTTTTATAGAATTACCATAAAATAAAACAAACTTCTGCCCCGGTTTTGGAGTATTAGGGATATGTATTTTTTTATTGTGATAGGAACAAACCTAGGGTAAGGCTGCCTACCCTATTTGGGAAAACAAAGAAGACAAATACAACTCAATGATAGCCTTCGTCATTTCGATATGAGAAAATCATGCGTGAAAGCTCCGCATTGGGTATATATCAGACATAATATATTTTGACCGCATCTGTGTTAATAGTCATGTCTGGTACCCGCCCTTCTTCATTTACCAAGTGCAAGGCCCCTTTTGGTAACACTTTCTTGATGATGTAGGGTCCTTGTCAGTACGGGGTGAACTTTCCTTTATCTTCTACCTGGTGTGGAAGAATGCATTTCAAGACGAGATGGCCTACCTCAAAGTGCCTTGGGCGCACTTTCTTGTTATAAGCGCATGCCATTCTTTGCTGGTATAACTGGCCAAAACATAATGCTGCTAGCTGTTTTTCATCAATCAGCAATAGTTGTTCTAATTGGGTCTTGACCCACTCAGTGTCTTCAATCTCCGATTCCACAATGATTCGGAGAGAGGGATTTTCAACTTCAGCCAGTATTACAGCTTCTGTTCCATACACCAACAGATAAAGAGTTGCACCAACAGATGTGCGAGCAGTCGTGCGGTATTCCAAAAGAGCAAAAGGCAACTTTTCATGCCATTGCATGGACCCTTGGATCATCTTCCTAAGAATCTTCTTGATGTTCTTGTTAGACGCTTCAACAGCTCCGTTGGCTTTTGGTCGGTAAGGGGTAGAATGGTGATGCATAATTTTAAATTGCTCGCATACCTCCTTCATCAGATGACTGTTCAAATTGGTTGCATTATCATTGATAATGGTTTTTGGGATACCAAAATGACATATGATGTTGGAATGAACAAAGTCTACCACTGCTTTCTTGGTTACTATTTTGAAAATAACTGCCTCCACCCACTTGGTGAAGTAATAAATGGCGACCAAAATAAATCTATGCACATTAAAACCTTTGGCTCGATTGGCCTAATAACATCCATTACCCAAGCAACGAAAGGCCAATGAGAAGATATGGGGTGTAATTCCGATGGAGGCGAGTGAATCAGGTCGCCATGAATCTGGCATTGGTGACACTTGCAAACAAAACTGAAGTAATCTCGCTCCATAGTAAGCCAATAATACCCTGCCCGCAGAATCTTCTTCACCAAAACATATCCATTCATGTGAAGTCCACATACCCCCGAATGCACTTCACTCATGATTGGCTCAGCTTCTGTGGCATCGATGCACCTCAGCAAGTTCAAATTTGGGGTCCTTTTGTACATGATTTCCCCATTCAGGAAGAAACCACCGGCGAGCCGCCTTATCATTCCTTTTTGGTCTCCCTTGGCATGCTCTGGTATTCCCTTGTTTTTACGAATTATTTTATGTCGTGATACCATGGTTCACCATCTGGTTATGTCTTAATAGTATTGCAGTAACCGTGTTGATTCAGAACTTGGATTTTCAATGGATCAATATGCGTATTGCCTGGATAAGGGAGCGTTGAGGCTAAGGTAGCCAAGTCATCGACTAGCTCGTTGTGAAACCTGGGAATGTACCTGAACTCGATGGATTTGAATCTTTTGCTCAGGTCTTGCACACATTGTATGTATAGAATAAGCTTGATGTATAGAGTCTCCCATTTGCCTTGGGTTTGCCGGATAAGCAAGTTGGAATCTCCTATAACCAATAGTTCATGCACATCCAAATCGAGGGCCATTTTCAGACCCATGATACAAGCCTCATATTCTGTCGTATTATTGGTACAGAAGAAATGAAGTCGGGCCATTACAGGGTAATGCTGTCCAATAGGTGAGATGAGGATTACTCCGATCCCAACTCCTATGATATTGACATCCCCATCAAAATATATTTTCCATACATGGTTGTCATCCGGAACTACCTCCTCTATTGAGTTGACCACTTCGTCTGGGAAGTATGTGCTTAGTGGCTTATAATAATCATCAACTGGATTCTCTGCCAAATGATCTTCCAAAACCTGTGCTTTCATTGCGGTGCGAGTGACATAGACGATGTCGAACTCTGTGAGCAGAATTTGCCATTTAGTGAGCCTGCCACTAGGCGTTGGCTTTTGGAAGATGTACTTCAATGGATCCATTCTAGAAATGAGGTAAGTAGTGTAGGCCAAAAGATAATGCCTTACTTTCTAAAAGGGTATACTTAACCTCATAATTGGTGAACTTCTTACTCAAATAATAGATTGCCTGTTCCATTTTGCATGTCACATCATGTTGCCCTAGAACGCATCCAAAGGGATGATCCATCACCAATAAATATAAGAACAAAGGCCTACCAGGTTTAGGTGGAACCAGTACATGGGGTTTTGACATATAATCTTTGTTCCTATCAAAATATTTTTGGTAATCGTCCGTGCACTTGATAGCAACATCCTTTTTCAACAATTAAAAATGGGCTCGCACGTGGTTGTGAGATGAGCAATGAACCTACTGATGTAGTTTAATCTCCCATGCAAACTCATGACTTTAGTTTTGTTCTTCGGGGGTGGCAGATCTTGAATAGACTTTATCTTAGATAGATCCAATTCGATGCCTCTCCAGCTGACTATAAAACCGAGGAGCTTCCCAGACAGAACCCCAAATGCACACTTGGCTGGATTAAGCTTAAGGTCATACCTTCGCAGCCGTTCAAAGAACTTTTTCAAATCGCGCACATGATCATCTTGTGTCTTTGACTTTATGATGACATCATCAACATATACTTCAATCTCTTTGTGCATCATGCAGTGAAAAATGGTGGTCATGACCCTCATGTAAGTTCCCCTACATTCTTCAAACCGAATGGCATGACCCTATAATAATATGTACCCCATGGAGTGGTGAAAGCAATCTTTTCTGTATCATCCTCATCTATTAGAATCTGGTGGTACCCAACATAAAAATCCACGAAAGATTGTATCTCACGCTTTGTGCAATTATCTACAAAGATGTGGATGTTTGATAACGGAAAATTATACTTTGTACTTGCTTTGTCCAGGTCTCTGTAGTGGACACATACTCTGGTTTTTACATCCTTCTTTGGCATGGGCACAACATTTGCCACCCAAGTGGTGTATCGGATGGCTCTGACCATATTAGTGCTCAATTGCTTCATTATTTACTCTTTGGTTTTATCACTCATGTCCGTTTTAAATTTTCGTTGCTTTTGTTGGACTGGTGGAAAATCAGGATACATGAGAAGCTTATGAACCACTAGATCAACACTTAAACCTGTCATATTATCATAAGACCAAGCAAACACATCTTTGTATTCAAATAAAAGTTGAATCATGGCATCTCTGATTTTTTGTTTAGTGTGAATGCTTATCTTTGTTTCTCTAACTTCTTCATGACTTACAATATTAATCGGCTCAGTTTCATTGAGGTTGGGCTTAGGATTGTTTTTAAATTGTTCCAATTCTCTTTTTATTTCCTCAACAGACTCATCTTCATCATATTCAATCTCTTGATGCATTATTTCAAAATTAGACAGCTTTTTAAGATCTAGGCATGAATTCTGCATGCATGTCATGTTATTAAAGTCGACATTAATAAAACTGAAATGGAAATAAAATGACAAGAATTAGAAAAAAAGAAAAGATACAGAACTTTATACGAAACTGAATTGCATTTTTATTGAATTTAAAAAGATAGAAGGGTTAACATAAAAAAAACTATCATACTGAGATGTTTGAATTACAACCCTGAAAGTAACCCAAAATGCAAAAAAGAAGTTGCAAAAGAAAATTACCAAGACTCCTTCCGTGTGGGGAGAGGAGTTGCTTCCCGGTTGTTGAGCATGGTGTCTGGGCCAAGTAGTTGCATATCAGAACGACTAATGCCTTTACTAGCCTGGATCATATTCACTTCAGAGAACATCTGGCTGAGGCCATGGCAAATTTCATCAATGTTTTCCTGCGCCGAGGAATTTTGATCCCCATGGAGTCGTGGCTTGACAAAAGTGTAGAAAATGTGAGGAATCGGTTTCTGCAAGACCCACCCATGCTTTTTGCGGTGCTTGGCTTTGTCTTTATCTGCTTGTGTTGGCCTGAAGCCAAAGCCAAAAGTACCCTTATTACTAAAGGGATAGATGGGTTTTGGAATTCCTTGCAATGATGCCTCTAGGCCTTTTTCTGGCTCATAACCATGTCTTAACATAAGTGCAGCTATCATTACAGATGTGGCGGAAAGACGAGGATGCAAAATGGGCTTTCCTTCTTCAATGTGGTCCACATCAACCACTTCAAAAGCCTGATAGATAATGGACTCACACCCTTCCTTAGCCTCAATATACGAGATTAACATGTCTTCTCCGTGAACAATAATTTCTTGCCTCATGTTCGAACTTGAGCATCTGATGCAAGGTGGATGGCACAACTAGATCCATATGGATCCATGGCCTTCCAAGAAGAAAGTTATAAGAAGTTCCCATGTCCACTACTTGGAAGACAATTTCAAAATCAACCGGCCCAATTGTCATTATGAGGTAGATCTCCCCAATGGTATCTTTCGTTGAGCCATCAAAAGCCCGGATGCGAACATTGCTAGGTTGGATTCTGTCTGTATTGATCTTCATGCTTTGAAAGGTGGAGAGAGGGCATACATCTATGCTCGAGCCTCCATCAACCATGACTCGCTTTACGTAGTGCCCCTTACATTTGACAATTAGGTGTGTCACGACCCAAAATCCCTCTGAAGAAGTCGTGATGACACCTAGTCTCTAAATCTAGGTAATTGTCACGACCAGAATTAACCCTCCGTAAGGTGTCGTGATGGCACCTAGTCTTTACGACTAGGTAAGCCTAATAATACAAAAATAATATAAAGAAAACACAATATTTTAAAGATAAACAACATATTATGAATAGCCAAGAGTAGTACCTCTCGGCATATACAAAAGTCTAAAGATAATAAAAAATGTCTCTAGGCGAGGGAGTAGAAGGGGACTCCGAAGATCAGCGGACGCAAGCAGAAGTACCTTGAAGTCTCCTAGAATCAGCAGCACGCACTAACCCCAAGGCTGATAGCTCGTACCTGGATCTGCACACGAAAACATGTGCAAGAAAGGGCATGAGTACACTACAATGGTACCCAGTAAGTGCCAAGCCTAACCTCGGTCGAATAGTGATGAGGTCAGGTCAAGGCCCTACCAGAGTAAATACAATAAATTAAACAGTAAAAAGGTATAAGTAAAATTTATGGTAACACAGTTAAATAAATTCTCAAAAATTTAAAAGTTAAGGGAGTCCTCGGCTCAGAACAAGGTAAACACAGTGGAAAATCTCCCGGGATACCGTCCCGTAGTTCCGAATGAATATGCAGTACAGGGGGATCTCCCGAAATATGTCTGTAGTCCCAAAGTAAATATGTAAGATAGGGGGATCTCTCGGAATACGTCCGTAGTTCCAAAGTAAATATGCAGTGTTGGGGGATCTCTCGAAATACGTCCGTAGTCCCAAAGTAAATATGCAAGACAGGGGGATCTCCCGGAATACGTCCGTAGTCACAATTTAAATATGCAACGCAAGATAAAATGGCAGGTATGGCATCGAGTTATACAGTTTATACTAAACATAGATAAGGAAAAATAGAGATTTAATTAAGCATGGTGCACAGAATGTCAAATAGGCAGTTAAAATACGTAAGCATGCTTTTCTAGTCTAAACTAAACAATTAAACATATTAGTGCAATTTAATAAGAGAAATAATTTATGGTTTAAAAAGGATAAACGAGATTTTTACAATAACACCCCGTGTACGTACTCGTCACCTCACGTACATGGCTCCCACACACCAAATAGTATCAAAATATCCTAAGGGGAAAGTCCCCAACACAGAGTTAGGCAAGCCACTTACCTCGAACCGCTCAAATCACCTCGATAACACATTCTTGCCATGATTATCCGACTCCATATGGACCGAATCTATTCAAATAAATTGCATAATGTAAATATAACTACAAGTAACTAATTTAGCTAATTAATTCGAAGTTAAATCGTGAAATTAGGAAAAACGTCCAAAAGGTCTCCCCGGGACCACGTCTCGGAATCGGGTAAAAATTACAAATTATGAATACCCATTCACTTACGAGTTCACTCGAACAGAAATCATCTAAATCCGACATCAAATTCCCATTCAAATCTCAGATTTTCAATTGGGGAACCTTTTCCCCCTATTTCCAAACTTCTACCCTTAATTTCCTTAATTAGACGAGGAAAACAATAATAAATTAATGTATTTTAATAAAAATAGAGTTAGAATTAGTTACCCAATAGTTCTCCTTCAAAATCCCTGAAGAAATCGTCTCCCATCGAGCTCCCTATCTCAAGTTTTTGGTAAAATGGCAAAACCCCCGTTTTTGGAAACTTTAACACTGCCCAGCGATTCCTCAATCGCGATCGCCGAAATAGCCTCGCGATCGCGAAGAACAACTTTGCTACCCCAGAAATTACTCTACGCAATCGCGTAAAACACCACGCGAACGCGATGCTCTGGCCCCCTATTATGCGATCGCGAACATCCGCACGCGTTCGCGATGAGCAAAGCGCGTGGTCCAGTTTTGATACACTTAACCCTACGCGATCGCGACCTTGTCTCTGCGTTCGTGAAGCACCACCTCACATCACTACGTGTTCGCATGCCCATGTCCGCGAACGCGAAAAACAATTCCATCCTCTGCCTAGATAAGCCTACGCGATCGCGGATCACCTCACACGATCACGTATAAGGAAACCAGAACTCAGATACTAGAAAACTTCAGCAACCTCCTAAGTCCAAAAATCGATCCGTTAGGCGTCCAAAACTCACCCAAGGCCCCCGGGACCTCGACCAAACATACCAACCAATCCTAAAATACCATACGAACTTAGTCGAGCTCTCAAATCACATCAAACAACGCTAAAATCACGAATCACCCTCCAATTCAAACTTAAAGAACTTGAAACTTCAAAATTCTGCAACAGATGCCGAAACCTATCAAATCACGCCCGATTGACC
Organism: Nicotiana tomentosiformis; assembly: GCF_000390325.3. NCBI lineage: Eukaryota > Viridiplantae > Streptophyta > Magnoliopsida > Solanales > Solanaceae > Nicotiana > Nicotiana tomentosiformis. The sequence goes on along the minus strand of NC_090813.1, from coordinate 14,784,325 downwards.
TCAAATTTTATGCACAAGTCATAATCAACATTACGGAGCTACTCTAACTTCTAGAATTGGAAAACGACCCCGATATAAAAAATTCCACTACCGGCCCAAAACTCCATAAAATTGACTTTCGCCATTTCAAGCCTAAATAAGCTACGGACCTCCAAAACACAATTCGGACATGCTCCTAAACCCAAAATCACCTAACGGAGCTAACGGGACCAAAGGAATTCCATTCCAGAGTCGTCTTCACATAGTTCCGACTACAGTCCAAATCTTAAGGCATAAGCTCTCATTTAGGGACTAAGTGTCCCAAAATACTTCGAAACTCAAAACCAATCATCCCGGTAAGTCACAATATCAGAAATAGATATAGGGAAAGCAGTTATTAGGGGATCGGGGCTCTAATTCTCAAAATAACCGGCCGGGTATAAAATAATCGTTTGTCCTCGAACGAATATAAATACATACCTGAAACTATGAAAAGATAAGGGTACTGGCTGCGCATATCCTGATCGGTCTCCCAAGTTGCCTCCTTGATCGGCTGACCCCTCCACTGGACCTTTACTGAAGAAATATTCTTTGACTTGAGCTTTCTGACCTGCCTGTCCAAAATGCCTACTGGCTCTTCAACATAAGATAGATCTTTGTCCAACTGGACTAAGCTGAATTCCAATACATGAGTCGGATCACCGTGATACTTCCGTAGCATAGACACGTGGAATACCTGGTGAACTTCTGCTAGGTTGGGAGGCAAGGCAAGCGCATAAGCAACCTCCCAACTCGTTGCAATATCTCAAAAGGACCAATGAACCTTGGGCTCAGCTTGTCCTTTTTCCCGAACCTCATGATGCCCTTCATAGGCGATACCCGGAGCAAGACCCGTTCACAACCCATAAATGCCAAATCACGAACCTTTCGGTCTGCATAACTCTTCTGCCTGGACTGGGCTGTGTGAAGTCTCTCCTGAATCACCTTCACCTTATCCAGGGCATCCTGGACCAAATCTGTGCCCAATAATCGGGCCTCGCCCGGCTCAAACCATCCCATTGGGGACCGGCACCGCCTACCATACAAATCCTCATATGGTGCCATCTGAATGTTGGACTGGTAACTATTGTTGTAAGCAAACTCTGCAAATGGAAAGTATTGGTCCCATGACCCTCCGAAATCCATCATACAGGTACGAAGCATATCCTCAAGAATCTGAATCGTGCGCTCGGACTGCCTGTCTGTCTGAGGGTGAAAGGTTGTGCTCAACTCCACCCTAGTACCCAACTCCTGTTGTACGGTTCTCCAAAACCGTGATGTGAACTGTGTACCTCTGTCTGAAATGATGGATACTAGAATACCATGAAGGCGAACAATCTCTCTGATATAAATCTCACCCAACCTCTCAGAAGAATAAGTAGTAAATACTGGAATAAAATGAGCTGACTTGGTCAATCCACGATCACCCAAATAGCATTGAACCTCCTCAAAGTTTGTGGAAGTCCAACTACAAAGTCCATGGTGATCCTCTCCCACTTCCACTCTAGGATCTATAACCTCTGAAGTAATCCACCCGGCCTCTGGTGCTCATATTTGACCTGCTGATAGTTGAGACACTTGGCCACAAACCCAACTATATCCTTCTTCATCCTCCTCCACGAGTAGTGCTGTCTCAAATCCTGGTACATCTTCGTAGCACCGAGATGAATGGAGTACCGCCAGTTGTGGGCCTCCTCGAGAATCAACTCCCGAAGCCCATCTACATTGAGCACACAGATCCGGCCCTGCATCCTCATCACACCGTCATCACCAATAGTCACATCTCTGGCATCACCTCGCCGAACCCTGTCCTGAAGAACTAGAAGATGAGGATCATCTTACTGGAGCTCCCTGATATGGTCATAAAGAGAAGACCGAGCAACCACACAAGCTAAAACCTGAACAGGCTCTGAAATATCCAATCTCACGAACTGACTGGCTAAGGCCTGAACATCCAAGGCTAAGGGCCTCTCAGCTGCCGGAAGATATGCCAAACTCCCCAAACTCTCTGCCCGGTGACTCAAGGCATCGGCCACTACATTGGCCTTCCTCGGGTGGTATAATAAAGTGATATCATAGTCTTTAAGTAGGTCCAACCACCTCCCCTGACGCAAATTAAGGTCCTTCTGCCTAAACAAGTGCTGCAAACTCCGGTGATCAGTGTAAATCTCACAGGGAACACCGTACAAATAATGATGCCAGATCTTCAGGGCATGAACAATAGCCGCTAACTCGAGATCATGAACCGGATAATTCTTCTCATGCACCTTCAACTGTCTAGATACGTAGGCAATCACCCTACCGTCCTGCATCAATACCACTCCAAGAACAATTCTCGAGGCATCACAATAGACAGTGTAGGACCCCGAACTTGTAGGCAATACTAATACTGAGGCTGTAGTCAAAGCTGTCTTGAGCTTCTGAAAGCTCCCCTCACACTCCTCGGTCCACCTGAACGGAGCACCCTTCTAGGTTAGCCTGGTCATAGGTGCTGCAATGGATGAAAGTCCCCCGACAAAGTGACGGTAATACCCCGCCAAACTAAGGAAACTACGGATCTCCGTAGCTGATGACGGTCTGGGCCAACTCTGCACTGCCTCCACCTTCTTCGGATCTACCTTGATCTCATCACAAGACACTATGTGGCCCAAGAATGCCACAGAATCAAGCCAGAATCCACACTTAGAAAAGTTTGCATACAATTTCTTCTCCCTCAAAGTCTGAAGCACGGTCCTCAGGTGCTGCTCGTGATCTTCTCGAGACCGGGAATATACCAGGATGTCATCAATAAACAAAATGATGAAGGAATCAAGATAAGTCCGGAACACACTGTGCATCAAATGCATAAAGGCAGCTGGGGCATTGGTCAGCCCAAATGACATGACAAAAAACTCATAGTGACCATATCTGGTCCTAAAAGCAGTCTTCGGGATATCCGACTCCCGAATCTTCATCTGATGATAACCTGAACGTAAGTCAATCTTGGAAAACACTCTGGCACCCTGTAACTAATCAAATAAGTTATCAATATGAGGCAATGGATACCTGTTATTCACTGTGACTTTGTTCAACTGGCGGCAATCAATACACATCAGTATAGAACCATCCTTCTTCTTCACAAATAAGACAAGAGTCACCCAAGGTGACACACTGGGCAGAATGAAGTCTTTATCAAGCAATTTTTGTAACTACTCTTTCAACTCCTTCAATTCAGGAGGAGCCATACGATATGGAGGAATAAAGATGGGCTGAGTGCCCGACAACAAATCAATGCCAAAATTAATTTCTCTGTCGGGCGGCATGCCCGGAAGATCAGCTAGAAACATATCTGGAAAGTCCCTCACTACTGGAACTGGCTCAACTGTAGGGGTATCAATACTGACATCTCTCACATAAGCTAGATACGCGTCACACCCCTTATCAACCATTAGTTGAGCTTTAAGAAAAGAAATAACACTGCTGGGAGTATACTCTAAGGTACCTCTCCACTCTAATCGTGGTAAACCTGGCATAGCCAGCGTTACGGTTTTAGCGTGACAATCAAGAACATCATAATGGGGCGACAACCAGTCCATGCCCAAAATAATATCAAAGTCCACCATGCTGAGCAATAATAAATCGGCCCTGGTCTCAAAACCACTAAGAGCAATCAAACACGACCGATACACGCGGTCCACAACAAGAGAATCTCCCACAGGAGTAGATACATAAATAGGGGAACTCAAAGAATCCCAAGATATCCCCAAATGTGGAGCAAAATAAGAAGACACATATGAATACGTCGAGCCTGGGTCAAATAATACCGATGCATCCCTATGACAGACAGGGACGATACCTGTGATGACTGAATATGAAGCAATAGACTCTGAACGGGCTGGAAGGGCATAGTACTTGGCCTGGCCTCCCCCCTCTAGGACGACCTCAACCTCCCTAACCTCCACCTCTAGCTGGCTGAGGAGGTGGGGTGGTAGCTGGGGCTGGAAGAATGGCCGGAGGACCCGGTGGAGCACGTGGAGGCTGATAAGTCTGTGGAAGTGCACCCCTCCTGACTCTGGGGCAATCTTTAACCAGGTGACAAGTGTCACCACACTCAAAACAACCTCTTGGAGAGCGCGATGATTGAGACTGACTCTGACCTGGCCTACTAGACTGGCCGGTAATAGCACCTCGAGTAGGAGGCATACTGGATATTCGCGGTGCATAATAGGGCTCCTGAGGTCTAGGAGGAGCTGGAACACCGCTGGCTGCTGGAAGAGCTGAATGAACAAGGTGACTCACAAAACCCCTACCATAGCGTGCTGCTGGCGCACGAGCTCCTGAATAATGACCAGTCTCTCGAGACCTCTTGGCCTCTCTCTCCTCTCTGTCCCGGGCGAACATGCCCTCCACTCTCCTAGCAATGCTCACTGCCTGCTGATAAGTGATGTCCATATCCAACTCCCTGTCCATACTGGTCCAAATACTGGGGTAGAGTCCCTTAATGAAGCGATGAACCCTATCTCTGACTGTAGAAACCAGAGCCGGTGTATGGCGAGCTAACTTACTAAAACAGACTGCATACTCTGACACAGTCATAGCACCCTGATGTAGATGCTCAAACTCTACGCGCCAAGCATCCCTGAGGCTCTGGGGAACATACTCACGTAAGAACATCTCTGAAAATTGAGTCCAAGTGAGTGAGGCTGCCTCGTCTGGACTACTCAGCTCATAGGCATGCCACCACTGATATGCCGCTCCCCTCAGCTGGAAAAAGGTGAAAGAAACCCAACTCGTCTCCACAATGCCTATAGTGCAGAGAATACGATGACACTCCTCAAGAAAACCTAGAGCATTATCTGAAGCTAGTCCGCTGAAAGTAGGTGGGTGGTACTTCTTGTACCTCTCAATTTTGAGTTGCTCTGCCTCAGAAGTAGCTACCCTGATCCCATGCTGAACCGGAGCCACTGGAGGCGTAGGAATATACTCTGGGGCCTGATCAACCGGGACCCTCTGCTTAGGAGTGCGGGTTGTGGGAGTCTGTGCCCCTCCCCCGGCCTGAGATGTAACGGGAGCTATCGGAAATAGTCCAGCTTGAGCCAGAGTGCTAAATATGCTCATGAACTGAGCTAAGTCTCCTGGAGGGCTGGAGTAGTAATAGTGATCTCCGGTGCTGGCCCTCCAGCTGGAGCTACTGGGGGCTCCTCTGATGCAGCTCTCGCAGGTGCTCGGGCTGCACCGCGTGGTCGTCCTCTACCCCGACCTCGGCCTCTGGCGTCTCTGACAGGGGGCTCGGGTGCCTGATCGTCGGTCCTCCCAATACGGGTCCTCACCATCTGTGAGAAATAATAGAATAGAATCTTAGAATATTTTGGTGTCAATAACTCGCACGACAAGGAAATCAAGGAAATATGATTGTTCTTAACAGTTACATAGCCTCCCGAAGAAAAGTACGGACGTCTCCTCACAGATCCGCGAGACTCTAATAAACCGACTTGTGACTCGCGACTCTTGTGAACCTAGTGCTCTGATACCAACTTGTCATGACCCAAATTAACCCTCTATAAGGTGTCGTGATGGCACCTAGTCTTTACGACTAGGTAAGCCTAATAATACAAAAAACATATAAAGAAAACACAACATTATAAAGATAAACAACATATTATGAATAGCCAAGAGTAGTACCGCTCGGCATATACAAAATAATTTCCTAAGACCCGAAATATCACTAAGTCAGAAGCTGCTATATTCCAAGTAGCTCTATACAAAAGTTTGAAGATAATAAAGAAAGTCTCTAGGCGAGAGAGTAGAAGGGGACTCTGAAGATCTGCGGATGCAAGTAGAAGTACCTTGAAATCTCCTAGAATCAGCAACACGCACTAACCCCAAGGCTGATAGCTAGTACCTGGATCTGCACACAAAAACATGTGCAGGAAAGGGCATGAGTACACCACAATGATACCTAGTAAGTGCCAAGCCTAACCTCGGTCGAGTAGTAACGAGGTCAGGTCAAGGCCCTACCGGAGTAAATATAATAAATTAAATAGTAAAAGGTATAAGTAAAATTTATGGTAACACAGTTAAAGAAATTCTCAAAAATTTAACAGTTAAGGGAGTCCTCGACTCAGAACAAGGTAAACATATTGGGAAATCTCCTGGGATACTGTCCTGTAGTTCCGAATGAATATGCAGTACAAAGGGATCTCCCGGAATATGTCTATAGTCCCAAAATAAATATGCAAGATATGGGGATCTCCTGGAATACGTTCGTAGTCCCAAAGTAAATATGCAGTGCTGTGGGATCTCCCGGAATACGTCCGTAGTTCGAAAGTAAATATGCAGTGCTGGGGGATATCCCGGAATACATCCGTAGTCCCAAAGTAAATATGCAAGACAGAGGGATCTCCCGAAATACGTCCGTAGTCCCAATTTAAATATGCAACGCAAGATGAAATGGTAGGTATGGAATCGAGTTATATAGTTTATACTGAACACAAATAAGGAAAAATAGGGATTTAACTAAGCATGGCGCACAGAATGTCAAATAGGCAGTTAAAACACGTAAGCATGCTTTTCTAGTCTATACTAAACAATTAAACATATTAGTGCAATTTAATAAGAGAAACAATTTATGGTTTAAAAAGGATAAACGGGATTTTTTGTAATAACAGCCCGTGTACGTACTCGTCACCTCACGTACATGGCACCCACACACCAAATAGTATCGAAATATCCTAAGGGGAAAGTCCCCAACACAGGGTTAGGCAAGCCACTTAACTCGAACCGCTCAAATCACCTCGATAACACGTTCTTGCCACGAGTATCCGACTCCAAATGGCCTGAATCTATTCAAATAAATTGCATAATGTAAATATAACTACAAGTAACTAATTTAGCTAATTAATTTGAAGCTAAAGCGTGAAATTAGGGAAAACGCCCAAAAGTCTCCCCGTGTCCATGTCTCGTAATCGGGTAAAAATTACAAATTATGAACACCCATTCACTCACGAGTTCACTCGAACAGAAATCATCTAAATCCGACGTCAAATTCCCATTCAAATCTCATATTTTCAATTGGGGAACCTTTTCCCCTATTTCCAAACTTCTACCTTTAATTTCCTTAATTATACGAGGAAACCAATAATAGATTAATGTATTATGATCAAAATAGAGTTAGAATTAGTTACCCAATAGTTCTCCTTCAAAATCCCTCAAGAAATCGTCTCCCACCGAGCTCCCTATCTCAAGCTTTTGGTAAAATGGCAAAACCCCCGTTTTTGGAAACTTTAACACTGCCCAACGATTCCTCAATCGCGATCGCGTGAAAGACCGTGCGAACACGATGCTCTTGCCCCCTACTCACGTGATCGTGAACATCCGTACGCGTTCGCGAACATCCGCATGCGTTCGCGATGAGCAAAGCGCATGGTCCAGCTTTGGTACACTTAACCCTATGCAATCACGACCTTGTCTCTGTGTTCGCGAAGCACCACCTCACATCACTACGCGTTCTCAAGACCATGTCCTCGAACGCGAAGAACAATTCCATCCTCTACCTAGCTAAGCCTACGCGATCGCGGATCACCTCACGCAATCGCGTATAAGGAAGCCAGAACTCAGACGCCAGAAAACTTCAGCAACTTCCTAAGTCCAAAAATCGATCAGTTGGGTGTCCGAAACTCACCCGAGGCCCCCGGGACCTCGACCAAACATACCAACCAATCCTAAAACACCATACGAACTTAGTCAAGCTCTCAAATCTCATCAAACAATGCTAATATCACGAATCACCATCCAATTCAAACTTAAAGAACTTGAAACTTTAAAATTCTACAACTGATGCTGAAACCTATCAAATCACGTCCGATTGACCTCAAATTTTGCGCACAAGTCATAATCAACATTACGGACCTACTCTAATTTTTGGAATTGGAAAATGACCCAGATATCAAAAATTCCACTACCGGCCAAAAACTCCAAAAAATTGACTTTCTCCATTTCAAGCCTAAATTAGCTACAGACCTCCAAAACACAATCGAGACACGCCCCTAAACCCAAAATCACCTAACGGAGCTAACGGAACCAACGAAATTCCATTCCGGAGTCGTCTTCATATTGTTCCGGCTACAATCCAAATCCTAAGGCTTAAGCTCTTATTTAGGGACTAAGTGTCCCAAAACACTCAGAAACTCAAAATCAATCATCCCGGCAAGTCACAATAGCAGAAATAGATATGGGGAAAATAGTTATTAGGGGATCGGGGCTCTAATTCTCAAAACGACCGGCCAAGTCGTTACAGCAATCCTAACATTAACAGAAATAACGATAATATTTACTAACATCGAACAATTTTGAAATAGAAATCTCTATACAATTTACAATCCCAAAATCGGTAGTACAAGTTATAAGCCTTTATAGAAGTAGTTATACATAATGAATAAATCACTTTTCCGGAACAAAAGGAAACAATGGAAATAAATACAATTAGAAGGTGACTTCGGGGCCTGTGAATGCGCGGCAGGTGTACCTTGAAGTCTCCAATGAAACCAAGCATAAGTATCAAAACCAACTCGATCCGAAGTACCTGGTTCTGCACAAAAGATGTGCAGAAGTGTAGCATGGGTACACCATAGTGGTACCAAGTAAGTATCAAGCCTAGCCTCGGTAGAGTACTGACGAGGCCAGGTTAAGACACCTACTACACATATAAACCTGAGCAGGATATGACATAAAGCTAACTAGATAGGGATATCAAAGTAATGCCAATAGCAGGAAGAAATCAAATTACAAACAGTAGTGACGATAAGGGGAAAACACGAATGGCAACGAGAAATAACCAAGTAGTTAAACAACAACATAGTTGGGATACAGATAAGTGTAAATGTGCTCAAGTAGGGAAAACGATGTCAACTCGACCAATCAAATCATTTCTAGTACACAATTCCAACAATCCCCATTCTCGTAATCTTATACCATAAATCACAACTTCCAAACCTTTAGCACACCTGGCACGTTGTGCCCACTTCTTTCCATCTCACTTTGCATGGCAAAATCCACGTACTATTCGGTACATAATATCCATATTAAATGCTAATTAAGATGTTCAAGAGATTCTGTTTATGAATCATAAAGTAAATTTACAGTTTCTAGGCCAAATAAAAAATCAACGAGAAAGATGAGTTTATTTTAGAAATTATTTGAGTGATGAAAAATAACGTTTTCAAATAAAATACAATATCGAATAAACTATTGCATTTAATATAGAATTTAGTAAATTAAAACATAATAAAAATTCCTTTTTAAGTTGAATAACAACCTCAAACAGGTGAAGGAGATTAAGTTCAGAAATCAATTGAGGTAAAATATAACAACTATTAGAAATAGTAAATACTGAAATATACGGCGAGTTCTAACTTATAAGTCACACAAGGTAGCATGATATTAATTGTTTCATTTTAAATCACTATATTACTAACAACTTAGCAGGGCAGGAGGTAATGACTCAGCGTAGTAAATTCACTTTGATAATCAATTCGCCAGAATAATAGTGTTAGGAAAAGAGCCTAGGAAATGACGGCAAGGCAATAAGTCAATGACAATAACCCGATCCTCTGAGCACAGCGAAGACCAGAAGTACAGATTATCAAAGTCTAGTACGAAGGAACTAAAGCCAATACAGTAAAATAGCGGATACCAAAATACAAGATATGTTGCGGCGCGCAACCCGATCCCACCATATAATATCAATCTCATAAGTCACCCTTACTCCACCATAACAATCCACCCTAATTTCACATGTTGCGACGTGCAACCCGATCTCACTGTACAATATTAATATCATAACAATAAACATAATATGTTGCGGCGCGCAACCCGATCCCGCCATATAATATCAATATCATAAATCACCCTTATTTCACCATAACAATCCACCCTTATTTCACCTATTACGGCGTGCAACCCGATCCCACCGTACAATATCAGTATCATAACAATAAACATAATATATTGCGTTGTGCAACCCGATCCCACCATATAATATCAATATCATAATTCACCCTTAATTCTCCATAACAATCCACCCTTATTTCACCTGTTACGGCGTGCAAGCCAATCCCATCGTACAATAACAATATCACAATATAAATATCCTCCCTTATTTCACCTATTGCGGCATGCAACCCGATCCCCCGTACAATAATTTAAATCAACAACAACAATTCAATAACTCAATTTAAAAGAATTTCTACAACCAAGAGTATGAGTACACGGCAACAAGGGTACCATGTAAAAATCAAAGGAATACAACAACCTATACAAAATAACAGGACATGTAAGGCACGTGATAACTAAGCAGGCAATCACAACACTTTGGACATGTAGAAGATGTGCACATAGTCGTAGAAGAACTCAACAATTAAGAGGTAACAAGACAATAAGGAAGGCAATGACTTCAATCAAGGCATATAAGGGGCAAATAACGAGTAAGAGGTAAATAAATGATAACCACATCATATAGAGCATGTAAGAGTAGTCTAACAATGAGATACCACATGTTATGACAATTTAATCAAAAGCATGAAAAGAGACTAGACAATATAAACCGGTCAATACCACATATAGGCTGTGTACCCACTCGTCACCTTGCGTACACGACTTTCACATAACAAGATAACACAATTAACTCAATTCCTAAGGGGTGATTTCCCCCACACAAAGTTAGACAAGACACTTACCTCAATTCGGCCAACACAATACTCAATTTAGCTTTTCCTTTACCAATTCACCATTGCTCGTCTCAATCTAACCAAAGACGACTTAAATACATCAAACAATGCTATAGAAAACAACTTCAATTAACAAAGCTATGATCCTTACACAATTTGCAAAAAATCAACAAAAGTCAACTTCCCAAACCCGCACCTCGGTACCCGACAAAGTTTACAAAACCCGAACACCCATCCTGATACGAGCTCAACCATACAAAAATTATCAAGTTCTGATACCAATTCGCCCTTCAAATCATCATTTTACATTTTTGAAAGATTTTACAATTTCCCCCAAATTTTCCTTTAGATTCTCATGAATTTGATGGTAAATATAAGATATAATCACAAAATATAATTGAAAATTGATTAGAGGCACTTACCCAATGATTTGATATGAAAATCTTTTCTCAAAATTGCCCACTCTCGGATCTAGGGTTCAAAACATGATAAAATGAAGCTAAGTCCCGAAATTGGAGTCTTAATACCAGCCTCAGATGTCGCATTTGTGACATTCATATCGCAATTGCGATGCTCATAAATGTGACAAAAGCGTCACAAAAGCAAAGGCTGACCAGCTCTGCCAAGGTCGCAAAGGCGACACAAGACTAGCAAATGTGAGCTTAGAGTTTTCGCAAAAGCGACAGTTTGTGTCGCAAATGCGAAGCTGCCTAATCGCAAATGCGATGAAATAGTTCACAATTACGAACTCTCTTGCCCCATCCCATCGTTGTAAAAGTGAGAATAATCTCGCAAATGCGATGAAAACCTCACAAATGCTAGAATAGAGACACCAGCACAACTTAAACTTCGTCCAACACTCTGAAACACGTACAAAACTCATCCGAGCCCTCGGGGCTCTATACCAAACATCCACACAAGTCTGAAAATATAACACGAACTCGCTTGCATGATTGGAACATCAAAATAACCTCTAAAACCACGAATCGGATGCCAAAACACATGAAAATCACCATGAACTTCAAGAACTTCTAGAATAGCAGCCAAGCGTCCGAACCATATCCAATCAATTCCAAATGACATCAAATTTTGCAGGCAAGTCTCAAATGACGTAACAAAGCTTTTCTAACTCTCGGAATTGCATTTCGACCCCGATATCACCAAAGTCAACTCTCGGTCAAACCTCTCAATCTTCCAAAACTTCAATTTTCCACTTTTCGCCAAAATGCTCCAAATTACCCTACGGACCTCCAAATCCAAATCTGGACATACGCCTAAGTCCAAAATCACAACTCGAGCCTATCAAAACCATTAAAACTCCAATCTGAGGTCAAATATTTAAAAGTCAAATCTTGGTCAATTCTTTCAACTTCAAGCTTCTCAAATGAAAGTCACTTCTAAAAATCCTTTCCGAACTTCTCAAAAACCCGAATCGATGATGCACGCAAATCATAATACACTATATGAAGCTACACGTGAACTCAAACTACCGAACTGGACGCAATTGCTCAAAACGACCAGTCGGGTCGTTACAAGGTGTAAAGCCTTATTGTGCCCGGCTCCTTCGGGGAGTTCATTATCTAACTGATTCACTATGGTTTTCTCCAAGACATGTGCCTCGTTCAGGATCTTGATTAGTACACATGCATGCTCTTTTGAATGTATGAGCAGAGATAGTAGAGAGATTTGGGTATGAGTCTTTCTCAGCTGGTCAATGATTGAGTAATCCTGGACCTTCATCTTTTTCAAAAACTTTTCCGCCTCTTCTTTAGTGGCTGGTTTCTTTATTGGCATTTTTCCTTCTCTTATTTGCTTGGCCTTCCTCAACTCTTCTAGATAGTAACACCTCCCCGATCGAGTCAAACCCCCAATTTCCCCCACTTCTTCTATTATTTCCCTTGCCTTTGTAGGTCACCATAATTTTGTTGTAGTTCCAAGGAATGGTTTTTGTGTTTGTCACACGGTATTGCACGGCGGGTTTGATTATGATCGGCTCTGTTATACCTTTTGTACCGCCTTGATTTTGCTTCATGATGGGGTAGCCCACCAGGACATACAACTTTGGACTTGGAATACTGGAGTGGACTTCCAACTTTGAGATTTTTGGAACAAATAAAGTTGCCTTCTCTGAGCTCTGGGTGCCTTTCACAATCAACGACACATCTCGGCTTAGACTTACTTCCAGTCCTATTCCTTCTTGAACATCATTTAGCCTTACTTCCAGTCCTATCCCACTGTCATTTATGCTCGACCAACTGGCTTGTATTCTTGATCTCGACCAATCATTCCCATAAAATGAACATCATTGTGTGCTGGCAACGGTTTTTTTATCACATTAGAAGGGACCTCTCCATTTATCACCACAATTAACATTTCAGTGATGAGTCTTTCTACGGCTCTTTTCAGAGTCCAACAGTCATCAGTGCTATTCCCTCGGGCACCTGAATGATATTCACATCTAGAGTTTGCTTGGAATCCATGTGAATTGGGTTACATATCGTGGGGAACAATTGGTCCAATCACGCCCATCTGCTTCAACCTCTAAAATAGACTAGAGTATGATTCAACCAATGGAGTGATTTTTTCTACTAGCCTCTGCTCTCGACCATAATCCTGCCTGGGACGAGCATTGTAAGGTGCCCAAAAATTTTACTGCTAAGGTTGGGTGATCCTTGGAGCTGGTTCCGTACCTATTGATTGGGAGGCCGAGCATAAGACTGGGCATTAAACATTATATACTGTAGTGGGCCTACAGAGTACTGAGGAATTGGCGGGGGATAATAATGTTGAGGGTACCTGGATTTCCCCTATTGAACTTGCACATAAGGGTGCGATGCCTCTCTTTGAACTTCCCTGGATCCCGAAGTCATCATGGACCCTTCATCTCTCTTCTTTCTATTTGCCAAACTTCCCGACCCATTTTGGATTGCTTGGGTGGTGGCTTTAAGAGCATCTTGACTTATAATTCTGCCAGTCTTGAGGCCATTTTCTACCATCTTTCCTTTTTTGATTGCTTCTGCAAAAGGTTTACCCATCGCTGACATCATGTTCTGAAAGTAATCAGGCTCTTGAGCCTCCAGAAAAACAGTGATCAACTCGTGGTTATCCATGGGTGGCTTAACTCTAGCCGTTTGCTCCATCCACTTGATGGCACCCTAAAGCTTTTAGTCAGCTTTTTCTTCATATTGGACAAGGAATTGCTATCAGGCGCAATATCAATGTTGTACTGAAATCATTTGATGAGGGCCTGTTCCATGTTATCCCAAACATGCTAGTGAGAGATATATTGGTCAATGAACCATTCGGAGTCTACCCCCTCAAGACTCTCCCCAAAATAAGCCATTAGCAATTTCAACATCTTGTTCTCGCCTCTTTGTTTCGTTGGCACTAATGGCCCCAAATGTAATATCATTGTTGGCACGTTGGCCGTATTTCATATTCTATACTTACTGTTTCACTTTCAAACATCATCACAGATCGTTAACAAAAAACATTTATATTCAAGATTTTATGTACACATTTGAGCAATTAAGGGTCTTAGGCATATGTGATTTCTTACACAATTCGACATGATAGCTTTCATTAGAATCACATTTTCAAGTCATAACATATTAACACACAAACCATACTTAAATCACTTTCTCAAATAGTAACTCAACATAACAAGAACATTTGGAATACATATTGAACGCATATATCTTTTGATAGAAGGCTTATTCGGAACAATCAATTTATAATGAGCAACACAGGACTTACAAGGCCATTGTAGGGTTCAATTCTAAAAGAGGAGTTTAGACAACATACCTCGCTTTGAGCTTTCCTTAATTCACTACACAGTTACGGAAGTCCTAGCAACTTTGATCTATTTAGAGATATAGCAAAAAATGAACATAAACTAGGAAGGAGTTCATGTTTCCAGCTCATTTGAGCATTTTATCAAATACTAGGTGGGCATTATGATTTCTAGCTTCTCCTATGGTGGATTTCCTTCACCCCACAACCTAAGGTCTACCCATTTAAGCTCAACTACCTTCCCATAACTCATGATTGTACATTCATGAATAGATCCACTCTCACACTCAAGAATCACACCCCTCATTAACCATTTTCTACCCCAAATTAGAAATTGAGACTAGGGCATGGAACATTACCTCTTGGATGAAGAACTTGTGAGTTTCTCCTTGTGAATTCTCCAACTTTGAGCAAGAATTGATGGACAGTAATCTTAGGAACTTTCCCTCTCACTCTATGGCACTTCCTCTCTCTAAAAATATCAGGTTTTTACCTTACAAATGGTCTTCAATGACTATATATCGAAATAGGTCGGGTTAAAAAAAATTAGAAAAATGAAGCCCCGATGTAGATCTGCAGTCGCATATGTGACCGCATAATATCCGGCACTGGGTGTTTCGGCTTCACTCTGCGATAAGGTTGCGGTCCGCAGACCAATTCTGCGGTCGCATAATGCGCCGCAGTACTTCCCTCCGAAGTTTTTTATGTTGGATCTGCGATGAATTGTGCGGCCCGCGAAATGATTATACAGCCACATAATGGTCTTAAAATTAGCTCAAGTTTCTGCTTCATTCCGCGGCAGATCTGTGGTCCGCAGATTAGTTCTGTGATCGCAGAAAAAGCCCTGCACTGCCAAAAATTTCTTCAACTCCCCAACGCACTGTTCAACCCAGAAAGTATGTACAATCTCTACTATCATCAACGCATAAGTCTACCTCGACACCATGAAACCCCGAATTTTAGGTAAAATTTTTACGGGGCCTTACATACTCCTCCGCTTAGGATCATTCATCCTTAAATAAGGGTCAAAATCTGCCATTAACATCCACTGTGATTCAGCTATTACTTCACACACCAACAGTCCCCAAATTATTTGACTAACTCCCTAAATTTCCAAATATTTTGGCAGAGTTTCCCCTGTAACTGGGCCTATCCACATGTCAGAGAATCCCAGAAACCAATCCTAATAACACAACCACAACACAATGTTGTAAAACAATATGGAAACAACACCGGCAACAACGCCATAAACATTGCATTACCAAGAGGGGGTATCCTTAACATAAGCTGTACATGGGGAACATAATTTGTAGAAAGTTAGCTCTTAACATCATGGATACAATTACATAGCTATTCAAATAAATTAGGGTACTTCTTCTTCTTCTCTTCCTTAGGTTCCCAGGTGGCCTCTTCAACGTGTTGGTTTCGCCATAGCACTTTCACGGAGGCAATCTCTTTATTTCTCAACTTCCTGACTTGCCTATCAAGAATGGTAATTGGAATTTCTTCATAAGTCAGTTCTTCATTAACATCTATAGTCTCAACCGAAACAATAAGCGACAGATGTCCAACCACCTTCTTCAACATGATACATGAAACATCAGGTGCACTAAAGACATCTCCATAGGTAGATTTAGCCTGTAAGCCACCTGGCCAATCCTCTAAATGATTTTGTACTGTCCGATATACCTCGGACTCAATTTTCCTTTCTTACCAAACCGCATTACCCCTTCATGGGGGAAACCTTCAAGAATACCTAATCATCCTCTTGGAACTCCAAATCCCTATGACGTGTATCCGAATAGGACTTCTGACGACTCTGGACAGTTTTCAACTGTTCCTTAATGATTTTAACCCTCTTTATAGCCTGATGCATGAGGTCTGGTCCTATCAACTCTGCTTCCCCAATCTCGAACCATCCAATGGGAGATATACATCTCCTACCATATATAGCCTCGAACGATGCCATCTGAATGCTAGCATGATAACTATTATTGTAGGAAAATTCTATGAGCGGAAAATGATCATCCCAGCTACCTTTGAAGTCAAGAACACAAGCGCGCAACATATCCTCGAGCGTTTGAATAGTCCGTTCTGCTTGCCCGTCAGTCTATAAATGGAAAGTTGTACTAAGATTTACCTGAGTACCCAACCCTTACTGAAATTTCTTCCAAAAGTTAGCTGTGAACTGTGCCCCCCGATCAGAAATGATGGAAACTGGAGTGCCATGCCGCCTAACTATTTCCTTGATATACAACTGAGCATACTGTTCTGTTGTATCAGTAGCCTTAACGAGTAAGAAGTGCGTTGATTTCATGAGTCGATCCACAATCACCCAAATCGAGTCGAACTTGCGAGGAGTGCGAGGTAGTCCTACCACAAAGTCCATATTGATCATCTCCCTTTTCCACATCGGAATTTCTATGTTCTGTGCCAACCCACCGGGCCTTTGGTGTCCGGCCTTCACTTGCTGAAAATTTGGACATCTTGCCACAAAGTCCGCTATATTCCTCTTCATATCATTCCACCATTAGACTTCCTTAAGATCATGGTACATATTTGTAGAGCCCGGGTGCACGGAATACCTAGAAGTGTGAGCCTCGGTCATGATTCTTTCCCGGAGACCATCCACATTTGGAACACATAGTGGCCCTTGGTACCTTAGTGTACCATCATCCATGCCAAGATAAAAGGCCATGGTATTATGTTTATGAATCCCCTCCTTCAATTGTATCAATAATGGGTCGTTGTATTGCTTTTCCTTGACTTCCACAACAAGCGATGATTCAACCCTATTTTGCACAGTCACCCCTCCTTCACTAGAGTCTGCAAGACGAACTCCAGAACTAGCCAACCGATGAACCTCATTGGTCAACGACCTTTGATATGCCTCCAAGTGAGTCAAACTACCCATAGATTTCCGGCTAAGAGCATACACACAACATTAGCCTTCCCCTGATGATACAGAATATTGATGTCGTAATCCTAGAGTAACTCAAGCCATCTTCTCTGCCTCAGATTCAATTCCTTCTATTTGAAAATATATTGAAGGCTCTTATGGTCTGTGAATATATCCACATGGACCCCATACCGATAATGACGCCAAATATTCAATGCAAATACCACCGCCGCAAGTTTTAATTTATGTGCTGGATAGTTCTTTTCATGATTCTTGAGTTGCCTAAAGGCATAAACTATCACCTTGCCATGTTGCATTAATACACACCCAAGTCAGATTCTTGAAACATCACAATATACCACAAACCTATATGTACCCTCTGGTAGGGTCAACATCAGTGCCGTAGTTAATCTTGATTTCAACTCATGGAAGCTCTTTTCACAAGCATGTGACCATTGGAACTTAACCGCCTTCTGCGTCAATTTAGTCAACGGAGAGGCAAGAGTAGAGAACCCCTCCACAAACTTCCTGTAATATCCTGCTAAGCCCAAGAAACTGCAAATCTCTATTGGGGTAGTAGGTCTAGGCCAATTCTTCACCGCTGAAATCTTCTGAGTATCAACCTTAACTCCTTCTCTAGAGATAACATGACCCATGAACGTGACATATTCAAGCCAAAATTCACATTTTGAAAACTTCGCATATAACTGGTGCTGATACAGGGTTTGCAAAACTACCCTGAGATGATCGGTATGGTCCTCTAGACTGTGTGAATATACCAGAATATCGTAAATGAACACTATCACAAAAGAGTCGAGGAACAGCTTAAAAACTTGGTTCATAAGATCCATAAAAGCTATCGGGGCATTTGTTTGCCCAAAAGACATTACCATAAATTCAAAGTACCTATACCGGGTTCTGAAAGCTATTTTCGGAATATCCTTCTCCCTGATCTTCAATTGATGATACCCGAATCTCAAATAAATTTTGGAGAAATACATAGCACCCTGAAATTGATCAAACAAGTCATCTATCCTTGGTAGTTGGTACTTATTCTTGATCGTGACCTTATTGAGCTGGCGATAGTCAATACACATTCTCAGTGACCTATCTTTCTTTCTTACAAAGATAACCAATGCGCCCCAAGGCGACACACTCGGACGGATGGAGCTCTTCTCTAACAAATCCTTTAATTGTTCATTTAGCTCCTTCAACTGTGTGGGTGCCATTCTTTAGGGTGGAATAGATATGGGCTACGCGCATGACATCACATCAATCCCAAAATCAATCTCCATGTCTGGTGGGATCCTAGGGAGCTCATCCAAAAAGACCTCCGAAAATTCATTCACCATTGGCGCGGACTCAAGTGTAAGTGCCTCAGCATCAGTGTCCGTAACCCGGACCAAATGGTAAATACACCCCTTGTTGATCATCTTCGTGGCCTAAAGGTAAGAAATAAACCTACCCTTCGGTACCACATCATACCCATTCCATTCAATCACTAACTCATTTGGAAATTCAAACCTAACGGTCCTAGTTCGGTAATCAAGCTTACCAAAACATGAATAAAGATAGTCCATCCCCATTATTACATCGAAATCAACCATCTTCAATTCAATGAGATCGACCATGGTATCCCTACCACGCACCGTGACAACACAATCCCTATAAACCCGTGCGGCCATAATAGACTCACCAACCAGAGTAGATATATAGAATGACTCATGAAGTTGTTCCGGTTGTATCCCAAATTCCATAGCAACATAGGGAGTGACATATGACAAGCTGGAACCGGGATCAATAAGAGCATATACATCATGAGATTGGACAGTCAATATACTTGTGATGACATCTGGAGAAGCTTCTGAACTCTGGCGACCCTTCATAGCATAGAAACGGTTGGGTCCTCCCGAACTTTGTGTACCACCCCTAGCTGCACCACGCCCTGCGGGTACTGGAGTGCCTTGAGCCGAAGGAGGTGCTGCAGATGTAGTAGCTGAAGAATCTCTACAATCA
This sequence comes from Nicotiana tomentosiformis, assembly GCF_000390325.3. Taxonomy (NCBI): domain Eukaryota; kingdom Viridiplantae; phylum Streptophyta; class Magnoliopsida; order Solanales; family Solanaceae; genus Nicotiana; species Nicotiana tomentosiformis. The sequence continues at coordinate 14,764,897 of NC_090813.1, read as the reverse complement.
GCAACGTATAAGTCTACCTCGGCACCACGAAATCCCGGGTTTTAGGCAAAAATTTTACGGGGCCTTACATATATGCTCCGTTATCGAAAATATCCTTCCCGTGGTCCGAGATGACTGTAAATGAGAAGGCAAAGACATAGTAGTCCCCGGGACTAGGGATGTTATTACTACTCGCGTGGAGGGGTATTTAAGTGTTTACACTTACCCCTTCACACTAGTCCTGGTAGACCCAGTTATTTTGGATTTTTGCAAGAGATACGAGGTGTGCCTTGGGCAAATCCACTCGTCTCTATGGAGGATCATAATCCTCCTCCGTTACTTTGTGAATAACACCAAGTCTCTTCGTTTCACCATCGACCACCTGCTCCATCTATACAGTCCCTGAATTTTTCAAGGGGGACTAATCAAGCTCACTCGTCGGGCCAGTAAGGCCCCCTTCTTGAGTATTGACGAAGATCGAGACTGAGGCTGGCAGGGGTGCTTCGTTCGGGTGAAGACCGAAGATCTGATCCCTCCCGAGTTTATGACATTCCCCTAGAAGTGAAATGCATCTCGTAAGTGCAGCCCTTCCTTAAATGCCATTTTTTCCTCATTTTCTTTTTCATCATTCGTGTTCGTGGTTGTGCAGTTATTGCCTAGGTTCCAAATGCGATCCCCCGGCTTAAGGAGTGGATCGAAGGTATCTGCAAGCATATGTCATACTTCGAGTACTCATGGCGCAAGCTTTCGAAGGGCCGATGAGAGGCTCGTTCTCATGGTAAGGTTCTCCTTCGAATAGCTATTATCGTGTCCTTAACCCACATCACACTAACCTTTCTTCTTTACTTTATAGGTTTGTCTAAGATAACCGAGCTTAGGCCTTTAGAAGGGGACGAGGACGTATCCTTGTCCGTTGATCCCTCTGTTACGGGACAACAGGGAAAGAAGAAGAGGAAAAGAAAACCTTTGGGCTCCCCGGGTCCCGAGGTGAAACCAAATAAGAGGGTGGCTCGTAAGCATAAGAAGAGCACCAGCTCCCAGGTACCGGGCTCCGATTTGCTTCTCCAGCTCAGGGATGAGTCGGAAGAATATTACATTTTTATCGCCCATGGATCGACCCCTCCCGAGGAGCAGGCGGCAGCCAAAGGGGAGACTCATGAGGCCGACCTCCCTCGAACTCGAGAGGCCAATATGGAGACTGGGTGGGACCCCTCCAGGATGCTGGCTCTGCTCCGAAGGAAGCGCTCGGTGTAATAGAAATTATGGGGGTGCCCTCCTATACCGAGTCCATGCTTGAGGAGGCCCAAGCAGGAAAAGAGAAGTCCAATGAAGGGGTTCATGGCTCGGACGATCCCCTTAATTTGTGGACTCGTCTACTTTGAAAGATTTTTCTGGGCTGAACGAACTGGAAGTCCGAAGAAGGATACATCTTCGGAAGCTGGTGGGCCAAGTTCGAGCCCAAAATTGATTAATCAGTTTCCCGCTCCGAGTGTGGACCTTGGTCGCAAGAGATCGATTATCCTTACTGTCCCGGAGGATGCCCGGGTTCTATCTGCTCCTATAGGAGTAGCCAGCTACCTTCGATGCCTGGAGACCGAGGAGGACCAGGCAAAAATGAATGAGGTGGATGTTTCGTATCTTTTCAATGAGGCACAGCAGGTGCAAGAACCGGGTAAGGCATCATTACATCTTTTTGAATTTCACTTAGGTTTTGATATCTCTCACAACTTTTATTGTTTTGCAGGCCTTGGTACTTCATCATGAAAGCTTCCTCCGGTACCGTGTCGAGGTCAATCAGCTTGAGCTTGAGCTCAAGGAGCAGGCTCAAAAAAAGGGATACGTACAGGCTCCTCAGTGAGCAACAAGACGGGGTCATCAAGGACCTTCAGGCCGAGCTGGATAGGGCTCAGAAGGAAGCATCGGATCTGAGGCGGGATCATGTCGACTTGGTCGAAAAGGTAAAGATCTTTTAAGTTAGAAACTAGGAACTAGTCGAGAGGCTAATGACAAAACCTCGCAGGTCCAACAGAAGATCAACCAGGTCGACCAACTCCGAAAGGAGATGAACGAGATCCAAGTCATGGTTGATTTTATGTGGTCCCAAATGAAGTCAATAACATATTTTTCCCGGACTTTCACGAACACTTGAGCTTCGACACATTTAAAAAAAATAATCAGTCATAAACATTATGAATTGAGCCTTACTAGGTGCCCACGATAGGGGACCGACGATGTCCATTTCTTATTTCATGAACGACCATGGGGAAAAAACCGAATGGAGTAGCTCTCCGGGTTGATGGATAATCAGTGCGTGTCTTTGCTAGCCGCCGCATCTTTGTACAAAGTCCTTTGCATCTTTCTCCATGTCGATCCAGTAATAGCCGGCCCTGATCATCTTCCGAACCAAAGATTCTGCCCCCGAATAGTTTTCGCAGGTGACTTCGTGAACTTTTCTCAAGACATATTCAGTATCTCACAGGCCCAAGCATATGGCGAGTGGGCCGTCGAATGTTCTTCTGAATAGAGTCCCTTCGGACAGGCTGAAGCTGGCTGCCTTCATGCGTAGACTCTCGATTCTTTAGGATCCTAGGGAAACTTTCCAGTCTTCAAATAGTCTATGTATTTGTTTCTCCAATCCCAAGTTAAACTTGTTGAGTTTATTTCGTCATGGCCTTCTTCCACTACCGATTTCATGAACTGTACGACTGTTCCTGAGCTGAATTCATCGTCATTAACCGATGAACCCAAGTTAGCCAGAGCATCGACCTCGCTATTTTGATCTCGGGGCACGTGCTGTAGGATCCATTCCTTGAACTGATGCAGCATTACCTATAATGTTTCTAAATACCTTCCATTCGTTGCTCCTTTACTTCGAACGTCCCATTGACTTGATTTACCACAGAGAGGGAATCGCACTTAGCTTTGACCACCTCGGCCCCAAGGCTTTTAGCCAATTCGAGACCTGCAATTATGGCCTCATACTCGGACTCATTGTTAGTCAATTTCACAGTTTTAATAGACTGCCTAACTACTTTACCCATAGGCGGCTTTAACACGATGTCGATTCCGGACCCCTTTGCATTCAAGGCACCATCCGTAAAGAGGGTCCCAATTCCCGAGGAAGTCCTCGAGGTTAACAAGAATTCCTGTTCGACTTCGGGTATTAAGGCCGGCGTAAAGTCGGCCACGAAGTCTACCAAAATTTATGATTTAATGACGGTTCGGGGTCGATATTCGATATCGTACTCGCTAATTTCTACGACCCATTTGGCCAACCGGCCCGAGAGCTCGGGTTTGTGCATAATGTTCCTTAGTGGTAAGAAGTTATGACACATACGGGGTGACATTGAAAATACGATTTTAAATTTCTGGAGGCGCTTAACAAAGCGAGCGCCAATTCTTTCAAGTGAGGATACCTTGTTTCGGCGACGCCTAGAGTTCTACTAACATAGTAAATAGGAAATTGCGTACCTTCCTCCTCCCGGGCTAGGACTCCACTTAACGTTACCTCGTATCCCTCCAAGTAAAGGTACATATGCTCGTCCGCCTTCGGAGTATGGAGCAAGGGTGGACTCAAAAGGTACTGTTTGAGTTCTTCCAAAGCTTGTTGGTATTCTGGGGTCCAAGAAAAGTTATTCTTCTTCTTCAATAATGAGAAGAACCGATGGCTCTTGTCTAAGGACCTCGATATGAACCGGCCCAATGCGGCTATGCGCCCGGTTAGCCTTTAAACGACCCTGACACTGTCCACCAAGGTGATGTCTTCTATAGCTTTGATTTTATCTTGATTGATCTCAATCCCTCGGTTGGACACCATGAATCCAAGGAATTTTCCGGATCCGACTCTAAATGCGAATTTGTTCGGGTTCAGCTTCATATTGTATCTTTTCAGTATATCAAAGGTTTCCTGCAAATGTTTCAAATGGTCCTCTGCTCGCGGGGACTTAACTAATATGTTGTCAATATAAATGTCCATTGATTTTCCTATTTGTTCTTCGAACATCCGGTTTACTAGGTGTTGATAAGTGGAACCGACATTCTTTAGTCCAAACGGCATAACGTTATAACAATAGGTGTCGAATTTAGTGATAAAGGAAGTTTTCTCTTGATCGCCCGGGTCCATCCGGATTTGGTTGTACCCGGAATAGGCGTCGAGAAAGCTGAGTATCTCGTGCTCGACCATCGCATCGATCATGCGCTCGATGTTAGGCAAAGAAAAGGAGTCCTTAGGGCATGCCTTGTTCAAGTCTTTGTAATCTACACATATTCTCAATTTATTTCCCTTTTTAGGCACTACCACTACGTTAGATAACCAATCCGGGTACTTAACTTCCCGAATGGAATCTATTTTAAGGAGCTTGGATACCTCGTCTTTGATGAATGCATGCTTGACTTCGGACTGAGGCCTCCTCTTCTGTTTAACCGGGTGGAACTTCGGATCTAAGCTCAAGTTATGAGTGGTTATTTCTGACGGGATCCTTGTCATATCAAGATGGGACCAAGCAAAACAATCTATGTTAGCTATAAGGAATTCAATGAGTTTTTTCTCGAGCTCGGGAGTTAACCCCGTGCCCAGGTGTACCTTTTGATCGGGCAAGTGTTCGATCAATATGACTTGCTCCAGCTCGTCGACCATTGATTTGGTGGCATTGGAATCATCAGGGGTGATGAACGACCTAGGGACTCTGTAATTATCATCCTTGCTTGCTCCTTGCTTCTCCGATTTGGCGGGGCCGGTATCGATGATTGCTATTTGGTTTCTTCTTTCCTAACCGACTCCGTGTTCTTTGATGTCAAGAGTGCGGACATCGGGGTCACCTCATCGAGTGCGAATATTTTTTTTGCGGCCGACTGCTCTTCGTAAACTATCTTGATTCCTCTGGGTGTGGGGAACTTTAGTGCTAGGTGTAGTGTCGAGGGTACTGCCCTCATGTTGTGAACCTATGGTCTTCCGAATAGAGCATTATATATCATATCCCTTTCGATCACATAGAATTTTGTTTCCTGAATGGTCTCGGTGGTGTTCACCAGTAGGGTTGTCTCCCCTTTAGTAGTCTCGCATGCCATGTTGAATCCATTTAAAACCCGAACTGCCGGCACTATTTGGTCTTGTAGATACAACTACTATACGACCCTCGATCTGATGATATTAGCCGAGCTACCTGAATCAATCAACACACGCTTAACTCGAGATTTATTTATAAGTACAAATATTACCAATGCATCATTATGCGATTGTACGATGCCTTCGGCGTCCTCATCGTTGAAAAAATAGTTCCCTCTGAGATATAATCCCTGGTTTGTTTTTCCCTTGTGATGAACACCTTAGTGCGCTTTAGCATTGGTCCCTGGGGGATGTCGACTCCACCAATGATCATGTTGATGATGTGTTGAGGTTCCTCTTGTTCGGTCTGTTTGTTGGAGTCCCTATTCCTGAAGTAATTTTTGGGTCGATCACTCAGAAATTCCCGGAGATGCCCATTATTGAATAACCGTGCCACTTTTTCTCTTAAATGTCGGCAATCCTCGGTTCTATGGCCATGAGTGCCATGATACTTACACATTAAGTTAGGGTCTCTCTGGGTAGGGTCGGACTGCAATGGTCGAGGCTACTTGGTATCTTTGATGCGCCTGATTGTAGATACGATGTTGGCAACATCGACATTGAAGTTATATTCCGATAACCTTGGTGCCTCCATGACCCCGAGTGGCTTGTAGAAACTATTTTTTCTCATGAGTACACGGCTATTGTGGCCTCAATCGTTCCTCTTTTCATTTCTCGCAGGGTTACGCCATATCCGTTACCCTTCGATCCCCGCTATACGGTTGATATCAGTCTTTGTTCGGTCTTGATTCATGATCAACGACTCTCTTAGGCCTGTCATTAGTTCTAATGGGATAAAGGGACCCGAAGGGGGTGACGAGCTGATAGTCCTCAACTCTGTTTTTGACTGGTACCTGTTATGGACGTCGGCCTAAGTTACCGTCGGGTACTTTATCAAATTATGTTTCAACTGCTGTGAAGCCAAGGAGCTTTGGGGGTTGAGTCCTTGAGTGAATGCCTGAACAGCCCAATCATCTTCAAATAGGGGCAGGTCCATCCGTTCCATTTGAAACCTCGATACGAATTTTTTGAGCATTTTGTTATCTCTTTGTTTTACCTTGAAAAGGTCCAATTTTTTGGTTTTGACCTTGATGGCCCCGGCATGCGCTTTCACAAAGGTTTCTGCAAGAATAGCAACCGAATAAATAGAATTTGGGGGTAAGTTGTGATATCATATCATTGCACCTTTGGACAGAGTTTCCCGAGCGTTTTTAGAAAAAACTGACTCGATTTCGTCATCTTCTAAGTCGTTTCCCTTGATGGGACATGTGTAGGAGGTCACATGCTCATTTGGATCTATGGTTCTATTATACTTTAAAATTTCGGACATACAGAACTTCTTCGGAATTGGCTTCGGTGCCGCACTCGAAGGGAAAGGCTTTTGGACAAATTTCTTGGAATTCATGCCTTTCAATATCGAGGGCGCTCCTGGGATTTCATCGACTCTAGAGTTATAGGTCTCCACTTTTTTGTCGTTAGCCTCAATTTTATTCTCCCCCGATTCCACCCGCTTTGTCAGTTCCTCAAGCATTTTTATTATTTCTGGGTTGGTTCCGGGCTCAACTTCACCTGGCCTTTCTGTGGCTTGCTCATTTCTTCGGGGGTTTTCCGGGATGGTTCGGGATCAACTTTGCTGGGGGCGCAGCTTTGATTCTGCAGATGTTCTATCGCGGCCTGTTGGGCCTGTAACATTTTGAAGATCACCCGCAGATTGATCTTGTCACCTTCACCTTCGGGCGTACCTCGAGTCGTAAGTCGGGCTCCTCCGCGAACGCTGTTCTCAGACTCGGTCGGCAGGTTGGTGTCGATGGCCACATGCGAGTTGGTGTCAACTGGGACTCCGTTGGGATCAACGGGGGCACATCGTTTCTAGGCACTATATTGTTGTTTTCGTCATAATGGCTAGATTCAGTGTCAACGTTCAAGTGAGCAGACTGGGAGTTTGACATTTTTAGGTTGACCTGAAATTAAAATCTCAAAGAACAAACGTAAAACATAGTGTCTTACGAAAATTTGTATTAAGTTACCACTATTATCCTTAGCCCCACGGTGGGCGCCAAAGTGTTTACCCTTAGAAATGGATAACAATTGAATTTATACGCGGTTTTAAGGATATGTGGACTAATTTAATACAAGTGATTAATAATGTTAGATGAGCAAATTAAAGATAGAATAAATAGCCAGACGAGTTGTGGTATTGAGTTCGGGCTCGGTTATGAGCTTAACAATTAGCCTGCCTTCAGTTCGGAGCCAAACACTTATGACGAACTATGAGCAAAATTAAGGACTTTGAATCACTTTAAGGAGTAAAGAAAATAAATGTGTATTGTCTTGATATGAGTGTTACAGTGTCTATTGAATAATAAGCTTCTCCTTTATATATTAGGAGAATTTTACTCTAAGTACAATTCTAAGAAAGGTAAAAATCTTCCTTTTCGCTAATCACTGATCTGTTGCCGATACGGGTTGAGATTTACGTCGTGATATCCGGTTAGGCACGGATATCGCAGCCCTTTGTTAATCATGTACGGTCGTTTGGTAATGCTTTACGAGGTCTTCGAACTCGAACCGGATCCGGGGGCGTGGTCTCGATGGCTCCGAGGGCAGGTGTTTTGTTCGGTCCTTGACACAAGAGGCTCCTGACTTCGATTCTGATTCCTTGTAGTTACGTCCTTGCTTCGTTTGCCCCACCGAAAAATCGGGGTGCTCATTAGCCTCGATTTTGCCCGTATACACTAATATCAACTGAAATATAGGTATTTATATTGATTACTATTCGACAATTTAAGCATCAAGATTTGATACAAGCACATCAAGACCTATACTAAAGGCATCATCTATGATGTATTAAACTCAACAATTTATAGTTGGATTCTCTGATTTCAATTTTTCTTTTTTCGTTGCTTTTTACTGTAAATGACCCAAAATTCATAAAACGTACGACTAATGTAATTTGGTTGAAAAGCTAAAGACCCTAACTGACAAAACAAACCGATCAAGAATGGCAGGTATGCAAAAGCCTAAGTGCTTCTTTTCTTGACAATTTACTTAATAGCTGAAGTTTTAAACCCAATACAAAACTTGGAAACTTAGGGGACATAAAATAATTATGACGAGACTGGTAGTTGAGCAAATATTTAAATTTTAAAGTTAGAGAACTAAAATGGTACAAAAAACATGCATAGGATATCAAGATAATACTCATAAAATAAGACAATGGAGCCAACGAACCCTGATTTTCTTCTATGGCCTTCTTTTTGAAAAACTAACCTAAATAGCCATCTACTCAATCTCTTAAACTAAAATAGGTTGAAATATAATATAATTAAATAATATGTGTATATTCATGTATAATTAGTCTATAATTTATATATACTGCTAACAAAGGTAAATAGTAAATCTATTCGCGATCTGTATAAAGATCCCCTTTTTGAATCTTTATTTAACTTTCTTTTAGACAAGCCCATTAAACTTAATTTAACAGAAAATGACAGAAATAGGACACCCATAAGGGGTGATTTTAACATTTGACCCTTGGAGCAGGTCACTAATAAATGGGCAAACTTTTAAGGTCTAGCCAAAAGTTTTTGTTAAACTTGAAATTTTGCTTATTGATCAGGTGACCTATCCGAAATGTCAAAATTTCAAAACCAGCTCTTTTTGAGGTCATTTTGTGAACTTAACCCTTAATTTAGTTGTGGTATTAGATTTTATCAAGGGAGAATGACAAAACTAGGAGACTTTTGTGCCATTATTAAATTTTTTCACCCAGGTAACAAAGTTTGGGGAAAAAGCCCCATGCCAGAATTTTAAAGTTCACTTAGTAGGATTTTTTTTCAATCGCCAGAATATAAAGTACGCTAGCAGAATTTAAAAGCACACAATAGTTGTGTGATCATCGGGAAGCCACAAATCCTACCGATCACCAGAATTTTCAGTATTGTGGCTAAAAATTCTGATGACCGTCATAATTTGTGGTGCTTCAAAATGCTGGCACTAAAAATTATAGTTATCGTCAAAATTTCTAATACTTTAAAATTCTAGCATGTGCTTCGAAATTCTAGTGGGCTGTCTTAAAATTCTAACACGAAGTTATTTTTTCAAAACTTTTTTAACGGGATCAGAATATAAACAGTGATTGAACAAAGCCCATCCAGTGTAACTTTTAGTTTTGTCAAAGGGAATAATTGAAGCCCACATTGTAAAGGAAGCCCAGAGCTTAAGGAGTTTGCGGCCCCTGACTAAGTAGTGCCAAATTCAAAAGCTCAAGCAATAAGAAGTCAGGGGCATTTTTATATATACCTACTTTTGGGATCATCATTGAAGTTATATCCGTATTGCACAAACAAAGTATATCCGCTCGGATCTGAAGCAGTTCAATCTCTTCAATGCAACTTCAGAAATCAAACCTGAAATTCTTTTATCTTTTAAATGCAACTTCAGATATTCGTATATGAAGTAGTTCAATCTCTTCAGTGCAACTTCAGAAATCAAATATGAAATTCTTCTATCTTTCAAATGCAACTTCAGAAATTCGAATCTTAAGCCGTTCAAACTATTGAATGCAACTTCAGATTTCGAATCTTAAATTCTGAAATATAAACTTGTTTTTCGAATTTCAACAATCCAATATACGATTCAATACCAAAATCTACTCCAAATGAGCTCAAATTTGAAACACAACTTTCAAATATCATAAAAACAAACTTCAATCATCAAATTGTAAAAAGATAATAACAAATTTAACAAACTCATTTTGACAACTAAGAAGAAGAAGGAGAAATTCTAAGCACAAAGAAGAAGAGAAACGTATATTTATTTAAAGTTATCCAAAAATTAGGTATTAGTTAAAAAAAAATTAAAAGCAGATACAAATTTAATATGTGGCGCAAAACTGAGCGCCACTTGAAAATTTTACAAGAAGTCATTCAAAATATTTATATGGATGATTTTCACAAATATTCACCTTTTAGAACTGCTGATTGAAATATAATTTAGCGTTTATAAAATAATTGAAAATATCATAATTTTATAAATAGGCAGACACTGTCCTGTCTTCTAATTTTCTGCTTCCTCTGCACTTGGTCTACTTCTTATTCTTTCTTTTTGTATAAGTTAAAGATGTAACAAGGAATTCAGTGTAGTGACATTCCACATATAAAGCACTATGTTCTAAGTATAGTTCAAACAAAGATGCTTTTCATAATGTTACTTTTTTCCTTTGATCACTCTTTTTTCGTGACACGAATTGAATCTTTTGATGACGGCATACATAAACTTTTGTATATGTTTAGACGAAAATCACGAGCCGATTGTTGGCTTTGTTAGATAAGAAGAAACGAATTAAATAACAGCAAATACCAAAAAAGTTTCGAAGTCAATGAATATTTACCCGTAAGATGGTACAGTTAAATTTGTAACGTAGTTTATAAACACGTGAATTAATTTGATTCAGAAATATGAAATAAATAAGAACAGAAATAAGATTATAAAAATAACTTCAAGGAAATACAAGTCTGGCTACGAGTTTAACTTCTCCGATAGCAGTAACAAGAATAATATTAAGAATAAAATAAAGAGAGCAATTTGATAGAATGAGAGCTAATTTTAGCTTTTGCATACAAAATATTTTATGTCCCTCAATAGATACAAATTCTCCAATTTATAGCTCTATCGAGGGAGACAAGATCCCCAAATCAAGCTCTTCTTAAATGTGAGTAAAAACGTCATTGATGGTTGCATAACATTTGATTATTAATCAGAGATTCTTTGTAACGGTTGCTTATTGAATGTTGTCCTTTCCAACCGATGTCTTCCTTTCAAATCTCTGTTTACGATTCCAGTGCCTTTGGAATTTATTCTACCCCGGACACATGTTCGTATCCGATGTCGACTATTTGTTGACTCATATATTACCTGTCTTCAGTTTTACATGTCGTCTCGTCATTCATCCACCTCTCGCTAAAAATTTTACCCCATACATATAGTCTCCCTACTTTTCGGTGATAAAACTTTGCGTTACCGAAAAGTAGATAAGACCCATTTTCTTGGCGGGAAAGTTCCTGAACAGTTTCTGACACTTGAAAGGGTGCACGTCTCCTCGCATTTAATGAGCCGAACACGTGTTATCCCTCAATTCAGCAAATATTTACGCCAGTTTTACAGGTAATCATGACCATGAATTTTGTCGTCTATAAACCTTTCCACTACTCATTGTTTTTACTCCTTACTTTTACAAACTCTTCTTCTTCAAATTTTCTTAGAACCCTACTGCAAAATCCCTCTTTCTCAGTAAAATCTTTTTACCCAGATTTTCTACCATCATGTCTTCTGTTACTTTCGCCCTCGGAATCACTGGCCTTCTCTTCGGTGGTGGTCCTAAGAAGAACAAAACGAAAGAAGTCGATGTCGAATCTGAACCTCCTACCGTTAATACCGCCATACCTTTTCAACTTAACACCTAGTTAAGCTTTCAAATTCAAAAGGAAACTATCAAACCCAACAATGATAGAAACTGGCTTGTACGTAAGTATCCTTCTTCCATCCGTTCTGTTAGTATTCCCATCGTAAAGGAATATTGCGACTGGAATGACATCAAAAGTTCGCCCCCAGTGAGGTGGAAAGGATCACCTTTAGTAAACCAAGGTTCATGTATGTTTATACATACCTTTTTACTTTGAAATTGTGTAAAGAAATTGACAATATAATTTTAGAATTCTGCCATCGTTACCAAATTTGCTTGGCTCAAGTAGGCCCATCAGTATGGCGTTTAGTGGTTTGCCTTCGAAATCTATGCTCCGAGATCGGGGAAACCCTAACTCTCGCATATTTGATTAACCTCTACTCCCCAAAGATTTTCTGTGGAGGTGTGCTAAATCTCATCAAACGTGGAAACCATGCCATCCTTACCGGCGTTGATGATGATAACGACTGTGGATGGATAGAACGGTTCATTGTTATTGCTATCAGGGACATTCTCCCGAAAATTACTCCTGCTATTCTTGATTCGTGAAATTTTACATGTAAGTCTTCGGATATCTTTCCCTTGTCGTATTAAAAAAGAAGTTACTCATTTGCTAACTTTTATTTTCTCTATTACAGTTACTCATTGGGAACCACCATTTGTTAAAAACCTGGCCCAATGGGTACAAAGTATTCTGGATATTTCCACACCGAATTCTCGTAGGTGGAAAGAGATTGCCCCAGATTCAACTGGGAAGGCAAAAACCACCGTAAAAGCGTCCCTTTTTCCTTTTCAACTTTCAACTTTCAGCATGACTTAGAATCAATTTACTGACTCATTTTTGTAATACATAGGCCTTCCGAAGGAGTCTTCTGTTTGCCCTGCTATTGAGGTTTTCGATAACCCTAAGGAAGCCCACTAACAACTGCAAGATACCGGAAGAAGGCTCGTGAAGCCGCTCTTGCTTCCGGTGAAGGCACCTCCTCCCGGAGTCCCCAACCCAAGGACAAGAAACTAAACAGAAAACCTACCTCTACGGCTGGGACTCGGGAAAAGACTTTAGCAAAAGAAGCTCCAATCGGACCAACCACAATGGTCCTTTATGATGAAGGAACCGATGATGAAGAGGTCTTTTTCGAAGTAGAAAAAGATCTTCATCAGCTAAACCGGATGCTCAGCCGGGAGAGCTTCAAATACTACAATCGAGAGAAGTTTAAGGGCTCTTCACTGAAATGGAATGAGCTAAAAATCCTGAGTCTCGTTCTGGGCTCCTATCGATGCTTTCGTTCCGAAGAGTTCTACCCTTAATATTCCCCCGCCAAAAACTTCTACATTATTTGCAACTGTAACTCCTTCTATAGTAGTTGTTGCCTCTCCATCGGCCCCAACCGAACAGAGAGAACATGGTCCTTCCACACGGTCATCCGATCATGGGAATTTAGGGAACACTTACCCGATACCCACTCAAAGTCCTAGTGGAAAATAAAGTGTCATTCTCACGACTTCAAATGAGTGCCACCTACTTTCCAAGCCGGTGGAGGTCGCCAATTACCTTATGAGTGTTTGATAAACAATAGTATGCCTTGTTCGGGTCAGATATTAATCTAACCTTATTCTCTTCCCTTTTTTCTTGCTAGATTTTGCATTCATAACTTCAACTTTAACCTTTTTAGGCTAACCTTCATGCTTTCTAGGGCCTGGAGAAATTGATTTTAGACAAAGAAGAGCTTGCTACGGAATGAAATCAACTTGTTACCGAAAGAAATCAGCTTGCCGAGTGCCTCCCGGTTTTGGAAGCAAAAGTTTCTCAAACAGGCAAACACGAAGCCTGACTGGAGCAATCTGAGCAAGAAAGGATGGCCCACATTCAAGAAGCCGCTCAATTACATGAAGAGCTTAAGAAGGCGAAGGACAAATAGGTTGAAGTGCACGATACTGTAGCTGCCACGGCCGAGCGTGAGCCTGCTTTTATGGTGCAAATCAACAATTTGGAGGTTGGCTTACGCTCCAAAACCGAAGAGGCTACTGCTGCCGAGGAGAAAAGAGCCAAAATAGAAGAAAGGTTCAACAAGGTTATGGAGCAAAATCAGCTTTATGCGAGTACCAATACCGAACTTGATTCCAGGATCAACATTATGATAGCAGAAAATGATCAACTTCAATCCAAAATAGAGAAGCTCCAAGCTAAACTCCAAGATCAGGAAGACTCTTTCCTCCTCGAGAAAACCTATTCAATCTATCACATGAGGAGGAAGACCTTGGAGGGAGCCAAAGAAGGCATTGCAAACATTGATGATTGAATTGCCAAGGCTCGTGGATTAGAAACAATTGCTATTGAGAACATAACTTCTCGTCCAGTTGCTTCAGACTCTTCGAACACCAGATTTGAGTATTCGGGAACTGAAAAGAAAGCTAAGAAAGAAGAAAAAGATAAGGATGAAGGTTGTGGTCCGGATAGGGAACAACCTTCATATGCAAATGAAGCCGAAAAGACTTCTCTTCCTCCGAACTCCGCAGGCAAAAACTACTGATGTATATATTTGTTTTTATCCTTTGTAATTATGCCAAAATTTACTTATTGAGTTTGGTAGTTTTAAGTAATGAAAGAAGTCATTTTGCTTGATTATTGTGCAAAACATATTCCTTTTACTTAACTGATAAAGCTCGATTTTTTTTTACATCCGATAACTTTTGATCCCAGGCATTTATACTTCTGGAATCTACCATTTGACTATGTGGGTTTTATAAGAGAGGGCTTGTATGTTTACATTGATCTTGAAGAGAATGTCTCTTATTCATTCCGGCACAAGTATTTGAAGTTTTAATTAACTTTCAAATGAAAAAAGAAATTAACTTATCATTTGGACAAGAAATAAAATAAAAACAAAAGGACTTTGATTTATTCCCTCCATTTTCAAAAGTACATTTACATAAACATTCGCTTACGTAAATAAAGTTGTCTATATATGTGGCTAACTTGTACAACTTATTTCTATGGGGCTGATCATGCAGTCCCAGGTCCTGATAAAATATCACAGTCTCAAGTCTTCATGCACTTTTAGTGCTCTAGTAGCCCCCCCTCCCCCCCAGTGTTCGGATACTAAGTATGAGAATTCAAATATTGGAGATCTTGCTATCGCCGATGACTCTTTCTTCGTAGTATGATTTACATTGTTGCCTCATTAAAAATCTTGCCAGAAAAAATTAATTGGGACAAAACTGGACGAAGCAAAAGAGACTGCATCACATACTTTCAGTATTAACAAAGGGTCTTCAGCAGTAATACCTTTTGAGGTGAGTCATGTTCTAATTGCTTGACAATTTTTACTCTTTCTTGATTTTTTAATTAATATGAACCTTTACCGGACACAAGTCATAAATGACACAACTGACCTATTTCAACACCCGGAACCAAAATTCGAATCCGATATCAACAAAGTCAACTCTCGGTCAAACTTCTCAACTTTTCAAACCTTCAAATTTTCAACTTTCGCCAAAAAGCACCAAATCAACGTACGGGCCTCCAACCAGTAAGGTTCTTCCCAAGTTGGTCACAGCTTCCCGATATTAACTTCTTGGGTATTCTGAAGTACTTTTATCAAAACCAAATCTCTGACTTTGAAATAACGTAGATTTGCTCTCCGATTATAATATCTTTTCATCCTTTGCTTTTGTGCCACCATCCTTACATATGCTAAGTTTCGATGCTCTTCAAGCAAATCCAGTTTAATTAGTAGTGCTTTATTATTGCCTTTTCGTTTTCCTGGGAATACCTTATAATCGGTTTCCCAATCTCCAACGGGATCAAAGCTTCCGCACCGTACACAAGTAAAAATGGTATTTCATCCGTGCTCGACTTCACCGTCGTTCGATATGCCCATAACACCTAGTAGCTCGTTTGGCCAATTACCTTTTGTATCTTCTAACTTCTTTTTGAGATTTTAAATTATCACCTTGTTGGTTGACTCTGTGTGTCCGTTAGCACTTGGGTGGTATGGAGAAGATGTAATCCATTTGATCTTCAATTCTTCCAAAAACTTTGTGACTTTGGAACCTATAAATTGTGGCCCATTGTCATAAGCAATTTCTTTCGTACTCCAAAATGACAGATGATGTGATTCCATATGAAATCAATCACTTTTCGCTCTCCGATCTTTTTGTAAGTACATGCTTCAACCCATTTAGTGAAGCAGTCAGTTAAAACCAAAAGAGATTTTACTTACACGGGTCCTTGTGGTAAGAGACCAACTATGTACACCCTGCATTTCATGAATGGCCAAGGTGACACCACCGAATGCAAAAGTTATGCAGGTTGATGCACTAATTGTGCATGACGCTAACATTTATCATATTTTTGCACAAATGCGTTCGCGTCTTGCTCTATCCGGGGCTAATAATATCCAACCCTTATCAATTTGAGAACCAACGAGTCTGCATCGGAGTGGTTCCCGCACACTCCTTCGTGAACTTCTCCCATCACGTAGTCAGTCTGCGATGTCCCTAAACACCAAGCTAATGGTCCTTGAAAAGACCTCCTACTTAATTAACCGTCAATAAGACAATAACGAGCAACTTTAGTCCATAGTGCCCGGGATGCTTTTGGATCTTCAGACAATTTGCCATGCCTTAAATACTCTATAAACTCATTTCTCCAATCCCAAATTAGGTTAGTTGAGTTAAATTCACAATATCAGTCCACCTTTAATATCAAATGTAACAATTGAACTACCGCACTGGTGGGCGCCAAATTGTTTACCCGTAAAATGGTACAATTAAATTTGTAACGTGGTTTATAGACACGTGAATTAATTTGATCCAAAAATAAGATTATAAAAATAACTTCAAGGAAATACAAGCCTAGCTATGAGTTTAGCTTCTCCAATAGCAGTAACAAGAACAATATTAAGAATAAAATAAAGAAAGTAATTTGATAGAATGAGAGCCGATTTTAGATTTTGCGTACAAAATATTTCATGTCCCTCAATGGATACAAATTCTCCTATTCATAGCTCCAAGGAGACAAGATTCCAAAATAAAGCTTTTCTTGAATGAGAATAAAATCGTCATTAATGGCTGCATAACGGTTGGTTATTAATTACTTAGATTCTTTGTAACGATTGTTTATTGAATGTTATCCTTTCCAACCGATGTCTTCCTTTCAAATCTTCGTTCTCGGTTCCAGTGCCTTCGAAATTTATTCTACACCGGACACATGTTCATATTCGATGTCGACTATTTGATGACTTATATATTACATGTCTTCAGTTTCACGTGTCATCTGATCATTCATCCAACTAATGCTAAACAATTTTACCCCATACAATGACATTGTCTTAGAGTTCACTTGTATGCGTTTCGAAATCTTAGAGTTCCAAAAATAGAAGATAAGAAAAATGTATGAAATATAATCAGTGGTGGACCCAGGATTTTGTGCAAGCGGGTTCAATCTTAGAATTATATAAATTTAGTCGTAAAATAGTAGTTGTCAAGTGGGTTCAAATAAAATATTTATGCAAAATTTATACAGTTTTAATTATACTTTATACATATACATAATATTATTTTTTTGTGAAGCGGGTTCAGTTAAACCCACTAGCCACGAAATATAATGTAGGTTATATCCTATACGTAAAGAAAAACTAAGTGCGGATTATCAATGTGAAAGCTGCTTCATAACGGGTAAGGCCACAGATTACGACTCTTTTTTATTGATATTCGGCGACTGAAAACAAAGGTAAAGCGACAAGGACTAGTACCAAACTTTGGACCAAACATATAATACACTCACGGTCCCAAAATATTTTGACACGATCAATGTAACTTAATCTATTTTACTAATTCATATGTATTATACATGTTACTTACTTTATTTTCTAACTTATGAATTCATATGTACGGTAAATGATTATATGTAATTATCTTTTAAATATTGTACATGACCGGTTACACTTCGAATAGAAGAATATAACCCTACAAAAAACCTTTTGTGTTTTATTTAATTGATTTCTTGTGAATTAAAATCGATCTCTCCCATCAATATGTTTATGGTTCATTTCGGCTATCAGATGTAAATAGTTTTTTGCGCGGATTAAAAGTGATAATACCTCATTTTTATCTAACTATATTATAATAGAAACTTATTTACCACCTTTTATTTAGATTTTTTATTATTTACTTTGTATATCTATATTTGCAAGTTATATACAACATTATAAAAAAGAAAAGAAAAATTCAAGATCACTTAATTTTAGCGTGTTAGTTATACGACACCCACCCCCATTTCCAATAACCTTCCCCTATATTTAAGATTCTGTTTCTTTTTTCTCTCTTTCTTAATAATAGCCTAAAATCTCTCTTTATTTTTATACCCCATCCCCCTAAATTTTCGATTCTTTTCCTTTTCCAAATATTTTCAAACCCATTTTCTCTCTTTTTACTAATAACCCAAAATCTCTATTTCTTATTGATACAATGCAGACGAAATTCGGAATATTGCTCTAGAATCAAGTTGTGGGTAAGTTTTAAATTTTGTTTTCTTTCTTTCTAAATTTTTTATTGTATGTGACTTGTATATGATACATCAATACCCAAAACAATACCCGATACAATACTAATACGATTATACTAGATTTTTAGTGTAGAGTTGTGATTGAAACTTGAAGAAGATGAAGATCATAATTGTATCACAATTTTTCAGAAATGTATCACGATTATATTATAATTGTATATGTATTATAATTGTTGCATGAGTTGTATTACAAATGTATGATAATTGTATATTCATTATATATTGTTACGAGTAGTTGTGAGTTTGTGACGATTTCACAGTTTGTATCACAAATATATGATAATTATATATTAATTTATTAGTATTGTATCATGTATTATTTTGGATATTAATGTACCAGATATAAGTTAAATACAATTGTGATACAAGTATGATATAATTATATTTTAGGATTGATGTATATGATACAATTCAAATACAATTATGATCAGTTATCATACAATTCCTGAATATTTCTTCATTTTCAGTGTTGTCCAGTTTTCCAAAAAAAGAACGATACAATTGACAAATTTTTAATAATATAAAGTTGTTAGCAATGGTGGGAAGAGAGAAGATGAAGATTCTTGGCGTAGATTAAGGGATTTTGATGTAAACCAAAGGAGAGAGTAAGGAAAGTGAAAAAAAGGAAATGATGTAATTGAATCTCTTAATTAAAGACGTTAATAATGGGGTAAGAGCCCTTTAAGGAGTAATGTATACAATTTATAAGAAAAACCTAGATACTTATTAAAAAAACTACAAAACATAGAGAACATAGGTAAATAAGTTTCTAATATAGTATAGCTAGGTAAAAATCCCCAAAATAGCATAGAATAGCTAGCTTTTGGACTGATAGTTAAAAAATAGCCAGCGCTTGTAAAGTTATTAAAAGATAGTCACTATTTAATGCGGAGGTAAAATCTGAATAAAAATACTTTAGCTAAAACACGAAAAGTTCCAGTATAATATGCTGGATTATGGAGTTTCTCATAATGTTAGAACTCCTGCACATTATAAATTTTCGGCATATTATGTTGGAATCTCATACATAAAAAAATTCGAACTCCAGCATGCTATGCTTGAATTTTTGGATTTTTAATGGTGTTTTTGTTCAAATTTTATTTCTACATAAAAGATGACTAAATTTCGATTACTTTTGAAATTATGACTAATTTTCAATTAGCAATTATAAATGTGACTATTTTTTAATATCAACCTTACAAATGTGTCTCCATCTACAAGCTTTTACGATTGGCATTAGTTTCTCCATTAGTTCGGATTTACTTGTTTCACTGCTTTGAGAATTGAGATGATCACTTCAGTTAAACCACTTTCAGTGTCTGCGTTTTGCAAAATTTGACCTCCACACTGTACTTTCTGTTTGTTCTTTTTCCATCAAACAAGAATAGAGTTTTCCTCGAGGGACAAGGAGACGCAAAGGGGAGGAGCAAATTGGGTGAAATTAAAAAATAATCTGATTTAGAAGTAGTAATTGAAAAATAAGCATAGTTTCAAAAGCAATCGAAATTTAATCATTTTTTATGTAAAGATAAATCTGAACGAAAACACTTTTCAAAATCTAGAAAATATTCCAGCATAATATACTGGAGTTCGAATTTTTTACATGTGAAATTTCATTATAATATACTGGAGTTCCAGTATAATATGCTGGTCCAGCATAATATGCTAGAAGTTCATACACAGGTGTGATCCAATCTCCAGTATATTATGCTGAAACTTTCCGTGTGCTGGAGTTCCAGCATAATATGCTGGAAGTTCATATTATGCTGGAATTTTTTGTATTGCAGTAAAAAAGTGGCTATTTTTCAATGACTTTGCAAATACTGACTATTTTTTAATTACCAGTCCGAAAACTGACTAGCCCGTGCTATTTTCACGGGCAAATTTCATAAATAATCATATAATTATATTTTATTTTAACCGAAGACAACTTTATTTGTAACACAAAAATCACAAAGCTTTTACAACCAACGAAAAAGTCACAATGGCGAAAACCCAATCTTCCGATGCATAACCTGTTTTAATCTAAAATATCCGATTCAATTGAAATAAGAACCCGACCCGATCCAACTGAACCAAAATACTACAATACTATTGAAGCGGGAAAAATCGAAATTTGATCCCTTATTCGTGATTTTGTCCCTTAAGTTCAAACACCAAATTACCAATCTAGATCGTGTGCAGGAAGTCAACATTCTTTCTCCACCGATAACAACAACAACAACCCAGTAGAATTTCACTAATGAGGTATGGGGAGGGTAGTGTGTACGCAGACTTTATCCCTACCCCAAAGGAGTAGAGGTTGTTTCCGAAAGACCCTTGGCTCAAGAAAACAAAAAGACAAAACGACAAGAGGAGACAACAATAGTATCACCACAACAATCATAGAAAAAATAGGAACACCATAAAATGCAGAAGAAAGATGCAAAGCAAAAACGATAGCTAGTAAATAAGACATTCACTGAAAAGCGAAGTAGTAAAACACAACATTGTCACTAGCTACCCTAGACAAAAAACCCTACGTGGCCAGTCCCACAATGGTATGAAGTAAGTCAAGACTCAACTACATCCTAAGCTACAACTCTAATACTCGACCTCCACATCTTTCTATCAAGTGTCATGTCCTCGAAAATCTGGAGCCACGCCATAACCTGTCTGATCACCTTTCCCCAATACTTCTTAGGCCGTCCTCTACCTCTTCTCGTGCCCTCCACAACCAGCCGCTCACACCTCCGTACCGGAGCATCTGGGCTTCTCCTTTGAACATGTCTGAACCATCTAAGCCTCGCTTCCCGCATCTTGTCATCAATGGGAGCCACGTGCACCTTCTCCCGAATAACATCATTCATAATCTTATCTATCCTAGTGTGCCCGTACATCCACCTCAACATCCTCATTTCTGCTACTTTCATCTTCTGGATATGTGAGTTCTTAACGGGCCAACACTCAGCCCCATACAACATGGCTGGTCTAACCACCGCTTTATAGAATTTACCTTTGAGTATTGGTGGCACTCTCTTGTCACACAGGACTCCAGATGCTAACCTCCACTTCATCCATCCTACCCCAATACGGTGTGTGATATTCTCGTTGATCTCCCCTCCCCCCTGGATAACCGAACCAAGGTACTTGAAGCTGCTTCTACTTGGGATGACCTGTGATTCAAGCCTCACATCCATGCCCACTTCCCCTGGCTCAACGTTGAATTTACACTTCAGGTGTTCCGTCTTCGTCCTGCTCAACTTGAAACTCTTAGACTCAAGAGCCTGTCTCCAAACCTCTAACCTCTCGTTAACACCGGCTCGCGACTCATCAATCAGAACTATATCATCGGCAAATAGCATGCACCATGACACCCCTCCCCCCCTGAATATGGTGTGTTAACGCGTCGATCACGAGGGCGAATAAGAACGGACTGAGCGCAGAACCTTGGTGTAACCCCATTACAACCGGAAACTGCTCAGAGTCGTCTCCTACTGTCCTAACCCGAGTCTTAGCCCCATCATACATGTCCTTAATCACCATAATGTAGGGAGCCGATACATATTTTGCCTCCAGGCATCTCTATAGAACTTCTCTAGGAATCTTGTCATACGCTTTCTCTAGGTCAATAAAGACCATGTGCAGATCCTTCTTCCTCTCTCTGTACAGTTCCACCAACCTCCTAACAAGGTGTATAACTTCTGTAGTCGAACGATCCGGCATGAACCCGAACTGGTTGTCGGATACAGATACTGTCATCCTTACCCTCACTTCAACCACCCTCTCCCACACTTTCATGGTATGACTCAGTAATTTGATACCCCTATAATTGTTACAACTCTGGATATCACCTTTGTTCTTATACAATGGGACCACCGTACTCCACCTTCACTCATCCGGCATTCTTTCACCAAGAGTATTTGATTAATCATTTCTACTTCATGTAGTAACCTCAATCAAGACTCTCAATATTTAAAACATACCACAACATAATTAAGCAAATAAAATTATATCTTCTCTAACCGTCCAAGTTCTTTTAGCATATTTAACTCAATTTACTGAAACAAGAGAATAATAATATTAATATTGCATCCATCTTTGCGAATATTCTTTCAACACTGAGTATCAACTTTAGCACCAATTTACTCGAATTAGCACTTTTTACAAAGGAATCTGCCTCATGTGTCACGATAGATATCAACTTTCTCAGATTGAGCAAATATTGGCTTTGTAATTAGATATTTTCACGATTAAAGTCCCAGAGAATGAACCTTTTAAATAAATGGGGAGATCTAGTAATGTGAATTTGTATGTCATCTTATATAGCACTTTATTTTTCTCCTTATTAACTATGTAAAAATTTCCGTAAGGTATATGCATCCTTTTTCGAAAGCTTATCATTTTATAAGCACATTAATCCTTCTTCTTGACCCATTCTTATCAGCACATCATCTGTCATGTGTGTCAAAGGTGAGCTCATGAACAAGAGGAATAGAAGGAAAAAGAGAGAAATACCTTAAAGAAATTGTTACTGAATATTGATTGAAGGGTTGATACATAATCAAATATTTATATCAAGTAGGATATATCATTACTCTTAGGAGGGCTAATTAGTCTATGATAATCTTATTTTCTTAATTATTACATGCAATTTCTTATATATTTAAAATTTTAAGGAGTCGTTATATAGTCGCTCTCAAAATAATAGCCGAAATATATATATATATATATACTTTTCTATATGTTATATACAAAAATTATACAAATTTTATAGAACTTTTCGACTAACGAATGTAAATAGTTTTTGGCAAGGGCGAAAACTGAAAAAATCCCTATAAGAATAGTACTGAATAGATGTATTAGTAATGTTAGAATAAGTAATGCTAGAATTAGTTATATTGGAATTATTTTTTATTCACTGTTTGGTTTGGTATATCAAAAATAACATGCATTGCATAGAGGTGTATACATACTTATCCATGTATCAAAAACTATGGTATTACTAATGCAATGGTTTGGTAAGTAATATTAGTTATACATTGGATAACACCAAATAAGGTATAGTGGTATACTAATACATGTATTAGTTATATATAGATTAAAAAATACTATCAAATAAGAAATTAATAATACCAAAACTAATAAATATATTATTTTCCCATAATATATCCTACCAAACAACCCTAGTAGTTTTTAAAATAGACGAATGAACTGAACACAGAGAAGTGGTACTTCCAATACTGACTTAAATATGAGACGAAATCTTTCTAAATCTAAGATAAAAATTTTCTATTAATTAAATAATAATTAACATAAACTCTTTTAAAAAGAACAATAGAGAAGTGCTACAAACAAAAAGCGCACTTAATAAGATCAATGGGGGCCTCATTTTGTCTGCTCGTTTGTGATTGATGTAACCAAAAGCCAGCTTTGCACCGTCACGTCCTATCAATATAGTGCTACAAATATAAATTTTAATTCTTTATTATTTACTTATTTTATTTCATAATTAAATGTGAAATGGGACTTAAAGTTGTAAATAAAGTAGTATTTGTATAAAGGACACCTATTGGCCATTATACTGATTACTGGGTAGTGTTTGTGAGGTGAATGATTGATCGAATATGTCCAATAACGTGCATTGATTATATTGATCAGTATATTATCACATGGACAGTCTAAGAAATTTTTTTAATTAGTTGATTAGTTTGCTTTTGTTTTGTTGCCATGAAATCATAGGCTCCAAACGTAAAAGACAAGATTCAATCCTAACGCTGTTCGTCTTGTTGAACTTGAAAGTTACTGTTATCTTTAAATTTCACATATAAAATAAAAAGGTTATATATCTATTTGTTCTATTTAAGAAATTAAAAGAGGTAGAATTTAAAGGCATCATACTGTAGAAAACAAGAATCCAGAACTTCAATTGTATTCCTGTTTTCTTGTGAAACTTAAGAAATTACCTTATTATCACAAATGAGTATGTGTTAAATATATTTATATAAGTTTTGTGCCTAAGTTTTTGTGGGCAATATTAAGCGATACATATGCTAGTGATATATAATAGATATTCGATGAAATTATCAAGTTGGGCGCAGATTGATATGGACACTACCATTAAAAAAAAAAAAATACAAATTTGAAGTAGTCAAATATAAGTGAGTACAAAGAAAAGGATTATTGACAGGGCAAAGGAGGTCAAAGGTCAAAGACATGTTTTTAATTATTATGTAGGGATTAAGTGATATTTTGTGATATTGAGGGGGTGAAATTTATATTTTCGTTAAAAGACAATTTCTAAAACAGCCCCACGTGCTGGGAAGTGGTCTCTCAATGATTGGTCACTCACGAGGCGTCGGTGGTAATCGACGTTGATCGCCCTGAATTTAGAACTAAACTATTGACAAAACTATCAATTTTGTTAGTTCATTTAGTATTCTGTTGTAAATAAGTTTTCTGAAAAAGTTTATTTATATGAGACTCCGTTATAAATATATTTATCTATTTAGTACTCTATTGGAAATAAACCTCATGAAGAAGCTTATCCTTTCGGTACTCCGTTATGGATAAATATTACCCATGATAGAAGATTATCTATATCTGACACAACAATTTAGAGTAACAACTTACAAGCAGCTTGCAGCAACAACTTACATAGCAGCTTGCAGTAGCAGCTTACACAGCAGCTTCCTTTCTTTTATAAATAGAGGAGAATTCAGTTCATTATGTACATAAGTTTGAAGTTTGAATAATATATCAGTTTCTCTCTATACTTGTCTTTACTTTACAGTCTTTATTTTATAACACGTTATCAGCACGAGACTCTGCCATCTCGAGAAAATACTTTGAAAGTATCAGAGGTACGAACTTTCTTTTTCTAAATAATGTCAAATCTTTCTAAACTTGAGTTTGTAGCCGTGGATATATCAAGCAAAAGCTACATGTCTTGGGTGTTTGATGCCGAAATTCATATTGATGCGATAGGTCTGACAGACACCATCAAAGATAAAAATCAGGCACCAAACCAAGATCGTGCCAAAACAATGATATTCCTACGTCATCACCTTGATGAGGGCCTGAAAATAGAATATCTTACTGTTAAAGATCCAGTCATACTGTGGAATAATTTGAAAGATAGATATGACCACCTGAAGATGGTCGTTCTTCCACATGCACATTATGATTTGACTCATCTAAGGCTACAAGATTTTAAATCTATCAGTGAGTATAATTCTGCATTTCCCAATTGAAACTATGTGGTGATAATATTACTGATTATGATATGTTGGAGAAAACTTTCACCACTTTTCATGCCTCGAATATGCTCTTGCAGCAGCAATATCGAGAGATGATATTCAAAAAGTATTCTGAACTTATCTCACATCTTCTTGTAGCTGAGCAACATAATGGGCTATGAATGAAAACCCATGAAAGCCGACCTACTGGTTCTTGTCTATTCCCTAAAGTGAATGAGACGAACTTCTACCAAGCTAAGCGTGGAAGAGGGCGTGGCCCCAGTCGTGGTCATGGCCTTGGTCGGGGAGGAAACTCTAATCGTGGTAATAACAATGCACCAAAGAACCCTTCTCACCACCAGCAGTTGAAAAGGAAGGAACAAAAGTATGAAGCGGTGCAAACAGCAAAGCCAGAAAATGCATGCTATAGATGTGGGAGGAAAAAAGCACTAGTCACGTACATGTCGTATGCCAAAAAAACCTGGTAGAGTTGTATCAAGTCTCCCTGAAGAAGACAGAGAAAAATACTTAAGCAAATTTTATTTCTGAAGATAATTTAGACTTCATGCATTTGGATGTAGCTGATTATTTTGCACTCCCAGAAGGAGAAACAAGTCATGTGATCGATAGTGAATCTGTATAAATGTAAATATTTTAATTTTTGTTGTTTGTAGTAGATAGTATGGTTATGTAAATGTTGTACATAAATAAAAGTTATGCTTTGAAAATAATGTTTACTATCATATTTATTTTGTTTATGTCATTTTGAAGAATATGGATAATCCTCAAATTGTGTTTGGATCAAAGACCAATCATGAAGATATTTGTGTAATTGATAGTGGAACAACTCATGCTATATTCAAATATCAGAAATACTTTTCTTATTTGCATAAGGAAAAAACAAATGTTTCAACAATTTCTGGTAATATAAGTTTGATTGAAGGCTCCGGAAGAGCTACTGTATTTCTGTCTAAAGGAACAAAGCTTATTATCGACACTGCATTGTTCTCCTCTAAGTCCCAAAGAAACTTGTTGAGTTTTATAGATATCTTCCAAAATGGGTACCATGTTGAGACAATAGATGAAATGAACGTGGAATATCTTTGTATTACAAAGAATATTTCTGGCGAGAAATGCATTGTAGAAAAGTTACCAACTTTATCTTCTGACTTATACTATTCAAAGATTAGTACAGTTGAAGCACACTCTATCCTAAACCAGAAGTTTACTGATTCAAATACTTTTGGGCTTTAGCATGGCCGTTTAGGCCATCCTGGATCAATAATGATGAGACGAATTACTGAAAATTCGAGTGGGCATCCATTAAAGAACCTGAAGATTCTTACAAATGATGAATTTTCTTGTGATGCTTGTTATCAAGGAAAAATGATCACTAGACCATCATCAA
Organism: Nicotiana tomentosiformis; assembly: GCF_000390325.3. Taxonomy (NCBI): domain Eukaryota; kingdom Viridiplantae; phylum Streptophyta; class Magnoliopsida; order Solanales; family Solanaceae; genus Nicotiana; species Nicotiana tomentosiformis. Next base: position 14,738,158 of record NC_090813.1, on the reverse strand, counting down.
TGAAGGTTGGCATTGAGTCATCTGCCTTTTTAGAACGTATACATGGGGATATATGTGGACCTATTCACCCACCAAGTGAGATGTTTAGATATTTTATGGTCCTAATATATGCATCTTCAAGATGGTCTCATGTGTGCCTACTATCATCTCGCAACCTGGCGTTTGCAAAGTTATTAGCCCAAATAATTCGATTAAGGGCACAATTCCCAAATTATACTATAAAGGCTATTCTCCTTGATAATGCTGGAGAATTCTCATCTCAAGCTTTTGATAATTATTGTCTATCAGTTGGAATAAAAGTTGAACATCATGTAGCTTATGTTCATACTCAAAATGGTCTTGCAGAGTCATTTATTAAACGGTTGCAATTGATAGCAAGACCACTACTTATGACAACAAAATTGCCCACTACTGTTTGGGGCCATGCTATCTTGCACGCAACATCACTTATCCGTCTCAGACCAACACATTATAATAAATATTCTCTGTCACAATTAGTTTTTGGTCATGAACCAAATATTGCCCATCTACGAATTTTTGGATGTGTTGTATATGTGCCAGTAGCACCACCACAACGTAGTAAGAAGAGGCCCCAAAAAAGGTTATGAATATATATTGGGTTTGAATCACCCTCTATTATTCGCTATCTTGAACCATTGACGGGAGATTTATTTACTACCCGATTTGCAGATTGTCGATTTGATGAAACAAATTTCCCACAATTAGGGGGAGAGAAAAAGGAAATCAAAAGAGAAATTGTGTGAAAAGTTTCATTATTATCTCACTTTGATCCACGTACCCCTATATGTAATCAGGAAGTCTAGAAGATCATCTATTTACAGAATATAGCAAATCAAATGCAAGCGCATTTACTGATTTAAAAAGGATAACTAACCCGCATATCCCTGCAAAGAATGTGCCTATCCGAATTGATGTCCCAGCAGAACCATCTACTAGCATGAGAGCTAGTGAACCTAAAGCACGCCTGAATCGTGGTAGACCTTTGGGTTCTAAGGATCAAAATCCTAAAAAAAGAAAATCGACAAATGATCAAAATGATATTATGAAGGTATCTCCTGAAGAGACCCAAGATATTATTAGTTCGGAGATTCCTGAAGAAATCAATGAACCCGAGACTCAAGTGAGAATTTTGAATCCCGATCTGTCGAAGAATGTCGACAAAGATCTGATTGGCCAAAATGGCAAGAGTCAATTCAATCGGAATTGAAGTCACTTGCTAAAAGAGAGGTCTTTGGACCAGTAGTCCAAACACTTACTAGTATAAAGCCAGTTAGTCATAAATGGGTTTTTGTGCGAAAAAGGAATGATAAAAATGAAGTTGAAAGATACAAGGCTCGCCTTGTTGCACAAGGATTCTCACAATGACCTGGAGTCGATTATGAAGAAACATATTCACCTGTTATAGATGCCATAACATTTCGATATCTCATCAGTTTAGCCTTACGTGAAAGGCTTGAAATACATCTAATGGATGTGGTTACAGCTTATATGTATGTGTCACTTGATAATGAGATTAACATGAAAATCCCCGAAGGATTTAAAATGCCTGAAGCATATTCAAAATTTCAGGAAATGTACTCAATCAGATTACAAAGATCTTTGTATGGTTTAAAACAATCTGTCGCATGTGGTATAATCGCCTCAGTGAATATTTGTTGAAAGAGGGTTACATAAATGATGTTATTTGTCCATGTATTTTTATAAACAAAATGGCTTTAGAATATGTTATACATGCTGCTTATGTTGATAACATAAATCTTGTTGGAACTCCAGAAGAGCTCCAAAAGGCAATTAAATATCTTAAGAAAGAATTTGAGATAAAAGATCTTGGAAAGACAAAACTTTGTCTTGGTATGCAAATTGAACATCTAGCAGACGGGATCTTTATCCATCAATCTGCCTATACAGAAAGGGTATTAAAATGCTTTTACATGGACAAAGCGCACCCATTGAGTACACCAATGGTTGTTCGATCACTTGAAGTGAATAAAGATTTGTTCCGACCTCCAGAAGAGGATGAGGAACTCCTTGGTCCCGAAGTACCCTATCTCAGTGCAATTGGTGCACTAATATATCTTGCTAATGCTACAATGCCTGACTTAGCATTTTCTGTTAATTTACTTGCAAGATATAGTTCTTCTCCTACACAGAGACATTGGAACGGGATTAAGCATATATTGAGATATTTAAAGAGAACTCTTGATATGAGTTTGTTTTATGCTAACAAAGATAGTGCAGATCTTGTTGGTTATGCAGATGCAAGTTTTTTATTCGATCCCCATAAAGTTCGATCTCAAATCGGGTATGTGTTTACATGTGGAGGTACTATCATATCATGGCGCTCCACAAAGCAATCTATTGTTGCTACTTCTTCAAATCATGCTGAAATAATAGCTATTCATGAAGCAAGTAGGGAATGCGTATGGTTGAGATCAATAATTCATTTTATTCGAGAAAAATATGGTTTGGAATGTGAGAAAAGACCCACAATTTTATAAGAAGATAATGTTGCATGCATATCCCAATTGAAGGGGGGATTTATAAAATGAGATAGAACAAAGTACATTTCACCAAAATTACTCTACACACACGATCTTCAGAAAAATAGTGACATTGATGTACAACAAATCCGTTTAAGTGACAATCCGGCAGATTTATTCACTAAATCTTTACTAACTTCAACTTTTGAGAAGATGGTATACAAGATTGGAATGCGGAGACTTAAATATTTAAAACAAGATTTTTATTAGGGGGAGTAAAATACGCGATGTACTCTTTTTTCCTTACTAAGGTTTTTTTCCACAGGATTTTCCTTATAAGGTTTTTAATGAGGTAGCTAGCAATGCGTATTACTAAATATGTATACTCTTTTTCCTTACTAGGATTTTTTTCCACGGGGTTTTTCCTAGTAAGGTTTTAACGAGGCACATTATCTTTTAATGAACATCCAAGGGGGAGTGTTATGAATATATTATATTATGGATGTTCATTTAGTACTCCGTTGTAAATAAGCTTCCTGAAGAGGTTTATCCATATGAGACTCCGCCGTAAATATGTTTATCTATTTAGTACTCTATTGGAAATAAGCCTCCTGAAGAAGCTTATCCTTTCGGTACTCCGTTATGGATAAATATTACCCATGATAGAAGATTATCTATATCTGGCACAACAACTTAGAGTTACAGCTTACACAGCAGCTTGCAGTAGCAGCTTACACAATAACTTCCTTTCTTTTATAAATAGAGGAGAATTCAGTTCATTATCTACATAAGTTTGAAGTTTGAATAATATATCAGTTTCTCTCTATACTTGTCTTTACTTTACAGTCTTTATTTTATAACAAATTTATTTAATAACAATGAATAGTAACATTGCATTCGTTCTATAAAAAAAGGTTTTGGGAAATATAATGGCATTTAGTATAGAAAATATATTATAATTATTTTCTTTCCTAAGTTAGTTTTAACTTTCATCGCGTTTTTCATACCTATTATTATGTTAATTTTAGAAAAATATAAAGGTGTTATGAAAATAATTATATTGTGGATGTTCATTTATTACTGCGCTATAGATAATCTTCCTGAAGAAGATTATCCATTTAGTACTATGTTGAAGTTTATCTACAAGCAGCTGATGCAGGCAGGCTGCAAGCAGCTCAATGAAATGATTTGCAGCATCTTCTTATTAAACAGGCAGGTTGCAAGCACATCATGCAGACAACTTACAAGTAGCTAAAGAAAAGCCTCGCAGTTGCTTCCTGAAAAGCCTCGCAGCTGCTTCCTTTCTTCTATAAATAAAGGAGTTTTCAGTTCATTATGTATATGAATTTGAAGTTGAATAATATATCAGTTTCTCTCTATACTTGTCTTCAGTTTATCTACTTTATAGTATTTATTTTATAACACGTTATCAGCACGAGACTCTGCCATTTTGAGCACTTACTTCGAATTTAATTTCTATTTCAATGCTCGTCTCCGATGTAAGGCAACACTCTTATGTCTATGGCTAGATCTTATTCATAACGAGCTTCATAAGGAAGATTATATCCTTGAGGTGGTGAGTTTTTCTTCTTGGCAGTAGTAATATAGATATCACTTACATCTAGTGTGGCCAAATTTGCGTAATTTAATTTGAGCCTTTTGCTTTTATTTTAATATCATTATCATCGCTTGCTTGGTTATATGTTACGTATATAGTACCTATTTTGGTATTTGTTTTTATCCTAATTATCTTAATAAAGGATTATAAAGTGGATAACATTGTTAGATCCACTTAAACTCCAATAGAGTTTGCAAAAAATATACAACCACTTGAAGTGGTTATGTTTCGTATATCTCATTGTAACTAAATTTTGTTAGCCACCAGAAGTGGTATATGCCTATGACCACCAGAAGTGATAATTTAGGCTTTCTATGGTTACAATTAAAGATAAGCTAGAGAAATATTCTCTATATTACATGCATACATCGATTTTCTCATGAAGTAGTAAATATTTTAAAAGAGGTTGAAGCATCACAATTGATGTGATTAATGCGCGTTCAGATAATTATATTCGATTTCCTGAAGGATGAGAATTTCTGATAAATATTAATACATTCCCTGAAGTAAATGTGATAATATTAATAAAGTCGTAAATATGAAGGTGCTCTTGATGTAAATGTATTACAATTCACCTCCAGAAGAGGTAATATGATTGAGAGAATATATACTCAATTTTTCGTATTTTAATTTTCTCCTGAAGAAGTAGCACAATTGAAATTTTCTCCCGAAACAGGAAAATATTATGAAACTGTGTCTTCCTGTGCGTAAATAAAATAATGATCTATTCAAAGTTATTTTTGAAGTATATTTTCATTCCATGTAGTGAATGAAGAAATACCACAACTCACCTCCGTAAGAGCTAGAATAACATATGATATAAATATTATTTTTGTGGCATAAAGATCATTGTCGCACGTACCTGTTGTACGTAAAACATCTTGGATAATTTTATTAAGTATCATTCTAAGGAAAAATCATTCTTGTAGGATGCTTTCTACTACAACCACATTGATATATTATGGTTAGTTGTTATTAACTACCCCGAAGAAAATAACAACTCATGTATATTTCTCTGAAGGATGTAATGACTATGTGGTTTCCACTTTGATATAAAATATTCATATGTTAATGGCGTTTCTCCCTGAAGGAGACACAAAGTTGCTGGTAAAAATATTGAAATTCTTGATTTCTTACATTTATAAATTTAGAATTGTCCTTATATTGTTTATTTGATTATTATTTTCTCTCATGATACCAGAAGTGTCTGAGCAATATTTGATAGTACAAAATGTATCAACAACTCCCGAAGAGCTAGATGTTTGTCTAGAAGACACATGACACAAGTAGTGCCCGATAAATATTAGATTGTGAATAATAAACGAAGGCTCTCGGAGAGCTTATATACAAATATGTCATTCTTATTATATGATTATGGTCAAAACATATGAAACCCGAAGTTTACTGATACAAATGACTATCATATTGAGACTACAAATGATTGAAAGATTGAAAATCTTCATGTTTCCACAATCATATGGGGTAAATATGTATGTGAGAAGCTACCCGCCTTATTCTTCAAATTTGTACTACATCATGTATCACAGTATACCAGAAGTTTACTAATACAAAAGCAGTCACAGTAAATCAGAAATTTACTAATACAAAAGTAACCCAGTAAATCGAAAGTTTACTGATGCAAAAGTTTAAGCCATAGTAAACCAGAAGTTTACTTAGAGATAGCACATGCCATGACAAACTTGAAGTTTTCATCTGCTATTTTTAAATGAGCTATTTGAGAATTCAGATAAGCATATATTGAAGAACTAGAAGATTCTTCAAGAATTCTCTTATGTTTCTTGTTCTCATAATAACTTGATTATACCAGCTAAAGTTGGGACTAAAATTCCCGAATTTTGAAATATATAAAAGGTGAATATGGGCTCATTCACCTATCATGTGAACCACTTATAGATGCATATATAAGATGGTTACACGTATGTTTATTGTCAACTTGCAGTTTGGCATTTGAAATTGTCTTTCTCAATTAAGAGCATAATTTTCAGATTATGAAATCAAGATAATTCATCTTGATGATGCTGGTTTATATCCAAGCTAGTTTAGCATTGAATACCTCCTATTAATGGCTAAACTATTGCTTATGAGAACAAAGCCTCATGTGTTGGTCTAAGATTTTCTAAATTGCATACAGCAGCACTTGTATGCATCAGACCAACAAAATATGATAAGTAATCCCCTCATAATTGGTTTAGGATCAGAAACCAAATATTTTTACTATCTAATAACTTTTGATGTGTGGTATATGATTAATTTCTCTACCACAATGCACAAAGATATGTTTTTCAAAGAAGATTTGGGACATATGTTAGTTTTTCTAACATTTGGGGGATGGAATAAAACAGTTGAAAAATATGCTATATGAATCGAATTATCATTAATATGATCCTCGCTTAGAAGATAATTCAAGTTAAATGCCAGAAGCATTTGCTGATCCAAAAATTAAATATCATATTTCAGCTATAAATGCTCCTATTAAAATTAAAGTCCTTGAAGGATAGAATTTACTGTACGCATGAAGCGTGGTAGACCAATTGGTTTCAAAGGTAACAATCCTTGAAAAGAATAGGAGCAAATGATCATAATAAGGAGGAAATAAGCTCTGGAAGATCCCACGACATAATATTTCATGAAACTCCGGAAGAAGTTCAGGTACCTGAAAATAAAGAAAGTGATGAGATCTCAACAAGTTATGTTGTTTGCAAACTGATACAAAATGATCGTCGACGATATATTTGATATAATATAGTGCACAATATTGTAAAAGACTGTGAGGATCGGACTTGTTGTCCATACACCTGAAGATGTCATGCCATTTAAATATGACTCATTTGATTAATTCTATATGAAGATCCCTGAAGGATTTAAAATGCCTGAAGCAAATTCAAAATTTCGAAAAATGTATTCAATCAGATTGCAAAGATCTTTATACGGTTTAAAGCAATCTGGGCGCATGTGATATAATCGCCTTAGTGAATATTTATTGAAAGAAGGTTACATAAATAATGTTATTTGTTCATATATTTTTATAAAGAAAATGGCATCAAAATTTGTTATATTTGCTGTTTATATTGGTGACATAAATCTTGTTGGAACTCTAGAAGAGCTCCAAAAGGAAATTGAATATATTAAGAAAGAATTTGAGATGAAAGATCTTGAAAAGATAAAACTTTGTCTTGGTCTGCAAATTTAACATTTAGCAGCTATGATTTTTATCCATCAATCTGCCTATACATAAAGGGTCTTAAAATGCTTTTACATGGACAAAGCGCACCCATTGAGTACACCAATGGTTGTTCGATCACTTGAAGTGAATAAAAATTTGTTCCGACCTCCAGAAGAGGATGAGGAACTCCTTGGTCCCGAAGTACCATATCTCAGTGCAATTGGTGCACTTATGTATCTTGCTAATGCTACAAGGCTTGACATAGTATTTTCTGTTAATTTACTAGCAGGATATAGCTCTTCTCCTACACAGAGACATTGGAATGAGATTAAGCATATATTGCGATATTTAAACGGAACTCTTGATATGAGTTTGTTTTATGCTAACAAATGTAGTGCAGATCTTGTTGGTTATGCAGATGCAAGTTTTTTATCCGATCCCCATAAAGTTCGATCTCAAATCGGGTATGTGTTTACATGTGGAGGTATTGTCATATCATGGCGCTTTACAAAGCAATCTATTGCTGCTACTTCTTCAAATCATGCTGAGATAATAGTTATTCATGAAGCAAGTAGGGAATGCATATGGTTGATATCGATGATTCATTTTATTCGAAAAAAATGTGGGTTGGAATATGATAAAAGACCCACAATTTTATACGAAGACAATGCTACATGCATAGCCCAATTGAAGGGAGGATTTATAAAATGAGATAGAATGAAGCACATTTCACCAAAATTATTCTACACACACGATCTTCAGAAAAATGATGACATTGATGTGCAAAAAATCCGTTCAAGTGACAATCCGACAGATTTATTCACTAAATCTTTACCAACTTCAACTTTTGAGAAGATGGTATACAAGATTGGAATGCGGAGACTTAAATATTTGAAACAAGGTTTTCATCAGGGGGAGTAAAATACGCGATGTACTTTTCTTTCCTTACTAAAAATTTTTCCCACAGTGTTTTCCTTATAAGGTTTTTAATGAGGCAGCTAGCAATGCGTATTACTAAATACAAGGTTTTTTCCTAGTAAGATTTTAACGAGGCACATTATCTTTTAATGAACATCCAAGGGGGAGTGTTATGAAAATAATTATATTGTAGATATTCATTTATTACTCCGCTATAGATAATCTTCCTAAAGAAGATTATCATTTAGTACTTTGTTGAAATTTATCTACAAGAAACTGATGCAGGCATGTTGCAAGCAGCTCAATGGAATGATTTGCAACAACTTCTTATTAAATAGGCAGGTTGCAAGCAGCTCATGGAGACAACTTACAAGCAGTTAAAGAAAAGCCTTGCTGCTGCTTCCTGAAAAGCCTCGCATCTGCTTCCTTTCTTCTATAAATATAGGAGTTTTCAGTTCATTATGTACATGAATTTGAAGTTGAATAATATATCAGTTTCTCTCTATACTTGTCTTCAGTTTATCTACTTTATACTATTTATTTTATAACAAATGGCATTTAGTATAGAAAATATATTATAATTATTTTCTTTCCTAAGTTAGTTTTAACTTTCACCGCTGTTTTCATACCTATTATTATGTTAATTTTAGAAAAATATTTTTTGTAACCACCTAAGTGATATGTGCAATCTCCAATATCCAAAGTTCAATTATTAATTATTTTGGACGAGTAATCGAGTATCCTTGATTATGATAAGTTAAATTGTATTTAGCTCTTTTAGTTTATTAGTTTTAGTATATGTGCGTTGCACGTGTGTATAGTTCTATCGATTAAAAATATATACATTGATGTTAAAATAAAATACAATATTTGTTTAAATGATAAAGCTAATCTTTCTAATAGTAATTGTATTAAATATCTTCTGAATATGCATAGATGATGAATTTAGTTAAATTAGTTATAAGTTATTTTGTAATTATACATATCTTATAATATGATTTACAAATATATTAAATTGTATCTCACCTGGCATCTCTTTATAAATACATTTTGGCTTCTACTTTTTCATTCTTATTTCTTAAAGTTTGCATTTAACCAATTTAATTCTTAATACTATAATTTATTTTATTTTATTTTCTAATTTATTTTATCGCGCATGGTTTTTTTTTTGAAAAATAATTTATGTACTCTAAGATTTGTGTATACTTGAAAAATAATTTTACCTATATGATAAATTTGGAAAGGAATAAAATTGGATTATTTTTCTAGTTAGTTAATTCAAATCCGGGAAAAAAAGCTCAATTCAAATACTTAATTATCTTTTTAATCACTAATAGAAATAATTAATTTTTTGAGGATTTAAATTATTAATATTATCTCATAGCATAAAATAAATATTTAATTCTAACTATAGTTTTTATCCAATTGCTTTTGTCAAATGATAAAAAAATTAAACTTTTGCACTTTATGTTTGTCGGATCATTAGTAAATGACTTTTCTCTCTCTCTTTCTGTTGATATTATTAAATATTATCGTAATTATTTTTTTGATAATATTTGAAAATCTATATTAATATTTGCATCTAAGCAAATTATTGATCGAAGAATAAAATTAAAAGCGAATGGACCAATCTCACATAGAATATTCATAGCATGTATATGTTAAATACTGATTTGAATAAAGGACAAAGCAAACTACTTCCTCTTTCTTTAATTTTTTTCTTTATTTTATTTTATTTTATTTTATTTTCATCATAATCGTTCACCTAAATTTAGCATGATTATACAATTTTGTTGAGCTAAAAACGTTCAATTGTATAAAATTCATATATAAGATAAAACATATAAATATTTGGCGTTATTTAATTATACTTTAATTTTAAAATTCATATAAGATAAAACTTTAATAATTTTGAAGTCCTAAATATAAGGACCTCTTACTTAATTCAAATAAAGAAAGATATAATAAATAATAAATATTATTTAATTTCAAACTCCTAAATATTAGTTGGAAGAATAATCAAATGACTATTTTGTCTAATAAGAATTCTATTTTAAAAGGGTAAAAAAAAGCGAACGACATTTTGCTAAGTATTTTTGTGTTTTTAATATAGTAGATAGATAGACTAGAGTAAGCAACATATTTTATTGTAAGAGTAAGTTTGCACCTAAGTTGCTTTGTTTTATAATTCAAGAAATAAAAGAAAAATATAGAAGAAGCAATAAATATAAGCGGAAATGGTTAAGCATAACTCTGTAAAATTTGAACAGAAGAAAACGATCATATAAAAATCTTCTATAATTTATATTTTAGATTTCTAACGGGTGAAAATAAAAATATCTCTATAGTTAAAAAACTAAAGATTTGTAATAGGCTAAAATAAAGTACTTGAATCATGTGATTAGAGATAAATCATTTTTTAAGAAGACTATGATGTCCCTGTCATTACTTTTCCAGAGGCCAATATCACTTAATTAGTGGGCGTTTGCACATAACAATTGTAAAATTTAAAACAAAAGTGAAAAAAAATTTCAAACGAAAATGCTGGTTGAAAATTAGAGTTGTGTTTGTATATGGATATAATTTTGGATTGTTTTTAAAGTTTTTTTAGTGATCTAAATGAAAATTTTGAAAAATAACCTTTTGGAGTTTTTAAAATTTTTGAAAAATTCCAAAATCTTCAAGTGATTGAAAATTTTATGATCAAACACTGATTCAAAATAAAATAAAATATTTTTTAAATAAAATTGAAAAATTCTTATGGGCAAAGGGGCTCTTAATAACACCCACAAAATCAGGCAAAAATTTCCCTCCAAGTTTCATTATATGCATTTTTATATTGCATAAGAATTTCCCATGGTCATAGAAGATCCACTTTTTATGGTCATCACTTGCTCGTCAGTCATACCACTTAGGAATATTAATTATATTTGCAATAAATTAGTTTGTCAGTGTGCACAACTCCATAGTATAGAGTTTCTCACTCCAATTATCATTCTTTCTTGGGTTGTTCTGATCTGAAACCCATGTTTTTGCCACCTCTCTTTGTCTAAATATCTAACATGGGAATTGGAATTACACAAAAAAACAGCCATTAGTTGTCACATGTAATTAACTTTCTTGAATTATGTGAATTGTGTCAATACATGTCTACATTAGTTCTTGGTTGGAAATGGAGGCCGCTAACCAAATGGGGTTTGTTCTAACGCTGCTTCTTTCACTTTTTTCATTTGCTTACAGTGTTACAGACCCCAATGACTTAGCCATAATCAATGAGTTCAGAAAAGGTTTGGAAAATTCAGAGCTTTTGGATTGGCCAGTTAATGGTAATGACCCTTGTGGTCCTCAAGCTTGGCCTCATATAATTTGTAGTGGTAACAGAATTCAACAGATTCAAGTTATGGGGTTGGGGTTAAAAGGTTCTTTACCACAGAAATTTAATCAGTTGTCTAAACTGACAAATTTGGGGTTGCAAAGGAATCAATTCAGTGGAAAGTTACCATCTTTTAGTGGTTTGTCTGAATTGAGGTATGCTTTCTTGGATTTTAACCAGTTTGATAGTATTCCATCTGATTTCTTTAATGGACTTGTGAGTTTAGAAGTGTTGGCATTAGATGACAATCCTCTGAATGCCACTACTGGTTGGTCTTTGCCTAGTGAACTACAAGGTTCAGCTCAATTGACTAACTTGACTTTGGTGAATTGCAATTTAGCTGGTTTTTTACCTGAATTTCTTGGAAATATGTCTTCTTTAGATGTACTGTTATTGTCCAAGAATCGACTTTCGGGTCCGATTCCAGGTACTTTTAAGGACTCTGAGCTAAAAATGCTTTGGTTGAATGATCAGTTTGGTGATGGAATGAGTGGTTCAATTGATGTGATTTCAACAATGGGATTAATGACAAGTCTTTGGCTACATGGGAATCATTTTTCAGGTAAAATTCCAAAGAAGATTGGTAGTTTGATATATCTGCAGGATCTTAATGTCAACAGCAATGATCTTGTTGGTTTAATTCCTGAATCTTTAGCAAATATGCCAATAAGTCATCTTGATTTGAATAACAATCATTTCATGGGTCCAATACCAAATTTCAAGGCTACAAATGTTAGTTATCAATCTAACTCTTTTTGTCAAACCAAAATAGGTGCACTTTGTAACACAGAGGTTATGGCACTTTTAGAATTTCTTGATGAGTTGAATTATCCATCTAAACTTGTTGAATCATGGTCAGGAAATAATCCTTGCGACGGTCCGTGGTGGGGATTAAGCTGTGACAATAACCAAAAGGTTATTGTGATAAACTTGCCTAAGTCCAATCTTTCTGGAACCTTGAGTCCTTCCATTGCAAAATTAGATTCTCTAACTCATATCTATCTTGGATCGAACAATATTTCTGGTTCTATTCCATCTAGTTGGACTAGCTTGAAACATTTGGTTGTGCTTGATTTAAGTAATAACAACATTTCCCTTCCTCTGCCAAAATTTACTGGCCCCGTGAAACTTTTTGTTAGTGGAAATTCACTATTGAACTCGAGTCCTCTTGTAGCAAGCCCTTCACAAAAGAATAATAATACATCCCCCGGTGCTTCACCCTATTCATCGACCAATAAGCCAAGCTCTTCTAAGTCTAAGCTAGTCATTTTTGTGGTTCCTATTGCAAGTTTTGCAATTTTAGTTTTTCTTGCTATTTCATTATATGTTTATGTCCGGAAGAGGAGTGTGGATAGGCGCAAAGGTCCAACTTCTCTTGTGATTCATCCTAGAGATCCTTCTGATTCGGATGACATGGTCAAGATAGCAGTAGCTGATGAAACTAAAGGAAGTCTTTCGATATTGACTGAAAGTGGTTCTGCTAGCATACACAGTGGTAAATACCCTATGGTTGAAGCTGGCAATTTGGTCATATCAGTTCAAGTACTTAGGAATGTAACCAAGAACTTTGCTCCAGAAAATGAACTTGGTCGTGGGGGTTTTGGAGTGGTTTATAAAGGAGAGTTAGACGATGGGACAAAAATAGCTGTCAAAAGAATGGAGGCTGGAGTAATTAGCAGCAAAGCGTCGGATGAATTTCAAGCTGAAATTTCTGTTCTTTCGAAAGTCAGACATCGGAATCTAGTGTCTCTATTGGGATATTCAGCTGAAGGCAATGAAAGAATTCTTGTTTATGAATACATGCCACTAGGTGCTCTTAACGAGCATCTTTTCCACTGGAAAAGTCTGAATTTGGAGCCTCTATCCTGGAAGAAGAGGCTGAATATTGCCTTAGATGTTGCTAGAGGAATGGAGTATCTGCATACACTCGCTCATCAGTGTTTCGTACACAGAGATCTCAAGTCCTCAAATATCTTGCTGACTGATGATTTCCGAGCAAAAGTATCAGACTTTGGACTTGTGAAACTTGCTCCTGATGGAGAGAAGAACTCTGTGGTAACCAGGCTAGCTGGAACTTTTGGATATCTAGCACCTGAATATGCTGGTAAGCATTGTTTTACTCCTATCCTTTTACTTCTAGGATGACCCAACATGTCGCGAAACAAGAAAGTGATGTTATGTTTTTAAGTCTCTTGAGTACTCTCTATTATCTCTTTGGTTTAAATAGTATTACTGCCTTCCATATTAGCCAGTTAGAGGTGGATAAATTAAGTTCCGTGGACGTGATTGAAGTGTCTTGTCTGTTCTACAGGCAAGAATGTGCTGTGGCTTCCCTAGTATACTCAAGTCCTGGATGTGTTCTGACTTCTTTTGGTCATTTTCTCAGTGCACCTAAACACCAAAAGATAGTAAAATAAGATGCCAGTATCAATATCTGGACTATTTAGTCATAGTCTGCATGTTAAAAAAAAGGGCAGCCCGATGCATGAAGCATCTCGCGTTCACACAGTGTTCGGGTAAGGGCCGCCTCCCAAGGCGGTGTGATGTAGGCAGCTACCCTGATACATGTATCAATGGTTGATTCCACGGCTCGAACCTGCAACCTATAGGTCACACGGAGATAACTTTACGTTGCTCAAAGGCTCACTTTGCATGCTATGTCACCTAATAAATATGTTCACTGATAAGATGATTTTGAGTATCAATCTTAATTATTGTAATGACTATTCTAGTAGTCACCGACTTGCTCAATCTCATATTCTGAAGTATTTCTGCTGTTTTGCTAACTCATTTGACTCGCTGTTTTGATCCAGTTACTGGTAAAATCACCACAAAGGTTGATGTGTTTAGTTTCGGCGTGGTGCTAATGGAGTTGTTAACTGGTTGGATGGCGCTTGATGAGGATAGACCTAATGAGAGCCAATACTTAGTTGCATGGTTCTGGAACATCAAATCCTGTGAAGAGAAACTAATGGCAGCCATCGATCCAGCTCTGGATGTAAAAGAGGAGGCATTTGAGAGCAGCATCTACACCATTGCAGAACTTGCTGGTCACTGCACAGCAAGGGAGCCGGGACAACGGCCTGATATGTCCCATGCTGTGAACGTGCTCGCCCCGCTTGTTGAGAAATGGAAGCCCCTTGAGGAAGATGAAGAGGACTATTGTGGTATTGATTACAGTCTTCCCCTCAATCAAATGGTAAAGGGATGGCAAGAAACAGAAGGAGAAGACGTCGACCTTGAAGACACTATCCCTGCTAGGCCTACTGGATTTGCCGAGTCCTTTAAATCAGCAGATGGTAGATAAATGCAGGTACAACTGCATTACTGCTACTGTTGTTTGATCCTGTTATCTATGCTTTCTTTCAATTTTGTTTATAGAAATTTCAATCCAATGTATAGGCTTTGTTGAGTTACTTCTGTGGGATGTAGATATGAATTAGTGATGAACGAGAACTGTTTATCAGCTGAATTCCTCACTCTCTTAATTATTTCCTATTCCTATCTGAGGAAATATATTAATTGTTCCTACTTCGACGTGAATAGATCAGAAATCTTCATTTCCAAGTTCCAAAATATGAAGGTTATGATTTTTGTTTTCTGGTGTTTCACACAGTCGAGGGTCTATCGGAGATAGCCTCTCTGCCCTTCTAGGATAGGGTAAAGTTTGCGTACACACTACCCTCTCCCAGACCCGACTTGTGGTAATTCACTGTGTCTGTTGTTGTTGTTGTTGACACAGGAAGTCAGTTGAAGTAACTTGGTATAAATTTTCTTAACTGATACATCTCTTTACATTGCGACAAAAAGAAATCCTTTATTACAAGTAAATGATCAAGACCTGACTATAAACTTCTTATATGATCAAGTGCTTTCTAAGTTTGTCTCAGATCTTATAATTGGCATGTATCTACATAAAATATTTGGAGATACACATGAGCTACATATCCCAATCTGTCTCCATTGGATGTGTTTGATCATGCTGTTGAGGTTTTGGTCCATGATAAGATATTTATTATGATGTAACTACTGCTTGTCAATTTGAACTACATCAAAGCTCTTGTTCGAACTTCATATACGAGAATTCTAAATAAGAACTCGAGTTTTGAAATGAATCCACGTAGAGGCTCTTTCTCGGGGCGTGAGGAAGAGCACAGAGAAGGCAGCCCGGAAAGAGAAAGATAGGATTTCAACATAAAAAGCGGTGAATGAGCTGTAATGGCTGGGGAAGGGGGCAAGCACTGGCATAGCCACCTTATGCCAAGGCTGGTCAACCGAAAATTATACGGCGTATATAGTTCAAATACTAGTACTTTATATGGTTATGTATTATATTACGAACATTCTTAACACAACTTAGTGAGATAGTTTGGTGGCCTAGGGTGTTCAAAGAAAGGTTGTTGTTCTTGGGTTCGAATCTTTGTCTAAACATTTTTATCTGCCTGTTTTGTTTGCCAAAACTAAACAAAGACCACCGTGTTTGGTTTATTTGATTTTTTTCAATCTAAAATATTTTCTAATAAATAACGCTTAAAATTTAAAATTTGTGTAAAAACAAACAACTAATCTCAAAAATAGTTTTTTTTAAGTAAAAAGTTGTTTCCCAAAATAAATTTTATAATTTAAAAGTCAAGCTTTACAATAATTTCTTCAACACTCTCTACCGACTATAAACCCTCTCGACTCTCTCTTTCCTCTGGTTTTATGCTTACTTTTATGAAGTTCGAACGTTTCTTTAATTATATAAAATTAAAGTTCTATTATAAGTATGTTTATTGTTTAGCCAAATGTTGCCTAGTTTAATTTAAAATATTTTGGTACACTCATTCATGGAAAAAAAATTATTAACCCTTTTCATGTTTGAATACCCAGGATGTGTACATCCTTTTATTCTCAGTTTGTGGGAATTACTTCAATCACTAACCAATTAGTTACCTTTCTTTTAGTTGATTATTGGAAGTTGTTATTATCCAATAATATTTCATCACAATGTTTGTTAATTTGAAAAACGGATATATACTTAGGGGGTATTATCACTTTTAGCCCGCGCCAGAAACTATTTACATCTGGTAGCCGAAAAAGTGTATAAAATTTGTATAATTTTTGTATATAACATACAAAATGTATATATATACAAAAAATATATAAATTATATATATTTTTTCGGTTATTATTTTTACATCGGCTATACAATGTCATATTTTGGTAAAAAATTCCCGCTATTTTGACGACACAAATGGCTAATCCCATATGTGACGAAGAAGTTTGGGCTCACTTCTATAGCAGCCCATAAAGCTGTTCAACAAGCATAGCCCACTTACCTGAAAAGTTGAGAGACGAATGACACAAATATGATTCTTTTGCTTTCGGTAACATAAGTTTTGAAAAAATAACCTATGTTCGAATTTCAAAGTATGTTGGATAGAATTTTCCTCAAGCATTAGAATTTTAAAGCCACATAACAGTTACGGTGATTGTCAGAATTTTACAAATTTGAGCGCCATAATTTTTCAGCATTGTGGCTGAAAATTCTGGTGTACCATCAAGATTTATAAATCATCATCATACTGTTGCGTGTTTCAAAATTTTGCCCAGCGTACTTCGGCGATAATTTTTTTTTTATTCAGCGTGCTTTAAATTTTTCACTGAGGTAATTTTCCAAAATATTTCTTAACGAGATTAAAAAATATAAACAACGATTTTTAAAAGGTTGTAGCTATAAATTTTGAAAACATACAAAAGTTATAATTCTGCATAACTTAGGTGCAGGTTTCCAATTCTAAAAAAAACCCTTCTCTGATCTTTCTTCTACTTACCTGAGAAGTGCTAACCTTCTAACTTTTTTTTCCCCTCAACATTGAGCTCACAACCTTAAAATACATGAGCCTCAACTTTATCGACAATTTATTCATCTAAAAAAAATATAATGCTCTAATGACCACGTGTCTTCTATCTAAAAGGCAACTAGGAATCAACTAAGAAGTAAGAACCAAAAAAAAAACAGTAAAGGATAAGAAACATATTGTCAATCATCAATCATGTGGTTCTTTCTGTTAACATAATCTTTTGTAGTTATCTGTTAGCACTTATCTTCAAGGATACTAGATTAGTCCTTTGTATGTTAGTACTATAAATACCTCATTGTAATTATATTGTCATTATTGAGTATAATATTATTTCACTTTAGTCCTTCCAAGAAAGCATCTGTTAAATGACATTGAGATTCTTTTGATAGTTTTTTTTTTTGTTTTGTTTTTTTTGTTTAAGATGAGGTTCAAGCGTGTTTATCCAATGTCACACTTTTTTTTTTACCCCAAAAGAATATGTGTGTTACGGTGGATTGTGGGTTAAAGAGATTTTTCAACTAAAGTGACAATTTGAAATAAGGATTATTTTATTGTTCAGAATCTTCATTTGGAAGTGATTTTTGGATGTTTCAAGTCACCTTTTATTTGAATCCCTAGTCAAATGAAAGTTTGACTTTATTATTTTTGGTCTGCGAAAATAAAATTCGGGTAAAGAATTTTGTTGACCATGGAGAAGGTGTAAGACATTCCCTGAGTCCCGTGGTTCTAGCACGATCGCTTTATTGACTTAAACTTGACTTGAATTAATTTTTGATAAACTATACATTATTAGGTTTTCATGTTTTGCCTATGTCCGTTTTTATTGTTGAAAAACAAACTAGGACGAGTATCCCCGACCCTAGTCTACAATCTACACTAACTAAGATGAGTATTCCTGACCTTAGTTCACGTGTCGCACCTAAATTTGAAGCCTCCTCAAAGTTAATTAAACAACAACTTTGAATTATTTGAAAGAATTGGGGACAAGACGTGTCCTCACGACCTTGCCATTTTATTTATGTCTTTGTTCCGAAACAAAATTAATTATCTTTATTAAAACAAAATACTTGTGAGCTACCGTCATTAGGTGATTGGGTCTTTTTTATGAATAAATAAAGCATCTAATTTTGTTGAATTTATTTAGTGGACCGAAAAAGATGACGTCAATATTTAAAAAAAATAATCTTTCGCTTCTTTTTTTGAAACTTAACTAGACTATTACTATTGTTATCCTTAAAAGATTTGACTACCTTTAGAAACTATGTTATGGAATTAGTCAAAGAAAAAAACATTTTTTTTTGTAGATTGATGGTTCATTTTTTAATTTAAGAAAAATATTTATATATTCAAAATGAGTAGTGTATGGCTAATTGAAATGAGATTGCGGTTATTACGATCACTAGTTTAAAAGATGACAGCAGTATATGAGGCTTTTTGTATTCTTACTAACTTACGTTGTTAGTAATACTTGGTATGTTGTTGTTGTTTACTAACTTACATTGTTTAAAACTAATAACATGTGGGCTTGTGGTTATATTAAAATGAGGCAGCACATTATTGGGCTGATAAACCCAATGGGCTCATTTCCAAGACAAAATCCAAGAGGCCCATGTGCTCTTGGACTTCAAGTTTGCAGACTGTGTCCTTTTAGAGCCACATGACAAACCTGGCCTTATTTTGCCATTTGCAATCCATAGCCAGTTATTTACAAAATAAGTTTGCAGAAATAATCACTTTCTATTTACAGCTTAACCACTTTACTAAAATAACTCACATTATAGACTAGACCTTACTTACATGGGCTCAAAGTTTAATACATACTCCTTTCACACAACTAGACAAATGATGGCCAAACGATATTATATCCAAAACTTTGACACAAGATTAAAGATGCTTGTCACAGTTTAATTACTAACATATAATCATTACATTATCCAACATTTAAGAGCATGTAAAAATGAATTACAATAAACGAATAACACTACTAGCATTTTCCAGCATCATTATCTTTCATTCCAACTTGATTTTAGGAGTTTACATGGTCTGAAAGTTACCTGGATAGCAGAAAGAAAAATTCACAAATCAACTCTTTCCAAATCACAACAGAACAACAGTTAATATGAGCAGCAACACAACAAAAGACAACCAACAACCAGCAGACTTTCGAACTCAAGAAAATGAACCAGAATACCCAGCAAAGCAGTTGAAACTAGCAACTAGTAACTCCAGAAAATGCTTACAATACCCCTTTGTTTTTCTTAAAAGTTTTGCACTTTAAGAATCAAACTCACAAAGCTTACAGTATTTTTAGCCATTTTTGATGTTCAGCTAATCCTTTTTTGCTTTCTTTAGTTGTGTCTTTTTTTTAGAGTGTAGAGATTTTTTAATATATGTATCTAGTGTCTAAGTGAGTAAGAGGAGACTCCTTTAAGTAGGAAAAGAAACCAAAAATCTGTCCAAAGGACTTACTTTTTCTCACCAAATATTGTACAAGGACAGTCCAAATAGAAGAAAGGACAATCCAAATAGGAGAAATGACAGTCCTTTTCACTAAATTCAGACACAAGAGGAGTAGTTGTACTCTTAGCATGGTTCAAACAGTAAAAGAAAACAACTATACGCTCTAATCAATCATCAACATAACTACCCTTAAGCTTTTTTACAAAAATCATCACCAACAATGTGATTCAAACCAAACTAAGATAGAAAAACACATAACTAGACTTAGAATTTGAACTATTAATCAACCAAGGTAAACTCCTATCTTAATAAATAAAAATTAAACAAAGCAAATGTATTATCCAAACTAACTAATTGAAACCATCAACTTAGCATACCACATATAAACTAATTATTTCATTAAACAACTATGACTAATTTGAACACTTAAACTAAACAAAATCTAATAACACTTAAGTAAACAAAACCTAAATCATATTAATAAGCTAATTCTTTTCCATAATCAATAAACAAATAGTTGCTACTCAAACTAATAAACAAATGCCTACACAGAATGATTAAGACCTATAATAACGATCAAAACAAGAAATCGATTAACTACTAATCGAGAAATATAAAATTAAACTAATACTAAGCCTAATCACAGAAGCAAAAAAATAAAAACGGAAAAGGGGAAGTAGAAAATTACCACAACATAGGGATTCGATGCTAATTTGATCAGCGAGGAGGTGTCGGGGACCTCGAACAATAGTTGTCCGACCTTGGAACGCTTGTTTCATTTTGGTAGACGCTAAATTCAAAGAATTTGGCATCATACTAAAAGGAAACAGTTGTCATTAGGTCGAAAATATCTTAAAGCAGAGGGCTAAGGTGGTTTAGGGGCAACAATGGTGGTGGTGGCCGAGGTCGACAGTGGGGAGGCTTTTCGGGGTGAATCTATAGAGAAAGTGTAGATCTGCTTGAGATCTACACGTTTATGTTGGTTTTGTGGGGGTGTAGTGGTCGGTTCGTCGTGAAATTGAAGACGGAAGTAAGCGGCGGCTATCTAGGGTTTCGATTTTAAGGAATTTAGAGGGGTTTCAGAGGATTTCGGGCTCGGATTGGGAGAAAGGATAAAAAGAGGAAGAGATTAGTGTAAGGTTTATGGGTTTTGGATGATGGCTGGCCGGTGGTGGCGATTTTTAGCTGGCGGATCCATCGTGAGGGGCGGCAGAGAGACATGGAGTTTTAGAGAGTGAGGAGATATGAGAGAAAGAAAGGAAAATGGGGCAAATATTCGGGAATTTAGGGGTTTAAATACTTGAGTGGGAGATTAATCTTGAGTCGTTGGATAATGGGAGCTTGAAAAGTTGAGATTGCATCTCAATAGCTTGGCCAAAACGACGTTGTTTTGGGTGTCTCTTAGACTAATGGCCTGGACCGGGTCCGGGCCGCTGATTTTGTCCAAATTTGGGCCGATTTCGTCTTTAAAATGGAAAGCCCGGTCCCTTAAACTCCTTAACATACTAATTAAACTAAAATCTAATTCTAAAAATCTATAAACACACACAAAATAATCATTTAAAATATAATGTAAAAGAAAAGCAAAAATTGGGCATTTACAGCTGTACCTATTTGCTTGAGAACATGAAGAGTTTTTGTGAAAAGATAGTGAATGCCATGACTAATTTTGATCACATATGACTCTAATGAAAGCATTTTTTTGAAAAAAATGACCGAACCTTGCTTCCGAGGTTGCCTACATATCTTTGGCTATAAAGGAATCAGGTTAGTGTAGTTCTGGAAAACTTTGACAGCTGGGACTACCAGACACTAGACTTAAGACTACTGTTGATGCTGCTGTTACTGATGTTACTGTTATTTGCTGCTTACATCAAAAGGAAAGGAGAATAGGACTACATATGCCTATAAGCTAAGAGTTACAAAATTTATTTATATATATATATATATATATATATATATATATGTCTTGTGGAGTCAAATCTTGATTCTTGACATGCTCGCCCGTGTTGACCTTAGATTGGATCTTGATGCTATTTGAAGAAAAGATTATGGCTCATTATCGATTTCATGCTTTACGGATCAGAATTTGAGAAAATAAAACTCGAGAAGCTGGGTTGCTGACACATTATCAAAGCTAACTCCAACTATCTTGTGATCGAAAGACTTATTGTTTCTGATGAGAAACTGAAACTGCAAGCTTTAATCATCAGTTGTGCACTAGGAATTTTTTTTGAGTTATTAAAGAAAGCTATAACTATATAGTTTGTTGAAATAAAGACAACGACAATGTTATAAACTAGTTAGGTGAGGATAGGTAGCACCTTGTGTTACCAAAATGAAATGGAATTAGAGGATGGTATCCTATATTACTGATATGAAACGTAACCAGGGGTTGGAACCCAGTATTACTAAAAAGGAATGTAACCAGGGGTTAACGCCCTGTATCACTAGGAAAGAATATAACTAGGGGTTGGTACCCTATATTATTGAAAGGAAATATAACTAGTGGTTGAAACCCTGTGTCAGTAGGAATGAGTGTAACCAGGGGTTGGTACCCTGTATTACTAAAAGAGAACGTAACCAGAGGTTGGTACCCTATATTACTGGAAGGGAACATAACTAGGAGTTGACACCCTGTATTACTGAGAAGAAATGTAACCAGGAGTTGGTACCCTGTATTACTGGAAAGGAATGTAACCAGGGATTGGTACCATGTATCACTGAAAGGAATGTAACCAATGGTTGGTACCTTGTATTACTGAAAGAAATGTAACCAGGGGTTGGTACCCTGTATTACTGAAGAGGAATATAACCAAGGGTTGGTACCTTGTATTACTGAAAGGAGTGTAACCAAGGATTAATACCCTATATTACTAAGGAAGGATGTAACTAGGGGTTGGTACCCTGTATTACTTAAAGAACATATAACCATGGGTTAGCACCCTGTATTATGGATAAAGTGTTGAATCCCTCTAGGAGAAAATATTTTACCTGAGTTAAGCTACGTAAAATAGCCTGAGCGAAGAGTACTTCTACCCGAAATTATGAGTTGGATCTCCCTAGGCGAAAATGTTCTACCCGAGTTAAGCTACGAAAATGAGAGGTATGAATATGCATGCCAAAATAAAAGAAAATAGAGCTTTTGAGGAACTTACCTTTGGTGACATTCGTCCTTTGAGAATCGCCATTCTGCACTGCTTTGTTCCTGCTTTAGACAAAGAAAAAATTGTGAGTTTTCAAAGTGGTTGTCGGTTTTTGGCCTTGATGCCCTAAGTAGTTTGAATTCACGGTCACTGCTGTTGAAGAAACGATTTTGTCAGTATGGTACTGAGATGCTCGGATACTCTGTATCGCTTCCTGGAGACCTTGGCTTTCCGACATTGCCCCTGACTGTTTCATACCCGGATGTCCATGGTACCGCTAACCCTTGTCCCTAAGGTAAGGCAATTTTTCATTAAAATCAAACTTAGTTGTCTTAAATCCAGTACCAGTTTGTGTCCGTAGTGCTTATCATATTTTCCCATGAAGCAAGTCTTGCTTAGGTGATCTTTCAGTTTCTTTGAGACACTTTGTTCGTCTTATCAAAAGAGATCATCGATGGATTCATGCCTTTGTCAATGCCGTATATGACCCAAATTGTGCTCGGTATTACGGGGGAACTGTAGCCAATTTGCAGCCATTTCGTTGCTTCATTTTTATGCAATATTAGACCAAAAGGGAGTCAAAGAAAATTATGGGTAAGAAGAATAATTGAAATTGGAAAATAACTGTGTTTAAACAAAAGGTGTCCCTTTTGGGTAGAGGAATAGGGAGACTTATCTAGAGGTATATGCTAACTTCAATGAATCATGACATGTATTTTGGATTGGACGCTTGATCCGTCTGAGATGTATAATTCTCAAAATCTGCCGCAAAGGTTCATCTTGAAACCGAGTTCACGGTTGTGCTCCATGCTGGAGTATCGAGGACCCTCATTCAGCCAGTAGCGCCCTTTGCGAGTTTTTGCTAACTGCCTCTCTTATTTATCTACTCACCGTCACCTTATGGTGACCATACGAGTTTTCACCAATAAGACTCTCTCATTTCTCTTCTCACCATCACCTTACGGTGCCCATATGGGTTTTCACCGATAAGACTCTCGTTTCTTTCTTTTTTCTTTTTTTTTCGCCACCCTAGACTAAGATACTTCATGTGGCAGGTTGTCCAACACCCTTGGCATGGTGACTTCAATCATGCGTGAAAACTTCGCATTGGGTATATATCAAACATAATATATTTTGACTACATCTGCGTTAATAGTCATGTCTGGTACCCGTCCTTCTTCATTTACCAAGTGCAAGACCCCTTTTGGTAACACTTTCTTGATGATGTAGGGTCCTTGCCAGTTCGGGGTGAACTTTCCTTTATCTTCTACTTGGTGTGGAATAATGTGTTTCAAGATGATCTGGCCTACCTCAAAGTGCCTTGGGTGCACTTTTTTGTTATAAGCACGTGCCATTCTTTGCTGGTATAACTGGCCAAAACATAATGTTGCTAGCTGTTTTTCATCAATCAACATTAGTTGTTCTAATCATATCTTGACCCACTCAGTATCTTCAATCTCCGATTCCACAATGATTCGGGGAGAGGAAATTTTGACTTCAGTCGGTATTACAGCTTCCGTTCCATACACCAGTAGATAAAGAGTTGCACCAACAGATGGGCGAGCAGTCGTGCGGTATCCCAAAAGAGCAAAAGGCAACTTTTCATGCCATTGCCTGGACCCTTGGACCATCTTACTAAGAATCTTCTTGATGTTCTTGTTAGCCGCTCCAACGGCTCCGTTGGCTTTTGGCCGGTAAGGGGTAGAATGGCGATGCATAATTTTAAATTGCTCGCATACCTCCTTTATCAGATGACTATTCAGATTGGTTGTATTATCAGTGATAATGGTTTTTGGGATACCAAAATGACATATGATGTTGGAATGAACAAAGTCTACCACTGCTTTGAAAGTAACTGCCTCCACCTACTTGGTGAATTAATCAATGGCGACCAAAATGAATCTATGCCCATTGAAACCTTTGGCTTGATTGGCCTAACAACATCCATTCCCCAAGCAACGAAAGGCCAAGGAGAAGATATGGGGTGTAATTCCGATGGAGGCGAGTGAATCAGGTCGCCATGAATTTGGCATTAGTGACACTTGCGAACAAAACTGAAGCAATCTTGCTCCATAGTAAGCCAATAATATCCTGCCCACAGAATCTTCTTTGCCAAAACGTATCCATTCATGTGAGGTCCACATACCCCCGAATGCACTTCACTCATGATCCGCTCAGCTTCTGTGGCATCGATGCATCTCAACAAGTTCAAATCTGGGGTCCTTTTGTACCTGATTTCCCCATTCAGGAAGAAATCACCGACGAGCGCCTTATAGTTCTTTTTTGGTCTCCCTTGGCATGCTCTGGTATTCCCTTGTTTTTAGGAATAATTTTATGTCGTGATACCATGGTTCACCATATAGTTCTGTCTCAATAGTATTGCAGTAACCATGTTGATTCAGAACTTGGATTTTAAATGCATCAATATGCGTGTTGCCTGGATAAGGGAGCATCAAGGCTAAGGTAGCCAAGGCATCAGCGAGTTCGTTGTGAAACCTGGGAATGTACCTGAACTCGATGGATTTGAATCATTTTCTCAAGTCTTGCACACATTGTCTGTATAGAATAAGGTTGATGTCTCCATTCTCCCATTCACCTTGGGCTTGCCGGATAAGCAAGTCGGAATCTCCTATAACCAATAGTTCATGCACATCCAAATCGAGGGCCATTTTCAGACTCACGATACAAGCCTCATATTCTGTTGTATTATTGGTACACAAGAAATAAAGTCAGGTCGTTACAAGGTAATGTTGTCCAATGGGTGAGATGAGGATTGCCCCGATCCCAACTCCTATGATATTGACAGCCCCATCAAAATACATTTTCCACACATAGCTGTCGTCCGGAACTACCTCCTCTATTGAATTGACCTCTTCATCTGGGAAGTATGTGCTTAGTGGATTATAATAATCATCAACTAGATTCTCTGCCAAATGATCTT
This sequence comes from Nicotiana tomentosiformis, assembly GCF_000390325.3. Classification (NCBI taxonomy): domain Eukaryota; kingdom Viridiplantae; phylum Streptophyta; class Magnoliopsida; order Solanales; family Solanaceae; genus Nicotiana; species Nicotiana tomentosiformis. The sequence goes on along the minus strand of NC_090813.1, from coordinate 14,712,171 downwards.
CCAAATCCCGTTCTTTTATTGCGGTGCACGTGACATAGACGATATCGATCTCTATGAGCAGAATTTGCCATTTTGCGAGCCTGCTAGTGGGCATTGGTTTTTGGAAGATGTACTTCAAAGGATCCATTCTGGAAATGAGGTAAGTAGTGTAGGCCAAAAGATAATGCCTCAGTTTCTGAGTGACCCAAGTCAAGGCACAACATGTCCTTTCTAAAAGGGTATACTAAAAGGGCAAATAATAGATTGCATGTTCCTTTTTGTATGTCGCATCATGTTGCCCTAGAACGCATCCAAAAGAATTATCCATCACCGATAAATATAAGAACAAAGGCATACCAAGTTCATGTGGGACCAGTACATGGGTTTTGACAGATAATCTTTGTTTCTGTCAAAATATTTTTGGCAATCGTCCGTCCACTTGATAGCAACATCCTTTTTCAACAACTTAGAAATGGGCTCGCACATGGTTGTGAGCTGAGTGATGAACCTACTGATGTAGTTCAATCTCCCGCGCAAACTCATGACTTTAGTTTTATTTTTCGGGGGTGGCAGATTCGAATGGACTTTATCTTAGATCGATTCAATTCGATGCCTCTACAGCTGACTATAAAACTGAGGAGCTTACCCGACGGAACCCCAAATGCACACTTGGCTGGATTAAGCTTAAGGTCATACCTTTGCAGCCATTCGAAGAACTTTTTCAAATTGCGCACATGATCGGCTTGAGTCTTTGACTTTATGATGACATCATCGACATATACTTCAATCTCTTTGTGCACCATGTCATGAAAAATGGTGGTCATGGCCCTCATGTAAGTTGCCCCTACATTCTTCAAACCGAATGGCATGACCCTATAACAATAAGTACCCCATGGAGTGGTGAAAGCGGTATTTTCTGCATCATCCTCATCCATTAGAATCTGGTGGTACCTAGCATAGCAATCCACGAAAGATTGTATCTCATGCTTTGTGCAATTATCTACAAGGATGTGGATATTTGATAAAGGAAAATTATCCTTTGGACTTGCTTTGTTTAGGTCTCTGTAGTCGTCACAGACTCTGGTTTTTCCATCCTTCTTTGTCATGGGCACAACATTTTCCACCCAAGTGGTGTATCAGACGGCTCTAACCACATTAGTGCTCAAGTGCTTCATTAATTCCTCTTTGGTTTTATCACTCATGTCCGTTTTAAATTTTCGTTGCTTTTGTTGGACTGGTGGAAAATCAGGATACGTGGGGAGCTTATGAACCACTAGATCAACACTTAAACCCAACATATCATCATAAGACCAAGAAAATATATCTTTGTATTCAAATAAATGTTGAATCAAGGCATCTCTAGTTTTTTGTTCAGTGTGAATGCTTATCTTTGTTTCTCTAACTTCTTCATGACTTCCGATATTAATCGGCTCAGTTTCATTGAGGTTGGGCTTAGGATTGTTTTTAAATTGTTCCAATTCTCTTTTTATTTCCTCAACAGCCTCATCATCATCATACTCAACCTCATGATGCTTTATTTTGAAATTAGACAACTTTTTAAGACATGGGCATGAATTCCGCATGCATGTCATGTTGTTAAAGCCGGCATAAACAAATTTGAAATGGAAACAAAATGACAAGAATTAGAAAAAAGGAAAAGATACAGAACTTAATACGAAACTGAATGCCAAACCCTTCCTCGGCCTCAATACACAGGATTAACGGGTCTTTATAAATGGATGACTCGTCTTCTCTGTGAACAATAATTTCTTGCCTCATGTTCGAACTTGAACATCTGATGCAAGGTGGATGGCACAGCTCGAGCCATATGGATCCATGGCCTTCCAAGAATAAAGTTATAAGAAGTTTCCATGTCCACTACTTGGAAGACAATTTCAAAATCAACCGGCCCAATTGTTATTGTGAGGTAGATCTCCCCAATGGTATCTCTCGCTGAGCCATCAAAAGCCCGAATACAGACTTTGCTGGGTCGAATTCTATCTGTATTGATCTTCATGATTTTCAAGGTGGAGAGAGGTCATACATATATGCTCGAGCCTCCATCAACCATGACTCACTTTACGTAGTGCCCCTTACATTTGACAATTAGATGTAAATCCCTATTGTGCCCGGCTCCTTCTTTAGGGAGTTCATCATCATTAAAGGTAATTATGTTCACCTCAAAAAATCTATTGGTTATCTTCTCTAACTAATTCACTGTGGTTTTCTCCGAGACATGTGCCTCATTCAGGATCTTGATTAGTACACGTGCATGCTCTTTTGAATGTATGAGCAGAGATAGTAGAGAAATTTGGGCATGAGTCTTTCTTATCTAGTCAATTATTGAGTAATCTTGGACCTTCATCTTTTTCCAAAAACTTTTCCGCTTCTTCTTTAGTGGCTGGTTTCTTTATTGGCATTTGGCCTTCTCTGATTTGCTTGGCCTTCTTCAACTCTTCTAGAGAGTAACACCTCCCCGATCGAGTCAAACGCCCAGTTTCCCCCACTTCTTCTATTATTTCTTTGCCTTCGTAGGTCACCACAATTTTGTTGTAGTTCCAAGAAATGGTTTTTGTATTTTTCACACGGTATTGCACGGCGAGTATGATTATGATCGGCTCTGTTATACCTTATGTACCACTTTCATTTTCTTCACGATGGGGTGGCCCCCCAGGACATACAACTTTGGGCTTGGAACACTGGAGTTGACTTCTAACTTCGAGATTTTTGGAACAAATAAAGTTGCCTTCTCTGAGCTCTGGGTGCCTTTCACAATCAACGGCACATCTCGGCTTAGACTTACTTCCAGTCCCATTCCTTCTTGAACATCATTTAGACATACTTCCAGTCCTATCCCACTATCATTTATGCTCGACCAACCGACTTGTATTCTTGATCTCGACAAATCATTCCCACAAAATGAACATAATTGTGTGCTGGCAACGGGGTCACAATAGGAGGGTCTTCTCCATTTGTCACAACAATTAACTTTTCAGTGATGAGTCTTTCTACGGATCTTTTCAGAGTCCAACAGTCATCAGTGCTATGCCCCGGGGAACCTGAATGATATTCACATCTAGAGTTTTCTTGGAATCCATGTAAATCGTGATACATATGGTGGGGATCGATGGATTCAATTATGCCCATCTGCTTCAACCTCTAAAACAGACTAGAGTATGATTTAACCAATGGAGTGAATTTTTTCGCCGGCCTCTGCTCTCGACCATAATCCTGCTTGGGACGAGCATTGTAAGGTGCCCAAAAATTTTGCTGTTAAGGTCAGGGGATCCTTGGAGCTGGTGCCCGTACTTATTGGGAGGTTGAGCATAAGACAGGGCATTAAACACTGTATATTGTGGTGGGCCCACAGAGTACTGAGGAATTGGTAGGGGATAATAATGTTGAGGGTAGCTGGATTGCCCCTATTGAACTTTTACATAAAGGTGCGATGCCCCTCTTTGAACTTCCCTGGATCCCGAAGTCATCGTGGACCCTTCATATCTCTTCTTTCTATTTGCCAAACTTCCCGACCCATTTTGGATTTCTTGGGTGGTGGCTTTGAGAGCATCTTGACTTACAATTCTGCAAGTCTTGAGGCCATTTTTGACCATCTCTCCTTTTTTGATTGCTTCTGCAAATGGTCTATCCATCGCTGACATCATGTTCTGAAAGTAATCAGGCTCTTGAGCCTCCAGAAAAATAGTGATCAACTCGTGGTTATCCATGGGTGGCTTAACTTTAGCCGTTTACTCCCTCCACTTGATGGCATACTCCCTAAAGCTTTCGGTCGGCTTTTTCTTCATATTGGACAACGAATTGCGATCTGGCACAATATCAATGTTGTACTGAAATTGTTTGATAAAGGCATGTGTTAGGTCATCCCAAATATGCCAGTGAGAGATGTCTTGGTTAATGAACCATTCAGAGTTTACCCCCGCAACACTCTCCCCAAAATAAGCCATTAGAAATTTTTCTTTTCCTCGTGCACCCCTCAGCTAGTTGTAGTACCTTTTCAAGTGGGCGATAGGGTCATCGTGTCCATAATATTTCTCAAATTTTGGGGTCTTGAACCCTGGAAACAAATGGATGTGGGGGAACATGCATAGATCATTTTTCTGACCATCTCATCCGGCTCACCCGTCTTGGCAGCCTTTTCAGTTTCCACTGGTGATTTATGCTGAGTAGTGTGATTGTATGGAGCCGAGACCCTGAAAGCCATATTTGTAGAGTAGTATTGGACATCGTAAGCATGAGATTGTGGCTCATTGTTTGGTCTCGTCACAGGAGGTGGTGGTGGGATTGTATATGCCGGTGCACCAGACACGGTGAGGGGTTGTTCCTGACTGGTGCGGCTGGAGGTCACATATTAGAGGTACTGGGGGTAGCAGGGAAGCTGTAATTTGGCACATACCCTGGTGGTAAAATGCGATCACTCATTGCATGGAGTGGTTGAGTAGCCAGGGGTACGGTGGAAGTTCCCTCTGAGGGATCTTGAGGTGAAGGTTGATCGGAGACCCAAGCCTGATACACATCAGACAATTATTGTTTCAATCTTCTTACTTCCTACGACTCTTGGTCAACTAGATGACCCTGGGTCGCCACTAACCAACTCAATTTCATCATTGTTAGCCATTGCAACCTTTCCCTTAGATCTGGTAAAGTAATGATGTATTGCCAGTTTTACCACAAACCAACCACCTTAAGCTTACTATATAAGAGACAACAAATGTGTTAGGGTTAAGAATTTTACAGATATGAATCACACGTAATATGCCATGCTCATAATATTATCACTACCTCTAACATGCTTTTGGAGAGCTTCATGTTTAATTCCGGCTTATAAGGTTGCTGCTTATTGACACTCTTATTTTCTTATCTTTTTTTGGGGATTTTCTTTTCACTTACCTCATTTTGATCCCTCATTTTAGTATCTTTGAAAAATATTTTGATCGAACCTTTTGGGGGTCGCCTACGTATCATGTCGCTGCATGAATCAAATCATTACGTAGTTCAGGGACATGACTGACTTTTTAAAAACAAAATTACAAAAACAAAAAACGTTTTGGTTTATTTTCGAATATTTCTAAACAAAAACCTTTCCATTGATTTTTTTTTCTACAAAACTAAAAAGAAAAAATTACATAAAGACAAACATTTAAACAAGACCAGACTCGACTCAAACAGATTTTTAAGAAAAAAGGAAAAACAAAAAGACTCAAAACACCAAAAGACTTTTACAGACTCAAAGACAACAAAAGAACAATCAAAGTGGACTGCCAAGTAAAGAAGACTCTGATCTCTATAGTAGAATCCACCGTCATCACTGTAGTAAAGGTACTTATTCTTACGGCCCTCAACATCGCGGTATATCCTCTCTAAGTTTGCAGATATATGACGGGCGGTGTTCAATGATACTTCTGCAAACCGCTCAGGCTTCATTCCCTGGCAACTCCTGCATGCTCGGAAGGTATATATGGCTACCTCGAGGATCTTTCCCTTAATGTGTTCCTGAGCCAAATGCAACTCTTGATTTTGCTGACCACGGGTCTCAGCTAAACGCATCATGCTCGCGCTCCAAGGCCATATCTCTCTGGTGCCGAAATTATAGTGACTCCCCCTCTAACTGATTGACCATACTTTGGTAGTGATGTATTTCTATTTCAAACTCCGCGATCTGGCTCTCCTTGCTTGACTCAACTCCCCATATCTGATCCCTTAGATCTTGGATTAATGGAGCAAAAGCTCTGCGCTCATGATCATGGACCACCTTGAAATGGGCTTCTCTCTCTTCTTATTGGTGAGAGGTTGTGACTCTGTTCTTCTTCCGAATTTGGGCCTTGAGTGCTCATTTCTCTCGGGCCCGCTGATCTTTCTCTTTCTCAAAAGCATCATACAGTAGATCCTTGCCTAAAGATCGAGGGCCATAAAGATCGAATCCATGATCGAGGGCTATGACCAAGGCCAGGATCGAGGTCCATAAAGATCGAATCCATGATCGATACCCACCATCGAGGGCCGCCTCGACAGTTTATAAAACTGGGGATTTCGTCCTCAATTGCCATTTTGGACGAACTTGAGCTTGAACAGAAGCAATTTTTGGCAGATTTTTAAGGAGAAACATTTGGGTAAATGATTCTAACTCGGATTTGGTCAATATACACGAATATATTATTGTTTTAGCCATTTAATTAGTGTTTTGAGATATAAATTTGGGAAAATTTTAGAAATCTCATAGAAATGATTTTTTGAGATTTCAGTGTTGATTTAGAGTCGGATTTGAGTGAAACTGGTATGGTTGGACTCGTAATTGAATGGGTTATCATATTTTGTAAGTTTCGCCAGATTCCGAGACGTGGCCCCCACAGGGAAGTTTTGAGCTAATTTCGGATTTTATTGAAAACTATAGTATTTTCTTATGAAATTGATTCCTATAATTTTTGTCGATTGTATCGAATTAATTATGACTACATACGAGTCGACCAGAGTCATAAAATCAAGGAAAAAGCATAATACTTGGTTAAATTGGAGCAAGTCGAGGTAAGTGACTTGTCTAACCTTGTGTGGGGAAAATTTCCTCTAGGATTAGTATTAATGTGATTATTGAAGTGTGTTGAAAGTCGTGTACACGAGGTGACGAGTGTGTACACGGGATAAATGTGAAAGATTATATTTTAAAATTGTGTAGATCACTATTGCGCATTTATTAAATTATTTTATCTTGTTATATTCTTCATCATTGATCTGAGATATATACTTTAAATGTGTTTGACCTTTTCATACTAATTGTTTTACCTGTCTAGTTGAAACTTGGTTTCTTTTATTCTATGCATTATTTGAAGGTTGATTTTATTTAAATTAAATATTATTAATATGAAGTATTTGATATTTTTAAATTTGATATTGAAGCAACACATTAAAGATTTTCAAATATTATTTTCCTGAATATTTTTGTAAGATTTTGTACTCATTGTGATGGAGCCGTGAACTCTTTATTGTGGAAAAATATTATTGATGATTTATTTTGGCATGAGCCATGAGCTTTTTATTGTGGAAAAATATTATTGTTGAATTATTTTGGCAAGTTAAATTACTTGAGCACTTGAGGTGCAAAATTGTGATATATTGTGATATTGATACGCATGCGGTGGTATACGGTCTGGGTATTGAAATACATGCGGTGAGATAATGGTGGCTTGATACGCGTGGCTAGTAGGGGGAACTACTAGAAGTCATGTGTCGTCATAAGGATGGCTAAAATACGGGATGCTATTTCGGGAAAAATGTTTTCTTTAAAATAAATTGTGAAGGCTCCCACGGTGAGATAAGGAAATGAGATATTGTGAATTTATTTTATGATTTGGGACTACGAGGTGATACCTCATGAGTGCCCTTGTTGATATTGATTTATGGCCACAATTGCCTTTGATTATTTGTTGTGATTTTTTTAAAGTTGAAAGGAATTCTGTTTTGATTCCACGAGATATTATTTGCCATTATTTTGTGTAATTAAATAGTGACATGCTACTTGATTCATTATCATTATCATTTTATTTTATTATATTGTTAAACATTTTACCATACCATTATTATTTTCCAGTAGGGCCTGACCTGACCTCGTCACAACTCTACCGAGGTTAGGCTTGGCACTTACTGGGTACGGCTATGGTGTACTCATACTACGCTTCTGTACATCTTTTGTGTAGATCCAGGTACTTCTTACCAGCCCAGATATTAGTGAGTACCTGTGTACGGAAACATCGAGGTATATCTGCCAGCGTCCGTAGACTCCGGAGTCCCCTTCTATTCTTGTTATGTTGCTTCCTTATTTTCTTTATACTTTGTTATATAGAGACATTGAGGATAAATTCTCAGAAGCGTGTGACTTATTTCTCTCGGGTTTTGGGAGTTGAAATTGTTTGAATTGTAGTTTATTTATTTCAGATATTTATTATTATTCCGCATTGATAGGCTTACCTAGTCTTAGAGACTAGGTGCCATCACAACATCCTACAGAGGGAATTTGGGGTCGTGACACGAACATGATTACCCTAACAAGTACGGTGGTCTACCTGATAAGGACGACAGAAAAGATGATCTATGAACCATATTTGGAGCAGGAGATTGCAACATTCAAAGAAACATTTTCCTTCCCAGCACCTGGTCAAGGCACTAAAGATATCTGCTAACACCATAGGAAGAATGGAGGATTCATTTCTTTTCATCATGGCGGTGACTATCCCATATAACTGAATGTTGATCTTCAGATCCTCTTTCGGGAAGACCACGAACCCCAAGAAATCTACAATGAATGCTTTAAGTCCATGGTCTCGCCATGTGTGTTTGTTCTGTTTGTTAACAAGCTTCGTCCCATATTCTGAGAATCCCCCATTATGTTTGTACCTATCATACAGGAAATCTAGGCGGACCTGCCCTTGCACCACATGTGTTATCTCGGTGTGTATGATCCTCATCTGCTCAAGGAACTTGGTAGCAGTGATATCCCTGGGAGCCAAGAGTCTTTTTGTTCGACTCTTATGCCCTAGATCTGTATATTGAACAAATTCCTCCAAGGTAGGAGTCATTTCAAACCCATTGAGACGAAGCACATTATTCTTCGAGTCCCAGAAATAAACCAAAGTCTCGATGAGTTCTCGTTTGGGCTCAATCTCCGTAATGTTTACCAAGTTTTTCAAATAATCCTTGATCTTTCCTTGCTCAAACCCTGCAACGACCCGGTCGGTTATTTTGAGCTCTAGCACATCGTTTGGCGGTTTGAGGCCTTGAGTAGCTTCACTTCATGTTTTATGACTTGTACGCGTAGTCGGGATCAAATTTCGGGAAGTTCAGAGTTGATTCGGATGGGAAATTCTAAATTCGAAAGATTTAAATTGGAAGAATTGACTACGGTTTGACTTTTGAGTAAATGACCTCAGAATCAGGATTTGAAGGTTCCAATAAGTTTGTATGGTGATTTCGAACTTGGACGTATGTTCGAGATGAGTATCGGGTTGTCCGAAAGTATTTCGACGCTTATTATGGAAAGTGAGCATGTTGAAAGTTTATGAATTTCTTAATTTTGACTTGAAGTTGATTTTGATGTTATCGACGTCCGTTTGGGATTCCAAGACATGAAATAGGTTTGTATTGTGATTTATGACTTGTATGTAAAGTTTGGCGTCATTCCGGTATGTTTAAGTATAATTCGTAAGCGTTCAACGAAGTTTGAATGTTTGAAAGTTTAAAGAAAGGTTTCGATCGTCGATCTGTAGTTTTGATGTTGTTTGGCATGATTTGAGGCATTGACTAAGTTCGTATCATATTTTGGAACGTGTTTGTATATTTGGTTAAGGCTCCGAGTGGCTCGTGTGAGTTTCGGACGGGGTTCAGATCGATTTGAGCTTTGTTGAAGCTACTGGAAAATCTGTTGTTGGTGCAATCGCTTTTGTGAAGCATTGGTCGCAGAAGCGAGATGAAGGTTGAAGAAGTGGCTGGGAAAGGGGAAAGGAAGTGGTCGCAGGTGCGAAGCAATTCTCACACCTGCGTGATCGCAGATGCGGTCTCTAGCAATGCAGAAGCGATGGGAAGCGCTCGCACCTGCGTTTGCACAGAAGCGGACATTTTGTCGCAGGTTCTATGGACCAGCTGGGTATTGCACTTCGCAAAAGTGAGCTTTGTCTCGCAAAAGCGAGCTTGCAGGTGCAACAAATGCATCCGCAAGTGCGAAAGTCGCTGGGTAGTGGGGTGCTTTTAATCCGAAACTTAGCCTATTTCTCTCACATTTTTCATTTGGTTGGGCGATTCTTGCAGCTCTTGGAGGGGATATTTTCATCATCTATTGTGAGGTAAGTTATTCCCACCTATTATAAGTTAAAGGCATTGATTCTATAAGGATTTAAACATGAAAATTAGTAGAAACTTTGGGATTTTGGTAGAAAACCTAGAATTTGATATTTTTGGATTTTAACCACGAAATTGGACATGGAATTTGGAATAAATAATATATTTGAGTTTGTGGCGTCATGGGTAAAGTTTATCTTCGAAAGTTTTTAGAATCTGGGCACGTGGGCCCGAGGGTTGACTTTATTGACTTTTCGAGCGGAGTTGGGAAATGTTATAAATTGATTAATTATAATCATTGGAGTATATTTTGATTGAATTGCACATTGTTTGACTAGTTTCGAATCGTTTGTCTTTGAGTCGAGAAGTTAAAGAGGCATTGGAGCCGGAAATGGAACTTCGGGACGAGGTAAGTCTCATGTCTAACCTTGTGTGTGTGGGGGGGGGGGGGGAGGGGGCTATCCCCTAGGTGATATAATTATTATGTGCTACTAGTTGTGGGTGATATGTATGCATGAGGTGACGAGAGTCCATACGTGGCTAAAGCATGTTTATGTTCGGGTAGACTTAGGACTTTACCATGTAATATTAGAATTATTTGAACTCATTCTGCAAGCTTAACTAATTGAAATTATAATTAAACTTGATCTAGAAATTACATATATCTAGGCCGAGCCTTATCACCTTGATTTGTTGGCAAGTTATTTGAGAATTAGTAAAGGTTACTCACTTTGTGTTCATATACTGTATCATAATCACGTGCTTCGTAATTCAAAAATTTCTTTCCTTTCTTGTGGAGCGGGCCGAACACCTCGGCAGGATCATGTACCACACTCTTATAGGAATGGGTCATTCGCCTTGACAGCATAATAGATATATCTATGGTTTGTTCTGCTCGACCCTCGACAATGTACACGTTATGATGGGATTGGGTTGTTCGCCTCGGAAGTATCATATTCTTTCTAGGATTGGGCTGTACGACCTCGACATAATCGTGCATTATATCGCTAGCAGTCAGAATGTTCACGAGATTATCCTTCCACTGATGCCCATCACTTTATATGGTAGCTTCTTATCCATTTGATATTGGCACTTGATATTTTTGAGTTGTTGAGATAGAATTCGAGATTGAGAAATTGATGTTGTTAAAAGAAATTTTGGAAGATTGTGTTGGTTACAGATTTACCTTGCTACTACTGTTGTGCTTCTTATCTGTTTATGATTTGCCATATTGATTTATTGGACCGCTAGTAAGTATCGATGTCGACCCCTCGTCACTACTTCTCCGGGGTTAGGCTAACATTCTTGAAGTCAGTTTCCACAGCATTTGCGTAAAATTCTCTTATCACTTCATAATTGGATTTTCTTGGTTCTTCCGCAAAGCAAATCCAGCCACTCGATACTAATCTTCCATGGAACTCGGGCCATCGACCTTCAAGGTCGGTTAAGAGAATGCCTTTTTCCTAATCATGATTCTACACAACTGTTTGTCGTAGTAGTGGGACATATTAGTAATGAGAATATGTCCCGATCAAAGTACTCCTCTTCAGAAACTTGTTCGACAAATGCCTAAACATTTTCATTTGATGTCGAAGCCATTTTCAAGCTCAAAGTACCTACAAAAAGAGTAAAACAGGTTAAACACATGTATGGACACTTAAAGCATTGTATTAGGATGTATTTAGTCCAAAGAAAGTGATAAAAAGCCTTAGGATCAGAATTGGCGAAGCTACTATTTTGCTGCTTGGGCTTCATTGAATCGCGATCGCGGAAGTGGGCACGCGATTGCGAAGAGCATTTTGATATTCAGCAGATCTAAAGCTACGCGATCGCAGAGGGGAATACGTGATCATGAAAGGTAGTTTTGGTTCTCAACAGAATTAGACTTACGCGATCGAGGAATGGGGCATCGCGATTGCGAGGGTCTTCTTCCTCGCCCAGTAACAACTCGTTTGGGCACTTCATCAAACAGTTCGTGTGCACCATTTTTCTTAGAAACTTCACACCATTGACTCATGGATTTGTACCCCGAATTTCACATAACGTCACTCAAACTCTCAACCAATCTCTTACAGCAAACAAGCATGCAAAGCACAGAACATTCTCATTTGAGAAAGAAATAAAATGTAAACCCTAAAACCTTGAAGATATGGCATCCTTTCAACTATTTCACAAAAAGACTTGGGAAAAAGTGAGAGTTATGAGAGAAATCCACATACCTTGAGAATGAGCAGTGAATATCGCAACGGGATTGAAACAAGATCAGAATTTGAGATGATTTTGGGGTTAGGGGAGTAGGGGAGTATCATTACTATGTTTTAGGAAGAAGTGATTTTTTTTTTCTCTTTCCAGTGTTTCAAAATTCAGAAACTTACTTGTTAACTGCAATCGCAAACTAATACCATCGTTCGCGTACAACAAACTCACCAAAAAGATGTGACCGCGTTTGTGTTTTTGTGATCACATAAGGATAGAAAAAATTTGTTTTGCGCGAACGCATGCTGTTTTATACGATCGTGAAGTTCAATAGTTTCCTGCATTTTACTTCTGCTACTGGTTTGGATTGCTCGTACCATGCAACCTGCTCAAAACAACTCCAAAAATGTGAAACTTGGCAGAGTAGTCAAAAATAAAATACTAAGTTATTCTAAAAAAGAAAATTTCAAAAAGCGACTAAAAGTTTTTAAAACGATGGGTTGCCTCCCACCAAGCGTCGTATTTAACGTCGTGGCACGACACAAATCAATTTTATCATTTTTCTCACCATTTGGACGATATAAATTTGGCATCTAACTTGGAATCAAGTTTGTGACCACGAACAACGGGGGGTGATAAGTAAATGATCAAGCCACATATCACTTGCTTTATTTTGCATTTCTTGGCTTTCATGTGAGGAATGTCATTTTGCGTTCTTGAATATTCAAATTGCAAGATGTATGGCTCTTGTCTTTCTTTTTTACACTCCCACATGGATTCACGTGATTCAATTCCCATATCACCATACAAGTCCAAAGTTGAGAAATGTTTAGAATGTGACATCAAGCCTCCAAATTGCATTTTTTTTCGGATTTTAACATCCTCTTGGTCCCCCGAACTAGAGTCATTTTCAACCACATCTTCAAATATTTTAGTTGTCTCTAATTCCATATTTTTCTTGGCATAACTAACAAGCATGGAGTCGGTTGGCGGATATTCACTTCTTGATTCCTCAAAATAAAGCTCACTTTCTTCCTCGAAGTTGGACTCTTCTTGACCTCTTTCCACACTCTCAAGTTGGTGGGCATAGTGAACCTCAACCAATATTTTCATTTGATTTTTCAAGGTGCAGATATTATCATCACTTTGAGTTAGTACTTGTTTCAAGTCCTCGAGTGCCAAGTTGTGCTTCTTATAATTTTCAAGAATGGCCTCCAACATGAGCATCATCCTCTCATTTTGAGCATTTGAGAGTTCTTATTGATTTTGATCAAGTGCCAAAGAAGGATTTTCGGCTTCAACCTCTAAGGAAGATATTTGGCTATCATTCACTTTCGATACTTTTTGGACCTCTAAAGCTTCAAGCAGTTCTCCCATTTGTAAGTTCAACTGTCCAAATGCCAAATTATTTTGGAGATTATTTTCCAAAAGCTCCTCCAAGGCATTTTTCTCTTTGTTTCCTCCTTCAAGTAGGCATTCCACAATGAGCTTGAACTCTCCATTTTGACCATGCTCAATTTCTTCCACTTCCATATCCCACAAAAAGTAGAATCATCATAGCGAGGGTTCGGGGAAGGGAAGGAAAAATAAGCACAATTATCCCAATGGCCATTTTGACTTTCACACTTATCACAAATACTCCACTCATGGGTTTGAGATTGTGCGCACAATCCGCTCCCGGATAAATTTAAACAATTTGGCCATGAGTGTGGTCCTTCATAATAAGGACAAGGATCATCAAAGTATGAACAACTAACATCCGACCAATTTTCATTATATAATGCCATTTTTCAAAATTTAGAAAATAAACAAGAAGATATACAAGAAAAATAAACAAAGATAAGAAAATGATTACATAAATATTCACAAGTTTGGACCAAAGCACGTACGCTTATTTCTCAAACAACCTATTTATGCCAAATATTTCCCTGGCAACGACGCCTTTTTTGATGACGTCCAAATTCACTACTAGAAAGTAAATGGACACGATCGCATGCAATATAATTTACCCAACTATGAGTCGGGGTCGAATCCCACAGAGAACAATATGTAGGTGATTAGGCATGTAAGAGAATTATCACTTATTATGCTAAGCCAAAGACTTAGAAAGGTTTTGAGAAAATATTTATAACTAATTGCGAAAATATAAACTAACCTACAAAGCAAGTAAAATGATCAATGGCTACAAGCATGGATGCATTGGGAATTACACTCAAGTAATGATCTAATGTATTTTACGATTTTACAAATATGAGCGAGTTTACATTAATTAGCCTCGGGCAATAATTCTATATTAGATTCTTCCGAATATTAACAAGATTTCCTAATTGAATTATCCTTAAAATAATTAAGAGATTAAGCACACTCGAATAAGCCTACACGTATTTCAATCCTATTCCTAGGTAGAATCTATAAAATGAGGGTTAACGCCTCAAGTTCATGTTAATTAATCTTTCCCAACCCCGAATTATTTTTCTCAAAATTAATTTGAAGTGAATGGGCGAGTCCTAGAGTTAGCTAATCCCTTTGGAAATATTTAATAACAAGATTAATTAAAGAAGCAATAACTCACTTCATAATAAATAAAAAAATCGTTCAATACATAAGCACAACAAGGTATTTAATCCACACTTTAAATATGAATATTCCCATAAACAAGATTTAAGTGCTGGAAAAAATACTACACACTTAGATATTCAATACAAAGCAAGAAAATAAAGAATTGAACATAAATTAGTAAGACATTCTCAACCAAAAGCTCCAAATCTTCAAGACCCAAGTGTGTGCAAGAACCCTAGCTCAAAAAATGGACAAACGATGCCCAAGATATGCAGAGACTGTCAAAGGCTGCCAAAAGAAGATCATCCCAATGAGCTAAGTCGTGTATTAAATGGTTTTGGGGTCTAAAACGTGAAATGCCAAAACTATCCAGATTTCTGCCCAAATTTGTGAATCACGTTCGCGAAAATAGGCCTGCGATCGCAAAGAGTAATGCTTCAAAGCATTGCGATCGCAAACCCAAACCCGCGTTCGCGTAGGGTACTTGACAGCCGCTGATCAGCTTCCTCATCGCGTTCGCAGAATTTGCCCTGCGTTCGCGATGTATATTTTTCTGGCCTTCCGCGATCGCATGTCAATGTTCGCGATCACAAAGAGCATTATCTGGCAGCATTCATTGTTTTCTCATTTTAACACATTTTGACTTGGTTTCTTTCGTATCTTCTCTAAATCACTTGATACCTGAAATATGCCAATAAACCTCAATAAATGCCTTAGTTTCTCAACAAAATCACACAAAAGCCTAAGTATCAAGAAGAGAGAAGTTGGTAAAATACCAACTTATCAGAAACACGACTCAAAAAGGAGTAGTCTAAAGCACAAGGCAATAAAGGCCGCGGAAGTTGAAATGTGCGGTCCGCAGAAGGTCTTGCGGAAGAGTGTCTTGCGGCCGCAGTCCAAAATCTCCGGACCGCTGAAGAGTTGCCTTATGGCCGCAGTCCAGAAATGTGCGGCCGCAGAACAATGCCTTGCAGTCGCAGTTCAGAATTGTACGACCGCAGAACTCCAACTCCTGCCAGATGAAGAAATCTGCCGATCGCACATGGAATTGTGCGGCCGCAAAACCTCCCGAGGGACATTTTAGTCCGAGAGTTTCATCCTTGTATAATTTGACGAGTTTCACAAAATTAGGTCAAGTTTGAACCTCTGAAGTTGTTGTAGCCATTTTCTTTGCTATTTTAGGAAGTTTTACTTTGTTTTGGTGTATTTACTATAGAATTAATCATTTTTAGCTTCCATTATGAGTTTAATTAGTTGTTATTCTCTATTTTCTTCAAACCCAATTATGAGTAGCTAGTTTTCTACTAGGGTTATGACCCAATCCTAGTGTGTAAACCATATGTGTATCTAATTTAGTGCTTGTTTATGATTGGGTGTTTATTATATATCTTAGTTCATGCTTTAATTGTGGAACTAATGGTTGCAAACATTAGTTCATGCCTATTTGACTTGGTATCTACTTGAAAAAGAGAGACTTAGTGTAGGATAACATAGCTAAGAAGGCATTGGGTCAATTGAGAGATTGATTAGCCCAATTAAAGGGTTCAACCTAGAGATAGTAATAACCCGACTTGAGCTCTTAGAAACTGTTTTGGGTGATACCCATTTGGTCTTGAAAAAGCCAAATTAGGCAAAACCACTCTCTGACCGAGATGTACTGAGTGCCTTGAACCCAACTTGCTCATGGTTATATAGGTACAACCATGACAAACAAAGAGCTCAGAAATATTGCTTTGGGGGATGTGGATGTCGAGGATGAGCAAGTTGATGAGGTTCCTCTTGAACATCAAGCCAATAGACGAGGTTGAGTGCCTCATGACAATGTCCCCGTTCCACCCCCACCTCCACCACTAGCGGCTCCACACCGGGTGTTACCCAATGAAGGATATGTAAGTGCAATTGTCCCTCCCCGTATTAGGATGGGAACTTTCAAATCACCAATGCGATGCTCACTTTTCTAGACCAACGAGGTTTCTTCACTGGTGCTCCATGTCAAAATGTATACAAACATTTAAAGTGGTTTGTGGACACTTGTTTGGGGAGCAAAAAAATAGATGTCTCCTATGATGTATTGAGGCTAAGGCTTGTTCCCTTCTCTCTACAGGGGAAACCTTTAAATTCATTGGAACGTTTGCCGAACCATTCCATTCACACTTGGGATGAGTTGGCGGAAAAGTTTATTTTTAAGTTCTTCTCTCTGGGACACATGGCTACACTTCGGGATGAGACTTTGGCATTCAAGAAAGAGCCAAATGAACCACTACATGAGATATGAGAATTCTATATAACAATGGTTAATTAATGTCCCAACAACGATATGGTGGAGACTATGATTCAACAAACTTTCTATTATGGGATCAACACAACCAACCAATATGTAGTGAATCAACTTGCCGGTGGGAACTTCATGACTATGCCTTATGCGGAGGTGTGTGAGATTTTAGATGAAATGTTGGAAACATCATCGACATGGCAATCCCGAGCTAATATTCCACAAGGTGATCCCAACGTGATCCACCTTCACAAAGAGTTGCATGACCATGGGCAAGCCATTGCTGAATTGACTACCACCATGAATCAATTAGCAAAGGCTCAACTTCAACAAGTGCAAAATCCTAAGCATATAAATGCCATGGAGGGGGTGAACATGATGGTGAACAAAAGGATAACCAAGGGTCCACAAGTGCAACATCGAGTGGACAATATTTTGCAAGAAGATAGTGGTTTTGATCAAGATGATTCTTACAATGACCAAGAATAGGAGGTGCAGTATATGAAAAACTTTCAAGAGAAACGAAACAACTTCCAAGGCCCAAACCAACAACAATGGCGACCTCAAAATAATCAAGGTAATTGGAATTCTAACAACCAAGGAAATTGAAGTGGCGAAAACAATCAAGGGAATTGGCATAACAACAACAATCAAGGAAATTTGGGGGTGGGGGGGGGTAACAATCAAGGCGGGGGAACCATAATCAAGGCAATTAAGGGTCGGGTTTTCAACCCCCGATGTATCAACAACCGAACAACCCACTACATTATCCTTCTTATGGTTCTAGTTCTTCAACCAATGAGATGTGGCGTATTGAGAACATGTTCAAGAAAATGAATGAAAAGAATACTGATTCAGATGCCCAACTTGCCTCACACAACACATCGATCCGCAACTTAGAAGTTCAAATGGGGAAAATCTCTTAAGCTCTAAATTCTCGTCCTAAGGGGGCACTACCAAGTGACACAATGGTAAACCCAAAGGTTGTAAACAACGCGGGGCATGCCATGGTCGTTACTATAAGAAGTGGAAAAGGTGAGAATGCATCCACCTCAAGTCAAAAGTAACTTGTGGATGATGAGAAGGTGGAACAATAAGAAGAGGTCCCGAACAATGTAGTGCTAGCAAATGATGAAGTTCAGATTGATATTGATGATAGTGTGGAAGAGACGCAAGAGGAGGTGAACCCGTCTAGGGATCACATTATTGACATATCGGAGCCGGTAGTACAAAAGGCTAAGGCACCATTTCCTAAGCCTCCACCTTCATACCCTCAAAGACTTTCCAAACAAAATGGCAAGAATTAATTGAAAAAGTTCATTCAAATGATGAAGAGTCTCTCAATCAATGTTCCATTAGTTGAAGCTTTGGAAAAAATGCCCGGTTATGCAAAGTTTATAAAGGATATTGTGACAAAGAAGTGGTCAATGAATTTTGAAACTATCAAAGTCACTCATCAAGTGAGTTCAAATGTGCGTTCAATGTATCCTAAGTTAAAAATAATTATTTGAGGAAATTATATTTGAAAGAGAGTTATTTGGAAGAATTATATGTGAAAGACATTTATTTGAAGGACTTGATTTAATTGGGTGTAATTGTGTTTATTAATTGTTGAGTAATATTAATGGTATTCTTGTTATCTGTTGTGCATATCACTAGTTGTTTTATTGTGCCCTTATTATTATTTGTCTCCTATTATTTTGTATATTATATTACACAGGGTATTAGACTAGTGAGTGCCTTGACAGTACCTCGTCTCTACTCCATTGATGTTAGTCTTGATACTTACTAGGTACCGACCGTGGTGTACTCATACTACACTTCTGCACATTTTTGTGAAGAGCCAGGTATTGGAGACATCGGACTTGAGAAGAGTTAAAGCGGGATCGTAAGGATTCAAGGTAGAGTTGCTTGGTCGTCGCAGTCCCTTGGAGTCTTTTCATTTCATTGTACTGTTAATTTTAATCAAACATTATTGTATATTTGGTCCTCGTGATCATTCCATGTATTCAGTTAGAGTTCGTGACTCAGTACTACCAGTCTTGGGATGTTGTACATTCATATTCGTTCCGCTGTTAGTTTTGGTTACTTATTTAAGTAAAAAAAAAGGCTCCAAAAATGTAATTAAAATCGGCTTACCTAGTCTTAGAGACTAGGTGCCATCACGAAGACTGTGGTGGGATTTTTGGGTCGTGATATTATGTGTGTTGAGATATTGTCTGGACGTAGTGATAAGGGTGGATATAGGAGCGATAAAAGTGGCTATTGATATTTTTAGGGCGGAGGGTGTCACGACCCAAAATCCCACCACAGGCGTCGGGATGACACCTAGTCTCTAAGACTAGGTAAGCCGATTTCTATTACATTTTGAAGCCATTTGTTTTTGAATTAAAATCTAACAGCGGAAATAATTACAATATACAACCTCCCAAGACTGGTAGTACTGAGTCACGAACTCTAACTAAATACATAGAATGATCATGAGGACCGAATATATAATACTGTTTGATTACAAATTAACAGTACAATAAAATGAAGAGACTCCAAGGGACTGCGACGGCCAAGCAGCTCTACCTTGAATCCTTATGATCTCACTTTAACTCTGCTCAAGTCCGATATCTTCAATACCTGGCTCTGCACAAAAATGTGTAGAAGTGTAGTATTCAACAATGACTGCATGAGAGCTTTTGAATTGTTAAAGTTAAAGTTAACAACTACTCCCATCATCACCGCTCCAAATTGGAGTGTCCCTTTTGAACTCATGTGTGATGCAAGTGACGTACCGGTTGGGGATGTTTTGGGGCAACGCATCAACAAGATTGTTCATCTAGTATACTATGCTAGTAATACCATGAATGGTGACCAAGTCAACTATACCATTACAGAGAAAGCGCTCATTGCCATTATGTTTGCAATTGAGAAGTTTCGCCCGTACTTGATGGGTGCGAAAGTTATTGTCCACATGGATCATACGACACTTCGTTATCTTATGAGCAAGAAAGATTCCAAAGCTCGGTTGATGATATAGGTGCTTTTGTTGCAAGAGTTTGATATTGACATCAAAGAAAGAAAAAGGAGTAAAAATCAAGTGGCAAACCACTTGTCTCATTTGGAGGAGAAGATGAGGCTGCATGAAGGCCTTGAAATCAATGACTCCTTCCCCGATGAGAAACTCTTGGCCATTTCAATGAAGTAAGTGCCATGGTTCTCAGATTTAGCAAATTTCCTTGTGTGTGGTATCATCCCGGATGAGTTCTCTTCAAACCAAACGAAGAAGCTCAAACGAGATTGTCAAGATTATTATTGGGATGAACCATACCTTTTACGGATTGGGTGATTAGAAGATGTGTACCGGAAGAAGAGCAATGTGAAATTCTTAGGGCTTGTCATTCTTCTCCATATGGTGGTCATCATGGTGGAGCAATAACGGCGGCAAAAGTGCTAAGTTGCGATTTCTATTGTTCCACTCTTTACAAGGATGCTAGTGAGCTAGTGAAAATATGTGATGAATGTCAACGGGCCGGTGGAATCTTGAAGCAAAATGAAATGCCTCTCACTACCATTTTGGAGATTGATATTTTTGATGTGTGGGGTATTGACTTCATGGGTCCTTTTGTGAGTTCTTGTGGAAATACCTACATCTTGGTCGCGGTGGATTATGTGTCCAAATGGGTGGAGGCCGTTTCTCTACCCAACAATGAAGCGAGAAGTGTGGTAGCGTTCTTGAAGAAGAATATTTTCACAAGGTTTGGTACTCCGCGGGCTATTATAAGCGATGGGGGGTCACATTTTTGCAACAAGTCTTTCGACACTTTACTTAGAAAGTATGGTATTACTCATAAAGTCACGACTCCCTATCATCCACAAGCTAGCGGTCAAGTGGAAGTCTACAACCGGGCTTTGTCCAAAACAATGAATACTAACCGGACGGATTGGCCCAAGAAACTTGATGATGCATTAAGGGCTTATCGGACGGCTTACAAAATACCTATCGGAATGTCGCCATACTGGTTGGTGTTCGTAAAAGCTTGTCATCTTTCGGTGGAACTAGAGCACACAGCCATGCGGGCTCTAAAGAAGTTGAATCTTGATTGGGATGTAGCCGCTAACTTGAGGGTTGCACATTTGAATGCATTGGATGAGTTCTGGTACCATGCTTATGAAAGTTTGTTCTTGTACAAAGAAAATATGAAATATCTTCATGATAAATACATTTGGAACAAAGAGTTCAAGGTGGGCGATCTTGTGTTGTTGTTTAACTCAAGGTTGGGAATGTTTCCCGGGAAGTTAAAGTCTAAATGGAGTGGTCCTTTTGAAATTGTGGGTGTGACGCCTTTTGGTACATTGGACTTGAAGAACAAAAACAATGAGGCATTTTGAGTCAATGGTCACCGAGTGAAGCACTATTTGGGAAAAGTTGGAGATGGCCACGTCGTGGCGGTCATACATTTCAATTGATGGTATTATGTGTCGTGCCGCAACGTTAAATCAGGCGCTTCTTGGGAGGCAACCCATGTTTCTTATTCTTTTCTTTTCTTTTCTTCTTTTGTAGTTAGGTTTTATTTTTGTGCTAACTGTATTTGAAGTGTGCTATAGGGATAAGTGTGCCTTACAAGAATGGTGGACAAAAATCTGGCTAAGTGTTGCAAGATTTGCGGACCGCAGTTAAATTGTGCCGACCACACATTTACAGTTGCTGCAGCAAAAGTGCTCTGCTGCCACACAATTATCTTGTGGACTGCACAAGTGGAAGGTGGAATATACCAACACTCTGAAGTTGGTCAGAAAAAGGTCGATCTGCGGCCGCCCCAGGAAATTTGCGGTCACAACAAGGAATCTGTGGCCGCACATACAATTCTGTGGACCGCAAACAAAAAGTCGACTTAAGCTCCCCAAGTAACAGTGTGTGGACCGTAACTCAAATTGTGCGGCCGCACTCGCCCCTATTTCCCTTAATAACATCAACAATATAAATAGAGGGATAGGGCTACTGTTACACCTTTCCCTCTCTGAGCATAAAAACTTGCACTATATTGAAATCTCTTGGTAAATCATCTACCCACACACCCAACAATAGTGATCATTCATCCCTTGTACTCATTCACATCTGGTATGCTTAAATTCCTTGTTAGAATTCTTCATTTTGTTAAGTATAAATTGTAGTTTTAAAGCATTTTTAGGCCATTTGTCAGTAGAACTCAATTGTACAACCATGTGGGGGTAAATTTATAGTGGGTTAACTAATACTTGCATATTGAGGACCGAGTCAATGTATTTTCATGCTTTTATGTTGTTACATGTCAACATTTGCACAAAAATTGCAAAACCTAGTTAATCATACTAGACTGTTCGTATTATTTGAATTATGCGGCCCCAAGAAAATTGTGCAGTCTGCAGAAGTTGATCTAGGGCAACACTAGTGAGAAAGAATTTGCGGCCGCAAGAAAATTATGCGGGTCATAGAATTCCTATTGCGGTCTAAAAATAATCATTGTATTGTCATCAGAGAGTCCGCAAATTTGTGACCCAAATGTGCGTCCGCAAGACAAATTATGTGGACCGCAGAAAACATAATGCGGCCGCACATCAGCCAATTCTTTGTCATCAGAGAGTTGGCATATTTTGAGTCTCTAAGTTGCGGTCGCAAGTGAAATTATGAGGACCGCACTTCACTTATGCAGCCATAATGCTAAATTTTGCGGCCCGCAAGGCTTCATCTACGGTCGCAAGAAAATTGTGCAGACCGCAGATCCTTACCCTTCGCGCACACTGTATCTGAGACCCTCACTGTGTTTTTTTTTGTGTTTTCTTGTATATCTCTTGTGTCTGATTGAACATTAAATTGCAACTAACAATTGTGTCTATTTGATACAGATAATGGTTTGATCTAGAGGCAGAGGTGATACTTCTAAAGGGATGGGTGAACATTCTTGGGACGAGGCAAAAGAGCATTACCTAGTGCCCAACAGTAGGAAATTAAAAAAAGACAACAGCCGGGAGAGGTAGAGGTGCAGATATCTCCGAGACGAGTTCATACGCCCCGTCTAGGGACATATCATAGGGTAACTCAGCCTTTATTCAGGAAAAACCGGCAGTACAGTCCAGGCCGTCAGAGAGATTTCAACTGAGGGACGAGCCGTCCTCATCCCACAGCACCTCTGAGGGTTTAGAAAGTGCTAGTCAGGCTTTTGAGCCATCCACTACACTTGTCCCTGAGGCACTAGATACATCAGTTCAGGGCATACCCGATGATGGTAGACGGGAAAATGCCACAACTGTTGATATTGAAAGAACAAAGAAGAAAGAGGTTTGGGAGGACCGATTCGTCAGCCTAGAAGCTTTCACTAGTTTCCGCACATGGTGGCCGGCGGGTTCGCTAACATTTGAGCGACAATTCTTATTGATAGATTTATAGAGGTACAACCTGGCCGTGATGAGGAAGTTTAGAGAACGCAAATGGTGGAAGTGGTTTACCCAAAGTGTGGTGGATGCTAAGGAATACCTTATTCGGGAATTCTATGTCAATGTGGCACATATCAAAAAGGGGACAAAGGTGACAAAAGTGAGAAACCTCAAAGTGCGATTTGACCAGCACATACTGAACACATACTTGGGCTTTGATGATGTCGAACCAAAAGAATACATGGAAAACTGTGCACTTGGGATGCAATTCGTCTTTTGTTAGTTGAGATTCTAGTTGCACCAGGACTATCACCACCATGGATCACTGCTGGGATTCCTCTCCACCAAAGCACACTAAGCTTCGAAGCAAAAGGATGGCAATCATTTGTCTGCAACAGACTAGAACCGAGTCAAAATGAGACTCACTTAATGATTCCTCGGGGAGTCTTAGTTGCCTCTATTATGGTCGGGTATCCTATTAATGTGGGTGCCGTGATGTCGGCCAACATCTCAGTAATCGCCCGGTAGGTTGACTCTTCCTATCCGTACCTCAATACCATTATAGAGTATCTTACGGATGTAGGGGTAGAAACAAGGGATTTTGATACAAAGGTGAGGTTGAAGAAGACTTTCTCATGGTACTCACCTATGGATGTGAACAACCCTAAGAGAAAAGGTCACCCGTCTACCACCACAGGCCATTCTGATGAGCCTGTTGTAGTAGTTGCAGAGGCAGTTGATGTTCCATCCACTTTGGCCGAGCCTTCCTCTAGTACCGCAACTATGCCTCCACCATCATACATAGCCCCTCATGCAGCTCCTGCCACAGTTTCCAATTTGGCTTTAAAGCCGGTGCCCATGCCTATTGCTCTAGTTTTTGCGCTGCGAGTCTCCCAGACATTGGCGAATATCAACAACTGGATGTAGACAGCAACTGCAAAGCTGTCTGGCTTATCCAGTGTTGTTGCATCTCAGTATACTATTCAGGCACCTTAGTTTCCCTTGATAGTGGAGGAAACATTGAAGAAGATCCTAGAGAACCAAAACACCATCACGGCTACCTTAGTACAGCACGAGTCAGTGATCGAAGAGTTGGAAAAAGAAGTAAAGAAGATGAGAAAGTCCCAGGCTAGCAAGAAGTCAATAGACAAGATCCAGAGACAGGTGACCAAGCTTATTGCAGCCGGAGATATCCCTATTGACATGTTGATCGACCTACGCCCTTCAGACCTAGATCCTACAGCACCATCAGCACCGGTGGAACCAGCTGGCCAGTCTGAGGACCCATACTCTACTGCCGACACTGCCGGTAGTGCGTGAGATGTTTACCAACCCAGCCACACCCAGAGTTGAGGATGATGAGATTCAGTTGGATGAGATTGAGGGCGGTAACATTGTTGGGGACACAGAGATATCCAACGATCCATAGGGAGTTTTCTTCACTCTTTCCCCTCTTTTACTCTTATTTTGTTAAGCATTGGGGCAATGCTTATTTTTATTCGGGGGGGTGGGGTGGAGATTATTTGATCTTATTTGGTACATTCTGATACAATTGGCCTATAATAACTTGATATTATTTTCTTTCTCTTTCATATTCTGTGTATATTCTCTCTTTTTCTCTCATTATGTATATTCAGTAGTTTTTGTTTATTAGCTTCTTCATTTTTGTTTCTTTGTGAGTTATTAGTTAGGGTTAGTAACTTCTTTGTTTGATTTAGTAGCCTCTTTGTATGTTCTAGTAGATAATAAGCATTTGGTTTTCTTAATGCCATGGTTCTTTCCAAAGGTAGTTGTTGTGTGAACCGGGTGACTCATCCCAACGATGGATGGCGTGACAACCTTCTTAAGGGAATGAGTCTGGTTTTGGTGTTTAGGTAATAATAGTAGTAGTAATGAATAAAAAGACCTAATTAAGTCATGCTCGAAGAGTCAAACATGTTTCAATTGGTACCAGCACACTTAACTACGTGCTTATGGTTAGAAACAAGGTTTTTGAAAGAAATAGCTCTAGTTAGTGACGTTCTGACTCTTGTGTTAACTTTGGCAACCATCGACTGGTTTAATTGAACCATAGTGATTTTTAATCTTGAATGTGGTCGTTGTGGGCCCTCCTCGACTCTATCCTCTTTAACAATCAAGTTGCGTGAGGGGTGAGATGCTTTGTTGCTAGTCCAAGTACCTGTGCTGGAAGTTGGTCTCCCGAGATGAAACCCGACTCAAAAAGGATTAGCTCGAAGCACAAGGCAATAAAGTATGCGGAAGAACAAATGTGCGGTCCGCAGAAGAAACTATGGACCGCAGAATTCCATTTGCGGCCGCAAACAAAGAACGAAAATATAGCAGACATTTGCCCAAATTGCAGACCACACATGAATTGTGCGTCCGCAAAGCTAGGCTAAGAGTCGAAGATCATAGAGTAGGCAAAAACACCAAGTTCAGAGCCTCAGTAAATTACGGGCCGCACAAGAATTATGCGATCGCAGAAGAGTGCCTTGCGGTCGTAGTCCTAAATCTACAGACCGCAGAAGAATTTCCTTGCGTCCGCAGTTCAAAAATGTGCGACCGCAGAACAATGCCTCGCGGCCGCAGTTCAGAATTGTGTGACCGCAGAACTCTAGCTCCTGCCAGATGAAGAAATCTGCGGACCGCACATGGAATTGTGCGGCCGCAGAACCTCCCGGGGGGCATTTTTGTCCCAGATTATTAGCCTTATATAAATAGATGAGTTTCACAAAATTTGGTCAAGGTTGAACCTCTAAATTTGTTGTAGCCGTTTTTCTTTGCTATTTTAGGAAGTTTTACTTTGCTTTGGTGTATTTACAATAGATTTAATTATTTTTAGCTTCCATTATGAGTTTAATTAGTTATTCTTCTCTATTTTCTTCAAACTCAATTATGAGTAGCTAGATTTCTACTAGAGTTGTGACACAACCCTAGTATGTAAACCTTATGGGTATCTAATTTAGTGCTTGTTTATGATTGAGTGTTTATTATTTAGCTTAGTTCATGCTTTAATTGTGGATTTAATGGTTGCAAACATTAGTTCATGTCTATTTGACTTAGTCTCTACTTGAGAAATGGAGACTTAGTCTATGATAACTTAGCTAACAAAGAATTGGTTCAATTGAGAGATTGATTAACCCAATTAAAAGGTTCAACCTAGAGATAGTAATAACCCGACTTGAGCTCTTAGCAACTGTTTTGGGTGATACCTATTTGGTTTTGAAAAAGTCAAATTGGGCAAAACCACTCTCTGACCGAGAGGTACTAAATGGGTAAATTAGAGTTGATAGCTATAATACAACCCAATCAACGAAATAAACATTAAAGTTTTTATCCCGTTAGGCAAACACCTAGGTAATGGTCACAGCCCTAAGCTTTTTATCCATTTGAAAAAATCTTAAAAATAATTTTCTCTAGTCTTCTTCCTTTATTTTTCAATTAATAGAATAAAATTAGAAATAGAAAACAAATCTTTGTATAGAAGGGCAATCTAGATAATTCAATCACTCACAGTGAAATATATACTCCTAACCCCAACCTTAGCTCCCTGTGAATTCGACCCCAACTCTTAGTTGGGTTTCTATTATTGCAAACAACTATTTCATATCTCTTATGAGGTGTGTTTTGGACGTGATCAAGCAGCAACACAGCAAAAGACAGCCAACAACCAACAGACTTTCGAACTCAAGAAAATGAACCAGAATACCCAGCAAAACAGTTGAAACTAGCAACTACTAACTCCACAAAATGCTTACAAGACCCCTATGTTTTTCTTAAAAGTTTTGCACTTTAAGAATCAAACTCACAAAGCTTTCAGTTTTTTTTAGCTAACTTTGATTTTCAACTGATCATCTTTTGCTTTCTTTAGTTGTGTCTTTTTTTTAGAGTGTAGAGATTTTTCAATATGTATATCTAGTGTCTAAGTGAATGAGAGGAGACTCATTTAAGTAGGAAAATCAAGCACATTTGGACAGATTTTGGTTCACCAAAAAATTATCCAAAGGACTTACTTTTTTCACCAAATACTGTCCAAAGACTGTCCAAATAGGAGAAAGGATAGTCCTTTTCACTAAATTCAGACACAAGAGGAATAGTTATACTCTTAGCATGGTTCAAACAGTAAAATAAAATAACTAGACACTCTACTCAATTATCAACATAACTACCCTAAAGCATTTTTACAAAATGAGCACTAACAATGTGATTCAAACCAAACTAAGTTAGAAAAACACATAATTAGACTTAGAATTTGAACTCTTAATCAACCAAGGTAAACTCAAAACTTAATAACTAAAAATCAAACAAAGCAAATTTATTATCCAAACTAACTAATTGAAACCATCAACTTAGCATACCGCACACAAACTAATTATTTTATTAAATAGCTATGACTAATTTGAACACTTAACTAAATAAAATCTAATAACACTTAAGTAAACAGAACTTAAATCATATTAATAAGCTTAATCATCTCCTTAATTAATAAACAAATAGCTGCTACTCAAACTAATATACAAACGCCTACACGGAATGATTAAGACATATAATAATGATCAAAACAAGCAATCGATTAACTACTAACCGAGAAATATAAAATTAACCTAATACTAAGCCTAATCACATAAGCAAAAAAATAGAAACGGAAAAGGGAAAGTAGAAAATTACCACAATAGAGGGATTCAATGCTAACTTGACCAGTGAGGAGGTGTCGAGGACCTCGAACAATGGTTGCCCAGCCTTGGAACGCTCGTTTCATTTTGGTAGACGTTAAATTCAAAGAATATCGCGTCATACTAAAAGGAAACGGGTGCCCTTAGGTCGAAAGTATCTTAAAATAGAGGGCTAAGGTGGTTTAGGGGAAGCAATGGTGGTGGTGGCCGAGGTAGGCAGTGGGGAGGCTTTTCGGGATGAATCTATAGAGAAAATGTATATCTCTTTGAGATCTACACATTTATGTAGGTTTTGTGGGGGTGTAGTTACCGATTCGTCTTGAAATTGGAGAGGGAAGTAAGTAGAGACTATCTAGGATTTTGATTTCACGGAATTTAGAGGGGTTTTAGAAGATTTCGGGCTCGGATTGGGAGAGAGGATAAAGAGAGGAAGAGATTGGTGTAAGGTTTTTGGGGTTTGGATAACGTTTGGCTGGTAGTGGCGATTTCCGGCGGGCGGAGCCATCGTGAGGGGCGGCAGAGAGACAGGGAGTTTGAGAGAGTGAGGAGAAAGGAGAGAAAGAAAGGGAAAGGGGGGAAATATGGCGTATTTTCGGGCATTTAGGGGTTTAAATACCTGAGTGAGAGATTAATGTTGAGTCGCTGGATCATGGGAGCTTGAACAGCTGATATTGCATCTCAATAGCTTGGCCAAAACGACGTCGTTTTGGGTGTCTCTCAAACCAATGGTCTGGACCGGGTTTGGGCCGCTGATTTTGTCCAGCTTTGGGCCGATTTCGTCTTTAAAATGGAAAGCCCAGTCACTTAACCCCCTTTAACAAACTAATTAAATTAAAATCTATTTCTAAAAATCTACAAACACATACAAAATAATTATTTAAAATATTGTTTTTTGACAAGCCTTTTAAAATATTTTTTTTGTCATTTAAATTTGTTGACACTTCTTTTATTTTAATTTCAATTAACTGAGAAATTAGCAATGACCCCTTGTTAGATGGTCATTCCGATTTCCAATGATAACAAGAATAGAACTATAGTCCCTCCGTCTCATATTAATAGTTGTGGTTACTAAAAATAGTTGTCTCAAATTATTTGTCATTTTAGAAGTTTAAGACAAAATTCATTTTTTTTCTTTTTTACCCATAGTAATAATTATTTTTGAACATAGAGATAATACATAAATAAAATAAATATTCAATGATAAGAGATTTTATCTCAAAACATAAATAAAGATATAATAGTCTAATTAATTTCCTAATTAATATTTCTTAAGATACGTCCTGCCAGATAATATGAGATAGAGCGAGTATATATCAAATTAACCCCTAAAATAATGAGTTTCATTTCATCAAAAGCTAAAAGTTGTGATAGAGTACATTTAAGCTTCGGGTATGAAATAGCTTTTAATACGAAACATTTTATCCTCAAAGTGTGAGACATTCTTGGATCGAATTAATTGGACGCGAAACACAACACACGATTGGGAAACGACGTCAATGCGAGTCTATCACATAAGAAGTGTAGTTTTTTAGTGGAGTACTATTTTTTTCCATTTTGCAGTTGTTTCTTCCGCACCACGTGTAAGTTTTTGTGAGTTCACTTTCGCTGTCCAATTTTTCAATTTCTACCCTCCTCCATCCCACAAGAAAAGCTATTTAATTTCTTCACTTATCTTTGCATATGCCCTTGAAAAAAACTTATTCTTGTTTGAAAGGGAAAAAAAGAGAGCAAAGGACAGATGGGGGTCAAATCTTTGTGAACTGCAAAAATGAAAGTGATTTAAAAAAA
This sequence comes from Nicotiana tomentosiformis, assembly GCF_000390325.3. Classification (NCBI taxonomy): domain Eukaryota; kingdom Viridiplantae; phylum Streptophyta; class Magnoliopsida; order Solanales; family Solanaceae; genus Nicotiana; species Nicotiana tomentosiformis. Next base: position 14,682,465 of record NC_090813.1, on the reverse strand, counting down.
TTGATCATCTCAAATAAGTGACACAAGTAAACTCCAAACTAATGTTAAGGATAATAAATGAAACTAATAGTACCAACCAAATGGTCTGTTTTGCATAGTAGTTATGAAATTTTGAAAACCTTGTAGATGGAGACACGAATGGCTAAGCCCATATTCGACAAAGAATTGTGGGCTAACTTTTCTAGCAGCCCACAAAGTTGTTCAACAAGTATAGGCCACTTACTGAAAGGTCCAGTAACTTTCAGAATCCCAGTGACTCACCTAAGTTTGTTGGGTACACCACAAAAACACGAATCTCCTTTTCGTTTTCATGCAAAAGGTTGTTCTTTTTTTTGCTTACATATTTTGAAATTTTAAAAGATTTTAGTCAACAAAGAGGAAAAAATGGGAATTTACGATATAGACAGGCAAGTTAAATAGTTCGAATCCAAATGGAGAAAACACGTCACCAGCTTATTTCCTTTAAGGGACAGGGATTTCCACTTTGCACGAGTAATTAAGGTATTAAGAGCGATATAAAATTTGATGAAAGATTTTTTTTTTAAAAAAATTATTTTTTTCGAAATCAGCGTTTATTCATAAATTTTTTAATTTTCACTTAGAATATGCATTTTGAAAATTTTTATTTAAATCACTCACAAAACTTTAAAAACAACCCAAACTGAAATTTATGTCCAAACATAACTCTAAATTTCACATATTATTTTTACTTGAAAATTTTTTTCACCATTTTTTCGAATTTTATAATTTTTATGTCCAAACGCCTACTAAGTATCAAATATGCAAGTGATACTACAAGTATAATGTCAATGAAAGTTTTGGAGCAACAGTAATTAAAGTTATCTTCACGTGACCATAAGTTATGAATTCAAGCCGTAAAAACATGCATTAATACTTGCACTAGGGATAGACTTTATACGTAATCTATACGAATTTGAATTGATCGGACGAATAGATTAGGAATATAGATGTCTAAAACAAAAGACAAAAACAATCTTTCTTGTTGAAACGACTTTCAGTAACACTGTTCAACAAGGCAACTGAAACTTCCCATTCACTTAAAATGACAGCTAAAGAAAGTAAAGCCAGAGAAAATATCAATAGAGCTATATCATCACGTGGCAAGCAGCCTTGTATAAAAGTCAAGAACAGTACACCAACAGATGCTTAAATTAATTTCTTTTTCCAAATGCAGATTGTCCAAAGAAAGAAAGCTCCAAAGTTGTAGAAGCATATTCCAAATTCTGGAATATTCAAATTAAGAAAGAAACAAGATAAAAACAAATCTTGTCTTGACGACACCATAAATATATCTCTAATTAGGCATATATGTAAGAATATACTTTCCATCTTAAATAAACTACTACTAGAAAATTTGAGATGAAAATTTTGAAAAGAACTATATATACACACATACACAATCTTCGTATAATGTCTCATTTTTCACTTGAACAAATTAAATCCATGCAAAATAAAGGGAAAATAAATAGAAAAATAAGAAAAAGACAAAGGATAGTTGAAAAATAAGAATATTATATTTGTTATAAAACAATAAAAGAAGAAGAAAATTGCAGAGAAAAGTAGGGAGAGAAAATTCTTATTGATTTGGGATGATTTACAATTGTTTACCCTAAAATTCGAGTAACAATTAAACTTATTTAGTGGTTTTAAGGATACATGATTTAATCCAATACCAATTGGCAAACAAGGAATTGAATAGATAATCTGAATAGTAAAATAAATCAAATCAGTGTTCTAGCAACGCTTTCGACCTCGATTCGAGATGGTCTCGAGGTTGGGTAAGAAGAACAGTAAAGAACAGAAGATAAACAATAATGAACAGTAATGGATAGTAAGTAAAATAGAGAGTAGCGTTTTTGTATATCTTTATCAGTGAATCAATGCCCCTTACAAATGAATGGGGTCCCTCTTTATATAGTAGAGGAATCATAAATAAGGTACAATTCTAATAACGAAAACAAATCCCATGATTGGCGTCAATAACCGCTTGATTCGATCTGTTCAAGGATTTTCGCCGAGATCTTCGGTCGGTTGCTAATATCTCGTCATTCCGTTATTATGCCCTACTCGAAGTCGGTAATGCTCGGTCTTGATTTTCATGCTTCATACTCTGCCATTGAGCCCGAGCCTAGTCTATTACGAGCTTACTCTCGAGGCAACTCCTCGTACCTACGAAATCTGACATGTCCAATTTTGACCGTATACAGATAGTCCCCGCGTTTCTTAGAATAAAATGATAAGAAACAGTTTGAGCATTGATTTTCCGAAGCCTCGATCATGACATCGTCCTCATGACATAAGTGACGGATGTGATTGAAACGTCCTGTCGGTTCAATTTCCCAAATCATTAATGCCTGTCAGTTAGCGATCGGCCACTAGCGCCACCGAACCGTCACCGTGAGCTTATAAATACTCGCTCCTTCATTGAATCAAACTTTACTCTTGCTCTAATCAAACCTCTAAGTCTTCTCACTCTTTTCGTCTATTCCTTTTCACCGCCTGTAGAGCCATCTTCGTTATCACTGAAACCACCAGTTTTACATCTTCCTTCGCTCTTCCTTACTTATACAAATGGCGAAAACCTCAAAGACCGTACCGCAGAAGGAGAAGGCTTCTTGCTCTTCTTCCCGATCGTCCGGCGACAAGGCGTCGGTGGAGCCGCTTCCCCACGAGTATGTTCCCGGCCCGTGTACTCTAAAATATGACTTCAAGGTCGAAAACCCTTCATCGATCCCGGGCCGATGTGAGCATGTGTCGATGTACATGTGCTCTATAACAAAGAGCCACCTTGAGGTCATGAAGAGGGACTGCAACTGGGGTCCCGAGGTCGTGGTGCAAATTTCTGCTCCCGAAATGAGCAGCACTGCTTATGTGGAGGGGTTCCTAAGTGTTTACACTTACCCCTTCACATTGGGTCCCCTCGACCTAGTGATTATTGATCTTTGTAAAAGACATCAGGTCACCCTCGGCCAAATCTACCCCTCTCTATGGCGTATAGTAATTATGATGCGCTTCTTCTTTAGCAATGCTGAGGGGCTAGAGTTTACTCTAAATCACCTCATGCGGTTGTACCGGCCTCGAATCTATCGAGGACTAATTAGGCTCCAACGCCGGCAATGAAGGCCTTGATCTCGAGCATCGACGAGGACAAGGATCGGGGTTAGATAAGCCGTTTTATACGGGTAAGGACCTGTGACATTATCCCCGAAGAAAAGATGTCGTTCCCTGAGGAGTGGAACTTTGATCGTAAGTGATCTTTTAAACTTTTTTCTTCGTACCTTCTTCGACTTCGCCTAATATCCCCTTTCGACATGCAGTTGTTCCTTGGATGCCTCAAGCGGTACCCGACCTCGAAGATTGGGTTCGAAAGTTAGCCTCGACTTCCACTTATGCCGAACGCGCATGGCGTGATTTGGCAAAGGGAAGGTAGGAGGCCAAGAATCACAGTAAGGATATCCTTTTTCATGTTTTGAAACACTTTTTATGCTTCATTCGTCACTAATTTTCTTTCATGCACGCCTGACCAAGGATGCCATTTTGAGGCGTTCAAGTGGTGAGGAAGAAACCAAGTCCTCGGTTTCGAAGCCAGGGGAAGACAAGAAGAGGAAAACTGCCTCGCAGTCCGAGGACCCCAAGCCCAAACCTCGAAGGGTGAGGAGAAAAGTAATCGCTATCACGATGAACTCGGTCCAAAAACTAAGAGACGAAGAAGAAGAAGAAGAGGAAAATGCCTCGGCACTGACGGTTCGACCTAGGAAAGCCTTCAAGGTCACCAAACCTTCTGAGTCGACGGAGGCTGCTAAAATCAAGCCTTGTGTCGAGGAGGCTTCCAAAACGAAATCGGGTGAGGATCCCGAATTACCAAAGGTCGAGATCGTTTCTCGGCCATCTGCAGCTACACCGGACGGGGCCAGTTCTGAGACCCCGAAGATCGATCAGAGCGTCCCGAGCGACTTGCTCAGAACCATAACAGCAGGTCACTTGCCTTCTTTTCCGATTTTTTCTAAGAAGGCACTAAGGGAAGCTCAAGAGTTAAAGACCCCTGATATAGGTGGAGGCTCTAGTATAGGGGATCCCTTTCGGGATTGCTTTACTGGAGTCGATGATGCCTCTGATATCAATGACGCTTCTATTCTTTTAGAAGAGGCCCAACGTCTCTTATCTCGGGTAAGAATCTATTTATTGCACTTCTTTTCTTTACTCTTTTTTTCTAAATCTAACTTGTGTTTTCCCTTTTTGTGTAGGCCTTTGCCAAGTTTCGAGCTGACCTCAGCCAGTGTGAAATCGAGATCCAAAAGGTCTCGGAGGATAGGAACGCTCTGAAGTTTCTTTGTGGCCAAAAAGACGAAATTATAAAGGACCTTCAAGCAGATTTGGCCAAGGCTCGTGAGGAAGAGGTCGAGCTAGATAAGCAGGTGAGCATCCTTTTGATAAAGTATGGACTCGACCCAACTGTGGAGGCTAATACTTCATTATCTCAGCTGCAGCAAAAGGTTGAAAGGATCGAGTTGCTTTGGGGAGAAGTCGATCAGGTCAAGGCCGATTGTGATCGGTGGAAGGAGAATATGGATCGCCTGGCTGCAGAAAAGGAAACTACCTTGGCCAAACTGTCATCAGTCGAGGTTCAACTTCAGGGCGTCAAAGAGAAAAGTTCATCCCAATCTAAGAGGATCAAGGAGCTCAAAACCGGGTTTGCTGAGGCCAAGGCGGAGATCGAGAAGACAAAAGTCATGGCGGACAAGTCCATTGCCATGTACCGAGCCGATGTTGAGTCTGCTCAAATGCAGCTAAGGGAGGCTTCTAACCGAAAGCAATGGATCGTTGACTTGGTAAAGTGTCAATTCCGGAGGGAAACCCTCGAGGAAATCCATACTCGAGGTTTTCACCTCTCCGGGGAGATAGCCCGAGCCAAAGTGCTTGAGGCTGAAGCCAGGTAGCCTGCCTCCTTCGATGACGAAGACGATGATGAAGAAGGCACTCGAGATGGATCCGATGAGGGGCCTGAAAGATAAGTTGCTCTCGAAGAAGAGGTTGAAATTGGTCGTAGTTAGGACTTAGTTTCCCTATTTGTAAGACCTTGATCGGTCTCTTGTACATAACCTTTTTTACCAATATATAACAGAAAAACTTCGTTTGAATATCTTTTCAGTTTTACGTTCAAACGTGTTTTGTTCTTTTGCCTTGTGAAAATTTTGTTGTTGCATCCTCTGTCATCAAGTGAACACTAGTTCGAACTTAGAACAAAACCCCTAGGTTTTTTAGACACGCAAAGGCGAGTCCCCGAGTTCAATAATATATTCGAGATTTTGGATGGCTTGATCGATGCCATGACTGCACTGTTTTTGTACCTAAGTTCAAGTATGTTTCGAACTTAGAATAGAATAAACCCTTAGATGTTTTTATCAAATAATGGGTAATTTTCGAACTTGCAGTAATAGTGGAACCCTTAGGTCCGAGTTGAGTGAAAATAAAGTCTCGAACTCTAAATGTATTGGCCCTTAGGATCTCTTAGGTTGGGCCCATATAGCCTTTAAAAGACGGCTATTATTTCCCCTTTAGTCTTAAAAGACAAAGTCTGATGTCGGTTGAAACCCTTTTGCTTTTTGTGCCTTAGCCCATTTGTGTTAAAGATAATTTGATACCTCTTAAGGTTTTTCGAGGGCTGATTTTATCAAAGCCCTTTTGATTATTTGCTGAGGGTAGCCTTTTTTAACCGGTTTTTTAGAGAATTTGAAGGCCTATCATTATTGCGGAATTCAAATATCTTCGAGCTGCGTTATTTAGGTCGTAGCCTTTAGTTTGTCCGTAGACTTTAGTTTGTCTGTAGCCTTTGGGTTTGCCTCTTGGGCTTATTTCCCAATAGCATTTCGAACTTGTTTGAAATGTCAGTCCCCGAGAATGGTGGCCTTGGACTATAGATCGAGGGATGCCTTTTTAAGGTCTTATGAATTTGTGTTTAGATAACTCGAATATGCCTATCATCGATGGTAGTCCCCGAGTGTATATTTGTACTTTGGCTCTTGAGCCATTTCTCGCAATATCATAAGCAAGAGGTTTTTATAGTAGATAATTTTCTTCAAGACACAAAATGTTTAAATGACGAGAGAATGCTTCTTTGAATAGTTTATACAAGCGCACATGTTTTTCCATCGGGGCTCGACTAATTTATATGGACACGGTTCACTTGACCGTTTGGTCCATTACAAAGCTTCCCTATTGAGGCCCTTTGACATGAAGTACTATTCTCTAGAATATATCATCCGAGGGTGATGCTCTCCAGTATTCGAGGGTGATTGCAAAGAAGCCTTAGATACTATTGAATTGTCCTCAGGTAGCACATAATTGTTGCCTTGTTAAAAACCTCGCCGGAAAAAACCCAGTTGGGATAAAAACCGATCTAAGAAAAAAAGAGTGCAACGCGTACTTTAAAACCTGAGGTCTCGATGTCTTTGGTCGAACTCCTGCAATGAGTTAGCGTTGAATATATATAAACTAAATAAGGGAGAAAGTCATACCTTAACAATAATATCGTTTGAGAAGTGATATGTTCCAGTTGTTTGGTAATGGTTCGTCGTCCATTGTTCCAAGTTTATAAGACCCTTTTCCGACTATATCGAGGACTTGATAGGGTCCTTCCCAATTCGGGCCAAACTTCCCTTCATTAGAATCTCGAGTGTTGATGGTGACCTTCCTTAGGACTAAGTTCCCGATCCTGAAGTGGCGAAGGTTGGTTCTTCTATTGTAGTACCTTTCAATTCGTTGCTTTTGTGCAGCCATTCGAACAAGTGTCGTTTCTCATTTTTCATCTAATAATTCGAGGCTAGTATTTATAGCCTCGTGGTTCGATTCCTCTGATGTATGTTGAAACCTTGCGTTGGATTCTCTGACTTCGACTGGAATTAAGTTTTCGGAGCCATACACTAAGGAAAACGGAGTTGCCCCTGTATTGGACTTCGATGTTGTTCGATTTACCCAAAGAACTTCGGGCAGAATTTCTCTCCATTTCCCTTTAGCTTCGTTCAAACGTTTCTTCAGGTTTTGGATGATAGTCTTGTTCATCGATTCGGCCTGTCCGTTCCCACTAGGGTGATAAAGTGTTGACAATATCCTTTTTATTTTATGGTCTTCGATAAATTTCGTCACTTTACTGCCGATAAATTGCTTACCATTGTAGTATACTATTTCTTCGGGTATCCCAAATCAACACACGATGTGATCCCAGATAAAGTCTATAACCTTTTTTTCTCTCACTTTCTTGAACGCATGTGCTTCAACCCATTTAGAGAAATAGTCAGTCATAAATAAAATGAACTTAGCTTTACCTGGGGTCAATGGAAGGGGGTCGACGATATCCATCCCCCATTTCATGAATGGCCATGAGGATAGGACTGAATGAAGTTGTTCTCCAGACTGATGGATCATCGGTGCAAACCTTTGACATTTATCATATTTTCGAACAAACTCCTTAGTATTTTTTTTTCAAGTTATCCCATTAGTATCCTGCTCTAATAATTTTGTAAATCAGTGATTCGACGCCGGAGTGGTTCCACAAGTGCCTTCATGGACCTCTCGTAAAACATAATCGGTGCCTCCTGGTCTTAAGAACACTGCCAATGGTCCATCGAATGTTCTTCTGTATAATGTTCCATCTTCAGCCAATGTGAATCGAGAAACTTTGGTTCGTAAGGTCCTCGACTCTTTAGGGTCCGATGGGAGCTTTCCATTCTTCAAATATTCAATATATTTATTCCTCCAATCCCAGGTTAAGCTTGTAGAGTTTGCTTCGACATGACCTTCCTCGATCACGGATCTCGAGAGTTGAACGATAGTCCTCGAGCTAATCTCATCTTCCTCGACCGACGACCCCAAGTTTCCAAGCGCATCGGCCTCACTGTTTTGTTCTCGAGGTACATGCTATAAAGTCCATTCCTTGAAATGGTGCAGAGTTACCTGCAGCTTGTCAAAATACCTTTGCATTCTATCCTCTCGAACTTCGAAGGTTTTGTTTACTTGGTTCATCACCAGTAAAGAGTCACACTTGGCTTCAATGACTTCTTCCCCTAGGCTTTTAGCTAGCTCGAGACCTGCAACCATGGCCTTGTACTCGGCCTCATTGTTAGTCAACCTAGACGTTTTGATATATTGCCTAATAGTGCTACCCGTGGGAAACTTCAAAACGATGCCTAGCTCGAACCCCTTCACATTTGAAGAACCGTCTGTGAAAAGGGTTCATACCCTCGATGACGTACCCGATTTTAATAAGAGTTCCTTTTTAACTTCGGGTATGAGGGTTGGCGTGAAATCAGCCATGAAGTCCGCTAAAATTTGAGATTTGATGGCCGTCTGGGGTTGATATTCGATGTCGTACCCACTGAGTTTGATAGCCCATTTGACCAATCGGCCCGACAGTTCGGGTTTGTGCAAAATATTACGAAGTGGGTAAGTGGTTAATACGCATACGGGGTGACATTGAAAGTATGGTCTTAACTTTCTAGAGGCGCTTATCAGTGCAAGTGCCAATTTTTCTAAGTGTAGATACCTAGTTTCTAATTCTCCTAAGGTTCGACATACATAATAAACGGGAAATTGCATACCTTGCTCTTCCCGAACTAGGACACCATTTACCGCGATTTCTGGCACTGCCAAGTATAAGTAAAGTTTTTTATCTGCCTTTGGAGCGTGAAGTAGTGGTGGGATCGATAGGTATCGCTTCAACTCTTCCAATGCATGTTGGCATTCCGGGGTCCATGCGAAATCGCTCTTCTTTTTTAGTAAAGAGAAAAATATGTGGCTTCGATCTGATGACCTCGAAATGAATCAGCCTAAGACAGCTATCTGTCCAATTATCCTCTGTACGGATTTTACACTATCCACGACGGCGATGTCTTCAATGGCCTTGATTTTATCGGGGTTGATCTCGATACCCTGATTTGATACCATGAAGCCAAGGAACTTGCCCGAACCAACCCCGAAAGCATATTTCTCGGGGTTGAGATTCATGTTGTATTTCCTTAAAATCTCGAACGTTTCTTGCAAATGAGCCAAATGGTCCTCTACGCGCAGGGGCTTAACTAGCATGCCATCAATATAAACCTCCATTGATTTACCTATTTATTCTTTGAACATTTTATTCACTAGGCGTTGGTAAGTAGCTCCTACATGTTTTAGCCTGAATGGCATTACATTATAACAATATGTTCCATACTTGGTGATAAATGAATTCTTTTCTTGGTCTTTCGGGTTCATTTGGATTTGATTGTACCCGGAATAGGCATCGAGAAAAGTAAGGATCTCGTGGCCGGCCGTGGCATCGATCATGCGATCGATGTTAGGCAGTGGAAAAGAATCTTTGGGGCACGCCTTGTTTATATCCTTATAATCTACACACATTCTAAGTTTGTCCCTTTTTTAGGGATTACAACTATATTGGCTAACCATTCAAGATATTTTACTTCCCGAATGGATCCTATTTTGAGAAGTTTAGTTACCTCGTCCTTTATGAATGTGTGCTTCACTTTCGGACCGGGGTCTTCTCTTATGCTTCACCAGTTTGAATCTAGGGTCCAGGGTTAGCCGATGTGTCGTTACCTCCGGTGGAATCCTTGTCATGTCTAAATGGGACCAAGAAAAATAATCTATGTTATCAACAAGAAATGAATAAGTTTTTTCCTGAGTTCGGGGGTTAATCCCGTTCCCAGGTGTACCTTTCGCTCGGGCAGGTACTCGATCAATATAACATGTTCCAGCTCTTCGACCATTTATTTGGTGGCGTCAGTATCTTCGGGAACAACAAAAGTTCGAGGGGTCAGAAAATCCTCCTAATTCGGTCGAGGCTGGTAGCTGTGATTGCTATTTGACTTCATGTTTATCTTTGATGCTCGACCTTTCCGAGGTTGATAGTATCGATATCGGGGTCACCTCATCGACCGCAAACATTTCCTTTGCAGCATTCTACTCCCCGTATACTATTTTTACACCGTCCAACGTCGGGAATTTTATCATTTGGTGGAGACTCGAAGGGACTGCCCTCATATTGTGGATCCAAGGCCTTCCGAGCAGGGAATTGTACCTCATGTCGCCCTCGATTACGTGGAACTTGGTATGTTGAATAGTTCTGACCACGTTAACTGGTAGAATAATCTCCCCTTTAGTTGTTTCACTGGCCATATTGAAGCCATTTACGACTCGAGCTGTGGGTACAATTTGACTTTATAGGCCGAGCTGCTCCACGACCCTCGATCGGATGATATTTTCATAGCTACCTGGATCCACTAAAATACACTTAACTTGTACTTTATTTAATAAGATAGCAATTACTAGAGCATCATTATGGGGCTGAGAAATGCCTTATGTTTCTTCGTTGTTGAATGATAAAGTGCCTTTGGGCACATAATCTCGGGTTCATTTTTCCCTAGTGATTGATACCTTAGTGCGTTTGAGTATGGGTCCCTATGGGATGTCGACCCCACCAACGATCATATGAATGACATGTTGGGGTTCCTCCTGTTCATTTTTCCTGTTGGCGTCCCTTTCTCTGAAATAATTCTTGGCTCGATCGTTGGGGAACTCTCGAAGGTGTCCCTCATTGAATTAGATGGGCTACCTCCTCCCTTAATTGCCTACAATCCTCGGTTTTGTGACCATGCGTGCCATGATACTTGCACATCAAATTTGGGTTTCTTTGGGAATGATCGGTTTGTATGGGTTTGGGCCACCTAGTATCTCTAATCCTTCCGATTGCCGAAACAATGCCCGATGCATCGATGCTAAAGTTATATTCTGATAACCGAGGTGCCTCTATGGGATCGGCATACTTGTCGAAACCACTTTTGCTCATAAGTCCCAGAGAATTCTGTCCTCAATCACTTCTTCGATCGTTCCGAGCGAAATTACATCCTAAACCATTGTTCCTACAATCTGCGGTATATGGTTGATATCGATCCCTATTCGACCTTGGCTCCCTGTCGACGTCCCTCTGGTTTTTAATTGTCGACCTGTTTGGATATACTTAACCGGAAGGGGCACCTAATTGGTCGTCCTCGACCCTGATCTTCTACTGATATCGATTGTGTACATCTGCCCAAGTTATAGCTGAATACTCGATCAAATTTTGTTTCAACTGTCGTGATGCTATCGAACTCCATTCGTTCAACCGTGTGGTGAAAGGTTGAACGGCCCAATCATCTGTGACCGGTGGCAACTCTATGTGTTCCATTTGAAATCGGGACACGAACTCCCTTAGCATTTCATTATCCCTTTGGCTTACCTTGAAAAGGTATGATTTTCTCGTTGCGACCTTTATGGCCCCAGCATGTGCCTTTACGAAAGAATCTGCTAACATGGCAAATGAATCGATGGAATTTGGTGGCAGGTCGTGATACCAAATCATTTCTCCCTTCAAAAGGGTCTCTTCGAATTTTTTCAACCGCACGGATTCGATCTCATCATCCTATAAATTATTACCCTTGATGGTGCATGTATATGAAGTAACATGCTCGTTGGGATCAGTAGTCCCATTGTATTTGGGTATGGATGGCATACAAAACTTCTTTAGAATAGGCTTCGTAGCCGTACTTGGAGGAAATGACTTTTGTACAAACTTCTTCGAATCCATCCCTCTCAAGATTGGCGGTGTCTCTGGTATCTGATCAACTCGAGAGTTGTATGTCTCCATTTTTTTATAGCTGCCTTCGATTCTCTTCTCCCCTGATTTAATTCTTTTGGTGAGTTCCTCAAGTATTTTCATTATTGCAGGATTAGTCTCTGATTTGTTACCACTCGACCTTTCCGGTACTGGCTCGATACGGTAAGTAATTTCCGGCTCGACCCTATTCGGAGTTCTATGTTGATTTTGTAACTGAGCAATAGCGGCTTCCTGAGCCAGAAGCATCTCTAATATCAATTGGAGACTGACTCCTTCGTCTCATCTGCCCTGTGTTCCTTGGTCACTAGATCGGCCTTCTCTGCGTACACTCTCATCGAGATCTACGCCTAGGTCCGCGTTTAGACCAACGTGCGAACTGACATTGACTAGGTTGGAAACCGGTACTACCCCGAGATTAACCTGTGGCACCTGGATTCCTAAAGCAGTCATGAGGCCCCCGTCTGGCGAGGAAGAGACTTCGGCCCTGGTTTCGAAACCGTCTAAGGACAATAAGAGAAAAAGGGCCTCGGCTTTCGAGGATCCAGAACTTAAGACAAGGACGGCTCGTAAGCCGAGAAAGAACACCATCCCTCTGACTGAAGAATTTGTTCGGCGTCTAAGGGATGAAGACGAAGAAGAAGGAAACGATGGGTCCATACTAGTGGCCCGAGTGAAGAAAACCATTGATTCCCCAAAGACAACTGGATCGATAGTGGTTGACGAGGTTCCACCTCGAACTGAGGGGATACCGGAGAAGGACTTGGGCAAAGTCCCCGAGTCATTGGAGGCCGAGGATGTCTCCCACCGAAGTGAACAAATGGTGGGTATATCTGAAGGGACAAGCCCTGAAGCTCTTCGAACATAGAAGAATGCCCCAAGTGACTCACTTGGGGAAATAGTAATCGGAGTCTCGCCCACTCTCCCTGCTTTTTCCGAAGGGGCGATTCGAGAAGCCCGAGCTTTGGGGACCCTCAAGGTAGATGGAGCTCATGAGGGAGAGGATCCTTTCAGTGATTTGTTTACAGGTATCGAGGATGTTGTCATCCCGAGTGACGCATCGGGTCTTATCTTCGAGGCTCAACGAGCCCTGAATCGGGTAAGTCTTGATTCCCTTTGTTGATGTCATATTCTTCCATTTTCTGCCTAACTTTTTCTCTTTTCATATAGGCTTTAGCTCTTCATCAGGAGGCATTTTCCAAGTCTCGGGCAGAGCTGAGCCGATGTGAGGCTGACTTCTGAGGGCTTTCGGAGGAAAGAAAGGCCCCCAAACTTCTTAGTGGGCAGAAAGAAGAAGAGATCAAAGATATTCGAGCCGAGTTGGCTAAGGCTCACCAAGAAAGACAGATTTGATCAAGCAGGTAATGAAAATCTTAAAAACTCACGGGCTTGATTCGGGAACGGTGGCTAACATTTCAATCTCACAGCTACAACAGAAGATCGAGAGGATCGAGCAGTTCCGTGAGGAGGTCTACACGATAAAGGCGGAGTCCTTGGGGTGGAAAGAAGGTATGGGACCACTTTGCTGCAGAAAAGGAGACTGCTCGAGCCCAATTATCATCGGTCGAAAGTTAACTTCAAGTCATGAAGGATAATAGCTCGACTCAAGCAAGGAAAATAGAGGAGCTCGAGGCTCGGTTGACTTCTGAACTTGCCAAGGCCAAATCTGAAGCTGAAAAGGCAAAGGCCGAGGCGGATGCAATTGTGGCCGTCTATCGGGTTGATGCTGAAGCCACTCAAGTCCAAGCGAGAGAGGCATCCGAGTCCGCTCAAACTCGAGCATATTGGATTGCTTAACTCATCAAATGGCAATCTCGGAAGGAAACCCTCGACGAGATTCATGCTCGAGGTTTTGATCTTACCAACGAGATAGCAAAGGATAGAGAGCATGAAGCCGAAGATGGAGCGTTGGCCACCTCCGATGACGACGATGATGATGATGATGGCAGCAAGAGCGGGTCCGAGAATGGAGAGGACCTCGGATAGAAGAAGCTGCCCCCGGAGGAGATCAGGAACCTTAGGATTTTTCACTTTTGATCTTTTGTATAGGATCCTGATCGAACCTTGTAAATATTCATATATATAAAGATCTCTTTCCTTTCCGACTCGTCTTTATTTCCTTTATGCCTTATGAAAGTTTTGTTCATAAGTTCGAGGCTTAGGTATTTTGATCGAAACTGAACTAGTGTAGCTTTTATAATCGAGTGAGTACTTGCTCGAACTCGGAATAGGGTGACCCTTTGTCACGACCCAAATTATCCCTCCGTAAGGGGTCGTGATGGCACCTAGTCTTTACGACTAGGTAAGCCTAATATTTCGAAAAATATAAATAAAACACAACATTTTAAAGATAAACAACATATTATAAATAGCCAAGAGTAGCACCACTCGGCATATACAAAATAGCTTCCCAAGACCCGGAATATCACTAAGTCATAAGCTGTTATAATCTATGTAGCTCTATACAAAAGTCTGAAGATAATAAGGAAAGTCTCTAGACGAGGGAGTAGAAGGGGACTCCGAAGATCTACGGACGCAAGCATAAATACCTTGAAGTTTCCTAGAATCAGCAACACGCACTAACACCAAAGCTGATAGCTCGTACCTGGATGTGCACACGAAAACATGTACGGGAAAGGGTACGAGTACACCACAATAGTACCCAGTGAGTGCCAAACCTAACCTCGGTCGAGTAGTGACGAGGTCAGGTCAAGGCCCTACCAGATTAAATATAATAAATTAAACAGTAAAAGATATAAGTAGAATTTACGGTAACACAGTTAAAGAAATTCTCAAAAATTTAACAGTTAAGGGAGCCCTCGGCTCAAAATAAGGTAAAAATAGTGGGAAATCTCTCGGTATACCGTCCCGTAGTTTCAAATGAATATGCAGTACAGTGGGATCTCCCGGAATACGTCTGTAATCCCAAAGTAAATATGCAGTGTTAGGGGATCTCCCGAAATACGTCTGTAGTCCCAAAGTAAATATGCAGTAATGGGGGATCTTCCGGAATACGTCCGTAGTCCCAAAGTAAATATATAGTGTTGGGGGATCTCCCGGAATACGTCCGTAGTCCCAAAGTAAATATGCAGTGCTGGGGGATCTCCCGGAATACGTCCGTAGTCCCAAAGTAAATATGCAACGCAAGATGAAATGACAGGTATGACATCGAGTTATACAGTTTATACTAGACACAGATAAAGCAAATAAGGACTTAACTAAACATGACGTACATAATGTCAATTAGGCAGTTAAAACACGTAAGCATATTTTTCTAGTCTAAACTACACAATTAAACATATTAGTACAACTTAATAAGAGAAGCAATTTATGATTTAAAAAGGTAAAACAGGATTTTGTTTTTTGCAATAATAGCCCGTATACGTACTCGTCACCTCACGTACACGGTGCCCACACACCAAATAATATCAAGATATCCTAAGGGGGGAGTCCCCAATACAAGGTTAGGCAAGCCACTTACCTCGAGCCGCTCAAATCAACCTGATTTCACGTTCTTTCCACGAGTATCCAACTCCAAATGGCCCGAATCTATTCAAAACAGTACAATACCATCAATACGCGCTAATGGAATGAATCCCATAAGAAAAATACAAAATTAGGCCAAAATCCGAAATTGGCTCAAACCCGGCCCCCGGGCCCACGTCTCAAAACCTGATAAAATTCACGAAACTAGAAAGCTCATTCATACACGAGTCTAACCATATCAAATTTACTAAAATCCGACACCAAATGGTCCTCCAATTCACAATTCAAACTTCCAAATCCCTAGCCTCCAACTTCTAATTTCCACCTTAAATGCACATTAACTAGGTGGGAAAATACATGGAAAGGCAAGATTATTGACCAAAAATAATCACAAGGAACTTACCTCAAGAAATGCCTCGAAAATGCTCTCAAAAATCACCCTAACCCGAGTTTGCAAAGCCAAAAAAGTGAGAAAAATCGCGAAGCCCTTCGGTTTTAATCACTGCCCAGGTATTTCCGCACCTGCGGAACCTGGGCTCGCACTTGCGGGTGCGCTTGTGCGGAAAACGTGCGCATCTGTGCCACTTACTTTCCCCTTCTGCCTTCGTACCTGCGCATTTGTGGGCATCGCAGATGCGGAACTTCCTCTCACCTGCGACCCCAGGCCAACTCTCGACTTTCTCGCATCTGCGCCTGCAAGCCTCGCTTTTGCGAGGCCGCACCTGCGGACTCCCCACCGTAGGTGCGAAAACACCAGAACCAGAAAAAAACCGGGAATTCCTCTAAGTCCAAGCTTTCACCCGTTAAGCATCTGAAACACACCCGAGGCCCCCGGGATCTCAACCAAACATGCCAACCAATCCCAAAACACCATACGAACTTAGTCGAGCCTTCAAACCACATCGAACAATACCAAAATCATGAATTAAGCACGGATTCAAGCCTAAGAATTTAAAATTTTCCAAATTCTACAAACGATGCCGAACCACATCAATTCTAGTCCGAATGACCTCAGATTTTACACACATGTCACAAATGATACTACGAACCTACAGCCACTTTTAGAATTCCATTACGAGCTAGATATCAAAATTTCCACTATTGACCGAAATCGCCGAAAAACTAACTTTCGTCAATTCAAGCCTAAATCTACTACAAACCTCCAAAACACATTCTGGACGCACTCCTAACCCCAAAATCACTCAACGGAGCTAACGGGGTTGACGAAATTCCATTCCGGATCTGCCTTCACACAGTTTTGACTACAGTCTAAACTCTAAGGCTTAAACTCACAACTAGGGACTAAGTGTCCCAAAACTCCCCGAATTCCATAACCAAACACTCCGGCAAATCCCAAAAGTAAAAACAAATATGGGGAAAGCAGATATTAGGGGATCAGGGCTCAAATCCTCAAAACGACCGGTCGGGTCGTTACACCCTTTAGTTTTAATTGAATGAGAATGATTTCTTCGAACTCAAAAATAAACTGGCCATTTAGGCTCTTGAATTAGGCTGATATGGCCATGGCAAAAAGAATGGCTTTCTCCCCTTTTCGGCTTGAAAATTTTATCGTTTAATCATATAAATTCTGTTGTTCCTTAACACGAAATAAAGGATTTGCTCGAGAGTTCGAACGGTTCCGTACCCATTAGGATTTTCAAGGGTCGATGTTATCGAGACCCTTTGTTTCGTAATGCCTTAGCATAAAAGAAAGGATTTGTTCGAGAGTTCGAATGCCTTTGTATCCATTAGGGTTTTCGAGGGTCAATATTATTGAGACCCTTAGAATTTTAGTCGAGTGTAGCCTTTTCAACCGGTTTGTGAAAATATTCAAATGTATGTTTAATAACGAAAATCGGACGTCTCCGAACCATGTTGATTTAGCCGTAGCCTTTAACTTGGGATTCGCCTTTTGGGCTTGTTTACCTATTATACTTAGAACTTGTTCCAAGTATTAGTCCCCGAGTGGGGTGGTCGTGGCTTATAAAATCTAGGATTGCCTTTTTAAGGTCTTACGATCTCGAGGTTTAGTGAATTGATCGTGTCGATTTTTTGGACGACAATCCCCGAGTATCGGGTAAATTATTTGAACTTTAGTTGTGATCATCCCTTGAGCCAGTTTTCACCATAGATCATGTATGAAATTGAAAAGTATAAATTTTTCTTAAGCATGAAGCATCTGGTAAGGAGAAAATACTTCTTCCAATAGATTATACATGCGTACATGTTTTACCATTTAGGGTTTGAGTAATCTACACAGACACGACTCATTTGACTGTTTGGTCCTCTACAAAATTTACCTATCGAGACCCTATCGACACGAAGTATTTTCCTTGTAACTATTCGAGGGTGATGCCCCCAGTATTCAAGGTTGATTGTAAAAGAGCCTCATAAACTGTTGAATTGCTCTAAGTTAGCACGAACAATGGTTGCCTCGTTAAAATCCTTGCCAGAAAAACCCATCTGGGACAAAAATCGGTCGAAGGAAAAAAGAGTGCAACGCATGCTTTCAGACCTAAGGGCTTCATGTTGAAGGATGCTCTGATGTCTCCGATAGAACGTCTGTAATTGGTTAGCATAAAATTTTAATGAAAACGGAGAAGGTCATACCTTAGCAATAATATCGTTTGAGGAGTGACACGTTCCAATTATTTGACAACTGTTCGCCGTTCATCGTGCCGAGTTTGTAAGATCCTTTTTCGATGATATCGAGGATCTGATACAGTCCCTCCCAATTTGGGCCGAGTTTTCATTCGTTTGGGTCTCGAGTATTGAGGGTGATTTTTCTCAGTACTAAGTCCCCGGTTCTAAAATGTCAAAAATTGGCTCTTTGGTTGTAGTACCTTTCAATCCGTTGCTTCTGTACGGCCATTCGAACGAGCGCGCTTTCCCGTTTTTCATCTAGTAATTCGAGACTTGTATTCATAGCCTCGTAATTTGACTCTTCCGGTGCATATTGAAACCTAACGCTAATTTCCCCGACTTCGACTGGATCAGAGCTTCGGCACCATATACTAAAGAGAACGGTGTTGACCCTGTGCTGGATTTTGACGTTATTCGATACGCCCAAAAGACCTCGGGCAACATTTCTCTCCATTTTCCCTTACCATCGTTCAACCTTTTCTTTAGATTTTGAATGATGGTTTTGTTCGTTGATTCTGCATGTCCGTTCCCACTGGGGTGATATGGCGTTGACAAGATCCTTTTGATTTTGTGGTCTTCAAGAAACTTTGTTACTTTGCTGCCAATGAATTGATTTCCATTGTCGCATACGATCTCAGCAAGCATTCCGAATTGACATATAATGTGGTCCCAGATGAAGTCGATAACTTATTTTTCCCTGACGTTTTCGAAGGCTTGTGCTTCAACCCATTTAGAGAAATAGTCAGTCATAAATAAAATGAATTTAGCTTTACCTGGGACCGATGGTAGAGGGCCGACGATATCCATTCCCCATTTCATGAACCGCCATGGGGATAGAACCGAATGAAGTTGCTCCCTGGGTTGGTGGATCATCGGCGCATATCTTTGACACTTGTCGCACTTTCGAACGAATTCCTTCGTATATTTTTTCATATTTCCCCAGTAGTATCCTACTATGATGACTTTGTGAACCAATGATTCGGCACCAGAAAGATTTCAGCAAGTTCCCTCGTGAATTTCTCGTAGGACGTAGTCGGTGTCTTCGGAACCCAAACATATTGCCAATGGTCCATCGAACATCCTTCTATATAGCATTCCATCTTCGGCCAATGTGACTCGTGCGGCCTTCGTACGTAGAGTCCTAGATTCCTTAGGATTCGACGGAAGCTTTTCATTCTTTAGGTACTCGATATATTTATTCCTCCAATCCCATGTCAGACTTGTGGAGCTTATTTCGGCGTGGCCTTCTTCGATCACTGGCCTCGAAAGTTACACGACATCCCCCGTGCTAATTTTTTCGTCCTCGACCGATGACCCCAAATTTGCAAGGGCATCGGCTTCGCTGTTTTGCTCTCAAGGTACATGCCGTAGGGTCCATTCTTGAAACCGATGTAATGTCACCTGTAATTTATCCAAGTATCTTTGCATTCGATCATCTCGAACCTCGAAGGTTCCGTTGACTTGGTTTACCACAAGTAAGGAGTTACATTTGGCTTCGATGACCTCTGCTCCCAAATTCTTAGCTAGCTCGAGACCTGCAATCATGGCCTTATACTCGGCCTCGTTGTTAGTTAACTTGGAAGTTTTGATAGACTGTCAAATTGTATTACCTGTGGGCGGCTTTAAAACGATGCATAGCCCGGACCCCTTCACGTTCGAAGCGTCGTCTGTGAATAGGGTCCATACCCCCGATGTTGTACCCGATTTTAATAATAGTTATTTTTCGACCTCAGGTACGAGGGCTAGCGTAAAGTCAGCCACGAAGTCTGCTAAGATTTGAGACTTGATGGCCGTTCGAGGTTGATACTCGAGATCGTACCCGCTGATTTCAACATCCCATTTGGCCAATCAGCTCGAGAGTTCATGCTTATGCAAAATATTGTGAAGAGGATAAGTGGTCACCACACAAATTGGGCGACATTGAAAATATGGTTTTAATTTCCTAGAGGCGCTTATTAGGGCAAGCGCCAATTTTTCTAAGTGTGGGTACCGGGTCTCGGCCTAGCCTAGAGTTCGACTAACATAGTAAACAGGAAATTGCGTATCTTGCTTTTCTCGAACTAGGACTCCACTTACTGCGATTTCTGAGACTGCTAAGTACAAGTAGAATTGTCATCCGCTTTCGGAGTATGAAGCAGTGGCGGGCTCGAGATGTACCGCTTTAACTCTTCTAATGCATGTTGGCATTCCGGGGTTTATGCAAAATTGTTCTTCTTTTTTAGCAGCGAGAAGAACTTGTGACTTCTATCTGAAGACTTTGAGATGAATCGGCCTAAGGCAGCTATGTGCCCTGTTAATCTTTGTACGGCCTTAACATTATCCATAACTGTGATGTCTTCGATCACCTTGATTTTATCGGGGTTAATTTTGATACCCCGATTTGATACCATAAAGCCGAGGTACTTGCCTGAACCGACCCCGAATGCACATTTCTCCGTGTTGAGTTTCATGTTGTATTTCCTTAGTATATCGAAGGTCTCCTGCAAATGTGTCAAATGGTCCTCTGCTCGCAGGGACTTAACTAGCATATCATCAATATAAACTTTCATTGACTTACCTATTTGTTCTTCGAACATTCGATTTACTAAGCGTTGATAAGTGGCACCAGTATTTTTTAGTCCAAACGATATTACATTATAACAATAGGTACCGTACTTAGTGATGAACGAAGTTATTTCCTGATCCTCCGGGTTCATTTGTATTTGATTGTACCCGGAGTAGGCATCGAGAAAACTAAGGATCTCGTGGGCGGCTGTGGCATCGATCATGCGATCGATATTCGGTAGAGGAAAAGAGTCTTTAGGATATGCTTTGTTTAAATCTTTATAATCCACACATATCCTAAGTTTATTTCCCCTTTTAGGGACTACAACTACGTTTGCTAACCATTCGGGATATTTTACCTCCCGAATGGATCCTATTTTGAGAAGTTTGGTTACCTCGTCCTTGATGAATGCATGTTTTACCTCGGACTGAGGTCTTTTCTTTTGTTTTACCGGGCGGAACTTCGGATCCAAGCTCAGTCGATGTGTGGCGATTTTCGGCGGGATCCCTGTCATATCTAAATGGGACCAAGCAAAATAATCCATATTATTGATAATAAGTTTGATGAGTTTTTCCCTGATCTTGGGGGTTAACCCCGTTCCCATGTATACCTTTTGATCGAGTAGATGCCCGATCAGTATGACTTGCTCCAGCTACTCGATCGTCGATTTAGTGGCATCGGAATCCTTAGGGATTATGAAGGATCGAGGGATCCAATAGTCATCGTCCTCATTCGTTCCCTGCTTCTCCGATTGAGTCGAGGCTGGCAGTTGTGGTTGCTATTTAGCTTCCTATTTTCTTTTGGACTATGATCCTTTTGTTGACGAAAGTGCCGATATTGGTATCACTTCGTCGACCGCGAACATCTCTTTGGCAGCATGTTGTTCCCTGTACATTGTTTTTACTCCATCTGGTGTTGGGAACTTCAACATTTGGTGAAGTGTTGAAGGGACTGCCCTCATATTGTGAATCCAGGGTCTTCCGAATAAGGCGTTGTATCTCATATCGCCTTCGATTACATAGAACTTGGTTTCTTGAATAGTCCCAGCTATATTTACTGGTAAAATGATTTCTCCTTTAGTTGTTTCACTTGCCATGTTGAAACCATTGAGAATTCGAGCTGCAAGCACGATCTGATCTTGTAGGCCGAGCTGCTCCATAATCCTCGATCAAATAATATTGGCTGAGCTTCCTGGATCAATTAAAACATGTTTAACTTGAATTTTATTCACAAGGATAGAGATTACCAATGCATCATTGTGGGGTTGTGAGATCCCTTAAACTTCCTCCTCGTTGAATGATAAAGTGCCTTCTGGTACATAGTCTCGAGTTCGTTTTTCCCTGCTGATTGATACCTTAGTGCGTTTGAAAACGGGCCCTTGTGGAATATTGATCCCACCAACGATCATGTGAATCACGTGTTATGGTTCTTCCTGCTCGTTTTTCCTGTTTGCATCCATGTCTCTAAAATGAGTTTTAGCTCGGTCGCTCAAGAACTCTCGAAGGTGACCTTCGTTGAATAGACGGGCCACTTCCTCCCTTAGTTGTCTGCAGTCTTCGGTCCTATGAGCATGCGTACCATGGTATTTACATATTTTATTGGGGTTCCTTTGGGATGGATCGGTCTGTAGAGGCCTGGGTCATCTAGTATCTTTGATTCTCCCAATGGCTGACACAATTCCTAATGTGTCGATGTTGAAGTTGTATTCTAATAATCGTGGTGCCTCTGTGGGATCGGCACGTTTATCGAAATATTTTTTGCTCATTAGCCCTCGAGAGTTGTGTCCTTGATCGTTCCTTCGATCATTTCAGATGGGATTGCGTTCTGGGCCGTTGTTTCTACGATTTGCATTGTATGATTGATATCGGTCTCTGTTCGACCGAGGTTCTCTGTCGATATCTCTCTGAGTTCTTCCAACGGGCCTTATCGGATAAGCGGAACCGGAAGGGGTCCCTAATTGATCATCCTCGACCTTGATCTTTGACTGGTATCAATTATGTACATCGGCCCAGGTTACCATTGGGTATTCAATTACATTCTGCTTTAGCTATCGTGAGCGACCGAACTCCGATCGTTCAAACCTTGAGTAAAAGCTTGAATAGCCCAATCGTCTGTGACTGGTGGTAGTTCCATCTGGAACTGAGATACGAACTCCCTCAATATTTCGTTGTCTTTCTGTTTTACCTTGAATAGGTCTGACTTCCTAGTCGCAGCCTTTATCGCTCTGACGTGTTCCTTTACGAAAGAGTTTGCAAGCATGGCGAAGGAATCGATGGAATTAGGTGGCACATTGTGATGCCATATCATTGCCCCGTTCGATAGAGTTTCTCCAGATTTCTTTAGTAGAACTAATTCAATCTCATCATCTTCTAAATCATTTCCTTTTATCGCACATGTATAGGAGGTGACATGCTCATTTAGATCGGTGGTTCCATTGTACTTGTGGATTTCCGGCATGCGAAATTTCTTCGAAATGGGCTTCGGAGCCGCACTTGGGGAGAATGACTTCTGCATGAACTTCTTCGAGTCCATACCTTTTAAAATTGGTGGTGCCCCCGGTATTTGGTCAACCCGGGAGTTATATGTCTCTACTTTCTTGTCATTTGCCTCGATTCTCTTTTCTCCCATTTCAATTCGTTTAGTGAGCTCCTCGAGCATTTTCATAAAGGCGGGGTCGGCCCTCGATTCATTGGCATTCGACATTTCCAGCACTGGCTTGGTCCTGTGGACAACTTCTGGTTCTACCCCACTCGGTGCTCGATGTTAATTTTATAGTTGCCTTATAGCGGCTTGTTTAGCCTGTAATATTTCAAATATCAATTGGAGGCTGACTCCACCATCTCCTCCACCCTGCGTACTTCGACCACCAGATCGACCTTCCCTGCGTACGCTACCTTCGGGATTAGCGCCCAAATTTATATTTAGGGCGATATGGAGATATGTGAACTGGCGTCGATGGGATTTGCAATTGGCACTCCCTCGAGATCAGCTTGAGGCACCTCGATTCCTGCGGAGGCTATATTGTCGTTCTCCCCGTGAAATCTGAAACCGTTGTCACCATGTGCGGGTGTTGTTTGTGAGTTTGACATGTTTTTTTCTGAAAACAAAAACACTTACAAGAACAAGCGTAAAGTAGTGTGTGTTATCGGAATCAGTATTAAGCAATCACTATTATCCTTAACCCCACAGTGGGCGCTAAACTGTTTACCCTCAAAATTGGATAACAATTAAACTTATAATGTGGATTTAAGGACACGTGATTTCACTTAATACCGATTGATAAATATGAAGATTAAAGATAGAATTATACAATAAAGTAAATCAAACCAGTATTTGAGTAGAACTCAACCCCTGAGTTAGAGTACCCTGGAACTGATTGATGCAATGACAACAAAAACACAACAAGTTGAAGAACAAGAGTGTGAGCGAGAAAGAAAATTATATTGCTTTTGTATCAGTTCTGCGTTCCTATAAATGGTTAGAACTCCCCTTTATATAGTAGAGGAATTCTATATACTGTATAATTCTGATTACATAAGGGAATCCCATGATTAACTAAACAATCGTTCTTGATTCGATCCGTTCCGAGATTTCCGCCATGATCTTCGACCAGTCGCGAATATCTCACTTTTCCGTTATTACGCTATCTTCGGTATTGCTCGATGTCTGTCTCGTTTGGTCTCGATCATTGTCGGCCTCGATCTTGGCAGGTTCCCCGAATCCCGATTTCGGTACCCTGTTTTCGTGCCTCAATCCGATCCATTTCGGAGTCGTCCTTCGATGCAAACTCTCGGTTTCGATCAAATAGTAAAATCGGGTGGGGCCGGTTTTAACCGTATACATAGCCTATAAAGGCTTGAACCTCGGTAATTATTGCTGGGGTTTGAACTTAAAAAAAATATTTTGACCAATAATATCTCTTTTGAACTCAAGGATAATATCCTAGAGTTTTAACTTGTAGAAGTTCGAACTCCATGATCATGTCATAGAATTCAAAATAAGGAACCATTGTTGGATTTTAGACCTATAAATATTTGAACTCCAGTATAGTATGCTGAAATTTTACCTTTAAAAGCTTTAAAGTTCAGTATCGTGTATTTTAAATTTTACCTGAGAGTTTTTCGGACTCCGGTGAAGCTTCACTTGTAGAATATTTGAAATCCTGTAGCTATTGATGTAGTTGTTTAAGTGTTGTTGGGGTACTTCTATCCAAAATATACACGCGTTAAAATGGACCGGCGAAAGTCTAATAGCTTTTAAAATTGTGGCTAAGCGCTAATAGCAGAAGTAAAAAGTGGATAATTACTAATATTACACTAATAATTGTGGTCTCACATTTATATATTGGGCTCGTGCGCAACACAGGCTTTACCTCCTCCGGTTCTTGGTTATATCTGAAACTGAGAGTAGCTATAAATTTTAGAAACATACAAAAATTGTTATAATTCTGCAAAACCCCTCTATCTTCTACTTATCCGAGAAGTACTAACCTTCAAACTTTTTTTTCTTCTCAAGATTTAACTCACAACCTTAAAGTACATGAACCTCAACTTTTTCGACAATTATTCATTTAAAAAATATAAGGGAAAAATATATTGTATACATATATATATATATATATATATATATATATATATATATATATATAATATGTATATTGGCTAGATTATATAATTATTTTTGATCGAACGGCTAAATATGTAACTTTTTCAAAATATAATGCCCTAGCGACCACGTGTCTTGTATCTAAAAGGCAACTAGGAATCAACTCAGTACCAAAAAAAAAAAAAAAGGAAAGGAAAAGAAAACATTGTCAATCATCAATTATGTGCTTCTTTCGTCCTTCCAAGAAAGCATCTGTTGGATGACATTGCGATTCTCTTTTAATAGTTTTTTGTTTATGACGAGGTTCAAGCGCGTTTATCCAACTATTTCTTGTTGTCATTTAAATTTGTTGACACTTTTTTTTTCAATTAACTTAGAAATCAACAATGACCCCTCATTACAATTTCCATTGATAACAAGAATAGAACTATATATATATATATATATATATATACTTTTGATGAATTCAAAAATATAATTTATTAAAAATATATTACATTATTTAAATTTTCAGTAAAATATAAATAAGAAAAAACTAATAAAATATTACAGTAGAAAAGAAAGTACAAAAAGAGGGGAATAAATATAATTTTAGGATATTTATACTTTAAATTAATTTAAAAAATTAAAAAAATAAAATAACACTCAAAACAATTATTAATAAATTTAGACGATTCAATAATTTTGATCAGTGTAACACAAGTTAAGAAGAAAAAATGTTCCCAGAGTGAAAATATATATTCATGTTATATTAAAAGAAAAAAAGTATCAAAATATTAAGCCAATTGACAAGTTAATAGAAAGTCACATTAGTAAATGCATAGTAATAAGTACATGCTAATTTAATAAAGAATAAGTAAGAAAGTAATACTTTATTTGATTATTATATGATGTGTATCCTTTGATTTGTATAGATTTTGTTATATTTCTACACGTTGCATTAAAAAATAAAACAAACAACTTATATTTATTACAACAATATGATATATCAGATCATAATTTTATAAGATTCATATTCTATTAAATTATCTGTGCATCGCGCGGGTTCTAACATTAGTTGGAAAAAAAGAGCTTTCATTTCAACGACATTGATGCGAGTCTATCACACAAGAAGAGTACTAGTTCTTTTAGTATTTAATTAAATAACTTCAGTGTAGAGATATATAAAAGGATAAGACTATTTATTTTTTGAGATGAGAAGGTTTTTTAATAATAATTCATATGGTCATGTTATATGGATAGTTCATGTAACTAAAAATATTATAATAGATAAAAATAAGGACAAATACATAAACAATAATTCCAAAAATTAAATAAAACATATATAGATATAATTTAAATTCTTATGTAGTAATTATAAAAAAAATAAACTTTCATATTAAATACAAATGGGAAGGAGAATTTAATTTAATTGCTTATTGAAAATAATACAAAAATAATAATTGTTATAATTATTAGTAGATTTATGACATATAATAAAAGAACTTCTATGTTTAACCTTTTAATTAATTCAACACCATCCATTTAGAAAAATAATACAATAATATTCATATTTTAGATAAAGAGTGAATGTAAAAAAAATTAAAATATTGTAGAATAAAAACTAATGTATAAAGAGGAGAACATATATAATGTGATTCTATGAGAAAATTACACAGGATAAAGTCAAGTTAAATTTAAATAATAATAAAAATTATATTCATTATATTATATTAAACCGGTAATTTAATTAAAATTTATATGAAAATTAAATAATATTAAGTAATGGATAATACAATTAGATAAGCAAGGAACAAAAAAATCATATAAATTTGTGGATAAATATAAGACTTATAATTAAAATTATCATGAGAAATGTCGTACATATACACATAACTAATATAATAATAAACAAAGAGTCATAAAGAAAGAATACCCAAAAAAATAAATAAGTGATAGCGTGAAAACGTATATACTAATTAAATTACTCATGTAGAAAAAATTTGTTAATAAATAGAACTCAATTCATAATAAAATACAAAATATAAAGATATTATTATGATATTTATACATAAGATAAGCATATTAAATTTATAACACAAAATAATGATTGTTAACAATATTGTTAGATTTTAAAAAATAATAAAAAAAAGTTTATCTCTTTATGCTTTTGATGAATTCAAAAATATAATTTATTTAAAATATATTACATTATTTAAATTTTTAATAAAATATAAATAAGAAAAAATTAATCAAATATTACAGTAGAAAAGAAAGTCCAAAAAGAGGGGAATAAATATAATTTTAGGATATTTATACTTTAAATTAATTAAAAAATATTAAAAATAATTAAATAACACTCAAAACAATTATTGATAAATTTAGACATTTCAATAATTTTGATCAGTATAACACAAGTTAAGAAGAAAAAAATGTTCCCAGAGTGAAAATATATATATTCATGTTATATTAAAAGAAAAGAAGTACCAAATATTAAGTCAATTGACAAGTTAATAGAAAGTCGCATTAGTAAATGCATAGTAATAAGTACATGCTAATTTAATAAAGAATAAGTAAGAAATTAATATTTTATTTGATTATTATATGATGTGTATCCCGTGATTTGTATAGATTTCGTTATATTTCTACACGTTGCATTAAAAAATAAAACAAACAACTTATATTTATTACAACAATATGATATATCAAACCATAATTTTATAAGATTGATATTCTGTTAAATTATCCACACATCAGGTTCTAACATTAGTTGAAAAAAAAGAGCTTTCATTTCAACTATGTTGGTGCGAGTCTATCACACAAGAAGAGTACTAGTTCTTTTAGTATTTATTCTCCATTTCACGGTGGTTTCTTCCGCACCACGTGTAAGTTTTTGCATATCCGTGTCCATTAAAAAACAAACTTACTCTTATTTGAAGGGGGGAAAAAGAGAGCAAAGGACAGATGGGGTCAAATCTTTGTGAACTGCAAAAATGAAAGTGATTTAACAAAATTGATCATCATCTCAAATAAGTGACACAGATAAACTCCAAAGTAATGTTAAGGATAATAAATGAAACTAATACCAACCAAATGGTCTGTTTTGGATGGTAGTTATGAAATCTTGAAAAGCTTGTAGATGGAGACACGAATGGCTAAGCCCATATTTGACAAAGAATTGTGGGTTCACTTTTAGTAGCCCACAAAGTTGTTCAAGAAGCATAGGCCACTTACCTTTCAGAATTCCTGTGACTCACCTAAGTTTGTAGTTAGACCACAAGACCATGATATATTTGTTGTTATTCCGACGAAAACACCTTTCAAGAGTATCAATACGAATCGTAAATGCATGAATGTCAGTGACGGACCTAAGATTTTATGCAAGCGGGTTCAATCTTAAAAGTACATAATTTTAGTCGTAAAATAATAGTTGTCAAGTGAATTAAAATAAAATATTTATACAAAATTTATGCAGTTTTAATCCTAATTTATATATATATATAATATTAATTTTTTATGAAACGGATTCAGCTGAACACGCTTGCCATTACATGCTTCCGCCACCGAAGAATGTGAAGTATCAAGAAATCTGCGATTCCTAATGGAATAGGCAACAAAGTCACCCTCACACTAAATCACCACCCCCAAGTTAAAGTGGTACTTGTTGTTGCACCAGGTGCGAATCTCCTTTTCGTTTTCATGCAAAAGTTTTAATTTTTTTCCCCTTATATGTTGAAATTTTAAAAGATTTTGGTCCAACAAAGAGGAAACAATGGGGATTTTACTCTTTAGACAGGCAAGTTAAATAGTTCGAATCCAAATACACCAGTTTATTTCCTTTAAGGGACAAGAATTTCCTTTTTGTAGGAGTAGTTAAGGTATTAAGTGTCAAATATACAAGTGATACTACAAGTATCACGACCCAAAATCCAAAAGGTCGTGATGGCGCCGGATACCACTGTCAGGTAAGCCAATCATAATCAATTAACTTAATTATCCATTTTAGTATTTTTAAAATAAAAATTTCTTTAATAAAATTGTAGAGATAAAAACTCATAGAGTAAATGATAAATATTTTTGCAGCTAAATTTCTAAATAATTCACAACCGTTCCCAAAACCCGGTGTCACAAGTGCATGAGCATTTACTAGGGAATTAAAATAAAACTGTCCAGAATACAAATTAGACAGGAAAATATAATAACTCTGAAGAAAATTCTGTTAGCTGCGGATCGTATGCAGCTCACTTATGTCCCCACAATTTTTATAACATCTCTGCGCCCACAAGGCCGCTATACATATATGTACCTGCACAATAAAATATGCAGCAAGTGCAGTATGAGTACGAAAACAACGTGTACCCAGTAAGTATCAAACCTAATCTCGAAGAGATAGAGACGAGATGGCCGACTTTGACACTCACTATGGGTCAACAATATTAAATAATCATGAAAATAGAAATATCTATATCAACGTGATTCACAGAGTTAACACTAATTTATTGAACCAGTAGAAATAATTAAATTCCTTCAATTCTAATAATTCTCAGTATAATAATTAAATTCCTTAAATTCAAATAATAAATTCCAGTTTATCAAATAGCCTTACAAGCTACAATTTAATTTCAATAAATTTCCAATTTATCAAATAACTTTACAAGCTGTAATGAACTGTCCAAATATCGTGTAATTATTATTATTATTAAGCATGATTTCTGCCGAGGACGTACGACCCGATCCAGAGTGTCGTGTACACTGCCGAGGGACGTACGGCGTGATCCATAGATGCATCTATCCTGCCGAGGCGTTCGGCCCGCTTCACAAGAAAGGAGGACATTTTCTTATGTGCCTCCGGAAGGACAGTATGTTTATTATAAGATAAATTTGGGAGGAGAACAATTTCTTTTAATAATTAATTGATTTAAATAGAAAATCAAGCCTATGAGATTTTCATCCTTTAATATCTTTATCAAACAATTCACAATATATATATATATATATATCAATTAATATTAATTAATCAAAGAATATAATTTACACAAGTAATACATGCTTTGAGTCCTAAACTACCCGGACTTTAGCATTTGTAGTAGCTACGCACGGACTCTCGTCACCTCGTGCGTACGTAGCCCCCACAATTAGCAACAATTATTTAATCTTAATCACCTATGAGGTAATTTCCCCTCACAAGATTAGACAAGAGACTTACCTCGTCTTGCTCCAATTTAATCCACTATAAGGCCTTTTCCACGATTATCCAACTCCGTCTGGCTCGAATCTAGCCAAAATAATTCGATACAATCACTAAATATTATAGGAATAAACTCTATAAGAAAATACTATATTTAAAAGAAAAGATCCGAAATTAATTAAAAATTCGCCTACGGGGCCCACATCTCGAAATCTGGCGAAAGTTATGGAATCGGACAACCCATTCAATTACGAGTCCAACCATACCAGTTTCACTCAAATCCGACTCTGAATCGATACCGAAATCTCAAAATTTCGTTTCTATGCAATTTCTAGACTTTTTTAAATTTCAATCTCAAAACACTAATTAAATTGTGAAAACAATGATATATTCGTGTATATTGATCAAATCCGAGTTAGAATCACTTACCCCAAATGTCTTTCCTTGAAAATCTATCAAAAGTCGCCTTTGTTCAAGCTCAAGTTTGTCAAAAATGGCAAATAGGTTGAATGCCTCTGTTTTTATAACTTACAGATCTGCCCAGTTCGATCTTGGGAGTTCGATCTGTCCAGTTCGATCTGTCGAGTTCGATCTTGGGAGCTCGATCTCGGGAGCTCGATCTCGGGAGCTCGTTCTTGGGAGCTCGTTCTCGGGAGCTCGATCTCGGGAGCTCGTTCTCGGAAGCTCGATCTCGGAAGCTCGATCTCGGGAGCTCGTTCTTGACAGGGGTTCGATTTTTTTGTCAGGCAGTTCGATTTTGACAGGCAGCCCGATTTTGACAGCATTTCCAGCAAAAAAAATTACAGCAGCTTTTGCAACAGCTAAGTCCTACTTTTGATCCGTTAACCATCTGAAACTCACCCAAGGCCCTCGGGGACCTTAACCCAAAATACCAACAAGTCCTAAAACATCATACAAACTTATTTGAAACCTCAAATCACATCAAACAACGCTAACATCACGAATCATGCTCCAATTCAAGCTTAATGAAACTTAGAACTTTCAACTTTTACATTCGATGTCGGAACCTATCAAATCAACTCCGATTGACCTCAAATTTTACACATAAGTCATAAATTATATAATGGAGCTATGAAAATTTTTGGAACTGGATTCCGACTCCGGTATCAAAAAGTCAACTCCCTGGTCAAACTTTCAAACTCTAAAATCCTATTTTAGTCATTTCAAACCTAATTTCACTATGGACTTCCAAATAAAATTCCGATCACGCTCCTAACTCCAAAATCATCATACGGAGCTGTTGGAATCATCATAATTTTATTCCGGGGTCATTTTCTTAAAATGTTGACCGAAGTCAAACATAGCACTTTAAGGCCAACTTGAGGAACCAAGTGTTCCGGTTTCACCTCAAACACTTCCAAATCCCGAACCAACCATCCCCGCAAGTCATAAATTATTACAAGCACATACGAAAAGTTTTATTTTAGGGAACGGGGTTCTAAAAGTTAAAATGACCGATTGGGTCATTACATTCTCTCCCATTTAAATATAAGTTCGTCCTCGAACGTGCTAAGGAGTGTTCTGGAGTTATCCAAAATTATTGTTTAACACCTCGTGGACCTACCCGTGCTACCACACCCAGTTGAGCATATTAACTCGAGCCAATCTTAGAATTCTCTCATTCATTTAAGCAAATAAGCCTTAGAGTACAATTCTAACATCCAGAATTCTCCACCATGCCTGTCTTCAACCTATGAATGTCGTAACAATCACTACACAATGCACTAATACAGGATTGCATACCTTTATTGAATTTAGACCATGCACCGCATCATTCACATGACTATAATAACATCCTCCGATAACAATAGCCAAAATTCGATGAATCTGATGTTCACAACACACCTCATGATACATATAAGTCATGTTCCAACTCTTGAAATGCTTACACGATGGAAGAAATGTGTAGAAATTCATAATCAACTGCCGAGTCAACAATTATTGAGTTTCTCCTTCTGACAAGAACCATTGCCTCATTATAACCAAATAATGGTATTTTCTATTTATTACACTTCATATAATCCGATCGCACTGATCCTGAATCCAATAATCTCGTCTCACCAAGTATAAGTTGCTCATGCAATAAACCACCTCAGACGCGATAAAAAAGCCTCATATGTCGCCATGATGAGCTAATAAGCTACAGACTCGATTACGATACATAAGAAAAACGAACTCTGTAAAGGATTTCTCAACCCACATGACTAATTAGACAACTGAAAAGGTGTCATGAACCTTCCTTAGAAAAAAAGACACAAACACACAAAATAGAATATAGGAGACTGTACTCAACATCACATTATTGCGACGTGCAACCCGATCCACACATGATACCGTTGCTGTGTGCAATCCGATCCAAACAACATACTCGTGGCGGCGTGCCACCCGATCCGCACAAAAAGAATCTATAAGAAAATACTTACCGAGCTAAAATGCTCATTACTACAAAATATCCGAATATCGGACACAAGCACGCTCAATGCATAATATCATCCCCGGAAGGACCGACAGCGCCATACGCTACAAAACTCAAGCACAACTATGGTACGATATATGATCTGAATCTCGAGAGCCATCCTGCTCACATAACACCATCGCTACGCGGAACCTCATCACATAAGAAATTTATCAAGCCGTTTCATAACTCACACGACACAATATAGTATTACATGAAATAACCGACGAAAAATGACATCCAACGTCCGAATACTCCAACATAGGGAGTTGTTGTGCTAAAATGAACACATCCGACCTGATATAAAGCCCGTATTCATATTTAAATCCATCCACATACCTCAAGACGATTCTGAGGTATAGGCTAATAACCTTTCAAGGATCCATAATAACCTTTTTTCCCATAACACACAAGAATAGCCGTCATAATTGGAACAAACTTTCACAGTCCACAACCAAACGAACCAAGCGCCCTCCAGGCATAAATTCTCGAATCAGCGATATTACCACAATATTCATATTTGGTTTCAATATTCACTCAATCAAGTGACTACACGTTACTCTTACACAATATTTCCGTGAGACATGCTCCCACGATCTTCCACACCAGGTAACAAGCTGCACATTCATGCTACCGGTTACACAAAATGTTGTAAAGCATATCAAGAATCCACAAATCAATACACAAGGTCCCTTACACCTGACATCGACCTTAGATGATGCCAAAAACAATACCATCTTACTTTAAACATCTAAATTCCTTTCCTGCTCATCCGAGCTCATAACATCCTTGTCAACACCGAACCGAAATCTTAAATCCTCAACTTTCAAATCCCATGCTACTTAGTGCACTTAACCACGCCAATGCGCAGGAGTACAAAAATTCCACCATAACTCCCGAACCACTAATAGAGTAAACACTTCATCATAGAGAAACCTTCTTCTTAACTCATTTCAAGAGAAGCTTTGCAACACATGACTGAATTCCCATATCCGTAGAAAATACCGACCTCAAGTAGTGGTCTAAGCCACCATAACTTTTCCGGGATCCCTCTACACATAACATGCTATAATAATTGAAATCCTCCAGATAAAATCAATTACGGCGGCCGCCAAACCTCGCACGTACCGCCACAAATTACATGCATAACTCTATGCGCTGAAGGAACTGGTCATTGCCACCATTATGCCGATTCAACCGTTGTTAGCCGACCCGTCTTTTTCTCAATTTATTCTCAACTTGCCTTAGAAATAATAATAGCTTCATTCATTATATCACGAACTCAAATCCGCACTCATCCCGAGTGACCTTATTTCACGAGACCACGCTGTTTCAAAATCCACAAATCATCTCATACCCCTCCTTGTGCGCACTTTTTTCATCTTCAACTATTACACCCATTCTGATACTTCTTTTATGAATCCGAAGTTATTTTCTTCCGTTTCTCAAATGCTACACCACAACCTAAAGATAACGCAGAGTACTACAAGCCCTGTTTCATAATCTGCTGTAAAAGCTCGATACTCAACCATACTACGAACTCGAGATCCTTAGACACCGCACTTTAAATTTTTGAACCCGCTAAGACCATTATTGAGAGTCACTTGCTCTGACTTGTTCCCAGACATGATCAATTTCAAGGCTCTGCTAGCACATGGACACTTTATCAAGGAAACATCCGACTGTCTCACTTTCCTGTGCATTACATCTACACGAAGCATAAACTCAGAATCTTCCAAAAACCTGAATATGAATTGATAAGACCAAATATGGCACGCATTCCCCAAATCCTTTGCTTAAATTAGCACTGATGTTTTCTTTCCTTAGTTGCAATGACCCACCAATACACCGATAACCAGAAAATCGCATAACTTGACTCTACGCAATCCAATCATAGGCGATGGGGCTCTCCCACTTAGCTTGAAGCTACAATTACAAAATTTTGGAATCCACCGAGAGTCTTTCTTGATCGTTGACATGATCCTGCACATGCAACTCGCCAAAATTTCTCGAAATCCTTTTATTAACCTTTAATAAACACTCTGAACCACTAGCCACATTTACATATTAAATCTCTTACCGGGTAGCCAGTAGAATTCTTCGCAGAAGCTTCGTCAACACCACGCGACCGCTAACCTGCTCACAGGAGATAACACACCTGTGGAAATTACATGCCGACATATTCCAACGTCGCTGCACTAGGTGAAATTACTACGAAATCAATAGATCATCCTGAGTCCGAGCTCATTCACCAGCTGCACCAGTCCGTTCACTCCTCATTGACGTCAACTAAAGGTGCGACAATACATTCCAATCCAAAGTCATGTTGTATCCTTCTTCATATCAAGCAACTCCCTCATGTTTTATCCAATCTTCCTCAATATAGCAACTAATATTCTAAATTAAGTCTGTAGACCTAGTTAATATCCATTTTACATCCCAAATCACTCAAAATGTTCCTCAAGACATGTAATCATCCTACCACATAACCCATGTGCTACCTTGCCACTCTCTCACTTTGGTCAACCATCTCCTTTAAGCAACTACTCTGCTTATGTTTTCTTACACTTGGACTTTTCGGAACCTAACCACCGTAAGGCACCTTCCACATGTCCTTCCTCATCCTTCGCTGCCCAGATGTTTCCTTAACTCAAAATCCATCTCTGTAGCATTTGAACCAATAACTCGTTACCAGCTTTAAACCTTTCTGAAGATCATCCTTCTCGAGACATCAATACTAGAAATGCTGCTTCGATCCTGAATTACTGCACACCACGATCTCTAACGACTGCTTCCCCTATACCAATTCCTAACACCCGGTCGTGAAGGCGAGTTGAAGAAAACCATAACACTGGCTAACCTTAACGCATTTTACAAGGCGATGACACCACATCAAAATTGAGAACTCTACCACACTCAAAAATATCAAGCTTCGTTACTCCATCAAACCCCAACATGAACATTCATAGTCCGGTTGCCTTTTCTCCGCTGGAATTAAAACATGGAACCTCTGAATCATGTACTGAGAAAACCTTCTTTCAAGTCGTTTACTGCCCTGACACATAGACAAGCATTTTTCCATTTCATAAACACTGTGCGATAACAACACACGAATCGTCATAACAATCAATGCCAAAACTCAAACCTTAGGTAGTATTGATATTTAATTTGAAATGACAGAGCGGCCTTTCGCAAGGCGATGACAATAGCCCAATTAATTACACAAGGAGAAGTATCTTGTAATACATCTGTAGTACCATTAAAATTTTTCCTCGATCCTCAATGTATAACAAGCGCTTCACGTCGCATAAGATTGAATAGGTAGGAAATGTAGGCATAAGCCTCAAAGGAATTGAATCACACGATGAAGAATCAAAAAGGGAAGTATTCCTAACAGCCTTGTAGCCTCTCGAAGATAAGCACAGATGTCTCTGTACCGATCCGTAAGACTCTACTAGACTTGCTCATGACTCGTGAGACCTAAGTAAACCTAATGCTCTGATACCATGTTGTCACAACCCAAACTCCAAAAGGTCGTGATGGCGCCGGACACCACTGTCAGGCAAGCCAACCATAATCAATTAACTTAATTACCCATTTTAGTATTTTTGAAATAAAAATTTCTTTAATAAAATTGTAGAGATAAAAACTCATAGAGTAAATGATAAATGTTTTTGCAGCTAAATTTCTAAACAATTCACAACCGTTCCCAAAACCCGGTGTCACAAGTGCATGAGCATTTACTAGGGAATTAAAATAAAATACAGCATCTTTCCAGAATACAAATTAGACAGAAAAATATAATAACCCTGAAGGAGATTTTGTTAGCTGCGGATCGTATGCAGCTCACCTATGTCCCCACAATTTTTATAACATCTCTGCGCCCACAAGGCCGCTATACATATATGTACATGCACAATAAAATGTGCAGCAAGTGCAGTATGAGTACGAAAATAACGTGTACCCAGTAAGTATCAAGCCTAATCTCGAAGAGGTAGAGACGAGATGGCCGACTATGACACTCACTATGGGTCAATAATAATAAATAATCATGAAAATAGAAATATCTATATCAACGATGATTCACATAATTAACAATAATTTATTGAACCAGTAGAAGTAATTAAATTCCTTCAATTCCAATAATTCTCAGTATAATAATTAAATTCCTTCAATTCAAACAAGAAATTCAAGTTTATCAAATAGCCTTACAAGCTACAATTTAATTTCAATAAATTTCCAATTTATCAAATAACTTTACAAGCTGTAATGAACTGTCCAAGTATCGTGTAATTATTATTATTATTAAGCACGATTTCTGCCGAGGACGTACAGCCCGATCCAGAGTGTCGTGTACACTGTCGAGGGACGTGCGGCGCGATCCATAGATGCATCTATCCTGCCGAGGTGTTCGGCTCGCTCCACAAGAAATGAGGACATTTTCTTATGTGCCTCCGGAAGGAGGATATGTTTATTATAAGATAAATTTGGGAGGAGAACAATTTCTTTTAATAATTAATTGATTTAAATAGAAAATCAAGCCTATGGGATTTTCATCCTTTAATATCTTTATCAAAAAATTCACAATATATCAATTAATATTAATTAATCAAAGAATATAATTTACACAAGTAATACATGCTTTGAGTCCTAAACTACCCGGACTTTATCATTTATAGTAGCTACGCACGGACTCTCGTCACCTCGTGCGTACGTAGCCCCCACAATTAGCAATAATTATTTAATCTTAATCACCTATGAGGTAATTTCCCCCTCACAAGATTAGACAAGAAACTTATCTCGTCTTGCTCTAATTTAATCCACTATAAGGCCTTTTCCACGATTATCCAACTCCTTCTGGCTCGAATCTAGCCAAAATAATTTGATACAATCACTAAATATTATAGGAATCAATTCTATAAGAAAATACTACATTTTAAAGAAAAGATCCGAAATTAATTAAAAATTTTCCCACGGGGCCCACATCTCGGAATCCGGTGAAAGTTATGAAATCGGATAACCCATTCAATTACGAGTACAACCATACCAGTTTCACTCAAATCCGACTCTGAATCGATACCGAAATCTCAAAATTTCGTTTCTATGAGATTTCTAAACTTTTCCAAATTTTAATCTCAAAACACTAATTAAATTGTGAAAATAATGATATATTCGTGTATATTGATCAAATCCGAGTTAGAAACACTTACCCCAAATGTCTTTCCTTGAAAATCTATCAAAAGTCGCCTCTGTTCAAGCTCAAGTTTGTCAAAAATGGCAAATGGGTTGAATGCCTTTGTTTTTATAACTTACAGATCTGCCCAGTTCGATCTTGGGAGTTCGATCTGTCCAGTTCGATCTTGGAAGTTCGATCTCGGGAGCTCGTTCTTGGGAGTTCGATCTTGGGAGCTCGTTCTTGGGAGTTCGTTCTCGGGAGCTTGATCTCGGGAGCTCGTTCTCGGGAGCTCGATCTCGGAAGCTCGATCTCGGGAGCTCGATCTCGGGAGCTCGTTCTTGGGAGCTCGATCTCGGGAGCTCGTTCTTTACAGGGGTTCGATTTTGACAGGCAACCCGATTTTGACAGCATTTCCAGCAAAAATAATTGCACCAACTAAGTCCTACTTTTGATCCGTTTACCATCCGAAACTCACCCGAGGCCCTCGGGACCTTAACCCAAAATACCAACAAGTCCTAAAACATCATACAAACTTATTTGAAACCTCAAATCACATCAAACAATGCTAACATCACGAATCATGCTCCAATTCAAGCTTAATGAAACTTAGAACTTTCAACTTCTACATTCGATGTCGGAACCTATCAAATCAACTCCGATTGACCTCAAATTTTACACACAAGTCATAAATTATATAATGGAGCTATGAAAACTTTTGGAACTGGATTCCGACTCCGGTATCAAAAAGTCAACTCTCCGGTCAAACTTTCAAACTCTAAATTCCTATTTTAGCCATTTCAAGCCTAATTTCACTACGGACTTCCAAAAAAAATTCCGATCACGTTCCTAACTCCAAAATCACCATACGGAGCTATTAGAATCATCAAAATTTATTTCGGAGTTCCGGTTTGATGATTCCAACAGCTCCATATGGTGATTTTGGACTTAGGAGCGTGCTCGAAATTTTATTTGGAAGTCCGTAGTTAAATTAGGTTTGAAATGGATAAAAACAAGAATTTAAGTTTGGAAGTTTGACCAGGGAGTTGACCTTTTGATACCGGAGTTGGAATACAGTTTTGAAAATTTTCATAGCTCCGTTATGTCATTTATGACTTGCGTGCAAAATTTGAGGTCAATCGGAGTTGATTTGATAGGTTTCGACATCGAATGTAGAAGTTAGAAATTTTAAATTTCATTAAGCTTGAATGGGAGCATAATTCATGGTTTTAGTATTGTTCTATGTGATTTGAGATTTCAAATAAGTTCGTATGATGTTTTAGAATTTGTTGGTATATTTGGTTAAGATCCCGAGGGCCTCAGGTGAGTTTCGGATGGTTAACGGATCAAAAGTTGGACTTAAAACAACTGCTGTAATTTTTCCTTTCTGCTAGAAATTCTGGGCCAAGATCGAGCCCAAGATCGAGACCCATGATCTAAGCCACGATCGAGGCCGAGGATCGAGGCCATGATCGAGGGCTGCCTGGACAGAATTATAAAAGAGAGCATCACATTCGCCATTTTTAACAAATTGAAGCTTGAGCAAAGACGATTTTTGATAGATTTTCAAGGAAAAGACATTGGGGTAAGTGATTCTAACTTGGATTTGGTCTATAAACACAAATATATCATTGTTCTCATCATTTAATTAGTGTTTTGAGATTGAAATTTGGGAAATTTTTAGAAATCTCATAAAAATGATTTTATGAGATTTCGGTATCGATTCAGAGTCGGATTTGAGTGAAACTGGTATGGTTGGACTCGTAATTGAATGAGTTATCGAATTTTGTAACTTTCGCCGGATTTCGAGATGTGGCCCCCACAAACGAATTTTTAATTAATTTCTGAAATTTTATTTAAAATGTAGTATTTTCTTATGGAATTGATTCCTATAATTTTTAGTGATTGTATCGAATTATTTTGGCTAGATTCGAGCCAGACAAAGTTGGATAATCGTGGAAAAGACCTTCTAGTAAATTAAATTAGAGCAAGACGAGGTAAGTCTCTTGTCTAATCTTGTGAGGGGGAAATTACCTCATAGGTGATTAAAATTAAATAATTATTGCTAATTGTGGGGGCTACGTACGCACAAGGTGATGAGAGTCCGTGCGTAGCTACTATTAATGCTAAAGTCCTGATAGTTTAGGACTCAAAATCATGAATTACTTGTGTAAATTGTATTCTTTATTTAATTAATATTATTTGGTATATATATATATATATATATATATATATATATATATATATATATAGAGTGAATTGTTAGATAAAAATATTAAAGGATGGAACACTCATATACTTGATTTTTCTGTTTAAATTAATTAATTATTAAGAGAAATTGTTCTTCCTGCTGAATTTATCTTATAACAAATATACTCTCATTCCGAAGGTACATAAGAAAATGTCCTTATTTCTTGTGGAGCGGGCCGAACACCTCAGCAGGATAGATGAATTTATGGATCGTGTCGCACGTCCCTCGGCATTGTACACGAAACTCTGGATCGGGCCGTACGACCTCAGCAGAAATCGTGCTTGATAATAATAAAAAAATATTTCACGATACTTGGACAGTTTATTGCAACTTGTAAAATTATTTGATAAATTGAAAATTTATTGAAATTGAATTGCAGCTTGTATAGCTATTTGATAAATTGAAATTTTTATTGAAATTGAAGGATTTAATTAATAGATTGGAAATTGTTGCATTTGAAGGATTTTTATTATTTCTGCTAAATGAATAAAATTATTGATTACTCTGTGAATCATGCTGATTTGAATAATTATAATTTATTTCATTTATTATTGTTGACCCTTAGTGAGTGTCAAAGTCGGTCATCTCGTCTCTACCACTTCGAGATTAGGCTTGATACTTACTGGGTACACGTTGTTTACGTGCTCATGCTACACTTTTTGTGCAGGATCTGAGACAAATACTAGTGGAGGACCTATCATAGCACATCCTCGTTATCCTGGGGCGTAGTGGTGAGCTGCCTTTCTAAGCCGTCCTGCAGCTACCAGTGCCTCTTCTTGTATTTTTAATTCTGTCTATTTCATTTCAGATAGTATTTGGATTTTTGTATAATCTACTAGATGCTCATACACTTGTGACACCAGGTCTTGGCACACACATTGGTAGAATTTGGTGTCTTATTATTTTTTTTGGATTTAAATTTTATCGATATATGTTTAATTTATTAGTTGGCTTGCCTAGCTATAGTGTTGGGCGCCATCATGACCTATAGGTGAAATTGGGTCGTGACACTTTTATTATTATTTTATTTAATTAAAATATAAAATATAAAGTAAACAAACATATTACAGATTTAAATCATTTTTACATATATAGTTATACCAACGCATATGATATTATCTAGTATAATTACTTATTGTTATATGATGATTTGAATAACTAAAATACATCATTTAGTATAAATTAGAAGTCTATCCACAAATTACTATATATTTATAATCCATCATGAAATAATAAGTAAAGTCACTCACACATGATAATATTTCTCAACAATTTCATCTCTACTTCTATCATACAATACCCCCATATTAGTAGAAGACTTACCTCGCATTTCTAAAGGAATATCAGAAGGCTCATCTCGTTCATCAATCTCTGCAGTAATGTCTTTATTAGCATAATAGTTGAATTCTTTATCGGTAGAAGAATGTCGTCAGATGAAATTATGTATAGCCATGGTAGTTGTAACCTCTGTTTTAAAATGTGTTTCTGGGGCGAGCCCTGGGGCGAGGCGTACCAAAAATGTCCCGGGGCAATGGTGTGGGGCGAAAGTCCCAAGAGGCGTACGCCCCGTTGAGGCATATGTAAAACGCCTCGCCTTACGCCCACGCCTTTTAAAACACTGGTTGTAACTAGATAATTCCGAGTGTCAAACTTGAAAGATGGCATTGAGCATAAAATAGAAATAATTTTAAATATATAAAATAAATAGTTAAGTATGTTTAAACTAATTCAAAAAGAGTAACTAATTATTAACAACACATAATGTATAGTTTAATTTTTAAAATTTAAATTTAAAAAGAAACTAATTATTACTTAACCTTATTAACTTTGTCCTAATTTGCCAATTGGCGTATTGTGAGTTTGTCACTTGATTTAGCGTGGATACATTTTCTTCTTCTTTTAATAATATATAGATAGATTATGCAATGCAATTGTAAATTTAATACCTATTTGTAGGTCATTTTCACAAATTAGATTTGATAATTGTTTTAAAGATTCGGGAACTAATAGCATATAATAGAAGAAATTATAAATAATTATTTGTAGGAAGAGAATTGATAATCCAAAGAAGAATGTAGATAATTTGCTTTAGTGTGAAAAAAGAAGAAAATAATTTGGAAAGTTAAAAGACATTACACAAAGAAAAAAAATCAAAAATAAGAAAAGTCAATAAAGAATTTGAAAAGTTACAATATGATTCATATATATAATATCTTTAATCTTAATAGAATGGTAAAAACTAGAAACAAAAATGAAAAGAAAAAACCTAAATTAGTAAGGGATAATTTGAAAAATATAAATTTATGGTGAGAATAATTTTGTCATGAATAAATTAATTTTCTACTTGTACTTATGCTTCTCGGAAGAAGCTAGAATTTTTTGTTTCTTTCCAAAAGCAGAAAAACTACTTCTTTTGCTGTCCAAAAGTACTTTTCTATATTGAGTAAGGGATAATTTGAAAAATATAAATTTATGGTGAGGATAATTTTGTCATGAATAAATTAATTTTCTACTTGTACTTATACTTCTCGGAAGAAGTTAGAATTTTTTGCTTCTTTCCAAAAGCAGAAAAACTACTTCTTTTGCTGTCCAAAAGTACTTTTCTATATTGGCCAAACAACTCAATTTTTTTTAAAAGTGCTTTTTTTGTGGGGGGGGTTACTTTTGGCCTCCCAAAAGCTTGGCCAAACACGCTCTTAAACAGCAAATTGACTGTTATTAAGTATTTTTTTTTTTGGCGTTAATTAGTTAATTAATACACAGTTTATCCCAAAAATAAACATGCGAAAATGTCAAAAGAGTGTAAAACCACCCAACCTTTCGTCCTAAAATAACTATCAATAGTACTGTTGAACAAGCCAGCTGAAACCTGGTGGAAATGTCAAAAAAATGTACAACCAGACTTTATTTCACCCAATCTTTATTTCACCTGTAAGTAGAGACGGATTTGGATTTAAATCTAATGGGTTCAGCTTTTAAAAAAATTAGTACTGAACCCATTATATTTTTAAAGTTATGGGTTTATATCTATTATTTTTGTAATTTTAATGAATTTTTACATATAAATTTTTACTCTGCGCGAAAATTATGGGTTCAATTGATCCCGTCGGTTAACGCTATATTCGCCCTTGCTGGTAAGATGATTGAGATCTTTTTACTGTTCTTACCCATAGATATCGAGTCGAGTGCTTAGAATATAGGAGAATTTGGTATGAAACGCATTATATCTTAAGTGAACCTAATGGATATGAATCTGAATTGATAGGACTAGTAAATGCGAATGTAAATGTCTAAAACAAAAGACAAAAAAATCATTCTTGCTGAAACGACTTTCAGTAACAATGTTCAACAAGGCAACTGAAACTTCCCATTCAACTTAAAATGACAGCTGAAGAAAGTAAAGCCAGAGAAATTTCTTGAATATTCTAATTCAGAAAGCAACATAAAAACAAATCATGTCTGGACTACAGCATAAAATTTATCTCAAGTTAGGCATATGTAAGAATATCCTTTCCATCTTATATAAACTTCTACTAGAAAATTTGAGATGAAAATTTTGAAAAGAACTATATATACACATTCTTCATGTAATGTCTAATTTTTCACTTGAACAAATTAAATCCATGGAAAATAATGGAAAAATAAATAAAAAAATAAGAAAAAGACAAAGGATAGTTGAAAAATAAGATTATTATATTGGGATTGCAGCGTAATATTTGTATATTTACCTTCATAACTAATAATCCACCAATTAGGAATAGATTCTAATTTTGGTACGATTTTTGTTTACCCGTAAAATAGTACAGTTGGATTTGTAACGTGGTTTATAGATACGCGAATTAAATTGATCCGGATATATAAAGTAACAAAGAGCAAAAGTAAATTAACCGAGAAAACTTGAAGAAAATACAAGTCTGACTTTGAGTTGAGCTTATCTCAGAGCAAGAATAAGAACAAGAACAAAGTATTTAGCAAAATGATATTAACACAATAAGAGAGTAGGGTAAGCCTTTTTTCGTACAAAATATTTCGTGTCCCTACAATGAGTACTATACAAACTTATCTATTTATAGCTAAATTAACAGAGACCCTCAAATCATGCTCCTCTTTAAGGTGAATAAAGACCCATCTTGATAGCTCCATAATGGTTGAGCGTAAATGCTAAGATTCTTTATAACGACTGCTCATTTAATGCTGCCTTTTCCAACCGGTATCTTTCAAATTCTTCTATTCGGTCTTGATATCTTCGGGACTCATACAACACCGGTCACATACTTGGATCCGGTGTCAGTTAATTTCAGACTCATCTCCTATGTGCCTTTACTGCATGTGCTCACTTGTCGAACATCCACTTGTCATCTGTTAATTTTCCCCTATATAAGTTCTCATTTATATCTTTCTTTTCTCTAATTTTTATCAATTTATTTATTTAAAATTATAAGTTATATCTCAATCTCTAACAAGATGAATTTAATAGATCTATTCTACCACCAAAAAATATTTTGGAATACATGAAATTCCTTCGCCTTAATCCGAATCGCAAAAAATTGAGCTTTATAAAAGTAGACAAAAACCTTGCTATATGCGTTGCCTTTTCAAATGCCCTAAGCGGTAAATTAAAAGCCCCACCCCCACCCCGCATCGTGCTATTTGTACATGGACAAATTTAAAAATAGCCAGATTTATAAGTGGTCATTCAAAAATAGTCACACTTTCAAAAGTAATCGAATTTTAGTCATTTTTCATGTAAAGATAAATCTGAACGAAAACACTGTTCAAAATCCAAAAAATACTCCAGTATATTATACTGGAGTTTCAGTATAAGTATACTGGAACTCCAACATATTATACTAGAGTTCCAAACTTCCAGCATAAGTATA
This sequence comes from Nicotiana tomentosiformis, assembly GCF_000390325.3. Taxonomy (NCBI): domain Eukaryota; kingdom Viridiplantae; phylum Streptophyta; class Magnoliopsida; order Solanales; family Solanaceae; genus Nicotiana; species Nicotiana tomentosiformis. The sequence goes on along the minus strand of NC_090813.1, from coordinate 14,637,577 downwards.
CTGGAACTCTAGTATAATATAATGGAGTTACAGCATAAGTATACCAGAACTTCAATATAATATACTAGAGTTCCAACAAAGTATACCAGTCCAGTATAATATGCTGGAAGTTCATACACAAGTGTTCAAATTTTCAGTATATTATGCTAGAACTTTCTACGTGTTGGAGTTCCAGCATAATATGCTGGAAGTTCATACACAGGTGCACCGAACTTCAGTATATTATGCTGGACCGGTCTATGTTGCAGTAAAATAGTGTCTATTTTTTATTGACTTGGCAAACGCTAATTATTTTTGAATGATCAGTCCGAAAACTGGCTAGTCCGTGCTATTTTTATATTTGTACATCATGCCCATTTATAATTTTGAATTTAAAAAAATAATATTTTTAGATCTCCTATGTGTAAAATACAGATCTCTTACGTGTAAAAGTAAATCTCTCGTATATAAAAAAAAAGTCATAAAATTAAAATCAAATTTGTAAAGAGCCAAAAAATCAATTGACCCCGATAATATGCTACTCCATATAAATTCCGTTATCTACTCACGTGAGGAAATCCACATCAGTGAACTCCATACCTCCACCTCATTTCCCGCGAATCCAATCAACACGGTTTCATCCTTACGTGTTCCTCCACGTGTCATCTCTCACATGCAAAGCAAAATATTTTTTTTAATCCCCAAATCCTAAGCCGTTAATTCTCAGCCGCCCTCTCCTTTTTGATTTCCTCATTTCTTCCCCCATTGGAGAACACTCCAATTTCTTCTCGAAACCCTAGAAATTATCAAAATCCGACAGGAAAAATGATCAATTTCAGGCCGCCGGAGACGAGGACGAGGTCGTCTGTAGGTGCGAGTTCGTCGGTCGTGACGGCGGAGAAAGCTTTGTCATTCATCTCGAAAGGATGGCAAGAGGTAAGATCATCAGCGGACGCGGATCTTCAGCTCATTAAAAACCGAGCGAACTCGTTTAAGAATTTAGCGGACCGAGAACTGGAGAATTTCATAAATTCTGCATCGAAATCGCCCTTTCCTGTTTCATCAATTACGGCATCTGCCACTACGATCCCAGCGGAGATCGATTTCGTGAAAAAGCTCCGTCCGAAGCTCTCAGAGATTCGTAGGGCTTATTCCTCGCCGGAATTCAAGTGGCCGACGCAGGGGAAGCTCCGGATTGATTTATCGGCGATAAAGAATGTGATTGTGGCGGAAGAGGAGGAGGAAGATGAGAGAGAGAGGTGGAGGAAGTGGAGGAGAGAGAGGTTTAAGGAAGAAGGGCAATTTGGGGAATTTAATTGGGAGCCGATTAAGGCTTTCAAGACTCGGTTAAGGGAGCTAGAGGTGGATCTAAAGGGCGGCTCGAGTTCGTCGCCGGTGGATATTTTTGAAGGGATAAAGAATAGTGAATTCGTGGTGAAAGTAAAATCAAGCTTGGTAATTTTATTTACTCGTATTACCATGCTTTATTATGGAAACTTATTTATGGTGTTCATTCATGGACTAAAAGCATAATTGCTTGTAGAAAGTGTAATTTTGCTCGTAGTATTTTAGCTTCGACTTACAATCATTGATGAAATGATTTGCTATTTAAAAAAAAAGAAAGAATCTTGGATGAATATAGTCCTCTTCTTCTGTTTTGATTTGTCAAATGATCTGTTGTACTTTTAAATATGGTAGGTGTTTGGTTTTGATGAATGATCTGTTTAGGCTAGCTGTTATGAGCTGCTACTCTGTGACAGTAACAAAGTATTTCAATAACAAGCAAGTCACCTCTTCTCCCTAAACAATAAATCATAAGAAATCTCTAATTCATCAGAGGAATGGAGTTGAATTTCGTTCTTCAATTTTTTGACACAAGTAATCTTAACAAGATTGTATATGTTTTAAGGCGGTGCTAGTATTCAGCTTTGCATTTGAGATTCCATTTGTTCCTCGAGTACTAAAGATGCATTTTTTATCAAGTAAAATAGAGCATTAAAGACCACCCTTCTGTGATTCTTTTTCCTCAACCCTTCTATTACTGTACGATTCATTATTATCTGCTATGCCTTCTCCAGGTAAAGTTTTAAAAGTATTAATTGGATGGTAGGATCACTTAGTAGGTTAGGTTTTGCAATCCTATCTCCTTTTCAGGATAAGCGCCTCTGCCTCGTCATGCGGTACTTATGTTTCTCATATGTGCTAGATATTTTCTTGATACTTTATTTCTCTTTTTGAAACTTCCGTTTTTGTGGTGCTAATGGTGGGGTTGGTTTTTCCATAGGTTGTAGCATCTTCATGCTAGTAATTTCTGGAAATTTTCTTGGGTTACAGGATTTAATCAAATGGTTGGTGGTTTTTTTTCTATATGCAACTTAGTGTTTAATGTTATACATGAGTAGTTTGGGTTGCAATGAGGACAAGCTTGGATTTTTCCAACTTGTTAGGCATGGACAATGGGTTTCCTTATTTTAGATCTTTTAGTTCTTTCCTTCTGTCTCTCGATTCCTTTACCATTATGTGTTTTTGTGTTACTTATTAGTTTTGTCTATTCACATTTATATTAATTGATGTTGATCCATGTGATTAATATATTGTTTTTCTGTTTTTCCAATGGGTTTCCAGAAATCAATTTGCAAGGAACCAGAAGAAACAAAGGTTGGTGTCTTATCTTTTAATATTTGATGAGGTTATATTATATATGGTTTTATGCATTTGATTTGGATTGTGCCCATTGGTTAATACTTTGCTTCAAAAGTTGACAAAGGAAGCGAATTGAAGAGACAAGTAGAGAAAATCAATGCATTTCCGTGCCTAGTTTTGTTGTAATCTATGAGGCGATGGGAAGTATAGGAAGAAACCACAGGGAGGAGATAACATTTTCTTTTGACGTCTTTTCACGATAAAAAAGAGACCATTTTCCTTTGATAAGCGAGAGGAGGAATCTTTTTCCTTTCACTCTCTCTTATTTTTCACTATTCCAAACAAGAGAAAGCATAAGCATTTCTCTTATTTTTCTCTTCATTTCCTTCTACTAATATTTTCTCTTCCTATCCTGTAGCCTCTTTTTCCAAATATCTTCACTGTTGCGAATTTAATTGGGAATTGATGAAATGGATATTCTAAACGAACTATTCTTTCTTTTCATGTATACAAGTTGGACTACATGTCAACAGCACAAAATGTCTGTTCTTGGATTTTAACCTTTATTAATTCATAAGTTTTTAACTAGGAACTAGTCTCTGAGGGTTAAATTGTTGGTGAAGTTAAACTAGGATGAAATTCATTTCTAGTAGATTGAAAGCAATCAGACTAGAAACATTTTCTTCCTCTTATTTCCATTCTTCATCTATGCAGGGAGTGCCACCACTTGATGTGCCAGAATTGTTAGCATATTTAGTTAGACAGTCGAGCCCATTTTTGGATCAAATCGGAATAAGAAGAGGTAATAGTTCATTTTTCATTTACAAATTAATTAGTGTGATCTTGGATTGTCTTTGTTTTCTATGTTCTGTTTGCAATACTTTTTCTTTGGAATGCTAAATGTTAAATATTTGTTCTGTTTGCTGTACTCAAGCTGAACATATAGTCTACATGAATGCTCTTTATTTTTCTTTTCCTTTTTTGACGCTTAGTCTATTTAATCTGTTGAAGGTCTCCAAGCATAAACTGAGCTTTGCTTTCTTTTTTATTTTGTTCTAATTGTTAAATTAATTTTAAATGTCTGTCTGTGTGTAGACACTATAAGCCATCTTCTCTGGGTCTTTAAATTGTTTGCAGATATATCAGAAAAGATTGTGGATAGTCTATGCAGCAAAGGACGAAGCAAACTTTTGCTACATTCCTTACCCGAAGAAGGGTCCTCACTGACTGAAGGTGAAATTATGAATGATGAACTAGATTTAAGAATTGCCAGTGTTCTTCAGAGTACTGGTCATTGTTATGAAGGTGGATTTTGGGGAGACTCTACCAAGCAGAACCTATCAGGTGATAAAAGGCATGTAGCAATAGTCACAACTGCTAGCCTTCCTTGGATGACAGGAACTGCTGTAAATCCTCTATTCCGAGCAGCTTACTTAGCCAAATCAGAAAAGCAGAATGTTACATTGCTGGTTCCATGGCTATGTAAATCCGACCAAGAGCTAGTTTATCCAAACCAGCTCACTTTTAGTTCTCCTGAAGATCAGGAGCTTTATATACGCAATTGGCTTGAGGAGCGAATTGGTTTCAAGGCAAACTTCAAGATTTCATTTTACCCTGGGAAGGTAATTCGTGATTAACTATCTAAATAAATTATACTATGATAGGCGAAGATGTTGAGATGGATGTGATTATTTGACGCATGTTTTTTTCCTTCCAGTTCTCCAAAGAAAGGCGGAGTATAATGCCAGCTGGAGACACTTCTCAGTTTATCCCTTCAAGAGATGCCGATATTGCAATTTTAGAGGAGCCAGAACATCTCAATTGGTACCACCATGGCAAACGTTGGACTGATAAATTTAACCATGTTGTTGGCATCGTCCACACAAACTATTTGGAATATATCAAGAGGGAAAAGAATGGGGCTCTTCAGGCATTTTTTGTGAAACACGTTAATAATTTGGTCACTAGAGCATATTGTGACAAGGTATGTTAGTCTATGGACTAAATTTTCCATGGTAAAAAGAGATAAAGAGAAACAGTTGGTACATACATTACGCATTGGAAGATGCTTTAACTCTGCATTTTAAGCATCATGTCCTCTTATAATCTCAAAGCACCCTGCGTGTTATTTCTTGTTGGTCCTAATTGAGATGTCAATTTTGCTGTTTAGGTTCTTCGCCTTTCTGCTGCTACACAGGATTTACCCAAGTCTTTGGTCTGCAATGTTCATGGTGTCAATCCAAAGTTTCTGAAAATAGGAGAAAAAGCAGCTGCAGATAGACAAAGCGGCCAGCAAGTGTTCTCTAAAGGAGCATATTTTTTAGGCAAAATGGTTTGGGCGAAGGGATACCGGGAGTTGATAGATCTGTTAGCAAACCACAAAACTGACCTTGATGGTTTTAATTTGGATGTATATGGCAATGGGGAAGATGCTCATGAAGTACAAAGTACAGCAAAGAGGTTAAATCTCAATGTCAACTTCATGAAAGGTAGAGACCATGCAGATGATTCTCTTCATGGGTAAGAATCCTTCAGTAGGACTTTTTACTAATGAAGAATGTAAAAGTTGTTGCAACAAATAGACATTATTTAGTACATCTTTTTCCATTTTGGTGCGATCATCTAAAGCATCATTAAGGAACTTTAATGGAACTGACAATATTAGCATTCTGTTTCCCTGTGGCACAATGATTAGAAATACTGTTAATTTATCAATGACTTAGATGGTACAGATATTTGTATGATCAGCTATGCGCTAACCTGAAGAGTTATTGAGCACATGTTCTACCTGATTTTTGTTAAGATGTAGAGTATGTGACAGATATACTCATCCGTGGGATTTCAATTTTACTTGGCCGAAAATTTTCTTCTTCTTTTAGAGGGTTAGATACCTAATGAACAAGGTTATTTGTATAAAGCCTTCAACTTTTTTCTCTGCATCTCCTATTAATACTGAATGCATTTTTTTTGTTTTGAGGATTTTTCATTGACGTGATACTATTGCTAGATCTTAAGATTAATTAACGATGTTGAGTGCAGACCACTTGCTGCCTTTTGTTTGATGCTAGTAGTTGAGTTTTCCGATTTTCTTGTTCCCTGTTTGATTTGTGTTCAGCTTCTTAATGTACATATTTTCGCTTGCAGTTACAAGGTTTTCATAAATCCTAGTATCAGTGATGTGCTTTGTACTGCCACGGCCGAGGCTCTTGCAATGGGGAAATTTGTAGTGTGTGCTGATCACCCATCAAATGAGTTTTTCCAGGCATTCCCGAATTGCTTGACTTATAGGACACCTGATGACTTTGTCGCAAAAGTTCAAGAGGCAATGTCCAGCGAGCCTCAACCTCTCACTCCCGAGGAGCAATACAAGCTTTCATGGGAAGCTGCTACCCAGAGATTCATGGAATATTCCGACCTTGATAAGGTTTTGGCTAGTGAAACAAGTCTGGACAGGAGGCGTCAGAAGGTCATAGGAAAATCAGTTTCCTTGCCAAACCTAGAAGAGATGGTTGATGGGGGTCTGGCATTTACTCACAATTGTTTCACAGGGAATGAGTTCTTGAGGTTGTGTACTGGCGCAATACCTAGATCTCGGGATTATGACAAGGAGCATTGCAAAGATCTCCATCTCTTGCCTCCTCAGGTAGAAAACCCAATATATGGCTGGTAAATAGATACGTAACTAACATGTATATCATTATTTCTAAAATGTATAATAGGATGTCATGCAAACCGGATGATAATTCTTAGCTCCAATTCTAAAGGTCTAGGTTTTGATGCTTTCTAGCTATTGATGCAGTTAAACCTGCAGGGGCAGTTTATAGGGTCATACTTAAAGTTTGTAACCTGTAATAGTCATACCTCTTCTGTTTCTCAATAGCTATATGCTTGAGTTTCAGGTAAATTGTACTGGAGGTACTCCAGATTTAGAATTAATAGTCAAAATTCGTTTACAAAGTTGGAAAACTTTGTACTATGCTTGTGCGACTATAATTATATTGTAGTTTCAGTCTTTTAGACTGTAGCAGCACGAAAGTGACTCTAATTTACTTGCCACTTTTTGCATAATGTATTGATTATATCTGTAGGCTGCTTTGGTTGAGAATTTGTGGTTCTTTCGTTATATAAGAAAGTGTGTGTAACCCCGTGCAAAGGAACTAAATGAACTCAATTACTACTAAAAATGACAGTTCGGTGCACAAAACATTGAACATTCACGCAAGGTCCAGGGAAAGGCCGCACCTTTGGGGGTGTGATGTGGGCAACTTACTCTAATGCAAGCATTAATGGCTGCTTCCATAGTTCGAATCTGTGATCTATAACTCAATAGCTACTATCTAAGTCAAATTGTACATTTTGCTATTTGGCAAAGAGTTTGATGCAGCTCCCAGGATAAAATAGTAGAATTTGCACAGGCTATCCACCTTTGCAGGTGCTTTTTAAAACGTAGCCAGTTTTTTCTAGTCATCTGTTTAGCTTGAAGAAGGCAAACGAATTAGAGTATCAGACCCTTAGGGGTAAGTCAGAAGTTTTGTGCACTTCGCCCGATAAAATAGATTTGTTGGATGAATGGGGGGGCCCATATTTATGATTTGAAGGGTTCAATCTTAAGCTACGAGGTATAATACCATCTTTTTGTGCTTCTTTGACATATACCTTCTGAAGTACTGATTAAGGATCAATAAAAATAGGGAATCTTAGGGGAATGTACCAAAGAAAGACACTATTTACCAATATTAGCCATTTTAGTCATGCTATCAAAAATAACCAAAACAATTACCAATGATATACAACATTAAAAAAGCATAGGCAAAAAAAGATTTTTTTCGATGGGTATTGTTGTGATACATTAAAAACACATAGATGAAGCAATATACAAAATTTGATTAAGTTTAAACGCGAGTTAGACTAGTTTGGAGTCAAAAGTCATTACCAATGATATAAAATATTTATTAAAAAAATAGGGCAAAATCAATGAGTATTGGCCGGAATTCGTTGATAACATACAGGTGAGACAATATACAAAATTTGATCAAGATTGAAAGTAATTTGGATTGGTTTGATATCAAAATTCGTAGTTAAAAACGAGTTTAAAAGATTCTTCTAAGACACAAGTATCACATATATATTTTACACACAAGTATATATGGATATACATATGATACATATGTGATACTCAAATTATACACAGTGTAATACACATTATTTATTTTCATGTTTATCTTTAAGATATGCCAAATCATCCCAAAACTGAGATTCAAATTTCAAACTCCTTAGATATGCCCAATCTATTCTAATAACATCCACTCAATAGAAAGTAAATAGTTGACCTTGTTTTGACTACAAATAACTAATTGACTAATATTTGTAACATTTGACTAATATTTTATGAATTTATCAATTTTTGTCATAAGCTACTTATGTACGAACATACTTGGTAGTTTCCCTAGAAAAAATATATATTTTGAAAATCTCCAGGTAGACTCTAGTTTCTCAAGTGTCAACTTTTAGCATTTACTCACTAATTTACTTAATCAACCCAAGAAAGAGGCTGACTAGTTTCTGGTGATTGACATACAATATGAAATATACAAAATTATTAGGGGAGTACTAAGTGTAGACAATAAATTTGCATCGAGAAAATAAAATCAAGATAAAAAATATTGCAACAATCGTAGTATTTTATTTCAAACAATATGAGCGTTACAATTTCTATGAATCCTCTAATTCTTCTTTCCAATAGTAAATAAATTCAAGGGCCCTTGAGATTGATCTTGAATCAATATTTGTTGCCATGAACGATGATCTTGAATTCAATTAGCACGAACTTTGATTTGAACTCGTACTCCTTGAACCTTGATTTGTTCTTTGTTCTTGAGCTTGAACTTGATTTCTTGGACTTGAACTTGATTGCTTGAAGTCTTGAACTTGATTTCTTGAAGTTTGAAACTTGTAGAGAAATTTGCGGCGTTTGATCCACGAGCTCTCTCTTGCTTCTTGTTATAACTTCTGGTGTCCTTTCTGGGTTATGAAGACCCCTATTTATAGTTGTGGGAGAGAAGAGTTATGATAAGAATAAACTCTTTCCGACCAATCAAATTGAAGTGTGACAAGGCCGCATTTGATTGGCCATAACATATCACTTGCACACGTGGCGCGTTTTCATTAGCCTTTTAATGTGACTTGACATGCCTTGTCATTTTGACACATAGCATGATCCTATTGGCTCTTCCGCTTGACATGGTGTACCACGTCATATGACACGCAGTACCAAACTAGGCCTCTAGGAAGATGACATCTTGGGCTTACTGAAGTAGGCTTATCACTTTAGCCCAATTAAATGGGATAGCTCAATAATATTGGACCTTTATTTAAATCAATTTAATTAAATTTAAATAATTAAGTCAATATATATTAGCCCATAATATTGATTTAGGCCAAAATATATTTAATTTGAGATTAAATCCAAATTTTTATGGATTTAAATTTAATAAAATTTTAATTGCCTACACTAAGTAATCGTGAAACTTTAGGATCAAAATGTTAAATTAGAAAAGAAACGGACCCAATTTGTTAGGAACGAATACTTTTATTTTCATATTTTTCATTCCTTACCTAATACTTACTAATTTCTTTCGTCTCGAATTGTGTTTCCACAATAGGAATGGTGAAGTTGAAAACCTATTCTTTCAAATCTTTGAAAACAAATAAACAATGAGCAAAATAGTATAATTCACATTACGGAAAAGGGCTTAAAGTACCCCTATCGTATGGTAAATAATTTAGAACCCCCCTCCCGTCCATCTATGCGTCTAAAAATGTATGGAACGTTAATTCTATTATCAAAAGTGCCCTCGCGACTAACGACAATACATGTGGGCCTCTCATTAAATGATATGGCAACCTTTCATTTGGGCATGTGGCTCTGTGGGGCTGAAATTATAATTGGGTATTTTTAGACCCATTTAACCGATCCGATCCACTTTTTGTACCTTATACCCCCATTTTATTTACCTTTTACCCACCTATTTCAGTCGCTTTCTTCCCCAATTTAGTTCTAGGTCACCAGGTTGCTCATGTAAACTTCTTCCCCAAAATTTCTCTTTTTCAACTAATTAATTTTTGCTTTTTCTTTTGAATCTTGCGTTTGGTTGTAAAAGTTGAGAACTTCAAGATGTCTACAAATTTTATCTCTTCTGTTTCGTCGCGTCATTGTGGTTTAATTGTAAATTATTTTGTGGCTAAGACTCATTTGAACGATGGTCGTAGATTTTATAAATGCCCTCGTTTTGACGAGGAAACTTCATGTGGTTTGTGGTAATGGCGGGATGAAGAGATGCCACCACATGTGACGATATTAATCAACAACTTGAATGCTTCACTAAAGTCCGTGGAAGTTGGAAGAAATTATCTGAAGAAGATGGTGGCCGTGGAAGAGTTTGTTTCTGTTGAAAGACTAAAAATGGAGAAAATAATGAAAAATATAGAGGGAATTAATTCAGAAAACTTAGAGAATGTGGCTAGGATGGAGGATAACTACAAATGATGAAGCGGTTTATTATTTTTTCTTGGGTTGTCTTTGTGTTGGTGCTAGTTTTCAAGATGATGTAGTGTAGTTAGGCTATTTGGTTCAAATGTTGTAATTATGTAGATTTTGTTGAAGTTTTTTTTTTTTATGTTTATCAATCTGGGATGTTGTAGTTGTTGATGCGTTTAGTGATGCTGCACTTGTAATGGTCCTTTGTTGGTATTAAATGAAGTTTTTTGTTGATAGTATAAGTCTCATACAAATGTTTGCATATAAGAAAAATCATTAAGCCCAACAACATTATCTCTTATAGATAGATAAGAAGAACGATGCCATTAATCGAGTAGCAAACATACGTTGTTTCAAGATTTAAGCCCAACAAAATATTGCTATTAGATAACTAAATATGTGATCCAAAAACTTGTACCACTGTCACAATATTTAATTGTCTAAAAACCTAGAACATGAACAAACGTCATGTAGTCAAAAAGTCATGCAAAAAAGAAAGAAAATGTATATTACATTCATCATTACTTGTTACACTACTCCCCATTTCCCCTCCCGTTGCCTCTTCTAGCTTTAAGTTTACCAATCTTTTTCTCTTTCACATCCAATAGTTGAGCTGTTGTCATTGCCTCCTTTATCTTCGAGGTAGTTCTCTTTGGGGAGTATGTCAGTTGTGTTGATTGTGAGCTACTGGTGTGATCCCCTGTGAATTGTACCTTCCTAGCCCCAGAATTTTGTTGATTTTTATGCTGAAGTCTAGTCTTAATGTCAGAGACAACTTTAGGCCTCAAAACTGGATCAGCTTCTACACCAAAGTCTGCTTGAGTAAGCCTTCTTCTAGTTTGAATATGCTGACTTAGCATATGAGTTGTCTGGGTGTATTGACTGGATTGTTGACTTGGCATCTGAGTAGTCTGGGTGTATTGACTGGATTACTGACTTGGCATCTGAGTGTACTGACTAGATTGATGACTGGACAACTCACTTGGTTGACTAGCCTGACTTGGCATTTCTTTGGTCTTGTACAGTAAAACCAAGATTAAGGGCCATGAAAAATTCTAATTCTTGGTCTTGAGTTGTTTGAGTGTGGTCTTGCACATTTTGGGACAGTATCAGTAAAAAGTGGATTGTAAGTATAAATAATTTAGTGAAATTTAAATTAAGAAAGTTAGGTATACCTTATTGGATAATGGACATTTTCTTTTATTATGGTTTGGCTTGCCACAAAAACTACAAGTTATTTGAAGACCCTTTCTAGAAGTTGACCATTCTCCTTGTATTTTCCTAACCTCATCCTTTTCTCTTGGCCTTTTCACTTTAGGTCTACCAACCATCTTTGTTAATGGTGGTGGTTCCATGGCTTGGTTTAGCTCAACTTTCCAGAATTTTTACCTCTAACAGGTTAAAGTTTGTGCTCATACTATACCTGTTAATCGAACCGGGCTGGTCCATTTACAACCCAGTTCGATCCGGTTCAGTCCGGTTCAGCCTGGTACTATAGCGTTTGGGGGCGGGGTAGGACGGGTTGGGCAGAGAGCGGGTTTTAGACGAAAAGTTTTTGGATACCAGTGCACCGAAACCCGTTTAGCCTGGTAACCGTTAACGGGCTACAGCCCGGTCCAACCCGGTTTCCGTTACAATTTTTTTTTAAAATTTTCTGGACCGCTGCCAACGGTCAAATTCAAAAATGACTGTTGGCCAACGACCCTTTTTTGCAGAAATGGCCATTTCGGCCTATCCCATTAAGAAAATAGCCCCCACTCCTAATATTTTGATAAATTACAATTTTAACCTTTTAAAAATTATAAATAATCCCCCTTCTTCTTCATTTTTTCTTACAAATTACTCTCTTACTACTCTAATTCTCTCTTGATAATATTGATTATTGTTCTTAAATTTCCAATTACTTATTATTTCAAGTTTCATCAAATATTTAGTTTAGCCATTAGAAAATTATTGTTATCAAATATCAAGTATTCAAGTGAAGTGTGGTATCAAGTATCAACTATCAAGTATCGGTCTATGAATTGAAGTTTGATTTTTGATATCAAATTTAGTGCGGCATCCGGAATCCCGGTACACTCGTTCCATCTCTTTCTCTTCTTTGGTGTACACTTATTTTATTATTTAGAATTATTAATTTAATTTCTTAATTTTATTTACATAATGGATATATTTAGAGTAGCTAAAATAGTGTGCACTAGTAGAGGTGGTAGTAAGAAAACTTTCAAAAGATCAAGATGTGATGCTGGTTCTTCTAGTAGCTTTACACATATTTCTGAAAGTTCACCTGAAAATTTAAATGTAGATTATGAGCGACTTCAATAAAATTATGGTATAGATGATGATTTAGATGATAATTTAGATGATATTCAATCACCTGATAATCTTGAAACACCACCAGCTACACCTGATAATGCTAGTCAAATTTAAAATATTAGGGGTGGAGGTCGTGGTAATACAAGTAGGCCTCCCCTCCATATTAAGAAGAATCGAAGATTAAGAAAAAAGTGTTGAAATTTTTTTAACAGACTAGAAGAAGATAAAAATTATGTATGATGTTGAATTTGTAAGGATATTTATAAACATGAGACCGGTAAGGGAGGGGGAACGGATCAACTTCGTAGGCACATGGTAGAGCACCACCCTCTTGATTGGGGAGTAGATGAGGAAGATGGGCTACAAAAACTTAATGGTGTTGAAGTTATTTGATTTGGTCTACACTAGGATAACACCAACAAACTAGTAGCGGGAATATTGATGAACTCCAATTTTACTTGCAAAAGTGAGCAGAGCCCCGCACAAAGGAATTTTTACCACTGGGTTGGTGGAGGAGAAACTCAAATCAATTTCCTATTCTTTCGGCCATGGCTCGAGACGTGCTAAATGTGTCGATTTCAACAGTCGCATCATAGAGCGGATTTATCCAAGCAAGGCAGCAACTAGGAGATACCCGTCATTCATTGGGCAACAACACTTTGAAAATTCTAGTGTGCTTCAGAGATTGGATAAGATCAGAACGGCGAAATCAAGGGCGTGACGAGGTAGATGAAGCGGATGATCAAGAAATTGGAGATATAATGGCTTATGGTTCCGATTCAACCAATGCCGGAAACCAAGAACCTCATGTTGATATGGATGAACTTACAAAAATGATACAAAGCATGTGATGTACTATTTCTTATTTTTTTATAATTATTGTAAACTTTTAATTTGCAAGTTCAAAAATAAAAAAATAAAAAAGAACTTGCTAATTAATTTGAAGTATTATATATTATTCAATAAAAATATCAAATGAAAGCATTCAGAGCTTGATCCTTACATATGCCTATTGGTCTTATTAAATAATTTTTTGTAGCTACTTACTTTCAAATTTCAATTTTAAAATTCAAATTTCAAATTTAAAATTTTAAACTTCAAAGTTTAATTCTAAGCCTTAAAAGTTTGAAAACACTTAAGTATCAATAACATTGAATAAGAAAAATAAAATTTACTTAAAAAAAAAATAGCCCGGCCCGGTCCGGACCCGTTAATCCCGAACTCGGACGGGCCCAAATAAACCCGAAAATGTACAACTCGCTAACAGCCCGGTAACCAGCATAGAACGTTAAACGGACGGGCTGAATTTTTGTGTGTACAACCCGTCCCAGCTCGCCCGTTAACCACCCATAGCTGATACACCAACTGCCAAGCTTATTTGGAATACCACCAATGAATCCCAAGTGTTGGGTCAAGCTTCTTATAGTTGAATGCCTTGATAGCATGAGCACATGGAATTCCAAATAAGTCCCAAATCCTACATGTTCACCTTTGTTGCTCCAGAATAACTGTGTGCCTGTCTTCACCTTCACTTATTTCGAAACCCCTATTTTCATTGAAATTTTCCTTGCACTTTGAAGTCATCTCTCTGTAATAATCGTACAGCTCTATTGCATATGGGTGATATTCACCTCTCCAACTGCTAACTTCAATTGCTCTATCCTTTAGTTGATTCATAACCTTCAATTATCAACCAGTAAACATGAAGAATAGTTAGTCAACAGTAAGCAAATTAACAAGAAGTAAACATAAAAAGGTAGAAAGATTTAACCTTCACTCTTATATCCTCATGCATCTTCACAATTAGCTTATGTCTAGCTTCACAAATCCAAGAGTTGAAAGACTCTTTAAAGTTGTTGTCCACCATTGAGTTTTTACATTGGGTATCAAAGTAAGCTCTACACCAGATTACTGGTGAATATTTCAACAAGGCCCTGACAACATCCTCAGACACTTCGCCTAATTGTTTCAACATATCCTTAAATTCTTCCTCATATGTTCTCCAAGAACACCACCACATTAATTTTTTCATCTCATCAGTCTTCCAATCTCTGCTCCAGTTTGCTTCAATATGCCCTGCACAATATCTGTGATATTATTGTGGACATACATTCCTTACAACATCTAATAGACCTTACACATGAAGAAACATTACATTAGCAAACTAAATAACATAATCTTGAACAAAAGAATTCTGAAATTATGGTAACATACATTTTGCATATGTGACATAAATGTATACTTCATCATCTTTCAAGTTCAAAGAAGCCTTCAAGTTCTCCATGAACTACTGCCATATTCTTTTTGTTTTCTTATTCACCAAAGTCCAAGCCAGTGGATACACATGCTTGCAAGAATCTTGAGCAACAACAACTAACAACATCCCTTGCATTTACCTTTTAAAAAGATTCCATCCAGACCTATAAAATGTCTCAAACCTGCTTTAAATCCACTATTGAGGGCTTAGAAGTAGACATACATCTTCAAAAATCTTCTCTTACCTTCCTCCATTGCATCCTTGGATATCTATATCACCACATCAGTCCCAAGGTTGATTTTTCTCAACTCATGAGCATATGCCTCCAGCTTGTTGTACTCATCCAAGTAGATGCCCTCCAATTTCTCTAAAGCCATTTTCTTCACCCTTTTAAACTTTGAATCACTTGCATTCAAACTAAATCTATTCTCTAAATCAACCTCCATCTCTTTAACCTTAAACTTAGGATTATTCGGAATCTTTCTATTAAAATAATGTGCTAAAGCAGCAGGAGTAGCTCTTCTATTCTCAAATACTTCACCACAATTATTTTAATCCCTCCAAGTTTTTATCTTTACCCCTTGATCTCTGCCATTCTTAGAAATAAGACATTTAAAGGGACACCCAATCTGACACTTGTATCTAAATCTTCTCCTATCACTCTTATCTACCTGAAGGCCCCTATTATTAGAAACAACATAAAAACTAATAATTTCCTTAGCTTCAGCAAGATCTTTGAATGTCATACCCTTTTCCAATGTTTTATACCTATCAAGTTGGATAATTATCTTGAACTTCTTCTGCCTCTCAAATAAACCTAGGGCATCACTATCATAATCATTATCAACACTTTCTATATCTATATCATCTTCACTACTATCACAGTCAGTAGCTACTGCAACATGTACACTATTTGTATCAGTTTGCTAGATAAATACAGGAACATTTAGAGTATTATCCAGAAGGTCAATGCCAAATAAATTTACATCATTGAAACCATCATTAGTTAGGGCTTGAAGCTTCCTAATCTCTTCATCCTCATCCAACAAAAAATACCTCACAGATAAGTCAATAAATACTAGTTGTTGTACCTCAACAAATCCTAGTACCTCAGTGTATTCTTTACACAAATCAATATAAGAGAGGTGTTTACTTCATAACAACTCAACATGGTTAACGTCCCATACATTTTCAGACGCATAGATGAACATGGTTTTTTATAAACCATTTACCATACGGTAGGGATATTTTTGGCCCTTTTCCGTTCACATTATAGCAGACTATCTTAATTTCTTTATCTATTCCTTCTCTTCTCTTCTTATAAAAATTCCTTCTAACCACTCAGCCTAAATTTTCTTTTAATGTATTCCTAGTTCCAAAGAGCACACAGATTCTTGTCTATCAAATTTTGGTGACCCTTAATACTTTTGGGATTGTTAATCAAATAGCCGGCCAAATTTAATGTTTATTTTTTAATCGGTATACATAGATTATTCATTAATTATACACAGTTATATATATATATATGCCGACTATTTCTAATTTAAGAGATTAGGTGGAGAGCGATTTTGGTTAACTCTTCTATTTTTTACCTTAAAGATAAGTAAAGAATAACAACCATACAAGGCACAAAGATCGTGCAGTGTAACCCAAGCCATTGCCTCCATAATTTTGTTGTTTTCTTAGAGATATCACTCTAATTTTCGTGTGACCTTTTTATTTTATATTATTTTATGAATTTTTATTTAGTCTTCAGTACTATTTTTTTTCTTCTAGTTGTGGGATCCCAGGTGCGGCAGGTAGGGGGAATAAAAATAAATAAAAATGCAAAACATGAAGAAGCTGATGTTGAGAAGCACTTAATTGACTGTCATACATTCTTGTTGTTGCCCACCTATTATTCTTTTTGCATGGATGTGGATTTAATGTATTAATAAATTCAGTCCTTAAAAATTAAAGTTAAAAGTGGTATAATCATGTGACAACCATTTTAGTTTCTTGGAGTAATTTGCAGTGACCCTTCAATACGTAGAGGAGCTTTTACATGCAATATCAATATAGAGTAATTCTTCCTAGCTAGGAATTAGTCCAAGTTAAGCGAAAATGTAAGATTTTATTTAATAAATTGAAACAGGAATGTTGATATACAAATTCCAATAGCCTATGACTCAATACAAATAAATAAGTGTAGTTTTGTACACTAATCTCCGGTTATGCGTGTATCCGAGGGAGGACCGGTCGATATAGTAGCACAAAAAGTTATGGCTACATGAAAAACAATATTGGTAATACATGAGAATGATTTTGATCTAGGTGTTGAATTGATGTTTATTATACCACAAATGATATCCTAAGATGATTTTAAAAGAAGAAATACTATCAATATAAATTTATATAGTTGATTCCAATTTGTTTAGAATAGAGGCATACATAATTGTTAGTATTTGTTATGTTAAATGTTGTATCAGAAGTGACATAGCCACATACATGCTATTAATATTGGTTGACAATATAATCTTGATATTTCTGGTTATCTCTAGTTAGATTTTTCAAATGCTAATGGATTTGATTTCACTTTCAGTTCTCTTTTGTAGAGTTCCATTTTGTCCGCATCTTTCCTCTTCTATGTGAATCTTTGGATTCCAGAGTTAGGCGGAAACAAAATGAAAATTACGTATATTATTCCTTACGGTTAGGGGTGTACATAGGCCGGGTTGGTTCGGATTTTCTAATTATCAAATCAAACTAATTGTATCGGGTTATTAAATCTAAATACCAAACCAAACCAAACCAATAAAAGTCGGATTTTTTAATCTCGATTTTTCTCGGGTTTTCGGATATTTTCGGGGGGTTTTCATAAAGTCTTCATAGCACAAAACGTAAAATTTGTGCTCCAAATATTTCTTTAATCCTAGTAAGATAGAACTATATAAGGTGTTTTTTAAAATAACATAAATATGAGATGAGTCATGGCATTGTACTAAAATATTCAACAATAAAGATAATACAATTGCATAAAATAAATATTATTAATTAATAAGACATAATGAAAACAAACATAATTTAATATTACGACTAATAAGTACTATTATTTACCTGACTAACCATTAAAAGAAAAATAAGTTATAAATTTTATGTAAACCATGAAAAAACTAAAAAATAGATATCCAACACTATTTTCATTCGTAGTACAATTGAATTGAATGTTTTATTAGCATTAGTATTGATTTGACTTTGGTTTAGGATTTATTTGACTTACTAACATTTATGACTATAAAACTTATTGGTGCATCCACAAATTATAAGCTCAAGTTTGAAATAATACGTTAAAAGATAAAACTATAAAAACGTTTAAGAAATATTTATAAACTACACTACAATAAATATTGTTATGTACTAAATATATTTAAAATTTCAATACATATAATGTCAGGTTAGTTTGGTTTCGGTTTGACTTTTTTTAGTTAAACCAAACCAAACCAAATATGGTCGGGTTTTATTTTCCAACACCAAACTAAATCAAATCAAACTATAGTCGAATTTTTTTCCCTCGATTTGACTCGAATTATCTGGTTGATGCGATTTATAGGTTTTATTTGTACTTATTATTCCAAATGACATCAGAATATACTAACTTTCTTTATCATTCATGAACTTGGCCCAAATCTAGTCCTAAATTGATATTTTTCTGAAGATACATACAGTGAATAGAAAGCTTAACATAAAGTGGTTATGCAGTGGGATTGCAGCCTCCACTTCTCGCTCACCTCTGTTTCTCCTTTTCTTCTTTTTTTTTACACAGTAAAATGTAAGCTTTCAGTACAAGTTGGAGTACAATATTTTTCCAGCTTTCTTGGCACTTATTAGAGTTTGCACTCGATCCCTCCTTTCTTTTTATATGCTCAAAAAAAAAAAAAAAAAAACTAACGAATTCTTGATCTTCATTATCCTTTCACACCTCTTCATTATCCGCTATGGTACTGAAATCTAATTAAATTTAAATTCATGCCGGAAAAGTTTACATTGAGGATAAAATATTTTCTAACAAAGATAACTATATGCTTAGGACTCTATCCAAATTTAATTAAACCCCAATATGCGTAGATGTAAACCAAAAAAGAAAAAAAGAGGCGGGGATGGACGAAGAAGAATTCCATCAATCAACACCTCCTACCTAAGGAGTAGGGGTGTACATGGACCGGGTTAGTTCAATTTTTATCAAAATCAAACCAAACCAACTATATCGGGTTGGAACGGTTCAGTTTAGTTGAATTTTTTGGGTTTTTTGTTACATAAATATTATTTCTATCTTATTTTGTTAAAGTTGTAGATAAAGTGTTGATAAGTAAATATATATATTTAGAAAAAATAAAAACTGACAAATATATGATCTATTAAAATATTTCTGGAGAATTTTTTTAGTAACACATGATAGTTATTTTCTTAGTCGTCTAACAATAATTTTTCATTGATGTACGCTTTCAAGGTTAACCAAATTTAATAACTAAACATAAAAATCAATATGATACCTAAATAATGATATGTTCTATTTAATTTTAAATTATCGAAATATCATTTCAAATTCGAAAAAGATACAAGAATTTAATAAACTTGACATACGAATATGAAAGAACAAAGAGATTGACACATTTCAATATTACATAATAAGAAAGTGATGATATAACCTTTATTTAAAGTAAATAAAAAATGAATGCACTTCATAGTTATTAAATATTACATCCCATGAGAGGATCCCAAATATTTTTAGATATTATTTAAAGAAAATTATATACAAACTCTTAAAAATATCTATAAAAATTATATATTTATATGCCGGTTTGGTTCGGGTTTTTTTACTCAATACCAAACCTAATCGAATTTTTTAATCAGTTTAGTTTGACTTTTCGATTTGGTGCAGTTTTTCGGTTCGGTTTGAACACCCCTACTAAGGAGATAGGCTTTGCCCTAAATAATGGAAATCTATATTAGTCTAAAGATTCATCTTAATCAATATCCCATTTTATGGTGGCATTAATCAATGACGTTGGATAAATCTCTTTCTAAACGTATATGTATAAAAGAAAAAAGAAATATTTTATTTTGTTATGAAAATAATTATATTGTGGATGTCTATTTATTACTCCGCTATAGATAATCTTCCTGAATAAGATTATCTATTTAGTACTCTGTTGAAGTTTATTTACAAGCAGCTGATGCAGGCAGGTTGCAAGCAACTCAATGAAATGATTTGCAGCAGCTTCTTATTAAACAGGCAGGTTGCAAGCAGCTCATACAGACAGTTTACAAGCAGCTAAAGAAAAGCCTTACAGCTGTTTCCTGAAAAGCCTTGCAGCTGCTTCCTTTCTTCTATAAATAGATGAGTTTTCAGTTCATTATGTACATAAGTTTAAAGTTTGAATAATATCAGTTTCTCTCTATACTTGTCTTTACTTTACTGTCTTTATTTTATAACACGTTATCAGCACGAGAGTCTGCCATCTCGAGCAAATACTTTGAAAGCATCACAGATACGAACTTTCTTTTTCTAAATAATGTCAAATATTTCTAAACTTGAATTTGTAGCCCTGGATATATCGGGCAAAAGCTACATGTCTTGGGTGCTTGATGCCGAAATTCATCTTGATGCGATGGGTCTAGCCGATACCATCAAGGACAAAAATCAGGCATCAAACCAAGACCGTGCCAAAGCAATGATATTCCTACGCCATCACCTTGATGAGAGCCTGAAAATGGAATATCTTACTGTTAAAGATCCAGTCATACTGTGGAATAATTTAAAAGATATATATGACCACCTGAAGATGGTCGTTCTTCCACATGCACATTATGATTGGACTCAACTAAGGCTACAAGATTTTAAATCTATCAATGAGTATAATTCTGCTATGTTCAGAATTATTTTTCAATTGAAACTATGTGGTGATAATATTACTGATCATGATATGTTGGAGAAAACTTTCACCACTTTTCATGCCTCGATTATGCTCCTGCAGCAATATCGAGAGATGGAATTCAAAAAGTATTCTGAACTTATCTCACATCTTCTTATAGCCAAGCAACATAATGGGTTATTAATGAAAAATCATGAAAGCCGACCTACTGGTTCTTGTCCATTCCCTGAAGTGAATGAGACGAACTTCCACCAAGCTAAGCGTGGAAGAGGACATGGCCCCAGTCGTGGTCATGACCGTGGTCGGGGAGGAAACTCCAATCGTGGTAATAATAATGCACCAAAGAGCCCTCCTCACCACCAGCAGTGGAAAAGGAAGGAACAAAGCATGAAGTGGTGCAAGCAGCAAAGCCAGAAAATGCATGCTATAGATGTGGAGGAAAAGGGCACTGGTCACGTACATGTCGTACGCCAAAGCACTGGTCACCTCCCTGAAGAAGACAGAGAAAAATGCTGAAGCAAATTTTATTTCTGAAGATAATTTAGACTTCATGCATTTGGATGTAGCTAATTATTTTGCACTCCCAGAAGGAGAAACAAGTCATGTGATCGGTAGTGAATCTGTAGAGATGTAAATATTTTAATTTTTGTTGTTTGTAGTAGATAGTATGGTTATGTAATAGTTGTACATAAATAAAAGTTATGCGTTGATAATGATGTTTACTATCATATTTATTTTGTTTATGTCATTTTGAAGAATATAGATAATACTCAAATTATGTATGGATCAAAGACCAATCATGAAGATATTTGTGTAATTGATAGTGGAACAACTCATGCCATATTCAAAGATCAGAAATACTTTTCTTATTTGCATAAAGAAAAAACAAATGTTTCAACAATTTCTAGTAATATAAGTTTTATTGAAGGCTCCGGAAGAGCTACTGTATTTCTGTCTAAGGGAACAAAACTTATTATCGACAATGCATTGTTCTCCTCCAAATTCCGAAGAAACTTGTTGAGTTTTATAGATATCCGCCGAAATTGGTATCATGTTGAGACAATAGATGAAATGAACGTGGAATATCTTTGTATTACAAAGAATATTTCTGGCCAGAAATGCATTGTAGAAAAGTTACGAACTTTATCTTCTGGCTTATACTATTCAAAGATTAGTACAGTTGAAGCACACTCTATCGTAAACCAGAAGTTTACTGATTCAAATACTTTTGTACTTTGGCATGGCCGTTTGGGCCATCTTGGATCAATAATGATGAGATGAATTACTGAAAATTCGAGTGGTCATCCATTAAAGAACCTGAAGATTCTTACAAATGATGAATTTTTTTGTGATGCTTGTTATCAAGGCAAAATGATCACTAGACCATCACCAATGAAGGTTAGCATTGAGTCACCTGCCTTTTTAGAACGTATACATGAGGATATATGTGGACCTATTCACCCACAAAGTGGGCTGTTTAGATATTTTATGGTCCTAATAGATGCATCTTCAAGATGGTCTTATGTTTGCCTACTATCATCTCGCAACCTGGCGTTTGCAAAGTTATTAACCCAAATAATTCGATTAAGGGCACAATTCCCAGATTATCCTATAAAGGCTATTCGCCTTGATAATGCTGGAGAATTCTCATCTCAAGCTTTTGATAATTACTGTCTATCAGTTGGAATAAAAGTTAAACATCATGTAGCTTATGTTCATACTCAAAATGGCCTTGCAGAGTTATTTATTAAACGACTGCAATTGATAACAAGACCACTACTTATGAAAACAAAATTGCCCACTACTGTTTGGGGCCATGCTATCTTGCATGCAACATCACTTTTCCGTCTCAGAATGACACATTATAATAAATATTCTCCATCACAATTGGTTTTTGGTCATGAACCAAATATTATCCATCTACGAATTTTTGGATGTGCTATATATGTGCGAGTAGCACCACCACAGCGCAGTAAGATGGGCCCCAAAGAAGGTTAGGAATATATATTGGGTTTGAATCACCCTCTATTATTCGCTATCTTGAACCATTGATGGGAGATTTATTTACTGCTCAATTTGTAGATTATTTGATGAAACAAATTTCCCACAATTAGTGGGAGAGAAAAAGAAAATCAAAAGAGAAATTATGTGAAAAGTTTCATCATTATCTCACTTTGATCCACGTAGCCCTATATGTAATCAGGAGGTCCAGAAGATCATCCATTTACAAAATATAGCAAATCAAATGCCAGACGCATTTACTGATTTGAAAAGGATAACTAAATCGCATATCCCTGCAGAGAATGTACCTATCCGAATTGATGTCCCGGCAGGACCATCTACTAGCATGAGAGTTAGTGAACCTAAAGCACACCTGAAGCATGGTAGACCTTTGGGTTCTAAGGATCGAAATCCTAGAAAAAAAAAATCGACAAATGATTAAAATGATATTATGAAGGGATCTCCTGAAGAGACCCAAGATCTGATTAATTCTGAGATTCCTGAAGAAATCAATGAACCCGAGACTCAAGTGAGTGAGAAACTTTTAATAAGTTCTACTGGTGATGAGATTAATTTAAATCGATCTGAAATAGTGATAGATAATATTTTTGCATATAATGTTGCATTTAACATTATGCAAGATAGCGAGAATCTTGAACCCCGATCTGTCGAAGAATGTCGACAAAGATCTGATTGGCCAAAATGGCAAGAGTCAATTCAATCGGAATTGAAGTCACTTGCTAAAAGAGAGGTCTTTGGACCAGTAGTCCAAACACGTGCTGGTATAGAGTTAGTTGGTCATAAGTGGGTTTTTGTGCGAAAAAAGAATGATAAAAATGAAGTTGAAAGATACAAGGCCCGCCTTGTTGCACAAGGATTCTCACAACGACCTGGAGTCGATTATGAAGAAACTTATTCACCAGTTATGGATGCCATAACATTTCGATATCTCATCAGTTTAGCCTTACGTGAAAGGCTTGAAATACATCTAATGGATGTGGTTACAACTTATCTCTACGGGTCACTTGATAATGAAATTTATATGAAAATCCCTGAAGGATTTAAAATGCCTGAAGCATATTCAAAATCTCGGGAAATGTACTCAATCAGATTACAAAGATCTTTGTACGGTTTAAAGCAATCTGGGCGCATGTGGTATAATCGCCTCAGTGAATATTTGCTGAAAGAGGGTTACATAAATGATGTTATTTGTCCATGTATTTTTATAAAGAAAATGGCTTCAGAATTTGTTATACTTGCTGTTTATGTAGATGACATAAATCTTGTTGGAACTCCAGAAGAGCTCCAAAAGGCAATTGAATATCTTAAGAAAGAATTTGAGATGAAAGATCTTGGAAAGATAAAACTTTGTCTTGGTCTGCAAATTGAACATTTAGCAGACGAGATCTTTATCCATCAATCTGCCTATACAGAAAGGGTCTTAAAATACTTTTACATGGACAAAGCGCACCCATTGAGTACACCAATGGTTGTTCGATCACTTGAAGTGAATAAAGATTTGTTCCGACCTCCACAAGAGGATGAGGAACTCCTTGGTCCCGAAGTACCCTATCTCAGTGCAATTGGTGCATTAATGTATCTTGCTAATGCTACAAGGCCTGACATAGCATTTTCTGTTAATTTACTAGCAAGATATAGTTCTTCTCCTACACGGAGATATTGGAACGGGATTAAGCATATATTGCGATATTTAAAGGGAACTCTTGATATGGGTTTGTTTTATGCTAACAAAGATAGTGCAGATCTTGTTGGTTATGCAGATGCAGGTTATTTATCTGATCCCCATAAAGCTAAATCTCAAACCGGGTACGTGTTTACATGTGGAGGTACTATCATATCATGGCACTCCACAAAGCAATCTATTGTTGCTACTTCTTCAAATCATGCTGAAATAATAGCTATTCATGAAGCAAGTAGGGAATGCGTATGGTTGAGATCAATAATTCATTTTATTCGAGAAAAATGTGATTTGGAATGTGAGAAAAGACCCACAATTTTATACGAAGACAACGCTACATGCATATCTCAATTGAAGGGAGGATTTATAAAAGGAGATAGAACGAAGCACATTTTACCAAACTTATTCTACACGCATGATCTTCAGAAAAATGATGACATTGATGTGCAACAAATCCGTTCAAGTGACAATCCGGCAGATTTATTCACTAAATCTTTACCAACTTCAACTTTTGAGAAGATGATATACAAGATTGGAATGCGGAGACTCAAATATTTGAAACAAGGTTTTCATCAGGGGGAGTAAAATACGTGATGTACTCTTTTTTTCTTACTAAGGTTTTTCCCACAGGGTTTTTCTTATAAGGTTTTTAATGAGGCAGCTAGCAATGCGTATTACTAAATATGTGTAATCTTTTTCCTTCACTAGGATTTTTTCCCACTGGGTTTTTTACTAGTAAGGTTTTAACGAGGCACAATACCTTTTTAATGAACATCCAAGGGGGAGTGTTATGAAAATAATTATATTGTGGATGTCCATTTATTACTCCGCTATAGATAATCTTTCTGAAAAAGATTATCCATTTAGTACTCTGTTGAAATTTATCTACAAGCAGCTGATGCAGGCAGGTTGCAAGCATCTCAATGAAATGATTTGCAGCAGCTTCTTATTAAACAGGCAGGTTACAAGCAGCTCATGCAGACAACTTACAAGCAGCTAAAGAAAAGCCTTGCAGCTGCTTCCTGAAAAGTCTCGCAGGTGCTTCCTTTCTTCTATAAATAGATGAGTTTTCAGTTCATTATGTACATAAGTTTTAAGTTTGAATAATATCAGTTTCTCTCTATACTTGTCTTTACTTTACTGTCTTTATTTTATAACACATTTAATATATATAGTCCTTTTAGTTTACTGTAACTAGTTACGTTACCTCTATTTGCTATATTTTAAAATAGCAATTTTAACCATAACTTCAACTACATTCTTTTGATTTCTTGATAGCTGGAAGTTCTCCAAGACTTTGAAAAATTAATCAAACAAATTGTAGAAGAAAATAAAACATATCAATTCAGAATAATTTTCTTGAAAATATATACGTGTAATGACATGAACTACTGCAGATGGATGGCGGCTAAATGACTAACACAACCAAGTTAATTTGATATTAATGGATATCCTAATTAATTCTACACACGTGAAGCATAGCAAATTAGCCTAATTTTATGCATCACTTAAATTCCTTTGACTACCACAACAGATAATAATCCTGACCTTATGGAAACACACGACAGAAACGAAAAGGGTCGCAATGAACACAACTAACTAACTAACTCTATATATATATATATATATATATATATATATTGGACGAACTATAATAGCCCACACACAAAAATGTTGTTAATCCGGAGTAGAACCAAAAAGATTCATGATTACTGATGTGTAAAAAATGAAATAATTGTCAATAATTACGAGTAAATCTCTATAAAAAACGTTAATCGATAACTTGATAAAAATAATAAGTCACCAGCTATGATCCGTTAAACCACATTGATAGTTCAAAAATCTTTTGAGAGCCAGATATATGTAACTAAAACAAATATGTTACATGCATATATTAGAAGCTACAGCTGTAAGTAGTTTCTGGTTTCTGGTAAACTAGGGAATCGTAGTCCCTACCTTTTGGGTAAGTTGTGGGTAAATTCCGCACTAGTATAATAACTTTACAAATTACACTGGAAAAGTAAATCATAAAGGTTCGTGCGATGAGTTCGACCGAGAAAGCATATGGGATTTCGAACTTACGATCAATTGGGATCTCCTGCTCAACCAACTCGGCTAACCTCCCGGATGCTGCTGCTTGAAAATTAAACAAAGTAAATTAGCAACCACTTGACATTTTTTTTTACCTAACTTAGAGCATGTTGAAATGCATAATGAGATCATGTGCTCGAGCCAAGACAAAACCCACGTCTCTTACATTCCTTTTGCATTTCACATGACTCAATGATTCTTAATTGTATGTGCATCCAAATAAGCCTGCATCTATAAGATTCTAAAAAGGGTACCTACACTTAAAAATGGTAAATAATTGCTAGCTGGATTAAATTTGAAGCATGCTAATTTGAAGGGTGGAGCTTCGTTTGTAAACCAACACAAAGGCATAAGTAAACTTGCTTTTCAGCATTTTTGAAAAGGAGAGGTGCTGATCATGCCAACAGATTATAGTGGATTTCTTTAATTTCTTTAGTTTTCAATATTTAGATTCTAGTCAAATAAGTACACGCCATAATGTCAAAAAGTACAATTATTAGATCAGTCTACATTATTTGAAAAAAGCTGGGGTGTTCTTTATGTTATTAACTTATTATATCTAGATATTTGAACTATTTATTGAATTTTTATTTTAAATAATATATTTTCATAATCATCATGTTTTTAAATATATCTTTTCATTTTTTTTTCTTCTTTTAAATAGTAAAAATAAAAGCTCATCGAGCTCTTGTTCCATGATGTCGATATTGTCCACTATAAGTAAAACACCTTGCTTTGTGCCCTCCGTCTATTAAAAAAAATATCATACGTTTGACCTTAAAGTATCTTATAAAAACTGACCACCAAAAGGTTTAATAATGGGTCCCCATCATAATAACAAAGTGGCCAAGAGGTCATTAACTCGAACAAAATATATAATGTCTGAAGTTGAAATTTTTAGTGGCATCTTGATTCTTTTAGTAATCTAATTTGATTTTTCCTAACCCCCATAGGGTGAAATTAAAATAAGAAACAAAAAGAAAGGGAAAAACTTTTAACAGTACTGCTGTACGTAAAAGGTTTTGTACTATACTACTTAATTAGTACTTAATAATGAATTTAGCCCCAGCATGTATTTATGGGTAGGTGCAATCTGGAAAAAGATCGACTGAACACCGAAAGGCTTTTAAGTACTGTCATTTCCTAGTGAACAATTAACTTTGAACTGATCCCTAGGATGATTCCTAGAATTTCCAAATAAAAGCATATACTATATTCGTCTTCGTACCCACTTGAATTTTTGACTGGCATTTCAGTGGGAAACAACTCAAAGTCCAGACGAAGAATTGCTCTCTTCCTTGTTAAGTTTACTCAATTTGGGTCTAAACTTGTAAGTGCCTAAGATGATGTCTATTTAACCTATTGTATATTTAAAAATTCTACAGGTTGGAACTCAGTTAATTAGCACTAATTCTGGTCCCATAAACACCAAACTAAAGCAAGTTAATAGTGAAAAAAAGAATGCAATTTTAAATTGTAACATGGTATAGAGTAAAACGTTAAATTTTGCACGCAACATGAAATGTTGAAAACCGGACAACCTAGTTAAAAAGTAGATTTAGAATTTAAATCAGTGGACCACTGCACTCACTTTTCCGGGAAGAGATGATTTGACAATAAATAACTTAATACAGTCACTTTTCTATAACCGTCATACTTTATATATAATGATACTTTATTATAATAGCCAAATTTTTTTTGGACCCAATTTTTCATGTTTATTTATAATATATGTTTTTTACTATATATAGCACTTCACATAACAGTAAAACAATACCGGAACATGCAAAACTATTATAAAGAAATCTGACCGTGTTATATTTGTTTAGTTTGCGAAGTAAGGTCATTATCAATAGGTGATATGATTATGAGTTTAGCCCGTAATGTTGACAACCTATTCTAGCCAGTAGTTTAACTTCACTTCTACTCCTATACTGTTTTACAAAAATGAAGTTGCAATCCCTCTTAGATGTCCTTCACTTATGAGCATCACTAGTGTTGCCAAAAGGAAAAATAAGGCGGCTACTTTTACTTTACAGTTTTTTGGTACAGTCGTACGGAATATGAGTTTACGCGCCTTTAATCTGTTCAAAGGTCTATCAATATTATATACGTTGTGGGATTATAATTTTTTTCTCAAAAGAAAATCATTTGATGCATTTCCTGATCTGCTTCAATTTCTCAAAGAAAGATCATCTAATGAAACATCGTACATATCATTTTCTATTACAAAATGCTGTTTTCTCATTGTTTTTGCTTATAATATTGAATTTATTCATTGTTTTTTCCTTTAATTTATCCCTTAATTAAGTTAACGCTTATATAGTAGAAAAATAGAAATCTGAATACGTGTACAAGTTTATGGAGCAGGTTAAAATACTGAACGCAAAACTGATTAATTATATAGGGAAGAACACTAAAAATACATAAAAAGCTTACTCATATATACAACTGTTGCAGAAAGAAACAGATAAATAACAAACTGCGTAAAAGAAAAACAACAAAAATTGCTCCTATAAAGAAGCTACGACTCATATATACAACTGTAAAACAACTTACGTAGAAGGGAAAGTTTTACACTTAAAAAGTCTGTTTTACTTTCCCTCCTATACTAGTACTCTAATTTCTTAACTCTCCTACGCTAACAGACTGTTAAATACTAGTAGTAAGAAATATTTACACTCTGTCTTTTTGCGCCTCTCCTTTTGTTCCTCCCGGCGAATTCACCTCCACCGCTGCCGCCACCGTGCCACCACATATCTCAATCACAACAGAGTCATCACCACCCTCAACGTCGTCAACGACAGGCTTCACGATTCCACGGTGGAGCAGCTGCTGCTGCGGCTGTTTCTCCGGCGATGGCGAAGATTCCTTATTTTTCACTTTCTTGAAATGTGCTTTGACCGAAAGCTCCTCGACTGCCTCTGAGATTCTTTCGACGCAATTTATGACGTCAATGAGTATAGATGCCACCGTTATTGCCGGAAAGATTTCCAATAGGTCTAATTTGTTGGACAGTAATGGGGTTTTGGTGGTGGCGAGTATGGCTTTAAAGTCATCAATGGCGGTTTTAGAATTCTTTAGGTGGGTTTCTGCGGCGGAGGACGGCGGTTGTGTCATAGTTTTGATGGAAGATGCCAATTGTTTTAAGGCCTTACTTGATTCCATGCTCATTCTTGTGCATGCTTCTTCTATTCTTTTATGAAACTCGGTTGGTGCCTGAAAATAAAGCTTAAGAATTAGAGATTGAGATAAAAGTAAGAATTTAAGCTTTAACATGTAAGAAAAAAAATTACATTATCAAATCACTTAAAAAGTAATTTTCTATCCAATAACTTATGACTAATTATGAAACTTCTAGTATGAAATTAAGTCACGGACACTTGTATGGTTATAAATTATCTATGTTCAAGAAAATATGACAGATAAATTGATAACAGAAAAAGTATGAGAAACATGTTATTCACTTGTCATTCGCTTTTTCAGATAACTAATTTTGTAAAAATCTTTTTAACCATGACCATCACCAGATAGAAGTATTAATCTCACTATGCTGCAGCGTAAATATAATGAAATAATGATACAAAATAATATGGTACGAAAATGTTCTTGCAAATGAGAGAAATCGGAATATTCTTCACTAACTCCTTTGATATGGACAAAATTGACCTTAAAAAGTAGTAAAAGGAGAGCAGCCTTCTATTTCGGGGAAGGAATCGTGTTTCATCACTAATCAGAGATCATTTTAAAAGTAAGTCAGCAGTTGAGGAATGTGCAAGACTTTTTGGCATTTTTTTTTTAGTGAAAAGATTACTTTTATATGAATATGAATATATATATATTACCTGAGGATTGGAATTAAAGTAGGAAGTAAGTGCTTGAAGATGGCAGGCACATTCCCTAGCAAGGACACCAATCTTCAAGTATTGCTTCCATGGATGACGAAGCCTGAACGATCCATGACCTGGTTCCCACCATGCAAAGTTTGCCTATTAACATTTATTTTTAAATGAGTCAGTAATTAATATATATGAAGTGGTTCTCATAAACTAGAAAAAAAAACAAAAAATGGCATTTAACAGAGAAATATTTAATGATGGGATTATCAAAAAAAATTGTTAACATGATTGAAAATGAAATAGAAGGAAATCAAATCTTTTTAACTCACCAAAGTTTCCTCAGTGGCCTTAGAATTAAGGACGATTTTATAGGCTTGAAGGAATCCCTTATCTTCCTTAGAAGCCTTTCCACTTTCTTCAATCTCTGAAAAGCTGAAATATTCACTTCCAAAACCTGCATAAAATGTTTTTCATTCTTTCAGTTCTTTTTTGCCCCACATGAATTATATATCCGGACATTCTAATTTTCTTTCACATATTAGTGGTGTATTTAACATGTTGTAACATGCGACGTGTCTTATTCTCCGGTGACTAATCTCACTTTTTATGACAGTGTAAAAATTATTTACCACTATCAGTGAGTTTTAACCAGCGATAGTATGTTAGTAACCATCTTTAATTATCATATCAGTGCATAAGATAAAACGAAACAAATGAAAAAGCAAGTTTGTACTGACCTTCTAAGAAGGTTGCAAGCTTATCAAGATTACCACAAACAAGCTTATGAAGATCTTCACCAGCCCAAACTGGACAAACAACCAAAGAGATGATCATGCAGGTGGCGGCGCCGACAAGAATGGTGGTCAGCCGTTGATGAGCCAGTTCTAATATCTCGTCGACACGGTAACCGGAAACGGTGACCAAACTGAAGGTTAAGACGAAGATCAAGATTCCATAGTCATATTTCCTCTTCATGTGGGGAAAAAATCTCGTAAATGTACCTACAGCACCTGCATATATATTTGCCACAACGAACGTGATTAAACTTGTCATTTGTCCGTTTTTAAAGGGTATGAAAATTAGAATTGAATTATGGCAAAGATACAATTAAGTAAATAAATTTTAACCTGAAAATTGGAAGTGAATTACGTCGAAGATTAATTAGTTCTATAATTCTTTCTTATTTTAGTATTTGAAAAAATAAAAGACCAGAGGTGATATTTATGTCGCTCGTATTTTTCACAAACGCTGCCTGGTGCGTGTCCGATCGTAAAAAATAATGCATTTTTAAAGGACCCTACACGTATGAGTGCAACATCACTTTTGAAAAGTCCGAGCAATATCATCTCACATCTTTCAAATGACAATGCACTGGGATATGATTCATTCACTTGCATATCTTGTAACTACTACCAATTCTGCTAGAAAGTTTTTTATGTCATTTCAGCTGTAATAACTTTAGCAATTTGTGCACGTAAATTATTGTTTTGTAAACCATCATCCTCCTACTTTTTTCTTTTTCTGGTAAAATGAGAAATTGAACTTACCTTTTAAGTTCTCATTTTTTTCACGAAGAGGGATTTAAATATGCTTTGACTTGCATAATATCCTACCTAGTGTAAAGATCAAAAACCCCAGAACTATGGGCTCCCCTTCTTTTCCAAACAAATCAGCAAAATATTTTGCTCCAATACCTAACGCCCCAGCCAGCAATGTGGCAAATCCTCTGTTTAGACACTTTGATAAAGTTGCACCTGAAAGGAAAAAAAGGAATAATTAATATCTCTAAAACTGAATATACACAAAAAAAAAATTATAGCAAAGAAAATTATGACAAGAACCATGAATTAAAATTATACTGACAATTCACAATTGTATATAACTTAAACTCAGAGATAAAATACAAAAGAACTTACCAGCAGTAAATTCAAAAACAACCACCACAGTTAAAACAGCCCAAATTGCAGATTGTCCAAAGCCATCATAGAGAGGCCTAAAATAGTAGAACAATGAGACTAAAGTGAGAGCTAATCCCACTTTAGCTGCATGCCAAATTTTTCTGGGATCATCTTTCCCAATTTTCATTGTTTTCTTTACAATTTCCATAACTTTATCCTTCAACTTTCCTGGAAAACCCATGAAATGGGCAATGACATTAGTTTTTTCCATGAAAATGGAAGGTTAATTTTGAAAAAATGGCTAAGTTTGTAAAGGTGGTATTATGGGGAAGAAAGGAGCTAGAATGCACAATGGAAGTAATACGTCAACCAGATGAATTATATAGTTGGCAAGAAAAGTTGGGGTGAAGTTATTTTATTCATTTACACATGAATATCTGTCTCTTCTTCGATCTTTCATGAGAAAGGACAAATATTTTTATTTAATTATATATACTTCTGTATTTGTTTAATTAGAATATTTCTCTGGATCAAAAAGGAGTGGATTTTCAGAAGTGGCTGACTGGGATTTTACTTGGATCTGGAGTATATTTAATTGCAATAATATTGAGCTAAACAGTTATTTCTCCTCCACAAGTTTTAAGAAAATGTTTTGGGGACATTCTTTACTTTTCTGTTGTATAATGTTGCTTGTGTAAGTGATCTCTATTTTAAAGAAGCAACGGCGAGTTCAAGATTTTAATGTGATGAGTTGAATATTCAAAATTATGAGTTCAGAATTTAATATTTGTTGAAATTTTAGGAAAGTCTCTGTTTTTTGCTTTCTTTTTTTTCTGAACTTGCTTCATCTGGTTTGTTATAACTTAGAAATAATTAAGCAAGTGTTCCAGAAGCTTATATGGTTAATCCATTCATCTAATAATCAAATTACTCGTGACTACAAGGAACTTGCCCTTTAGCAACTATCCCAGTCAAAGTTAATCACAACTTGTATTTAATTGGGTATATTTATATAAAGTACGAAATTTAGGTTTCGTATATAGTCAATAGTGAGAACACGGTTGCAAAAGCATTTGTAGGTTAAAACCACTGGTATACTAGCTCCTTATATTTATATGACACTCCCCATTTCTTTTTTGTTTGTTCAAAAATTAATTAAAGAAACGACAGTAATTTCTTATATTTGAAATCTGTATCATTTTATACTTCTCATCTTACCACTTAATTGCTCTTATACATGTTTAAAACTACAAGTTCTAAATATACTTTTGATATGTGTCAAAAACCTTCATTTCTTTATTAAACGATCATGTCTGTGCAACATCGTCATATAAAGCGAAATAGAGGTAGTAGTTATTTTGTACCATAATCTATCTAAAAGTTGTCCGTTGCCAATTGAAAAGCACATAAATATAGATTAATATAAATGTTATAGCTAATTTATAAATATTGATAACATAATTAAGCAATTAAAATTAAAATCTCTCTAATGACTTGAGCTCTTTTTTTTGGTAAGTAAAGTACATTATTTACCAAGGGAAATATGTACAAGTATAATCAGATCCTTTGTTGGACAGATGGCCCCAACCTTGGTTCTGGACCAGCTGTGATACTACTAAACCTATTATCAATCGCCTCTAAGCAGGCATGCAACTAGAGCCGTCAAAATGGGCTTAGCCCATGAGGCCAGCCCAATTTAACCCGCTACTAGGGTAGGGTTAGGTTAAGATACTTTAAGCCCATTTTACAACTGAGGCTAAGAAGCCCCACCCAAGTTAGCCCGCGACCCTTAAGGCTTGACCGAGGCTGGACCGCGGACCAATAATTTATTTAATTCGAATTAAAATTAAAAAAAGGAAGTAAGATATAGAATGGGCTAAAGACGTAAGTCTTGAACCCTAATCATAAACGTTTCTTCCTCAACAGTCAACATACTAACGCAACTCTCTGCTTCCCTCCCCTCAGTCCTCAATTATTTATCGCTACCTCTCTCTTGATCTTCGGCATCGACGATTTACTACAAGGTAATTAGCTTTTTTTTTTTGAGTTTACTAATCTTTCTTTCTTACAAATAAATAAGTTTAATATTTGGACTATTCAATCCATTATGTACATGACTAATGCTCTGTTTGCTTCATATTTTATTCCCATACATATGTATTTCTCCATTTTATTTTGAATTTATGTCTATTCTGTATGCATCTGTATATGTACATGGATCATATTTAGGCTTTTATTTTTGTTTATTTACATCGTGAATGCAAGATTTGGGATACATTTGGTTCAAAAGTTAAGTAAACATTTTAATAATTATTTTCTTACAGAAGTTTTACTAACTTGTCGTGGCAGTGTTTACTTTATAAACTTAACACTTCTTTTTTATTTTGTTATAGGAAGACCAATGGATGATTTAAATAGCACACATGAACATATTGATGACGTTGTGGAGGTAAATAATTCTGCAGAACCAAGTCAGAAAAAAATTAAGTTAACATCAGATGTGTGGCTTTACTTCAAAAAGATTGGCAGAGCTAAAGATGGAATTGAAAGGGCTACATGTAAAAGGTATAAGAAACCATTTAAGGTTGGTTCAACTCCGGGACCCAAAGGTAAAAACTATAGAACATCACATTTGCATCGTCATAAATCTCAGTGTCCAATGCTTAAAGTTCATGATTTGGGTCAAATGTTCTTGAATCAAGAAGGTAATATGCAATCTAGAAAAATAGATCAATGGACACACCGTAGCATACTTGCTGAAGCTGTCACTAAGCATAATTTACCATATTCTTTCGTCGAATATGATAGAATTAAGTCTTGGGTGAATTATATAAGTCCAGATATTACGATGCCTTCTAGGAACACTTGTGTTGCAGATGTCAGGAAAGTGTATATCCGAGAGAAGGAGAAACTAAAACAAATCTTAGCAAAAATTTCTAATAAGGTATGCTTGACTTCTGATTGTTGGACATCATCTAACTCGGAGGAATATATTTATTTAACCACCCAATTTGTTGATGAAAATTGGAGGTTGGTTTGTAAAATTCTTAATTTCTGTCGTATGTATCCTCCTCACACTGGAGTTGAATTGGCTACTGCTATATATGACTGTTTGAAAGAATAGGTCATAGATAAGAAGGTATTTTCAATCACTTTAGATAATGCCATTGCCAATGATAACTTACAAAATATTTTGAAAGGCCATCTTAGGTTGCAAAAAAAATTTGTTGTGTGATGGTGAGTTCTTTCATGTGCGTTGTTCTGCTCATATTTTGAATTTAATTGTTCAAGAGGGTTTAAAAGCAGCTAGTCATTCTTTGTATTCAATAAGGGAAAGTGTTAAGTATGTTAAAGAATCGGATGGGAGAAAACAAAGGTTTGAGCAATATGTTAAGGAAGATGGAATTGAAACAAATCTTGATTTACGTTTGAATGTATCAACTAGATGGAACTCCACATATATGATACTTGATAGTGCATTTCAGTATGAAAAGGCTTTTGCTAGTCTACATTTAATAGATAGAAATTATACTTATTGTCCTACATTGGATCAATGGAGAAGGGCAGAGAAAATATTTCAATTCTTGGAGCCTTTTTATGAGACAACTAACTTGATTTCTGGTTCAAGTTATATAACATCCAACTTGTATTTTATGCAAGTTTGGAGAATTGAGTGCATGCTTGATGAGAATTTGAATAATGAAGATGAAGTTATTAAGGAAATGGCTTCAAGAATGCACGAAAAGTTTTAAAAATACTGGAAGTTATATAGCGCAATGCTTGCTTTTGGAGCAATCCTTGATCCTCGCATGAAGTTACAATTTTTAAAGTTTTGTTACTCTAAGTTGGATTCAAAATCTGCACAAGAAAAAATAGAGCACGTGAAAAATAAATTGTACAAGCTTTATGATCATTACGCAAATAAGAAAAATATTGCGAGTGCTTCTTCTAGTACTTTGACTACATCGAGTGAAGAAAGAAGTAAATTCAAAGGAAAAGGATTCAAAATATTCGATATAAGTAATTTTTTTTTCTTTTTTCACTATTATTATTATTATTATTACTATTATTATTTGTTCTTAAGCGTAGTGTCATGTGTTTAACTTATAGGAATTCAAAGCATTTGAGAATGAATCTGCTTCCAATGATGGAAGATCAGAATTGGATATTTATTTAGAGGAGCCAAAGCTTGATTTCGATATCATGTATTGGAAGAATCATTCTGAAAAGTATTCTGACCTATCAGTAATGGCGCGAGATGTACTTAATATCCCGATTACTACTGTAGCATCAGAATCAACATTCAGTATTGGTGGTCGTGTTCTCACCAAGTATAGAAGTTGCATCAATCATGAAAATGTCCAAACACTTGTTGCTACTCGTAATTTGTTGCACGGCTTTACTCAAACTCAAAGTGGTAATAATTTTATGTGGATCTAATATCGTTTATTTTTAAAATGTAGTTATTTGTAAATGTTTAACTAATCAACATTGCATATTAATTGCAGAGGAAGATGAAGATGAAAATGTTAAGACAAATGATGGCTGATGTCATTCGTTTAATGACTCTTTTATTATACAATATTTTTTAGCAATATTACTGGGACAGTTTAATTATGGACCTAAGATTTGATCAGACACTACGTAGTAGTCTAGTAGAGTATATTTTGGTTGTTGAACTTTTATTTTTTATATTTGGATGATCTATTAATAACTTGAACAATTATTTAGTTTCCTGATTTTAATTGATAAAATTGCAATTCTGATATATACGAAGTATTGATGAATTCATAATAAAGTGTGTTTTACTTTTCTTGGTATGTTTTCAAGTCTTTTCCATTTCTTTATTAGTCATCATATCTTGATTCTTGAAACTTCATTAACCATTTGAAAGTAAAATTATCTTATAAAAAAAGATTAAAAATAAAGGGTTGGCCCGTCCTAGCCTGTGGCCCTCTTAGGGCTGGGTTGGGATGGCCATTTTAAGACCCTTTTGCGTGAAGGGCCAGCCCGTCCTACCCATCAACTTTTGTGACCCGCAAGGGCTGGGCTGGGCTGGGTCGGCCCGTTTCGACAGCTCTACATGCAGCTATGGATATACATTAAGTTCTTGCATGAAACTAGCTAATTTTGGTCTTAGACTACTCCTGTAATGCATTTCCTGGACAATCAATCATATGATGTCTTCCACTCTCATCTTCTTCTGGTTGAATATTCTACAGTTCCTTTCCTGCCACACATAGTAGATGGTGGCAGCAAGTATTAGTCTGTATACCACCCCTCTTGAGTTCCTTCCATTAGCATGCATGATGGTCCATTCAAGTTCCTCACTCCAGCCTTGTACACCTCTATGGACGTTCTGCCATGTTTATAGTTTTTTCCATACACTTGCTGAGAATTGGGATTTAAAAAATAAGTGTTGATGGCATTCTTTTTCTTCTTCACATAGCGGGTATTCTGGATTGGTGTTTATACCACATTTGATCAGCTTGTCCCTAGTGTAAAGTCTGTTGTGTATAGACAGGTATAAAATGAAGATCCATTTTGGACATCCTATGTTGTTGCATATCAACCTTTTTCAAGATACTTTTGGAAAATCTCCTCTCAATTTGTTGTAGACATCTCTAATGGAGTACTTCGTTGTATTAAGCTCCTGCTCAATGTTCAAGGCAACATCATTCAGGTACTTTTCAACTTGAATAATCTTCTAGATCACCCATGAGGCTTGTTTAGCATTGACATACCAAACGTGCCTTCCTTTTATGTAATATGTGTGTACCCTTTGGATCCATAGTCTGTCCTTTTTCTTGTGTAGGTTCCACAAGTGTTTGACAATTGCAGCCTGGTTCTATATCTGTAAGTTGGTGATGTTCAGACCCCCTGATGATTTTGGCCAGCGTAGTTTAGCCCATGATATCAAATCTTTTCTCTTGCCTTCAGTTTCTCATGTCCATAGAAACGTTTTACAAATTGTCTCAATCTTTGTCATAATTTTCTTTGGGAGGAGGAAAATCGGTGACCAGAAAGATTGGATGGCAGTTAATATACTTTTAATCAGTTGTAAACTTCCAGCATATGAGAGGAACTTGACTGTCCAGCTAATGATTCTTCCAATCATTTTGTCCAGTAGAGATTGACACTGGTGTACTGATAATCTCTTTGTGCTCATTGGTACCCCAAGATATCTGAATGGTAAAGTTCCCCTGCTAAATCCAAGAGTCTCATAATATCCTGTTGAACTCCCTCTGGAACTCCTCCAAAATAGACACAACTTTTGCTTTGATTAGCTATCAACCCTGATGCGGATGAGAATTGTTGGAAGTAGCTATGTAGAAACATCACAAAACTTTATCACCTCTACAAAATAGGAGCAAATCATCAGCAAAGCTAAGTTGAATTACTCTCAGCTTCTCACACCTTGGGTGATAGTTAAAGTCTGATTTGCTCTTCAAAGTTCTCAGTAACCTTGTTAGATACTTCATTGCCAGTACAAAAAGAAGAAAAAGTGACATAAGATCACCTTGTCTTATCCCTCTCTTAGCAGCAAAGGGAAGAGTTGGGCTACCATTGATAATGATGGAGTATGTAACTATGTTGATACAACTCATGATCCATCTGACAAACTTTTCTGGAAAGTTAAGACCTAATAGTACTTGTTCCAGGAACACTCATTCAATGGAATCATATGCTTTTTGCATGTCAATCTTGACCATGCATCTAGGAGATATGCCCCTTCTACCATAGCCTTTTACCAATTCATGGCTAAGTAAAATATTATCTGAGAGTAGTTTTCCAGGTACAAAGGCTGCCTGATTGCAACCAATGAATCCATAACATGCTGCATCCTATTTGTGATCATTTTTAGATGATTTTGTACAAAGTAGTATAACAAGATATTGGTCTATATTTTCTAATAGATGCAGGGTTTTTGGTTTTGGGAATGAGGGTAACTGATGTACTATTAATTGGTATGTACATTGCACCAGTATCAAAGAACTGAAGTACTGCATCTGTTACTTCATCACCAAGCACATGCCCAGATTTCTTAAAGAAGCAGGAATTAAAACCATCTCCACCCAGGGCTTTTGAATCATCTACCCCCTTCAAGGCTTGAGCTACATCTTCTCTAGTAAATGGTGCTATGAGCTGCAATTGTAGACTTCTACTTAGCACTGATCCCTCTTGCATAACTCCAGGATTGATAGCAGGAAGTGCCTGGGTACTGGAGCCTAGTAATCTCTTGTAGTACCTCACAATTTCAGCTTCTATAGAGTCTTCACTCTTCAGTATAGTCCCTCCTTTTGTTGATAGAGTTCTAATCTGATTTTGTGTTTTTCTACCTTTCATACTAGCATAGAAATAAGTTGTATTTGCATCCCCTAGCTTGAGCCATTGAACTATGGATTTCTGATTATATATGATATCTTCAATTAAACTCCATTTCTCCAGTTGTTGTTTGGTGTTGCTTGCTGCTTCAAACCGGTTAGCACTGGTAGCAGCATCTATCATTTGTGCTTGAATGTGTTGCAATTCATCTCTCAGCCTTTGTATCTTTTCTGTGACCCTCGAGAACTCCCTTTTATTTAGGGCTAGTGCCTTTTTTACTAGTTTCAAGTTCTGAGATATACTCTTCATTCCTCTATGTTGTTCAGGCCAATATTCTTGTATTAGAAAATTGGCCTGCACAACATGGAGGAATGAAGAGTATATGGCAGAACTTGAAACTAGTAAAAAGGGCACTCAAAGCCCTAAATGAGAGGATCACACACTTCAACTTGCTAAAATTCACTTCAACTTTAATATCAAAGCTAGACTCATGGTTTAATTATATGACGTTTGACTCTCATATAAAACAATTCATGCTTTAGTTTGTAGGCTTGGACGTAGGTGTTAGAATCCAACATTGGTTGTGGATGGGGTCTGTCACGATCCGAAATTTCACCGTCGGGACCGTGATGACGCCTAACATTTCACATGCTAGGCAAGCTGACGTTATAGAATTATTAAGCCAATTCAGTAAATAACAACAAATAAGCTAAAAGGAAATATAGCGAATGCGAAATAATATAAAAAATTTATTAATTACTACCACCCGGATCTAGAGTCACAACTCACGAGCTACTATGATTTACTAAAACCAGAGTCTGAAAAGGAAAAATACACTATTTTGGAGTAATGAAACAGTAAATGATAAAACTAGGAAGAGACTCCAGGGTCTGCGGACGCCAGCAGATCTACCTTGGGTCTCTTGATAGCAAATTCAAGCTGCTAAGCCTCACGATCAGCTAGGACCGGTACCAAAATCTGCACAAGAAGTGCAGAGTGCAGTATCAGTACAACCAACCACATGTACTGGTAAGTGTCGAGCCTAACCTCGATGAAGTAGTGACGAGGCTATGACAAGACACCCACATAATAAACCTGTGCAGATAACAGTATATGTACAAGAGAACAATAGTAACAGCTAAATATGTACTATTGGAAGGGGAAACATGCTGAGGGAAATATGAGATAGAGAACTGCAGCAGAATGGTAACTTGAACAGTCAATGTACTATGCATCACCCTTCGTGCTTTTACTCTCAATCTCACCATTAGATCAATAGAAACGGCACAGAATCACCCTTCATGCATTAACTCTCATAACATGGCACGACATCACCCTTCGTGCATTAA
The DNA here is from genome assembly GCF_000390325.3 of Nicotiana tomentosiformis. Classification (NCBI taxonomy): domain Eukaryota; kingdom Viridiplantae; phylum Streptophyta; class Magnoliopsida; order Solanales; family Solanaceae; genus Nicotiana; species Nicotiana tomentosiformis. The sequence continues at coordinate 14,596,730 of NC_090813.1, read as the reverse complement.
CACTCACAATATGGCACGTCATCACCCTTCGTGCATTAAAACTCACAATATGGTACGACATCACCCTTCGTGCATTAACACTCACAATATGACACGACATCACCATTCGTGCATTAACACTCACAATATGACACGACATCACCATTCGTGCATTAACACTCTCCCTTACCATAATGCAATGAACACATAACAACATGGAGATAGAATAATAAGTACAAGACATACTTCAACATTTGGTTCCACAATATCAACCTCAACTTTTGAATCAATACTCAATTATCACCAGAAGGTCCATAAACATGATAAGAACGATCAATTTAAAAAGGAAGCTACAATTGCAAGAAACCAAGCCCCACCCGCATGCTTTAACCCGACTACAATGCATAAGTACTCGTCACCTCACATATACATTGTTCCCCAACATTTAAACATGTAGCAAATAGACAAACAAGTTTTATTCCCTCAAGTCAAGGTTAAACACAACACTTACCTCGCTCCAAAGGCCACTCAATGCTCAATTATCGCTTTTCCTCTAGAATCCACCTCCAAACCACTCGTATCTATCCACAAATGACTCAATAATATCAAATATTGCTAAAGAAATCAATTACAATGTATAAATTTAGATTTTCCAAACTTTCCCCCAAAGAGTCAAAAATCGACCCCCGGGCTCGCTTGGTCAAAACCCGAGGTTCGGACCAAAATCCATTCACCCATTCACCCCCGAGCCCGATTATGTAATTTGTTTTGAAATCCGACCTCAATTCAAGGTCTAGATTCCAATTATACAAAAATCACTAATTCTACCCAAACCCCCAATTTCCACCATGAAAATACTAGATTTTAGGTTGAAATCTCATGAAATGTAATGTGTAATTGAAAGAAAGTAGGTTAGAATCACTTACCAAAACATTGGGGAAGAAGATCTTTTAGGAAAATCGCCTCTAGGTCTTCTAGTTTTGAAATTTTTGAAAGAATGGCAAAATCCCGTTTTAGGTTCTGCTTTGAATAACTAGGCGACAATGTTCATCGCGTTCGCGTGAACACTGTCGCGTTCGCAAAGAGCTGCGCCTTAATGACTTACGCGATCGTGGGAGACTCAATGCGTTCGCGAAGGTATAGCCCGCCGCACCTTCGCGTTCGCGAGACAGGACTCACGTTCGCATAGATTCACCCCTGATTTCCCTTCCCAACCTGCCTATTGCTACGCGTTCGCGTGTGACTATTCGCATTCGTGTAGAGCAATCCCCCCAATGCTCCGCATTCGCGACAGTAGTCTCACGTTTGCGTAGGAGAAAAACCCACCCAGCCCAGTTCACACATCACGTTCGCGAACGCGAAGAAGGAAACCAGAAGGCACCTGAAACTGCAGAAAAACCAGAATTTCTAAGTTCAAATCATCCTGTAGCCTATCCAAAACTCACCCGAGCCCTCGGGGCTCCAAACCAAACATGCACATAAGTCCTAGAACATTATACGAACTTCCTCGCATGATCAAATTGCCAAAATAACACCTAGAACTACGAATCGGATACCAAATCAAATGGAATTTTCAAGAAAACTTTAAAACTTCTATTTTCACAACGGAACGTCTGAATAACGTCAAATCAACTCCGTTTCTCACCAAATTTGACAGACAAGCCTTAAATATTATAGTGGACCTGTACCAAGCTCCGAAACCAAAATACGTACCCATTATTAACAAAAGCAACATCAGTCAATTCTTAAAATTATTAAGCTTCCAAACTTTTAAATTTTTCATCAAAATTCCATATCTCGAGCTAGGGGCCTCGAAATTTGATTTCGGGCATACGCCTAGGTCCCAAATTATGATACGGACCTACCAGGACCGTTAAAATGCGGATCCAGATTCGTTTACTCAAAACGTTGACCAAAGTCAACTCAAATAGTTTTTAAAGTAATATTTCATATTCTTTACAGTCTTTAACATAAAAGCTTTTCAAAAACACGCCCGGACTGCGCACGCAACTCGAGGAGGGTAAAAAATAAGATTTTTAAGGCTTCGAATCACAGAATTAGGTTTTAAAACATAAGATGACCTATCGGGTCATCACATTCTCGACCTCTAAGACAACCGTTCGTCCTCGAACGAACATAGAAAAGTACCTGGGCTGGTGAAGAAATGTGGATATCTACTCCGCATATCTAACTCGGACTCCCAAGTTGCTTCTTCAACGAGCTGACCTCTCCACTGCACTCGAACTTAAGGATAACTCTTCGACCTCAACTGTCAAACCTGTCGGGCTAGAATAGCCACCGGCTCCTCCTCGTAAGTCAAATCCTTGTCCAACTAGACAGAGCTGAAATCTAACACATGGGATGGATCGCCGTGATACTTCCGGAGCATGGACACATAGAATACCGGATGAACAGCTGCTAAACTAGGTGGCAATGTGAGCCTGTAAGCCATCTCTCTCACTCTCTCCAGAATCTCAAAAGGTCTGATATACTTAGGGCTCAACTTACCCTTCTTTCCGAATCTCATTACACCCTTCATGGGTGATACCCGAAGCAACACTCTCTCTCCAATCATGAATGCAACATCACGAACTCTACAGCTAGCATAACTCTTCTGCCTGGACTGAGCTGTGCGAAGTCGATCCTAAATAATCTTGACCTTATCCAAGGCATCTTGTACTAGATCTGTACCCAACAACCAAGCCTCCCTCGGCTCGAACCACCCAACTGGAGACTGGCACTGCCTACCGTATAATACCTCATAGGGAGCCATCTGAATGCTCGACCGATAGCTGGTGTTGTAGGCGAACTCTGCAAGGGGCAAGAACTGATCCCACGATCCTCCGAAATCTATAACACATGCGCGGAGCATATCCTCCAAGATCTGAATAGTGCGCTCGAATTGCCCGTCCGTCTGAGGATGAAACGCTGTGCTCAACTCAACCCGCGTGCCTAACTCACACTGTACTGCTCTCCAAAAGTGCGAGGTGAACTGTGTACCTCGATCAGAAATGATAGACACGGGCACACCATGGAGACGGACGATTTCGCGAATGTAAATCTCTGCCAACCGCTCCGAAGAATAGGTAACTGCCACAAGAATGAAATGCACTGACTTAGTCAGCCTGTCCACAATGACCCAAACTGCGTCAAACTTCCTCTGAGTCTGTGGGAGTCCAACAATGAAATCCATAGTGATACGCTCCCACTTCCACTCAGGAATCTCTATCTTTTGAAGTAAACCACCAGGTCTCTGATGCTCATACTTTACTTGCTAACAATTTAGACACCGAGCTATATAAGCAACTATACCCTTCTTCATCCTCCTCCACCAATAATGCTGCCGCAAGTCCTGATACATCTTGGCGGCGCCCGGATGAATAGAATACCGGGAACTGTGAGCCTCCTCAAGAATCAACTCATGAAGTCCATCCACATTAGGCACACAAACACGACCCTACATCCTCAAAACTCCATCATCTCCGACAGTAACCTGCTTGGCACCACTATGCCGCATTATGTCCCTAAGGACTAACAAATGAGGGTCGTCATATTGCCGATCTCTGACACGCTCAAACAAAGAAGATCGAGCGACTGTACAAGCTAGAACACAGTTGGGCTCTGAAATATCTAACCTCACAAACTGGTTGGCTAAAGTCCGAACATCTGAGGCATGCGGCCTCTCACCGACTGGAATGAACGCAAGGCTGCCCATACTTACTTCCTTTCTACTCAATGTGTCGGCCACCACATTGGCCTTCCCGGGGTGGTACAAAATATGATATCATAGTCTTTCAATAGCTCCAACCACCTCCTCTGCCTCAAATTGAGATCCTTTTGCTTGAACAAATACTGAAGGCTCCGATGATCCGTGAAAATATCACACGACACACCGTAAAGATAGTGCCTCCAAATCTTCAGCGCATGAACAATGGCCGCCAACTCTAAGTAATGGACATGGTAATTCTTCTCATGAACCTTCAACTATCGCGACGTATATGCAATCACCCTTCCCTCCTGCATCAATACCGCACCGAGCCCAACACGGGACGCATCACAATATACCGTATAAGATCCTGAACATGTGGGCAACACCAACACCTGCGATGTAGTCAAAGCAGTCTCGAGCTTCTGAAAGCTCACCTCACACTCATCTGACCATATGAAAGGGTCACCCTTCTGGGTCAACCTGGTCAACGGGGCTGCTATAGATGAAAACCCCTCTATAAATCGACGGTAATAACCCGCCAAACACAAGAAAATCCTGATCTAGCTAAAATGGGTCTAGGACAGTTCTGAACTGCCTCAATCTTCTTAGGATCTACCTGAATGCCCTCTGTTGAGACAACGTGCCCCAAGAAAGTGACTGAATCCAACCAAAACTCACACTTTGAAATTTAGCATACAACTGGCTGGCTCTCAGAGTCTGAAGTACAATCTTGAGATGCTGCTCATGCTCCTCTCGACTGTGGGAGTAGATCAAGATATCATCAATAAATACGATCACAAAGGAGTCTAAATATGGCTTGAACACTCGATTCATCAAATCCATGAATGTTGCTGGGGCATTTGTCAACCCAAAAGACATCACCAAAAACTCATAATGCCCGTAGCGAGTCCGAAAAGCTGTCTTAGGGACATCAGATGCCCTAATCCTCAACTGATGGTAGCTAGATCTCAAATCAATCTTCGAAAACACCTGGGCACCCTGAAGCTTATCAAATAAATCGTCAATCCTCGGCAATGGATACTTGTTCTTGATGGTGACTTTGTTTAACTGCCGATAATCTATGCACATCCTCATCGATCGATCCTTATTCTTCACAAACAACACAGATGCACCCCAGGGCGAGACACTAGGTCTAATGAAGCCCTTATCAAGCAAATCTTGTAATTGTTCCTTCAATTCTTTCAACTCTGGCGGGGCCATACGGTATGGCGAAATGGAAATGGGCTGAGTGCCTGGAAACCAAGTTAATGCAGAAATTAATATCCCTGTAGGGTGGCATCCCCTGCAGGTCTGCAGGAAACACCTCTGGGAACTCACGAACAACTGGCACCAAATCCATGGAAGGAACCTCCACACTAGAATCGCGTACATAAGCCAAATAAGCTAGACACCCCTTATCGACCATAAGCCGAGCCTTCGTATAAGAGATAACCCTACAAGTAGAATGGTTAGGAGTCCCTCTCTACTCTAATTGAGGCAACCCCGTCAAGGCTAAGGTCGCCGTCTTGGCGTGACAATCTAATATAGCATGATTAGGTGACAACCAATCCATACCTAAAATGACATCGAAATCAGCCATATCGAGAAGTAGAAGGTCTACACTAGTCTCAAGACTCCCAATGGTGACTACACATGAACGATAAACGTGGTCTACCACAATAACATCCCCCACAGGTGTGGACACGTACGCAGGAGCACTCAAAGAATCACGAGGCACAACCAAATATGAAGCAAAATAGGATGACATGTAGGAATAAATAGAACCCAGATCAAATATAACTGAAGCATCTCTACTGCAAACTGAAACAGTACCTGTGATAACAGTGTTAGATGACTCAGCCTCAGGCCTGACTGGAAAAGCATAACATCGGGGATGGGCCCCATCACCCTGAACTACGTCCCTAGGACTGCCTCTAGCTGGCTAGCCTCTACCTCTAACGGCCCGACCTCCACCTCTAACAGTCTGGCCTCTACCTCTGGCTGCATGTCCCCTGCCTCTGGCTGGCTGAGTAGGTGGTGCAACAATTGGTGTCGGAACCATGGCACGAGAACCCTGATGATGTGAGTTGCCCGATGCCCGAGGGCAAAATCTAGCAATGTGCCTCGGATCACCACAAGTATAACATGACCTCGGCTGTTGTGACTGCTGACCCTGAAACTGACCCTGTAGACCTGAGTAACCACCCTAAAAACTCTGGAGCGGAGGTGCACTAACAGGAGCTGGTGGTGCACTGTAGGCTAGCTGGTCAGAATAAGGCATATGAGGGCCACGACCACCTGAGGCACCGTGGGATGCCTGGAGTGCTGAATGAAACGGCCTGGGAGAATGGCCTCTACCAAAAGTACCCCTGCCTCTATATGAGGCATAGCTGAACCCCCCGGAATGACGTGGTCTCTTGTCAGACCCCTGACCTCCCTGAGCAAGAACCATCTCGACTCACCTGGCGATATTGGCAACCGCCTGAAAAGAAATCTCACTCCCAGTCTCCTTAGCCATCTGCAATCTGATAGGCTGAGCTAGTCCGTCAATAAAACTCCTCACCTCCCTCTCTCTCGGTAGGAAGCAGAAGAAGAGCATGACGGGCCAAATCTACAAAACGGGTCTCATACTGAGTAACAGTCATACTGCCCTGCTGGAGACGCTCGAACTGACGACGGTGCTCCTCTCTTAGTGTGATAGGGAGAAACTTCTCTAGAAAGAGCTGAGAGAACTGGTCCTAAGTAAGATCAGGTGACCCCGCTGGTCTGGTCAACAAATAATCTCTCCACTATTTCTTGGCGGAACCAGTCATCTGAAATGTAGCAAAATTGACCCCATTGGTCTCCACTATACCCATGTTCCGTAGCACCTCATGTCAACTGTCAAGATACTCCTGGGGATCCTCTGAAGGAGCACCACTGAAGTGAACTGGGAAGAGCTTGATAAACCTGTCCAATCTCCACAAAGCCTCAGAAGACATAACTGACCCATCACTGGTCTGTGTCGCAACAATCGGTTGAACTACTCCGACTGGATGAGCGGCTGGAGTCTGATATTGGGGAGCCAGCTACTTTGGAGTATGAGTAGCAGGAGTCTGGGCTCCTCCTCCAGCCTGAGAGACGATTGGTGCTATGGGAAATGCGTCAGTATGGGCCACACTCTCCATAAGGCACACCAAACGGACCAAAGCGCCCTGAAGCACTGGGGTGGCAATGAACCCCTTCGGAAGCTGAGCTGGTCCGACAGGCACAACCTGGGCTGGAACCTCCTTATCAAACTCTACCTGAGGCTCCACCGCTGGTGCCACTACTCGGGCTCTGGGCTAAGCCCTGCCCCTGCCTCTGCCTTTGGCACGGCCTCGGCCTCGACCTCTGCCCCTCGTATGAGCTGCCACTGGAGGCTCTGGTTGCTGCTCGGCTGAAGAGGTGGTACGTGTTCTCACCATCTGCGAGAGAATAAGAGCAGAAGAGTTCAATTAGCATTGTGAGAACAAAATCGCACGATAGAGAAGAATAGAAGTAAAATTTATTCCTAAACTTCATAGCCTCCGGGAGATAAGTACAGACGTCTCTGTACCGATCCCCCAGACTCTACTAAGCTCGCTCATGAATTGTCAGACCTAGGCAATCTAATGCTCTAATACCAACATGTCACGACCCGGAATTCCCACCGTCGGGACCGTGATGGCGCTTAACATTCCACGTGCTAGGCAAGTCGACGTTAGAGAATTATTAAGCCAATTCTTATTCAATACACTAAATAATAACAAATAAGCTAAAATGAAATACAACGAGTGCGGAATAATATAAAAACTTCATTAATTACTATTACCCGGATCTGGAGTCACAACTCACGAGCTACTATGCTTTACTACAAACAGAGTCTGAAAAGGAAAAATACATTATTTTGGAGTAATGAAACAGTAAATGATAAAACTAGGAAGAAACTCCAGGGTCTGCGGACGCCAACAGATCTACCTTGGATCTCTTGACAGCAAATTCAAGCTGCTAAGCCTCAGGATCAGCAAGGACCAGTACCAAAATCTGCACAAGAAATACAGAGTGCAGTATCAGTACAACCGACCTCATATACTGGTAAGTGCCGAGCCTAACCTCGATGAAGTAGTGACGAGGCTATGACAAGACACCCACATAATAAACCTATACAGATAACAGTATATGTACAAGAGAACAACAGTAACAACTAAACATGTATTATTGGAAGGGGAAACAATCAATGTACTATGAATCAATAAGAACCAGTAAACACAGCAAAGGAAAAAATGCACGGCATCATCCTTCGTGCTTTTACTCTCAATCTCACCATTAGATCAATAGAAACGGCACAGCATCACCCTTCGTGCATTAACTCTCATAACATGGCACGACATCACCCTTCGTGCATTAACACTCACAATATGGCACAACATCACCCTTCATGCATTAACACTCACAATATGGCACGGCATCACCCTTCGTGCATTAACACTCACAATATGGCACGGTATCACCCTTCGTGCATTAACACTCTCCCTTACCATAATGCAATGAACAAATAACAACAGGGAGATAGAATAACAAGTGCAAGCCTTACTTCAACATTTGGTTCCACAATATCAACCTCGACTTTGGAATTAGTACTCAATTATTACAAAAAGGTCCATAAACATGATAAGAACGATCAATTTAACAATACTAGTCTAAACATGGATAACATGAACAAATGAAGCTACAATTGCAAGAAACCAAGCCTCGCCCGCATGCTTTAACCCGACTGCAACGCATAAGTACTCGTCACCTCACATATACGTTGTTCCCCAATATTTAAACATGTAGCAGATAGACAAATAAGTCTTATTCCCTCAAGTCAAGGTTAGACACAACACTTACCTCGCTCCAAACCACTCGTATCTATCCACAAACGACTCAATAATATCAAATATTGTTAAAGAAATCAATTACAATGCATAAATTTAGATTTTCCAAACTTCCTCAGAAAAAGTCAAATATTGACCCCAGGCCCGCTTGGTCAAAACCCGAGTTTCGGACCAAAATCCATTCACCCATTCATCCCCGAGCCCGATTATGCAATTTGTTTCGAAATCCGACCTCAATTCGAGGTCTAGATTCCAATTATACAAAAATCCCTAATTTTACCCAAACCCCCAATTTCCACCATGAAAATCCCAGATTTTAGGTTGAAAACTCATGAAATGTAATGGGTAATTGAAAGAAAGTAGGTTAGAATCACTTACCAACAAATTGGAAAAGAAAATCTTTTAGGAAAATCACCTCTAGGTCTTTTAGTTTTGTAATTTTTGAAAGAATGGCAAAATCCCGTTTTAGGTTCTATTTTGAATAACTGGGCGACAGTGTTCATCGCGTTCGCGAAGAGCTGCGCCTTAATGACTTACGCGATCTTGGGAGACTCAATGCGTTCACGAAGGTATAGCCCGCCGCACCTTCGTGTTCGTGAGACAGGGATCACGTTCGCATAGAGTCACCCCTGATTTCCCTTCCCAACCTACATATTGCTACGCGTTCACGTGTGACTATTCGCGTTCGCGTAGAGCAATCCCCCCAATACTCCGCGTTCGCGACAGTAGTCTCGCATTAGCATAGGAGAAAAACCCACCCAGCCCAGTTCACACATCGTGTTCGCGAGAGTGTCTTCGCGAACGCAAAGAAAGAAACCAAAAGGCACCTGAAACTGCAGAAAAATCAGAATTTCTAAGTTCAAATCATCCCGTAGCCTATCCGAAACTCACCCGAGCCCTCGGGGCTCCAAACCAAATATGCACACAAGTCTTAGAACATCATACGAACTTGCTCACACGATCATATCGCCAAAATAACACCTAGAACTACGAAATCGGACACCAAATCAAATGGAATTTGCAAGAAAACTTTAAAATTTCTATTTTCACAACCGAATATCCGAATCACGTCAAATCAACTTTGTTTCTCACCAAATTCGACAGACAAGCCATAAATATTATAGTGGACCTGTACCGAGCTCCGAAACCAAAATACAGACCCGGTATCAACAAAACCAACATCAGTCAATTCTTAAAATTATTAAGCTTCCAAACTTTTAATTTTTTTATCAAAATTCCATATCTTGAGCTAGGGACCACGTAATTCGATTCCGGGCATACGCCCAGGTTCCAAATTACGATACGGACCTACCGGGACCGTCAAAATACGGATCCGGGTCGTTTACTTAAAATGTTGACCAAAGTCAACTCAAATAGTTTTCAAAGCAAGATTTCATATTTTTCACAGTCTTTAACATAAAAGCTTTCCAGAAACAATTTCGGACTGTATACGTAACTCGAGGAGAGTAAAAAATAATATTTTTAAGGCTTCGGATCACATAATTAGTTTATAAAACATAAAATGACCTATCGGGTCATCACAGGGTCTTAGTTCTCCTTATATGCTTATGGACAATCATTAGGCCAAAGGTCTATTTTCTTAGCCGCTAACACTATAGTAGTATAGCCTAATAGAAAAGCCATTAATTAACAAGCGAAAACAGAAAGAACTTTATTGTTTCACCTTATGTATTTCAGCAGAACACCACCCAATGTACATTTTTCACAGATGCTAATGCTCCTATTCAAATTAATGTTCCGGTTGGACAATCTATAAATTCAAACGAGTCTAAGCTACGCTTGAAATGTGGTAGACCACTCGGTTCCAAAGATAAAAATTCTAAAAATAGAAAATGAGCAAATGATCTAGGTGATCATAATATGGAGGCAATTGCTTAAAAAGTGCCCCATGACATAACAAATGATAAAACCTTATAGGAGGTCCAGATACCTAAAATAATAATAATGAAGAGATCTCAATAAGTTATGTCTCTACGGGGAAAAGTTGAAACCGAATTAATATTATTGTCGACAATATTTTTTCTTATAATATTGATATTGAAATAATGCAACAAGATGAGGTTATTGAACCAAGATCTGTCGACGAATGTAGACAGAGAAATGATTGGCCAAAATGGAAAGACGTTATTCATGTAGAATTGACTTCACTTAAAAACGTGAAGTATTTAGTCGTATAGTCCGAATACTTGAAGGAATAAAGCCAGTGGGATACAAATGGGTTTTTGTGCGAAAACGAAATGATAAAAATGAAGTCGTTATATATAAAGCACGACTTGTGGCACAAGGATTTTCGCAAAGGCCTGCCATTGATTATATGGAGACATATTCTCATGTGGTGGATGCAATCACCTTCAGGTATCTTATAAACCTGGTAGTTCATAAAAAACTTGATATGCGTCTTATGGATGTTGTCACAACCTATATGTATGGCACATTAGACAACAAAATTTACATGAAAATCCCTGAAGGGTTTAAAATGCCTAAAGCTTAGAAAAAATTTCGAAAAACGTGTTCAATAAAGTTTCAAAAATTCTTATACAGATTGAAACAATCAAGAGAATGTGGTATAATCGCCTGAGTGAGTACTTGCTAAAAGAAGGGTATAAGAATGATCCAATTTGTCCTTGTATCTTTATAAAAAGGTCTAGATCTGAATTTGCTATAACTAGTGTGTATGTTGATGATCCAAAAACCATTGGAACTCCTGGCGAGCTTCCAAAATGTAAGGCCCGTAAAATTTCGCCAAGAAATTTAAAGTTTTGTGATGCCGAGGTAGACTAATGTGTACGAGGGTTATAGAACTGCGATACAAACTTTTTGGGTTGAAGAATGCACTGAAGTGTTGATGGGAATTTGTGGCAGAAGAAGGCAATTCTGCGGTCAATTTCGCGACCACATAACTATTCGCGGACCGCATAAGCATCGCAGAGTGGAACAGAAAATGGATAAATTTTGAAAAATAATTTTGCTGGTCGCATAATTATTCTGCGGGCCACATAACCATTCTGCTGGCCGCATAAAATTTCTGCTGCCCACATATCCATTCTGTTGGCCACATAATCGATTCTGCTGCCCACATATCTATTCTGTTGGCCATTTATGAATTCTGCTATCACATAATTGCACCATATAATTGACTTTGGGGGTCATTTTTGAAAATTTTCTTATCCGACCCTATTTTGATATAAGGCCTTAGGGGGTCATTTTACAAGGTAAAATCTGATATTTTTAGAGAGAAGTGAGAGTATCTTAGAGAGAGAGGGAGAAGACCTAGGAATTTTATTCATCAAATCTTTCCCAAATTCAAGAATCATGGAAGCCACTCCCTAAATCATCATCTATCCGGGTGAGTCACTCTCCTATGTTTTATATGCAAGAAGTTATGGATTTATGTATGTTGTGGGGTTAGATATAGGCCATGCATGTGACATTAGGAAGTAGTATGTGGGGGCTATTTTGGGTAGTTTTTTGTTAAAATTGGTTGAGGGGGGAGGAATTACCCTTGTAGAGCTTTGTAGTCAATTTTGCATAATAGGTGTTTGACAAAATTCCCAAGAGACTTATGGTTATGAAATGAGCCTTGATTCAGCTGTTCCAAATTGACTTCGAAAATAGATTTGCCTAAAAGCTTATGTACTCAAGTCATGCCCAATTTTGGTTGTTTTAACTAATGTTATGCTTTGTAAGTATTTCCAATGTGTTTTGAGCTCTTATATATTCATGAGTTGAAATTGGATATTACCCTTTTGGGGAAAAGTATTTCAATAATAAATGATGTGTTACTCATTTATGATTTTAACTTGTGCTTAGATTGCCTATCACTTTACTTCATTTCTTGGAAAGAAATTCATTGTGTTTAAAGTCTTCATTACTAATGAATCGAAAGTTGTGATTTCCGGAATATTCTATTTATTAATATTTATGATGATGATTCATGAAAGAAAAGAATTAAAAGTGTGGAATATAAAATACGGCCATTGTGCCATGAATGAAGAATCATATGTATGGCCAAGAGAGCTAACGAAATAATGATGTTATAAGTGGTTGAAAGTACCAATGAGGATATAAATAGTATGAAAGGTTATGAGGTAAATGCAATTGTATTTCTGTTTCCCTTGTATAAAAATCAAAAATGTTTTTGGGAGTATCCATAGTCACCGAGGAAGGGTAGATTGAAATAACCTAACCCCGAAACTAGACGTGCCAGTGTAGGAGTGCATTGTGATTATTCACCTTATTTGGGATGAGATTGATGTGATGAGATTATTCCCCTTATTTGGGATGAGATGATTGCTAGCGGAATGTGATGTCGACCCATACGAAATTGTGGTGAGACGGCTTAGCTGATCGGGTTGAGATCAGATGTCATATCGCGCACATGGTGGTGTTGTGATTGTGATTACACTTTCACCCGCACACATTGGGGTGAGGCGGCATGGCCGCTTTGTGTAGAGATTGTTGTGATTATGATTGGATGTCTCTCGTGAGACGGCTTAGCCGATCGGGCTGAGATTGGACTTCGTGCTAAAAGTACGGTGGTATTGTGACTTTATGTCTCTTGTGAGATGGCTTAGCCGATCGGGCCGTGATCGGACTCCGTACTAAAAGTACGGTGGTATAGTGATTGGATGTCTCAGGTGAGACGGCTTAGCCGATCGAGTCGTGATCATACTCCATGCTAAATTCACGGTGGTATATCGGTACTAAGATCTCCTAACAAAAAATAATATTATCTTCATATTTTGATTATCATTTTCACATTATTATCTTCGTATTTTGAAATTTGTTATGTTTTAACTTGGCATTTGGATATCATTGATCGTTGCTTGTTGTTTCCATGGTCTTCCCTTTCTTATATTGGCATTCTATTTCTAAAGAAGACAAATAACTTTACATACTAGTACTATTCCATATGTACTAATGTCCCTTTTGCCGGGAGCGTTGCATCTTCAATGGATGCAGGTGGTTCATCAGCGGGCAGCTTTGGTCCTCGTTAGCAGTTACTCCCTATTCAGCAGGCTTTGGTGAGCCCTACTTTATTCCGGGCCTGATGTCACTTCATGTTATACTTTGCGTTTTGAGGTATAGCTGGAGCCTTGTTGCCAGCACTTCCATACTACTCTTTTATTGTACTTAGAGGCTCCGTAGACATATTGTGGGTTGTACATTGGTGTTGAGAAAGTCAAAACTAGAAATATTGTATTTGTACCACATGTTCCACTTTAAACTATAAATGGGTAATATATTTTGGGAATTATAAATGAAGCTACTAATGGTGATGGAATTGGTGTTGATTATGAAATCCTCTCAATGTTTAAATAATGGAATACATCTCCACTTTATTCATGGGCAAGGTCGGGTAGAAAGTATCTAGAAGGCTTGCTTGACCGATCTCGGTTGAGCGCCGATGCGCTCCGAGGTCGGGGCATGACAAACTTGGTATTAGAGCCTAAGGTTTTAATGTGTCATAGGATGTCTCGGAGCCGTGTCTAGTAGAGTACTTATTATCGGTGTGTTGTCGACCACATCTATAACTAGAAGGCTACTTGGGCATTTAGGAATGTCACCCTTCTTTAGTACTCCAGATCGTGCGATAGAGCTCAAGATAGGAAGCTAAATTCCCGTCATGTCTCATTTTCCAGATGCGTAAACCATGCGTTCGAGGCTGCGGGGAGGGATTAAAAGAACCAGTTGCTAGGGTAAGTGTCCTTATTCCTATTAATGTCACCTCGCCACCAGATCATGTGGTGAGAGCACCTAAGAAATGAAAAAGGGTTGTTTGTCCCAATAAGTCGGAATGTTTTATTTGTATGAAACGCCAGTTGGGGACGTGTTGGATGACTCTTAAAATATATTATGGTTGTGGAAAGAGGGGGCACAAGATGAACAAATGCCCTAGGTTGGGTACATCCATCACGGTCTGCCCGATATGCGAGAAGGAACATTTGGTGTCGTGTTGTAAGTATGCTCAGGAGAGTGTTAGGGGTGGCACACTTGGGCAATTCCAAAAGCCCACACAAGAAACTGGTATAGAGATTGTTACTCCCGCCGTGAAAGCGTGGAGGAAGGATGAGGTGGATGTTTATGATGTATGCAAAAGGGATAAATATCATGTCAGTGGGTCGAGTCAGTTTAGTGGACCTCATAGGAGATATCATTAAGGGCTATGTCACTATGGTACCAATGAATGTTATGGATGTGGAGTCGAGGTGCATCAATTAAGGTACTGCCCTGTCAACCTAAAATCACCAAGTAAGTCACTCCTTGCTATATCATTATGAACACCGCAAAATGTTTCCTTGTTGTATATGTACACCTATATTGAAAAGCCTACATAAATATGGTCTTAACAAGACGCTGAATCACAAAACATAGCATGTACTTACTCTTTGAACGAGATGCCCAATTCATAAAGCCTCTTTATCAAATTCTCTTACTTACAATCTCTTGAGGAATTGAGTTCTATAATGATTTCCTTGAATTGAGTTATAACCCTAGGCTAATACTTCTCACTTGCTTCCCTAATATTCTCAATAAGGGACTATACCTGATGAATTTCTTACAGAACCTTTTGATTCAACTGGATAATATCTGCTCATTTGTATTTATGCATACACCATCGTAAAGTTTACCAATGTGGTATCAAATCCAATGTAAAGCAACCTAGTGCAGAGATCCTTCTTGAGCCACTCTTTCTCTCTCCAGTGTATGTGGCTCATATGGTTTGAACAGTCACTTCACTTCTTTGTGAATATTATCATGAAATCTTTTCACTGTCTAGAAACATGAGAGCATATCTCAGCACCTATCATAGTTGTACATGTCGATTGAAAGGGGTCACTTGTCCGCATAAAGTTCCTCTGAAACTTGGGATCCTCACGAATTCGTCACATGAAGATCTTTTTGTTCGCCCATCTCAATATGACTTTCATGTTCACTTAGATCATTCCGCAGTAAGTAGCTCACTTTGTTCCTAGTATTGTAGTTGTCCATGAAGTGGCCTGGTATTGCAACTTGAGATTTATCATGACAGAAACATGTCTAGCTCATAGAAAAATATTCATTCTCTCTAACCAATACGTGATTTCATCCCAATATTAAGATATCCTAGCTACATGGTTTCACTCGTGTGTGGTTGAAAGTTAAGTAGCCTTATCGCTACCTTTTCCTCTCCACTTCAGGTGGATGTTTCAGATTCTGACACATATCACGAGCATATTGATTTGAAAGACAAGTTTGTCATATCTCTAGTCCTCTCATATAGGATCAATTATTGGGAAGAGTTAAGTTGTCAGAATGATAATAATCTTACAAGTGTTCAACTTCTTTTTTCAACCTCATGGGCTTATGGCATAGATTCCTTGTGTCAATTAATGTTAAGACCGTAATGCAACTTCATCTATTTTGAAACCCATATCACATTCAGGGTGCCAGAATATACTCATTTTGAGTTAAACTGATTTTCCCTACACTCCAGGAGGCGATGGGTGTCGCGTACTTGGCTATTTCTCCTTGAGGCTTACTATTGCCGAACAAGGCACATGTGGAATGAAACAATTGTTATTGTCCCTTTCATAACTCATAATCTTCCAAGAATAACTGACGCTAACATCTTTATTCTCCCTATCATGCCTCCCATATATCATATGTCTACAACAACTCACTTCTTTTACATCTTAGGATCATGTACATGGTTCCCACATTATCAATGCCTACTAGGCAACTCTATGCCTCATTTGTCAAATCGATGATGTCATCAAAATGATTAACCATGTCAATGCTATTAGTAGTAACCTTCATATCTCTTAGGATATAACCACCTGAAATGCCCTGCTCAGCACCCTGATAGGTTCTTAAATAATTCCAGCTCAAACTCGAAACCTCATTGTTCCTATTTATAGTAAACTTATGGGGGGTTAAAGGTTCAAACATGTCAAAGAAGAAGCATCATCGAATGATCAAACATATTGGGTAGGAAAATTTATGTTCATATTCATGCTAGCACATCTTAGAATAATTGATAAAGGTCGCCAAAGATTTAGTTTGGGTGTTCAGCGTAGAGATTTAGAGTTGAAAAAAGTGAACGGGATATTCTCAATATTTTCTCCATAAAGATATTATGTGAATTGTTAATAAAGGTAAAGTTAATGGGTAATTTTCTTATGAGGGATACTTAATTGTCATCCTTGTTAGATAAGTCCGGAAGTTGAGATTGCCTCCGTTAATGTGCTATGGCAAAGTCTGTGAGTCGAGGGGGTCACCTCGAAGGCCGAGAGTGTTGGGAAAGAAAGTATTCTCAGTTGTTTGTATAGCCAGATGGTTGTGGTTCGAAAGGTACTTTCTATGTATTATGATTTAAATATGTACAGTTCATGTTAGGATACCACTGTTGATGATATAATACATCTAATATTGATATTAGTGTGATTGATATATATCGTGATGCTTTGTTGAGTTGTGGAAGTGTTGTTAGTGTGGTTTGGTGATTCTTTGGCAGGTGGATTGGTCCAATTACAGAGGAGACTCTGTCGAAATTTCTGAACAATTTGGGAGTTAGTCAAAAATTGGAGGCTTATGATGTGTGAAAAAAAAGAGATGAGTTATGTTGGTGTGTTAGGGCGGACGTTACTCCTTATTCGAGGACGAATGATCCTAAGCGGGGGAGGATGTAAGGCCCTGTAAACTTTCGCCAAGAAATTTAAAGTTTTGTGATGCTGAGGTAGACTAATGTGTACGAGGGTTGTAGAACCACGATACAGACTTTTTGGGTTGAAGAATGCACTAAAGTGTTGGTGGGAATTTTTGGCAGAATAAGGCAATTCTGCAGTCAATTTTGGGACCGCGGAACTGTTTCGCGGACCGAATAAGCATCGCAAAGTGGAACAGAAAATGGGAAAATTTTGAAAAATAATTTTGCTCGCCGCATAATGATTCTGCGGACTGCATAACCATTCTGTTGGCCGTATAAAAATTTTGCTACCCACATATCCATTCTGCTTGCCACATAATCGATTCTGCTGCCCACATATCTATTCTGCTGGCCACATATCGATTATGCTATCACATAATTGCACCACATAATTGACTTCGGGGGTCATTTTTAAAATTTTTCTTATCCGACCCTATTTTGATATAAGGCCTTGGGGGGTCATTTTACAAGGTAAAATTTGATAATTTTAGAGAGAAGTGAGAGTATCTTAGAGAGAGAGGGAGAAGACCTAGCAATTTTATTCATCCAATCTTTCCCAAATTCAAGAATCATGGAAGCCACTCCCTAAATCATCATCTATCCGGGTGAGTCACTCTCCTAAGTTTTATATGCAAGAAGTTATGGATTTATGTATGTTGTGGAGGTTAGAGATAGGCCATGCATGTGACATTAGAAAGTAGTATGTGGGGTTGTTGAACTATTTTGTGTAGTTTCTTATTAAAATTGGTTGAGCGGGGAGGAATTACACTTGTAGAGCTTTGTAGTCAATTTTGCATAATAGGTGTTTGACAAAATTCCCAAGAAACTTATGCCATGAGAATCCTTTTAATTATTATCCGAATTTTGCTATCTTCTTATAGATTGATATTGCTAGAGGTGTTGGGGTGTTATAGTACCTTAAGGAAAGCTCAAACAAGGTATGTTGGCTAAACTACTTCTTAGAATTGAATTTTATGATGTTTCTGTAAGTTTCAAGTATGGTTGGCTCAAGTTCCTTATTTTCATGTTCCGAGTTGTTCCCAATAAATTTGATTGTCCCGAGTAAGCAAAGTGTCGAGAATTATGTATTCAAAATGTGTTCTGAATATTCCTATCTCATAATGTTATCCTTCAGGAATGTGTTCAAGAATGATATGTGTATTAAAATGTTATGGCTTTGAGTTGTGTTTCAAATGAAAGTCCATTATGCTTAACTTGGAAAAAATACTCCATGCGTCTAAAACTCCTATTGCTCATATGTGTACCTAAAGTCTTGATTTGGAATGTCTTGTTGTTGATAATCTATAAGGATGCTTCAAAGTGAAAGAAGTGGGTTGGAGATGTAAAGCGTGGCCACCATGCCAATAATGAAAGTTATAATTGTGGCAAATGGTGCCAAGAAAATGAAATGATGTGAGAAAGGTTATGAAATAAGCCTTGATTCTACTGTTTCAAATTAACTTCGAAAATAGATTTGCCTAAAAGCTTATGTACTCAAGTCATGCTCAAATGTGGTTATTTTAACTAATGATATGCTTTGTAAATATTTCCAATATGTTTTTAGCTCTTATATATTCATGAGTTGAAATTGGATATTGCCTTTTTGGGAAAAAGTATTTCAAGAATAAATGATGTGTTACTCGTTTATGATTTTAACTTGTGCTTCGATTGCCAATCATTTTACTCCATTTCTTGGAAAGAAATCCATTGTGTTTAATGTCTTCATTACTAATGAACCGAAAGTTGTGATTTCCAAAATATTCTATTTGTTGATATTTATGATGATGATCCATGAAAGGAAAGAATTGAAAGTGTGGAATATGAAATACGGCCATTGTTTCATGAATAAAGAATCATATGTATGGCCAAGAGAGCCAACTAAATAATGATGTTGTAAGTGGTTGAAAGTACCAATGAGGCTATAAATGGTGTGAAAGGTTATGAGGTAAATGCAATTGTATTTCTGTTTCCCTTGTATGAAAATCAAAAATATTTTTGGGAGTATCGATAGTCACCAAGGAAGGGTAGGTTGAAATAATCTAACCCCGAAACTACACGTGTCGGTGTAGGAGTGCATTATGATTATTCCGATTGATGTGATGAGATTATTCCCCTTATTTGGGATGAGATGATTGCTAGCGGAATGTGATGTCAACCCACATGGTATTGTGGTGAGATGGCTTAGCTGATCGGGTTGAGATCGTACGCCATGCCGCGCACATGGTGGTATTGTGATTGTGATTATATCTCCACCCGCACACATTGGGGTGAGGCGGCGTGACCTCTTTGTGTAGAGATTGTTGTGATTGTGATTGGACGTCTCTGGTGAGACAGATTAGCCGATCGGGCTGAGATTGGACTCCATGCTAAAAGTACGGTGGTATTGTGATTTGATATCTCTTGTGAGATGGATTAACCGATCGGGCCGTGATCCGACTCCATGCTAAAAGTACGGTGGTATTGTGATTGGATGTCTCTGGTGAGATGGCTTAACCGATCGGGCCCTGATCGGACTCCATGCTAAATTCACGGTGGTATATCGGTACTAAGATCTCTTAACCAAAAATAATATTATCTTCATATTTTAATTATCATATTCATAGTATTATCTTCGTATTTTAAAAATTGTTATGTTTTAACTTGGCATTTGGATATCATTGATCGTTGCTTGTTGTTTCCATAGTCTTCCCTTTCTTATATTGGCATTCTATTTCTAAAGAGGACAATTAACTTTACATACTAGTACTATTCCATATGTACTAACTTCCCTTTTGCCGGGAGCATTGCATCTTCAATGGATGTAGGTGGTTCAACAGCGGGCAGTTGTGGTCCTCGTTAGCAGTTACTCCTTATTCAGCAGGCTTTGGTGAGCCCTACTTTATTTTGGGCCTGATGTCACTTCATGTTGTACTTTGCGTTTTGAGGTATAGCCGGGACCTTGTTGCCGGCACTTCCATACTACTCTTCTGTTATACTTAGAGGCTCCGTAGATATATTATGGGTTGTACATTGGAGTTGGGAAACTCAAAACTAGAAATATTGTATTTATACCACATGTTCTACTTCAAACTATAAATGGGTAATATATTTTGGGAATTATAAGTGAAGATACTACTAATGGTGATGGAATTGGTGTTGATTATGAAATCCTCTCAATGTTTAAATAATGGAATACATCTCCACTCTATTCATGGGCAAGGTCGGGTAGAAAGTATCTAGGAGTGGTTGAGTGCTAGTCGCGCTCCCCGAGATCGGGCGTGACACAAAAGTAATAGATTATTTGAAGAAAGATTTTGAAATGAAAGATCTCGGAAAGATAAAATTTTGTCTTGGTCTACAAATTGAGCATATGAAAAATATTTCGTCCATCAATCAATATACACCGAAAAGATCCTAAAGAGTTTTTATATGGATAAAGCACATCCATTGAGTACCCCGATGGTTGTGACATCACTTGATATAAATAAAGATCCATTCCGACCTCATGAAAATGATGAAGAGTTTCTTGGTGATGAAACTCCATATCTTTATGCAATTAGGGCAGTGATGTATCTTGCAAATAATACTCGACAAATATAATATTTGCAGTAAGTTTATTAGCAAGATTTAGTTCTTTTCCAACAATAAGATATTGGAATGATGTTAAGCATATTTTTGGATACCTCCGAGGGACTATTAATATGGGATTATTTTATTCTTATGAATTCGATTCACAAATGATTGGTTATGTAGATGCAGGTTATTTGTCTGACCCACATAAAGCCCGTTCTTAAATAGGCTATCTATTTACTTGTGGAGGTACATCTATTGCATGACGTTCAACAAAACAAACTTTAGTTGCTACATCATCCAATCATGCAGAAATAATAATCATTCATGTGGCTAGTCGAGAATGTGTATGGTTGAGATCAGTGACTCAACACATTCAATAACTGTGTGGTCTCTTTAAAGACGAAGATTCCAATGATATTGTATGAAGATAATGTTGCTTGCATAGCTCAACTAAAAGGAGGATATATCAAAAGGAGACAAAACAAAGTACATTTCGCCAAAGTTCTTTTCATAATGATCTTTAACAAAATGGTGAGATAGATGTTCAACAAATCCGTTCAAGTGATAATCTGTTAGATTTATTTACTAAGGCATTGCCAACATCAACATTTGAGAAGCTGAGACATAAGATTGGAATGCATCGTCTTCGAGATATCAAATAAAGTTTTCATCAGGGGAGTATAACGTACATTGTACTTTTTTTCCTTAATCAAGGTTTTGTCCCAATTGGGTTTTCCTGGTAAGGTTTTTAATGAGGAAGCACTTAATGCGTATTACAAGATGCGTGTACTCTTTTTCCTTCAGTGGGCTTTTTCCCAATGAGTTTTTCCTAATAAGGTTTTAACGAAGCATATTATCTTTCAAATGAACATCCAAGGTGGAGTGTTATAAATAAAGTGAATGTATATGGATGCTCATTTAATCCATCCATACATTATATTCGATGTACTACTTGGATAGATGTACCTATTAATTCCTAGGATGTATTTAGTGAACTTTGGGTATATCTTGTATATTATAAATAGGGCATTCTTTGTCTATGGAAGAACATACAAGAAACACACTTGAATAAAATAACTTCAATATTCTCATCCGATATATCTTGTCTTCGTTACTATATTGTTCTATTTCTGCTCTCATTTCTTAACAAGCTCAACATGCTAATGAGTGAGTCTGAAACAATGTTAGTGGGTTGTGAGATGATTTGAGACGAATAAAGAGAAGCCCAAAGTAGCTCTCTGTGCTAAGTTGAAAGAGAAGCCCAGAGCAATAAATAATTACGCAATAAAGAATCTGAATATCTTATCTAGCTAAACATTTAAGACGATAAATGAAGTAGTCCAAAACCATTTAAATTCCTTTGAAAACTCTTACCTTCTCCATTATGAACTAGTATAACATTCTTGAACAGTTCTATCTATCCAATAATATAATGCTATAAATATGTATCTTTTCTTCCCTATAACTCATGAGTAAATCTATTTTTAAATTTTATTTTGTATCTTGCATCTCTAACTTATTTTAATGCGCTTTTGAATAGTGGGTAGTTATTTATATATTCATTTTTTTTTCTTAATTAGATTCTAATCATGAAGAGATTTCGAATCTTAATTTGGTCATCATTTCAAGTATTTTTGGCTCTACGTACAAATCTATTATACTTTCATCTTACATTATCTACAAAAGTACTTATTTATTTTAAAAAATGGGATTATCATAGTAAATGAATGAGTTCATCAAAAGTTAGTTAGCATCACATTGGACAACACTAGGACAAAATGACAAAGAAGAACAAGATGACTCACCAACAGCTTTTTATCAAGGATCTCAATTTTTATTTTTATTTTTGTCTAATCTATATTATAGGTTGGACAACACTAGGAGTCTAGGACAAAACTGAAACCTAATTGTTTATTGCATTAAGAAAAAAATTCCAAAGCACATACTATGAGTTATCCCCTCCCACTCCATCTTCTATTATATATTTTTGCATAGATATATTTGTTTAAGCATGTATCACATTTGACCCACATATATCTAGTTGTATTTTTTTCTCATTCGCCGTGTAAATTGAATTTGCATCAGAAAATTCTACATTAGAGGAGGAGAGAGGAGGAGAGTTAAACTTCTTTAACAGATGACTTTATACTTAGAACTTGAACTTGAAATTTCTGATTAAATATGAATAAGTACTTGCGTAAATCCCTGTTGGTAATTGTATATTATGTTATTAGTAGGGAGTACGATTTAAATATTAAAATTTACAATCTCAAATCTTGTGTGTGCTAGTACACCTAATTGGAAGGGAAAATGTACAGAAATCATGTGGAATATCCACGAGGAAATTATGGTGTTATCATGATATCATCATAATTCTTTTTCTTTCTTAATTTGCCCTTTCGATGTACTTTTCAATTTAAAATTTTAAATGCACAAAACATATCGCTAAGTTAATTAAGGGCACTTACTGGTGATATAACAATATGGTTTATCCACGCATAAATTGTTTATGAAATGTAATTAGGAAATTGATTTGCTTTTAAAATAGCTACAAGGATTGGAACAGTGAAGAGGAAAACAGCAAAGCCAGCAGTACTTCATATTTTTATTGCATCTTTAGTTTAACACTTAGTTTATGTGTTATCCTTATCCTTTTTTAATTTCCTTGTTCCTCTAATATGGGAATATTTTGGTAATATCTTATGAAGCACAAATATATAATACAATTCTATTTGTGTTGCTTTCTTTTGGATTTTTTTCCTTTTCTTTTTAGGAGAATATGCACTAGTTTTAGTTGAATTTCTATTTCCTTTCAGAATTTCCCTTTTTTTTTTTAAAACTTTTTGTTTCTTGGTTAGAGAGGCTATTGATCCGAGCGCCCAAACTTAAATTTTAATTCTTTCGTAGAAAGGTTTAACTCCTATTACATCTTTCATTTGCAACCTAAAGTTGCAAAATGCCGTTTAAGAGGCAATATTGCTTACATTGCTAAAACAAGTATTAGAATTCTTAAATATATAATCACCCAAATTACAAAAATTTAGTACTGTACTCTTCACTTTAGAATGTTAAAATCTAGTCCACCTTTTAAAATTACAGTGAGCCAAAAAGAAGTTACCTATATTCTAAATCAACCAATACTAACTTTAACTATTTACTAATTGAAGTTGCTAATACTCTTCGCTAAGAATTGAATTTCATGGGTGATAAATGTTGGGTTTTTGGTGTTTGATCCCATACCTTTGTGTTAGCTTGTGAATGGGAAATGAATGGACCTTTGTCTATATTGGAAAAAGGAAAGGAATTTATAGGGTATAAACAAAATAAATACTTCTACTAGTTTTTAAAGGGTTGAAAAAAAGAAGAAGCAAATCTCACGTTATCGTCGTCGCTTGGCTTCAATTTTGTTTTTCGTGAATTTTTGCACCATTTATCTGAATTAAAAAAGCAATTGTCGATTTCGATAAATATGAATCGTTTGTGTCCAAGAAGGTTTTCCCGAAAAGGCCCCTCATACCTTTCTGTTCACCCCCGACTTTGGCTATATATACAAGAGGCTCTAAATTTTTCATCCTTTCTTCTCTACAATATTTTTAAAACAAAATTAAGTGTCAAAGCTCCGTCATTTGAATTCGTTGAAATTCTATAATTTAAAGTATTCCTATTACACAGTAGTCTTTATGTTCTATTCTTAAAAGAATTAATCCATAACATAACCCTTGGCAATACTAAGAGAATTAAATTCCTTAAAAAAACATAATGTAGTTTGTAGGCTCGAAAATTTATTTTTGTTTTAACTAACGTCATTTATTGTTTCTGTTTTGCAGTTTCTTGTTTATTCTAGTTTACTGTTTTAGAATATCTGGCGAAATTATTTGAGGTGCACACAAACTAAATGCAACACCACCAATATACAAATACAACTTGCACTACCAAAAAAAAAAAGAAAAAAGGGTACAATACATGTCTCCAGAAAAAGAAAAAAAGAAAAGAAAAAAGGGTACAATACATGTCTCCCACTAGTTAATTTGTCACATGCACAGCAGGATGTTAACACAGTCATCTCATAAAAACTTACAGACGTATTAAATTTTATATATTATAATGGGCTTTACAGTAGGCCAGCTATAGTTTGGGCGTTTAAATGAAATGGCCCAAGGTATAAAGTTCTGCTCCTTATAGAGCTCTAACATGGGCTGTATATCTCCAGACTTGCTTTACTACTACTCCCTTATAATGGTGGATTTGCAACAGTAGCCACACGCCCAACGTGTGTGAGGTATTTAAAATTTAGCCAACTATGATAAACTCCTCTTGCGAGTTGTATCTTTTTCATCCTCCTCCTCCTTCTTTCTTTCTTTCCTCCTTCTCTATCTCTATTTTTCTCAAATCTATTAGGTCCCACAATGACAAAATGAGCATCTATGTAGTAAAAAGATATATGGTAATCAGTATCAAACCAAATCATAAAATATAGTACTCCAATATAATAGAAGACTGAGGAGGCACTATGGATTATACCGACTAATCGTTAGAGATTAGGCAGTATAAACAAAAAACATCATTATGAATTTGGAAAAATATATTATTTAAGATTATTATACTTTCGATAATTGAAATTCAGGGTACTAGACTGATGTACAAAATACAACATCGAATTTTAAGCCACCGGCCAAAAGCTTAAAATGTGTTAATTCGAACTTCAGACCATTGCCTTGAAGTTTGAACTGCACTACTATTGCAAGTTTGAAGCACAATTGACGCGAGTCCTTTCCCCTCTTTCTCTTGCTAGCTTAGAAGGTAAGAATTTGCTAACAAAAGTTTTCTTGTGTTTGAAGAAGGCATCGGCAAAAGAAGAAATGATGTAACAACAAAATAACTTAGTTTTAAGTACATTTTAAATCGTTACTATGTATTAAATAACATTATTAAAGTGCCTACCTAACGTCACTTCTACCTTATACCACTCTCTCATTCATAATGTTTTATTACATACGATATTTATGTTTACCCGTAAAACGGTACAATTGAATTTATACGTGGTTTCTAGACAAGTGGATTAATTCGATCCTGAAATAATACGAGAATTAAAGAAATATGCAATGCTTAGCCTTGAGATGAAGATGAAATAGCAGACACAGTAATTCCGGTATCAAGGCTTCCGGGCACAACAGTAATGGAATAAAAAAGTAAGAAGGTAAAATTGTATAAAGCTTTGAATAGATTATAGCGTCAGTTTGCCAGAAAATTCGTGTCATTTACAATGATAACAGAGCTCATTATTTATAGCTGCACCTAGGGCACACGGTCCTAGGATCATGCCCTTCTTTAATGCCAATTACGAAGGCCATTGAAGAATGTGTAACGGTGAGCATAAATGACAAATTCTTTATAACGGACAGTGTACTAAATGTTGTTGAATATTTTCTATTAAATGCTACCGGGTGGCAGGTATTTATTGCATCTTTATGAGCGTCATTCTTTTCGGTATCAAATGGAACAGTTGTCTTCAGTTTTAGCTATCCCTCGCCTTCGGCTCCACGTGTCACTCTCTTATACAATTACTTAGCATAGCATATTTTTACCCTATACATATAGTTCCCCTGTTTTTGGTGACATAACTTTGTGTCACCGGTAAGTTGGTAGAAACATTCCTTTTGGCGGAAATTTCTCTAACCCCCTCTGAAAAACTTCTGACGGTTGATTAGACACACGTCTCTCCGCATTTAATGCCCCGGACACGTGTCATTCCATGGTTTAGCATAACTTTTACCAGTTATCGAGGTAATTATGGCCACGAATATAGCAGCCTAAACCTTTACTTATACGCATCAATCTCCTTTATTCACACCTGATAATTCTCCAAACTTTCTCAAACTCTCTTCATTCAATTTGTACTATGTTCTTCAACCTTTCTTTAACTCTCCTCATACGAGAAAAGCTTTTCCTTCTTCTATAACATATAATGACTTCTTCTTCAAATAATACCAGTTCCTCAAAGAACAAAAACAAAGCTGATGAAGCCGTTCCTCCCTAGAAGTCTTGTCACAACTAAAGACTTCGAAGAGAAATTTTCTTCTGTTAGCCCTAAGGGTGGCATGTGGGCCGGTTAGGACCGGCCCCGACCCAGGACCGCAAGCCCAAATGGGCGGTGGGCCTAAACGGTCCTAACCGGATAGGACCGGAACCGTGAGGAGGTGGGCTGGGTAGTGGGCCGGTCCCATAGGCGAGGCCCGCGAGACCGGGACCAGCTGGAAAGTGGGCCGGTTCAAGCGATTCTAAACAGGCCTATCCGGGCCCAACGACTTTTTTTTTTAAAAACCAAATTCTGCCACATAAAGGACTGGAAACATAAAAAAACTCAAAAAAGAAAAAAGAAAAAAAGTAAAGGAAAAAAACAGTTGGAATTGGATTGTCTCGTAGTGCATTCTTGTCCTTATAAAAAGGATTTTGGTTTCAAAAAAATGGGACCCACTTGTTCCCATTCATCACTTATAAGGAATTTTTTATATTTTCTGAATAGTAGCCGTTATGGCATTTAAAATATGGCAGTTTTACTTGCCAAAATAGCCGTTGGCTATTTATAAAATAACCGTCCAACCCCTCAACTTTGTTTTAACCTCAAACTTTTTATAATTATACTTTTTTCCTATTTTTAACTATAAATACCCCCTCATTCTTTTATTTTTCTCACAAAATCATCGATCTCTCTCAAGTCTTCTGTTGTTTGGCCATTTTTTACTCAACTAAGAGAAAAGAATAGGGCTAAGTGTAAAACTTGTGGCAAAGAGTTAGTTTTTAAATATGTTAGAAGTCGGGGGAGGGGGGGAGGACGGAAAGTTTGACTAGACACATATTGCTACACCTTCAAGATAAAGCTAGATATTTTCGTATGAAAGCTTTGGCCGAGGGGACAAGTGCACCTAGTCAGGCTGACCTTAGTACCGGCTCAAATCAATTTCAACCGGGAATTAACACTGTTACCGGTGGTATTTTATATTATGATCCAAAAAAAGATCGGGAAGAATTGGCAAAAATGGTTACTGTTATGTGCTTACCCTATAGTTTTCCTTCTAACCCTCACTTTGTGAATTATATTAGAAAAGTTTATAATCCTACTTATAAAGGTTTTCCTCGCACAACCGTAAAGAGCGATATTTATAAATATAAATATGAATATGAACAATATTTTCGCTATTTATTTACTCATATAAATTGCCGTGTTGCTATTACAACTGATATTGGTAGAAGTGGTAATGACTGTGATTACCTTACTGTTACCAGTCATTGGATTGATGAGGATTGGATAATGCAAAAATGCATTATTGCTTATAGAATAATTAATTCACGTCACACAGGGCAGTTTATTTCTAGCACGGTTATAAATATTTGTAGATATTTTTACATTAGTGATAAAATAATATTAGTTTTAATGGATAATGCTACTAGTAACACAAATGTTGTAACCTTGCTTACCACTACACTAAGTCCTGCATTTAGTAATATTTTTCATGTTAGATGTATTTGTCATATTTACCATTTAATTGTGGGTGATGGTATGCGAATTTTAAATGTTGAAATTGAAAAGGTTAAAATGGCTCTTAATTGGCTTTTTTATTCAAACCGTAGAAGTAGACTTAGAGAATATTTTAAAAGATGCGATTAATTTGGCCTAAGAGAAAGAAAGGTTCCTAAACCTTGTCCAACTAGATGGAATTATATGTATGAAAGCTTAGTTGTTGCATATGAATATAGAAACCCCATAAACTCAACGTTTAATGCTCATGTAAGTGATGACGATGAGCACCTTACAAATGCAGATTGGACTAATGTTAAAATGCTTGTAGATTTTTTAGAAAAATTTCATATTGCTACAAATAAATTTTCTGGGCAATATTATCCTACTATTTCTAACTGTTTAGTTTATATTGCAGAACTTGCAAATTTGTTTGATCATTTTTCAGAGGGTGGAGAAATTTATCAACTTGCTATTGATTCTATGAGAAAAAATTTAAAAAATATTTTTTCCCTATTCCCCCTATTTATGGTGTTGCTGTATTGTTAAATCCTACTATGAAATTAGGAGGTCCTCAATTTTGGTATGAAACTGTTTATAATGGTTTAACACTTGAAGATGAGGAGTTGTCTAAACTTCCCGACGCAATAGCCTCAATTAAAATAAATGTTCAAACTATTTATAATGCTTATCAAGTTGCATTAGATCATGCTAGACCAAATGTTCCAACTCCTTCTTCTTCTAGTTCTCAATCATCTAAAAGAACTGCAGGAGTAAGAACACTTAGTGCTTGGGCGGGGTTCAGGGGTTCTCAAAGTTCTAGTACTAGTGATTTTTCACAACTAAATGGGCTTGAAGTTTATTTGTCACAGGGAATTGAGGAAGTGAATCCCGACGACTCCTTTAATATTTTGGAATGGTGGAAGGACAAAGAAAAATACTTTCCGATTCTTTCAAGATGGCCCGAGACATTTTAACTATTCAAGCATCAACAGTGGCATCAGAGAGCGCTTTCAATCAAGCAAGACTTCAACTTGGTGATTATAGAGCGTCTATGAGAGAGAGCTTGGAAGAATTAGTACTTTTCAGAGATTGGATCCGTTCGGAAAGAAGAAATTTTGGACTTGCTGAATCACAATCAGAGGTAGACGAAGCTTACGAAGAAATGCTAGCTGAACTTGCGGAGGATGCTGCTTTACCCGGAAGCGGTGATGACCAAGCTTCTTATCCGCCACCACCAACTGAAATTCCTCCGGACCTCAAAGGATTTATGAAATTTGTAAGAGATACTATGTAACTTATTTGAACAAAAATTAATATGTAACTTGTATTTTAGCACTTCTTGATTAATGTCTTTTTCTTCTCAATGGTAGTATTAGTACCTTGTTTTGCTCATTCCATAGGGGGGAGGAAGACTAAGAAAGATATTTTTATATTTTTTTAATGCTATAATAAAATTATAACGCATTAATTTGAATATCTCTTTAAAATATTTTTGTCTTTAAATTTAAATTAAAAAATTTAGGTCACAATTCTATAATATAATTTACAAGGAATTGCCTTAGATATTATTATTACCATTATTTTTTCTAACTTCTATAAAAAAAATTAAAAAATAGAAAGTATCCATTGGGCCCACATAGGCCCACTTAGGCCCGGGACCGATCCACTTAACCCGGGATCGTTAGTTCGTGGTTCCGGTCCCGAGCCGATTCCAACAAAAAGCCCGCAAAGACCGGGACCACTTAGGACCGGCCCATTTAGGACCGGATCCACTTAGGACCGGGCCCACGAAGCCCACTTAGGACCGGGCCCGGCCCACATGCCACCCTTAGTTAGCCCTCGTACATGGGCCATCAGCAGATATCCTTCTTCCATCCGCCCTTCCAGCATTCTTGCTGTGATGGAAGATTGTCGTTACCAAGATTTAGACATTATTTCTCATGATCTGGAAGAGCGGGTAACCTTACCCAAGAAGGGTTTTACGTACTTCTATACGTATCCCTTCACTTTGGGGACATTTTCTCTGGTGTAGAGCTTGACTCCGTTATTGCAGAGTTTTGCCTCCGCTACCAAGTATGTTTGGCGCAGGTGAGTCCCTTCGTGTGGAGGACGATTGCTTTATTTCGGCGCCTGTGCCAAGAAACGGAGGAGAAACTATCCCTAGCTCAGGTGATGAACCTTTATTCCCCCAAGATCTTCCGTGGGGGATGATTAACTTCAGCAAGCGAGGCCGCCATGCACTGCTATCTAATATGGATGATGATAACAATCGTGGCTAGATGGAACGGTTTATTTCAGTTGCCACCAGTGAAATCATCCCGGCCTCGGCTCCTCCCTTCCCGAAATTGTGGAACCGCACTCGTAAGTATACAGTTTGCTTTTACTCTTGTTAAAGGTCCTTTGTTCGTCATTATTAACTTTTATTCTTTTACCTGCCTCAGCGACTCGGTGGGTTCCCCCTAGGGTTGAGGGCTTGGACCAATGGTTTCAGAAAATATTGGACGTTACTACGCCCGAAACCTGCTCGTGGAAAGAGTTGTCCCTGAAATATGGGTGGAAGGCCAAACATCATAGTAAGTTGAACTCATCTTGTCCTTACCTTTTCTTATGAGAAGGTTATCTAATTCTTTTCTCCTATTGAATATAGGTCTACCCCAAGGCTTAGTTGCCGTCTCCGAGTAGGACGTTTTGGCTGATCCTGCTGTTGCGGCGAGGCTGTTGTAGAAAGCTTTTTCACAGACAGCCATCTCCGGGCCTGCTTCTGGTGCAAATGCTTATTCTCGGAGTCCTCGGCTGGAGAACAAGAAACTAAAAAGAAGGCGTTCCTCCGTGGATGGGGGAAAGAATAAGAGGGCGAAGAATGCTGCCCCTGAGTCGTCTCTGGAATTCTTAGTGACGAGCCCTCCGCCCAGGCCGACCATAGATACCGTGATAATTAAGGATGAAGGAGAAGCTAGCGAGGAGGGAGCTTCTCTACATATAAGACGACGATCTTCCTCAACTCAACAGACCGCTCAATCTATCGAGTTAGTTACACCAATCGAGGACGATGTATCGTCACTCTGGGGGGTACGAAATGGTGGAAAATGCCAACTCCCGTTTCCGGATCCCAGTCGATGTGCCCGGTATAGTGGGGCTGGGTACCGAGTCCCTGTCGTCTTCGGTTAATGAGTAACCAACAACCAGCATTTTGTTTGCCTCAACTGCTTCTCAACCTTTAACACCATCAGCTTCATCTCCATCTTTACCAACTCTTTGTCACAACCCCAAATTCCCTCCGTAGGAGGTCGTGATGGTACCTACTCTAAGACTAGGTAAGCCTATTATTACGGAATAATCATAAATATCTGAAATAAATAAACTACAATTCAAATAATTACAATTTCCAAAACCCGATAGAGATAAGTCACAAGCTTCAAAATTTATTCTTAATGTTTCTATGTATCAAGGTCTAAAGAAAAATAAGGAAGCAACATAAAATGATAGAAGGGGACTCCGGAGTCTGCGGACACTGGTAGATTATACCTTGAAGTCTCCATGCACAGGTAACTCACTGACGTCTAGACTGGTAATATGTACCTGGATCTGCACAAAAAGATGTGCAGAAGCATAGTATGAGTACACCACAGCAGTACCGAGTAAGTGCCAAGCCTAACCTCGGTAGAGTAGTGACGAGGTCAGGTCAGGCTAAGGGTGGCAAGTGGGCCGGTCCAGGCCCGGGACCGCGGGCCAAACGGGCCAGGACCGTTTGGCCCGGTTTTAGCGGGCCTGGGCCGGTCTTGTGGGCCGGTCTTATGATTTGGGCCCGTCAGGCCCGGGATCGGGCCGGTCCCTTAGCGGGCCAAACGGTCCCAACGGCTATTTTTTTTTAAAAAAAATAAATATATATGGCCGTTGGGCTGTAAAAAATAGCCGTTGGCTATTTATAAAATAGCCATATAACCCCCCCAACTTTGTTTTAATCCCAAACTTTTTATAATTATACTTTTTCCCTATTTTCAACTATAAATACCCCATCATTCTTTCATTTTTTCTTACAAAATCATCAATCTATCACAATCTCTCTCTAATTTTTTTCTATAATTGCTACTATTGCTTACTTTATTGTTACAATTTGTGAAACAATTGTGAAGTTGGTGAATTAAAGTCTTCAACGATAATCAATTTCCAACAAGTTGTTCGTCAATTCGGTAAACTCGTTCCAACTCTTAAGTTTTAATATTATAATTTTGTTTGTGTTTATTTATTTTCTATTACTTTATTAATTAAGATGGCTTCCTTAAAAAAACTTTTTGATAAAAATAAGAGAAAATCCAAGAGTGACGAATGTAGTGCTCAATCTGTTCCTCCCCCACTGCCCCGAGCTCTCCGAACCAAACTCCATATACGTCCTACACCTGCTATTCTTGATAGCGATAATAGTTTATTATAATTTATTGAAAGTCAATTTTGCCATAATATTAGATCTAGTGAATGGATAATGCTACTAGTAACACAAATGCTATAGCCTTGCTTACCACTACGCTAAATCCTACATTTAGTGATATTTTTTATGTTAGATGTATTTGTCATATTTACCATTTAATTGTGGGTGATGGTATGAGAATTTTAAATATTGAAATTGAAAAGGTTAAAATGGCTCTTAACTGACTTTTTTATTCAAACCGTAGAAGTAGACTTAGAGACAATTTTAAAAGATGCGATGAATTTGGCCTAAGAGAAAGAAAGGTTCCTAAACCTTGTCCAACTAGATGGAATTACTTGTATGAAAGTTTGGTTGTTGCATATGAATATAGAAACCCCATAAACTCAACATTTAATGCACATGTAAGTGATGATGATGAGCATCTTACAAATGGGGATTGGGCTAATGTTAAAATACTTGTAGAATTTTTAGAAAAATTTTATATTGCTATAAATGAATTTTCCGGGCAATATTATCCTACTATTTCTAACTGTTTAGTTTATATTGCAAAACTTGCAAATTTGTTTGCTCATTTTTCAGAGGGTGGGGAAATTTATAAACTTGCTATTGATTCTATGAGAAAATAGTTTAAAAAATATTTTTTTCCTATTCCCCCTATTTATATTGTTTCTGCTTTGTTAAATCCTTGTATGAAATTAATGAAATAGAAAAGATACAAAATCAAAAAATCAATAGGAGGTCCTCATTTTTGGTATGAAACTGTTTATAATGGTTTAGCACTTAAAGATGAGGAATTGTCTCAACTTCCGAAAACAATAGCCTCAATTAGAATAAATGCTCAAACTATTTTTAATACTTATCAAGTTGCATTAAATCATGCTAGACCAAATATTCCAACTCATTCTTCTTATGATTCTCAATCATCTAAAAGAACTGCGGGAGTAAGAGCACTTAGTGCTTGGGTGGGATTTAGGGGTTCTCAAGGTTCTACTAATAGTGATTTTTCACAACTAAATGAGCTTGAAGTTTATTTGTCGCAGGGAATTGAGGATTTTTCACAACTATAAGATGTATATATAGCTTATCGAATATATATATATATATATATATATATATATATATATATATATAGTATATACATCTTATATCGATATACTATATATACATCTTATATACTATATATACATCTTATATACTATATATATTCGAATATCTATACATCTTAGATATTTATTTTAACATCCTTTTGTCTCTAATATCTATTTATTTTTATATATTTTTTTTTAAAAATATTGGGCCCACTTATCCCACTTATCTCGTTTAGCCCGCGGCCCGGGACCGTTTAGCCCGGGACCAAACGGTCCCGGTCTTGGGCTGGTCCTTAGAAAAAGCCCGTTTGGCCCGGGCCCATTTAATTTGGGCCCGGGCCGGGGACCGGGCCCGAGACCGTTGGGACGGCCCACTTGGCCCGTTTAGGCCCGGGACCGGCTCACTTGCCAGCCCTAGGTCAGGCCCTACTGGAGAATAGATAATGACATGGAAAAATGTTTAAACAATTTTATAAGATAAAATGACTATGGAAATGAATCAAATAGTATGTCACATTTAATGACACCAAATAATTGCAAATAATATCTCGTGGAATCAAAACAGAATTCCTTTCAACTTTATGAAAACCACAACAATTAATCGAAGGCAATTATGGTCATAAATCAATATCAACAGGGGCACTACCGAGGTACTGCCTCGTAGTCCCAAATCATAAATAAATTCACAATATCTCATTTACTTATCTCACCGCGGGCCTTCACAATTTATTTTAAAGAAAATATTTTTCCTGAAATAGCATCCCGCATTTTAGCCATCCTTATCACACCGCATGACTTCTAGTAGTTCCCCCTACTAGCCACGCGTATCAAACCACCCTTATCTCACCGCATGTGTTTCAATACCCAGACCTTATACCACCGCATGCGTATCAATATCACAATATCAGAATTTGCACCTCAAGTGCCCAACTATTTCAATTTTCCAAAATAAATCATCAATAATATTTTTTCACAATAAAGAGCCCACGACTCCATTACAATGAGTATAAAAATCTTACAAAAATATTCAGAAATAATAATTTAGCAAAATAATATTTAAAATCTTTAATACGTTGCTTCAATACCAAATTTAAAATGTCAAATACTTCATATTAATAATATTTAATTTAAAGAAAATCAATTTCAAATAATTCATTGAATAAAAGAAACCATATTTCAACCAAACAGGTAAAACAATTGGCAGGAAAAGGTCAAAAAAAATTTAAAGTATACAAATCAAATCAATGATGGAGAATATAACAAGATTTAATAAATTAATTAATATGCAATAATGATTTTCACAATTTAAAAACACAATCCTTCACATTCAGTCCGTGTACACACTCATCACCTCGTGTACACGACTTTCATCACATTACAATTAATACCAATCCTAGGGGAAAAATTCCCCCCCACAAGGTTAGACAAGTCACTTACCTCGACTTGTTCTAATTTAACCAAGTAGTATGATTTTTTCTCGATTTTTCGATTCCGATCGACTCGTATCTAGTCATAACTAATTCGATGCAGTCAACAAATATTATAGAATAATTTTGTAAGAAAATACTACATTTTCAATAAAAATCCGAAATTAACTCAAAAATGGCTAGTGGGGCCCACATCTCGGAACTCGACAAAAGTTATAAAATCCGAAAGCCCATTCAACCACGAGTCTAACCATACCAATTTTATCAAAATCCGACCGCAACTCGACCCTCAAAGCTTCAAATTTTATTTTCAAATCCCTAAGTTCCAACCCCCAATTTACACCTCAAAAACATGTAATCTAGTCAGATTATTTGATGATAATTCAATATTATGGAGTAAAAATGATCACAAGAGACTTACCTCAAGTTTTCTCGTGAAAACCTTGCTCAAAATCGCCCAACCCGAGCTTGAAATGCCCAAAAATGGCAAAAGCTCGGAACCCTTATGTTTTTGTACTGTCCAGGGATTTTCGCATCTGCGGCAACTTGGCCGCTTCTGCGCCAACCGCATGTACGGAAAACGTCCCGCATCTGCGCCTTTGCCCGCATCTGCGCGCCTATTTATGCTCCTGCGTAGGCCGCTTCTGCGCGCGTTGTTCCGCATCTGCGTTCACACATGTGCGGAATTTCCCTCGCACCTGCGACCATTGCCCCATAGTCTATTTGCGCATCTGCACTTGCCAGGCTCTCTTCTGCGAGCTCGCACCTGCGATAGAATTTCCGCAGGTGCGAAAGCAGCAGAGGGCAGAAACTTCAGCTATTTCTTCTAAGTCCGAATTTGATCTGTTAAGCTTCCGAAACTCACTCGAGGCCCCCAGGACCTCAACCAAATGTACCAACAAGTGCTAAATATCATACGAACTTAGTCGAGCCTTCCAATCACATCCAACAACACTAAAACATGAATCACACATAGATTCAAGCCTAATGAACTTTAAAATTTCTAATTTCTACAAATGAGTCTGGAACCTATCAACTCACGTCTGATTTACCTCGAATTTTGCGCACAAGTCATAAATGACATAACGGAGGTACTAAAATTTTCAGAATCGAATTTCGACCCCGATATCAAAAAGTCAACCCCTCGGTCAAACTTCCCAAAAATTTAACTTTCGGCATTTCAAGCCTAATTCCACTACGGGCTTCCAAATAAAATTCCGATCACACTCCTAAGTCCAAAATCACCATACAGAGCTGTTGGAATCACCAAAATTCTATTCTGGGGTCGCTTGCACATATTTCGATATCCGGTCACTATTTGAACTTAAACTTTTAATTTTTTATCATCAAAATTCCATATCTCGGGCTAGGGACCTCGGTATTTTATTTCGGGCATATGCCCAAGTCCCAATTCACGATACGGACCTACCGGAACTGTCAAATTACTGATCTGAGTCCGTTTGCTCAAAATATTGACCAAAGCCAACTCAATTGTGTTTTAAAGCTCTAATTCATATTTTAATCCATTTTTCACATAAAAACTTTCCGGAAAATTTTACGGACTGCGCATGCAAGTCGAGGAATGATAAATAGTGATTTTTGAGGTCTTAGAACACATAATTAATTATTAAATTTAAAGATGATATTTTGGATCATCACACTCTTCCACCAGCAACTGCTACATCATCTCTACCGGCCACATCTGCTCGAGAAGAGGATGTTCCTCTTCCCCAGTCCCTAGTTCATGGGAATTTGGGGTAAAATTATGCTGCCCCCTCAGAAGATCCGCAAAATAAGGAGGAGCGTTACTTTCTCAGTCTCCACCGGATGCAATTTGCTATCCCGGCCGGTGGAACTTGCTAACTATCTGCAGCCTTTGGCTTCAGAAAAAGATTGGGAAAAGATACAATCTCTCTCGGGAGAGTTCTTGTCGAACAATTCCATGCACAATGCCAAAGCGGTACATTCTTCATTTTTTTGTCATCTCTCCTGTCTTTGATTGAATAAAATATCCTAAGTTCGTCTTTCTTGATTTGTAGGCCAACTTCCTTACTTCCGAGGGCCTCCGTAGGTTGATTCGAGAAAAAGAATAACTTACCTCCGAACGAGAATAACTTTCGGCTGAGCAGGACCTAATTGTTTCTCGCCTCTCAGAATTGGAAGCCAAAGCTATTGAGGCCGTTGTGTTGGAGCCTCGTTTGCAGCAAAGCGAGCAAGAAGTGGAAACCCTTAGCCAAGAGATTGCCCCGCTAAGGGTTCAATTTGAAGAGGCCAAGGCCAAATGGGCTGAAGTCCATAATGCCATTCTTGCTACATCCGATCGCGAGGCTGCCTCCGTTGAGAGATTGACCAATTTAGAGATAGCATTGAACTCCAAAACAGAAGAACTTGTTGCTACATGGGGGGGGGGGGTGAAATATGCCCAATTGAAGGAGAAGTATAAGAAGACTATTGAGCATAATTGTAACGACCCGACTTGTCGTTTTAAGAATTTATACCCCGTTCAGTGACTAAAGGTCACGAGCAGCTTCGTAATATGTATTATGACCCGCGGGTGTGGTCGAGTTTGGTTTTTGAAATATTTGGAATTAAATTAAAGGAACAATTCTTATTTAGAAGCTTAAATGGAAAGAGTTAAATTTTGAGAAAATGACCTCGAAATGGAATTTTGATGATGGAAATAGCTTCGTATGATGATTTCATACTTAGGCGTATGTTCGGATTTGGATTTGGAAGTTCGTAGGTCAATTCGACGCATTTTGGCGAAAGCTGGAAAATAAAAGATTTTTGGAAAGTTCGATCGAAGGTTGAATTTTTGATAACGAGGTCGGATTTCGATTTTGGAAATTAGAATAGCTCCATTATGTCATTTATGACTTGTGTGCAAAATTTGAAGTCACTCCGGATTGATTTGATACGTTTCAGTGCAAAATATAGAAGTTGGAAGATTTCAAAACTCATAATTCGATTTGATGCGCGATTCGTAATTTCGGCATTGTTTGACGTGGTTTTAAGCTTCGACTAAGTTTTTATTGTATTTTGGGACATGTTTGTATATTTAGTTAAGGTCCCGAGGGCCTTAGATGGATTTCAGATGGTCAACGGATCGATTTTTGGACATTTGGAGATGCTGGAAATTCCGGACAGCTGATGCAATCGCTTCTGTGATGTCTTGGTCACAAAAGCGACCTCGCAAAAGCAAGGTGCTTCTCGCAGAAGCAATTGAAGGGGATCTGGGCAAAGGCAGCTGGAGAAGGCCTCAAAAGCGTCAAATTGTGCGCAGAAGCGCAACCGCAAAAGCGAGAGGTGAACCGCAGAAGTAGCTCTTTGCGCAGAAGCAGACACTTCCTCGCACCTACGATTGTGCAGAAGCGAGAATTAGTCTGCATGTGCGAGGGGGGCTGCTGGCCAGTGGATTCGCAGAAGCGTGATTTTTCTCGCAAAAGCGAGCACACAGAAGCATGAAAGTACTCCGCAGGTGCGAAACTGGGCAGAAACATAAGGATTGAACTTGGTCATTTTTCCATTTTTGTTTTGGATTTTTAGAGCTCAGATTTAGGCGATTTTGGAGGGATTTTTCACAAGCTTGGTTAGGGTAAGTGTTCTATTTCCTAAAATGATTATATTTCATGAATCTATGGTTATATTCATCGTTTAATTCAGATTTTAATGGAAGAAATCAAGATTTTTGCAAAATCTTCCAAAAACAAAAATTTAGGATTTGGAGATCGAGTTGTTATCGAAATTTGATAAAATTGGTATGGTTGAACTCGTATCAGAATGGGTGTTCGGATTTTATAAAAATTATATCGGGTTCCGAGAGGCGTGCCTCGCGTTGACTTTGGTTGGCTTTTTAGAATAAAATATTAAGTCGATATTTTATTATCCGAAATTATTTCCGATGAATTTTAATGAAGTTATACAATTAATTTGGATAGATTTGAGCTGTCCGGAGGTCAATTCAAGAAAAAAGGCGATTTTGGAATATCGGCATAACTTCAAAAAGGTAAGTATCTTGCCTAACCTTGAGTGGGGGAATTACTCCTTAGGCATTTAGTCTTATATGCCATTTGTGAAATGTGAAAAAGCCGTGTACGCGAGGTGATGAGTACGTACTCGGGCTTATATGTACAAAATGTATTGGGTTAAAGTCTTAGACATATTGTGTAGTAAATTGGATAATTGTTGGCATTTATTTAATCATCTATTTGCCATGTCTCAATTCGCGTTTGTTGAATTTATTTTTATATGACAATTTGATGTGATTTTTAATTGTATATTTATGTGAATTCCGTGAGTTTGATGATTTGATATTTCCAGGAAATAATTATATTATGGATTTTTCATCTGCAAATAATTAATGAAATAAGTTTAAACTGAGGCGTTAATATAATTATCAAGAATTTAGATTAATGAAGGCATTGCCCTATACTAAGTATTTTCCCTCTCTGTTGTTGTTTTGAGGTTTTATACACATTGTGTGGAGCCTTGGGCTATTTGTTGTGAAATTAATTGCTTTTGTTTTATCTTAGGAATTGGTTGTGGCCATTGGGCAAATTGTGATATGAATTGATTTTGTTATGCTGCCGTGATAATATTCTGTATAAATTGTTGTGTTATTTGAGTTATTATTTTGAGGATATAAGGGTGGTATTCCACTGTTGATATTATGTGGGTATAAGGGTGGCATTTCATTGTTATTATATGTAACAATCCGACTTGTCATTTTAAGAATTAAAGCCCTGCCTGGTGGCATAAGGCCCTGAGAAGCTTCTTATTATGTGTATTGACTTGCGTGCGTGGTTGAATTCAGTTACCGGATGATTTGGAGTGATTTGGGACACTTGGTGCCCAAAACGGAAGCTTAAGTCTTAGGATTTTTACCGTAGTCGGAACTGTATGAAGACGACTCCGGGATGGAATTTTGATGATGTCAATAGCTCCGTATGGTGATTATGGACTTAGGAGCGTGTCCGGAAAATTATTTGGAGGTCCGTAGAAGAATTTGGCTTGAAATGGCGAAAGATGATTTTTTGGAAAGTTTGACCGGGGGGTTGACTTTTTGATATCGGGGCCAGAATCCGATTCTGGAAATTGGAGTAGCTTTGTTATGTCAATTATGACTTGTGTGAATAATTTGAAGTCATTCCAGATTGGTTTGATGTGTTTCGGCACAAGATATAGAATTTGAAATTGCAAAGTTCATTAGGCTTGAATTGGGGTATGATTCGTGGCTTTGATGTTGTTTGATGTGATTTGAGGCCTCGAGCAGGTTCTGTTATGTATTGGGACTGGTTGGTACGATTGGACAGGGTCCCGGGGGCCTCGGGTTTGATTCAGGGTGGTTCCGGACCAAGTTTGGGTGTTTTGATGCTGCTGGTTGCTGGTTCTGGTGTTGTTCTTCGTGTTCGCGAGGAGCCTCTCGCGTTCGCGAAGAAGGATTTTGCTGTTAGGACTTTGTTCTTCGCGTTCGCGAAGAAGAAAATTTGTTGTTCGTCGTCTGACTTTAGAGGCTCATATCTCGCAATCTATAAGGAATTTGAGATGATCCAAAAATGAAAGTTGTATCCCTTTGTGTCTAGTTTTCAGAAAGGTAAACTATTTGTCATTTGGAATTGTGTACAAAAAGTTATGATGGATACACTATAGGCTATCCGGGAAGAGTTTGGAAATCTCTGTTGCACAGGGCTGACTTTGGAAGCTTATATCTCGTAATCTATAAGGAATTGGGAGATGAGCAACAAATGAAAGTTATAGCCCTTGGAGTCTAGTTTTCAAAAAGTCCAACCATTCATCATTTGGAGTTTTGGTACAAAATGTTATGACCATTATACTAGAGGCTGTCTGAGAAGAGTTTGAAAATGACTTTTGAAGAATTTGTTCATCGCGAATGCGAAGAACAAACCC
Source organism: Nicotiana tomentosiformis (assembly GCF_000390325.3). Classification (NCBI taxonomy): domain Eukaryota; kingdom Viridiplantae; phylum Streptophyta; class Magnoliopsida; order Solanales; family Solanaceae; genus Nicotiana; species Nicotiana tomentosiformis. Next base: position 14,555,536 of record NC_090813.1, on the reverse strand, counting down.
CTGGACAGTAGAATAAAGTCCAAATTCGTGTCATTCTTCCATTTTTGGACCAAGGAAGCTCAGGTGAGGCGATATTTCGAGAGATTTTCAAGGAAAACATTGGGGTAAGAATTCCTAACTTGATTTTGATTAATTTACATGAATCTATTATTGTTTTTATCACTAAATTAGTGAATTGTGTTGAAACATTTAGAAAATCCTCTTGGTTTAAATATAAGATTTGGAGGTCAATTTGTTATTGAAATTCGATAAAATTGGTATGGTTGAACTCGTATCGGAATGGGTGTTCGGATTTTATGAAAATTATGTCGGGTTCCGAGAGGCGGGCCCCGCATTGACTTTTGTTGACTTTATAGAATTAATTTTTAAGTCAACGTATTATTATCCGGAATTATTTTTGATGAAATTTAATGAAGTTATATAATTAATTTGAATAGATTTGAGCTGTCCGGAGGTCAATTCAAGCAAGAAGGCTATTTTGGAATATCGGCCTAACTTCAAAAAGGTAAGTGTCTTGCTTAACCTCGAGTGGGGGAATTACCCCTAAGGCATCGAGTCTTATGTGCCATTTGTGAAATGTGAAAAGCTGTGTACGCGAGGTGACGAGTACTCTTGCTTAACCTCGAGTGGGGGAATTACCCCTAAGGCATCGAGTCTTATATGCCATTTGTGAAATGTGAAAAGCTGTGTACGTGAGGTGACGAGTACGTACTCGGCTTAAATGTGTAAATTTTATTGAGTTAAAGTCCTGAGCATATTGTGTGGTAAATTGGGTAATTGTTGGTATATATTTAATCATCTAATTGCCGTGCCTAAATCCTTGTTGTTGTTGAATCTGTTGTTATATGACAATTTGATGTTATTGTTACTTGATTATTTATGTAATTCCGTGAATTTGTTGGTTTGATAATTATTGGAATTTAATTTCATTATGGATTTTCCCTCTGCAAATAATTAATTAAATGAGCTTAAGAAGAGGTGTTTATATAATTATTGAAAATTTGAATTTAATGAAGACTTTTCTTTATGTTGAGTAATTTCTATCTCTATTGATTGTTTTTGGGTGTTGTACACATTATGTGAAGCTTTTGACTATTTGTTGTGAAATTAATTGACTTGGTTGTAGCTTTGGAATTTGGTTGTGGCCAATGGGCAAATTGTGATATGAATTGATTTTGTTATGTTGTTGTGATAATTTTTCGTGTAAATTATTGTGTTGTGTGAGTTGTTATTTTAGGGAGATAAGGGTGGCATTTCACAGTTGATATTATGTGGTTATAAGGGTGGCATTTCACTGTTGTATTTGTTGGAATATCGACTGGGCGGAGCGATAAGGGTGGCTATAGGAGCGATAAGGGTGGCAATATGAGCGAAAATGGTGGCTATTGGTATTGTCTGGGCGGAGCGATAAGGGTGGCTGTATGAGTGATAAGGGTGGCAATAAGAGCGATAAGGGTGGCTATTGTCAGGGACGATATGTGATGATGTGGGGTCGTGGTGTTGATAATTTTCATGTGATGTTATGATTTTCTTGTGTTTATTTCTATACCTTGTGCAACTTGTCTTGTTGTTGGTCAATTGATAACAATCTGATTTATGTTGAAATTGAGAGCATGTGGCTATTGCCAGGCGGATTATAAAATGAAATGTGGGCACGAGGTGCCGTGAGTAAATAATGAGGATATTTGACACGTGAATTGTCCGTGCAGTTATGATATAAAATGTGGGCACGAGGTGTTATGATGAAATGATAATGATAATTGGCACGTGAATTGTCCATGCAGTTGTGATATGAAATGAGGGCACGAGGTGCCGGAGAAATATGATAATTTAATTATGGGCACGAGGTGCCGTGGAAATATGAAAAAGGGGCGAGACCTGTATTTTTATGATTATGAAATGAGGTGTCACATGGTGACTTTTTATTTGAAAGAATTATATTCAAAATATTTATTTGGAAGGATTTTTACTTAGAAAGTTTTATATGAAAGAATTGTATTTGAAAGATATTTATTTGAGGAAATTATATTTGAAAAGATTTATTGAAAGAATTATATTTGAAAAATAATTATTTGAGAAAATTATATTTGAAAGAGAGTTATCTGGAAGAATTATATGTGAAAGACTTTTATTTGAAGGATTTGGTTTAATTGGGTGTAATTGTGTTTATTAATTATTGAGTAATATTAATGGTATTCTTGTTGTCTGTTGTGCATATCACTGGTTGTTTTATCCTGCCCTTATTATTATTTGTCTCCTATTATTTTGTATATTATATTGCACAGGTTATTAGACTAGTGAGTGTCTTGACTGTACCTCGTCTCTACTCCATTGAGGTTAGTCTTGATACTTACTGGGTACCGACCGTGGAGTACGCATATTACACTTCTGCATATTTTTGTGCAGAGCCAGGTATTGGAGAGATCAGACTTGAGAAGAGTTAAAGAGGGATCGTAAGGATTCAAGGTAGAGCTGCTTGGTCGTCGCAGTCCCTTGGAGTCTTTTCATTTTATTGTACTGTTAATTTTAATCAAATAGTAGTGTATATTCGGTCCTCGTGATCATTCCATATATTCAGTTAGAGTTCGTGACTCAGTACTACCAGTCTTGTGAGGTTGTACATTCATATTTGTTCCGCTGTTAGTTTTGGTTACTTATTTAATTAAAAAATAAAATGGCTCCAAAAATGTAATTGAAATCGGCTTACCTAGTCTTAGAGACTAGGTGTCATCACGAAGCCTGTGTTTGGATTTTTGGGTCGTGACAAGTTGGTATCAGAGCTCTAGGTTCATAGGTTCTACGAGTCATGAACGAGTCTAGTAGAGTCTTGCGGATCGGTACGGACACGTCTGTACTTATCTTCGAGAGGCTACATAACTGTTAGGAAATTTCCATTTCTTTCATTCCTGTCGTGCGAAATTTGTTGAATTTGAAATTTGAGCCTTTGTATCTCTATTCTCTCACAGATGGTGAGGACATGTGCTACCGGGTTAGCTGAGCAGGCATCCGCACATACTGCTAGGGTTGCAAGAGGCCGAGGAAGGGCACGTGCTACGATTAGAGCACCTGTCAGAACAACAGTTGAGGAGCCACCAGTAGGTCCAATTGGAGGATAGGTACCAGAAGCACCTGTTGTTACCCCCGGACTTCAGGAGACTTTGGCACAGTTCCTGAGTATGTTCGGTACATTAACTCAGGCGGGATTGATCTCTGTTACACCAAACATTTCGCAGATTGGGGGAGTAGCTCAGACTCCTATCACAACTCTAGAGCAGCAGGTTCACGTTGGTCAGGTTTCGGGTGTAGTACCGGTACAACCTGTTATTCCGGTTCGACCTGAGGTCAGGCCCAAGGCATCAAAAGAAGAACAAAAGAGACTTGAAAGGTTTAAGAGGTATAGTCCACCTACTTTCAGTGGTACAGCTAAAGAGGATGCCCAAGGATTTCTACAAAATTGTCACTGTATTCTCCGCACCATGGGTATTGTGGAAGTGAGCGGAGTTACCTTTACTACATTTCAACTATCAGGCGCAGCGTATCAGTGGTGGTAAATCTATGAAGAGGTAGACCAACTGATGCCACACCACCAACTTGGACTCAATTTTCAGAAATATTCTTGAAAGAGTTTGTTCTCCAGACTCTTAGAGATGTGTGGCGCACAATGTTTGAACGGTTGCGTCATGAGAGATTGTCCCAGACTTAGGAGGGGTGGATTTCATCAGAGCACTCAAGCTACAAGCTTTATTCCAGTTAATACTCCACGTACACAGTCAGCTAGAGGTGGAGGACAGGCGGGTACGGGGAACCTAAGAGGTGGAGGCCCATACTGTTGATATAATCGCTATGATTTGGCTGAGGTCGATACACCAGATGGTGTCGTTACAGGTATGATCCCAATTTGTTATAAAATAATATTTCCCTTTAGTTGGATTCAGATCTGAATATTGAGGTGAGTCCTCCTATTATGCTCCACTTATGGGCGAGCTTTGTAAATTTGAGACCCACTTATATGTGTATCGTTGTTGGGAGATTTAAAGATGTGAGCTTGTACCTATCATTTTATATTTGTGCACCATTGAGGGCTATAAGTCCAAAAGCAAAATTTTATTATTCAATACAGTGGGTTTTGATGTGATTTCGAAATAATTGATTCCAACTTTTATGAATTATATGCCCTACCGATATGAGGTTTCATTATGTGTTGTGAAAACTATTTATGAAATATATTGAAAAGAAGAAAGAAAGGAAATTTGAAATTTCAGTTGGCACAATGTGCAAAATACTTGTGATTCGGAGTTGAGGATGAGATCCTCGCATTTTATGTATGATGTTAAATATTTAAACCGGGCTACAAGTCGCGGTGGAAGTTATATAAGGACGAGATCCTTGTGGTGAAATATTTATGAGTTTAAAATTATCCCTTTGTGAAATAAATTTGTACAATAATATTTAATAGGGAGTCATGCCTGTTAGGCTTATTTGATAATTCTTGTATATTTTTCTGTTCATATTTAGCCATTTTCGTGTTGTAAATATTGAGTTTTAGCCTATGAGATGAGTGCCCAGGTGGTGTTAAATGTGGCTCGTTAAGTCGGGTAAATAGTTATGAGGTCTTCATGCCTCATATTCTATTGTCAGTATTGTGAAAATTCGAAACGAGGTGTTGATTAATATGAGATTTATTGATGATGCTGGAATTAATTATGAACAACTTTTAAGACCTGAGATGTGGTGATGAGCATACATATGATGTACTTCATGTCCTGATATCATAATGATAATGCAATGCTTGAAATACGGAGATCAGTGTTATTGATATATACCTCGTGGATGTGTTGTTAGGAGTCGTTTTGGTGTTACTCTGGCAGGTGGATAGGCCCATTTACAGGGAAGACTCTGCCGAAATTTTCTGAAAGATTTGGGAGTTAGAAATTTTTTTTTGGGAGATTGATATATGTGAAAGAAGAGATAAATTATGTTATGTGTTTGAGGACGAATGATCCTAAGTGGGGAAGAATATAACACCTCAGAAAAAATTTGAAGTACTTCAACACTATCAAGAAAGTTGATGTGTGCATAGGCACGAGTTGCTACAGCCAGTTGAGACTAATACCGTGCGTTGATGAAAAATCGGACTTTCTGAAATGTTTGGAGTGTAAGAAATTGGTCTTAAAGTACACAAATATGGATAAAAGAAATAATCTCAAATGATATGGTGTTGCCGGACTTACCTCCAATGCAATAACGTGGGACCAACCGTGAGTATATGTGTAAAAGTAAAAAATCATCAATTCTGTAACCTCAGAATAATTATTAGCACGTTCGAGGACAAACGTTTGTTTAAGAGGTGGAGAATGTAACGACCCGACTTGTCGTTTTAAGAATTTAAGCCCCGCCTGGTGGCATAAGGCCCTGAGAAGCTTCTTATTATGTGTATTGACTTGCGTGCGTGGTTGAATTCAGTTACCAGATGATTTGGGACACTTGGTCCCAAAAACGGAAGCTTAAGTCTTAGGATTTTTACCGTAGTCGGAACTATGTGAAGACGACTCCGAAATGGAATTTTGATGATGTCAATAGCTCCGTATGGTGATTATGGACTTAGGAGCGTGTCCGGAAAATTATTTGGAGGTCCGTAGAGGAATTTGGCTTGAAATGGCGAAAGATGGTTTTTTGGAAAGTTGGACTGGAGGGTTGACTTTTTGATATCGGGATCAGAATCCGATTCTGGAAATTGGAATAGCTTCGTTATGAGAATTATGACTTGTGTGCAAAATTTGAAGTCATTCTAGATTGGTTTGATGTGTTTCGGCATAAGATATAGAGTTTGAAATTGCAAAGTTCATTAGGCTTGAATTGGGGTATGATTCGTGGCTTTGATGTTGTTTGATATGATTTGAGGCCTCGAGCAAGTTTTGTTATGTATTGGGACTAGTTGGTACGATTGGATGGGGTCCCGGGGGCCTCGGGTTTGATTCGGGGTGGTTCCGGACCAAGTTTGGGTGTTTTGTGCTGCTGGTTGCTGGTTCTGGTGTTGTTCTTCGCGTTCGCGAGGAGCCTCTCGCGTTCGCGAAGAAGGATTTTGCTATTAGGACTTTGTTCTTCGCGTTCGTGAAGAGGTTCTCACGTTCCCGAAGAAGAAAATTTGCTATTCGTCGTCTGACTTTAGAGGCTCATATCTCGCAATCTATAAGGAACTTGGAGATGATCCAAAAATAAAACTTGTATCCCTTTGTGTCTAGTTTTCAGAAAGGTAAACCATTTGTCATTTGGATTTGTGTACAAAAGGTTATGGTGGATACACTATAGGCTGTCCGGGAAGATTTTGGAAATCTCTGTTGCACAGGGCTGACTTTGGAAGTTTATATCTCGTAATCTATTAGGAATTGGGAGATGAGCAACAAAAGAAAGTTTAGCCCTTGGAGTCTAGTATTCAGAATGTCAAACCATTCACCATTTGGAGTTTTGTACAAAAAGTTATGACCATTATACTAGAGGCTATTTGAGAAGAGTTTGAAAATGACTTTTGAAGAATTTGTCCATCGCGAATGCGAAGAACAAACCCCTGGGCAGTAGAATAAAGTCCAAATTCGTGTCATTCTTCCATTTTTGGACCAAGGAAGCTCGAGTGAAGCAATATTTCAAGAGTTTTACAAGGAAAACATTGGGGGTAAGAATTCCTAACTTGATTTTGGTTAAATTACATGAATCTATTGTTGTTTTTATCACTAAATTAGTGAATTGTGTTGAAACATTTAGAAAATTCTCTTGGTTTAAATTTAAGATTTGGAGTTCGATTTGTTATTGGAATTCGATAAAATTGGTATGGTTGAACTCGTATCGGAATGGGTATTCGGATTTCATGAAAATTATGTCGGGTTCCGAGGGGCGAGCCCCGCGTTGACTTTTGTTAACTTTTTGGAATAAATTTTTAAGTCGACGTATTATTATCCGAAATTGTTTCAGATGAATTTTAATGAAGTTATACAATTAATTTGGATAGATTTGAGCTGTCCGGAGGTCAATTCAAGCAAGAAGGCTATTTTGGAATACCGACCTAACTTCAAAAAGGTAAGTGTCTTGCTTAACCTCGAGTGGGGGAATTACCCCTAAGGCATCGAGTCTTATATGCCATTTGTGAAATGTGAAAAACTGTGTACGCGAGGTGACGAGTACGTACTCAGCTTAAATATGTAAATTTTATTGAGTTAAAGTCCTGAGCATATTGTGTGGTAAATTGGGTAATTGTTGGTATATATTTAATCATCTAATTGCCGTGCCTAAATCCTTGTTGTTGTTGAATCTGTTGTTATATGACAATTTGATGTTATTATTACTTGATTATTTATGTAATTCCGTGAATTTGTTGGTTTGATAATTATTGGAATTTAATTTCATTATGGATTTTTCCTCTGCAAATAATTAATTAAATGAACTTAAGAAGAGGTGTTTATATAATTATTGAAAATTTGAATTTAATGAAGACTTTTCTTTATGTTGAGTAATTTCTATCTCTATTGATTGTTTTTGGGTGTTGTACATATTATGTGAAGCTTTTGACTATTTGTTGTGAAATTAATTGACTTGATTGTAGCTTTGGAATTTGGTTGTGGCCAATGGGCAAATTGTGATATGAATTGATTTTGTTATGTTATTGTGATAATTTTCCGTGTAAATTATTGTGTTGTGCGAGTTATTATTTTAGGGAGATAAGGGTGGCATTTCACAGTTGATATTATGTGGTTATAAGGGTGGCATTTCACTGTTGTGTTTGTTGGAATATTATCTGGGCGGAGCGATAGGGGTGGCTATAGGAGCGATAAGGGTGGCAATAGGAGCGATAAGGGTGACAATAAGAGCGATAAGGGTGGATATTGGTATTGTCTAGGCAGAGCGATAAGGGTGGATATAGGTGTGATAAGGGTGGAAATATGAGCGATAAGGGTGGCTATTGTCAAAGACGATATGTGATGATGTGGGGTTGTGGTGTTGATAATTTTCATGTGATGTTGTGATTTTCTTGTGTTTACTTTTATACCTTGTGCAATTTGTCTTGTTGTTGGTAAATTGATAACAATCTGATTTATGTTGAAATTGAGAGTCTGTGGCTATTGCCAGGCAGTTTATAAAATAAAATGTGGGCACGAGGTGCCGTGAGTAAATAATGAGGATATTTGGCATGTGAATTGTCCGTGCAGTTATGATATGAAATATGGGCACGAGGTGTTGTGATAAAATGATAATGATAATTGGCACGTGAATTGTCCGTGCAGTTGTGATATAAAATGAGGGCACGAGGTGCCGGAGACATATGATGATTTAATTATGGGCACGAGGTGCCGTGAAAATATGAAAAAGGGGCGAGACCCGTATTTTTATGATTATGAAATGAGGTGTAACATGGTGACTTTTTAATTGAAAAAACTATATTCAAAATATATGTTTGGAAGGATTTTTACTTAGAAAGTATTATATGAAAGAATTATATTTGAAAGATATTTATTTGAGGAAATTATATTTGAATAGATTTATTGAAAGAATTATATTTGAAAAATAATTATTTGAGGAAATTATATTTGAAAGAGAGTTATCTAGAAGAATTATATATGAAAGACATTTATTTGAAGGACTTGATTTAATTGGGTGTAATTGTGTTTATTAATTGTTGAGTAATATTAATGGTATTCTTGTTGTCTGTTGTGCATATTACTGGTTGTTTTATCCTGCCCTTATTATTATTATTATTATTATTATTATTATTATTATTATTATTATTATTATTATTATTATTATTATTATTATTATTATTATTATTATTATTATTATTATTATTATTATTATTATTATTATTTGTCTCCTATTATGTTGTATATTATATTGCACAGGTTATTAAACTAGTGAGTGTCTTGACTGTACCTTGTCTCTACTCCATTGATGTTAGTATTGATACTTACTAGGTACCGACCGTGGTGTACTCATACTACCCTTCTGCACATTTTTGTGCAGAGCCAGGTATTGGAGACATCAGACTTGAGAAGAGTTAAAGCGGGATCGTAAGGATTCAAGGTAGAGCTGCTTGGTCGTCGCAGTCCCTTGGAGTCTTTTCATTTCATTTATTGTTAATTTTAATCAAACAATATTGTATATTCGGTCCTCGTGATCATTCTATGTATTCAGTTAGAGTTCGTGACTCAGTATTACCAGTATTGGGATGTTGTACATTCATATTTGTTCCGCTGTTAGTTTTGGTTACTTATTTAAGTAAAAACAAAATGGCTCCAAAAATGTAATTGAAATCGGCTTACCTAGTCTTAGAGACGAGGTGCCATCACGAAGCCTGTGGTGGGATTTTTGGGTCGTGACATTATATGTGTTGGGATATTGTCTGGGTGGAGTGATAAGGGTGGCTATAGAAGCGATAATGGTGACTATTGATATTTTCAGGGCGGAGGGTGTCACGACCCAAAATCCCACCACAGGCGTCGTGATGGCACCTAGTCTCTAAGACTAGGTAAGCCGATTTCTATTACACTTTGAAGCCATTTTTGTTTTGAATTAAAATCTAACAGCGGAAATAATTACAATACAAAACCTCCCAAGACTGGTAGTACTGAGTCACGAACTCTAACTGAATACATGGAATGATCATGAGGACCGAATATATAATACTGTTTGATTACAAATTAATAGTACAATGAAATGATAAGACTCTAAGGGACTGCGACGGCCAAGCAGCTCTACCTTGAATCCTTATGATCACGCTTTTAACTCTGCTCAAGTCCGATATTTTCAATGCCTGGCTCTGCACAAAAATGTGCAGATGTGTAGTATGAGTATGCCACGGTCGGTACCTAGTAAGTATCAAGACTAACCTCAATGGAGTAGAGACGAGGTACAGTCAAGACACTCACTAGTCTAATAACTTGTGCAATATAATATACAAAATAATAGGAAACAAATAACAATAGGACAACATGGAACAACCAGTGATATGCACAACAGACAACAAGAATACCATTAATATCACTCAACAATTAATAAACGCTAGTACACCCAATTAAATCAAATCCTTCAAATAAATGTCTCTCTTTCAAATATAATTTTCTCAAATAATTATTTTTCAAATATAATTCTTTCAATAAATCTTTTCAAATATAATTTCCTCAAATAAATATCTTTCAAATAAAATTCTTTCATATAATACTTTCTAAGTAAAAATCCTTCCAAATAAATACGGGTGACACCTTATTTCATAATCATAAAAATACGGGTCTCAGCCCATTTTCATATTTTTCATAAACACAGGTCTCGGCCCATGTTTCATGTTTCCTCGGCACCTCATGCCCATAATTAAATCATCATATTTTCCCGGCACCTCACGCCCTCATTTCATATCACAACTGTACGGACAACTCACGTGCCAAATATCATTATCATTTTATCACAGCATCTCGTGCCCACATTTCATATCACAACTGCACGGACAATTCACGTGCCAAATATCCTCATTATTTACTCACGACACCTCGTGCCGACATTTCATTTTATAATCCGCCTGGAAATAGCCACAGGCTTTCAATTTCAACGTAAAACAGATTGTTATCAATTTACTATCAACAAGACCAATTTCACTAGGCATAAAAATAAACACAAGAAAAATCACAACATCACATACAAATCATCAACCCCACCACCCCACATCATCACATATCGTCCCTGACAATAGCCACCCTTATTGCTCCTATTGCCACCCTTATCACGACTTCTAAATCTTAAAGTTTTGTTTTTGGAAGATTTTATAAAAAATTTGATTTCCTCCGTTTAAATTCGAACTAAACGATGAATATAATCATAGATTCATGAAATATAATCACTTTAGGATATAGAACACTTACCCAAATCAAAGTCTTGAAGAACTCCTCCAAAATCGCCCAAACACCGAGCTCCAAAATCTCAATCGAAAAATGGCGAAATGACCATTTTTGGTCCTTAACATTCTGCCCAGTTTCGCACCTGTGGACAAATTTTTGCACCTGCGTGCTCGCTTTTGCGAGCAAAATCTCGCTTTTGCGAAGGCCACTGCCCAGTCTACCATCGCATTTGCGGAAGCTTTTTCGGTTCTGTGGGAATTGCTTCTGCGATGCCTCACGCGCACCTGCGATGCCCCTCCGCTTTTGCGCTTCCGCAGGTGCGGGATTTTCTTCGCACCTGCGACCACTGTCATGCCCTTCCATCTTAGCTTCTGCGACTTATATGTCGCATTTGCGATGTCGCATCTGCGATCAATTTCATTGCAGATGCGATGAAACCAGTGGCAGATACAGACCTTTAAGTCCAATTTTTGGTCCATTTAACCATCCGAAACTCGCCCGACCTCAACCAATTATACAAATATTTCCCAAAATACAATACGAACTTAGTCGAGGCTTCAAACCACGTCAAACAATGCCGAAATTATGAATTGCGCATCGAATCGAATTTTAAGTTTTTCAATTCTTCCAACTTCTATATTTTGCGCCGAAACGTATCAAATCAATCCGGAATGACTTCAAATTTTGCACACAAGTCATAATTGACGTAAGGGAGCTATTCCTATTTTCGGAATCTAAATCCAACCTCGTTATCAAAAATTCATCCGTCAGTAGGATTTTTGTTTTTTTCCAAAATCTTCTATTTTTCAACTTTCGCCAAAATGTGTCGAATTGTCCTACGGACTTCCAAATCCAAATCCGAACATACGCCTAAGTCCGAAATCATCATACAAAGCTATTGCCATCATCAAAATTCCCTTCCGGGGTCGTTTGCTCAAAAGTTAACTCCCCGGTCAACTCTTTCCATTTAAGCTTCAAAATGAGAATTTTTCTTTAAATTAAATTCCGAATCTTCCGAAAACCAAACTCGACCACACACGCGGGTCATAATACATATTTTAAAACTTCTCGAGACCTTAAGTCACTGGACGGGGAGTAATTTCTTAAAATGACAAGTCGGGTCATTACATTCTCCACTTGTTAAACAAACGTTCGTCCTCGAATGTTCTAAGAATTATTCTGAGGTTACCAAATCGATGATTTTACTTTTACACATATACTCACGGTTGATTCCACGCTACCGCATTTGAGATAAGCGTGACAACATCATCTCATTTTACAACACACGATTTTAGTCTTAACTGGCTATAACAACTCGTGCCTACGCACACATCAATTTTCTTAATAGTGTTGAAGTACTTCAAAAAATTTTCTGGGGTGTTACATTCTTCCCCCGCTTAGGATCATTCGCCCTCAAACACATAACATATTTATATCCTCCTTAGAAATTCTCAATCTTTCAAATTTTACTAACTCCCAAATTATTTTCAGAAATTTCGGCAGAGTCTCCCCTGTAATTCGGCTATCCACCTGCCAGAGTAACACCAAAACAACTCCTAACAACACATCCACAACCCAACACAATACCACAAGTTATATATCAATAACACTAATCTCAGCATTACAAGCACTACATTATCATAATGAAATCAAGACATGAAGCACATCATATGTAAGTTCATCACCACATCTCTGTTCTTAAAAGTTGTTCATAATTAATTCTAGCATCATCAATTAATCTCATATTAACCATCACCTCATTTTGAATTTTCACAACACTTACAACAGAATATGAGGCATGAAGACCTCATGATTGCTTACTCGGATTAATGAGTCACATTTAACGCCACCTGGGCACTCATCTCATAGGTTAAAACGCAATGTTTACGGCACCAAAATGGCTGAATATGCACAGAAAAATATACGAAAATTATCAAATAAGCCTAACAGGCATGACTCCCTATTAATACCCTTGTACAATTAAATTTCACAAAGGAAAAATTTTAAACTCATAAATATTTCACCACAAGGAACTCGCCCTTACATAACTTCCATCGCGGCTTGCAGCCCTGTTTAAATATTTCACATCATGTAAAAATGCTAGGATCTCGTCCTCAACTCCGAATCACAAGTATTTTGCACATTGTGCCAACTGAAATTTTCAATTTCCTTTCTTTCTTCTTTTCAATATATTTCATAAACAATTTTCATAACATATAATGAACCCTCCTACCGTTAGGGCATATAATTCATAAACATTGGAATCAATTATTTCGAAACACATTAAACCCACTGTAATGAATAATAAAAATTACTTTTGGGCTTATAGCCCTCAATGGTGTACCAAAAATAAAATGATAGACACCTGCTCACACCTTCAAATCTCCCAACAGGGATAACATATAAGTGGGTCACAAATTTATGAATCTCACCCATAAGTGGAGCATAATAGGAGGACTCACCTCAATTTTCAGAACCAAATCAAATTAAGGAAAATATCCTTTTTATAATAAAAATCAAGATCGTACCTGTAACGACACCTTCTGGTGTATTGGCCTCAGCCAAATCATAGTGATTAAATCAAAGGGGTCGGGCCTCCACCTCTTAGGCGCCCACTACCCGCCTGTCCTCCACCTCTAGCTGACTGTGCACGTGGAGTATCAACTGGAATAAAGCTTGTAGCTGGAGTGTTCTGATGAAATTCACCCCTCCCAAGTCTGGGATAATCTCTCATGATATGCCTAGTATCATCACACTCATAACAACTCCTCTGAGGTCGCGGCTGCTCGTATTGAGTCTGTGCTGGATAACTGGAATAACCACTATAAGAATCTCGTGTCGGTGGTGCACTATAAACTGGAGCACTCCGACATATCTGATATGCGGACTGAGCTGACCGACTGCTCGAGCCTTTGCTATAATGGTTTCTAGCTGAAGAGTAAAATCCACTGAACCCTATAGATCTTTGAGACATTTTGGCCTCCTTAGACTCCGTTTCCTCGCCTAAAACACCCTCAATCTTCCTTGCAATCTCCACTACTTGTTGAAATGGAGTATCGGTTTGCAATTGTCAAGCCATACATATTTTAATATCATAATCGAGCCCCTCAATAAATCTGCGGACACGTTCTCTGATTGTCGGAACTAAGATAGGTGCAGGACGGGCTAACTCACTAAACCTGATAGCATATTCTGACACTGTCATAGTGCCCTGACACAACCGTTCAAACTTTGTGCACCACGCATCTCTGAGAGTCAGTGGAACAAACTCTTTCAAGAACATTTCCGAAAATTGAGCCCAAGTTGGTGGTGTGGCATCGGATGGTCTACCTTCTTCATAGATTTGCCACCACCAAAATGCTGCGCCTGATAGTTGAAATGTAGTAAACGAAAGTCCGCTCACTTCCACAATACCCATGATGTGGAGAATACGGTGACAATTTTCCAGAATTCCTTGGGCATCCTCTGTAGCTGTGCCACTGAAAGTTGGTGGATCATATTTCTTAAACCTTTCAAGTCTCTTTTGTTCTTCTTTTGATGCCTCGAGCCTGACCTCAGGCCAAACTAGAATAACAAGTTGTATTGGTACTACACCCGAAACCTGACCAACATGAACCTGCTGCTCTGGAGTTGTGATAGGAGTCTGAGCTACTCTCCCAATCTGCGAAATGTTTGGTGCAACAGAGATCAATCCCGCCTGCGTTAATGTACCAAACATACTCAGGAACTGTGCTAAAGTCTCCTGAAGTACTGGGGTAATAACAGGTGCTTCTGGTACCTGTCCCCCAACTAGAGCTACTAGTGGCTCCTCAATTGTTATTCTGACAGGTGCTCTAGTCGCAGCACGTGCCCTTCCTCGACATCTATCTCGGCCCCGACCTCTTGCAGCCCTAGCAGTATGTGCGGATGCCTGCTCAGCTAACCCAGTCGCACGTGCCCTCTCCATCTTGAGAGAATGGAGATACAAAGGTTCAAATTCCAAATTCAACAAATTCCGCACAACAGGAATGAAAGAAATGGAAATTTCCTAACAGTTCTGTAGCCTCTCGAAGATAAGTACAGACGTCTCCGTACCGATCCGCAAGACTCTACTAGACTCGTTCGTGACTCGTAGAACCTATGAACCTAGAGCTCTGATGCCAACTTGTCACGACCCAAAATTTCACCACTGGCATCATGATGGCACCTAGTCTCTAAGACTAGGTAAGCCGATTTCTATTAAATTTTGAAGCCATTTTTGTTTTGAATTAAAATCTAACAGCGGAAATTATTACAATACACAACCTCTGTCTGTCACAGGGATGCATCAGTATTATTTGACCCAGGACCTACGTATTCATATGTGTCTTCTTATTTTGCTCCACATTTGGGGATATCTCGAGATTCTTTGAGTTCCCCTATTTATGTATCTATTCCCGTGGGAGATTCTCTCGTTGTGGATCACGTATATCGGTCGTGTTTGATTGCTCTTAGTGGTTTTGAGACCAGAGCCGATTTGTTATTACTCAGTATGGTAGATTTTGATGTTATCTTGGGCATGGATGGGTTGTCACCCCATTATGCTATTCTTGATTGTCATGCTAAGACCGTGACGCTGGCTATGTCAAGCTTGCCGAGATTAGAGTGGAGAGGTACCTTAGAGTATACTCCCTGCAGGGTCATTTCATTTCTTAAGGCTCAACGAATGGTTGAGAAGGGGTGTGATGCGTATTTGGCATATGTGAGAGATGTCTGTATTGATACCTCTACAGTCGAGTCAGTTCCAGTAGTGAAGGACTTCCTTGATGTGTTTCTAGCTGATCTTCCGGGTATGCTGCTCAATAGAGATATTGATTTCGGCATTGATTTGTTGTCGGGCACTCAGCCCATTTCTATTCCTCCCTACCGTATGGCTCCTCCTGAGTTGAAGGAGTTAAAGGAGCAGTTGCAGGAGTTGCTTGATAAGGGTTTCATCAAGCCCAGTGTATCACCTTGGGGTTCTCCGGTCTTATTTGTGAAGAAGAAGGATGGTTCTATGCCTATGTGTATTGATTATCGGCAGTTGAACAAGGTTACAGTGAAGAACAAGTATCTTTTGCCTCGCATCGATGATTTATTTGATCAGTTACAGGGTGCTAGGGTGTTTTCCAAGATTGACTTGCGTTCTGGCTATCATCAGTTGAAGATTCGGGAGCCGAACATCCCGAAGACTGCTTTCACGACAAGATATGGTCACTATGAGTTTCTTGTCATGTCATTTGGGCTTACCAATGCCCCAGTAGCCTTTATGCATTTGATGCACAGTGTATTCCGGCCTTATATTGATTCCTTCATCATTGTGTTTATTGACGACATCCTGGTATATTCCCGGTCTCGGGAAGATCATGAGCAGCACTTGAGGACTGCACTTTAGACCTTGAGAGAAAAGAAGTTGTATGCAAAATTTTCAAAGTGTGAGTTTTGGTTAGACTCAGTGGCATTCTTGGGTCATATAGTATCGAGTGAGGGGATCCAGGTGGATCCAAAGAAGATTGAAGCAGTGTAGAGTTGGCCTAGGCCGTCCTCAGCTACGGAGATCCAGAGTTTTCTTGGTTTGATGGGGTATTACCATCGCTTTGTAGAGGGATTTTCATCTATTGCGGAACCTATGACCAGATTGACCTAGAAGGGTGCTCCATTCAGGTGGACCGAGGAGTGTGAGGAGAGCTTTTAGAAGCTCAAGACAGCTTTGACTACAACCCCAGTATTAGTATTGCCTACAGGTTCGGGTTCCTACACTATCTACTGTGATGCCTCGAGGATTGGCTTTAGAGCGGTATTGATGTAGGACGGTAGGGTGATTGCCTACGCATCTAGACAGTTGAAGGTGCATGAGAAGAATTATCCAGTTCATGATCTCGAGTTAGCAGCTATTGTTCACGCCCTAAAGATCTGGCGTCATTATTTGTACGATGTTCCCTATGAGATTTACACTGATCACCGGAGTTTGCAGCACTTTTTCAGGCAAAAGGATCTTAATTTGCGTCAGCGGAGGTGGTTGGATCTACTTAAAGACTATGATATCACTATATTATACCATCCGGGGAAGGACAATGTAGTGGCCGACACCTTGAGTCACCGTGCAGAGAGTTTGGGGAGTTTGGTGTATCTTCCGGCAGCTGAGAGGCCCTTAGCCTTGGGTGTTCAGGTCTTAGCTAGTCAGTTCGTGAGATAGGATATTTCAGAGCCTATCCGGGTATTAACTAGTGTGGTTTCTCGGTCTTCTCTTTGTGACCATATCAGGGAACGCCAGTATGATGATCCTCATCTTCTAGTTCTTCAGGACAGGGTTCGGCGAGGTGATGCCAGAGATGTGACTATTGGTGATGATGGTGTGATAAGGATGCAAGGCTGGATCTGTGTGCCCAATGTAGATGGGTTTCGGGAGTTAATTCTCGAGGAGGCCCATAGCTCGCGGTACTCCATTCATCTCGGTGCCGCGAAGATGTACCAGGATTTGAGACAGCACTATTGGTAGAGGAGGATAAAGAAGGATATAGTTGGGTTTGGGGCCAAGTGTCTCAACTGTCAGTAGGTTAAATATGAGCACCAGAGGCTGGGTGGATTACTTCAGAGGTTAGAGATCCTAGAGTGGAAGTGGGAGCGGATCACCATGGACTTTGTAGTTGGACTTCCACGGACTTTGAGAAAGTTCGATGCTATTTGGGTAATCATGGATTGGCTGACCAAGTCAGCTCATTTTATTCCAGTATTGACCACTTATTCTTCTGAGAGGTTGGCTGAGATTTATATCAGAGAGATTGTCCGCCTTCATGGTATTCCGGTATCCATCATTTTAGACAGAGGTACACAGTTCACATCACGGTTTTGGAGAGCCGTACAACGAGAATTGGGTACTAGGGTGGAGCTGAACATAGCCTTTCACCCTCAAATGGATGGGCAGTCCGAGCGCATGATTCAGATTCTTGAGGATATGCTCTGTGCCTGTGTGATGGAGTTCGGAGGGTCATGGGACCAATACTTGCCACTTGCAGAGTTTTCTTACAACAACAGTTACTAGTCTAGCATTCAGATGGCACCGTATGAGGCTTTGTATGGTAGGCGGTGCCGGTCCCTAGTGGGATGGTTTGAGCCGGGCGAGGCCCGATTGTTGGGTACAGACTTGGTACAGGATGCCCTGGATAAGATAAAGGTGATTCAGGAGAGACTTCGCACATCCCAGTCCAGGCAGAAGAGTTATGCGGACCGGAAGGTTCGTGATTTGGCATTTATGGTTGGTGAGCGGGTCTTGCTTTGGGTATCACCTATGAAGGGCGTCATGAGGTTCGGGAAGTAGGGCAAGCTGAGCCCGAGGTTCATTGGTCCATTTGAGATATTGCAGCGAGTTGGGGAGGTTGCTTATGAGCTTGCCTTGCCTCCTAGCCTAGCAGGAGTTCACCCGGTATTCCACGTGTCTATGCTCCGGAAGTATCACAGTGATCCGACTCATGTATTGGATTTCAGCTCAGTCCAGTTGGACAATGATCTATCTTATGTTGAGGAGCCAATAGTCATTTTGGACAGGCAGGTCAGAAAGCTTAGGTCAAAGAATATTGCTTCAGTAAAGGTCTAGTGGAGAGGTCAGCCGGTCGAGGAGGTGACTTGGGAGACCGAGCAGGATATACGCAGCCAGTACCCTCATCTTTTCACAGTTTCAGGTATGTCTTTATACCTTTTCGAGGACGAACGATTGTTTTAAGAGGGGGAGGATGTAACGACCCGGCCGGTCATTTTGAGAGTAATAGCCCCAATCCCATATTAACTGCTTTCCCCATATCTATTTCGGCTAATGTGACTTGCCGGGATGATTGGTTTTGAGTTTCGGAGTGTTTTGGGACACTTAGTCCCTAAATGAGAGCTTAAGCCTTAGGATTTGGATTGTAGTCAGAATTGTGTGAAGACGACTCCGTAATGGAATTCTGCCTGTTCTGTTAGCTCCGTTAGGTAATTTTGGGTATAGGGGCATGTCCGGATTGTGTTTTGGAGGTCCGTAGCTCATTTAGGCTTGAAATGGCGAAAGTCAAATTTTTGGAGTTTTGGGCCGGTAGTGAAAATTTTGATATCGGGGTCGCAATTCGATTCCGGAAGTTGGAATAGGTCCATAATATCGAATATGCCTTGCATGCAAAATTTGGGGTCAATCGGACATGGTTTGATAGGTTTCGACATCGGTTGTAGAATTTTGAAGTTTCAAGTTCTTTAAGTTTGAATTGGAAGGTGATTCATGATTTTAGCATTTTTATGTGATTTGAGAGCTCGACTAAGTTTGTATGGTGTTTTAGGACTTGTTGGTATGTTTGGTTGAGGTCCAGGGGGCCTCAGGTGAGTTTCAGATGCTTAACGGATCACTTTTGGACTTTGGAAGATAGCAGATTTCTGGTGTTCTGTTGCAGGCATTTCCTTTATCGCGTTCGCGAGGGAGTCCTCGCGTTCACGTAAGGTATCTGGGAAGGGCAGCTGAATTAATCTTCGTGTCCACGATGTCGCTCTCGCATTCGCAAAGGTGTGGAACCTCGAAGCTATGCGTTCGCGACATGGTCCTAGCGTTCGCGAAGAATAACTGGAGGCAGGTGAGATTTCGTGCTTCGCGTTCGCGATGGAGTTCCCGCATTCGCGATGGAGGATTTTTGGGCCGAAGTAAATTGTACTTCGTGAACGCGAGGGTGTGGCCGCGTTCGCGAAGAAGGACACGTCTGGGCAGTATTAAAGTTCCAAAAACGGAGGTTATGCCATTTTTATCAAAAACTTAAGTTGGGAGCTTGGATTTTTGACGAGGGATTGAGGGATTTTCAGAGATATCGATTGGGTAATGATTCTTAACTCCTTTATGGTTATATTCCACTAATCTATGCTTGAATTCATCGTTAAATTTAGGATTTGGGGTGAAAAATTGAGAAAAGTTCTTAGGCCGAATTTTGGGGTTTTGATCGAGATTTTGGTATCGGATTTGAGAAATTTTGGTACGAGTAAACTAGTGAGTGAATGGGTGTTCGTATGTTGCCACTTTTACCCAATTCCGAAACGTGGTCCCCACAGGCGATTTTTGAGTTAATTTCAGAATGTTTGTTAAAATGTTGATTTCATTAATTAGATGAGTCTATTATGGTTGTATTATAATATGTAATTGCTTTTGGCTAGATTTAGGCCATTCAGAGCCGGATATTCGTGGGAAAGACATCGTGACCGATTGATTAAGCTTGGTTCGAGGTAAGTGGCGTGCCTAACCTTGTGTTGGGGACTTTCCCCTTAGGATATTTCGATATTATTTGGTGTGTGGGCACCGTGTACGCGAGGTGACGAGTATGTACACAGGCTATTATTGCAAAAATCCCGTTTATCCTTTTTAAATCATAAATGGTTTCTCTTATTAAATTGCACTAATAATGTTGAATTGTTTAGTTTAGACTAGAAAAGCATGCTTACGTGTTTTAACTGCCTAATTGACATTATGTGCGCCATGCTTAGTTATATCCCTATTTTTCCTTATCTGTGATTAGTGTAAACTGTATAATTTGATGTCATACCTGTCATTGTATCTTGCATTGCATATTTAAATTGGGACTACAGATGTATTCTGGGAGATCCTCCATTACTGCATATTTACTTTGGGACTACGGACGTATTCCGGGAGTTCCCCCAGCACTGCATATTTACTTTGGGACTACGGACGTATTCCGGGAGATCCCCCAGTACTACATATTTACTTTGGGACTACAGACGTATTCCGGGAGATCCCCCATTGTGTTTACTTTGTTCTGAGCCAAGGGCTCCTTTAACTGTTAAATTTTTGAGAATTTCTTTAATTGTATTACCGTAAATTTTTACTTATATCTTTTACTGTTTAATTTATTATATTTACTCCGGTAGGGCCTTGACCTGACCTCATCACTACTCGACAGAGGTTAGGCTTGGCACTTACTGGGTACCATTATGGTGTACTCAGGCTACTCTCTGTACATGTTTTTCGTATGCAGATCTAGGTGCACCTTATCAGCCGCACTATCAGTGAGCCGGGACAGCTTTGGAGACTTCAAGGTATATCTGCCGCGTCCGTAGACCTCGGAGTCCCCTTCTACTCTTTCACATGTCCATTATTTTCCGTATCTTCCTTGTTAGATTCTGATATAGAGAGACACTAGACTTTTCCTTCTGTAGTTTGTGATTCATGGTGTTCCGGGTTTTGGGGATTGTTGTGTATTGTTGAATAGTTGGTTAAATTTATATTTTTATTTCATTATTCCGCAAAGTGTTTACCTAGTTGTAGAGACTAGGTGCCGTCACAACGTTACACGGAGGGGAAATTGGGTCATGACAAATACCCAAAATTTATACCACCGCATGCATATCAATATCACAATATATCATAATTTGTACCTCAAGTGCTCAAATAATTTAACTTGCCAAAAATAATTCAACAACAATATTTTTCCACAATAAAGAGCTCACGGCTCTTACCAAAATAAATCATCATTAATAATTTTTCATAATAAAGAGCTCACGGCTTCATCACAATGAGTTCGAAAATCTTACAAAAATATTCAGGAGTAAATAAATCAGGAAAATAATATTTCAAAATCTTTAATACGTTGCTTCAATATCAAGTTTAAAAATGTCAAATACTTCATATTAATAATATTTAATTTAAAGAAAATCAACCTTCAAATAATGCACAGAATAAAAGAAACCAAGTTTTAACTAAACAAGTAAAACAATTAGTAAGAAAAGGTCAAACAAATTTGGAGTATATATCTCAGATCAATGATGAAGAATATAACAAGATAAAATAATTTAATAAATGCGCAACAATGATCTACACAATTTTAAAAAATATAATCTTTCACATTTACCCCGTGTACACACTCGTCACCTCGGGTACACGACTTTCAACACATTTCAATAATCACATCAATATC
This sequence comes from Nicotiana tomentosiformis, assembly GCF_000390325.3. Lineage (NCBI taxonomy): Eukaryota > Viridiplantae > Streptophyta > Magnoliopsida > Solanales > Solanaceae > Nicotiana > Nicotiana tomentosiformis. Next base: position 14,533,734 of record NC_090813.1, on the reverse strand, counting down.
AATTCTAGGGGAAATTTTCCCCACACAAGGTTAGACAAGTCACTTACCTCGCCTTGCTCCAATTTAACCAAGTATTATGCTTTTTCCTCGATTTTTCGACTCCGATCGACTCGTATCTAGTCATAATTAATTTGATACACTCAACAAAAATTATAGAAATCAATTTCATAAGAAAATACTATATTTTTCAATAAAATCCAAAATTAGCTCAAAAATCGCCCGTGGGGCCCATGTCTCGGATTCCAGAGAAACTCCCAAAATCCGACAACCCATTCAATTACGAGTCCAACCATACCTATTTCACTCAAATCCGACTCCGGATCGACACCGAAATCTCAAATCGTTTCTAGGAGATTTCTAAAAGTTTCCCAAATTTCTATCTCAAAACACTAATTAAATGGTGAAAACAATGATATATTCGTGTATATTAACCAAATCCGAGTTAGAATCACTTACCCCAATATTTTTCCTTGAAAATATATCAAAATCGCCTCTCCTCAAGCTCCAATTCGTCAAAAATGGCAAATGGGACGAAGTCCCCTGTTTATATAACTTACAGATCTGTCAGGGAGCCCGATTTGTCAGGGAGCCCGATTTTGACAGGGAGTCCGATTGTGACAGGGAGTCCGATTTTGATAGGGAGCCCGATTTTGACAGGCAACCCGATTTTGACAGGCAGCCCGATTTTGACAGCATTTCCAACAGAAAAATTGCAGTAGCTAAGTCCCACTTTTGATCTGTTAACCATCCGAAACTCACCTGAGCTGGTGAATAAGTGTGGATAACAGCTGCGCATATCATGCTTGGTCTCCCAAATCCCCTCCTCAATCGGATGACCCCTCCACTGAACCTTCACGGAAGCAATGTTCTTTGACCTCAGCTTTCGAACCTGCCTTTCTAAAATAGCCACTAGTTGTTCAACATAAGATATATCTTTGTCCAACTGAACCGAACTGAAGTCTAACACATGAGACAGATCGTCGTGATATTTCCGAAGCATGGAAACATGGAATACCGAATGAACTGCAGAGAGACTAGGTGGTAGTGCAAGTCTGTAAGCCACATCTCCAGCTCCTTCAAGAATCTCAAAAGGCCCAATATACCTAGAGCTTAACGTGCCCTTCTTCCCGAACCTCATCACACCCTTCATAGGCGAAACCCGAAAGCAATACCCGCTCACCAACCATGAATGCAACATCATGAACCTTTTGATCCGCATAACTCTTCTGTCTAGATTGGGTTGTACAAAGCCGATCCTGAATTAACTTAACCTTTTCCAAGGCATCCTGAACCAAGTTTGTACCCAATAGCCTAGCCTCGCCCGGTTAGAACCAACCCACTGGAGACCGACACCGCCTACCATACAAGGTCTCATACAGAGCCATCTAAATGCTTGACTGGTAACTGTTGTTGTAAGCAAACTCCGCAAGTGATAAGAACTGGTCCTAAGCACCCCCAAAATCTATCACACACGCACGAAGCATATCTTCCAGTATCTTAATAGTGCATTCGGACTGCCCGTCCGTCTGAGGGTGAAATATTGTACTCAACTCTACCCGAGTACCCAACTCATGTTGTACTGCCCTCCAAAACTGTGATGTAAACTGCGTACCCCAGTTAGAGATGATAGATACCGGTACGCCGTGAAGTCTGACAATCTCGCAAATATATACCTGAGCCAGCTGCTCTGAAGAGTAAGTAGTAATCACAAGAATGAAATGAGCTGACTTGGTCAATCTATCCACAATCACCCAAACTGCATCGAACTTTCTCTGAGTCCGTGGGAGCCCAACAATGAAATCCATAGTGATCCTCTCCCTTTCCTTTCTGGAATCTCTAACTTCTGAAGCAATCCACCCGGTCGCTGATGCTCATATTTCACCTGTTGACAATTTAGACACCGAGCTACATACTCCACTATGTGTTTCTCCATCCGCCTCCACCAATAGTGCTATCTCAAGTCCTGATACATCTTTGCAGCACCCGGATAAATGGAATACAACAAACTGTGAGCCTTCTGGAGAATCAAATCACTCAAGCCATCTACATTGGGTACGCATAGCCTGCCCTGCATCCGTAGTACACCGTCATCTCCAATAGTGACTACCTTGGAATCACCGTGATGAACTGTATCCTTAAGGACAAGCAAATGGGGGTCATCATACTGACGCTCCCTGATACGATCATAAAGAGAAGACTGAGAAACCACATAAGCCAAAACTCGACTCGGCTCGGAAATATCCAATCTAACAAACTGGTTGGCCAAGGCCTGAACTTCCAAGGCTAAAGGCCTCTCTACTACCGGTAAATATACTAAGCTGCCCAAACTCTCCGCCTTACGACTCAAGGCATCGGCCACTACATTGGCCTTCCCAGGATAATAGAGAATGGTGATATAATAATCCTTAAGCAACTCCAACCACCTCCGCTGCCGCAAATTAAGATCCTTCTATTTAAACAGATATTGTAGACTTTGGTGATCGGTGTAGACCTCGCAATAGACACCGTACAAATAATGCCGCCAAATCTTCAAGGCATGAACAATAGCTGCTAACTCAAGGTCGTGTACAAGATAATTCTTCTCATGCACCTTTAACTGTCTGGATGCGTAGGCAATCACCCTACCGTCTTGCATCAACACTACGCCGAGACCAATACGCGATGCATCACAATACACAGTATAAGCCCCTAAACCTGTAGGTAATACCAATACTGGGCTGTAGTCAAAGCTGTCTTGAGCTTTTGGAAGCTCTCCTCACATTCTTCAGTCCATATAAATGGATCACCCTTCTGGGTCAATCTGGTCTTAATAGTTGTTCATAATCAATTATAGAATCATCAATTAACTTCATGTTAACAAAAATCTAGTTTCAAACCTTCACAATACTGATAACGAGACACGAGGCATGAAGACCTCATAATTATTTACCCGAATTAATGAGTCACATTTAACGTCACCTGGGCGAGACCCTACCTCGTAGGTTAAAACTCAATAATTACAATACAAAATTGGCAAGTATGCACAAAGAAGTTCATATAGAATTTTCAAATAAGCCTAACATGCATGACTCTCTATTAGTACTATAGTACAAATTAAGTTTCATAAAGGGAGAACATAAACACAAGAATTTTCCTAACAAGGATCTTGTCCTTATATAACTAGTACCGCAGCTCGTAGCCCGGTTTAAACATATCAGTTTATATTAAAATGCAAGGATCTCATCCTCGATTCTGAATCACAAGTAATATGCACATCGTGCCAATCGAAACTTTTCATTTGCTCCTTCTAAATAATTTCCGTTAAACAAAATCACATCACATAATGAACCCCACACCAGTAGGGCATATAATTCACAATTTGTAATAAATTATCTGTAAATTACATCAAAACTTACCGAAATGAGTAACAGAAAGCCACATTTATCCTCACAACTCTTATTAGTGACCAACATGGAATGATAGGCGTAGTTATCTCCATAGAATCTCCCAACAGGAGTAAACACATAAGTAGATTATAGAATTACGAAGCTCACTCATAAGTGGAGCACCATAGGTGGACTCGTTTCGATACTGAGAACCGAATCAAGTTAAGGAAATTATTCCTTTACATTAAATTGAGGTCGTACTTGTAATAACAAAATCTGATGTAGCGACTTCCGCCAACCGTAAAACAAATATATCAACGGCTAGATCTCCACCTCTAGGACGTCTTCTACATGTTTGTCCTCCACCCCTAACTAGTCGTGTGGGTGGTGTAGTAACTCCAATGGGGCACGTAGCCTGAGTGCTTTGATGAAATAAGTCTCTCCCAAGTTTGGGACAATTTTCTCATGATGTGCCTAGTATCACCGTATTCATAACAACCCATTTGCGGGTTTGGCTGCTCATATTGAGTCTATGCCAGATAACTGGAATAATTATTGTAGGAAACTCATGTCGGTAGTGCATTAAAAGAACTTTCTGGAGCACCCCGAGTAATCCGATGTGCGGACTGGGCTGGTCGACTGCCCGAGCCCCCGTCCTAATGATTTATACTTTCAGATTAGAATTCACTGAATCCTCCAAAACCTTGAGACCTCTTAGTCTCCTAAGTTTACCATTTTCCTCACCCCAATCACGTTCTAATATCTTGGCAATTTCTACAACTAGCAAAAATGAAGTATCAGCCTGTAGCTACCGAGTATAAAATTTTACGATCATAATTGAGTCCTTTAATGAGTCTGTGGACTCTCTCTTTGGATGTAGGAAGCAAAGTAGGAGTATGACGGGCTAACTTATTGAACTTGATGGCATATTCTGACACCGTCATGATGACTTGACGCAACCATTCAAACTGATACGCCACGCATTACGGAGAGTCCGGGAAACAAACTCTTTCAAAAGCATTTCTGAGAACTGAGCCAAGTGAGAGGTGTTGCATTGGCTAGTCTTCCCTCTTCATAGTCTTGCCACGAACACTGGTGGAGAATTATCTCTCCCAAGGCAAATTTCTTCTTTTGTTATGATGACTCAACACTGTTGAGCTGACCCATTTCTTAACATACTCTTCGATTCTTCTTTGGGGTAACCCTTACCCCTGTTTATACACAACGATCACAAAAGTAGAGCTCCATACAGACAAATCTTGGCACGAACCACATAGTCCAGAATCTCGTCAACAAGTGTACTTTCTCCGAAGCACCCCAAAATCCGCAACCGTGACGTCCACGCTGAGTAGACCTTCTGCAAATTTAGAGTTGTTTCTATAACTCTTTTGGTACTGAAGTATAGGGTTATTAAGGAGACGGACATACCGCAAGTCCCAACCTTATCCTCTACAAAATCTCAGGCCTTAAACATGTGTAAATATTTAGGGAACCTTTCATTACCACATATATACATTTCAGGCCCAAACCTGATATAATACATGACCCCGCAATCCACCCATTGATAGTAGATGGCGTGAATTCATAGGTCACAACGTCTGATGATCCACAATAATAACCTTCACAGCGCGTAAAAATCAACCATACGTAAATGTCCGTTGCACCCCCACATGATTCACTAGGTGATCTCTCAATACGCCCGCATCTTCAGTCGGAACTACACGTTGAGGCAATGTTTGAGCATATCTGGCTCCCTCGTAGTCCATCTGCAGCATCATAAACCATCGACGCACAACTGATACCGAGTGCGCAATGTCATACATGAGTGGATACAAAGGAATATAAGATATATGTTTCAAGCTAAATCAATGTCGCAGGATAAGGAGTCAAAAAAATGAATATTTCCTAACAATTTCATAGCCTCTCGAAGATAAGTACAAACGTCTCCGTACCGATCCACAAGACTCTACTAAACCAGCTTGTGACTCATGACACCTATGAACCTAGAGCTCTGATTCCAACTTGTCACGACCCCAAATTCCCTCTGTAGGATGTCGTGATGGCACCTAGTCTCTAAGACTAGGTAATCCTATCAATGCGGAATAATATTCAATATCTTAAATAAATAAACTACAATTCAAGAAATTTCAACTCCCAAAACCCGGTAGAAATAAGTCACAAGCTTCTAAGAATTTATTCTCTATGTCTCTATGCATCAGAGTCTAAATCAAATAAGGAAGAAAATATAGTAAGATAAAAGGGGACTCCGGAGTCTGCGGACGCTGGCTGATATACCTCGAAGTCTCCTCGTACAGCTAGTTTACTGATGCCTGATCTTATAAGATGTACCTGGATTTGCATAAAACGATGTGCAGAAGCGTAGTATGAGTACACCACAACAGTCCCCAATAAGTGCCAAGCCTAACCTCTGCACAAAACGATGTGCAGAAGCGTAGTATGAGTACACCATAATGGTAACTAGTAAGTGCCAAGCCTAACCTCGGTATAGTACTGACGAGGTCAGGTCATGCCCTACTGGAGAATAAATAATGGCATGGTAAAATGTTTAAATAATATTATAAGATAAAATGACAATGAAAATGAATCAAGTAGTATGTCACATTTAATTACACCAAATAATGGCAAATAAATACCCCGTGGAAACAAAATAAAATTCTTTTCAACTTTAAGAAAATAACAACAATAATCAAAGGCAACAACGGCCATAAATCAATATCAACAAGGGCACTCCCGAGGTACCGCCTCATAGTCCCAAATCATAAACAAATTGACAATATCTCATTTCCTTATCTCACCGCGGGAGCCTTCACAATTTATTTGAAATAAAATATTTTTCCCGAAATAGTATCCCGCATTTTAGCCATCCTTATCACACCGCATGACTTCTAGTAGTCCCCCTTACTAGCCACGCGTATCAAGCCACCCTTATCTCACCGCATGTGTTTCAATACCCAGACCTTATACCACCGCATGTGTATCAATATCACAATTTGCACCTCAAGTGCTCAAATAATTTAACTTGCCAAAATAATTCAACAACAATATTTTTTCACAATAAAGAACTCACGGCTCATGCCAAAATAAATCATCAATAATAATTTTTCATAATAAATAGCTCACGGCTCCATCACAATAAGTACAAAAATCTTACAAATATATTCAGGAGTAAATAATTCAGGAAAATAATATTTCAAAATCTTTAATATGTTGCTTCAATATCAAGTTTAAAAATGTCAAATACTTCATATTAATAATATTTAATTTAAAGAAAATCAACCTTTAAATAATGCACAGAATAAAAGAAACCAAGTTTAAACTAAACAGGTAAAACAATTAGTAGGAAAAGGTCAAACAAATTTGAAGTATATATCTCAGATCAATGATGAAGAATATAACAAGATAAAATAATTTAATAAATGCGCAACAGTGATCTACATAATTTTAAAAAATATAATCTTTCACATTTAGCCCATGTACACACTCGTCACCTCGGGTACACGACTTTCAACACATTTCAATAATCACATCAATATCAATTCTAGGGGAAATTTTTCCCACACAAGTTTAGACAAGTCACTTACCTCGACTTGCTCCAATTTAACCAAGTAGTATTATTTTTCCTCAATTTTCCGACTCCGATCAACTTGTATCTAGTCATAATTAATTCGATACAGTCAACAAAAATTATAGAAATCAATTTCATAAGAAAATACTATATTTTTCAATAAAATCCAAAATTAGCTCAAAAATCGCCCGAGGGGCCCAAGTCTCGGATTCCACAGAAACTCCCAAAATTCGACAACCCATTCAATTACGAGTCCAACCATACCAGTTTCACTCAAATCCGACTCCGGATCAACACCGAAATCTCAAATCGTTTCTAGGAGAATTTTAAGATTTTCCCAAATTTCTATCTCAAAACACTAATTAAATGGTGAAAATAATAATATATTTGTGTATATTGACCAAATCCGAGTTAGAATCACTTACCCCAATGTTTTTCCTTGAAAATATATCAAAATCGCCTATCCTCAAGCTCCAATTCGTCAAAAATGGCAAATGGGACGAAGTCCCCTATTTTGATAACTTACAGATCTGTCAAGGAGCCCGATTTGCCAGGGAGCTCGATTTGTCGGGGAGCCCGATTGTCAGGGAGCCCGATTTGTGAGGGAGTTCGATTTGTCAGGGAGCCCAATTTGCCAGGGAGCTCGATTTGTCAGGGAGTCCGATTTTGACAGGGAGTCCGATTTTGACAAGCAACCCGATTTTGACAGCATTTCCAGCAGAAAAATTACAGCAGCTAAGTCCCACTTTTGATCTGTTAACCATCCGAAACTCACCCGAGACCCTCGGGGGCCTCAACCCAATACTGTAACAAGTCCTAAAATATCATACGAAGTTATTTGAAACCTCAAATCAAGTCAAACAACGCTAAAATCACAAATCACACCCCAATTCAATCTTAATGAAACTCAAGAATTTCCAACTTCTACATTCGATGTCGAAACCTATTAAATCAAGTCCGATTGACCTCAAATTTTGCACACAAGTCATAAATGACATAACGGAGCTGTGAAAAGTTCCAGAACTGGATTCCGACCCCGATATCAAAAACTCAACTCCCCGGTCAAACTTCCAAACTTAAATTCCTATTTTAGCCATTTCAAGCCTAATTTCACTACGGACTTCCAAATAAAATTCTGATCATGGTCATAAGTCCAAAATCACCATACGGAGCTGTTGGAATCATTAAAATTCTATTCTGGGGTCGTTTGCACATAATTCGATATTCGGTCACTATTTGAACTTAAACTTTTGAGTTTTTATCAAAATTCCATATCTCGGGCTAGGGACATCGGAATTAAATTCCGGGAATATTCCCAAGTCCTAAATCACGATACGGACCTACCGAAACTGTCAAAACACTAATCCGAGTGAGTTTGCTCAAAATGTTGACCAAAGTCAACTTAGTTGAGTTTTAAAGCTCTATTTCACATTTTAATCCATTTTTTTACATAAAAGAATGGTAAATAGTGCTTTTCCAGTTCTTAGAACACATAATTAATTATTAAATTTAAATATGAAATTTTGGTCATCACACAACATGTGCTTCTGGTACTTGTCCTCTAACTGGAGCTACTGGAGGCTCCACAATTGCTGCTATGACAGGTGCTCTTGTCGCGGCATGTGCCTTTCCTCGGCCTCTACCTTGGCCCCGACCTCTTGCAGCCCTAGTCGTATGTGCAGGTGCCTGCTCAGCTGACCCGGTAGCACGTGTCCTCACCATTTGTGAGAGAATAGAGATACAAGGGCTCAAATTCCACAATCAACAAATCCACACGACATGAATGAAATAAGTGGAAATTTCCTAACAGTTCTGTAGCCTCTCGAAGATAAGTACAGATGTCTCTGTACTGATACGCAAGAATCTACTAGACTCGTTCGTCACTCGTAGAACCTATGAACATAGAGCTCTGATATCAACTTGTCACGACCCAAAATGCCACCACAGGTGTCACAACCTAATTTTACCTATAGGTCATGATGGCGCCCAACACTACAGCTAGGCAAGCCAAGTTAATAAATTAAGCATATATTGACAAAATTTAAAACCAAAAAAAATAATAAAACCCAAATTCTACCAATGTGTATGCCAAGACCTGGTGTCACAATTGTATGAGCATCTAGTAGATTATACAAAACCTCAAATACTGTCTGAAATAAAATAGACAGAGTGAAAAATACAAGGAGAGACACTAGTAGCTGCAGAACGGCTCAGAAAGGCAGCTCACCACTATGCCACTGGATAGCATGGGTGTAAGACGATAGGTCCCCCACTAGTACTTGCCTCAGGTCCTGCACAAAAAAGTGCAGCAAGTATAGTATGAGTAGGTAAATAACGTGTACCCAGTAAGTATCAAGCCTAATCTCGAAGTGGTAGAGACGAGATGACCGACTTTGACACTCTCTATGGGTCAATAATAATAATTGAAATACAACTAGAATATTTAAATCAACATGATTTACAGAATTTACAATAATTTATTTAACCAACGGAAAAGATCAAATTCCTTCAAATGCCAAAATTCTCAATATATTAATTAAATTCCTTCAATTCAAATAATTTCCAATTTATCAATTAAATCTCATTTACAGGAATAACAATTAATTCCTTAACAAGCAGGCATAATAATTCATTAAATTTCAAGGATTCTCAAATTTATCAATTAGCTTCACAAGCTGAAATAACTATTAAAGTATCGTGTAATTATTATTATTAAGCACGATTTTTGCCGAGGACGTACGGCCCGATCCAGAGTGTCATGTACACTGCCGAGGGATGTGCGGCACGATCCATAGATACATCTATCTTGCTGAGGCATTCGGCCCGCTCCAAAAGAAAGGAGGATATTTTCTAATGTACCTCCGGAAGAAGAATATATTTATTATAAAATAAATTCGGGAGGAAGAACAATTTCTTTTAACAATTAATTAATTTAAACAGAAAATCAAACATATTAGATTTCCATCCATTAATATCTTTATCTAACAATTCACAATATATTCATCTATATCAATTAATATAAATTAAACAAAGAATACAATTTACACAAGTAATTCATGCTTTGAGTCCTAAACTACCCGGACTTTAGCATTAATAGTAGCTACGCACGGACTCTCGTCACCTCGTGCATACGTAGCCCCCGCAATTAGCAACAATTATTCAATTTAATCCATATGGGGTAATTTTCCCCTCACAAGAGACTTACCTCGTCTCAAAGTCCACTTTTCGATTATCGCGTCGCATAAAATTCTCGATTCAATGCCGAAAAATCCGAAACTATCCACAAGTTATATAAAATAATTAATGTTCAATAATTCGAAATTCATCTATTAAATAAATTACCCTATCCAAAATGGTAAAATTTCTAAAATTCACCCCGGGCCCACGTGCCCGGATTCTGGAAATATTCAGATGGAGACGTTACCCATAATCTCAAGAACTCAAATATATAATTTCTACCCAAATTCATAACTATTTTCATGGTTAAAATCTCATTTTTATAAAAATCTAGGTTTTTCACCTAAACCTTTGATTTATAAGATTTACTAGTTATAATCTACTTGTAATCTATGTATTTAACTCAAGGGGTGTAGAATTAACTTACCTCCAAGTTGTTACTTGAAATCTCCTCTCAAAAAGCTCCAAAATCGTCCAAGAATGGAAGAAAATGGGTAAAAATGGTGAATTCCCGTTCTTTTAAGCTTTCTGCCAAATAGGTCTTTCTCACCTGCGTAGGTTGGAATGCACCTGCGGCTCCGCACCTATGGAAAATCTTTGCAGGTGCGACTTCCACTTGCCTGGCCAATTCTCGCATTTGCACACACAACTTCGCACCTGCGCGTTCCCAGGTGTGCGAATTCTCCGCATCTGCGGTCCACTGCCCCCTCCCCCTTTTCTGCTTCTGCGCACAAGGACTTGCATCTGCGAGGTTCGCTCCTGTGAGCTACTGCCGCACCTGCGACTACCGCACCTGCGGCTGGCCAAGCACAGGTGCGATTCTGACAGTAGCTGGGAGCTTCAGTTTTGGCTCCCAACTTCCAACTTGGTCCGAGCCTCGTCCGATTAACACTTGGGACCCCCGGGGGCCTGCCCGAACATACCAATAGGTTTGAAATCATAAAATGGACTCGCTCGAACTCTCGGAACGCGTAAAACAACATCAACTCTAGGAATCATACCCTAAACCAAATTGATTCAAACTTAAGAATTTCAAGTTCTTCAATTTACTTCCAATGCGCCGAAATATACTCAAACTACTCGAAATGACATGAAATTTTGCGTGCAAGTCTTAAATCACTATACGGAACTATTCCCAAACTCGGAATTCCAAACGGACTTCAATTACTCAAAATCCTACTCCAAACCAAATTTAAAGAAGTTTAAACCTTCTAATAGTTGATTTTTACTATTAAGCGTCAAAACGCTCCCGGGTTATCCAAAACCCGTTTTGGACATACGCCCAAGTTCAAAATCATCATACGAACCTATTGGAACCGTCAAATCCCGATTCCGGGGTCGTTTTCTCAAAATGTTGACCAAAGTCAAACTTGGCCTTTTAAAGCAAACTTAAGAAACCAAGTGTTCCGATTTCAACCCAAACGCTTTCAAATTCCGAACCAATCATCCCCGCAAGTGAATAATCATTAAAAGCACATATGGGAAATTTTATTTTTGGGAACGGGTTTCTAAAAGTCAAAATGACCGGTTGGGTCATTACAACATGCGTCATGATGGCACTTAGTCTCTAAGACTAAGTAAGCCAATTTTAATTATAATTCAAGCCAAAAAAAATTGAAACATATAATTTAATACAAGTGTTGAAACCAAAAGCGGAAACAAATATAAAAACGTCGCAAGATTGGTAATACTGAGTCATGAACTCTAACTGAAAGAATGGAACGATCTCAAGGATCGAATACTCAATACTGTTTGATTAATAATTAACAGTACAAAAAAATGGAAAGACTCCAAGGGACTGCGACGACCAAGCAGTTCTATCTTGAATCCTTGCGATCACGCTTTAACTTTGTCCGAGTCTGATATCTCCAATACCCGGCTCTGCACAAAAATGTGCAGAAGTATAGTATGAGTACACCACAGTCGGTACCCAGTAAGTATCAAGACTAACCTTAGTGGAGTAGTGATGAGGTATAATAAAGACACTCACTAGTCTAATAACCTGTGCAATATAGTATACAAAAATAATGAAAACAAATAACAATAATGACAACACTAATCAACCAGTGATATACACAGTAGGGCAACAAGAACATAGTTAATATTGCTCAACAATTAATAAATACAAGTACAACCAATTAATCTAGTCCTTCAAATATAAATCTTTCGCCTATATGCTTCTCAAATAATAATCTTCACGATATAATACTTTCCAATAAACATATTTCGAATATACTCCCTTCAAATAAGTATCTTTCAAATATAATTCTTTCAAATAAATCTCTTTCAAATATAATTCCCTCAAATAAATATCTTTCAAGTATAATTCTTCAAATAAATCTCTTTCAAATATAATTTTTTAAAATAATTATCTTTCAAATAAATATCTTTCGAATATAGTTCTTTCAAATAAATCTCTTTCAAATATAATTCTGACGAGGCCAATATGTATAGGATTTTCCTGCTCGTGCTTTGTCAAATTCTAGTATAGTTTATGATATCGTCCCACAGAGATTGGAACATCTATGCTACAGACTTTTAATATTTCAACTACTATTTGAGAGAATCGGTTTGATGAAAAGTGAGTGACGTTTAAATCTTGTTAGTTACTTAAACAAAAACCAAGAACTTTCGGAAGATTTATAATTTAAAAGAGTTGGGAATCGTTGAATTCACTTGATAATATATTACAATAAAATCTCAAATTTTACATGTATTTCTCTTAGGAATAATTTTTTATTTCTAATACAATTATATTTAGCTCACTAAGAAGTAGTCAATTAATAGCACTCTGTGAGGTTATGTGATTAATTGAGTTAAAACTAGTGACGATTAAACCGAAATATTTTTCTTGCTTGAATTGTGCTAAGAGGTAGTAAAAACTTCGTGAGAATATTTTTACTAAAAAAAATCAATAATCTTGCCTACAACAATTCCTCCGTAAGAATTAAAACTGAGGCAAGCAAGATTACGAAGTTGGAATAATAGATTACTAAAAATTACTCTCACTCTACTAATTATTCATTGGTTATTATATATCAATTTTGCTTCGTGAGAATTACAAAATCAATATAAGAATAACTTAGAGATAAACTATGTAGAAGTGATAATAATGATTAATTAAAACTATGATTACGGCACAGTACAAAGTATAAAAAGAAAGTTTCAAGCCAAGGATGTATTAAACTGAGATAGTATTATAAATATATATATCAAGCTTCATCAAGTATCCCAACAAAAGAAGTTACTCCATTATGAAGTAAGAAAAACTAATTTAGGAACAAAGAGTTTATGAAGAAATATTATTCTTCTTAAAGAAAGACAACTAGTAGGAAATATGTCACGACCCAATTTTCCCTCCGTTTGGGTATCGTGATGGCACCTAGTCTTAGGAACTAGGTAAGCCTAACAATAATTAAAACAACAACATTATTAAATAGAATCTCTTAAAGTTCCTAAAACCGGTAGTACAAGTCATAAGCTCTACAAAGTATTTGCTAGAAAACTTCTAAATACAACTTTCCAAAAATAAGAATAAACAGTGCAAAATGAAAAGTTGAAGGTGACTCTGAAGCCTGCGAACGCAACAGCAGGTTTACCTTGAGACTTCACAGCAACAGTCCACACAGCTAGCTAACGAACAAGTACCTGGATATGCACAAAAATGTACAGAAGAGTAGCATGAGCACACCACAGCGGTGCCCAGTAAGTATCAAGACTAACCTCGGTGGACTAGTGGCGAGGAACAATCAAGACACCCACTGGTCTAATAAACTGAACAGATATATGTACATAAACAACAGAAGTATGATGTCACATAAAGACTATGCAATATGGCTCACAGTAGAGTGATGGCAATGAGGAAGGAAACAACACGTATCAGTGGAATATCATGAAAATGACACAGAAAGGTGAATGGAACACAACCTAAGTCTGGAATTACAAATACAGCAAGGACAAATAATAACTCAGCAACTACAACTGCTCTTACATCAGGTTTTAGTCAGCAACTCCACGAGGTACCGAACCTCGAACAAATCACAATGTATGGGTTTTAATACCTGAACTCTAATACTTGGCATCATGTGCCCTCATAACATCTCATAACCGCACTGACGACTCACGTGCCAATATAGTCATTCTCACATAGAAGGCAAGTAAACAAGAGTGAGCATCTATGCTCAACAATATCAAGAACACCTCTTATCCGATAAGAGTGCTTAACTGCATGTATGTTTGTGCAAGTGTACTACCATAGTCTATATCAGCAATAAAGCATAAGGAAAAAGAACGGGCATCATGTAGAATATTTTCTCACAGCTTTCACAAGATAAAGCTCACACAGGTATGTATACCACTATACAAATATCAACAACAAGAATGCCCCCAGGCCACAAATCATTCACAAATCAACCCCTGACACAACCCACCTTGTCTCGCCACGTGTGCAATAGTAACATAAATGCCCGCCTTTTCTCGCCACATGTGCATAATAATGTTCCCACCTTGTCTCGGCACATGCGCAACCCATATATATATATATATATATATATATATATATATATATATATATACATATCCCACCTTGTCATGTCATATGTGCGTTTATCAATAGTAACAATAGCACTGCAGAAAACTCGTACAACCCCATAATAACAACCGCACGGCAGAAACCTCGTGCATCACAATAATAACAACCGTACGGTAGAAACCTCATACTTCACCACAACAAGTACAACAACAACAATGCCAATAATACAAAGTACGACAAGTAAATCAACTCAAGAACTTTAATTCACAAAGAAACGGTAGAACCAATTCACAAGGAATAACCACAGTAAAGAATGCTAGGCGTAAAGAGAACAACTCAACAAAGGGAAAACTAATGGGTAGCAACGATCCCACAATATACACATCAACAACAGGGAAGCTAAGACGAATCAAATAATGCCAAATAAAACAAGTCGACTAAGATATAGGATATCTAAACTTCTTTTAAGGTTGAGAAAATTACGAAGGATATTCAACAATTCAATTAAGGATAAGCAGCAGAAAAATAATCATAACCTCAATTAAGACTGAACAATTATAGGATGAAATAATATAAATTCCAAATAAAGATAAGCAGTTAGGAAAAGATAGCATGGCTATAAAAGAGATAACAGTTTCAGTTAAGGCACATATAAATCAAGTAACAATAATAGTGGATCATGAAGCAATTGATTCTAATTAAGCAAGTATATGTGAATCTAGTAATTAAGATATATAATCATAACAAGAACAACTGCATATTCAATGAATACAAGGACCTAAGAACCCTAAAAGGCTAATTTTCCACAAATAAGTCCGTGCACGCACTCGTCACCTCGTGTACACAGACTACAATCAACATAGAAGACTCAAATCCTAAGGGGAAGTCCCCCACACAAGGTTAGGCAAGATACTTACTTCGAACCAAGCTCAAACAATCAGTGACAATGCCTTTTTTCACGAATATCCGGCTCCGATTGGCCCAAATCTAGCTAAACAAAATTGCATAATATGAATACAACAATAATAGACTCATCTAATCAATGAAGTCAGTATTTTTACAAAAAATCCGAAATTCACCCTAAAAAGTCGACCCGAGCCCACATCTCGGAATCGGATAAAAATCACTAAATACAAACACCCATTCACTCACGAGTCCAACCATATAAGAATTACTCAATTCCGACCATAAATCCCCCTTCAAAACTCAAAATCCTTATTGAAGAAGTTCTTCCAATTTTGTTTTCCAATCTCAACCACATAAATCCGAAATTAAATAGATAAACAACAATAGATTAATGCAATAAAACCAAATTCGAGTAAGAAATCGTTACCCACAAGATTCCCATGAAAATCCCTCAAAGAATCGCCTTCTCCCGAGCTAAAAATAAAAAATGGAGTGAAAATGAACTAACCCTCGATTTTCGCTTTTCTGCCTAGGCGTGACCGCACCTGCGACATAATTAGCCGCATCTGCGCAACCGCAGGTGCACATGTCCAACCGCACCTGCGCTTCCTCTCGCTTCCGTGTCCCAGAATCCGCTTCTGCGAAGCCGCTGATGCGCACAAATTTTCCGCACCTGCGGAGACTGCCAAGTTCAGCTCTTCTCGCACATGCGCCTCCATCTTCACATCTGCGGGCATCGCAGATGCGGATTTTTCCTCGCACCTGCGACCCCTGGCACTCCTCTACTTTTCCGCTTCTGCTCTTGCCTCTCCGCACGTGCGATCCCGCACATGCAGTCTCTCCACCGCAGGTGCGAAAATACCAGATGCCTGAATACTTCAGCAGCAATACAAATCCAAACTTTTAATCCGTTAAGCTTCTGAAACTCACCCGAGGCCCCCAGGACCTCAACCAAACATACCAACCAATCCTAAAATACCATACGAACATAGTCGAGCCCTCAAATCACATCAACTAACAATAAAATCACGAATCACCCTCCAATTCAAACTTAAAGAACTTGAAACTTTAGATTTCCACAACCTATGCCAAAACCTATCAAACCCCATCCGATTGACCCCAAATTTCGCACACAAGTCATATTCAACATCTCGGACCTGCTCCAACTTTTAAAATCGGATTCCGACTCCGATATCAAAAATTCCACTACCAGTCCAAAACTCCAAAAATTCGACTTTCGCCAATTCAAGTGTAAATAAAATACGGACCTCAGATTCACAGTCCGGACATGCTCCTAAGTCCAAAATCACCCAACGGAGCTAATGGAACCGACGGAACTCCATTCCGGAGTCGTCTTTACATAATTCTGACTATGGTCAAAATCTTAAGACTTAAGCTTCCGTTTTAGGGACTAAGTGTCCCAAATCACTCTGAAACATCCAGTAACTGAATTCAACCACGCATGCAAGTTAATACACATAATATGAAGCTTCTTAGGGCCTTAAGCTGCCAGACGGGACTTAAATTCTCAAAACGACCGGTCGGGTCATTACAAAATACTAAAGACAAAAGAGAGAGAGACCAAAATATAGTTTTCTCCTGTAAGACTCGATATCTGCTCTTCTAAATTCACACTCTATTTATAGAGTTTTCTTGCGTAAGGTTCTCCATAGTTTAAAGTAATGACCCGGCCAGTCATTTTGAGTATTATAATCCCGTTTCCCCATTTACTGCTCAAATTGTGAATTACAGTTGTTATTTGGCTTGCCGGGGTAATTGGTTTGGGTCCAGTTCCAAGGTTTAGAATTTAAGTTGAAAAGGTTGACCGATTGTTGACTTATGTGTAACGACCCCGGAGAAATTTTGCTAAGGAAATTAAGGTTTGATGGTGCCGAGGTAGATCAATTAGTAGTTGCGGACCGCATACTGGTTGGAAAAGGGTCATTTCTGCGACCACTATGCGATCGCAGAATCACTCTGCAAACCGCATAATGGTCGCAAAGTGGACCAGGAGAGGGGCAAGATTTGAGGAAAATCTGCGGTGCACTATGCGACCACAAACCTATTTTGCGGTGCATTATGCAAACGCAAAAAAAGTATGCGGACCGCATAATGACCGCAGACCGGGTTAGTAACGCCCACCTTTGGAGGCCAAATTATGCGGCCGGTATGCGGACCGCATACCTGTTATGCGTCCGCATAACTGCGTCGGAGCTTACATTCTTTCTAATTTTTGACCCGACCCAACTTCGATTTATAGCCATTGAAGCTCATTTTTTAGCCAAAATCTAATATTTTAGAGAGAGGTGAGAGCATTTTAGAGAGATAAAGTGAAGACTTAGTCATTTATCCATCAATTCTTGTTCAAGGTTTGAAGATTTCACAAGGATCTTGCTAGGGCTTCAAAGAGGTAAGAATTTCTTTCCTCAATTCTTCAATTTCGGGTTTGAAGTAAATATGGGTGATTTATAGTATGATTCTTGGGTGTAAGAGTATTATGTATACATACCAATAAGGTTGTGGAAAGATTGTTAGGTTCAAATGGGTAAAGATTGGGTTGAAAATGGTAGAAATCTTCATAGATTTTAATTGAAGATTTGAGGTTAGAGTTGATATCGGATTTTGGTGAAATTTGTATGGTTGGACTCGTGGTTGGATGGGTGTTCATATTCTGTAACTTTTGTCAGGTTCCGATATGTGGGCCCCACAGGGGATTTTTGAGTTAATTTCGGAATTTTTGTTAAAATGTTGATTTCATTAATTAGAAGAGTCTATTATTGTTGTATTTATGATATGTAATTGCTTTTGTCTAGATTTGGGCCATTCGGAGCCGGATATTCGTGGGAAAGGCATTGTGACCGATTGATTGAGCTTGGTTCGAGGTAAGTGGCTTGTCTAACTTTTTGTGGGGGAAATCCCCTTAGGATTTGGAACTATTGTGCTATGTGAGCGTCGTGTACGTGAGGTGACGAGTACGTACACGGGCTAGTTGTGGTAAAACCCGATTTTCTTACCGAGCAACAACATGTTTTCCTATTTCTTTGAGTTATACCATTTTAATAAGTACTAATCTATTTTCATTCTTAATTGAGTTATTCCAATATGTGTAGCTATCATGTTTAGTCTAATACAACCTGTCTACGTGTCTTAATTGTTTATGTGAATTATGTGCAGCACGCTTAGTGAATTTCCTGCTTCTTCCCTGACTGGTACTTAGTCTAAATTGTAAGAATTTCATGATGTAGTTGTATTTCTATCATTCGCGCTGCATATTTACTTTGGGACTACGGAACGGTATTCCGGGAGATCCCCCTATCTTGCATATTTACTTTGGGACTACAGAACGGTATTCCGTGAGATCCCCTTGCATATTTACTTTGGGACTATGGAATGGTATTCCGGGAGATCCCCCCTGTCTTGCATATTTACTTTGGGACTACGGAACGGTATTTTGGGAGATCCCCCTGCACATTTACTTTGGGACTACGGAACGATATTCCGGGAGATCCCCCTGTCTTGCACATTTACGTTAGGGACTATGAGACGGTATCTCGGGAGATCCCCTATTGTGTTTTCTGTGTACTAAGCTGCTACCTTCCATGATTCCATTGTTGTTAAATTTTAGCCTTTATTTTATTACGGTATTACACTCTATATTGTTTTATTATATATCTACCAGTAGGGCCCTGACTGACCTCGTCACTACTTGACCGAAGTTAGGCTTGGCACTTACTGGGTTCCGATTGTGGTGTACTCATGCTACTCTTTGCACATGTTTTCCGTGTGCAGATCCAGGTGCACCTTATTAGGCGCACTATCAGTGAGCCGGGACAGCTTTGGAGACTTCAAGGTATATCTGCCGCGTCCGCAGACCTCAGAGTCCCCTTCTACTCTTTCTCATGTCCATTATCTTCTGTATTTTCCTTGTTAGATTCTGATGTATAGAGACACTAGATTTTTTCTTCTGTAGGTTGTGATTCACCATGTTCCGGGTTTTGGGATTTGTTGTGTATTTTTGAATAGTTGGTTAAATTTATATTTTTATTTCGCTATTCCGCAAAAATGTTAGGCTTACCTAGTTGTAGAGACTAGGTGCCGTCACGACGTCACACAGAGGGGAAATTGGGTCGTGACAATCCAGTAACCGAATTCAACCACGCACACAAGTCAATACACATATTATAAAGTTGCTCAGGGCCTTATGCCGCCGAACGGGACTTAAATTCTCAAAATGACCGGCCGGGTCATTACAAAATACTAAAGACAAAAGAGAGAGAGACCAAAATGTAGTTTTCTCCCGTAAGACTCGATGTATTCTCTTCAAAATTCACACTTTATTTATAGAGTTTTCTTGCCTAAGGTTCTCCATAGTTGAAACTATGGAAATTGTAGGTGCAACTATGGCCTTGCCAATTGAGTTTCATTCTGCAGAGGAAGAACCATAGTTTCAACTATAGTTTGCTAGTTGCAACTATGTAATTTGCTCCATGATTTCCAATTGCCATTGTCGCAACTATGGTGTTATATTTGCTTCTTCATTCCCGGTTGACTACTCAATTCCCACTCTTTTTTTGCTTCTTTTCTTCAATTTTCATATGCTCTTCCTCCTGCGAAGTATATTAGAAAATATGGAAGAACATGGTATATTTATTCATGTTTTATTTAAAATATTTAATATTTACATATAAAAATATATGAATAAATTATATTCATCAAATTCTTCAAATAAATATCTTTCGAATAAAAGTCACCCTATGACTCCTCATTTCAAAACCATAAAATACGGGTCTCAGTCCACTTTCATATTTCCACGGCACCTCGTGCCAATTTCTCTATCACAACCGCACGGACAACTCACGTGCCAATATCATCATCATTTAACCATGGCACCTCGAGCCCACATTTCATATCACAACTGCACGGACAATTCACGTGCCAATATCATTATTATTTACTCACGGCACCTCGTGCCCATATTTCATTTCATAATCCGCCTGGCAATAGCCATAGGCTCCCAATTTCAACATAGATTAGACTATTATCAAGTTTAGCGAAACAATAAGACAAATTGCACAAGATATAAAAATAAACACAAGAAAAATCATAACATCACATAAAAATTACCAACGCAATAACTCCATATCATCACATATCATCCCTGACAATAGTCACCCTTATCTCTGCTATAGCGACCCTTATCACTCCTATAATAGCCTCATTTATCCCTCTTTAACGACCCGACTTGTCGTTTTAAAAAATTACGCCCCGTCCAGTGACTTAAGGTCTCGAGAAGCTTCACAAGCTTCACAATATGCATTATGACCCGCGTGTGTGGTCGATTTTGGTGTTCGGAAGATTCAAAATTTAATTTAAAAAAAAATTCTCATTTTGAAGCTTAAATGGAAAGAGTTGACCAGGGAGTTGACTTTTGAGCAAACGACCCCAAAATGGAATTTCAATGATAGCAATAGCTTCGTATGATGATTTCGGACTTAGGCGTATGTTTGTATTTGGATTTGGAAGTTTGTAGAACAATTCGACACATTTTGGCGAAAGTTGGAAAATAGAAGATTTTGGAAGAAAGAAAAAAAAAACTACCAACGGATGAATTTTTTATAACGAGGTTGAATTTTGATTCCGGAAATGGTAATATATCCCTTACGTCAATTATGACTTTTGTGCAAAATTTGAAGTCATTCCGGATTGATTTGATACATTTCGGCACAAAATATAGAAGTTGGAAGAATTAAAAAACTTATAATTCGATTCGATGCGCGATTCATAATTTTGGCATTGTTTGACGTGGTTTGAAGCCTCGACTAAGTTTGTATTGTATTTTTGGACATGTTGGTATAATTTATTGAGGTCTCGGGGGCCTCGAGAGAGTTTCGGATGGTTAAACGGACCAAAAATTGGACTTGAAGGTCTGTTGGAAATCTACCACTGGTTTCATCGCATCTGCGATGAAATTGATCGCAGATGCGACATCGCAAATGCGAGATTTAAGTCACAGAAGTGAAGATGGAAGGGCATGGTAGTGGTCGCAGGTGCGAAGAAAATCCCGTACCTGCGAAAGCGCAGAAGCGGGCAGAGAAGGCGCAGAAGCGGAGGGGCATCACAGGTGCGCGTAAGGCATCGCGGAAGCGATTCCCGCAGAAGCGGAAAATCTTCCACAAATGCGATGGTCGACTGGGCAGTGGCCTTTGCATATGCGAGATTTTGCTCGCAAAAGCGAGCGAGCAGGTGCGAAAATTCGTCCGCAGGTGTAAAACTGGGCAGAATGTTAAGGACCAAAAATGGTCATTTCACCATTTTTCGATTGAGATTTTGGAGCTCGTATAAGAATGGGTGTTCGGATTTCATAAATATTATGTCGGGTTTCGGGAGATGGGTCCCGCGTTGACTTTTGTTGACTTTTTGGAATAAAATTTTAAGTCGACGTATTATTATCCAGAATTGTTTCCGATGAATTTTAATGAAGTTATACAATTAATTTGGATAGATTTGAGCGGTCCGGAGGCCAATTCAAGCAAGAAATATATTTTGGAAAATCGGCCTAACTTCAAAGAGGTAAGTGTCTTGCTATGGTAGGCGCAGGTGCGAGAAATGATCGCATGTGCGAGGATCGCTGGGCAGAAAGGGGTTAGAATGGAGGGTTATTTCATTTTTCACTCCATTTTTGATTTTGAGCTCGGGAGAAGGCGATTCTTTGAGGGATTTTCAGAGGAATCTTGTGGGTAACGATTTCTTACTCGAATTTGATTTTATTGCATTAATCTATAGTTGTTTTCTCCATTTAGTTTCGGATTTTTGGGGTTGAAATTGAAAAAATATTGGAAGAACTTCTTCAATAAAGATTTCGAGTTTTGAAAGGGGATTTGTGGTCGGATTTGAGTAATTCCTATATGGTTGGACTCGTGAGTGAATGAATGTTCATATTTTGTGATTTTTACCCGATTCCAAGATGTGGGCCCGGGTGGACTTTTTAGGGCAAATTTCGAATTTTTAAAAAAAATATTGATTTCATTAATTACTTGAGTCTATTATCGTTGTATTCATGATATGCAATTGTGTTTGGTTAGATTTGGACCATTCGGAGTCGGATAATTAAGGAAAGGTCATTCTTACGGACTATTTGAGCTTGGTTCGAGGTAAGTATCTTGCCTAACCTTGTGTGGGGGACTTCCCCTTAGGATTTGAGTCTTCTATGTTGATTGTAGTCTGTGTACACGAGGTGACGAGTGCGTGCACGGACTTATTTGTGGAAAATTAGCCTTTTAGGGTTCTTAGGTCCTTGTATTCATTGAATATGCAGTTGTTCTTGTTATGATTATATATCTTAATTACTAGATTCACATATACTTGCTTAATTAGAATCAATTGCTTCATGATCCACTATTATTGTTACTTGATTTATATGTGCCTTAACTGAAACTGTTATCTCTTTTATAGCCATGCTATCTTTTCCTAACTGCTTATCTTTATTTGGAATTTATATTATTTCATCCTATAATTGTTCAGTCTTAATTGAGGTTATGATTAGTTTTTCGCTGCTTATCCTTAATTGAATTGTTGAATATCCTTCGTAATTTCCTCAACCTTAAAAGAAGTTTAGATGTCCTATATTTCAGTCGACTTATTTTATTTGGAATCATTTGACTCGTGTTAGCTTCCCTATTGTTGAGGTGTATATTGTGGGATCGTTGCTACACATTAGTTTTCCCTTGTTGAGCGGTTCTCTTTACGCCTAGCATTTCAAACTGTGGTTATTCCTTGTGAATTGGTTCCACATTTTCTTGTGATTTAAAGGTTCTTGAGTTGATTTACTTGTCGTACTTTGTATTATTGCCATTGTTGTTGTTGTATTCATTGTGGTGATGCACGAGGTTTCTGCCGTGCGATTGTTATTATTGTGATGCACGAGGTTTCTGCCATGCGGTTGTTATTATGGGGTTGCTAGAGGTTTTTCCCGTGCTATTGTTACTATTGATATTTGCACATGCGGCGTGACAAGGCATGATATGTATGTATGTATATATATATATATATATATATATATATATGTGGGGGTTGTGCATGTGGCGAGACAAGGTGAGAACATTATTATGCATGTGTGGCGAGACAAGGCGGACATTTATATTAATATTGCACACGTGACGAGACAAGGTGGGCCGTGTCAGGGATTGATTTGTGATGATTTATGGCCTGGGGGAATTCTTGTTGTTGATATATATGTAGTGGTATACGTACCTGTGTGAGCTTTATCTTGTGAAAGCCGTGAGAAAATATTCTACGTGTTGCTCGTTCTTCTTCTTCCTTATGCTTATTTGTTGGTATGGACTATGTTAGGACACTTGCACAATCATACACGTAGTTAAGCACTCTTATCGGATAAGAGGTGTTCTTGATATTGTTGAGCATAGATGCTCACCCTTGTTTACTTGCCTTCTATGTGAGAATGGCTCTATTGGAATGTGAGTCGTCAATGTGGTTATGAGGTGTTATGAGGGCACAAGATGCTAAGTGTTATGGTTCAGGTATTGAGACTCGTGAGTTGTGAATTGTCCGAGGTTTGGTACCTTGCGGAGTTGTTGACTAAAACCTTATGTAAAAGCGGTTGTAATTCCGGATTTAGGTTGTGTTCCATTCACTTTGTCTGCGTCATTTTCATGATATTCCGCTAATACTTGTTGTTTCTTGCTTTAATGCCATTACTGTATTGTGAGCCATAATGCATAGTCTTTATGTAGACATCATACTTCTGTTATTCATGTACTTATATCTGTTCAGTTTATTAGACCAGTGGGTGTCTTGACTGTTCCTCGTCACTACTCCACCGAGGTTAGTCTTGATACTTACTGGGCACCGTTGTGGTGTGCTCATGCTACTCATCTGCACATTTTTGTGCAGATCCAGGTACTTGTTCGTTAGCTAGCTGTGTGGACTGTTGATGTGGAGACTCAAGGTAAACCTATTGCTGCGTTCGCAGGCTTCAGAGTCACCTTCCAGTTTTCGTTTTGCACTGTTTATTCTTATTTCTGGACAGTTGTATTTAGAAGTTTTCTAGCAAACACTCTGTAGAGCTTATGACTTGTACTACCAGTTTTGGAAATTTTAAGAGATTCTATTTAAATAATCTTATTTTAATTATTGTTAGGCTTATCTAATCCCTAAGACTAGGTGCCATCACGATACCCAACGGAGGGAAAATTGGATCGTGACAAAAAAGTTGACCAGGGAGTTGACATTTGAGCAAACAATCCCGGAATGGAATTTCGATGATGGCAATAGTTTCGTATGATGATTTTGGACTTAAGCGTATGTTCGGATTTGGATTTGGAAGTCCGTAGGACAATTCGACACATTTTGGAGAAAGTTGGAAAATAGAATATTTTGGAAAAATCCTACCGATGGATGAATTTTTGATAACGAGGTCGGATTTCAATTCCGAAAATAGGAATAGCTCCCTTACGTCAATTATGATTTGTGTGCAAAATTTGAAGTCATTCCTGATTGATTTGATACGTTTCGGCGTAAAAATATAGAAGTTAAAATATTTGAAAAGATATAATTCGATTCGATGCGCGATTCCTAATTCCGGCGTTGTTTGACGTGGTTTAAAGCCTTGACTAAGTTCATATTATATTTTGGGACATGTTGGTATAATTGGTTGAGGTCCTGGGGACCTTGGGCGAGTTTCGAATGGTTAAACGGACCAAGGTTAGACTTGAAGGTCTGTTGGAAATCTGCCACTGGTTTCATCGCATCTGCGATGAAATTGATCGCAGATGCGACATCGCAAATGCGAAATTTTGGCCGCAGAAGCAAAAAGGGAAGGCCTGGGCACTAGTCACAGGTGCAAAGAAAATCCCGCACCTGCGGAAGCGCAGAAGCGAGCAGAGAAGGCGCAGAAGTGGAGGGGCATCACAGGTGCGCGTGAGGCATCGCAGAAGCGGAAAAACTTCCGCAAATGCGATGGTCGACTGGGCAGTGGCCTTCGCAGAAGAGAGATTTCGCTCGCAAAAGTGAGCACACAGGTGCGAAACTGGGCAGAATGTTAAGGACCAAAAATGGTCATTTCGCCATTTTTCGATTTAGATTTTGGAGCTCGGTTTTTGGGCGATTTTGGAGGAGTTCTTCAAGACTTTGACTTGGGTAAGTGTTCTATATCCTAAAGTGATTATATTTCATGAATTTATGATTATATTCATCGTTTAGTTCGGATTTAAATGGAAGAAATCAAGATTTTTACAAAATCTTCCAAAAATGAAAATTTAAGATTAGGAGGTCGAGTTGTTATTGGAATTCAATAAAATTGGTTTGGTTGAACTCGTATTGGAATGATTATTCAAATTTCATGAAAATTATGTCGGGTTCCGAGAGGCGAGTCCCGCGTTGACTTTTGTTGACCTTTTAAAATAAAATTTTAAGTCGACGTATTATTATCCGGAATTATTTTCGATGAATTTTAATGAAGTTATACAATTCATTTGGATAGATTTGAGCTGTCCGGAGGCCAATTCAAGAAAAAAGGCTATTTTGGAATATTGGCCTAACTTCAAAAAGGTAAGTGTCTTGCTTAACCTCGAGTGGGGGAATTACCCCTTAGGCATTGAGTCTTATGTGCCATTTGTGAAATGTGAAAATCCGTGTACGCGAGGTGACGAGTACGTACTCGGGCTTATACGTGCAAAATTCATTGTGGAAAATTATTAAATCATATGTTTGCCATGCCTAAATCCTTATTGTTGAATTTGTTTTTATATAATAATTTGATGTGATTGTCACTTGAAATATTTATGAAATTTCGTGAGTACTGTTGGTTTAATATTTCTTGGAAATTAATTCCGATATGAATTTTCTTATGCAAATAATTAATTTAAGCGAGCTTAATAATAAGTGTTAATATAATTATCTAAATTTGCATTAATGAAGGTTTTGCTTTATGCTGAGTAATTTCTATCTCAATTGATTGTTTTTGTGTATTATATACATTGTGTGGAGCCTTGGACTATTTGTTGTGAAATTAATTGATTTTGTTATATCTTTGGAATTTGGTTGTGGCCATTGGGAAAATTGTGATATGAATTGATTTTATTATATTGTCGTGTTAATTTCCCGTGTAAATTGTTGTGTTGTGCGAGTTACTATTTTGGGGAGATAAGGGTGGCATTTCACCGTTGATATTATGTGGATATAAGGGTGGCATTTCACTGTTGTTGTGTTTGTTGGAATATTGTCTGGGCGGAGCGATAAGGGTGGCTATAGGAGCGATAATGGTGGCTATTGATATTGTCTGGGCGGAGCGATAAGGGTGGCAATAGGAGCGATAAGGGTGGCTATTGTCAGGGACGATATGTGATAATGTGGGGTTGTGGTGTTGATAATTTTCATGTGATGTTTTGATTTTCTTGTGTTTATTTCTATACCTTGTGCAACTTGTCTTATTATTGGTCAATTGATAACAATCTGATTTATGTTGAAATTGAGAGCCCGTGGCTATTGCCAGGCGGATTATAAAATAAAATATGGGCACGAGGTGCCGTGAATAAATAATGAGGATATTTGGCACGTGAATTGTCCGTGCAATTGTGATATGAAATGTGGGCACGAGGTGCTGTGATAAAATGATAATGATAATTGGCACGTGAATTGTCCATGCAGTTGTGATATAAAATGAGGGCACGAGGTGCCGGAGAAATATGATGATTTAATTATAGGCACGAGGTGCCGTGAAAATATGAAAATGGGCTGAGACCGTGTTTACAAAAAATATGAAAATGGGCTGAGACCCCGTATTTTTTATGATTATAAAATGAGGTGTCACATGGTGGCTTTTTAATTGAAAGAATTATATTCAAAATATTTATTTGGAAGGATTTTTACTTAGAAAGTATTATATGAAAGAATTTTATTTGAAAGATATTTATTTGAGTAAATTATATTTGAAAAGATTTATTGAAAGAATTATATTTGAAAAATAATTATTTGAGAAAAATATATTTGAAAGAGAGTTATCTGGAAGAATTATATGTGAAAGACATTTACATTTATTTGAAGGACTTGATTTAATTGGGTGTACTTGTGTTTATTAATTGTTGAGTGATATTAATGGTATTTTTGTTGTCTGTTGTGCATATCACTGGTTGTTCCATGTTGTCCTATTGTTATTAGTTTCCTATTATTTTGTATATTATATTGCACAGGTTATTAGACTAGTGAGTGTCTTGACTATACCTCGTCTCTACTCCATTGAGGTTAGTCTTGATACTTACTGGGAACCTACCGTGGCGTACTCATACTACACTTCTGCACATTTTTGTACAGAGCCATGTATTGAAGATATCAGACTTAAGCAGAGTTAAAGCGCGATCATAAGGATTCAAGGTAGAGCTGCTTGGCCGTTGCAGTCCCTTGGAGTCTTTTCATTTCATTGTATTATTAATTTGTAATCAAACAGTATTATATATTCGGTCCTCGTGATCATTCCATGTATTCAGTTAGAGTTCGTGACTCAATACTATCAGTGTTGGGAGGTTGTATATTGTAATTATTTTCGCTATTAGATTTTAATTCAAAAAAAGGCTTCAAAATGTAATAGAAATCGGCTTACCTAGTCTTAGAGACTAGGTGTCATCACGACGCCTGTGGTGGGATTTTGGGTCGTGACAAGTTGGTATCAGAGCTCTAGGTTCATAGGTTCTACGAGTTACGAACGAGTCTAGTAGAGTCTTGCGGATCGGTACGGAGACGTCTGTACTTATCTTCGAGAGGCTACAGAACTGTTAGGAAATTTTCATTTCTTTTATTCATGTCGTGCGGAATTTGTTGAATTTGGAATTTGAACTTTTGTATCTCCATTCACTCACAGATGATGAGGACACGTACTACTGGGTTAGCTGAGCAGGCATCTGCACATACTACTAGGGATTCATGTCACGACCCAATTTTTCCTCCGTTGGGTATCGTGATGGCACCTAGTCTTAGGGACTAGGTAAGCCTAACAATAATTAAAACAACAACATTATATAAATAGAATCTCTTAAAATTTCCAAAACCGGTGGTACAAGTCATAAGCTATACAGAGTGTTTGCTAGAAAACGTCTAAAAACAACTGTCCAGAAATAAGGAAAAACAGTACAAAACAAAAAATAGAAGGTGACTTCAAAGCCTGCGAACGCAGCAACAGGTTTACCTTGAGTCTCCACAGCAACAGTCCACACAACTAGCTAACGATCAAGTATCTGGATCTGCACAAAAATGTGCAGAAGAGTAGCATGAGCACACCACAGCGGTGCACAGTAAGTATCAAAACTAACCTCGGTGGAGTAGTGACGAGAAACAGTCAAGACACCCACTGGTCTAATAAACTGAACAAATATAAGCACATGAATAACAGAAGTATGATGTCTACATAAAGACTATGCAATATGGCTCATAATACAGTAATGGCATTAAAGCAAGAAACAACAAGTAATAGCAAAATATCATGAAAATGACGCAGACAAAGTAAATGGAACACAACCTAAATCCGGAATCACGAATACAACAAGGACAAGTAATAACTCAGTAATTACAACCGCTTTAACATCAGGTTTTAGTCAACAACTCCACGAGGTACCAAACCTCGGACAATTCACAACTCACGGGTCTCAATACCTGAACCCTAACACTTGGCATCCTATGCCCTCATAACACCTCATAACCACACTGGCGACTCACGTGCCAATAGAGCCATTCTCACATAGAAGACAAGTAAACAAGGGTGAGCATATATGCTCAACAATATCAAGAACACCACTTATCCGATAAGAGTGCTTAACTACGTGTATGCTTGTGCAAGTATCCTAACATAGTCCATACCAGCAAATAAGCATAAGGAAGAAGAAGAACGAACAACACGTAGAATATTTTCTCACAACTTTCATAAGATAAAGCTCACACAGGTACGTATACCACTACACAAATATCAACAACAAGAATTCCCCCAGGCCATAAATCATCACAAATCAATCCCTGACACAGTCCACCTTGTCTCGCCACATGTGCAATAGTAACATAAATGCCCGCCTTGTCTCGCCACACGTGCATAATAATGTTCTTACCTTGTCTCACCACATGCACAACCCACACATATATATCTCCCACCTTATCACGCTGCATGTGCAAATATCAATAGTAACAATAGCACGGAAGAAACCTCGTGCAACCCCATAACAACAACCGCACGGCAGAAACCTCGTGCATCACAATAATTACAACCGCACGGCAGAAACCTCGTGCATCACCACAACAAATACAACAACAACAATGGCAATAATACAAAGTACGACAAGTAAATCAACTCAAGAACTTTTAAATCACAGGAAAATATGGGACCAAATCACAAGGAATAACCATAGTAAAGAATGCTAGGCGTAAAGAGAACAACTCAACAAAGGGAAACTAATGTGTATCAACGATCCCACAATATTCATTTCAACAACAGGGAAACTAACACGAGTCAAATAGTTCCAAATAAAACAAGTCGACTAAGATATAGGATATCCTTAATTAAATTTTTTAAAATAACAATCGCACGGCAGAAACCTCATGCATCACCACAACACATACAACAACAACAATGGCAATAATACAAAGTACGACAAGTAAATCAACTCAATAACTTTTAAATCACAGGAAAATATGGGACCAACTCACAAGGAATAACCACCGTAAAGAATGCTAGGTGTAAAGAGAACAACCCAACAAAGGGAAACTAATGTGTATCAACGATCCCACAATATTCATTTCAACAACAGGGAAACTAACACAAGTCAAATAATTCCAAATAAAACAAGTCGACTAAGATATAGGATATCTAAAACTTCTTTTAAGGTTGAGAAATTACTAAGGATTTTAAACAATTTAATTAAGGATAAGCAGCGGAAAGATAATCATAACCTCAATTAAGACTGAACAAATTATAAAATGAAATAATATAAATTCCAAATAAAGATAAGCAGTTATGAGAAGATAGCGTGGCTATAAAAGAGATAATCATTTCAATTAAGGCACATATGAATCAAGTAACGATAATAGTGGATCATGAAGCAATTTATTCTAATTAAGCAGGTAGATGTGAATCTAGTAATTAAGATATATAATCATAACAAGAACAACAACATATTCAATGAATACAAGGACCTAAGAACCCTAAAAGTCCAACTTTCCACAAATAAGTTCGTGCACGCACTCGTCACCTCGTGCATACGGGCTACAATCAACATAGAAGACTCAAATCCTAAGGGGGAAATCCCCTACACAAGGTTAGGCAAGATACTTACCTCGAACCAAAGCTCAAACAGTCCGTAAGGATAACCTTTCTTCAATTATCCGACTTTGAATGGTCCAGATCTAACCAAACACAATTGCATATCATGAATACAACGATAATAGACTCATCTAATTAATGAAATCAATATTTTAACAAAAATTCCGAAATTTGCCTTAAAAAGTCGACCCGGGCCCACATCTCGAAATCGGGTAGAAATCACAAAATATGAATACCCATTCACTCACGAGTCCAACTATATAAGAATTACTCAAATCCAACCACAAATCCCCTTCCAAAATGCAAAATCTTTATTAAAGAAGTTCTTCGAACTTTTCCCAATTGCAACCCCAAAAATCCGAAACTAAATGGAGAAAACAACTATAGATTAATGGAATACAACCAAAAATGAGTTAGGAATCATTACCCCAAAGCTTCCTCTGAAAATTCCTCGAAAAATAGCCAAAATCCGAGCTCTCAAGTCCAAAAACGAAGAATGAAATCAAACCCTCGAATTTCTCTTTTCTGCCCAGGCGTGACCGCACCTGCGACTAATTAGCCGCATCTGCGCGACCACGGGTGCGCATGTCCAACCGCACCTGCGCTTCCTCTCGCTTCTGCGTGCCAAAATCCGCTTCTGCAAAGCCGCTGATGCCCTCAAATTCTCTGCACCTGCGGAGACTGTCAAGTCCAGCTCTTCTCTTACATGCGCCTCAATCTTCGCATCTGCGGGCATCGCAGATGCGGAATTTTCCTCGCACTTGTGACCCCTAGCACTCCTCCACTTTTCCGCTTCTGCGCTTGCCTCTCCGCACGTGCGCTCTCGCACCTGCGGTCTCTTCACCACAGGTGCAAAAATACGAGAAGCCTGAAGACTTAGTAGTAACAAAAATTTAAACTTTTAATCCATTAAGCTTCTGAAACTCACCCGAGGCCCCCGGGACCTCAACCAAACATACCGACCAATCCTAAAACACCTTACGAACTTAGTCGAGCCCTCAAATCACATCAACTAACGTTGAAACTACGCATCGCACCATGAATCAAACTTATAAATTTTAAATCTTTCAACTTCTAAAACCTATGTCGAAACCTATCAAATTAGCCCGGAATGACGTCAAATTTTGCAGGCAAGTCCCAAATAATATAACAGAGTTGTTCCAACTCTCAGAATTGCATTTCGACCCCGATATAAAAAAGTCCACTTCCGGTCCAAATCTCCAAAAATTTGACTTTCGCCATTTCAAACCTAAATCAGCTACAGACCTCGAATTTACAGTCCGGACACGCTTCTAAGTCCAAAATCACCCAACGGAGCTAATGGAACCGACAGAACTCCATTCCGGAGTCGTCTTCACATAGTTCCGACTACTGTCAAAATCCTAAGACTTAAGCATCCATTTTAGGGACTAAGTGTCCCAAATCACTCCAAAACAACCGGTAACCAAATTCAACCACGCACGCAAGTCAATACACATAATATGAAGCTGCTTAGGGCCTTATGCCGCCGAATGAGACTTAAATTCTCAAAATGATCGGCCGGGTCGTTACATCATTCCCCTCTTAAACAAACGTTCTTCCTCGAACGTGCTAAGCATCGCCTCAAAGTCTTAAAATCACTGAAAGCACATATTCAACATACACCCGTGGGTGACCCCACGTCACCCCAATCCACATAAGCTTGATGACACCATCTCAACTGTAATTTATCCTTTCTGCCAACACTGATAAGCTTTAGAGTCAAAGATTCTCACCTTCCATTTATCTTCAAAAGATCCGATTCTAAATCCATAACTGATATCTGTCTCAACCAGTGGTAACAACTCATGCCTACACCCATAATAACATTTCTGATCGCAATAGCTGCCCGAAATCAAAACCAGCACCGGTAATTAGACCCATATCCGTTAGCAACCCGTTTCAAACCTCCACATCGCTGGCAATGATGCAAGAAACACGACGACCTCATTACTATACACCTGAATCAACACGTCACATCTAACACCACCGGGCACATACCCCGCAGATCAAAACGCAAGAAGCACATAACGAAGTTGACTAAATATGTAAAGAGAAACACATAAGATAAATATCAAACAAGCCCGACATGCACAACTTTCTAACAATACCCTACTACAAAAAATTTCAAAAGGAAAAATCAAAGTACATGAACAAATCATAAGGATCTCATCCTGGTATCACCCTCCACCGCGACACGCAGCCCGGTTCAAACATATCAAATCACATGGAATCGCGAGGGTCTCACCCTCAACTCTGAATCACAAGTCGAATACACATCATACCAATGAAAATCTTCCACTAACTCAATTCTGCCAATAAAATCTCAAAACTTGCTAAACTCTCACCCCTATAGAGTATCAAATCACAAATTATAATCAATTTACTCAGGAATCACATCAAACCTGCCATAATGGACAACATGAATTCACTTCTATTCTCGTAATAATGAATAGAAACAAATGATAGACACGGGCTACCACTCATTGAGTCTCCCAATGGGGGAAAACACCTAAATATAATACTAAGTCATAAACTCACCCATAGGTAGGACAACAAGTAGGGGAACTCGCCCCGATAAGCAGGACCGAATCAAAATACGAACGGTACCCCTTTGTAACAAATCAAAAGCATACATGTATGACATCATCTGGCATAGTGGCCTCAAGCCTACTATACGAAACACATCAACGGGTCGGGCCTTCCCCTCTTGGGCACCCTCTACTCACCTGAATACTCTATTGTGACACACCTGTCCGGAGTCTAGGACAATCTCTCACCATGTGGCTGGTATCTCCACACTCGAAGCAACCTCTCTGCTGACATGGCTGTGGGAACTATGCGGTATGGATACTCTGAGACCCATGAGCACCTGAAATATTGTGCGAAGCCTAAAGTGCAAACTGAACTGGCTAACCCACAAAACCTCCACCATGTCGTACCCTCTCTCCACAATAAGGACTAGTAGATCTCTCCGATCTATGAGGCCTCCTCACCTCCCTGTCCTCTCTCTCCTGATCTCGCTTGTACTCTCTCTTATGGCCCCTCATGTCCTCTCTCTCTCGATCCCATATGGCCTCTACACGGCGAGCGATCCCTACCACCTGATAAAATGAAACATCTGACTCTAACTCCCGAGCCATGCTGAACCGAATATCATGTCTGAGTCCCTCAATGAATCTACGGACACGATCTCTAACTGTGGCGACCAAAGCAGGTGCATGCCTGGCCAAATCACTGAATCTCACGGCATACTCTAACACTAACATAGTGCCCTGGTGCAGCTGGTCAAACTTCGCGCGCCATGCATCTCGAAGGGACTGAGGTACAAACTCTCTCAGGAATATCTCTAAAAATTGAACCCATGTAAGTAAAGCTAACTCGGCCGGGCTATCCAACTCATATGCCCGCCACCACTGGTAAGCTGCTCCCCTGAGCTGGAACATAGTAAAAGCAACCCCGCTCGTCTCCACAATACCCATAGTACGGAGAATGCGATGACACTCCTCTAGAAAACCCTGTGCACTCTCTGAAGCCAGACCACTACATGTAGGAGGATCATATTTCTTGAACCTTGCAAGTCTAAGCTGCTCTTCCTCAGATGCTGCTACCCTGACCACAAGCTGAACAGGGACCACAGGCTGTGTCGCCATGACACCTGAAACCTGACCAACATGAACTCGCTGCTCTGGGGTGTAGGCGGCGGGAGTCTGGGCTCCTCCCCCAGTCTGTGAAATAACTGGTGCAACTGGAATCAACCCCACCTGAGCCAATGTACCAAACATGCTCAGGAACTGTGCTAAGGTCTCCTAAAGTCCGGGGGTAACAGCAGGCGTCTCCGGTACCTGCCCCCCAACTGGAACTATTGGCGGCTCCTCAACTACTGCCCTGGAAGATGCTCTGCATGTGGCACTAACTCCTCGTTGGCCTCTGCCTCTGCCTCTAGCTATACCTATTCCGGGAGAAGCGTCGTCAATAACTGCAGCTCATGTCCTCACCATCTGTGAGAGAATGGAATGATAAAAGTTCAAACTTTGAGATCAATAAGCTCTCACGATAGGAATGAAAGAAGTGAAATTGTCCTAATAGTTCCGTAGCCTCTCGAAGATAAGTACAGATGTCTCCGTACCGATCCGCAAGACTCTACTAAACTCGCTTATGACTCGTAGCACCCATGAACCTAGAGCTCTGATACCAACTTGTCACGACCCAATTTTCCCTCCATTAGGTATCGTGATGGCACCTAGTCTTAGGGACTAGGTAAGCCTAACAATAATTAAAATAACAACATTATTTAAATAGAATCTCTTAAAATTCCCAAAACCGGTGGTACAAGTCATAAGCTCTACAGAGTGTTTGCTAGAAAACTTCTAAATAAAACTGTCCAGAAATAAAGATAAACAGTGCAAAACGAATATTGGAAGGTGACTCTGAAGCCTGCGAACGCAGCAGCAGGTTTACCTTGAGTCTCCACAGCAACAGTCCACACAATTAGCTAACGAACAAGTACCTGGATCTGCACAAAAATGTGTAGAAGAGTAGCATGAGCACACCACAGCGATGCCCAGTAAGTATCAAGACTAACCTCGGTAGAGTAGTGGCAAGGAACAGTCAAGACACCCACTGTTCTAATAAACTGAACAGATATAAGCACATGAATAACAGAAGTCTGATGTCTAAATAAAGTCTATGCAATATGGCTCACAATACAGTAATGGCATTAAAGCAAGAAACAACAAGTATCAGCGGAATATCATGAAAATGACGCAGACAAAGTAAATGAAACACAGCCTAAATCCGAAATCACGAATACAACAAGGACAAGTAATAACTCAGTAATTACAATCGCTTTTACATCAGGTTTTAGTCAACAACTCCACGAGGTACCGAACCTCGGACAATTCACAACTCACGGGTCTCAATACCTGAACCCTAACACTTGGCACCTTATGGCCTCATAACACCTCATAACCACACTGACGACTTACGTGCCAATAGAGCCATTCTTACATAGAAGACAAGTAAACAAGGGTGAGCATATATGCTCAACAATATCAAGAACACCACTTATCTGATAAGAGTGCTTAACTACGTGTATGCTTGTGCAAGTGTCCTAACATAGTCCATACCAGCAAATAAGCATAAGGAAGAAGAAGAACGAACAACACATAGAATATTTTCTCACAACTTTCACAAGATAAAGCTCACACAGGTACGTATACCACTACACAAATATCAACAACAAGAATGCCCCCAGGCCATAAATCATCACAAATCAATCACTAACACAACCCATCTTGTCTCGCCATGTGTGCAATAGTAACATAAATGCCCATCGTGTCTCACCACACGTGCATAATAATGTTCCCACCTTGTCTCGCCACATACGCAACCCACACATATATATATCCCACCTTGTCACGCCGCATGTGCAAATATCAATAGTAATAATAGCATGGCAGAAACCTCGTGCAACCCCATAACAACAACCGCACGGCAGAAACCTCGTGCATCACAATAATAACAATCGCACGGCAGAAACCTCATGCATCACCACAACAAATACAACAACAACAATGGCAATAATACATAGTATGACAAGTAAATCAACTCAAGAACTTTTAAATCACAGGAAAATGTGAGACCAAATCACAAGGAATAACCACAGTAAAGAATGCTAGGTGTAAAGAGAACAACTCAACAAAGGGAAACTAATGTGTATCAACGATCCCACAATATTCATTTCAACAACAGGGAAACTAACACAAGTCAAATAATTTCAAATACAACAAGTCGACTAAGATATAGGATATCTAAAACTTCTTTTAAGGTTGAGAAATTACTAAGGATTTTAAACAATTTAATTAAGGATAAGCAACGGAAAGATAATCATAACCTCAATTAAGACTGAACAAATTATAAAATGAAATAATATAAATTCCAAATAAAGATAAGCAGTTATGAGAAGATAGCATGGCTATAAAAGAGATAATCATTTCAATTAAGGCACATATGAATCAAGTAACGATAATAGTGGATCATGAAGCAATTTATTCTAATTAAGCAGGTAGATGTGAATTTAGTAATTAAGATATAAAATCATAACAAGAACAACAACATATTCAATGAATACAAGGACCTAAGAACCCTAAAAGTCCAACTTTCCACAAATAAGTTCATGCACGCACTCGTCACCTCGTGCATACGGGCTACAATCAACACAGAAGACTCAAATCCTAAGGGGGAAATCCCCTACACAAGGTTAGGCAAGATACTTACCTCGAACCAAAGCTCAAACAGTCCGTAAGGATAACCTTTCTTCAATTATCCGACTTTGAATGGTCCAAATCTAACCAAACACAATTGCATATCATGAATACAACGATAATAGACTCATCTAATTAATGAAATCAATATTTTAACAAAAATTCCAAAATTTGCCTTAAAAAGTCGACCCGGGCCCACATCTCGAAATCGGGTAGAAATCACAAAATATGAATACCCATTCACTCATGAGTCCAACCATATAAGAATTACTCAAATCCAACCACAAATCCCCTTCCAAAATGCAAAATTTTTATTAAAGAAGTTCTTCCAACTTTTCCCAATTGCAACCCCAAAAATCTGAAACTAAATGGGGAAAACAACTATAGATTAATGGAATACAACCAAAACGAGTTAGGAATCATTACCCCAAAGCTTCCTCTGAAAATCCCTCGAAAAATAGCCAAAATCCGAGCTCTCAAGTCTAAAAACGAAGAATGAAATCAAACCCTCGAATTTCTCTTTTCTGCCCAGGCGTGACCGCACCTGCGACTAATTAGCCGCATTTGCGCGACCGCGGGTGCGCATGTCCAACCGCACCTGTGCTTTCTCTCGCTTCTGCATCCCAAAATCCGCTTTTGCGGAGCCGCTGATGCCCTTAAATTTTCTGCACCTGCGGAGACTGTCAAGTCTAGCTCTTCTCTTACATGCGCCTCAATCTTCGCATCTGCGGGCATCGCAGATGCGGAAATTTCCTCGCACCTGCGACCCCTGGCACTCCTCCACTTTTCCACTTCTGCGCTTGCCTCTCTGCACGTACGCTCTCGCACCTGCGGTCTCTTCACCACAGGTGCAAAAATACCAGAAGCCTGAAGACTTAGCAGTAACACAAATTTAAACTTTTAATCCGTTAAGCTTCTGAAACTCACCCGAGGCCCCCGGGACCTCAACCAAACATACCGACCAATCCTAAAACACCATACAAACTTAGTCTAGCCCTCAAATCACATCAACTAACGTTGAAACTACGCATCGCACCATGAATCAAACTTATAAATTTTAAATCTTTCAACTTCTAAAACCTATGCTGAAACCTATCAAATTAGCCCAGAATGACGTCAAATTTTGTAGGCAAGTCCCAAATAACATAACAGAGTTATTCCAACTCTCGGAATTGCATTCCGACCCTGATATAAAAAAGTCCACTTCCGGTCCAAATCTCCAAAAATTTAACTTTCGCCATTTCAAACCTAAATCAGCTACAGACCTCGAATTTACAGTCCGGACATGCTTCTAAGTCCAAAATCACCCAACGGAGCTAATGGAACCAACGGAACTCCATTCCGGAGTCGTCTTCACATAGTTCTGACTACTGTTAAAATCCTAAGACTTAAGCTTCTGTTTTAGGGACTAAGTGTCCCAAACCATTCCAAAACAACCGGTAACTAAATTCAACCATGCACGCAAGTCAATACACATAATATAAAGCTGCTTAGGGCCTTATGCCGCTGAACGAGACTTAAATTCTCAAAACGACCGGCCGGGTCGTTACACTGCAAGAGGCCGGGGCTGAGGTAGAGGTCGAGAAAGGGCACGTGCTGCGACTAGAGCACCTGTCAAAACAACAGTTGAGGATCCACTAGTAGCTCCAGTTGGGGGACAGATACCAGAAGCACCTGTTGTTACCCCCGGACTTCAGGAGACTTTAGCACAGTTCCTGAGTATGTTTGGTACATTAACCCAGGCGGGATTGATTTCTCTTGCACCAAATAATCCGCAGATTGGGGCAGTAGCTCTGACTCCTACCACAACTCTAGAGCAGCAGTTCATGTTGGTCAAGTTCTGGGTGTAGTACCGGTAAAACCTGTTATTTCGGTTCGGCCTGAGGTCAGGCCAGAGGCATCAGAAGAAGAATAAAAGTGACTTGAAAGGTTTAAGAGGTATAGTCCAGCTATTTTCAGTGGCACAGCTATAGAGAATGCCCAAGAATTTCTAGAAACTTGTCACCATATTCTCCGCACCATGGGTATTGTGGAGGTGAGCGGAGTTGCCTTTACTAAATTTCAAATGTCAGGCGTAGCGTATCGGTGGTGGAAAATCTATGAAGAAGGTAGACCAGCTGATGCTACACCACCAACTTGGGCTCAATTTTTGGAAATGTTCTTGAAAGAGTTTTTTTCCCAGACTCTCAGAGATGCATGGCGTGCAGAGTTTGAAAGGTTGTGTCAGGGCACTATGACAGTGTCAGAATATGCTATCAGGTTCAGTGAGTTAGCCAGTCATGCACCTATCTTAGTTCCTACAATCAGAGAACGGGTCCCCAGATTCATTGAGGGGCTCGATTATGATATTAAAATATGCATGGCTTGAGAGTTGAAAACTGATGCTCCATTTCAACAAGTAGTGGAGATTGCAAGGAAGATTGAGGGTGCTTTATGCTAGGAAAGGGAGTCTAAGGAGGCCAAAAGGTCTCAATGATCTGGAGGGTTCAGTGGGTTTTACTCTTCAGCTAGAACCCATTATAGCGAAGGCTCGAGCAGTCGGTCAGCTCAGTCCGCACATCAGATTACTCGGAGTGCTCCAGTTTACAGTGCACCACCGATACGAGATTCTTACAGTGGTTATTCCAGTTATCCGGCACAGACTCAATACGAGTAGCCGCGACCTCAGAGTAGTTGTTATGAGTATGGTGATACTATGCATATCATGAGAGATTGTCCCAAACTTGGGAGGGGTGGATTTCATCTAAACACTCCATCCACTAGCTTTATTCCACTTGATACTCCATGTGCACAGTCAGCTATAGGTGCAGGACAGCGGGTAGTGGGTGCCTAAGAGGTGGAGGCCCGACCCATTGATATAATCACTATGATTTGGCTGGGGGCAATACACCAGATGGTGTCATTACAGGTACAATCTTGATTTTTATTATAAAAGGATATTTTTCTTAATTTGATTCGGTTCTGAATATTGAGGTGAGTCCTCCTATTATGCTCTACTTATGGGTGAGCTTCGTAAATTTTTGACCCACTTATATGTTATCCCTGTTGGGAGATTTGAATGTGTGAGCCCGTGTCTGTCATTTTATTTTTGGTACACCATTGAGGGCTATAAGCCCAAAATTAATTTTTATTATTCATTATAGTGGATTTAATGTGTTTCGGAATAATGGATTCCAATTTTTATGAATTATATGCCCTACCGGTAGGAGGGTTCATTATATGTTGTGAAAATTATTTATGAAATATATTGAAAAGAAGAAAGAAAGGAAATTGAAAATTTCAGTTGGCACAATGTGCAAAATACTTGTAATTCAGAGTTGAGGATGAGATCCTCGCATTTTATACATGATGTGAAATATTTAAACCGGACTGCAAGCCGCGATGGAAGTTATGTAAGGACGAGATCCTTGTTGTGAAATATTTATGAGTTTAAAATTTTTCCTTTGTGAAATTTAAATGTACAATAGTATTAATAGGGAGTCATGTGTGTTAGGCTTATTTGATAATTCTTATATATTTTTCTGTGCATATTCAGCCATATTGGTGCTATAAACATTGAGTTTTAACCTATGAGATGAGTGCCCAGGTGGCATTAAATGTGACTCATTAATTCGAGTAAGCAATCATGAGGTCTTCATGCCTCATATTCTGTTGTAAGTGTTGTGAAAATTCAAAATGAGGTGGTGGTTAATATGAGATTAATTGATGATGCTGAAATTAATTATGAACAACTTTTAAGACCAGAGAAGTGGTGATGAGTATACATATGATGTGCTTCATGTCCTGATATCATTATGATAATGCAGTACTTGTAATGCTGAGATTGGTGTTATAGATATATACCTAGTGGTATTGTGTTGGGTTGTGGATGTGTTGTTAGGAGTTGTTTGGTGTTACTCTGATAGGTGGATAGGCCCAATTACTGGGGAGACTCTACCGAAATTTCTGGAAAAAAATTTGGGAGTTAGTAAAATTTGAAGGATTGAGAATTGCTAAGGAAGAGATAAATATGTTATGTGTTTGAGGGCGAATGATCCTAAGCAGGGGAAGAATGTAACACCTCATGAAAAAGAAATTTGAAGTACTTCAACACTATCAAGAAAATTGATGTGTGTGTAGGCACGAGTTGCTATAGCCAGTTGAGACTAATACCGTGCGTTGTTGTGAAAAATCAGACATTTTGAAATGTTGGAGTGTAAGAAATTAATCTTAAAGTTTACAAATATGGATAAAAGAAATAATCTCAAATGAGATGATGTTGTCGGGCTTATCTCAAATGTGGTAATGTGGAATCAACCGTGAGTTTATGTGTAAAAGTAAAATTATCAATTTGGTAACCTCAGAATAATTCTTAGAACGTTCGAGGACGAACGTTTGTTTAAGAGGTGGAGAATATAACGACCCGACTTGTTGTTTTAAGAAATTATGCCCCGTCCAGTGACTTAAGGTCTCGAGAAGTTTCATAATATGTATTATGACCTGCGTGTGTGGTCGAGTTTTGTTTTCGGAAGATTCGGAATTTAATTTAAAGAAAAATTCTCATTTTCAAGCTTAAATGGAAAGAGTTGACCAGGGAGTTAACTTTTGCGCAGACGACCCCGGAATGAAATTTCGATGATGGAAATTGCTTCGTATGATGATTTCGGACTTAGGCATATGTTCGGATTTGGATTTGGAAGTCCGTAGGATAATTCGACATATTTTGGCGAAAGTTGGAAAATAGAAGATTTTGGAAAAATCCTATCGACGGATGAATTTTTGATAACGAGGTCGGATTTCGATTCCGGAAATGGGAATAGCTCCCTTATGTTAATTATGACTTGTGTGCAAAATTTGAAGTCATTTCTGATTGATTTGATATGTTTCGGTGCAAAAATATAGAAGTTGAAATATTTGAAAAGATATAATTCGATTCGATGCATGATTCATAATTCTGGCATTGTTTGACGTGGTTTAAAGCCTCGACTAAGTTCATATTGTATTTTGGGACATGTTGGTATAATTGGTTGAGGTCTTGGGGGCCTTGGGCGAGTTTCAGATGGTTAACCTGTCACGACCCGAAATTTCCCACCGACGGGACCGTGATGGCGCCTAACATTTCACTTGCCAGGCAAGCCAACGTTAGAGAATCATTAAACCAATTCCTTATTTCCATTCAGTAAATAACAATAATTAATTAAGATGAAATATAATAAGTGCAGAATATTATAAAACTATATGAATTACTACCACCCGGATCTGGAGTCACAATTCACGAGCATTCTAGAATTTGCTACAAGTAATAGTCAAAAAGAAAATACAACTGTCTGAATGAAAGAAACAGTAGAACAGAAAAGATAGACGAGGGCTTCAAGGTCTGTGAATGCCGATAGATCTACCTTGAGTCTCCGGACAGCGGACCAATAGCAAAATCTCGATCAACCCGAGCCGGTATCAAAATCTGCACAGAAAGTGCAGAGTACAATATCAGTACAACCGACCCCATGTACAGGTAAGTGTCGAGCCTAACCTCAACGAAGTAGTGACAAGGCTAAGGCAAGGCACCGATAAATCTACCTGTACAATTTAACAGTGTATATGCAAATAATAGAAATGAGGAACTAAACAGGAAATGTCGGGAGGGGAACATACTGAGGAGAATACAAGATAAAGAACTACAACATAATGATCACCAGAGCATTCAATATACCATAAATCAACAGGGATAGTGAATACAGTAAGGAAAAATGCACGGCATCACCCTTCGTGCTTTTACTCTCAATCTCACCATAATATTAATAGAAGCGTCACGACATCACCCTTCGTGCATTAACTCTCATATCATGGCACGACATCACCCTTCGTGCATTAACACTCACCATATGGCACGGCATCACCCTTCGTGCATTAACACTCATAATATGGCACGGCATCACCCTTCGTGCATTAACACTCACAATATGGCACGGCATCACCCTTCGTGCATTAACACTCACAATATGGCACGGCATAACCCTTCGTGCATTAACACTCTCCCTTACCATAATTCAATGCATAAATAACAACAGGGAGATAGAATAGCAATTACAAACCTTACTTCAACATTTGGTTCCATAATATCAATCTCAAATTTGAAATAAAAACTCAATTATCACCAGAAAAACCGTAAACATGATAAGAACGATAAATTGAACAACACTAGTATAACACGTAGCAATTTGGCATAGGGATGAGACAATGTAAGAAAAACAGAGAAACATGGAAAACAGGTAAATTGGCGGTGCATAAGTACTCGTCACCTCACATATACGCCGCTCACATGGATTTCACTTAGCAAATAATCTAAGGTTCCTAATTCCCTCAAGTCAGGGTTAGACACAAAACTTACCTTTCTCTGAAGGCCACTTAATTCTCAATCACAGCTTTTCCTTTGGAATTCACCTCCAAACCACTCATATCTATTCAAAAATGACTCAATAATATCAAATATTGCTAAAGGAATCAATTATATTGCATAAATTATATTTTCCAAATTTTCCTCCAAAAAGTCGAAAAATCGACCCCGGGCCTGCTTGGTCAAAACCCGAGGTTAGAACCAAATTGCCCTTACCCATTCACCCCCGAGCCCGAATATATAATTAGTTTTGGAATCCGACCTCAAATTGAGGTCTAAATCCTCAAATTTCCAAAATCCCTAGTTTCTACCCTAACCCCTAATTCCACCATGAAAACTCTAGATATTCGGTTGAATTCTTGTAAAATGAAGTAAAAGATTGAAAGAAACGAGTT
Source organism: Nicotiana tomentosiformis (assembly GCF_000390325.3). Taxonomy (NCBI): domain Eukaryota; kingdom Viridiplantae; phylum Streptophyta; class Magnoliopsida; order Solanales; family Solanaceae; genus Nicotiana; species Nicotiana tomentosiformis. The sequence continues at coordinate 14,489,804 of NC_090813.1, read as the reverse complement.
AAGGAACACTTACCTATGATTTGGGAAAGAAAATGTCTTTGAAAAATCTCCCTATGCCTCCTATCCTTTTGAAACGAGAAGAAAAATAGCTGGAGTCCGAATTAAATGAACTCACTGCCCAGCGACCTTCGCACCTACGGTGCTTTGGTCGCACCTGCGCATCCGCACGTGCGCTTCTGCGGAAAAAGACTGGGCCAACTAGGGCCGCACCTGCGGACAGGGTTTCGCTTCTGCGGTCCCGCTCCTACGGAGAGAAGTCCGCATCTGCGAAAAAATGAAGTCCAGGCTTGGGTAGCACCTGCGGGGCTCTCGCTCGCACCTGCAACCAAAGACTCGCAGGTGCGGGCACACCAGATATGGTGCACCAGCAGCCTTATTGAGGTTTGAACTCAACTCACGCATTGCCCAAATGGCACCCGAGCCCTCGGGGCTCCAAACCAAACATGCACGCAAGTCTAAAAACAACATACGGACCTGCTCGTGCGATCAAATCGCAAAAATAACACCTAGAACTACGAATTTAGCACCAAATCAAATGAAATTCTCAAGAACACTTTAAAATTTCTATTTTCTCAATTGGATGTCTGAATCACCTCAAATCAACTCTGTTTCTCACCAAATTTCACAGACAGGTCTTAAATATCATAATGAACCTGTACCGGGCTCCGAAACCAAAATACGGACCTGATACTAACAATGCCAAACATCAATCAATTCTTAAAAACAATTAATTTTCAGACTTTTAATTTTTATCAAAAATTCATAACGTAAGCTAGGGACCTCCGAATTTGATTCCGGGCATACGCCTAGGTCCCATAATTCGATACAGATCTACCGGGACAGTCAAAATATGGATCCGGGCCCGTTTACCAAAAATGTTGACCGAAGTCAACTAAAATCAACTATTAAGGCAAAAAATCTTATTTTTATTAGTTTTCAATATAAAAGCTTTCCGAAAACCTGCCCGGACTGTGCACGTAAATCGAGGAGGGTAAAAATGAGATTTTAAGGCTTAAGAGCACAGATTCAAGTTCTAAAACATAAGATGACCTTTTGGGTCATCACATAAACAGACCAAAATTAGACTTGAAAGTCTGTTGGAAATTTGCCACTGGTTTCATCGCATCTGCGATGAAATTGATCGCAGATGCGACATCGCAAAAACGAGATTTATGCCTCAGAAGCAAAAGGGGAAGGCCTGGGCAGTGGTCGCAGGTGCGAAGAAAATCTTGCTCCTGTGAAAGCGCAGAAGCGGGCAGAGAAGGCGTAGAAGGGGAGGGGCATCGCAGGTGCGCGTGAGGCATCGCAAAAGCGATTCCCGCACAAGCGGAAAAACTTCCGCAAATGCGATGGTCAACTGGGCAGTGGCCTTCGCAGAAGCGAGATTTCGCTCACAAAAGCGAGCACGCATGTGCGAAAATTAGTCCACAGGTGCGAAACTTGGCAGAATGTTAAGGACCAAAAATAGTCATTTTGCCATTTTTTTATTTAGATTTTGGAGCTCGGTTTTTGGGCGATTTTGGAGGAGTTCTTCAAGACTTTGACTTGGGTAAGTGTTCTATATCCTAAAGTAATTATATTTCATGAATCTATGATTATATTCATCGTTTAGTTCGGATTTAAATGGAAGAAATCAAGATTTTTACAAAATCTTCCAAAAAAGAAAATTTAAGATTTGGAGGTCGAGTTGTTATTGGAATTCAATAAAATTGGTATGGTTAAACTCCTATCAGAATGGGTGTTCGTATTTCATGAAAATTATGTCGGGTTCCAAGAGGCGAGTCCCACGTTGACGTTTGTTGACTTTTTGGAATAAAATTTTAAGTCGACGTATTATTATCCGGAATTATTTCCGATAAATTTTAATGAAGTTATACAATTAATTTGGATAGATTTGAGCTGTCCGGAGGCCAATTCAAGCAAGAAGGCTATTTTGGAATATCGGCCTAACTTCAAAAAGGTAAGTGTCTTGCTTAACCTCGAGTGGGGGAATTACCCCTTAGGCATTGAGTCTTATGTGCCATTTGTGAAATGTGAAAAGCCGTGTACGCGAGGTGACGAGTACGTACTCGGGCTTATACGTGCACAATTCATTGAAATAAAGTCTTAGGCATTATTGCGTAGTAAATTGGGAAATTGTGGAAAATTATTAAATCATCTGTTTGCCATGCCTAAATCCTTATTGTTGAATTTGTTTTTATATGATAATTTGATGTGATTGTTACTTGAAATATTTATGAAATTTTGTGAGTATTGTTGGTTTAATATTTCTTGGAAATTAATTCCAATATGAATTTTCTTATGCAAATAATTAATTTAGGTGAGCTTAAGAATAAGTGTTAATATAATTATCTAAATTTGCATTAATGAAGGTTTTGCTTTATGCTGAGTAATTTCTATCTCAATTGATAGTTTTTGGGTGTTATATACATTGTGTGGAGCCTTGAGCTATTTGTTGTGAAATTAATTGATTTTGTTATATCTTTGGAATTTGGTTATGGCCATTGGGCAAATTGTGATATGAATTGATTTTATTATATTGTCGTGTTAATTTCCCGTGTAAATTATTGTGTTGTGTGAGTTACTATTTTGGGGAGATAAGGGTGGCATTTCACCGTTGATATTATGTGGGTATAAGGGTGGCATTTCACTGTTGTTGTGTTTGTTGGAATATTATCTGGGCGGAGCGATAAGGGTGGCCATATGAGCGATAAGGGTAGAAATAGGAGCGATAAGGGTGGCTATTGATATTGTCTGGGCGGAGAGATAAGGGTGGCTATAGGAGTGATAAGGGTGGCAATAAGAGAGATAAAGGTGGCTATTGTCAGGGACGATATGTGATGATGTGGGGTTGTGGTGTTGATATTTTTCATGTGATGTTGTAATTTTCTTGTGTTTATTTCTTTACTTTGTGCAACTTATCTTGTTGTTGGTCAATTGATAACAATCTGGTTTATGTTGAAATTGAGAGCATGTGGTTATTGCCAGGTGGATTATAAAATAAAATGTGGGCACTTGGTGCCGTGAGTAAATAATGAGGATATTTGGCACGTGAATTGTCCGTGCAGTTGTGATATGAAATGTGGGCACGAGGTGCTGTGATAAAATGATAATGATATTTGGCACGTGAGTTGTCCGTACAGTTGTGATATGAAATGAGGGCACGAGGTGCCGGAGAAATATGATGATTTAATTATGGGCATGAGGTGCCGAGGAAACATGAAACATGGGCTGAGACCTGTGTTTACGAAAAATATAAAAATGGGCTGAGACCCGTATATTTATGATTATGAAATAGGTGTCACATGGTGACTTTTTAATTGAAGGAATTATATTCAAAATATTTATTTGGAAGGATTTTCACTTAGAAAGTTTTATATGAAAGAATTTTATTTGAAAGATATTTATTTGAGGAAATTATATTTGAAAATATTTATTGAAAGAATTATAATTGAAAAATAATACTTGAGAAAATTATATTTGAAAGAGAGTTATCTGGAAGAATTATATGTGAAAGACATTTATTTGAAGGACTTGATTTAATTCGGTGTACTTGCGTTTATTAATTGTTGAGTGATATTAATGGTATTCTTGTTGTCTGTTGTGCATATAACTGGTTGTTCCATGTTGTCCTATTGTTATTTGTTTTCTATTATTTTGTATATTATATTGCACAGGTTATTAGACTAGTGAGTGTCTTGACTGTACCTCGTCTCTGCTCCATTGAGGTTAGTCTTGATACTTACTGGGTACCGACCGTGGCGTACTCATACTACACTTCTGCACATTTTTGTGCAGCGACAGTTATTGAAGATATCGGACTTGAGCAGAGTTAAAGCACGATCATACGGATTCAAGGTAGAGCTGCTTGGCCGCCGCAGTCCCTTGGAGTCTTTTCATTTCATTGTACTGGTAATCTGTAATCAAATAGTATTGTATATTCGATCCTCATGATCATTCCATGTATTCAGTTAGAGTTCATGACTCAGTACTACCAGTCTTGGGAGGTTGTGTATTGTAATTATTTCCGCTGTTAGATTTTAATTCAAAAAACAATGGCTTCAAAATGTAATAGAAATCGGCTCACCTAGTCTTAGACTAGGTGCCATCACGACGCATGTGGTGGAATTTTGGGTCGTGACAATTGTAAGGGACGATATGTGATGATGTGGGATGGTGGGGTTGATGTTGTTTATGTGATGTTGTGATTTTTCTTGTGTTTATTTTTATGCCTAGTGAAATTGGTCTTGTTGATAGTAAATTGATAAAAATATGTTTTATGTTTAAATTTAGAGCCTGTGGCTGTTGCCAGGCGGATTATAAAATAAAATGTGGGCACGAGGTGTCGTGAGTAAATAATGAGGATATTTGACACGTGAATTGTCCGTGCAGTTATGATATAAAATGTGGGCACGAGGTGTTATGATGAAATGATAATGATAATTGGCACGTGAATTGTCCGTGCAGTTGTGATATAAAATGAGGGCACGAGGTGCCGGAGAAATATGATGATTTAATTATGGACACGAGGTGCCGTGGAAATATGAAAAAGGGGAGAGACTCGTATTTTTATGATTATGAAATGAGGTGTCACATGGTGACTTTTTATTTGAAAGAATTATATTCAAAATATTTATTTGGAAGGATTTTTACTTAGAAAGTATTATATGAAAGAATTTTATTTGAAAGATATTTATTTGAGGAAATTATATTTGAAAAGATTTATTGAAAGAATTATAGTTGAAAAATAATTATTTGAGAAAATTATATTTGAAAGAGAGTTATCTGGAAGAATTATATGCGAAAGACATTTATTTGAAGGACTTGATTTAATTGGGTGTACTTGCTTTTATTAATTGTTGAGTGATATTAATGGTATTCTTGTTGTCTGCTGTGCATATCACTGGTTGTTCCATGTTGTCCTATTGTTATTTGTTTCCTATTATTTTGTATATTATATTGCACATGTTACTAGACTAGTGAGTGTCTTGACTGTACCTCGTCTCTACTCCATTGAGGTTAGTCTTGATACTTACTGGATACCGACTGTGGCGTACTCATACTACACTTCTGCACATTTTTGTGCAGAGCCAGTTATGGAAGATATCGGACTTGAGCAGAGTTAAAGCACGATCATAAGGATTCAAGGTAGAGCTGCTTGGCCGTCGGAGTCCCTTGGAATCTTTTCATTTCATTGTACTGGTAATCTGTAATCAAATAGTATTGTATATTCGGTCCTCATGATCATTCCATGTATTCAGTTAGAGTTCGTGACTCAATACAAGGATGATAAGTCTATGAAGGTGTACTCCTCTTGGCTCTAGGGCAATCTCTAACTATGTGACGAGTGTCACCACACTCAAAAAAACCTCTCGGAGGACGCGCCGGCTGAGACTGACTCGGACCTGGCCTGCTGGACTAGCCAGTAATAGCACCTCGAGTAGAAGACATACTGAATACTGGCGGTGCTTAATAGGGATCCTGAGGTCTAGGAGGAACTGGAACACCGCTGGCTGCTGGAAGAGCTGAGTGAACAAGGCGACTCACAAAAACCCTACCATAGCGTGCTGCTAGTGCACGAGCTCCTGAATAATGACCAGTCTCTCGAGACCTTTTGGTCTCTCTCTCCTCTCTGTCCCGAGCAAGCATGCCCTCCAATCTCCTAGCGATACTCACAACCTGCTGATAAGAAATATCCATCTCCAACTCCCTGGCCATACTAATCCTGATATTGGGGTAGAGTCCCTCAATAAATCGTGAACCCTCTCTCGAACTGTGGAAACCAAGGCCGGTGCATGTCGGGACAACTCACTGAAACGGACTGCATACTCTGACACAGTCATAGCACCCTGGTGCAACTGCTTAAACTCTGCGCGCCAAGCATCCCTGAGGCTCTGGGGAACATACTCACGCAAGAACATCTCTGAAAACTGAGTCCAAGTGAGTGAGGCTGTCTCGTCCGGACTACTCAGCTCATAGGCACGCCACCACGGATATGTTTCTCCCCTCAGCTAGAAAGCGGTGAAAGAAACCCCACTCGTCTCCACAATGCCCATAGTGTGGAGAATACGATGACACCCCTCAAGAAAACCCAGAGCATCATCCAAAGCTAGTCCGCTGAAAGTAGGTGGTACTTCTTGTACATCTCAAGTCTGAGCTGCTCTACCTCAGAAGCTACTGCCCTAACCTCGGGCTGAGCTGGAGCTATCGGCTGTATTGGTACAACCTCTGAAACCTGGTCGACCTGAACCCGCTGCTCTGGAGTACCGGCAACGGGAGTCTATGCTCCTCCCTTGGCCTGAGATGTGGCAGGAGCAAGTGGAATCAATCCAGCCTGAGCTAAGGTGCTGAACATACTCAGAAACTAGGCTAGAGTCACCTGGAGGGCTGGTGCAGCAACATGTATCTCAGGTGTCTGTCCTCCAGCTTGAGCTACTGGGACTCTTTTGTAGCGGCTCGTGCGGGTGCTCTGGCTGCACCACGTGGACGTCCTCGGCCTCTACCCCGGCCCCGGCCCCGGCCTCTCGTGGCTCTAGCAGGGGGCGTGGGTGCCTGGTCATCAGATGCGCTTGTACGTGTCCTCACCATCTGTGAGAGAATAGAATACAGAAGTTTAGAATCTTTGAAGTCAACAATTTAAGCACGACAAGGAATCAAAATAGTGAAATTTTCCTAACAGTTCCATAGCCTCCCGAAGATAAGTACAGACGTCTCTGTACCGATCCGCGAGACTCTAATAAACCGGTTTGTGACTCATGACACCTACAAACCTAGAGCATTGATACCAACTTGTCACGACCCAATTTCCCCTCTGTGTGACATTGTGACGGCACCTAGTCTCTACAACTAGGCATGCCTAACACTTTGTAGAATAATGAAATAAAAATATAAATTTAACCAACTATTCAACAATACACAACAATCCCCAAAACCCGGAACATCGTGAATCACAAACTACAGATAAGGACAAAATAGCGATTTAACTAAGCATGGCGCACAGAATGTCAATTAGGTAGTTAAAACACGCAAGCATGCTTTTCTAGTCTAAACTAAACAATTACACATTATTAGTGCAATTCAATAAGAGAAACCATTTATGATTTAAAAAGGATAAACGGGATTTTTGCAATAATAGCACGTGTACGTACTCGTCAGCTCACGTACACGGTGCACACACACCAAATAATATCGAAATATCCTAAGGGGAAAGTCCCCAACACAAGGTTAGGCAAGCCACTTACGTCAAACCAAGCTCAATCAATTGGTCACAATGCCTTTCCCATGAATATCCGGCTCTGAATGGCCCAAATCTAGCCAAAAGCAATTACATATCATAATACAACCATAATAGAATCATCTAATTAATGAAATCAACAGTTTAACAAAAATTCCGAAATTAACTCAAAAATCGTGTGTGGGGCCCATATTTCGGAATCGGGTAAAAGCTGCAAAATACGAACACCCATTCACTCACTAGTTTACTCGTATCAAAATTGCTCAAATCCGATACCAAAATCTCGATCAAAACCCCAAAATTCGGCCTAAGAACTTTTCTCAATTTTTCACCCCAAATCCGAAATTTAACGATGAATTCAAGCATAGATTAGTGGAATATAACCATAAAGGAGTTAAGAATCGTTACCCAATCGATATCTCTGAAAATCCCTCAATCCCTCGTCCAAAATCCGAGCTCCCAACTTAAGTTTTTGATAAAAATGGCATAACCTCCGTTTTTAGAACTTTAATACTACCCAGACGCGTCCTTCTTCGCGAACGCGGCCACACCCTCGCGTTCGTGAACTACAATTTACTTCGGCCCAAAAATCCTCCATCGCGAATGCGATGCACATGTCGGAAACGCGAAGACCACTCAGCTTGATCCTTCGCAAACTCGAGATCTCCATCGCGAATGCGAAGCACTAAATCTTGCCTGCCTCCAGTTCTTCTTTGCGAACGCGAGGACCATGTCGCGAACGCGTAGCTTCGAGGTTCCACACCTTCGCGAATGAGAGAGCGACATCGCGGACACGAAGAGTAATTTAGATGCCCTTCCCAGATACCTTACGCGAATGTGAGGACTCCCTCGCGAACGCGATGAAGAAAATGCCTGCAACAGAACACCAGAAATCTGCTATCTTCCAAAGTCCAAAAGTGATCCGTTAAGCATATGAAACTCACCCGAGGCCCCCGGGACCTCAACCAAACATACCAACAAGTCCTAAAACACCATAAGAACTTAGGCGAGCTCTCAAATCACATAAAAAAATGCTAAAATCACGAATCACCTTCCAATTCAAACTTAAAGCACTTGAAACTTCAAAATTCTACAACCGATGCCGAAACCTATCAAACCACGTCCGATTGACCCCCAAAGTTTACACGCAAGTCATATTCAATATTACGGACCTATTTCAACTTCCGAAATCAGATTTCGACCCCGATATCAAAAATTTTACTACCGGCCCAAAACTCCAAAAAATTGACTTTCGCCATTTCAAGGCTAAATGAGCTATGGTCCTCCAAAACACAATCCTGACACGCCCCTAAACCCAAAATCACCTAACGGAGATAACGGAACCGACAGAATTCCATTCCAGAGTCGTCTTCACACAGTTTCGACTATGGTCCAAATCCTAAGGCTTAAGCTCTCATTTAGGGACTAAGTGTCCCAAACACTCCCAAACTCAAAACCAATCATCCCGGAAAGTCACAATAGCAGAAATAGATATGGGGAAAGCAGTTAATAGGGGATCAGGGCTATTACTCTCAAAACGAACGGCCATGTCGTTACAGTATTGAAACGCATGCGGTGAGATAAGGGTGGCTTGATACGCGTGGCTAGTAGGGGAAACTACTAGAAGTCATATGGTGTGATAAGAATGGCTAAAACGCGGGATGCTATTTTGGGAAAAATGTTTTCTTTCAAATAAATTGTGAAGGCAACCGGTGTGAGATAAGGGAATGAGATATTGTGAATTTGTTTATGATTTGGGACTACGAGGCGGTACCTCGGGAGTGCCCTTGTTGATATTTATTTATGGCCGCAGTTGCCTTTGATTATTGTTGTGATTTTCTTAAAGTTGAAAAGAATTCTGTTTTGTTTCCCCGAGGTATTTATTTGCCATTATTTGGTGTAATTAAATGTGACATACTAGTTGATTCATTTCCATTGTCATTTTATCTTATAATATTGTTTAAACATTTTACCATGCCATTATTTATTCTCCAGTAGGGCATGACCTGACCTCGTCAGTACTATACCGAGGTTAGGCTTGGCACTTACTAGTTACCGTTATGGTATACTCATACTACGCTTCTGCACATCATTTTGTGCAGATCCAGGTACATCTTATAAGACTAGGCATCAGTAAACTAGCTGTACGAGGAGACTTCAAGGTATATCTGCCAGCGTCCGCAGACTCCGAAGTCCCCTTCTATCTTACTATGTTGTCTTCCTTATTTGATTTAGACTTTGATGTATAGATACATAGAGAATAAATTCTTAGAAGCTTGTGACTTATTTCTACCGGGTTTTGGGAGTTGAAACTGTTTGAATTGTAGTTTATTTATTTCAGATATTTAATATTATTCTGTATTGATAGGCTTACCTAGTCTTAGAGACTAGGTGCCATCACGACATCCTACGGAGGGAATTTTGGGTCGTGACATGTTGTTACCCCGGACTTCAGTAGACTAGCACAGTTTCTGAATATGTTTGGTACATTAACGCAGGCGGGATTGGTCTCTGTTGCACCAAATATTGCACAGGTTGGGGGAGTAACTCAGAATCCTACCACTCGTGCTCCAGAACAGTATGTTCACATTGGTTAGGTTTCGGGTATAGTACCGGTATATCACGTTATTTTGGTTCAGTCTGAGGTCAGGCCAGAGGCATCAGAAGAAGAACAAAAGAGACTTGAGAGGTTTAAGAGGTATAGTCCACCTACTTTCAGTGGCACAGCTTTAGAGGATGCCCAAGGATTTCTAGAAAAGTGTCACTATATTCTCCGCACCATGGGTATTGTGGAGGTGAGCGAAGTTGCTTTTACTATATTTCAGCTGTCAGGCACAACGTATTAGTGGTGGAAAGTTTATAAAGAAGGTAGACCAGCTGATGCAACACCACCAACTTGGGCTCAATTTTCGAAAATGTTTCTGAAAGAGTTTGTTCCCTAGACTCTTCGAGATGCGTGGCGCGCAGAGTTTTAATGGTTGCGTCAGGGCACTATGACAATGTCATAATATGATATCAGGTTTAGTGAGTTAGCCCATCATGCACCTATCTTGGTTCCTACAGTTAGAGAGCGAATCCGTAGATTCATTGAGGGGCTCGATTATGATCTTAAAATATGCATGGCTTGAGAGTTGCAAACTGATACTCCATTTCAACAAGTTGTGGAGATTGCGTGGAGGATTGACGGTGTTCTAGGTGAGGAAAGGGAGTCTAAGGAGGCCAAAAGGTCTCGAAGCTTTGGAGGGTTCAGTGGATTTTACTCTTCATGTAGCACCCTAGAAAAATTTGAAGTACTTAAGCGCTATTAAGAAAGTTGATGTACGCTAATTATATTATTTTATGTGTAGACGGGGACTATTAATATGATGGACATCAATTGGATATGATAATAAGTGTACGAGGCATATTATAAGTGGTGTGGGGTCTAAGGTGAGCCCTAAGTCTAAATCAAGTTGGAAATTTCATGATAGACTAAAGTGTCAAATGGGTACGTACAAGACTAAACTTTGAACGAGCATATATATATATATACAAGGATTTATATAATGGATGAACTCTCAATTAAAGCTCTTCGAGTCTAGTTTCTAACTCTTCAAACCGTTCGTCATTTGGACACTTATACAAGAAGTTATGACCAAATTACTAAAGGCTGGTAGAATACAATTCTGCGGCCAATTCTGCGACCGCGGAATCATTCTGCGGGCCGCAGAAGTGGTTATGCGACCGCAAAATGATCGCAGACCTGTCCAGTAAAGCCCATTTCTGGGCATCAATTTTGTGGTGCATTGTGCGACATGCTTACCAATTGTGAGGTCCATTATACGACTGCAGACCTGAGTTCAGAGGGTTAATTTTTCTATTTTCATAACCCGACCCCATTTTGATAAATAGCCTTTGGGGCTTATTTTGGGGTGTTTTTCTGAGGGTTTTAGAGAGAGATAAGAGCATTTTAGAGAGAGAAGGAGGGAATCTAACATTCTAATCACCCAATCTTGCACCAATCTTTAAGAATCAAGGAAGCTAATCATAAGATCTTCATCTAAGAGGTAGGATTCAAACCCCTAGTCTTCAATTTTGAGTTTGGGGTAAAAGGTGGGTGATTGAGTGTATGATTCTTGGGTGTAAGAGTATTATGCATATATGCTTGTACCAATAAGGTTTGTGGGAAGATTTTTGAGCTTAAATAAGTAAGGATTGGGTTGTGGAGTGAAGAAAATCTTGTAGAAGAACCTTGTAAACAAATTCGAACACCTAGTGTTTGATAAAATGCTCAAATGAGCTGAAACCATGAATATCTTCCTAATTATGGTTCACTTTTTTTATTTTTCTAAATAGATTAAAGGTTCTAGGATTTCAGGAACCTCGTAGTAATGTAAGAAAGGCTCAAGATAGATTGGAGCCGTCCGGAGGTCAATTCACGTGAGAAAGCTATTTTGGAATATCGGCCTAACTTCAAAAAGGTAAGTATCTTTCCTAACCTTGAGTGGAGGAATTACCCCTTAGGCATTGAGTATTATGTGAAATTATGTTATTGAAAACCATGTACGTGAGGTGACGAGTACATACTTGGTTTAGATGTGCAAATTATATCGGTTAAAATTCGTAGACGCCCTTATGTATTAAATTGGAAAATCCTTGGAACTTAGTAAATCCTTGATTTGTCATGCCTCATTCCTTATTTGTCGAGTTTGTATTTTATATGATTGCCACTTGGATTTTTATGTGAATTTCGTGTGTTTGTTAATTTGATATTTCTTGGAAATAATCACATTATGGATTTTTCATATGCAAATAATTAATTAAATAAGTTTAAATTGAGGCGTTTATATATATATTTATCTAAAATTTGAATTAAAGAAGGCATTGTCCTATGATGAGTTATTTTCCCATCCTTGGGGTTGTTTTTGAGATTTTATATAAATTGTGTTGAGCCGTGGACTATCTGTTGTGAAATTAATTGACTTTATTATTCCTTTGTAATGGTTGTGGCATACGAAAAATTTGTAATATGAGTTGATGATGTTGTGCTGTTGTGATAATAGTTTGTGTGAATTATTGTGTGATTTGGATAACTGTTAAGGAGCGTATATGGGTGGCATTCCATTGTTGACATTATGTGGGCATAAGGGTGGCATTTCATTGTTGTTATGTGTGTTGGGATATTATCTAGGCAGAGTGATAAGGTAGGCTATTAAACGGAGCGATAAGGGAGGCTATTATAGGAGCGATAAGGGAGGCTTTAGGAGCGATAAGGGTGGCTATTGATATTGTCAGGGCAGAGGGATAATGGAGGCTATTATATGAGTGATAAGGGTGTCTATAAGAGAGATAAATGTGGCTATTGTCAGGGATGATATGTGATGATGTGGGGTTATTATGTTGATGATTTTTATATGATGATGTGGGATTATGGTGTTGATGATTTTTGTGTAATGTTGTGATTCTCCTTGTGTTTATTATTATAACTTGTGCAACTTGTCTTGTTGTTTCGTTAAACTTGATAATAGTCTGATCCATGCTGAAATTGTGAGCCTGTGGCTATTGCCGGGAGGATTATGTTATTAGCACGTGAATTGTCCATGCAGATATGATATGAAATGTGGGCACGAGGTGCCGCAAAAATATGATGATTATGATATTGGCACGTGAATTATCCGTGCAATTGTGATATGAGATGTGGGCACGAGGTTCGTGAGTAAATAATAATTGTATTATTGGCACGTGAGTTGTCCGTGCAGTTATGATAAAAATATGTGCACGAGGTGCCGTGGAAATGTGAAAGTGGGCTGAGACCCGTGTTTTACGATTATAAAATGAGGTGTTACAGAGTGACATTTATTTGAAAGAAGTATATTCGAAAAATATTTATCTGAAAGAAATATATTCGAAAGGTATTTATTCAAAAGAATTATATGTGAAAGATTTATATTTGAAGGACATGTTTAATTGGTTGTACTTGTGTTCCTTATTCGTTTGAGTTATAATTATGGTGTTCTTGTTTCCTTGCTGTTTATATCCCTGGTTGATTTTGTTGCTATTATTTCTAGTTATTTTTCAATACCATTGTATATTGCTATATTGCACAAATTATTTGAATAGTGAGTGTCTAGACTGTACCTCGTCACTACTCCACCGAGATTAATCTTGATACTTACTGGGTACCGACCGTGGTGTACTCATACTATACTTATGTACATTTTTATGATGAGCCAGATATTGGATATATCAGACTCAGGCAGAGTTAGTGGGTTGATCGCAAGGATTCAAGGTAGAGTTGTTTGGTCATCGCAATCCCTTGGAGTCTTTTCATTTTATTGTACTGTTAGTTATTACTCGAACAGTATTGTATATTCGATCCTTGAGATCATTTCATATATCCAGTTAGAGTTCGTGACTCAGTATTACCAGTCTTGAGAGTTTGTTTGAATATTCCCTCTGTTGGTTTTGACACTTGTATTAAATTATATGTTTAAAAAAATATGGCTTGAATTGTTGTTATAGTCGGCTTACCTAGTCTTAGAGAATAAGTGGCTTCACGATGCCTGTGGTGGGATTTTGGGTCGTTACACTTCAGCTATGACCCATTATGGCGGAGGCTCGAGCAGTCGGCCAGCTCAGCCCGCACATTAGATCACTCGGAGTGCTCCAGTAAATTCTTATAGTGCACCACCGACACGAGATTCTTACAGTGGTTATTCCAGTTATCCGGTACAGACTCAGTACGATCAGCCGCAACCTCAGAGGGGTTGTTATGAGTGTGGTGATACTAGGCACATCATGAGAGATTGTCCCAGACTTGGGAGGGGTAGATTCTATCAGAACACTCGGGCTATGGGCCCCAATGTAGTTACTACCCCACGTGCACAGCCAGTTAGGGGTGGAGGACAGGCGGGTAGAGGGTACCCTAGAGGGGGAGGCTCAGCCCGTTGATATATTTGCTATGGTGTGGCTAAGGCCACTACAACCAGGTGGTGTCGTTATATGTATGATCCTGATTTGTTATAAAAGAATGTTTTTCCTTAATTTGATTCAGTTCTGGATATTAAGGTGAGTCCTACTATTATGCTCCGCTTATGGGTGAGTTTTGTAATTTTTTAACCCACTTATATGTTTATCCCTGTTGGGAGATTTGATGATGTTAACTCGTGTCTATCATTTTTATTTTTGTACACGATCGAGGGCTATAAGTCCAAAAGTGACTTTCTATTACTCACTATAGTGGATTTTGATGTGATTTTGGAATAATTAGTCTCAATTTTTGAATTATATACCCTATTGGTATGGGGGTTCATTATGTGTTGTGAAAATTATTTACGAAATGTATTGAAAAGAATAAAGAAAGAAAATTGAAAATTTCAGTTGGCACAACGTGCAAAAATACTTGTGATTCAGAGTTGAGGCCGAGATCCTCGCATTTTTATATAATGTGAAATATTTAAACTGGGCTACAAGCCATTGTGGAAGTTATATAAGGACGAGGTCCTTGTGGTGAAAATTTTATGAGTTTAAATTCTCCTTTGTGAAATTAAATTTGTACTATAACACTAATAGGGAGTCATGCTTGATAGGCTTATCTAATAATTCTTTTATGTGTTTCTGTGCCATTATTGTGCTATAATTATTGAGTTTTAGCCTACGAGCTGAGTTCCCAAGTGGCGTTAAATGTGACTCGTTAACCCGAGTAAATAATTATGAGGTCTTCATGCCTCGCGTGTTGCCGTCATTGTTGTGAAAATTAGATATGAGATTTTGGTTAAGATGAGATTAATTGAGGATACTGAAATTAATTATAAACAGTTATTATGACCAAAGGTGTGGTTATGGACATACGTATGATGTGTGTGTAGGCACAAATTACTACAGCCGGTTGAGACTAATATTGTGTGTTGATGTAAGGAATTTGAAATTTATTTGGAGTGTAAGGAATTGGCTTAAAGACTTATAAGTGTGAATAAAAGAAATAATCTCCACAGAGATGATG
Organism: Nicotiana tomentosiformis; assembly: GCF_000390325.3. Lineage (NCBI taxonomy): Eukaryota > Viridiplantae > Streptophyta > Magnoliopsida > Solanales > Solanaceae > Nicotiana > Nicotiana tomentosiformis. Next base: position 14,474,589 of record NC_090813.1, on the reverse strand, counting down.
TTGTCGGACCCCTGTTAAAATTATGGTGACGTAGAATCACCCGTGAGTATGTGTGAAATAATGCACTCGGTATTTTAACACCCGTGAGTATGTCGTTTTAATAATTTATGCCCCGCTCAGCGACTAAAGGTCACAAGCAACTTCGTAATATGTATTATGACCTGCGGGTGTGGTCGAGTTCGATTTTCAGAAGATTTGGAATTAAATTGAAATAGATGATGGAAATAGATTCGTATGATGATTTCGGAATTAGGCGTATGTTCGGATTTGGATTTGGAAGTCCGTAGGTCAATTCGACGCATTTTGGCGAAAGTTGGAAAATAGAAGATTTTTGGAAAGTTCGACCGAAGGTTGAATTTTTAATAACGAGGCCGGATTTTGATTCAGGAAATTTGAATAGATCCATTATATCACTTACGACTTGTGTGCAAACTTTGAAGTCATTCCGGATTGATTTGATATGTTTCAACGCAAAATATAGAAGTTGGAAGCTTTGAAAACTCATAATTCGATTCGATGCACGATTCGTAATTTCGGCGTTGTTTGACGTGGTTTGAAGCCTCGACTAAGTTCGTATTGTATTTTGGAACATGTTGGTATATTTGGTTAAGGTCCAAGTGTCACACCTCTTTTTTCCCGAATGGGGGATAGGGATAAGGGAGTTTTTCCACTTAAGGTTGCAATAATCGAAATAGGATTATTTATTTAATTTAGAGTCGCCACTTGGGATAATTTATGGTGTCCCGAGTCACCGTTTTATTTTTAAATCCCAAATCGAGGAAATTTTACTCTGTTCTAAAGTCTGCGAAACCAGAAGATCGGGTAAGGAATTCTGTTAATCCGGGAGAAGGTGTTAGGCATTCTCGGATTCTGTGGTTTTAGCACGGTCGCTTTTAATCATACATGGCTTAATTAATTTGTTTAACTATTCATTTTAAAACCTATGTACTTTTAGCTTTTACCGCTTTTAATTATGGCATTTTATGGATTTAATCTTTTAAACGGATTACATGTGTGTAAATCCGCCTTATTTGGGGTGCTAAAAATAATGTCATGCGTACGTGTACATAATTAATAACACTTTATTAATTCAAGATTGTTTGGCCAAAGTTGAGCAAACGCATACCTCGATTTAATTTTGGATATCGGGATCACGTCAGGCGGACATGTACGCAATCACGATAGTAGCTTAAAAGTCCGCGCCTAAATCATTTCTACGAGTGTTTAATTAAGGTATTTTATTTACTAAGATTGTTTGACCATGGTCACACGAACATGTACCTTGGTTTGTTTTTTGGCATCACAACTATGTCACGCGTGCGTGTACATCATTGTAATAATTAAGTTGATTACAAATACCTTAAGTTATGCTTATGTCTCTAAACTAAATACTCTATGTCATATGTGTAACGACCCAACCGGTCATTTTGACTGTTAGAATCCCGTTCCCCTAAATAAAACTCCCCGAATATGTTTTTAATAATTTATGACTTGCGGGGATGGTTGGTTCGAGATTTGGAAGTGTGTGAGTTGAAATCGGATCATTTGGTTCCTTAAGTTAGCATTAAATGGACAAGTTTGACTTCGGTCAACATTATGAGAAAACGACCTTCGAATCGAGATTTGATGATTCCAATAGGTTCGTATGATAATTTCGGACTTGGGCGTATGTTCGAATCTGGTTTTGGATAAACCGAGAGTGTTTTGACGCTTAATAGTAAAAATCAACTATTTGAAGGTTTAAAATCTTTAAATTTGGTTTGGAGTAGGACTTTGAGTAATTGAAGTCCGTTTGGAATTCCGAGTTTGGGAATAGTTTTGTATAGTGATTTAAGACTTGCACGCAAATTTTCGTGTCATTCCGAGTAGTTTAAGTATATTTCGGCGCATTGGAAGTAAATTGAAGAACTTGAAATTCTTAAGTTTGAAGCAATTTGGTTTGGGAGATGATTCTTAGATTTGATGTTGTTTTACGCGTTCCGAGAGTTCGAGCGAGTCCTTTTTATGATTTCAAACCTGTTGGTATGTTCAGGCGGGGCCCCGGGGGTCCCGAGTGTTAACCGGATGAGGCTCGGACCGATTTTGGGAAATTGAGCAAGGACTGAAGCTCCCAGCTACTGTCATAATCGCACCTGCGCTTGGACAGCCGTAGGTGCGAGCCACCAATCGCAGGTGCGAAAGAGAGGAGCCTGCCCAGCCATCGCAGATGCAGAGTAATTTGGCACACCTGCGAACGCGCAGGTGCGAAGGTGATGTGCGCAGAAGCTGAGGGATGCGCAGGTACGAAGGAATGGGCGCACCTGCACTTGCGCAGAAGCGAGATCTTCTTCTGCAGGTGCGGAACCAGGAAAAGAGGGAAAATGCGCACCTGCGAGGAATTTCCGCAGGTGCGAAAGCCGCAGGTGCGGTACTCCTTCCGCAGGTGCGAAAAACCTGTATGGGCAGAACCTTAAAACGGACGAAAACTCAATCCATTTCTTTCTATTTTTCATCCATTGTTGGGCGATTTCAGAGCTTTTGAGAAGGGGGTTTCAACTAGCAATTGAAAGGTAAGTTAATTCCATACCCCTTGAGTTAAATACATAGATTATAGGTAGATTATAACTAGTAAATCATAGAAATCAAAGATTTAGATGAAAAACCTAGATTTTTATAAAAATGAGATTTTAACCACGAAAATAGTTATGGAATTAGGTAGAAATTATATATTTAAGTTCTTGAGATTATGGGTAACGTTTTCATCCGAATATTTCCAGAATTCGAGCACGTGGGCTCGAGGTAAATTTTAGAAATTTTACCATTTTGGATAAGGTAATTTATTTAATGGATAAATTTTGAATCATTTAGCATATATTAATTATTGTGTATAATATTTGGATAGTTTCGGATCTTTTGGCATCGAATCAAGAATTCAACGCGACGTGGTAATCAGAAAGTGGACTTTGAGACGAGGTAAGTCTCTTGTCTAATCTTGTGAGGGAAAAATTACCCCATAGGGATTAAATTGAATAATTGTTGCTAATTGCGGGGGCTACGTACACACGAGGTGATGCAAGTCCGTGCGTAGCGACTATTAATGCTAAAGTCCAGGTAGTTTAGGACTCAAAGCATGAATTACTCGTGTAAATTGTATTTTTTGTTTAATTAATATTAATTGATATATATGTATATATTATGAATTATTGGATAAATATATTAAAGGATGGAAATCTCATATGTTTGATTTTCTGTTTAAATTAATTAATTGTTAAAAGAAATTGATCTTCCTCCTGAATTTATCTTATAATAAATATACTCTCCTTCCGGAGGTACATAAGAAAATGTCCTCTTTTCTTATGAAGCGGTCCAAACGCCTCGGCAGGATAGATGCATCTATGGATCGCGCTGTACGTCCCTCGGCAGTGTACAAGACACTCTGGATTAGGCCGTACGTCCTCGGCAGAAATCGTGCTTAATAATAATAATAATCACACGATACCTTAATAGTTTATTGCAGCTTGTAAAGCTAATTGATAAATTAAAAATCTTTGGAATTTATTGAATTATTATTTCTGCTTGTTAATAATTATTATTATTCCTGTAAATGAGACTAATTGATAAATTTGGAAATTTATTGGAATTGATGAGATTTATTTAATATATTGAGAATTACTGCATTTAAAGGAATTTAATTATTTCTACTGGTCAATAAGCTTACTGTTAACTCTGTGAATCACATTGATATAATTTTTTTTATTTCATGATTATTTAATATTATTGACCCATAGTGAGTGTCAAGGTCGGCCATCTCGTCTCTACCTCTTCGAGATTAGGCTTGATACTTACTGGGTACACGTTATTTTTGTACTCATGCTGCACTTGCTGCACATTTTATTGTGCAGGTACATATATGTATAGCGGCCTTGTGGGCGCAGAGGTGTGGTTAATAATTGTGGGGACATAGGTGAGCTGCATTCTATATTACGATCCGCAACTAACAGAGTCTTATTCAGAGCTATTATATTTTCCTGTCTAATTTGTATTCTGGACATATGCTGTATTTTATTTTTAATTCCCTAGTAAATGCTCATGCACTTGTGACACCGGGTTTTGGGAATGGTTGTTAATTGTTTAGAAATTTAGTTGATAAAAACATTTATCATTTACTTTATGAGTTTTATCTTTACAATTTCATTAAAGAAAATTTTTATTTCAAAAATACTAAAATGGGTAATTAAGTTAATTGATTATGGTTGACTTGCCTGACAGTGGTGCCCGGCGCCATCACGGCCTTTATGGATTTTGGGTTGTGACAACATGGTATCAGAGCACTAGGTTCACTTAGGTCTCACGAGTCATGAGCGAGTCCAGTAGAGTCTTGCGGATCGGTACGGAGACGTCTGTGCTTATCTTCGAGAGGCTACAGGGCTGTTAGGAATACTTCCCTTCTTGATTCCTCATCGTGCGATTCGATTGCTTTGAGGCATATGACTACATTTCCTTCATATTCAATCTTATGCGACGTGAAACGCTTGTTATACATTGAGGATTGAGAAAAATTTTAATGGTACTACAGATGTAGTGCAGGATGCTTCTCCCTGTGTAATTAATTGGCTATTGTCGTCGCCTTGCTGAAGGACGCTCTGTCGTTTCAAGTTAAGTATCAATACTACCTAAGATTTTGAAATTTGGCATTGATTGTTACGACGATTCATGCATTGTTATCGCATAGTGTTTATGTAATGGTAGAATGCATGTCTATGTGTCAGGGCAGTAAACGACTTAAAATAAGGTTTTTCTCAGTACATGATTCAGAGGTTCCATGTTTTAATTCCAGTGGAGAAACGTCAATCGGTTATGAATGTTCAGGTTTAGGGTTGATGGAGTAACGAAGCTTGATATTTTCGAGTGTGGTAGAGTTCTCAATTTTGATGTGGTGTCATCGCCTTGTAAAATACGTTAAGGCTCACCAGTGTTATGGATTTTTTCAACTCGCCTTCATGACGGGGTGTTAGGAATTTGTATAGGGGAAGCAATCGTTAGAGATATCGGTGTGCAGTGATTCAGGATCGAAGCAGCGTTCCTAGTATTGATGTCTCGAGAAGGATGATTGTCAGAAAGGCTTAAAGCTGGTAACGAGCTATTAGTTCAAGTGCTACAAAGACGGATTTTTAGTAAGGCAACAACTGGGCAGCGAAGGATGAGAAAGGACATGTGGAAGGTGTCTTGTGGTGGTTAAGTTCCTAGAAGTCCAAGTGTAAGAAAACATAAGTCGAGTAGTTGCTTAAAGGAGAGGGTTTGACCAAATTGGGAGAGTGGCAAAGTAGCATATGGGTTACGTGGTAGGATAACTACACGGCACGAGGAAAGTTTGAAGTGATTTGGGATTCATGGTGGACAGTGACTAGGTCTACGGACTTAAGTTGTAATATTAGCTGCTATATTGAGGAAGAGTGGATACAACAGGAGGGAGTTGCTTGATATGAAGAAGGATACAACATGACTTTGGATTGGAATGTATTGTCACACCTCTAGTTGACGTCCATGAGGAGTGAACGGACTGGTGCAGCTGGTGAATGAGCTCGGACTCAAGATGATCTACTAATTTCGTAGTAATTGCACTCAGTGCAGCGACGTTGGAATATGTCAGCATGTAATTTCCACAGGTCTGTTATCTCATGTGAGCAGGTTAGCGGTCGCGTGGTATTGACAAAGCTTCTGCGAAGAATTTTACTGGCTACTCGATAAGAGATTTAATATGTAAATGTGGCTAGTGGTTCGGAGTGTTTATTAAAGATTAATAGAAGTATTTCGAGAAATTTTGCAAGTTGCGTGTGAAGGATCATGTCAACAATGAAGAAAGAATCTCGGTGGATTCCAAAACTTTTGTAATTGTAGCTTCAAGCTAAGTGGGAGAGTCCCACCATCTATGATTGGATTGCGTAGTGTCAACTTGTGCGGTTTCTGGTTATCGGTGTATTGGTGGGTCATTGCAACTAAGGAAAGAAAACGTTAGTGGTAATTTGAGCAAAGTATTTGGGGAATGTATGCCATATTTGGCCTTATTAATTTATATTCAGGTTTTTGGAAGACTCAGAGTTTATGCTTCGTGTAGATGTAATGCACAGGAAAGTGAAATAGTCCGATGTTTCCTTGATAAAGTGTCCATGTGCTAGCAGGGCCTTGGAATTGATCATGTTTGGGAACAAGTCAAAGCAAGTGACTCTCAATAATGGTCCCTAGTAGATTCAAAAATTTAAAGTGTGGTGTCTAAGGATCTCGAGTCTATAGTATGGTTGAGTGTCGAGCTTTTGCAGTAGATTATGAAACGGGGCTTGGAGTACTCTGCGTTATCTTCAGGTTGTGGTGTAGCAATAGAGAAACAGAAGGAAATAACTTCAGATTCATAAAAGAAGTATTAGAATGGGTGTACGAATTGAAGACGTGAAAGTGCGCACAAGGAGGGATATGAGATGATTAGTGGGTTTTGAAACAGCGTGGTCTCGTGAAATAAGGTCACTCGGGATGAGTACGGATTTGAGTTCATGATGTAATGAATGGAGCTATTATTATTTCTAAGGCAAGTTGAGAATAAATTGAGAAAAAACGGGTCGGCTAACAATGGTTGAATCGACATGATGGTGGCAGTGATCAGTTCCTTCAGCGCATTGAATTATGCATGTGATTTCTGGCGGTACTTGCGAAACTTGATGGCCGCCGTAATTAATTTTATTTGTAGAAATTCAAGTATTATGACATGTTATGTGTAGAGGGATCCCGGAAGAGTTATGGTGGTTTAGACCACTACTTGAGGCCGGTATTTTCTGCGGATATGGGAATTCAGTCAGTTGTTGCAATGGTTCTCTTGAAATAAGTTAAGCAGAAGGTTTCTATATGATGAAGTGTTTACCCAATTAGTGGTTTGGGAGTTATGATGGAATTCTTGTACTCCGGCGCATTTGCGTGATTAAGTGCACTAAGTAGCATGGAATTCGAAAGTTGAGTATTCAAGATTTTGGTTCGGTGTTGACAAGGATGTCATGAGATCGGATGAGAAGGAAAGGGATTTAGATGTTTAAAGTAATATGGTATTGTTTTTGGCATCATCTAAGGTCGATGTCAGGTGTAAGAGACCTTGTGTATTGATTTGTAGATTCTTGATATGCTTTACAGCATTAGTTTAACCGGTAGCATGGATGTGCAGACTTGTTACCTGGTGCGGAAGGTCGTGGGAGCGTGTCTCACGGAAAGATTATGTAAGAGTAAAATGTATTCACTTGATTGAGTGAAGATTGAAACCAAGTATGAAGATTGTGGTAATATCGTTGATTCGAGAATTTATGCTTGGAGGGCGCTCGGTTCATTTGGTTGTGGACTGTGGAAGTTTGTTCCGATTATGATGTCTATTCTTGTGTGTTATGGGGGAAAAGGGTTATTATGGATCCTTGAAAGGTTATTAGCCTAGTACGGTGAGATCAGAATCGGCTTGAGGTCTGTGGATGGATTTAAATATGAATACGAGCTCTATATCAGGCTGGATGTGTTCATTTCAGCATAAAAGCTCCCTATGGAGGAGTATTCGGACGTTGGATGTCGTTTCGTCGTCGGTTATTTCATGTAATACTATATTGTGCAGTATGAGTTATGAAACAGCTTGATAAAATTCTTATGTGTTGAGGTTCTGCATAGTGATGGTGTTGTGTAAGCAGGATGGCTCTCGAGATTCAGATCATATATCGCACCTTAGTTGTGCTTGAGTTTTGTAGCGTATGGCGTTGTCGGTCCTTCCAGGGATGATATTATGCACTGAGTGTGCTTGTGTCCGATATTCAGATATTTTGTAGTAATGAGCATTCTAGCTCGGCAAGTATTTTCTTATAGATTCTTTTTGTGTGGATCGGTTGGCACGCCACCATGGGTATATTGTTTGGATCGGGTTGCACGCCGCAACGGTATCATGTGTGGATCGGGTTGCACGCCGCAACGGTATCGTGTGTGGATCGGGTTGCACACCACAACAATGTGATGTCGAGTACAGTCACCTATATTCTATTTTGTGTGTTTTGTGTAAGGTTCATGACACCTTTTCAGTTGTCTACTTAGTCATGTGGGTTGAGTAATCCTTTCCAGAGTTCGTTTTCCTTATGTATCGCAATCGAGTCCGTAGCTTATTAGCTCATTGTGGCGTCATATGAGACTTTTTATCATATCTGAGGTGGCTTATTGCCTGAGCAGCTTATAATAAGTGAGACGAGGTTATTGGATCTGGGATCAGTACGATCGGATTATATGAAGTATAATAAAGACCAAATACCATTATTTGGTCCATAATGAGGCAATGGTTCTTGTCAAAAGGAGAATCTCAATAATTTGTTGACTCAGCAGTTGGTTATGAATTTCTACACATTTCTTCCATCGTGAAAGCAGTTCAAGAGTTGGAACAGGAATTATAGGTACCATAAGGTGTGTTGTGAATATCAGATTCGTGGAATTTCGGCTATTGTTATCGGAGGATGATATTATGATCATGTGAATGGTGCGGTGCATGGTCTAAATTCAACCAATGTATGCACCCCTGTATTGGTGCATCGTGTAGTGATTGATACGGTGTTCGTAGGTTGGAAACATGCATGGTGGAGAATTCTGGATGTTAGAATTGGGCTCTAAGGCTTAATCACCTAAATAAAAGGGAGAATCTTCAGATTGGCTCAAGCTAATGTGCTCAATTGGGTGTGGTAGCACGGGTAGGTGCTCGAAATGTTAAACTGTGATTTTGGACAACTCCGGAACAGTCCTTAGCACGTTCGAGGACGAACGTATATTTAAGTGGGAGAGAATGTAATGACCCAACCGGTCGTTTTGACTGTTAGAACCCCGTTCTCCTAAATAAAACTCCCCGAATGTGTTTTTAATGATTTATGACTTGCAGGGATGGTTGGTTCGGGATTTGGAAGTGTGTGAGTTGAAATCGGAACATTTGGTTCCTTAAGTTAGCTTTAAATGGACAAGTTTGACTTCGGTCAACATTTTGAGAAAACGATCTCCGGATTTGACGGTTCCAATAGGTTCGTATGATGATTTCGGACTTGGGCGTATATTCGAATCGGGTTTGGGATAACCCGGGGACGTTTTGACGCTTAATAGTAAAAATCAACTATTTGAAGGTCTAAAATTCTTTAAATTTGGTTTGGAGTAGGACTTTGAGTAATTGAAGTCTGTTTGGAATTACGAGTCTGGGAATAGTTCCGTATACTGATTTAAGACTTGCATGCAAATTTTCATGTCATTCCGAGTAGTTTAAGTATATTTCGGCGCATTGGAAGTAAATTGAAGAACTTGAAATTCTTAAGTTTGAATCAATTTGGTTTAGGGTATGATTCTTAGATTTGATGTTGTTTTACGCGTTCTGACAGTTCGAGCGAGTCCGTTTTATGATTTCAAACCTGTTGGTATGTTCGGGCGGGGCCCCGGGGGTCCCAAGTGTTAACCGGACGAGGTTCAGACCAATTTTGGGAAATTGAGCAAGGACTAAAGCTCCCAGCTACTGTCATAATCGCACCTGCGCTTGGACGGCCACAGGTGCGAGCCACCAATCGCAGGTGTGAAAGAGAGGAGCCTGCCCAGCCATCGCAGATGCAGAGTAATTTGGCGCACCTACGAATGCGTAGGTGCGAAGGTCTTGTGCGCAGAAGTGGAGGGATGCGCAGGTGCAAAGAATGGGCGCACCTGCGCTTGCGCAGAAGCGAGCTCTTCTTCCGCAGGTGCGGAACCAGGAAAAGAGAGAAAATGTGCACCTGCGAGGAATTTCTGCAGGTACGAAAGCCGCATGTGCGGTACTCCTTCCGCAGGTGTGAAAAACCTGTCTGGGCAGAACCTTAAAACAGACGAAAACTCAGTCCATTTCTTTCTATTTTTCATCCATTGTTGGGTTATTTCAGATCTTTTGAGAAGGGGGTTTCAACTAGCAATTGAAAGGTAAGTTAATTCCACACCCCTTGAGTTAAATACATATATTATAGGTAGATTATAACTAGTAAATCTTTGAAATCAAAGATTTAGATGAAAAACCTAGAATTTTATAAAAATAAGATTTTAACCACGAAAATAGTTATGGAATTAGGTAGAAATTATATATTTAAGTTCTTGAGATTATGGGTAATGTTTTCATCCGAAAATTTCCAGAATCCGAGCACGTGGGCTCGGGGTGAATTTTAGGAATTTTACCATTTTGGATAAGATAATTTATTTAATGGATAAATTTTGAATCATTTAGCATATATTAATTATTTTGTATAATATTTGGATAGTTTCGGATCTTTCGGCGTCGAATCAAGAATTCAACGAGACGTGGTAATGGAAAAGTGGACTTTGAGACGAGATAAGTCTCTTGTCTAATCTTGTGAGGGAAAAATTACCCAATAGGGATTAAATTGAATAATTGTTGCTAATTGTGGGGGCTACGTATGCACGAGGTAACGAGAGTCCGTGCGTAGCTACTATTAATGCTAAAGTCCGGGTAGTTTAGGACTCAAAGCATGAATTACTTGTGTAAATTATATTTTTTGTTTAATTAATATTAATTGATATATATGAATATATTGTGAATTGTTGGATAAAGATATTAAACGATGGAAATCTCATATGCTTGATTTTCTGTTTAAATTAATTAATTATTAAAAGAAATTGATCTTCCTCCCAAATTTATCTTATAGTAAATATACTCTCCTTGCGGAGGTACATAAGAAAATGTCCTCCTTTCTTGTGGAGCGGGACGAATGCCTCGACAGGATAGATGCATCTATGGATCGCGCTGCACGTCCCTCGACAGTGTACACGACACTCTGGATCGGGTCGTACGTCCTCGGCAGAAATCGTGCTTAATAATAATAATCACGTGATACCTTAATAGTTTATTGTAGCTTGTGAAGCTAATTGATAAATTAGAAATCTTTGGAATTTATTGAATTATTATTCCTGCTTGTTAAGAATTATTTTTATTCCTATAAATGAAACTAATTGATAAATTTGGAAATTTATTGGAATTGAAGGAATTTAATTAATATATTGAGAATTACTGCATCTGAAGGAATTAAATTATTTCTACTAGTTAATAAAATTACTGTTAACTCTGTGAATCACGTTGATATAAATTTTTTTATTTAATATTATTGACCCATAGTGAGTGTCAAGGTCGGCCATCTCGTCTATACCTCTTAGAGATTAGGCTTGATACTTACTGGGTACACGTTGTTTTCATACTCATACTGCACTTGTTGCACATTTTATTGTGCAGGTACATATATGTATAGCGGCCTTGTGGGTGCAGAGGTGTGGTTAATAATTGTGGGTACATAGGTGAGCTGCATTCTATATTACGATCCGCAACTAACAGAGTCTCCTTCAGAGTTAATATATTTTCCTGTCTAATTTGTATTCTGGACTGATGCTGTATTTTATTTTTAATTCCCTAGTAAATTCTCATGAACTTGTGACACCGGGTTTTGGGAATGGTTGTGAATTGTTTAGAAATTTAGTTGCTAAAAGTATTTATCATTTACTCTATGAGTTTTATCTTTACAATTTCATTAAAGAAATTTTTTATTTCAAAAATACTAAAATGGGTAATTAAGTTAATTGATTATGGTTGGCTTGCCTGACAGTGGTGTCCGGCGCCATCACGACCATTTTGGATTTTGGGTTGTGACAATATGGATAAGAATAAAGGTTCAATATTAGATGATATTTTAGTTTGTTTTAGATAGGGGCAGCCTATGTATTATCTGTCAAGCAAGCCCATATTTAAAGTTTGAGTCCTGATAAGGACTGAGTCCAAATGAACTCTAGCCCAAGACATATATTTGGATCTAGCTAATAAATTCAGTTCAAAAGAATTTGGGCCTGCTTGAGTCTAATTGACTCTGGCCTAATGCATATTTTAAGGTAGCTAAATGGATTCCGTCCAAACGATTTGGGCCTAGTGATCATAGAGTCTGAATGACTCTGGCCCAATACCATGTTATTAAGCAATCAATCAATTAAACACATTTAATTCAAGAAGGTTTGGGCCTAATAATGAGTCCTGATGACTCTGGCCCAATATCCATTTTGTGGAAAAATTAATCAAAAATGATTTGGGCCTGATGATAATGAGTCCAAGCAACTCTGGCCCAGTGCATATTTGTGTGAATGAGTTTGAAATTTATAACAATAATTATCAGATTTTGCCTATATTTGGTTTGTCTTTTAAAACTAAAAAAAGGGTCTGAGGACATGAACCAAAAAAATTAAATTAGGATAATTTATGTAACCACCCGGCCGGTCATTTTGAGAATTAGAGCCTCTATCCCCTAATAACTATTTCCCCACGTTTGTTTCCGCTATTGAGACTTGCCGGAGTGATTGGTTATGGAATTCAGAGAGTTTTGGGACACTTAGTCCCTAGTTGTGATTTTAAGCCTTAGAGTTTGGACTGTAGTCGAAACTATGTGAAGTCTGATCCGGAATGAAATTTTGTCGACTCCGTTAGCTCCGTTGAGTGATTTGGGGTTAGGAGCGCATCTGGAATGTGTTTTGGAGGTCTGTAGTAGATTTAGGCTTGAATTGGCGAAAGTTAGTTTTTTGACGATTTTGGCCGATAGTAAAAATTTTGATATCGAGCTCGGAATGGAATTCCAAAAGTGGCTCTAGGTTCGTAGTGTCATTTGTGACCTGTGTGTAGAATTTGAGGTCATTCGGACTAGATTTGATGTGGTTCGGCATCGTTTGTAGAATTTGGAAACACTTTTAAATTCTTAGGCTTGAATACGTGCTTAATTCATGATTTTGGTGTTGTTCGATGTGGGTTGAAGGCTCGACTAAGTTTGTATGGTGTTTTAGGATTGGTTGGTATATTTGGTTGAGGTCTCGGGGGCCTCGGGTGTGTTTTGGATGCTTAACGGAATGAATTTGGACTTAGAAAAAATCTGGTGCCTTTGCTGGTTCTGGTGTTTCGCACCTGCGAAAGGGAGGCCGCAGGTGCGAGATCTGCATGTGCGGAGGGATTGCGCAGATGTGGAACTGGTGGGGCTGGTGATGGAGTGCAAGTGCGCAAGTTTGACCGTACCTGCGAGCCCGCAGGTGCGAAGCGTGGGCGCAGGTGCGGAGCCTGGCTGCCTTAGTGAAATGCGCAGATGCACCGATTTGGACCGTAGGTGTGAGGAATTGCCCGCAGATGCGGCCCCAACCCGGATAAGTGACATTCGCACCTGCAATAATTTTTTTCGCATGTGCATGACCATAGATGCGGCCCCATGAGCGTAGGTGCGGAAATCGCTGTGTTCAAGAGGCAGCTTCGAGGGTTCATTCCTCATTTTTCACCAATTCGATTTAGAGCTCGGTGGGAGTCAATTTCTTGAGGGATTTTGAAGGATAACTCTTTGGTAACTAATTCTAACTCTATTTTGATCATAACACATTAATCTATTATTGTTTTCCTCGTCTAATTAAGGAATTTGAGGATAGAAATTTGGAAATGGGCGAAAAGGTTCCCCAATTGAAAATCTGAGATTTAAATGGGAATTTGACGCCGGCTTTAGATGATTTTTGTTCAAGTGAACTCGTGAGTGAATGGGTGTTCAAAATTTGTAATTTTTACCCGATTCCGAAACGTGGGCCCGGGGAGACTTTTTGGGCATTTTCCTAATTTCACGCTTTAGCTTCGAATTAATTAGCTAAATTAGTTACTTGTAGTTATATTTACATTATAAAATTAATTTGAATAGATTCGGGCCATTTGGAGCCGGATACTCATGGCAAGAACATGATATCGAGTTGATTTGAGCGGTCCGAGGTAAGTGGCTTGCCTAATCTTGTGTTGGGGACTTTCCTTTAGGATGTTTGATATTGATTGATGTGTGGGCGCCGTGTACGTGAGGTGACGAGTACGTACACAGGCTATTATTGCAAAAATCCCATTTTTCCTTTCTAAATCATAAACTATTTTTCCTTATTAAATTGCACTAATACGTTTAATTGTTAAACTTAGGCTAGAGAAGCATGCTTACGTGTTTTAACTGCCTATTTGACATTCTGTGCGGTATGCTTAGTTAAATCCCTACTTTCCTTATGTGTTCAGTATAAACTGTATAACTCGATGTCATACCTATCATTTCATCTTGCGTTGCATATTTAAATTGGAACTACGGACGTATTCCGCGAGATTCCCCTATCTTGCATATTTATTTTGGGACTACGGACGTTTTCCGGGAGATCCCCTAGCACTGCATATTTACCTTGGGACTACGGACGTATTTCAGGAGATCTCTCTGTACTGCATATTCATTTGGAACTACGGGACGGTATCCCGAGAGATTTTCCACTGTGTTTATCTTGTTCTGAGCCGAGGGCTCCATTAACTGTTAAATTTTCGAGAATTTTCTTTAACTGTGTTACCGTAAATTTTACATATATCTTTTACTATTTAATTTATTATATTTACTCCAGTAGGGCCTTGACCTGACCTCGTCACTACTCGACCGAGGTTAGGCTTGACACTTACTGGGTACCATTGTGGTGTACTCATGCCCTTCCCTGCACATGTTTTCGTGTGCAGATCCAAGTGCGAGATATCACCCTCGGGGTTAGTGCGTGCTGTTGATTCTAGGAGACTTCAAGGTACTACTGCTTGCGTCCGCAGATCTTCAGAGTCCCCTTCTACTCCCTCGCATAGAGACTTTCTTTATTATCTTCAGACTTTTGTATAGAGCTACATAGATTATAGCAGCTTGTGACATAGTGATATTCCGGGTCTTGGGAAATTATTTTGTATATGTCGAGTGGTACTACTCTTGGACATTCACAATATGCTTTTTATCTTTAAAATGTTGTGTTTTCTTTATATTTTTCGTAATACTGGGCTTACCTAGTCGTAAAGACTAGGTGCCATCACGACACCTTACGGAGGGTTAATTTGGGTCGTAACAAGTTGGTATTATAGCGCTAGGTTCATAGGAGTCGCGAGTCACAAGCCGGTTTATTAGTGTCTCGCGGATCAGTGCGGAGACATCCGTACTTATCTTCGGGAGGCTATGTAACTGTTAAGAACAATCATATTCCTTTGATTTCCTTATTGTGCGAGTTAGTGACATCAAAATCTAAAACTCTATTCTATTCTTTCTCACAGATGGTGAGGACCCGTACTGGGAGGACCAACGATCAGGCACCCAAGCATCATGTCAGAGCTGCCAGAGGCCGGGGTCGGGGTAGAGGACGACCACGCGGTACAGCCCGAGCACCTGCGAGAGCTGCGTCAGATGAGCCGCCAGCAGCTCCAGCTGGAGGGCCAGCACTGGAGATCCCTATTGCTACTCCAGCCTTCCAGGAGACTTTAGCTCAGTTCATGAGCATGTTCAGCACTCTGGCTCAGGCTGGACTATTTTCGATAGCCGCAACCCGCACTCCTGAGTAGAGGGTCCAGGTTGATCAGGCCCCAGAGTATATTCCTATGCCCCTAGTGGCTCCGATTCAGCATGAGATCAGGGTAGCTGCTTCTGAGGCAGAGCAGCTCAGACTTGAGAGGTACAAGAAGTACCACCCACCTACTTTCTGCGGACTAGCTTTAGATGATGCTCTAGTTTTCTTGAGGAGTGTCATCGTATTCTCCGCACTATGCGTATTGTGGAGACGAGTGGGGTTTCTTTCACCGCTTTCCAGTTGAGGGGAGCAGCATATCAGTGGTGGCGTGCCTATGAGCTGAGTAGTCTAGACGAGGCAACCTCACTCATTTGGACTTAGTTTTCAGAGATGTTCTTGCATGAGTATGTTCCTCAGAGCCTCAGGGATGCTTGGCACACAGAGTTTGAGCCATTGCATCAGGGTGCTATGACTGTGTCGGAGTATGCAGTCCATTTCAGTGAGTTAGCTCGCCATGCATCGGCTCTGGTTGATACAATCAGAGAGAGGGTTCGTCGCTTTATTAAGGGACTCCACCCCAGTATTTGGACCAGTATGGCCAGGGAGTTAGAGATGGACATCATTTATCAGCAGGCAGTGAGCATTGCGAGGAGAGTGGAGGGCATGTTTGCTTGGGACAGAGAGGAGAGAAAGGCTAAGAGGTATCGAGAGACTGGTCATTATTTAGGAGCTCGTGAAGCAGCAACACGCTATGGTAGGGGTTTTGTGAGTCACCCTGTTCATTCAGCTCTTCCAGCAGCCAGCGGTGTTCCAGCTCCTCCTAGACCTCAGGAGCCCTATTATGCACCGCTAGTATCCAGTATGCATCCTACTCGAGGTATTATTACCGTCCAGTCCAGCAGGACAGGTCTGAGTCAGTCTCAGCCGTCACGTCCTTCGAGAGGTTGTTTTGAGTGTGGTGACACTCATCACATGGTTAGAGATTGCCCCAGAGCCAGGAGGGGTGCACCTTCACAGACTTATCAGCCTCCACATGCTCCACCGGGTCCTCCGACCATTCTTCCAGCACCAGCTGCCACCCCCACCTCCTCAGCCAGCTCGAGTTGGAGGTTGGGGAGGTCGAGGTCGCCCTAGAGGGGGAGGCCAGGCCAGGTACTATGCCCTTCCATCCCATTACTTCAGATTCAGTCATCACAAGTATCGTCCCTGTCTGTCATAGGGATGTATCAGTATTATTTGACCCATGCTCTACGTATTCATATGTGTCTTCTTATTTTGCTCCACATTTGGGGATATCTCGGGATTCTTTGAGTTCCCCTGTTTATGTATCTACTCTCATGGGATATTCTCTCATTGTGGACTGCATATATCGGTCGTGTTTGATTTCTCGTAGTGGTTTTGAGACTAGAGTCGATTTGTTATTACTCAGTATGGTAAATTTTGATATTATCTTGGGCATGGACTGGTTGTCACCCCATTATGCTATTCTTGATTGTCACGCTAAGACCGTGGCACTGGCTATGCCAGGCGTGCCGAGATTAAAGTGGAGAGGTACCTTAGAGTATACTTCCCACAGGGTCATTACATTTCTTAAGGCTCAGAGAATGGTTGAGAAGGTGTGTGATGCGTATTTGGCCATTGTGTGAGATGTCAGTATTGATACCCCTACAGTTGAGTCAGTGCTAGTAGTGAGGGACTTTCCAGATATGTTTCCAGCTGATCTTCCGGGCATGCCGCCCGACAGAGATATTGATTTTGGCATTGATTTGTTGTCGGGCACTCAGCCCATCTCTATCCCTCCCTATCGTATGGCTCCTCCTGAATTAAAGGAGTTGAAGGAACAGTTATAGGAGTTGCTTGATAAGGGCTTCATTCGGCCCGGTGTGTCACCTTGGGGTACTCCTGTCTTATTTGTGAAGAAGAAGGATGGTTATATGCGGATGTGTATTGATTACCGCCAGTTGAACAAAATCACAGTGAAGAACAGGTATACATTACCTCATATTGATGACTTATTTGTTACAGGGTGCCAGAGTGTTTTCAAAGATTGACTTGCATTCAGGTTATCATCAGTTGAAGATTCGGGAGTCGGATATCCCGAAGGCTGCTTTCAGGACCAGATATGGCCACTATGAGTTTCTTGTCATGTCATTTGGGCTGACCAATGCCCCAGTAGCCTTTATGTATTTGATGCACATTGTGTTCCAGCCTTATCTTGATTCCTTCGTCATTGTGTTTATTGACGACATCCTGGTATATTTTCGGTCTCGGGAAGATCATGAGCAGCACTTGAGGACCGTGCTTCAGACTTTGAGGGAGAAGAAATTGTATGCAAAATTTTCTAAGTGTGAATTTTGGCTTGATTCAGTGTCATTCTTGGGCCACATAGTGTCTTGTGATGGGATCAAGGTAGATCTGAAGAAGGTGGAGGCAGTGCAGAGTTGGCCTAGACCGTCATCAGCTATGGAGATCCACAGTTTCCTTGGTTTGGCAGGGTATTACCATCGCTTTGTGGGGGGATTTTCATCCATTGCAGCACCTATGACAGGCTGACCCAGAAGGGTGCTCCGTTCAGGTGGTAAAATTAATAGAAACGGCACGGCATCACCCTTCGTGCATTAACTCTCATATCATGGCACGACATCACCCTTCGTGCATTAACACTCACAATATGGTACGGCATCACCCTTCGTGCATTAACACTCACATTATGGCACGGCATCACCCTTCGTGCATTAACACTCTTCCTTACCATAATGCAATGCATAAATAACAATAGGGAGATAGAATAACAAGTACAAATCTTACTTCAACATTTGGTTCCACAACATCAATCTCAACTTTGAAATAACAACTCAATTATCACCAAAACATCCGTAAGCATGATAAGAACGATAAATTGAACAACACTAGTATAACACATAGCAATTAGGCATAGGAATGAGACAATATAAGAAAAACTAAGAAACATGGAAAACAGGTAAATTGGCAGTGCATAAATAGTCGTCACCTCACATATACGCCACTCACATGAATTTCACTTACCGAGTAATCTAAGGTTCCTAATTCCCTCAAATCAGGGTTAGACACAACACTTACCTTGCTCCGAAGGCCACTTAATTCTCAATCACAGCTTTTCCTTTGGAATTCACCTCCAAACCACTCGTATCTATTCAGAAATGACTCAATAACATCAAATATCGCTAAAGGAATCAATTATATTTCATAAATTAAATTTCCCAGATTTTCCTCCAAAAGGATGAAAAATCGACCCTGGGCCCGCTTGGTCAAAACCCGATGTTCGGACCAAAATCCTTTTACCCATTAACCCCCCAAGCCCGGATATATAATTGGTTTTGGAATCCGACCACAATTCGAGGTCTAAATCCCCAAATTTCGAAATTCCTAAGTTCTACCAAAAAATCCTAATTTCACCATAAAAATTCTAGATTATAGGTTGAAATCTTGTTATAAGATGTAAAATATTGAAAGAAAAGAGTTAGAAATCACTTACCTATGATTTGGGAAAGATTTGGTCTTTGGAAAATCGCCTCTTGAGGTTTAGGGTTCGAAAAATTGAAGAATGAAATGAAAAATCTCGTCTAAGTCTAAAGTTATCAACTGCGGATGTCACATTTGCGACCAGAGCTTCGCAAATGCGAAGGAGTCATCGCAATTGCGAGAACCTTCACATTTCCGTTGCCTTCGCAAATGTGAAGATTATGTCGCATTTGCGACAATTGGCCCATCGCAATTGCGGGTAGAAGTTTGCATTTGCGAACATGCCCTTCCCCAAACCCCCTTCGCAATTGCGAAGATAAACTCGCAATTGCGAGAACTACTGGCGTAGGTTTTCTTCGCAATTGTGATAAAAACCTCGCAATTGCCATGCTTGTTTGGTTCGCATTTGCGAAACCTGATCTTGCAATTGCGAGATCAAAGGCCTGCTACAGATACCAGTTACACCAGCAAATTTATAAGTTCCAAAATCACTCTGTAGCCTACCCGAAACTCACCCGAGCCCTCGGGGCTCCAAACCAAACATGCATGCAAGTCTAAAAACATCATACAAACTTGCTCGCGTGATCAAATCGCCAAAATAATACCTAGAACTACGAATTTAGCACCAAATCAAATGAAATTCTCAAGAACACTTTAAAATTTCTATCTTCTCAACTGGACGTCCGAATCACGTCAAATCAACTCCGTTTCTCACCAAATTTCACAGACAAGTCTTAAATATCATAATGAACCTGTACTGAGATATGGAACCAAAATACGGACCCGACACTAACAATGCCAAATATCAATCACTTCTTAAAAACAAATAATTTCCAGACTTTTAATTTTCATCAAAAATTCATAACTCAAGCTAGGGACCTCCGAATTCAATTTCGGGCATACGCCTAGGTCCCATAATTCGATATGGACCTACCAGGACCGTCAAAGCACGGATCCGGGCCCGTTTACCAAAATGGTTGACCGAAGTCAACTAAAATTAACTTTTAAGGCAAAAATTCTTATTTTCATTAGTTTTCAACATAAAAGCTTTACGAAAACCTGCCCGGACTGCGCATGCAAATCGAGGAGGGTAAAACTGAGATTTGTAAGGCTTAAGAGCTCAGATTCGAGTTCTAAAATATAAGATGACCTTTTGGGTCATCACATTCTCCACCTCTAAAACAACCGTTCGTCCTTGAACGGACATAGAAAAGTACCTGGGCTGGTGAAAAGGTGGGGATATCTACTCCGCATATCAGACTCGAACTCCCAAGTAGCTGCCACAATAGGCTGACCTCTCCACTGCACTCGAACTGAAGGGTAACTCTTTGATCTCAACTGGCGAACTTGTTGGGCTAGAATTGCCACCGACTCCTCCTCGTAAGTCAAATCCTTGTCCAACTGGACAGAGCTGAAATCTAACACATGGGACGGATCGCCATGATACTTTCGAAGCATGGACACATGGAATACCGGATGAAAAACTGCTAAACTAGGTGGCAACGCAAGCCTGTAAGCCACCTCTCCCACTCTCTCCAGAATCTCAAAAGGTCCGATATACCCAGGGCTCAACTTGCCTTTCTTTCTGAACCTCATTACACCTTTCATGGGTGATACCCAAAGTAACACTCTCTCTCCGACCATGAATGCAACATCACGAATCTATGGTCGACATAACTCTTTTGCCTGGACTGAGCTGTGCGAAGTCGATCCTGTATAATCTTGACCTTGTCCAAGGCCTCCTGAACTAAATCTGTACCCAATAACCGAGCATCCCCCAGCTCAAACCACCCAACTGGCGACCTACACCATCTACCATATAATGCCTCATAGGGAGCTATCTGAATGCTCAACTGGTAGGTGTTATTGTAGGCAAACTCCGCTAACGGCAAAAACTGATTCTAAGAACCTCCAAAGTCAATAACACAGACGCGGAGCATATCCTCTAAGATCTAAATAGTACGCTCGGACTGTCCATCTGTCTGAGGATGGAATGTTGGGCTCAACTCAACCCGCGTACATAACTCACGTTGTACTGCCCTCCAAAAGTGCGAGGTAAACTGCGTACCTCGATTAGAAATGATAGACACGGGCACACCATGAAGTCGGACGATCTCACAAATGTAAATCTCTGCCAACCGCTCCAAGGAATAGGTAACTGCCACAGGAATGAAATGCGCTGACTTAATCAGCCTGTTCAGAATAACCCAAACTGCATCGAACTTCCTCTGAGTCTGTGGAAGTCCAATAACAAAATCCATAGTGATACGCTCCCACTTCCACTAAGGAATATCTAACCTCTGAAGTAAACCACTAGGTCTCTAATGCTCACACTTTACCCGCTGGCAATTTAGGCACCGAGCTACATAGGAAACTATATCCTTTTTCATTCTCCTCCACCAATAATGTTGCCGCAAATCTTGGTACATTTTGGCGGTACCTGGATGAATAGAATACCTGGAATTGTGTGTTTCTTCAAGAATTAATTCACGAAGTCCATCCACATTAGGCATACAAATACAACCCTGCATCCTCAAAACACCGTCATCTCCCACAGTAACCTGCTTGGCACCACCGTGTTGCACTGTGTCTCTAAGGATAAGTAAATGAGGATTGTCATCTTGCCGATCTCTGATGCGCTCAAACAAAGAAGACCGAGCAACTGTACAAGCTAGAACATGGCTGGGCTCAGAAACATCTAACCTCACTAACTGGTTGGCTAAGGCCTGAACATCCAATGCAAGCGATCTCTCACCAACTGGAATATTTGCAAGGCTACACATACTGACTGACTTTCTACTCAAAGCGTCGGCCACCACATTGGCCTTCCCATGATAATAAAATATGGTGATTTCATAGTCTTTCAATAACTCCAACCACCTCTTCTACCTCAAATTGAGTTCCTTCTGCTTGAACAAATACTGCAAGCTCCGATGATCAATGAATAGCTAACATGGAACGCCGTAAAGATAGTGCCTCCAAATCTTCAGCGCGTGAACAATGGCTGCCAGCTCTAGATCATGAACAAGGTAATTCTTCTCGTGAACCTTCAGCTACCGCGAAGCATATGCAATAACCTTGCCACCCTGCATCAACACCGCACCTAGACCAATATGAGATGCGTCATAATATACTATATAAGATCCTGAACATGTGGGTAACACCAATACCTGTGCCATAGTCAAAGCTATCTTGAGCTTCTGAAAGCTCGCTTCACACTCGTCTGACCACCTGAACGGGGCACCCTTCTGGGTCAATATGGTCAATGGGGCTGCTATGGATGAAAACCCTACACAAATCGACGGTAATAGCCCACCAAACCCAAGAAACTATGAATATCTGTAGCTGATGTGGGTCTAGGCTAGTTCTGAACTACCTCAATCTTTTTAGGATCCACCTGAATACCTTCTGCTAATACCACGTGACCCAACAAAGCAACTGAATTCAACCAAAACTCGCATTTTGAGAACTTAGCATATAACTGGCTGTCTTTCAGAGTCTGAAGAATGATCTGAAGGTGCTGCTCATGCTCCTCTCGGCTGTGGGAGTAAATCAAGATATCATCAATAAACACAACAACAAAGGAATCCAAGTGTGTTTGAACACCCGGTTCATCAAATCCATGAATGTTGTTGGGGCATTTGTCAACCCAAATGACATCACTAGGAATTTGTAATGCCCATACCGAGTTCGAAAAGCTATTTTAGGAACATCAGATGCCCTAATATTCAACTGATGGTAACCAGACCTCAAATCGATCTTCTAAAATACCTTGGCACCCTGAAGCTGATCAAATAAGTCATCAATTCTTGGCAGCGGATATTTGTTTTTGATAGTGGCCTTGTTCAACTACCGATAATCTATACACATCCTCATCGATCCATCTTTCTTCTTCATAAACAACATAGGTGCACCCCAGGGCAAGACACTAGGTCTAATTATGCCTTTATCAAGCAAATCTTGCAACTGCTCCTTTAATTCTTTCAACTCTGGCCGGGCCATGCAATATGGCAGAATGGAAATAGGATGAGTGCCCGGAGCCAAATCAATGCAGAAATCAATATCCCTATCGGGGTGGCATCCCCGACAGGTCTGCAAGAAACACCTCTGGAAACTCACGAATAATCGGCACCGAATCTATGGAAGGAACCTCCGCACTAGAATCGCGGACATAAGCCAAATAAGCTAGGCACCCCTTCTCGATCATATGCCGAGCCTTCACATAAGAGATAACCCTGCTGCCAGAATGGCCAAGATTCCCTCTCCACTCTAATTGAGGCAACCCTCTAAAGGAGCACCACTGAAGTGAACAGGAAAGAGCTTGGTAAACCTGTCTAATCTCCATAAAGCTTCAGAAGACATAGCTGGCCCATCTCCGACCTGTGCCGCAATAATCGGCTAAGCTAATCTGACTGGCTGAACTGCTGGAGCCTGATACTAGGGAGCTATCTGCTCCGGAGTGGGAGTGGTGGGAGTCTGGTCTTCTCCTCCAGCCTGAGAGACTGCTGGTGCCATGGGAAATGAGCCAATCTGAGCCACACTCTCCATAAGGCCCACCAAACGGACCAAAACTTCCCAAAGCACTGGGGTGGCAATGAACCTCTCCGGAACCTGAGTTGGTCCAGTAGGAACAGTCTAGGCTGGAACTTCCTCGTCAAGCTCTATCTGAGGCTCCACTGCTGGGGCTGCTGCTCGGGCACTAGGCTGAGCCCTACCCCTGCCTCGACCTCTGGCACGACCTCGACCTCTGCCCCGCATAGGAGCTACCACTGGAGGCTCTGGCTACTGCTCAGCTGAGGAAGCAGTACGTGTTCTCTCCATCTGCAAGAGAATAAGAGTAGAAGAGTTCAATAAGTATTGTGAAAGCAAAATCGCATGACAGAGAAGAATAGAAGTGAAACTTGTTCATAAACTTCATAGCCTCTGGAAGATAAGCACAGATACTCTACTAAGCTTGCTCGTGAATCGTGAGACCTAGGCAACCTAGTGCTCTGATACCAACTATCACGACCCAAAATTTCCCACCGACGGGACCGTGATGGCACCTAACATTTAACTTGTTGGGCAAGCCAACGTTAGAGATTCATTATACCAATTCCTTATTTCCATTCAGTAATTAACAATCATTAACTAAGATGAAATTTAAAAAGTGCGGAATATCATAAAATTGTATTAATTACTACCACCCGGATCTGGAGTCAAAATTCACGAGCATTCTAGAATTTACTACAAGTAATAGTCTGAAAGAAATACAATTATCTGAATGAAATAAACAGTAGAACAGAAAAGATAGACGGGGACTTCAAGGTATGTGAACGCCGAGAGAACTACCTTGAGTCTCCGGACAGCGGACCAATAGAAAAATTTCGATCAACCCTAGCCGATATCAAAATCTGCACAGAAAGTGTAGAGTGTAGTATCAGTACAACCGACCCCATGTACTGGTAAGTGTCGAGCCTAACCTTGATGAAGTAGTGACGATGCTAAGGCAAGGAACCTATGAATCAACCTGTACAATTTAACAATGTATATACAAATAACAGAAATGAAAATCTAAACAGGAATTGTCAGGAGGGGAACATACTGAAGGGAATACAAGATAAAGAACTACAACAAAATGATCACCGGAGCAGTCAATATGCCATGAATTAACAGGAATGGTGAATACAGTAAGGAAAAATGCACGGCATCACCCTTCGTGCTTTTACTCTCAAACTCACCATAAAATTAATAGAAACGGCACGGAATCACCCTTCATGCATTAACTCTCATATCATGGCACGGCATCACCCTTCGTGCATTAACACTCACAATATGGCACGGCATCACCATTCGTGCATTAACACTCACAATATGGCACGGCATCACTCTTCGTGCATTAACACTCACAATATGGCACGACATCACCTTCGTGCATTAACACTCTCACTTACCATAATGCAATGCATAAATAACAACAGGGAGATAGAATAACAAGTACAAACCTTAGTTCAACATTTGGTTCCATAACATCAATCTTAACTTTGAAATAAAAACTCAATTATCACCAAAAAATCTGTAAGCATGATAAGAACGATAAATTGAACAACACTAGTATAACACATAGCAATTAGGCATAGGAATGAGACAATATAAGAAAAACTGAGAAACATTGAAAACAGGTAAATTGGCGGCGCATAAATACTCGTCACCTCACATATACGCCGCTCACATGAATTTCACTTACCAAGTAATCTAAGATTCCTAATTCCCTCAAGTCAGGGTAAGACACAACACTTACCTTGCTCCGAAGGCCACTTAATTCTCAATCACAGCTTTTCCTTTGGAATTCACCTCCAAACCACTCGTATCTATTCAAAAATGACTCAATAACATCAAATATTGCTAAAGGAATCAATTATATTTCATAAATTAAATTTCCTAAATTTTCCTCCAAAAGGTTGAAAAATTGACCCCGGGCCCGCTTGGTCAAAACCCGAGGTTCGGACCAAAATCCTTTTACCCATTCACCCCCCGAGTCCGGATATACAATTAGTTTTGGAATCCGACCTCAATTCGAGGTCTAAATCACAAAATTTCAAAATTCCTAAGTTCTACCCAAAAATCCTAATTTCACCATAAATATTCTAGATTCTAGGTTGAAATCTTGTTATAAGATGCAAAATATTGAAAGAAAAGAGTTAGAAATCACTTATCTCTGATTTGGGGAAGATTTGGTCTTTGGAAAATCGCCTCTTGATGTTTAGGGTTCGAAAAATTGAAGAATGAAATGAAAAATCCCGTCTAAGTCTAAAGTTATCAGCTGCGGATGTCGCATTTGCGACCTAAGCTTCACAATTGCGAAGCTCGCATATAAGAAGGAGTCATCGTAATTGCGAGTACCTTCACATTTCCGCTGCCTTCGCAAATGCGAAGATTATGTCGCATTTGCGACAATTGGCCCATCGCAATTGCGGGTAGAAGTTCACATTTGCGAACATGCCCTTCCCCAGACCACCTTCGCAATTGCGAGAACTGCTGGCCTAGGCTTTCTTCGCAATTGCGATAAAAAAACTCACAATTGCCATGCCTGCTTGGTTTGCATTTGCGAAGCCTGATCTCACAATTGCGAGATCAGAAGCCTGCTACAGACACCAGTTACACCTGCAAATTTCTAAGTTCTAAAATCACTCTGTAGCCTACCCGAAACTCACCCGAGCCCTCGGGGTTCCAAACCAAACATGCACGCAAGTCTTAAAATATCATACGAACTTACTCGCACGATCAAATCGCCATAATAACACCTAGAACTACGAATTTAGCACCAAATCAAATAAAATTCTCAAGAACACTTTAAAATTTCTATCTTCTCAACTGGACGTCTGAATCACATCAAATCAACTCTGTTTCTCACCAAATTCAACAGACAAGTCTTAAATATCATAATGAACCCGGGCTCCGAAACCAAAATACAGACCTGATAGTAACAATGCTAAATATAAATCACTTCTTAAAAATAAATAATTTTCAGACTTTTAATTTTCATCAAAAATTTATAACTGAAGCTAGGGACCTCCGAATTCAATTTCGAGCATACGCCCAAGTCACATAATTTGATACGGACCTACCAGGACCGTCAAAGCACGGATCCAACCCCGTTTACTAAAAATGTTGACCGAAGTCAACTAAAATCAACTTTTAAGGTAAAAATTCTTACTTTCATTAGTTTTCAACATAAAAGCTTTCCGGAAACTTGCACAGACTGCGCATGCAAATCGAGGAGGGTAAAATGAGATTTTTAACGCTTAAGAGCTCAGATTTGAGGTCTAAAATATAAGATGACCTTTTGGGTCATCACACCAGAATTTCCTATGAATTAGGGAAAATGGCATCTTTCTTAACAGAAATGGACAGTTGTCCAATTTCTAGTACCTTCCTTATCTTAGAAAAGGGACAAGTTTCTAATTTTCTGGATATTTTTGGATCTTATCCCTATTTTTCTACTCAGCATTGGGGCAGTTGTCCCTATTCTAGAAGTTTCTACTATTTTTTGAATAATTTTCAGAATTAGGATTCCAAAACTGACCCTTAAGGGTCTTGGAATTACCTCAGAACTAGATTAGTTCTGGGCCTGAGTCAAGTGACTCTCGGCCTAAGGATTTTGGGCTCTTTAAACTTTTACAAAGCTATGGGCTTGTCTATTCATTCAGGCAGGCCCAATTTATGAGCCAAGTAGAACGGGCTACTTCAGCGAGGCCCAGTTCTTAACCAAACAAACAATACTAAAATAAATAAATAAATAAAAGAACGGAAATTATTTAACAAAATGAATAACAAAGCAGTAATACTAAAAATAAACTCAAAACTAACAAAGATAAAAAATAAATAATATAACAAAAATAGAAAGTAAAAAGGATAAAAATAACAACACGGAATAAAACACAGAATATATCTAAACACTGATTTTATATATATATATATATATATATATATATATATATATATATATATATATATATATATATATATTTAAGTTTGTTTAAATGACTTAAACATAATATCAGGCAGTAATAAATAAATAAAATAAAGAAAAAAGAATAGTAATCGACATAAAATATAAAGACGAAAAATAGGAATTTGATCATAAAAATATACCGAAAACTAGATCTAGCCGCTAAAAACCCTTATGCCAAGACTCCCGTCTGGGATCTGAGATCCTTGATGGGAGATCTTGGCAGGAGGATTATTAAATGGACTAGGTAAAAAAGAAAAAAAATGGAAAATAGATCTAGGGTTTCAGAGACCCTAGATCTAAAATCTAGGGTTTTGGTGGGGTTTTGGGGAATTTGGTTGGTAGGGTGAGGTTCAGGGGGGTGAAGAGAGTGCATGGTATGAGTTTGAGGGGTTTTAGAGGTCCTCCGCCGCCATAGGCAATTTCCAGCAGCGGGGCTAGGGTGGCGTTAGGGTTTCTGTTATTTTTAGGGGTTAGATTTGTTGATTTCTTATGGGTTTTTCGGGTGAGGTGATGTTTAGGAAGTGTAAAGGGGTAGAATAAGGTGGATCTTAGGTGATTTGGGGTGGTTTTAGGTTGGAGGAAGATGGGGCGGCTAGGGTTTGGAGTGGAGGGTGGATAGACGGCGGGTCATCTCTAGGGTTAGAGAAAGAGAGATGTGAGAGTGGGAGGGGGGGACGAAATGAGGGGGTGAAGGGGCATTTGGACACTTATATATTAAGTGTCAGGCCAGTTCCGGACCGTTAGATCTAGTGAAGATTAACGGCCAGGATCGCCTGGCACTTAAACGACGTCGTTTGGTTTAGTGATGGGGCGGACCGGTTTGGGGGTATTGGTCTTGGGCGTTTATGGGTCAATTTTGGGGATTGGGCTGGTTTTTTACACTGGCCCAGTCCGATTAAATTACTTAAACCCCCTAATTAATTTAACTAATTCCAAAAATCTAATTAACTTAAAAATCCTAATTAAGTACTAGGCTATATTAATTTATAAAATTAAACCAACTATCTATTTGTATTATTTACATAATTAGTTAATCTTCAATTATTAAAAGGAAAAGTTACTAATTTTGACACTAAAACTAAAAAATGTCAAAAATAAACCATTTTGTGATTTTCTTCTAATAATATGATCAAATCATGTAATTAAGTGCTAAATTCAATTAAAACCCTAATAATGTTATATGATGAGGATTTAAATATTTTTGTTGTTTTCTATGATTTCAAAAATGCGTGAGAAATGCAACTAAATGCAAATAATTGCGAATAATTAACAAAAATCTAATAAATATGAATAATTTATTTATTAATTTTGTAGGAATATTTTGGTAGGGTAAAAATTACATGCTCACAGCTGCCCCTCTTTGCTCGGAAACACAAAGAGTTTTCGAACAAAGACAAAGTGAGCAGTCATGGACCAATTTTACCCGTTTTGATACTCCATGGGAAGCGTTTTAAAAATGTTTGACCGAACGTTGCTTCAAAGGTTGCCTACATATCCCTGGCTACAAAAGAATCAGGTCAGTGTAGTTCTGGAGGTTTTGGTAGCTCGGACTACCGGAAAACTATGATTTCACTACTATTGATGTTGTTACTGCTGTTGAACTCCTTATTACAACAAAGTAAAAAATGAAGAAAACTAACTAAGCCTATCAGCTACGAGTTACAAGATTCCTATCTGTAAATTTCCAAAACTTGGTCTTGAGTCTTGGCTGGCTCTTTATGTAGACTCTGATCTGAATCTTGGTGCTTGCTAGCTGCAGGTGCTGGTTCAATCTTCTTCATCTTTTCGGATCAAGATGGGACATGTAAAACTTGGGACTTCAATCTCGTCTTGAGCAGCTCATATCTTCTTCGCTTCTGTATTTTGTGTTTTTCTTCTTCTTTTTTTCTTTATTCTGGATTGAGACGTCTTCTTTCGGTTGTCTCGAACCCAGTACTTTAAAGTATAACCTGCACAGGAATTGAAACAAACGAACGAAATTTTCTGCCTCAGTTTTCACTAGAAAAATTTCGTGAGTTATTGTAACAAAATTTTATACTATTTCATTATTGAAAGCGATAAAAAGACGGGAATGGTGTACCCGGGGTAAATGTAGACTAGGGAGTAGAGACCCTATGTCTAAAAGTAAAATTAACTAGGGATTGGAGATCCTATGTTGGGGAATATCACCAGGTTATGCTGGCATCAACTAGGGAGTGGAGATCCTATGTTGGAAAGTCACCAGGTTATGCTGGCATCAACTAGGGAGTGGGGTCCTACATTGGAAAGTCATCAGGTTATGCTAGCATCAACTAGGGAGTGAGACTCTATGTTGGAAATTTATCAGGTTATGCTGGCATCAACTAGGGAGTGGGAC
Source organism: Nicotiana tomentosiformis (assembly GCF_000390325.3). NCBI lineage: Eukaryota > Viridiplantae > Streptophyta > Magnoliopsida > Solanales > Solanaceae > Nicotiana > Nicotiana tomentosiformis. Next base: position 14,444,869 of record NC_090813.1, on the reverse strand, counting down.
CCTATATTGGAAAGTCATCAGGTTATGCTAGCATCAACTAGGGAGTGGGACCCTACGTTGAAAAGTCATCAGGTTATGCTGGCATTAACTAGGGAGTGGGACCCTATGTTGGAAAGTCATCAGGTTATGCTGGCATCAACTAGAGAGTGAGACCCTAAGTTGAAAAGTCATCAGGTTATGCTGGCATCAACTAGGGAGTAGGACCCTATGTTGGAAAGTCATCAGGTTATGGTGGCATCAACTAGGGAGTGGGACCCTAAGTTGGAAAGTCATCAGGTTATGCTGGCATCAACTAGGGAGTGGGACCCTATGTTGGAAACTCATCAGGTTATGCTGGCATCAACTAGGGAGTGGGACCCTATGTTGGAAAAGACGCGGCTGGGGATCAGAGACCGTAGTTTTGAATTATTTTCAACATTATTTCTTTTTTTCTTCCTTTATCTTTTAGAGGATGAGTGAATGCGGGAAAACATTTTGGAAGAGACTTCCCTTTTGAAGCTGTTGTTGCAAGGTTGTTTCTAGCCTTTGCGCGGTTTTCCTTTTGGTTGCCCCTGCTTTTGCGAGATTGCTTTCGGGTTGCACCTGTTTCCTGTTTTCTTCAATAAAGAACAATTTGTCAGTTTGAAACAGTGGTTGGTTTTTGTGTCTTTGATTATTTGGTCATCCGATCTTGGCCCGTCTTTTGGACAAAGATTTTGATTGCTTGCTAGCTCGCTGGGGATTGGTTTAATTTCTCACCCTGGAGATATTGACTTTTCCAAAATCTTACCAGGACGGTTAATCACGTGGGACTTAACCTTCTTTAACTTTATTTTGCCTTTGTGGCACTTTGATTTTAATCCCTTTCCTTTTGGGAATTCTTGATTTCGAAGCATCAGCTATCACGGCCGGTCGAGGTCGACTCGATTCACCTGCCGAGGCTGGGCGCTTTTTGCATGCTAACTTGTATCAAATGAGAACCTTATAGGTCGGTCTTTCCATCCTTTCTTTGTCTTAATTTAGAAAAGAATTAGACCAAAAGGGATTGAAAGAAAAACACACAACGGAATGGACAAATTAATTTAGATAAGAGGTATCCCTTTCGGGGAAAGGAAAGAAGGAATTATCCGGAGGGTACGCGGACTTCAATGAACATGACATGCCTCTTGGACTGGATGCCCGATCTGTGCGGACCATCTGACTCTCAGAAATCCATCATAGCATATACCTCAAGATTCGAGAAACCTTACCCAGGACTGTGTCCATGTCAGTGACCAATTATCCTCTTTTTCTATCAGTGGTGCCCTTTGCGGGTTTTCATCACCTAACCTCTCTCATTTCTCTTCTCACCATCGCCTTGTAGTGCTCTTTGCGAGTTTTCACTAATGAGACTCTCGCATTTTCAATTTCTCTGCTTACCATCGCCTCACGATACTCTTTGCGAGTTTTCACTAAGGAGACTCTCTCATTTTCAATTTCTCTGCTTACCATCTCCTCACGGTGCCCATGTGGGTTTTCACCGATAGTCTCTCACATTATATTTCTCTCATTTGGTCGCATCAAATCCAACTCGCTGTATTCTCCCATTTTGGACATTTTTACCGATTGGTACGGAAGGACTTGAATAGGATTTGGGTAGAAAGCATTTGAATTGAATTACAACCTTGGAACCTTTCAGGCGAAAGCGCCGCCAAACCACTATAAATTCTGCCCCAGTTTCATCTTCGGGGGAATTTGGATTTTTATTTTAGTGTGACTGAACCCCAGAGTGAGGCTGCATATGTATCCTTTCAGAATCAAGTCGAATGTAGTTCAAGGAAACATTTTGTTTTTGTTTCATTTTTGTTTTGATTGATCGATTTGATTTTTTTTAATTTTTTTTTTGATAATTGAACTTTCAGGTTCCAAGGAATGTGATCAAAGAAGAGTATCCAGATCAAAGGGTTTACAAAAAGTTGATAGTGTTTGGGTAGCGAGAATGAAAGCCTTTGTCATCCTAATCGGAGAGTATTAAGACCGCGAAAGGGGTTAAACATAATACCTTTTGACTGCATCTGCATTCACAGCCGTTTCGAGGTCATTTCCTTCAATATCTCCTAAGTACAATGCCCTTTTTGGCAGCAGTTTTCTTATAATATACGGACCTTTCCAATTTGGAGAAAACTTTCCTTTTGCTTCTTCATGATGTGAGAGAATACGTCTTAGAACTAGTTGCCCCACTTCGAAGTTTCTAGGCCGCACTTTATTATTGTAAGCGCGAGCCATTCTTTGTTGGTACAATTGCCCGTGACAAACTGCAGCCATCTGTTTTTCATCAATCATAGTTAACTGTTCCAGCCGAGTTTTGACCCATTCATCATCCTCGATCTCTGCTTCAACAATGATTCGAAGAGAGGGAATTTCGACTTCCGCAGGTATTACGGCTTTAGTGCCATAAACCAATAAGTAAGGCGTAGCCCCGACTGATATGCGCACGGTTGTGCGATATCCCAATAATGCGAAAGGCAGCTTCTCATGCCATTTCCTAGAATTTTAGATCATTTTCCTGAGGATCTTCTTGATGTTTTTGTTTGCCTCTTCAACTGTAACGACCAGGTCGGTTGTTTTGAGAATTAGAGCCCCGATCACCTAATATCTGCTTTCCCCATATTTGTTTCTGCTTTTGGGACTTGCCAGAGTGATTGGTTATGGAATTCAGAGAGTTTTGGGACACTTAGTCCCTAGTTGTGAGTTTAAGCCTTAGAGTTTGGACCTTAGTCGGAACTTTGTGAAGACGGATCCGGAATGGAATTCCGCCAACTCCGTTAGCTCCGTTGAGTGATTTTGGGGTTAGGAGTCTGTAATGTGTTTTGGAGGTATGTAGTAGATTTAGGCTTGAATTGGCAAAAGTTAGTTTTTCAGCGATTTCGGCCGATAGTGGAAATTTTGATATCAAGCTCAAAATGGAATTCCGAAAGTAACTGTAGGTCCGTAGTGTCATTTGTGACCTGTGTGTAAAATTTGAGGTCATTCGGACTAGATTTGATGTGTTTCGGTGTCATTTGTAGAATTTGGAAAATTTTAAATTCTTAGGCTTGAATATGTGCTTAATTCATGATTTTGGTGTTGTTCGATGTGGTTTGAAGGCTCGACTAAGTACGTATGGTGTTTCAGGATTGGGTGGTATGTTTGGTTGAGGTCCCGGGGGCCTCAGGTGTGTTTCGGATGCTTAACGGAATGAATTTGGACTTAAGAAAAATCCAGTGCCTTTGCTGGTTCTGGTGTTTCGCACCTGCAGAAGGGAGGCCGTAGGTGCGGAGGGAGTGCGCAGATGCGGAACAGGTGGGGCTAGTGATAGAGCGCAGGTGCGCAAGTTTGACCGCACTTGAGAGCCCGCAAGTGCGAAGCGTGGGCGCAGGTGTGGAGCCTGGATGCCTTAGTGAAATGCGCAGATGCGCCGATGTGGATCGCAAGTTCAAGGAATTGCCCGCAGATGCGGCCCCAGCCAGAATAAGTGACCTTCGCACCTGCGATGATTTTTCCGCAGGTGCGTGACCGCAGATGCGACCCAATGAGCGCAGGTGCGAAAATCGCTGGGTTGAAGAGGCAGCTTCGAGGATTCATCCCTCATTTTTCACCAATTCGATTTAGAGCTCGGTGGGAGACGATTTCTCGAGGGATTTTGAAGGAGAACTATTGGGTAACTAATTCTAACTCTATTTGTGATCATAATACATTAATCTATTGTTGTTTTCCTCATCTAATTAAGGAAATTAAGGGTAGAAGTTTGGAAATGGGGGAAAAGGTTCCCCAATTGAAAATTTATGATTTGAATGGGAATTTGATGTCGGATTTATATGATATTTGTTCGAGTGAACTTGTGAGTGAATGAGTGTTCATAATTTGTAATTTTTACCCGATTCCGAGACGTGGACCCGGGGAGACTTTTTGGGCATTTTTCCTAATTTCACTCTTTAGCTTCGAATTAATTAGCTAAATTAGTTACTTGTAGTTATATTTACATTATGAAATTAATTTGAATAGATTCGGGCCATTTGGAGTCGGATACTCGTGGAAAGAACGTGATATCGAGTTGATTTGAGCGGTTCGAGGTAAGTGGCTTGCCTAACCTTGTGTTGGGGACTTTTTCCCTTAAGATGTTTGATATTAATTGATATCTTGGCGCCGTGTACGTGAGGTGACGAGTACGTACATGGGCTATTATAGCAAAAATCCCGTTTGTTTTTGCCTTTCTAATTCATAAATTGTTTTCCCTTATTAAATTGCACTAATCTGTGTACAGTATAAACCATATAACTCGATGACATACCTGCCATTTCATCTTGCGTTGCATATTTAAATTGGGACTACGGACGTATTTCGGGAGATCCCCCAGCACTGCACATTTACTTTGGCACTACAGACGTATTCCGGGAGATCCCCCTGTACTGCATATTCATTTGGAACTACGGGACGGTATCCCGGGAGATTTCCCACTGTGTTTACCTTGTTCTGAGCTGAGGGCTCCCTTAACTGTTAAATTTTCAAGGATTTCTTTAACTGTGTTATCGTAACTTTTACTTATATCTATTACTGTTTATTTTATTTTATTTACTCCGGTAGGGCCTTGACCTGATCTCGTCACTACTCGACCAAGGTTAGGCTTGGCACTTACTGGGTACCATTGTGGTGTACTCATGCCCTTCCCTGCACATGTTTTCATGTGCAGATCCAGGTGCGAGCTATCATCCTCGGGGTTAGTACGAGCTGCTAATTTTAGGAGACTTCAAGGTACCACTGCTTGCGTCCGCAGATCTTTAGAGTCCCCTTCTACTCCCTCACCTAGAGACTTTCTTTATTGTCTTCACACTTTTGTATAGAGCTACATAGATTATAGTAGCTTGTGACTTAGTGATATTCCGGGTCTTCGAAAATATTTTTCTATATGTCGTTGATCTTTAAAAATGTTGTGTTTTCTTTATATTTTTCGTAATACTAGGCTTACCTAGTCGTAAAGACTAGGTACCATCACGACACCTTACGGAGGGTTAGTTTGGGTCGTGACAAGTTGGTATCAGAGCACTAGGTTCATAGGAGTCGCGAGTCACAAGCCGGTTTATTAGAGTCTCGCGGATCGGTGCAGAGACGTCTGTACATATCTTCGGGAGGCTATGTAACTGTTAAGAACAATCATATTTCTTTGATTTCCTTGTCGTGTGAGTTATTGACACCAAAAATTCTAAGATTCTATTCTATTCTTTCTCACATATGGTGAGGACCCGTACAGGGAGGTCCAACGATCAGGCACTCGAGCCCCCTGCCAGAGCCGCCAGAGGCCGGGGTCGGGGTAGAGGACGACCACACGGTGCAGCCCAAGCACCTGTGAGAGCTGCGTCGGAGGAGTCCCCAGCAGCTCCAGCTGGAGGGCCAGCACCGGAGATCCCTATTGCTACTCCAGCCCGCCAGGAGACTTTAGCTCAGTTCATGAGCATGTTCAACACTTTGGCTCAGGCTGGACTATTTCCGATAGCTCCCGCTACATCTCAGGCGGGGGAGGGGCACACAGTCCCACAGCCCGCACTCTTGAGTAGAGGGTCCAGGTTGATCAGGACCCAGAGTATATTCCTATGCCCCCAGTGGCTTCAGTTCAGCATGAGATCAGGGTAGCTGCTTCTGAGGCAGAGCAACTCAGACTTGAGAGGTACAAGAAGTACCACCCACCTACTTTCAGCGGACTAGCTTCAGATGATGCTCTGGGATTTCTTGAGGAGTGTCATCGTATTCTCCGCACTATGGGCATTGTGGAGACGAGTGGGGTTTCATTCACCGCTTTCCAACTGAGGGGAGTAACATATCGGTGGTGGTGTGCCTATGAGCTGAGTAGTCTAGACGAGGCAACCTCACTCACTTGGATTCGGTTTTAAGAGATGTTCTTGCGTGAGTATGTTCCTTAGAGCCTCAGGTATGCTTGGCGCGCAGAGTTTGAGCAGTTGCGTCAGGGTGCTATGACTGTGTCGGAGTATATAGTCCGTTTCAGTTAGTTAGCTCGCTATGCACCGGCTCTGGTTGCTACAGTCAGAGAGAGGGTTCGTCGCTTCATTGAGGGACTCCACCCCAATTTTCGGACCAGTATGGCCAGGGAGTTGGAGATGAACATAACTTATCAACAGGCAGTGAGCATTGCCAGGAGAGTTGAGGGCATGTTTGCCTGGGACAGAGAGGAGAGAGATGCCAAGAGGTCTCGAGAGACTGGTCATTATTAAGGATCTCGTGCACCAGCAGCATGCTATGGTAGGGGTTTTGTGAGTCGCCATGTTCATTCAGCTCTTCCAGTAGCCAGCGGTGTTCCAGCTCCTCCTAGACCTCAGGAGCCCTATTATGCACTGCCAATATCCAGTATGCCTCCTACTCAAGGTGCTATTACCGGCCAGTCCAGCAGACTAGGTCCGAGTCAGTCTCAGCTTCCGCATTCTCCAAGAGGTTGTTTTGAGTCTGGTGACACTCGTCACATGGTTAGAAATTGCCCCAGAACCAGGAGGGGTACACCTTCACAGACTTATCAGCCTCCACGTGCTATTCTGGGTCATCCGGCCATTCTTCCAGCACCAGCTACCACCACACCTCCTCATCTAGCTCAAGGTGTAGGTCGGGGAGGTCTAGGTCGCCCTAGAGGGGGAGGCTAGGCCAGGTACTATGCCCTTCCAGCACGTTCATAGGCCGTTGCTTCAGATTCAGTCATCACAGGTATCGTCCCTGTCTTTCATAGGGATGCATCAGTATTATTTGACCCAGGCTCTATATATTCATATGTGTCTTCTTATTTTGCTCCACATTTGGGGATATCTATGAATTCTTTGAGTTCCCCTGTCTATGTATCTACTCCCGTGGGAGATTCTCTCATTGTGGACCGCGTATATCGGTCGTGTTTGATTGCTCTTAGTGGTTTTGAGACCAGAGTCGATTCGTTATTACTCAGTATGGTAGATTTTGATATTATCTTGGGCATGGACTGATTATTGCCCCATTATGGTATCCTTGATTGTCACGCTAAGACCGTGACGCTGGCTATGCCAAGCTTGTCGAGATTAGAGTGGAGAGGTACCTTAGAGTATAATCCATGCAGGGTCGTTTCATTTCTTAAGGCTTAGCGAATGGTTGAGAAGGGGTGTGATGCGTATCTATCCTATGTGAGAGATGTCAGTATTGATACCCCTACAGTTGAGTCAGTTCCAGTAGTGAGGGACTTTCCAAATGTGTTTCCAGCTGATCTTTCGGGCATGCCGCCCCACATAGATATTGATTTTGGCATTGATTTGTTGCCGGGCACTCAGCCCATTTCTATTCCTCCCTACCGTATGGCTCCTCCTAAGTTGAAGGAGTTGAAGGAGCAGTTGCAGGAGTTTCTTAATAAGGGTTTCATCAGGCCCAGTGTATCACCTTGGGGTGCTCCGGTCTTATTTGTAAAGAAGAAGGATGGTTCTATGCGTATGTGTATTGATTATCGGCACATGAACAAGGTTACAGTGAAGAACAGGTATCCTTTGCCTCGCATCGATGATTTATTTGATCAGTTACAGGGTGCCAGGGTGTTTTCCAAGATTGACTTGCATTCTGGATATCATCAGTTGAAGATTTGAGAGTCGGACATCCCGAAGACTACTTTCAGGACCAGATATGGTCACTATGAGTTTCTTGTCATGTCATTTAGGCTGACCAATGCCCCAGCAGTCTTTATGCATTTGATGCACAGTATGATCCGGCCTTATCTTGATTCTTTCATCATTGTGTTTATTGACGACATCCTGGTATATTCCCGATCTCGGGAAGATCATGAGCAGCACTTGAGGACCGTGATTTAGACTTTGAGGGAGAAGAAATTGTATGCATAATTTTCTAAGTGTGAATTCTGGCTTGATTCAGTGGCATTCTTAGGCCACATAGTGTCTTGTGATGGGATCAAGGTAGATCCTAAGAAGGTGGAGGCAGTGTAGAGTTGGCCCAGACCGTCATCAGCTACGGAGATCCGTAGTTTCCTTGGTTTGGCAAGGTATTACCGTCTCTTTGTGGGGGGATTTTCATCCATTGCAGCACCTATGACCAGGCTGACCCAGAAGGGTGCTCCATTCAAGTGGATCAAGGAGTGTGAGGAGAGATTTCAAAAGCTAAAGACAGCTTTGACTACAGCCCCAGTATTAGTATTGCCTACAGGTTCGGGGTCCTACACTGTCTATTATGATGCCTCGAGGATTGGCCTTGGAGTGGTATTGATGCAGGACGGTAGGGTGATTTCCTACGCGTCTAGACATTTGAAGGTGCATGAGAAGAATTATCTGGTTCATGATCTCGAGTTAGCAGCTATTGTTCACGCCCTAAAGATCTGTCATCATTATTTGTACGATGTTCCCAGTGAGATTTACACTGATCACCGGAGTTTGCAGCACTTGTTCAGGCAGAAGGACCTTAATTTGCGTCAGCGGAGGTGGTTGGAAATACTTAAAGACTATGATGTCACTATATTATACCACACGGGGAAGGCCAATGTAGTGGACGACGCCTTGAGTCGCCGGGCAGAGAGTTTGGGGAGTTTCGCATATCTTCCGACAGCTGAGAGGCCCTTAGCCTTGGATGTTCAGGCCTTAACCAGTCAGTTCGTGAGGTTGGATATTTTAGAGCCTAGTCGGATATTAGCTTGTGTGGTTTCTTGGCCTTCTCTTTATGACCATATCAGGGAGTGCCAGTATGATGATCCTCATCTTCTAGTTCTTCAGGATAGGGTTCGGCGAGGTGATGCCAGAGATGTGACTATTGGTGATGATGGTGTGATGAGGATGAAGGTACGGATCTATGTGCCTAATGTAGATGGGCTTCGGGAGTTGATTCTCGAGGAGGCCCACAGCTCGCGGTACTCCATTCATCTCGGTGCCGCGAAGATGTACCAGGATTTGAGACAGCACAACTAGTGGAGGAGGATGAAGAAGGATATAGTTGGGTTAGTGGACAAGTGTCTCAACTGTCAGCAAGTCAAATATGAGCACCAAAGGCTGGGTGGATTACTTCAGGGGTTAGAGATCCCAGAGTGGAAGTGGGAGCGGATTACCATAGACTTTGTAGTTGGACTTCCATGGACTTTGACAAGGTTCGATGTTATTTGGGTGATCGTGCATCGGCTGACCAAGTCAGCTCATTTTATTCCAGTGTTGACCACTTATTCTTCTGAGAGGTTGGCTGAGATTTATATCAGAGAGATTGTCCGCCTTCATGGTATTCCAGTATCCATCATTTCAGACAGAGGTACACAGTTCACATCACGGTTTTGGAGAGTCGTACAGCAGGAGTTGGGTACTAGGGTGGAGTTGAGCACAGCCTTTCACCCTCAGACGGGCGGGCAGTCCGAGTGCACGATTCAGATTCTTGAGGATATGCTCCATGCCTATGTGATGGAGTTCGAAGGGTTATGGGACCAATACTTTCCACTTGTAGAGTTCGCTTACAACAACAGTAACCAGTCCAGCATTCAGATGGCACCGTGGCTTTGTATGGTAGGCGATGTCGGTCCCTAGTGGGATGGTTTGAGCCGAGCGAGGCCTGATTGTTAGGTACAGATTTGGTCCAGGATGCCCTGGATAAGGTGAAGGTGATTTAGGAGAGACTTCGCACAGCCCAGTCCAGGCAGAAGAGTTATGCGGACCGGAAGGTTCGTGACTTGGCATTTATGGTTAGTGAGCGGGTCTTGCTTCGGGTATCGCCTATGAAGGGTGTCATGAGGTTCGGGAAGAAGGGCAAGCTGAGCCCGAGGTTCATTGGTCCTTTTGAGATATTGCGGCGAGTTGGGGAGGTTGCTTATGAGCTTGCCTTTCCTCCTAGCCTAGCAGGAGTTCACCCGTTATTCCATGTGTCTATGCTCTGGAAGTATCACGATGATCCGACTCATGTATTGGATTTCAGCTCAGTCCAGTTAGACAAAGATCTATCTTATGTTGAGGAGCCAGTAGCCATTTTGGACAGGCAGTTCAGAAAGCTCAGGTCAAAGAATATTGCTTCAGTAAAAGTCTAGTGGAGGGGTCAGCCGGTCGAGGAGGCGACTTGGGAGACCGAGCAGGATATGCGCAGCTAATACCCTCATCTTTTCACAGTTTTAGGTATGTCTTTATACTCGTTCGAGGATGAATGATTGTTTTAAGAGGGGGAGGATGTAACGACCCGGCCGGTCATTTTGAGAATTAGGGCCCCGATCCCCTAATATTTTATTTCCCCATATTTGTTTCTACTTTTGGGACTTGCCGGAGTGATTGGTTATGGAATTCAGAGAGTTTTGGGACACTTAGTCCCTAGTTGTGAGTTTAAGCCTTAGAGTTTGGACCGTAGTCAGAACTATGTGAAGACGGATGCGGAATGGAATTTCGTTAACTCTGTTAGCTCCATTGAGTGATTTTGGGGTTAGGAACGCGTCCGGAATGTGTTTTGGAGGTCTGTAGTAGATTTAGGCTTGAATTGGCAAAAGTTAGTTTTTCGGCGATTTTGGTCGATAGTGAAAATTTTGATATCGAGCTCGGAATGGAATTACAAAAGTGGTTGTAGGTTCGTAGTGTCATTTGTGACCTGTGTGTAAATTTTGAGGTCATTCGGAGTAGATTTGACGTGTTTCGGCGTCATTTGTAAAATTTAGAAAATTTTAAATTCTTAGGCTTGAATCCGTGCTTAATTCGTGATTTTTGATGTTGTTCGATGTGGTTTGAAGGATCTACTAAGTTCGTATGGTGTTTTAGGATTGGTTGGTATGTTTGGTTGAGGTCCCGGGGGACTTGAGTGTGTGTCGGATGCTTAACGGAATAAATTTGGACTTAAGAAAAATCTGGTGCCTTTGCTGGTTCTGGTGTTTCGCACCTGCGGAAGGGAGGCCGCAGGTGCGATAGCCGCATATGCAGAGGGAGTGCGCAGATGCGGAACTAGTAGGGCTGGTGATGGAGCGTAGGTGTGCATGTTTGACCGCACCTACGAGCCCGTAGGTGCGAAACGTGGGCGCAGGTGCGGAGCCTGGCTGCCTTAGTGAAATGCGCAGATGCGCCGATGTGGACCGCAGGTGCGAGGAATTGCTCGCAGATGAGGCCCCAGCCCGGATAAGTGACCTTCGCACATTCGCACCTACGGGCTCGTAGGTGCGGTCAAACATGCACACCTACACCTCATCACCAGCCCTACTAGTTCCGCATCTGCGCACTCCCTCCGCATATGCGGCTATCGCACCTGCGACCTCCCTTCCGCAGGTGCGAAACACCAGAACCAGCAAAGGCACCAGATTTTTCTTAAGTCCAAATTTATTCCGTTAAGCATCCGACACACACTCGAGTCCCCCGGGACCTCAACCAAACATACCAACCAATCCTAAAACACCATACGAACTTAGTAGATCCTTCAAACCACATCGAACAACATCAAAAATCACGAATTCATCCCTCATTTTCACCAATTCGATTTAGAGCTCGGTGGGAGACGATTTCTCGAGGGATTTTGAAGGAAAACTATTGGGTAACTAATTCTAACTCTATTATTGATCATAATACATTAATCTATTGTTGTTTTCCTCGACTAATTAAGAAAATTGAGGGTATTAGTTTGAAAATGGGGGAAAGCCCAATTGAAAATCTGAGATTTGAATGGGAATTTGACGTCGGATTTAGATGATTTTTGTTCGAGTGAACTCATGAGTGAATGGGTGTTCATAATTTGTAATGTTTACCCGATTCCGAGGCATGGGCCCGGGGAGACGTTTTGGGCATTTTTCCTAATTTCACGCTTTAGCTTCGAATTAATTAGCTAAATTAGTTACGTGTAGTTATATTTACATTATGCAATTAATTTGAATAGATTCAGGCCATTTAGAGTCGGAAACTCGTGACAAAAACGTGATATCGAGTTGATTTGAGCGGTTCAAGGTAAGTGGCTTGCCTAACCTTGTGTTGGGGACTTTTTACCTTAAGATGTTTGATATTAATTGATGTGTGGGCGCCGTGTACGTGAGGTGACGAGTACATACATGGGCTATTATTGCAAAAATCCCATTTTTTTTCTTTCTAATTCATAAACTTTTTTCCCTTATTAAATTGCACTAATACGTTTAATTGTTTTGCTTAGATTAGAGGAGCATGCTTACGTGTTTTAACTGCCTATTTGACATTTTGTGCGTCATGCTTAGTTAAGTCCCTACTTTCCTTATCTGTGTTCAGTATAAACTGTATAACTCGATAATATACCTGTCATTTCATCTTGCGTTGCATATTTAAATTGGGACTACGGACGTATTCCGGGAGATCCCCATGTCTTGAATATTTATTTTGGGACTACGGACGTATTCCGGAAGATCCCCCAGCACTGCATATTTACTTTGGGACTACAGACGTATTCCGGGAGATCCCCCAGCACTACATATTTACTTTAAGACTACGAACGTATTCCGGGAGATCCCCCATTTACTGCATATTCATTTGGAACTACGGCACGGTATCCCGGGAGATTTCCCACTTTGTTTACCATGTTCTGAGCCGAGGGCTCCCTTAACTATTAAATTTTCTAGGATTTCTTTAATTGTGTTACCGTAAATTTTACTTATATCTTTTACTGTTTAATTTATTATATTTACTCCGATAGGGCCTTGACCTGACCTCGTCACTACTCGACCGAGGTTAGGCTTGGTACTTACTGGGTACCATTGTGGTGTACTCATGCCCTTCCCTACACATGTTTTCGTGTGCAGATCCAGGTGCGAGCTATCAGCCTCCGGGTTAGTGTGTGCTGCTGATTTTAGGAGACTTCAAGGTACTACTGCTTGAGTTCGTAGAACTTCAGAGTCCCCTTCTACTCCCATGCCTAGAGACTTCTTTATTATCTTTAGACATTTGTATAGAGCTATATAGATTATAGCAGCTTGTGACTTAGTGATATTCCCGGTCTTGAGAAATTATTTTGTATATGCTGTTGATCTTTAAAAATGTTCTGTTTTCTTTATATTTTTCGTAATATTAGGCTTACCTACTCGTAAAGACTAGGTGCCATCACGACACCTTACGGAGGGTTAATTTGGGTCGTGACATCAACGGCGCCATTGGCTTTTGCTCGATAAGGGGTAGAATTGCAATGCATAATTTTAAACTGTTCGCATACCTCCCTCATCGAGTGACTGTTCAGATTTGCAGCATTGTCGGTAATGATAGTTTATGGAATACCAAAATGACAGATAATGTTGGAATGTACGAAGTCCACCACTGCTTTCTTGGTGATGGCTTTAAAAGTGACCGTTTCGACCCATTTTGTGAAGTAATCGATGGCAAGCAAGATAAATCTGTGCTCATTTGAGGCTTTCGGCTCGATCGACCCAATGACATCCATACCCCAAGCAACAAACGGCCAAGGTACTGACACAGGATGCAACTCTGAAGGCAGTGCATGAATCAGGTCACTATGTATCTGACACTGATGGCACTTCCGGACAAAATTGAAGCAATCCTTTTCCATGTTCATCCTATAATAACCTGCCAACAGGATTTTCTTTGCCAGGACATATCCGTTCATGTGGGTCCTGCATACTCCTGAATGAACTTCGTTCATGATCTTTTCGGCTTCTTTGGCATCTACACAACTTAAAAGATTCAGATCTGGAGTTCTCTTATACAGCACTTCTCTGCTTAAGAAGAAACTGTCGTCAAGCCTTCTAATGGTTCTCTTTTGGTCTCCATTGGCCTGCTGAGGGTATTCCTTATTTTTCAAGAACCTTTTAATATCATGATACCATGGTTGGTCATTTGGTTCTACTTCAATCTTGTTGCAATAACCATGTCTTTCTCGTATTTGAATCTCCAAAGGGTCAATATGGACGTTGCCCGGATACGGCAGCATTGCAGCTAAGGTAGCTAGCGCATCAGCTAACTCATTGTGGAATCGAGGAATATACCTTAATTCAACGGATTTGAACTGTTTGCTAAGATCTTCCACATATTGTCTATATGGGATAATCTTGATATCTCGAGTTTTCCATTCGCTTTGTGCTTGCCGAATGATCAAATCAGAATCTCCCATGATTAATAATTCTTCTACAACCATATCAATTGTCATGTTCATGCCCATGATGCAAGCTTCATATTCAGCGTTGTTATTCGTACAGAAGAACCAAAGCCAGGCTATAGCCGGATAGTGCTGACCCGTGGGTGAAATCAAAATTGCCCCAATCCCAACACCATTTGCATTTACAGCTCCATCAAAGAACATTTTCCAAGTCTTAGTGTCTTCTGGGATTACTTCAACTGAATTCACTTCCTCGTCTTGGAAATAAGTGCTTAGGAGTTGTATTTATCATCAACTGGGTTCTCAGCTAAATGATCGGCCAAGGCTTGGGCTTTCATGGTCGTGCGGGTGACATAGACAATGTCAAACTCAGTGAGCAGGATTTGCCATTTGGCTAGCCTTCCCGTAGGCATTGGTTTCTGGAATATGTACTTCACGGGATCCATTCTGGTTATGAGATATGTGGTATAAGCCAACAAATAATGTCTAAGCTTTTGAGCGACCCAAGTTAAAGCACAACAAGTTCTTTCTAGCAAAGTGTACTTGGCTTCATAACTAGTAAATTTCTTGCTCAAATAGTATATGGCTTGCTCTTTCTTCCCGGTGGTATCATGTTGTCCGAGGACACAGCAAAAAGAATTCTCCAGAACCGTTAAATACAAGAACAAAGGTCTTCCAGGCTCAGGAAGAACCAACACCGGCAGATTTGACAAATATTCTTTGATTTTTTCAAAAGCTTCTTGACACTCATCCGTCCATTTAATCGTCGTGTCTTTCTTTGGCAGCTTAAATATTGGCTCACACGTGGTAGTAAGCTGAGCGATGAACCTACTGATGTAATTCAACCTTCCCAGCAAACTCATGACCTCTTTCTTGGTTTTTGGAGGTGGCAGATCTCGGATAGATTTTATCTTTGTTGGATCCAACCCAATACCCATTCGACTAACTATAAACCCCAAAAGCTTCCCAGATGGAACTCCAAATGCACATTTAGCTGGATTCAATTTCAAATCATACCTGCGCAGGCGCTCAAAGAACTTTCTCAAATCCTTCACATGGTCTTCCTGCGTTCTGGACTTAATGATCACATCATCCACATACACCTCAATTTCCTGGTGCATCATGTCATGGAAAATAGCAGTCATAGCCCTCATGTAAGTTGCCCCAGCGTTCTTCAGACCAAATGGCATGACCCTGTAACAGTAAGTCCCTCATGGTGTGGTGAAATCTATCTTTTTTGCATCTTTTTCATCCATCAGGACTTGGTGATACCCAGCATAACAATCCACAAAAGATTGTATCTCATGTTTGGCACAATTGTCGACAAAGATGTGGATGTTTGGAAACGGGAAGTTGTCCTTGGGGCTTTCTTTGTTCAAATCCCTGTAATCAACACATACTCGGATCTTCCCGTCCTTCTTTGGTACTAGGACTACATTGGCCAACCATGTGTTGTATCGGACTACTCGGATCACACCAGCTTTTAATTGTTTGGCAACCTCTTCTTTAATCTTATCATTGATGTCTGTTTTGCATTTTCTTTGCTTTTGTTGGATAGGTGGACAATCGGGATAAGTTGGCAACTTGTGTACCACTAGATCGACACTTAGTCCTGGCATATCATCGTAAGACCAGGCAAACATGTCTTTAAATTCAAACAAGAGTTGGATCAATGCATCTCTAGTTTTTTCCTCAGCGTGAATGCTTATCATGGTCTCTCTGATCTCTTCTAAACTGCCCAAATTAACTGGCTTGGTTTCATTTAGGTTTGGCTTAGGCTTATTCTCAAATTGTTCCAATTCTCGATTTATTTCCCTAAAAGCCTCATCTTCATCATATTCTGGTTCTTGATTCATTATTTCGGGGTTAGACAGCGTTTTAGGATCTGGGCATGAAGTCCGCAAGTATGTCATGTTATTTAAGTCCGCATTATTAGAACTGAAAAGAGAAAGATAAGAAAAATAGCAAAATCAGAAAGAATAACAGGAAAAGATTCATAGACGATGAAATATTAATTTCATTTCATTGAATTTTGAAGATATGAGGGTTTACATCGGAATTTAAAAAGACAATAAAACTAAAGACATTCGAGTTACACCCTGAAATAACTCGGAATGTAGAAAAGATGGCAAGACTGAACTACCGGAATTCCCGCCTGATTGGGAATGGAGTAGCCTGTCAGTTTTGCAATTTAGCATTAGGCCTCATGTATTTCACCTCAGCAGTGCTCGAGCCTTCGCCCGGTTGGACCATGTCGACTTCATAGAGCATTTGCCTAATTGCTTCACAAATATCCTCAATTACATCAGTCGTGAAGGCCTCTTCTTCTTTTTCTATATATCTTGTCTTAACAAACGATTTGGCGAGGTGCGGGATTGGCTGAGGCAAAACCCACCCATCTTTCTTATGTTTATCGGCCCATTTTTCGTCGGTATTGGTGGCTTGGAAACCTATGCCAAAGAATTTCTTGTTGGCAGCCAAGGTGACGGGTTTTGTGATGCCCTGTAAGGATACCCCGAGCCCTTTTCTAGGTTTGTACCCATGCTTGATCATTTTGCTGGCGACCATGATTGATGCACTTGATAAACAAGGTTAAGGGCATGGGGTTCCTTCCTTGCACTGGTCGGCGAGCACAATTTCAAAGGCTTGGTAGATGATGTGCTCGCTTCCGTCTCTTACCTCGAGGTATGGGACTGACGGGTCCCTGTAGATTGACTGTTCATCTTCTCCATGGACCACTATTTCTTGGTTCTCATGTTCGAACTTGACCATTTGATAGAGAGTAGAGGGCACGGCTCCTGCTGCATGGATCCATGGTCTTCCTAATAGAAAGTTATAGGAAGTTTCCATGTCCAGAACTTGGAATGTTACTTCAAAATCTATAGGGCCAATGGTTAGGATTAAGTCAATCTCCCCTATCGTGTCCCTCTTGACACCATTGAAAGCACACACACAAACATTGTTTGCTTTGATCTGTTCAGTCCCAATTTCCATCCTCTGCAATGTTGATAGAGGGCAAATATCGACTCCGGACCCGCCGTCCAACATGATTCTTTTCACATAATATCCATCACACTTGACAGTCAAGAGAAGGTCCTTGTTGTGGGCAGCTCCTTCGGGAGGCAAGTCGTTTCGGCTAAAGGAGCTTTGGTTGACCTCAAAATATCGCTCTACCATTCTTTCTAATTGTTCAACTGTGGTCTCAATTGGAACATACGCCTCATTTAGTGTCTTTAGAAGCACTTTTTGGTGTTCATTTGGGCTCATCAGTAAAGACAAGAGTGAAACCTTGGGAAGGGGCTTTTCTCAGTTCATCAATTACAGCATACTCCGAGGTTTTCATCTTTCGAAAGAATTCCTCCGCTTCTTCAGCAGTTACAGGCTTTTTGAGGGGGAAATGCTTCTGCTTGGTTTTGTTCAATTCTTCTGGGTTATGATACTTCCCAGATTGGTTTGTTTCATTCACTTCCCCCTTAACTTCCTTCCCTTTGTATGTGACAATTGTCTGATTGTAGTTCCAAGGGAGGCAGTAGTGTCTTTTATGGGATTTTGTGGCATACAACTGATGATCAAAGGCTCATCTAGCCTAGGTGGAATGACTGGCCTCCGTGCCCCGTAAGTCCCTTTTGATACATACATTTTTGGCAGATTTGGTGTGGTTTTCCTTTGCTCTAATATCTTGGGAGGGCTTAACATGAGCTGTCCCTTTCTGGGGGCTCTTGGGACGTAGAGAATGGCCTCTTTGGCAGGTGGTGCCCCTGTCTTTGCTTCCCGGTCCTTTTCTTCATTTTGGGGAGTAGAATTCATCTTTTTCTCATTCCTAACCTATTTTGCCACTGCTTTAGGTTTCTTCTCTGAATCAGCAATGGCAATAATCACTTTTAATGTGGGGTCAAATTCTTTGTCTTCACAGATCATCCCGATTACCGGCCCGTTGTTGTGGGCTGGTAACGGGTTGTTGGTTATATTGGGGACTTCCTCATCCCTTAGCACTACCCTTTTCTGTTCGATCAGGTTCTTGACTGCTCTCTTAAGGGTCCAGTAATCTTCAGTGTCATGCCCTTCTGCCCCGGAGTGATAAGCGCACCTGGTACATGGCCTGTAGGATGAAGATTCTAGGTTTTGTCTATTCAGCGGTACAGGCTGCAACAAGCCTGTTTGGACTAATTTCGGGAAGAGGCTGGAGTACGACTCACCAATAGGTGTGAAGTCGGCTTTTCTGGGTGGTTCACGGGGATGGGTGTTATATTGGTAATTATTCTGTGGTAGACGGGGATTATACTGATCTTGGTAAGGAGGGTTGTTTCTTGGAGGTAGAGCTCTATTCTGATTGTAATGTTGTTGTGGCCGGGTGTACAGTTGAGCAATCATTACTGCATAAGGATGAGGGGTCATAGCATAGGCTGCATCCTGGTAGGGGTAATAATGTTATGGGGCCTTGGAAGGTGGACTAGAATAATCCCGGGGTCGCCGAGAGTTTCTTAAGCTCGAAGGCATCATGGCTCCCTCTTCGTTTTTCTTCCAGCTTGCTAAACTTCTCGAGCTGCTCTGAATGGCTTGGGAAGTGGCTCTTAGAGCTTATTGACTTAAGATACGGTCTGTTTTTAGGCCGTTTTCTACCATTTCTCCAATTTTAATGGCAGATATCATGTTTTGGAAATAATCGGCCTCTTGGGCCTGTAAGAAGACACTGACCATCTCGGTCTCATCCATTGGGGGTTTTACTCTGGCCACTTTTTTACCCCATTTGATAGCATATTCTCGCAAGCTTTCTGAGGCTTTCTTTTTTAGGTTGGATAAAGAATTTCTGTCCGGAGCTATGTCCACGTTGTATTGGAATTGCCTCACAAAATCCCGGGCCAGGTCATCCCATATGTTCCAATGGGAGATATCGTGGACTATATACCATTCAGAAGCGATTCTGGTGAGGCTCACTCCGAAGTAGGCCATTAACAGCTCATCTTTTCCACCAGCACCCCTCAGCTGGTTACAGTATTACATTAAGTGAGCAATAGGGTCTCCATGCCCATCATATCTTTCAAACTTTGGCGTCTTAAAGCCCACAGGTAAATGCATGTGAGGGAACATGCACAAATCAACATATGACATGCTCTTTTGACCACTTAGGCCTTGTATATTCTTGAGGCTTTGCTCAATGCTTTTCTTTTTTTGTACTATCTCCTCTTGTTCAGGATTCCTCAAGACTCTCTCTGTTCTACAGAAGATTCAAATTGTGGGTGTTGAGGATAGGAATTTGGGGTAACCCCAGTGGTGTCCAATTGGAGGGGAAGCTTGGAAAGTAAAAGTTGATAGTTCGAAGGTTTGTCGAGGCAGCGTTGGTTGTTCCATACTAGAAGTTGGTAGTGTTGTGAACACGGTAGATGGTATTCCTGAAGATGGTGCCTAGGGGCGAACCTCAGAAGGCAGTCCAGTGAAGTTTGTTGACATGGTGGGGAACCCAAATGGCATGAATAGGTTGGCTACTGAGATAGCGACATTGGTAGTTCCTCCCGTCCTTGGGATTAACTCGAGGAAACCAGGGATGGTACTGGGTGGCTCCCTGCCATTGGATCATGCATCCCACATTTCTAACATGCGGCTTCTTAACCGCCTATTCTCCTCAGCAGTTGCTGACTCAAGCTATGGGATAACTGATGCAGGGCTCTCTTCGGGCTCAACGATAGGTAGGTGACTCTCAGAGTCCATGGCGATACTTCCTTTAGATCTAGTGAAATAAGGGTGTGAAGCCAGATTACCACCACAAAACCAACCACCTAAAAATAGAACATGTTCTTTTAAAGCACACACAACAAACCGGTTAGTTTGAGACATTTAACACATAGGGAATCACATATTGGGGATGCAATGCACCTAAACAGTTAAACATTTTGCTAAGATGTTTTGCAACAGCTGCGTGTTTCATCCCGGCTTTATTGTCTCTCTCTCTTTTGCTTTCTCAATTATTTTATTTTAGGGTTATGGTCGAATACTATGTGGATTGCCTATGTATCATGGCACCGCATGAATCAGATCATTACGTAGTTCAGGGGATAGATACAAAGTAGCCAAGTGCAATTTTTCATTTCATTAATAAATGATATCTCTTTCTTTTGGGTTTTTCATTACAGGGAATTAAAGTACTGACAACAATACATACTCAAAACAAGCGACAAAACAATTTAAAACTCTAGAAAGCAGTAAATACAGACTCGAAAACTGGTTAATCAAAAGTACATAAGAGCTTCTACTGGTCTTCTTGGAGCTTGTGGGGCATTAGCAGGTCTTTGCACGGGCCTTCGCGCAATGTTTTCTTGAAGACGGTCCAAGTCATCCATTATTTGGTAGACGAAGGTCATCATAGAAGCGAAAAACATGGACCTAGTCATGTCTTCACACTCATGACATTTCATCACGACATAGTCATCTATTTCCTTGATCCTAGTTCTGATGACTCCTTTCTCTTGAAGCAGACGCCCAATCTGTTGTGCCCGGGCTTCCAACACTTGTGCACTTGTGTTGTTTTGGTCCTATAACTATTGCACGCTTTCTTCTAGTTGGCAGATTAGTGCGTAACAATGCTCTTTTCTACTTTGAAATCTTTGGTTTGCTGGACCATCTCATTCCCAAGGGCAAACAACTTTTCCTTTAGAATTGTTATTTCTTTGCCATATTTCTATCTCAAATGGTGGGCTTATTCTTTTGCTCCCTTAGCTAGTTTTTGTCACGACCCAAAATCCAAAAAGGCCGTGATGGCGCCGGACACCACTGTCAGGCAAGCCAACCATAATTAATTAACCTAATTACCCATTTTAGTATTTTTGAAATAAAAATTTCTTTAATGAAATTGTAAAGATAAAACTCATAGAGTAAATGATAAATATTTTTAGCAACTAAATTTCTAAATAATTCACAACCATTCCCAAAATCCGGTATCACAAGTGCATGAGCATTTACTAGGAAATTAAAAACAAAATACAGCATCTGTCTAGAATAAAAATTAGACAGGAAAAATATAATAACCCTTAAGGAGACTCTATTGGTTGCGGATCGTAATACAGAATGCAGCCCACATACGTCCCCACAATTATTAACCACACCTCTGCGCCCACAAGGCCACTAGACATATATGTACCTGCACAATAAAATGTGCAGCAAGTGCAGTATGAGTACGAAAATAACGTGTACCCAGTAAGTATCAAGCCTAATCTCGAAGAGATAGAGACGAGATGGCCGACTTTGACACTCACTATGGGTCAATAATATTAAATAATCATGAAATAGAAATATTTATATCAACGTGATTCACAGAGTTAATAGTAATTTTATTGACCAGTAGAAATAATTAAATTCCTTCAAATGCAGTAATTCTCAATATATTAATTAAATTTCTTCAATTCCAATAAATTTCCAAATTTATCAATTAGTCTCATTTACAGGAATAACAATAATTCCTTAACAAGCAGGAATAATAATTCAATAAATTCCAAAGATTTCCAATTTATCAATTAGCTTCACAAGCTGCAATAAAGTATTAAGGTATCATGTGATTATTATTATTAAGTACGATTTCTACCAAGGACGTACGGCCTAATCCAGAGTATCGTGTATACTGCCGGGGGACGTGCAGCACGATCCAAAGATGCATCTATCCTGCCGAGCCTTTCGGCCCGCTCCAAAAGAAAGAAGGACATTTTCTTATGTACCTCCGGAAGGAGAGTATATTTAATATAAGATAAATTCGGGAGGAAGAACAATTTCTTTTAACAATTAATTAATTTAAACAGAAAATCAAACATATGAGATTTTCATCCTTTAATATCTTTATCTAACAATTCACAATATATTCATATATATCAATTAATATTAATTAAACAAAGAATACAAGTAAACAAAGAATACATTTTTATTCAAGTAATTCATGCTTTGAGTCCTAAACTACCCGGACTTTAGCATTAATAGTAGATACGCACGGACTCTCGTCACCTCATGCATGCGTAGCCCCCGCAATTAGCAACAATTATTCAATTTAATCCCTATGGGGTAATTTCCCCCTCACAAGATTAGACAAGAGACTTACCTCGTCTCAAAGTTCACTTTTCGATTACCACGTCATGTTGAATTCTCGATTCGACGCCGAAAATCCAAAACTATCCAAATATTATACAAAATAATTAATATATGCTAAATGATTCAAAATTTATCTATTAAATAAATTACCTTATCTAAAATGGTAAAATTCCCAAAATTCACCCCGGACCCACGTGCTCGGATTCTTGAAATTTTCGGATGAAAACTTTACCCATAATCTCAAGAACTTAAATATATAATTTCTACCCAATTCCATAACTATTTTCGTGGTTAAAATCTCATTTTTATAAAAATCTAGGTTTTTCATCTAAATCTTTGATTTCTAAGATTTACTAGTTCTAATCTACCTATAATCTATGTATTTAACTCAAGGGGTGTGGAATTAACTTACGTTTCAATTGCTAGTTGAAACCCCCTTCTCAAAAGCTCTGAAATCGCCCAACAATGGATGAAAAATAGAAAGAAATGGACTGAGTTTTCGTCTGTTTTAAGGTTCTGCCCAGACAGATTTTTCGCACCTGCGGAAGGAGTATCGCACATGCGGCTTTCGCACCTACGAAAATTCCTCACAGTTGCGCATTTTCCCTCTTTTCCTAGTTCCGCACCTGCAGAAGAAGAGCTCGCTTCTGCGCAAGCGCAAGTGCGCCCATTCCTTCGCACCTGCACATCCCTCCGCTTCTGCGCACAAGACCTTCGCACCTACGCGTTCGCAGGAGCGCCAAATTACTCAGCATCTGCAATGGCTAGGCAGGCTCCTCTCTTTCGCACCTGCGATTGATGGCTCGCACCTGCGAGCTCTCACCTGCGGCTATCCAAACGCATGTGCGATTATGACAGTAGCTGGGAGCTTCAGTCCTTGCTCAATTTCCCAAAATTGGTCTGAGCCTCGTCCGGTTAACACTCGGGACCCCCGGGGCCCCGCCCAAACATACCAATAGGTTTTGAAATCATAAAATGGACTCGCTCGAACTCTCGGAACGTGTAAAACAACATCAAATCTAAGAATCATACCCTAAACCAAATTGATTCAAACTTAAGAATTTCAAGTTCTTAAATTTACTTCCAATGCGCCGAAATATACTTAAACTACTCGGAATGACACAAAAATTTGCGTGCAAGTCTTAAATCACTATACGGAACTATTCCCAAACTCGAAATTCTAAACGGACTTCAATTACTCAAAATCCTACTCCAAACCAAATTTAAAGAATTTTAAACCTTCAAATACTTGATGTTTTTACTATTAAGCGTCAAAACACTCCCGGTTTATCCAAAACCTGATTCGGACATATGCCCAAGTCCAAAATCATCATACAAACCTATTGGAACCATCAAATCCCAATTCCGGGGTCATTTTCTCAAAATGTTGACTAAAGTCAAACTTGTCCATTTAAAGCTAACTTAAGGAACCAAGTGTTCCGATTTCAACTCACACACTTACAAATCCCGAACCAACCATCCCCGCGAGTCATAAATCATTAAAACACATACGGGAAGTTTTATTTAGGGGAACGGGGTTCTAACAGTCAAAATGACTGGTTGGGTCGTTACAGTTTTGTTTAAGCATCTAGCAAATCCTTTTCGATTTTTATCAAGTCAGCTGCATAGTTATGGACCTTCATTCTCAAGTTGTTGATTATTTTTTCATATCTCTCACTTCTTACAAGCGTTTCGGCGGCTATCCTCATATCCCAGAGTTGGGCTCGGAGCGCCTCATTCTCTCGGGTTAACTTTCTCTTTTTATCTTCAGCTACCTGTGCCTGCAAATCATTGTCAAATGCGAGGTTTCTCAATTTTTCCTCCAAGGCATGGATAGTGGCTTGATAGTTCTTTTCATTTTCTCCCCAGGCCAACCGTTCTTGGATCTTGTCATCAAAAGCTTGAACATGAGGCCTTTTGGCGGGCCTTTCTGGATCGGGCTCTGGTTCCTCATCAATGTAATTCCTTTTCTCAAACCATGCGGCATAGCCTGGATCTACTTCGCCTCTGGCAAGATCGGGTACTTGAGTATCCTCTTTCAAGTATCGGCACCCATTCCAGATTTGTTGAATTAAAGCTTCGGGAAGTGGAGCTTCGGGGTGTAGCTCAATAACTTGGACACTCAAATTTTCATCCTCAGGTACTACTTGATATCTTCTCAATTGCCTCAGAACCCTTTGGGGTGCATATGGTTGGACACTTCTCAAGCCCATAAATAGTAAATAATTCCTTGTGGCTGACATATATATAACTTCCCTCATCGGGAGCCATCCTAAAGTCCACTCAATCTGATTTGCCTTTAAAACTCTCAAGTGAGCGATCCAAGCTTCAACCCCTTCCGGGGAGTTGTAGTCTTTCACTCTTTATTCATAGCTTTCAATGATGGCGAAAATGTTCAATTAACCACATTTGTAAAAGAATGTTGCAACCTTCGAAGAATGTCGCCCCCGCCTTACATTGCGTCAGTGCTCGATAGATATCTGCCAATATTAGTGGAGCAAGCGTGTGATCTTCCTTGTCAGTTAAGACTTGTGCAATTCTAGCCATACGAATATCAATTGTCCCCTTTTCATTTGGGAAGACCATGACACCCAGAAATGCCACTATGAAGGCAAAACGACGGTGAACTTTCCAAGTATCTTTGCTTTGTTTGTTGTTCAAACATTTTTCATGTGTTTCAAATCCCTCTGGATGCCCATATAGGGAGTATAGGAAGTAGAATTTCTTATTTGCTTACTGATGTTCATGATATCAAAGAAACAGCACACTGACATGGGCCTCGGGAATATGAGCTGTTGATTTCTCAAACCCCGACCAAAACCTATATAACCCGTTATTTCCTCCAAGGTGGGAGTGAATTCGAAGTCTGAGAAGCGGAAGACATTACGGACAGGATCGCAAAAGGTCACTAAAGCCTTGATTAGATCATTTTGTGTCTTAACTTTCATGATATCGGTGAGAGCACCCAGATGTTCGACTACCCAGTCTCGACCCTCTTTGTCTAAATCATACTACCACATTTGGAGCTATAGCGGAGCTTGCTCTACGGCATTCAATGGTGGATTCTGGACAGTGTTCATTTTGTACCTGTGAATGATTAGGGTTAGGGTTGACTCTAGTTCGAACGACAGACCAGCGGACTCTTTTGCAAAAACCAATTTTAGATTTTTCAAAAGTAAATCGCTTGAAAGTGGCTATTTGTGCAGCGATGATCAAAATGGTTATCTTTGCAATAATGACCCCTTCCTACTTTCAAATGAAATTTTGAAGACAAAGTAAGGCATTTTATGGGAAAAGTGATGCCTTATTGACAGACATGTCCTTTCTTGGCGAGAATAGCTCTTCGACAATTTAAAGGTATTATAAGGCTATTCCGGCAAAACGGCGCAGGACTGGGTCGATTTTATTTTTTGACCAATGGACATACTTTATTTGGTAGGAAAAAAAATTGGGGTCGGCACCGATGAGGTTTGCCTACATATCTCACATCCGGTGAGAATCAGACCCGCGTAGTTCAGTCAGTTTTGACATAACAGGAAAAATATGATATTGACTCATTTTTGGAATACAATTTCTTTTTCTCATTCATTTTTTTTTCAAATATTTTGGCAGAGTTTTGAGGCATTTTCAAATACCAGGCTTTCCAGAACCGGGTGAATTTTATATCCTACCTCACTCTTAGTTTTTCTGTTGATTTTCTTTCCTTAGCCGGTCAGCAAACAAACCGAAACAAATAAATGCACACATAGCAGGTAAGATGCATTAGGATGGTCTTTTATTTTGGGTACACCTGTCCTAGATGGACCCAACCCCTGTTTTGAGTCCCCTAAGTCAAATGCACGTGATGCAAGAAAACGTACCTACTAGGGATCCAGCGTGAGGCTATGTTATTCTAGGTTTAAACCTGGGCGTGTGTTCTAAACATGGCTTACCCAAACGGACAGCTTGAGCCGAGGTGGGAGCGACGTACCGGGAGCACGAAAGTCTACATATCCTAGTGGTTGATCTATCCTCATTCTATTTGGTATGACCTCTAACATAAAAGTGGGCCATGCGTATATGTGCACCATATTTTTAGAAGACTCAGAAGGGAGGCGTAAGAAGACAATTTAATACAGTTCAAATAACATTAAAGCGGTAAATGAGCGGTAATTAGCACATTAGGCCCACAAAATACAGTAATATCAACAATCAATAAAGCCAAGTAAAAATCATATTAACAAGCTCGAATTCTTGAACCCTGAACCAGAGATTTTGGGTTCGATCCCTAGCAGAGTCGCCAGAGCTGTCACACCTCTTTTTTCCCGAATGAGGGATAGGGATAATGGAGTTTTTTTTGCTTAAAGTGACATTAATCGAAATAGTATTATTTATTTAATTTAGAGTTGCCACTTGGGATAATTTATGGTGTCCCAAGTCACCAGTTTATTTTTAAATCCCAAATAGAGAAAATTTGACTTTGTTCTAAAGTATGCAAAACCAGAAGATCGGGTAAGGAATTCTGTTAACCCGGGAGAATGTGTTAGTCATTCCCAGATTTTGTGGTTTTAGCACGGTCGCTTTTAATCATACTTGGCTTAATTAATTTGTTTAACTACTCATTTTAAAACCTATGTACTTTTACCTTTTACCGCTTTTAATTATGGCATTTTATGGATTTAATCTTTTAAATGGATTACATGTGTGTAAATCCGCCTTATTTGGGGTGCTAAAAATAATGTCACGCGTACGTGTACACAATTAATAACACTTTATTAATTCAAGATTGTTTGGCCGAAATTGCGCGAACGCATACCTCGATTTAATTTTGTATATCGGGATCACGTCACGTGGACATGTACGCAATCACGATAGTAGTTTAAAAGTCCGCGCCTAAAGCATTTCTACGAGTGTTTAATTAAGGCATTTATTTACTAAGATTGTTTGACCATGGTCACACGAACATGTACCTTGGTTTATTTTTTGGCATCACAACTATGTCACGCGTGCGTGTACATCATTGTAACAATTAAGTTGATTACAAATATCTTAAGTTATGCTTATGTCTCTAAACTAAATACTCTATGTCATATGGCTAAGTATAAAGGTTCAATACTAGGTGATATTTTTGTTTGTTTTAGATAGGGGCAGCCTATATATTATCTGTCAAGCAGACCCAGATTTAAAGTTTGAGGCCTGATAAGGACTGAGTTGTCACGACCCAAACTAACCCTCCATAAGGTGTCCTGATGGCACCTAGTTTTTACGACTAGGTAAGCCTAAGATTACGAAAAATATAAAAGAAAACACAATATTTTTAAAGATCAACAGCATATTGTGAATAGCCAAGAGTAGTACCACTCGGCATATACAAAATAATTTCCCAAGACCAGGAATATCACTAAGTTACAAGTTGCTATAATCTATGTAGCTTTATGCAAAAGTTTGAAGATAATTAAGAAAGTCTCTAGGCGAGGGAGTAGAAGGGGACTCCGAAGATCTGCGGACGCAAACAGTAGTACCTTGAAGTCTCCTAAAATCAGCAGTACGCACTAACCCCGAGACTAATAGCTCGCACCTGGATCTGCATACGAAAACATGTGCAGGGAAGGGCATGAGTACACCACAATGGTACCCAGTAAGTACCAAGCCTAACCTCGGTCGAGTAGTGACAAGGTTAGGTCAAGGCCGTAGCGAAATAAATATAATAAATTAAACAGTAAAAGATATAAGTAAAATTTACGGTAACACAGTTAAAGAAATCCTTGAAAATTTAACATTTAAGGGAGCCTTCGGCTCAAAACAAGGTAAACACAGCGGGAAATCTCCCGAGATACCGTCCCGTAGTTCCAAATGAATATACAGTACAGGGGGATCTCCCGGAATACGTTCGTAGTCCCAAAGTAAATATGCAGTGCTGGGGGATCTCCCGGAATACGTCCGTAGTCCCAAAGTAAATATGCAGTGCTGGGGGATCTCCCGGAAAACGTCTGTAGTCCCAAAATAATTATGCAAGACAGGGGAATCTCCCGGAATACGTCTGTAGTCCCAATTTAAATATGCAACGCAAGATGAAATGGCAGGTATGGCATCGAGTTATACGGTTTATACTGAACACAAATAAGGAAAGTAGGGACTTAACTAAGCATGGCGCAAAGAATGACAAATAGGCAGTTAAAACACGTAAGCATGCTCCTCTAATCTAAGCTAAACAATTAAATGTATTAGTGCAATTTAATAAGGGAAAACAGTTTATGAATTAGAAAGGAAAAACGGGATTTTTGCAATAATAGCCCATGTACGTACTCGTCACCTCACGTACACGGCGCCCACACATCAATTAATATCAAACATCTTAAGGGAAAAGTCTCCAACACAAGGTTAGGCAAGCCACTTACCTCGAACCGCTCAAATCAACTCTTAATCACATTCTTGCCACGAGTATCCGACTCCAAATGGCCCAAATCTATTCAAATTAATTGCATAATGTAAATATAACTGCAAGTAACTAATTTAGCTAATTAATTCGAAGCTAAAGCGTGAAATTAGAAAAAATGCCCAAAAAGTCTCCCCGGACCCATGTCTCGTAATCGGTTAAAAATTACAAATTATGAAAACTCATTCACTCACAAGTTCAATCGAACAAAAATCATCTAAATCCGACGTCAAATTCCCATTCAAATCTCAGATTTTTAATTGGGGAACCCTTTTCCCCCATTTCCAAACCTCTACCCACAATTTCCTTAATTAGACGAGGAAAACAATAATAGATTAATGTATTATGATCAAAATAGAGTTAGAATTAGTTACCCAATAGTTCTCCTTCAAAATCCCTCGAGCAATCGTCTCCCACCGAGCTCTAAATCGAATTGGTGAAAAATGAGGGATGAACCCTCGAAACTGCCTCTTCGACCCAGCGATTTCCGCACATGCGCTCATGGGGCCGCATCTGCGGTCACGCACCTACGGAAAAATCATCGCAGGTACGAAGGTCACTTATCCGGGCTGGGGCAGCATCTGCGGGCAATTCCTCGCACTTGCGGTCCAAATCGGCGCATCTGCGCATTTCACTAAGGCAGCCAGGCTCCCCACCTACGCCCACGCTTTGCATCTGCGGGCTCGTAGGTGCGGTCAAACTTGCTCACCTGCTCTCCATCACCAACCCCACTAGTTCCGCAGGTGCGAAACACCAGAACCAGCAAAGGCACCAGATTTTTTAAGTCCAAATTCATTCCGTTAAGCATCCGACACACACCCGAGGCTCCCGGGACCTCAACCAAACATACCAACCAATCCAAAAACACCATACGAACTTAGTAGAGCCTTCAAACCACATCGAACAACACCAAAAATCATGAATTAAGCACGGATTCAAACCTAAGAATTTAAAATTTTCCAAATTCTACAAACGACGCCGAAACACGTCAAATCTAGTCCGAATGACCTCAAATTTTACACATAGATCACAAATGATACTACGAACCTACAGCCACTTTCGGAATTCCATTCCAAGCTCGATATCCAAATTTCACTATCGGCTGAAATCGTCAAAAAACTAACTTTCGCCAATTCAAGCCTAAATCTACTACAGACCTCCAAAACATATTCCGGACGCGCTCCTAACCACAAAATCACTCAACGGAGCTAACGAAATTTTATTCTGGATCCGTCTTCACACAGTTCCGATTACGGTCCAAACTCTAAGGCTTAAACTTACAACTAGGGACTAAGTGTCCCAAAACTCTCTGAATTCCATAACCAATCACTCCGGCAAGTCCCAAAAGCAGAAACAAATATGGGGAAAGTAGATATTAGGGGATCGGGGCTCTAATTCTCAAAACGACCGGCCGGGTCATTACATGAGTCCAAATGAACTCTAGCCCAAGACATATATTTGGGCCTAGCTAATAAATTCAGTTCAAAAGAATTTGGGCTTGCTTAAGTCTAATTGACTCTGGCCCAATGCATATTTTAAGGTAGCTAAATGGATTCAGTCCAAACGATTTGGGCCAAGTGATTATAGAGTATGAATTACTCTAGCCCAATACCATGTTATTAAGCAATCAATCAATTAAACACATTTAATTCAAGAAGGTTTGGGCCTAATAATGAGTCCTGATGACTCTGGCCCAATATCCATTTTGTGGACAAATTACTCAAAAATGATTTAGGCCTGATGATAATGAGTCCAAGCGACTCTAGCCCAGTGCATATTTGTCATGACCCAAATTTCCCCTCCGTATAACGCCATGATGGCACCTAGTCTCTACGACTAGGTAAGCCTAACATTCGCGGAATAATAAAAAGAAAACAAAATTTTAGCACCTAACTGTTCAAAAATACACAGCAAATCCCAAAACCCGGAACATCGTGAATCATAACCTACAAAAGGAAAAATCTAGTGTCTCTATACATCATAATTCTAAGAAGGAATATACATAAGATAATGGACATGAGAAAGAGTAGAAGGGGACTCCGAGGTCTGCGGACGCGGCAGATATACCTTGAAGTCTCTAAAGTTGTCTCGGCTCACTGATAGTACGGCTGATAAGGTGCACCTGGATCTGCACACGAAAAATATGTGCAGAGAGTAGCATGAGTACACTATAATCGGTACCCAGTAAGTGCCAAGCCTAACCTCGGTCGAGTAGTGACGAGGTCAGGTCAGGGCCCTACTGGTAATTATATAATAAAATAATATAGAGTGTAATACCGCAATAAAATAAAGGCTGAAATTTAACAACAATGGAATCATAGAAGGTAACAGCTCAGTACACAGAAACACAACAGGGGATCTCCCGAGATATCGTCACTAGTCCCAAACATAAATGTGCAGGGAAATCTCCCGGAATACCATTCTGTAGTCCCAAAGTAAATGTGCAGGGGAATCTCCCGGAATACCGTTCCGTAATCCCAAAGTAAATGTGCAGGGGAATCTCCCGGAATACCGTTCTGTAGTCCCAAAGTAAATGAGCCGGGGAATCTCCCGGAATACCGTTCCGTAGTCCCAAAGTAAATATGCAGGGGAATCTCCCGGAATACCATTCTGTAGTTCCAAAGTAAATATGCAGCGCGAGTGATAGAAAGACAACTACATCATGAAATTCTTACAATTTAGACTAAGTACCAGTCAGGGAAGAAGCAGAAAATTCACTAAGCATGCTGCACATAATTCACACAAACAATTAAGACACGTAGACATGTTGTATTAGACTAAACATGATAGCTACATATATTGGAATAACCCAATTAAGAATGAAAATAGATTAGTATTCATTAAAATGGTATAACTCAAAATAACAGGAAAACATATTTCTGCTCGGCAAGAAAATTGGGTTTTTACACAACTAGCCCGTGTACGTACTCGTCACCTCACGTACACGGCGCTCACATAGCATAATAGTTCCAAATCTTAAGGGTACTTCCCCCACGCAAAGTTAGGCAAGCCACTTACCTCGAACCAAACTCAATCAATCGGTCACAATGCCTTTCCCACGAATATCCGGCTCCGAATGGCTCAAATCTAGCCAAAAGCAATTACATAATATAAATGCGACAATAATAGACTCATCTAATTAACGAAATTAACATTTTAACGAAAATTCCGAAATTAACTCAAAATCGCCCGTGGGGCCCATATCTCGGAATCCGACAAAAGTTACAAAATATGAATGATCATCCAACCACGAGTCCAACCATACAAATTTCACCAAAATCCGACATCAACTCGAACCTCAAATCTTCAATTAAAGTCTATGAAGATTTCTACCATTTTCAACCCAATCTTTAATCATTTGAACTTAAAAATCTTTCCACAACCTTATTGGTATGTATACAAAATACTCTTACACCCAAGAATCATACTATTAATCACCCATCTTTACTCCAAACCCGAAATTAAAGAATTGAGGAAAGAAATTCTTTCCTCTATGAAGCCCTAGCAAGATCCTTGTGAAATCTTCAAACCATGAACAAGAAATTGATGGATAAATGATTAAGTCTTCACTTTCTATCTCTAAAATGCTCTCACCTCTTTCAAAAATATTAGATGAAACCCTTCAAAATGACCCCCAATAGTGTTTTATAAGAATGGGGTCGGGTTTATAAAATCAGAAAAATGAAGCTCCGGAATAGGTTATACGGTCGCATATGCAACCGCACAACGGTTATGCGGACCGCATATCGGTCGCATAATCAGTGTCCAAAATTGACAAACATCTACCTGTGTATGCGGTCACTATGCGGCCCGCATACCTGTTCTGCGGTCGCATAGTCGACCGCAAATTTCATCCAAACTGGCCCTCTTCTGCCTCACTTCTGCGGCTATTATGCGGCCCGCAGAGTGATTATGTGGTCGCATAATGGACCGCAAAAATACGTTTTTCTGACAAAAAAATTTTTTTACTTCCCGGTGCATTGTTCAACCCAAAAAGTTTGGGGTCGTTACACATAAGTCAACATTCGGTCAACCTTTTCAACTTAAATTCTAAACCTTGGAACTAAGTGCTCCAAATCATTTCAAAACCTCACCGGACCCAAACCAATTACCCCGGCAAGCCAAATAACAACTGTAATTCATAATTTGAGCAATAAATGGGAAAACAGGATTATAATACTCAAAATGACCGGCCGGGTCGTTACAATAGTTGTATGAATAAGTTTGAAATTTATAACAATAATTATCAAATTTTGCCTATATTTGGTTTATCTTTTAAAACTAAAAAAAGGGTCTGAGGACACGAACCAAAAAAATTAAATTAAGATAATTTCCTATTGATTGCCTAAGTCTCCTATTTCTTATATTAACCTATGTTAAAGTGATAAGTTTTTTTAAAAAAAATCATTTGCATTTGAAAATCTTAAAGTGTAAAGGCCCTTAATCAACTCATTCTATTAGCCAAAGACCTAGAGTACAATCTCATGGACCCAATTGATTTGGGCCTGAATTCGTACCCTGATCACTGTTAGGTTGCTTGTAAAATCCAGCTTTTATGAGTTTAAACTAATAGCATTGGAATTACTATATTTTTTAATTGTTTAATGACATAGTAAAGCTACTAACTAACACGTTGCATGAGAGGATATAATATAAAATAGAACTAAATTATTACATCTCACTAAACATGAATAGTGATAACAAATAAGCCTACTATTAATTTATAATTAAAAAAATCTCGAAAGAAAAAGAATGCTTTTCTTATTTTTATTACTCGAACGTACCGATTTTATGACTACATGGAGCTTTAAACAGATTTGATAATTTTTCAGAACCCTTTAACATAAAGCTACCATAACTCAAATTGCCTAAAACAATGTAAATCAACTCTCAACCAAACAACTATATGCAATATTCAAACAGAACACAGAATTTTGATAACCAGTAGAATCCTAGTCATGATACAACGAAATTTAAACATTTATATTCTTTAAGAAAGTACCTTGATAGCAGCAGAAACTAATAAGTAAGAAAATAAGTCTCTGAAAGCTTGAAGTAAAGCAGCAGCAACGAATGAAACCCAGTAGAATAAGAAAACCACCAGATTTTAAAAATAGGAAAGGAATGTATACATTTTTTTTATTCTGAAAGATCAAGGTTGATTTTCAGAAGTTTTTCTTTTTTTTTTTGAAAGAGAAGAGAAAATCTTAAGGCAGTTTATAATGTATCTATAATGTGTCTATAATCTGTATTCAGATCTAGAATCGCCCCCCTCCCCCTCTCTTCCTTAATGAAAAAGAAGGAGTGTATTTATAGAGTGAGGGAGTGAAAAGGGATGAGAATTCGGGTACCAAAGAATCTTCCAGAATTCCCTATAAATTAGGGAAAATGACATCTTTCTTAACAGAAATGGACAACTGTCCAATTTCTAGTACCTTCCTTATCTCAGAAAAGGGATAAGTGTCCAATTTTCTGAATATTTTTGGATCTTATCCCTATTTTTCTACTCAGCATTGGGACATTTGTCCCTATTCTAGAAGTTTCTAGTATTTTCTGAATAATTTTCAGAATTAGGATTCTAAAACTGACCCTTAAGGGTCTTGCATTACCTCAGAACTAGATTGGTTCTAGGCCTGAGTCAAGTGACTCTCGGCCTAAGGACTTTGGGCTCTTTAAGCTTTTATAAAGTTATGGGCCTGTTTATTCATTGAAACAGGCCCAATTTATGAGCCAAGTAGAACGAGCTACTTCAGCGAGGCCCAGTTCTTAACCAAACAAACAATAGTAAAAAAAGAAAAGAAAGAAAGAATGGCAATTAATTTAACAAAATGAATAACAAAGCAGTAATACTAAAAATAAACTCAGAACTAACAAAGATAAAAAATAAATAATAAAACAAAAATAGAAAGTAAAAAGGATAAAAATAACAACACGGAATAAAACACAGAATATATCTAAACACTGATTTTATATATTATTTTTTTTAAGTTTGTTTAAATGACTTAAACAGAATATCAGGCGGTAATAAATAAATAAAATAAATAAAAAAGAACAGTAATCGACATAAAATATAAATACGAAAAATAGGAATTTAATCATAAAAATATACCGAAAAATAGATCTAGCCGCTAAAAACCCTCATGCCAAAACTCCAATCTGGGATCTGAGATCCTTGATGGGAGATCTTGGCAGGAGGATTATTAAATGGACTAGGTAAAAAATAAAAAAAATAGAAAATAGATCTAGGGTTTCAGAGACCCTAGATCTAAAATCTAGGGTTTTTGGTGGGGGTTTTGGGAATTTGGTTGGTAGGGTGAGGTTCAGGGGGGTGAAGAGAGTGCATGGTATGAGTTTGAGGGGTTTTGGAGGTCCTCCGCCGCCGTAGGCAATTTCCAGCGGCAGGGCTAGGGTGGCGTTAGGGTTTCAGTTGTTTTTAGGGGTTAGATTTGTTGATATTTTATGGGGTTTTGGGGTGAGGTGATGTTTAGGAAGTGTAAAGGGGTAGAATAAGGTGGGTCTTAGGTGATTTGGGGTGGTTTTAGGTTGGAGGAAGATGGGGGCGGCTAGGGTTTGGAGTGGAGGGTGGAGAGACGGTGGGTCATCTCTAGGGTTAGAGAAAGAGAGATGTGAGAGCGGGGGGGGACGAAATGAGGGGGTGAAGGGGACACTTATATATTAAGTGCCAGGCCAGTTCCAGACCGTTAGATCTAGTGAAGATTAACGGCATGGATCAATTGGCACTTAAACAGCGCCGTTTGGTTTAGTGATGGGGCAGACCGGTTTGGGGGTATTGGGCTTAGGCGTTTTTGGGTCAATTTTGGGGATTGGGCTGGTTTTTACACTGGCCCAGTCCGATTAAATTACTTAAACCCCCTAATTAATTTAATTAATTCCAAAATCTAATTAACTTAAAAAATTCTAATTAAGTACTAAGCTATCTTAATTTGTAAAATTAAACCAACTATTTATTTGTATTATTTACATAATTAGTTAATCTTCAATTATTAAAAGGAAAAGTTACTAATTTTGACACTAAAACTAAAAAATGTCAAAAATAAACCATTTTTATGATTTTCTTCTAATAATATGATCAAATCATGTAATTAAGAGCTAAATTCAATTATAAATCTAATAATGCTATTTGATGAGGATTTAAATATTTTGTTGTTTCTATTATTTCAAAAATGCTAAAAATGCGTGAGAAATGCAACTAAATGCAAATAATTGCGAATAATTAACAAAAATCAAATAAATATGAATAATTTATTTATTAATTTTGTAGGAATATTTTGGTAGGGTAAAAATTACATGCTCATACCGAGGGCCTTAGGTGGATTTCGGATGATTAATAGATCGATTTTTGGACATTTGGAGATGCTGGAAATTCTGGATAGCTGATGCAATCGCTTCTACGATGTCTTGGTCGCAGAAGCGACCTCGCATAAGCGATTGAAGGGGAGATGGGCAAAGGCAGCCGGAGAAGGCCGCAGAAACGGCAAATTGTGCGCAAAAGCGCAACCGCAAAAATGAGAGGTGAACCGCAAAAGTGACTCTTTGCGCAGAAGCGGACACTGCCTCGCACCTGCGATTGCGCAGAAGCGGGAATGAGTCTGCATGTGCGAGGGGGGCTGCTGGCCAGTGCATTCGCAAAAGCGTGATTTTTCTCGCAAAAGCGAGTATGCAGAAGCGTGAAAGTACTCCGCATGTGCGAAACTGGGCAGAAACATAAGGATTGAACTTGGTCATTTGTCCATTTTCATTTTGGATTTTTGGAGCTAGGATTTAAGCGATTCTGGAAGGAGTTTTCACAAGCTTGGTTGGGGTAAGTGTTCTATATCCTAAATTGAATATATTTCATGAATCTATGGTTATATTCATCGTTTAATTCAGATTTTAATGGAAGAAATTAAGATTTTTGCAAAATCTTCCAAAAACAAAAATTTTAGATTTGGAGGTCGAGTTATTATCGTAATTTGATAAAATTGATATGGCTGAACTCGTATCGGAATGGGTGTTCGGATTTCATAAAAATTATATCAGGTTCCGAGAGGGGGACATATATGTATCTTGTAACGACCCAACCGGTCGTTTTGACTTTTAGATACTCGTTCCCTAAAATAAAACTCCCCGAACATGCTTTTATTAATTTATGACTCGCGGGGATGGTTGGTTCAGGATTTGGAAGTGTTTGGGTTGAAATCGGAACACTTGGTTCCTTAAGTTAACTTTAAATGGACAAGTTTGACTTCGGTCAACATTTTGAGAAAACGACCTCGGAATCGGGATTTGACGGTTCCAATAAGTTCATACGATGATTTCGGACTTGGGTGTATGTTCGAATCGGGTTTTGGATAACCCGGGACCGTTTTGGCGCTCAATAGTGAATATTAACTATTTGAAGGTTTAAAATTCTTTAAATTTGGTTTGGAGTAGGATTTTGAGTAATTGAAGTCCGTTTGGAATTTCGAGTTGGAAATAGTTCCGTATATTGATTTAAGACTTGCACACAAATTCTCGTGTCATTCCGAGTAGTTTAAGTATATTTCGGCGCATTGGAAGTAAATTGAAGAACTTGAAATTCTTATGTTTGAATCAATTTGGTTTAGGGTATGATTCTTAGATTTGATGTTGTTTTACGTATTCCGAGAGTTCGAGCGAGTCCATTTTATGATTTCAAACCTGTTGGTATGTTCGGGCGGGGCCCCGGGGGTCCCGAGTGTTAACCGGACGAGGCTCGGACCAATTTTGGGAAATTGAGCAAGGACTGAAGCTCCCAGCTACTGTCATAATCGCACATGCGCTTAGACATCCGCAGGTGCAAGCCACCAATCGCAGGTGCGAACGAGAGAAACCTGCCCAGCCATCGCAGATGCGAAGCATTTGGCGCACCTGCGAATGCGCAGGTGCGATGGCCTTGTGCGCAGAAGAAGAAAAATGCGCAGGTTCGAAGGGATGGGCGCACCTGCGCTTGCGCAGAAGCGAGCATTTCTTCCGCAGGTGCGGAACCAGGAAAAGAAGGAAAATGCGCACCTGCGAGGAATTTCCGTAGGTGCGAAAGCCGCATGTTCGGTACTTCTTCCGCAGGTGTGAAAAACCTGTCTGGGCAGAACCTTAAAACGGACGAAAACTCAGTCCATTTCTTTCTATTTTTCATCCATTGTTGGGAGATTTCAGAGCTCTTTGTGAGGAGTTTCAACTATCAACTTGGAGGTAAGTTAATTCTACACCCTTTGAGTTAAATACATAGATTATAAGTAGATTATAACTAGTAAATCTTAGAAATCAGAGAGTTAAGATGAAAAACCTAGATTTTTACAAAAATGATATTTTGACCACGAAAATAGTTATGGAATTGGGTAGAATTATATATTCAAGTTCATGAGATTATGGGTAACGTTTTCATCCAAAAATTTTAAGAATCCGAGCATGTGGGCCCGGGGTGAATTTTAGGAATTTTACCATTTTGGATAGGGTAATTTATTTAATAGATGAATTTCGAATTTATTGAATGTATATTAGTTATTTTGTATAATATTTGGATAGTTTCGGATTTTCGGCGTCGAATCGAGAATTCAACGCGACGTGGTAATTGAAAAGTTGACTTTGAGACGAGGTAAGTCTCTTGTCTACTCTTGTGAGGGAGAAATTACCCCATAGGGATTAAATTGAATAATTGTTGCTAATTGCGGGGGCTACGTACGCACGAGGTGACGAGAGTCCGTGCGTAGCTACTATAAATGCTAAAGTTCGGGTAGTTTAGGACTCAAAGCATGAATTACTTGTGTAAATTGTATTCCTTGATTAATTAATATTAATTGATATATATGAATATTTTGTGAATTGTTAGATAAAGATATTAAATGATGGAAATCTCATATGCTTGATTTTCTGTTTAAATTAATTAATTGTTAAAAGAAATTGTTCTTCCTCCCGAATTTATCCTATAATAAATATACTCTCTTTCCGGAGGTACATAAGAAAATGTCCTCCTTTCTTGTGGAGCGAGCCGAACGCCTCGGCGGGATAGATGCATCTATGGATCATGTCGTATGTCCCTCGGCAGTGTACACGACACTCTGGATCGGGTAGTACGTCCTCGGCATAAATCGTGCTTAATAATAATAATTACATGATACTTTACTAATTTATTTCAGCTTGCGAAGCTAACTGATAAATTGAAAAATCCTTGGAATTTAATAAATTATTATTCTTGCTTGTTAAGGAATTAATTGTTATTCCTGTAAATGAGATTTAATTGATAAATTAAAAATTTATTGAAATTGAATTGCAGCTTGTAAAGCTATTTGATAAATTGGAAGTTTTATTGAAATTGCATGATTTAAATAAATAAATTGGAAAATTGTTGCATTTGAAGGATTTTTATTATTTCTGGTAATTGTATAAAATTATTGTTAACTCTGTGAACCATACTGATTTGAAA
This sequence comes from Nicotiana tomentosiformis, assembly GCF_000390325.3. Classification (NCBI taxonomy): domain Eukaryota; kingdom Viridiplantae; phylum Streptophyta; class Magnoliopsida; order Solanales; family Solanaceae; genus Nicotiana; species Nicotiana tomentosiformis. The sequence continues at coordinate 14,405,933 of NC_090813.1, read as the reverse complement.
AATTACAATTTATTTCAATTATTATTATTGGCCCATAGTGAGTGTCAAAGTCGGCTATCTCGTCTCTACCACTTCAAGATTAGGCTTGATACTTATTGGGTACACGTTGTTTTCGTACTCATACTGTACTTGCTGCACATTTTATTGTACAGGTACATATATGTATAGCGGCCTTGTGGGCGCAGAGGTGTGGTTAATAATTGTGGGGACATAGGTGAGCTGTATTCTATATTACAATCCGCAGCTAACAGTGTCTCCTTTAGAGTTATTATATTTTTTTGTCTAATTTGTATTCTGGACAGATACTGTATTTTATTTTTAATTTCCTAGTAAATACTCATGCACTTGTGACACCGGGTTTTGGGAATGGTTGTGAATTGTTTAAAAATTTAGTTGCTAAAAATATTTATCATTTACTCTATGAGTTTTATCCTGACAATTTCATTGAAGAAACTTTTATTTCAAAAATACTAAAATGGATAATTAAGTTAATTGATTATGGTTGGCTTGCCTGACAGTGGTGCCCGGCGCCATCATGGCCTTTAGTTGGATTTTGGGTCTTAACATATCTTCGCTAACCTCAGTGGGGGAATTACCCCTTAGGCATCGAGTCTTATGTGCCATTTGTGAAATGTAAAAAAGCCGTGTACGCGAGGTGACGAGTACGTACTCGGGCTTATATGTGCAAAATGTATTGGGTTAAAGTCTTAGGCATATTGTGTATTAAAATAGATAATTGTTGGTATTTATTTAATTATCTATTTGCCATGCCTCAATTCGCGTTTGCTTAATTTATTTTTATATGATAATTTGATGTGATTATTAATTGTATATTTATGTGAATTCCATGCGTTTGGTGATTTGATATTTCCTGGAAATAATTATATTATGGATTTTTCATCTGTAAATAATTAATGAAATAAGTTTAAACTGAGGCGTTAATATAATTATCAAGAATTTGGATTAATGAAGGCATTACCCTATACTGAGTATTTTCCCTCTCTATTGTTGTTTTGAGGTTTTATACATATTGTGTGGAGCCTTGGGCTATTTATTGTAAAATTAATTAATTTTGTTATATCTTTGGAATTGGTTGTGGCCATTGGACAAATTGTGATATGAATTGATTTTGTTATATTGTCGTGATAATATTCCGTGTAAATTATTTTGTTATTTGAGTTATTATTTTGAGGATATAAGGGTGGCATTCTACTGTTGATATTATGTGGGTATAAGGGTGGCATTTCACCATTGTTATGTGTGTTGGGATATTGTCTGGGCGGAGTGATAAGGGTGGATATAGGAGCGATAAGGGTACCTATTGATATTGTCAGGGCGGAGGGATAATGAAGGCTATTATAGGAGTGATAAGGGTGGCTATAGGAGAGATAAATGTGGTTATTCTCAGGGATGATATGTGATGATGTGGAGTTATTGCGTTGGTAATTTTTATGTGATGTTGTGATTTTTCTTATGTTTATTTTTATATCTTGTGCAATTTGTCTTGTTATTTCGGTAAACTTGATAATAGTCTGATCTATGTTGAAATTGGGAGCATGTGGCTATTGCCAGGCGGATTATGAAATGAAATGTGGGCACGAGATGCCGTGAGTAAATAATGATGATATCGGCACGTGAATTGTCCATGCAACTGTGATATGAAATGTGGGCACGAGTGTCACGACCCAAAATCCCGCCACAGGCGTCGTGATGGCACCTAGTCTCTAATACTAGGTAAGCTGATTTCAATTACATTTTTGAAGCCATTTTTTTAAATTAAATAAGTAATCAAAACTAACAACGGGACAAATAAGAATATACAACCTCCCAAGACTGGTAGTATTGAGTCACGAACTCTAGCTGAATACATGATATGATCACGAGGACCAAATATACAATACTGTTTGATTAAAAATTAATAGTACAATGAAATGAACAGACTCCAAGGGACTGCGATGACCAAGCAGCTCTACCTTGAATCCTTGCGATCACACTCTAACTATTTTCGGGTCCGATACCTCGAATACCTGGCTCTGTACAAAAATATGCAGAAGTGTAGTATGAGTACACCACGGTCGATACCCAGTAAGTATCAAGACTAACCTCAGTGGAGTAGAAACGAGATACAGTCAAGACACTCACTAGTCTAATAACCTGTGCAATATAGTATACAAAATAATACTGAAAAATAACTAGCAATGATAACAACAAAATCAACCAGTGATATAACAACAATGCAACAAGAACATCATAATTATTGCTCAGACGAATAAGGAACACAGGTACAACCAATTAATCAAGTCCTTCAAATATAAATTCTTTCGTCTATATGTTTTTCAAATAATAATTTTCAGGATATAATACTTTCCAATAAATATATTTTCAAGTAAAAGTCACCATGTGACACCTCATTTCACAGTCATAAACATTACGGGTCTCAGCCCACTTTCATTTTTTTTCACGGCACCTCGTGCCTATATTTTTATCACCATCACACGGACCACTCACGTGTCAAAATATCAATGTATATAAGATCCGCAGGATCAATTTATTTTCACTAAAGTAAGGTTAAAATCTTTAAATCAAGTAAGAAATCAACAAAGGAATGAATTTATTTTAGAAACCATTTGGGTGAAGAAAATGACATTCCAATTAAAATGAAGCATCCGATAACTACTAATTTCGATGTAAAATTTATTAAATTAAAACATAATAGTAATTTCTTTTATTCAAAACAACTCAATTCTCGAAAATCAGTAAAAACCATAAACACAAATCTGTAGAGTCTTGTAAAAGGAGCCAAAGCCAATACAATACAACAAGGAATGCAAAACACATAATAAAATCAAATAATACATCACAGAAGAACATAAGAATTTACATATCACGGAAAAAAACAAAATAACCAAAGGCAAGTGCATCCATAGAAAAATATCAACAAAGGGCACTCCCGAGGTACCGCCTCGTAGTCCCAAAAGTAAATATGCAAGACAGGGGGATCTCCCGAGGTACCGCCTCATAGTCCCAATGTAAATATGCAGGGCAGGGGGATCTCCCGGAATACCGTTACGTAGTCCCAAAGTAAATATGCAGGGCAGGGGATCTCCCGAAATACCGTTCCGTAGTCCCAAAGTAATTATGCAAGGCAGGGGGATCTCCCGGAATACCGTTGCGTAGTCCCAAAGTAAATATGCATAGCAAGGATATCTCCCGGAATACCGTTCCGGAGTCCCAAACTAAATATGAATTCAACAACTGCACATCAAGTGCTCACATATCATAAATGGCTCATCAAGTGCTCAAATATTTCAACTTGCTACAGAAACCAACAATACATCATTTTTCACAATAAGGAGCCCATGGCTCGACCATAATATGCACAAAAATCGTAACAAAAATATTTGGGAGTGAACAACTCAACAAAATAATATTTCATATAAATTCAAGGTGGCAATCATACCAAATCATAATATAAAAACAATTTTAACAAATAGGGATCTAGGCATGACAAATAGAGTATTTAATAAGTTCCAATAATTTCCAACTTAATACATAAGGGCGTCTAAGGATTTTAATCAATGAAATTTGCAGATATAAACCAAGTACGTACTCGTCACCTCGCGTACATGGTTTTCAATTACACAATTTGCACATAATACTCAATGCCTAAGGGGTATTTCCCCGACTCGAGGTTAAGCAAGACACTTATCTTATTAAAATTGTGCCGATATTCCAAAACCGCCTTCTTGCTTGAATCAAACTCCGAACAGCTCAAATCTATCCAAATTAATTGTATCACTTCATTAAATTTTATCGAAAACAATTTCGGATAATAAAATACCAACTTAAAATTTTATTCTAAAAAATTAGTGCGGGGTCCGTCCCTCGAAACCCGACAAAAGTTTTACGAAAAACGAACACCCATTCCGATACGAGTTCAACCATACCAAAATTATCAAATTCCGATATGTATACTCATCACCACATCTCAGGTATTAAAAGTTGTTCATAATTAATTTCAGCATCATCAATTAATCTCATATTAACCAGTACCTCATTTCAAATTTTTCACAACAGTAACAACATAATGTCAGGCATGAAGACCTCATAACTATTTTTCCGATTTAGCGAGTCACATTTAACGCCACCCGGGCAATCATCTTATAGGTTAAAACTCAATGTTTACAGCACGAAAATGGCTGAATATGCACAGAAAATATACAAGAATTATCAGTTAAGCTTAATAGGCATGACTCCCTATTAATATTATTGTACAAATTACATTTCACAAAGGGAGAATTGTAAACTCATATATATTTCACCACAAGGACCTCGTCCTTATATAACTTCCACCGCGGCTTGTAGCCCGGTTTAAATATTTCACATCATGTAAAAATATGAGGATCTCGTCCTCAACTCCGAATCACAAGTATTTTGTACATTGTGCCAACTGTATTTCAATTTCCTTTCTTTCTTCTTTTCAATAAATTTCATAAATATTTTTCATAACACATAACGAACCCTCATACCGGTAGGGCATATAATTTATAAGAATTGAAATCAATTATTCCGAAATCACATCAAAACCCACTGAAATGAATAATATAAAAAAAATTGGACTTATAGCCCTAAATGGTGCACAAAAATAAAATGACAGACACGGACTCACATCTTTAAATCTCCCAACAGGGATAAACATATAAGTGAGTCACAAATTTATGAAACTCACCCATAAGTGGAGCATAATAGGGGTCTCACCCATGGTGTATCGGCCTCAGCCAAAATTATATCAACGGGCCGGGCCTCCACCTCTTAGGCGCCCTCTACCCGCATGTTCTCCACCTCTAACTGACCATGCACGTGGAGTATTAACTGGAATAACCACTGTAAGAACCTCGTGCCGATGGTGCATTAAAAGAACTTACTATAGCACCCCAAATATTTTGAAATTGTTGATGTGACCCCGCTGGTACTGAAATGTAGAATTATTAAGGACGCAGGAATACCGCAAGCCCCAGCATCATCCCATACAAATCTCACCCCTTACTCATATACAAGTTTTGGAGAACCTTTCATTACAACGTAAATACATCTCAGGCCAAAACTGATATAACACATGACCCCGCAATCTGATCATTGATAGTGGACTCCCCTAACTTGGCGCAAAGCCATAGGAAACATGCCGATGATCCACAATACTAACCTTCACCTTAACATTTCCCTTGAAAAACTCTCAAAAGATCGCCTCACCCGAACTTCTTTGGTCCAAAAATGGAAGAATGTGACGAATTTGGATTTTATTCTACTGCCCAAGGATTTGTTCTTCGCATTCACAACCCTTCCCTCGCGTTCGCGATGAACAAATTCTCCAACAATCATTTTCAAACTCTTCTCAGACAGCCTCTAGTATAATAGTCATAACGTTTTGTACAAATCTCCAAATGACAAATGGTTTAGCTTTCTGGAAACTAGACTCAAAGATCTATAGCATTAATTTGTTTCTTATCTCCCCATTCCTTATAAATTGCGAAATATAAGCTTCCAAAGTCAACCCTATGCAACAGAGATTTCCAAACTCTTCCCAAATAGCTTGTAGTATATCCACCATAACTTTTGGTACACAACTCCAAATTCCAAATGGTTTACCTTTCTGAAAACTAGACACAATGGACTACAATTTTTAGTTTTGGATCATCTCCAAATTCCTTATAGATTGCGAGATATGAGCCTCTAAAGTCAAACAACGAACATCACAATTTCCTTCTTCGCGAACGCGAAGAACAAAATCCCAACAGCAAAATCTTTCTTCGCGAACGCGAGAGGCTCCTCGCGAACGCAAAGAAAAACACCAGAACTAGCAACCAGCAGCATCAAAACACCTAAACTTGGTCTAGAACCACCCCGAATCAAACCCGAGGCCCTCGGGACCCCGTCCAATCGTACCAACCAGTTCCAATACATAACACGAACCTGCTCGAGGCCTCAAATCACATCAAACAACATCAAAGCCACGAATCATACCCCAATTCAAGTCTAATGAACTTTGAAATTTCAAATTCTATATATTGTGCCGAAACACATCAAATCAATCTGGAATGATTTCAAATTTTGCACACAAGTCATAATTGACATAACGAAGCTATTCCAATTTCCAGAATAAGATTCTGGCCCCGATATCAAAAAGTCAACCCCCCGGTCAAACTTCCTAAAAATTCATCTTTCGTCATTTCAAGCCAAATACCTCTACAGACCTCCAAATAATTTTTCGGACACGCTCGTAAGTCCATAATCACCATACAGAGCTATTGACATCATAAAAATTTCATTACGGAGTCGTCTTCACACAGTTCTGACTACGGTACAAATTCTAAGACTTAAGCTTTCGTTTTGGGGACCAAGTGTCCCAAATCACTCTGAATCATCCGGTAACTCAATTCAACCACGCACGCAAGTCAATACACATAATAAGAAGCTGCTCAAGGCCTTATGCCGCCAGACGGGGCTTAAATTCTTAAAACGGCAAGTCGGGTCGTTACATTCTCCACCTCTTAAACAAACGATCGTCCTCGAACATGCCAAGAATTATTCTGAGGTTACCAAATCGATGATTTTACTTTTACACATATACTCACGATTGATCCCACATTACCGCATTTGAGATAAGCCCGACAACACCATCTCAATTGAGATTATTCCTTTTATCCATATTTGTAAACTTTAAGACCAATTTCTTACACTCCAAACATTTTCAAAAGGCCTGATTTTTTTTTTTCACAACAAAGCACGGTATTATTCTCAACTTGCTATAGCAACTTGTGCATACGCACACATCAACTTTCTTGATAGTGTTGAAGTACTTCAAAAATTTTCTGGGGTGTTACATTTTTCCCCGCTTAGGATCATTCGTCCTCAAACACATAACATAATTTATCTCTTCTTTCACACATATCAATCTCCCAAATTTTTCTAACTCTCAAATTTTTCACAAAATTTCGGTAGAGTCTCCCCAGTAAATGGGCTTATCCACCTACTAGAGTTACACCAAAACGACTCCTAACAACACATCCACAAGGTATATATCAATAACACTGATCACGGCATTACATGCATTGCATTATCATTATGATATTAGGACATGAATTACATCATATGTATGCTCATCGCCACATCTCAGGTCTTAAAAGTTGTTCATAATTAATTTCAGCATCATCAATTAATCTCATATTAACCAGTACCTCGTTTCAAATGTTTCACAACACTGACAACATAATGTGAGGCATGAAGACCTCATAACTATTTTTCCGATTTAGCGAGTCACATTTAACGCCACCTGGGAACTCATCTTATAAGTTAAAACTCAATGTTTACGGCACGAAAATGGCTGAATATGCACAGAAAATATACAAGAATTATCAGATAAGCCTAACAGGCATGACTCCCTATTAATATTATTGTACAAATTACATTTCACAAAGGGAGAATTGTAAACTCATATATATTTCACCACAAGGACCTAATCCTTATATAACTTCCACCGCGGCTTATATCCCGGTTTAAATATTTTACATCATGTAAAAATACGAGGATCTCGCCCTCAACTCCAAATCACAACTATTTTGCACATTGTGCCAACTGAATTTCAATTTCCTTTCTTTTTTCTTTTGAATAAATTTCGTAAACATTTTTCATAACACATAACAAACCCTCATACCGGTAGGGCATATAATTTATAACAATTGAAATCAATTATTCCGAAATCACATCAATACCCACTGTAATGAAGAATAAAAAAATTCTTTTGGACTTATAGCCCTAAATGGTGCACAAAAATAAAATGACAGACACGGGCTCACATCTTTAAATCTCCCAACAGGGATAAACATATAAGTGAGTCACAAATTTATGAAACTTACCCATAAGTGGAGCATAATAGGGGGACTCACCTCAATATTCAGAACCGAATCAAATTAAGGTAAAATATCCTCTTATAACAGAATCAGGATCGTACCTGTAACGACACCATCTAGTGTATCGGCCTCAGCCAAAATCATAGCTATTATATCAACGAGCCAGGCCTCCACCTCTTAGGCGCCCTCTACCCGCCTATCCTCCACCTCTAACTGACCATGCATGTGAAGTATTAACTGGAATAACCACTGTAAGAACCCTGTGTCGATGGTGCATTAAAAGAACTTACTATAGCACCCCAAATATTTTGAAATTGTTGATGTGACCCCGCTAGTACTAAAATGTAGAATTATTAAGGACGCAGGAATACCGCAAGCCCCAGCATCATCCCATACAAATCTCACCCCTTACTCATATACAAGTTTCAGAGAACTTTTCATTACCACGTAAATACATCTCAGGCCAAAACTAATATAACATATGACCCCGCAATCTGATCGTTGGTAGTGGACTCTCCTCGCTTGGCGCGAAGCCATAGGACACATGTCGATGATTCATAATACTAAACTTCACCATAATGTTTCCCTTGAAAAACTCTCGAAAGATCTTCTCACCCGAGCTTCCTTGGTCCAAAAATGGAAGAATGTGATGAATTTGGATTTTATTCTACTGCTTAGGGATTTGTTCTTCGCGTTCGCGACCCTACCCTCGCGTTCGCGATGAACAAATTCTCCAACAATCATTTTCAAACTCCACTCAGACAGCCTCTAGTATAATGGTCATAACGTTTTGTACAAATCTCCAAATGACAAATGGTTTAACTTTCTGGAAACTAGACTCAAAGAGCTATAACTTTAATTTATTGCTCATCTCCCCATTCCTTATAGCTTGCGAAATATAAGCTTCCAAAATTAGCCCTATGCAACAGAGATTTCCAAACTCTTCCCAGACAGCTTGTAGTATATCTACCATACCTTTTGGTACACAAATCCAAATTCCAAGTGGTTTACCTATCTGAAAACTAGACACAAAGAACTACAACTTTTTGTTTTCGATTATCTCCAAATTCCCTATAGATTATGAGATATGAGCCTCTAAAGTCAGACGACGAACAACACAATTTCCTTCTTCGCGAACGCGAAGAACAAAATCCCAACAGCAAAATCTTTCTTCGCGAACGCGAGAGGCTCCTCGCGAATGCAAAGAACAACACCAGAACCAGCAACCAGCAGCATCAAACCACCCAAACTTGGTCCGGAACCACCCCGAATCAAACCTGAGGCCCTCAGGACCCCGTCCAATCGTACCAACCAGTCCCAATACATAACACCAACCTGCTCGATGCCTCAAATCACATCAAACAACATCAAAGCCACGAATCATACCCCAATTCAAGCCTAATGAACTTTGAAATTTTAAATTCTATATCTTGTGCCGAAACACATCAAATCAATCTGGAATGACTTCAAATTTGGCACACAAGTCATAATTGACATAACGAAGCTTTTCCAATTTCCAGAATCGGATTCTGGCCCCGATATCAAAAAGTCAACCCCCGTCAAACTTCCCAAAAATTCATCTTTTGCCATTTCAAGCCAAATACCTCTACAGACCTCCAAATAATTTTTCAGATACGCTCCTAAGTCCATAATCACCATACGGAGCTATTGACATCATAAAAATTCATTCTGGAGTCGTCTTCACATAGTTCCGACTACAGTAAAAATCCTAAGACTTAAGCTTCCGTTTTGGGGACCAAGTATCCCAAATCACTCTGAATCATCCGATAACTGAATTCAACCACGCACGCTAGTCAATACACATAATAAGAAGCTTCTCAGGGCCTTATGCCGCAAGACGGGGCTTAAATTCTTAAAACGACAAGTCAGGTCGTTTCATTCTCCACCTCTTAAACAAACGTTCATCCTCGAATGTGCTAAGAATTATTCTGAGATTACCAAATTGATGATTTTACTTTTACACATATACTCACGGTTGATCCCACATTACCGCATTTGAGATAAGCCCGACAACACCATCTCAATTGAGATTATTCCTTTTATCCATATTTGTAAACTTTAAGACCAATTTCTTAAACTCCAAACATTTTCAAAAGGCCTGATTTTTTTTTCACAACAACGCACGGTATTTTTCTCAACTTGCTATAGCAACTTGTGCCTACGCACACATCAACTTTCTTGATAGCGTTGAAGTACTTCAAAAAACTTCTGGGGTGTTACATTTTTCCCCGCTTAGGATCATTCGTCCTCAAGCACATAACATAATTTATCTCTTCTTTCACACATATCAATCTCCCAATTTTTCTAACTCTCAAATTTTTCACAAAATTTCGGCAGAGTCTCCCTTGTAAATGGGCCTATTCACCTGCCAGAGTAACACCAAAACGACTCCTAACAACACATCCACAAGGTATATATCAATAACACCGATCACGGCATTACAAGCATTGCATAATCATTATGATATCAGGATATGAAGTACATCATATGTATGCTCATCACCACATCTCAGGTCTTAAAAGCTGTTCATAATTAATTTCAACATCATCAATTAATCTCATATTAACCAATACCTGGTTTCAAATTTTTCACAACACTGACAACATTATGTGAGGCTTGAAGACCTCATAAATATTTTTCCGATTTAGCGAGTCACATTTAACGCCACCTGGGAACTCATCTTATAGGTTAAAGCTCAATGTTTAAAGCATAAAAATGGCTGAATATGCACAGAAAATATACTAGAATTATCAGATAAGCCTAACAGGCATGACTCCCTATTAATATTATTGTACAAATTACATTTCACAAAGGTAGAATTGTAAACTCATATATATTTCACCACAAGGACCTCGTCCTTATATAATTTTCACCGTGGCTTGTAGCCCGGTTTAAATATTTCACATCATGTAAAAATACGAGGATCTCGTCCTCAACTCCGAATCACAAGTATTTTGCAGATTGTGTCAATTATATTTCAATTTCCTTTCTTTCTTCTTTTCAATAAATTTCATAAACATTTTTCATAACACATAACGAACCCTCATACCGGTAGGGCATACAATTTATAAAAATTGAAATCAATTATTCCCAAATCATATCAAAACCCACTGAAATGAATAATTAAAAAAATTAGACTTATAGCCCTAAATGGTGCACAAAAATAAAATGACAGACACGGGCTCACATCTTTAAATCTCCCAACAGGGATAAACATATAAGTGAGTCACAAATTTATGAAACTCACCCATAAGTGGAGCATAATAGGGGGACTCACCTCAATATCCAGAACCGAATCAAATTAAGGAAAAATATCCTCTTTTAACAGAATCAGGATCGTACTTATAACGACACCATCTGGTGTATCGGCGTCAGCCAAAATTATAGCGATTATATCAACGGGCCGGGCCTCCACCTCTTAGGCGCCCTCTACCCGCCTGTCCTCCACCTCTAACTGACCATGCACTTGGAGTATTAACTGGAATAACCACTGTAAGGACCCCGTGCCGATGGTGCATTAAAAGAACTTACTATAGCACCCCAAACATTTTGAAATTGTTGATGTGACCCCGCTGGTACTAAAATGTAGAATTATTAAGGACGCGGGAATACCGCAATCCCCAGCATCATCCCATACAAATCTCACCCCTTACTCATATAAAAGTTTCGGAGAACCTTTCATTACCACGTAAATACATCTCAGGCCAAAACTGATATAACACATGACCTCGCAATCTGATCATTGATAGTGGACTCCCCTCACTTGGCGCGAATCCATAGGATACTTGTCGATGATCTACAATACTAACCTTCACCATAACGTTTCCCTTAAAAAAACTCTCGAAAGATCGCCTCACCCGAGTTTTCTTGGTCCAAAAATGGAAGAATGTGACGAATTTGGATTTTATTCTACTGCCCCGGGATTTTTTCTTCGCGTTCGCGGCCCTTCCCTCACGTTCGGGATGAACAAATTCTCCAACAATCATTTTCAAACTCTTCTCATACAGCCTCTAGTATAATGGTCATAACACTTTGTACAAATCTCCAAATGACAAATGGTTTAACTTTCTGGAAACTAGACTCCAAGAGCTATAACTTTAATGTGTTGCTAATCTCCCCATTCTTTATAGATTGCAAAATATAATTTTCCAAAGTCAGCCCTATGCAACAGAGATTTCCAATCTCTTCCCAGACAGCTTGTAGTATATCCACCATAACTCTTGGTACACAACTCCAAATTCTAAATGGTTTACCTTTCTGAAATCTAGACACAAAGAACTACAACTTTCAATTTTGGATTATCTCCAAATTCCTTATAGATTGCGAGATAAGAGCCTCTAAAATCAGACGACGAACAGCATAATTTCCCTCTTCGCGAACGCGAGAACCTCTTAGCGAACGTGAAGAACAAAATCCCAACAGCAAAATCTTTCTTCGCGAACGCGAGAGGCTCCTCGTGAATGCGAAGAACAACACCAGAACCAGCAACCAGCAGCATCAAAACACCCAAACTTGGTCCGGAACCACCCCAAATCAAACCCAAGGCTCTCGGGACCCCGTCCAATCGTACCAACCAGCCCCAATACATAACACGAACCTGCTTGAGGCCTCAAATCACATTAAACAACATCAAAGCCACGAATCATACCCCAATTCAAGCCTATTGAACTTTGAAATTTTAAATTCTATATCTTGTGCCGAAACACATCAAATCAATCTGGAATGACTTCAAATTTTGCGCACAAGTCATAATTGACATAACGAAGCTATTCCAGTTTCCAGAATCGGATTCTGGCCCCGATATCAAAAAGTCAACCCCCCGGTCAAACTTCTCAAAAATTCATCTTTCGCCATTTCAAGCCAAATACCTCTACAGACCTCCAAATAACTTTCCGGACACGCTCCTCCTATGTCCATAATCACCATACAGAGCTATTGACATCATAAAAATTTCATTCCGGAGTCGTCTTCACACAGTTCCGACTACGGTAAAAATCCTAAGACTTAAGCTTCCGTTTTGGGGACCAAGTGTCCCAAATCACTCTGAATCATCCGGTAACTCAATTCAACCGCGCACGCACGTCAATACACATAATAAGAAGCTGCTCAGAGCCTTATGCCTCCAGACGGGGCTTAAATTCTTAAAACGACAAGTCGGGTCATTACAATGAGGTGTCGTGGTTAAATGATGGTGATAATATTGGCACGTGAGTTGTCCGTGCGGTTGTTATGGATAAATTGGCACGAGGTACCGTGAAAATATGAAAGTGGGCTGAGACCCGTATTTTATGGTTTTAAAATGAGGAGTCACAGGGTGACTTTTATTCGAAATATATTTATTTGAAGAATTATATTTGAAAGAGATTTATTTGAAAGAACTATATTCGAAAGATATTTATTTGAAAGAATTATATTTGAAAGATAATTATTTGAGGGAATTATATTTGAAAGAGATTTATTTGAAAGAATTATACTTGAAAGATATTTATTTGAGGGAATTATATTGAAAGAATTATATTTGAAAGATATTTATTTGAAGAGAGTATATGCGAAATATGCTTATTGGAAAGTATTATATCCTGAAGATTATTATTTGAGAAGCATATAGGCGAAAGATTTATATTTGAAGGACTAGATTAATTGGTTGTACTTGTATTTATTAATTATTGAGCAATATTAACGGTGTTCTTATTGCCCTGCTGTGTATATCACTTATTGATTAGTGTTGCTATTATTGTTATTTGTTTTAATTATTTTTGTATACTATATTGCACAAGTTATTAGACTAGTGAGTGTCTTGATTGTACCTCGTCACTACTCCACTGAGGTTAGTCTTGATACTTACCACCGACTGTGGTGTACTCATACTATACTTCTGTACATTTTTGTGCAGAGTCAGGTATTGGAGATATCGGACTCGGATAGAGTTAAAGCGTGATCGCAAGGATTCAAGATAGAGCTGCTTGGTCGCCGCATTCCCTTGGAGTCTTTTCATTTTTTTTGTTCTGTTAATTATTAATCAAACAGTATTGAGTATTTGATACTTGAGATCATTCCATGTATTCAGTTAGAGTTCGTGACTCAGTATTACCAGTCTTGGGAGGTTTTTATATTTGTTTCCGCTTTTGGTTTCGACACTTGTATTAAATTATATGTTAAAAAAATGGCTTGAATTGTAATTATAATCGGCTTACTTAATCTTAGATACTAAGTGTCGTCACAACATCTGTGCTGGAATTTTGGGTGGTGACAATAATAGAATTTTTAGCTCTACTGTCTACGAACTCGACGTTAGCCTCAAGTCCATTAGACCCGCATGGGAAAACCTTTATGTCGAGGTTAACCAACTTAAAAAAGAAATCAAGGGTCGAGCGACTTCCCTCATTTTTTGAGAAAACTGGCGTTATGTACAACATAAGGAGAAAAACCTTGAAAGAGGCTAAAGCATGTATCATTGACATTGATGCCAAAATTGCTAAAGCCCGTGAGCTAGACTCAGCTACTAAAAGGGGTCTCCCGGTAGGGCCTGATGCTTTTGGTTCTTCTTGTTCTGGTTCCGAAACTTCGTGAAATGAAGAGGAACCGGAAGGCGAAGATGTTGAAGGCCAAACTGATGAGGGACAATATGTTGAGCCATCGGCGGATCTACCCACTTCCCCTGGGGGCGCGAACACTTCTCTTCCTTTAGGTTCCCGAGATGCAGTAGTTTAGATTTTTCTTTATTTTCCCAACTTTTGTATGTAATGACCCAACCGGTCATTTTAACTTTTAGAACCCCGTTCCCTAAATTAAAATTTTTTGTATGTGATTTTAATGATTGTCGACTTGCGGGGATGATTGGTTTGGGATTTGGAAGTGTTTGGGTTGAAATCGGAACACTTGGTTCCTTAAGTTAGCCTTAAAAGCCAAGTTTGACTTCGGTCAACATTTTGAGAAAATGACCCCCGGAATCGGGATTTAACAGTTCTAATAGGTTCGTATGATGATTTTAGACTTGGGCGTATGTCTCGATCGGGTTTTGGATAACCCGGGAGCGTTTTGAAGCTTAATAGTAAAAATCAACTATTTGAAGGTTTAAACTTCTTTAAATTTGGTTTGGAGTAGGATTTTGAGTAATTGAAGTCCGTTTGGAATTTTAAGTTTGGGAATAGTTCTGTATAGTGATTTAAGACTTGCACGCAAAATTTCGTGTTATTCCGAGTAGTTTAAGTATATTTCGGCGCATTAGAAGTAAATTGAAGAACTTGAAATTCTTAAGTTTGAATCAATTTGGTTTAGGGTATGATTCTTAGATTCAATATTGTTTTACGCATTCCGAGTGTTTGAGCGAGTCCGTTTTATGATTACAAACCTGTTGGTATGTTCGGGCGGGGCCCTGGGCGTCCCGAGTGTTAATCGGACGAGGCTCAGACCAAGTTGAAAGTTGGGAGCCAAAACTGAAGCTCCCAGCTACTATTAGAATCGCATCTTCGCTTGGCCAGCCGTAGGTGCGCCACTCGCAGGTGTGGCAGTAGCTCACAGGAGCAAACCTCGCAGATGCGAGTCCTTGTGCGCAGAAGCGGAAAAGGGGAGGGGGCAATGGACCGCAGATGCGGAGAATTTGCGCACCTGCGAAGAAGGGTGCGCAGAAGCGACCTTGGCCCAGGCGAGTGAAACTCGCACCTGCGAGGATTTTTCCGCAAGTGCGAAAGCCACAAATGCGTTCCAACATCCGCAGGTGCGAAAGGCCTGTTTGGCAGAAAGCTTAAAAGAACGGAAATTCACCATTTTTGCCCATTTTCTCTCCACATCTGGGCGATTTCAGAGCTTTGAGAAGGGGGTTTCAACTAGCAATTGAAAGGTAAGTTAATTCCACACTCCTTGAGTTAAATATATAGATTATAGGTAGATTATAACTAGTAAATCTTATAAATCAAGGGTTTAGGTGAAAAACCTAGATTTTTATAAAAATGAGATTTTAACCACGAAAATAGTTATGGAATTGGGTAAAAATTATATATTTGAGTTCTTGAGATTATGGGTAACGTTTCCATCTGAATATTTTCAGAATCCGGGCACGTGGGCCTGGGGTGAATTTTAGGAATTTTACCATTTTGGATAGGGTAATTTTTTTAATAGATGAATTTCGAATTATTGAACATATATTAATTATTTTATATAAATTTTGGATAGTTTCAGATTTTTTGACATTGAATCGAAAATTTTACACGACGCGATAATCGAAAAGTGGACTTTGAGACGAGGTAAATCTCTTGTCTAATCTTGTGAGGGGAAAATTACCTCATAGGGATTAAATTGAATAATTATTGCTAATTGCGGTGGCTACGTACGCACGAGGTGACGAGAGTCCGTGCATAGCTACTATTAATGCTAAAGTCCGGGTAGTTTAGGACTCAAAGCATGAATTACTTGTGTACATTGTATTCTTTGTTTAATTAATATTAATGGATATATATATATATATATGAATATATTGTGAATTGTTAGATAAAGATATTAAAGGATGGAAATCTTATATATGCTTGATTTATTGTTTAAATTAATTAATTGTTAAAATAAATTATTCTTCCTCCCGAATTTAACTTATAATAAATATACTCTCCTTCCGGAGGCACATAAGAAAATGTTCTCCTTTCTTGTGGAGCGGGCCGATCGCCTTGGCAGAATAGATGCATCTATGGATCGTGCCGCACGTCCCTCGGCAGTGTACACGACACTCTGGATCGGGCCGTACATCCTCGGAAGAAATCATGCATAATAATAATAATTACACGATACTTTAATAGTTGTTTCAGCTTGTGAAGCTAATTGATAAATTTTAGAATTCTTGAAATTTAATGAATTATTATGCATGCTTGTTAAGGGATTAGTGGTTATTCCTGTAAATGAGACTTAATTGATAAATTGGAAATTATTTGAATTGAAGGAATTGAATTAATATATTGAGAATTGTTGCATTTGAAGGAATTTGATTATTTTCGTTGGTTAAATAAATTATTGTAAATTCTGTAAATTATGTTGATTTAAATATTCTAGTTATATTTCAATTATTATTATTGACCCATAGTGAGTGTCAAAGTCGGTCATCTCGTCTCTACCACTTCGAGATTAGGCTTGATACTTACTGGGTACACGTTGTTTACGTACTCATACTACACTTGCTGCACTTTTTGTGCAGGACCTAAGGCAAGTACTAGTGGGGGACCTATCGTCTTACACACACGCTATTCGAGGGCATAGTGGTGAGCTGCCTTTCTGAGCTGTTCTACAGCTACTAGTGTCTCTCCTTGTATTTTTCATTTTGTCTATTTTATTTCAGACAGTGTTTGAGGTTTTGTATAATCTACTAGATGCTCATACACTTGTGACACCAGGTCTTGGCACACACATTGGTAGAATTTGGGTTTTATTATTTTTCTTGGTTTTAAATTTTGTCAATATATGCTTAATTTATTAACTTGGCTTACCTAGCTGTAGTGTTGGGCGCCATCACGACCTATAGGTGAAATTGGGTCGTGACATTGTATCTATGCCATTTCGGCACGTTTATTGTGAATAAAAAAATCTTTTGCTCAAGTATTGCACGAGTCTTTTTTCGTTTGAACATTTATGCAAGTTTTAATCTTTCATTCTTCTTTGCTTAAGTGTTTTGCGCAAGTTTTACTTTTGTTGTATAATTAAGTAAGGCCTTGGGTGTATTTTTTCCCCAAAAGCATTTGGATTTAGGGCACAAGTACTTCCGAAATCAACCCTTTATCATGAGGGTTTTTATAAGAGAAAGCCCTCTTATGTTTACGGTGCTCTTGAAGAGGACGTCTCATGTTCATTACGACACTAGCATTTGAAGTACTTGTTTAACTTTCAAATGATAAAATTAATTCATCGTTCAGACAAGAAACAAGATAGAAATAAAAGGACTTTACTTTATTCCTTCCATTTTCAAAAAGTACATAAGCATTCGTTATGCTAAAAAGAAATTGCCATTTCTTGTGGCTAGCTTATACAACTTGTTTCTATGGGGCTGGCTGCGCAGTCCCCGGTCCCGATAACATAACTATGTTTCCGATTTTCGTATTCCGATCGACGTAGCAGTCTTTGTTTCCGTATCCTCATATCATTCCCCCAGTATTCGAATACGAAGAATGTGAATTGAAACACTGGAAGTTTTGTACCTTCAAGGTTTCCACCAATGAATTGCTAGATAATTTTTAGTTCGGTAACAAATATCGCTCCCCCTTAGGAATTTATGCTATAGAGCCAAAGACTATCTAACAATCCTCTAGTGGTTTGCACTTGTGAACGGTCGGGTAACCTTTGCTTGATAGAAAACTCAATTTCTTAATGAGAATTTTGCTATCGAGCCAAATATTATCTAACCGCTACGGAGTGGTTCTTCTCTTATGTCCTTGCTATTAAAGGTCTTATTGCTATTGTTGAAACCTTCTTTGTAGTATGCTTTTCGTTGCTGTCTCATTAAAAACCTTGCCAGAAAAACCCAATTGACACAAAAATTGGACGAAGGGAAAAATATTGCAGTATATACTTTCAGTACAGGTGATGTTTGTGAGCAATAATATCTCTTGAGGTGTGTCACATTCCAGTTGCTAGGCAACTTTTCTCCATCCTGATTCTCCAACTCATATGAACCTTTCCCGGTGATAACCGACACCCGATAGGGGCCTTCCTAGGTTGGACCTAGCTTCCCTGAATTAAGTTCCTGGTTGTTTTGAGTTACTTTACTTAGAACAAAGTCTCCCACTTTGAAATAACGGAGGTTGACTCTTCGATTATAATATCCTTCCATTCTCTGCTTTTGGGCTGCCGTCCTTATATTTTCCAAGTCCCTGGGATCATCGAGGAGCTCCAAGTTGACTAACATCGCTTCGTTGTTTGTCTCTTCACTTGCCTGGAAATATCTCAAGGTAGGCTCTCCTACTTCCACTGGGATTAAGGCTTCTACTCCGTACACAAGGGAGAAAGTAGTTTCTCATGTTATTGATTTGGCCATTGTTCGGTAAGCCCATAACACTCCATGCAGTTCCTCAGGCCATTTACCTTTACCCGCTTCCAACATCTTCTTGAGATTTTGTATAATCACTTTGTTTGTTGATTTCGCTTGATCATTTACGCTCGGATGATAGGGCGAAGATGTGATTCTTTTGATTTTCAAGTCTTTAAGGAACTTTGTGATCTTTGGGCCTATAAACCGTGGCCCGTTATCGCAGGCTATATCTTTTGGTATTCCAAAGCTGCAAATTATGTTCTCCGATAAGAAATCCACCACTTCACATTCTCCGATCTTCTGATAAGGACCTGCTTCAACCTATTTAGAAAATTAGTCAGTTAAAATTAAAAGAAATATTACCTTACCAGGGGCCGACAACAGTGGTCCGACGATATTCATTCCCCACTTCATGAACAACCATGGAGATAAAACTGAATAATGTAACGGTTCTGCTGGTTGATGTACCAGTGGGGCTTACCGTTGGCACTTCTCATATTTTTGCATGAAAGCTTTGGCGTCTTATTCCATTAGGGGCCAATAATATCCTGCCCTTACCAGCTTTAGTACTAAGGAATCTACGCCCGAATGATTTTCACATATCCCTTCGTGGACTTCTCGCATAACATAATTAGCTTCGGACGCTCCCAAGCATCGGTCCAGCGGGCCTTGGAAAGATTTCCTGTATAGTTGGCCTCCTTTGAAGCTATATCGTTCTACTTTGGCGTACAGCGCCCGGGGTGCCTTGGAGTCTTCGGGAAACTTCACGTGCTCGAGATAATCGATGATCTCATTCCTTCAATTCTAGACCAAATTAGTCATATTTACCTCATAGTAGCTATCTATGTCCAGAAATGAGTGCATGAGCTATACCACCGTCCCAGAATCTGATCCTTTTATTTCCGTTGATGAACCGAGGTTAGCTAATGCATCTGATTCTACATTTTCTTCCCTCGGGATATGAGTAATCGACCACTCCCAGAATCGAGCTATCAAAGCCTAGACCTTCATTATGTATTATTGCATGCGCTCCTCTTTGGTTTCGAAGATCCCGTAGACCTGATTTACCATCAGCTGGGAGTCGCATTTTATTTTTATGACCTCAGAATCTAGTCCCTGGGCTAGTTCGAGTCCTGCAATCAAAGCTTCATACTCTACTTCGTTGTTAGTTTAAGGGACTGTTTTTATGGCCTTCTTGAAGGGTTTCTCCCAAAGGCGTGGTTAATACTATGCCAAGCCCGGACCCCTTTACGTTGGAAGCTTCATCCGTAAATAAGGTCAAAACCTCAAATGTCGATTCTGACACCATCACTGCTTCTTTGATTACTAGAGGCAGTAATCTCGAACTGAAACCGACCACAAAGTTGGTCAAAACTTGTGACTTAATCCCAGTCCTAGGTTTATACTTTATGTCGAATTCACTCATTGCGACAACTCATTTGGACAATCTACCCAAGAGTTTGGGTTTGTGAAGGATATTCCGCATGGGAAAGGTGGTCACCACAACTATCGGGTGAAATTGGAAGTAAGGCCTCAACTTCCTCGAGGTGACTACGAGAGCTAAGGCCAGCTTCTCCAAATGCGGGTAGCGAGTTTCTACTCCCATTAAAATTCTACTAACGTAATAAATGGGAGATTGCGTACCTTCGTCCTCATGGACTAAAATGGTGCTTACCGCTACCTCCGAGACTGCTAGGTAGATTAATAGTGTTTTACCTTTCTTCGGGTTTGATAGTAATAAGGGGCTTGACAAATACATTTTCAAATCTCTTAAATACTGCTGGCATTCCGGGGTCCATTCGAAATTGTTTTTCTTTTTGAGCAGCGCAAAGAAGCGATGGCATTTCTCTGATGATCGAGAAATAAACTTGCTCAAAATGGCCAATCTCCATGTGAGCCTTTGAACTTCCTTCACTCTTGATAGCTGGTCTGGGATATCTTCGATGGCTTTGATCTTATCGGGGTTTACCTCAACCTCCTTTTGTGATACCAGAAATCCTAGAAACTTGCCGGAGTTGACCCCGAACGCGTACTTCTCGGGGTTAAGCTTCATGTTATGCTTCCTTAGGATGTCAAAAGTTTCTTGCAAATGCTTAAGATGATCACCTGCGTTGAAAGTAGGGGTGTGCATTCGGTATTTCGGTTCGGTATTTAAGAGTTTTGGTTCGGTATTCGGTTTATTAATTGTGTATACCAAATACCGTACCAAAATATTTCGAGTTCGGTATTTTTTATTTTGGTTCGGTACGGTTTCGGTACAGTTTCAGTTTAATACATATTCATGTGTCATACTACCAAGTGCTAAGAGCCTAAGCATTAAGCAAAAGGCAACAACACTAAATAATCAAATCCGCCATTCTGCCTAACAAAAGGTGTGTAAGTAAGACAGCACCACACTAAATAATCTGCCAACTGCTATTCTGCTTAATAAAAGGCAGCAAGGCAGCAACACTAAATAATAAAATAAGCAAGCCAGAAACACTAAATAACAAAAGGCATGTAAGAGCACATGATTATCACATTCACAGCAAGTACACACCTGATTATCACATTCCTAACAAGTACTTGAAAGGGAAAAGAAGTAAATAAATATCACAGCAACCTAAGATAGTAACAACTACTAACGAGTAGCAGCAACCAGCAGAATTAAACACAGTGCAACAAAAACATAGAGGGCATCCCTCTATTCAAGTTTACACTAATAGTCTCAAATCAACTTAGTCTTAATTCTTAAATACGGATTTCAGGAAGATGCTCAAGACAACGCCTAATATGCTTCCTTAAACAATATGTGCTATCCCTCTTTGGATGAACATTAGGAGCACGGGTCATCATTGCACTTGAACCTAAAAAAAAGATAAATCATAAGTTAGAATATTATATTTTTGATGATAATAAAATAAAACTATAAAAGTATATCACCAAACAAATAGAGTATTAAACTTACCACTCAAGTTGCAAGTTGCAACTATACATCAAACAATGCTAGTAGTGCTTCCATTATTTTCCATATCTAAAGATAATTCGATCAAATATGTCATATAAATAAACAAGTATGATATATTATTTTGAACTAAAATACACACAAAATATTAAAGCTTACCAAACTCGAGTTCCTCAAGATACTCCCAGTCTTCTTCAACACTAATAGGATTCTTCTCTTCTCTAAGCCAATATTGAACACAAATAAGAGCTTGCACACATTTAGGAGTCAATGAACTCCTAAATGAATCAAGAATACGGCCACCGGTGCTCAACGCACATTCCGATGCCACACTAGAAATTGGAATGGCCAACACATCATGAGCCAACTCTGAAAGAATAGGAAATCTAGGAGCATGTGTTTTCCACCAACTTAAAATATCAAATTCTTCACTAAAAGACTCTTGTTCTTCACTAATGTATTTATCCAACTCCGATTTAGCACCCCCACTTCCATTGTCTTCCTTTTGTTTCTTTAAGTGAAGCTTCGTCCTTATTAATGATGCAGTTAAAATACTCCCACTAGATGTATTAGATGTGTTATTAGATGAAGTAGAACTAGATGAAGATTGAGGACAAGATCCAGCTGAATACTTTTTTAGATACTCTTCAAACAAAGAATTCATATAAGCATACACCTCAGCATTTATTTTCTTCCCTTTTTCTTCACTGTAAATTTCATAACAATCCCTTGTTATTGTTCTACGAGAAGGAAGATGAAATAATGGTTGAGTTATTCTCATAAATTTCATAAAGCCTTCCTTTTCTACAAAGCTAAATGGTAGTTCATCAATAACTATCATCTCAATTAAGGCCCTCCTAACCACTTCTTGATCAAATTTCCAAAGCAATCCTCCATCATTTTGGCAAGATTGAAAATTTATCTTTGTTTGACTATTATCTTTATCAATGTAAGGTGGGTATTCTTTGCATCTAGCCAAATAATTTTTCAATCCTGGTGTTCCATTCCTAGACGTATTAGCAGCATAAGCTTGCTTACAATATCTACACTTTGCTTTACCGACCCCATTTACCTCAAATTTATCAAAACGTTGCCAAACTTCGGATCGAGGTTGCATGGCTTTTCTTTTCTTAGAATATTGAGTATCAATTGTGTTGGTGTTGCTATCTTCAGTAATAGGTAAACTTTCAGTTGAACCGGCATCACTTACTCTACTTTCATCCGCCATCTATACAAAATTAAAACAAATATAAACACAAATTGAGACTAGAGTTGAGTTTAGATAATCAAAGTCTAAAATGGAGGTTGACAAGTATTTGACAAGGATTTCTACGAGTTTCTGGGCTACTGTTTCCCTAACATAATTTTGTAATCTCATTAGAGATATATTTATGTGATTATCTTTAACTAGAAATACTAGTAATTGAGAGCAAGAAAAAATAATATTATGCAAAGAGTGGAATCTAGAAGTAAGTCTTCATGTCAAAGTTAGTAACCTTCTATAAGACAATTAATGTAGACGTTCAGTTTTCTTTTTTCTTTTACAAATATAGAATTTGTTAGCTGATTTCATTATTATATCAAATGAAGATAATCAAAATAAAGTAGGCCACCTAACAAGAAAATGCCTCTTTGCACACCACCTAGTGAAAGATAATCACATAAATTCTTTTTGCTTGCCCACCCCTAGTTTCCACTCATTCAAATCTTGTAGTTTAATAACTCTACTAAAAAACTAATCCCACTCTTTACATGTCACTGGAATCTTTAGGACATTAGGTTCAAAGTGAAATTTTTCAGAACTTGTTTATGAAGAGATTAGCCATTAAAAATAAATAAGTGGCAAAATAAAGAGTTTTCCTTATTCCAAGAACTACCAATTAATCTACCATAAATTATTATAAAAAAACTGAAGATTGAAGAATGAAAAGTTATGAACCTTTTGAAGAGTTGAAGATTGAAGAATGAAGGTAAAAAATAAGGAAACCAGCAGTCACACTTGAGAGTCATCGGTGTCGAGGTCGTGAAGTCATTGTGACGTCGTCTGACTCATCTCTATCGCGCCGAGGTTCTCACTTTTTTGAGTTCTCTCTCACAGTCACAGCTCTTTGCCTCTTTGGCTAGGTTTATGTTTCTCCCTTTCTAATTTCCTGTAGTGAAGTGAAACTAGGGAAAGACTAAAGAGTAAAGAGGGTAAGAGTTGGGCCTTATTGGGTTGGGCTGGGCACTAGGGCAGTGTAGAGAATTAGAGATACAACATATTGGGTTGGGCTGGGCAGTATAGGTCCAACATAAAATTCTTTAAAATTCGGTATTTCGGTATACCGAAATTTCAAGATCCTAATACTGAGGACCGAACCGTTATACCGAAATACCGAAAATGTAATACCGAATTATACCGAAATACCGAAAAAATCGAAACCAAAATACCGAATTAATTCGGTCCAGTTTGGAATTCAATTTTTTGGATTTTATGCCCACCCCTAGTTGAAAGACATAACAAGCATATCGTCTATATAAACTTCCATGGTTTTCCCTATCTTGTTTACGAGCTATTAATAAGTGGCTCCGGTGTTCTTTATCCCGAATGGCATCACATTATAGCAATATGTGTCGAAATTCGTTATGAACGAAGTCTTTTATTGATCCTCCGGGTTCATCTTAATTTGGTTGTACCCGAAATAAGTATCGAGGAAACTCATTAACTCGTGCCCAACCATTGCATCAATCATTTGATCGATGTTTGGCAGTGGGAACGAGCCTTTTGGGCACGCCTTATTCAAGTCCTTATAATCTATGCACATGCAAAATTTATTGTTTTCTTAGGAACTATTACTACATTAGCTAGCCAGTATGGATACTTTACCTCTCGGATCGAAGCAATATCAAGTAGGCGAGTTACCTCTTCTTTGACGAATTTATTCCTGGCCTCCGCAATAGGGCATTTCTTTTGCCTTACCAGAGGGATGTTGGGATCCAAGCTTAGCTAGTGTATGGCCACTTCCGTTGGGATACCTATCATATCCGCATGCGACCACGCAAAACAATCGACATTATACTTAAGAAATTCAATAAAGCTAGACCCGAGCTTGGGGTGCAGTCCCGTCCCCAAGTGGAATTTACTCCCCAATAACTTGTCAAACAATGCAACTTGCTCGAGCTCTTTCGTTGTGGACTTTGTTGCATCCGTCTCTTCTGGCACCTGGAAGTATCTTGGCACTTGATAAGGTTCTGACACTTCTTCCCCTGGTTAACTTCACCTGATTCAGGAGAAGGCGCCGGTTCTTGTAATTGCTATGCCGCATGCTCCTTCCCTTTGCTACTAGAGATCGAAATCGCATTCATCTCCCTTGCCTCTGGTTGGTCGCCTTTTATCTGTTTAATTCATTCGGGAGTTGGGAATTTCAGTAACTGATGATATCTTGATGGTATAACTCGCATCTCGTGCAACCACGGTCTTCCCAGAATAATGTTATAACCCATATCATCGTCCACAACTTCAAAAAGAGTCATTTTCATCACCCATTCGACATTTGTGGGCAGCAGAATCTCTCCTCGGATTGTCACACTTGCAATGTTGAATCCGGCGAGGAGTTATGATCGGAATGATGCTTCCAGTAAGTTTAGCTTGCTCCAGTACCCTCCATTGTATGATATTGCTCGAACTTCCTGGATGCACCAGAACGCGTTTGATTTTAAAATCTAGTACATTTAAAAAAAATACCAATGCATCATTGTGCGGTAGCAACAGTCCATCTGTGTCCTCCTTCGTGAAAGTGATGTCGTTTTCAGCCACTTCCCGGAGTATCTTGCTATGGGTTATTGACATATTTGTCTTCATTGATTCCAAGAAGGTAACCACGTTGATCTCGTTCCACCCGAAGATCATATTGATCATCTGGCGTGGGGGATCTTCTCCTATTTTTGAGTTCTTCACGTTATCATGGTTGCGACCGTAATTTTTCTTGGCCCGGTCACTTAAGAATTCCCTGAGATGACCATTTTTAGTAGTGTCTCCACCTTTTCACGCAAATATCGGCAGTCCCAAGTCCGGTGGCCATTCATCATGTGGTATTCGCACCACAAATTGGGATCCCTCTAGATGGGATCGGACCTCATCGGCTTCGGGAACCGTGCTTCTTTAATATTTCTCATAGCCGATACCAACTCTACTACACTAACGTTGAAGTTGTATTCTGGTAGCCTGGGTAAGAAGGATCCTGTGTACCTGATATTTTTTTGTCCTGCAATGATTTGTTGTTCTGACCGCGATCATTTCTTCTGTCGGTAATGAACCTGTCTGCCGATCAGAAACCTCTGCCACGTCCTTCGGCCCGTTTGTAGGGCAAAAATCGGCCCCTCGAAGACCATCTATCTGTGTCGAAATTATCTTTTGAGATTTCCTTATTCTTCTCCCGACCTTTAGCCGACGCCAGGAAGCCAATCTGATCATCTTCAATCCTTATCTTAGACTCATACCGGTTGTGAACATCCACCCAAGCCATCGCTTGGAACTCAAGCAAGCTTTCCTTTAGTTTTCAGGAAGCATCAGAACTTCTCGGATTCAGACCCTTGGTGAATGCTTCAGCCGCCCATTCATCCGGAACAGCCGAGAGCAACATCCACTCCTTTTGGAACCTGGTGACGAATTCCCGTAGCAAATCGGACTCTTCTTGTGCAATTCTGAATATGTCGGTCTTTTGGGCCTGCACCTTTCTGCCCCCAGCATGTGCCTTAATAAACTAATTTGTGAGTATCTCAAAGGAATCTATGGAATGCTCGGGTGACTGTGAATACCACGTCAAGGCTCTCTTCGTGAGAGTCTCTCCGAATTTCTCCAGCAAAACAGATTCAATCTCGTGGGGATCTAAATCGTTCCCCGTCACCGTCGTTGTATAGGTGGTGATATGCTCCTGAGGGTCCGAAGCCCATCATATTTCGGCACGCCGGGCATTTTAAACCGGTTCAGTATCAATTCTGGTGTCGCACTTGGTTTATACGGCAACTGAGTATACTTCTTTGAGTCCGACCCTTTCAGCACCGGTGGTGCACCCGGAATTTGGTCCATGCGGGCATTCACTTCCTCATAAATCGTAAGAGCTCGCTTTTGAAGGGATCGCTCTTGTTGTTGTGACCGAAATCGCTCCTCTCGGCCTCATCAAAGCCGACCTCACCCCTCAGGGTGTTGTTGTCGACCATCTGCATTGTTTGATTTGCGGGAGCGCTGGGAGGAACTGGACCTCGTCCATTTGCATTATTGGAAGCACCCGACAACGCCTGCTTTATTTCTGTCATAACCTTATCCTGCCGTATGAGATAGCCTAGAATGACCTCTTGTTACTCTTGCAGGACCCTTACCGCTTCAACAACATGCTCATCTTCAGCATCATTGAGAGTCGCCTCCCGAACATGTCGCGGGTACCGCTTGTCGTGGACCGACGTAGCATCGTTTCCCTCATTGCGGGTGTCATTGATTGAATCCTCGTGCTGGGAATGGTCTCCTTGGGCCTCAAGATTGTGTGTGTTGTTAACACCATTATCTGCCATTTTCTGTGATTTTTTGCTAAGAACAAATAATCAAAACACGTTAGTAAAAGAAATAAGGACCAACTTAATTACACGACTGTCTAGGCCCCACAATGGGCGCCAAACTGTTTACCCATAAAACGGTACAATTGAATTTATACGGGATTTCTAGACAAGTGAATTAATTTGATCTTAAAATAATACAAGAATTGAAGAAATATGCAATACTTAGCCTTGAGATGAAGATGAAATAGTAGACACAGTAATTCCGGGAGCAAGGCTTCCGGGCACAATAATAATGGAATCAAAAAGTAAGAAGGTAAAATTGTATAAAGCTTTAAATAGATTATATCGTTAGTTTGCCAGAAAATTCGTGTCATTTATAATGATAATAAAGCTCACTATTTATAGCTGTACCTAGGGCACAAGGTCCTAAGATTATGCCCTTCTTTAATGTCAATTATGAGAGACATTGAAGAATGTGTAACAGTGAGGATAAATAATAAATTCTTTGTAACGGGCAGTGTACTAAATGTTGTTGAATATTCCCTAATAAATCTCATCCGTGTGACAAATATTTATTGCATCTTTATGAGCGTCATTTTTTCCGGTAACAAATAGAACAATTATTTTCGATTTTAGCAATCCTTTGCCTTCAGCTCCACGTGTCACTCTCTTATGCAATTACTTAGCATAACATATCTTTACCCTGGACAATTTATTTTTCTAGATTATATTTTGCCGGCTTGGACAAGCAAGGTGGGTAAAAACAATGAATTGCATCATGATGTAGCTTTGTTATACAAATGTATCATATAAAGTTTCATAGACTAAATTGTAAAAACCTATATACCAATGTACAAGTTTTTCTAGTTTGTAAGTTGCTTCAAAATATTGAATTTATATAAGTTATTGTTCTATGTTTTACTTAAATGGAACATAGATAGAGTTCCTTAATATTGTTCCAACAACCATCATCGTGGGATTGACATAAGAATCGCAATTTTCAGCTGAAGACCTGAAGTATTGAAAATTGATTATGAGGCAATAAAAACTTTTAAAATGGCTAAACTTTAAATAGAAATTCTAAAAATGGCTATTTGTGCACTTCACCCCCTTCTAATGTCAGCTGAACAATCGCCGAAGTCCGCCTCTGTCAGCGAACAACAAAATCGCCGCTGTGTAACACTCCAAAACCAGCTCCATGAATCTCAAAACTTGAATATCTCTCTTCGTCGTGATTTTCCAAAGACGATGATACAATGGACGGCATTGCCTACTCCATTCCCATTCCGTACATCAGGTCAGTCAATTTCTCTTTTATTTTCCTTTGTCAAATCTTTCCCATTTTCCATCACTTCTTCATTCCCAGAAGAATCTCAAGAACCCTTTTCCTCCATTGACCAACAACTCCTCAACCTTCTTTCAAATCCAAATTGGCAAAAACACCCTTCCCTCAAGATTCTTATTCCTTCTCTATCCCCTTCTCTTCTTTCTTCTTTCCTCTCTCAAAACCACTCAAATCTCAATCCCCATATTACCCTCTCCTTCTTCAATTATCTCTCCCGTATCCCTTCTTTCAAACCCAATGTTCATTCCTATGCACCCCTTTTACGTATTTTGATTTCCAATAAGCTATTTCAGGTCGCTGAAAAAACCCGCCTTTCCATGATTAAATCCTGCGAAACGTGTGAAGATGCCGTTTTTGCAATGGGTTTTCTGCGAAATATGAATAAATGTGATGAGTTTAAGCTTAATTTGTGGGCTTATAACACGTTGTTAATGTCATTATCGCGGTTCGTTATGATTGAGGAAATGAAATGTCTGTATGATGATATGTTGAATGATATGATTAAGCCTGATATTTATACTTTTAATACAATGATTAATGCTTATTGTAAATTGGGTAATGTTGTTGAGGCTGAGCTTTATTTGAGTAAGATCTTGCAAGCTGGTTTGAGTCCTGATACGCACACCTACACGTCGTTTATATTGGGGCATTGTAGGAGAAAGGATGTAGATAGTGGTTTTAAGGTTTTTAGGGAAATGCCGAAAAAGGGTTGCCGAAGAAATGTGGTTTCGTACAATAATTTGATTCACGGGTTGTGTGAAGCGAGGAGGATGGATGAGGCGATGAGGTTGTTTTCAGGAATGGGAGATGATGATGGTTGTTGTCCTAATGTTCGGACCTATACGATTCTCATTGATGCATTGTGTCGATTAGATAGGAGGGCAGAAGCATTGAGTTTGTTCGGCAAGATGAAGGAGAAAGGCTGTGAGCCGAATGTTCATACTTACACTGTTCTGATCGATGGCTTGTGTAAAGACTCCAAGCTTGACGAAGCAAGAGCGTTACTAGATGCGATGTCAGAAAAGGGGCTAGTTCCGAGTGTGGTGACATACAATGCTTTGATTGATGGTTACTGTAAGAAAGGTTTGGTTGATGTTGCATTAGCTATTTTTGACACGATGGAATCGAATAATTGTATCCCTAATGTACGTACATACAATGAATTGATTTCTGGCTTTTGTAGGACAAAGAAGGTGCATAAAGCAATGGCACTACTTGATAGGATGCTTGAGCGCAAACTGTCTCCTAGTAATGTCACTTTTAACTTGTTAGTTCATGGACAGTGTAAAGAGGGCGAAATAGATAGTGCATTTAGGTTGCTTAGATTGATGGAGGAGAATGGTTTGGCTCCTGATGATTGGACTTATGGTACTCTAGTTGATGGCTTGTGTGAAAGAGGCAGAGTTGAAGAAGCTAACACCATTTTTAGTTCTCTAAAAGAGAAAGGTATAAAGGTTAATGTTGCAATGTACACTGCTCTAATTGATGGACATTGCCGAGCTGAAAAAGTTGATTTTGCCTTGACATTGTGCAAGAAAATGATTGAGGAAGGTTGCTCCCCAAATGCATGTACTTATAATGTGCTGATTAACGGGTTGTGTAAACAGGGTAAGCAACTGGAAGCAGCCCAATTACTTAAAAGGATGCCAGAAAGTGGTGTTAAACCCACAATCGAATCCTACAGTATCCTGATTGAGCAGCTACTAAAAGAATGTGCCTTTGATCATGCTTACAAGGTTTTTAATTTAATGGTTTCCATGGGACACAAGCCTGACGTCTGCATTTACACTTCGTTTCTGGTTGCATATTACAATGAAGGGAAATTGAAAGAAGCGGAAGATGTGATGGCTAAGATGGCAGAAGCGGGAGTTAGGCCAGATTTGATGGCCTATACAGTATTGATTGATGGCTATGGTCGTGCAGGATTATTAAATCGAGCCTTTGATGTGCTAAAATGTATGTTTGATGCTGGATATGAACCTTCTCATTATACCTATTCTGTTTTGATCAAACATTTGGCGCAAGGAGGACTTGATCTCAAAACAGAGGCCAGTTCCATCAATATTGCTGACGTGTGGAAAGTAGTGAAATATGAAACTTTGCTTAAACTCTTTGATAAAATGGGGGAACATGAATGTCCTCCAAATACAAACACTTTTAGTTCGCTTGCTATTGGACTCTGTAGAGAAGGACGCCTTGAGGAAGCTTCAAGGTTACTTGATCATATGCAGAGTCGCGGAATGTCTTCTTCTGAAGATATATACACCTCAATGGTAAAATGTTGTTGCAAGTTGAGAATGTATGAGGATGCAGCAAGATTTCTTGACACTATGCTTACCCAAGGTTTTTTACCACGCTTAGAGTCATACAAGCTCCTTATATGTGGATTATATGATGACGGGAACAATGATAAAGCTAAGGCAACCTTCTTCCGGCTTCTTGAAAGTGGGTACAATAATGATGAGGTAGCTTGGAAACTTCTAATTGATGGCTTACTTAAGAGGGGACTTGTAGATAGATGTTCTGAGCTGTTGGATATGATGGAGAAAAATGGTTCTCGGCTTAGTTCTCAGACATATACATTGCTGCTAGAGGGATTTGATAGAGCAGGCAACAAATAAAGTATGAAATTCCTTCTATTTGTGATTCTATTGCATATGTTTGTGCAGTCAAGGATGTCCACAACTGGATCTGCATGTGAACCTTGATACCCTGTTGCTTGAATAAAGGCCTCTCTCATTTCCACTCCTGTGGGCTATTCTTTTTAAGGGAAATTTGCCTTCCATGAGGTCAGTTCGGAGTCGTCATGTGGTATATGCAGTGACTTCTGACAGGTAACTGGCAAGTTACAATTGCTTTCTTAACTTTATCTTGCGTTCCTCCGTCTATTTTCATCTTTCTCATATTCTTGATGCTTTTTATTTAAGTGGAAGGTGGATAAAATGGTGAAAACTTGATGTCTCACTTTCTGATGCTAAAATATGTTTTATTGGATTCTATTTCCGAATACTGTGAACTCTTTATACTTTTATCATTTTATTGCTCAGTTTGAATAAATATGCTAACTGTTTGGTTTTGATGAATGATCTGTTTAGGCCAGTGGTTATGAGCTGCAACTCTGCCACAGTCACGACAGTCTTTCAATAACAAGCTAGTTGCAACTTCTCCCTAAAACAAAAACACTTTTAAGGAAATTGTGACTTAAAAGACCTCTTATTCATCAGAGGAATGGAGTCTGAGTTTTGTTCTTCAATTTTTTTTAACATAAGTAATCTTAAGCAATATGTTGTGCATTTTAAGACGGTGCTATAATTCACATTGTTAGCTTTGCATTTGTGATTCCTTTTAGTTCCTATCAGCACCAAAGATGGTTTTACACTGAAAGTTTACTCGTGTCTTTTTCCTCAACCCCTCTCTTATTATATGAGAAATACTGTGTACTATGGTTCATTGTCCTCTTATCCATTCTCACATGTTGTTATCATCTATGTAGGGAGTGCCACCACTTGATGTGCCAGAACTGATGGCATATTTAGTTGCACCGTCGGACCCATTTTTGGATCAAATTGGAATAAGAAGAGGTAATAGTTCATTTGTCATTTACAAATTTATTAGTGTGATTTTGGATTGTCTTTCTTGTTATTCTGTTTGCAATACTTTTTTTTGGAATGCATAATATTTGTTCTGTTGCAATACTCAACCTGTGCATTTAGTCTACATGAGTGCTCTTTTTTTTTTCTTCTTTTTCTTTTGGTGTTTAGTATATTTAAGCTGTTGAAGGTGGATACTCCTGGTTTGATATTTTATCTGTGCTTTTACTTTGCTCTAGATATCACTTATTCCTTTTGGACATTTAGTAGGAAGGGTAGCCTACTCTTGCACATTCACTAGGATGGTTAGCTTACTTTTGCATCAAGTTATACAATTTTTAAAAAAATATCATTTTGAATTTATAGTAAATTGTTGCACTTAAAGCTAGGAGCATTTTCATCCTGCGTGAATTTTGTGGTAGCTCTGTTAGTTACAACCTCTCAACAAGTAAAATGGGATAGTTTTTCGTAATGTGTCCTTGACATGTCCAACATGGTGATGCAGAACATTTGCATGATATGCTGTGAGTAACAGACAGATGGTAGTTATGGATGTCATAATTTAAAAATAAAGCTTGATATGCCGGGTCCTCAATTTCAAGATAACACTTCTGGATTCTAATGCTATACAAGCCTTAATTAAATTAATTATTGATTTAATTTAAATGTCTATCTGTTGTCTGTGGACACTATAAGCCATCCTCTTTGGGTCTTTAATTTATTTGCAGATATATCAGAAAAGATTCTGGAAAGTCCATGCAGCAAAGGACGAAGCAAACTTTGGCTACATTCCTTACCCGAAGGAGGGTCCTCACTGATTGAAGGTGAATTTATTGAATGATGAGCTAGATTTAGGAATTTCCAGTGTTCTCCAGAGTACTGGTTGTTGTTATGTGCGACCTGATTTATGTTAGATGTAGAGTATGAAACAGATATACTTAGATTTCAATTTTACTTGCATGCAAATTTTCTTATTCGTTTAAACGGTAAATACCTCATGAACGACATTACTTGTATAAAGTCTTAAACTTTTTCTCTGCGACATCTTCTATAACTACTGAATGCACTATTATTTGTTTTTATTTCTTCTTGGGATTTTTCATTGACATGGTACTTCCAAATTCCAATTGGTTGATGCTAGTTGTTGTGTTTTCCCATTTCCTTGTTCCCTGTTTGATTCTTTACAGTTCAGCTTTTTAACGTACATATCTTTGCTTGCAGTTACAAGGTCTTCATAAATCCTAGTATCAGTGATGTGCTCTGCACTGCCACGGCCGAGGCTCTTGCCATGGGGAAATCTGTAGTCTGTGCAGACCACCAATCTAATGAATTTTTCCAGGCATTTGACTTACAGGACATGTGAAGACTTTGTAGGAAAGTTAAAGAGGCAATGTCTGGCGAACCTCAGTCTCTCACTCCCGAGGAGCAATATCAGCTTTCATTGGAAGCTGCTATGCAGATGTTCATTGGAAATATTCTGATCTCAATAAGGTTTTGAGTGGCAAAATGAGTATGGGCAGGAGACATCAGAAGGGCATAGGGAAATCAACTTCTATGCCAAACCTAGACGAGATGGTTGATAGGGGTCTGGCGTTTGCCCACAATTGTCTCACAGGGAATGAGTTCCTGAGGTTGTATACTGGTGTAATACCTAAAACTCAGATTTATGACAAACAGCATTGCAAAGATCTGCATTTCTTGCCTCAGGTAGAAAACCCAACATATGGCTGGTAGACAGGTACATAATTGACGTGTATGTCATTGTTTTCTAATATGTATAAGAGGGGTGTCATGCGAACTGGAACTTAGATCGTATTCTAAAGGTCTAGGTAAATGTTCGTGATGCTTTCTAGCTATTGATGCGGTTAAACCTACAGAGAAGTTAATAGTATCATCATACGTACAGTTTGTAACTTGTAAGAGCTGTACCTCTTGTGTCACTCTTTAGCTATAATGCTTGAGAGAAGAGAAAGCTGAAGAAGAAGTAGCTGCTCATTGATGGAAAAAAATTAGAGTTGTTGCTCATTTATGACCCTCTTCTTTTTCCCTTGTTTTTCTACTCTATTGGAGCTTACGTTCTAAATAATTGAAGGATGTGTGTCTTGAAATATATATTATTACTTCTTATATGTTGTACGTCGCTTTTCTCTATTAGTTTAAGAGGTATTGACAAGTATACAACAATTCTTTTAACATTATTGATGTATGCTAAATGTCTTGTTTAGTTTTATTATCAAACATTTCATACGGGTAAAATGAATTTTTACAAGTGTATTAAGTACATGTGAAGAATTCTTTTAATTCTATTTGACATTTTCTTTGAAGTCTAGTAAAACAATTGCAGGCTGGAATTTTCATGGTGGCATGCCACATGCATTTATTAATTTTGAAAAGGTCCGAAGAAGAAACAAAAGAATCACCAAGAAGAGATTAGATATAACCAAGCAATTAAGACAAAACGCATGGTAAAAAATTAAACAGTACCCCTCAGCTCCGTTTCTACTTATATCAATAATTACAAAAAGAACTCCAAACATTTTTAAAAAAACGCAAAAAATGGCAGTGTGGTGCTCAAAATATTATGCATGAAGTCGTCATGCAAGGGTCGCAAGGTAGTCTACCTTGAAATAAGCATCAGTGACTGACTCCATTGTTCGAACATGTGACCTATAAAATCATTTGACTGCTTCTCGTAGTATGTCATTCTTTCCCAAGATGGAGGTAGGGTTTTTAGTTTATGGGTTCTGGACCACAATCCTTTTTGCTTACTGAGTTTCTGAATAGATTACTTACACGTATTAAGTGATATTTTAGTGCAAATATATGGTTTGAGGCTACTGGATTTTGCCGAACTCATAACTATCGTGTTGGCTGTGGCGGTGGCTGTTGTTGTGGCTGTGGTTGTGGTTGTGGCTGCGGCTGTGTCTCCCCCCCTGATTTCTTCCATGGTTGAATGGAAAGAACCACCACCAAGATAATAATCAGCAAAATAACAATGGCAATACAAGTCCATTTTCTTGTATTTTTCTGGTGCTTTCTTGCTACCTCAAGCTGCTGAGCACCACCTCTTACAAAGGAATTGGCTCTGTTGACTTGACTTTCAATGTCATCTAACTGAGCTCCTTGACTTTCCACTAAAACTGCCATGTCCAAGAAAACTTGGTGCAGTTCTTTCAGATTTCTTTCCAATTCCTTCACAGCTTCATGCCTTTCTTGAATTTCCATAACTGTGTCCATTACTTGTCCTCTTCCTTGTTCCTGTATTGCTTTCTGCAAAAATGTTTCACTTTGCCCAGTGGATATCAGATTATCTAGTGTACCTTCATCTGGGTTTTCTCCGGTTACCGTGTAGTACCTGTTGAACACATAATATAATTAAGTAATTAAAATTATAGTCTTTCTGACTATTTAAGTTTTTAGATGAACTAATCACACATTTCAATGTATTTTAGTATTAGAGCAGTTAGGGATTCTAGGTTTCGAGTACTGTCGACACGCATTATAAATTGAATTTTCACTTACTTGGTTCATAAAAAAATCAGACTCGCACATGAGGGACGTATTATAATCATATCTTTTATCAGTTTAAATTTTTAGATGAAATGTTAGACAGAGGCCCTAATTTCAAATTTCACTACCACTCACTATCAAACTTGGATCATAAAAAAATTCAGACCTTCGTTTGAGTTTTGGTCTAATATTAATCTGATGTAGAAAAAAATCCCAATTTTTTCCCTTGACCCTAATGGAGCTCTGAGAATTTGAACTTTTTTTTTTCTCAAAAAATTTAGACATTTGGACTTTACACATTCCATGCTGGAGCTCCACCAATAATAAAGGCAAATATAAGTCAACGGCATGGGCGGTGGCTCTTTTAAAACTATTCTCATAAGTACATAATAGCACTCTTTGTTTATTTCAAAAATAACAAATCTATTTACAGTTATAGCATATTTCAAAAAAATTCTAAATAAAATATAGTCCACAAATTAAGGAAGAAATTGATCCTTATTACTAATTTATTTCCATTTCTCCCTGTTCTTTCAACGCCACCCTTTTATCTCTTCTTTATGCATTTGTACTTTACTTAAGTTTCAAAAATAAGCTTATTTTGAAAAATAATTTTTTTTTTATTTTTCTCAAAAGTATTTTTAACCAGTTTATGTTTTACTAATTAATTTGAAAAATACTTTTGAACAACAATTATTATTTGGCTAAAAGTGATTCTAAGTATTTTTTTTTTAAGAGTGCTTCTCAAAAAAGTGCTTTTGAAAATAAGTTACTTTTTTCTGCTTATACTTCTACTCAAAAATACTTTTTTTTTTCTTCTAAAAACTTGGTCAAACACTTCAACATTAAAAAAATATATATATTTTTGATTTTGGAGAAGTTTGGCCAAACATGCTATTAATCTGTCAAAGGCAGCTGGCTTCCTTATGGTCTGCCTCTGCCCTGAAGAGCAGGTAGCTCTTGTTTATCTTTATTGTTGTTATTAGCATATTTTTAGTTAAGCTACAAGAAATTTCTATTATTGGAAATGTGATAATCAAGTAAGATGATGAAATCAATAAATACAAGGATGAACTACAACCTTTTGCTTTGTCTGTTTCTTATTAGTTTTGTTCTTTTTTCAATTGTTTATTTATTGATTATTTATGTTCAGATAATTTTTTATAGCTTATTTTTTTGCTTGAACTGTGTGCTCGATCAAATAATTTCTCGTAAATGAGACAAATATTTCTGCTACTGGATACAAATACTTTATAGCCATGTTTGTTATGGAACTAATGGTGCCAAGATGCTGTAAAAATTCTAAACTAAAAGTCAAAATGAGGGTAATTTGGAGCTTTTTTATCTAATATAATAAAGTAATTAAAAATATAATTAAA
Source organism: Nicotiana tomentosiformis (assembly GCF_000390325.3). NCBI lineage: Eukaryota > Viridiplantae > Streptophyta > Magnoliopsida > Solanales > Solanaceae > Nicotiana > Nicotiana tomentosiformis. The sequence continues at coordinate 14,368,703 of NC_090813.1, read as the reverse complement.
GAGTTTATTCAACAGTACCTTCTTTGAACAGTTTCTCTATACTCAGAAGCCATTCTTTGCCGGAGTTCATTGAACTGATTCATAGATTCTTGAAGTTTTTTCCTCAACCCATTCACAACAGAAGTTCTTGTTCTATCAGAAGAACTACCAGGGCCACAACCATCTATACTTCTATTAGCAGCGTTAGATCTGTCTAAAGCTTCTAAACGGACTTTAATAAATTTGGCTTTTTTCAAAGCTATTGAAACATCATTATCCATCTTTGTTCTAAGATCTTTGACAGTTTTTGCATTGTGCAGAGTCTTGCTCTGTTCGTGTGAGTTGTGGAGTTGGGAGTGAAGCTTTTCAAGTTCTTTTAGCTCGTCTTTTATAGCTTCTACATCTTCAAAAAACTTGTCAAGATGGATACCACCAGTTTGTCTCATCTGTATACCGTGAGAATCTTGATTTGGGGATTGATCTTCACTTCTGAAACGAGAGAAAGAGCCTGAGAAAAGATCATTCATTTTTGATGAATAAATAGGTAAGTTTTTCAGCTAAAAGAAAGGTCCCAAGATTTAGATTAGAGTTTCTATTGATCTGGCTAAGATGGGTTGTGAAGGAATAAATGAGTTGGGGTTTTCTTGAGCTGTAGGTAGGTAGGTGGTGGGGATAGAGTTTTTTTTTTTTTTTGGGGGGGGGCGGGGGGGGGGGGGGTAGGTTGAAATTTATGTAGTTCTTGAATGGCAGGCTGAAGAGAAGACTTGTTAAACGGGTCGATGCTTCAACAACTATGCCAAATTGAGTGAAAAATAAGATTTTAAAAGTCAATTCATATTATTGTACACTTATTAGTCTTCAAGAGTGGGGGGTAGGAAGTAAGGAAAGGGTCAAGTGCTTGGTTAAGATTGATTGGGTCAAAGAAGTTTGAGTACCAGAGAATATCCGTGAAAAATATGGTTATTCAGTTTTTTGATTGGTAATTGAAAAATAACCAGTGTTTGTAAAGTCATTGAAAAATAATCACTATTTTATTGAAATACAGAAAATTTCAGCATAATATGCTACATTATGGAGCTCATGCGTATAAACTTCCAGCATATTATGTTGGAATTCCAACACACGGAAAGTTCCAGCATAATATGCTGGATTATGGAGCTCTTGCATATAAACTTCTAGCATATTATGTTGGAACTCCAGCACATTATGAAATTCCAGCATATTGTACTAGAATATTTTTAGATTTTTAAAGGTATTTTTGTTCAGATTTTATCTTTAAATTAAAAGTGGCTAAATTTTGATTACTTATGAATCTATGGTTATTCTTCAATTACTAGTTATAAATCTGGCTATTTCTGATTTTTTTCCCCCCAGAATATCCCGATCTGAGATTTTTTGGTTCACTCATATAATGCAAAATTTAGTGGCTGATCCAGGATTTATAAGTCGCAAGTACTTCGCTAATATAAATTCACAGCGGTCAAATATGATCATAATGGATGCTCATGATCAATTAGTGATTTTTTTAAGTATTATCTAGGGGTGTACAAACCGAACCGGAAAACAACACCAAACCGAAAAGTCAAACCAAACCGATTAAAAAACCCGACTAGGTTTAGTTTATTTGGTTTGGTATTGAGTAAAAAAAACCCGAACCAAACCGACATATAAATATATAATTTTTATATATATTTTCAAGATTTTTCTTTAAAAAATATCTAGAAATATTTAAGATTCTCTTATGGGATGTAATATTTAGTAAAATATGAAATGCTCTATCTTTATTAGCTTTAACTAATGGGTTGTATGATCACTTTCTTATCAAGTGTTAGTGAAATGTGTCAATCTCTTTGTTCTTCCATATTCGTATGTCAAGATCTATTACATTCTTATATCTTTTTCGAATTTGAAGTGGTATTTTGATAATTTAAAATTAAATAGAACATATTATTATATGGTATCATATTGATTTTATGTTTAATTATTAAATTTAGTTAATCTTGAAAGTGTACATCAACGAAAAATTATATATTGTCAGACGACTAAAAAAATAACTATCATATGTTACTAAGAAAATTCTCCCATAAGAATATGTTAATAGATCATACATTTGTTAATTTTTTCAATTTTTACTAAATATGTATTTACCTATAAAAAATTTAACAAAATAAGATTGAAATAATATTTATGCAACAAAAAAATCCGAAAAATCCAGTAAAACCGAACCAATCCAAACCGATATAGTTGATTTGATTTGGCTGTGATAAAAATCGAACCAACCCGGTCCATGTACACCCCTAACTATTATCTATGAATACATAAAACAATTTGGCCCAAGCCAATAGGTGCTTCATGACCCATACATCCAAACCAGATCCGCCACGGGCAAAAGATATTCACATGGTAAATAAAACAAAAGAATTATAATCTGATGGTTAATAATGAAAAAAAATGTTACGCTTTGATAGAATTCTATGTCCAACACCGGACTAGAGTTGCACTCGGCAAATTGCATCCCTTCACAATGATATTTGTCTTTCTATTGTTGGAAAGACGGATGTAAAGACGAAGCCTATCTTCACGGCCCCATAGTATCACTTGGCATTCGTAAAACAAAATAAGTAGGGTTAATTTTCTGAAACAATTATCCCTTGAATAGGCTTGTATTAGAGTAGACCGTCTATATCACTCCCTTGAGAGGCGACCCTTTCTCAAATTCTGCGTAAACGCAGGATGTTTTGTACATTGTAGCCGCGCTTTTTATCCCTTGGAGATTTAGGCAACAATAACTTATGTCTAGGCAGCTTCAGTATTAGATTAGCAAGGTTTGGTTTTACTCAAAATTTAGACATATTTGACACTAGGATTTGAAACTATTGTGGTATAAAATCTAATGTTAAGGTAAATGATATGGAAGTAGAAGACATTGCACATATTATACGAACTTATATCCAAAATATTATATCATAAACACTTCACTTCCATCCAAGTACAACTTCCAGTCTAAAACACACCAAATCACACATTAGTGAATATCAAGTTTAATCATCAACAGACGATCAACTCTATTTTTACAAACCAACATATGCACAACATCGCAAACCTGATTATTTGGACCTTCACATTAACTTATTTAGAGTTTAGGATACATATTCCTACTATTGCTATAAGTAAACTGCATTAAGGTTTTAGCACCTCGTAATTTCCACGTAGCCGGATAGCTAATGGAACGATAGAGGCGACACCTTAATGCGGATAAGCCAAGGATGAACTGCCTGTCAATAGCCAAGGATGATCTGCCTATTCTAGCAACCAAATCGTGTTAGGACCATATATATATGTCAATTTGGTTGTAGTAAGGACGACGTTATCAAATGTTGAGGTTGCAGCAACTATCTGCTGCTGCAGAACCCCACTTACTGCCCATGGGAATATCATGGCCAGTATTCATCATATCAAAAAAAGCCTGAACTGATGGCCTAGGATTGTTAACTGGATAAGTATCAAGATTTCCCCTGGAGTAGAAGCTAGTAACCTCTGATGAATTACAGGACATTCTGCTTGTTGTTTCCTTTGGCGAGTTAAAATTGCCTATATGATCAGACTGCAGAACTTCAGAATTCTGTGATCCAGTGGGTTGAGATTTCCTGTTACTAGTCTTGGTTGTACCATTTGTATCATCATTGATACTTCCATTCATCTTCCTTGTGTTCAAGAAGCGACCACCACCTCCCCTAGGTCGGCGCATGGCATGGAGATGGCGTGAGAGGTGCAAGAACGGCTATACCATTAAACCAAAGCAAAAATTAAACAACTAAAATGAGAAGAGGAAAGCAAATCCGAGTCTAGGGAAAAAAAGCTAGCTGAAAGTAATCTCTTCGTCTCAGTATAATGCATTTTAGTTATGTGCTTTTATTCTTCTTCTAGTAGCTCGTATCTAGAACACCTTGCTACAATTTCCCAAGGAACTGCTCTTTTCTCTTAAAATTTTCATATTAAGCATATTATTTTGTATCTTACGAGTTAAAAGAGTCGATGATTAGATATGCATATGTGGATCCATAGTAATTGCAACTGATTATTCAGCAATTGGAGTTGAGCATAGAATTTTACCTTGCGCGGTTTAAGCAATTTATTCTCCATTTCCTTTGCACGAAACTTTCTACGCCTCAGTATCCCATGATACTGCTTTGCATTGACAAATATGGGGCCTTCATCAGAGGTCAAATTCAGTGGTAGCATAATACGGCCCTTGAAAATTTTGACAATAGAAACTCTGTTATGAGTATATTACTTTCTGTATCATTTAGTTAAAAAGAATCTTCGACAATACTTCAAATGAATAAGATAGGTCAGAGTACAGGAAACTTCATGAAATATCACTAAAGAGATAGTTACACAATCAGTAATTACAGGTAACACTATTCATAATAAGTGGAATTAGTAGCGTGAGAATAAGACAAGTAACTTTCTACAAGAGGTAAATTGCTCTTACATTGTACACATTTCATTACACTACAGTGAATATAAGTAAAATTGTGGTTAAAACAGGCAGATACTGATGCAACCAATATTTCATGTTTGAAAAGAAGAAAATCTGTATATCATCTTTCTTTACACAGTGAAGAGGCTTATGAAATGTAGAGCATGTTTGTTAAATCTTTTTTCAAATTAAGATGGACAATCAATACTAAGGACTGTGATCATTACTATGGTAAAAATATTTTTTGAAGGATACTATAGAGATAAAGCTTGTTACAATAACAAGTTATTTGAGGAACCAGCTAAAATAAACATTTGATTGCAATAACAACAACAAAAACAACAACAACCCAGTATAATCCCACTAGTGGGGTCTGGGGAGGGTAGGTGTACGCAGACCTTACCCCTACCCTGGGGTAGAAAGGCTGTTTCCGATAGACCCTCGGCTCCCTCCTTCCAAGAACTCCCCACCTTGCTCTTGGGGTGACTCGAACTCACAACCTTTTAGTTGGAAGTGGAGGGTGCAATAACATAATTTGCTAATTTCTTGTGCAGGAAAATAATAACTAATTTCAGACATGAGAAAGAAGTAATACCGAAACTTGAGAACCATAAGTTGAGAATAACCCAAGGCACTTCTCTCCATAAGGATACTTTGCATAAATCTGGTGGACAAGTAGAAAAAAAAAACCAATGAGGAGCAATCAAGACTTATTGATAACATGTTAGCTTTCATGCTAATAAAATTGAGTTTAACTTTTACACACTACCAGTTTGTTCTTTTTTTTAAATAATAAAAAAATTATACTATCAGGTTACTTAAAATATTTAATAGAAAACCGTTCATAATAAGTTAAATTAATAACCTAAAAATAAAGCAAGTTACCCCTACAACAAGTTAAAATACAGTGATAATATAAAAAAAATTACACTAACATTATATATAAGTTAATCCAAAAAAAATTACCAGGGGCTCAAAGTGACCTTGATAGTCCATATTAGATGATTTAGTTGAAACACCATCCAGAACATTTGAAAGCTTTTCTGCCTTTTCTGAAGATTTGGAATCACTTGATTGAGATTCTGCGTAAATATTAATAAGAGCTTAATCGAAATGTCAAATAAAATATAACTCGAACTGGTTAAAACAACATAGAAGATAGACCCTTTTAGGGAAACAAAAGAAGGAAATGTAAATTTTGTAAGATGGTTACCTTAGGGCAAAATGAGAAAGTAAGAAGACTGTAGTTGAGATTCTATATATAGATCAATAGAAATTAAATGAAAAGAAGCAGCAACAATACATGTTCCCAACTTAGATGTAAATTGCTTATGATCTTCAACAATTATCTAGTAGAAGTGAGTTTGAACTTATTTTTGTGAGAATGACAACATAATTTGAGCCTTATGTAGGTAGATAAAGTTCCAATTAATCCCTTCAAATCTCTTCTTGATCTTACCTTCAGGTGTTGGACTAAGATAGCCCAAATATATACTCTTAAATATGATGTGATATTGTATGTTTTACACCTGATTCACATCCAAAAGGCCTCACATCAATAAAATTATCCCTACACCTTATGTAGCTTCCTTTTCATTTCAGCTATCGACGTAGGATTTTATTTGCACAACCAACAATCTTCCCCTTGAATTAAATTCACATGAACTAAGGTCCACATGACCATCAACTAATGTGCTTATTTGGATTAAATAAAGTCCTAAATTCACATGAACACCTCACACATCATTTGAGTATTTATGGTTATCAAAGTCCATTAGCTAGCTTTCGAGCCCCACACGTCACTTCGTCATCTCCATACTTGTCGTGCCAAATCATAGGGTGTAATACTAATTGTTGGATTAAAACAATCCAAGGATACTCTTCATATGGTATGATAAGCCAAATTTGAACGATTTTCCCAAAAGGATCTTGCATAATTACCTCACTAACTTTCTCTCATCTATCAATGGGAAACTTTGTCCATAAAAGAAATAATTTGGCAATTGAAGTCAGGGATACAGACTGCTGCACAAGTTTTCCTTCTCTTTCCAGTAGACATATTTATCAAGATTATGTTTCTTCCTTGATTTCCTACTCAGTCTCAATTTACTATTTAGAGATGCTGACAATAGGGTCTGAACTTTCACATCATATGTATTTGTTCTTTCAAATCTGTAAACTTAGAGAAAGGACAACAAGATCTCAACTTTCATACAATATGTCCTTATTCTTTAGCATAAAGCTCTTACATTGCAATACTAAAATTGTTAGAAACCAAAACCATGAAAATGAACATAACCATGCATGTCTTTACCATACAAAACCAAAAGACTGCAAGTATAAAAAACAGTTTTAAGATTATGTCATTTATAAGACAATTTCATATAAATTTCTACGATAAACATTAATTATATTGGAGGTCTAATAAAAATTGATGACTAATAACCGGCTATAATAGATTAAATTACACTGATCATTACCAGAGGAAGTAGTGAATTCAGTAGTGCCCCACCAAGTTGCAGTTTCATTCCCTTTGGTAAATATTGTATGCATGGTCATATATAGAAATTGGTAACACTTCTCTTTAATATACTCTCAAACAAATTCCTGCAATTCAATAACAAGCAGAAATTCAAGGGAAAGCTTTTTCACACTTAACTTCACCAACCAAAATATACAAAAAGAAAATAATTTTACCCCACTCTTTTACCACATTTAAATCTTAATGTTCAACAAAGAAAATAGAGGAGAAAAGGGAGTCACAATTTAGACAGGAAACAAAAAAACTAGAGAATGAATTTAATTTTTAGAGAAAATCAAAAGTAAAGAAAAAAACAAAAACAGTTAAGATAGTCCAAGTTATCTAACTCTAAATTATTATTGTAAGAAAAGACAAGATAATTAGAAAAAGGAACATATTAACGAAATTCAGATAAAATTACCAGGCACCACATAAAAATTTTAAGAGCATGAACATAATAAGATAATCAGATATATGGATCACAAAGTTATAAGTACTTAAAATCAAACAAGAGCTCTACTGTATCATGAACCAAAATCACAAGAAAATGGGGGGGGGGGACAAAGCCAACAAAGAGAAGAGTGACATACACAGTAGTAATAGTATGAGAATTAAGCAATCTGTTTATTGTACTATCAGTAAGTGAAACCTCATTTACTAGGAGCCATATGTAGGTATAATTCAAGCAGGAAACACAAAAGAGAGAAAGAGGAAAGAGATGGCAAATAGATAATAGGAATTATAGGAAAGTGGCCGATGAAATATAGCCTAAAGACTTCATAAGAATACTGTGTTTAATGTGCTTTAAGTATAGTATTTTCTTCTTAGACCCCACATTTGCTTTGTTTATGTTTGTTCTTCCTAATCTTTGTCCTTTTTGGACCCTGTCATTAATTATTTGTATTTTTGGAGCCTAACCCAACTTCAATACATTCTTCAGTAAAAAAAAAATGATTTTATTTGGATTTACCTTACATGCATTTATCACTATTTAGAACATTTACACCTATTCAGATATTTTAAAGGTTACTAATTTCATTTATTATGACCGATAAAATACAAAGCAGTTTCTGTTTATCATTAAAGTATTAATGCATGTACTGCATAGATATATCACATATATGCTTTTATTACGTGTACCTTTATTTGAAATGATGATAATAGCTTGATATTCTTAAGTTAATTGTAATAAAGAAAAGATAAGGGTAGGAAAAGGAACCCACAAAAGTTGTAATTTTACTGCTATTAGTGGGAGGAAAGAGGATGGCAACTAATAATATACTCTCCCTATTCATGTGTCATATTTTTTTTTTTTTACATGTTTATTAAGAAATATTAATTAGAAAAGAAATTAGATTATTCTACCCTTATTTATGTCATAAGATATAATCTATCTTTATTGAATATTTATTCGATTTATGTGTTATCTCCATATTCAAGAACAATTAGTACTCAGGGTGAAAAAAGGAAAAAAATAATCAATTTCGTCTTGAACTTTTAAAATGATAAATAATTTGAAATAATTATTTTTAGTAATCACCACGACAGTTAATATGAGACGGAGAAAGTAATCTTGTAGTAAAACTCTATAGATTCTAAGTCAACTACTATATGTGGCAATTAAAATAAATTACTGTTTATGAATGCCAACTGGAATGCTTTGGGTGGGGGATGACTAGGGCTTTTAGATTATTGAGGTGGTCCTTTTTTGGTTTTCACACTTAGCATAGATCTTCCCCCACTGTATTTTTTTTTTTAAATCATTCGGTATACAAAGTTTATTGGACTATTAATTAATCTGGCCGATTGACAACTGTAGAAATAAATACTTTCTAATAAGAAGTTTTTCAAATTTAACGCTCGAACTCGAGATCTTTTCTCAAGGATGAATAAAAGTTTTTTAAGCCCAAACTAGTTCAAACATCATCATTAACAAATGTAAATCATAAATATATGAAAGTGAAGATATTTGTGATAATAGCTAGTGGAGTAACATATATATAACAATAAGTGGTGATAAACTGATAATACATCACTCCTGCATTGGTGGGATCACTTCCAATTTCGAGGAATTTATCCATTGTGTTTCCTTCCTTTTCGTTCATATTCATATAAAAGAATATATATTTCACCTGAGTCAAGATATATGGTTAACTTTTTTACCATATCACAGTATATTTACAAAGGATGACTTCTTCAAGAGCGTCCAACTCAATCCATTGGGTTCAACGAGGTTCAAAAAAAAAAGTTAAAGATGGATTGTTTGTAGGAACCAATAACTTTATTAAGTTTTTGAACCCCCTTATCACTAATTAAAGTATATTTTTGGGTTCTGTTAAGCGGATTTGAAATATAATATATAAAGGTAAAAAATAAATTTTGTCTTATAAGATTCGGGTGAATCCTTTCCGTCCCCTAAATCCGCAGTCAAATTATCTAACTTTTGGTGTAAATTCAGATATAAAATTATTAAATTTTTAAAAATAAATATACATAATTACAAACTACATAAATCACAACAAGATCTGGCAATCTCTTTTTTCTTGTTTGCACTTGAACATTTCTTCCAAGGAAAACCGTATGCGTAGAATTAAATGAAAAAAGCAAATTGTATACATAGTCGTCAGTTTATTTATTTATTTATCTCCACTGTCTAATGTTACCGGCCACTTGAATATCAATAATATGTTTTATTCTATTATTAGCGTGTTTTTATGTCATTGTCATTGTAGTAATCATGATTTCAGTTTGTAACAATCGTCGCTATTGGTTTTAAGGATCTTTCTACAGCATTTCCTGTGTAATAAATATTTATTAATTAGTGACTTACGAACATACATATAGTTTCAAAGATTCAGTTAAATAGTTGAATGTCCAGCGTCAACGCGTTTCTTATTTTTTTTTCTGTAAAAATCTAGTCATCTTGGTGATCTTGAAAAAATTATTGAAAATAGCTGAACTAGTTCAATTAAATTGCCAAATTGTTCTTTTTTGGTTTCTGGACATGGACTAAATGTGATGTTTAAAAAGAAAATGAAGATTCTTAAATTGATTTTATAAACACCACTATTTTGTGCCAGCTAATAATGGAGTTTATTAGCTAGTTAGCAAGTGCATGAAAAGCTAGTGTACTTTTAAACTAATGACTGATATAAAATTCCCACTTATATTTTATAAAATTTAATGCTTATCTTGATGGATGAGACTAAGTGCACGAATTGTGTTATTCTTTATTCTCATATTTCGTATTATTTTCGTATTATCTTGATGGATGAAGACTAAGTGCATGCATAACCAAATTGTGTTATAGTGTTATTCTTTATTCAAGAAAATGATATCAAATATTTCAGATTTCATTTAGCTAAATTAATCAATCTTATAATTTTCTTCAAAAGGAATAAAACGATATCGAATTCGAGAAGAAAAGTGAGGTACACTTCTTATATCATGTATTTATAGAAATACAAGTCATTTTAGCCAAAGCGGAAATCGGTCCCCAAACAAGCATATTTCAAGAAGAAATCAAAATTCTTTTGATTACCAAAATTTTCAGAAAAAGAAAATTACCAAAAAAGAAATTAAAAGATAGGGGTTGGGGGGGATAAGAGTAACTTCCGAAGGAAAAAAAAAAGAGTAACTTCCAAGAACTGCTTGATGTAAATGTAAGTTTCAAATGGTCCACAGCTTGAATTAATTATGGCAAAAACGGTAGAGTTGTCTTAAATTAGTGGAACTCATTGTATTCTTTAGCAAAGGCATCACTAAAAGTTCATATCAATATCCTCCCTTTGCATATATATGTTTGCTTGAATTATAACTTCTTTTTTTTTTGGGTTTCTCACCTCCTATTCGATAGCAGTATTGAGGCCCTCACTAATTTAAATTTGTACTATATAAGGCTCATTAAAGGAAAGTGCTCAAAACTACCCTTTGTTCATATCAGACCAGAACACCAAACTTTGGAGAAATTCCAGAAATAAAACTTTCGAACGTTTGATATTGGTATTTAAAAAATTATTCATGTTCGGCATATGAAGTGAAGTGATCCCATTAACTAACTGTGCACTTTCACTAATGTTAGATTGAAACTTAAAGACTTTTTATTTTCTATTTGGAAACTGACATATAACTGGAGCGGAATCTTGGAGCAACGATAAAATTATTTTCATGTGACTTATAAGTTACGGGTTTGAGTTGTGGAAGTAGCCACTAATATTTTTATTAGGGTAGGCTGTCGACATCACACCCCTTGAAGTGCTGTTCTTTCTCGGACTCTGCGTGCACGTAGAATACTTTGTCCACCAGGCTGCTCTTACTTAAACATCATATAACTTTTCTTGTTTTTTTGCTGACTAATTTTGCTCTTATTACTTATTAGACACAAAATTAGGGATGTTTCAAATATAATAGCAAAAGCTAACGGTTGGTGAATAGGGAGCAAAACCAACAACCTTTCAGTCTCAAGGATCATTTGAACTTTCACGACTCTAGATGATTGATAAAAGTATAATCAACTGCATGAAAATGACAGTTTAAGACTAATGAATATTAAGTCCTTGTAAAACCATATTTGGTAATTTCCCTTCTATACCAATTTTGGTAGGTTTAACTTATCATATGAAAAAAAGATTCTGTTATCATGATTACAATGTCATGTGTAGGTAAACGTATTATTCCTAATTATGGATGAGTTTCATTTTTTAGTACTCGAATGTATGTTAGACCTATAATATTCCCTCTTTTTCGATTCTATTTGGACCTATTTTTTTATTAGTCTATTTCAGAAGGAATACATTCGCATATTTTCTTAATCAATTTTTTTGGTACTACTCTTAAGATTAAATTATTTAATTTAATATGAATATAACTATATAAGGTACCGAGTGAGAAATTATCGCTCCGCAATTTATTACTTTCTTGAAGGGGAGTCTTGGAGCAACAGTAAAGTTGTCCCCGTGTGACCTATAGGTCACGGGTTCGAGTTGTAGAATCAGTCATTGATGCTTGCATTAGGATAGGTTGCCTAGATCACACCTCCTTGGGTGCAGTTCTTCTCCTGACCCTGCATAAAAGTGGATACTTCGTGCACCGAACTGCCCATAATTTTCTACTTTCTTGATAGTTTTTGGGAAAGAAATTAGTTAGAGTAGTCTTCTAGATGCATTTTGGTGGATGATGTGGTGCAAGTGTTCATTTCTTGAAGGTTTGTTGGAAGCCATAAGATGGCTACAAATGGAGTTATATCATAAGTGCAACATAAAAGAGTTGTATGATTATCTTTGCTGCTAGATTTGTTGCAATCTGCATCAGATTTAGCTTTTTCATTAAAGTGTAATAGCTACAGAGTAGAGAGTACCTACCATTGGACTTTGTCTGGATATATATGATAAAAGCTTTTAAACCACTATGAAAAGGAGCAAGCCAACCTTGGACATATCTTGGATGTACGTTAAAGATTTTATTTAAAACCTCCTTGAAAAGGAAAAGGGAGAAAATTACATTAAATATAAAGAGATCGAGAAATTGCAACCTTTGAAGCTTGCTGATATTACTAATTTCTTTTTTGCAATATGAAAAAGAAAAAAAAAACTTGCAAATAGAAAGGGTAAAAATGTCAAAAATACCTCTCTAGCATGCGAAGAATGTTAGTTTTATTCTTTGTTATACTCTTTGCTCATTTATATTCTTATCGTTAGCGGAACATCTCGATTTACCTTAATCATATATGGAAGATTTTTTAAACATTAGTTTACAGTGTAAAGTAAACCAAAGTATTTTGACACGTAGAGTTCACTGGGTCCACTTAGAGCTTTAATCAGTCAGAGCAATTTCGGTACAATTTACTATGATAAAGTTAAGAATATTCTCAAAATATAACGAATAGTAAAATCAAAATACTTTCATATGGTAGAAGGATAAAGTTAAACATTTTCCGTAAATTGTATAGTATCAGATTATCGTAATCACAATTGGTAGCATGAGAGATTGATTTTTCTTTTTGTATTTATAAATAGTTTACATTGTCTACATCATTTTATAACACGAAATAAATATCAGAGCGTGTTTGTGTATGCACACACAAACAGAATTCGGAATCAAAGTGTTGCTTTTTTGGACTCAAAACACAAAAATAGGTTTAAAAAAAAAGAACTGATATATATATATATATATATATATATATATATATATATATATATATATATATATATATATAACACATTTCTTCAATGCGCTATATCTTAATGGCACGTTTGTCCGTTAAGGTATAGCGCATGCAGGGGCGGATGTAGTGCACTGTCGATGCGTTCAATTGAACTCATAACTTTCGACGCAGAGTAAAAATTTATATGTAAAAAATTATTAAAATTGTAAAAATAGTAGATATGAACCCATAACTTTAAATATATAATGGGTTCAATACTAAAATTTTCAAAAGTTGAACCCATAGGATTTAAATCATAATGTCCGGACAACGAAAAATTAGGGTTGAATTATCCTGTTGAACCCATAGGATATCATAGAATGTCCGTACTTATTCCCCGGGAGTCATCAGCAACAAGATAATGTGCATCATAGAATATCAACAGATTATGATTTGTAGGTTAAGTGATAAAGTTTATATGCAATATTTGGATGAATTTGAGAAACTCATTATTTTATTGGTTCTGCAGTAAAAACGAGCAACTTGAAGGTCATGTCCTTACTCGATTGCCCGAAGATGATATATTTAATCGGGATCTGGCAGATGCGCAGAGTCGAAAAGATGATAGTGATTATGACAACAATGCTGATGAGTCTGGAGATGACACACCCCTCCCTGATGAGGGTGATGACGATGAGCACAAGAATGATGAACCCGATTTGACGAGGGAGCATGATGCCACCAATGAACATGCTCCATATATGCAGAATCCACCTCCAGTTAGACCGAGAGTGTACGAGTATCATGTGCCATTTCATTTAAGGGAGATTCCCTACCTTGATCAGTTGCCCAATATGCCGGATGTGGATGCCCTCACAAGGGATCTTGATGACATTCAGACAACAATGCGGGATGAATCTAGACCAACTGTGCTGTCAAAAAATATGCTTTTTGCTGAAAAAGCGCACCTAAGAAGGGTTGTTACAACCCGTATTTTCGTACGTGAAAGTATGTCGTAAGTCAATTGATGTAAGCTCGAAAATGAGATTTTCTTTGAAAGTATATAAATTGATCTAATGATATTACATCCCGTATTTCCGTTCAACATACAAACGACTAGGTTGAGGACGAATGCGCTTACACGTGAGAAAGGAGATTTTGGACAAATAAAAACGAACCGCTTGCTTACCTGACGTGCTTGCTTCACCAACTTACTTTCCGTCCTACTTGCTTGAGCTACTCGACACATGTCTAAATTATTTAATGAGGATGAGACACATGTTTCAAAATGGAAAAAGAACCAACATGAATCACCTACTTGATTAAGTAGGTGACAAGTAGGTGCATCACCTACTTAGAGCTTGTGGATCAAATTAAAAGGGAATATATAACGACCCGTCTTGTCGTTTTAAGAATTAACACCTCGTTCAGCGACTTAAGGTCTCGAGAGGTTTCGTAATATGTATTATGACCGCGTGTATGGTTGAGTTTGGTTTTCGGAAGATTCAGAATTTAATTTAAAGAACAATTCTCATTTTTTGAAGCTTAAATGGAAAGAGTTGATCGGAGAGTTGACTTTTGAACAAACGACTCCGGAATGGAATTTTAATGATGTCAATAGCTTCGTATGGCAATTTCGGACTTAGGCGTATGTCAGGATTTGGATTTGAAGTCCGTAGGACAATTTGACGTATTTTGGCGGAAGTTGAAAAATAGAAGTTTTTTTGGAAAGTTCGACCGAAGGTTGAATTTTTGATAACGAGGTCATATTTCGATTCCGGAAATTGGAACAGGTCCGTTATGCCATTTATAACTTGTGTGCAAAATTTAAAGTCATTCCAGATTGATTTGATATGTTTCGGCGCAAAAATATAGAAGTTGGAAGATTTGAAAACTCATAATTCGATTCGATGCGTCGTAATTTCGGCGTTGTTTGATGTGGTTTAAAGCCTCGACTAAGTTTGTATTGTATTTTGGGATATGTTGGTATATTTGGTTAACGGTTCGATTTTTGGACTTGAAGAACTGCTGGAAATTCTGTTGTTTCTGGGCAACAGCTATTGGAATCGCACCTGCGGAATTTTGGGCGCAGAAGCGAGGCAGCCATCGCAGAAGCGACATTGGACATGGCTGGTGTTTGGTCGCAGAAGAGGAAGGAAATGCACACCTGCAATAACGCAGGTGCGGTGCCTAGAACGCAGGAGCGGCTGGCTTCGCAGATGCGCAATCTTGCATAGCACCTGTGATTGCGCTAAAGCGGGAATGAGTTCGCAAGTGCGAGGGGGACTGTTGGCCAGTGCATTCGCACAAACATGATTTTTCTCGCAAAAGCGAGCACGCATAAGCGTGAAATTAGTCCGCAGGTGCGAAAACTGGACATAAACTTAAGGACCAAAAATGGTCATTTTGCCATTTTCGATTGAGATTTTGGAGCTCGGTTTTGGGTGATTTTGGAGGCGTTCTTTACGAATTTGACTTGGGTAAGTATCTTATATCCGAAAGTGATTATATTTCATAAATCCATGATTATATTCATCGTTTAATTCAGATTTAAATGGAAGAAAACAAGATTTTTGGAAAAAAATTCAAGAACGAAAATTTAAGATTTGGAGGTCGAGTTGTTATCGAAATTTGATAAAATTGGTATAGTTGAACTCGTATCGGAATGGGTGTTCGAATTTCGTAAAAATTATGTCGGGTTCCGAGAGGCGAGTCCTGCGTTGACTTTGGTTGACCTTTTAGAATAAAATTTTAAGTCGAAGATTTATTATCCGGAATTATTTTCGATAGATTTTAATGAAGTTATACAATTAATTTGGATAGATTTGAGCTGTCCGGAGGTCAATTCAAGCAAGAAGGCGATTTTAGAATATCGACATAACTTCAAAAAGGTAAGTATCTTGCCTAACCTTGAGTGGGGGAATTACCCCCAGGCATCGAGTCTTATGTGCCATTTGTGAAATATGAAAAGCCGTGTACGCGAGCTGACGAATACGTACTCGGGCTTATATGTAAAAATTTTATTGGGTTAAAGTCTTAGGCATTATTGTGTAGTAAATTGAATAATTGTTGGCATTTATTAAATCATCTATTTGTCATGCCTAAACCCTGTTTGTTGAATTTATTTTTATATGATAATTTGATGTGATTGTTACTTGAATATTTATGTAAATTCCGTGAGTTTGTTGATTTAATATTTTCTGAAAATAATTATATTATGAATTTTCCATCTGCAAATAATTAATGAAATAAGTTTAAACTGAGGCATTAATATAATTATCTAGAATTTGGATTAATGAAGGCGTTGCCCTATAATGAGTATTTTTCTATCTCTATTGATTGTTTTGAGGTTTTATGTACGTTGTGTGGAACCTTGGGCTATTTTTAAGAAATATATTGATTTTACTATATCATTAAAATTGGTTATGGTCATTGGGCAAATTGTGATAGGAATTGATTGTGTTGTGTTGTCGTGATAATATTCCGTATAAATTATTGTGCAATTTGAATTATTATTATGAGGATATAAAGGTAGCATTTCACTGTTGATATTAGTGGGTATAAAGGTGGCATTTCACTATTGATATTATGTGGGTATAAGGGTGGCATTTCACTGTGGTTATGTGTGTTGGGATATTATCTGGGCGGAGTGATAAGAATGGCTATTATAGGAGCGATAAGGGTGGCTATAGGAGCGATAAGGGTGGCTATTGATATTGTCAGGGCGGAGGGATAAGGGAGGCTATTATAGGAGTGATAAAGGTGGTCATAGGAGAAATAAGAGTGGCTATTGTCAGGGATGATACGTGATGATGTGGAGTTACTGTGTTGGTAAATGTTTATGTGATGATGTTGGGTTATTGCGTTGGTAATTTTCATGTGATGTTGTGATTTTCCTTGTGTTTATTTTTATATCTTGTGCAATTTGTCTTATTATTGGTAAATTTATAATAGTCTGATCTATGTTGAAATTGGGAGCCTGTGGCTATTGCCCGACGGATTATGAAATGAAATGTGGGCACGAGGTGTCGTGAGTAAATATTGATGATATTGGCACGTGAATTGTCCGTGCAGTTATGATATGAAATGTGGACACGAGGTACCGTTAGTAAATGATGATGATGATATTGACACGTGAGTTGTCTGTGCGGTTGTGATAGAGAAATTGACACGAGGTACCGTGAAAATATAAAAGTGGGTTGAGATCCATATTTTATGATTTTGAAATGAGGTGTCACAGGGTGACTTTTATTCGAAAGATATTTATTTGAAAGAATTATATTTGAAAGAGATTTATTTGAAAGAATTATATTTGAAAGATATTTATTTGGGAGTATATTTGAAATATATTTATTGGAAAGTATTATATCCTGATAATTATTATTTGAAAAACATATAGGCGAAAGATTTATATTTGAAGAACTTGATTAATTGGTTGTACTTGTATTCACTATTTGTTGAGCAATATTTATGGTCTTCTTTTTGCCCTGTTGTATATATCACTAGTTGATTATTGTTGCCATCATTGTTATTTGTTTCCTATTATTTTTGTATATTAAATTGCACAGGTTATTAGACTAGTGAGTGTCTTGACTGTACCTCATCTCTACTCCACTGAGGTTAGTCTTGATACTTAATGGGTACCGACTGTGGTGTACTCATACTACACTTCTGCATATTTTTGTGCAGAGCCAGGTATTGGAGATATCGGACTCGGACAAAGTTAGAGTGTGATCGCAAGGATTCAAGGTAGAGATGTTTGGGCGTCGCAATCCCTTGGAGTCTTTTCATTTTATTGTACTGTTAATTATTAATCAAGCAGTATTCAATATTCGATCCTTAAGATCACTACATGTATTCAGTTAGAGTTCGTGACTCAGTATTACCAGTCTTGGGAGGTTGTTTGTAATTATTTCCGCTATTAGTTTCGATTATCTATATCAATAAAAAAAATTGGCTTGAATTGTAATTATAATCGGCTTACTTAGTCTTAGAGACTAAGTACCATCACGACGCCTGTTGTCACGACCCGAAATTTTCACATTCGGGAACGTGATGGCGCCTAACATTTCACTTGCTAGGCAAGCCAACGTTAGAATATAATTAGCCATTTTTAACACAATATTAAATTAATTATTAACAAAGAAACAAATGCGGAAATAAAGTCTGAATTAAAGTGAATACTCTATAATACTAGTGATGTTTGAATACCATCCCAGAACTGGTGTCACAAGTACACGAGCTTCTAGAATAATACAAGCAAGGGTCTGAACAAAATAAAGCCGTCTGAAAGAAAACACAAAACTAAAATAAAGTAGAAGGGGACTTTAGAGCTGCCAACGATGTACAGCTATACCTCAAGCCACCACTGGTAGCTGAATCCGAGCAAATCTATAGTACGCCGCTGGGACCAAATTCGAAATCTGTACAAGAAGTGCAAAGTATAGTATGAGTACAACTGACCCCATGTGTAAGTGTCGAGTCTAACCTCAACGAAGTAGTGACGAGGCTAAGGCAGGTCACTTACATTAACCTGTACGCAATAATAGTAATAACAACAATAATAGAAATAAAACATGTAACTCATTTCAACAGTTGAAACCAACTCGGCAGTCATAACCAATTATTATTTCGATCAATTTTCGTTGCGGCGTGCAACCCGCTCCAACAATATAATTCTTCAATAAATTTTCGTTGTGGCGTGCAACCCTCTCCAACAATATAAATTTAAAACATAATCCGTTGCGGCGTGCAACCCGATCCCCCAATATATTCCTTTTCATTTATGTTGCGGCATGCAACCCGCTCTAACAATAAAATTTAACAACTCTTAAATATAATAAAAAATACTCCCATAAATACCACATTCATCAAGAAATTATTTGGCAACAATGCACACAATATTTATAAATTATTTAAGAAACAAGTAATGACAAGTAGCAATTAATTGTGGAAATCAGGGAGAATATATACAATTTCATATTTAATATGCTAAATGTCAAGTAGCAATTAAGACACATAAATCAAATAAGCATGTAACAATTATTGTAGGAATTCAAGAATTAATGTTTGACAAGGAATATGAGAGGAACAATTATTATAACAATTAATTTGTGTCTTAAAATAATTTATGATGTTTAAATAATTATGCAAACAATTAATTTGACAAAGTATAGGCACTCGTCACCTTACCTATACATCGTTGCATATGAAATTCACGTAACAAATAATTCAAGGGTTCTATTCTCTCAAGTCAAGGTTAACCACGACACTTACATCGCTTTGCAACCAAATTAAAGATTCCAATAAACCTTTGCCTCGTGAATTTGTGTCCGAAATCCTCAAATATAGTTATAAACAATTCAATATACTCAATACAAATCCTAAGAATTAATTCCATATGAATTTTTCTAATTTTCCGAATTAAAATTCGAAATTCATCTAAAAAGTCAACATTGGGGCCCACGTCTTGAATCTCGGAAAAACATACGAAATCCGAACACCCGTTCCGAGACGAGTCCAACCATACAAAAATTACCAAATTCCGACGTCAAATGACCTTCAAATCTTAAATTTTCGTTTTTGGAAAGTTTTACAAAAAATTCAATTTCTTTCATCTAAATCTGAAATAAATGATGAATATAGACATGAATTTATGAAATACAACCACTTTTGATTATAGAACACTTACCCAATTCAAAGTCGTGAAAAATTCTTTTGAAATCGCCTAAATCCGAGACCCAAAACTCAAAAATAAGTAAAAATGGCTAACTTCCGATTTTATGGGTTCTGTCCAGCATTTTCGCATCTGCGGACACTTGACCGCATCTGCGGTTTTCTCTTCTGCGGATACTTGACTGCATATGCGGTTTCTGCTTCTGCGAGGCATGGCTCACTTCTGCGAGACCGCACCTGCGGTCTAAAATCCGCAGGTGCGATTACACGAGAAGGCCAAAATTTCAGACTTTCCTTAAGTCTAAATTTTGATCTGTTAACCATCCGGAATCAACCCGAGGCCCCCGGAACCTCAACAAAATACACCAACAAGTCCTAAAATATCATACGAACTTAGTCGAGACCTCAAATTACATCAAACAACGTAAAACCATGGATCATACTCCAATTCAAGCTTAAGAAACTTAAAAATTTTTAACTTCTACATTCGATGCCGAAACCTATCAAATCAAGTCCGATTGACCTCAAATTTTGCACACAAGTCATAAATGACATAACAGACCTATTCAAATTTCCAGAATCGTATTCCGACCCCGATATCAAAAAGTCAGATATGTGGTCAAACTTTGGAAATCTTTAGCCTTTAAATTCCTAGTTTCCGTTAAATGGTCATAACTTGAGCTAGGGACCTCCAAATTAAATTCTGGGCATACGCCCAAGTCCCAAATCACGATACGGACCTACTAGAACTGTTAAAACACTAATCCAGGGTTTGTTTACTCAAAATATTGACCAAAATCAACTTAATTAAGTTTTAAAGCTCTATTTCACATTTTAATCAATTTTTCATATAAAAATTTTTTAAAAAATTATACGGACCACGCACGCAAGTCGAGAAATGATGAATAGTATTATTTAAGGTTTTAGAATACAGAAATAATTATTAAATTTAAAGATGGCCTTTTGGGTCATCACACCTGTGGTGGGATTTTGGGTCGTGACAGAATGGAAAAGGATAGAAATGGCCAAGTCTTAGGGCAGCCCAAGATCCATCTTCCCAAGCCTATTAGTGGGGTCATATAAACATAGATATATCTCAATTTTACTTAGAAAATAATCCATAATCCATCTCTCTCTATTGCGACGTGAGGGAGCTCCAAAATATCAGCCCAAGATCTCTCTCAAAGTTATCTTAGGGTTCAAGACCAAATCCATAAGTTGGTAAGGTGGTTTTTCTCTTGGAAGATCAAGATCACCTAGTTATCCATCTACTTTGTTATTTGGGGTAAAAAGCTTATTTGAGATTGAAGTAAAGCTTAGTTGGATGAGTATTCTTGCTGCCAAGATAAGGTTTAACTTCTCCTATATGTATTTAAGATCATCTATGTATATCTAGTTAATTTGATAAAGGAAATTTGTGAAATAAGTTGAACTTCATGTTGAAGTATTGTAGTTGCTGGACTATTTTGGAGTTGAATTCTTGATGTTTTATGGCTGAAAATATGTAAAAATATCTTAAGAATACTATTGTTATTGTAGTTGATGTGTTTGGAAGAAGAGAAGGCTTGGAAAGTGCAAGTTAGAACTTGGTTGTTGGGTGAGATGGTGTGGACTGTTTTGGTGATGTATTGTAATGAATATGAGGTTAGATATTGACATATATATATATATATATATATATATATATATATATATATATATATATATATATATATATGTGTGTGTGTGTGTGTGTGTGTGTGTGTGTGTATGTGTGTGTGTGTGTGTGTGTTGTTGACATTCTGGACATGTTGGTCTTGTTTGTGGATTTGAGAAAAATGAAAAGAATAAAGGGAGGTGTTGTCCAAAAGTTCATAGATGAGCTAGTCGCTCATTTGTGTTGAGTTCTAGCTTCCGTAAGTTTGACAATGGTCCCTTATTATTTGTTGCAGATTGAAATACTAACGGGCTAAACCGATGTCGTGTGGTTAGGTAAACGACAAAGGTATGTTAAGGCTATCCCTTCTCTTCTTTTGGCATGATCCATATGAAACAAAAATGTGCAAACGCGCAACTTTCACAAATGACACTATTTTTAAAAGTACTAGGAGTTCTTATGTTCTTGATTCCCCATGTGTCCTATTATTCTATCGGCTGGTCATGGGTCTCAGAAAATACATAAGTTAGATAAAGTTTATTTCATGATATTAATCGAAGGCATAATGATTTTATGACATTCCGAGAGATCTTTTTGACTTACTTCTCATGCATTGCATTCATTTATACATGTACATTGATCCATGATCAAATGGTGTTATATACGCGTATATTATATGTATATGGAGTATGGGGAAAGGTTATGGTGTTATATACGCATCACCACCTGATCAGCTAGTATATGTTGATGTTTTCGCCCAAAGAGGCCGAGATGATATGATGGGATGCCCTCAGAGGCTTGATGATGTTATGAACTTATATACCTATGCATGATATGACATTTACACGCATATGTATGATATTATAAATGTTTCACGATTCATAGAGATATTCAGACTTACATGTTGAGTTCTTTACCACATGTTTCTTTCATGCCTTACATACTCGGTACTTTATTTGTACTAACGTCTATTTAACCTGGGGATGCTGCGTTTCATGCCCGCAGATCCCGATAGACAGATTGACAGTCCTCCTAGTAGGCTATCAGCTCAGCGAAAGGTGTTGGTGTACTCCACTTGCTTCAGAGTTACCTATTTGGTCAGTATGATTTGGACATATATTGATTGGTATAGCGGGGCCCTGTCCCGACCTTTATGATGTTTATGTACTCTTAGAGGCGTGTATACATATGTCATGTATATGGATACTTGTATGGTTTTATCGGCCTATATTTTGAATGTACAGATGATCATGCCGGCCTTATATGCCCGTATGTCACGTGTATAAGTTTCTATATCATGTCCGGTCGTCCTATGTCTAGTATTCCCTTATGTTTTATTTCAGTTATCTCATGATGGCCATTTACCTATGATGGTGTGATAAGAAAGATATGTTACGTTGATACTCGGTTGAGTAAGGCACCGGGTGCCCGTCGCGACCCTCCGATTTTGAATGTACAACATAAAAGAGTGTCGTGAGATCATGGTTCATGGGGCGGAAGGTCTGGGATAGACACTGCCTATCCTAGATGTGTGAAGACCTATGGTTTCCCTGTAGCAACAATAGCTCTCGAGATGCAGGTTCAGGATGCACAGGGGAAGCTCCATGACGATGTCTGTAAATTGAAAAATATTAATTTAAGGATTTTTCTGATTAATTGTTTAACATCTTTAAATATATTGCGATATCTTTTATATTAATATTTAATCGATAATTTTTCTATATTATTACTTATGTTGATACACTTTCTATATTATTATTATTTTATATGTTAGTTTCTTACATTTTTTGACTAAAATTCGGCAGGGTTTTTATTTGAACTATCATCTTTTTCAGCTATTTTGGGTATAATATAATTAAATACTTAATTTTTATAACTATACATGATATAATTAATAAGTATTCATCTAAAAATACTTAGTTTAACAAATTTTCTATATTGTTACTTTATATGTTATTTTCTTATATTGTTTTCACTAAAATTCGAGAGGATTTTTGTTTGAACTATCATCTTGTTTTCCAAATATTTTGGGGGTTAACAGAGAATTAAATAATTAATTTTAATAATTAAAAAGATATTTTAGTAATTATTCATATAACAAATACTTGGGTTGATAAATTTCCTATATTAATATTTCATATGTTAGTTTCCTACTTTTTTTTTACTAAAATTCTACATGGTTTTGTTTAAACTATCATCTTTTTAAGGTTATTTTTGAATTATAACAGAATTAAATATTAAAATTTTATAAGTAATCAAGATATATTCAATAATTATTCATATAAAAAATACTACAAACTTAATAGTAAATAATATTGAATTTATTTCATTCGTAACGATTTGTTTGTTAACTGTTATTTTGACCAAATTTTTCGGCAACGTCTCTTTTGTAACGTCAACTGATTATTTTATGATTCATATATAATATTTGATAATTATCTACTAATACATTAAATCCATAATTGAGTACTCAATTCGAATTTGTTAAGGAGAGCACGAAATTTTTATTCTACAGAACGAAATCTTAAAGAGCACTAAAGTAACACTATTCTAAATGGCCATAAACAAAGTTAACTATCATAAGTTAAAATTTATTATCAATTTTACTATACTAAAGGGCACTACATAATGATTAAGGGCACAATATAACACTAAAGGGTACAACATAACACTAAAGGGCACTAAACAACAATAAAGTCACATATTAATATACGTACAATAATAAAATCACATATAACAACAATATATATTTTTACTAATTTTTTATCACATAGATAAACTAATCCGGATAAAAAATAAAAAATTAATTAAATCACAACACGATCACACAAAAAAACATACAACACATTAAATAACAACTAATAAGCATTTTATGTACATGAGTGTTACCAAAAGTAAGTCAGAATATCTCGATTTAAAATTTTTTGAAATATAAAAATTTGATGATTTGGAAGCCGAAACGAGCAATAGACGAGATCCACTACACGACAACGCCTTGGATCCGGTGTTGGCTTGCTAAAATACATAGAAGACACAATTTTTGTGAGACGAGTGGGCTTCAATTGAAGTTTTTGGTTAAAAATGGGGGGGGGGGGGGGGTTGAACCGTTTTTTCACCTTCTACTTTTGTCTGGTCGGGGAAGGAGACATGCCCGATATTTTATATAGGTATAGCGCATATATTGAATGCGATATACCTACCTGTCTTTTCAACTTCTGGTATAGTGCATCCTGCATATGTGTATATATATATATATATATATATATATATATATATATATATATATATATATATATATATATATATATATATATATATATATATTTTGCCCGTTAATTTAAAATTCAAATATAGCGCATGTAATTCATTTTAACGGACAAATGCGTTGTTAAGATATAGCACATTGAAAAAATAGGTTATATATAAATTGGTCATTAATTCTTTTTTTAACCTATTTTTGTGCTTTGAATCAAAAAAATAATATTTTTGTTCCAGACTCACACAGACATATAACGAAATATTCTGATGATAGAAATCTGCAGGCATAAGAGTGTCCGTACTCTGGAATCATCTTTCTTGTCACGAAATGCCAAATTATATACTATTTCTCATGTATACTTGTTGGGAGTGAAACGGAGAATAATCTACATGTCATTAACTAAAATTGCTTGTAAAGTAACATACTTTAGTTAAAGCTCCATAGATATGTACAACAATAACAACAAATTACATTCAATTCCTTGGTATATAATAAGTGCTTAAATTATACTCCGTACGAGTAATAATTTTTGGAGTGCGATAGTGATGGGACAATCAAGAATGGCGGAGATAAGATTTTCTTCTGTAGGTTCATAAATTAATAATCTAAGACTGCTAACTAGACAGGTTAACAGACGTCAATTGTAATATATAATAGTAGAGAATAGTATTAAATAGTGCTGACTTGACAAATCAATTAACGCAAGCTCATAAGAGATAGATATATAAAAATAACTGATGGCGAATGAGATAATTGTACTATGATTCGATCACAAAAAAAAATTGCTCTGGCTTTATTATTAATCATATACGAAGTACGTATCCTTCAAGTTTAATTTGGGAATTCCAGAAATCAAGATTGTGACCGATATAGCAAGCGTTTGGACATATAGATTTAATTGAAATTGAGTTTTTAAAGTTGTGTTGAAAAAAATATTTTTTTGAAGTTGAAATTGTATTTGAACATGTATTTTATTTGAAAAAAAAAGTTAAAATTTTGTGAGTGGAAGAAAAATTTTCACCAAAAAACTGTCCCAAACTAATTTTTGAGAACTTGAAAAAAAAAAATCAATTTTTGTTTATATTTACCCGAAAAACGGATAGAGTTGAATTTGTACATAGTTCTAATGTTACGTGGTATAGCTTAATACAAATCGTAAGGATAAATAGAAATATCAAATACAGATTGCAAAGAATGCAAAATAAACGAGGTTGGAAAGAAGATGACTTTTGAGACTAAGCAAGATGAATCAATTTATGAAGTTTAAAAGAATAATTCTTCAATATAGGAGTATATGGTGCTTGAGTTACTATGTAAGCAAAAAAAGTTGTCCTTTACATAAATGTAGTCATCCTCTTTATAGTGAAGGATCCTACTTTTAGATATAATTAAAAATACATAATGGGAGACTCATGACAAATCATGTTTTCCATAATTCATGCTAGGATTCTCTCCTCTAGTGGGATTGCAACGGCTCTTGTTTGTGAGCTCGATATTGACTCGAGTTTTTGGTCTTGACTCGAACTCTCGATCTTGACTCGAGCTCGATTCTGACTCGGATCTATGTATTGATTCGGGGTCAGTGTTGGTCGGTCTCTGAATCATAAGCTCGATAACTTTACTTTGCATCATAGTTCGATTTGGATTCGAGCTTAATAATAACATTGAGCTCGATATTGATCGGTCCTTCAGGCTCGAAGCTTGGTGACCTGACTTCGGACCTCAACCTGAAACTATGAAGACGCTTCTCCGATCCGATGTATTACCATTTAAACCAGTTCGTACGGAGGACTAAATGGTTTTTACCGTATACGGTTTAAAAACTGATCATATATCATGAAAGAAATAGCATTTTCAATTTTTGTTCCAAAACAAGCTGCCATAATAATTTGTTTAATTGATGATATACGTACGAATAAGTATCTTCCCAACCCCACAAAAAATTAATACTAGAATCTTTCAGTAAAGGAGCGACCAACTAGCAAGTGGAAAGGTTAGTCCCTTATTATATTCCAGATTATAGTACAACCAAGATTTTAATTAGTTTATATATCACATTAGGTAGGTAATGGTTTAACAGCAAGGTTTTGATATTATTAGTAAACTGTAAACCTCATCCTGAAGCTTTAGCCTTTTGAATTCAGATTACTTTGACAGCAACCCCCAACAATCACTTGCATTAGCACAGACATTATCCAATAACAAGATAAATATCTTCATAATAATTGGACCTAACCTTTTCAACATCATTTGTAAATCAAGTGAGAATGAAGATTCAGGGTGGTAATCCATATGAATGACCACGGATCGAATTCCCGCTCAATGCTTTCTGGGTTGAGTGCCTAGTACGGTTTACATTCCTTTTGTGATTTACAAGCTATTACATAGGGGAAGTTTACTCAATGCTCATCCAAAGGAAAGAGACTGCGGCAGAGTTTGTAGCGGCCAAAAAAAAAAATTCGAGTTTGGCCTAATAACTAGGAAATCATACTCCGCATGCTAAGTTTCTAATTAACCCTTCAAGTCAACTAGTCAAGGGGGAAAAAAGGAGGTTGCTTCAACGAGATAAAAACATACTACTCTCGAAAAGCTACCAAACATAGTGCACAAAACTCTCTTTGAGGGAAGAAACAGCAATATATCCTTCAAAAATGGAAAAGGTGTCTCCATTTTCATTCTTGCTCTATCTATATATACGTGAAAAAGGACACATGTTACTAAATTGCTTATCGTTTCGTCTCCCACATCAAACATCAACCATTTGCAGTAGACTTGTAGTGATACTCGTCTATTGTGGAGTAAACTAGACCTTCAGACTCGAGAGATTCAATAGCTTCTCTGTCATACAGAAACCATATGGAAAATAAGCAAAGAGCAAAAACGATTATAATGATATATAATCATGAAAGAGAACGAGAGGGGAGAGACTTACAAGATCTTCTCCGAAGGAACTTTTAGCTGTTGAGCAAGCTCATTGCGATGAACACCTTTTTCACGTGCACTGAAATAAAAAATGACGAGAGATTACTAACATAGCAAAATCATTCAATGAGCTTGGTAGTCATATTTTCAATCAATTACACAAATACCCAATACTATCAAATTTAAAAGAGAACAGCAAAATAACTGCTTATGAAACCAAATCCAGTCAAACTGTTAGATACAGTGTAAGAACCATGTTGCAATACTTTACCTATCAGTTTACATCTAAAGTAACATAGTGTGGAGTAGTAATAACTTTAGACATATGCTTTCGAAAATAACATAACCTGTGTGAAGGTTGGCTGCACAAATCCCTCTTCTCCATTCAGCCCGATGTAGAGTCAAATTCACCACAAAGATGTAATCTTTTCTTTCCAATTAATTTTTTTGATGCTAATATTCATCTTCCTTTCCTCTAATATCAATTTTTTTATTGACTGGCTCAATGCCATATATATTCAGACCATCTTATCACTATTTTGTAGTGATCTTGGAGGAAAGTTAGATGGGATTAGAAGTTAGTTACTCAGTTGAAGGTGGTTAGAACTAGTTAGTGTGTTACTCAGTTGAAGGTGGTTAGAACTAGTTAGTGTGCGCAAGGGACTTGACCCATTAGTTCTATAAATAACTACAGACAATAAGGGAAAGCAGGAATGGAAAATCTGATAAAATTCTAAATCTCTTTCTTTACGTTCTCTCTTCTTTCTCCTCTTTCTCTCTCTCTCGCTCTACTCTTTTCCCTTCTTTTCCTCTGTTCTTCTCCTATCTTTCTCTTATCTTTTGTGTTGTAATAAAATTGTCAAGTTTGTATTCTTGTTACTTTAGTACATTACATATTTAATGCCTGATTCAGACATTCAGTGCTACCGAAATGCAATTATCCAACATGACAACTGTAACACATTTTAAGAATAAACATCAGACTTTACATATTCTAGAATTTAGGTAATCAACCATTTGTTAACATTAAGATCAAAATTTAATCAAAACCATTTATTTGCTCAAGGCTTATATGCAATGCACTTTACAAATTTTCAAGATACCCTCCACCTGATAGTCTGATACAATCTAGCAAAAGAAGTACGAAGCGGATCACTCAGACCGCAAATTATATCCACTTGTTAACGCCGCAATTGAGAAAGGAACAACTGTAGACTACCAGAGCAGCAAGCGTCTCTGCGAATTTCTAACACAAAGGCAGGAAGAGATGTTCCTCAAACAATCCAAATTTAGTCTCTTGATGAAAGTTCCCATTTATACTACAATGGAATACCTAAAGGCATGCTCATGCCTGAGTTTAGATAAATAACATACGAGTACATTTAGATCCTTTAAATGACTTAATAATGGAGATCATCATCATATTGCTAATAATTAATATATTCCCTAAGTTGCCCCATCTTGCAGAGTTCCTATCCGGTGTTAGTAGTAACAAAGCCTTCATCTACTTTTCATTTTTATAAAGAGAGACATTACGAATTTGACCAAAGTTCAACCATTCATGATACATCCCGAAGTCAAAAATCTATTATACTCCTCTCCCATCTTCCTCTATTCCAGAGCGACAGCCTAAATCCTCCTATTTACCTCTTCTTTTTTTAATAACTGAGAAGCCTCGAGAGCCAGTGCGGTTCGAAACTCGATAGATAATGGGCTCGCTCCTCTACTATTCTCCACTTAACTACCAGGCTTTGTCTATGGTAGGGTTCGGACCCGACGTAATTCACACACTACCCGTTGCGCTCTTACTACTAAGTTGATAAGATTTCTTTCAGGAGTTGGTAGCATGAGTTTTTACAGAAATACATCTAGTTTTATGGAGCACACAGTTGGATAAGATTACGCATTTCATAGCATCAAATAAGATCCTAAAAACTGGAATCAACCTGAGAGGAAAGGTCCCAAACAAACCATCTGCGTGTCCTGCCTGGAAAACCATCTATTTTAACATTTATTAACCAAAGGGCAGCAAGTTCAGTGGGTGTTCTTTTCTTTTTCCCTTTTTGAAAAGTTAGTCCACTGGATGGTCATAACTGGCCTGCATTTTTCCTGGCTTTGCATTAGCTCTAACAAAAGTTATAACATCGGTTACTCAAATGATGGCAGAGATGTTGACAATTACTATCACAAGAAAGCAACCCCCTTCTCCAAAGGCGACCCTCTTGAATTTTCGGTTGTTTCCTAGATGGAAAAGCCCTGGCTTATAAATAGGACAATGAGGAGACAAGGGGTGAAGGATATTCAACTTAAAAGTGAATTTGTGGTGTGAAGAGTGCATTATGACCCATTATCTATTGATAGGCGAGAACAGACCGTTATTGACTGCTTCCCCAATCTATTCTATTAGCCCTACATCCCTTTTTTTGTTTTGGCCATTTTTGTTACGCATTGAACCCCACTTAGGTGCTGACCGAGCAAAAAAGCAAGGCACGAGATATAGGAGAAGTACCCGACCTTGCAAAGAACCCACTCGCTATTTTGTTATCAAGTCTTCTCTAAAGCAAGTGAACAATTTGAAAGTTATTTCACGGAGTAACACTCGTATATTTCTTTCTTTGACATCTGACAGAACAGGAGTATCCGACAAAATCAGCCGCCAAAAAAAAACAAAAAAAAAACTTCGACATGTAATAATCTGCCTTCATTTGTACTGCTGTGATTGCCATGGTATTTGCACTAGAAAGAAGCAAACACTGAAAAATGCATCCCCAGTGAGAAAACTTTTTGGAGATTCAAATGACTTACAGGCATGACGGTTGTTGCAAGTAGTCCAATACCATTTTATCTACACCCCTGATCCCGTCCATGTTGTATCCAGGAAACTGAAACTTAAAAGAAAATTACTAAATCACTGGTTATAGTGAAAATGTTAAAAAAAACTGAAAATGAACATTAGAATTAACTACGCCAATTAAAAGAAAGAGCAAACGTAATTAGAGATACTTGAGTCGACAGTGAAGCTTGATATCCCTTTAAAGGAGTGTTGGCCGCTGAGCTAGGCACTTGAGCTGACATAGACGAACTATCCTGTTGCCTCTGGAGGGGCAAAGGAAATACAACTCTAATCAGAATCTTATGTACATCATATTCTGTTTTAGCTTAACACATGCGAGGCAGTTTGCTAAATACCCGTAGCTTACTGTTGTAGCTATGAACATAAATGACCTCTGCAAAGTGGCTTGCAATCTCATTGTAGTCATCCACAGGCCTAAAACCACAAAGATAAGAACTTAGGATCTTTACCACCAACTCGTCAAAGAAGATACAGAGGGAACAGGAGAAGGGGGTCATCTTCTAACCTCCCAAGAGACCATATGAGTAGAAATAACAACTCTCATGAAATTTTTACATGCTTCATGCCCTAGCCATTCATGCACTAATATATAAGGACAGGTGTGTGGTTCAATCCATATAGATGCTTTTTAGTTTTATTTCATCAGAGATGTTTTTCTCGCAAACTATTTTGTCAAGTTGGAGTTTACAGAAAGTTCATTGGTTTAAGAATAAATATTTATAAACTCCGTCATGGTTAATGAAAATGACGATCAAAAATTGTACATGTCAAGTTGTCAACATAGTTAACAAGTTTGGTTTGCCCAGTTATTGATTCATCACACTTAAGGGATCAATCAGATAATGCAAAACCTCCCATTTGTAACAAGTTTACACGCCAATTTTGCTTAACTGATCTCCCTGTGCCTCTCCAGAAAAGAAGGCACGGAACAGATACAGTTGCCTTGTTTTGACAAACAACTATCACGTCATTTCACGTGCTTCTTAGAAAAAGCCAGTTGTGCGCACTCTCTCTGCCTTCTATCTGATTGACTTCCTCTAAACCTTAAAACATCCCCCAAAAGTTAAAAAAAGAATTGATCCCAATTAAGAAATTATAAAAACAGCAATATAAATAATCAACACTTGAAAAGTGGAGAGGTCCTAGATACATTACAAAGTAATCAACTAACAAAGGCATGCAAGGATATAACTAGGGCTTAAGAACAAGGAAACTAACTACGACCGTACGTGGACCTTGAAAATACTAAAATCAACACTAAATATAAGTTTCATGTTTTTATATGGTTTCAAGTACAGATAAGTTAGTAACTTTATGGTGAAGTAATGCTGTGACGCATTGAGTACATGAATGCTGGATAATTACAAATAATGTGCTATAAAACCTAAAACCCTATGGAAATAGCTTTTCTCCAAGCCAAGGCAACCACCTCACTAGCAGAAAAGCTTAACGACTTGTGCATAAACTCCCCAACATTAATATACTGAAAGAAACAGAAATGAGCAATTCAAAAAACCCATTCGTACAGTAATACCTGACAGAGTAAGCTACCAACTGCCTTTTACCCAATAATCCTTTCAAGTGTCCATGAACCCGAACATACATGCCATTTCTATTTGACAAAGAACCCGAACAAACAATAAAACATGATATTAAAATATATCTTAGGTGAAAAAATAGCACACTATCAAGAAGAAAAGTTACGTGACTGCTTCCATTTCCTTGGCATCAACAGCTTCATTTACCCTGCATAGCATGCATCAACCAAACTTTACAATTAAATTTTTAAAACAGAAAGTCAATTGTGTCAGACATAATAGCAATTGACTAGATTATGGTTTTACATAAGAGGTATAGCAATTCTAAATCCTATACCAATAAGAGATGCACCACAATGTACTTGTGGTCTATGATGACAGAAATGATATCGACGCCATACCCATCAGTCAGATAGAGTCCTAACCAAATTAAAGTCAGAACAGAAAAGGGAAAAAAGAAACTGACAATTACCATCGAGAACAGTCAATGCGCCCTGTTCCATCATCCACTACAAATGAAACTTCTGTAACCCTTTCCGATTTGTTGAATAAAATACCCACCACTTTCACCTACGAGCACGTCAAATTCTAAATCATACATATCTTGCATAAACTTTCAACAAAACAGTAAAAGCCATGAGTATAAGAGACAACAATAACCCAGTATAATCCCACTACTGGGATCTGAGGAGGGTAGTGTGTACGCAAACCTTACCCCTACCCTGGGGTAGAGAGGCTGTTTTCGATAGAACCTCGGCTCCCTCCCTCCAAGAACTCCCCACCTTGCTCTTGGGGTGACTCGAACTCGCAACCTCTTGGTTGAAAGTGCAGGGTGCTCACCACTAGAGCAACCCAATCTTATACATGAGTATAAGAGAGACTTACATTATTCACGTCAACCCCATCAATGAGAAAGTTTGTCTTATCATCACTTGATTGAAAGGCTTCACTAATTTGCTTGACACTTAGTGGAAGCAAAGACTGTGAATCACGATTCTGCGAATAGAGAAATAAAAAGAAAAACATGAAAGATGTTATCACCCCTGCATTTCAATTGTCCACGACCATATTAAGATGCTACATTAAGCAAGAGAATATAATATGCTTTAAAAATTCTTTTTATTTCCTTCGCGCCGAGTCAAAACCAAATACACTCTACATGCACTTATGAAATTTAAGGAACAGATAAACAAGAGAATATATTATGCTTTAGAAATTCTTGTATTTCCTTCACACCAAGTCAAAACCAATTACACTCTACATGACACTTATGAAACTTAAGGATCCAAAAGAAACTTACTCTAATTTAAAATTGAAATGTAGAACATTGACAAAGTTTCTAAAGATCAAGAAATGCATGAGTAAAGAAATACTCTTTATTTTGCAATATGCTTGATCAGCTTTCCTTAGTCCATAGTTACTAACCAAATCTAGAAGCAACAACAACAACAACCCAGTAAAATCCCACAAGTGGGGTCTGGGGAGGGTAGAGTGTACGCAGACCTTGCCCCTACCCCAAGGGGTAGAGAGGCTGTTTCCGATAGACCCTCGGCTCAAGCAGACGAAAAAGACAATATATCAGTACCAACAGCAGAAAGCATAAAAATAATAACAGAATCAAAAGTATCAGAAAATAGATGAAAAACAATAATAGTAGCACGTAAGAAAGGCTCGGTACTATGAATAGTGAAAGAGAAGTGTGGACACAATAATAACCACTAGCACTCTAGGACACAACCCTGCCAGACTAGCCTCTCACCCGGTGCGGAGTAGCAAAGAGCTTCGCTACCCCCTATCCTACAACTCTAATGCTAGACCTCCACACTTTCCTACAAATCTAGAAGCATGTTCCAAATTTCTCTAGCAGATTTACTACTTATGTGATATTAGATGTCTGACTGATTCTTCTTCTGTATCATGTAGAATAACATCTTAGCACATTTTATGTCCCCTTTTCTGACGATCTTCCAGATTTAATGTAGCTTCATGGACCACAAACAAATAGAGCTACTCTTATTGGGGCTTTTATCCTCCGCACAGCTTATCCTGGAAATCTTTCCTCCCTGTCACCATTTCTGGCCCTTCTTAATTTTTTTTTTTTTTGGGACAGTGGTGGTGTCAGGCCAGCTTGCGCATACCTCGACTAAATTCATAGACTACCTGCTGCCTCCCACCGGCACAAGTACTCTGTCCAGGCTTAAACATATGGGGAAAAATAACCTAGTGTTTTTGTCTCCATTGGGACCATTTCCGGCCCTTCTTCTTCTTCCTCTTCTAGCAATTGGCTCACCAATTGCATTAAGTTCGTCTTTGAATATTCAATCTAGTGTGTTAAGCACTGCCATCTTATACTCCCTCCTTCCAGAAAGAATGGCACTGCTGCTATTAGGGGAATCAAACTTTTTATTTATTTATTAAACTAGTTTAAACACCTCTAATATATTCATAACTGTAATGATTTATCATTTATGTAATTACTAAGCAAACAAACTTTTTAAAGAAATTAAACAATGGTGGACCCCAAGTTAATTCATTTTTCCCTTCACTTTCCTACATAGCCGCAAAATTATCAACCAAAAAAAAAAAGGAATTGCAAAGAAGAACTAAAATACGCTCTTAATTTTTAAGGGTTTATTCTAAAGTTATTTCCTTTATTTGTTTTGGACAAATAGACCATAGTTTGAAGTTCTATGAAAGGCATATTAGGGTAAATGAAATATTAAAGCTTTCACATTTTGTATGCCAAAAAATAAAAATAAAAACAGACCTTGGCTGGAGAGAAGGAATGATCGCCGGCGGTTTGTGTGGCCTGCGATGGCATGAAACCGCCGCCGGCAAACGCCGCGTTACCGTCGAATTGGCTGTTCCCGCCGTACATACTTCTTTGTGTGTGTGTGTGTGTGTGTTCCCGCCTTTTTAACTCTCTTTCTGAGACTTCCTCTGGAATCTTTTCGCGCTTAGCACCTGCAATGTAAGAAAACTACGATCTGGCCCTTAGGCACCAATTATTATTTAATTTAATATACGCCAAAGGGCCAAATATAAGGATGTACTTTCGAAAATAGTATAAAAATATCTCTCATTATATTATTGGGTTATATATATACCCTTTCCGTCATACTTTATAACAAATATACCCTTATTTTGAATGGAGTGCCACGTGTCAGCACCAGATGAAAACAACACATTTCTTGTTTTTACCCGATCCGTTTTAAAAAACCTATCACCCGACCCGTTTTAAAATTCAGTTTTTTTAAAGCATATATTTTGTAAAAACTGGAATTTATTTTTGTAAAAACTGAAAAAAAAATAAAAGGAATTTACAAAATATATATTTTTAAGTCTTTTCAGTTTTTTTAAAGTATTTTTTTTGTAAAAACTGAAGAAAAAAAAATTAAAAATGCTTTAAAAACCGAAAAATATATATTCTGTAAAAACTGAAAAAAAAAAAAAAAGAAATTTGAAAAATATATATTTTTCAGTTTTTTCAGTTTTTTAAAGTATTTTTTTGTATAAACTGAAAAAAAAAATTGCAAAATATTTTCATTTTTTTAAAACTAATGTATATGTAGTCCAGGGGAGTCTTTGTTTTTTCAATTTTTTTTTAAAAAAAACTCAGTTTTTACAAAAATAATACTTTAAAAAAACTGAAAAGATTTAAAAATATATATTTTGTAAATTCTTTTTTTTTTCAGTTTTTACAGAATATATATTTTTTAGTTTTTAAAGCATTTTTTTTAAAAATATTTTTTTTTCAGTTTTTACAAAAAGAATTCTTTAAAAAAACTGAAAAGACTTAAAAATATATATTTTGCAAATTCTTTTTAAAAATTCAGTTTTTACAAAATATATGCTTTAAAAAAACTGAATTTTAAAACGGGTCGGGTGGTGAATTTTTTAAAATGGATCGGGTAAAAAGAAAATGGGTCGTTTTTATCTGGTGCTGACACGTGGCACTCCATCCAAAATAAGGGTATATTTGTTCCAAAGTATGACGGAAAGGGTATATATAACCCAATAGTATAATGAGGGGTATTCTTAGAATATTTTCAAAAGTACAAGGGTATATTTGACTCTTTGTCGTTTAATATATGTGAAATATAACTAGTCATACTTTGACGAATATTTAAATATATTATCTATATTATGTTAATTAATATGGACAAGCGTGGGTTGCTCTAGGGTCTATCGGAAATAGCCTTTTACCCCAGGGTAGGGGTAAGGTCTGCGTACACACTACCCTCCCCAGACCTCACTAGTGAGATTATACTAGGTTGTTGTTGTTGTTGTTGTTAATTAATATCTGATAGTAATATTGGTTAATCCTCTCGTGCCATTTTATGTAATATCCTCTTCTTTTTAGCTATCCCAAAAAATTTGTTGCATTTCTATATTGAAAATTATTTAATCTTACCCCCTTCACATAAAAGTTCACTCTTTTATGAGGAAAAAATATAAAGACATGTAAAACTCTTACCATTATTCATTTATTGCTGATAGTAAGGAACAATATTAATACTTTAAATATATCCTTAAAAAAAAAATTCAGTAAAATTCTTGTGCTCATAATTTACATGACTAATGATTTTATTTGGTATGATATTATCAGTACTTTAGTACATCATCAACAAATTTTCGAACTACATAGCAAAAAACATCTTGTGAGCACAAGAAAAAATAATTAATTAACCAAACACTAAAAACAGAAGTTTAGACAAAATATAAAGAGAACTGTAGACAAATGATCTCCACATGGATACAAGTATATAAACAAATTACAAAGCCATCAAAATATTCAGAGAACACTCGGGATGTAAGAAAAGGCACTTTAAAACAAGTAAATTACAAAATACAACTCTACATACAAACATTAAAAAACAATCAGAAGAATTTGTTGTATTGATCTGTGAGAGAACTCCTGAGATTGGAATATAGGCCATAAAGAGAGTACTGGCGAAGATTCTTCACTTCAAACCATGAATTGAAAACAGATTCATGCTTATCAGTGCCAGAAAATGTAAGTTGTATCCCCAGGCTACAATCAACATTACCACCTCTATTCTTGCAGTTGTTAGTCCTGATAGCACAATCCTGATCGTTGAGGCACACAAAGTTAGAGTTGCCTGAGCAAGACGAGCAGCCATCTCTCTTCCAATACAAGTTTTCCAGCCTACCCTTTTTGAATTCAAGTACCTATATCAAACAAGAACACCATATTCTTGTTAGACACCAAATCAAACCGATGCAACACCAAGATCTTGTATCAACAATCGCACTTACCAGAGTAAAGCTTGTTACAGTGAATGTATTATTAGCAACAAAAGCAGGCAAAGACCTAGCAGCATATTTCCGACCAGCAAATGCAACCATGTAGCCTCCATAAGAATCCTGTAGTACAGTAGAAGAAACATTGGAGGTCAGTAGATGCATATGAATATAGAAAAACGAACTATCCCCAGGTAAGAAAATTGGAGGATGGAAATACACAACCATTACACAAGGAAGAGGTACGAATGAGCTTCATATATTGCAGAATGCAGAAGGGTAGTGAAAGTAAAGATGCATTTTTGCATATGTTTTCTGTAACGGTTGAAAAAGAAACAGTTGTCTCTAGCTAAAAAACAGAGCTAAAACAGACTAGAGAGGAGAAGCAGCACACTAATACAAGAGTCCTTCTCACTCAGATAAGAAACAGTAAATATACCACTCCCCTTATTCCAATATTCCCACCCTCCCATAAAATAAACAAGAAAAGAAAAAAAGGGAAAATAAGAGGGTTCTCAAGCCTGCAGAAGGGGTGGGGGGGGGGGGGTGGAGCTTAGACACACCTTCCAAGATAAAAGTCGAATCTGCTAGAATGTAAAGCGTTGGAACATCATTAACAGATCCTTTAGTTTCTACAAGTTACAGTTTGGAAGCCCGTGATCTAGTGCATGAGTTGGTATTCGAAATGATTCACATTTCAAGCGCCAAACTCACCTTGCTATGAACCCCGAAACACACTAAGTATAATAGAGGGGTAGAAGGTGAAGCATATCATATTGCTTCCTCACTACACCTTTCTACTAGACAAAAGGAAAGGTTAAGGACCACTAAGCACTACTCCATCCATCCCTACAATATATAAGGTGAAATATGACTTTTAAATATTCAAATCAGCAAGCAGAAGCTACAAGCTACCTTGCACGGACTCTCCAAAATGCTACCACATCCATGTCGGATCCTCCAAAATTGCACTACTTTTGGAGGATCCGGCACGCACCCAGCCACAGTTTAGGAGAGTCCAAGTAATATAGGCTACAAGTAAGCCAAGACGGCAGCATTATTGGCCTGTCCAGATAAAAGCCCGATACAGGAATCCATTAGCTCTGCTTCGTCTCAACGTAACAAAAATAATGCAGCAGATAGAGGTGGCTGTAAGGCGTTCAATGAAGAGTATGAGCTGCAGATGAGGGAACAAATCCAGAAGATGAGAGCCCTCGGAAGGTCAGTCACGATGCAAAACTCCAGAACCCCTGTCAGAAGTTTGCTGCTTCATTTGCAGTGATATCAAGTCAAGGGGTCAAGTAGCACACAAGGAAAAGGTATCGCAAGGCCAAAAGACAGCTTCACAGACGACCAGTCAGGTACTATTGCCCCAAATTTAAAGTTACTTCTCTAACTAAAGTGGAGAACCCGTGTTATGAAAAAGACTAAGTTCACCCCAAAATTTGAAGTTAGCTCTCCAAGTAAATGGAGAACCCAATTAATGAAATTGCCTTAATATTCTCGCATGATGGGCAAATGTGTATCTTGTAATTCCCAGATTGTGGCCAAAGAGGAACAAAGGCTTGACTAATCAAGCTCAAGACTCAAATTTTATTTTTTGAGAAAGTAAAAGAAAATTTAAGACTCACATTTTACTTTCTTAGGCCATCTCCAACCATCCCCCATTTCACCATAATGGGGGCAATTTTTTCCATAATGAAGCTCCAACTCTCCCCCATTTTTGCCCCCAAAATGGGGGATGAATAGTGTTCCTCCAAATATGGGGCACACTATTCATCTCCCCCATTACTATTCATGCATATTTTATTATTATTTTATTATTTAACTCTTTTAATTTATCTCTTTATATATACCTAATTATGTTTATATAATATCTTTATAATATTAATTTTACATCTTAACTTTGGCGTATAATTTTGATAAATTAATTTTCATGCATTTATTATTTTTATGTAAAATTGTAAGTTAATTTTATTTAGCTCGACATAGAAGAATTAAGGACAAAGATACTCATTTTGCACTTCGTAATGCATTAATAGATCATTTATGGGAAAATACTAAAGGTTGAAGTTGAATATTTATGTAGTATTTCGAATGAATTTTATCGTCATGTAATATGTATTTAATTAATCTTGTATCACAATGATTTCACTTTTATTTGAATTATTAGTTAATCTATAATAATTGCTTACAAATTATATTATTTAAAATTTTATGGAATTGTTTTAATAAAAATTACAAATTAATGAAAATAAAAGATGAAATTTGTTTAATGGAATTTAAAAAATAAAAATTGAAATGAAAGATAATAATATAATATAGAAGAGAGAGAAGAATATAAAAAAGAATATTCTCTTTTGGGGAAAAAAATGGGGGTAAAGGTTGGAGATGCCCTTAAATCTCTCAAGCCATTTGATCTACCCTCACTTGGGTAAGAGAGGCAGGCCCATTATCCCCGAGTTTCAAAGGATGAGATTGGTCCCAAATGGATTTCTAAGTCATAAAAAAAAGATCTTTAAATATTTAAAGGATAGCAATTTTTTTATTCTTGATGTTTTGTTACTATTTTCTATTAAAAATTACCAATAAGTTTCATAGAGTTGCTTTCAATAATTATATAAATGATTGCAATTGTTTACTTGTTGATGTTTTTCTACTAACCTATAAGTTGCACATTACCAATGGTTCCTAAAACAAAATTCACCAATGCATTAAGGCATAGATATTGAGCTGAGAGTCTATTGGAAATAACCTCTCTTATCTCCAAAAGGTATGGTATGCGTACACACTACCCTCCCCGACCCCACTATGTAGGATTATACTAGGTATGTTGTTGTTGTTATTGAGGCATAGACATTAGGCAAACAACACCAACAAGAGTAAGATAGAATTAGTGATGATAGGCAAACATAAGATTAAGAACGAAACAAGCATTCATCAGTACATGCCCAAGTACTAATGGTAACAACAACAACAACAAACCCAGTGCAATCCCACATGTGGGTTCTGAGGAGGGTAGTGTGTACGCAGACACACGCAGACCTTACCCCTACCTTACGAAGGAAGAGATGTTGTTTCCAATAGACCCTCGGCTCAAGAACAGTGACAAGGACACAATAAACCAACATTAACAATGGCAAGGAAATAAGATAAAAGAAAAAAATAGCACATCATGTAATAGCAGAGAACTAGGGATACGAAGCTATAAGAGAAATGCGAAAACTACCGGCAATAATGCCACATAGTCTAATAAGCGAAGAACTTGGAATAGGAGAATACAAGACTAGTACTAGTACTTTTAATACGACTAGAAGAGACTCTTGACTACCTGTTAACCCACAACCCTAATCCTCGACTTCCATACCTCCCTATCGAGGGTCATGTACTCGGTAAGCTGAAGTAGAGCCATATCCTGCCTAATCACCTCTGTCCAGTACTTCTTATGTCTCCCTCTACCTCTCATCTGACTCGATATGGTCAACCTCTCGCATCTCCTCACCGGGACATCGATGTCTCTCCTCTTCACATGCCCGAATCATCTCATCCTCGATTCCCGCAATGTGTCTTCCACAGGGGTCACACCCACCTTATCCCTAATAACTTCATTCCTAATCTGATCCTTCCTGGTATGCCACACACATCTATCTCAACATCCTCATCTCTGTTACTTTCATCTTTTGGACATGATATTTCTTGACTGGCCAATACTCGACTCAATACAACATAGTCGGCCTAACTACCATTTTGTAGAACTTGCCCTTAAGACTTGGTGGCACATTCCTATCACACAAAACACCGGATGCAAGCCTCCATTTCATCCATCCGCTTCAACACGATATGTAACATCGTCGTCAATCTCCCCGTTCCCTGAATAACAAACCCAAGATATTTGAAACTATCTCTCTTGGGAATGACTTGTGTATCAAGCTTCACCTCCGCTTCTATTTCCTGCGTTCCCACACTGAACTTACACTCCAAGTATTCAGTTTTTGTCTTACTCAACTTGAAACCTTTAGACTCCAGGGTCTACCTCCACAGCTCCAGCCGATCGTTAACCCCGCAACGTATCTCATCGATTAGCACAATGTCATCTGCAAATAACATACACCATGGCACATCCCCTCAATATGGCGCGTCAGCACGTCCATCGTCAGGGCAAATAAAAATGGGCTAAGAGCTGAACCTTGATGTAACTCCATCATCACAGGAAAATAGTCTGAGTCTCCTCCCACATTCCTCACCCGAGTCTTCGCTCCATCGTACATATACTTTATCATCCTAATATACGATACCGGAACCCCACTAATGGTACTAAAGGAAAATTCAGATAGTTAAAAATGATAGAATATTGTTCCGGAAAAGGAAAGAAGCATTCATCACTATAAGAATATTACTAATAAAGTTCAACAATTCTAGTTCTAGAGTTAAAAATAAAGGGATATTTGGCCAAACCAAACAGAGAGAAAACAGATGTTTAGGAATAATCGTCCTCCATTGACTTAAAATGAATGAGATAAAAACCATAACATAAGATAAAGCCAAGAAGAAAGGACGGATTACATTAAGTTCTTCATACATGCTAATTACGAAGTACCCCATTTGTCCTAATTTAGGCGACATTTTCCTTTTTAGTCATTCCCAAAACGAATGACACTATTTTATATTTGCTAACAATTTAACTTTAAACTTCTCATTTAGCCACAGAATTGGCTATGGTATGTTTCAAAACTCAAGTTTCAAAATTCTTTTTTTTCCTAAAACTTTGTACCTAGACAAACAACTCACATAAATTAAGGAGGGAGTAGAGCTTTTTCTAGGAAGACAATGTCCAAAATACTCTGGTTATAAGTTTCTACCTTCACTAAGACATGATCAAGACTCAAAATTAAGAACAATGACATCCCTATTCGTTCTCCCTTAACCCCCCCCCCCCCCCAAAAAACCAAAACAAAACCCCCA
This sequence comes from Nicotiana tomentosiformis, assembly GCF_000390325.3. Classification (NCBI taxonomy): domain Eukaryota; kingdom Viridiplantae; phylum Streptophyta; class Magnoliopsida; order Solanales; family Solanaceae; genus Nicotiana; species Nicotiana tomentosiformis. The sequence goes on along the minus strand of NC_090813.1, from coordinate 14,326,467 downwards.
AACCTAATCTAAAACCAGAACAAACCCATCTCAGATCTAACCCCATTTCACCATATTTCCAGATGTAAACAATAAAAATCTCAAATTTCAGCCAATTGAACCCAATATATATATATATATATATATATATATATATATATATATATATATAGAGAGAGAGAGAGAGAGAGAGAGAGAGAGAGAGAGAAAGACAGAGTAAAGTGGGGTAAGATCGATCATACAGGGAAAAAGTTGGTAGTGTTGATAGTAAGGAGAGAGATCTCATCCACTTTAGGTCTGAACACAGCAATCTGAGAATTTGCTGATGAAAGAGAGAGCCTTTTATCGCAAGGAGACAACTGAACTGAACTGTTGAGGAAAAATGACGTTCTTGAACTAAATGCAATTCCAAAACTAAACCCATCTGATTTTTGCACCTTTGCATCAGCGCAGGGTGAGTACACGTGATTCGTGTCACTGCGCGATTGTGCTAAAAAGGTCAGAGATGAGATTAGTAGAAAGAATAGTGGTAAAAGCCTCTGAATCGCCATTGTTAGAGGGGTGTGATTTTGTGGGGAAAAAAGACCAAGGAAAGGAAAAGCCAGCGGACAATTTTGGAAGGCCAGAGAAGGCACATCAGTATTGTACCTAACACAACATGTTGTCAACCTTTTATTTATGTTCAAAAAATATTGTCAAGAGATTATGATGAGAAACTCTATGATTTTAATGATATTGATCTTCCCAAATACTTAATAACTCTTAGCTTGTTTTTTCTTGTTCTATATTATTACTTTGAGCTATATTTTATAATACGTTATTAGCACGAAGTCTCTAACCTCAAGGTTGAATTTCACTTCTGGTAAGGTATATCTCGATGATTTATTATCAAAATTATTCAAATTTTATTCAGAAAGGTATGTAGTGTTACAGACACGTCATTTTGCTACAGCAACAAGTCGCAAGCTTTAAACCAGATAAGTTTGTACCACTATTTAGAATAAACAATGATCTGGTTATTAGAAAATTAGTACTTATGTGGCTGCTAAGGATGTCACCTTGTTAAATTTTTATGAACTAAATAATAGGTGGCATGCGGTATACTAAATAATCTATAAAATTAAAATTATACTTTATTATGTATGCTTATGGTTTTACCTTATAATACGATTTTAGTATGCCTAGTATATGGAAAGCATATAGTAGTAGATAGTAGACATAGATATTGATTCCCTGATTGACTTAAATGTTCTGCTATATCCTTTTATTTTTTTAGAGAGCATAATACTTAGTTTCCACAAAAGTGCATGGTAATTAGTAGTACTATTATTCTGTTTGATACATAATTTTTCCTTAATGTTCTGGTCATATCACTTTCATCTTGAAGTAAGCTTATTCCAGCAAAGACCATATGTGTCACGACCCGAAATTTCCACCTTCGGACCGTGATGGCGCCTAACATTTCACTTGCTAGGCAAGCCAACGTTAGAATAATATTATCCATTTTTAAAACAATTTTTAAATTTATTAATAACAAAGAACAATTGCGAAAGTAAATTCTGAAATATAGTGAATAATCCATAAAAATAACAGTGTCTAAATACCATCCCAGAATTGGTGTCACTAGTGCACGAGCTTCTAGAATAAATACAAATAAAGGTCTGAATAAAATAAAGATGTCTGGAACAAACACATAGCTAAAGTAAAATAGACGGGGACTTCAGAACTGCGGACGCTGTGCAGTTATACCTCAAGTCTCCTCCGAGTAGTTGAAATCCGAGCAAGTCTATAGTACGCCGCTGGGACCAACTCCGAAATCTGCACAAGAAGTGCAGAGTGTAGTATCAATACAACCGACCCCATATACTGGTAAGTGCTGAGCCTAACCTCGACGAAGTAGTGACGAGGCTAAGGTGGGTCACTTACATTAACTTGTATGCAATATTAGTAACAACAATAAATAATAGAAATAAATCAAGTAAATCATTTATAATAATTGAAGCCAACTCAGCAGTCATAACCAATTATCATTTTAAATAAGGCTGTTGCGGCGTGCAACCCGATCTTCCAATATGGACTTTTAATAAGTCTGTTGCGGCGTGCAACCCGATCCTCCAATATATCCATTTATAAATTCTTATAGAAGAAATTTCCCCAATAAATGCAACAATTAATATAAAATTATAAGACAACAAACATACAATAATTATGATTTAATTATGAAAAAAACAATGACAAATAGCAAATTATTATGGAATTCAGGGAGAAAATAGGCAGTTTAATATTTAATATGCTAAATGTCAAATAACAATTAAGACACATAATTCAAATAGCATGTAACAATTAATGCAGGAATTCAAGAATTAATATTTGACAAAGAATAAGAGAGAAATACTTATTATAATAATTAATTCATGATTTAAAATAATTTATGATTTTTCAAGTAATTATGCAAACAATTAATTTGACGACGTATAGACATTTGTCACCCCGCCTATACGTCGCTCACATGCATTTCACATAACAAATAGTTTAAGAGTTCTATTCTCTCAAGTCAAGGTTAACCACGACACTTACCTCGCTTTGCAAATTCCGATCAATTACTCAACCACAACTTTTTCTTTTAAATTTTATCTCCAAAAGTTTCAAATCTATTCATAAACAATTCGATATATTCAATACGAATCATAGGAATTAATTTCATATGAATTTACTAATTTTTCGAGTAAAAATCCGAAATTTATTAAAATATTTGATAGTGGGACCCACGTCTCAAATCTCGAAAAAAATTATAAAATCCAAACACCCGTTCCGAGAAGAGTCCAACCATATAAAATTTATCAAATTCCGATGTCAAATGGACCTTCAAATCTTATTTTTTGTTTTTGGAAGATTTTATAAAAATCTGATTTTTCTTCCATAAATTCACGGATTCATAATATAAATGAGTATGAAATCATGAAATATAATCAATATAGATAAGGAACACTTACCCCCAATGTTTTTCCATAAAAATCGCCCAAGAATCGCCTTACCCGAGCTAAAAAAATTGGAAAATGTTGGAAATGGGTCGAAACCCCATTTCGAGAACTTAAGTTCTATTTCTGGATTTTTACCCTTCGCGAATGCGGTCAGTGCCTCGCGTTCACGAAGCACAAAATTTGTGCTGCCCAATTTTACTCTTCGCGAACGCGAGGGCTACTTCGCGAACACGAAGTTTGTCTGGCTTGGCCTTCGCGAACACGAGCTGCCCTTCGCGAACGCGAAGGCAATTTCTTGGTTAGCTTCTTTTCCCTCGCGAACGCAAGGCTTCGATCACGAACTCGAAGCTTTGCACCTCAAGCCTCCGCGAACGCGGCCCCCTCTTCGCGAACGCGAAGAGTAATTTTCACCTGCCTCCAGTTTCTTCTTCGCCAACGCGAGCCCTCTCTCGCAAACGCAAAGAAGGATACCAGAAGCAGATTTCTGCAGTTTTTCCCAAGTCCAAAAATGGTCCGTTAATCACTCGAAACCAACCCGAGCACTCGGGGCTCCAAACCAAATATGCACCCAAGTCCTAAAATATCATACAAATTTGCTCGCACAATCAAATCGCCAAAATAACATCAAGAACTACGAATCGGACACCAAATCAAAGAAAATTTTCAAGAAAATTTTAAAACTTATATTTTTACAACCGGAAGTCCGAATCACGTCAAATCAACTCTGATTCTCACCAAATTCGGCAGATAAGTCATAAATATTATTGTCGACCTTTACTGAGCTCCGGAACCAAAATACAGACCCGGGTCAATAAATCCAACATCAGCAATTTCTTAAAAATCATTAAGCTTTCAAGCTTTTAATTTTTTATCAAAATTCCATATCTCGGGCTAGGGATCTCAGAATTCGATTTCGGACATACGCCCAAGTCCCAAATCACGATACGGACCTACAAGAATTATCAAAACATTAATCCGGATCTGTTTGCTCAAAATATTGACCAAAGTCAATTCAGTTGAGTTTTAAAGCTCTATTTCATATTTTAATCCATTTTTCACATAAAAACTTTTCGAAAAATGTACGGACTGCGCACGCAAGTCGAGAAATAATAAATGACGCTTTTTGAGATCTTAGAATACATAATTACTTATTAAATTTAAAGATAACATTTTGGGTCATCACAACATGTGAATTTTCAATATTATTTTGTATTTTCGTATATCTGTTTGACACTAATTACTTAGCTGATTTGAGTAAACGAAAGTCAATTATTGAGAATTATATCTAAATGACATTATGAAGAGTTTAACTCAAGAGGTAAGCATTTTCTTCGTATTTAAAATTATTTTTGTCCTTTGCTATTAATGATATCAACTTCAATGAGTTCAAGTCACAATGCACCATAAGGGCAAGACATCAGGATCAAGTCCTGATACTCCATGATGATAAGAGTTGGGTTTGAGTCCCAATTAATTATGGTCTAGCATGCCTTTATATTGGTAAGATATTGAATTTGAGTCCCACTATGCCATATTGATGATATAATGATAAATAAATAAAATTAATATATTTTTTATGAAAAGGCATAAATATTGTCCTACTTGATTTGCTCAATTCTTGAAGTAAATGTGGTAGCGGCACATAATAAGTCCAAATGAAGATAAGTGGTTGAACAATGAACGTGGGCATTCCAAATATCAAAATAATAATAGTCATCACTATGATTATAAAAGGATAACAATAAGGGTTCTCAAAATAGTCCTTCAAAATGTGAAGGCAATGTTTACCATCAAATTGGTATGAAAAAAAATAAAGCACGCCGATGATTATGATCCATTTCTTGAAGAGAATGTTACTTGTGATAAGCATTGAGAATGCAGACCCATTCCTAAAGGTGAATGTGTCAATATGTGATAAAAATAATGAATAAATACATGCAATGCATGATTAGATGAATACCACACAACTCACCTCTAAGGGAGGTTTGAGTGAAATAAATAGAATAAATATTATTGTGTGGTTACATGAATATGTCATTGGTCGGGTACATGTGATACGCCAAAAATATATATATTTTGTTGTGCCTTATAAAAGGTTATTAAAGGCAGAATTAAAGCAATAAATGATTTTGCTTATGATAATTTTGACCATGACAATTTATTATGATATAATTTTCTCCGTGAAGAAGACATTTACCATATGAATGGAATGACAAAATATCTTGTAGTACAAAAGTTACTAAGAGCTCCGGAAAAATTAATTTTTTACTACCCAGATGAATAAAATTATTCACGACATTGATATTATAAAGTCTCAAAAGAAACTTTTTGAGTTTCAAATATATAAGTCAAAGTGGTTGGCATACTGAGACTATAAATGAAAGGAATATTGAATATCTTCATATTTCTATAATCATAATGGGTAAATATGAAAGGTTACCAGATTGTTTTTTATTTGTACTACACAAATATAAGCATGATGATGGAATCATATGTCACAGGTAAACTAGAGGTTTACTGAAACAAATATTAGTTGGCATGACCGATTGACCATCCTGGTTCAATTATGATGCGAAAAATTAATTGAGAATTACATTAGCATATATTGAAGAAATAGAAGATTATTCAAGAATTCTCTTGTGCTGCTTATTCTCATGATATACCCGTTAAGGTTGGGATTGAATCCCTTGATTTCTAGAACAAATAAAAGGTAATAAATATATGGACCCAGTTACCTTCCATGTGGACTGTTTACTATTATATGATTTTAATAGATACATCTATTCTATGGTCACATGTGTATTTGTTATCAACTTGCAGTTTGGCTTTTGCAAGATTGATTGCTCAAATTATTAGAGCACAGTTCCAGAATATAAATTATGATGATTTATCTTGATAATACTAGTTTAAATCCAAGTTGATTTAGTAGAAATTGTATACCTCCAATTATATCTAAACCATTGGTTATGAGAACAAAAATGCCAAAATAAAATTTGGTATGTGATATATTATTTAATATACAATAACACTTGTACGCATCTAGCCAAGTTATGATAAGTTCTCCTTATCACAATCGGTTCAAGGACAGGAACCAAATAATTTTCATCTAGAAATATGAATGTGCTATATGATTTAATTATTCCACCACAATACACAAAGATGGATCCCCAAATAAGGCTAGGGATATGTGTTGGTGATCCCAACAATAGGGGGAGAAAATGGACAGCTAAAAAAGTAATGTTTGTAATAAATTATTATGAGTACATTTAGATCCTCGTACGAGAAAATGTGAACTTGAAGTTCAAGTGATAATTTATTTGTAAAATATTGCCAGTCGTATTTGCTGACCCAAAGCTAAATGTCATATTCAGCTGCTAATGCTCCAAATAAAATAAAGTTCATAATGAATAGAGTTTATGGCATGCATGAAGCATAATAGACTAATTAGTTCCAAAGATGGTCATAATAAGGAGGCAAGTGCTCTAGAAGAGCACCACGACATAACACTTCATAAGACCTCACGGGAGAGGCTCAGGTACCTGAAAATAATAAGATAAAGAGATCTCAATAAGTTATGTCTTTATTAGGTAATAGTAGAACCGATATAAAATGATCGTCGACGATATTGTTAATATAGTGTAGCGCTCAATATTATTAATATTGACGAGGATCTTGAGCTCAAATCTGTCATGTAATTTGAATAGATAAATGATTGGCCAAATAAAAAATACGCAATGAAAATTGATTTCACTTGAAAAATATGAAGTTGGACGGATAGTCCCAACACATGAATGTATAAAGCCAGTGGAGGTATAAATGTGTTGTGCAAAAAAAAAAGGTCAAGTCGATACACATAAAGACGACTTGTGTCACAAGAAAATTTATAAATATCCTGACATTGATTATATAGAGACATGTTCTCCTGTGGTGGATGTCGTAATTTCAGGTTTTAATCTGGCAATACAAGAAAAACATGATATGTGTATAATGAAAATCATTGAAGGATTTAAATTGTTTTGAAGCATATTAAGGTTTCCAAGAAATTTATTAAATAAAGCTTCAAAAATTCTTATATGGATTGAAACAATCAGGGCGCATGTGGTATAATCGTCTGAGTGAGTACCTGTTGAAAGAAAGGTACAAGAATGTTTTAATTTGTCCTTGTTTCTTCATAAAAAGATCTGGATCTAAATTTATTATAATCGCCATGTATGTTGATGATTTAAATATCATTGGAGCTCCTAGGGAGCTTCCTAAAGCAGTAGACTATTTAAAGAAAGAATTTGAAATGAAAGATCTTGGAAAGATACAATTTTGTCTTGGTCTACAAATTGAGTATATGAAAGATAAAATTTTTGTCTATCAATCAACATACACTAAAAATATTTTAAAGCGATTTTATATGGATAAAGCACATCCATTGAATATTCCGATGGTTGTGAGATCACTCGATATAAATAAAGATCCATTCCGACCTCTTGAAAATAATGAAGAGCTTCTTGGTCCCGAACTACCATATCTTAGTACAATTAATGCACTGATGTATCTTTCTAACATTACAAGGCCTGATATAACTTTTTCAGTTAATGTCTTAACAAGATATAGATCTTCTCTTACAAGGAGACATTGGAATAGAATCAAACACAAATTGTGGTATCTTAAATGGACTACCGATATGGGATTATTTTATGGCAATGATTATAGTTTCGATTTTGTTGGTTATGCCGATGCTGGGTATTTATCTGACCCACACAAGGCTTTATCTCAAACAGGCTATGTGTTTACATATGGAGGCACTGCCATATCTTGGCGATCGACTAAGCAATCAATCATGGCTACTTCATCTAATCATGTTGAGATAATTTCTATTCATGAAGCAAGTCGAGAATGTGTAAGGTTGAGGTCTATAATATACCTTATTCGAGACAAATGTAGTTTAAAGTATGACAAACTACCCACAATTTTGTATGAAGATAATGCAACATTCATAGCCCAATTGAAGGTAGGATTCATAAAAGGGGATAGGATAATACACATTTCACCAAAGTTATTTTTCACACATGATCTTTAAAAGAATGGTGATATCAATATGCAACAGATCCGTTCAAGTGATAATATGGCTGATTTGTTCACCAAATCTCTACCGATGTCAACCATCAAGAAACTAGTGTACAAGATTGGGATGTGAAGGCTCAAGGATGTGAATTGATATTCTCATCAGGGGGAGTTAATATGCGTTGTACTCTTTTTCCCTTATAAGGTTTTGTCCCACTGGGTTTTCTTTGCAAGGTTTTTAACGAGGCAACCAAAAGGCGTATTTCTAAACATGTGTACTCTTTTTTCTTCACTAAGATTTTTTCCCATAGAATTTTTTCCTAATAAGGTTTTAACGAGGCACATTATCTATGGACATCCAAGGGGAGTGTTATAAGAAAAATCAAATTATGGTGGATGTCTACTCTTCCTCCATGATCTTCTCAAATGTTTAATGACTTATTCAATGACATATTTCTATGCTTAATGACATATTCAATGACATATTTTTCTTCACTTTTCATGCCTATATAAAGGCCTTGTAATAGATAGGAAAATACACACAATTGAAGAAGAAATAAGAATCTCTCCTCTCTTTCTCTCTGTATCTCTTAGCTTGTTTTTTCTTGTTCTATATTGTTACTTTGAGCTATATTTTATAACAATTAATTCATTATGGTTAATTCTAATATGTCTTTTACAAATTATGGTTAAGTCCTTATGATATATCGAACCAGATACTTTTAACTTACAAGTAAGAGACTGTTGCACTTTTGATCGATTTGCTTGTGAATATTTATAAATTTTCCAAAATTATTGCATGTTTAATATTAGCTATGTGTTATATTAAAATTGTATGTTATTCCATATGTGAGGGTAATGCTATTTGAAAAATAGTCAAAAATACGATATATTTCTTACATGTAGGGACCAAACATGCATAATTAGTTGAAAGTTAAATGTGCTAACCATAGTATATCACAACGATCAAATCAGGGTTTACCGATGGCTAAGGGACTATAAGTGCTACTATCTCTTTGTTTTGTGATCCAAACAGAAATTTTCTTACGGATTTTAACCATATCACTTAGTAATGAAAAATGTAATCTAAGTTATTGTGTCACAATTTAGAAAGGAAAAGAAAAAGTTTTGGTGTCACAATCAGAATGCTAAAATGTTTGGTCAAGGGATTTTTAAATTCTTTAACATCAAATTATTTAGGACTCATCTTTAAAAAAAAAAAGAAGAGATGGACTCTTACGAGGAGAAGGAAAAATGGAAGTAAGAATCATGAACATAAATGAATTAGCACATTTTGAAGGAAAATGGGAAGAAAGATAATAAAAAACAAAAAGGATTAAAAGAAAACATATATATTTTGTGGAGTGGAAATTAACGTTTCCTCTTCTTTCTTTCTTTTTCTGATTGAGGTGAAATAACTTAGTTTATTTTTTTAATTCTAGCAATTAACATTTTATACCTTAGTAAAGCCACAAAGGAAAATAAAATGTGGTTGGAGGTTGCATTTTTTAAAGGCAAAATCTTGTTCAACCGAGGTGTTTAATAGATACAAATTGACTGAGGTTAGAGTGGCTTAGAGGAACAAGTCTCAATTGGATTGTCAAAGTGAAATTGGTGCCAAATGTGTGTATTCAATCTATTTTTTGATTTTTAGTGTTTGGTATAGTTTCTGATATTGTCGTTTCTAAAATTTGACATGTCTTTTTTGATATTTCTGGTTAAATAGCTTCTTTCACAACTGTTTTTTAAAATCTACAGTCATAATTTGTTAAATGTTTGATGGTGACAAAAAATATTCACTTTACAAACTTATGAAAACAAACCTCTCGGGAATATATGTGAAGTACCATTTTGAACCTACCCTAACACATAAGGGACCATTTTTGTTATTTTCTCTATACCAAAAGGCACAACTTTATTGTCAACCTTTAGTTATTAAAAGAGAAATAATCCAAATTTACACCTAAACTTCACGAGATGGTAAATAGATTTGTCCTCCGTTAATAGTTGTTGTCATATATATTCTTATTGTTATGTTTGATATTTTAAAAATATTGTACCATACCATACATAAATAAATTTAGTATGGCTTGATTTTCACTTTTTGGTTTTGGATTGTGTAGTTCGTAACTTCAGTATTACTCTTTAAACTTATTAGTCATTGAAAAGAGCGCGCGTGTGTGTTTTTTACCTGGAGTGGAGCAGTCGATGTTGGAATTCATATAAAAGGTTGTTCAAATCTAAGGGAAAAGCTCAAAAATTGAATGCCCTAAGCGGACTAAGTAATTTTTAACTTTAAATATAATTAAATTATTCAATTGTATGAACTATACATTCTACTTAGTGGTGAAAACGAGACCATTTCATGATGAGAATTCAGAAAAAAACATGTACAAAGCTACATTTTACTTAAAACATATTTAAAATTTTCAAAATAGATGAATTTTTTTTGATATTATACTTAATGATAAAAATCAAAATTACTATGTGATGATAATTTTAAAATATATTACGTTAACCTTGAATTTTGTATAAAATATTACATAAATTTATGTAAATGGTAGAAATATGTGCAAGATAGCTTGAACACTATCACTCTAAACAAGTTCAAGAAAATATATATGTAAATCTTATTGTATAAATTCAAACCACTTATACTAAAGTTTTGATTTAAGACACTGATTTTATCAAGCACTAGATTGAATTTTAGCATGCCTTTTATATTTAGATTGATTATATAATAATACAATCCATGTCATATATAATCTGTAACGATCCGGCCGGTCGTTTTGAGAGTAATAACCCCGATCTCTTATTTACTCCTTCTCCCATATCTATTTCTTCTATTGTGACTTATCGGGAGGTGTCGTTTTGGTTTTTTGAGTGTTTTGGGACACTTAGTCCCAAAATGGAGGTTTAAGCCTTAGGCTTTGGACCGTAGTCGGAATTGTATGAAGACGACTCCGGAATGGAGTTCCGTCGGTTCCGTTAGCTTTGTTAGGTGATTTTGGACTTAGGGGCGTATCCGGATTGTAATTTGGAGGTCCGTAGCTTATTTAGGCTTGAGATGACGAAAGTCAAATTTTTGGAGATTTGGACCGGTAGTAAAAATTTTGATATCGGGGTCGGATTCCGATTTCGAAAGTTGGAGTAGGTATATAATGTTGAATATGACTTGTTTGCAAAATTTGGGATCAATCAGACGTGGTTTGATAGATTTCGGCATCAGTTGTGGAAATTTAAAGTTTCAAATTCTTTAAGTTTGAATTGGAGGGCAATTCTTGATTTTAGCATTGTTTGATATGGTTTGAGGGCTCGACTAAGTTCGTATGGTGTTTTAGGATTGGTTGGTATGTTTGGTTGAGGTCCGGGGGGCCTCGGGTGAGTTTCGGACGCCCAACGGATCGATTTTTGGACTTAGGAGGTTGCTGAAATTTTCTGGTATCTGAGTTCTAGTTTCCTTATACGCGATCGCGTGGGTTGATCCGCGATCGCGTAGGCTTAGCTGGGCAGAGGATGGAATTGTTTTTCGTGTTCACGAACATTGGCATGCGAACGCGTAGTGATGTGAGGTGGTGCTTCGCGAACGAAGAGCCAAGGTCGCGGTCGCGTAGAGTTAAGGAGCCTAAAGCTGGGCCACACGCTTTGCTCATCGCGAACGCGTGTGGTCATTCGCGATCGCGTAAGTCTGAGAGCCAAAGCATCGCATTCGCATGGTATTTTACGCATTCGCGTAGAGTTAATTTCTGGGGCAGCGAGGTTGTTCTTCGCGATCGCGAGGCTATTTCCGCGATAGCGATTAAGGAAATATGTGGGCAGTATTAAAGTTTTCAAAAACGAGGGTTTTGTCCTTTTTTATCAAAAACTTGAGTTGGGAGCTCGGATTTGGACGATATTTTGAGGGATTTTCAGAGATATCGATTGGGTAGCGATTCTTAACTCCTTTATGGTTATATTTCATTAATCCATCATTAGTTTTCTCTTTAATTTCGGATTTGGGGTTGAAATTGGAAAAAATTAGAAGAACTTATTCAACAAAGATTTCGAGTGTTGGAAGGGGATTTGTGGTCGGATTTGAGTAATTTTTATATGGCTAGACTCGTGAGTGAATGGGTGTTCGTATTTTGTGACTTTTACCCGATTCCGAGACATGGGCCCGGGTCGACTTTTTAGGACGGATTTCGGAATTTTTATTTAAATCTTGATTTCATTAATTAGATTAGCCTATTATAATTGTATTTATGATATGTAATTATTTTGGCTAGATTTGGGCCATCCGGACTCGGATATTCGTGAAAAAGGCATTCTTACTGATTGATTGAGCTCGCTTCGAGGTAAGTGGCTTGCCTAACCTTGTGTGGGAGAACTCCCTGTAGAATTTGTATTGTTTGTGATACGTGAGTGCCGTGTACGTGAGGTGACGAGTACGTACACGGGCAAATTGTGTAAAAACCCAATTTTTCCACTAAATAATAACCTGCTTTCCTTCTTATTTGAGTTCCATCAGCATGTATAGTATCCGGCTAGACTAGAATAGCATGGCTACTTGCCTTAACTATTTACTTGAACTACGTGCAACATGTTTAGTGAATTTACCTATCTTTCCTTAACTGGTACTTAGGTTGAACTGTAGAATTTAGTGCCGTAACTATTGAATTCTATTGTTTGGCTGCATATTTACTTTGGGACTACGGAACGGTATTTCGGGAGATCTTCCTGTACTACATATTTACTTTGGGACTACTGAACGGTATTCTGGGAGATCCCTCTGTACTACATATTTACTTTGGGACTACGGAATGATATTCCGATAGATCCCCATGTTCTGCACATTTACGTTTGGGACTACGAGACGGTATCTCGGGAGATCCCCTGCTGCATTTCTGTGTACTGAGCTGTTACCTTCTATGAATTCTTGCTTGTTAAATTGCAGTCTTTATTTTACTGTGATATTTTATTCTAACCTTGCTTTATTATTATTTATACCAGTAGGGTCCTAACCTGACCTCGTCACTACTCGACTGAGGTTAGGCTTGGCACTTACTAGGTACCGATTGTAGTGTACTCATGTTACTCTTCTGTACATGTTTTTGTGTGTAGATCCAGGTGCTCCTTATCAGCCACACTATCAGTGAGCCGGTATAGCTTTGGAGACTTCAAGGTATATCTACCGCGTCCGCAGACCTCAGAGTCCCCTTCTACTCTTTCCCATGTCCACTATCTTCTATATTTTTCTTTTTAGACTATGATGTATAGAGACACTAGATTTTTCTTCTGGAGTTTGTGATTCACGATGTTCCGGCTTTTGGAATTTTTCTGTGTATTTTTGAATAATTGGTTATTGTACATGCCAAGTGGCATGGTACCCAGTTATGTTGCTATTGCTACAGTTAGTTTTTAAATTTATGTTTTCATTTAATTATTCCTTAAATATTAGGCTTACCTAGTAGTAGAGACTAGGTACCATCACGATGTCATACAGAGGGGGAATTAGATCGTGACAACTTGGTATCAGAGCTCTAGATTCATAGATGTCGTGAGTCACAAGCCGGTTTATTAGAGTCTCGCGGATCGGTACGGAGACGTCTGTACTTATTTTCGGGAGGCTATGGAACCGTTAGGAACAATCATACTTCTTTTGATTCCTTGTCGTGCGAGTTATTGGCATCAAATTCTAAACTTCTGTATTCTATTCTCTCACAGATGGTGAGGACACGTACATGCAGATCTGATGACCATGCACCCCCGCGCTCTGCTAGAGCCGTGAGAGTCCGGGGTCAGGGTAGAGGCCGTGGATGTCCATGTGGTGCAGCCAGAGCACCCATACGAGATACTACAGAGGAGCCCCCAGTAGCTCCAACTGGAGGGCAGACACCTGAGGTACCTGTTTTTGCACCAGCCCTCCAGGAGACTCTAGCCCAGTTTCTGAGCATATTCAGCACCTTAGCTCAGGTTGGATTGATTCCACTTGCTCCTGCCACATCTCAGGCCGGGGGAGGAGCACAGACTCCCATCGCCGGTACTCTAGAGCAGCGGGTCCAGGTAGACCAACTTCCAGAGATTGTACCAATGCAACCGATAGCTCCAGCTCAGCCCGAGGTTAGGGCAGCAGCTTCTGAGGTGGAGCATCTCAGAATTGAGAGGTACCAGAAGTACTACCCACCTACCTTCAGCAGATTGGCTACAGATGATGCTCAGGTATTTCTGGAGGAGTGTCATCATATTCTCCGTACTATGGGTGTAGCGGAGACGAGTGAGGTTTCTTTTACCACTTTCCAGCTTAGAGGAGCAGCCTATCAGTGGTGGCGTGTTTATGAGTTGAGTAGTTCGGATGAGGCAGCTTCACCTACATGGACTCAGTTCTCGGACATGTTCTTGAGAGAGTATGTCCCTAAGAGCCTCATGGACTCATGGCGTGCGAAGTTTGAGCAATTGTGCCAGAGTGCTATGACTGTGTCAGAGTATGCAGTCCGCTTCAGTGATTTGGCCCGACATGCACCGACCTTGGTTGCCATAGTTTGAGAGAGGGTTAGACGGTTTATTGAGGGACTCCACCCCAGTATCCGGATTAGTATGGACAGGGAGTTGGAGATGGATATTTCTTATCAGTAGGTTGTGAGTATTGCCAGGAGATTGGAGGGCATGCTTGCCCGGGATAGAGAGGAGAGGGAGGCCAAGAGGTCTCTAGAGACTGGTTCTTATTCTGGTGCTCATGCCCCAGCAGCTTGCCATGTAGGGGTTATGTGAGCCGCCCCGTCCATTCAGCTCTTCCAGCCGCTAGCGGTGTTCCAGCCCCTTCTAGTCCCCAGGAGCCCTATTATGCACCGCCAATATCTAGTGTGCCTCCTGAATGGGGTGTTCCTAGCGGCCAGTCCAGCAGACCTGGCCCGAGCCAGTCACAGCAGCCACGCCCTCCTAGAGCTTGTTTTGAGTGTAGCGACACTCGCCATATAGTGAGGGATTGCCCCAGGTTTAGGAGGGGTGCACCTCCACAGACTTCTCAGCCACAACATGCTCCACCGGGTCCTCAGGCTATGATTACAGCACCAGCTGCCACCCCACCTACTCAGCTAGCCCGGGGTGGAGGTCAGTGAGGTAGAGGTCGCCCTAGAGTGGGAGGCCAGGCCAGATACTATGCCCTTCTTGCTCGTATAGAGGCAGTCGCTTATGATTCTATCATTACAGGTATTGTCCCGGTATGTCATAGAGATACGTCGCTATTATTTGACCGAGGCTCTACATATTCTTATGTGTCCTCTTATTTTTCCCCGTATTTGGGTGTATCTCGGGATTCTTTGAGTTCCCCTGTTTATGTGTCTACTCCTGTGGGAGATTCCCTTGTTATGGACCGCGTGTATTGGTCGTGTTTGATTTCTCTTAGTGGTTTTGATACAAGAGCCGATTTATTATTGCTCAGCATGGTGTACTTTGATATTATTTTGGGCGTGGACTGGTTGTCTCCCCATTATGCTATTCTTGATTGTCACGCTAAGACCGTGACGCTGGCTATGCCAGGTTTACCGTGATTAGAGTGGAGAGGTACCTTAGAGTATACTCCCAGTAGAGTTATTTTATTTCTTAAAGCTCAACGAATGGTTGAGAAGGGGTGTGATGCGTATCTAGCTTATGTGAGAGATGTCAGTATTGATACCCCTACAATTGAGTCAGTTCCAGTAGTGAGGGACTTTCCAGATGTGTTCCCAGCTGATCTTCCGGGCATGCCGCCCTATAGAGATATTGATTTCGGCATTGATTTGTTGCCGGGCACTCAACCTGTCTCTATTCCTCCATATCATATGGCTCCTCCTGAGTTGAAGGAGCAGTTACAGGAGTTGCTTGATAAGGGCTTTATTCGGCCCAGTGTATCACCTTAGGGTGCTCCTGTCTTATTTGTGAAGAAGAAGGATAGTTCTATGCGGATGTATACCGATTACCGCCAGTTGAACAAAGTCACAGTGAAGAACATGTATCCATTGCCTCGTATTAATAACTTATTTGATCAGTTATAGGGTGCCAGAGTATTTTTCAAGATTGACTTACGTTCAGGCTATCATCAGTTGAAGATTCGGGAGCCAGATATCCCGAAGACTGCTTTCGGGACTCATTAAGGTCATTACAAGTTCCTTGTGATGTCATTTGGGCTGACCAACGCCCTCAACAACTTTTATGCACTTGATGCACAGTGTGTTCCGGCCCTATCTTGACTCATATTATAGTGTACTCTCGGACTCGGGAGGATCACGAGCAACACCTGAGGACTGCGCTTCAAGCCTTGAGAGAAAAGACGTTATATGCAAAAATTTCAAAGTATGAGTTTTGGCTAGACTCAGTGGCATTCTTGGGTCATATAGTATCGAGTGATGGGATCCAGGTGGATCCAAAGAAGAGTGAAGCAGTGCAGAGTTGGCCCAGACCGTCCTCAGCTACAAAGATCCGTAGTTTTTTTGGTTTGGTGGGGTATTACCGTTGATTGGTAGAGGGTTTCGCATCTATTGCAGCACCTATGACCAGGCTGACCAGAAGGGTGCTACATTCAGGTGGACAGAGGAATGTGAGGAGAGTTTTCAGAAGCTCAAGACATCTTTGACTACAACCCTAATATTTGGTATTGCCTATAGGTTCGGGGTCTTATACTGTATATTGTGATGCATCGCAGATTGGTCTCGGCGCGGTGTTGATGCAGGACGGTAGGGTGATTGCTTACGCATCCAGACAACTGAAGGTGCATGAAAAGAACTATCTTGTCCACGACCTTGAGTTAGCAGCTATCGTTCATGCCTTGAAGATTTGGTGGCATTATTTGTACAGTATTCCTTGTGAGATTTGCACTGATTATCGGAGTTTGCAGCATCTGTTCAAGCAGAAGGATCTTAATTTGCGTCAGAGGAGGTGGTTGGAGTTGCTTAAGGATTATGATATCCCCATTTTGTACCACCCTGGGAAGGCCAACGTGGTGGCCGATGCTTTGAGTCGCCGGGCAGAGAGTTTGGGGAGCTTAGCATATCTACTAGCCGCAGAGAGGCCCATGGCATTGGATGTTCAGGCCTTAGCCAGCCAGTTTGTGAGATTGGATATTTCTGAGTCGAGTCAAGTATTGGCTTGTGTGGTCTCTCGGTCTTCTCTTTATGATCATTTCAGGGGGCGTCAGTATGATGACCCCCATCTACTTGTCCTTAAGGACACGGTCCAGCACGGTGATGCTAAGGAGGTCGCTATTGGAGATGATGGTGCATTGAGGATGCATGGCAGGCTATGTGTGCCCAATGTAGATGGTTTGCGTGAGTTGATCCTCTAGGAGGCTCACAGTTCGCGGTACTCTATTCATCCGGGTGCCGCGAAGATGTATCAGAACTTGAGGCAACATTATTGGCGGAGGAGAATGAAGAAGGACATAGTGGAGTATGTAGCTCGGTGCCTAAATTGCCAGCAGGTGAAATATGAGCATCAGCGACCAGGCGGGTTGCTTCAGAAGTTGGAGATTCCGGAATCGAAATGGGAGCGGATCACTATGGATTTCATTGTTGGACTCCCGCGGACTCAGCGGAGGTCTGATGCAGTTTGGGTGATTGTGGATAGGCTGACCAAGTCGGCTCATTTCATTCCTGTGATGACTACCTATTCTTTCGAGCAACTAGCTCGAATCTACATCCGTGAGATCGTCAGGCTTCATGGCATACTAATATCTATTATCTCTGACCGGGGTACGCAATTTATATCACGGTTTTGAAGAGCTGTACAACATGAGTTGGGTACTCGGGTTGAGTTGAGCACAACATTTCACCCTCAGACGGACGGGCAGTCCGAGCGCACTATTCAGATATTGGAAGATATGCTCTGTGCGTGTGTGGTAGATTTTGGAGGTGCTTGGGACCAGTTCTTGCCACTTGCGGAGTTTGCTTACAACAATAGTTATCAGTCCAACATTCAGATGGCACCGTATGAGGCTTTGTATGGTAGGCGGTGTCAGTATCCAGTGGGATGGTTTGAGCCGGGCGAGGCTAGATTATTGGGTACATACTTGATTGAGGATGCCTTGGAGAAGTTTAAGGTGATTCAACGCACAACCTAGTTCAGATAGAAGAGCTATGCAGACCAGAAGGTTCGCGGTATTGCAATCATGGTTGGAGAGCGGGTTTTGCTCCAGGTTTCTCCCATGAAGGGTGTTATGAGGTTCGGAAAGAAGGGCAAGTTGAGCCCAAGGTTCATTGGTCCTTTAGAGGTGTTGCGGCGTGTTGGGGAGGTTGCTTATGAGCTTGCCTTTCCTCCCAGCCTAGCAGGAGTTCATCCGGTATTTTATGTTTCGATGCTCTGTAAGTATCACGACGATCCGTCTCATGTGTTGGATTTAAGCTCAGTCCAATTGGACAAGGATATATCTTATGTTGAGCAGCCAATGGCTATTTTAGACAGGCAGGTCGGAAAGCTAAGGTCAAAGAACATTGCTTCCGTAAGGTTCAGTGGAGGGGATAGCCGGTCGAGGAGGCGACTTGGGAGACCAAGCAGGATATGCGCAGCCGTTATCCTCATATTTTCACGACTTCAGGTATGTCTCTATACTCGTTCGAGGACGAACGATTATTTTAAGATGGGGAGAATGTATCGACTCGGCCGGTCGTTTTGAGAGTAATAGCCCCGATCCCCTATTTACTATTTCTCCCATATCTATTTCTGCTATTGTGACTTGCCGGGAGGTTTCATTTTGGTTTTTGGAGTGTTTTGGGACACTTAGTCCCTAAATAGAGATTTAAGCCTTAGGATTTGGACCGTAGTCAGAACTGAGTGAAGACGACTCTGGAATGGAGTTCCGTTAGCCCCGTTAGGTGATTTTGGTCTTAGGGGCGTGTCCGGATTATGTTTTGGAGGTCCGTAGCTTATTTAGACTTGAAATGGCGAAAGTCGAATTTTTAAAGATTTGGAACGGTAATGGAAATTTTGATATCGGGGTCGGATTCTGATTCCGGAAGTTGGAGTAGGTCCATAATATTGAATACAATTTGTGTGCAAAATTTGGGGTCAATCGAATGTGGTTGGTAGGTTTCGGCATCGGTTGTGGAAATTTGAAGTTTCAAGTTCTTTAAGTTTGAATTGGAAGGAGATTCTTTATTTTAGCGCTATTTGATGTGGTTTGAGGGCTCGACTAAGTTTGTATGGTGTTTTAGGATTGGTTGGTATATTTGGTTGAGGTCTCGGGGGCCTCGGGTTAGTTTCGGACGCCTAACGGATCGATTTTTGGACTTAGGAGGTTGCTGAAGTTTTCTGGTGTGTGAGTTCTGGTTTCCTTATACGCGATCACGTAGGTTGATCCGCGATCGCGTAAGCTTAGCTGGGCAGAGGATGAAATTGTTCTTCGCGTTCGCGGACATTGGCATGCGAACGCGTAGTAATGTGTGGTGGGGCTTTGCGAACGCAGAGCCAAGGTAGCGTTCACGTAGAGTTAAGGAGGCTAAAGCTGGGCCACGCGCTTTGCTCATCACGAACGCGTGCGGTCGTTCGCGATCGCGTAAGTCTGAGAGCCAAAGCATCGCGTTCGCGTGGTGTTTTACGCGTTCGCGTAGAGTTAATTTCTGGGGCAGCGAGGTTGTTCTTCGCGATCGCAATTAAGGAAATGTCTCGGCAGTATTAAAGTTTCCAAAAACGGGGGTTTTGGCCATTTTTATCAAAATATTGAGTTGGGAGCTCGGATTTGGACGAGATATTGAGGGATTTTCAGAGATATCGATTGGGTAACGATTCTTAATTCTTTTATGGTTATATTCCACTAATCCATCATTAATTTCCTCTTTAATTTCGGATTTGGGGTTGAAATTGGGAAAAATTGGAAGAACTTCTTCAACAAAGATTTCGAGTTTTGGAAGGGTATTTGTTGTCGGATTTGAGTAATTTTTATATGGTTAGACTCGCGAGTGAATGGGTGTTTGTATTTTGTGACTTTTACCCTACTCCGAGATGTGGACTCGGGTCGACTTTTTAGGACAGATTTCAGAAATTTTTATTAAAATCTTGATTTCATTAATTAGATTAGCTTATTATAATTGTATTTATGATATGTAATTATTTTGGCTAGATTTGGATCATTCGGAGTCAGATATTCATGGAAAAGACATTCTTACTGATAGATTGAGCTCGCTTCGAGGTAAGTGGCTTGCCTAACCTTGTGTGGGAGAACTCCCCGTAGAATTTGTACTGTGTGTGATACATGAGCGCCGTGTGCCTGAGGTGACGAGTACGTACACGGATAAATTGTGTAAAACCCCGATTTTTCTACTACGTAATAACCTGATTTCCTTCTTATTTGAGTTCCATCAGCATGTATAGTATCCGGCTAGACTAGAATAGCATGCCTACTTACGTTAACTATTTACTTGAACTACGTGCAGCATGTTTAGTGAATTTACCTGTCTTTCCTTAACTGGTACTTAAGTTGAACTATAGAATTTCGTGCCGTAACTATTAAATTCTATTTTTTGGCTGCATATTTAATTTGGCACTACGGAACGGTATTTCGGGAGACCCTCCTATATTGCATATTTACTTTGGGACTACGGAACAGTATTTCGGGAGATCCCCCTGTACTGGATATTTATTTTGGGACTACGGAACGGTATTTCGGGAGATCCCCCTATTTTGCACATTTACGTTTGGGACTACGAGACGGTATCTCGGGAGATCCCCTGCTGTATTTCTGTGTATTGAGCTATTACCTTCAATGAATTCTTACTTGTTAAATTTCAGTCTTTATTTTACTGCGATATTTCATTCTTACCTTGCTTTATTATTATTTATACCAGTAGGGTCCTGACCTGACCTCGTCACTACTCGACCGAGGTTAGGCTTGACACTTACTGGGTGCTGATTGTGGTGTACTCATGCTACTCTTTTGCACATGTTTTCGTGTGCAGATTTAGGTGCTCCTTATCAGCCGCTTTATCAGTGAGCCGGTATAACTTTGGAGACTTCAAGGTATATTTGCCGCGTTCGCAGACCTCGGAGTCCCCTTCTACTCTTTTTCATGTCCATTATCTTCTATTTTTTTTTGTTAGACTCTGATGTATAGAGACGCTAGATTTTCCTTCTGGAGTTTGTGATTCACGATGTTTCGGGTTTTGGGATTTTTCTGTGTAGTTTTGAATAGTTGGTTATTGTACATGCCAAGCGGCATGGTACCCAGTTATGTTGCTATTGCTACAGTTAGTTATTTTATTTATATTTTTATTTCATGATTCCGCAAATGTTAGGCTTACCTAGTCATAGAGACTAGGTGCCGTCACGATGTTATACGAAGGAAAAATTGGGTCGTGACATAATCATATATTTCGATGTGATATTTGGTATTTGGATATTATTTTTAAAAACATTCCATCAATACCATCCAAATCACACGTCCAAAACCTTTAACACAAATTGAGTACCCACCAGCTATTCGGACTCGTTTTAAAACCCACCTAGATCTCAACCATTCAACCTCACTCAAACCCAACTGTTACAATTTCTCCTAACACCCCATATTTAAACTTGATAAAAGATAGAGGGTGTTTGGATTGGCTTTTAAGTTGGTCAAATAAATTTTTAAGCTTTTTTTTTCTATAATTTTTTTTGATAGTTGACAAAGTTAAAAAGTGCTTAAAATAAATTAAAAACTGCTAAAAATAAGCCAAAAATAATAAGCCTGACAACCACAACTTATTGCTTTTTGACTTTAAAGCTATTTCGACTTTTTCTAAGCCAATCCAAACGGGCTGATACTAATTTCTCATTTCTAACCATTCCGATGGGGCGCTCTCTCTTTCACCTCTTATTTCTTAAAACCCTTTCCTATAACTATTTCCTCTCATTTTCTAAAATAAAAATATTAATGTTCCTTTGGCTTAATAGTGAGATCCAGGATCGAGTGGTTACTCACAAAGAGGTGCCTTATTTTGCATTGGCACGATTTATTTATTCCTGCTATGATTGGTATCACGTTTGATACCACTATTAACTCTCCGGAAAGGGAAAACTGATGATAGATTTTCTAGAACTCAAACAGGTCGTAATGGACATGGAATACAGTGGTATGATAGTGTACTTATTCCATTCAAAGATCTGAGAATTTGCAGCCGTACCCTATATTTGTGCCACCTTTTAACCTGTACCCTATTTTTTTAAATTATTGATTTGGTAGTCATCTCACAAAAAATCCGTAATAATATGACAATTACACCCCCGACAAAAGATATAAAACGATCTGCTCCTCTTCTCTCAACAACTTTATAAAAAAATCAGAAACTTGTCCAGATTCATCTTCAGAATCACACTTGCATGAAGTTGTTTCACCTTGAAGCTAAAATTTCATGCTAATGTAGCATGGAGTTGTTTCATATTGAAGCTAAAACTTCATGCTAATATAGCATGAAGTTGTTTCACATTGAAGCTAAAATTTCATGCTAATGCATGCTGAAGTTATTTATCCTGCAGTCTAGAGTTTTGCCATGAATTTTATCTGAAATTTCAGTCTAAACATGCTGAAGTTATTTAGTTCATTTGCTAAAATTTCAAACTAAACATGCTGAAGTTATTTAGTTCATTTGCTAAAACTTCAGATTAAACATGCTTAAGTTATTTAGTTCATTTGCTAAAACTTCACACTAAACATGCTTAAGTTTTTTAGTTCATTTGCTAAAATTTCAGATTAATATTTAGTTCATTTGCTAAAATTTCAGACTAAACATGCTTAAGTTTTATCTTGTAGTATGTAATTTTCTAATGAGTTTTTGATAATGCATGTTGAAGTTATTTAGTTCGTTTGCTAAAATTTCAGATAAAACATGCTCAAGTTATTTAGTTCATTTGCTAAAATTTCAGACTAAACATGCTGAAATTTTTTAGTTCATTTGCTAAAATTTCAGACTAAACATACTTAAGTTTTTGTCTTGCAGTATGTAATTCTCTAAAGAGTTATTGCTAATGCATGCTGGAGTTATTTAATTCATTTGCTAAAATTTTATACTAAAACATGCTGAAATTTTGTAACGCAGTCTACAATTTTGTTCTGAGTTTTATCCGAAACTTCAGTCAAAATAAGCTGAAGTGTTTTAGTTTATTTGCTAAAACTTTAGCCTAAACATGCTTAACTTTTTGTCCAGCAGTTTGTCAATAATCTTTTATTAAAGAAGGGCAAAATCATCTTTTTAAAATACTTTTAATAAAAAAATAGGTACGAATACAAACAAAAAAATAAAATGGGTATAAGTTAAAAAGGGGCGACCAAATAGGACGCCCCGTGCAAATTTTACTCAAAGATTCGGTTGTGATCCGAAACATGGAAGAATTGGCATAATAGACATGACAGGCGGTAGAAGTGCTCCACTTTTGGGCGGTCCTTTTTTAATTAGGTCAATATTTATTAGATTAAAAATAAAAAATAAAAAATATGGAGTCAGAAAATTGAGTATTCGACAATTATGACTTTTGTATGGGTAGGTGAAAGTCTTATAATTTTCGTGTTAGAAAATATAGTTATTTGATTTTGGATTATAAAAAAGGCAATTATATGACCATTTATAAAATTTGCTCCAGTATTCTACCAAACACATGAACGTGTCATCTTTTATCTATGGTAAAATATATTGTTAAAAACTATTATCAATATAGCTTACTCATGTAATATTGTGTACAAGCTATCTGATTAAACACGAATTAGAAAAGAAAAAAGTTAAAAATTATGATTTAAATAAGTCATAAATTTTGTGTGTGTCATAATCTTCAAGTTATTCATGTTTTCTTCAATCCGGTAAGAATGCTAAAATGTTTGGTCAAAGGATTGTAACAACAAATTTTGCGTTTGAAAAATAATTAAAACAAGAAAAATAGTAATACACAATAATAATAATAATAATAATAATAATAATAATAATAATAATAATAATAATTATTATTATTATTATTATATTTTCATAATTTATGCGGGTTACAATCTCTAGAATATCTGAAGAGATGCAGTTCTCTGATTCTTCTTCTGACGATACAGGTTCAAGGGGCTCGAGAGCTCTTAAATTTGATGGATTTTGGATTTTATTCAAGAGCTTGGTCTTGGATTTGTTATGTGTCACGAACAATTGATTATCGTCAAGAAAAAGAATTTGAGATTTAGCTATCATGAACGAGAGACTTGAAACCGCCCGCCTAGAGTCTTGATTTGAACTTTGTCGCTGGATTTGATCATGGACGAAGATCGCAGATGTAGAAGAGACTTTGGATGCTTGCTTTAGACCATCTCCGGCTTTTTCTTCAACTTGCTTGATGTATTTTCTTTCTCATTTGGCCTTACGGGAGCTCTCTATTTATAGTCATAAAATAGGAAAATTGTGATAAAACCAAAAGATTTGCTTTGATTCAATTAGTCTGTTTGTATTACAAACTAACCTGATAAGTCTCCATTTGAGTGCCTAAAGTGTGCCGCTTATACACTCTGGCGAACTTGTATTAGCATGTTGATTTGACTTGGCATGCCACGTAACTCAACATATTACATGATTTTATTGATTACTTAGTTGGACTTGATAACCACGTAATTAGACATGTAATTTTGTGCATGAGCTTTAAGATGGATTATAACCATTTGGACCTTGGGCTAGCAAAATGGGATCACTTGCCCAAATGACTTTACACCTTCAATTTAAATTTGTATTTTAGATTTAAATATTAGTCTTGATTTGGGTTTGATATTTATTGACTTTATGATTTTGTCCAAATTTAATAAAGCAAATTACCCAATTTTGCCTTTTAAAGCAAAAATGCTATGAATATTAGTCAATTCATAAAGAGGAATTTTTGGAAACCACTATTGTTTAGTGACTATTAACTTTCTATAGCTACCATATACATAATTACTTCCTGTAGTTATTATTTAGTTATTACGCAACTGTATTCGATGTATTCGCGCTACTGTATTCATGAATACAATAGCAGAATTCGCATAAAAATAGGGGAATCCAGTTGTGCGACTGTATTTGCTGTATTCGAGCTACTGTATTCATGAATACAGTAGCCGAATTCGTCTAAAAATAGGGAAATCCAGCTATTTAATAACGGAAAGAGAATCAATTAGCGTGTGTCACACCCCTTTTTACCCCACAAAATATATATATGTGTGAATTGTTGTGGGTTAAAGAGTTTTTTCAATTAAAGTGACAAATTTGAATATGGATTATATTATTTATAGAGTTGCCACTTGGAATTAAGTTTTTGGGTGTTCCAAGTCACTTTTTATTTGAATCCCTAGTCAAAGGAAGGTTTGACTCTATTATTATTGGTCTGCAAAAATAAAGTTCGGGTAAGGAATTCTGTTGATCGGGGAGAAGGTATAAGGCATTCCCTTAGTCCCGTGATTCTAGCACGATCGCTTTATTGACTGAAAATGGCTTGAATTAGTTTTGGATAAACTCTGATTTATTGGTTTTCATGTTTTATCTATCCGCTTTTAATTGTTAAAATATGAAATTATCTTTGAAACAAATTACGTGTGTGAATTTATTTTGTTTATTGTGCCAAAATGACGCCATGCGTACGTGTACACAATTAATAGCAGTTTATTATATTAAGATTGTTTTGGCCAAAGTTGTGCGAACACATACTTGAGTTTTAGTTTTGAAAATCACAATTATATCACGCGAACGTGTACACAATCACGATTGAGCATTGAGCTTTGAGCATTTTAAACATAACTAATATTTAGCAAATCGAATATTTAACTAATGTTTAGCAAATCAAACAAAATTCACCGTTGAGCATTTTAAACAAAGCAGATTATGTGCAAAATCAATAACATAACTAAGAAAAATATAAACTAAGACGAGACAAAATAAATAAAATAAAGCAATAAAACACTATGGATTCATAAACTTCTATTACGGCTCACTACATTCGATCGTGGAAATATGCAACATATTGATATCAACTTAACCAAGTGACAAGATAAAAAGGAACGGACCTTAACTGTTGCCAAATAATTTTCAATATATTGATAAAGAAGAAACTTGTATAACAGCTCGGAACCGGAACAATACCGTCAACCTCAACAGATCCTCAAACTCGAACAAGAATACCTTGTCATTGGATGGCTTATAGAATGGTTTTAGGTATTGGAACAGTTATTTTTGGTTGGTTTCTCGCAGCCACTGTTGCTGCATTTTTCCCAAGCTATTACAACTAATTCTTTGATGGGGATGAGTTGGTTTGGAGCTGATTTTCGCAGCTATTTTCTGGTGGTTTTTAAGGTTATTTTACTGGAGTTTTTTTATGATTTTGGGGCTGGTTTCAGCTCTAACTTTAGCTGAAATTTTTGTGGTGTTTATTGGAAGAGATGAGGCGAGGAAGATGAGTGTATGATTAGGAAGAAAAAGAGAAAAATAACTGCCCGTTGTTTTCCTTCCCTTCCCTTTCCTTACTATTTTTTTTCGTTTTCTCCCTATTCCCGGATCTATATATTTCCTTCCCCCTTTCGTGTGTTCTTTTGAAGGAGGGATATAGGGGGGGAGGGGGTGTGTGAGTGGGGACAAGCATGATGGACAAAGGAAAGTGGAGTGGGGACAAAGTGTGGGGGGACAAAGAGTGGGGGGCAATGGAAAGAGGAGTGGGGACACACGTGGGAAGATGGTAGCGGGAAAGATGGAGTGAGAAGTGACGTATTGGTGAGATGAGTGGGAAAAAATTCAAGTACGGTAAAAAATTAGATGCTCACAGCATGCCCCTCTTTGCTTGGAAACATGAACAGTTTTCAGGCAAAGAAAAGATGAGCAATATAACTAATTTTTGGCCATACCATTATTCAAAAGGGAAGAGATAAGAGAAAATAGTGCGACCGAGTCTTGGTTATGGACAAACTAAATATCCCGGGTTATAAGAAAATTACGCCGTGTGTAGTTCAAGAAAAATGATCGAATGCTGAATTGGAGAGTCGAGTGAGATTCCGTCGAGGCTCCGGTATGTAGTCCACTTATTACATCAAAATCAAAAGAAACTAAACAAACCTATTAGCTATGAGTTACAAGATTCCTATTTATAAGTCTTCTAAAACTTTATTTTGAGCCTTGAATAGTTCTTTACGCAGAATCTGATCTGAACCTTGATACTTGTGTCACGACCCAAAATCTCACCCGTCGTGATGGCGTCTATCTCAATACTAGGCAAGCCGATAATCTCAATAAACCATGTAGTCCTTTAAATTTGAAAAGAGAATGATTAAATTCAGCGGAAGAAATCTCACAAGTACAAATATAAATACTTTTAAAACCTGGTGTCACTGAGTACCTGAGCATCTAATATGATTACAAGTCTGAAAAATACGGTCTATGATAGTCTAAGACCAAATACAGTAAACAAGGAGATAGGGAAGGAGAGACAAGGTCTGCGAAATACGACAACTACTTCAGAATCTCCGGAAAAATCAACTGCGCGAAAGAATCAATACCCGCTACGTCCGAGAACACCTGGATCTGCACACGAAGTGCAGGGTGTAGTATGAGTACAACCAACTCAGTAAGTAACAATAATAAAAAAAGAACTGAAGATAGTGACGAGCTACACAATTATAGTTCACTTTCAGTAATTCCAGCAAAGAATAGACATGCTTTCAAATCCAGCCTTTTAAGTCAAATCAATTCTATGCAGTTCAAGTTCATGTATTCCGGATATAAAATCTTTCAGAAAATTTCACAACAATGACAGATAGAACCTAAGTGCAATAACAAATGAAAAGCAAGTACAACCTCTCAGGACAATAATCACTCACTGGGCTCCCAGCCCTCAGTACTCACACTCAATGGGTACCCACGCTCACTGGGGATGCACAAACTCCGGAGAGGCTCCTACAGCCAAAGCGCCATAATTCGCACGGACAACTCATCTGCTATAATATCCTGTACGGACAACTCACGTGCCATAGTATCCTTACCTCACCGACAGGCCCTCGGCCTTACTCAGTGTCACGACCCCAAATCCAAAAAGGCCGTGATGGCGTCGGACACCATTGTCAGGCAAGCCAACCATAATCAATTAATTTAATTACCCATTTTAGTAGTTTTGAAATAAAAATTTCTTTAATAAAATTGTAGAGATAAAACTCATAGAGTAAATGATAAATATTTTTGCAGCGAAATTTCTAAACAATTCACAACCATTCCCAAAATCCGGTATCACAAGTGCATGAGCATTTACTAGGGAATTAAAAATAAAATACAGTATCTGTCCAGAATATAAATTAGACAGGAAAATATAATAACTCTGAAAGAGACTCTGTTAACTCCTGATCGTAATATAGAATGCAGCTCACCCATGTCCCCACAATTATTAACCACATCTCTGCGCCCACAAGGCCGCTATACATATATGTACCTGCACAATAAAATGTGCAGCAAGTGCAGTATGGGTACGAAAATAACGTGTACCCAGTACGTATCAAGACTAATCTCGAAGTAGTAGAGAAGAGATAGCCGACTTTGACACTCACTATGGGTCAACAATAATAATTGAAATAAATTATAATTATTCAAATTAGCATGGTTCACAGAGTTAACAATAGTTTTATTCAATTAGCAGAAATGATAAGAATCCTTCAAATGCAACAGTTTTTTCAATTTATTAAATAAATCATGCAATTTCAATAAAACATCCAATTTATCAAATAGCTTTACAAGCTGCAATTCAATTTCAATAAATTTTTAATTTATCAATTAGTCTCATTTACAGGAATAACAATAATTCCTTAACAAGCAGGAATAATAATTCATTAAATTTCAAAGATTTTCAATTTATCAATTAGCTTCTCAAGCTGAAATAAACTATTAAAGTATCGTGTAATTATTATTATTAAGCACGATTTCTGCCGAGGACGTACGGCCCTATCCAGAGTGTCGTGTACACTGCCGAGGGACGTGCTGCGCGATTCATAGATGCATCTATCTTGCCGAGGCGTTCGGCCCGCTCCACAAGAAAGGAGAAAATTTTTTTATGTACCTCCGGAAGGAGAATATATTTATTATAAGATAAATTCAGGAGGAAGAATAATTACTTTTAACAATTAATTAATTTAAACAGAAAATCAAACATATGAGATTTTCATCCTTTAATATTTTTATCTAACAATTCACAATATATTCATATATACATATCAATTAATATTAATTAAACAAAGAATATAATTTACACAAGTAATTCATGCTTTGAGTCCTAAACTACCCGGACTTTAGCATTAATAGTAGCTACGCACGGACTCTCATCATCTCGTGCGTACGTAGCCCCCGCAATTAGCAATAATTATTTAATTTAATCCCTATGGGGTAATTTCCCCCTCACAAAATTAGACAAGAGACTTACCTCGTCTCAAAGTCCACTTTTCGATTATCACGTCACGTTGAATTCTCGATTCGACGCCGAAAAATCCGAAACTATCCAAATATTATAGAAAATAATTAATATATGCTAATGATTTGAAATTTATCTATTAAATAAATTATCTTATACAAAATGGTAAAATTCCTAAAATTCACCCCGGGCCCACGTGCTCGGATTCTGAAAATTTTTGGATGAAAATGTTACCCATAATCTCAAGAACTTGAATATATAATTTCTACCCAATCCCATAACTATTTTCATGGTTAAAATCTCATTTTTATAAAAATCTAGGTTTTTCATCTAAATCTTTGATTTGGAAAATTTACTAGTTATAATCTACCTATAATCTATGTATTTAACTCAAGGTGTATAGAATTAACTTGCCTCCAAGTTGTTAGTTGAAATCCCCCTCTCAAAAGCTATGAAATCGCCCGAAAATAGAGGAAAAATGGGCTCAAAATGTCTGAGCCCCGATTTTTAACCATTCTGCCCAACAGTGATTTTCTTACCTGCGAAAAAGGTACTGCATGTGCGGAAAAGCCTCGCAGGTGCGAGTTTTCCCTCGCCTGCCAAGCCTCGCATCTGCGAAAAATGCTTGCACCTGCGCGTTCGCAGGTGCGCCCGAGATTCCGCACCTGCGATGGCAGACCTCCCCTTCTCTTTTTCGCTTCTGCGCATAAACCTCTCATCTGCGAGAGTCGCACCTGCGGCTGTCCAAGCGCAGGTGCGAACGTACCAGAAGCAGAAGGCTTCGGCTCTTCTTCAAAATTCCAAAATTGATCCGAGCCTCGTCCAGTTAACACTCGGGGCCTCCGTGGCCCCCGCTCGAATATACCAACAGGTTTGAAATCATAAAACGGACTCGCTCGAACTCACGGAACGTGTAAAACAACATCAAATCTAAGAATCATACCCAAACCAAATTGATTCAAACTTAAAATTTTCAAGTTCTTTAATTTACTTCCAATGCACCGAAACATACTTAAACTACTCGGAATGACACAAAAATTTGCGTGCAAGTCTTAAATCACTATACGGAGCTATTTCCAAACTCGAAATTCCAAACGGACTTCAATTACTCAAAATCCTACTCCAAACTAAATTTAAAGAATTTTAAACCTTCAAATATTTGATTTTTACTATTAAGCGTTAAAACGCTCCCGGGTTATCAAAAGCCCGATTCGGACATACACCCAAGTTCAAAATCATCATACGAACCTATTGGAACCATCAAATTCTGATTCCGGGATCATTTTCTCAAAATGTTGACCGAAGTCAAACTTGGCCTTTTAAGGTTAACTTAAGGAACCAAGTGTTCCGATTTCAACCCAAACACATCCAAATCCCGAACCAACCATCCCCGCAAGTCATAAATCATTAAAAACACATTCGGGGAGTTTTATTTAAGGGAACAAGGTTCTAAAAGTCAAAACAACCGGTTGGATCGTTACATTCTCTCCCACTTAAATATACGTTCGTCCTCGAACGTGCTAAGGAGTGTTCCGGAGTTATCCAAAAATTATTGTTTAACACCTCGTGCACCTACCTTGCTACCACACCCAGTTGAGCACATTAGCTCGAGCCAATCTGAAGATTCTCTCCTTTATTTAGGCAAATAAGCCTTAGAGCCCAATTCTAACATCTAGAATTCTCCACCATGCCTGTTTCCAACCTATGAATGCAGTATCAATCACTACATGATGCACCAATACAAGATTGCATACCTTTGTTGAATTTAGATCATGCACCGCACCATTCACATGATCATAATATCATTCTTCGATAACAATAACCGAAATTTCACGGATCTGATGTTCACAACACACCTCATGATACCTATAATTCCTGTTCCAACTCTTGAGCTGCTTCCACGATGGAAGAAATGTGTAGAAATTCATAACCAACTGCTGACCCAACAAATTATTGAATTTTTCTCCTTCTGACAAGAGCCTCATTATGGACCAAATAATGGTATTTGCTCTTTATTATACTTCATATAATACGATCGTACTAATCCCGGATCCAATAACCTCGTCTCACTTAGTATAAGCTACTCAGGCAATAAGCCACCTCAGACATGACAAAAAGTCTCATATGACGCCACAATTAGCTAATAAGCTACAAACTCGATTGTGATACATAAGGAAAACACACTATGGAAAGGATTACTCAACTCACGTGACTAATTAAACAACTGAAACTATGTGATGAACCTTCCTCAGAAAATGGGACATAAAACACACAAAATAGAATATAGGGAATTGTACTCAACATCACACTGTTGCGGTGTGCAACCCGATCCACACAAAAAGAATCTATAAGAAAATACTTACCGAGCTAGAATGCTCATTACTTACAAAATATCCGAACATCAGACACAAGCACGCTAAGTGCATAATACCATCCTTGGAAGGACCGACAACGCCATATGCTACAAAACTCAAGCACAACTAAGGTGCGATATATGATCTAAATCTCGAGAGCCATCCTGCTCACATAACACCATTGCTATGCGGAACCTTAACACATAAGAAAATTATCAAGCCGTTTCGCAACTCACACAACACAATATAGTATTACATGAAATAACCGACGACGAAACGACATCCAACGTCTGAATACTCCTCCATAGGGAGCGGTTATGCTGAAATGAACACATCCGACTTGATATAGAGCCCATATTCATATTCAAATCCATACACAACCTCAAGCCAATTCTAATCGCATCGTACTAGGCTAATAACCTTTCAAGTATCCATAATAACCCCTTTTCCCATAACATACAAGAATAGCCATCATAACTGGAACAATACTTCCACAGTCGACAACCAAATGAACCGAGCGCCCTCCAGGCATAAATTCTCGAATCAACGATATTACCACATTCTTCATACTTGGTTTCAATCTTTACTCAATCAAGTGACTACATGTCACTCTTACACAATCTTTTCGTGAGACACGCTCCCATGACCTTCCGCACCAGGTAACAAGTCTACACATCCATGCTACCGGTTACACTAATGCTGTAAAGCATATCAAGAATCCACAAATCAATACACAAGGTCTCTTACACCTGACATCAACCTTAGATGATGCCAAAAACAATACCATCTTACTTTAAACATCTAAATCCCTTTTCTGCTCATCTGAGCTTAAGACATCCTTGTCAACACCGAACCGAAATCTTAAATCCTCAACTTTCGAATCCCATGCTACTTAGTGCACTTAACCACGCCAATGCGCAGGAGTACAAAAATTCCATCATAACTCCCGAACCACTAATAGGATAAACACTTCATCATATAGAAACCTTCTTCTTAATTCATTTCAAGAGAACCATTACAATACGTGACTGAATTCCCATATCCGTAGAAAATACCGGCCTCAGGTAGTGGTCTACACCACCATAACTCTTCTGGGATCCCTCTACACATAACATGTCATAATACTTGAATTCCTCCAAATAAAATTAATTACGGCAACCATCAAGCCTCGCACGCATCGCCACAAATCACACGCATAATTCAATGTGCTAAAGGAACTGATCAGTGCCACCATCGTGCCGATTCAACCATTGTTAGCCGATCTGTCTTTTCTCAATTTACTCTCAACTTGCCTTAGAAATAATAATAGCTCCATTCATTACATCACGAATTCAAATCCGCACTCATCCCAAGTGACCTTATTTCACGAGACCACGCTGTTTCAAAACCCACGAATCATCTCATATCCCTCATTGTGCGCACTTTCACATCTTCAATTGGTACGCCCATTCTGATACTTCTTTTATGAATCCGAATTTATTTTTTTCTTCCGTTTCTCTATAGCTACATCATAACCTAAAGATAACGTAAAGTACTCCAAGCCCCGTTTCATAATCTGCTGCAAAAGCTCGATACTCAACCATACTATAGACTCGAGATCCTTAGACACCACACTTTAATTTTTTTGAATCCACTAGGACCGTTATTGAGAGTCACTTGCTCTGACTTGTTCCCAAACATGATCAATTCCAAGGCCCTGCTAGCACATGGACACTTTATCCAGGAAACATCCGACTATTTCACTTTCCTGTGCATTACATCTACACGAAGTATAAACTCTGAGTCTTCCAAAAAACTTGAATATGAATTAATAAGGCCAAATATGGCGCACATTCCTCAAATACTTTGCTCAAATTACCACAGATGTTTTCTTTCCTTAGTTGCAATGACCCATCAATACACCGATAACCAAAAACCGCACAAGTTGACACTACGCAATCCAATCATAGACGGTGGGACTCTCCCACTTAGCTTGAAGCTACAATTACAAAATTTTGGAATCCACCGAGATTCTTTCTTCATCATTGACATGATCCTGCACACGCAACGCGCCAAATTTTCTCAAAATCCTTCTATTAACCTTTAATAAACACTCCGAGCCACTAGCCATATTTACATATTAAATCTCTTACCGGGTAGCCAGTAGAATTCTTCGCAGAAGCTTCGTCAACACCACACAACCGCTAACCTGCTCACATGAGATAACCCACCTATGGAAATTACAAGCTGACATAATCCAACGTCGCTGCACTGGGTGCAATTACTATGAAATCAGTAGATCATCCTGAGTCCAAGCTCATTCACCAGCTGCATCAGTCCGTTCACTCCTCATGGACATCAGCTAAAGGTGCGACAATACATTTCAATCCAAAGTCATGTTGTATCCTTCTTCATATCAAGCAACTCCCTCCTGTTGTATCCAATCTTCCTTAATATAGCGGCTAATATTACAACTTAAGTCCGTAGACCTAGTCACTGTCCATTCTATATCCCAAATCACTCCAAACGTTTCCTCAAGACGTGTAATCATCCTACCACGTAACCCCTATGCTACTTTGCCACTCTCCCACTTTGGTCAAACCCTTCTCCTGTAAGCAACTACTCGACTTATGTTTTCTTACACTTGGCCTTTTCGGAACCT
Source organism: Nicotiana tomentosiformis (assembly GCF_000390325.3). Classification (NCBI taxonomy): domain Eukaryota; kingdom Viridiplantae; phylum Streptophyta; class Magnoliopsida; order Solanales; family Solanaceae; genus Nicotiana; species Nicotiana tomentosiformis. The sequence goes on along the minus strand of NC_090813.1, from coordinate 14,292,118 downwards.
AACCACCACAAGGCACCTTCCATATGTCCTTCCTCATCATTCGCTGCCCAGTTGTTGCCCTAACTCAAAATCCGTCTTTGTAGCTCTTGAACCAATAGCTCGTTACCAACTTTAAACCTTTCTGACGATCATCCTTCTCGAGACATCAATACTAGAAAAGCTGCTTCGATCCTGAATCATTGTGCACCGCGATCTCTAATGACTGCTTCCCCTATACCAATTCCTAACACCCCGTCGTGAAGGCGAGTTGAAGAAAACCATGGCACTGGCGAACCTTAATGCATTTTACAAGGCGACGACACCACATCAAAATTGAAAACTCTACCACACTCGAAAATATCAAGCTTCGTTACTCCATCAACCCCAAACCTGAATATTCATAGTCCGATTGCCTTTTCTCTGCTGAAATTAAAACATGGAACCTATGAATCATGTATTGAGAAAACCTTCTTTCAAGTCGTTTACTGCCTTGACACATAGACAGGCATTTTACCATTTCATAAACACTGTGCGATAACAACGCACGAATCGTCGTAACAATCAATGCCAAATTTCAAAACCTTAGGTAGTACTGATAGTTAACTCGAAACGACAAAGCGTCCTTCCGCAAGGTGACGACAATAGCCAAATTAATTATACAGGGAGAAGCATCCTGCACTACATCTGTAGTACCATTAAAAATTTTCTCGATCCTTAATGTATAACAAGCGCTCCACGTCGCATAAGATTGAATAGGAAGGAAATGTAGGCATAAGCCTCAAAGGAATCGAATCGCACGATTAGGAATCAAAAAGGAAAATATTCCTAACAATCCTGTAGCCTCTCGAAGATAAGCACAGATGTCTCCGTACCGATCCGCAAGACTCTACTAGACTTGCTCATGACTCGTGAGACCTACGTGAACCTAGTGCTCTGATACCATGTTGTCACGACCCAAATCCAAAAGGCCGTGATGGCGCCGGACACCACTGTCAGGCAAGCCAACCATAATCAATTAACTTAATTACCCATTTTAGTATTTTTGAAATAAAAATTTCTTTAATAAAATTGTAGAGATAAAACTCATAGAGTAAATGATAAATATTTTTGCAGCTAAATTTCTAAACAATTCACAACCATTCCCAAAACCCGGTGTCACAAGTGCATGAGCATTTACTAGGGAATTAAAAATAAAATACAGTATCTGTTTAGAATATAAATTAGACAGGAAAATATAATAACTCTGAAAGAGACTCTGTTAACTGCTGATCGTAATATAGAATGCAGCTCACCCATGTCCCCACAATTATTGACCACACCTCTGTGCCCACAAGGCCACTATACATATATGTACCTGCACAATAAAATGTGCAGCAAATGCAGTATGAGTACGAAAAAAATATGTACCCAGTACGTATCAAGACTAATCTCGAAGTAGTAGAGACGAGATAGCCGACTTTGACACTCACTATGGGTCAATAATAATAATTTGAATAAATTATAATTATTCAAATCCGCATGGTTCACAGAGTTAACAATAATTTTATTCAATTAGCAGAAATAATAAGAATCCTTCAAATGCAACAATTTTTCTAATTTATTAATTAAATCATGCAATTTTAATAAAACTTCCAATTTATCAAATAGCTTTACAAGCTGCAATTCAATTTCAATAAATTTTCAATTTATCAATTAGTCTCATTTACAAGAATAACAATAATTCCTTAACAAGCAGGAATAATAATTCATTAAATTTCAAAGATTTTCAATTTATCAATTAGCTTCGCAAGCTGAAATAAACTATTAAAGTATCATGTAATTATTATTATTAAGTACGATTTCTGCCGAGGACGTACGACCCGATCCAGAGTGTCGTGTACACTACCGAGGGACGTGCGATGCGATCCATAGATGCATCTATCTTGCCGAGGCGTTCGGCCCGCTCCACAAGAAAGGAGAAAATTTTCTTATGTACCTCCGGAAGGAGAGTATATTTATTATAAGATAAATTCGGGACGAAGAATAATTTCTTTTAATAATTAATTAATTTAAACAGAAAATCAAACATATGAGATTTCCATCCTTTAATATTTTTATCTAAGAATTCACAATATATTCATATATACATATCAATTAATATTAATTAAACAAATAATATAATTTACACAAGTAATTCATACTTTGAGTCCTAAACTACCTGGACTTTAGCATTAATAGTAGCTACGCACGGACTCTCGTCATCACGTGCGTACGTAGCCCCCGCAATTAGCAATATTTATTCAATTTAATCCCTATGGGGTAATTTCCCCCTTACAAGATTAGACAAGAGACTTACCTCGTCTCAAAGTCCACTTTCCGATTATCACGTCACGTTGAATTCTCGATTCGACGCCGAAAAATCCGAAACTATCCAAATATTATACAAAATAATTAATATATGCTAATGATTCGAAATTTATCTATTAAATAAATTACCTTATACAAAATGGTAAAATTTCTAAAATTCACCCCGGGCCCACATGCTCGGATTCTAGAAATATTCAGATGAAAACGTTACCCATAATCTCAAGAACTTGAATATATAATTTCTACCCAATTCCATAACTATTTTCATGGTTAAAATCTCATTTTTATAAAAATCTAGGTTTTTCATCTAAATCTTTGATTTCTAAGATTTACTAGTTATAATCTACCTATAATCTATGTATTTAACTCAAGGTGCGTAGAATTAACTTACCTCCAAGTTGTTAGTTGAAATCCCCCTCTCAAAAGCTCTGAAATCGCCCGGAATTGAAGGAAAAATGGGCTCAAAATGTCTGGGCCCCGATTTTTAACCATTCTGCCCAACAGTGATTTTCGCACCTGTGGAAATGGTACTACACCTGCGGCTTCCACACCTGCGGAAAAGCCTCGCAGGTGCGAGTTTTCCCTCGCCTGCCAAGCCTCACATCTGTGAAAAATGCTCACACCTGCGCGTTCGCAGGTGCGCCCGAGATTCCGCATCTGCGATGGTAGACCTCCCCTTCTCTTTTTCGCTTCTGTGCATAAACCTCGCATCTGCGAGAGTCGCACCTACGGCTGTTCAAGTGCAGGTGCGAACGTACCAGAAGCAGAAGGCTTCAAACCTTCTTCAAAATTCCAAAATTGATCCGAGTCTCGTCCGGTTAACACTCGGGGCTTCCGGGCCCCCACCCGAACATACCAACAGGTTTGAAATCATAAAACGGACTCGCTCGAACTCACGGAACGTGTAAAACAACATCAAATCTAAGAATCATATCCCAAACCAAATTGATTCAAAATTAAATTTTTCAAGTTCTTTAATTTACTTCCAATGCGCCGAAACATACTTAAACTACTCGGAATGACACAAAAATTTGCGTGCAAGTCTTAAATCACTATACGGAACTATTCCTAAACTCGAAATTCCAAACGGACTTCAATTACTCAAAATCCTAGTCCAAACCAAATTTAAAGAATTTTAAACCTTCAAATAGTTAATTTTTACTATTAAGCGTCAAAATGCCTACGGGTTATCAAAAACCCGAATCAGGCATACACCCAAGTCCAAAATCATCATACGAATCTATTGGAACCGTCAAATCCCGATTCCGGAGTCGTTTTTTCAAAATGTTAACCGAAGTCAAACTTGGATTTTTAAGGTTAACTTAAGGAACCAAGTGTTCCGATTTCAACCCAAACACATCCAAATCACGAACCAACCATCCCCGCAAGTCATAAATCATTAAAAACACATTCGGGGAGTTTTATTTAAGAAAATGGGGTTCTAAAAGTCGAAACGACCGGTTGGGTCGTTACACTTAGTGCTCAACCTCTCTAGTCTCTCGACTCTCAAAAATCACAAAGATCAGCCCAAACAAAGATAACATAGTGTATCAACAAAATCAAGAAGGACTGAGGTATGATACACAAGTAAAATCATGACTGAGTACAAGACAACAATTAGCAAATAATTCAATTAGTACGCGACCTCTGCGGGTCCCAACAGTACTATCACATAGCCTAAGCATGATTTCTAACATGATTTACAGTCAAATTTCTTCAATACATAGAGAGCATATAGCTAACAACAAGTTATTCAACTTTACAGTTTCATAGGACGGACCAAGTCACAATCCCCTCGGTGCACGCCCACACGCCTGTTACCTATCATGTGCGTCACTTCCAAAATAATCACATGATACAAAAATCCGATGTTTCATACCCTCAGGACCAGATTTATAACTGTTACTTACCTCAAACCGTGAAATTCTTATTCCGCTAAGCTTTTGCCTCATGAATTGGCCTCCTCCAAACGCCTCGAATCTAGCCACAAATAATTCTATTAAGTCAATAAAATATATTGGAATTAATTCCATAAGAAAATGCTAATTTTCCATAAATATCCGAATTTTAGCTCAAAGTCGCCTGTGGGGCCCACATTTCGGAATCCGGTGAAACTCACAAAATCCGATAACCCATTATATTACGAGTCCAACCATATAAGTTTCACTCAAATCCGACTCCGAAATCTCAAAAACTCGTTTCTATGAGATTTTTATAATTTTCCCAAATTTCAATCTCAAAACATTAATTAAATGGTGAAAACAAATGATGGATTCGGGTAATCTAACCATAATTGAGTTAAGAACACTTTTCCCGAAGTTTTCTCTGAAAATCTCCCCAAAATCGCCTCTCCCCAAGCTCCAATTCGACAAAAATGGAAAATAGGATGAAGTCCCCTACTTTATAACTTACAGTTCTGTCCAGGCCCTCGGCCTTCGGTCCTCTAGCAGAATAAAAATTGCAGCAGCTTTTGCAGCAGCTGTTTAAGTCCAACTTTTGATCCGTTAACCATCCGAAACCTTTCAGACACAAACCATATATGAATTTCAATCATAAAACACGCTATGGACCTGCTCGCACACTCAAAACACTGCTAAGATGTCATTTTGACCCGATATTGACCATGGTCAAACTTTTAAATTTTTTAACCTTACTAGTCTCTCAACCAATGATCCTAAATAAATACTCCAAGCCCATCGGGACCCGTCAAATCATACAAACAAGTCCTATAACATCATACGAACTTAGTCGAAACCTCAAATCATATCAAACAATGCTAAAAATATGAATCATACCCCAATTCAAGCTTAAGGAACTTAAGAATTTCCAACTTCTACATTCGATGGCGAAACCTATCAAATCAACTCCGATTGACCACAAATTTTGCACACAAGACATAAATGACATAACAGAGCTATGGAAATTTTTAGAACTGAATTCTGACCCCAATATCAAAAAGTCAACCCCCGGTCAAACTTCCCGTAAATTTGACTTTTGCCATTTCAAGCCTAATTCTACTACGGATCTCCAAAAGATTTTTCGGACATGCTCCTAAGTCCAAAATCACCATACAAAGCTATTGGAATTATCAGAATTCAAATTTGAGGTTGTTTAAACATAAGTCCATATCCGGTCAACTTTTCTAACTTAAATTTTTAATTATGAGACTAAGTGTCTCGTTTCACTCCGAATTCCTTTCGGACCAGAACCAACTAATCCGGTAAGGCATAAAACGAGTGTAAGGCATAAATTGAGCAGTAAATAGGGGAACGAGGTTATAATACTCAAAACGACCGGCTGGGACGTTACATTCTCCCCCTCTTAAAGAAAGTTCATCCTCGAACGTGTTTAGAATTATGCCTGGAGTCTCAAATAGGTATGAATATTTTCTCCGCATCTCCTGTTCAATCTCCCAAGTAGCTTCTCCGACTGGATGGCCTCTCCACTGTACCTTCAATGATGCTATGCTCTTTGACCTCAGTTTCCGAATCTGCCGGTCTAAAATCACCACCGACTCCACATCATAAGTCAAATTTCCGTCTAGCTATACTGTACTAAAATCCAGAATATGATACGGATCCCCGACATACTTTCGGAGCATGGATACATGGAACACTGGATGAACACCTGATAGACTAGGTGGCAAAGCTAGTTCATAAGCCATATCTTCAATCTTATTAAGTATCTCAAAAGGCCCAATATATCGAGGGATCAACTTGCCCTTCTTCCCGATCCTCAATACACCCTTCATGGGTGAAATATTGAGCAGAACCTTCTCCTCAACCATGTAAACTACATCAAGAACCTTCCTGTCGGCATAACTCTTCTGTCTAGACTGCGCCGTGCGAAGCCGTTCCTGAATCACTTTGACCTTCTCTAAAGCATCCTGAACCAAGTCAGTAACCAATAGCCTAGCTTCACCCGGCTCAAACCAACCCACCGGGGACCGGCACTACCTCCCATACAAAGCCTGATACGGAGCCATCTGAATGCTTGACTAGTAGCTATTATTATAAGCAAACTCCGCGAGTGGCAGAAATTGATCCCAAAAAACCCCAAAATTAATGACACTAGCGTGCAGCATATCCTCTAATATCTGAATAGTGCGCTCGGACTGTCCATCCATCTGAGGGTGAAAGGATATACTCAACTGAACCTATGTGCCCAATTCTCGCTGCATTGCTCTCCAAAATTGTGATGTAAACTGCGTGCCCCAATCTGAAATGATGGACACTGGCACACCATGTAGGCGAACAATCTCGCAAATATAAATCCCAGCCAACTGCTCCGAAGAATAATTAGTACTAACTGGAATAAAATATGCATATTTGGTCAACCGATCTACTATCACCCAAACAACATCAAATTTTCTCAAAGTCTGTGGAAGTCCAACTACTAAATTCATGGTAATACGCTCCCATTTCCACTCCGGAATTTCAAGTCTCTGAAGCAATCCTCCCAGCCTCTGATGTTCATATTTCACCTATTGACAGTTTAAACTCCGATCTACAAACCCAACTATATCTTTCTTCATTCGCCTCCACCAATAGTGCTACCTCAAATCCTGATACATCTTCGCGGCACCTAGATGAATAGAGTACCGCGAACTCTGAGCTTCCGGGAGAATCAACTCACGCAAACCATCTACATTAGGCACACATAGCCTGCCCTGCATCCGTAATACACCGTCATCTCCAATAGTGACTTCCTTGGCATCATCGTGCTGAACCATGTCCTTAAGGACAAGCAGATGTGGATCATCATACTGGCGCTCTCTAATGCGATCATATAAAGAAGACCGAGAAACCACACAATCCAAAACTCAATTTGGCTCCGAAACATCCAATCTAACAAACTAGTTAGCCAAGCCCTGAACATCCAAGGCTAAAGGCCTCTCTACTACTGGTAAGTATGCTAAGCTGCCCAAACTCTCCGTCGTACGACTCAGGGCATCAACCACTACATTGGCCTTTCTGGGATGATAGAGAATGGTAATGTCATAATCCTTAAGAAACTCCAACCACCTTCGCTGCCGCAAATTAAGATCTTTATGTTTGAACAGATGCTGTAGACTCCGGTGATTGGTAAAAACCTCACAATGGACACCGTACAAATAGTGCCACCAAATCTTCAAGGCATGAACAATAGCTGCTAAATCAAGGTCGTGGACTGGATAATTCTTCTCATGTACCTTTAACTGTCTGGATGCATAGGCAATCACCCTACCGTCTTACATCAGCACTGCGCCGAGACCAATACGCGACGCGTCACAATACACAGTATAAGACTCTGAACCTGTAAGCAACACCAATAATGGAGTTGTAGTTAAAGCTGTTTTGAGCTTTTAAAAGCTCTTTTCACATTCATCTGACCACCCGAACGGAGCACCTTTATGGGTAAATGTAATCATAGGCGATGCAATAGACGAGAAACCCTCCACGAAGCAACGATAATAATCTGCCAAGCTGAGAAAACTCCGAATCTCAGTAACTGAAGATGGCCTAGGCCAACTCTAAACTGCCTATATTTTCTTCAGATCCACCTTAATTCCTTCACTGGACACTATGTGTCCCAAGAATTCCACTGAACTAAGCCAAAACTCACACTTAGAGAATTTGGCATAAAGTCTCTCCTCTCTTAATCTTTGTAATATAATACCCAAGTGTTGTGCATGCTCCTCCTGGCTACGTGAGTACACCAGGATATCATCAATAAATACTACGATAAATGAATCTAGATATGGATGGAATACACTATTCATCAAGTGCATAAATGTTGCTGGGGAGTTGGTTAGCCCAAAAGACATCGCAAGAAATTCATAGTGGCCATAACGAGTTCTGAATGTCGTCTTTAGAATATCCGAATCCCAAATTTTCAACTGGTGATACCCAGATCTCAAATCAATTTTGGAGAACACCCTCGCTCCCTGAAGCTGGTCAAATAAGTCATCAATACGCGGCAAGGGATATTTATTCTTGATTGTAACTTTGTTCAGCTGCCTATAATCAATGCACATCCACATAGTACCATCTTTCTTTTTCACAAACCAAACTGGTGCACCCAAAGGTGACATACTAGGTCTAATAAACCCCTTTTTAAGGAGTTCCTGAAGTTGCTCTTTCAATTCTCTTTACTCAGCTGGTGCCATACGATACAGAGGAATAGAAATAGGCTGAGTACCCTACACCAAGTCAATACCGAAATCAATATCCCTGTCAGGTGGCATACCCGACAGGTCTGCAGGAAATAAATCCGGAAAGTCTCGCACGACTGGTACTGAATAAATAATAGGAGTATCAGCTTTAACATTTCTCACAAAGGCCAAATACGACAAACATCCCTTTCCAACTATACGTTGGGCCTTCAAATAAGAAATTACCCTACTAGGAAAAAAATCTAGAGAACCTCTCCATTTAACCTTTGGCAACCCCAGCATCGTCAACGTCACGATTTTTGCGTGACAGTCAAGAATAGCATGACATGGAGACAGCCAATCCATACCAGGATTACATAAAATCAACCATACCGAGTAATAAGAGATCAACTCTAGTCTCCAGTTCTCCAATAGTTACCACAGACGACTGATACATGGTCCACAGTAATAATATCGCCCACCGGTGTAGATACACAAACAGGTGAAATTAAGGGCTCACAGGGCATATCCAGATAATGAGCAAAATACGATGATACATATTAATAAGTGAAACCAATGTCAAATAATATAGTAGCTTCCCTGTGGCACACTAAAACAATACATGTGATCACTGCATCTGAAGCAACAACATCTGGCCTGGCAGGAAAAACATAGAATCGGTCCTGACTGCCACCTGATCGACTTCCCCCTCTTGGGCGACCCCTAGCTGCCTTACCCCCACCCTGAGCTGGCTGGGCGGGTGGTGTATCTGCTGGTGCCATTGGTCGAGAACTCTGCTGTAGAGCCCCACTCAATAGCCTAGATTGACAATCTCTCTTGAAATGACCCAATTCTCTGCACTCGAAACAACCCCTCCTCTGATGGAACTCCTACTCCTGATAATCCGAAGAATTACCAGTAGAAGCCTGAGCAGACAAGGCATGATGAGAATAAAGACTGGCCTGAGTGAGCACTGTAAGAACCGTGGCTAGCTGATGCACCATGATGAGGTGGATGACCCATCTGAGCGTGTCTGTAAGAATGACCCCCACCGCGGTAAAACTGACCCCTGAAGGAACACCGCTGAAATCACCTGAACCACGAGGCCTCTTAGCCTCCCTCTCAAACTGCTCCTGGCTACGAATCATCTCAATTTGTCGAGCAATGTCGACAAACTCGTCAAAAGTAGCACCAGACACTCTCTCTTTAGTCATGAGTAATCGCAACTGAACAGTGAGGCCATCTATGAACCTCCTGATCCTCTCTATGTCTGTGGGAATCAACTAGATAGCATGACGGGCCAACACTGAAAATCTCATCTCATATTGTGTCACGGCCATATCACCCTAACGAAGTTGCTCGAACTATCTGCGCAGTTCCTCTCTGCAGGACTGAGGCACGAACTTCTCCAGGAATAGATCAGAGAACTGCTGCCAGGTAAGGGGTGCTGCGCCGACCGGCCTACGCCTCTCGTAAGCCTCCCACCATCTGAAGGCAGCCCCAGAAAACTGAAAAGTAGTGAACGAGACCCCACTGGTCTCCAGAATACCAGCTGTCCAAAGCATCTGTTAACACCTATCTAGAAAACCCTGAGCATCCTTTGACTCGGTACCGGTGAATGGTGGAGGTCGAAGCCTCTCAAATCTCTCAAGTCTCCTCTGCTCATCATCTGCCATAACAGGAACTACCGGGGCTTGAGCAGCTGCAACCGGCTGGGCTGGTAGTGCCCCCGGTATATAAAGTCCTTGTACTACCTGGTCTGGAGTACGGGCAACAGGGGCATGAGTACCTCCCTGACCTGAGAAGTGGCAGGTGCGGCTTGAGCCGAAACCACCCGAGCAAGACAGTGCAAACTGTCAATATCTGGGCCAAAGTCTCCTAAAGTCCTGGAATCTCGATGGGCACAGCTGGTGCCTGAGCTAGTCCTGTCGGCTCAACTATATCTAGAATTTGCTCCTTAGCTGGAGCAACTGGTAGTACTACAGGTGCTGGTCCAACTGTGGTACGAGCTACACCTCGACCTATACCTCGGCCTCTACCATGGCCCCGACCTCTCGCAGCCCTAACTGGTGGAACTGGTGACTGGTCGTTCGATCCAGTAGTACGTGTCCTCACCATCTGTGAGAGAATAGAATAACAGAAATTTAGTTTTCGGAATCAACAAATTTGCACGACAGAATACAAGAAAGTGAAATTTTCCTAATGGTTCTACACTCTCTCGAAGATAAGTATAGATGTCTCCGTATCGATCCGCATGACTCTACGAAACCTGCTCATGACTCGTGAGACCTATGTAACCTAGGCTCTAATACCAAATTATCACGATCCAAAATCCCACCCGTTGTGATGGCGCATATCTCAATACTGGCAAGCCAACAATCTTAATAAACTACGTATTCTTTTAAATTTGAAAAGAGAATGATTAAATTCAGCGGAAGAAATCTCACAAGTACAAATACAAATACTCTCAAAACCTAGTGTCACTGAGTACATGAACATCTAATATGATTACAAGTCTAGAAAATACGGTCTATAATAGTCTGAGAACAAAAACAGTAAACAAGAAGATAGGGAAGGAGAGACAAGGTCTGCGAAACACAGCAACTACCTCAGAATTTCCATAAAAATCAACACCCGCTATGTCCGGGAACATCTGAATATGCACACGAAATGCAGGGTAGTATGAGTACAACCAACTCAGTAAGTAATAATAATAAATAAGAAACTGAAGATAGTGACGAGCTACACAGTTATAGTTCACTTTCAGTAATTTCAGCAAAGAATAGACATGCTTTCAAATCCAGCATTTTAAGTCAAATCAATTCTATGCAGATCAAGTTCATGTATTCCAGATAAAATCTTTCAGAAAATTTGTCAACAATGACAGATAGCAACTAAGTTCAACAACAAACGAAAAGCAAGTACAACCTCTCAGGACAACAATCACTCATTGGGCTCCCAGCCTTCAACACTCACACTCAATAGGTACCTGTGCTCACTGGGGGTGTACAGATTCCGGAGGGGCTCCTACAACCCAAGTGCCATAATTCGCTCGGACAACTCATGTGCCATAGTATCCTTACCTCACCGACAGGCCCTCGGCCTTACTTACTTCTCAACCTCTCTAGTCTCTCGGTTCTCGAAAATCACAAAGATCAGCCCAAACAAAGATAACATAGTGTGACAACAAAATCAAGAAGGACTGAGGTATGATACGCAAGTAAAATCATGACTGAGTATAAGACAACAATTAGCAAATAATTCAACAAGTACGCGACCTCTGCGGGTCCCAACAATACTATCACATAGCCTAAGCATGATTTCTAACATGATTTACAGTCAAGTTTTTTCAATACATAGAGAGAATATAGCTAACAACAAGTTATTCAACTTTACAGTTTCATGGGACGGACGAAGTCATAATCCCCTCGGTGCACACCCACACGCCCTTTACCTAGCATGTGCGTCACCTCCAAAATAATCACATGATACAAAAAGTCGGGGTTTCATACCCTCAAGACCAGATTTATAACTGTTACTTACCTCAAACCGTGAAATTTTTATTCCACTAGGCTTATGCCTCGTGAATTGGCCTCCAAACGCCTCGAATCTAGCCACAAATAATTCAATTTAGTCAATAAAATTTATTGGAATTAATTCCATAAGAAAATACTAATTTTCCATAAATATCTGAATTTTAGCTCAAACATCGCCCGTGGGGCACATATCTAAGAATTCAGCGAAACTCACAAAATTCGATAACCCATTCAATTACGAGTTCAACCATACCGGTTTCACTCAAATCCGACTCTGAATCGACACCGAAATCTCAAAAAATCGTTTCTATGAGATTTCTATAATTTTTTCAAATTTCAATCTCAAAACACTAATTAAATGGTGAAAACAAATGATGGATTTGGGTAATCTAACCATAATTGAGTTAAGAACACTTATCCCCATGTTTTCTCTTAAAGTCTCCCAAAAATCGCCTCTCCCCAAGCTCCTATTTGACAAAAATGGAAAATGGGACGAAGTCCCTTGCTTTATAACTTATAGTTCTGTCCAGGTTCTCTGTCTTCGGTACTCGGCCTTCGGTCCTTAGCATTTGGTCCTCGGCATTCGGTCCTCCAGCAGAATAAAAATTACAGCAGCTTTTGCAGCAACTGTTTTAAGTCCAACTTTTGATCCGTTAACCATCCGAAACTTCCGGACACAAACCATATATGAATTTCAATCATAAAACACGCTACGGACCTGCTCACATACTCAAAACATTGAAAAGAGGTCATCTTGACCCGATATTGACCATGGTTAAACTTCTAAATTTCTTAACCTTACTAGTCTCTCAACCAATGATCCTAAAAAAATACACCCAAGCCCCTCGGGACCCGTCAAATCATACAAACAAGTCCTATAATATCATACGGACTTAGTGGAAACCTCAAATCATATCAAACAATGCTAAAACCATGAATCATACCCCAATTCAAGCTTAAGGAACTTAAGAATTTCTAACTTCTACATTCGATGCCGAAACATATCAAATCAACTCCGATTGACCTCAGATTTTGCATGCAAGTCATAAATGACATAACAGATCTATGAAAATTTTCAGAACTGAATTCTGACCCCGATATCAAAAAGTCAACCCTCCGGTCAAACTTCCCATAAATTCGACTTTTGCCATTTCAAGCCTAATTCTACTACGGACCTCCAAAATATTTTCCGGACACGCTCCTAAGTCCAAAATCATCATACAGAGCTATTGAAATTATCAGAATTCGAATCCAAGGTTGTTTATACATAAATCCACATCCGGTCAACTTTTCTAACTTAAATTTTCAATTATGAGACTAAATATCTCGTTTCACTCCGAATTCCTTCCGGACCTGAACCAACTAATCCGGTAAGTCATAAAACGGTTGTAAGGCATAAATTGAGCAGTAAATGGGGGAATGGGATTGTAATATTCAAAACGACAGGAAGGGTCGTTACATCTTGCCAACTGCAGGTGCTAGTTCAATCTTCTACGACTTCTTCTGATCAAAACGAGAAATACAATGCTCGTGACTGCAGTCATGTCTTGAGCCTTTTCATCTACTTCTGCATTTTGGATTCATTTCTTTTTGTTTTCTTTTCTTTATTCTAGATTGAAAATTCTTCTTTTGGTTATCTCGAACCTTATGCCTCGAGGTAAAACCTGCTCAGACATCAAATCAAACGAACAAACAAAATTTTTCTGCCCCAGTTTTCACTAGAAAAATTTCGTGAGTTATTGTAACAAAATTCTAAATTACTTCTTTATTAAAAGCATTAAAGTGTCGGGAGTGGTGTACCCTAGGAAAACATGTTAATGATTTTTTTTTGGAATGGTGTACCCTTTATTGTCAAAAAGATGTCTCAACTAAGGATTGTCGTACCTTATGTTGGGAAAACGTGGCCCGGGAATGGTATACCCTATTTTGGCAATGATATCAGGGAGTGGTGTATCCTATACTGGTAAGGCGATCAGAGAGTGGTGACCCTATGTCGGAAAATACAACTAGGAAGTGGTGTACCCTCTATTACCGAAAAAGAATGTAATCAAGGGTTGGTACCCTGTATTACTAAAAGGAAATGTAATCAGGGGTTGGCTCCCTGTATTATTGAAAAGAAAATGTAACCAGGGGTTGGCGCCCTGTATTACTGAAAAAGAAATGTAACCAGGGGTTGGCGCCCTATATTATTGAAAAGGAAATGTAACCAGGGGTTGACGCCCTGTATTACTGAAAAGGAAATATAACCAGGGGTTAGCGTCCTGTATTACTGAAAAGGAAATGTAACAAGGGGTTGACGCCCTGTATTATTGAAAAGAAAATGTAACCAGGGGTTGGCGCTCTGCATTACTGAAAAGGAAATGTAACCAGGGGTTGGCGCCCTGTATTACCGAAAAGGAAATGTAACCAGGGGTTGGCGCCCTGTATTACTGAAAAGGAAACTAGGGAGTGAAGACCCTATGTCTAAAAATAAAATCAACTAGGGAGTGGAGACCCTATGTCTAAAAATAAAATCAATTAGGGAGTGGAGACCCTATGTCTAAAATAAAATCAACTAGGGAGTGGAGACCCTATGTTGGAAAAGCGACTAGGGAGTGGAGACCCTATGTCTAAAATAAAATAAACTAGGGAGTGGAGACCCTATGTTGGAAAAGAGACTAGGGAATAGAGACCCTATGTCTAAAATAAAATCAACTAGGGAGTGGAGACCCTATGTTGGAAAAGAGACTAGGGAGTGGTGACCCTATGTCTAAAATAAAATCAACTAGGGAGTGGAGACCATATGTTGGAAAAGCAACTATGGAGTGGATACCCTATGTCTAAAATAAAATCAACTAGGGAATGGAGACCCTATGTTGGAAAACGCAGCTAGGGATTGGAGACCCTATACTATCATGATTTTGATTTTTTTTAAAAAAATGAGAATGAGTAAAATGCGGGAAAGAAATTGGAGAAGACTTCCCTTTTGGAGTTGTTGCTGTTGCAGAGCTATTTCTAGCTCCCGCGATATCTCTTCTTGTTTATTGTTTTTCTGGTTGCACTTCCTTCTTGTAAGGTTGCTTTTGGATTGCACTTGTTTCCTGTTTTTCAAACAAAGAACAATTGTTAGTTTGAAACGGTGGTTGGTTTTGTGTCCTTGAGTGTTTCAGTCATTTGATACCGGCCCGACTTCTTTGATGATACTTTCAACTACAACTGGTTGTTTCCTGAAAACCGATTTCATTTCTAGCCCTGGAGAATCTTTGGCTTTTCCAAAACTTTACCATGACGGTTGGTCACGTAGGCTTAACCTTTTTCAGCTTTATTTTTCCTTTGTGGACATTTGACTTCTTTCTTTCAATTTTAACTTTAGAGTATTGGGGAACCTTTGGATTTTCAAACTTTGCCAAGACGGTTAGACACTTGGGACTTAACCTTTTCAACTTCATTTTGCCCTTGTAGGAGCTTTCAATTTGATTTCCTCCTTTTGAGAGTTTTTGATTTCAAAGCATCAACCACCATGGCCAGTCGGGATCGACTTGATGCCTCTGCCGATACTGGGTGCCTCTTTTGCATAGTAGCTTGTATCAAATGAGTGCCCTATAAATTAGTCTTGCCATACTTTCTTTACCTTAGTTTTGGGACAAAGTTAGACCGAAATGGATTCAAAGAAAAACAAACAATGGAATGGAAATTGAGTTTAAACAAGAGGTGTCCCTTTCGGGAAAAGGAAAGAAGGAGTTATCTGGATTACATGCAGACTTCAATGAATATGACATGCCTTTTGGACTGGATGCCTGATCCGTGTAAACCGTCCGACTCTTAGAAATTCATCAGAACTTTTGCCTCAAAACAGAGAAACCTTGCCCCGGACTGTGTCGATGTCAATGGCTGTGAGGAACCTTTTTCGATCAATGGTGCCCTCTGCGGGTTTTCAACAGTTCACCTCTCTCATTTCTCTTCTCACCATCGCCTTATAGTGCTCTTTGCGTGTTTTCACTAACAAGACTCTCTCATTTTAATTTCTCTGCTTACCATCGCCTTACGGTGCTCGTGAGGGTTTTCAGCAATAAAACCCTCTCATTTTATTTCTCTCATTTGATTGCATCATATCCAAGTAATCGTATCCTTCTATTTTGAACCTCTTTGCCGATTGATCGGAAGGACTTGAACAGGATTTGGGGTAAAAAGAATTTGGATTGAATTACAACTTTGGAACCTTTCACGCAAAACCATCGCCGGACCATTATAACATCTGCCCTAGTTTCACTTTTGGGGGAATTTGGAATTTTGTTTTGGTGTGACTGAACCCTAGAGAGTGGCTGCCTACGTATCCTTTCGGAATCAAGTCGAACGTAGTTCAAGGTAACTACTTTTTTTTGTTTTCTCTTTCTTTTTCATTTTTTTAGATTTTCATTCATTTTTTATAATAATAACTTCCAAGTTCCAAAGAGGGTAATAAAAAAAAGGGAACCGGCTCAAAGGGTTTGCAAAAGGTTGATAATACTTGGATAGTGAGAATGAAAGCCTTCTTCATCCCAACATGAGAACATTAATGTTATATAGAGGATCAAACATAATACCTTTTGACTGCACCTGCGTTGATAGTTGTTTCAAGGATATTTCCTTCGATGTTTCCCAAGTACAACACTCTCTTTTGGCAGTTTTTTCGTTACAATGTATGGACCTTTTGACATTTCTGATTCTTTATTTTATTTAAAATTATCTTCATTGCATTCTGATTTTGATTCATTATTTCAAAGTCTGACAACGTTTTAGGATCTAGGCCTGATGTCCGCAGGCATGTTATGTCATCAAAATCTGCATTTAACAGAACTGAAAAGAGAATAAGAAAAGTGACAAGATTAAGAAAAGAGACATTCCTAGACAATGAAATATTAATTTTATTTGATTTTTTTTAATTTTAAAGATAGAAGGGTTTACATTGAAAAGTAAAACAACAAAGTTAAACATCCGGATCACACCCTGAAATAATCCGAAAGTGAAAAGGATAGCAAGATCGGGTACCGAGACTCTCGTCTGATAGGGAACTTTCAGGTTTGGCGACCGTTTTTTGGCTTTTCTTCTGTCTCAACAATGGCTGCAATAGCCTTCAGTGCCGGATCAAATTCCTCATCTTTACAAATCATTCCGACTACTGGCCCAATATTGTGAGCAAACAAGGGATTGTTTGTCACATCATGAGCCTCCTCGTCCTGAAGAACTATTTCCTTGACTTCGATGAGGTCTTCCACTGCTCTTTTTAGAGTCCAACAATCTTCAGTATCATGTCCCATTACTCCGGAGTGATATTCAAATATAGCACCATCTCGGTTCAAGGGGAACTCGTGGTTTGACCGGTTCGGGTCCACTGGCTGTAGCAGACCTAGACTGACTAGCTTTTGGAACAATCTAGAGTATTATTCACCAATAGGGGTAAACTGATTCTTTCTGAGGGTCTCTCTTAGTCGAGGATTGTATTGGGAAACATTTGGTTGGGGATTATATGGAGCTTGGTAGGGACGGGCATTTCTGGGAGGTAGAGCTCGGTCTTGTGTATAATGTTATGGCCGCGTGTAAGATTGCGCATTCATCACCGCATAGGGACACGGTGCCACGACATAAGGAGCATCTTGATGGGGATAATAGTGTTGTTGGACCTCAGGAAGCATATATGATTGGTTGAATATATCGGCGCGCCAGACACGACGAGAGGGGTCTTCTTGACCGGTGCGACTGGAGGTCGCATATTAGAGGTACCAGGGGCAGCATGAAGGCTGTAGTTTGGCACATATCTTGGTGGTAGAATGTGATCACTCACTTCATGGAGTGGTGGTTGAGTAGCCCGGGGTACGGTGGAAGTTCCCTCTGAGGGACCCCGGGGTGGAGGCTGACCGAAAACCCAAGCTTGATATACATTAGACAATTTTGTCTCAATTTTCTTATTTCCTCCGACTCTTGCTCAACTGACGGACCTTGGGGATTGTCACTGACTAACTCGATTTCATCACTGTTATCCATTACTACCGTTCCCTTTGATCTGATGAAGTAATGATGTGTTGCCAGTTTCACCACAAACCAACCACCTTAAGCTTACTATATAAGAGACAACAAACGTGTTAGGGTTAGGCATTTTATAGATATGAATCACACGTAATATGCCACGCTCCTAACATTATCACCATTTTTTGTTTCTTTTCACTCATGCCTCATTTTGATCCCTCATCTTAGAATCGTTGAAAAATATTTTGATCGAACCTTTTGTGGGTTACCTACGTATCATGTCGCCGTATGAATCACATCATTATTTAGTTCAGGGAAAGATCAGGAATAAACTAGCCCTTTTTTTTGCCTTTATTGTTTCTACTCATATACAAAACAAACCATTAAAGCTTCTAACAAGGAAAATATATTTGGATTTTGAATTGTTTTTTTTTATTTTATGTTTTTGGAGAAAGTTTTGAAAGGAAAACTTTTTTAAGAATAAATAAAATATTTTTGGATTTTGAATTTTTTTTTATTTTTTTAATTTCCGAAAGAAAGACTTATATATATATTAAAAAAGAAAATATTTTTGGTTTTCAAATTTTATTTATTTTATTTTTGAGAAATTTTGAAAAGAGAATTTGTTTTTTGAATTTTGATTTTTTTAGGAGAAAAACTTCTAAAAAAAATATAATTTTGGATTTTGATTTGATTTTCTTTTCGAATGAAAGACTTATAAAAAGAAGTAAAATATTTTTTATTTTACTTTTTTTTATTTGGGATTTTCTAAGGAAAGTCTTCTAAAGAAGGAATTAAAAGACAATATTTTTGGATTTTGTTTTTTTTATAAAAATAATTTGGGGCCGGAACCGATGAAGTTTGCCTACGTATCTTACATCCGGTGAGAATCAGACCCGCGTAGTTCGGTTAAACCGACTATTTCTCTTTTAAATTTTTATGAAAATTAATCTTTAGACCACACGCCAGACTACTACAAAATCTTAGTAAAAAATATTATTTGTACCATACTAAGAGAATGATTTTTTTTTTAAATAATTCCACTCAACTAATTTCTAAAGCCGGTCAACAATGCAAGCAAGCCTTCCAAATGATGTAGCAAGTAGCACAAAATTGAACATGATGGTTTCAAAAAGGATACTTGTCTTATACGGACCCGGTCCTGTGCCGAGCTTCGCTAAGTCAAATGCATATGATGTAACAAAATGATCCTACTAGGGATAACCAGGCATGTGGCTTGTTCTTCTAGGTTTTAAAACTCTTAGGAGATGAGGTGTATCTAGACTGGCCATAAAATGAGCGGACAACTCGAGTTGGGAAGGGGTAGCGTACCGGGAGCAATACTTCTCCGGCTTAATTACTGGACCTTTCCTATTTTTAAATATGGGTGACTAATTATCCTTCACCGGGAGCCCAGGCCCACTGGATTTATCTCAAAAAGAATAGGGCGCGTATCTGCGATTCCCGAGGTTGTATTCAGAATACTGAGAGGGGTTGCACAAGAAGACAATTTATAATACAGTTCAACAATATCAAAGCGGTAAAGAACACGCAAGTAGCATATTAGGCCCAAATAGATCACAGTTATATACAAAAATTAATAAAGCCAAATAAAGTCAATGTACAAGCTCGAATTCTTGAATAATCCCCAGCAGAGTCGCTAGAGCTGTCACACCCCCTTTTACCCCACAAAATATATGTGTGTGAATTGTATTGGGTTAAAGAGTTTTTCCAATTAAAGTGACAAACGTGAATAAGGATTGTTTTATTTACAGAGTCGCCACTTGGAATTGAGTTTTTGGGTATTCCAAGTCACCTTTTATTTGAATCCCTAGTCAAAGGAAGGTTTGACTCTATTATTATTGGTCTGCGAAAACAAAGAGCGGGTAAGGAATTCTATTGACCGGGGAGAAGGTGTAAGGCATTCCCCGAGTCCCGTGGTTCTAGCACGGTCGCTTTATTGACTGAAAATGGCTTGAATTAATTTTGGATAAACTCTGATTTATTGGTTTTCATGTTTTATCTATCCACTTTTAATTGTTAAAATATGAAATTATCTTTAAAACGAATCACGTATGTGAATCCGTTTTGTTTATTGTGCCAAAATGACATCATGCGTACGTGTACACAATTAATAGCAGTTTATTATATTAAGATTGTTTTGGCCAAAGTTGTATGAACACCTACTTCAATTTTAATTTTGGAAATCACAATTATGTCATGCGAACGTGTACACAATAACGATTGAGCATTGAGCATTTTAAACATAACTAATATTTAGAAAATCAAATATTAAAGTAATGTTTAGCAAATCAAACAAAATTCACCGTTGAGCATTTTAAACAAAGCAGATTATGTGAAAATTCAATAACATAACTAAGAAAAATATAAACTAAGACGAGACAAAATAAATAAAACAAGCAATAAAAAACTACAGATTCATGAACTTCTATTGCGGCTCACTATATTCGATCATGGAAATATGCAGCATATTGATATCAACTTAACCAAGTGACAAGATAAAAAGGAACGGACCTTCACTGTTGCCAAATGCTTTTCAATATATTGATTAAGAAGAAACTTGTATAACAGCTCGGAACAGGAAACCGTCAATCTCAACTGATCCTCAAACTCGAACAAGAATACCTTGTCATTGGATGGCTTATAGACTGGTTTTAGGTGTTGGAACAGTCATTTTTTGTTGGTTTCTCGCAGCCACTATTGCTGCGGTTTTTTCCTAGCTGTTGCAATTGATTCTTTGATGGGGATGAGCTGGTTTGGAGCTGATTTTCGAAGCTATTTTCTGGTGGGTTTTTAGGTTATTTTAATGGAGTTTTTCATGATTTTGGGGCTGGTTTCAGCTCTAGCTTTAGCTGGAATTTTCATGGTGTTTATTGGAAGAGATGAGGTAAGGAAGATTAGTGTATGATTAGGAAGAAAAAGAGGAAAACAGCTGCCCGTTTTTTTTCCTTTCCTTCCCTTTCCTCATTGTTTGGTTTTGTTTTCTCCCTATTCCTGGATCTATATATTTCCTTCCCCCTTTCGTGTGTTATTTTGAAGGAGGGACATGCGTGTGTGTGGGGAGGGGGGGGGGGGAGATTATTAGTAGGGACAAGCATGGGGGATAAGGAAAATTAGAGTTGGGACAAAGTGTGGGGGGACAAAGAGTGGGGAGGGGGGGAAGGGAAAGTGGAGTGGGGACACGAGTGGGAAGATGGGAGCGGGAAAGATGGAGTGAGAAGTGAAGTATTGGTGAGATGAGTGGGAAAGAATTCAAGCACGGTTAAAAATTAAGTGCTCACAGCGTGTATCACTCCTAATTTAACTCAACAAAATCAATTCTACAATTTATTTGCTGCTACACGACTATATTCGCGCTACTGTATTTCATGAATACAGTAATAGGGGAGTCCAGCTATGCGATTGTATTCGCGCTACTGTATTCATGAATACAGTAGCAGAATTTGCCTAAAAATAGGTGATTCCAGCTATTTAATAACAGAAAAATGATCAATTAGTGTGTATCACTCATAATTTAACTCAACAAAATCAATTGTACATAAATTTCGCTCCTACTGTGCTGTATTCCATATATCCGTGTGACTGTATTTATAAATATAGTGAGGTCATCAAGAAATAGGGCGTGCACCATTCTATTCAACTCAACTATATACATTTTATTCAATTCACATATATTCATTATTCACTATTATACATTGTATTTAATTCACTGTATTCAATTTGACTGTATTCAAACAACAAAATAGTTTTGGTTTATAAAAAATAGGGTGTAATAGTTTTGGTTTATAATAAATAGAGTGTAATAGTTTGCTATAGGAAACAAAATTTCCATTCATAAAATATTGAAATATTAGCCAAATGCTATCAATATTAGCCCAATATGCTATTTGTATGCTTCTCCCTCTCTTTTGTCTACCTCCCCATCTTTTCTCTCTCCTCGCGTAGTCAATCAGCAGAAAATAAAATAACTTTTAAATCCACATAAAACTGCCCTCGATAATATAATCGATGCAAGTGCCAAATTAAAGCTCTTCCACTACAACTTTGATATGAGACCGACAACTTAGAGGGTGTTTGAATTGGCTTATTTTAAGTATTTATTGGATTTTAAGCACTTTTCTTGTTCTTGTGGTGTTTGGCATAGATACAAAGTGCTTAAAACACTTACTTATAGGCATGAAAAGTATAAAATTATGCCAAAATCCATAAGTTGGGTATTTATAACGACCCGATCGATCGTTTTGAGCTATAGTGCATCATTCTGTAGTTTGAGGTCTTGAGTAGTTTTACTTCAGGTATTATGACTTGTACATGTGGTCGAAATTGAATTTCGGGAAGCTCAGAGTTGATTTAGATGGAAAATTCTAATTTCGGAAGCTTTAAGTTGGAAGAATTGACTAAGGTTTGACTTTTGAGTAAACGAACTCGAAATCGGGATTTGAAGGTTCCAACAGGTTCGTATGATGATTTTAGTCTTAGGAGCATGTCCAGATATTGATTGGGAGGTCCGTAGGTTATTTCTACGTCAATTAGCGAAAGTTGGAAATCAGATGATTTTCGAAAAGTTTGTCCGGGAGTAAACTTTTTGTTTTCGGGGTCGAATTCCAATTTCGAAAGTGAGAGTAGGTCCGTAATGTCAATTATGACTTGTGTGCAAAATTTGAGGTCAATAGGACTTGATTTGATAGGTTTCGGGGCCGAATGTAGAAGTTTGAGGTTCTAAAGTTTATTAATCTTGCATTGGGGTGCGATTCATATTTTTAGCGTTGTTTGATGTGATTTAAAGACTTGGTTAAGTCCATATGATGTTTTAGGATTGGTTGGTATATTTGGTTGAGGTCCCGGGGACCTCGGGTTGATTCCGGATGGTTAACAAATCAAAAGTTGATGTTGTGAGATTGCTGAAGACTAGGCTTTGCTGGTGTAACCGAGCAGAAGCGAGCAGACGATCGCAGAAGCGAGCGGACGATCGAATTTGCAAAAATGATGAGGATGGACAGTGGTCGTAGGTGCGACGTGAAGACCGCAGAAGTGGAAAGGCCTGGGAGGCCTGTTGATCGCAGAAGCGTACATGGTCCGCAGGAGCGCGTGCGCAAAAGCATTCCTTGGTTACAGAAGCGGAAGCGCAGATGCGCATTTGGGTCCGCAGATGCGGACGCGCCTGGACTATGTTAGAACCTCACCTTCGATGGGAATTTCGCAGGTATGGAGCCGTAGATGCCGTTGTGGACTCGTAGAAGCGATTTCGCTGGGCAGAAAAGGGCCAATTCCGAGGGTTAATTGCATTCTTCATTTTTGAACCTAAAGAGCTCAGATTAAGGTGATATTTCGAGGGTTTTTCAGAGAAAATATCTGGGTAAGGATTCTTAACTTATTTTTGATTAATTCCACTATGATATCATTTTGTCTTCATTTAATTAAGGATTTGGGTTGTGAAATTTGTGGAAAAGGGTGGAAAAATCCCTAGACCGAATTTTGAGGTTTGATTGAGAATTTTGTATCGAATTTGAATAATTTTGGTATGGGTGAACTCGTAGTCGAATGGGTATTCGTATTTTGTGACTTTTATCCGATTCTGAGACGTGGGCCCGAGTCGACGTTTTGGGCCAAGTTTTCAATTCTTTGCTAAAATCATAGTTTCGTTATTTAACTTAGTTTCTTGTAGTTGTATTCATGGTATGCAATTGTTTTTGGCTAGATTTGGGCCGTTCAGAGTCGGAAAATTAGGGGAAAAGCATTCTTATCGATTGATTGAACGAGATTTAAAGTAAGTGGCTTGTCTAACCTTGTGTGGGGGAAATCCCCTTATGTTTTGGTACTGTTGTAACAATTCATGATTTGTGAGTGCCGAATGTAGAAATTTCGGTTCTTGCTGAGTAGTTTTCTTTTAAATTCCTTAACACTGTTGCCTTAGCATGTGTAGTTATCATGTTTAGCCTAGTATCACATGTCTACGTGTCTTAACTCTTACTTGCAATTTGTGCAACATGCTTAGTTGAAATATCCTTTTCCTCGATTTGTATTCAGTCTTTAACTGTATGATTCCTTGTTGTAAATTCGTTGTTCCATAGGTTATGAGTTGTGTATTTACTTTTGGAACTACTAAGCGGTACCTCGGGAGCTCCCCTTGTTGTGTATTTACTTTTGGGACTACGAAGCGGTACCTCTGGATATCCCCCGCTACATATTTACTTTTGGGACTACGAGGCGGTACCTCGGGAGATCCCCCGCTGCATATTTATTTTTGGGACTACGAGGCGGTACCTCGGGAGATTCCCCGCTGCATATTTACTTTTGGGACTACAAGGCGGTACCTCGGGAGATCCCCTGTTGCATATTTACTTTTGGGACTAAGAGGCGGTACCTCGGGAGATCCCCCTATTATGTATTTATGTTTGGGACTACGAGGCAATACCTCGAGAGAGCCCCTGTTGTTTACCTCTATGTGTTGTGTTGTTACCTCTCTGTAATATCTCGTTGTTTATTTCTCACTCATTTCATTGTATTATTATATTTTCTGCCTCATTTCCTTTTTTTTCCCAGTAGGGCCCTAACCTGACCTCGTCACTACTTTACCGAAGTTAGGCTTGGCACTTACTGGGTACTGTTGTGGTGTACTCATACTACACTTCTGCACATCTTTTGTGTAGATCTAGGTATTGCTTACCAGGCCAAGTACCAATAAGCTAGCCGTACGTGGAGACTTCAAGGTATATCTGCCAGCGTCCGCAAACCTCAGAGTCCCCCTCTATCCTTATTATGTTGTTTTCCTTAATTTCTTTAGACCCTGATGTATAAAGACACTTAGTATTTTCTCTTAGAAGCTTGTGACTTATTTCTACCGGGTTTTGGGAGTTGTAATTATTTGAATCACAGTTTCTATTTATATTTCATGTGTTGTGATTTGAGTTCAGTTTTATATTTAGTTATTTCGCAAATTATTAGGCTTACCTGGTCATAGAGACTAGGTGCCACCACGATACCCTACAGAGGAATATTTGGGGTCATGACAAGTTGGTATCAGAGCTCTAGGTTCATAGGTGTTATGAGTCACAAATAGGTTTAGTAGAGTCCCGCGGATCGGTACGGAGATGTTTGTACTTATCTTCAGGAGGCTACGAAACTGTTAGGAAAAGCTTCACTTCCTTGATTTTCTCATCGTGCGATTTGATTCCTTGAGGCCTATGCCTTTATTTCCTTCCTACTCAATCTCATGCGATGTGAACCGCTTGTTATCAATTGGGCATCGAGGAGTTGTAGTGGTTCTGCAGATGTGGTGCAAGATGTTTTCCTAACGTATTCGAGTGGGCTATTATCATCGCCTTGCAGAAGGATGTTCTGTCGTTTCAGTTCAGTATCCATACTTCCTATGGTTTTGAGGCTATGCACGGGTTGCTATGATGTTCACGCGTTAACGTTGGCATAATGAAAGGGTGCTTGTCTATATGTCGAGGTAGTGAATGACTTGAAAAGAGGATTTCTCAGTGCATGATTTAGAGGTTCGATATTTAATTCCATCAAAGGAAAGGCAATCGGACTATGGATGTTCAGGCCTTGGTCGATGAAGCGACAAGACTTGATATTTTCGAGTGTGGTGGAATTCTTATTTGTGATGCGGTGTTGTCGCCTTTGTTGGAATGCATTAAGGTTTGCCGGTGTTATATTCTTCTTCAATTTGCCTTTGGGGCAAGATGTTAGGAAGTGGCGCCTAAGAAGCGATTGTCAGAGATAGCGGGGTGTAGCGGTCTCAGAATCGAATTGGTGTTTCTAGTGTTGATGGCTCGAGAACGAAGAACTTCTACAAGGTTGGGAGTTGGTAGCGATTTATCAGTTCATGTGCTACAGGTATGGATTTGATTTGAGGCAACATTTGGGCAGCTAAGTATGAGGGAGTACATGGCGGGAGGTGTCTCACGGTGGTTGAATTACTAGCGGGTCAAGTATGAAGAGTGGAGGTCGAGCAGTTACTTAAAGAAGATGGTTTAACCGAATAGAGAGTGGCGGAGTAGCATGTAGATTCTGTGGTAGGGTAGCCACATGCCTTGAGAAAGTTTAGAGCGATTTGGGAGTCATGGTAGAAAGTGACTAGTCTACAGACCTTATTTGAAATAGTGGCTACTGTATTGAGAAACATTGAGTATGGCAGAAAGGAGTTTGCTTGAAATGAAGAGGGGTGTAAGAATTTGATTGTCGTGGGATGCAACATGACTTTGAGTTTGGAATGTATTGTCGGATTTTCAGCTGACATCAATGGGGGAATGAATGGACTTGTACAACTGGTAGATGCGCATAGGCTCAAGAGGTTTACTGATCTTGTGGTAGTTGTACCCGGTGCAACGTCGTTGGGAGATGTCGATATGTAATTCTACAGGTGGGCTATCTCCTGTAGACAAGTCAGCGGTTGTGTGATTTTGATGAAGTTTCTCTATAGAGTTCTACTTACTACGAAACAGAAGGTCGAGTATACGATCATGGCTGATAATTCGAAGTGTTCATGAAAGGTTTAATAATAAACTACAAGAAATTTGGTAGGTTGACGATGCGAGATCATAGTAATTGAGAAGGGGAAATCTTTGTGGGCTCTAGGTTTATAAATTGTAGCTTAAAGCTAAGTGGGGGATCCCCACCGTCTACGATTGGATCACGTGGTTGTCTGCTTGTGCGGTTTCTCGTTATCGGTGTATTGGTGGGTTATTATGACTAAGGAAAGAAAACATCAGGGGTAATTCGAGCAAAGAAATTGATAAATGTGCACTATATTCTGCGTTATAAATTTCCGCCGGTTGCTTCTTTAAGAGGGTGTCCATGTGCTAGCAGAGCGTTGAAGTTTTATTATATACGGGATCAGGTCAGAGTGGGTGACTCTCGACAACGGTCCTAGTGGGTTCAAGAATTTAAGTGCAGTGCCTAAGGACTTGGAATATTCTATGTTATCATCAGGCATGCAGTGCAATATTAGAGGAAAGGAAGAAAAAGCTTCAGATTCACGGAAGGTCTTGTAGAATGGGTGTACCCG
This sequence comes from Nicotiana tomentosiformis, assembly GCF_000390325.3. Taxonomy (NCBI): domain Eukaryota; kingdom Viridiplantae; phylum Streptophyta; class Magnoliopsida; order Solanales; family Solanaceae; genus Nicotiana; species Nicotiana tomentosiformis. The sequence goes on along the minus strand of NC_090813.1, from coordinate 14,265,105 downwards.
TTGGAGATGATATTGTGCGCTTGAGAAGGGTATGAGATGATTTATGGGTATTGAGACGATGTGGTCTCGAGATTTGGGCCACTCGGGATGAGTGTAGATTGAGTTCGTTATGTTGTGAATGAAGCTATTATTATTTCTAATGCAGGTCAAGAGTAAGCTGAAAGAAGTTGGGTCGATTAGTAATGATTGAACCGGCATGATTGTGGCAATGATCAGTTCCTTCGGCATGTGAAGTTATACGTGTAGTTTGTGGTTGTACATGTGGGCTTGACAACTACCATAACTTGATTGATTTGGGAGGTATTTGATTCAGATGACATTGTTGTGTGAATGGATTTCGGAGGAGTCATGACAGTTGAGTTCGCGTCTTGAGGTTTGTATTTCTTCTACGGTTTGGGAACTCAGTTGCGTGTTGCATTGGCTCTTCTAGAATGAGCAAAGTGAAAGGTTTCTAGCCAATGTAGTGTTTATTCTACTGGTAGTTCAGGGGTTATGATGAATTCGTGTATTCTCGCGTAGCGGCATAATAGGTGCAGTGAGCAGCATAGGAATTTGAAAGTTGAGGATCAAGGTTGCTGTTCATTGTTGACAAGAATATCACGAGCTCAGATGAGCCGGGAGGAATTCAGATGTTTAGAGTAAGCTGGCATTTTCTTTAGTGTCACCTGAGAACGGCGTTGTGTATTGATTTGCAGATTCTTGATTTGCTTTATAGAACTAGTACGGTGGGTGGTATGGATGTGCAAACTTTGCTACCTGGGCGGAAGGTCATGGGAGCGTACCACACGGGGAAATCTGTATAAGTGTGACATGTTAGTTACTTGATTGTAAAAGATTGAAACCAAGTAGGAAGATTTTTAGTACTATCATAAATGTGAGAGTTTATGCCTGGAAGGCGCTCTATTCCCTTGGTTATAAACCATGGGAGTTGGTCCGGAGTGGACGGCTGCTCGTGTGTGTTATGAATGGGGCCATTGTGGATCCTTGGTAGGTTATTGGCCCAATATGGTATGATCAGAATCGGTTTGAAGTTCGCGGGTGGGCCTAATGTGAATGTGTGTTCTACGTCAGGTCGGATATGTTCATTCGTCATAGCATTACTTACAGAGGATTCGTCGGGCATAGGATGTTATTCCCGTTGTTGGCTATTCTATGTAATTCTCTATTGTGTCGTGTGGGTCGTGAGACAGCTTGATTATTTGCACATGTGTTGTGGCTCCGTGTAGCTTATGGTATTATATGAGCAGGATGGCTCTCGAAATGCAGGTCATTTATTGCACCTTAGTCACGCTTGGGCTTCGTAGCGTATAGCGCTATCCGTTTCCCCAGGATTTGTATTACGCACTAGGCGTGCTTGTGGACGATATTCGGTATTTCGTATATATAAGCATTATGTCTTGATGGGTATGTCCTTATTTACTGTTATGTGTGGATCGGGTTTTATGCCACAACGGTATCAGGTTTGGATCGGGTTGCACGCCGCAATAGTATCATATATGGATCGGGTTGCACGCCGCAACAATGAGATGTTGAGTACGGTCCCCTATACTTATTTTGTGTATTTGTTTCTCATTCTCTGAGAAAGGTTCATACCATCTCTTCAGTCGTTTTATTTGTTACGTTGGCCGGGTAGTTTTGTTTCTAGAGTTTGTTTTCCCCCCCTTATGTATCACATTCGAGTTGTAGCTTATTGGTGCATTGTGGGTGTCATATGAGATTTTTGCCAGTGTTTGAGATGGCTTATTGCCTGAGTAGCTTGTATTGGGTGAGACGAGGTTATTAGACCTGGGATCAGTGCGATCGGATCTATGTAGGGTATATTAAAGAGTAAATATCGTTATTCAGTTCAAAATGAGGTAATGATCCTTGCCAGGAGGAGAGACTCCATGATTTGTTGATTCGGAAGTGGTTATTAGTTTCTACACATCTCTTCCATCGTGGCAGTATTTCGAGAGTTGGAACAAGACTTATATGCGTCATAAGGTGTATTGCGGGCATCTGATTCGTGAAATTTCAGCTATTGTGGTCGGGGGATGTTATTATGGGCAACCGACTTATATGGTGCATGGTGTGATATCAGTATAGGTGCACGATCATGTTTCGGTACAATGTATGGTATTTGATACGGTGTTCAAATGTTAGAATCAGGTCTTGTAGAGAAATTTCGGATGTTGGAATTTGGTTCTCAAGCTTGTTAGCTAAGGTTATAGGGAAGATCTTTAGTCTGGCTCAAGCTAATGTGTTCAACTAGGTTGTGGTGGCACGGGTATGTGCACGAGGTGTTAAATAGTGATTTTGAACAACTCCGGAGCAGTCCTTAGTACATTCGAGGACGAACGTATGTTTAAGTGGGGGAGAATGTAACGACCCGCACGGTTGTTTTGAGCTCTAGCACGTCATTCGGCGGTTTGAGGCATTGAGTAGTTTCACTTTAGGTATTATGATTTGTACATATGGTCGGAATTGAATTTCAGGAAGCTCATAGTTGATTCGGATGGAAAATTCTAATTTCAGAAGCTTTAAGTTGGAAGAATTGACTAAGGTTTGACTTTTGAGTAAACAACCTTGGAATCGGGATTTGAAGGTTCCAACAGGTTCATATGATGATTTTGGTCTTAGGAGCGTGCCTAGATGTTGATTTGGAGGTCAGTAGGTCATTTCAGCGTCAATTGGCGAAAGTTGGAAATCGGATGATTTTTGAAAAGTTTGATCGGGAATGGACATTTTGATATCGCGGTCGAATTCTGATTTCGGAAGTGGGAGTAGGTCCATAATGTCAATTATGACTTATGTGCAAAGTTTGAGGTCAATCAGATTTGATTTGATAGGTTTCGGCGTCGAATGTAGAAGTTTGAGGTTCTAAAGTTCATTAAGCTTGCATTGGGGTGCGATTCATATTGTTAGCATTGTTTGATGTGATTTAAAGGCTCTACTAAGTCCGTATGATGTTTTAGGACTAGTTGGTATATTTGGTTGAGGTCCCGAGGACCTCGGCTTGATTCCAAATAGTTAACGGGTCAAAAGTTAAAGTTGTGAGATTGCTGAAGACTGGGCTTTGCTGGTATAATTGCACCTGCAGAGCTTTGATCACAAGTGCGAGCTCGCAGAAGCGAGCGGACGATCGCAAATGCGAAAATGATGAGGATGGCCAGTGGCCGTGGTATGACGTGAAGACCACAGAAGCATAGTCGCTCCTGCGGAGGAATGAGCGCAGAAGCGGAAAGGCCTGGGAGGCCTGTTGATCGCAGAAGCGAATATGGTCCGCAGGAGCGCGTGTGCAAAAACGTTCGTTGGACGCAGAAACGGAAGCGCAGATGTGCATTTGGGTCCGCAGATGCGTACGTGCCTGGACTAAGTTAGAACCGCACATGCGATGGAAATTCTGCAGGTGCGGAGCCGCAGATGAGGCTGTGGACTCGCAGAAGTGATTTTGCTGGGCAGAAAAGGGCCAATTCCGAGGGTTAATTTCATTCTCCATTTTTGAACCTAGAGAGCTCGGATTGAGGCGAGATTTCGAGGGTTTTTCAGAGAAAATATTTGTGTAGGAATTCTTGACTTGTTTTTGATTAATTCCCACTAAGATATCATTTATTCTTCCTTTAATTAAGGATTTGGGTTGTGAAATTTGTTAAAAAGGGTGGAAAAATCTCTAGGCCAAATTTTGAGATTTGATTGAGAAGTTTGTATCGGATTTGAGTAATTTTGGTATGGGTGAACTCGTGGTTATGGTGTTCATATTTTATGACTTTTACCCAATTCTGAGATATGGGCCCGGGTCGACTTTTTGGACCGAGTTTTCAATTCTTTGCTAAAGTCGTAGTTTCATTATTTAAATTAGTTTTTTTTGTAGTTGTATTCACGGTATGTAATTGCTTTTGGCTAGATTTGGGCCGTTTGGAATCGGAAAATTGAGGGAAAGACATTCTTATCGATTAAGTGAGCGAGGTTTGAGGTAAGTGACTTGTCTAACCTTGTGTGGGGGAAATCCCCTTAGGTTTTGGTACTGTTGTAATAATTTATGATTTGTGAGTGCCGTGTACGCGAGGTGACGAGGCGGTACCTCGGGTCCCCCTGTCGTGTATTTACTTTTAGGATTACGATGCGGTTTCTCGGGAGATCCCCCGCTGCATATTTACTTTTGGGACTACGATATGGTACCTCGGGAGATCCCCTGTTGCATATTTACTTTTGGGACTACGAGGTGGTACCTCGGGAGATCCCCCTGTTATGTATTTATGTTTGGGACTACGAGGCGGTACCTCGGGAGCGCCCATGTTGTTTACCTCTTTGTGTTGTGATGTTACCTCTCTGTAATTTCTCGTTGTTTATTTCTCAGTCATTTCATTGTATTATTATATTTTCTGCCTCATTTCTTTTTTTTCCAGTAGGGCCCTGACCTAACCTCGTCACTACTCTACCGAGGTTAGGCTTGGCACTTACTGGGTATCGTTGTGGTATACTCATACTATACTTCTGCACATCTTTTGTGCAGATCCAGATACTACTTACCAGGCCAGGTACCAGTGAGCTAGCCGTACGTGGAAACTTCAAGGTATATCTGCCAGCGTCCGCAGACCTCGGAGTCCCCATCTATCCTTATTATGTTATTTTCCTTACTTTTTTAGACCCTGATGTATAAAGATACTTAGTATTTTCTCTTAAAAGCTTGTGACTTATTTCTACCGGATTTTGGGAGTTGTAATTATTTGAATCGCAGTTTCTATTTGTATTTCATGTGTTGAGATTTGAGTTCAGTTTTATATTCAGTTATTCCGCAAATTATTAGGTTTACCTGGTATTAAAGACTATGTGCCATCACGATACTCTACGGAGGGAAATTTGGAATCGTGACAGTATTACTAACTTATTGCTTTGGGCTTTTAAATTATAAGTTACTTTTTAAAAGCCAATCCAAACACCCTTTTAGTCTGACAACTTGGACTAACAACTAGGGTTATATACATAACCTTTCAATTGAGAAACTAGTAATTTCTGTAATCAATTGAATGTGCTATATTTTTGCATTAGTCATTAATTTCTTAATAATAAAAGAGAGCCTTTGCACCTGGGACATGTAAGTTTAAGATAAATGTCAGTATTTAATATAGTTGCTTTGCAAAATAATTTGAAGAGCGAAGAAGATGAACTAAAACTCCATAAGAAGCCATTGAAGTTTGTTTAAGCTTGAATTGAAAACTTAGAATTTTCAAAATTGGAATTTGTTTCAAGTGAATATTATTGGAATATATTAAGTACATTTTAAGGAATATGAATCTCAATTTAGGGATGATTGGGTGAAGTTTTGAGATGGTTTTAATTGAAAATTTGAAATAGAAGATGAATATGGAAGAAGATGAGATGCGTACCTCCCTATGTATCATCTGTGAATCTCACATGTATAAAATGCGTGTCCCTGTGTATCTCGTGTATATCCATGTATATCTACCTATATGTGAGATACATGTAAGATACTTATGTTGCAAATAATTTTTTAAACTTGATTTTAATTACGAGTTTTGATTCCAATCAGTCCAAATCACGTTCAATCTTCCTCAAATTTTATATATTATCTATGTTTTTAACGAATTTTAACCATACTCATTGAAAACCCTTTTTTGCCTAGGTTTTTTGAATATTGTATATCATTAGTAATGAATTTTGACTCCAAACTAGTCCAAATCACCTCTAATCTCTCTCAAAATTTTTATATTGCCTTATTTATGTATTTTTGATGAATTTTAACCATACCTATTAAAAATATTATCTTATATAATTTGCTTTAAAAAACCAGAGTAAATATATTAATGTTCCTTTGGCTTAATAGTGAGATCAGGATCGAGTTAAAAAAAAGAAGGTTGTTACTCACAGTAAGGTGCCTTATTTTGCATTGGCATGTTTTTTTTTAGTAAATTATATTACTAGGCTTGTCTAGTAGTTATTTTATTAATAATAAAATTAAAAAACCACAAAGGAAGAGTACATGTAAGGGGGACAAAAACCTTACCTTATAATTCCTATTGAGGCATGAAAAATATCATCTTCTAGCAGGCATGTAAAAAATAGGAACTAGAAAGAACTAAGTACTCTATGATCATCATAAAGTTTATAATACACTCTATGACGATATTACATGTGATGATGCTTTGAAAATGATAACATAAAACAGTGTAGAAATTAGAGTCTTGCCCCTTATTTATCACACTTGTGAGTTCTTCAATTTGAAGTTCCTTAAATTCCTCTTCAACTATCTTCAATAAATCTTTAAAATTCTTCATTTTTTCTCTGATCGATTGGATCTTGTAGATGTGGAAGGGGCATCCCCTTTTTGCTTTGCAACTCTCATTGGAAGTTGCCTAAGTGCTATTCCTTGATTGACCTTTTTTCCTCTATGCATAAGAGATAAATCTCCACTTTTAGCCGCCTCTTCCGGACAATATTCAAGCAATTTATCTTCCTCACCTTCGTCGTAGATGGAAACACGTAAGTTGGCCTCTAGTTGTTGATTAGCTAATTCTTGTACAATCATCCGTAATGGTTCATGCCTCTTCGTGTCATTATGCTTCATTGCAGAAGCTTTAAATTCAGTTTTTTTTGTGAGGTTCTTACCCGACTATATACTACCTGGTTCATGTCTCTTTGCCACTGAAACTTTCAGCACCTATGAAGTCGTTTTTGAGCCAGCTGACTGTTTAAAGCTCTTCAAGTCTACTGCTGCAATTGTCTAAAGTTGTTGCTGTCCAAACGGAACATACACTGCAGCATTTTGACTTAATTGGCATATTTTATATATTCCGACTATGATTTTCTTTTTCTTTTTAAACCCAAATTAGGAGGATCTATATTGTTTTCACACTTCCCCTCCAGCGTGACTCGAACTCAGGACCTAACGGTTATGTGCGGAGATACTTTTAACAACTGAGCAAACCTCATTTATCTATTCCGACTATGATTGGTATCACATTTGATACCTTTTTTATCTCTCGAGAAATGGCAAGCTGATAAAAAAACTTTCTAGTACTCACACAGATAGTGATGGACATAGAATACTGCATGATATTACTTATACCAGTTAAAAGGCTGTTGTGATCCGACACATGAAAGAATTGGCATAATAGACATGACAGGCGGTAGTGGAAGTACTCAACTTTTGGGTCGATCCTCTTTTAATTAGGTCAATATTTATTAGATTAAAAATAAAAAATAAAAAATATTGAGTAAAAAAATATTACGTCAGAATGTTGAGTATTCCGACAGTTATGACTTTTACGTGAATATGTGAAAGTCTTATGATTTTTGTGTTAAAAAACATAATTATATGATTTTGGTAAAAAAAATATAGTTATATAACAATTTATAAAACTTACTAGTATTCTACCAAACACATAAACGTGCCATCTTTATCTATGGTAAAATATATTGTCAAAAACTATCGTCAATATAATTTGCTCATGTAATATTATATACAAGCTGTCTGAGTAAACACAGATTAAAAAAGATAAAAAAGGTAAAAAATTGTGGTTTAGTCATAAATTTTTATGTGTCACAGTCTTCAAGTTATTCATGACTTCGATTCAGTCAGAATGGTAAAATATTTGGTCAAGAGATTGTAACAACAAATTTTGCATTTGGAAAATAATTAAGACAAGAAAAATAGTAATAAATAATAATAATTATATTTTTATAATTTGTGTGAGTTACAATCTCTAGAATATCTTAAGAGAAGCAGTTCTATGATTCTTCTTCTCACGATATCGGTTCAAACGGCTCGAGAGCTCTTGAATTTGATGGATTTTGGATTTGATTCAAGAGCTTGGTCTTGAATTTGTTATGCGTCACGAACAATTGATTATCGTCACGAACCGAAATTTGAGATTCAACTATAGCGAATCGAAGACTGAAACTGCCCAGCTAGAGTCTTGACTTGAACTTTGTCGTCGGATTTGATCACGGACGAAGATCAAAGATGTAGAGGAAGACTTTGGGTGCTTGCTTTAGAGAATCTCCAGCTTTTTCTTCAACTTATTTGATGTATTTTCTTGCTCCTTTGGCCTTAAGATGAGATGTACCCCTTATGTATCATATGTGAATCTCACATATATCAAATGTGTATCCTCTGTGTATCTCATGTATATCTATGTATATATATGTGTGTGTGAGATACATGTAAGATAATATGTCGCAATTTCTTTTTTAACTCGATTTCAACTATGAGTTTTGACTCCAAATCAGTCCAAATCACATTAAATCTTCCTCAAATTTTATATATTGCCTCGTCTATGTATTTTTAACGAACTTTAACCATACCCATTGAAAAAACCTTTTTTGTCTAGGTTTTTTGAATGATGTATATTATTAGTAACGTATTTTGACTCCAAATTAGTCCAAATCACCTCTAATCTCTCTCAAATTTTATGTATTGCATTATTTATGTATTTTCGACGAATTTCAACCATACCTATTAAAATGAATTATCTTATATAATTATAAAAATTGCATGGGGCGCCCTATTTGGTCGCCCCCATTTAACCTATACCTATATTTTTAAAATTATTTAACGTATACTCTAATTTTAACAACTTCAGACGCCTCCTCTTCTTCCTCCTAACGTATGCGCTCCTTTTTTCCTCCTCTTCTTGTCTATCAAATTAACTTTTCAACCACTACTTTAATATATTCACTAATAAAATGTAAAGTCAAATTAACAACTTAACCTACATTTGATCAAATACTGTCATCAAATAACAAAACAGAGTATTGTTATTGTTCTCTATTTGAATTCAGAAACCCTGTCAACAGAAGATAAAACATGGGCTTCTGCAAATTTTACAATCCTTTATTTTGCAAGCTCGAGATACAAATCCAAATGCATCGAAAGCGCAACAGATACTCTCTAGTACATCTTGTTATGTGTTTATCTCATACTGAATATACAGAAGTTCCAAATCCAGTATAAAGAATATGAAGAATTCCCCATGAGGTAAAGCCCGATGTGATGCCAAACCAGCTCTTAGTTACACTGAAAAGTTAATTTGTCTTGAAGTTTGTACTACAAATTGAAAAACTTCAGACTAATTTGTCTGAAGTTTGCACTATGAAGTGAGGGGAAAGTGAAGTTTGCCCTTGCACTATGAACTGAAGTTCTTGAAGTTTGCACTACAAATTGAAGAATTTCAAACTAATTTGTCTGAAGTTTGCACTATGAAGTGAGGAAAAACTGAAGTTTTCCCTTGTACTATGAACTGAAGTTCCTGAAGTTTGCACTACAAATTGAAGAACTTCAGACTAATTTGTCTGAAGTTTGCACTATGAAGTGAGGAAAAACTGAAGTTTGCCCTTGCACTATAAACTGAAGTTTCTGAAGTTTGCACTACAAATTGAAGAACTTCAGACTAATTTTTCTGAAGTTTGCACTATGAAGTGAGGGAAAACTGAAGTTTTCCCTTGCACTATGAACTGAAGTTTGCGTGATTGCCTTTACAAGTCAGGTCAAACTTCAGGCAAAAATATCTGAAGTTTTGCTTTGATAAGGCTACACTTCAGGCAAAAAATTCTGAAGTTCAAACTTCAGACATAAATTTTTGCTACTTCAGGCTCGTATGCCTGAAGTTATCCGAAAAGTGGGTACGCTTGTAATTGTTTTTGCAAAGAGGGTATATGTTAAAATGGGACCCAAAAATTGTGTATAAATGCAAATCCCCCTATATAATTTGCTAAAAAAAAAATAAAAGCCAGCCCAATTAAACCACAAACTTATATTATTTTAATAATGCAAAAGCATTCTAACACCGAACCGCAAGAATTTTCTTAAAATTATACTACGTAAGTAAGTTTTTCCAAGCACATCCGCTACTCCTTGACATGGTAATAGATCCAACCATTTTTTACTTATGTCCTAATTGTATTTAAGCACAATTTCATAATTTTTAAAATTAACTTGTTGAACTGTCACGATCCAATTTTACCTATAGGTCGTGATGGCGCCCAATACTGCAGCTAGGCAAGCCAACTAATAAATTAAATATATATCGATAAAATTTAACTCCAAGAAAATAATAAGACACCAAATTCTACCAATGTGTGTGCCGAGACCTGGTGTCACAAGTGTATGAGCATGTTGTAGGTTATACAAAAATTCAAATACTGTCTGAAATGAAAATAGACAGAATTAAAAATACAAGAAGAGGCGCTGGTAGCTACAGGACGGCTCAGAAAGGCAGCTCACCATTATACCCCTGGATAACGAGGATGTGCTATGATAGGTCCTCCACTAGTATCTGTCTCAGATCCTGCACAAAAAGTGCAGCAAGTGTAGCATGAATACGTAAACAATGTGTACCCAGTAAGTGTCAAGCCTAATCTCGAAGTGGTAGAGATGAGATGGCCAAATTTGACACTCACTAAGAGTCAACAATAATAAATGAAATAAATTATAATTATTCAATCAGCATGATTCACAGAGTTAACAATAATTTTATTCATTTAGCAGAATTAATAAAAATCCTTCAAATGCAATAATTTCCAATCTATTAATTAAATCCTTGAATTTCAATAAAAATTTTAATTTATCAAATAGCTATACAAGCTGCAATTCATTTTCAATAAATTTCTAATTTATCAAATAGTTCTACAAGCTGCAATAAACTGTCCAAGTATCATGAAATTTTTATTATCAAGCACGATTTATGCCGAGGTCGTACGGCCCGATCCAGAATTTTGTATACACTGTCGAGGAACGTGCGGCACGATCCATAGAAGCATCTATCTTGCCAAGACGTTCGTCCCGCTCCACAAGAAAGGAGTACATTTTCTTATGTACCTCCGGAATGAGAGTACATTTGTTATAAGCTAAATTCAGGAGGAAGAACAATTTCTCTTAACAATTAATTAATTAAAACAGAAAAATCAAGTATATGAGATTTTCATCATTTAATATTTTTATCTAACAATTTACACAAGTAACTCATGCTTTGAGTCCTAAACTATCCGGACTTTAGCGTTAATAGTAGCTACGCACGGGCTCTCGTCGCCTCGTGCGTACGTAACCCCCATAATTAGCAATAATTATTTAATTTTAATCACCTATGAGATAGTTTCCCCCTCACAAGATTAAACAAGAGATTTACCTCGTCTTGCTCCAATTTAATCCACTAGTAGACCCTTTCCTCGATTATCCAACTCTGTCTAGCTCGAATCTAGCCAAAATAATTCGATACAATCATTAATATTTATAGGAATCAATTCTATAATAAAATACTACATTTTCAATAAAATTCCGAAATAAATTAAAAAATTCGTCTGTGGGGCCCACGTCTCAGAATTTAATGAAAGTTACGAAATCCGATAACCCATTCAATTTCGAGTCCAACTATACCAGTTTCACTCGAATCCGACTCCGAATCGATACCGAAATCTTGAAAATTTGTTTCTATGAGATTTCAAAAAATTTTCCAAATTTCAATCTCAAAACACTAATTAAATGGTGAAATCAATGATATATTTGTGTATATAGACTAAATCCGAGTTAGAATCACTTATCACAATGTCATTCCTTGAAAATCTATCCAAAATCGCCTCTGCTCAAGCTCCAATTTGTTAAAAATGGCGAATGAGACGAATGTCCTCTTTTTATAAAACTGCCGAGACAACCTTCGAAACTGGGCCTCGAACTGGGCCTCGATCGTGGCCTCGATCATGGCCCTCGAGCCTAGGCCTCGATCGTGGCTTCGATTATAGGCTCAAGCCTGGACCTCGGTCATGGCCTCGATTATGGCATCGAGCCTAGTCCTTCGATTATAGCCTCAATCATGGCATCGAGCCTGAGCCTTCGATTGTGACCCTCGATCTTGGGTCCCGATCCTGGCCCTCGAGCCTTGCCTTCGATCATGGCCCTCGATCATGGCCCTCGAGCTGGACCTTCGATCATGGCTTCGATATACAAGCTGGAGCCTGAGCCTCATCAACTCTGGGCTCGACCACAGCCCAGAATGTCCAACAGAAGAGGAAAAGAATTGCAACAACTTTTTAAATCCAACTTTTGATCCGTTAATTAACATGGGTCCGACAACACCATCTCAGTTGAGATTATTTCTTTTATCTATACCTATAAACCTTAAAACCAATTTCTTACACTCCAAATATTTTTAAAAGGCCTGATTTTTTTTACATCAACGCACGGTATTAGTCTCAACTGGCTATAGCAACTCATGTCTACACACACATCAACTTTCTTGATAGCGTTGAAGTGCTTTGAAATTTTTCTAGGGTGTTACATTCTCCCCTGCTTAGGATCATTCGCCCTCAAACATATAACATAACTTATCTCTTCTTTTGCATGTCTCAATCCTTCAAATTTTACTAACTCCTAAATTTTTCAGAAATTTCGGCAGAGTGTCCCCTGTAATTGGGCCTATCCACCTGCCAGAATAACACCAAAATAATTCCTAACAACACATCCACAACCCAACAAAGCACCACAATGTATATATCAATAACACTAATCTCAGCGTTACAAGCACTGCGTTATCATAATGATATCAGGACATGAAGCACATCATATGTATGCCCATCATCACATTTCTAGTATTAATAGTTGTTCATAATCGATTACAACATCGCCAATTAACCTCATATTAACCTAAACCTCGTTTTGAATTTTCACAATACTGACAGTAAAATGTGAGGCATGAAGACCTCATAACTATTTATCCGACTTAACGAGACACATTTAACGCCGCCTGGGCACTCACCTCGTAGGTTAAAACTCAATATTTTTCTCACAATTATGGATAAATATGCACAAAAATACATAACAGAATTATCAAATAAGCCTAACAGGCATGTCTCCATATTAATATAATAGTATAAATTTTAATTTCACAAAAGGAGAATTTAGACTCATAAAAATTTTCACCACAAGGACCTCGTCCTTATATAACTCCCACCATGGCTTGTATCCCGATTTAAATATTTCACATCATATATAAAAAAGGCGAGGATCTCGTCCTCAACTCCGAATCACAAGTGTTTTGCACAATGTGCCAACTGAAATTTTCAATTTCCTTTCTTTATTCTTTTCAGTAAATATCGTAAACAATTTTCTCAACACATAAGGAACCCTCATCCCGGTAGGGAATAAAATTCATAAAATTGAAATCAATTATTCCAAAATCACATCAAAATCCACTGTAGAGAGTATTAGAAAGTCACTTTTGGACTTATAGCCCTCAGTAGTGTACAAAATAAAAATGATAGACACGGGCTAACATCATCAAACCTCCCAACTGGGATAAACATGTAAGTAGGTCACAAAATTACGAAGCTTACCCATAAGCGGAGCATAACAAGAGAACTTACCTCAATATTCAGAACTGAATAAAATTAAGGGGAAAATACTGTTTTTATAACAAATCGGGATCATACCTGTAACGACACTATATGGTATAGTGGCATCAGCCATACCACAAAAAATATATCATCGGTCTGGGCCTCCACCTCTTAGGCGCCCTCTACCTGCCTGTCCTCCACCCCTAACTGGCTATGCACGTGGGGTGGTAGTAGCTGCACTGGAGCCCATAGTCTGAGTGTTCTGATAAAATCCACCCCTCACAAGTCTGGGACAATCTCTCATGATGTGCCTAGTATCACCACACTCATAACAACCCCTCTGAGGTCGCGGTTGCTCGTACTGAGTCTGTGCCGGATAACTGGAATAACCACTGTAAGAATCTCATGTCGGTGGTGCACTATAAAAACTTACTGGAGCACCCTGAGTAATCTGATGTGCGGACTGAGCTGGCCGACTGCTCGAGCCTCCGCCATAATGGGTTATAGCTGAAGAGTAAAATCCACTGAACCCTCCAGAGCTTCGAGACCTTTTGGCATCCTTATACTCCCTTTCTTCACCTAGAACACCCTCAATCCTCCTCGTAATCTCCACTACTTGCTGAAATGGAGTATCAGTTTACAACTCTCAAGCCATGCATATTTTAAGATCATAATTGAGCCCCTCAATGAATCTGCAGACTCACTCTATGACTGTAGGAACCAAGATAGGTGCATGACGGGCAAACTCACTGAACTTGATGGCATATTCTGACACTGTCATAGTACCCTGACGCAACCGTTCAAACTCTGTACGCCACGCATCTCAGAGAGTCTGGGGAACAAACTCTTTCAAAAATATTTCCGCAAATTGAGCCCAAGTTGGTGGTATTGCATCAGCTGGTCTACCTTCTTAATAGATTTTCCACCACTAATACGCTGCGCCTGACAGTTAAAATGTAGTAAAGGCAACTCCGCTCACTTCCACAATACCCATGGTGCGGAGAATACAGTGACACATTTCTAGAAATCCCTAGGCATCCTCTGAAGTTGTGCCATTGAAAGTAGGTGGACTATACCTTTTAAACCTCTCAAGTCTCTTTTGTTCCTCTTCTGATGCCTCTGGCCTGACCTCAGGCTGAACCAGAATAACAGGTTGTACCGGTACTACACTCGGGACCTGACCAATGTGAACCCACTCCTCTGGAGTCGTGGTAGGAGTTTGAGCTACTCCCCCAATATGCGAAATATTTGGTGCAACATAGATCAATCCTGCCTAAATTAATGTACCAAACATACTCAGGAAGTGTGCTAAAGTTTCTTAGAGTCCGGGGGTAACAAAAGGTGTTTCTGGCACGTGTCCCCCAACTGGAGCTATTGGCGGCTCCTCAACTGTTGTTCTGACAAGTGCTCTAGTCGCAGCACGTGCCCTTCCTCGATCTCTACCTAGGCCCTGGTCTCTTGCGGCCCTAGCAGTATGCACGGGTGCCTGCTCAGCTGACCCGGTAGCGCGTGTCCTCACCATCTGTGAGAGAATAGAGATACAAAGGCTCAAATTCCAAATTCAACAAATTCCGCACGACAAGAATGAAAGAAGTGGAAATTTCCTAACAGTTCTATAGCCTCTCGAAGATAAGTACAGACGTCTCCGTACCGATCTGCAAGACTCTACTAGACTCGTTCGTGACTCGTAGAACCTATGAACCTATAGCTCTGATACCAACTTGTTACAACCCAAAATCCCACCTCAGGCGTCCTGATGGCACCTAGTCTCTAAGACTAGGTAAGCCGATTTCAATTACATTTCAAGCCATTTTTATTTTTATTTTTATAAGTAATCAAAACTAACAACGGAAACAAATATGAAAATCTCCCAAGACTGGTAATACTGAGTCACAGACTCTAACTGAATACATGAAATGATCTCAAGGATCGAATACTCAATACTATTTGAATAATAATTAACAGTACAATAAAAATGAAAAGCTCCAAGGAACTACGACGACCAAGCAGCTCTACCTTGAATCCTTGCGATCCCACTCTAACTCTGTCCGAGTCTGATATCTTCAATACCTGGCTCTGCACAAAAATGTGCAAAAGTCTAGTATGAGTACACCACGGTCGGTACCCAGTAAGTATCAAGACTAACCTCAATGGAGTAGAGACGAGGTACAGTCAATACACTCACTAGTCTAATAACCTGTGCAATATAGTATACAAAATAATAGAAAACAAATAACAATAAGGGCAACACAAATCAACCAATGATATGTACAACAGGGCAACAAGAACACCATTGATATCGCTCAACAAATAGTATATACAAGTACACCCAATTAAATTAAGTCCTTCAAATAAATATCTTTCACATATAATTCTTCCAAATAACTCTCTTTCAATTATAATTTTCTCAAATAAATATCCTTCAAATATAATTCTTTCAATAAATCTCTTTCAAATATAATTTCCTCAAATAAGTATCTTTCAAATATAATTCTTTCAATAAATCTCTTTCAAATATAATTCTTTTTGAATAAAAACCCTTCCAAATAAATATTTTGAATATAATTCTTTAAATTAAAAGTCACCATGTGACACCCCATTTCATAATCACAGAAATACGTGTCTCAACCCATTTTTATATTTTTCATAAACACGGATCTCAACCCACTTTCATATTTTCACGGCACTTCGTGCCCATAATTAAATCATTATATTTCTCCGGCGCCTCGTGTCCACGTTTCATATCTCAACTGCATGGACAATTCACGTGCCAACATCATCATTATTTACTCACGGCACCTCGTGCCCACATTTCTTTTCATAATCCGCCTGGCAATAGCCACAGGCTCCCAATTTCAATATAAATCAGACTATTATCAATTTACTAACAACAAGACAAATTGCACAAGGTATAAAATTAAACACAAGGAAAATCACAACATCACATAAAAATCACCAATGCAACCACTCCACATCATCACATATCATCCCTGACAATAGCCATCTTTATCTCTCCTATAGCCACCCTTATCACTCATATAATAGCCTCCCTTATCCCTCCGCCCTGACAATATCAATAGCCACCCTTATCGCTCCTATAGCCATCCTTATCTCTCCTATAGCCACCCTTATCGCTCCGCCCAGACAATATCCCAACACACAACAACAACAGTGAAATGCCACCCTTATACCCACATAATATCAAGAGTGGAATGCCACCCTTATATCCTCAAAATAATAACTCAAATAGCACAACAATTTACACGGAATATTATCATGGCAACGTAACAAAATCAATTCATATCACAATTTTTCCAATGGCCACAACCAATTTCAAAGATATAACAAAATTAATTAATTTCACAACAAATAGCCCAAGGCTCCACATAATGTATATAAAACCTCAAAAACAATCAACAGAGATAGAAAATAATCAGCATAGGGAAACGCCTTCATTAATCCAAATTTTCAATAATTATATAAACACCTCTTCTTAAGCTCATTTAATTAATTATTTGCAGAGGAAAAATACATAATAAAATTAAATTCCAAGAAATATCAAACCATCAAACTCACGGAATTCACATAAATATACAAGTAATAATCACCTCAAATTGTCATACAAAAACAAATTCAACAAACGCGAATTGAGGCATGGCAAGTAGATAATTTTATAAATGCCAACAATTATCTAATTTATTACACAATATTCTTAAGACTTTAACCCAATATATTTGCACATATAAGCTGAGTACGTACTCGTCACATTGCGTACACGGCTTTTCACATTTCACAAATGGCACATAAGACTCGATGCATAAGGGGTAATTCCCCCACTCAAGGATAGGCAAGATACTTACCTTTTTGAAGTTATGCCAATATTTCAAAATCGCCTTCTTGTTTGAATTGACCTCCGGACCGGTCAAATCTATCCAAATTAATTGTATAACTTCATGAAAATTCATCGGAAATAACTCCGAATAATAATACGTCGACTTAAAAATTTATTCAAAAATGTCAACAAAAGTCAATGCGGGGCCCGCCTCTCGGAACCCGACATAATTTTCATGAAATCCCTCCAGAATCGTCCAAATCCGAGCTCCAAAAATCCAAAACGAAAATGGAAAAATGATCATTTTTGGTCCTTATGATTCTGTCCAGAACCGCTTCAGCGGAAAGTATTTCGCATCTGCGCAATCGCAGAAGCGATGGTCAAAGGCGCATCTGCGGACCTTGCCACTTCTGCGTTCCACTGATCGCACCTGCGATGTCGCATGTGCGCAAACTTGTCCGCTACCGAGATGAGTTGCCAGCCTTGTCAATGTCGCTTCTGCGATGGCTCCCTCGCTTCTGCATGGTCGCACTTGCGCCCAAAATTCCGCAGGTGCGATTCCAACAACTGCTGCCCAGAAACAACAAAAATCCCAGCATTTTCAACAAGTCCACATTCAATCCGAACCTCGTCCGAAACTCACCCGAGCTACCCGAGACTCATTCGAATTTACCAATAAGTCTCGTAACTCAACACGGACCTAACGGGGTTTCAAATTACATCAACAACACCGAAATTACGAATCGCGCATTGAATCAAATTATGAGTTTTTAAATCTTTCAACTTCTATATTTTGTGCCGAAACGTATCAAATCAATCCGGAATGACTTAAAATTTTGCACACACATCATAAATGACGTAATGGAGCTATTCCAATTTTCAGAATCTAAATCCGACCTCGTTATCAAAAATTCCACCTTCGGTCGAACTTTCCAAAATCTTCTATTTTCCAACTTTCGCCAAAATGCGTCGAATTGTCCTACGGACTTCCAAATCCAAATCTGGACACACGCCTATGTCCGAAATCACCATACAAAACTATTGACATCATCAAAGTTCCATTCCGAGGTTGTTTTCTTAAAAGTCAACTCTCTGGTCAACTCTTTCCATTTAAGCTTTTAAATAAGAATTGTTCTTCCAATTTAATTCCGAATCTTCCGAAAAATCAAACTCAATCACACCTGCGGGTCATAATACATATTACGAAGCTTCTTAAGACCTCAAGTCACTGAACGGGGCATTAATTTTTAATACGACAAGTTGGGTCGTTACACTTTCTCTATTAAATTGTTAAATAGGATTAACGACCATAATTTCAAGAACTTAATTATGCATTTTTCTTTAGTTTTATTTTATGAAAAAAATACAAGTTTTAAAATAATAACTTTTGTATATTTTAAAAAGAATTATATTCATGGGGTATACGCGCAATGCACGTGTCTTGAGACTAGTTATACTAAAGGTAGGAAGACCTTAGTGAAATGTCATTTGCCCTTTTTACCCTTTAAAAATATATTTTACACTGTACAAAAGTGTAATTCAATTATTTTCTAGTATTTAAGATTTTAAAATCAAGTAATATTTTTATTATTAATTTTATTTCTTATTTCAAATATGTAGTAAGTTCTTATATTTAGCACTTTAAGGGATCGTTTGGATAGAAATAAGTTATCTCAGGATTAATTATCCCAGAATTATTTATCCTGGTTTTGGTAATCCCACCTTCCTATAGGGATAAAACATATGTCATGCCCCATCCCCGGGAAGCGCGACCGACGCTTAACCGAGTGAACCCGGCCGAGCAACAATGTTAGATACTTTCTACCCAATTAACCCATGATCAAGAAAAGACGTGATTTCATTAATTATACAGTAGGAATATCATTCATACAATCCTAAATCATTTCATTAGTCATTGCGCCTTTAAGTCTCAAAATACACATTTCTTATAGTTCAAGTGGAACAAGTCATCAAACACAACATAACTTGTTTGATATTCCCAACACCCATATATAACCCACATAGTGTCTACGACGCCTCTAAAGATACAAAAGAGAGTAAAGATGGTGCCGACAACAAGGCCCCAGCTATACCTCAAAAATGACCATGATATAAACAAAAGGTATAATACATGACCCCGAAATGAAATGAGGTTCACCAAGTCCGATGAGAAGAGGATGCAGCACTATCTGAGATCCGCACTGTCTGCTATGTAACCACCTGCATCCATTTAAAGATGCAACGCCCCCGGCAAAAGGGACTTTAGTACCGTCGAATAACACTAGTATGTATAGCTAAACACCAACTCAATAGAATGAATAATAATACAAGAGGGGCAGTCAAGAATTCAATAAGGGCTTCAAATATTAGTAGGATCATACACATTTTCAAGACAATTTTCATATTACTAGGTTGGGTGACCTTTAGTACCGATATTCCACAATTCTCAATACCTCCGTATTCTTACACGGAGTCCGATCTCGGCCCGATCGGCTAGGCCATCTCATTTGAGACATTACCATAATTTTATTATAATTTCCGGCACAGTACCACCATGTGTGCGGCATGACGTCCGATCACGGCCCGATCGGCTAGGCCATCTCATTTAAGATATTATCACAATTTCATTCACAATACCACCGTATTCTTACACGGAGTCCGATCTCGGCCCGATCGACTAGGCCATCTCATTTAAGACATTACCTTCTTCAGTCAATCATCTCATATCGAACTTCTTTCATATACTTTCAATTCATTGGCACTAGTGATTACGATTACAAAGTCATTCTTGGCACTTGGCCGTATTTCATAGTTCCAGTTCCCTTTTTTACCTTCAAATATCATTAACATTATCGTCATCAATAGGGCTTCCCATTCAAGATATTAATTCACATATGAGCAATTTGGAAAATCTCAGGCACATAGTGGCCTTTCATACAATTTGGCAAGATGACATGATGAAGAATTTAGCATAAACATTGAACAAACATCCTTCAACACAACCACATTAGTAAAATCTAATTCAATAATGATCAAAGACTTACTGCAATTACATGAACACCGTGGGATTCGATTCTAAGAAGAAGGGAGGGGGGAGGGGGGTTTAGCCAACATACCTCAATTGAGCCTCTTAAACTCTAAGATGTTCTGGACTATTAGCAACTTCAATCTATTTTAGCACTATAACAAAATTGAACCAAAATTAGGAAGATGAACATGGTTATGGCTCATTTGAGCATACTATCAAACACTAGGTGTGCATCAATGTTTTAAGGATCTTTTGTGAAAGATTCCATTATTTCCCAACCCACTCTCTACCAGTATTAGCTCACAATCTTCCCACATACTACAAGGATACATGCATGCAAGGCAACCACTTCCATCCCCATGAATTACCTTACTAATGTCCCATTCTAGTTACATTTTAAAATTAAGAGTTTGGGTGGTAGAATCTTATCTCTTAGGAAGAAGACCTAGGTGCCTCCCTTGATAATCTTCAAGATTTAAGTGAGAATTGAAGAACAATTTGATGAAGATCACTTCTTCCTCTCTCTCACTCTAAAAATATCAGAAAATATGCTCAAAATGGTCCATGGGGTGTGTTTTAACGAGATAGGGTCAGGTTTAAAAAACCCAAAAATGGAGCTCCGGAACAAGGTCTATGATCGCATAATCAATATGCGGACCGCATATCGGTCGCATAATTGCTGACCAAAACGACCAAAATTTTGTCTGTGTCTGCGGTCATTATGCGGTCAGCATAACTGTTTTGTGGTCGCGTAATGTACCGCAGAGCAGTTATGCGCTCGCATAGTCGACTGCATAATTGCTTCCAGACTAACCCTCTCCTGCCTCACTTCTGTGACCATTATGCGGTCCGCAGAGTGATTATACGGTCGCATAATAGACCGCAGAAACGCACCTTTCTGCCAAAAAATTTTCTTTACTTTCCGGTGCATTGTTCAACCCAAAAAGTCCGAGCCACGGCTCGCAAGCTCGCCGTGAAGAATTTCTACAATCCATAAACACGTGAGCCTAGTCCGGCAGCATGAAACATTATTTTTCTTTTGTAAAATTTTACGGGACCTTACAAAATACTAATATCCTGGGATAACTAATCCCGGGATTAAGAATTAGTTATACCGGGATTTTATCCCAACCAAACATGAAATAAATTCATCTCAAATTGATCTCGAAATTAATTATCCATTATCCCTCCAACCAAACGAGCCCTAAAATTTATTAATATAATTCTACCGCTTATGCAGATCTAGGTAAAAGGGACCGTACGTTTATATGATGGGAAAATGGCCAAATATACCTCTCTATTTTAATATATTATCTACATTTAACTTTCGTTATACTATCAAGCCAAATTTATCTCAGGATTACACCTATAAATCCCCTTGCACACCAACAATTACAGTTGTGGACATTGAAACTAGTATAAATGGCTTTTGGGGAACCGTTGAGGTTTCAACCAGCATGCTAATTAAAGAATCTTGAAGCAACACTAAAATTGTATGCGTGTGATGTATAGCGTGGCGAATTCGAGCAGTGAAAATAATTATTAATGGTAGACTGTCTATATCACACCCCAAGTGGTGCAACCTTTCCCCGATCCTGCATAAACACAAAATACCTTATGCACCAAACTGTCAAGAGGATATTAGGATGGTACGTGTAGTGATGTTGCTTAAGATTATAGTCAACCTAGTAGTTGAGATCGTTATCGTTTGATTTCTTTAGTAAAAACATTAATTGGAAGTTAATAAGCAGGGGCGGCTCAACGATGTTGATGGCCTAAAGCCAAATTGTATTAAGAGGCCTATTTCACAAAATTCATGTAACAATGAGACACAAAAGATCTTATGTTCTAATTAATTGGTCAATTAAACATGAGAAAGTAGCTAAATCAAAGAAACAAAGTTTGAAATTGGAATGAGAAATCTCAATGTCATGTGAAAGAAAGGAGAAAAAATTAGAACGGAAAAGGAAAATAAATATACTACTAACATGACGGAGATTTGTCGTTCTTTACTCACTCATATGTGCATTCTTAACCAAATAAACAAATATTAAAATTTAAACTCTTAAGAGTATAATACATAATAATATAGTATAATATTTTTGGGGCCCTCTAGAATTTGGGGCATAAGGCAATGGCTTGAGCAGCCTTACCCTCCGGCCGGCCCTGTTAATAAGTAGTAGAAAATTACAAATAAAATCGATTTTGCATTTAGAACTCCTTTAGTTTTAGGAGTCCTTATCCTTTGCGATAGGATTATAGCCGATTCCTTTTCTTTGTCTATTTGTATTATATACGCAAATTTATCTTACGTAAAACCTCTTTTATATATATATATTCTATTCTAAATTAATAAGGGAGAATAAGCACACAGGAGGTCAACATGCCTACTTGGCATGGTTGAGGGTATTGCAGTAATTTCATGAAAATTGAGAAACATAATTGGCCGAAAAACAATTTTACTGTAGCTATAACATAAACTTTTCAGTGCCTTGATGAAACTACCCTCTGTTATCATTTATTGCAGCAGAGGTGGTGTCAGAATTTTTTGAAGGTTTTTGCCCCTGTTTTCATCTTTTATTGCATAGTTGTCTGTAGATATTTTTGTAAAATTGACAAAGTTTGAGCATACTTTTATATCCAGAAAAGCAACAGGTGTGGTATTGGATAAACACCTAGCAATTGTATGTGAAATTTTCTATGCACATATTTTCTCTCTTTTTTTCAATCTCTTTTTCACAGACTAATGTATTCTTAGTTTTTAACTTTTTAAAATTGCAGGAACACTCGAGATTTTATTTTATTTTCTTATTGGACATACAATCTCTTTATTTATACCTCTACTTTAAATAAATAGAGCAACAACAAACTTAGCATAATCCCACATGTGTGGTGTGGGTAGGATAGTGTGTACGCAGACCTTACCCCTACTTTGTGGAGGCAGAGATATTGTTTTCGATAGACCTTCGGCTCAAGGAATATTGAAAATTAAGTGACAAACAATACCAACAATAATATAATAGGAACAAATGACACAATATGTAATATAAAGAACCAAGAAAAAATAAAATAATTTTATAACAAATTATATATGTACTGATATACACAGTTGAACCGTAGCGAAAGACTAAAATCAATCTACACAAAAAATAAAGACTAAATCTATATGTGAGTATTAACATGGAAAATACTCAATGTTTTAAAGGAGCTTATAAGAGTAGCAAGCTGATTTTCATTGCTTAAAATGATAATTTATTTTTAAAAACGTAACTTTAACAATGCAAATGTTAAGTTATGATAAGCCGTAATAGTTCAAAGACGAATTTTTTATTTTTATTTTAAATTAACATAGTTTATTTCATGATACAACAATAATTGTTGCATATAATATTTATTCTTGTACGCCAAATCTCTGTTGTTACAAATAGTGGGTTATCTAATATTTGATCTTCAGTTAAAAAGAAAATTTCCATGCTTATGCTTGAGGTCACATTAGACTTCAAGAAAATTACCAGAAATTACTTTCTAAATACTACATTAAAAGAAAAGATTTTTTATTGTTCATTTGCAAATAAAATAAAATAAAAATATATTCTACAACTTTGAGGTACTTTGGATGGTATAATTATGCTATTTGGTCCTCTAATTACTAAAAGTACTACAACCATGCATTGCCTCTTGTAAATATGCTTAAGCAGAAAAAATATAAAATTATAACAAAAAGAAATAAAATAAACCAGAATATCATAAAATGAGAATGATAAGTAAGAATGAGCCTTGCATCTTTTCAGCTATTGAATATTCTTAATATTATTTTGTGTAATATTGAAAATTTTAATACTTGATGATTACTCTTTATTCTTTTGCTATTTAAAATTTTAACTTTTGATCCTAATGGTCCACCCAACGATATATATACATGTGTGTGTTGTGTGTGTATGTTAACCTGTATAATTTATTTATATGGGATCGAAAAAGTAAATTGTGAATCTAATTATCTTTTTATATAAGAATTTAGAAAGAACCTCGACGTGTAATACGTACATGGGCCATCTTTTACTAGTATATAATATATAGGCAAACACTTATTAGAAGAGCTACTAAATATTTTAGTCTCCATAGACAGAACGTTTTTGAAGTGCCGGCGTCATTAATTTCTGGGCAACTATTATAAAGCTGAACTCTCTATCTTTTTGGATTTTTAAGTTTTCGAGCAAAAACAATACTATATTAGTAGTAGTTTAATATATCATAGCAAAAACAATATATTAGAATCTGGTAAATGTTTCTTTTAGATTTGCTGGGTTTCTTTGCCTATATATCAATATCATACATGAATTTTGGTGCTTTTTGTTTTTTATTGATCTCCGAAAGGCTGCTGCAAGTTCCAACAACTGCGTCTGAGAGTTATGGCTTTCCGCGGGTTGGTTTTCTTAATTTTGTTTATAAACTTCTTTATTTAGCCACTAATTTTGATTATGATCGCGTACTTTTTTGTGTGTGTGCAGACAATTGGCTAATGGTAGTACTGTTGCTAGTTCTTTTCTTGGACAAATAAGGTAAGAATGTGCAGAATTATATTCTTCTTTGGCACCATTGAATTGAATACTGGTCCCATTTATCCTTTTTTTTTTTTAATCGTAGAGGATAGGATACTACAAGAACCGTTCGGTTGAGCAAATAAAAAGAAGGCAAAAAAGAAAAAACCTTCGGCCCCTAGTATTAGACGTCACCAATGTAAATTTCTCACTCCACTAGTTTATATTTTGAAAATTTCTTCCATTATAAATTAACCCCTTTTATGTCTTGTCCTTGCGGTTAGCTTCTTTTGTCTCGGAACAGTTGTATCTTCAATTGCGTATGCTACGTGGTACGTACCTCAAACTTGGACCAATTTACACAAAGCTTAATAATACTAGTATATATATACATAAAAGTTAATATTTAACGTATCTATGTTGTCAATTGACTCTCCTTACCGATGAGTGGCTGCGCCACAACCTCATAATTTTATTATCTTCCCATGCATGTTACATAAAAAATGATACTCAAACTTGGGTTGATTTTATTTCTTGACGGGGCTTTCATGTTGTATACGGCCGAAATAAATTTTGGCCTTCGTACGATTGATCAGGGTCGAAATATAATGGATCGAAGAAAGACTTCGTAATATCGAGATGGGTCCCGAAGATGATACAAACAACCTTCGGATCCCAGGTATAGATCAAACACCGAGTTCGAAGTCATCATCGAGCTCGGGTCCGGATCGAACTATAATGAGATGATTTCGAGCTTAAAGGGCAGAGGCCAACCGAGGCCGAATCCGAATCATCACCTGATCCCGAGTCCGTATCAAGCTCTAGAAGCACTATCGACCGACACCGAGGCCGACCGAGCTCGAGCCCACAGACAAGAGCCGTTGCAAACACACTAAGGGAGAGAATCTCGGCGGGAATAAGAGAAAAGCTGATTTATCATGGAGTCTCCAATATGTATTTTTAATTATATCTAAAGTAGGATCCTCCATTATAAAGAGGATGGCTACATTTCTGTACAAAGCAGTCTTTTTACTACATGGTAATTCAAGCACCATATTCTCATATATTCAAGAACTATTTTTTGAGGCTTTATTAATTGATTCATTTTGCTTAGTCTAAACCATTATCTTCTTTCCAATTTTGCTTATTTTGCATTCTTTGTAATCTATATTTGATATTTCTATTTTGTCCTTACGATTTGTATCAAGCTATATCACTCCTTAGAACTACATAGAAATTCAACTATATCCATTTTTCGGGTAAACAGTTTAGCGCCCACCGTGGGGCTAAGGATAACAGTGGTTATTTGATACAAATATCTAATATGAATACAAGTTTGAAAATACGGTCCATAATTGTTTGAGACCAAATACAGTAAATAACGAGATAGGGAAGGAGAGGGAAGGTCTGCGAAACACGGCAGCTACCTCTGAATCTCCAAAAAGTCAACCGTGTGAAAGAATCAACACTCTCTATGTCCGGGAACACTTGGATCTGCACACGAGGTGCACGGTGTAGTAAGAGTACAACCAACTCAGCAAGTAGCAATAATAAATAAGGAACTGAAGATAGTGACGAGCTACACAGTTATAGTTCATTTCCAGTAATTCCAGCAAAGAATAAACATGCTTTCAAATTCGACAGTTTAAGTCAAATCAATTTTATACAATTCAAGTTCATGTAATTCAGATATAAAATCTTTCAGAGATTTCACAACAATGACAGATAGCAACTAAGTGCAACAACAAATGAAAAGCAAGTACAGCCTCTCAGGGTAACAGTTACTCAACTCGCCACAACAGCTCAACCACTCTGCTCTCAGCCCTCAGCACTCACACTCAATGGGTACCCGCGCTCACTGGGGGTGTACAGACTCTGGAGGGGCTCCTACAGCCCAAGCGCTATAATCTCTACGGGCAACTCACGTGCTGCACTGACAACTCACGTGCTATAATATCCCGCACAGACAACTCACGTGTTGCACGACAACTCACGTGCTAAAATATCCATACCTCACCAACAGGCCATCGACCTTACTCAGTCATCAACCTTACTAGTCTCTCGAGCTCTCGGAAATTAGAAAGATCAGCCCAAACAAAGATAACATAGTGTATCAACATAAATCTAGAAAGACTGAGATATAATACGCATGTAAAATCATGACTGAGTACAAGATAGCAATTAGCAAATAATTCAACAAGTATGTGACCTTTGTGGGTCCCAACATTACTATCACATAGCCTAAGCATGATTTACAGTCAAATTTCTTTAACACATAGAGAACATATAGCTAACAAAAAGTTATTCAACTTTACAGTTTCACGGGACGGACCAAGTCACAATCCCCTCGGTGCACGCCCACACGTCCATCACCTAGCATGTGCGTCACCTCTAAAATAATCACATGACACAAAATTCGAGGTTTCATACCCTCATGACCAGATTTAAAACTGTTACTTACCTCAAACCGTGTAATTCTTTATTTTGCAATGTCTTTTCCTCGTGAATTGGCCTCCAAACGTCTCGAATCTAGCCACAAATAATTCGATTCAGTCAATAAAATTTATTGGAATTAATTCCATAAGAAAATGCTAATTTTCCATAAAAATAGGAAATTTAGCTCAAACATCGTCCGTGGGACCCACATCTCGGATCCCGACAAAAGTTATAAAATTCGAAAGCTCATTCAACCACGAGTCTAACCATACCAATTTTACCAAAATCCGACCTCAACTCGACCCTCATATCTTCAAATTAAACCAAAAGGATTTTCTAAATTTTCCAACTTGATTCATCCAATAAATGATAAAAACAACCATGGATTCGGGTAATTTAACCAATATTGAGTTAAAAACATTTATCCCGTTTTTTTCTTTGAAAATATCCCAAAAATCGCTTCTTCTCGAGCTCCAATCCGTCAAAAATAGAAAATGGGACTTCGTCCCATTTTCAGAACTTAAACTCTCTGCCCAGTCATTTGCTCTACGCGATCGCGGACAAACACACGCGATCGCGAAGCACAATTTTTCAACTGCCCAAATTAACTTTATGTGATCGTGGATTCCCTCACGCGATCGCAAAGCACAGAGTTCCCAGCTCTACGCGATCGCAGCCCTCTTCACGCGATTACATAGAGAAAATGCGTGACCTCTACTTCTGCTCCGCTTATTCTACGCGAATGCAACCTTAGCCACGCGTTCGCGAGTCATAAAATCCCAGAGCTACGCGATCGCATCCCTCTTCACGCAATCGCGTAGAACAAAACTCAGCAGCCCCCAATTAACCCTACGCGATCGCATAGAGAAAATCCTTCAGTGCCCAACTAAGCCTACGCGATCGCGGACATTCTCATACGATCGCGTAGAAGGAAACCAGTGATAGAAAACCAGCATTGTTCAGCTGGAATGCCAAGTCCAAAATTGATCTGTTAACCATCAGATACTCACCCGAGGCCCCCAGGACCTCAACCAAATATATCATCAAGTCCCATAACATCATACGAGCTTAGTCGAACTCTCAAATTACCTCAAACAATACTAAAATCACGAATCATACCCCAATTCAAGCCTAATGAACTTTGAAATTTCAAGTTTTCACAAATGATGCTGGAACCTATCAAATCAAGTCCAATTGACCTCAAATTTTTCACACAAGTCATAAATGACATAAAGGATCTATTAAAATTTTCAGAATTGAATTTCGACCCCGATATCAAATAGTCAACTCACCAATCATACTTCCCAAAAATTCAACTTTCGCCATTTCAAGCCTAATTCTTCTACCGTCCTCCAAATAATTTTTCGGACACGATCTTAATCCAAAATCACCATACGGAGCTATTGGAATCATCAAAACTTTATTCCGGGGTCGTTTACACATAAGTGATCATCCAGTCAACTATTTCAACTTAAGCTTCCAACATGAAATTCATTCTTCCAAGTTAACTTCGAAATACCTTAAAACTAAAACCGACAATTTATACAAGTCATAATACCTCGTAGGAAGTTATTCAAGACTTAAAATAGTTGAAAGGAGTGTAAATTCTTAAAACGGCCGGTCAGATCGTTACAATTTATTTTAAACACCTCACTATAATATTACTACCACTCACTATTTATCTCACAGACAATAATCTGTAGATTACTCTCACTGCTTTTCTTTCTGCTTAGCTTCTCTCGTTTTATTTTTGGTGTGTCAGAATTGAGAGAATGAGGCATCTATTTATAGCAATCATAGCTGCCCAAGAAACCAATCAGATAAGCTGGTTCATTGCAATTTGCAATTGCAAACCACTGGCGCCCACAATTTGTTTTCTTTCCGTCAATCACTCATCTTTCCTTTTCTTTTATTTACTTTAGTAGGTGAGGTATGGGCCCCACAAATCTCTCCCTTAATTTTGATTTTTCTTCTTCATTTCAAGTTTTGTTTTCAATCTCTGAAAATCTTCAAACTTGATAGGCTTTGTAAAAATGTCTGCAACTTGATCATGAGACTTCAGATATTTGAGCTCGACTTCCTTTTTGGAAATGCATTCTCTGATGAAGTAACACCTTGTATCTATATGCTTGCTTCGATCATGATACACCAGATTCCTGGCAAGTGCCTTTGCGGATTTGTTGTCAATACAAATCTCTGTAGCTTCAATTTGTGGCAAATTGAGCTCCTTTAATAATCTTCTCAGCCAAATAGTATGACATGTACAAGATGTTGCTGCTATCACTACTAGAAATTCGGCAAAAAATCGACCAAGGTCGACCGGCCAACTTTGGTCGGTCAAACAACCGGCCAAAAAACTGACCAAAGTTGGTCGATTTTTCAAAATATTTTTTTTATATATTTTTTTTACGAAACCGACCAACCTTGGTCGTTTTCTTAGGCGCAAAAATGCGGGAAACTTTTTTTGAGTCCCGCAAAATTTATTTTTCGAGAAATTGACCAACTTTGATCGGTTTATCAACTAAAATAAATAAAAATTAATATTAAAAAAATCGACCAAAATTGGTCGGTTAATTCGGCTGGTCATTTTAAAAAACCGACCAACTTTGGTCGGTAATTTTATTTTTTAATAAAACCAATCAACTTTGGTCGGTTATTTTCATGCGAAAATATAATTAAAGAGTATAAATTAAATAAAAGACAGTCTTAAAACAAAATGCACCAATGGTCTAGTGGTAGAATAGTATCCTGCCACAGTACAGACCCCGGTTCGATTCTCAGTTGGTGAATCTTTTGATTACATAATTAAAAAACCGACCAACTTTGGTCATTTTTTTTGCAATATTTATTTTTTGAATTTAATTGACCGACCAACGTTGGTTGGTAATTTCCAACCAACTTTGGTCGGTATGCCTTTCCGACCGTCAAAATACCTTCCACACATAAATAGTCACGTTTTGGTCGGTAATTAGCCATAACCGACCAACTTTGGTCGGCTTTTTTGGTCGGTGTTTAGCGAATTTCTAGTAGTGTATATATTCAGCTTCACAAGTTGAGAGAGTAACAATGGATTGTTTCTTTGAACTCCAAGAAATAACAGAATTACCCAAGAAAAACACAAAACTAGTTGTGCTTTTTCTATCATCAATATCTACCGCATAATCACTATCACAAAATCCCACAAGATTGAAATTACTAGAAGAAGAATAAAATAGCCCAAAGTCAATCGTACCTTTTAGGTAACGAAGAATTCTTCTAGTGACTTTCAAATGGGTGGAGGTAGGAGCTTCCATGAAGCGGCTTACTACTCCAACTGCAAAGAGTATATCTGGCATGGTACAAGTCAAGTACCTCAAACTTACCACAAGACTTTTGAAAAATGTGGGATCAACATTTTCTCCTTCATCAAACTTGGACAATTTTGTCCCACTCTCCATCGGTGTGTTCACGGGGTTGCAATCAAGCATGTTGAACTTCTTCAAGATCTCCTTCATATAGCTTTCTTGAGAG
This sequence comes from Nicotiana tomentosiformis, assembly GCF_000390325.3. Classification (NCBI taxonomy): domain Eukaryota; kingdom Viridiplantae; phylum Streptophyta; class Magnoliopsida; order Solanales; family Solanaceae; genus Nicotiana; species Nicotiana tomentosiformis. The sequence continues at coordinate 14,234,438 of NC_090813.1, read as the reverse complement.
ATGAAAATTCCATCCTCCATCTGCTTCACTTCTAGGCCCAGGTAGTATGACATGAGCCCTACGTCTGTCATCTCGAACTCACGGGACATATCTTTCTTAAAAACTTCAAACAAACTTGGGTTATTACCCGTAAAAATAAGATCATCAACATAAAGATAAACAAGTAAGATATCTCCATTAGTATGAACTTTAAGGTAAAGAGTATATTCATGGAGACAACAAGTAAACCCGTTGTCTTGAAAATACTTGTCGATGCAACTATTCCATGCTCGTGGGGCTTGCTTTAATCCATATAAAGCTTTCTTCAACTACAACACTTTATCTTCATGGTTTTTGACCACGAAACCCAATGGTTGTTCAACATAGACTTCTTCTTTAAGATAGCCATTCAAAAAGGATGACTTGACGTCTAGTTGGTGGATCTTTCACTTCATTTGCACCGCCAAAGAGATCAGCAAACGAATTGTCTCCATGCTGGCAACATGTGCATAAACTTCTTCATAGTCAATGCCTTACCTTTTCTTGTAGCCTTTAGCCACAAGTCGCGCCTTGTATCTCTCCACATCTCCATCAACATTCTTCTTTGTCTTGTATACCCATTTTACACCAATTGCACGCTGGCCCTTGGGAAGAGTTGTTAACTCCCAAGTATTGTTCTTCTCTATTGACTCGATCACCTCCTCCATGGCTTGTCTCCACCGTTTGTCTGTAACAGCTTCATCAAAGTTCACTGGTTCACTATCAGTAAAGAGACAATATAAAAAATCAAAATTAGTAACTTCTTCTGTGCCATTGGTTGGAGATGAAACATTGGTTGGAGAAGAAGGTAGAGTTGTATCCTGCACAAGTTCCACGGTCTCTGGTTCTTCTTCATCGCCAACGTATTGAAGAAAATCATATGAAGTTTCTTCCTGAGCTTCCCAATTCCATGCCAATTCTTCATCAAATTCAACATCATGACTCACCACCATCTTACCGCTACTTGGGTTGTATAGCATGTAGCCTTTTGAACTCGTATCATAGCCAACAAACACATGCTTGACACTTCGATCGTCAAGCTTCACTCTCCCTTGATGTGGCACATGAGCATAGGCTATGCTCCCAAAGATTCTAAAGTGCTTGACACTTGGCTTTCTTCCACTCCATGCTTCTTGAGGGGTTTAATCTCTAACATTCCTTGTTGGAGACCTGTTGTTCAAATAAACTGCACAAGATATAACTTCTGCCCAAAATTTCCTGGGCATACTTTTAGCTTTTAACATACATCTAGCCATATTATGAATCGTTCGATTCTTTTTCTCTGCAACTCTATTTTGTTGGGGTGAATAAGGCACCGTTAGAGGGCGACGAATTCATGAGATTTACAAAAGTCATTAAATTCTTTTGAAGTGAATTCTCCTCCTCTATCGGACCTTAAAGTTTTTATTTCATAGCCACTTTTTTTTCTACAAGTACTTTAAAATTTTTAAAAGCAGCAAAGCTTCATATTTTTGGTTCAAGAAATAAACCCAAGTCTTTCTACTAGAGTCATCAATAAAGAGTAGAAAGTATTTACTTTTACCAAAGGAAGGTGGATTAATTGGCCCGCACACATCAGTGTGAACAAGCTGGAGTGGTTTGGTTGATCTTGACATGGATTCCTTTGGAAAACTCCTCCTTGTATGTTTTTCAAGAAGACAAGCTTCACACAATTGATTGGGATGGTTGATTGATGGTATCCCATGCACCATGTTCTTTTCTCCCATTGATTTGAGCACTTTAAAATTAAAGTGCCCAAATCGCATGTACCAACACAGTGATTCATCTTGCACATTAGCCTTCAAACACTTTGCATCAATTATATTAAGATTCAGAGAAAATAATCTATTCTTTTCCATATGCACTTTAGCAATTAGAATTCCACTTGAATCTCTAAGCCAAAGATGCATATTTTTCATATGGATGTCATATTCCTTTTCAAGAAGTTGGCCCAAACTCAAAATATTACTTTTTTAATTTTGAAACATATTAAACATCTTGCATTAGCTTGTGATTACCATCTTTACAAGATATCAAAATCGTACCTATACCTTTGATTTGAATCTTTGAGGTATCTCCAAAGGACACATTACCTCTCACCGTGTTATTGATCTCCACAAATTTCTCTTTGCATCCACACATATAATTGCTTGCTCCATTGTCCAAATACCACGATCTACAATCATCCCTATCTTCTTCCTTGAGTGTCATCAACAACGTTGACTCATATTCTTCTTTCTTGTCGTCAACAAGGTTAGCTTTTTCTTCAACATTGCTACTACATTCCCAAGAGTAATGGCAAAATTTATGACAATTATAACACTCAATTTTTGATTTGTCATACCTTTGTCCATTATTTTCTTGGCAGTAGCCACGTCCTCTTCCTCCTCTATGTCCACGACTACGTCCTCTTCCTCCTCTATGTCCACGACCACGACCTCTGAATGTCTGGTGGATTTTAACTTCATTGTTGAAGTTGTTACCGTTACTTCTTCCTCTTCCATGACAGCCACAGCCTCGTCCCCGTCCATTCCCTCGATAGCTCTTTTCACCTCCATAATCCTTGAAGGATGCTTGAGTTTTAAGAAGTTACTCCAATGGCATTTCTTGTCTCCTTTTGATCTTTTCTTCGTGTGCCTGTAAAGAGCCCTCCAACTGCTCTACCATCATAGAGTCTAAATCTTTAGACTCCTCAATAGCACACACCACAAAATCAAATTTAGGTGTTAAAGTGTGAAGGATCTTTTCTATCACACAGACATCTTCTATGCCGTCCCCGTATCTTTTTAGTTGTTTTATAATAGCTTCACTTTTAAACAATAATTCGAAATGCATTCAGATTTTTTCATTTTTAAGACTTCAAAATCAGTCCTTCGAGTTTGAAGTTTTACCTTCCTCACCTTGTCAACTCCTTGAAGAGAATTTTGTAAAATCTCCCAAGCTTCCTTTGAGGTGGTAACATCTGTCACCTTCTCAAACATGGCATCATCCAGACATTGGTGGATGAGCGTGAGGGCTTATTGATCCTTCTTCCTCGTTTTTGCCAAGATCTCTTTTTTATTTTGAAGCAGAGCTTCCTCATTATCGGGTTTTGCATACCCTCTGTCTACGATTTCCCATACATCCTGAGAGCCAAGAATGACTTTCATACGTAGACACCATTTCTCATAATTATCTTTTGTGAGACGGGGGTACTGAAAAGATAACAGACCATTATTCGCCATGGCTCTGATACCACGTTGTTGGGAAAATTAATAATCCCGCCAGGAATAATATCTACGGCAAATAATAACACAAGAGAGTAACAACATCAAATCTTCTATTGAGGTAAAATATAATATCCGAGTGGAGCAATATAATACTACTGTAATATTATAATTTGGCAGTGTCAAAAGACTACTACAACTTCAAAAGAAATAGCACTCTTTATATCAAACACCTTACTATAATATTACTATCATTCACTATTTATCTCAAAGACAACAATATATGGATTACTCTCCCTCCTTTGCTTTATGCCTTTTGTGTTTCTTGGTGTGCGAGAATGAGGCAGCTATTTATAGCAATCATAGCTGCCCAAGAAACTGGTTCATTGCAATTTGCGATTGCAAACTGGCGCCCACAGTTTGTTTTTCTTCTGTCAATCACTCCTCTTTCTTTTTCTTTTATTTACTTTAGTAGGTGAGGTATGGCCCCACAGTTGATATAAACATCAGCTGCACGTGACTTTTTTCACCTTACTTGCCTCAAACCTTATTCAGATTGAGGACAGAGAGGAAAAACCATCAAACAGTCCAAACTCCAGAAACAAGTTCGAAAGTTGAAGCCAAAATGGTAAGAAGTATAAACAAAATTGGCTAATTTAATTTCGTAGGAGTAGTTACACTTAATTCAATTCTGTGCTGCTGCTCAGCTTGAATTTCAATTGGTTCTCAAGCTATATTACATAAAAATCCATACTATAGCTATACCAGCTTTTAGAGTTGGAGAGTACACCGATGAGGAGTAGGCAAAGCCACAAACTTTGGAACTTCATCTCCGGGCATCAATATTGTCAAGCTCTCCCCGTTTTTCTGCTTCTGCGCCTAAAACAAACCCCCGATATGCATGCATGAGAAAATTGTATACATCCAGAATTTAAACGCTATGAATTCTAGGTTAAAAATGAAAGTTCTAAATATATACTATGTATTTAACGCTAGTTTTGAGTCAAAAGTTCGAAACGAGTGCGGATGTGTGCTTTACTTTTAAGTCATATCTTTTGACTGAAGTTTCTATAACCAAGTGTGCCATTAGCCCTCTTCATTCTGACATGTTGTTACTTTTGTTTCAGAGAGGTAAAGCCTTAATTGTTAGTGCTCATAAGTATTACGACATTTATGACTAAATATATATTTTCAGAAGTATACTACACGAACTTTCACTTTTATAGGTTGAGAACAATGCCCGTACAACAATTGAAAAATGAACTTTCCTTCTGTAAAAGATGGGAAAGGTACAATTGTCGAGATATGAGGGTTTAGGTGTAGCGAGAAATCACAACAATGACTCCATAGGTAAGCTTGTTGGCAGTTATTTAACCTGGATTAGTAGGTTACTTACCAAATTTAGACATATGTTCAGGCATCAATTATTGGAAAAAATAATAATCCCACCCAGGAATAATATCTACGACAAATAATAATAACACAAGAGAGTAACAACGACACCAACTCTTTTAATGGGTAAAATACAATATCGAGCGGAGCAATATAACCACTATAATATTACAACTTAGTAGTATCAAGAGACTACTACAATCTTGAAAGAAATAATACTCTTTATTTAAAACGCTCCACTACAATATTACTCACACTCACTATTTATCTCACAGACTACAATATGTGGATTATTCTCTCTAACTTCTATTGCTTCTCTCTTATTTTGGTGTAATTGAAATGAAGAATGGAGGCCTCTATTTATAGTAAGAGATGCCATTCAACTACTACAAAGAAGATGTCTTGTTGTTGATTTAGTCCTATAATTTTTCAACAAAGTTAGGCACCTCTCATTTTCTTCAACAAAGTTGTCAACAAAGTTAGGCACCTCCCATTTTCTTAGGCACCTCCCATTTTCTTCAACAAAGTTAGGCACCTCCCATTTTCTTCTTTGTTTTTCTTTAATATGAGCCCCACATCAAGAATTCTTAACTCTTACCAAAAAATAATCAACTTAATTTTTATATCATATCGCCACAAAATTTTGGAATAAAGGAAGAAGACTGCATATTATTCTTAATAAGAAATTAAAATTTGGAGTTTATTTGGGATGAAAATTCTAAATTCAGAAGTTTTAACTTGGAAGAATTGACTAAGATTTGGATTTTTAGTAAACGATCTCAGAATCAGGAATTTAAGATTCCAATAGGTTCCTATGATGATTTCGGACTTGGACGTATGTTCGGGTCGAGTATCGGGTGGCCCGGGAGTATTTCGGCGCCTATTACTGAAGGTTGGCATTTTTAAAGTTTAAGAATTTTCTAAGTTTGGGTTGAAGTGGATTTTGATGTTATCGATGTCCGTTTGTGATTCCGAGCCTAGGAATAACTCTGCATGGTGATTCTGGTATTAGGGGCGCATCCGGATGTGGATTTGGAGGTCTGTAGGTTATTTCAGGGTCATTTGGCGAAAGTTGAAAAATTGAAGGTTTTTGGGGAAGTTTGACCAGGAGTGGACTTTTTGATATCGGGGTCAAATTCCGATTTCAGAAGTGGGAGTAGGTCCATAATATCAATTATGAGTTGTGTGCAAAATTCGAGGTCAATCATATTAGATTTGACAGGTTTTGGCGTCGAATGTAGAAGTTTGAAGTTCTAAAGTTCATAAAGCTTGAATTGGGGTGCGATTCGTGATTTTGATATTGTTTGATATGATTTGAGGCCTCGAGCAGGTTCGTGTTATGTATTGGGACTGGTTGGTACGATTCGACGGGGTCCCAGGGGGCTCGGGTGTGATTCGGGGTGGTTCCGGACCAAGTTTGGGTGTTTTGATGTTGCTGGTTCTGGTGTTGTTCTTCGCGTTCGCGAGGAGCATCTCGCTTTCGCGAAGAAGGATTTTGCTGTTGGGACTTTGTTCTTCGTGTTCGCGAAGAGGCTCTTGCATTCGCGAAGAAGGAATTTCTGTTATCTGTCATCTGACTTTGGAACCTTATATCTCACAATCTATAACGAATCTGGAGATGATCCAAAAATAAAAGTTGTAGTCCTTGGTGTCTAGTTTTCAGAAAGATAAACAATTTGTCATTTGCAGTTGTGTACAAAACTTTATGGTGGATACACTACAGGCTGTCCGGGAAGAGTTTGGAAATCTCCATTGTAACTGGGTGACTTTGAAAGCTTTTATCTCACAATCTACAAGGAATTAGGAGATGATAAACACATGAAAATTATAGTCCTTATGTCTAATTTTCAGAAAGTCAAACCATTTGTGATTTGGAGTTTTGTTCAAAACGTTTATACTAGAGGCTATCTGAGAAGAGTTTGAAAATAACTTTTGAGAATTTTGTTCATCGCGAACGCGATAGGGGCTTGCGGCCGCGATGGGAGGCTAGCGAACGCAAAGAAGGAAGTCGGGGCAGTGTTATAAGTCCTCTATTTCGGACCTTTGATCCATTATTTCGTATTTTTAGTTGGGAACCTCGGAATTTAGCGATTTTGGAGAGGAATTTCACCACAAAACTTAGGGTAAACATTCTTTACTCATTTGTGATTATATTTCATGGATTAATCTTTATTTTCGGCGTTAGATTATTGATTTTTCAAGAAGAAATCGGAATAAATTTCTATAATTTCACAAAACGAATTTTCGAGTTTTGAATACCGATTCGGAGTCGGATTTGAATGAAATTAGTATGGTGGAACTCGTAATTGAATGGGTTGTCGGATTTTGTGAATTTTGTCGGGTTCTGAGACGTGGTCCCGACTGCCAACTTTTCGAGAGGAGTTGAGATTTTTTATAAATTATTAAATTTCAAGCATTGGAGTATACATTTTGATTGGTTAGCACATTATTTGCATAGTTTTGGATCGACAAGCATCGGTTTGAGGTGTTAGAGTGGCGTTGGAGCCGGCTGTGGCATTTTGGAGCGAGGTAAGTCTCTTGTCTAACCTTGTAAGAGGGAATTAACCCCATAGGTGATTTAAATTAGTATTTGCTGCTAATTGTGGGGGGTACGTATGCACGAGGTGACGAGAGTCCGTGCATAGCTACTAATTATGCTATGTCCGGGTAGTTTAGGACCCAAAACATGAATTACTTGTAACATTTGTATCCTTTATTAATTGAAATGCTTGAATCATATTGGAAATTGTTATTGGAAATAGTAAAAGACTGAAACTTCACATACTTGAATTTTTGTGCAAATTACTCGACCGTTAATAGAAATTGTACATCCTTATGTGTTAGCCTTGTGATATTTTCTCATCCCGGAGGTTCATAAAATGTCTTCCTTTCTTGTGGAGCGGGTCAAATGCCTCAGCAGTATAGATGCATCTATGGATCATGCCGCACGTCCCTCGACAGTGTACACGTTATTCCGGATCGGGCCGAACACCTCGGCAGAATCGTGCGTTATCGCTAGTAGTTTGAATATTCACAAGATAAACCCAAAGAAGTCTGGCATTTTGTGGTATTTCCTACTTAATTGGCATTGACTCATGGCATTTTTCTAAGATATTAATGTAGAATACAAGCTCGAGAAACGTATGCTTTAAAAGAAATAATTAGAAGATTATAAACCTTACAAATTTACCCCACTATTGTTGTGAAATTCATATCTGCTCATGCTTTTATTATATTGCTCTATTGGACCTTTAGTAAATGTCGATGTCAACCTCTCGTCACTACTTCTTCGAGGTTAGACTTGATACTTACTAGGTATGCGTCGATTTACGTACTCATACTACATTTGCTGCACATTTTTGTGCAGGTAAATATATATCTAGTGGTCTTTTGGGCACAAAGGCGTGGCTATTGCGGGGACTTATGGTGAGCTGCATTCCATGTTACGAATCCGCAACATACAAAGTCTCCATCAAAGTTATTTCCCTGTCTAATTTGTACTCCAGACAGAGGTTGTATTTTATCATATTTCCTAGTTGATGGTCATGCACTTGTGACACCGGATTTTGAGTGTTTTCTTCGGGTTAATCATTATTGTGGTTCATGTTAATATTTTTATTCATTTTGTAAATTCGATGATATAATGTAAAATTAAGGGAAAGTCACGATTTCAAAAATACTAAAATGAGTTAATAAATTGATAAATCAATGTTGGCTTGCGTGACGGCAGCGTTAGGCGCCATCATGACCCATAGTGGATTTTGGGTCATGACAGCTTAGAATCAGAGCACTAGGTTCACGTAGGTCTCACGAGTCATGAGTAAGTCTAGTAGAGTCCTGCGGATCGGCACGGAAACGTGTGTACTTATCTTCGGGAGGCTACAGGGCTGTTAGGAGCACTTCCCTTCTTGATTCCTTTATCGTGCGGTTTGATTCCATTGAGGCTTGTGCCTTTATTTACTTCCTACTCATTCTTATATGATGTTAAGCGCTCGTGCCAATTGGGCATCGAGGAGTTGTAATGGTACTACAGACGTGGTGCAGGATGTTTCTCCCTGCGCATTCAAACAAGTTATTATCGTCTTCTTGCGAAGGGAGGTTCTATCATTTAAGCTCAGTATCGGTATTTCCTATGGCTTTGAGGCTATGCACAGTGTTGGTGTAATGGTAGGGTGTCTGTCTATGTGACAAGCTAGTGAATGACTCGAAAGAAGGATTTCTCAGTGCATGATTTAAAGGTTCAGTATTTAATTCCATCAAAGGAAAGGCGATTGGACTATGAATGTTCAGGTTTGGGTTGATGGAGTAACGAGACTTGGTATTTTCGAGCGTGGTGGAATTTCATTGTGATGCGGTGTCGTCATCCTCGTTTGAGCGCATTTTCAGTTTGCTGATGCTATAGTCTTTTTGATTTTTGCCTTCGGGGCGGGGTGTTGTGAAATGGTGCCTGAGCTGCGGTGTGCAGTGGTTTAGGGTCGAATTGGTATTTCTAATATGACGGCTCGAGGAAGATGACCTTCTAAGAGGCGTAAAGCTGGTAGCAATTAATTGGTTCAGGTGCTTGATGACGTCCAAATTCACTACTAAAAATTAAATGGACACGATCGCATGCAATATAATTTACCCAACTATGAGTCGGGGTTGAATCCCACAGAGAACAATATAGAGATGATTAGGAATGTAAGAGAATTATCACTTATTATTCAATGCCAAACACTTAGAATGGTTGTTGAGAAAATATTATAGCTAAATGCAAAAATATAAACTAACCTAGAAAGCAAGTAAAATGATCAATGACTACAAGAATAGATGCATTGGGGATTACACTCAAGTAAAGATCCAATGTATTTTACGATTTTACAAATATGAGCGAGTTTATATTAATTAGCCTTGGGTAATAATTCTAGATTAGCTTCTTCCGATGACTAACAAGAATTCTTAATTGAATTATCCTTAAAACAATTAAGAAATTAAGCACACTCGAATATGGCTACAAGTAGTTCAATCCTATCCCTAGGTAGAATCTATAAAGTGAGGGTTAAAGCCTCAAGTTCTTGTTAATTAATCTTTCCCAATCCCAAATTATTGGAGTGGAAGGGTTCCTCGGTTAGTACAGCTAGTCGGGTCATCTCTTTTCTGAATGCTCGACATATGGTCGAGAAGGGTTGTTTGGCTTATCTAGCTTATGTTCGGGACACCACCACAGAGTCTCCAATGATTGATTCAGTGCCAGTAGTCCGGGAGTTCGCCGATGTGTTTCCTTCTGACCTTCCAGGCATGCCGCTAGATAGTGATATTGATTTCCATATTGATTTGTCTCCAGGCACCCAGCCTATATCTATCCCACCGTACCATATGGCTCCGAAAGAATTGAAGGAGTTGAAGGAACAACTTGAGGAGTTGTTATCAAAGGGGTTTGTGAGACCAAGTGTATCACCTTGGGGTGCACCAGTGTTATTTGTGAAGAAGAAAGATGGGACTATGCGGATGTGCATTGATTACCGCCAGTTGAACAAGGTTACCATCAAGAAAAAGTACTCGTTGCCGCGTATCGATGATTTGTTCGACCAGTTGCAGGGTGCTAGGGTGTTTTCTAAGATCGACTTGAGATTGGGGTACCATCAGTTGAAGATTCGGGACTCAGAGGTTCCGAAGACTGCTTTCCGTACCAGATATGGTCATTATGAGTTTCTAGTAATGTCCTTCGGCTTGACTAATGCCTTAGTGGCATTCATGGATTTTATGAACAGAGTGTTTAGTCCTTATATTGATTCCTTTATTATTGTCTTCATTTATGACATCTTGATTTACTCACATAGCCTGGGGGAGCACGAGCAGCATTTGAGAATGGTACTTCAGACATTGCGAGAACAGGAGCTATATGCTAAGTTCTCCAAATGTGAGTTTTGGCTAGAGTCTGTGGCATTCTTGGGGCATGTTGTATCTGAAGAGGGTATTAAAGTGGATCCCAAGAAGTTTGAGGCAGTTCGGAGTTGGCCTCGTCCCACTTCGGCGACTGAGATCAGGAGTTTCTTGGGGTTAGCAGGCTATTATCGCCGGTTTGTGGAGGGCTTTTCTTCCATTGTCTCACCTTTGACTAGATTGACCCAGAAGGGTGCCCCGTTTTGTTGGTCCGATGATTGTGAGGCGAGCTTTCTGAAGCTCAAGACAGCCTTGACTACATCACCAGTTTTAGTGTTGCCTTCCGGTTCGGGGATGTATACTGTGTATTGCGACGCTTCACACATTGGATTGGGTTGTATATTGATGTAGGAGGGGCGAGTTATTACATACGCTTCATGTCAGCTGAAGCCCTATGAGAAGAATTATCCTATGCACGATTTGGAGTTAGCCGCGATGGTTCATGCTCTTAAGATATGGAGGCATTATGTGTATGGGGTGTCATGTAAGGTTTATACTGATCATCGCAGCTTACATCATTTGTTCAAGCAAAGGGATCTCAATTTGAGGCAGTGTAGATGGCTCGAGTTATTGAAGGATTATGACATCACCATTTTTTATCATCCGGGCAAGGCAAATGTGGTCGCGGATGACTTAAGCAGGAAGGCACAAAGTATGGGTAGCTTGGCATTTATTTCAGCGGAGGAGAGGCCACTAGCTTTGGACATTCAGTCCTTGGCTAACAGACTTGTGAGGTTGGATATTTCAGAGCCCAGCCGATTTCTTGCATGTGTTGTTGCTCAGTCTTCATTATTGGGGTAGATCAAGGCCCGATAGTTTGATCATCTGCACTTGGCAGTTCTTAGAGAGACAGTACTACAGGGTGGTGCTAAAGAAGTTTCTATTGGCGGGGATGGTGTTCAGCGACTCCAGGGTCGTCTATGTGTTCCTAATGTCGATGGCTTGAGGGAGAGGATTCTAGAGGAGGCACACAGTTCTCGGTATTCTATTCATCCAGGTGCTATGAAGATGTATCGTGACCTGAGATAGCATTATTGGTGGCGGCGGATGAAGAAAGACATAGTGGAGTATGTAGCTAGGTGTCTAAATTGCCAGCAGGTTAAGTATGAGCACTAAAGGCCACGTGGCCTACTTTAACATATGACTATACCTAAGTGAAAATAGGAGTGCATCACTATGGACTTCGTAGTTGGATTGCCGTGGACCTTGCAGAAGTTTGATGCAGTTTGGGTCATTATCGACAGATTGACCAAGTCGGCACACTTCATTCCGGTTGTGACTACCTATACTTCAGAGAAATTGGCCCAGATTTATTTTAGGGAGATAGTTTGGTTGCACGGTATGCCTATTTCCATCATATCAGATAGAGGCCCTCAGTTCACTTCAAATTTCTGGAGAGCCGTCCAAAGTGATTTGGGGACCCGTGTAGAGCTTGGCACAATATTCCATCCACAGAACAACGGCCAGTCAGAGCGGGCAGTTCAGATATTGGAGGACATGCTGAGAGCATGTGTGATTGACTTTGGCAGATAGTGGGATTAGTTCTTGCCTTTGGCTGAGTTTGCTTACAACAACAGTTATCAGTCCATCATCAAGATGGCCCCATTTGAGGCTTTATATGGTCGGCGATGTCGTTCTCCCATCGGGTGGTTTGAGCCTGGCAAGGCTAGGTTATATGGTACTGATCTGGTAAAGGATGCCTTGGAAAAGGTAAAGTTGATTCAGGAGTGACTTCGCACAGCACAGTCCAGACAGAAGAGTTACGCTGATCAGAAGGCGCGTGGTGTATCATTTATGGTCGGCGAGAAGGTTATCTTGAAGGTCTCGCCGATGAAGGGTCTTATGAGATTCGGAAAGAAGGGCAAGTTGAGCCCAAGGTTTATAGGCCTATTTGAGGTGTTGAGGTGAGTTGGGTAGGTTGCTTATGAGCTTGCTTTACCTCCCAACCTATCAGGGGTTCATCCCGTTTTTCACGTGTCTATGCTCCGGAGGTATCACGCCAACTTGTCTCACGAGTTAGACTTCAGTACTATTCAGCTAGATGAGAGCTTGGGTTATGAGGAGGAGCCCGTTGCTATTGTTGCTAGACAGGATCGCCAGTTGAGGTCCAAGAAGATTTCCGCGGTAAAGGTTCAGTGGAGGAGCCAACCAGTCGAGGAGGCGACCTAGGAGTCCGAGGAGGACATGCAGAGTAGTTATCCACACTTATTCAGAACTTCAGGTATGAATCTAAACCCAACGTTTGTTTAAGAGGTGGAGAATATAACGACCCGACCGGTCGTTTTTCTTTCTAGAACCCCGTTCCCCTAAATAATACTTCACATACTTTCTTTTACTGATTTATGACTTGCGGGGATGGTTGGTTCGGGATTTGGAAGAGTTTGGGTTGAAATTGGAACACTTGGTTCCTTAAGGTTGGCTTAAAAGGCCAAGTTTGACTTCGGTCAATATTTTGAGTAAATGACCTCGGAGTCAGGATTTGACGGTTCCAATAGGTTCGTGTGATGATTTCGGACTTGGGCGTATGTTCGGATCGGGTTTTGGATGACTCGGGAGCGTGTTGGCGCCCAATAGTGAAAGTTGGTTCTTGAAGGTTTTAGAAGTTCTTTAAAATTTGGTTTGGAGCGGGTTTTAGTGATATCGAGTTTCAAATGGAATTTCGAGACCCGGAATAGTTTTGTATTGTCATTTAAGACTTGCACGCAAAATTTGGTGTCATTCCGAGTAGTATAAGTACGTTTCAACGCATTGGATGTAAATTGAAGAACTTGAACTTCTTAATTTTGATTCAATTGGTTTTAGGCTGTGATTCTTAGTTTTAATGTTGTTTCAGGGATTCCGAGAGTTAGAGCGAGTCCGTTGTATGATTTAAAACTTGTTGGTAAGTTCGGACGGGACCCCGGGGGCCCCGAGTATCAATAGGATGAGGCTCGGACCAGGTTGGAAATTGGGAGCCAAAGCTGAAGCTCTGAGCTGCTATCATAATCGCACCTACGCTTGGCCAGCCGCAGGTACGAGCTCGCAGGTGCGAGCAAGGAGCCGCAGAAGCGAGCAAGCCAAGGCTTCCCAGGATCCGCAAGAGCAAGAAGTGTGGCATACCTGCGAGCGCACAGGTGTGATGCCCGTGTCCGCAGAAGCGGCTTTCTCCACAGGAGCGGCCCCCTCGACGCAGAAGCGGACTCCGCAGGTGCGAATCTTCCCTCCGTAGAAGCGACCTTCGCTGGCTTGAGGAACTCCGCAGAAGCGGCCCAAGCGCCGTAGATGCGATAATACAAATGCGGCCAAGGCACCGTAGATGCGAGAGTCGCTGAGGGCAGTGGGTGTTTTAAATCGGGGTTTGAGCATTTTTGCTCATTTCTTACACTCTTGGGGCGATTTTGGAGCTGGTTAGAGAGGGGATTTTTATCACTAATTGAGGTAAGTAATTTCTATACAATGTATAAATATATAGTTTATGGGTGGATTATAACATATAAATTAGTGAAAATTATGGGTTTAGGTGAAAACCTAGGTTTTTGATTAAATGAGATTTAACCACGAAATTTGTTATGGAATGTAGTAAAAATCATATATCTATGTTCCTAAGGTTATGGGTAACAACTTTCTTTAAAAATTTTCGGAATCCGAGCATGTGGACCCGGGGGTAAATTTTTGAAATCTTGCAATTTAGGTTGGGTAAGCACTTAAATGGCGGAATTATAAACCTTTGAGCATAGATTGATTAGTTTATGTAATGTTTGACTAGCTTCGAGTCGTTTGGCGTCAAATTTGGAGGTTTGAGCGCGTTCTTGAATTGGGAAGTAGGCTTTGAGACGAGGTAAGTCTCCTTTCTAACCTTGTAAGAGGGAATTAACCCCATAGGTGAATTAAATAAATGTGTATACCTAATTGTGGGGGCTACGTATGTACGAGGTGACAAGAGTCCGTACGTAGCTACTATTATGCTATTGTCCGGGTAGTTTAGGACTCGTATCATGCTATACTTGTAATGTTTGTGCCCTTACTTGCTAATATAATCACTTAGTCATGATAGAAATTGATAAAAGAATTGTGTAAGGTTAAATTCACTTACTTGAAGGTTTGTATGAGATACTTGACTGTAAATGAGAAACTTATATTTTCTTGAAAATAATTTTTATTTGTGGATCGGGTCGAGCGCCTCGGTAGTAAATAGATGCATATATGGTTCGCGCCGTTTGACCCTCCGGCAGTGCACAATTTAAATACTTTGTTGGATCGGGTTGTACGACCTCGGCATAATTGTGCATGTTAATTATTTGGAACTCTCCGTAATTTATACTGCTTAAATGCCTTGAAATGTAAGTGGTTAAATGATATGACCGAAATTGAAATTTTAAATTTATGAAAGAAGTACTTATCTCTTCCTGTTATTGAACTATCAGAATTATTCATGATATCTATACTTAGTATAACACTTTAATTACATTATTATTGGCCCTAGTAAGTGTCAAGTCGACTCCTCGTCACTACTTCTTCGAGGTTAGGCGGGATACTTACTGGGTACATATTGTTTATGTACTCATACTACGCTTATGTACTTAATTGTACAGGATCTGAGGCTGGTGCATCTAGTTACCCGCCCGGCGCGCATACCTGATCTTGGACCGAGACTTCAAGGTGAGTTATCCCTTCTGAGTCGTTCAGCAGTATGCCGGAGTTTCTCTTTTGTTTTATCTGTCTATCCTGTATCAGACAGTAGGATAATCATCTTTTGTATATTCTACTAGTTGCCCACACACTTGTGACACCAGATCTTGGCACGTATTAGTAGACTTTGATTTTTGGGTTGTAATTCAATAGTTATAACTGCTTTTAGATGTTTCCGTTTGTTTGCCTTAAAAATCCTTTATTTATCAAATGCTTTAAATGTAAGTAAAGTTAAATGTTGGAATTACTTAATAAACAAAGAATGACAAATCACTAAGTTATTCGCTGTTGGCTTGTCCAGCAACGGTGCTGGACGCCATCACGGCCTGACATGGAGTTGAGTCGTGACAGAAGACGAGGAGGAGAGAAAATAGTGATGATCAAATAATTGAAAGAGTACGAATGAGAACACGTAGATAGACGGCAAGGTTACATACATTGTTCACATGCTCTTTATATATTTATTGACATATTCTTAAATTAAATCTTCTTCTTATTCTTATAGGAAAAAATAACAAGCATGTATTTATTGTTCAATCTGCAAAGTTTTCTCATATACCCATAGAAGTCTTTCTTACCCGTTTGGTTCATATAATTAATTCAAATATAACAGTAATAATAATAATTATTATTATATATATATATGGCACGTGGATCATAGTCTCTTCGTAAAATTAGATATTTTATGTACATATTTTCTAAAATTAGTATAATATTAACTGTTGGTACCCATACTCCAAGAAGGTTGAATGATACACTTGGTTGGAGTTTGAATTGTTTACCTTGAGGTATAGGGACCAATTCCCTCTAGATATATTTTTTTTCTCCTTTTTTTTAGTAGTGCACTCATGTATTAGAAATTCTAAATCCGCCTCTGAAAAAAGTGACATATTTAATATCTTCATAAGGCATGGATTTCATGAGATAAACATTGTTCACTATTAATGGCGTATATTTTATTGTATACTTTTAAATTTACTCTCTTACTTACTTTTTATTTATTTTTAATTTTTCTCTTCTTACTTAGAAAATTACGTGCGGAACACGTACATAGTAACTAGTTAAACAAATGTGTGTACATTTAAATTTGAAAAGAATTTTTGGAGCAAAAGTACAATAGCTTTAATGTGAGGATCGCTGTAATAATTAGAGAATGGAATAATTTTTAATGAATAGTTTCCTTACATGGATAGTGTAGCTAATTGTTTTTGCCTCATTTTTATCCTAACAACTAATACAGGCTCAAATTATTATTTATTTATTTACCCTTTTTCATTCTCTCTTTTACTATTTGTATTCTCAATATTGAAAAGCCTCTTCTTCTTCAAAGCATTACAATAAGCAATCATTATATTGAAGCAATGCAATACTTTTCTATATTTTTATATCAACTTATCTTGCTCTATAATTTATTACCCTTTGATTTCTGCTACTATCTATTATTTTTTGTACTTCGGTTATCTTATACTTCTTCTTTTTAGACTTCTTTATCATGACTTATTCGCTTTTGTTACTTTCATTTTGATATTGCATTGAATTGATTATCCTTATCTGACCTTCTTTTGCCATGATTTCTCTTGAGTCGAGGGTATTTCAGAAATAACCTCTTTGCCTTCTATGGTAGAGGTAAGGTTTGCGTACACTCTACCTTCCTAGACCCTACTTTGTGGGTTTTCACTGGGTATGTTATTATATATTAGCTTATCAAATTCTTGAGCCGATTTTATTATTCTACCTTTATTTTATACTTTTTCATTGAAAATTTGTCGTTGATATTCTTACCTAGGGCCTTTCTCTGAAATTTGGCTTTAGGCCCCCAATCTTGTTGAGACGACCCTGTATTTTAGTCCAAGATTATTCCTACATTGTATAAATACATTAGAAGAGTTTTGGAGATTTTAGTCCAAGATTATTATTATGCTAATATTTTGTGATGACCCAAAATGTCATCTTTAAATTTAATAATTAATTGTGCATTCTAAGACATCGAAAAGCACTATTTATCATTACTCGACTTGCATGTGCAGTCCGTAAAACTTTTCCGGAAAATTTAAGGTGAAAAATGAATTAAAATGTGAATTAGAGCTTTAAAACTCAACTGAGTTGACTTTGGTCAATATTTTGAGCAAACAGACTCGGATCAGTATTTTAATAATTTTGGTAGGTTCGTATCGTAATTTGGGACTTAGGCATATGCCCGGAATCAAATTCCGAGGTTCCTAGCCCGAGATATGGAATTTTAATGAAAAATTAAAAGTTTAAGTTCAAATAGTTACCGGATGTCAAATTATGTGCAAACGACCCCGGAATAGAATTTTGATGATTCCAACAGCTCCGTATGGTAATTTTGGACTTAGGACCGTGATCGGAATTTTATTTGGAAGTCCGTAGTAGAATTAGGCTTGAAATGCCGAAAGTTAAATTTTTGGGAAGTTTGACCGAGAGGTTGACTTTTTGATATCGGGGTCAAAATCCGATTCTAAAAATTTTCATAGCTCAGTTATGTCATTTATGACTTGTGTGCAAAATTTGAAGTCATTCCGAATTGATTTGATGTATTTCGACACAAGATATAGAATTTGAAAGTTCAAAGTTCATTGATTTTGATTTGAGGTGCGATTCGTCGTTTTGATGTTGTTTGATATAGTTTGAAGCCTCGACTAAGTTCGTATGGTATTTTGGGATATGTTGGAATAATTGGTTAATGTCCCGAGGGTCTCGGGTGGATTTTGGAAGGTAAACGGAATGGATTTCGGACAAAGTATGCAGAAATTTCTGTTGCAGAAATTCCGTGCGTGGAGCCAAGTTTGGAAGCTTATATCTCACAATGAATAAGGAATCAGAAAATGTGCAAAATATAAAAATTGTAGTCGTTGGATTATAGGTTCCAGAAAGTTAAACTATGCATTATTTGGACATTTGTACAAAAGGTTATGATGGATTGAATGAAGGCTGGTAGAGCAGTTTCGCCAGAAATTTCGCCAGAAATTCTGATGCATGCAGCCGATTTTGGGAGCTTATATCTCGCAATACATTAGGAATCAGAATAATTGCAAAACATGAAAGTTGTAGTCGGTGGATTCTAGTTTCCAGAAAATAAAACCGTTTATCATTTGGACATTTGTACATAAAGTTATGATCAATTGAAGTAAGACTGGTAGAGCTGTTTCTGGTAGACTTTTAGTGACGAAAAATTGACTTTTAGTGACGGATTGGCAGAAACTTAAGGACCAAAAATGCTCATTTCATTCATTTCGTTTTGGATTTTTGGGGCGATTTTTGGGCGATTTTCACGGAAAAACATTGGGGTAAGTGTTCCTTATCCTATATTGATTATATTTCATGATTCCATACTCATTTACATCATGAATCCGTGAATTTATGGAAGAAAAATCAAGATTTTTGCAAAATCTTTCAAAAACGAAAATTTAAGATTTGGAGGTCGAGTTATTATCGGATTTTGGTAAAATTGGTATGGGTGGACTCGTAATTGAATGGGTTGTCGGATTTTATAAGTTTCGCCGGATTCAGAGATGTGGGTCCCACGGGCAAATTTTGAGCTAATTTCGGATTTTACCGAAAATGTAATATTTTCTTATGAAATTGATTACTATAATTTTTGTTGACTGTATCGAATTAATTATGACTAGATACGAGTCGATCGGAGTCGGAAATTCGAGGAAAAAGCATAATACTTGGTTAAATTGGAGCAAGTCGAGGTAAGTGACTTGTCTAACCTTGTGTGGGGAAAATTTTCCCTAGGATTGGTATTGATGTGATTATTAAAATGTATTGAAAGTCATGTGCACGAGGTGACGAGTGTGTACACGGGTTAAATTGCGAAAGATTATATTTTTAAATTGTGTAGATCACTGTTGCGCATTTATTAAATTATTTTATCTTGTTATATTCTTCATCATTGATGTGAGATATATACTTCAAATTTGTTTGATCTTTTCTTACTAATTGTTTTACCTGTTTAGTTGAAACTTGGTTTCTTTTATTCTGTGCATTATTTGAAGGTTGATTTTCTTTAAATTAAATATTATTAATATGAAGTATTTGACATTTTTAAACTTGATATTGAAGCAACGTAGTAAAGATTTTGAAATATTATTTTCCTAAATTATTTACTCCTGAATATTTTTATACTCATTGTGAGGGAGCCGTGAGCTCTTTATTGTGGAAGAATATTATTGATGATGAGCTGTGAGCTCTTTATTGTGGAAAACCATTATTGATGATTTATTTTGGCATGAGCCGTGAGCTCTTTATTGTGGCAAACTATTATTGATGATTTATTTTGGCATGAGCCGTGAGCTCTTTATTGTGAAAAAATATTGTTGTTGAATTATTTTGGCAAGTTAAATTATTTGAGCACTTGAGGTGCAAATTGTGATATATTTTGATATTGATACGCATGTGGTGGTATAAGGTCTGGGTGTTGAAACGCATGCGGTGAGATAAGGGTGGTGTCACGACCCAAAAATCTGACCATGGTCGTGATGGCGCCTATCGTGTTACAAGGCGGGATGCTATTTCGGGAAAAATATTTTCTTTAAATAAATTGTGAAGGCTCCCGCAGTGATATAAGAAAATGAGATATTGTGAATTTATTTATGATTTGGGACTACGAGGCGGTACCTCGGGAGTGCCCTTGTTGATATTGATTTATGGTTGTAGTTGCCTTTGATTATTATTGTGATTTTCATAAAGTTGAAGGAAATTCTGTTTTGATTTCCATGAGATATTATTTGCAATTATTTGGTGTCATTAAATGTGACATACTATTTGATTCATTTTCAATGTCATTTTATTTTACTACATTGATAAACATTTTACCATGCCATTATTATATTCCAGTAGGGCCTCACCTGACCTCGTCACTATTCTACCGAGGTTAGGGTTGGCACTTACTGGGTACCGCTGTGGTGTACTCATACTACGCTTCTGCACATCTTTTTGTGCAGATCCAGGTACATTTTACCAGCCTAGACGTCATTGAGTTACCTGCGCACGGAGACTTCGAGGTATATCTGCTAGCGTCCGCAGACTCCGGAGTCCCCTTCTATCATTTTATGTTGCTTCCTTATATTTTATCTAGACCTTGACATATAGAGACATTGAGAATAAATTCTTAGAAGCTTGTGACTTATTTCTATCAGGTTTTGGGAGTTGAAATTGTTTGAATTGTAGTTTATTTATTTCAGATATTTATTATTATTCCGCATTGATAGGCTTACCTAGTCTTAGAGACTAGGTGCCATCACGACATCCTACGTAGGGAATTTGGGGTCGTGACAAGTTGGTATCAGAGCACTAGGTTCATAGGTGTCATGAGTCACAAGCAGGTTTAGTAGAGTCTTGCAGATCAGTACGGAGACGTCTGTACTTATCTTCGAGAGGCTATGGAACTGTTAGGAAATATTCACTTCTTTGACTCCTTATCGTGCGGCATTGATTTAGCTTGAAACATATATCTTATATTCCTTTGTATCCACTCGTGTATGACATTGCATACTCAATATCAGTTGTGCGTCGACGATTCGTGATGCCGCAGATGGACTACGGGGGAGCCAGAGATGCTCAAACATTGCCTTAACGTGTGGTTCCGACTGAAGATGTGGGCGTATTGAGAGATCACCTAGTGAATCATGTGCAGGGTGCAACTGACATTGGCGTCTGGTTGATTTATACGAGTTGTGAAGGTTATTATTGTGGCCTATGACTTCACACCGTCCACTACCAATGGGTGGATTGCGGGGTCATGTATTATATCAGTTTTGGCCTGAAATGTATATATGTCGTACTGAAAGGTTCCCTAAAATTTACATATGTTTAAAACCTGAGATTTTGTAGAGGATAAGGTTGGGACTTGCGGTATGTCCGCCTCCTTAATAATCCTATACTTCAATACCATTATAGAAAGAACTCTAAATTTATAGAAGGTCTACTCAGCGTGGATGTCACTGTTGCAGATTTTGGGGTGCTTCGGAGTAAGTACACTTGTTGACGAGAGTCTAGACTATGTGGTTCGTGACAAGATTTGTCTATATGGAGCTCTACTTTTGTGATCGTTGTGTATAAATAGGGGTAAGGGTTACCCCAAAGAAGAGTCGAAGAGTATGTTAAGCAATTGGTCAGCTCAACAGTGTAGAGTCAGTATAACAAAAGAAGAAATTTGCCTTGGGAGAGATAATTCTCCACCGGTGTTCGTGGCAAGCCTATGAAGAGAGCAGACCAGCCAATGCAACACCGCCCACTTGGCTCAGTTCTTAGAAACACTTTTGAAAGAGTTTGTTTTTTTTTGACTCTCCATAATGCGTGGCGCATAGGGTTTGAACGGTTGCGTCATGTCACCATTGACGATGTCAAAATATGCCATCAAGTTCAATAAGTTAGCCCGTCATACTCCTACTTTGCTTCCTACACCCAGAGGGCGAGTCCATAGACTCATTAAAGAACTCAATTATGATCATAAAATTTTGTACGACTCGGGAGCTACAAGCTGATACTTCATTTCTGCTAGTTGTACAAATTGCCAAGATATTAGAATGTGTTTGGGGTGAAAAAAAAAGAAAAAAAAAAGAAGGGAAACTAAGGAGACCAAGACGTCTCAAGGTTCTGGGGGATTCGGTGGATTCTACTCTGCAAGTATAAATCATTATGGAGGGGGCTCGGGCAGTCGGCTAGTCGAGTCCGCACATCGGATTACTCGGGGTGCTCCAGTAAGTTCTTTTAATGCACCACCGACATGAGTTCCTACAATTGTTATTCCAGTTATCTGCACAGACTCAATATGAGTAGCCTAACCCGCAAAAGGGTTGTTATGAATACGGTGATACTAGGCACATCATGAGAAAATTGTCCCAAACTTGGGAGAGACATATTTCATCAAAGCACTCAGGCTACGTGTCCCATTGCAGTTACTACACCACCCACACGACCAGTTAAGGGTGGAGGACAGACGGGTAAAAGGCGTCCTAGAGGTGGAGACCCAGCCGTTGATATATTTATTTTATGGTATGGCGGAGGTCGCTACATCAGATGGTGTCGTTACAGGTACGACCTCGATTTAATATAAAGGAATAATTTCCTTAAGTTGATTCGGTTCTCAATATCGAAATGAGTCTTCCTATTGTGCTCCACTTATGAGTGAGCTTCATAATTCTATAATTTACTTATGTGTTTACCCCTGTTGGGAGATTTTATGGAGATAACTACGCCTATCATTTCGTGTTGGTCACTAATAAGAGCTGCGAGGCTAAATGTGGCTTTCTGTTACTTATTTCGGTAAATTTTGATGCAAATTCCGAATAATTAATTACAAATTGTGAATTATATGCCTTACCGGTATGGGGTTCATTATGTGTTGTGATTTGGTGTAACTGAAATTATTTAAAAGGAGAAAATAGAAATTTTCAATTGGCACAATGTGCATATTACTTGTGATTCAGAACCGAGGACGAGATCCTCGCATTTTAATATAAACTGATATGTTTAAACTGGGCTACGAGCTGCGGTGAAAGTTATATAAGGACGAGATCCTTGTGAGGAAAATTCTTGTGTTTAAATTCTCTCTTGTGAATTTTAACTTGTACTATAGTACTAATAGGGAGTCATGCCTGTTAGGCTTATTTGAAAATTCTATATGAAATTCTATGTGCATACTTGCCAATTTTGTGTTGTAATTATTGAGTTTTAACCTACGAGGTAGGTTCCCTCCTAGGTGACATTAAAGGTGACTCGTTAATTCGGGTAAATAATTATGAGGTCTTCATGTCTCGTATCTCGTTATCAGTATTGTGAAGGTTTAAAACGAGATTTTTGTTAACATGAAGTTAATTGACATTTTTGTAATTGATTATGAACAACTATTAAGACAAGATTGACCCAGAAGGGTGCTCCGTTCATATGGGCCGAGGAATGTAAGGAGAGGTTCCATAAGTTCAAGACAACTTTGACTACAACCCCGATGTTGGTATTACCTATAGGTTCAGGATCTTATATTGTGTATTGTGATGCGTCGCGTATTGACCTCGGCGCAGTGTTGATGCAAGACGGTAGGGTGATTGCCTACGCATCCAGACAGTTAAAGGTTCATAAGAAGAATTATCCGATCCATGACTTTGAGTTAGCAGCTATTGTTCATGCCTTGAAGATTTGGCGGCATTATTAGTACGGTGACCATTGTGAGGTCTACACCGATCACCGAAGTTTACAAAATTTGTTTAAACAGAAGGATCTTAATTTGCTGCAGCGGAGATGGTTGGAGTTGCTTAAGGATTATGCTATAACCATTCTCTATCATCTTGGGAAGGCCAATGTAGTGGCCAATGCCTTGAGTCGTAAGGCGGAGAGTTTGGGCAGCATAGCATATTTACTGGAAGTAGAGAGGCCTTTGGCCTTGGATGTTCAGGCCTTGGCCAACCAATTTGTCAGATTGGATGTTTCCGAGCCGAGTCGAGTTTTGGCTTGAGTGGTTTCTCATTCTTCTCTTTATGATTGTATCAGGGAACGTCAGTATGATGACCCACATCTGCTTGTCCTTAAGGACACAGTTCAGCACGGCGATGCCAAGGAAGTCACTATTGGAGATGAAGATGTATTACGGATGCAGGGTAGGCTATGTGTGCCTAATGTAGATGGTTTTCGTGAATTGATTCTCCAGGAGGCTGATAATTCGCGGTACTCCATACATCCGGGTGCTACGAAGATGTAGCAGGACTTGAGGCAACATTATTGGTGGAGGAAGATGAAGAAAGACATAGTGGAGTATGTAGCTCGGTGTCTAAATTATCAACAAGTGAAATATGAGCATCAACGACTGAATGGATTGCTTCAGAAGTTAGAGATTCCAGAATGGAAATGGGAGAGGATCACTATGGATTTCGTTGTTGGGCTCCCACGGACTCAGAGTAAGTTCAATGCAGCTTGGGTGATTGTGGATAGATTGACCAAGTCAGCTCATTGCAATCCTATGATGACTACCTACTCTTCCGAGCAGTTGGCTTGAATCTATATTCGCGAGATTGTCAGATTTCACGGCATACCGGTATCTATCATCTTTGACTGGGGTATGCAGTTTACATCACGGTTCTAGAGGGTAGTACAACATGAGTTGGGTACTCGGGTACAGTTCAGTACAACATTTAACCCTCAGACGGATGAGCAGTTCGAACGCACTATTCAGATACTGGAGGATATACTTCGTGCATGTGTGATAGATATTGGGGGTGCTTGAGATCAGTTCTTACCACTTGTGTATCTTGCTTACAACAACAGTTGTCAGTCAAGCATTCAGATGGCTCTGTATGAGGCCTTGTATGGTAGGTGATGCTAGTCCCCAGTGGGTTGGTTCGAACTGGGCGAGGCTAGGCTATTGGGTATAGACTTGATTCAGGATTGACTTCGTACAGCCCAATCTAGACAGAAGAGTTATGCGAATCGGAAGGTTCGTGATGTTGCATTCATGGTTGATGAGCGGGTATTGCTCCGGGTTTCGCCTATGAAGGGTGTGATGAGGTTCGGGAAGAAGGGCAATTTGAGCCCTAGGTATATTGGGCCTTTTGAGATTCTTGAGAGAGTTGGAGAGGTGGCTTACAAACTTACACTACCACCTAGTCTCTTTGCCGGTCATCCGGTATTCCATGTTTCTATGCTTCGAAAATATCACGGGGATCCGTCTCATGTGCTAGACTTCAGTTCGGTTCAGTTGGACAAGAATCTATCTTATGTTGAGGAACCAATGGCTATTTTGGACAGGCATGTTCGAAAGCTGAGGTCAAAGAACATTGCTTCCGGAAAGGTTCAGTGGAGGGGTCATCCGGTCGAGGAGGCGACTTGGGAGACCGAGCATGACATGCGCATATGTTATCCATACTTATTCACGAGCTTAGTTACTTTTTCGAACTCCGTTCGAGGACGAACGTTTGTTTTAGAGGTGGAGAATATGATGACCCAAAATGTCATCTTTAAATTTAATAAATAATTCTGCATTCTAAGACCTCGAAAAGCACTATTTATCATTACTCGACTTGCGTGTGCAGTCCGTAAAACTTTTCCGAAAAATTTAAGGTGAAAAATGAATTAAAATGTGAATTAGAGCTTTAAAACTCAACTGAGTTGACTTTGGTCAACATTTTGAGCAAACAGACTCGGATCAGTATTTTGATAATTTTGGTAGGTTCGTATCGTGATTTGGGACTTAGGCGTATGCCCGGAATCAAATTCCGAGGTTCCTAGCCCGAGATATGGAATTTTAATGAAAAATTAAAAGTTTAAGTTCAAATAGTGACCGGATGTCAAATTATGTACAAACGACCCCGGAATAGAATTTTGATGATTCCAACAACTCCGTATGGTGATTTTGGAATTAGGAGCGTGATCGGAATTTTATTTGGAAGTCCGTAGTAGAATTAGGCTTGAAATGCCGAAAGTTGAATTTTTGGGAAGTTTGACCGAGAGGTTGACTTTTTGATATCGGGGTCGAAATCCGATTCTGAAAATTTTCATAGCTCAGTTATATCATGTATGACTTGTGTGCAAAATTTGAAGTCATTCCGAATTGATTCGATGTGTTTCGACACAAGATATAGAATTTGAAAGTTCAAAGTTCATTGATTTTGATTTGAGGTGCGATTCGTCGTTTTGATGTTGTTTGATATAGTTTGAAGCCTCGACTAAGTTCGTATGGTATTTTGTGACATGTTGGAATAATTGGTTAAGGTCCCGAGGGTCTCGGGTGGATTTCGGGAGGTAAACGGAATGGATTTCGGACAAAGTGCTAGAAATTTCTGTTTGCAGAAATTTCTGTTGCAGAAATTCCGTGCGTGGAGCCAAGTTTGGAAGCTTATATCTCACAATGAATAAGGAATCAGAAAATGTGCAAAATATGAAAGTTGTAGTCGTTGGATTATAGGTTCCAGAAAGTTAAACTATGCATTATTTGGACATTTGTACAAAAGGTTATGATGGATTGAATGAAGGCTGGTAGAGCAGTTTCGCCAGAAATTTCGCCAGAAATTCTGATGCATGCAGCCGACTTTAGGAGCTTACATCTCGCAATGCATAAGGAATCAGAATAATTGCAAAACATGAAAGTTGTAGTCGGTGGATTCTAGTTTCCAGAAGGTTAAACCGTTTATCATTTGGACATTTGTACATAAAGTTATGATCAATTGAAGTAAGATTGGTAGAGCTGTTTCTGGTAGACTTTTAGTGACGAAAAATGGACTTTTAGTGACGGATTGGCAGAAACTTAAGGACCAAAAATGCTCATTTCATTCATTTCGTTTTGGATTTTTGGAGCACGGTTTTTGGGCGATTTTTGGGCGATTTTTACGGGAAAACATTGGGGTAAGTGTTCCTTATCCTATATTGATTATATTTCATGATTCCATACTCATTTACATCATGAATCCGTGAATTTATGGAAGAAAAATCAAGATTTTTGCAAAATCTTCCAAAAACAAAAATTTAAGATTTGGAGGTCGAGTTGTTATCGGATTTTGGTAAAATTGGTATGGGTGGACTCGTAATTGAATGGGTTGTCGGATTTTATAAGTTTCGCCGGATTCAGAGATGTGGGTCCCACGGGCAAATTTTGAGCTAATTTCGGATTTTACCGAAAATGTAATATTTTCTTATGAAATTGATTACTATAATTTTTGTTGATTGTATCGAATTAATTATGACTAGATACGAGTCGATCGGAGTCGGAAATTCGAGGAAAAAGCATAATACTTGGTTAAATTGGAGCAAGTCGAGGTAAGTGACTTGTCTAACCTTGTGTGGGGAAAAGTTTCCCTAGTATTGGTATTGATGTGATTATTAAAATGTGTTGAAAGTCGTGTGCACGAGGTGACGAGTGTGTACACGGGTTAATTTGCGAAAGATTATATTTTTAAATTGTGTAGATCACTGTTGCGCATTTATTAAATTATTTTATCTTGTTATATTCTTCATCATTGATGTGAGATATATACTTCAAATTTGTTTGATCTTTTCTTACTAATTATTTTACCTGTTTAGTTGAAACTTGGTTTCTTTTATTATGTGCATTATTTGAAGGTTGATTTTCTTTAAATTAAATATTATTAATATGAAGTATTTGACATTTTTAAACTTGATATTGAAGCAACGTAGTAAAGATTTTGAAATATTATTTTCCTAAATTATTTACTCCTGAATATTTTTATACTCATTGTGAGGGAGCCGTGAGCTCTTTATTGTGGAAGAATATTATTGATGAATTATTTTGACATGAGCTGTGAGCTCTTTATTGTGGAAAACTATTATTGATGATTTATTTTGGCATGAGCCGTGAGTTCTTTATTGTGGCAAACTATTATTGATAATTTATTTTGGCATGAGCCGTGAGCTCTTTATTGTGAAAAAATATTGTTGTTGAATTATTTTGGCAAGTTAAATTATTTGAGCACTTGAGGAGCAAATTGTAATATATTGTGATATTGATACGCATGCGGTGGTGTAAGGTCTGGGTGTTGAAACGCATGCGGTGAGATAAGGGTGGCTTGATACGCGTGGCTAGTAGGGGAACTACTAGAAGTCATGCGGTATGATAAGGGTGGCTAAAACGCGGGATGCTATTTCGGGAAAAATATTTTCTTTAAATAAATTGTGAAGGCTCCCGCGGTGATATAAGAAAATGAGATATTGTGAATTTATTTATGATTTGGGACTACGAGGCGGTACCTCGGGAGTGCCCTTGTTGATATTGATTTATGGTTGTAGTTGCCTTTGATTATTATTGTGATTTTCATAAAGTTGAAGGAAATTCTGTTTTGATTTCCATGAGATATTATTTGCAATTATTTGGTGTCATTAAATGTGACATACTATTTGATTCATTTTCAATGTTATTTTATTTTACTACATTGATAAACATTTTACCATGCCATTATTATATTCCAGTAGGGCCTCACCTGACCTCGTCACTATTCTACCGAGGTTAGGGTTGGCACTTACTGGGTACCGCTGTGGTGTACTCATACTACGCTTCTGCACATCTTTTTGTGCAGATCCAGGTACATTTTACCAGCCTAGACGTCATTGAGTTACCTGCGCACGGAGACTTCGAGGTATATCTGCTAGCGTCCGCAGACTCCGGAGTCCCCTTCTATCATTTTATGTTGCTTCCTTATATTTTATCTAGACCTTGACATATAGAGACATTGAGAATAAATTCTTAGAAGCTTGTGACTTATTTCTATCAGGTTTTGGGAGTTGAAATTGTTTGAATTGTAGTTTATTTATTTCAGATATTTATTATTATTCCGCATTGATAGGCTTACCTAGTCTTAGAGACTAGGTGCCATCACGACATCCTACGTAGGGAATTTGGGGTCGTGACATATTTTGAGAGGGGATTCATCCTAGGAGAGTTTTGAAGAGCTACTACGGCTTGAAGGTACAAGATTTCATCAATTCTCCTGCCAACAATCAGTGCAAAATGGGAGTTTGTGTAACGACCCGACCTGTTATTTTGAGAGAATAAGCCTCGAACCCCTAATTATTGCTTCCTCTATATCATTTTGTGGTTACGTGACTTGCCAAGAGGATTTATTTTTGGTGTCGAAGTGAAATGGGACACATAGTCCCTAAATTGGAAGTTAAGTCGTAAGAATTGACCGTAAGTTGAATTGTGAGAAGACGACTCTAGAATGGAGTTTCGACAATTTCAATAGCTCCATAAGGTGATTTTGGTCTTAGTGGCATATTCGGATGTTGAATTGGAGGTCCGTAGGTCATTTTAGCGTCTATTGGCGAAAGTTCGAAAATTGGATTATTTTTGGAAAGTTTGACCCGGAGTGGACTTTTTGATATCGGAGTCGGATTTCAATTCCGGAAGTTGGAGTAGGTCTGTAATGTCAATTATGACTTGTGTGCAAAATTTTGAGGTCAATCAGACTTGATTTGATATGTTTTGGCTTCAAATGTAGAAGTTAAAGTTTTAAAGTTCATTAGGCTTGAATCGATGTGCATTTGTTTATGTGATTTAAAGACTCGACTACGTTTGTATGATAATTTAACACTTGTTGGTATATTTGGTTGAGGTCCCGGGGGCCTCGGGTGGATTCCGGGTGGTTAACGAATCATTTTTGAACTTAGAGGAATAAATGATATTGGGCTGGTTCTGGTGTCATCGCACCTGCGGAAGGGTTGGCCGCAGGTGCGGTCTCACATAAGCGATCCTTGAGACGCAGATGCAGGGGCGAGGAGGATGGATAGCGATCGCAGATGCGACGTGAAGACCGCTTCTGCGAAAGGGTGATCGCAGAAGCGGAGTGATTGAGGGAGCTGGGGTGGACAAGGCTTCCGCAGAAGCGGACGATGGCGCAGAAGCGCTTCTGCAGATGCTGATGTTTGCGCGTAGGTGCGAAATCTGGGAGTTTAAGTGAACTCCGCATATGTGTAAACTTCACCGCAGAAGCAGAGTTTTGACCTCAAAAGCAAAAAGCCTGGGCAGACTATATTAAATCAAGTGTACGCGATTTTTATCATTTTTGGATATTTTGAGCTTGGGTACTTATTTTTTATCAATAACCTTGTTTCCCCATTGATTCTCCCACCTAGATTGTGTGTGTTTAAGGTGGAATTTGGGAGTTTGAGGCTAGGGATTTAGAGAGTTTAATTTGGGAATTTGAGTGGCGATTTGGTATGGAATTTTGGTAAAAATTGTATGGCTGGACTCATGGTCGAATGGGTGTTCCTATTTTGTAACTTTTACCCGATTCCGAGATGTAGGCCCAGGTCGACTTTTTGGGCCGAATTTCCAATTCTTTACTTAAGTCGTAGTTTTATTATTTAAATTAGTTTCTTGTAGTTATATTTATAGTATGGAATTGTTTTGGCTAGATTCAAGCTGATCAAAGTTGGAAAATAGAGGGAAATGCATCCTTATCGATTGATTGAGCGAGATTTGAGGTAAGTGACTTGTCTAACTTTGTGTGGGGGAAATCCCCTTAGGATTTGGAACTGTTGTAAAAAGAATTGTGATATGTGAGCGTCGTGTACGCGAGGTGATGAGTGCGTACACGAGTTAATTGTGGAAATTTCGGTTCTTGCTGAGTAGTTTTCTTTTAAATTACTTAACTGAGTTGCCTTAGCATGTGTAGCTGTCATGTTTAGCCTAGTATCATATGTCTATGTGTCTTAACTCTTACTTCCAATTTGTGCAACATGCTTAGTTAAATTACCTGCTTCCCTTGATTTGAATTAAATCTTTAACTGTAAGATTTCTTGCTGGAAATTCGTTGTTCCTTCGGTTCAGTTATCTGCTGCATATTTACTTTGGGACTACTAGGCGTTTACTCTGGAGATCCCTCTGTCTTGCATATTTACTTTGGGACTATGAGTTTACTCGGGAGATCCCCATATCGTGCATATTTACATTTGGGACTACGAGGCGGTACCTCGGGAGTACCACTGTTGTTTACCTCTATTTGCCGTGCTGTTATTTTCTGAAAATTCTTGTTGTTTAAATTCCCAGTCATTTCAAAATATTATTACATCTTTTGCCTTGATTTTCTTTTAAACCAATAAGGCCCTAATCTGGCCTCGTCACTACTCTACCAAGGTTAGGCTTGACACTTACTGGATACCATTGTAGTGTACTCAAACTACACTTCTGCACATCCTTTTGTGCAGATCCAGATCCTTCCTACCATGCCAGATACCCATGAGCTGGACTATACGTGGAGACTTCAAGGTATATCTGCCAGCGTCCGCAGACCTTGGAGTCCCTCCTTTATCCTTATTATGTTGTTTTTCCTTATTCCTTTTAGACTCTGATATACAGAGACACATTTTCACGATCCGAAATTCTCACCTTCGGGACCGTGATGGTGCCTAATATTTCACTTGCTAGGCAAGTCAAAGTTAGAATAATTTCAACCGTTTTTAACAACTCGTTTTTAATTAAATAGTAAAGAAACCAAACAACTGGAATAATGTCTGAATTAAAGTGAACAACCAAAATAATAACTATGTTTAAATACCATCCCAGTACTGGAGTCACAAGTGCACGAGCTTCTAGAATAATACAAACAAGGGTCTGAATAAAATAAAGTAGTCTGAAAGAAAACGCACAGCTAAGATAAAGTAGAAGGGGACTTTAGAGCTGCGAACGTCGTGCAGATATACCTTAAGTCTCCCCTGATAGCTGAATCGGAGCAAATCTACAGTACGCCACTGGGAACAACTCCGGTATCTGCACAAGAAGTGCAGAGTGTAGTATGAGTACAACCAATCCCATGTACTCTGTAAGTGCCAAGCCTAACCTCGACGAAGTAGTGAGGAGGCAAAGGTAGGTCGCTTATATTAACCTGTACGCAATAATAATAATAATAATAATAATAATAATAATAATAATAATAATAATAATAATAATAATAATAATAATAATAATAATAATAATAATAATAATAATAATAAAATCTGTTGCGGCGTGCAACCCGATCCAACAATATAATCTTTCAATTTAATTTTGTTGCGGCGTGCAACTCACTCCAACTAAATAAACTTAAAATAAAATTCTTTGCGGCGTGCAACCCGATCCAAGAATATAATTTAAAAACTCTTAAATGTAAAAATATTCTAATAAATACCACATTTAATAAGAAATTATTAGGCAACAAAGCATACAATAATTATGAATTATTTAAAAAATAAGTAATGACAAGTAGCAATTAATTGTGGCAATCAAGGAGAAAATAGGCAATTTAATGTTTAATATACTAAATGTCAAGTAGCAATTAAGACACATAAGTCAAATAAGCATGTAGTAATTATAGCATGAACTTAAGACATAATATTGGACAAGGAATATGAGAGAAATAATTAATATAATAATTAATTCATGATTTAAAATAATTTATGATCTTCAGATAAATATGCAAACAATCAATTTGATGACCTATAGGCACTCGTCACCTCGCCTATACGTCGTTACACTTGAAACTCACGTAACAAATAATTCAAGATTTTATTCCCTCAAGTCAAGGTTAACCACGATACTTACCTTGTTTTGAAAATTTCAAGTGATAACTCGAACACAACTTTTCCTTTCGAATTAGTCTCCAAACTAATCAAACCTATCAAATAATTGGCCAACAATTCAGTTGGAGCTTAGAAATTATTCATAATTCGAAAGAGACTTAATTTAAGTCATTTTCAGAAAAGTCAACCAAAAGTCAATTTGGGGCCCACTTTTCGGAACCCGACAAAATATCATGGAATCCAAACTCCCATTCCGATATGATTTCAACCATACTAAAATTACCGAATTCCGACATCGGGTTGTCTTTCAAATCCTAAATTTTCATTTTTGGAATGTTTTACAAAAAATACAATTTCTTCCATCTAAATCCAAAATAAACGATGAATATAAATATGGATTTATGAAATATAATTACTTTCGGATATAGAATACTTACCCAAGTCGAATTCATGAAAACCCCCTTTGGAATCGCCCAAATCTGAGACTCAAAACTCAAAAATGAGCAAAAATGGCTAACACCCGACTTTATGTATTATGTCAAGCATTTTCGCATCTGCGGACTCGCATTTGCGAGACAAAGCTCGCATTTGCAGAATAGGTCAGCCCAAAATAGGACCGCATCTGCTCGCCTTCATGTCGCAGAAGCGACTGCGCAGAAGCGCGAAGGAAGCCGCAGAAGCGAAGAAGATCGTATCTGCGATCATGGCACCGTAGAAGCGGGCACGCACCTATTTCCCAAGCTTCGCAGAAGCGAATCTTCTCCCCTGGCCTCAAAGTTGCAGAAGTGACACTGCCTTCGCAGAAGCGATCACGCACCTGCGGCCAAAATTGCGCAGGTGCGACACACCAGAACCAAACCTGTGTTCTTGAACAAAAATGGTCTGAACCTCGTCTGAAACGCACCCGAGCCTCTCGGGACCTCGTCCAAATATTCCAAAAAGCCCCGTAACATAATACGGACTTACTCGGGGTCTCAAATAATGTCAGATAATGTCGAAATTATAATTCACACCTCGATTCGGACTTATGTGTTTCAAACTTTTCACTTTACAAAACCCGTGCCGAAACGTATTAAATGTATCCGGAATGATTTTAAATTTGGCGCACAAGTTATAAATGACATAACGGATCTATTCCAACTCTTTGAATCTCAATCTAAGTCCGATATCGATAAATTCTAATTCACGGTCAGTCTTTGGAAATCTTTAGCCTTTAGATTTCTAGTTTCCGTTAAATGGAGATAATTCGAGCTAGGGACCTCCGAATTTAATTTCGGGCATACATCCAAGTCCCAAATCACAATACGGACCTACTTGAACTGTCAAAATACTGATTCGGGTCTATATGCTCAAAACTTTGACCAAAGTCAATTTAAATAAGTTTTGGAGCTCCATTTCACATTTTAATCAATATTTCACTTAAAATCTTTCCAAAAAAATTTATGAACTGTGCACGCAAGTCGAGGAATGCTGAAAGGTTCTATCTGAGGTCTCAGTATACCGAAATAAATGTTTAAAATTGAAGATCACATATTGGGTCATCACACACATAGTATTTTCTCTTAGAAGCTTGTGACTTATTTCCACCAGGTTTTGTGAGTTGTAATTATTGATTTGCAGTTATATATTTATTTCATTTGTTGAGAATTGGGCTTCAGTTTTATATTATGTTATTCCGCAAATTATTAGGCTTACTTAGTCTTAGAGACTTGGTGCCATCACGACATCCTAAGAGGGTGAATTGGAGTCGTGACAAGTTGGTATCATAGCTCTAGGTTCATAGGTGTTATAAGTCACAAGAAGGTTTAGTAAAATCTTGCGGATCGGTACAGAGACGTCTGTACTTATCTTCGAGAGGCTATGGAACTGTTAGGAAAAGCTTCACTTCTTTGATTCCTTATCATGCGAGATTTTGACCTCTGATTCTAAAATTCCTATCTTTCTATTCTCTCACATATGGTGAGGACACGTACAACTGGATCAGATGACCAGACACCCACGCCCCCTACTAGAGCTACGAGAGGCCGAGGCCGGGGTAGAGGCCGAGGACGTCCACGTGGTGCAGCCAGAGCACCCGCACGAGCTTCTACTGAGGAGCCACCAATAGCACCAGTTGGAGGTCAGGGACCTTAATGCACCATCCCTCCAGGAGACTCTAGCCCAGTTTCTGAGCATGTTCAGTACCTTGGCTCAAGTAGTATTGATACCCCTTGCTACTGCCATATCTCAGGCCGGGGGAGGAGTACAGACTCCCGTCGCTGGTAACCCAGAGCAGCGAGTTCAAGTTGACCAGGTTCCAGAGATCATACCGATGCAGCCGGTAGCTCCAGTTCAGCTCGATGTTAGGGAAACAGTTTTTGAGGTGGAACAACTCAGGCTCGAAAGGTACAAGAAGTACCACTCTCCTACTTTCAGTGGCTTGTCATCAGAGGATGCCCAAGGTTTTCTTGAGGAGTGCCACCGTATCCTCTGTACTATGGGTGTTGCAGAGACCAGTGGGGTTTCTTTCACTACGTTCCAGCTTAGAAGAGCGGCTTATCAGTGGTGGCACGCATACGATTTGGATAGTTTGACTGAGGCATCTTCACTCACTTGAACTCAGTTCTCAGATATGTTATTGAGGGAGTATGTTCCCAGATTCTTAGAGATACTTGGCGCGCAGAGTTTGAGCAGTTGCGCCAGGGTTCTATGACCGTGTTAGAGTATGTGGTTCGATTCAACGATTTGGCAAGGCATGCACCGTCTTTGGTTGATACTGTTCGAGAGCGGGTTCATCGGTCTATTGAGGGGCTTAACCCCAGTATCAGATTGTGCATGGCCCGATAGTTAGAGATAGATATTGCATACCAGCAGGTAGTAAAGATTGCTAGGAGGTTGGGGGTACGTTGACTCAGGATAGAGAGGAGAGAGAGGCCAAGAGGTCTCGAGAGTCTGGAACCTATAGTGGTACTTGTGCCCCAGCTACAACTCATCAGGGCAGGGGTTATATGGGTCACCATGTTCTTTCAGCACTTTAAGCCGCCAGCGGTGCTCCGGCCACTAATAGGCCCCAGGATCCTTATTATGCACCGCCAATGTCTAGTATACCTCCTGTACGGGGTGCTTTCAGTGGGCAGTCCAGTCGATTAGGCCTGAGCCAGTCGCAGCAGCCACGTCCTCCGAGAGCTTATTTTGAGTGTGGTGACACTAATCATGTGGTGAGGGATTGCCCTAGATTCAGGAGGGGTGCACCTCCACAGATTTCTCAAGCACCGCATGCTCCACCAGGTCCTCAGGCTATGGTTACAGCACCAGCTACTGCCCCACCTGACAGCCAGCTAGAGGTGGAGGTCAGACAGGTAGAGGTCGCCCTAGAAGGGGAGGCCAGGCCAGATATTATTCCCTTCCTGCTAGGACGGAGGCAGTTGCATCAGATTCTGTTATCACAGTATTGTTCTAGTCTATCATAGAGATGCATCAGTCTTATTTGATCCAGGATCCACTTATTCCTATGTGTCATCTTATTTTTCTTCGTATTTGGGTGTATCCCGTAATTCTCTGAGTTCACCTGTCTATGTGTCTACACCCGTGGGTGATTCTATTATTGTTGACCGTGTGTATCGGTCATGTTTGATTGTTCTTAATAGTTTTGAGACCAAAGCCAATTTATTATTGCTCAATATGATGGATTTCAATGTTATTTTAGGCATGGACTGGTTGTCACCCTACCACACTATCCTTGATTGTGACACCAAGATGGTGATATTGGCTATGCCAAGTCTATCGGGACTAGAGTGGAGAGGTACCTTAGATCATATTCCTAGCAGGGTTGTCTCATTTCTTAAAGCTCAACGAATGGTTAAGAAGGGATGTGATGCATATTTGGCCTATGTGAGAGATGTTAGTGTTGATACTCTTATTGTCGAGTCAGTTCCGGTAGTGAGGGATTTTACAGACGTATTTTCGACAGATCTTCTGGGCATGCCGCCCGACAGAGATATTGACTTTGGCATTGATTTTTTACCAGGCACTCAGCCCATTTCTATTCCACTTTATCGTATATCCCCAGCAGAGTTAAAAGAATTAAAGGAACAGTTGCAATAGTTGCTCTATAAGGGCTTCATTCGGCCCATTATGTCGCCTTGGGGTGCTCTGGTCTTGTTTGTAAAGAAGAAGAATGGTTCTATGTGAATATGTATTGATTATCACTAGTTGAACAAGGTTACAATGAAGAACATGTATCTATTGCCACATATTGGTGACCTATTTTATCAGCTTCAGGGTGCAGAGTATTCTCTAAGATTGACTTGCGTTCAGGCTATCATCAGTTGAAGATTCGGGATCCAGATATCCCAAAGACTGCTTTCAGGACTCGATATGGTCATTACGAGTTCCTTGTGATGTCTTTTGGGCTGACCAATGCCCCCAACAACTTTCATGCACTTGATAAATAGTGTATTTCAGCCCTATCTTGATTCTTTCTTCATTGTGTTTATTCACGATATTCTGGTGTACTCCCGGAGTCGGGAGGATCATGAGCAGCACTTGAGGACTGTGCTTCAGACCTTGAGAGAAAAGAAGTTGTATGCGGAATTTTTAAAGTGTGAATTATGGCTAGATTCAGTAGCATTTTTGGGTCATGTGGTATCGAGTAAGGGGATCAAGGTAGATCTGAAGATGATTGAAGTAGTGCATAGTTGGCCTAGGCCATGCTCAGCTACAGAGATCCGGAGTTTTCTTGGTTTGGAGGGTTACTATCATTGATTTGTGTAGGGTTTCTTGTCTATTGCGGCACCTATGACCAGATTGACCCAGAAGGGTGCTACGTTTAGGTGGACCGAGGAGTGTGAGGAGATCTTTCAAAATCTTAAGACTGCTTTGACCATAGCCCCAGTGTTGGTGTTGCCTATTGGTTCGGGGTCCTATACGGTGTATTGTGATGCGTCGCGCATTGGTCTCGGCGCGGTGTTGATACAATACGGTAGGGTGATTACCTACATGTCTAGACAACTGAAGGTGCATGAGAAAAACTATCATGTCCATGACCTTGAGTTTGCAACTATTGTTCATGCCTTGAAGATCTGGCGACACTATTTGTACGGTGTCCCATGTGAGGTTTTCACGATCACCGAAGTCTACAACATCTGTTTAAATAGAATGATCTTAACTTGCGGCATCGGAGATGGTTGGAGCTTCTTAAGGATTATGACATCACTATTCTCTATCATCCCGGGAAGGCCAATGTGGTGGCCGATGCCTTCAGTCACAAGGCAGAGAGTTTGGGCAGTTTAGCATATCTACCCGTAGCAGATAGACCTTTAGCCTTGTACGTTCAGGCCTTGTCCAACCAGTTCGTCAGATTGGATATTTCCGAACCGAGCAGAGTGTTGGCTTGTGTGGTTTCTCACTCTTCTCTTTATGATCGTATCAGGGAGCGTCAGTATGATGACCCCCATCTGCTTGTCCTTAAGGACACGGTACAACACGGTGATGCCAAGGAGGTAACTATCAGATATGATAGTGTATTATGGATGTAGGGCATGCTATACGTGAGTTGATTCTACAAGAGGCTCACAATTTGCGGTACTCCATTCACTCAGGTGCCGCGAAGATATATCAGGACCTGAGGAAGCACTATTAGTAGAGGTTTATAAAGAAGGACATAGTGGAATATGTCGCTCGGTGCCTAAATTGTCAGCATGTGAAGTATGAGCATCAACGACCGGGTGAGTTGCTTCAGAAGTTAGAGATTCCAGATTGGAAATGGGAGCGTATCACTACAGATTTCGTTGTTCGGCTCCCACTGACTCAGAGGAAGTTCAATGCAGTCTGGGTAATTGTGGATAGATTGACCAAGTCAGCTCATTTCATTCCTGTAGTTACTACTTACTCTTCGGAGCAGCTGGCTAAGGTTTACATTTGCGAGATTGCCAGATTTCATGGTGTACCGGTATCTATCATCTCTGACCGGGGTACGCAGTTTACATCGTGGTTCTGGAGAGTTGTACAACTTGAGTTGGGTACTCGGGTGGAGTTGAGTACAACATTTCACCCTTAGATGGACGGGCAGTCCGAGCACACTATTCAGATATTGAAGCATATGCTTCGTGTGTGTGTGATAGATTTTGGGGGTGCTTAGGATTAGTTCTTTCCACTTGCGGAGTTTGCCTGCAACAACAGTTATCAGTTGAGCATTCAGATGGCGCCATATGAGGCTTTGTATGTTAGACGGTGCCGATCACCAGTGGGTTGGTTCGAGCTGGGCGAGGCTAGGCTATTGGGTACAGACTTAGTTCAGGATGCCTTGGAAAAGGTTAAATTGATTTAGGATCATAGTACAGCCTAGTCCAGGCAAAAAAGTTATGCAGATCGGAAGGTTCGCAACATTGCATTCATGGTTGGGGTGCGAGTCTTGCTCCGGGATTCGCCCATGAAGGGTGTTATGAGGTTCTGAAAGAAGGGCAAGCAGAGCCCTAGGTATATTGGGCCTTTCAAGAGTCTTGAGAGGGTTAGAGGTGTGGCTAACAGACTTGCACTACCACCTAGCCTCTCTGTTGTTCATCTAGTGTTCCATGTTTCCATACTCCAGAAGTTTCCCGGCGATCCTTTTCATGTGTTAGACTTCAGCTCAGTCCAGTTGGACAAGGATTTATCATATGTTGAGGAGATAGTGGCCATTTTGGATATGCAGGTTCGGAAGTTGAGGTCAAAGAACATCGCTTCAGTGAAGGTTCAGTGGAGGGGTCATCCGGTCAAGGAGGCGACTTGGGAGACCGAGCATGATATGCACAGCCATTATCCCCATCTTTTCACCATTTCAGGTATGTCTATATACTCGTTCGAGGACGAATATGCAACGACTCTACCGGTCATTTTGAGAGAATTAGCCTAGAACCCCTAATTATTGCTTGCTCTATCTCATTTTATGGTTACGTGACTTGCTGGGAAGATTTATTTTTGGTGTCGGAGTGAAATGGGACACATAGTCCCTAAATTGGTAGTTTAAGCTGTAGGAATTGACCGTAGGTTGAATTGTGAGAAGACGACTTCGAAATAGAGTTTCAATAGTTCCAATAGCTCCGTAGGGTGATTTTGGTCTTAGGAGCGTGTTCAGATGTTGAATTGGAGGTACATAGGTCATTTTAGAGTCTATTGGCGAAAGTTCAAAAATTGGATGATTTTTGGGAAGTTTAACCGGCAGTGGACTTTTTGATATCGGAGTCAAATTCCGATTCCAAAAGTTGGAGTAGGTCCGTAATGTCAATTATGACTTGTGTGCACAATTTGAGATCAATCATACTTGATTTGATAGGTTTCGGCGTCAAATGTAGAAGGTGAAGTTTTAAAGTTCATTAGGCTTGAATCGATGTGCAATTCATGTTTTTAGCATTGTTTGATATGATTTAAAAGCTCGACTAAGTTCGTATGATATTTTAGGAGTTGTTGTTATATTTGGTTGAGGTCCCGGAGGCCTCGGGTGGATTCAAGATGGTTAATCGATCATTTTTGGACTTAGAGGAATAGCTGATGTTGGGCTGGTTCTGGAGTCATCGCACCTGCGGAAGGGTTGGCCGTAGGTGCGGTCTCGCATAAGCGAGACTTGAGTCGCAGATGCGGGGCCGAGGAGGATGGCCAGTGATCGTAGATGCTACGTGAAGACTAGGGATTTAGAGAGTTTAATTTGGGAATTTGAGTGGCGATTTGGTGTCAGATTTTGGTAAGAATGGTATGGTTGGACTCGTGGTTGAATGGGTGTTCGTATGTTGTGACTTTTACCCGATTTTGAGACGTGGGCCCGGGTCGACTTTTTGGGCCAAATTTCCAATTATTTGCTTAATTCGTAGTTGCATTATTTAAATTAGTTTCTTGTAGTTATATTTATAGTATGGAATTATTTTGGCTAGATTCGAGCCAATCCGAATTGGAAAACCGAGGGAAAGACATCTTTATCGATTAATTGAGTGAGATTTGAGGTAAGTGTCTTGTCTAACTTTGTGTGGGGGAAATCCCCTTAGGATTTGGTACTGTTGCAAAATAATTGTGATATGTGAGAGTCGTGTACGCGAGGTGACGAGTGCGTACACGGGCTAATTGTGGAAATTTTGGTTCTTGCTGAGTAGTTTTCTTTTAAATTCCTTAACTGAGTTGCCTTAACATGTGTAGCTGTCATGTTCAGCCTAGTATCACATGTCTACGTGTCTTAACTCTTACTTATAATTTGTACAACATGCTTAGTTGAATTACCTGCTTCCCTTGATTTGAATTAAATCTTTAACTGTAAGATTTTTTGTTGTAAATTCGCTATTCCTTCGGTTCGGTTATCTGCTGCATATTTATTTTGGGACTACGAGGCGTTTACTCGGGAGATCCCCCTGTCTTGCATATTTACTTTGGGACTACGAGGCGGTACCTCGGGAGATCCCTCTGTCGTGCATATTTACATTTGGAACTACGAGCTGGTACCTCGAGAGCGCCCTTGTTGTTTACCTCTATTTGTGGTGGTGTTATTTTCTGAAAATTCTCGTTGTTTAAATTCTCAGTCATTTCAAAATATTATTATATCTTCTGCCTTGTTTTTCTTTTAAACCAGTAGGTCCCTGACCTGACCTCGTCACTACTCTACCAAAGTTAGGCTTGGCACTTATTGGGTACCGTTGTGGTGTACTCATACTACACTTCTACACATCCTTTTGTGCAGATCCACGCCCATCCTACCATGCCAGATACCTGTGAGCTGGACTGCACGTGAAGACTTCAAGGTTTATCTGCCAGCGTCCGCAGACCTCGGAGTCCCCCCTCTATCCTTATTATGTTATTTTTCCTTATTCCCTTTAGACTCTGATGTATAGAGACATATTGTCACGACCCAAAATTTCCACCTTCGAGCCCGTGATGGCGCATAACATTTTACTTGTTAGGCAATCCAATGTTAGAATAATTTTAAGCGTTTTTAACAATTCGTTTTTAATTAAATAGTAAAGAAACTAAAAAACTGGAATAATATCTGAATAAAGTGAACAACCAAAATAATAACGATGTCTAAATACTATCCCAGTATTGGAGTCACAAGTACACGAGTTTCTAGAATAATACAAATAAGGGTCTGAATAAAATAAAGTTGTTTGAATGAAAACACACAGCTAACATAAAGTAGAAGGGGATTTCAGAGCTGCGAACGTCGTGCAGATATTCCTCAAGTCTCCTCTAATAGCTTGCTCAAAGCAAATCTACAGTACGCCGTTGGGACCAACTCTGGTATCTACACAAGAAGTGCAAAGTGTAGTATGAGTACAACCGACCACATGTACTCTGTAAGTGCCGATCCTAACCTCGACGAAGTAGTAACGAGGTCTAAGGCAGGTCGCTTACATTAATAATAATAATAATAATAATAATAATAATAATAATAATAATAATAATAATAATAATAATAATAATAATAATAATAATAATAATAACAATAATAACAATAATAATAATAATAATAATAATAATAATAATAATAATAATAATAATAATAACAATAATAACAATAATAACAATAATAACAATAATAATAATAATAATAATAATAATAATAATAATAATAATAATAATAATAATAATAACAATAATAATAATAATAATAATAATAATAATAATAATAATAATAATAATAATAATAATAATAATAATAATAATAATAATAATAATAATAATAATAATAATAACAATAATAACAATAATAACAATAATAACAATAATAATAATAATAACTAATAACAATAATAACTAATAACAATAATAACAATAATAACTAATAACAATAATAATAATAACAATAACAATAATAACAATAATAACAACAATAATAACAACAATAATAATAACAACAACAATAATAACAATAATAACAACAATAATAACAACAACAATAATAACAACAACAATAATAACAACAACAATAATAACAACAACAATAATAACAAAAACAACAACAACAATAATAATAATAATAATAATAATAATAATAATAATAATAATAATAATAATAATAATAATAATAATAATAATAATAATAATAATAATAATAACAACAACAACAACAATAATAACAATAATAACAACAATAATAACAACAACAACAACAACAATAATAATAATAATAATAATAATAATAATAGGAATAGGAATAGAGGTAAGACAATTAAATCATATCAATAACTGAAGTCAATTTAGCATTCATAGCCAATTATTTCTTTTATCATTCTCTTGCAGCGTGCAACCCGTTCCCACAATATAATCCTTCAATTAATTTCCGTTGCGGCATGCAACCCGCTCCAACAATATAAACTTAGAATAAAATCTGTTGTGGGGTGCAACCCGATCCAACAATATAATCTTTCAAATTAATTCCGTTGCGGTGTGCAAACTGCTCCAACTAAATAAACTTAAAATAAAATCCGTTGCGGTGTGCAACCCGATCCAACAATATGATTTAACAACTCTTAAATGTAAAAATACTCCAATAAATACCATAATAAGAAATTATATGACAACAAAGCATACAATAATTATAATCTATTTAGGAAATAAGTAATGACAAGTAGCAATAAATTATGAAAATCAGGGAGAAAATAGACAATTTAATATTTAATATGCTAAATGTCAAGTAGCAATTAAGACACGTAAGTCAAATAAGCATGTAACAATTATAGCATGAACTCAAGACATAATATTGGATAAGGAATATGAGAGAAATAATTAATATAATAATTAATTCATGATTTAAAATAATTTATGATTTTCAGATAAATATGCAAACAATCAATTTGATGACGTATAGGCACTCGTCACCTTGCCTATACGTCGTTACACATGAAATTCACGTAACAAATAATTCAAGGTTCTATTCCCTCAAGTCAAGGTTAACCACGATACCTACCTTGTTTTGCAAATTTTAAGTGATCACTCGACCACAGCTTTTACTTTCGAATTAGTCTCCAAACCAATCAAATATATCAAATTATTGTCCAAAAATTCAGTTGGAGCTTTAGAAATTATTCATAATTCGAAAGAGAATTAATTTAAGTCATTTTCGAAAAAGTCAACCAAAAGTGAACTTGGGGCCCACTTTTGGTAACCCGACGAAAAATCACGAATTCGGACACCCGTTCCGATATAAGTTCAACCATACAAAAATTATCGAATTCCGGCATAGGATTGTCTTTCAAATCCTAAATTTTTATTTTTATTTATACGGTGTCCTATGCGAGGTTTTCAGTGATCACCGAAGTCTACAACATTTGTTTAAACAGAATGATCTTAACTTACGGTAGCGGACATGGTTTGAGCTGCTTAAGGATTATGACATCACCATTCTCTATCATCCCGGGAAGGCCAATGTGGTGGCCGATGCCTTGGCCAACCTGTTCGTCAGATTGGATGTTTCCGAGCCGAGCAGAGCGTTGGCTTGTGTGGTTTCTCGGTCTTCTCTTTATGATCGTAACAGGGAGCGTCAGTATGATGACCCCCATCTACTTGTCCTTAAGGACACGGTTCATCACGGTGATGCCAAGGAGGTTACTATTGGAGATGACGGTGTATTACGGATGCAGGGCAAGCTATGTCACTACTAGAAACTGGACCTATCGCAACGGATTATTTGCAACGGTTGTGAGACCATTGCAATAAACCGTCTATTGCAACGGTTACAACCGTTACATAAGTCTTTCGACCCTAGAGACAGTTCTAAGAATAAGTAACCGTTGCCACAGATGGAGTTATAGCAGCGGTTACATAAACCGTTCCAAATTTACTAAACCCGATTTTACTTTTTTATTTTATCCATCGCCTAGTCTTTTTTGTTATTCCTCCCAACCATCTTTTATGTTCTGTGTTTTAAACATCAATAGCCATTTCTTTTATGTTCTGTGTTTTCTTTTAGCTTCGACCCTTCGAACCCTAACCCTTTCAACAAGCCATTCTGGAAAGGCAGTATGTCAAGGTTACTGTATTTTTTCTATTTTGATATTACCCTTTG
Organism: Nicotiana tomentosiformis; assembly: GCF_000390325.3. Lineage (NCBI taxonomy): Eukaryota > Viridiplantae > Streptophyta > Magnoliopsida > Solanales > Solanaceae > Nicotiana > Nicotiana tomentosiformis. Next base: position 14,190,209 of record NC_090813.1, on the reverse strand, counting down.
AGCTATTTTAAGAGAGAAGTTGTAGAGCAATTGATTATAGTTGCAAGGCTTAATTATTGGTATTACCTCGGGGTGAAGTGTTTGTAGCCTGTTGAATTGAATTTTCTAGAATTTTTTGGGAAATTCCGGGCCAATGTAATATTTTGCTCATAAGGTGTTTGAAAATAGTTTACAATCAAGACAACTGCGTGTGCCAAACAAATAAAACTGCAATTGACTAGAAAAGTTAACTGCAGATCAGCAACAAAACAAGATTTTTAGAATTGAAAGATTCCACTTTGATGGTAATATTTATTTAAACTAGTCATGGTGCTTAACATTATAGGATAAACTTCCAAATATCTCCACTTTTGAGACTAGGAGATGTCTATTACATAGTTTAAAGGTGTTGTAGCAGTGTCTTAAAATTTTCCCAAGGGAATGAGCATGGCATTTGGAAACCTCTCTATGTTCTTTAGTACTTTTTGAACTTGGTTTTTCCTTGTTTTCTCTACCTTTAGTAGTTATTGTGAAATTCTTTTCCTCAAGATCCTATTAAATAGAAATAAAGAACGAAATAACTGAAAAAGGTGTTACAATCTCCCTATTCTAGAAGGATCATCTACTAAGTTATTCGTCTTATCTGTATTTAGACTCTCTCGAAGATTTCCTTTTTAGAAGAAGAAAACTCCTCATAAAAGAGAAGCGTAGCACGAAGCTACCGCTTCCCTCAACCGACTAAACTAGAACAGTCACTACTTACTTTGACTCAAAAGAAAGACACACATCCTCTTAGCCAGAAGTACTTTTCTAGTGCACTGTTTGCAGTTGCATCAACTGCTCTGCTATGTACTCTAAATTCATGTTTTTATATTTTTTCCTAGTGAAGTAGCCTTAGATTTTCAATAAAACTTCTATGAATAATCTCTGGTTGTTTGAAGTGTAGCTTTCAGTCTTCTTCAAGTCATATAAAGGGAGAACATGCTCATTAGCTGCATTCTCGAAGCTGTTCTTTTAATTTGAAGCTGCGATTTGTTGCTTTAAGTTGCTATATTTGTGGTTTCATCAGCAGCACCTTCATGCTCCATGAATCAGCTTACCAGCTGGTGTGATGTTCATTTAAAGTTGGTACTGGAGGCATTTTACTTGTTGCCTTTCAATCGAATAAGCAGACCTCTGATGTATCAAGTCTACTAGATCAAAAGCTTGCCACAACTTGAATAAAGGTATTGTTCTTTATTGGAGTTTAGTGCATCCTAAAACTAAATATCTCCATCTGTTATGAAATTTTTTTATTAGTCTTTATTTATTTATTTTGTTTGGTAAATAGACTTCATCATTTGATTAGTCGCCTAGGAAAGTCACAAAGGCACAGTTGGATAGTATTTGTTCATAAGTAAAGTAGTATTAAAATAATTTTCCCCAAGTAGAGAAGAATGGCTATAGATCATTCATAATGAAATAATTGATTAACTAAGAAAGCTCTGGTGTTGCTTTGTTAAAATAGAATTTGTGATAATTAGATATAATACATGTGTTGTTTGTAGTTTTAGAGTTGCACATTCTTGGTTGCTGGATTCCCTTGTTTGGTGGTGTTTGAGTTCCGAAGTTGTTGCTTAATGGCAGTGATTATGCTGATATGTACTCAAAATTTAAGATGTGTTCTCGTGCTATGAAACACTTTATCAAGACTATTATTCTTTAGTAGCATGAGCTAACTTTCTGTCTAGATGTAGATGAACTCTAGAACTTTACCCCTTTCATTGAGAGGCAGGGGAGATAATAAGATGCAACATAATAACCTTTTCGCTCTAGGTGGCAATATTTGTCCAAGGAATGTAAAAGAAATATAAGAAGAGACTCGTTTGTGGTCTTTAAAGGGATGATGAATAGCAATGTAGAAAGAGAATCTATCAAGATCTAAATTTGGAAAGCAAATAAGCAGTTACTATAATGTGGAGCTTAGATTAGAGTATGTAGGGGTCGACGTTAGCAATTTTCTTCATCCCCCGATTAGTAAAAGCTATGTGTAGCACTCTTTCTCAAGGAAAGCACTAGATAACTATACATATAATTTTCTGTTTTAAATTAGATAAAGTTAAACTAAAACGAATCTACTAATTATACACTAGCACAAGGTATAAGGTGAATATCGGAGATTTTCCCTCATTCTTTTAGTAAATTCAATTGTTTCCATAAATTCCATGAACTGAACCTTCCTCTGGGACAATAGTGCACATTTCTGTTGCTAATTTAGGTTAGAATTTTCTTAAATGTACATTTGACCTTACAATATAATATGTAATATGTAGAAGATCTTAATATTGTTGTACATGCCTAATGTACATGCTGCCTAATGAGTATTTTCTATATATGTTGAGAATATATTCTTCTGTGAAAATTTTGCTGAATCATATTTATCATATTGGTTGATCATTGCTAGATCTTCAAATGTTCTAGGAATCCTTTATTTTCGAACTTCTTGCTAATTTATGTATGCTATCTCTTGAGTTGTAACGTTGTATATTTTTCTTTTTGATATGAATAATACTAGTTGGAGATTGTGATGAATGCTTTTTGTTTCATGATTTATATAAATTTCTGTGTCTTTTATTATATATTCAAGTAATTATTTATAACCAAATAGTGTATATGATAGACTCCATAATCGTTGCAATAGCCTCACTAAGTTGTTGCAATAACAAAAGTAAACCGTTCCAACAGTTCTTAAGCACCGTTGCAATATATAACGAGAACCGTTGCCATAGCATTACAAACCGTTGCAAATAGCCTAAAATTCATCACACAAATTGATATTGCAACGGTTTAGAACCGTGCCATTGGACTGAATAACCGTTGCAATATATAAGTTTAAGACAACGGTTAACGAACCGTGGCAACAAATATACCTATTGCAACGGTTTGGAAACCGTTGCACCAAACTGTTGCAATACGCTTATTGGCGCGCGATCTGGTGGAATGGTTGCTAAATTGTTGCAATAGTGCTATCGCAACAGTTTTCGTGCCTATTGCAACGATTTTTGCAGTGTTGCCATAAGCCTATTTTCTAGTAGTGAACTGAGTTATCGCCGCATGTTGAGCCTGCAGCATTTCGAAAATCACTCGTAAACTGATCCCGTCCCCTCCAATATATTGTGTATTTTGAGTTGCCGATCGGGCTCCACCACAGACGCTATTCTCGGGGTCAGTTGGCAAGTTTGCGTCGATAGCCACATGTGAATTAGCGTCAAATTGGGTCTGCGACCGTAATTTCGATGGGATCAGCGGGCGGTACCTCTGGGCTCATTGTCAACATGTAGGGGTGCTGATTGAGAGTTCGACATTGTGTTTTAACAAGAAATTAGAGACACTTCAAAGAGCAAGCATAAAGTAGTGTGTGTTATGGAGATTTGTATCAAATAACCACTATTATCCTTAGCCCCACGGTGGACGCCAAATTGTTTACCCTCAAAATTGGATAACATTTAAATTTATACGTGGTTTTAAGGATACGTGATCTAACTTGATACAAAATAATAAATCAGATTGAAATTGAAATAAACAATGGGAAAGTAAATGCAAACCACATAGGTTGAACAATCTTAGCCTTAGAAGGTTAGCCGCCCTCGAGCCAAACGTGCTTTTATCGATATCAGAACAGAATGACAATAGAATAATAAGAACTAAAAATAACAATATATTGCTTTGGGATGCGAGTTACAATGTATTCAATGAACTATCAGAACCCCTTTATATAGTAGAGAAGTCCTACTTTAGGTACAATTCTATAAAAGGTAAAATAATCTCTTGATTTGCTGATTGTCGGTTCCTTATTGATACGTGCCGAGATTCTCGCCGCAATATCCGATCGGTCACGGATATTTCGGTCTTCTATTAGTTATCTCAACAATGTCTCTCCGAGCTCGTTCGAGGCTAAGGTCGACACCAGACTCACCGTTAGTCGAAGGCAAGTCCTAGCTCGGTGGGACTTGAGGTCACTACTAGAAATCAGGGCTACTGCAACAGTTCGTAAGCAGCGGTTGCTACAGAAGCGCTATTGCAACGGTTGTCAAACCGTTGCATAAGACTCTAGGGCCTATTGGGATAGTTCGAAAAAAGAGACGGTTGCATTAGTATAAGAACCGTTGCCACAGATCGGTCCATTGGAACGGTTACTCTAACCGTTGCAATATACAGATCTATGGCAACAATTCTTTGGAAAGAAATTGCTACTGGGATGGTTTTATTTTCCCCCTTTGTTTCCCTCTTCTTTTTTCACTAAACCTGCCCGATTTTCTTTTAAAGTTTCTTAACCGTACTCTCTCTTATGATTCAAAATCTGAAGACATGGAACATAACAAATTAACCCAGTTATGCGCATCTCTTCACATATTCGCTCAGTTCCTAAACCCGCATCGGAACAATAGCCCGGTGAAGCACCCACCTCCGACAAAGCCACACCTCTGGCAAGACCCAACTGGAATCTTCATTTATTTTTCAGCTAGGTAAGTTGTAGAGATCATTCTAATTTTTCTACTTTTATTTTTACATATTTGGCTTTGTATTCTTTATCTCTTCCTAGGTTGCTTTAGGCATCCTTGTTCTTTCATAGGAAGTATCCAAAAACTAGTAATAAATAATTCTAAAGAACCTTCTGTTCTGAAATGAATATATGTAATGGGCATAACCCAGAAAATTAAAGCTTCAATTTTTTATGCAAACCCACCCACGTCCCTTTGTATCACCTTTACTCCTAGATTCTAAGCCTTTATAGTTTTCAAATTGTAAAATCCCTCTCTCAATCTCTTGAATCCTCCTCCGCCAACCAATTTTTGGGGCACTCGTGTAGTTTTATTACGAGAAGAGTGTGTCGAAATATTTGATTTTCTCTAGTTTATTCGTTTTTGCTCATATTGTCGTGTTGAATCTCCTTGTGCGGCATATACAATGTTTTGAGATCCGATCTATGTGTTTGCCGAAGCCCCTTCTAGCCTTTTTACGGATTTCTGTGATGACCCAAATGGTCATCTTATGTTTTAGAACTCGATTCTGTGTTCCGAAACTTTTAAAACCTCATTTTATTCCTACTCGATTTGCGTGCACAGTCCGGGCGTGTTTCCGAAAAGCTTTTATGTTGAAAGTTGATGAAAATAAGGAATTTTGCTTAAAAATCTCATTTGAGTTGATTTCGGTCAATATTTTTGATAAACGGACCCAGACTCGTGTTTTGACAGTCCCAGTGGGTCCGTATCGAAATATGGGACCTTGGCGTATGCCCGGAATCGATTTCCGAGGTCCCTAGCTCGAGATATGAATTTTTGTTGAAAATTTAAAGACTGAAAATCTAATGGTTTTAAGAATTTGATTAATGTTTGATCTTGTTGGTATCGGACCCGTATTTTGGTACCTGAGCCCGGTACATGTTCATTATGATATTTAAGACTTGTTTGTGAAATTCGGTGAGAAACGAAATTGGTTTGACGTGATTCGGACGTCCGGGTGTGAAAATAGAGGTTTTAAAGCTTTTTTTATAATTTCATTCGATTTGGTGCAAAATTCGTAGTTATAGGTGTTATTTTGGCGATTTGATCGCGCGAGCAAGTTCGTATGATGTTTTAGGACTTGTGTACATGTTTGGTTTGGAGCCTTGAGGGCTCAGGTGAGTTTCAGATAGGCTACGGTGTGAATTGAACTTAGAAAAAAATCTGGTTTTCTTCAGCTTCAATGTTTTCTGGCTTTCTTATTCGCGTTCGCGAAGGTACTCTCGCAAACGCGAAGAGTGAAATGGAGCTGTGTCGGTTTTATTCTTCACGAACACGTAAGCTTGATCGTGAACGCCGAGCAGTGGGGGTTTTACCCTTCGCGAACGCGACCGGCATCTCGCGAACGCGTAGCGTTAGGGGACCTGGGGGAGGGGACAACCATTCTTCTACGCGAACGCGAGCACTGGCTCGCGAACGCGAAGGCCGGGGGGAGCAGCCTTCGCGAATGCATAGTAGGACTCGCGAACGCGTAGGCCTTTTGGGCCGCTGCCTTTCGCAAACGCGGCAGGCCCTTCGCGAACACGAAGAATGCCTGACGCCTCTACTTAAAACAGAATCAAACACGGGAATTTGCCATTCTTTCAAAAAAATTCAAAACTAGAAGACTTAGAGGCGATTCTCAAGAGACATTTTCTTCCCCGATTTGTAGGTAAGTAATTCCAAACTACTTTCTTTCAATTACCCATTGTATTTCATGAAGTTTCAACCTAAAATCTAGAGTGTTCATGGTAGAATTGAGGGTTTTTGGGTAGAAACTAGGGATTTCGAAATTTGAGGATTTAGACCTCAAATTGATGTCGAATTCCAAAACCAATTATATATCCGGGCTCAGGGGTGAATGGGTAAATGGAATTTGGTCCGAACCTCGGGTTTTGACCAAGCGGGCCCGGGGTCGATTTTTGACTTTTTGGGGGAAAGTTTGGGGAATATAAATTTATGCATTGTAGTTGATTTATTTAGCAATTTTTGATATTATTGAGTCGTTTGTGGATAGATACGAGTGTTTCGGAGGTGAATTCTAGAGGAAAAGCGGAAATTGAGCATTGAGTGGCCTTTGGAGCGAGGTAAGTGTTGTGTCTGACCCTGACTTGAGGGAATATGACTTGTTTTGTCTATTTGCTATATGTTTAGATGCTGGGGAACAATGTATATGTGAGGTGACGAGTACTTATGCGTTATAGTCAGGTTAAAGCATGCGGGTTGGGGCTTAATTTCTTGCAATTATAGCTTCCTTTGTTCATGTTATCCATGTTTAGACTAGTATTGTTAAAGTGATCGTTCTTATCATGTATACGGATTTTTTGGTGATAACTGAGTATTGATTTCGAAGCTGATGTTGGTATTGTGGAACCAAATGTTGAAGTAAGGTTTGTACTTGTTATTCTATCTCTCTGTTGTTATTTGTTCATTGCATTATGGTAAGGGAGAATGTTAATGCACGAAGGGTGATGCCGTGCCATATTGTGAGTGTTAATGCACGAAGGGTGATGTCGTGCCATATTATGAGTGTTAATGCACGAAAGATGATGCCATGCCACGTTATGAGAGCTAACGTATGAAGGGTGATGTCGTGTCGTATCTATTGATTTATATTGTGAGGTTGAGAGTAAAAGCACGAAGGGTGATGCCGTGCAATTGTTTTCATTGTGTTTAGTTGTTTTCACTGGTTAAAAGCATGTTGACTGTTCTGGTTATCATTTTCACTATATGTCCTATATCCTGTGCCCCTTTAGCATGTTCCCCCTCCCAATAGTACATGTTTAGCTGGTACTGTTGTTTTCTTGTACATATACTGTTATCTGCACAGGTTTATTATGTGAGTGTCTTGTCATAGCCTCGTCACTACTTCGTCGAGGTTAGGCTCGACACTTACCAGTACACGGAGTCGGTTGTACTGATACTGCACTTTGCACTTCTTGTGCAGATTTTGGTACCGGTCTTAGCTGATCGTGAGGCTTAGCAGCTTGGATTTGCTGTCAGGAGACCCAAGGTAGATCTGCTGACGTCCGCAGACCTTGGAGTCTCTTCCTAGTTTTATCATTTACTGTTTCCTTACTCCAAAACAGTGTATTTTTTCTTTTCAGACTCTATTTGTAGTAAATCATAGTAGCTCATGAGTTGTGACTCCAGATCCGGGTGGTAGTAATTAATGCAGTTTTTATATTATTCCGCAATCACTACATTTCATCTTAGCTAATTTGCTGTTATTTACTGAATGAAAAAAGGATTGGTTTAATGATTCTCTAATGTTGGCTTGCCTAGCAAGTGAAATGTTAGGCGCCATCACGGTCCTGACGATGGGAATTCCGGATCGTGACAATTTCGGTCATCGATGCTACTGTATGTTACTAACGTTTTTTCATTCATTAATTATTAAATATCCCTTTATAGGTTTTAGAAGTTTTATAACAAGCATTGAGCTTCGAATAGAGATGGTAATCCGTCAGGACATAATGATGGAAGATTGTCCTAGCCTGCATTTGGTAGATAATTTGGGTAATATCGAAGTTGAAGATGAACTGTTTAGTGCTTTTTCTTTTATGTAAAAAAAAGAGTACTTACAAGAAGCTGAGTCTATTTTTAAGATCTCAGATTATTCATGAGATAGTTAGATTATGTATAAAACAAGAGTACTTACAAGGAACTTAGTTTGTGCTCTCCTTGTATGCCTCTTTATTAGAAACTCTCGTTGCTAATGAATATCACTTTAGCAAGATCTTTATCAATGAGTCTACAGCTGAATCGTTTCAACCACAAAGAAGTCCTTAAGATGAAGAACTGAATTATATAAGGAGCCATTGCTCTGAGGAAATCACAACAACAAAATTCCCACCTCCATGTGGAAAAAGCATGTGTTTAGTAAGCTTTTATGTGATATTTAAATTTCTGGTAGTATTTTTTCTTTTGGGGAATCTAATATTCTAGTCTTCTTTCCAGGTTTCTTCTATGATGTGTTCCTTCTTAATTTAAATCTTCTACAAGTAGATAGCATGAAAAGTAATGTGATACTAAAAGAATCATCAAGAATTTGTACTTCAAGTGGGAAGACAGCTTATATAGGTATTAAAATTAGTAAGGCATGATAATGATATACTCTGTTCTAGGAATATTATAAGAATTTATCTAATCATGCATGTATTCTCTAATCATTTTATTTCACAATAACAGTGAAAACTCAAGTTGGCCTTGAAACTTTTCAGCTGTTATCTTATTGCTAATGCGTGTGATACTACTTTTAAAATTGGCACTGCGGTCAGCTACCTTCTTTTTGTTATCTATTAATTAACACTTGCTTTATTTAATTGTAGGCATGGATTATGAAGATCCAACAAAGAAGAGCAACTTTGTGGTAACGTTCTTATGGATGTTGTATTGACAACATTATGATGCTCTCATTCTCGCTTGTGCCATTTCTATCATGGCCTGTGGATATTCCTTGGCATGAGATGATAGGTTTGTGCATTTATGCACTTGCATTATGTTATTATCATAATAGAGAATGGCTTTCACGAGTTACGACCATTAGAAAAAATGACAACATCAGGGGCTTGTGGTTTTTCTGTCCACTTCTGGTGCTTTTTATATTGTTCTGTGCAATTCTTGTTTATAACTTTTAGTTATTCCAGAAAAAGCCTATCTCATAACATTGGTTCTACAATAAATTTTTGATGTGGATTTTATTCTTGTGCTGCAGTATATGATACATTGTGACCTTACTATATGAAATTATTATTTCTATCTGTTAGTTCGTCTACCTTTTACTGGATTATAAATATACATACAATCAAATTTTAAGTTGCATGTTCTCAATTTACAATTTATAATCAACTTCTCATATTGTCATGCTATTTGTGTGTTCTCTTTGGATTTTGATGGATACTTCTATTTTTGGATAGCAGTTTATGTTATTTTCTGCTGCATCATTCATCCCCGCACCACAAATTCTAAATATCATGTTATGTTACGGATAACCATTCATTGAAGTTTCATCTCAATCTGAATATATGTAGCGCCTAGCGTTAATGTCACGACGCAAAATTCAAATAGTCGTGATGGCATCTAACCCAACCCGCTAGGTAAGTCACTTTCAACTATCCAATTCCAATAACAATTATTAAAGCCATTTAAGTAAGTAAATATCTTAATCTTATATATTCCCCTAAGAACTCGTAGTACAAATCATGAGCTTATAAGAATAGAATTTACAAAGCTGATATGAAGTAAATACATCTTCTGTTTGAAAAGTACATAAATATAATTTTTATAATCTAAGGCTACCATGAACAAGAGGCAGCTACCATAAGAACGCAGGTACATCTTCAAATCCGGCAACCATCGAGTACAGTAACAACATCAGCCAACATCTGCACGCAATGTGCAGAAGTGTAGTATCAGTACAACTGACCCATGTACTGAGTAGGAAACAAACCTAACCTTAGGTTGAAAGCAATGACGAGCTTTTACCAAGGTCGGCTCCAAAAACCAATAGTCCACAACAGTCCATAACCACGTAAAGCAAATAAAACAAGAAGTAACTCAGAGATAAAATGCTCAGCTAAATCATGATTTCAAAAATAATAATCCTTCATTTTAAGTAAATCAGTGAAAACCCAAATCGTTTACCGAAGTTGCCAGAAATATGAATAAGTTTGAAAACAATAATTTTCCCAAAATCCTTTCAATAATAAATGAGATGTTTCATTTTCTTTCTAGATAACCTGTATAAAAATAAATGCATCACTATGCCCATCTGTCAACATGTTTGAGAAATCATGAATGATATAATACTGTACAACATGAGAAAAATACATCTCTATGCATGTATGTCATGTGTGCATGTCAATGCGATGCAACTCAGTGATAAAATCATATGCATACTCTGAGAGTATCATTTCACTCAGTCCTCCCAGTCACTCAATCCTCCCAATCACTCAGTCCTCCCAATTACTCGGCAATCGCACTCGGCACTCGGCAGTCGCACTCAGTAGGTACTTGTGCTCACTGGGGGTGTGTACAGACTCCGAAGGGGCTCCTTCAGCCCAAGTGCAATAATCTGCACGGGCAACACACGTGCGGCACAGACAACTCACGTACTATAATAATATCTAGATCCGCACGGACAACTCACGTGCTGTCATCCGTGCACCAATACGCAATAATTCAATTGTACTCAGTCATGGAAAAATGACTCCAATGAGAGAACTGCCCCGCAAGACTAATAAGTACCGCTACAAAGAATTGCTGAAAATCCATCACACACCATAGAACCATCACGCAATTCTAACACAAGGTCATTCCTTAATATAACTCTGCTGCAATGCGTCCGTACCTTCATACCTTCGCCCCGATGTCCAACGCTGGTCCATATTATATACCCTAAGCTATCCTGCTCAAAAATCAATAACCCCGGAGTGGCAAATGACATAATGCCACACAAAACCCGAAAGAACATAAATAATATGCAATCAATCATGCAATACCCAAATACTCATCTCGCTCAAATTCTGCCATAAGGCATCCAATAGAACTGCACCATGTGTGCATATAAACGATGAATCACAACTCCTTGTAGCATGGAGGAGTAACTCACATATCACTTCAGAACATGAATAATTTTAACATCAACCAAATGGCATATCCCTCAACAATAGCAGTATGGAGCCAACCAATCCGACTAGGTGTAGAATACACATCCTAATTGGGCCTACCAATGGACCCCCAAATCAATTATGGTCACCTACAAATAGATAAATAACCCTCCAAAAATTCACCACGACTGATTCATAATACATCCTATCATCTAACTAGCTTCGGCCACGACTTCACACTCTGCAACCATGAAACAATCTGCTCCTGAAACTCCCAAATTCCAAATTTATAGGACACATGGATCATCATAACGGATTCCAATTCTAGCCTTCAAATGACTAACACATCTTTCATGCACGATCATTCTACAAGAAGTACTCCCATAATTCTTCTGTACCACATAGAAATAATTTGAATACCAGTAGTCTATCAACCATGTGAGTACCGCAATACTAATTATACATCCGTAAGTCAAAATACAATGCACCTTCTGAAATCCGCCCCCTTCTCATACAAAACCAAGTAGTAATAGTGTTCATCTAGTTATTTGGTACCGCCCATGTTGTCTAACATTCGTTACCTTCTCTTCAAGACTGTACTGCCACCTTGTACATGTAAATCTAACTTTCGCACAACATATAACATCTATCTTGCCATCATGTGAAAAGCACAAGAATCTTATTATCAACTTTGAGTCACCAACAATTTACATACCTTATTAGTTAGAAACCTTTTTCTTGCTTCTTTCCAGGAGGAAATCACAATACACAACACGTTCTCCACACCGGTAGAAAATATTGGTTCAAACCATGGTAGAAACCATCAAGAACACTTTGAAATCCATTTGCACATAACCAAGCCATCAGACCTGAATCTCTCTAACTCAACCAAGCCACGCAGGTCACCAAACCCAAGAATATTGCCACCAAAACATCTGTAAAGTCTTACCACATCGTAATTACCCCAAAGACCGATCCTACCATTACCATACTGGTCCAGTCTACTACCTAGTTGTCCTATTTCTCCGAGTTCCTTCCGAATTTGTCTTCAGATTGATACTTCTCCTTGCTAAAACACCACGATCTTTGACTACAACTCACTATAAGACACCCTAACATAAAACTACACCGCCCTAAGGCCCATAAGTTAATGTATTCCCCCAAAAGCACCACAAACGAGACATCCACTCTGAAAGACCTTATGTAAATTTAAAATTTCTCCCCTTTCCTTTCTTATACTGAAATATAAAGTCCCTAGTCATACAGAATTTCCGCAACTCCAGTCGCCATTAAATGTAAATATCTGATTTTATCCATATACAAGTCCGGAGAATTTCTCAATTGCTATATATAAATCTCAAACCTATTGGAACTTTCTCAAGAGTCATCCACTTTGTTCAAATCTAAATTACACTGCCCAAATGGGCCAAAAGACACATGCCCCAATAGCACAACAACACTCAAAAAATTAACTCTACTTTAATACCACCTATCAAATTCATACTCTGTACGCACTACATCATTTACGAATAACAACTCACTCATCCCACGATTTCCATATGCTCATAAAGCGCAATAAACCCGTATTCAGGAATTTCGGTACTCGAGTTATTCTCGAACTCCACCTCTACAAGTCATCACTGATTCCCAAGTATACCTCAGACCAAAACACAATTTTGACATATAATCATGAATTAAATTGTCAATAGCAGGCTCCCCTACTTGGCTCAAAGCCATAAATAAAAATATTCGATAACTCACAATAACCATACTCTCTTACTGCCATAATGATGCAGTCAGTTCAATGAAAATTCTTCTCAAGCTCGTGTGACACCAACTATAAAAAAAAATACTTCGATCATTCTCTAAGCTCGCATTTATTCTCTTGACAGTCAAGTCAACTTCCTCACACAGATTCAAATTCAAATCTCCACACATATAACTCGCTGGTAGAAAAGAAACTCTTCAGTCAACATTATAAAGAACACTTCTACGTAGATTACTTTGCAGGAGATAACCCACCTGCTTAGCCTCAAATTGTCATCTTGTTATACCCTTTCTTAGCCACAATTGCTATAAAATCACTTAATTATTTTGAGTCCAAACTCATTAACCAGACGCGAGAATTTAATTTGCCCCAAAATTTAACAACGTGAAAGATCTTTCAAAACATTCCCACTCGAGACCGTATGTCACATCAAAACAAAAATCAAGCACCCAATGGCCTTCCTTTACACTTCAAGGAAACACTTCTCGCCACATTCACATCGTCTTAACACATCCCGCAGTTACATCATACTCATCACAAAGCCATTTCACCGCTCATCGATCCACGAATTCCACCTGTAGGGACATTACCGGACATATGAGTCCAAATGTACAAGTTATAACTGAAGCTACCGAGCTTAAACTGCGATCTAACCATGGCCTCAAGTCCTCCAGACTGGCCCATCACCAAAACATAGCATACACATCTCGCACATCATCCCTGAAACCATAAGCCGGCGATACACAGCTGATACCGAGCGCTCATGTGCGCATACGAATATGTGGAAGGAATTCAAGGAGTTATGTCTCAAGCTGAATCAATCCCGCACGATGAGGGAAGAAAGATGGGAAGTATATATCCTAAATGCCCTGTAGCCTCTCGAAGATAAGTATGGACGTCATCATACCGATCCGCAAGACTCTACTAGACACTTGCTCATGACTTGTAGAACCTATGAACCTAGAGCTCTAATACCACCTTGTCAAGACCCAAAATCTAACTAGTCGTGATTGAACCTAACCCAACCCGCTAGGTAAGCCAACTTTCAACTATCCAATTCCAATAATAATTATTAAAGCAATTTAAGTAAATAAAGATCTTAATCTTATACATTCCCCCAAGAACTGGTAGTACAAATTATGAGCTTAAAAGAATAGAATTTACAAAGCTGATATGAAGTAAATACATCTTCTGTTTGAAAAAGTACATAAACAAAGTTTTTATAATCTAAGGCTACCATGAACAAGAGGCAGCTACCATAAGAACGCAGGTACATCTTCAAATCCGGCAACCATCGAGTACATCAACAACATCAGCCAATATCTGCACGCAATGTGCAGAAGTATAGTATCAGTACAACCGACACCATGTACTGAGTAAGAAACAAACCTAACCTTAGGTTGAAAGTAGTGACGAGCTTTTACCAAGGTCAGGTCCAAAAATCAATAGTCCACAACAGTCCATAACCATGTAAAGCAAATAAAACAAGAAGTAACTCAGAGATAAAATGCTCAGCTAAATCATGATTTCAAAAATAATAATCCTTCCTTTCAAGTACATCACTGAAAACCCAAATCGTTTACCGAAGTTGCCAGAAATATGAATAAGTTTGAAAACAATAATTTTTCCAAAATCCTTTCAATAATAAATGAGATGTTTTATTTTCTTTCCAGATAACCTGTGTAAAAACAAATGCACCACTATGCCCATCTGTCAACATGTGTGAGAAATCATGAATGTTGTGATACTATACAGCATGGGAAAAATACATCTCTATGTATGTATGTCATGTGTGCATGTCAATGCGATGCAACTCAGTGATAAAATCATATGCATACTCTCAGAGTATCATTTCACTCAGTCCTCACAGTCACTCAATCCTCCCAATCACTCAGTCCTCCCAATTGCTCGGCACTCGCACTCGGCACTCAGCAGTCGCACTCAGTAGGTACCTGCGCTCACTAGGGTGTGTATAGACTCCGGAGGGGCTCCTTCAGCCCAAGCACTATAATCTGTACGGACAACTCACGTGCTGCATGGACAACGCACATGTTATAATAATATCTGGATCAGCACGGACAACTCACGTGCTATAATAAAGCCAATCTAGCATGCTGCGGCGTGTAGCCCGATCCCATAATTATCCTCACAATCAGGCCCTCGGTCTTACTCAGTCATCAATCTCTCTAGTCTCTCGGGCTCACAATGTCATAAAAAATCAGCTCAAAATGATGATATGATGTATCAATAAATAGCAACAGAGACTGAGATATGATATGAAGTGAATGAACATGAATATGACTGAGTATGGATTTTCAATTTAAAATAAATAATTCACAGTAATATGAACTCTATGGGTCCTAATAATAATGTGACATAGCTTCAACATGATTTTTAATATGATTCTCAGCTCAATTTCTTGAGCACATAAAACTGCATGGAAAATACCAAGATTATTTGACTACAAAATTTCACGAAACAATTACGTCACAATTTCTATGGGGCACGCCCACACGCCCATCACCTAGCATGTGTTTCACCTCCCAACAATTTAAAAATCCATATATTCAGGGTTTATACCCTCAACTCTAAGATTAGAAGAGTTACTTACCTCGAATAAGCCAAATCCAATATCGAGCAAGCTAAACAATGCTCCAGAAATTCCATTCTGCGCGTAACAACTTTTGAATTGCTCGCATCTAGTCACAATTAATTTAATTCAGTCCACAAAAATTATAGAAATTTATTCCATATTAAAATACTAATATTTTCCATAAAAATCTGAAATTATACCCCAAAAATACCCGTGGGGCCCACGTTTCGGAATTATACGAAACTCATAAAATCCGACAACCCATCCAATTACAAGTTAAATCATACTAATTTCACTCAATTCCGACTCCAAATCAATGTTCAAAGCTCAAATATTCATATTATGAACTTTAGGCCAATACCCTCATTTTCCTCTTTAAATTCATCAATCAATTGCTAAATATGAAGATAGATTCATGGAATATAATCATAAGGGAGTCAAGAACACTTACCCCAAGTTGTGTGAAAAAATTCCTCTCCAAAATCGCTCAACCCGAGCTCCAAAATCCGAAAATGAGTAAACATCACGAAACCCCGAATTTAAGCTTCTGTCCCAGCGATTTCCGCATCTGCAGACAAGGGGTTGCACCTGCGACCCTCGCTTCTGCGGACAAAAATACGCGCCTGCGAAAACAGTCGGCATTCTCAAATTTCGAAACTGCAGCGCCATTCTCGCATCTACAGGCTTGCAGATGCGCATACCCTTCGCACATGCGGCCTCGCAGATGCGGCAATTTCTTCGCACATGCGAGTAGTGCCCAGTTCCACTCTTGGCCGCTTTTGCGGCTGATTTCGCGCATATGCGGCTTCGCACCTGCGATTAAAAGTTTCGCAGGTGCGATCACAGTCTGAATTTGATCCGTTAACTATCCGAAACTCACCCCGGGGCCCCCGGGACCTCAACCAAATATACCAACAAGTCCCATAACATAATACGGACCTACTCGAGGCCTCAAATCACATCAAACAACATCAAAACGACGAATTACACTTTAATTCAAAAATTATTGAACTTTGAAACTTCAAATTCTACATCTTGTGCCGAAACACATCAAATCACGTCCGATTGACCTCAAATATTTTGCACACAAGTCACATTTCATATTACGGACCTATTCTAATTTCCAGAATCGGATTTCGACCTCGATATCAAAAAGTCAACTCCCGGGTCAAACTTTTCAAAAATTCAACTTTCGGCATTTCAAGCCTAATTCTACTACGTACCTCCATAAAATTTTTCGAACTCGCTCCTAATTCCAAAATTACCATATGGAGCTATTGAAATCATCAAAACTCTATTCCGGGGTCGTTTACACATAAATCAACATCCGGTCACTATTTTAACTTAATCTTTAAACCTTGGAACTAAGTGTTCCAATTCATTCCAAAATCTCACCGGACCCGAACCAATTACCCCGGCAATTCATACAACAACTGTAAAGTACAATTTGAGAAGTAAATGGGGAAACATAATTGTAATGCTCAAAACGATCGGCTGGGTTATTACAGTTAATTGTTCTGATGCTTTTTGAAGCTCACCAAGCTATGAATCACTTGAAGTTGAACCAAATTTTGCCCATGGTTGAAGAAAGAAAGGTAAGAGACAAAGTGTACATTATTTGACTTCTGCTCACTCTTCACCAGTTACATGTGAGTTCTAATAGCTAGTATTGAATACCTTAACCTAATGTTGTTGCTCGTGACTTAGACAAATGGAGTTGCAGGATTCACTTAGCTTTCAAATAGTGAGAATGATTGCTTTGGCACTGGCCATAGTTCGACTACCATCTTAGCAGCAACAGGTATATATCCATTAAACTGTGAACTGAGTTCAGTACAGAACATGACCTGTGAAACTTGAATTGACTCCCCCTCAAACACATGGATCAGAGCTTTTCTTTCTTTATCAGTTTCTTGTATATGGCTAAGGAGAAGGTATAATTCCAAATCTTGTTAGAGGTTTCATTTGGTTATATGAATGTTAGAGGATTTGTTGAATTAGTATCTGCACATTCGTCCAAGTTAATGTTACTACTTAAATTATCATTAACCAAATTAAAGGTTCTACCAATTTCTCCGCGTTGACAATGCGATTGTGAAACGTTCTTGATGGTATTATTTTAATTTTGGACCTGTCTGACTGATCTCTTTTACTGCTATATGCGTATTTTCCTGGGCTAATACGTGTTCTTTTGAGAATTTGTAGACATTTTAGTTTAGGGATAATATTTTTATGACTAGTTCATTGAAAACTAATGTGTAGAATCTAATTTACTTAAGTTAGGTTTCTTAGCTAGCTATTTTAACTTAATGAATTCATATGCAAATCTACCCTACTTGTGGGAATACACTGGGTTGTTGTTGTTGTTGAATTCATATGCAAATCTGTTGTTTGTCTTTATGTCTGATAGCATGTATCCAGATTATCCCGATATAACTTATTTTAGTTCATTTCATTTTCATAATTAATTTTGTTAAGGAGACAACTATTTCACCTTGAATTCATATATTAGGATTTTTCTTATTAAAAAGTAGCACCTGTAATGTATTCTTTTCCTACTTTTTTATCGAAAGTGGTCTATTTGTCTTATTATAATTAGCATCTGCAATGTATTTTTCTCATGCTTTTCTATAGAAAGTGGTCTTGTAATTTTGCCATAATTGTAAGACATTGAAGAAACCTGTAATAATGAAATTTGCTTGTCTGTTGTGATCCATATATAAATGCACAAGTGAATCTAGCTTTAGAAAAATTCTAAATGTATTCATTGTCTGGTATATCTACATAGAATTCTTACTACATTAAAGAATATGTTCGAATACTTTCTTGAATCTGTTAGCTCTCCATTTTACAGTATATTTTTAGATGTTTGTGAACCTGATATAAAGAATATATCGGTTTATTCGTGTTTGTTTCCTGTGTGAATCAACCTCTCCAAGTTAACTAATAATTTGTGGGAGGTTAAGGACATGACGTCAACTCCTTATATTAGTATGAACTCTTATTTTCAAACCTGACTAGCGAGTCCTATTGTTTGAAACTCTTTGTGATTAATTTGAACTCTTTTTTTTTTACAAGTGTCTGGTATTTGCAGTGAAACTTCTTGCTTAACATGATAACTTGTGTGCCTAGCACCTTTGCCTACTTGTCCATGTGGTTATATGATATGTTTTCTTACTGCCTAGCATATTAAATCCATGAGAAAAAAAGAAATTTTATTGACAAGATATTCTGATTGCTCCATTTGGTTAACATAGATCTAATTCTTTATCCAGTTAATTTTGAAATGTTAAATTGTACTTATTTTATGTATTCTGATATTTGTGAGTTTTGTCATATCTATCTCAATCTCTGTTTTACTATCACTCTATCATTACCATTCTGTTGACTCATAGTATGATGAAAGATGGTCCTCATCTAGGTGCTTGACATTAAAGGGATTCTTTTTGAAAATTTTGCTTACTTTTTTTTTAGTATCTTTTGTAGGTGGAGCAAATGAACAAAGGGTAGGCATAAACGGTGAAAACCTTACTTAGAGTGCTGATTGATTATTGTTGAAACTTCATATATTCTGGAAATCATTCGAACATTTTGCAATCTTATGTATTAATAATTTTGCATTTGTAAACACTATTGTATAATTTACTTTTATGGATATTACCCCTTTAAATATTTTGGATTGTTGGATTATGAATTTATTTATGATTGTGATAACCCGATAGGTCATTTTATATTTTAGAACCTAATTATGCGTTATGAGGTCTCAAAAACCTCATCTTAACATTTCTCAATTTGCGTGCACAGTCCGAGTGTTCTTCCGGAAGGCTTATATGTTAAAAACTGATAAAAAGAGAATTTTTACCTTAAAAATTAATTTAAGTTGACTTCGGTCAATATTTTTAGCAAACGGAGCCAGATCCATATTTTGACGGTCCCGTTGGATCCGTATCGAAATATGGGACCTGGGCATATGCCTGGAATCGAATTCGGAGGTTCCTAACTCGAGTTATGATTTTTTGATGAAAATTAAAAGTCTGAATATTTAATGATTTTTAAGAATTGGTTAATATTTGGCCTTGTTGATACCGGGTCCGTATTTTGCTTCCGGAGCCCAGTATAGGTCCAATATAATATTTATGACTTATCTGTGAAATTTGGTGAGGAACGGAGTTGGTTTGACGTGATTCGGACGTCTGGTTGTGAAAATAGAAGTTTTAAAGTGTTCCTGAGAATTTCATTTGATTTGGTGCTAAATTCGTAGTTCTAGGTGTTATTTTGGCGATTTGATCGCGCGAACAAGTTCGTACGATATTTTTAGACTTGTGTGCATGTTTGGTTTGGAGCCCCGAGGGCTCGGGTGAAGTTCGGATAGGCTACGAGATGTTTGGACTTAGAAAATTTGGTATTTTTGCTGCAGCAGCTGTTCTAGTGTGTTCTTATTCGTGTTCGCAAAGATACTCTCGCGAACGCGAAGGGTAAGCTGGTCAGGGTGAGTTTTTGCTCTTCGCGAACACAAAGGACTGGTCGCGAACGCGGAGTGATGGGGGATTTATCTTTCGCGAACGCGACCGTCTCAACGCTAACGCGTAGTGTTTGGGACCTGGGGGAGGGGGGGTCAGTCACTCTTCATCGCGAACGCGAGCAAGGACTCGCGAACGCGAAGGCCAGGGGGCGTAACCTTCGCGAACGCGATAGGAGTTTCATGATCGCGTAAGCTTGGCAAGCTCTGATCTTCGCGAACGCGATGAATACTGTCGCCCAACTATTAAACAGTCCCATTACGAGACTTAAGCCATTCTTTCAACTTTTTAGAAGCCAAACGGCCTAGAGACGATTCTCCCAAGCTAAATTCTTCCCCAAAGTATTGGTAAGTGATTCTAAACCATTTTCTTTCAATTACCCATTACATTTTATGAATTTTCAACATAAAATCTAGAGTTTCATGGTAGAGCTGAGGGTTTTTGGGTAGAAACTAGGGATTTGGAAAAAATGGGGATTTAAACTTCAAATTGAGGTCGGATTCCAAAATCAATTATATATCCGGGATCGGGGGTGAATGGGTAAATGAATTTTGGTCCGAACCTCGGGTTTTGACCAAGCGGGCCCGAGGTCAATTTTTGACTTTTTGGGAGAAAGTTTGGGAAATCTAAATTTATGCAATGTAATTGATTCCTTTAGAAATATTTGATATTATTGAGTCATTTTTGAATAGATACGAGTGGTTTGGAGGTGGATTCTAGAGAAAAAGTTGTGATTGAGTATTGAGTGGCTTTCGGAGCGAGGTAAGTGTCGTGGTTAACCTTGGCTTGAGGGATTAGGTATGATTCACTTATTTGCTACGTGTTTGTATGTTGAGTAAAATGTATAGGTGATGTGACGAGTACCTATGCGTTGTTGTCGAGTCATAACATGCGAGAAAGTCTTATTATTGTAATCGTGGTATTCCTTGATCATATTGTTCATGATTAGACTAGCTATTCGTTATATTGAATAATTTTTATTATGTTTTACGGAAATTGGTATTGACTCAAAGTTGAGGTTAGTAGCGTGGGAGTGAATGTTGAAGTAAGACTTATTCTTGATATTTCTATCTCCCTGTCGTTGTTGTTCATTGTCTTGGTGAGGGAGAGTATTAAAGCACGAAGGGTGATGTCGTGCAACGTTTTGTGAGTGAGTGTTAATGCATGAAGGGTGATGTCGTGCCATGTTATGAGAGAAAGTTAATGCACGAAGGGTGATGCCGTGTCATTTCTATTGTTCCTTATGGTGAGGTTGAGAGTAAAAGCACGAAGGGTGATGCCGTGCCGTTTCTATTGTTTCTTATGGTGAGGTTGAGAGTAAAAGCACGAAGGATGATGCCGTGCACTTTCCTTTACTGTGTTTACTTGTTTCTTTCTGTTAAAGATATATCGACTGATCATGTTCTCATTCCTGTTGTGATTCCTTGCTATGTAATCCCCTCAGCATGTCCCCTTCCCAATATTTCTTGCCTTGCTTCTTTAGTTGTTGTTATTGTTGTATACATTGATATATATTGCACATGATTATTTTTAGGTGTCTTGTTCTAACCTCGTCACTACTTCGCCGAGGTTAGACTCGATACTTACCAGTATATGGGGGTCGGTTGTACTGATACTGCACTCTGCACTTTCTGTGCAGATTTTGGTATCGGCTCGGGTTGATCGAGATTTTAGCTGTTGGACCCGCTATCCGGAGACTCAAGGTAGATCTGTCGGCGTTCACAGACCTTGAAGTCCCCGTCTATCTTTTATGTTTTACTGTTTCTTTTATTGAAACAATTGTATTCCTTCAAACACCTTACTTGTAGCTAAATCTTAGTAGTTCATAAATTGTGACTCCAGATCCAGGTGATAGTAATTAATGTAGTTTTTATATTATTCCGCACTCACTACATTTCATCTTAGCTAATTTACTGTTATTTACTGAATGGAAAAAGGATTGGTTTAATGATTCTCTAACATTGGCTTGCCTAGCAAGTGAAATGTTATGCGCCATCACGGTCCCGACGGTGAGAATTCCGGGTCGTGACAATGATAGTTTCTGTTTGTGATTTATATAAATTTTTGTATATTGTTGCTTTATTAGCACGTTGCAATAGCCTTAAAAAACCGTTGCAATAACCTTAAAAAGTCGTTGCAATAACCTTAAAAACCGTTGCAATAGCCTTTTTACCGTTGCAATAGCCTTATAAAAACGTTGCGATAGAATTTTTAACCGTTACAAAAGGCCCAATAACCATTGCATTAGCTTACATAGAGACTATTCAGAACTATTGCATTTGCCTTAAATAATCGTTGCAATAGACAGAGTTATCGTAACGGCTATAAGCCCGTTGCCATAACAGTCTATCGCAATAGTGTTGAAACCATTGCATAAAACCGTTGCAAAAGATCTATTGGCACGCGACCTGATGAAACGGGCCCTAAACTGTTCGAATAGATCTAGAGCAATGGTTTTCCTATCTACAACAACGGTTTTCCAGCCGTTGCCATAGGTCAAAATTCCAGGACATGCTATGTGTGCCTAATGTAGATGGTTTGTGTGAGTTGATTCTACAGGAGGCTCACAATTCGCGGTACTCTAATCACCCAGGTGTCGCAAAGATGTATTAGGACTTGAGGTTGCACTATTGGTGGAGGTGGAAGAAGAAGGACAGCGGAATATATCGCTCGGTGCCTAAATTGTCAGCAGGTGAAGTATGAGCTTCAGTGACCGGGTGGATTGTTTCAGAAGTTAGAGATTCTAGAGTGAAAATGGGAGAGGATGACTATGGATTTCATTGTTGGACTCCCACAGACTCAGAGGAAGTTCGATGCAGTCTGGGTGATTGTGGATAGATTGACCAAGTCAGCTCATTTCATTCTTGTAGTTACTACTTATTCTTCGGAGCAGCTGGCTCAGGTTTACATTCGTGAGATTGTCCGACTTCATGGCGTAGTGTAATGACCCGGCCGGTCGTTTTGAGAGTTGTAGCCCTATTACCCCCATTTACTGCTCATTATGTACTTTATAGTTGTATTGTGACTTGCTGGGGTAGTCAGTTCGAGTCCGGTGAGGTTTTGGAATGAATTGGAACATTTAGTTCCAAGGTTTAAAGCTTAAGTTAAAATAGTGATCGGATGTCGACTTATGTGTAAACGACCTCGGAATAGAGTATTATGATTCCAATAGCTCTGTATGGTGATGTTGGACTTAGGAGCATGTCCGGAAAAAGATTATTTGGAAGTCCATAGCTAAATTAGGCTTGAAATGGCTAAAATAGAAATTTAAGTTTGGAAGTTTGACCGGGGAGTTGAATTTTTGATATCGGAGTCGAAATCCAGTTTTGAAAATTTTCATAGCTTTGTTATGTCATTTATGACTTATGTGCAAAGTTTGAGGTCAAGCGGACTTGATTTGATAGGTTTTGGCATCAAATGTAGAAGTTAGAAATTCTTAAGTTCCTTAAGCTTGAATTGGGGTATGATTCGTGGTTTTAGCGTTGTTTGATGTGATTTGAGGTTTTGACTAAGTTTGTATGTTGTTATAGGACTTTTTGGGATATTTCGTTGAGGTCCCAGGGGCCTCGGGTGAATTTCGGAAGGTTAACGGATCAATTTTAGATTTGCAGAACAGATGAAGAATTTCTGGTGTCCAGCTCTGGTTTCCTTCTTCGCATTCGCGAAAGAGGTCTCGCGTTCGCGAATGGGAACTGGGGCAGACGAGAGTTTGTTCTTCGCGTTGACGAAGCAAGGGACGCGTTCGCGAAGGGTGAGGGCCAGTTTGCATCGGGAACACGAGAGAGGCCACGTGTTCGCGAAGAAGAGTAAGGGCTGGGGTGGACTTCACGCGTTCGCGTGTGAGGCTTCGCGTTCGCGAAGGCATGGGACCCCTGGTCATCGCGTTCGCGAGAGGACCCTAACGTTCGCGAAGAGGAAATTATGGGCAGCACATTTTGTGCTTCGCGAACGCGAAGCAAGGGTCGCGTTCGCGAAGAAGAAATCCCTGGGCAGAAACTTTAAGTTCTGAAAATGGGACTTTGTGCCATTTTCCATTTTTGATAAATTAGAGTTCAGGAAGAGGCAATATTCGGGAGATTTTCAAGAAAACAACGGGGTAAGTGTTCTTAACTCAATATTGGTCAAATTACCCAAATCCATGATTATTTTTAACATTTAATTGAGGATTTAAGTTGGGAGATTTAGAAAACCTTCTTGGTTTAATTTGAAGATTTGAGGGTCGAGTTGATGTCGGAATTTAGTGACTTTGGTATGGTTGGACTAGTGGTTGAATGGGCGTTCATATTTTATAACTTTTATAGGGTTCTAGGACGTGCGCCCCATGAGCGATGTTTTGGAGTTAAAATTCGGATTTTGTTGGAAAATTTATATTTTCTTATGGAATAAATTCCAATAATTTGTATTAATTGAATTGATTTAATTGTGACTAGATACGAGGCTTTTGGAGGCCAATTCACAAGGCAATGGCATAGTAGAGTAAAACATTACCCGGTTTGAGGTAAGTAACTTGTCTAACTTTGTGTGGGAAAAATTCCCCATAGGATTGGTATTGATGTGATGTCTTAAAAATCGTGTACACGAGGTGACGAGTGTGTACACGGACTAAATATGGAAGGTTATGTCATAAAATTGTGTAGATCACTATTTCATATTAATTAAATCATTTCATCCTGTTATATTCATCATCACTGGTCTATTTTTATATTATTTTATTTTTTAAAATTTTGCCTGACCTTTTCTTGCTAATTGCCTTACTTGTTTAGTTGAAATTTTGTTTTTTTTATTCTGTGCATTAATCAAAGGTTGATCTTTTCTTAAATTGAAATATTATTAATATAAAGTAGTGGATATTTTTAAATTTGGTACTGAGGCAACGTGTTAAAAATTGTGAAATATTATTTTTGCTGAGATATTCATTTCCGAATATTTTGTGAGATTTTTGTACTCGTTGTGATTGAGCCGTGAACTCCTTATTGTGGAAAATATTGTTGTTGTTGATTTATTTTGGCAAGTTGAAATATTTGAACACTTGAGGTGCAAATTGTGATCTTGATACCATGCGGTGGTATAAGGTCTGGGTACTCCAGTGGTATTCCGGCTACTCCCAGACCCTATGTTTCATATTATGCACCCCAGTGTCTACTGTACCTCCTGTACATGGTGCTTTCAGCGGGCAGTCCAGTCGATCAGGCCCGAGCCAGTCCCTGCAGTCGCTTCCTCCGAGGGCTTTTTTTGAGTGTGGTGACACTCGTAATATAATGAGGGATTGCCCCAGACGTAGGAGGGGTGCACCTCCACAGATTTCTCAGGACCCACCTATTCTATAGGGCCTTCAGGCTTCTCAGGCCATGATTACTGCACCAGCTGCCACTCCACCTGCACAGCCAGCAAGAGGCGGAAGTCGGGCAGGTAGGGGTCGCCCTAGAGGGGGAGGCCATGCCAGATATTATGCCCATCCTGCTAGGACGGAGACAGTTGCATCCGATTTTTTTATCACAGGTATTTTTCTAGTCTGTCATAGGGATGCATCAATCTTATTTGATCCAGGCTCCACTTATTCTTATGTGACATCTTATTTTTCCCCATATTTGGGCGTATCCCGTGATTCTTTGAGTTTTTCTATTTATGTATCTACACTCGTGGGTGATTCTATTATTTTTGACCACGTGTATCAGTCGTGTTTGATTTTTATCAGTGGTTTTGAGACCAGAGCTAATTTATTATTACTCAGTATGGTAGATTTTGATATTATTTTGGGCATGGTTTGGTTGTTGCCCTATCATGCTATCCTTGATTGTTATGCCAAGACGATGACGTTGGCTATGTTAGGTCTATCGCTGCTAGAGTAGAGAGGTACCTTAGATTATGTTCCTAGCAGGGTTGTTTCATTTCTTAAGGCTCAACGAATGGTTGAGAAGAGGTCTGATGCGTATCTGGACTATGTGAGAGATGTTAGTATTGATACTCCCACCGTAGAGTCAGTTCCGGTATTAAGAACTTTTCTTGATGTATTTCCATCAGATCTTCCGGGTATGCTACCCAATAGGGATATTGACTTTGGCATTGATTTGTTACCGGGCACTCATCCCATTTCTATTCCACCATATTGTATGGCCCCAGCAGAATTGAAGGAATTAAAGGAGCAGTTACAGGAGCTGCTTAATAAGGGTTTTGTTCGGCCCAGTGTATCGCCTTTGGGTGCTCCTGTCTTATTTATGAAGAAGAAGGATGGTTCTATGCGGATGTGTATTGATTACCGCTAGTTGAACAAGGTTACAGTGAAGAACAGGTATCCATTGCCACGTATTTATAACCTATTTGATCATCTTCAGAGTGCCAGAGTGTTCTCAAAAATTAATTTGCGGTCAGGATATCATCAGTTGAAGATTCGGGAACTAGATATTCCAAAGATTGCCTTCAGGACTTGGTATGGTCATTACGAGTTCCTTGTAATGTCATTTGGGCTGACCAACGCCCCAGCATCATTTATGCATTTGATGAACAGTGTATTTCAGCCCTATCTTGACTCATTCGACATTGTGTTTATTGACGACATTCTGGTGTACTCCCGTAGCCGGGAAGATCATGAGCAACACCTTAGGACTGTGCTCCAGACTTTGAGAGAAAAGAAGTTGTATGCAAAATTTTCAAAGTGTGAATTCTGGCTTGATTCAGTAGGATTTTTAGGTCATGTGGTAACGAACAAGGGGATCCAGGTAGATTCGAAGAATATTAAAGCAGTAAAGAGTTGGCCCAAACCGTCATCATCTACTGAGATTCAGAGTTTTCTTGGCTTGGCGGCGTATTATCGCCGATTTGTAGAGGATTTCTCTTCTATTACTGCACCTATGACCAAATTGACCCATAAGAGTGCTCCATTCAGGTGGACCGAGGAATGTCAGGAGAGCTTTCAAAAGCTCAAGACAGCTTTGACTACAGTCCCAGTATTGGTGTTGCCTACAAATTCAGGGTCTTATACTGTGTATTGTAATGCGTAGCGCATTGGTCTCGGCACTGTGTTGATGCAAGACGGTAGGGTGATTGCCTATGCGTTCAGACATTCAAAGGTACATGAGAAGAATTATTCGGTCCACGACCTTGAGTTAGCAGCTATTGTTCATGCCTTGAAGATTTGGCGGCATTATTTGTACGGTGTCCATTGTGAGGTTTATACCGATCACCGGAGTCTACAACATCTGTTTAAATAGAAGGATCTTAACTTGAGGTAGCGGAGGTGGTTGGAGTTGCTTAAGGATTATGATATCACCATTCTCTATCACCTCGGGAAGGCCAATGTAGTGGTCGATGCCTTGAGTCATAAAGCGGAGAGTTTGGGCAGCTTAGCATATTTACCGGTAGCAGAGAGGCCTTTAGCCTTGGATGTTCAGGCCTTGGCCAATCGATTTGTTAGATTGGATGTTTCTGAGCCGACCCGAGTTTTGGCTCGTGTGATTTCTCAGTTTTCTCTTTATGATCGTATCAGAGAACGTCAGTATGATGACCCTCATCTGTTTGTCCTTAAGGACACAGTTCAACACGGTGATGCCAAGGAAGTCACTATTGGAGATGATGGTGTATTATGGATGTAGGGCAAGCTATATGTACCCAATGTAGATGACTTGCGTGAGTTGATTCTCCAGGAGGCTCACAGTTCGCGGTACTCCATTCATCCGGGTGCTGCAAAGATATATCAGGACTTGAGATAGCACTATTGGTGGAGGGGAATAAAGAAAGACATAGTGGAGTATGTAGCTCGATGCCTAAATTGTCAGCATGTGAAGTATAAGCATCAACGACCGGGTGGATTTCTTCAGAAGTTAGATATGCCATAATGAAAATGGGAGCGGATCACTATGGATTTCGTTGTTGGGCTCCCACGGACTCATAGGAAGTTCGATGCAGTTTGGGTGATTGTGGATAGATTGATCAATTCAACTCATTTCATTCCGGTGGTTACTACTTAATCTTCGGAGCAGCTAGCTCAAGTTTTCATTTGCGAGTTTGTTAGGCTTCATGGCGTACCGGTATCTATCATCTATGACCGGGGTACGTAGTTTACATCACGGTTCTGGAGAGCTGTACATCAATAGTTGGGTACTCGGGTAGAGTTGAGTACATCATTGCACCCTCAGACGGAGGGGCAGTCCAAGCGCACTATTCAGATACTGGAGGATATGCTTCGTGCTTGTGTAATAGATTTTGGGGGTGCTTGGGATCATTTCTTGCCACCTGCGGAGTTTGCTTACAATAACAGCTACCAGTCAAGCATTCAGATGGCTTCGTACGAGGCCTTGTATGGTAGGCGATGCTGGTCTCCAATGGGTTGGTTCGAGCCGGGCGAAGCTAAACTATTGGATACGGACTTGGTTCAAGATGCTTTGGAAAAGGTTAAGTTGATTCAGGATCGGCTCTGTACAACCCAATCTAGACAGAAGAGTTATGGGATCAGAAGGTTCGTGATGTTGCATTCATGGTTGGTGAGCGGGTCTTGCTCAGGGTTTAGCCTATGAATGGTGTTATGAGGTTCGGAAAGAAGGGCAAGTTGAGCCCGAGGTATATCACACCTTTTGAGATTCTCGAGAGAGTTGGAGAGGTGGCTTACAGACTTGCACTACCACCTAGTCTCTCTGCGGTTCATCCAGTGTTCCATGTTTTCATGCTCTGAAAGTATCACAGCGATCCATCCCTTGTGTTAGTCTTCAGCTCAGTCCAGTTGGACAAGGATCTATCTTATGTTGAGGAACCACTGGCTATTTTGGAAAGACAGGTTAAAAAGCTAAGATCGAAGAGCATTGCTTCAGTAAAAGTATAGTGGAGGGGTCATCCTGTCGAGGAGGCGACTTGGGAGACCGAGCATGATATGCGTAGCTGTTATCCTCATCTTTTCACCACTCCAGGTATAATTTTAAACCCGTTCGAGGATGAATGTTTGTTCAAGAGGAGGAGGATGTAACAACCCGGCCGGTCGTTTTGAGAGCTATAGCCGTATTCCCCCATTTACTACTCATTCTGTACTTTATAGTTGTATTGTGACTTGTCGGGGTAATCAATTCGAGTCCGGTGACATTTTGGAATGAATTGGAACATTTAGTTCCAAGGTTTAAAGCTTACGTTAAAATAGTGACCGGATATCGACTTATGTGTAAACGACCCCGGAACATTTTGCTTTGTATGGTGATTTTGGACTTAGGAGCATGTCCGAAAAATTATTTGGAAGTCCGTAGCTAAATTAGGCTTGAAATGGATAAAATAGAAATTTAAGTTTGGAAGTTTGACCGGGGAGTTGACTTTTGGATATCAGAGTTGGAATCCAGTTCTAAAACTTTCCATAGCTCTGTTATGTCATTTATGACTTTTGTGAAAAGTTTGAGATCAATCGGACTTGATGTGATAGGTTTCAGCATCGAATGTAGAAGTTGGAAATTCTTAAGTTCCTTAAGCTTGAATTGGGGTATGATTCATGGTTTTAGCATTGTTTGATGTGATTTGAGGTTTTGACTAAATTCGTATATTGTTTTGGGACTTGTTGGTGTATTTCGTTGAGGTCCTGGGGGCCTCGGATGAGTTTCGGAAGGTTAACGGATCAATTTTGGACTTGGATAACAGCTGAAGAATTTCTGGTTTCCTTCTTCGCGTTCGCGAGAGAGGTCTCGTGTTCACGAAGGGGAACTGGGGAAGACGAGAGTTTGTTCTTCGTGTTCACGAAGCAAGGGATATGTTCGCGAAGGGTGAGGGCCAGTGTGCATCGTGAAGGCGAGAGAGGCCACGCGTTCGCAAAAAAGAGTGAGGGCTGGGGTGGACTTCACGCGTTAGCCTACGCGTTCGCGAGTGAGGCGTCGCGTTCGCGAAGGCATGGGACCCCTGGTCATCGCATTCGCGAAAGGATCCTCGCGTTCGCGAAGAGGAAATTTTGGGCAGCACATTTTGTGCTTCGCGAACGCGAGGCAAGGGTCGCGTTCGTGAAGAAGAAATCTTTGGGCAGAAACTTTAAGTTCTGGAAAATTCGTCCCATTTTCCATTTTTGACAAATTGGAGCTCGGGAAGAGGCGGTGTTTGGGATATTATCAAGGAAAAAATGGGGTAAGTGTTCTTAACTCAATATTGGTCAAATTACCCGAATCCATGGTTGCTTTTAACATTTAATTGAGGATTTAAGTTGGAACATTTAGAAAACCCTCTTAGTTTAATTTGAAGATTTGAAGGTCGAGTTGATGTCAGAATTTAGTGATTTTGGTATTGTTGGTCTCGTGGTTGAATGGGCATTCATATTTTGTAACTTTTATTGGGTTCCGAGACGTGGGCCCCACGAGCGATTTTTTTTAGGTTAAATTTCGGATTTTGTTGGCAAATTTGTATTTTCATATGGAATAAATTCCCAATAATTTGTATTGATTGAATCAAATTAATTGTGACTAGATACGGGACTTTCGGAGGCCAATTCACGAGGCAAAGGCATAGCAGAGTAAAGAATTACCCGATTCGAGGTAAGTGACTTGTCTAACTTTGTGTGGGAGAAATTTTCCTTAGGATTGGTATTGATGTGATGTGTTGAAAGTCGTGTGCACGAGGTGACGAGTGTGTACACGGAATAAATGTGGAAGGTTATGTCATATAATTGTGTAGATCACTGTTGCATATTAATTAAAACATTTCATCATGTTATATTCATCATCATTGACATTTTCTTGCTAATTGCTTTACTTGTTTAGTTGAAATTTTGTTCTTTTATTCTGTGCATTAATCGAAGGTTGAATTTTTCTTAAATTGAATTATTATTAATATAAAGTAGTGGGAATTTTTAAATTTTGTATTGAGGCAACGTGTTAAAAATTGTAAAATGTTATTTTTGCTGAGATATTCATTTTCGAATATTTTGTGAGATATTTGTACTCGTTGTGATTGTGCCGTGAGCTCCTTATTGTGAAAAATATAGTTGTTGATTTATTTTGGAAATTTGAAATATTTGGGCACTTGAGGTACAAATTGTGATATATTGTGATATTGATACGCATGCGGTGGTATAAGGTCTGGGTGTTGAAACGCATGTGGTGAGATAAGGGTGGCTTGATACACGTGGCTAGTAGGGGAACTACTAGAAGCCATGCAGTGTGATAAGGGTGGCTAAAACGCGGGATGCTATTTCGGGAAAAATAATTTCTTTAAAATTAATTGTGAAGGCTCCCGCAGTGATATAAGAAAATGAGATATTGTGAATTTATTTATTATTTGGGACTACGAGGCGGTACCTCGGGAGTGCCCTTATTGATATTTCTTTATGGCTGCATTTGCCTTTGATTATTGTTGTGATTTTCTTAAAGTTGTAAATTTCTGTTCTCTTTCTGTGAGGTATTATTTGCCCTCATCCTGTGTAATTAAATGGTGACATACTACTTATTTGATTCATTTCCATTGTTATTTTATTGATATTACATTGTTAAACATTTCACCATGTCATTTATTATTTCCACTAAGGCCTGACTTGACCTCGTCACTACTCTACCGAGGTTAGGCTTGGCACTTACTGGGTACCATTGTGGTGTACTCATACTACGCTTTTGTACATCGTTTTGTGCAGATCCAGGTACTTCCTATCAGACCAGGCATCCGTGAATTAGCCGTACGCGGAGATTTCGAGGTATATCTGCCAGCGTCCGCAGACTCCGGAGTCCCCTTCTATCCTTATTATGTTGCTTCTTTATTTTCTTTAGACTTTGATATATAGAGATATTGAGGATAAATTCTTAGAAGCTTGTGACTTATTCCTACTGGGTTTTGGGAGATTGTAATGGTTAAATTAAAGTTCTTATTTATTCAACTGCTAAGGATTAAATTTCAGTTTATATTCAGTTATTCCACATTAATATGCTTACCTACTTTTAGAGACTAGGTGCCATCACGATACCATACAGAGGGAATTTGGGGTCGTGACACGTACCGGTATCTATCATCTCTGACCGGGGTACGCAGTTTACATCACGGTTCTGGAGAGCTGTACATCGTGAGTTGGGTACTCGGGTGGAGTTGAGTACAACGTTTCACCTTCAGACGGGCGGGCAGTCCGAGCGCAGTATTCAGATATTGGTAGACATGCTTCGTGAGTATGTGATGGATTTTGGGGGTGCTTGGGACCAGTTCTTGCCACTTGCGGAGTTTCCCTACAACAACAGTTATCAGTCGAGCATTCAGATGGCGTCGTATTAGGCTTTGTATGGTAGATGGTGCCTGTCTCCAATGGGCTGGTTCAAGTCAGGCGAGGCTAGGCTATTGGGTACAAACTTGGTTCAGGATGCCTTGGAAAAGGTTAAATTGATTCAGCATTGACTTCGTACAGTCCAGTCCAAGCAGAAGAGTTATGGGGATCGAAAGGTTCACGACGTTGCATTCATGGTTGGCGAGTGGGTCTTGATCCGAGTTTCGCCCATGAAAGGTATTATGAGGTTTGGAAAGAATGGCAAGCTGAGCCCTAAGTATATTGGGCCTTTCGAGATTCTTGAGAGAGTTGGAGAAGTGTCTTACAGACTTGCACTACCACCTAGCCTCTCTGTTGTTCATCCAGTATTCCATGTTTCCATGCTTCGGAAGTATCACGGCGATCCGTCTCATGTGTTAGACTTCAGCTCAGTCCAGTTGGACAAGGATCTATCTTATGTTGAGGAGCCAGTGGCCATTTTGGACAGACAGGTTCGGAAGTTAAGGTCAAAGAACATTGCTTCAGTGAAGGTTCGGTGGAGGGGTCATCCGGTCGAAGAGGCGACTTGGGAGACCGAGCATGATATGCACAGTCGTTATCCCCATCTTTTCACCACTTCAGGTAAGTCTCTATACTCGTTCGAGGACGAACATATGTTTTAAGAGGGGAAGGATGTAACGACCCAGCCGGTCGTTTTGAGAAAATTAGCCCCGAACCCCTAATTATTGCTTCATCTATCTCATTTTGTAGTTACGTGACTTGCCGGGAGGATTTATTTTTGGTGTCGGAGTGAAATGAGACACATAGTCCCTAAATTGGAGGTTTAAGTCGTAGGAATTCAACGTAGGTTGAATTGTGAGAAGACGACTCTGGAATGGAGTTTTGACGGTTCCAATAGCTCCATATGGTGATTTTGGTCTTAGAAGCGTGTCCGGATATTAAATTAGTGGTCAGTAGGTCATTTTAGCGTCTATTGGCGAAAGTTCGAAAATTGGATAATTTTTAGGAAGTTTGACCGGGAGTGGACTTTTTGATATCGGAGTCGGATTTCGATTCTGAAAGTTGGAGTAGGTCCGTAATGTCAATTATGACTTGTGTGCAAAATTTATGTCAATCGAACTTAATTTAATAGGTTTCGGCATCGAATGTAGAAGTTAAAGTTTTAAAGTTTATTAGGCTTGAATCGATGTGCAATTCGTATTTTTAGCATTGTTTGATGTGATTAAAAGGCTCGACTAAGTTCGTATGATTTTTTAGGACTTGTTGGTATATCTAATTGTGGTCCCGGGGGCCTCGGATGGATTCCAAGTGGCTAACGGATCATTTTTGGACTTAGAGGAATAGCTGATGCTGGGCTGGTTCTGGTGTCATCGCACCTGCGGAAGGGTTGATCACAGGTGCGGTCTCTCATTAGCGAGCCTTGAGTCACAGATGCGGGGCGAGGAGGATGGCTAGTGATTGTAGATACGACGTGAAGACCGCAGAAGCGGAGTTGCTTCTGCGAAAGGGTGATCGCAGAAGCGGAGTGAGCGAGGGAACTAGAGTAGACAAGGCTTCCGTAGAAGCGGATGATGGACCGCATAAGCGCTTCCAAAGATGAGGATGTTTGTGCGTAGGTGCAGAATATGGTAGTTTAAGTGAACTCCACAGATGCGGAGACTTCACCGTAGAAGCGGATTTTTGATCGCAAGCGCGAAAAGCCTGGGCAGACTATATTAAATCAAGGGCTCGCGATTTTTATCATTTTTGGACATTTTGAGCTCGGGTCTTGGCGATGTTTTAGAGCAATTTTGAGGGATTTTTTGAAGTAAGTCTCTTGTACTTATTTTTTATCAATAACATTGTTTCCCCATTGATTCTCCCACCTAGATTGTGTGTGTTTAAGGTGGAATTTGGGAGTTTGAGGCTAGGGATTTAGAGAGTTTAATTTGGGGATTTGAGTGGCGATTTGGTGTCAGATTTTGGTAAAAATGGTATGGTTGGACTTGTGGCCAAATGGGTGTTCATATTTTGTAACTTTTACCTGATTCCGAGACGTGGGCTTGGGTCAACGTTTTGGGCCGAATTTCTAATTCTTTGCTTAAATCGTAGTTTCATTATTTAAATTAGTTTCTTGTAGTTATATTTATAGAATGAAATTATTTTGGCTAGATTCGAGCCGGTCGGAGTTGAAAAATCGAGGGAAAGACATCCTTATCGATTGATTGAGCGAGATTTGAGGTAAGTGACTTGTCTAACTTTGTGTGGAGGAAATCCTCTTAGGATTTGGTACTGTATCGCATGTCTACGTGTCTTAAATCTTACTTGCAATTTGTGCAACATGTTTAGTTGAATTACCTGATTTCCTTGATTTGAATTAAATTTTTAACTGTAAGATTTCTTGCTGTAAATTCGTTGTTCCTTCGGTTCGGTTATCTGCTGCATATTTACTTTGGGACTACGAGGCGTTCGAAAAATCCCCCTGTATTGCATATTTACTTTGGGACTACGAGGCATTTACTCGGGAAATCCCCATGTCTTGCATATTTACTTTGGGACTATGAGGCGGTACCTCGGGTGATCCACTTGTCTTGCATATTTACTTTGGGACTACGAGGCGGTACCTCAGGAGATTCCCGTGTCTTGCATATTTACTTTGGTACTACGAGGCGGTACCTCAGGAGATCTCCCTCTCGTGCATATTTACATTTGGGACTACGAGGTGGTACCTCGGGAGCTCCCATGTTGTTTACCTCTATTTGTTGTGTTGTTATTTTCTGAAAATTCTCGTTGTTTAAATTCTCAGTCATTTCAAAATATTATTATATCTTCTGCGTTGCTTTTCTTTTAAACCAGTAGGGGTCTGACCTGACCTCGTCACTACTCTACCTAGGTTAGGCTTGGCATTTACTGGGTACCGTTGTGGTGTACTCATACTATACTTCTGCACATCTTTTGGTACAGATCCAGGTCCTTCCTACCAGGCCAGATACCCGTGAGTTGGACTGTACGTGGAGACTTCAAGGTATATCTACCAGCGCCCGCAGACCTCGAAGTCCCCTCTCTATCCTTATTATGTTGTTTTTCCTTATTCCCTTTAGACTCTGATGTATAGAGACACATAGTATTTTCTCTTAGAAGCTTGTGACTTATTTTCACCGGGTTTTGGGAATTGTAATTATTGATTTGCAGTTCTATAATTATTTCATGTGTTGATAATTGGGCTTCAATTTTATATTATGTTATTCCGCAAATTGTTAGGCTTACCTAGTCTTCGAGACTAGGTGCCATCAAGACTCCTACTGAGGGTGAATTGGGGTCGTGGCAGTTTGTATCGTAACATTGTTCTTGATGTTTTCTACTTCTTCAAACTTAGTTGTGATTAATTTCTCCATTTTTATGGAGTAGTTTATCTTAGGATTTGACGGATATAGTGTTTTGAGTGTTGTTTGTGGATTTAACTATAATTTAATTGCATGAATTCGTTTATAAAGCTTTGAATTGATTGCAAATTTGTTCACTAATTTATTTAACCGAAAGAGAAATATTTTGGTGATTATCTTTACATTATTTTATTTGGTTTAAAGTAGTGATTGTTCTAACTAATCGTTAGAACTTTTTGAATTATTGATTAAACCAAGTTAGGATAATATTTGAGAGATATTTTCCTAAAGACTAGTCCATTAACGTGTTATCCACAATTGAGTTAATTTTTTTGTTTTTGAATCTAGTGTTAGTACTCCTATGCATGTTTAATCTTAAGGTGGTCGACAATTCCATAGTTGTAGGTGCTTAAAGTTTATGTATTTGGTGCTTCATAATTCTATTTGAATATGTTATCTTCTTTAGTTTGAGTACTTCTAAGGAAAGGGGCTTATGTTTACTGCTGGTTTATATTTTTCCAGTCACGTGAGATGCTCATGGAAAATCATCGTTAGATTTCAACATGG
The DNA here is from genome assembly GCF_000390325.3 of Nicotiana tomentosiformis. Taxonomy (NCBI): domain Eukaryota; kingdom Viridiplantae; phylum Streptophyta; class Magnoliopsida; order Solanales; family Solanaceae; genus Nicotiana; species Nicotiana tomentosiformis. Next base: position 14,154,099 of record NC_090813.1, on the reverse strand, counting down.
GTTAACAAAGTTGGACCAATGGTGTTTTACTTTAGCAAATTTGACGGATTAAAGATGTTCAAGGATATATTTAAAAGATAAAAATAAACTTGCACTCATAGACAAGGGACAGTTTGGCGAAAAACACGTAAACATGTAGATATGGATGTGGATTTACTTTGTTCGAATTCCTCAACATTAGCTAGAAATCTTACACTCCACCCTTAGTCAGATGGGGAAGGAGAAAACTAGAACCTACAGAACACTTGCCCATTATAGATTTAGAGCGTTATTGGTGATAAGAATCCATATCATTTGTACTGAAAGTTGGATAAGAACGTGAATTGGTTAACCTAAAGATAGTTGCTTGCTTTATGCTGAAGTGGGATGTGTATAAGATTCGTCCTTATTGAAAGCCAAAAGGCAATTTATTATATCACTTTTAACTGATAAAGAAGAAAACTAATGAAACAACTGCCTTAACAAATACTACTGATGGGTTTAAAGTATATTAGATTTATGTTTTGATGATCTAACAAACTTATTGTCAAGAACCAGATAAAGGACCTGATGCATACTTGGTATATTTATCCATCAATGGACTTAAGCTAATGTGAGTTGTATGACTTCAGATAGAAAAGAACCAACTCAGGAACCTGATCCCTTGGAGCTTCCCTGACAGCAGTACGAAGTCAACTCTACAGTTGAAAAATGATTGTCTACACTGTACATGCTACAGTGCAGAAACAATGCAACAGTCACTTCCCATGATGGGAAGGGCTTTTTACCAACCAAGTGTTTACATCATCTAAGTGATGTCATTCAAAGGATATTAACAAGAAGCACTATAACAAAACATGACTTGAACACTTGTGATATTCAAACAAAAGCATTCAAGATCTGATTATCCAGCATTGAAGTCACAAGTGCATCAAGAACAAAGTGCAACACTACTACGGACCAGTTCCATAACAAGTCTTTTGTATGTCCTTAATTGAGTTGTATCTTTGTATTGGTTATTTATTGTAATTCCTACTTTGCTTAGCTAGAAGCTTAAATTAGGAACCTCAAAAACCACAAACCCGTAGAGCTTGTGTCGTGACTAGAGTTAGTCATGAGTTGAAGTCTTTGTAATAGGTGTATTGCAAAGTGGCTTATAATAGGTGTATTGCAAGTTAGTAAGGGATTAAGAGTTTAATTCCTAGGTTGTAATCTAAAGATTGCTCAGTAGTGAAGTTGAAATCCTACCAGTGTAGGTCGTGATTTTTTATCCCCTTGAGCAGAGATTTTTTCACGTAAAAATCTTTCGTGTCATTTACTTACTGTTAGATTAGCGAGTTCTGTGGGAACTGTTATAGGACCAGGTCTCTATATAGTTTGGTGGACTCATACATTCTATCAATTGGTATCAAAGCGGGTTCTTTCTAAAAGGTTAACACTTAGAGAGGATCCTTACCATGGCTGCTCCACCAAACTTCGAGGAAGGACAATCAACTTACAGGCCCCCAAGATTCAACGACCAATACTATGGGTGGTGGAAGACTCGAATGCATAACTTCATAATGGCAGAAGACTCCGAGTTATGGGATGTTATTTGTGATGGTCCATATGTCCCAACAAAGAAGGTAGGAGAACCTGCTGTAATGGTGCCGAAAACCAGGAAGGAGTACAATGACGCTGACAGGAAAGCTATAGAGAAGAACTTTCGCGCCAAAAAGATTTTGGTGTGTGGTATAGGACCTGATGAATATAACAGGATTTCAGCATGTCAGTCTACCAAGGAGATATGGGAAGCTTTACAAACGGCACATGAAGGAACTACTCAAGTAAAGCAGTCCAAGATCGATATGCTCACCACTGAGTATGAGCTCTTTAGAATGAAGGATGATGAATCCATTCAAGACATGCATACTCGATTCACTTCCATTATAAATGAGCTACACTCTCTTGGAAAAATCATCCCTAGGAACAAGCTCGTGAGGAAAGTTCTTAGCATTTTACCCAGCTCCTGGGAAAGTAAGGTGAATGATATCACTGAAGCCAAGGATCTGCAGACATTGACTATCGATGAGCCAGTTGGGAATCTGAAAACCTACGAGATGAAGAGAAAGAAGGAAAATGAAAGAAGAGAACCAAAGAAGGAGAAGAACCTGGTACTCAAAGCTTAAAACAATGATTCGAGTGAGGAGGATAGTGACATGGCATACCTTACCAGAAGGTTTCAGAAAATGGTTCGAAGAAATGGAGGTATACCAAAGAGATGCAGTTCCAGTAAACCAAAGAATTATGACCTCAGTCTCATAAGTGTGGAAAGCCAGGGCATTTCATCAAGGACTGTCCTCTTCTGAAGCAAGAGCATTTCAAGCACAACTCTGATAAAGCAGCCAAGAGGAACCCAGTTTCTGACAAATGCTTCAAAAGAAAAAAACGCATCTGACAATGTTGTGAAGCAAGCTCTTGTAGCATGGGGAGACTCCTCCAGTGAATCAGAAGAAGAAAATGATGCAGGTGATAGTTCCATGATGGCAGTTGAAAATGAAGCAAATGAATATGACTCAATATTTGCTTTGATGGCTCAGTCAGACGATGATAAAGATGATGAAAATGATGAGATAAACTTTAGGGATGTTCAGAGGAATCTGAAATCCTACTCTACCAAGAAACTCATATCATTAGATAATATTTTGATTGATGCATATCATAGTCTTGTGAGTGATAAGGATGCCTTGACCATAGAGTTAGGAGATGCTGAGCAGACTAGAGATGACTTAGTGGTTTGTGTAGTTGACCTGAAGGAAACTATAGAAAATCTGAAAAATGAGAAGGAGGTTCTAACAGAAAAAATTGCTAGTGTAGAACATAAAAGAGATGATTTAATGGTAGTTGTAGTTGACTTGAAAGAAACCACAGAGAACTTTAGTAAAGAAAAGAATGCCTTAGTGGAGAAAGCTGCCATTACTGAGCAAGAAAGAGATGATCTCTTAGTGGTAATCGTAGACCTAGAGGAAACAATTGAGGGACTTAAAGCAGAATGTAAGCCTGGAAATTCTGAAAAAGGGAAGGAAGTAGCTAGTGAGGCACATATTAAACTTGAAAATGAGCTGAATAATGTGAAAACTAGTCTGTGTGCATGATCTTGAGAAATCTCTTAAGTGGACCTGGTCCTTAGATGCTATTACTTCCATGTACTTTAATAATGGTAGAAACAGGCAGGGAATAGGGTTCCAAAGGGAGAAAGTTCCATATAACCCTCATAGCAAGTACGTCACTGTACCTGATAACTGGCTTTGTACCCACTGTGGGAACAATGGGCATTTCAAGGAAAATTGCCAAGCCAGAGTCCAGTCTGTTCAGAAAAACAAAGTTTTTGCTAAAAAAGTAACTAGTGGAAGACGACCAGGTGCCACTCACAAAAAACACATGTTGCCTGCATGGACTAGAAGAACTCTCATTCATCCTTTTTCTCATTACAAGGGACCCAAACTTGTTTGGGTTCCTAAATCTTACCCTTGATTTATCTGTGCAGGGAACAGTGAAAGGAAGCAGTCAACAATGGATTATGGACAGTGGATGCTCTAAGCATATGACTGGGAATACCATGGACTTCCTTTCACTAAAAGCCCTGCAAGGAGGGAATGTATCCTTTGGAAATGGGAAAAAGGGGTACATTCTTGGTGTTGGAAAAGTTGGAAAGTCTCTCTCACACTCAATTGAGAACGTGTACTATGTAAATGGTCTGAAGTATAGTCTCTTGAGTGTTTCTCAAATCTGTGATAAAGGAAACAAGGTGGAATTTTTGTCAAAGGTGTGCACAGTTACTAATCTGGTAACTGGTAAAGTGGTACTAGTGGCTAAAAGATACAAGAACATCTACGTTGCTGATTTTGAGTCCCTACAAAGTGGTGATATGAGCTGCTTGAAAGCAGTTGATGATGATGCAGAGTTATGGCACAGAAGGTTGGGACATGCAAACTTCTCTCTTCTGAACAAGCTGATACAGAAAGACCTGGTTCGTGGATTGCCAAATTCAAAATTCAAGGAGCACAGAGTGTGATGCATGTGCTAGAGGAAAGCATGTGAAATCTTCATTCAAGCCAAAGAAGAATGTCAGCACATCAAAGCCACTTGAACTCCTTCATATGGATCTATGTGGCCCTATGAGAGTGCCAAGCAGAGGAGGAAAAAGATATATTTTTGTGATAGTAGATGACTACTCAAGATTCACTTGGACACTGTTTCTCATAACCAAGGATGAGACCTTCAAAGTGTTTGCAGCCTTTGTCAAGAAAATCCAAGTAAAGATGGAATCAAAAGTGGCTTGCATCAGATCCGATCATGGAGCAGAATTTTGACAATGCCAAGTTTGATGAATTCTGTAGTGAAAATGGCATCACCCACAACTTCTCAGCTCCAAGAACTCCACAGCAAAATGGAGTTGTAGAAAGGAAGAACAGAACCCTTGAAGATATGGCTAGAACAATGCTTATTGATAATGGGATAGCCAAAAACTTCTGGGCAGAAGCCATAAATACAACCTGCTACTTGGTGAACAGGTGCATGATCAGATACTTCCTGAACAAAACTCCCTATGAACTGCTCAATGGAAGGAAGCCCAATCTGACTCACCTAAGAACGTTTGGGTGCAAATGCTATGTTCTCAACAATGGAAAGGATCAGCTTGGAAAATTTGACGCCAAAAGTGATGAAGGAATTTTTCTGGAGTATTCCTCTCAAAGCAAAGCTTACAAGGTTTACAATAAAAGGACTCAGTGTGTGGAAGAAAGTGTTTATGTAATCTTCAACGAGACACTTCCATCTGGTGAGAAGAGCAACAAGGACGATCAAGACAGTGAACCACTGCTGGTTCCAGGAGAGATCACCGACATGGCAAATGGAAAGGCAGATATGATGAGTCAAATGAAGGAGACAAATGAAGACAATGCAACCTCTTCCTCTCCAACTCAAGAGGAACTAGGTACACACATTACAACCACTGGAGCTGAAGAAAGAGTAGCTGATGCAGTTCAAAGTAACCCACAAGCAGCAGAAAGAGGAATTCAAGGGAACCATTCAGGATTATCTAGTTCCTCCATTAATGAGATTCAGGTTCCAAATTGGAAACACAAAAGATCTCATCCTCTCGATAATATAATAACCCCCCTTGATTCTGGAGTCTAAACTAGATCAAAAGCCAGAAATTCACTTGCCTTCTCAGCCTTCCTCTCCCAAATAGAACCCAAAAATATTAAGGAAGCCTTGAAGGATGCAGACTGGATCACAACTATGCAGGAGGAGCTGCTTCAATTTGAAAGGAACGAAGTATGGCACCTGGTACCTAGACCCTCAGATAGAACCATCATAGGAACCAGGTGGGTATTCAGGAACAAGCTTGATAAGCATGGAAACATTACAAGGAACAAGGCAAGGCTGGTTGTCCAAGGTTACAATCAGGAGGAAGGGATTGATTATAATGAGACTTTCGCTCCAGTTGCTCGTATCGAAGCCATCAGAATTCTCATTGCCTTTGCATCACATATGGAATTCACCTTGTTCCAAATGGATGTCAAAAGTGTATTTCTAAATGGTTTTCTAAAGGAAGAAGTCTATGTTAAGCAACCTCCAGGTTTTGAATTTCATAAACATCCTGAATATGTGTTCAAATTGGACAAGGCATTGTATGGTTTGAAGCAGGCTCCTCGATCTTGGTATGAAAGGTTGTCAAAGTTTCTCTTAGAAAATGGCTTTACAAGAGAACAAATTGACAACACTCTGTTTCTGAAGAAACGAGGAAGGAACCTGCTCATTGTTCAGGTATATGTTAATGATATTATCTTCGGGGCAACAGCTGACTCACTTTGTGAGGAATTTGCAAAACTTATGGGAAGTGAGTTTGAGATGAGCATGATAGGGGAGCTGAACTTTTTCTTAGGTCTTCAAGTGAAGCAGTCCACGAAGGGAACTTGTATTAGTCAGCAGAAATATATCAAGGAGATTTTGAAGAGGTTTGATATGGAAGCATCAAAGGTGATTGACACTGCCGCTAAGCTAGACATGGATGAACTGGCTCTCCTGTAAATCAACAATGTATCGAGGCATTATTGGATCACTCCTCTACCTCACTACCAACAGGCCAGATATTGTATTCAGTGTGGGTTTATGTGCAAGGTTTCAATCAAATCCCAAGGAATCTCATCTAAAAGCTGCTAAAAGGATTCTGAGATATCTTAAGGGAACACGGGACTTGGTTCTGTATTACCCTTCAGGTAACAACTTTATTCTTGTTGGTTATGTTGACGCTGATTATGCAGGTTACCTTGTGGACAGGAAGAGCACATCTGGAATGGCTCATTTCCTAGGATCCTGTCTGATTTCATGGGGTACAAGGAAGCAAAATTCAGTAGCTCTCTCAACAGCTGAAGCAGAATATGTTGCTGCAACGTCCTGCTGTGCTCAACTCTTGTGGATCAAACAACAATTGGAGGATTTTGGGGTATACACTGACTGTGTACCTCTGTTATGTGACAACACCAGTGCACTCAACATGACAAAGAACCCGATCCAACACAAGAGAACTAAGCACATTGATGTGAGACATCATTTTCTCAGAGACAACGTGGAGAAGGGGCTTATTTGCATGAAGTTATGTAGTACAGAAGACCAAATTGCAGATATCTTCACCAAAGCTCTAAGCAAGAAACATTTTGAGAGAAACAAGATGGCAATAGGGTTAATCAAGCCAAATTGAGAACCTGATTCCCTTCCCTATGGCTATGAAAATTACATTCATGTAAATCTAGCTAAAAGTGTTTTCTGGCCAAGCTTAACTCATTCTATACCATTGTAGGTAGACACGCATGATGATTATAGAAGCTAAAGGAACAATGCATGAGAAGCAAAAGAGAGTTGAAAATCTTTTTAAAAAGACCGGTCAGGAACCTAGTTCTTGTACCACAGGTTAGTAGTACTGTGTTTTTCTCATGCGTATCTCAAAAGAAACAAAATTAACTGCCACGTCATCCACCTTTTCAAACCTTGTATATCACGTCTTTTCTTTCAAATCTTTTCACCTCCCTTTGCAATGGTGCATCTTTCCACAAACCTACCGCCGTTTCAGAACCCGTTTCTCTCTTCCCTCATCATTATCCTTTCCCTCCTTAAAACCCCTTCATTTCTAACCTTGAGCGATCATCCCTCTCTCTCTCCATCCTTCCAGAATCTTCAATCTAACTATCTACCATGGTTGAAGAGCAAGCTACCCTACCCACCTTGGAAGGTAACATCTTCGACTCATCTGCCACCTTTGAAACACCACCAAAAATCCCCTCTTCCACCATTACTGACACCGATATATCCAAACCTGATTCCTTTTCACCTCTTATCTCTCTCACCACTCCATCTGACCCTATTCCTTTATTAAGTGTTGAGGACTCAGAAGCCTCAAAAGTCGACATTATTTTTTTCTGTTGCCTGATACTCTCAAAAACCAGAACAAGGATGAAAAAGAGGGTGAAACTCAACAAGAAAAAGGGATTTTTGAGGAAGATATTGATCAGTACATAAGTTCTCCAGTCTTGGACACTGTTGCTCCCATGGAGTCTCAGGAAAAGGAGGCCGCTAAAAACATATTGGCCATTGCTGCTAAGGGACTGGTGAATGAAGGACCTTCTACCTTGCCTGAGTCTCAGTAGGAAGGGACTCCGCTCTTAGGAGAAAAAGGAACAATGGTGCTCTTTGAACCACCTGCACCTGAAGAAGCAACTGGGAACCCTGCTGATGAACCTGATCCCCTCCCTGAGGAAACAAGCCAGGAATCATCTTCCCATGTCAGCTTTGACCCTGCCCCTTCTCCTCACTTTGAGGCTGAGTCGTTGGAGTCTATCCCTCCTGTTGTGAGACCTAGTGATGAGGATGATCAGGATGATGTGGTTCTTAGTGCTCGCTTTAAGATTAGAAAGCCCGTGGTCACTCCTGAGCCCCCTTCTAAGAGACCTACCACAAGATTGCAAAAGAAGGAAGCTTTTGAGTCTGCCCTGAAGAAAAACAGAAGGAGTAGCAAGAAGAAGAAGAAGAGGCTGATGAAGGAAGGGGAAATTGTGTGTGAAAAAAGTATTCCAATAGTAGAGGTGGATGAGGATGCTCACGAGGAACCAAGTTCCCTGGTTGAGAGATCTCAGAAAAAGAAACAATATGTTGAGAGTGCTTCAAAGGAAGTTGTTGAAAAATCAAGTAAAAGGTCTGTGAAAGGTAGTGTCAAGTCTAAGCAAGTTGTGGAGGAAGAATTTGTGCTTGATGATGATATTCTGGTAAAATCAAGTGGTAAGGGCAAGTCTATTGGCAGGTCTGGCAAAAGGAAGTTGGAAATTGTTGGGGAACCCGGTTCTGCAAAAAAAAGTGAAAAGTGTAAGTGTACTAGGGAAAGAAAGGTTGCGACATCAAAAGGTACTGTGGGGTCGCACTTTTGACCCAGAGATTTCTGAAATGGCGGGTATGAGACAAATTCTTGAGATGGTGAAATTTCAGCAGTGGGGCCATATGTTCAACGAGGATATGGCCAAAGTATATGAGGATGAGGTCAAAAGCTTCTATGACGACCTCTTCACAGTTGAAGATGACCACGTCTGTATTTTAGTGAATGGAGTGGATATGATATTGGATGCTACTGTGTTGGGGGACATTCTCAAGGTTCCATCTGAAGGGTTGTCATCTGTGAGAGGTGCTTGTGGCTCTAATTTTAGACACGTCATTGTGAAAGAAAAGGTTGTCCAGCATGGGGAACGGGTACACAAGAAGGCTCTACTTCCTGTGTACCAACTGTTGTTCGAGTTGGTTAACAAGGTTCTGCTCCCTCGTGCTGAAAGAAGGTCCATTACTTCCAAGTCTGATCTATACTTAATGGAAGCACTAGATGAGTTTCGTTCTATCAACTTGCCTGCCATTATGATTGAACATATACAGAAAGTGGCAGCTTTCAAAGATGGGAACCATGGACTTCCGTATGGCTTTCTTCTCACGCGTGTCTTCAAGTTCTTTGATATACCCTTAGGAAATCCCAAGATGGGGACCAGGAAACAAACATTCTCGAAAACTACACTGGAGGAATGTGAATGTATTGAAACGGTTAGAGGAATGGGAAGCACTTCGACGATCTCACAGCTAATCAACGCTCAGAATAGTGCCACAGAGGAGATCAGAAAGCTTAAGGCAAGGAACGTCATTCTTGAGACTTAGCTTAGTCAGGCTATAGCAGCACCAGGACCCTCCAGTTCATCAAGTGAAGAAGTTGCTCGTCTGTCTAAAGAAAATGCTGAGCTCAGGCAACAGGTAGAGAACCAGAGAGAGAAACTGCTCGCAGAGCAAATGTCCGCAAATGCTCGGATTGACCTTGTTCTCAACACTCTTGTTGCCTCCTCCAAACCTCCCTCCTCTAGTGCCCCCTAAGAAAATCTTCCAGTGACCAATCTCAAGTTTCTATCTTTTGTTTTGATGACTTGTGGTAGTTGTTTTTGTCTTTTTTTGTGATGTGGATGGATTTCACCTGTACTGCTCCCGCTTTCAACAGTCCAAACTTGCCTTTGCTGTAATGGAAAAGGCTTATGTTTTATAAAAATCAATGAAGACTCTCTTTTGCTGTTAAATGCTTGTCTTTTTCTGCTTCTCTTTTCTATCATGTTGTGTGCACACATGTGGCATAAGTTAGCTAGGCTACACTTCTTTATGTTGATTGCTTGCTTGTGTATTTTTAATGATGCCAAAAGGGGAAGATAAATTGAAGGATAAATTGAAGCAGGGGGATCTGATTAAGGGAGAAGCATAGAGTCCGGGGGAACTTGTGAAGTTCCTGGTACTTTATCTGGTTTATTGTGCTCTGCAAATGGTTGTCAATTTTTAAAGTTTGTCATCATCAAAAAGGGGAAAATTGATGGGTTTAAAATATCTTAGATTTATGTTTTGATGATCTAACAAACTTATTGTCAAGAACTAGATAAAGGACCTGATGCACACTTGGTATATTTATCCATCAATAGACTTAAGCTAATGTGAGCTGTATGACTTCAGATAGAAAAAAACTAACTCAGGGACCTGATCCCTTGGAGCTTCCCTGACAGCAATACGAAGTCAACTCTACAGTTGGAAAGTGACTGCCTGCACTGTACATGCTACAGTGCAGAAACAGTGCAGCAGTCACTTCACATTGGGAAGGACTTTTTACCAACCAAGTATTTACATCATCTAAGTGATGTCATTCAAAGGATATTAACAAGAAGCATTACAACAAAACATGACTTGAACACTTGTGATATTCAAACAAAAGCATTCAAGATCTGATTATCCAGCATTGAAGTCACAAGTGCATCAAGAACAAAGTGCAACACTACTACGGACCAGTTCCATAACAAGTCTTTTGTATGTCCTTAGTTGAGTTGTATCTTTGTATTGGTTATTTATTGTAATTCCTACTATGCTTAACTAGAAGCTTAAATTAGGAACCTCAAAAACCACAAACCCGTAGAGCTTGTGTCGTGACTAGAGTTAGTCATGAGTTGAAGTCTTTGTAATAGGTGTATTGCAAAGTGGCTTGTAATAGGTGTATTGCAAGTTAGTGAGGGATTAAGAGTTTAATTCATAGGTTGCAATAGGTTATAATCTAAAAATTGCTCAGTAGTGAAGTTGAAATCCTACCAGTGTAGGTCTTGATTTTTTATCCCCTTGAGCAGGGATTTTTCCACGTAAAAATCTCTCGTGTCATTTACTTACTGTTAGATTAGCTAGTTCTGTGGGAACTGTTATAGGACCAGGTCTCTATACAGTTTGGTGGACTCATGCATTCTATCAAATATTATTGTAGATATTCAAAGTATCATTATAGATCCGAATTATAAAAACAACCCAAACAAAGAGAAGCCAACTTCTCACTCCGTCGTTATAAAAGTTGTAGCTAATTCGAAGGCAAAGTCATACTCTTTAAAGGATTAAAAGGCCAAAAACAGGTAAGCAAGCATCATTCAACTATACATACTACTCCCTCCGTTTTAGTTTCAGTTTATGTGAACCTATTTTCTTTTTGGTCCGTTTCAAAAAAAATAACCCCTTTCTAAATTTGGTAATAGTTTAGCTTAAACTTGCAATTTTATCTTTAATGAAAAGCTTTTATAATCACACAAATTCTCTGGGGGCCTTTTTGACTTGTTTAGGACCACAAATTTCAAAAGTCTTCATTTTTTCTTAAATTTCGTGTCCAGTCAAACAGGTTCATATAAATTGGAACGGAGAGAGTAATAATAATGCCATGAAAGTATACAAGGTAGTAGGGGAATATTTACCAGCTAAATCATGCATCATGTCCGCCGCTAGACATGTGTCGTAGAAACAAGGTCACTAAATGCAAAATTTTCATTTATAAGCAGCAGCAGGTCTACTCGGTAGCTGCTGTTGCTGAATTTAGTTCCTTTGCCTATTGACAGAATGTTTACCCAGTCAAGATAGAGGCACACTCTTCTTCCGACTTAGTTGATACATTGCTGACAGAATTCCAGCTAGCAACGTAACTAGGCTCACATTCTCAATTTAGCATTTGCCCTGCCAAAACAAATTCAGAAATAAGTGTTATTGTGCAAATCAACTACTAGACTTATAGGAAATTGTGGTGGTCACATACAGGCCAATAAAATATATTCACAAAAAATAACGGTAAACAAAAACATGAAAGCCCCATCAAGAAATAAAATTCATCCAATTTTGAGTACCACTTTTGATGCAATGAGAATTAGAAGATAATAATCTTATGAGGTTTGTAGTGGAAGCATGTTGAAGTTTCAACAACTGCCAAAAAGTTTGGTTTTACAGAACCAGTGAACCACGAGTTTCATTGCTTGCACTCTGACCCCTTAACTTTAGTTTACAAAATTACACTTCTGTTCCAAAAGCAAGCTATTTCTCTCACATATAAGAACAGTAATCCCCTTTTTTCAGATATAAAAGAAATTATCTTTAGCTTCTTTTAGCATATAACTTAACTCTTAGCTAGGAATTGTTTTTAGATTCTCTAAGAACCGCAGACTTGCATTAAAAAAAAAGAACTTGGTCTAACCCAAATTTCACATTTTTTGTTTCTTGGAGAAACAAGTTTGAGGTACGCACCAAACAACGTAGATAATGGAAGATGTAACTGTCCCGATACAAAAAAAGTTTTAACTGCAAAGACCAGACAAAAAAGGGGTTATTATAATGGAAGAGATTTTCAAGTAAAATTAAACAAATGGGGTGAGAAGTTTACTTTCTAGACTTCGTATTTCAGAGGGACTTGGGATTTCAGAGGCTGAAGGTTTCTGGCAGTATCCCCTACATATTAATAAAGAAATTAAAATAAATGGGAGCATTCAATTCAATTCAATGGTGCCAAAGAAGAATACAATTCTGTAGACACTTACCTTACTTGTTGTGTGGGTGCTGCACCAACACGTCCAAGCCCAAGAAAAGCCCTAACACCAGCACCAACAGTTGAAAATTTTCTGCACCAAAAAAAAAAAGCAAGCAATCATGATATCAAAAGGCTAATAAATCAAAAGAGTGACTAATACTAAGAAGTTATAAGCAAAATTAGGGAAACTAACCCGCGGAAAGCCATAACTCACACACAGCAGTCTTGTCGAACCAAAAAAAAAGCTTTCACAGCATGTCGCAAATAGATAAAAAAAAATTACTAAACTCAAATTGACGCCAGAACTCAAAGCAATCACCATATAACTCAAACTTATCCAAAACTCATCGGAATTCAACTTAACTTTATGGACATGTCCAAAATCATACAAACCTATTGGAATAATTAATATTTGATTCCGAATCCGTTTACCCAAAAGTCAAACATTGATCAACTCTTCCAACTTAAAGCTTCTAAAACGAGAATCACTCTTCCAAATCAATCTTGAACCGCTCGAAAGCCGAAACTAACCATACACGCAAATCATAATACATAATATGAAGCTACTCGAAGTCTCAAACCACCAAATTGAATGCTAAAACTCAAAACGACTGATCATTACTTTAACCTTAGTCCATAAATCTTAAACCCAATTTCTAACATCCGGAATTCCTTTCAAGACCCAAATCTCGCACCTACACACTGTATAAGTCTGAACAAGCTATATCAAGTCATAACCATAACCCAAGATGTAATCACATGATATACCGCATAACTCATATGCTCACAGCAATAATTTCTTACCATAATAGCCTCCCATTCAAGGTCCAATGACCTCATCTCATCAAACACAACTATTCTACGAACATGCCCCACCAATCCAACCTAAAGCCACAAACCGTGCAATCTGTGTACCAAAAAGCAACAATCTCAATGTACTCAAACATGAAAAAAAAATCAAATGAGAGATCCGTCTCGTAGACTCAACGTGTACTACCACAAACGCAATGCTATGACCCCATCACACATAGTAGAATCAAGACACGTTAATCTAACACAAAAGATCATATCTTTACATACTCCGATGCAACGCGTGACCCCATCCAAACACCGGTCCATATAAAACACCTCGAGCCCCAGTGCTCAAAATCAACAACCATAAGCAAGTCAAAAATAACCATAAAGTGCATGACCATAATCATGAAGAAACGGATAACACGATATACCATCAACAGGAAGGACCATAATTATGGCGCAACCAGCCAATCAACACCTCAATAACCATCTCGCTCAAAGAAGAAATGCATCTAGTGTGCGTATAACCAACAAATCACAATCCATTATAGCATAGAAGAGTCACACATAGAACATATCGGAACGCGAACAAGCTCAACTCCAACTAAATGACACACCCCTCAACAATAACAGTGTTGAGTCAATAAATCCGACCCGGTGTAGAATACACATCCTCATTGGCCTACCAATGTGCACCCAAATCGACTCCGGTCATCCACAAATAGATAAATATCCTCCAAAAGCCCTCAATGGCCTAACCATAACACCTACTAATAGATATATGACTTTGCCCATACCTTCACAGCCTGCAACCAAGGAACAATCTGCCTCTGAGACTCCCAGTCTGCAAACCACCAGAATACAAGAGAATCATCAGATCTGATCCCTTCCCCCCCACTCAAGTGACTGACACATCCTTCATGCATAATCATTCTACGAGAAATACTTCCATAATTCTTCCGTGCCACATAGAAAAATCCGAACATCAGCAGTCAATCAACCAGACGAGTACTGCAATACCAATGAAGCATCTGTTAGTCAAAACACAACGCGCCCCTTTGAAATGCACAGTCTTCTCGGGGCATACCAGATAGTGCCAGCATTCTTCTGAATACTTGAAACTGTCCATGCCGTCTAGAACTCATGACCTCCCTTTTGAAGCTGAATCGTATACTTGCACATGCAAATCTCAATCTCACATGACACACCGCCTCTATCAGGCCATCATATGAAAACACGAGAACCTCATTGCCAACTCTGAATCACAAGCAAAATACATACTCAAATAGCTAGAAACCTTCCACTTGATCCTATCCAGGAGAAAATTGCAATACACCACAAACTCCCCATGTTATAGAAAATATCCATCCCAAGTCGTGGTAGAAATCATCGAGAACTCTACGAAACCTATTTGCACATAACCAAGCCATCATAACTGAATTACTCTAAGTCAACCAAGTCATGCAGGTCGCCAAACCCAATAGTATTACCACAAAATACTTGTAAAGCCTCATCACATCATAATAACCAAAATAACCGAGCATACCATTACCATATTGATCCAACCCGCTACCAAACTGCCTATTTCCTCTAAGTTTCTTCTGAATTGCCTTCAAGTTAACAATTCTCTTTGCTAGAACACTATGACCCTTAACTCAACGGCCACTACGAGAGATCCTAACAAAAAATCACATTGCTTTAAGGCCCATAAATCATTGTATTCCCATTTAAATACTCAAAATATTACACCCGAGATACCCACTATGAAGAGGCCTTATGTGAATCTAAAATCATTTCATTTACCTTCCTGTAGAATCCATAATACTAACGAAATATCGCGATTCTCGACACCATACAATGCAAATCTCAGATTCTAGCCATATACAAATCCGAATAATTTTCAATTGCCACATATTGAATCCGTTAGAACCCTCTCGATAGTCATCCACTCTGCTCAAATCTCAATTGCACCACCCAAACGGGTCGAATGACATGTGCCCCATTAACACAATAACACCCAAAGAAGTAATCCACACCTCTAAGCAACCGAGTAAATCCTTTTCTTAGTACATTACATCTATCACGAATGCAACCCTAGACCATTTTTAAGACTCATATATATCCATAAGGTGTAATATATCATGCATCTAGAAATTTCTTACTCAAGTCATTCTCAAAACCAACCTCCACAAGTATGCCTCAAACCGAAACAATACAACACATAACCATGCAATCAAATCAAATCGCCGATGGTGAACTACCCCACTTGGCTCAAAGCCATAGCATAAAACATCCATAACTCACAATACATATTCTCTATTACTGCCATAATCCCGCAGTGAGATTCAACTAAATCCTTCACAAGCTCCTGCAATACAACTCATAAAATACCTCAAATCATCTGTTAAGCCCGCGTTCATCCTTGTGACAGTCGGGTCAACTTTCTCAACCGATCCAAACCCAAATCGCAACACATATAACCCACTAGTAGAAAAGAAACCCTTCACACAACATCATAAGGATCACACACCTGTAGATTACCCCGCAGATGACAACCCACCTGCTTAGCATCAAACTAACACCTTTCTATACCCTTTCACACCCACAACTACTACGCAATCACTTAATCTTCCTGAGTCTGAACTTATCAACAAGACAAGAAAATCTACTTAGTTCCACAAGTGAAATAACACGAAAGAATCTCTCAAAAACCTTCATAACTCGAGATTGTATGACACATCCACAGAAATGGAGCATCTAATAGTCCTTTTCACATCTCAAGCAAACTCTTCCCGCCACATTCAAACCATCTGAACACATCCCGCAGTCATATCCTACTCATCGTATAGCCATCCAATCACTCACCGAGCCATCAGTCCCACTCATAGGGACACCACTGGACATAGAAGTCCACAAGAACATGCTCACACAACTAAAACTACCGAGCCTAAGCTGCGCTCCAAACCCAGCCTCAAGTCCTTTAGACTGGCCCATCACCAAAACACAGAAGACACATCTCGCGCCTCATCCATGAAATTCCACAGGCCATCGATGTACAACTGATACCGAGCGCTCACATGCGCATACGAGTGAGTGGACGGAATTTAAAGAGATACGATTCAAGTTGAATCAATGTTGCACGATAAGGAAAGAAAGATGGGAAGTTTATCCTAAATACCCTGTAGCCTCTTGAATATAGGTATGGACGTTATCATACCGATCTGCAAGACTCTACTAGACACTTGCTCATGACTCGTAGAACCTATGAACCTAGAGCTCTAATACCAACTTGTCATGACCCAAAATCAAACTAGTCGTGATGGCGCCTAACCTAACCCGCTAGGTAAGCCAATTAACAATAAACTATAATATAATGATAATGATAAGAGTCAAAAATAAAATAATTGAATTTTATACAACTCCCCAAGGACTGGTAGTACAAATCATGAGCTTTTAAGACTTGAAGTTTACAAAGCTGATATGAAATAAATATATCTGCTCGAAACGTACATAAACAGATTTATAAATCTAAAGCTACCAAGAATAAGAGTCAGATATAACTAGAATGGAGGTACATCTTCAATGCCAGCTCCCTCCATACACAACAACATCAGCTCCAAACTGTGCACGCAAGGTGCAGAAGTGTAGTATGAGTACAACCGACCTCATGTACTCAATAAGTAACAAATATAACCTTAGGTTGAAAGTAGTGACGAGCTTGGACAACGGTCAAAGTCCAACACCAATAGAAAAGAACAATTCGTAACGATATAATAAAAGCAGCACAAGTAATAACTCAAATATATGATGCTCAGCTCGTTCACAGTTACAGAAAAATAGACATGATTTTCAGGTATAGCAGTAAAACCCCAAATCTTTCATCGAAATTGCCAAAGTAAGAGTATATCAGAAAACTGTAAAAAAATTTCAAAAACTTTCAACAATAGATAAGATACTCCATTATCAGATAGCATGAGGAAAGTATACCTCTATGCCTACATGTCAATGTGTATGAGAAGTCATAAATGTCACAATACTGTATAGCATGAGGAAATATATCTCTATGCCTACATGCCAAGTATGCATGTCAAATGTATTGCACCACACTGATAAATTCATGTGCTCATGCTCTCGGAGTATTCAACCTCACTCAGCACCTCCCAATCACTCAACACTCTCAACCACTTAGCACCTCCCGATCACTCAACACTTTCAATCACTTAGCACCTCCCGATCACTCAACACTTTCAATCGCTCGGCACTCGCACTCATCGGTACTTGCGTTCACTGCTGGTATGTCAGACTCCAGAGGAGCGGATACTACCCAAGCGCTAATATAAGCCAATCATGGTATGCTGCGGCGTACAGCCCAGTCCAATAAATATCACTCACAATCAGGCCCTCAACCTCACTTAGTCATCAATCTCTCCAGTCTCTCAGGCTCACAAATCTCATGCCAATCAACCCAAACAATGATACATGATGTAACAATAAATGATAGTAGAGACTGAGATATGATATGCAAATGTATGAATATGACTGAGTATGAAATTGCAATTTAAACAAATAACTCAACAGTAAAAATGACCTCAGTGGGTCCCAACAGAATAGGCATATAGTCTAAATATGATTTCTAACAAAGATTACAACTCAATTACTCTAGCACGTAGAAATTTCATGGATAAAAACAAGATTTGGTAACTACACAATACCACAGAATCCACAGAGTCATAATTCACACGGTGCACGCCCACACGCCCATCACCTAGCATGTGCGTCACCTCAACACCAAACATATAATACGTATGTTCATGGATTCATCCCTCAACACCAAATTTAGAAGTGTTACTTATCTCGAACAAGCTGAATCCAATATCGAGAAAGCCAAACAATACTCCAAAAATGTCATCACGTGTGTACCGATCTCCGAACGGCTCAAAACTAGCCAAAACAAACTCAAGAACATCAAATAGGAAACAAACACAATCGATAAAGGATGAATCTTTAATCAAAAGTCCAAAGTCAACCAAAAAGTCAAACTCGGACCCGCATCTCAAAATTTGACGTAACTTACAAAATCCGATAACACATTCAATTACGAGTCCAACCATACTAGTTTCACTCAAAATCCGACTCCGAATCGAAGTTCAAAACTCAAAAATTTACTTTATAAAAGTTTAGACAAAACCCACCAAATTTCACTTTCAAATCATCAATCAAATGCCAAAAACAAAGATGGATTCATAAAATATAACCAAAAGCAAGTATAGAAGACTTACCCTAATCCATGTGGTGAAAATCGCCTCCAAAATTGCCCAAAACCGAGCTCCCCAACTCAAAATATGACCAAATGACCAAACTCTCGACGTTATATGCTTCTACCCAGCTGTTCTATCTCGTTTCTTGTGTCAAACGATCCCGAAACTCGCTTTTGATGCCTCCAATGGATTCCTTGAGAAATTCCAGTCCAGTGAGACTTTTGAATCACTCCATTTGTCCTTGTAATGAAGGAGATATGTTGGTTTCAATATTTGAAAATAATGTAGATTTTTAAATACGAATTCAGTGACAATTTCGTAATTAATCTGCAAAATCTTGCAACCCAATTCTTAGTAAAATGACCATAAATTCCTCATACGATGTCAAAAATTGATGATTCCAGTTCCTATGGTTCCAAAATTATGATACGGATATAATGATTTAGTCGAAACACGAAGCGAAGGTCGTTTGCTCAATATGGTAACCTTTATGCTCAAATCAACGTCGAAACTGAAAGCAATCATCATACAACCCAAACTTATCCAAAACTCATCGGAATTTAACCAAACTTTGTGGGCATGTCCAAAATCAAAATACAAACCTATTGGAATAATTAAAACCAGATTCCGAGTCCGTTTACTCAAAAGTCAAATTTTGGTCAACTATTCCAACTTAAAACTTCTAAAACGAGAATCATTCTTCCAAATCAATCTCGAACCGCTCGAAAGACGAAACCAACCATACACGCAAGTCATAATACATAATATGAAGCTACTCAAAATCTCAAACCACCGAATGGAACGTTAAAGCTCAAAACGACCGGTTGGATCATTACAAGTCTTCTCTTTTGTCGTACAATTTTGAAGGACTGTAAAATAGGCTTGGGCATAAAATTTGAAAAATCGAAAAACCGGACCGAACCGAATTAATTCGGTACTTCGGTTTCGATTCTTCGATACTTCGGTATTAATTTGGTATAGAGTTTTCAAAAGTTTGGTACTTTGGTACGGTCCTTAGTATTAAGACATCGGTGCTTCGCTATTTTGGTTAAGCCGAAATACTGATTTCTTTTACTAAATGTTAAATAGCATATGTTAAATATAGTGTTTATCCTAGTTTTAATTAAGCAATGGTTCCCTAATCTTTAGAGATGTGCTAGTATTTATTTTCCCCACTTCTCCTGTTTCGGTGTCATTTGTTTACTTAATGCTAGAGTAATATGCTATTAAGCTTAATTTGCATGTTATCAGCAAGGGAACATGAATCTAATTTGGTTAAAGAAGCCATATTTCTGAAAAGGCATGCATTTTGTAGAATTCCATCACTTGTCATGGAAAATCGGCATTAGCCAGAGCTTATGACCATTGCCATACGTTAGAGCGGAGTGCACAATTTTGAGCTTACAACAGAAGTGAAGAAATCATGTTCCACTATTAGACTCTGTTGCTTGCATCTTTATTGATTCTATGGCATGAAAGTGCCTCTGGATTGTATTAATGAAATATTTGTTTCTCATAGAAGGAAAACTGGATAAAGCCAGAGTTGGAATTAAAAAAAATTAACTTAAGCAATGGGGAATATGTTCCTACCTAAGAAGTTATCGTGCTTTTCCATCCAACTCTTTTTACCCTCTCGTTTTATATATTTTCTCTATTAAATTTTGGTATGTTCTATATATTTTATTGTTCAATGGCTGTAATGATCAAATACTTCTCGTTCCAAAATTTTCAAAAATTTTGGGTGCCTCAATCTTATATGTAAATAAGGCAACTACGGGAAATGCTCTAGTAAAGTTGTACATCACTCTTTAATGCATTATTAGCATTATTGTTGTCGCATTTCTTATTATCTTATAGAAATTTATCATGCAAATTTGTTATGAAAATTGATAAACCGAAATCGTACCAAACCAAACAAGAAATACCGAACTACTTTGGCAGGGTATTTGATATACACAATTGATAAATCAAATACCGAAGTACCGAACTGTAATTCTTAAATACCGAACTGAAGTACCGAACGCCCACCCCTACTGAAAAGTTTGCATTAAATGTTCAATTTCTTCACCTAAGCCCCTCTCCACACAACCAGCCTCGTAGGTCTGACCCGTATTCTCTCCAACTATCAAAGAGACAGCCTGGACAGACCCTTAGAGGAAAGTGAGATCAAAATGGCCATCTCCTCCTTCAAACCCTTTAAAGCTCCTGATCCTGATGGCTTACACCCCTTCTTCTACCAAAAATAGTGGAGCATTATGGGGCAATCAGTGATTGACTTCTGTAGATCATGTTTTGACACCCACTCCATGCATGAAATCATGAATGAGACCCTGCTCTACCTCATCCCCAAGTGCCCCCGGGCTACCATGCTCAAAAACTTCAGTTCTATAGGACTTTGTAATACCATCTATAAGACTATTACAAAGGTCATTGTTAATAGAATTAAACCACTCATCCCTGACATCATTGACCCTACCCAGGCCAGCTTCTTATCCAACATGAGGGCATCTGACAATGCTATTATTGTCCAAGAATACATCCTCACTTGGGCAAGATGAGAGGGAACCGGGCTCACATGATCCTCAAAATTGACTTAGAAAAAGCCTTTGACAGGCTGGAATGGTCCTTCATTAGAGACACCCTTCAGGCAATCTACTTCCCACCTGGACTAACTAAGTTAATCATATCTTGCATCAGCTCTTCCTCCATCTCTATTCTAGTAAATGGTGGCAAACTAACACTTTCAAACCTTCAAAGGAAATTAGGCAAGGGGATCCCATCTCTCCATACATGTGCATGGAGAGACTCTCAAGACTTATTGACATGGCTGTGTATGACAAGAAATGGCTTCCCATCAGTATTAGTAGGTCTGACCCAAAGATATCCCATCTTTTCTTTGCTGATAACCTTACCATGTTTGCAAAGGCAAACATCAGAAACTGCAATACAATCTCCACCATACTGCAGTCCTTCAATGAAGCATCTGGGTAGAAAATCAATCTCACTAAGTCTAGGGTGTTTTTCTCTTCTAATTGCAAAGCCTGACACTATGGAGAACCTTACAAGTATTCTTTCCATTCAAGCTACAACCTCATTTGGTAAATACTTGGGCTTCCCAATGTTCCACAAGAGACCCTACAATAGTGACTTCCAGTTCATAATAGATAATATACAATCCAAGTTGTCTGGGTGGAAAACAAATTGTCTAAATATGACTGGAAGAATTATTCCGGCCAAAGCCTCCCTTAGCAGTTTACCCAGCCATGTCATGCAATACATCAAGCTGCCTACCAAAACTACCAAGTAAATAGATAGCATCCAAAGGAATTTTATTTGGGGTACTACTCCAAATAAAATAAAAATGCATCTAGTCAATTGTGACAAAGTCACTAATCAGAAAGCCCATGGAGGTGTGGGCTTACATAAAGCTGAATGAAATAACATAGCCTCTCATAACTCTAGCCTATGGGCAAAAGTCCTAATCTCCAAATACTGTAACTAGAATCATACTCCAAGAAAGCCTAAATCCCCAATCTGGCAACGTAACCCAGACGCAAAGGGAATTGGAGGGGGGGTATTTAGGACACACCACCAATACCCTTGCAGAATTAATTGCCTTGCTTAAGGGACTCCAAATTGCAGAACAAAATGGCTTAATACTACTGAAAGTAGCCACGGATTCATCAGAGGTAATAAGAATGCTAATCACAGGGAATATAACTTATGATACTATTATATGTGAATGTAGGTTGTTGATCTAAAGGATGGCCAGAATAGTAGTGAAACATAGCTACAAGGAGCAGAATAGGATGGCTGATGCATTGGCAAAGGAAAAAGCAAAAACAATTTTTTTGGGAAGAACTACTATACTACAAGTTTCTCCGATGTTTGCAAATGAATTATTTTGGGCAGACATCCTAGGAACTGAAGTAACTAAACATATTTTGGCTTGTAATATTGATACCTTGGAAAAAAACATGTTTGCTTTAGGGGGATTGCAATATCCCCTGAGTAACCAATATTCTGTAGTGTAATTATTCTTCTTATTATTATTATTATTATCATTATCATTATTAATGATATTATTATCATTATTATCATTATTATTATGATTATTATGATTATTATTATCATTATTATCATTATTATTATCATTATATATATATATCATTATCATCATCATTATTATTATTATTATTATTATTATATATATATATATATATATATATATATATATATATAAAATTCCCTTTTACCAAAAAAAGAAATTATTGAAGAATTTAGAATTTAAATTAAAGAAATTATTGACGGATTTAGAATTTAAATTCTATGAGTTCAACAGTTAATATTCTTAATATTGAACTCATTATATTTTTAAAATTATGGATCCATATCTACTATTTTTTATAATTTTGCTAAATCTTTACATAAATTTACACGATAAAAAAGGTACAAAATCTTTATAAAGAAAAATAAAAAAAAATATTCACTTTTTAACAATAAGAATATTTTTAAACTTTAAATTAAACTATTCAAAGCTTCGTATTGATAAATAATTTTTCATAACAAGATCTAAAGTAGCATATTATAAACACATGGCTAACATTTTATTAACTTGAATTAACTTTGCCAATATAAAGCTAATATTACTATTAGAACTTTAAAACTTTGTCCGAAAACACTATGGTACAAAAGAAGAAAAGGAAATGCTTCTTATTTAAATTTGGCTTTCAACTACTTGCTTCACATTTAAAGATGAAAATTTTAAGAGCATGTGATCTCACCTCTGGCATTAAAGTACTTAATCTACTAAAGAGAAACTGAGATAAGAGTTCATATAAAGCAAGGTTTCTACACCTGAAACCAAGAGGGACAAAGTTTTGCAAAGTAAGCTCATTTACATGATTTGTAGAGCACAATGACACACTTAGTTCATGGTTCATAGTGACAACTACTTAACTATCTACTACTGCTATGGACTCAGCAACTGCAACTAAACTAATACTGAAGCCAAAGGTTATGCATGACAATTCTTGATTGCTTCCATCTACTATTTTCATCGTAAGAGTATATGAGCCCTCTATAAAAGCAACCCTAGTTAGGTTCGATAAAGCAGGCAATATAACATTTTATTCCAATTCACACAATTGAATATCAGGGAAATGAAGCAACAATTGACAATAGGTAACATAAGTGAATATGAAATCCACTTGATCCCACAGAACAATTTCTTTTTATGAACGGTTAATTTTAGATATCTAATTTAAATAAATTGTGTCGTACTCAAACCATAAAGAGCTGATAACCTCAAAGCCACTAATAGAAAATTAAAATAACTAGCTATAATAAGAAAGAAAGAACCCTGAACCCTGAATAATATTATTCTTGTTAGGTTCAAGAGGAACATGCAAAAACAAGTTCCTCCAATTTCAAACAAAAGGATATTAGGGAGGTCGTACAACGGCAATATCGTCAACCATAATCAGTTAAAATTAACATTTGAATAAAAGAATCGCATAGAAGAAACTTTATCTAAGCTTTCTTTCGATGAAGAACAGAATATCATGAAAGACCGAAGGGAAGTAAACCTCTACAAAATCAGGATATTCAAGTGCTTTAAGGGGTGCAACATATATAAAGCAAAGAGAACCAAAACTGAGGTTGTTTACCACAAGTGCGTAACAAAATTATAAGTTATGACTTAAAAAACATAAATGATTTGTTTCATAACAGAACTATAAGCTGTGATTTTAGAACATATATGATTTCAACATTCCTTTCACTATAGAGGCACAGCAGATTAGTGCTTGAAAATTTTAAAGTCTGAAAAATCCAAGAAAGAGGAAGACGAACACCTCTTTATAAAGGAAAGTTATGCAGAATGAAGCTTCATGACAAGATAACAAGATAACAGGAAAGATGACTTACGGGGGGAGTAATTCCAGGTAAAGCTTGAGAGTGAGAAAGCACAAAATCACCATAAACTGGGCAAGATGTCTCTTTACAGATGTCATGGGACTCTTGGTGGACGTGTAGGAAGAAATACTTGACGTCAATCACCAACTTTCCACCACTGATATTTTCATCTGCAAGAGAAAACTCACTGAGTCATTTTTCTACCAAAGAGCTCTTATTCCAGTACTATGCTTATTCCAGTACTATGCAGTTGTCACACTTGACATCTACTTTTGAGAGGTCAGAGATTCCTGTATATCGCAAATCTCACATAAACTATTCTCTTTCCACCCCCACCCCCCACATGCATAATACAAAGCTGAAAAAATGGGGAAAACAATACCTAATACAGACTCAGATTAAGTGCATTGTTGGTAATATGAAGCAATGCAAGCACTTAAAGAAAGCAAATGCTGGAGATATATATTCCATAGTAAAGTGATTGCATGGACAGTTGACCATAAGTACATAACCAAGTAAAATATTTTATTTGCATCCCAATAAATTCAATTTTCCAGGTTCAAACTTTTTTTACAGTCGTGCCCAACAATTTCCCCTCAGGTATGTATCATAGCCATTCGAACCAACATGCCAAACATAAAAGTTTGCCTTTCCAAGCATCAAAATGAAGTAAGAAAACAAGTTTACCAACATCATTTTACTAATAAATTTTAAAATTATGACAAAGGTAAAACAGCGTCTCTAATTAAAAGGAAAAAGGGACAAAGGCCTAACACAACACTACAAACTGATTACTGCCCGAATTTTATTCACAGATAACATTAACTTTATTTCCTCCACTCTTCCCTTATCCAACTTTGTTTGGTGATGCACCACTTCAATAATTTTAAACAAGCCAGACTCATTTTTGCATAGCACTGGTGCCACCATTGTCCGGTCCTAACTCCTAATACAGGAGGTAGTACCATTATTTCCAAAGTCAGCACTTAACAACAAGTCAATTACCTTTAACTTCTTACGGATATAAATGACTAAATACAAGGTCTTAACTTTAGATAAGAGAGGGAAAAAATTAAAAGAACAAAAACGACAGAATGCGTAATCAGCCATTACCTGTAGTTGCAGCAATGTTGAAAGTGGTCTCTTTACCTCCTTTAACAGGATAAGGTGTTATATCTACTCCACTGACCTTAACAGCATAGTTACCTTAACAGCATAGTGCCTTCTTATCTGCATTATTACACCAAAAACAGTCCGGCTGTTGGAATCAAGATTATCTTTAGTACAGATTATATCTCACAAGAATCCTTCCTTTGAACACCAAAATCATGACCATGGTAACATAAGATAGAGACTACATACTTTGGGACAACGATAAGATATTGCAGGATCGAAAATGGATGAACAGTTAATACAAGAGTATTTACTGTGATTATGTCATGCGGTCAATTTTTAGTAGATCTTATAAGAAACCTCCTATATGTTTGTAGTACAATTCAGTCGTGTTTGGTTTCCAATTGGATTAAATTTGTTTGCATTTTGCCTCTCTGGACAATATCTTAACACATCAATCAATCTCGTCACATCATAAAATATAAAGAAAATATATGGCAATGAAAAAGATACAACTATATATAAATATGCAGATCAAAACCTAGCCAGTTTAGTTTAATTAAGAACAAGACATAACTACAAAAATTTACTTACATCTAGTTAGTTATGAAATATTAAAAACAATTTTCTTAAAAGGTCCTTAAATACCTAAAACTATAAACAAATGTCTTTTTTTAAACGAAATTCCAACTATAAACCTCAATAACAACAATAAACCCAGTATAATCTTACAAGTGGGGTTTGAGATGGTAGTGTATATGTAGACCTTACCCCTAACTTGTAAAGGTAGAAAGTTTTCTGATAAACCCTCCGTTCAAGAGGGGAAGAAAAAAAATAGTGTCAGTAATTTTGCTAGGTTATGCCCTCTCTCAAACGGTAATTTCCTAACGACTAGCGCGTCACGCTCCAGTCTATGGAGCCACCGGACGGCGACCTAACGGCGCGTCCGGTCAACCAAACTGCTCCCCCCACAGCTGCAACAATATCTACCGTGGGGAATCAGTCCAATCACTCTTATGCTAATGTAATTTCTGTAATACCAAATATCAATTCTGCCCCAAATCGACCTCCCGTTCTTGCTCGAACCTCGACTCACAATGGCATGCCAGCGGTGATCTTCAAGGCCAAGGACTACTACGGAGTGATGGCAGAACCGCAGAAGAATGCAAATATCTTATTGTGGGACGATTCATAAGGGTGAGGCCCCAAATTGAGAAAATTAGGTCAGCTTTTGCTGAGAAGATTCCGTTAAAAGGTAATGCTAAAATTGGTGTCTATGATCTACATAATGTTTTTATTGAACTCTATAATGAAGAAGATTATAATACGGTGAGATTTAGAAGGAGAATCGAAGTAGATGGAAAGGAAATGTGGCTAACTAAATGGACTCCCGATTGGAAACCAGAGGAAGATGCCCATTATGCTCCAGTTTGGGTTTTATTACCTAAACTCCCTATGAATTGTCATAAATGGGACTATATTAAACAGATCCTAGCACCTGTTGGTATTCCCTTGGCAATAGATACAGCTACTAGAGGGAGAACTAGACCTAGCATGGCTAAGGTTCGTGTGGAAATTGATCTTCTTAAACCTCAGCTAGAACAAGTTTGGGTGGGTTTAGAAGATGATAACACTGGTCTTAAAGGTTTTGCACAAAAAATTGAATATGAGGCTATCCCAAAATATTGCAAACATTGTAGATTGCTGGGACACTCAATAGTGCAATGTAGATTTTTGGAAAAAAAGAAACAAGCAGAAACTAACAAGGTGACAGAGGAATATAGTAGCTGAGAAAGATGATTTACAAAAGGAAGGATCTAAGCACAAGGAAGATAACATTGCTCAGAAAGAAGTTTCTAAACCAATAGAAGAACAGAGAGCACAGGTTCAGGAGACACAAATTGAAATAGCAAATATTAATGATCAGATAGCTGCTACACATGCAGGAACTTCTAAGAAAGCTATGAAGGACAAGGAAAAAAGGAGGAAAAGGAGACAGAGAAATGCCCTTAAAATTGTCAAGTAGAAGAAGAACTCTAAGAGATCAAACCAACAAAAACTAGTGGAAAGAGCTTCCAAAGCACCTGGAACTAGTAACACACAAAATCATGGCAAACTAGAAAATCATATGGTGGAAAGTGTGAGTTCACTTGGAACAAAGAATGTCAACCATGGAAAATGTGTAGTAGTAGTGACAAGTCAAGAGGAGGGATTGCAGAATTTTAGTATTTCAGCACCCCAAGATCCTCTTATTGAGACTCAAAATGTCTTCCGGAACTTGACACAGGAACAAGATGAACACATTGAAAAGGAACACCTGCAGGTGACAAAATGATCAGAATGTTAACTCAATAGGTCAAGTGCCTTTGCAACAAGGTACATTGACTATAGAGGCAACAGACAACACTTTGGTACAAACAGAATCTAGAGAAAGATTTGGTACTAATCAACGGCAATTACTCAAGAGAAACAGTCAACATCTTCAATCTGATGATGATGAGGAAGTGTTAGAAAGTTTAGCTGAGGATTTTGCTCCTGGAGAGGAAAACCACATGGAAGAAGTAGTTGAGCAAATGAAGGAAACAATTGATAAATGTTGTTTATCACCAAGAGGTACTCCCACAATAAAAAAGAAGTCTTTCAAAACATATCCACCTTCTACTCCTATTACTAGGGGCAGAGGGAAATCCAACAAACAAAACCAATCCTAATTATTCCGATGATTAGTACAATCATATGGAATATTAGGGGGGTAGAGTCAAAAGGTGCTTTTGACAGATTCATCAAACTCAAAAAAAGGCACAAAGTCAGCTTTGTTGCTTTACAAGAGCCTTTCTTACATAGTTCACAGTTGGAGAATTATAAAAGGAAACTGGGAATGCATGGAGCTTTGGCAAACTTCAATGGAAAGATCTGGTGCTTTTGGGACTCTAGTTACACTTGTACAGAGATTTTCAATCATAAGCAGCATCTTACTTTATCTATCCAACATATTAGCTCTCTTGAAGTTTGTTCGGTAACTATAGTGTATGCAAAATCTAAATCAAGAAGAAGGAAGAAATTATGGGAAAGTTTGGAACAGATGAATAGTCAATTTCAAGGGCCATGGTCAATTTTTGGAGATTTTAACTGTATCGTGAATGCCACAGAGAAAGAGGGGGGCAGACCTCACAGGCTGAGGAAGAGCTTAGATTTCATCAATTGTATGAATGAATGTGGTATATTGGATGTTGGGTATTCTGGTAATGACTTTACATGGACAAATAACAGAAGGAAGATGAAGAGGATTAGAGAGAGACTAGACAAAGTCTTTTATAATGATGAATGGTCTGCCACCTTTCCATTAATCAATGTAAGACATCTGCCTAGAACAGGCTCTGACCACAACATGCTCCTAATGACATGCTCTATAGAAGATGTTCCTCCCATCAAGTATTTTAAATTTTTGAGCTTCTGGACCGAGCAGAAAGATTTTCAGAAGATTGTGAAAGACTCATGGGATGAAGAGGTCATAGGTAATCCTATGTGGATTATGCAACAGAAACTAAAGACGCTTGCTAATTCCCTCAGCTACTGTTCTAGAAACACAATAGGAAATGTGTTTGATAAGACCAAAGAATTAGAAGAAAAGATTGAAGCCATGGAAGCAACTTATGGGGCGGATAATAGCGATGTCAACAGAACTAATTTGCACAACCTTTATGCTGAGCAAATTAGTTGGATGAAAATGCAGAACAATCTCCTTAAGCAGAAAGCTAGAGTGAAATGGGAGTTTGAAGGAGATAATAACACTAAATACTTCCACAGCACTATGAGGCAGAGGAGAAAAAGATCTTATCTGCACAGAATAAAAAATGAAGAAGGTAATTGAGTCGAGGGGAATAAACATATCTCTGAAGCTGCTGTTCAGTACTTCAGGAACCTATTTACCCAACCTATCCACAGTACTAACTACAGGATTTTGAACAAGCTTCAGAGTCATATTATTGCAAAAAATAACTCTTTCCTGGTTGCTTTGCCATCTGATGAAGAAGTAAAAGATGCAGTCATGGCTCTAAATCCTAACAGTGCAGCTGGCCCGAATGGGTTTAATGGGTGTTTTTATCAATCCTGTTGGAGCATAATAGCTGTAGATGTTGCAAATATGGTTCAAGATTTCTTTAGGGGCAAAAGAATGACTAAGTTTTATACCAGCACCTGCTTGGTACTAATTCCAAAAGTAGAAGCCCCTAGTTCTTTTTCCTAGCTTAGACCTATCAGTCTAAGTAATTTCTCCAACAAAATAGCGTCTAAAATTGTCACCATCAGATTATCCACTATGCTTCCTAAAATCATTTCAGAAACCAATCAGGTTTTATGAAAGGCAGACTAATAACTGAGAACATCCTGTTAACTCAGGAAATCGTCAGGGATATTAGCAAAAGGAATACGGGAGGCAATATGGTGATCAAATTAGTTATGACAAAGGCCTATGATAAGATATCATGGAATTTCCTAACAGCCACCATGAGAAAGTTGGGATTTTCAGAAGACTTCATTAACATTATATACAGGCTAGTGGCAGATGTTTGATACTCCATTCTAATCAATGGCTCTAGACACGGTTTTTTCCACTCAACTAGGGGCCTAAAACAGGGTGATCCACTCTCACCATCTCTCTTTGTCATAGCCGCTGAAGCTCTTTCAAGTTCTCTTAATTGCCTACATGAAAAAGAAGGTTATGTGGGTTTTTCTATGAGTAAGAAAGGTCCTCAAGTTAACCATCTTTGCTATGCTGATGATATAGTCATTTTTTCCTCTTGTCAAAAGAGGTCAATGAACATGATTATGAAAAAGTTGCAACAATATGAACAGGCCTCGGGCCAGGAAATTAGCAAGGAAAAAAGTTTCTTTCTCACCCATACTCACACCTCTCAATCTATAAGGGATAAAATTCAGAGAGTGACGGGTTACAAGCACCACCACTTTCCTTTCAAATATCTTGGTTGTCCTATATATTGTGGAAGGAAGAAGATTAGTTTCTTTGCAGACATGGCTACTAGACTTCTGCACAAAATTCAGGGGTGGCAGGGTAGGCTATTATCCGTGGGAGGAAGGGCTACACTGATTAAACATGTATTACAATCCCAGTCTTTGCATATAATGGCTGCAATTTCTCCTCCAAAAGCTATTCTAAAACAATTGAAAAAGCAATTTTCAAATTTCTTTTGGAGGTATAATGACTCCAATAAAAAGTACCATTGGAGTGCTTGGAACAAGCTGTGTTTCCCAACTGCAGAGGGAGGCGCTGGTTTCTGAAGATTGGAAGATATAGCCAAGACCTTTACTGCTAAAAGGTGGTGGAGGTTGAGGACTCATGATAATCTATGGTCCAAATTCATGACCAAAGAAGACATCTGGTAGCCAAGAAAAAACAATGTGCTGATTCTAATTGTTGGAGGGAGCTGATGGAGATTAGAAATAGGGTGAAGCCTCATATCTTGTAGAAAGTCCAACAAGGAAACATCTCCTTTTGGGGGGACAATTGGAGTGGCATGGGTCAATTAGCACAATTGCTATATATTCAAAACCCTGGCAATCTTTTGGTGGAAGATTGTATTAAAGAAGGAGCATGGAATATTAAACTCCTTGAATTATTGGTTCCTACCAACATGGTTCAGCACATCAGAGAAATCAAAATTGGAAATACTCAAGGACAGAATAGAGCAATATGGAGATTGTCTACTGATGGTTTTTTCTCTTGCTCAACCGCCTTTGATCTTCTAAGACAAAGAAGTGGACATCATCAAATGTGGAAGGACACTTGGATTAAACACATACCTTTCAAAATCTCATTCTCAATGTGGAGGATCTGGAAGAAAAAAACTCTAGTTGATGAAATTATCTTCAGATTTGGACAACGTTTGGATTCTAAGTGTTCTTGCTGCAGACAGCCACAGGAAGAGACTATTGAACATGTTTTCAATACTAGTCCCAAAGCTAGAGCAGTATGGACTTTCTTCTCCAAGGCTTTAGGTTTTCATTCAAATTCCCAAAGTCTCTATATAAGAACACTTACATGGAAGAATCAGACAACCTCAAATTTTTATATCAAGACTTTGTATCACATAGCACCAGTTTACATCTGCTGGGAAATATGGAAAGCTAGATGTGGAGCAAGATATGGCAGAGGATATCCAACTATGGAGAGAATATGCAATGAAATTCTCTTCCTTCTAAAGATACACTTGAAGAAAGTTGGAGCATAAATTAATTTGAAATGGAACTGGTATACTCTTGGCAAGGAACTGGACAGTAGAAGACCTTCTTTAACTATTAAACCAGTCATATGGGAGAAACCTCCAAGTAGCTGGATTAAAGTTAATACAAATGGGAGCAGTAGTTCAGAAAATCAAACATCAGGTACAGGAAGCATTGTAAGGGATGGAAATGGAGACTTAATTATGGCTTTTTCTAAAAAGCTCCATTTCTGCACTAATAATTAAGCAGAGATACAGGCTGCTTTATTTGCGGTTAACTGGTGCAATCAACAAGGTTATTGTAACATCATTTTGGAGTTAGACTCACTGTTGGTGGTAAATATGATAACTAACAAGAATGGAATTCCTTGGGAATTGTCTCAATGGGTGGAGGAGATTAAGGATAGTTTGCAAATTCACCAATACAAAATCCAACATTGCTACAGAGAAGCAAACTCTGTAGCAGATGTTCTCGCTAAAGCTGCAAGTAACATGCAAAATGGAGATGCTGTTTTTTTCTATAACTGGAAAGACCTTCCAAGGGATGCTGGAGGTTGCTCAAGGATGGATCAATTCCAGATGCCTAATTTTAGGATCAAGAGACAAAGGAAAGGGAATTTCTTGTAAGTCTCCCAATTCTTTTGGAAATTTAACTTCTTTAACCTAGTTTTCTTTGCACTGGGATCTCTCTTTGTTCTTGGAGATGTTACAGTACATGATGTGGAGATAACATGTATAATTTTGTCATTAAAAACATGTATAAAGTTAGGCATGCCTAACTTACTTGATGTAGATGGAGAGGTAAGGTTTTATGTCCCCTTCTTTATGTGTTCTCATTTTGGATGCTAATATACAGGTTTGGGGTTATGCCTAAACCCCCACCGTCAAGGTGAGTATAAAAAATTAAAAAATAAATAATAAAAGGAGGGAAGAAAAATAAGCAGTAACAGATTGATATCGTAATTACATAAACCTCATCAGTTGAAATACAATTGAACTACGAATTACAAATTAATAGATATACGCATACCAAATTTCCCAAAAATCTGCATTCAGAAATAGAAATTAATCTAGCAATAATTAGGGATAACATAATAGACGAAAAGAAAGCAGAAGAATGAAGAATTAACTCACTGCAATACTGGAATTCGGTGGATTTAGCTGAAGACAGAGGCAGGAGAATACACATGGAGAAGAGGAGAGCAACGAGGAGCTTCACTGTAATCACCGCCATTGATTGTTGATCAGAGAGAGAGAGAGAGCAAATTAGCAGAGGGAGGGGTCCGATAACTGTTGAGAAAGTGATTGAGAACAGTGAATTAAGAAGTTTTAATTGTACGTGTACGACGACGCGTAAGCAATAGGAAACAGATATGTTTCTACTTGCCTATGCCAACTCATTAATGCTTCCGATATTTTCTTTTTTTATTTATCAAATGAGGACCTCCAAAAAAGATAATTGGACAGTAACACCTTTTCTTTGGTATAACTAATTAGAGGCTATTAGCAACAAAAAAAACTAATTAGAGGTGTAATTTTTCGTTTGCTCGTCGAACTTTGTTACCTATAGCAATAAAATGTTACTACTTGATTTTACGTAAGTATTACTTATACAAATTTATTGAGAGAAAATAAAGAGATATTTCCTTTTAATACAAATTGTTTAGCTTTTCTTTAAGTTCTAAGCAAAGTTCGATAAAAAGATTTATTATGGGAAAAATTTTATTGGCAGAAAAATAAAATTTGAGTGATCATCTATTTAACTATCTTTGAGCTAGTATGAGCTAAATTTATAAAATTATAATGGTTGTTTCAAGACCGCTACTCATACGATTTGAACCCTTCATTCAATTATAAAAGATCGAAATAACTCACCAAATGAACTAATTCTCAACCCTTCGTCTTGCTCCTTCCACGGAAAAAACTTACCCGTTTACACCCAATATAATTAAGCTAACCATAGAAGACAACTAAGATCTAAGAGCCTTATTTTAAATAGATAAAAAAAATTAAAAAGAAAGAAATAACAACGTAAAAGGAGTAAGGTCTAAGAGTCCTTCTTTCTTCATTCTTTGACTATTCCGATATAATAGCCTACTAATTTAGATTAAGAGCCATAACATAAAGAAATTTTATTTAAGCTTTTATATTTTCTACTTTTAAATGGCAAGAATCTTTCATAAAGCATGATTGTGTTTTGCTCTATTTAAATTGAATTTACCTTTACAATGATAGTTACTGAAAAGTAATACAAAGTATTTAGCCAAGAACTCAACCATAAGTTTATATTATGGGAGACAAATATTTCAGGTAAGCATATATTATTAGCTGTAACTACGCAATAATAAAAAATTACAAATATAGCTACGATATTAAAATAGAAGTAAAACAAAATTCCAGATAAAAGCTAAAAATATGTTTGTATAACTAATTATACTTACAGCAAGTAGAAGGGAAAAAACAATATGTGGCTAATTGCGTAATGGCAGATGATGGCCTTGGTGGCACAAAAACAAAAATGTACCGTCGATTTGATGTTATTGTTAGCATAGCGAAGATGTGAAAATATTAAGTATTTTAGTAGAATATTATTATATTTAATATTTCTCAAAACTAGTTAACTATAGTAAAATTCTAATAATTTTAGTTAAACAAAGTGACATGTGTTGATTGTTTAATGGTCGGGTTTATACACCCGGTGCGGGTAAGTATTTTCCTTCCTTCAACCCCTAGTTTATTCCTTTTTTCCCAAGAATCTTCCAATTGCTTATGCATATCGTTTACATGGCCCCATTGAACTCGAAAACAGAGATGAAGGAGAACATTTAAAGGGGGGAAAAAAGAATTCAAAAAACAAAAGAAATATAAAACGGTCTCCCTAAAAGTTTAGAGGGTTTTTTGGTAGTTAGGTACAATTGTAAAATGTTCTAATATGTGTTGAGACATAATAAATTCATATGCAACCTCTTTTCTGCTTTCTTTTTTTTTTTTCTTGTTATTTTTTCGAATATATACTATTAACCATGGGTGTAACAATCAGATCGGTCGTTTTGCTTTCTAGAACCTCGTTTCCCTAAATAAGACTCCCTGTATGTGCTTTTACTGTTTTATGACTTGGGGAATGGTTAGTTCGGGATTTGGAAGGGTTCGGGTTGAAATCGAAATACTTGGTTCGTATGATGATTTCGGACTTGAGCGTATGTTCGGATCGAGTTTTAGACGACCCAGGAGCGTTTCATCGCCTAATAGTGAAAGTTGACTCTTTGAAGGTTTTAAAGTTCTTTAAATTTGATTTGAAGTAGGATTTTACGTTATCGAGGTCCAATTAGAATTTCGAGACCGGTAATAGTTCTGTATAGTGATTTAAGACTTGCACGCAAAATTTGGTGTCGTTCCGAGTAGTCTAAGTGTGTTTCGACGCATTCGGAGTAAGTTGGAAGAACTTGAAGTTCATAAGTTGATTCGAATTGGTTTAGGGTGTGCTTCTTAGTTTTGATATTATTTTACGCGTTCTAAGGGTTCAAGCGAGTTCGTTTTATGATTTCAAACTTGTTGGTATGTTTGGGCCCCGGGAGCCCGGGGTGTCAATCGGACTATGCACGAACCAAGTTTGGACTTGGAAGAGGAGCTGAAGCACTAGGTTTCTGGTGTAATCGCACCTGCGGAGGGCTGGCCGCAAGTGCGAGCTCGCAGAAGCGAGCCATGGACCGCAGAAACGGCGCAACCCAATGTTCGCAAAAGCAGCAAGGTGACCGCACCTGTGGATGCGCAGGTGCGAAGAGGGAGATCGCAGTAGGGAAAGGATCGCATGTGCGACAAGCTCGACGCAGAAGCGGTCTCCCGCCCGCAGAAGCGAAACCAGCCAGCATCAGGCATCTCCACAGAAGTGGACCTTGGTCCGCAGATGCGGCATAGCGACCGTAGGTGCGAAATCGCTGGAGGCAGTATAGTTCTTTTAAAACAGGACTTTGGCTATTTTAAGTGCATTTATTGCACGCTTGGGCGATTTCGGAGCTTCAAAGAGGGGGCTTTCCACCTAGCTAAGTGAGGTAAGTAATTCCTACACAGTGTGAGTTTAATACATAGATTATGGGTAGATTTAACACGTAAAAATCGTGAAATTATGGGTTTAGATGAAAAAACTAGGTTTTTGATAAAAAAAAAAAATGGGATTTAACCACGAAAACGGTTATGGACTTTAGTGAATATTATATATTCAAGTTCATGAGGTTATGGGTAACACTTTTATTCAAAAATTTCCAGAATTCGGGCACGTGGGCCCGGGAGTGAATT
Organism: Nicotiana tomentosiformis; assembly: GCF_000390325.3. NCBI lineage: Eukaryota > Viridiplantae > Streptophyta > Magnoliopsida > Solanales > Solanaceae > Nicotiana > Nicotiana tomentosiformis. The sequence goes on along the minus strand of NC_090813.1, from coordinate 14,118,088 downwards.
TTAGGAATTCTTCAATTGGGATTGGGTAATCACTTTAATAGCTAGAATATGAACTTTTGAGTACGTACTGATTATTTTATATAACATTTGACTAGTTTCGAGTCGTTTGACACCGAGTTGAGGGTTCAGAGCACAGTTGTGGACCGAAAAGTAAGCTTTGAAACGAAGTAAGTCTCTTGCCTAACCTTGTAAGCGGGAACTCTTCCCCTTATGTGTATCTTTACTGTGAGTTTTATGTGTGGGGAGATACGTACGCACTAAATGACGAGAGTTCGTGCGTAGTTGTATTCTATGTGATGTCCGGATAGACTTAGGCTTACACCATGCGTTGTTTGCACTCTTAAGTTGGTTATGCACATTAACTGCTTTGAAATGAGCTGGGATTAAGGATTTAAATATTTAAAGTCTCTAGTTTAGATTTCTTGTGTTTGGAAAGAATTTAAGGATTTTATGAGAACTCTGACAAATTTTATGTTCACTCGCGTCGCAAATATTTTCGCGAGCGAGGCAAACTTTCCTCTACTCTCATGGGACCGGGTCGTTCGCCTCGGTAGGTTAATAGATGCATCTATGGTTCGTGTCTTTTGACCCTCGGTAGTGCATAGTATATTTCTGGATCGGGCCATATGACCTCGGCATAAATCGTGCGTGATAATACTCGGAGCCTAACTTTTATTTGATATTAATTTATGGCTCGAGCAGTCACTATTTAAAGGACATGAATTTATTTGAAGTTATTGTTAGAAAATGGAATTATTATTCACTGCTTGTTACTGTGTGATATTAATTGCTCACATAATCCATGCTTATTTATGATTTTCGCATTTTATTTATAGCCCATAGTAAGTGTCGATGTCGCCCCCTCGTCACTACTTCTTCGAGGTTAGACTTGATACTTACTAGGTACATGTTGTTTATGTACTTACGCTATACTTCTGCACTGACCATGCAGGATCTGAGGCAGGTGCATCTGGTGGAGATACCGACGCACACCCCCATTACCCGGAGGCCTAGTGGTAAGTTGCATCCTGAGTCGTTCTGCAACACCCAGAGCCTTTAATTTTTACTTATTTTCTGTCTATATTACTTCAGACAGTAGCTAGAGTTTTGTATATTCTACTAGTGCTCATACACTTGTGACACCGGATCTTGGCACATACTCTAGTGGACTTTACGATTTTGGGATATTTACATATTTATGCTTGCATTCAGTTGTCTTCATTTTAACCATTTGAATCTCTATTTCTCCAAATTCTAAACAAATGGGATTTAATTACTCAGAAATTTAGTAAAAAGAAGAAATAATGTAGTAACTTCACCGTAGGCTTGCCTAGCGGCGACGTTAGGTGCCCTCACGACCTATAGGAGAAATTGGGTCGTGACAACATGGTATCAGAGCACTAGGTTCACATAGGTCTCACAAGTTATGAGCATGCCTAATAGAGTCTTACGGATCGGTGCGGAGACGCACATACTCATCTTCGAGAGGCTATAAGGTGTTAGGAAATTACTCTTTCTTCATCTCCTATCGTGCAGTTGATGTAATACTAAGTATTCTTTTCTTTTCTCTCATTCTCTTACAAATGGTGAGAACGTGCACATCGGATGTACCAGACCATGGAGGAGCTACACCCCTTGTCGCTAGAGGCCGAGGCCGAGGCCGAGGGAGGGCTCCAGTTCATGGTAGAGGATGAGGGCGTCCTAGAGTTGCTCCAGTTACACCACCAGTGGATCCAGTAGAGGATCCCATTGTTGAGGAACAGGGTGAGGTGCCTGCACCAGGACAAGCCCCAGTGGATTCATGTCCGCACCAGGATTCCAGGAGGTCATGGGCCATATTTTACGGTTCATGGATTCTATGACTCAGGCTGATTTATTTCTAGCAGACCCTGCCATATCTCAGGCGGGAAGGGGAGCACAGACCCCTACCGCTCAGGCTCCAGGGCACGGAGCTGCTGTATATCAGACCCTGGGAGCACTGCCCGTGGGCGGAGCTCATCTATTTACAACAGCCATACCTGAGCCCATACCAGCTGCGACCGGAGATCCGCATAGGCTATTGGACAAATGGACCCGGCTACAGCCTCCTATCTTTGGAGGTGAGCGACACGAGGACCCCTAGGACTTTATCGACCGGTGCAGGGACAGACTGCACAACATGAGGATATTGGAGTCTCACGAGGTGTATTTTACTACTTTCCAGTTTGAGGGCAGGGCCCGTAGATGGTGGCAATCTTATCTTTTTGGTAGACCAGCAGGTTCTCCTCCCATGACTTGGGACCGGTTCACATATATTCCGTCCTCTAAGAGGGAATAGTTGTGACTTCAGTTCGAGCAGCTCCAGCAAGGCCATATGTCAGTGACCGATAATAAAGCGAGATTCTCTGAGTTGTCTCATCATGCACTTATGATACTTCTGACTGATGCAGAGAGAGTGTGGAGGTTTGTTGCAGGATTGCACTCTACCAGCCATGCCACTATGGCCCAAGAGGTTGAGATGAGGACTTCTTATAAGCTAGTTATAGAGATAGCTCGAAGGATCGAGGGCACATGTCATCGTGCTCGGGAGTAGGCTACGAGGGATAAGAAGTTCTGGTATTCTGGAGAGTTCAGTGGAGCCCCAAATGAGGGCAGGGGTCAGTTCGTGAGGGGTTAGTCTAGCAGGTCTACATATCCAGCATCGCTGCCTCCTTAGGGTGCTCCACTATGACTTTATTTCAGTGCCATGCTATAGAGTTCTTACCGTCCGCCAACTATTCAGGGATCCTCCAGTGGGTATTCAGGCCATCAGGGTCAGGCTTCCGATCAACAGTCCGCCGTTCCAAGAGGTTGTTATGAATATGGGAATCCTGGCCAAAAGAAGATGTTTTGTCCCAGAGCCTGACCCTGATGGCCTGAATACCCATTGGAGGATCCCTAAATAGTTGGCGGACGGTAAGAACTCACTAGCATGGCACTGAAATTTAGGGAGTTAGTCAAATTTGGGGCTGCTGGTGTGTGATATGAAAACTGAGTTGCATAAGATGCTAATAATGAACCTTGACCCTCATTCGAGGACGAATGATCTTAAGTGGGGGAGGATGTAAGACCCCGTAAAAAATGTTTTCCTAAGAATTGGGGTTCCGTGATGCCGGGGTAGGAGTATAGGTTCGGACTTTTTGGATTGAACAGTGCACTGGGAGGTTGAAGGAAAATATTTTTGCAAAAATAGGCATTTCTGCGGCCCATTATGTAGCCGCATAATCACTCTGCGGGCTGCAGAATGGATGCAGAGTGAAACAATTATTTGGGCCATTCTTGATGTCAATTTTGCGTCCAGTTATGCGACCGCACAACCATTTTGCGGGCCGCACTTTGATCATATAATCAGCCTTGGACTTTTGCGGAGGGAGGTTCTGCGGCGCATTATGCGACTGCAGAGCAGGTCTGCGGGCTACATAGAGACTGCAAACCCAGGCAGATATTTTCCAGTTTTTGGCCCCAAATTGTGCGGCCGATTATGTGGACCGCATATCCATTCTGCGGTCGCATATGCGGCCGCTTACCCTATTCCGGAGCTTCATTTTTTGGTTTTTATAACCTGGCCCTACTTCATTAATTAGACGTTTTGTCCTATTTTTGAGCTAAAATCTGATATTTTGAGAGGGAGAGAGTGCCCTAGAGTGAGAGAGTGATCCTCAACAAATTGTCCTTCAATTCTTTCTCGAATCCCTGAAGATTAACAAGAAAAACTCACCAGTTCTTCATCCTAGAGGTAAGATTCTACACCCTAACCCTCAATTTCGAATTTTGTCTAAGAATGGGATAATTAGAAAGACAATGCTTGGGTGTGGGGGTTGTTACCTTGTATGCATGTGTTATCAAAGAATGTTGGAAGGTCGTGAGCTAAAAATTATAGATAATGGGTTGGGGTACGATGGAATCTTTCACAAAAGAGCCTTAAAAATATTGATGCATACCTAGTGTTTGATAATGTGCTTATATGAGCTAGAATCATGACCATCTTCCTAATTTTGGTTCAACTTGTTATATTTCTCAAATAGATTGAAGTTGCTAAGAATTCTGAAACGTTTTTAAAGTTTAAGGAAGCTCAATTGAGGTATGTTGGCTAAACCCTCTTCTTCTTAGAAACGAATCCTACGGTGTTCATGTAATTGGTGTAAGTCACAAATTGATCATTATAGAATTGGCTATTCCTAATGTGTTTGTGTTGGAGGATGTATGTTCAATATTTATTCTAAATGCTTCATCATGTCATCTTGCCATTTGAGGATGTGTTAAAAATGTGGAATATGTGTTATAAATGTTAAGACTTCATGTCAAGATCAAATAAAGGTTGTTATGTCAAATTGTATGAAAAGCCTCTATGTGCCTAAGATTCCCAAATTGCTCATATGTGAATTTAATGTCTTGAATGGGAAACTTTTTTGTTGTTGATAATGATAATGATGTTTGAATTTGAAAAAGGGAAACTGGAATTATGAAATACGACTAAATGCCAAGAATGACTTTCTAATTGAGGCCACTCATGCCAATGAATTGAAAAGATGTGAAAGAAGTATGAAGTGAGATGATTTATTAAAAAGGTAATGTCTCGGGTGAGACGGCCTAGCCGATCGGGCCGTGATCGGACGCCATGCCACACACATAGTAGTAATTGTGCTGGAAATTATAAACTGAAAAAGGTAATGTCTCGAGTGAGACGGCCTAGCCGATCGGGTCGTGATCGGACTCCATGCCGCACACATGGTGGTACCTGTGCTGGAAATTATAATGAAATTGTGGTTATGGTTGATGTCTCAAATGAGACAACCTAGCCGGTCTGGTCGAGATCGGACTCCGTGTAAGAATACAGAGGTATTGTGAATTATGGTATATCGGCTTTAAAGACCACCCAACCTAATAACATGGAAATTGACTTGAGAACTTATGTGATCCTTATTTGATGTTTTAGTAGTGTTTGAAGCTCTTATTAAACTCATGACTTTTTTTCCTTGTATTATTATTCATTCTATTGAGATGGTGTTTAGTTTTACATACTAGTACTATTCGACAATACTAACGTCCCTTTTGCCGGGGCACTACATCTTTAAATGGATGTAGGTGGTTCCATAGGAGGCAGTGTTGATCAACGATAGCAGTACACCTTCCTCCTAGTAGACTTGGTGAGCCCCACCTCATTCCGGGGTCATGTATCTTTTGTACATTTTGTTATCATGTTTTGAGGTATAGCCGGGGCCTTGTTGCCAGCACTATCATAACACTCTTTTGTATCTTTTAGAGGCTCCGTAGACACTATGTGGGTTGTGCATGGGTGCTAGAAAAGCCAAACAGATTATGTTGTGTTTTGGTCTCTTGTTCCATTCGAATCATAAAAATGTGTGTATCTTGAAACTTAAAAAAAATGAAGTAACTAATGAAACGATTTAGTATTGTATATATGATCTTCCTACTGTCTAATTAATAAAATCATATCTTCTCTTGATCATGGGTGAGTTGCGTAAAAAGTATCTAATAGACTTACTCGACCGGATTCACTCGGTTGAGCGCCGGTCGCGCTCCCCGAGGTTGGGGCGTGACACCCAGCCTATATCTATTCCATCATACCGCATGGCTCCGAGAGAGATGAAGGAGTTGAAGGAGCAACTTAAGGAGTTGCTAGCAAAAGGGTTCGTCAGGCCGAGTATATCACCTTGGGGTGCACCGGTGTTATTTGTGAAAAAGAAAGATGGGACTATGCGGATGTGCATTGATTACCGCCAGTTGAACAAGGTTACCATTAAGAACAAGTACTTGTTGCCGCATATTGATGACTTGTTCGACCAGTTGCAGGGTGCTAGGGTGTTCTCTAAGATCGACTTGAGATCGGGGTACCATCAGCTGAAGATTCGGGATTCCGATGTCCCGAAGACAGCATTCCGGACTAGATATGGCCATTATGAGTTTTTAGTGATGTCATTTGGCTTGACTAACACCCCAGCGGCATTTAAGGATTTGATGAATAGGGTGTTTAGGCTGTATATTGATTCATTTGTCATTGTCTTCATTGATGACATTTTGATCTACTCGCATAGCATGGAGGAGCACGAGCAGCATCTGAGAGTGGTACTCCAGGGCTTGCGGGAACAGAAGCTATATGCTAAGTTCTCCAAGTGTGAGTTCTGGCTAGATTCTGTGGTATTCTTGGGACATGTTGTATCGGGCGAGGGTATTAAGGTTAATCCCAAGAAGATCGGGGCAGTTCAGAGTTGGCCTTGTCCTACCACATCGACTGAGATCAGGAGCTTCCTGGAGTTAGCAGGTTATTATCGTCGGTTTGTGGAGGGCTTCTCATCTATTACAGCACCTTTGTCGAAATTGACCCATAAGGGTGCTCTGTTCCGATGGTCCGACGATTGTGAGGCGAGCTTTCAGAAGCTCAATACCGCCTTGACCTCAACACCGGTGTTAGTGTTACCTTCCGGTTCAGGGATGTATAATGTGTATTGTGATGCTTTACACATTGGTTTGGGTTGTGTATTGATGCAGAAACCATCAAAATTCTAATCCGAGGTTGAATACTAAATAATCAAATTTGGTAAACTTTTTCAACTTAAGCCTATCACGACCCCAAATTTCCTCTGAGGATGTCGTGATGGCACCTAGTTTCTAAGACTAGGTAAGCCTATCAATGCGGAATAACAATAAATATCTTAAATAAATAAACTACAATTCAAACAATTTTAACTCCCAAAACCCGATAGAAATAAGTCACAAGCTTCTAAGAATTTATTCTTTATGTCTCTATACATCAGAGTCTAAAGCAAATAAGGAAGACAACATAGTAAGATAGAAGGGGACTCCGGAGTCTGCGGACGCTGGCAGATATACCTCGAAGTCTTCTCGTATAGCTAGTTTACTGATGCGTGGTCTGATAAGATGTACCTGGATCTGCACAAAAAGATGTGCAGAAGCGTAGTATGAGTACACCACAGCGGTACCCAGTAAGTGCCAAGCCTAACCTCGGTAGAGTAGTGACGAGGTCAGGTCAGGCCCTGCTGGAGAATAAATAATGGCATGGTAAAATGTTTAAACAATATTATAAGATAAAATGACAATAAAAATGAATCAAGTAGTATGTCACATTTAATTACATCAAATAATGGCAAATAAATACCTCGTTGAAACAAAACAGAATTCTTTTCAACTTTAAGAAAATCACAACAATAATCAAAGGCAACTACGGACATAAATCAATATCAACAAGGGCACTCCCGAGGTACCGCCTCGTAGTCCCAAATCATAAATAAATTCACAATATCTCATTTCCTTATATCACCGCGGGAGCCTTCACAATTTATTTAAAAAAAACATTTTTTGCCGAAATAGCATCCCGCGTTTTAGCCACCCTTATCACACCGCATGACTTCTAGTAGTTCCTCTACTAGCCACGCGTATCAAGCCACCCTTATCTCACCGCATGCGTTTCAACACCCAGACCTTATACCACCGCATGCGTATCAATATCACAATATATAACAATTTGCACCTCAAGTGCTCAAATAATTTAACTTTCCAAAATAATTCAACAACAATATTTTTCCACAATAAAGATCTCACGGCTCATGCCAAAATAAATCATCAATAATAGTTTTCCACAATAAAGAGCTCACGGCTCCCTCACAATGAGTATAAAAATATTCAGAAGTAAATAATTTAGGAAAATAATATTTCAAAATCTTTACTACGTTGCTTCAATATCAAGTTTAAAAATGTCAAATACTTCATATTAATAATATTTAATTTAAAGAAAATCAACCTTCAAATAATGCACAGAATAAAAGAAACCAAGTTTCAACTAAACAGGTAAAACAATTAGTAAGAAAAGATCAAACAAATTTGAACTATATATCTCAGATCAATGATGAAGAATATAACAAGATAAAATAATTTAATAAATGCGCAACAGTGATCTACACAATTTAAAAATATAATCTTTCGCAATTTAGCCCGTGTACACAATCGTCACCTCGTGACACGACTTTCAACACATTTCAATAATCACATCAATACCAATCCTAGGGGAAGTTTCCTCCACACAAGGTTAGACAAGTCACTTACTTCGACTTGCTCCAATTTAACCAAGTATTATGATTTTTCCTCGAATTTCCGACTCCGATCGACTCGTATCTAGTCATAATTAATTCGATACACTCAACAACAATTATAGTAATCAATTTTATAAGAAAATATTACATTTTCATTAAAATCCGAAATTAGCTCAAAATTTGCTCGTGGGGCCCACATCTCGGAATCCAACGAAACTTATAAAATCCGACAACCCATTTAATTACGAGTCCACCCATACCAATTTTACCAAAATCCGATAACAACTCGACCTCCATATCTTAAATTTTCGTTTTTGGAAGATTTTGCAAAAATCTTGATTTCTTCCATTTAAATCCGAAATAAATGATGAATATGACCATGGATTTATGAAATATAATCACATTTGGATATAGGAAACTTACCAAAGTTGAAGTCTTGAAGAAATCCTCAAAATCGCCCAAGAACCGTGCTCCAAAACTCCAAAACGAAATGACCATTTTTAGTCCTTAAGTTTCTGCCCCAAAAACACTATTCCGGTCGCTAAAAGTCCAATCCCGTCGCTAAAGTGTCACATCTGGTCGCTAAAGGTGCACACGAGGACTATTTACACCAGCAGTTTTATTTCACTAAAAAGGCTCTAACTCCATCATACGAACTTGGAATTCGACGATTCTTGTTCCTATGAGTCACAAATAAAACTACGAACCCATTCGTTCAATCGAAACTCAATTCGGAGCTCATTTGCTCAATGTGATACCAATTTCGCTCGTTAAAAAATTAACTCATATTTCGCGCTTAAAACTCAATCGCGACTTGATGAAATTAGACCAAACTTTCCAGATCACTTCTATAATTCATTATCAAAATGTCGAAAGTCTCAAAATCGAATTTCGATCTCTAGAACTAAAAATGGACTTTTGGATCATTAAATACTTATGTTGAAAACATCAAACTCTTCCTTGACAGCCTGTAGTGTATCAATCATAACTTCTTGTACTTAACTCCAACTACCAAACGGTTTAAAGTTCTGCAAACTAGATACAAAGTACTACAACTTTCATGTTTTTCTCATCGCCCAACTCCTTATAGATTGCAAGATATAAGCTCCCAAAGTCAGCCCTGTGCAGCAGAAATATCTGGCGATGCACACTGCTGTAGCCAAAATCTGCAGTACCAGCTTCAGTCAATCGATCATAACATTTTGTATAAATGTCTGAATGATAAATGGTTTATCATTCTGGAAACTAGAATCAAAGGGCTACAAATTTCATGTTTTGAAAATGTTCAGATTCCTTATAGATTTCGAGATATAAGCTTCCAAAGTCAGCTCTGCGATTGCACCGGTTGCTGTCCAAAAATAGCTTCTGCAGCAGAAATATTCCAGCAGTTCCTTTTTATCCGAAATCCATTCCGTTAACCTTCCTAAATCCACCCGAGGCCCTCGGGACCTTAACCAAATATATCAACATGTCCCAAAATACAATATGAACTTAGTTGAGGCTTCAAACCATGCCAAACAACGCCGAAATTACGAATCGCGCATCGAATCGAATTATGAGTTTTCAAATCTTCCAACTTCTATATTTTGCGCCGAAACGTATCAAATCAATTCCGATTGACCTCAAATTTTGCACACAAGTCATAAATGACGTAATGGATTTATGAAAATTTTCAGAATCGGATTTTGACCCCGATATCAAAAAGTCAACCCCTCGGTCAAACTTCTCAAAAATTCAACTTTCAGCATTTCTAGCCTAATTCCACTACGGACTTTCAAATAAAATTCCGATCACGCTCCTAAGTCCAAAATCACCATACAGAGCTGTTGGAATCATCAAAATTCTATTAAGAGGTCATTTGCACATAATTCGACATCCGGTCACTATTTGAACTTAAACTTTAAATTTTTCATCAAAATTCCATATCTCGGGCTAGGGACCTCGGAATTTGATTCCGGGCGTACGCCTAAGTCCCAAATAACGATACGGACCTACCGGAACTGTCAAAACACTTATCCGAGCCCGTTTGCTCAAAATGTTGACCAAAGTCAACCTAGTTGAGTTTTAAAGCTCTAACTCACATTTTAATCCATTTTTTCACCTAAAAACTTTTCTGAAAATTTTTTATGGACTGCACACTCAAGTCGAGTAATGGTAAATAATGCTTAGATCACATAATTAATCATTAAATTTAAAGATGACATTTTGGGTCATCACATTCTCCACCTCTAAAACAAACGTTCGTCCTCGAACGGAGTTAGAAAAAGTACCTGAGCTGGTGAATAAGTGTGGATAACAGCTGCGTAAGTCATTCTCGACCTCCCAAGTCACCTCCTCGACCGGATGACCCCTCCACTGAACCTTTACAGAAGCAATGTTCTTTGACCTCAGCTTTCGAACCTGCCCATCTAAAATAGCCACTGGTTCCTCAACATAAGATAGATCCTTGTCCAACTGAACCTAACTGAAGTCTAACACATGAGACGGATCGCCGTGATATTTCCGAAGCATAGAAACATGGAATACCAGATGAACCGCAGAAAGACTAGGTGGTAGTGCAAGTCTGTAAGCCACCTCTCCAACTCTCTCAAGAATCTCAAAAGGCCCAAGTACCTAGGGCTCAACTTGCCCTTCTTCCCGAACCTCATCACACCCTTCATAGGCGAAACCCGGAGCAATACCCGCTCACCAACCATGAATGCAACATCACGAACCTTCTGATCTGCATAACTCTTCTGTTTAGATTGGGCTGTACGAAGTCGATCCTGAATCAACTTAACCTTTTCCAAGGCATCCTGAACCAAGTCTGTACCCAAAAGTCTAGCCTCGCCTGGTTCGAACCAACCCACTGGAGACCGGCACCGCCTACCATACAAGGCCTCATACAGAGCCATCTGGATGCTTGACTGGTAACTGTTGTTGTAAGCAAACTCCGCAAGTGGTAAGAACTGATCCCAAGCACCTATCACACACGCACGGAGCATATCCTCCAGTATCTGAATAGTGCGTTCGGACTGCCCGTCCGTCTGAGGGTGAAATGTTGTACTCAACTCTACCCGGGTACCCAACTCACGCTGTACTGCCCTCCAAAACCGTGAGGTAAACTGTGTACCCCGGTCAGAGATGATAGATACTGGTACACCGTGAAGTCTGACAATCTCGCGAATATATACCTGAGCCAACTGCTCTGAAGAGTAAGTAGTAATCACAGGAATGAAATGAGCTGATTTGGTCAGCCTATACACAATCACCCAAACTGCGTCCAACTTCCGCTGAGTCCGTGGGAGCCCAACAACGAAATCCATAGTGATCCGCTCCCATTTTCATTCTGGAATCTCTAACTTCTGAAGTAATCCACCCGGTCGTTGATGCTCATATTTTACCTGTTGACAATTTAAACACCAAGATACATACCCCACTATGTCCTTCTTCATCCGCCTCCACCAATAGTGTTGTCTCAAGTCTTGATACATCTTCGCAGCACCTAGATGAATGGAGTACCGCGAACTGTGAGCCTTTTGGAGAATCAACTCACGCAAGCCATCCACATTAGGCACACATAGCCTGCCCTGCATCCGTAATACACCGTCATCTCCAATTGCGACTTCTTTGGCATCACCATGCTGAACTGTATCCTTAAGGACCAGCAAATAGGGGTCATCATACTGACGCTCCTTGATACGATCATAAAGAGAAGACTGAGAAACCACACAAGCCAAAACTCGACTCGGCTCGGAAACATCCAATCTGACAAACTGGTTGGCCAAGGCCTGAATATCCAAGGCCAAAGGCCTCTTTGCTACCGGTAAATATGCTAAGCTGCCTAAACTCTTCGCCTTACGACTCAAGGCATCGGCCACTACATTGGCCTTCCCAGGATGATAGAGAATGGTGATGTCATAATCCTTAAGCAACTCCAACCACCTATGCTGCCGCAAATTAAGATCATTATGTTTAAATAGATGCTATAGACTTTGGTGATCGGTGTAGACCTCACAATGGACACCGTACTAATAATGCCGCCAAATCTTCAAGGCATGAACAATAGCTGCTAACTCAAGGTCATGGACCGGATAATTCTTCTCATGTACCTTTAACTGTCGGGACGCGTAGGCAATCTACTGTCTTACATCAACATTGTGCCGAGACCAATACGCGACACATCACAATACACAGTAGAAGACCCTGAACCTATAGGTAATACCAACATTGGGGCTGTAGTCAAAGCTGTCTTGAGCTTTTGGAAGCTCTCCTCACATTCCTTGGTCCATCTGAACGGAGCACCCTTCTGGGTCAATCTGGTCTTAATAGTTGTTTATAATCAATTACAAAATCGTCAATTAACTTCATGTTAGCAAAAATCTCGTTGCAAACCTTCACAATACTGATAACTAGATGCGAGGCATGAAGACCTCATAATTAGTTATCCGAATTAACGAGTCACATTTAACGCCACCTAGGCGGGCACCTACCTCGTAGGTTAAAAATTAATAATTACAACACGAATTTGACAATTATGCACAGAGAATTTCATATAAGAATTTTCAAATAAGCCTAACAGGCATGTCTCCCTATTAGTACTATAGTACATATTTAATTTCACAAGGGAGAACTTAAACACAAGAATTTTCCTCACAAGGATCTCGTCCTTATATAACTTCCACCGTAGCTCGTAGCCCGGTTTAAATATATCAATTTATATAAAAATATGAGGATCTCGTCCTCAGTTCTGAATCACAAGTAATATGCACATCGTGCCAATTGAAAATTTGCATTTTCTCCTTTTAAATAATTTCGGTTACACCAAATCACAACACCTAATGAACCCCACATCGCTAGGACATATAATTCACAATTTGCAATTAATTATTCAGAATTTACATCAAAATTTACCGAAATAAGTAACAGAAAGCCACATTTAGACTCGCAACTCTTATTATGACCAACACGAAATAATAGGCGTAGTTATCTCCATAAAATCTCCCAACAGGGGTAAACACATAAGTAGATTATAGAATTATGAAGCTCACTCATAAGTGGAGCACAATAGGAGGACTCATCTCGATACTCAAAACCGAATCAAGTTAAGGAAATTATTCCTTTATATAATATCAAGGTCGTACCTGTAACGACACCAACTGATGTAGCGACCTCCGCCATACCATAAAAGAAATATATCAATGGTTGGGTCTCCACCTCTAGGACGCCTTCTACCCGTCTTTTCTCCACCACTAACTAGTCGTGTGGGTGGTGTAGTAACTACAATGGGGCACATAGCCTGAGTGCTTTGATGAAATAAGTCTCTCCCAAGTTTGGGATAATTTTCTCATGATGTGCCTAGTATCACCGTATTCATAACAACCCCTTTGCGGGTTAGGCTGCTTATATTGAGTCTATGCCAGATAATTGGAATAACTATTGTAGGAACTCATGTCGGTGGTGCATTAAAAGAACTTACTGGAGCACCCTGAGTAATCCGATGTGCGGACTGGGATGGACGACTGCCTGAGCCCCTGCCATAATGATTTATACTTGCAGAGTAGAATCCACTGAATCCCCCAGAACCTCGAGACGTCTTGGTCTCCTTAGTTTCCTTTTTCCTTACCCCGAACACGTTCTAATATCTTGGCAATTTGTACAACTAGCATAATGAAGTATCAGCTTGTAGCTCCCGAGTCGTACGAAATTTTACGATTATAATTAAGTCCTTTAATGAGTTTGTGGACTCGCCCTCTGGCTGTAGGAAGCAAAGTAGGAGTATGACGGGCTAACTTATTAAACTTGATGTCATATTCTGAAATCGTCAATGGTGACATGACCCAGCCGTTCAAACCCTATGCGCCATGCATTACAGAGAGTCCGGGAAACAAACTCTTTCAAAAGCATTTCTGAGAACTAAGCCAAGTGGGCGGTGTTGCATTGGCTGGTCTGCCCTCTTCATAGGCTTACCACGAACACCGGTGGTGAATTATCTCTCCCAAGGCAAATTTCTTCTTTTGTTATGCTGACTCAACACTGTTGAGCTGACCCATTTCTTAACATACTCGTCGACTCTTCTTTGGGGTAACCCTTACCCCTATTTATACACAACGATCATAAAAGTAGAGCTCCATACTGACAAATCTTGTCATGAACCACATAGTCCAGACTCTCGTCAACAAGTGTACTTACTCCGAAGCACCCTAAAATCTGCAACAGTGACGTCCACGCTAAGTAGACCTTCTACAAATTTAGAGTTGTTTCTATAACTCCTTTGATATTGAAGTATAGGATTATTAAGGAGGCGTACATACCGCAAGTCCTAACCTTATCCTCTACAAATCTCAGGTCTTAAGCATGTGTAAATTTTAGGGAACCTTTCAGTACCACATATATACATTTCAGGCCAAAACTGATATAATACATGACCCCGCAATCCACCCATTGGCAGTGGACTCCTCCCACTCGGCGCGATGTCATAGGTCACAACGTCCAATGATCCTCAATAATAACCTTCACAGCTTGTATAAATCAACCAGACGCCAACGTACGTTGCACCCCCACATAATTCACTAGGTGATCTCTCAATACACCCGCATCTTCAGTCGGAACCACACGTTGAGGCAATGTTTGAGCATCTCTGGCTCCCTCATAGTCCATAAACGACATTACGAACCGTCGACACACAACTGATACTGAGTGTGCAATGTCATACACGAGTGGATACAAAGGAATATAAGATATATGTTTCAAGCTAAATCAATGCCGCACGATAAGGAGTCAAAGAAGTGAATATTTCCTAACAGTTCCATAGCCTCTCGAAGATAAGTACAGACGTCTCCGTACCGATCCGCAAGACTCTACTAAACCTGCTTGTGACTCATAATACCTATGAACCTAGTGCTTTGATACCAACTTGTCACAACCCCAAATTTCCTCCGTAGGATATCGTGATGGCACCTAGTCTCTAAGACTAGGTAAGCCTATCAATGCGGAATAATAATAAATATCTTAAATAAATAAACTACAATTCAAACAATTTTAACTCCCAAAACCCGGTAGAAATAAGTCACAAGCTTCTAAGAATTTATTCTTTATGTCTCTATACATCAGAGTCTAAAGCAAATAAGGAAGACAACATAGTAAGATATCCGGAGTCTGCGGACGCTGGCAGATATACCTCGAAGTCTCCTCGTATAGCTAATTTACTGATGCATGGTCTGATAAGATGTACCTGGATCTGCACAAAAAGATGTGCAGAAGCATAGTATGAGTACACCACAGCGGTACCCAGTAAGTGCCAAGCCTAACCTCGGTAGAGTAGTGACGAGGTCAGGTCAGGCCCTGCTGGAGAATAAATAATGGCATGGTAAAATGTTTAAACAATATTATAAGATAAAATGACAATGAAAATGAATCAAGTAGTATGTCACATTTAATTAAATCAAATAATGTCAAATAAATACCTCGTTGAAACAAAACAGAATTCTTTTCAACTTTAAGAAAATCACAACAATAATCAAAGGCAACTACGGCCATAAATCAATATCAACAAGGGCACTCCCGAGGTACCGCCTCGTAGTCCCAAATCATAAATAAATTCACAATATCTCATTTTCTTATATCACCGCGGGAGCCTTCACAATTTATTTAAAAAAAATATTTTTTCCCGAAATAGCATCCCGCGTTTTAGCCACCCTTATCACACCACATGACTTCTATTATCTCACCGCATGCGTTTCAACACCCAGACCTTATACCACCGCATGCGTATCAATATCACAATATATCACAATTTGCACCTCAAGTGCTCAAATAATTTAACTTGCCAAAATAATTCAACAACAATATTTTTCCACAATAAAGAGCTCACGGCTCATGCCAAAATAAATCATCAATAATAGTTTTCCACAATAAAGAGCTCACGGCTCCCTCACAATGAGTATAAAAATATTCAGGAGTAAATAATTTAGGAAAATAATATTTTAAAATCTTTACTACGTTGCTTCAATATCAAGTTTAAAAATGTCAAATACTTCATATTAATAATATTTAATTTAAAGAAAATCAACCTTCAAATAATGCACAGAATAAAAGAAACCAAGTTTCAACTAAACAGGTAAAACAATTAGTAAGAAAAGATCAAACAAATTTGAACTATATATCTCAGATCAATGATGAAGAATATAACAAGATAAAATAATTTAATAAATGCGCAAAAGTGATCTACACAATTTAAAAATATAATCTTTCGCAATTTAGCCTGTGTACACAATCGTCACCTCGTGACACGACTTTCAACACATTTCAATAATCACATCAATACCAATCCTAGGGGAAGTTTCCCCCACACAAGGTTAGACAAGTCACTTACTTCGACTTGCTCCAATTTAACCAAGTATTATGATTTTTCCTCGAATTTCCGACTCCGATCGACTCGTATCTAGTCATAATTAATTCGATACATTCAACAACAATTATAGTAATCAATTTTATAAGAAAATATTACCTTTTCATTAAAATCCGAAATTAGCTCTAAATTTGCTCGTGGGGCCCACATCTCGGAATCCAGCGAAACTTATAAAATCCGACAACCCATTTAATTACGAGTCCACCCATACTAATTTTACCAAAATCCGATAACAACTCGACCTCCATATCTTAAATTTTTGTTTTTGGAAGATTTTGCAAAAATCTTGATTTCTTCCATTTAAATCCGAAATAAATGATGAATATGACCATGGATTTATGAAATATAATCACATTTGGATATAGGACACTTACCAAAGTTGAAGTCTTGAAGAAATCCTCAAAATCGCCCAAGAACCGTGCTCCAAAACTCCAAAACGAAATGACCATTTTTAGTCCTTAAGTTTCTGCCCCAAAAACACTATTTCGGTCGCTAAAAGTCCAATCCCGTCGCTAAAGTGTCACATCTGGTCGCTAAAGGTGCACACGAGGACTATTTACACCAGCAGTTTTATTTCACTAAAAAGGCTCTAACTCCATCATACGAACTCGGAATTCGACGATTCTTGTTCCTATGAGTCACAAATAAAACTACGAACCCATTCGTTCAATGGAAACTCAATTCGGAGCTCATTTGCTCAATGTGATACCAATTTCGCTCGTTAAACAATTAACTCATATTTCGCGCTTAAAACTCAATCGCGACTTGATGAAATTAGACCAAACTTTCCAGATCACTTCTATAATTCATTATCAAAATGTCGAAAGTCTCAAAATCGAATTTCGATCTCTAGAACTAAAAATGGACTTTTGGATCATTAAATGCTTATGTTGAAAACATCAAACTCTTCCTTGATAGCCTGTAATGTATCAATCATAACTTCTTGTACTTAAATCCAACTACCAAACGGTTTAAAGTTCTGCAAACTAGATACAAAGTACTACAACTTTCATGTTTTTCTCATCGCCCAACTCCTTATAGATTGCAAGATATAAGCTCCCAAAGTCAGCCCTGTGCAGCAGAAATATCTGGCGATGCACACTGCTGTAGCCAAAATCTGCAGTACCAGCTTCAGTCAATCGATCATAACATTTTGTATAAATGTCTGAATGATAAATGGTTTATCATTCTGGAAACTAGAATCAAAGGGCTACAAATTTCATGTTTTGAAAATGTTCAGATTTCTTATAGATTTCGAGATATAAGCTTCCAAAGTCAGCTCTGCGATTGCACCGGTTGCTGTCCAAAAATAGCTTCTGCAGCAGAAATATTCCAGCAGTTCCTTTTTATCCGAAATCCATTCCGTTAACCTTCCTAAATCCACCCGAGGCCCTCGGGACCTTAACCAAATATATCAACATGTCCCAAAATACAATATGAACTTAGTTGAGACTTCAAACCATGCCAAACAACGCTGAAATTACGAATCACGCATCGAATCGAATTATGAGTTTTCAAATCTTCCAACTTCTATATTTTGCGCCGAAACGTATCAAATCAATTCCGATTGACCTCAAATTTTGCACACAAATCATAAATGACGTAATGGATTTATGAAAATTTTCAGAATCGGATTTTGACCCCGATATCAAAAAGTCAACCCCTCGGTCAAACTTCTCAAAAATTCAAGCCTAATTCCACTACGGACTTTCAAATAAAATTCCGATCACGCTCCTAAGTCCAAAATCACCATACGGAGCTGTTGGAATCATCAAAATTCTATTCCGAGGTCATTTGCACATAATTTGACATCCGGTCACTATTTGAACTTAAACTTTAAATTTTTCATCAAAATTCCATATCTCGGGCTAGGGACCTCGGAATTTGATTCCGGGCATACGCCTAAGTCCCAAATAACGATACGGACCTACCGGAACTGTCAAAATACTTATCCGAGCCCGTTTGCTCAAAATGTTGACCAAAGTCAACCTAGTTGAGTTTTAAAGCTCTAACTCACATTTTAATCCATTTTTTCACCTAAAAACTTTTCTGAAAATTTTTTACGGACTGCACACTCAAGTCGAGTAATGGTAAATAATGCTTAGATCACATAATTAATCATTAAATTTAAAGATGACATTTTGGGTCATCACAAAGGCTTACAACATGGAATTTATTCTTCCGAACTAATCCCGAAACACTTAAAAATCAAAACCGACGATTCACACACGTCATAATACATCATATGAAGCTATTCAAGATTTCAAATAGTTGGAGGGAGCGTAAATGTTCAAAACGACAAGTCGGGTCGTTACATTCTCCCCTACTTAAACATACGTTCGTCCTCGAACGTGCCAAGAATCATTTTGAGGACATTAAATTACTGAGTGTATTATTACACACATACTCACGGGTGATTCTGCATCACCATAAATTTAACATGGATCCGACAATGCCATTTCAGTTGAAGATTGTTTCTCTCATCCATACTTATAAACCTTAAAACTAATTTTTTACACTCCAAGCATTTCCAAAAGGCATGATTATTTTTTACATCAACACACGGTGTTAGTCTCAACTGGTTGTAGCAACTCGTGCCTACACTTGCACGGCACAACTACATAACGTAACACATCATACATAGGCCCATAATAATAACTCTGGCCATAATAGCTGCACATAATCAATTACAGCACCATCAATTAACTTCATCTAAGTTTAAACCTTGCTTCAAACCTTCACAACACTGACAACGATTTGAGGAACATGAAAACATCATAATTAATCACCCGAATCATCGAGTCACATTTAGCGTCACCTGGGCACTCACCTCGCAGGCTAAACCACAATAATTATAACAAGAATATGGCTATCATGCACAGATAAACACACAAAAGAATTATCAAATAAGCCTAACAGGCATAACTCCCTATCTGTACTATAATGCAATTCAATTTCACAAGGGAGAATTTAACACATGACTTTAAAAACAAGGATCTTATCTTGATATAATTTCCACCGCGACACGTAGCTCGGTTTAAACATATCAATTCACATTAAAATACTAGGATCCCATCCTCAACTCTGAATCACAAGTATTATGCACATCGTGCCAACTGAACTTTTTTTCCATTTCTTATTCCTTTTTTAAATAAATCTCGACAAATAATTTCACAACACATAATGAACCCCCATACCAGTAGGGCAATCAAATTCACCAAGTTTAATCAAATTATCTCGAATTTATATCAAAACCCACTGTAGTGAGTAATATAAAGTCACTTTTGGACTCATAGTCCGTAATAGTGTACAAAACAAAATGATAGACACGGGTTAATACCGTCAACTCTCCCAAAAAAGATAAATACGGGAGTGGAGTACAAATTCACAAACTCACCAGATAAGGAGCATGAAAGGAGATTTCACCTTGATAATCGGAATCAAATCAAAACAAGAATAGTGCTCCTCTATTATGAATTAAATCATACCTGTAACGACACCATATGGTGTAACGGCCTTAACCAATTCATAACAGTCATATCAACGGGTCAGGCCTCTCCGTCTAGGGCTGCCTCTACCCATCTGTCCTCCACACCTAACTGGCAGTGCATGTGGGGTAGTAACTGGAATAGAGCATGTAGCCTAAGTGTTTTGATGAAATTCGCCTCTCCCAAGTCTGGGACAATCTCTCATGATATGCCTGGTATCACCACTCTCAACCAACCCCTATGAGGTCGCGACTGCTCGTACTGAGTCTGTGCCGGATGATTGGAATAATCACTGTAAGAACCTCGTGCCGGTGGTGCACTAAAAATATTAACTAGAGCACTACGAGTACTCTGAATTGCGGACTGGGCTAACCGACTGCCCGAGCCTCCGCTATGATGAGTGCTAGATGCAAAGTAGAATCCACTAAATCCTCCAGAATTTTGAGACCTCTTGGCCTCCTTAAACTCCCTTTCCTCATTCCTAACATGTTTTAACATTCTGGCAATCTCTACCACTTGTTGAAATGGAGTATCAAACTACAATTCTCGAGCCATGCATATTTTCAAATCATAATCGAGTCCCTCAATGAATTTGCGAACTCGCTCTTTGACTATAGGAACCAAAATAGGTGCATGACGCGCTAACTCACAAAACCTGATGGCATATTCTGACATTGTCATGGTGCCCTGACGCAACCATTCAATCTCTGCGCGCCACACATTCCGGAGAGTCTGGGGAACAAATTCTTTCAAAAATATCTCTGCAAATTGAGCCCAAGTTGGTGGTACTGCATCGGCTGGTCTACCCTCTTCATAAACTTACCACCATTGATACGATGCTCCTGACAAATGAAATTTAGTAAAGGCAACTCCACTCACTTCCACAATTACCATGGTGCAGAGAATACTGTGGCACTTTTCTAGAAATCCCTGGGCATCCTCGAAAGCTGTGCCACTAAAGGTAAGTGGACTATACCTCTTAAATCTCCCAAGTCTCTTTTGTTCTTCTTCTGATGCCTCTGTCCTGACCTCAGGCTCAACAGAAATAACAGTGTTATACCGGCACCACACCCAGAACCTGACCAATGTGAACCTACTGCTCTGGGGTATGGGTGGTAGGAGGCTGAGCTCCTCCCCCAATCTGTGAAATATTTGGTGCAATGGAGATCAATCCTGCCTGAGTTAATGTACCAAACATGTTTCAGGAACTGTGCTAAAGTCTCCTGAAGTACGGGGTTAACAACATGTGTCTCTGGTACTTTTTCCCCAACCGGAGCTACTGGCGACTCCTCAACTGCTACTCTGACAAGTGCTCTAACTGCGGCACGTGCCCTTCCTCGGTCTCTACCTCGGCCTCTACTTTGGCCTCTACTTCGGCCCCAGCCTCTTGCGGCCCTAGCAGAATGCGCGGGTGTCTGCTCAGCTGACCCGATAGCATGTGTCCTCACCATCCGTGAGACAATAGAGATACAAAAGGCTCAAACTTCAAAATCAACAAATTCCGCACTACAAGAATGAAAGAAGTGAAAATTTCCTAACAGTTTTGTAACCTCTCGAAGATAAGTACAGACGTCTCTGTACCAATCTGCAAGACTCTACTAGACTCGTTCATGACTCGTAAAACCTATGAACCTAGAGCTCTCATACCAACTTTTCACGACCCAAAATCCCACTACAGGCGTCGTGATGATACTTAGTCGCTAAGACTAGGTAAGCCGATTATAATTACACTTCGAACCATTATTTTTTGAATTAGATAATCGAATACACGTGTCGAAACCAAAAGCGGAATGAAATATAAAAACCTCCCAAGACTGGTAATACTGAGTCACGAACTCTAACTGGGTACATGCAGTGATCCCAAGCTCTGTTTTAAAAGGCATTTCTGGGGCGAGCCCCGGGGCGAGGCATACCAAAAAAGCCCCGGGGCGATGGTGTGGGGTGAAAGTCTCATGAGGCGTACGCCCCGCAATTTGGGGCGTACGCCCGGGCGTTCAGGGCGCGTTTTTTTAGTAAGGAATAAGCCCTAAAGACTTTTTCAAATTAAAACAAAATTTGTTGAATTAGTCCTTCATATAATACCCAAATTCTCAAAAGTCAGTTTGGTAATTACTCAAAAGGTTTAAAAAGGAACTCAAAAGTATTAAATTTAAAAGTAAAGACCTTTTTTATTTATTTAAGCGCTAGTTCATGGTTTTTCCAATTTTTTATCTTGTCCGCTAGTCTTCTAATATCTACCAAAAGCAATGAATATTTAATTTTTTTTACAAATACAAAGAGAACTACATTGTTTTTCATAGCAGCAAATTCAAAGTTCAAATTGCAGGTTAATCATCCTTTTTGTTCCTCCATATAGAAAATTT
This sequence comes from Nicotiana tomentosiformis, assembly GCF_000390325.3. Taxonomy (NCBI): domain Eukaryota; kingdom Viridiplantae; phylum Streptophyta; class Magnoliopsida; order Solanales; family Solanaceae; genus Nicotiana; species Nicotiana tomentosiformis. The sequence goes on along the minus strand of NC_090813.1, from coordinate 14,095,761 downwards.
TATTCTTTTAGACTCAAATTACTTGTGCTTGTAAGTAACGTATAATAGATTATTTTGATTAGTTTTTTGTGGGGATGGAGCACACATATATATAGTTTTCTTCAATTTTTATGCAATTTTACTTGTTTATAAATATTAACTGTCATTATATTATTTTATAAAATATTAAAAATTAAATACCTATGGGGCTTATGCCCCGCTGAGGCATATGTAAAACGCCCCGCCTTACGCCCACGCCTTTTAAAACATTGATCCCAAGGATCGAATATACAATATTGTTCGAATAAGAGTGGATAATACAATAAAAATGGAAAGACTCCAAGGGACTGCGACAACCAAGCAGCTCTACCTTGAATCCTTGCGATCACACTCTAATCTCTGTCCGAATCTGATATCTCCAATACCTGCTTCTGCACAAAAATATGCAGAAGTATAGTATGAGTACACCACAGTCGGTACCCAGTAAGTATCAAGACTAACCTCGGTGGAGTAGTGATGAGGTACAGTCAAGACACTCACTAGTCAAATAACTTATGCAATATAGTATACAGGGATAATAGAAAACAAGTAGCAGTGACGGCAACAAATATCAATCAGGGATATGGACAACACGGCAACAAGAACACCATAAATATTGCTCAAACGAATAAGGAACACAAGTACAACCAATTAATCAAGTCCTTCAAAAAATAAATCTTTCACATATAAGTTTTTCAAATAAAAATCTTTCGAATATAAATCCTTCAAATAAATATCCTTAAAGTAGAATTCTTTTCTAATAAAAGTCACTCTGTGACACCTCATTTCATAATCATAAAATACGGGTCTCAACCCACTTTTATATTTTCACGGCACCTCGTGCCCATATCTCCTTTACAACCGCACGAACAACTCACGTATCAAAATATTAATGTATATAAGATCCGCATGATCAATTTATTTTCAATAAAGTAAGTTTATAATTTTTTTAAACCAAGTAATAAATCAACAAAGAAATGATTTGGATATAAAATTATTAAATTCAAACATAATAGTAATTTATTTTATTTAAATCAACTCAATCATCCAGAACAAGTAAAAACCAGAAATATACATCCTCAGAGTCTCGTACGAAAAAGCCAAAGCCAACACAATACTACAAGAAATACAAAACACTTAATAATAAGTCAATTAATACATCACGGAGAACACATGAATTTATATATTACGGAAAAATAAAATAACCAAAGGTAAGTGCAGCCATAGAAAAATTTCAACAAAGTGCACTCCCGAGGTATCGCATTGTACTCCCAAATCATACATAAATTTCAACAAAGGGCACTCCCGAGGTACCGCCTCAAAGTCCCAACACAAATATAAACAACAACAATGCCCCAGACCATCACAAGTCATCACAAATCAATCCCTAACATAGCCCACCTTGTCTCGCCACGTGCGCAATAATAAAGAAAATGCTCGCCTTGTCTCACCGCAAGCGCATAATAATATTCCCACCTTATCTTTCCACTTGTGCAAACTCACATATATAGCCCGCCTTGTCACGCCGCATGTGCATATATCAATAGTAACAATAGCACGGCAGAAACCTCGTGCAAACACCCTAATAGACCTCCAAACAATATCATGTGCCAATATCACAACATCTCATAAATTATACCTCAAGTGCTCAAGGATTACAACATATCACAAATTGCACATCGAGTGCTCAAATATCAAGACATATCACAAATTGCACCCCAAGTGCTCAAATATTTCAACTTGTCATAGAAATCAACAATACATTATTTTCCACAATAAGGAGCCCATGGCTCGACCATAATGTGCACAAAATTCTTAACAAAAATATTTTGGAGTGAACAACTCAACAAAATAATATTTCACAATTTAACACTTTGCCTCAAATATCATTTACGGCCTTTATAACTCAATACCAATTTCAACAACATGAACTTGAAAGTAATTCATTAAGGAACAACGCCATCTTTAAATCTAATTTTTTGGCAAATAGATTAATGCCTCATTTTTAAACTTATTTAAATAATTATTTGCAGATGGAAAAATTCATAATGTGATTATTTCCAAGAATTATCAAATCAACAAACACACGAAATTCACATAAAAATCCAAGTGGCAATCACACTAAATTATCATATAAAATACAAACTCGACAACAAGGAATGAGGCATGATAAATCAAGAATCTACTAAGTTCCAATAATTTTCCAATTTAATACATAAGGGTGTCTATGAATTTCAACCGATATAATTTGCACATATAAACCAAGTACGTACTCGTCACCTCGCGTACATGGTTTTCAATCACACAATTTTCACATAAGACTCAATGCCTAAGGGAAAATTCTCCCACATAAGGTTAGGCAAGATACTTACCTCAAGCAACTCAATCCACTAGTAAGCCTTTTTCTGCGATTATCCAACTCCGAATGGCTCGAATCCAAATGAATATTTCCTTGAAAATCCTTCGGCAACATCGCTACAAATCGAGCTTCTTGATTCATCTATTTAGTGATATTAAAATCTCCAACTACTCTTACAACTTTGATCTACATCAACATAATTCGATCGGTCCAATATTAGTAAAATTTTCAGGTTTTAGGTCATTTAGGCATTTTATCAAACACCTAGTAGGCATGAATTTCTACATCTCTTAACCATAGAATTAGTTCATTTAACTACTATAATTTACCAATAATTTATCCCACCAACATTCTTAAATAATTCATATCTTCCAACATCACATACATGACCATCCATCCACACCCAACCAATAAAATTTTATCAAATAATCACCTTTCAATCTCTACAATGGTTATATATTTAATTGAGAACTTATGGATTCCAATCACCATAACATAAGTTCCAATACTTAATTCATACTCATATTTCCATAATATATCCATACATGTAAGTCTAAGAGTGTAGGATTACCTTTTGGAAGAAATCTTGCAAAACCATCCTTTGAGTTCTTGAAGAAATTTCTTGAAGATTTAAGTATTTTGTGTAGATTTCATCAATACTAGAGTAGAAATGATGGAATTTCACACTAAGATAATAGGGATTGCTTACCTTGAAGAATAGATGAGTTGATGGTCTTGAGAGAGTGGAGAAGAGCTCCAAAATTCGTCCAAATGAAATGCGGAAAATGAGCCCCGAATTGGCTTAAAAAGAGCTAGAGCTGATTCGCGCCTGGTCTGGCGAAGTGACCCTCACTTTGTTGTCCACTACATGTAAGATAAGACAGGATCCGCGCCCGCTCTAGCGAAGTGACCCTCACTTCACTGTCCGCCAAAATAACTAGGTGATCTAACTTTGGTAATTTGATCATAACTTTTAGTAGGAATGTCCAAATGACGAACGGCTTGATGCGTAAGAAACTAGACTCAAAGGTATACACTCTAGGTGAAAAGGTCATGAAATTATCTTCACATTATGAGAGTTATACCAGTTCAAATGTAGGTATTGTGCAAATTAAGACACATTTTCCACTTAATATTTTCAACTTTCGCCATTTAGTGCCGAAACCTTCTAGATCTATCTAAATGCAAATCCGGGCATATGCCCAAGTCTAAATCACCATCCGATCCTAACGAAACCATCAAAATTCCGATCTGAGGTTGAATACTAAAAGGTCAAATTTGGTCAACTCTTTCAACGTGGAATTTATTCTTCCGAACTAATCCTGAAATACTTAAAAATCAAAATCGATGATTCACACACATCATAATACATCATATGAAGCTATTCAAGACTTCAAATAGTTGTAAGGAGCGTAAATATTCAAAACGACAAGTCGAGTCATTATATGGTGCCAGAGAGGCTACTATCGGTGAGGATGGTGTTCTGCGACTTCAGGGTCGCCTATGTGTTCCTAATGTTGATGGCTTGAGGGAGAAGATCCTAGAGGAAGCACACGGTTCTCAGTATTTTATTCATCCAAGTGCTACGAAGCTGTATCGCGACCTGAGGCAGCATTATTGGTGACGTCAGATAAAGAAGGACATAGTTCAGTATGTTGCGCAGTGTCTAAATTGCCAACAGGTTACGTATGAGCACCAGAGGCCAGGTGGACTACTCCAGCAGATGACTATACCTGAGTGGAAGTGGGAGCGCATTACTATGGACTTTGTAGTTGGGTTGCCGTGGACCTTGCGGAAGTTTGATGTAGTTTGGGTCATTGTCGACAGGTTGACCAAGTCGGCACACTTCATTCCAGTTATGACTACGTATACTTCAGAGAGGTTGGCCCAAATTTATAGTTAGGAGATAGTCCGTTTGCATGGTGTGCCTATTTCCATCATATCTGATAGAGGCCCTCAGTTCACTTCGCATTTCTGGAGAGCAGTAAAGAGTGAGTTAGGGACTCGGGTAGAGCTCAGCACAGCCTTCCATCCACAGATCGACGGGCAGTCGGAGAGGACAATTCAGATCTTGGAGGACATGCTCAGAGCATGTGTGATTGACTTTGAAGGGTAGTGGGATCGATTCTTACCCTTGGCCGAGTTTGCTTACAACAACAGTTATCAGTCCAGCGTCGAGATGGCGCCATTTGAGGCTTTATATGGTCGGCGATGTCGTTCTCCCATCGGGTGGTTTGAGACCGGCGAGGCTAAGTTATATGGTACTGATTTGGTGAAGTATGCCTTGGAAAAAGGTAAAGTTGATTTAGGAGCGACTTCGCACAGCACAGTCGAGACAGAAGAGTTACGTGGATCGGAAGGCGCGTGATTTGTCATTTATGGTGGGCGAGAAGGTTCTATTAAAAATCTCGCCGATGAAGGGGATCATGAGGTAAGGGAAGAAAGGCAAGTTGATCCCAAGGTTTATAAGCCCATTTAAGGTGTTGAGACGAGTTGGGGAGGTTGCTTATGAGCCTGCTTTGCCCCTCAGTCTATCGGGAGTTCATTCGGTTTTCCATGTGTCTATGCTCCGGAGGTATCATGCCGACAGATCGCATGTGTTAGACTTCAGCACAATTCAGTTAGATGAGAGCCTGGTTTATGAGGAGGAGCCAGTTGCCAGTGTTGTCAGGCAGGTTTGCTAGTGGAGGTCCAAAATGATTTCAGTGGAGAGGCCAACCAGTCAAGGAGGCAACTTGGGAGGCCGATGAGGACATGCAGAGAAGATATCCACACTTATTAAGCACTCCAGGTATGATTCTAGTTCCGTTCAAGGACGAACGTTTGTTTAAGAGGTGGAGAATGTAACGATCCGACCGGTCGTTTTGCTTTCTAGAACCCTGTTCACCTAACTAAGACTCCCCGTATGTGATTTTACTTTTCTATGACTTGCGAGGATGGTTAGTTTGGGATATGGAAGGGTTCTGGTTGAAATCGAAACACTTGGTTCCATAGTTTGACTTTAAAAGACTAAGTTTGACTTCGTCACCGTTTTGAGTAAACGACCTCGGAATCGGGATTTGACGGTTCCAATAGGTTCGTATAATGATTTCGGACTTGGGCGTATGTTCGGATCGGGTTTTGGACGATTCGGGAGCGTTTCAGCGCCTAATAGTGAAAGTTGACTCTTTGAATGTTTTTAAGTTCTTTTAATTTGTTTTGAAGTAGGATTAGGCGTTATCGAAGTCCAATTGGAATTATGAGACCGAGAATAGTTATGTATAGTGATTTAAGACTTGCACGTAAAATTTGGTATCGTTCCGAGTAGTCTAAGTGTGTTTCGCCGCATTCGGAGTACGTTGGAAGAACTTGAAGTTCATAAGTTGATTCGAATTGGTTTAGGGTGTGATTCTTAGTTTTGATATTGTTTTATGCATTACGAGGGTTCGAGTGAGTTTGTTTTATTATTTCAAACTTGTTGGTATGTTTGGGCGGGGCCCCGGAGGCCCCGGGTGTCAATCGGACAAGGCACGGACTAAGTTTGGACTTGGAAGAGGAGCTAAAGCACCAGGTTTCTAGTGTAATCGCATCTGCGGAGGGCTGGCCGCAGGTGCGAGTTCACAAAAGAGAGCCATGGACCGCAGAAGCGGCGCAACCCAGTGTTCGCAGAAGCGGCAAGGTGACCGCACCTGCGGAGGCGCAAGTGCGAAGAGGTAGATCGCATAAGCGAAAGGGGTTGCACGTGTGATAAGCTCGAAGCAGAAGAGGGACAGTAGAAGCGGGAACGCAGAAGCGGTCTCCTGCTCATAGAAGCGGTTTCCTGCCCGCAGAAGTGGTCTCTCACCTGCAGAAGTGAAACCATCCAGCCTCAGACACCTTCGCAGAAGCAGACCTTGGTACGCAGATGCGGCCTAGCGACAGTAGGTACGAAATCGATGGAGGCAGTGTGGTTCTTTTAAAACAGGACTTAGGCTATTTTGAGTGCATTTATTGCACACTTGGGAGATTTTAGAGCTTCAAAGAGGGAGCTTTCCACCTAGCTAACTGAAGGTAAGTAATTCCTACACAATGTGAGTTTAATATATAGATTATGGGTAGATTTAACACGTAAAATTCATGAAATTGTGGGTTTAGATGAAAAACCTAGGGTTTTGATAAAAAATGGGATTTAACCACGAAAACGGTTATGGAATTTAGAGAATATTATATATTCGAGTTCATGAGGTTATGGGTAACACCTTTCTTCAAATATTTCCAGAATCCGGGCACGTCGGCCTCAGGGCCTGGGGGCCTTGGTGCCCGGGGGCTCGGGGTGGATTTTAGGAATTCTTCAATTGGGATTGGGTAATCACTTTAATAGCTAGAATATGAACTTTTGAGAATGTACTGATTATTTCATATAACATTTGACTAGTTTCGAGTCGTTTGGCACCAAGATGAGTTTTTAGAGCACAACCATGGACCAAAAAGTAAGCTTTGAAATGAAGTAAGTCTCTTGCCTAACCTTGTAAGAGGGAACTCTTCCCCTTACGTGTATCTTTGCTGTGAGTTTTATGTGTGAGGAGATACGTACGCACTAGGTGACGAGAGCCCGTGCGTAGCTGTATTCTATGTGATGTCCAGGTAGACTTAGGCTTACACCATGCCTTGTTTGCACTGATAAGTTGTTATGCACATTAACTGCTTTGAAATGAGCTGAGATTAAGGATATAAATATTTAAACTCTCTAGTTTAGATTTCTTGTGCTTGGAAAGAATTTAAGGATTTTATGAGAACTCCCACAAATTTTATGTTCACTCGCATCGCAAGAATTTCCGCGAGTGAGGCAAACTTTCCTCTACTCTCATGGGAGCGGGTCATTCGCCTCGTCAGGTTAATAGATGCATCTATGGTTCGTGCCATTCGACCCTCGGCAATCCACAATATATTTTTGGATCGGGCCGTACGACCTCGGCATAAATCGTGCGTGATAATACTCGGAGCCTAACTTTTATTTGATATTAATTTATGGCTTGAGCAGTCACTATTTAAAGGACAGGAATTTATTTGAAGTTATTGTTAGTAAAGGGAATTATTATTCACTGCTTGTTACTGTGTGGTATTAATTGCTCATATAATCTATGCTTATTTATGATTTTCGCATTTTATTTATAGCCCATAGTAAGTGTCGATGTCGCCCCCTCGTCACTACTTCTTCGAGGTTAGACTTGATACTTACTGGGTACATGCTATTTATGTACTTACGCTACACTTCTGTACTGATCGTACAAGATCTGAGGCAGGTGCATCTGGTAGAGATACCGGCGCACACCCCCGTTACCCGGAGGCCTAGTGGTGAGCTGCATCCTGAGTCGTTCTGCAGCACCTAGAGCCTTTCTTTTGTACTTATTTTTTGTCTATATTACTTCAGACAGTAGTTACAGTTTTGTATATTCTACTAGTGCTCATACACTTATTACACCGGATCTTGGCACACACTCTAGTAGACTTTATGATTTTGGGGTATTTACATATTTTTGCTTGCATTCAGTTGTCTTCATTTTAACCATTTGAATCTCTATTTCTCCAAATTCTAAACAAATGGGAATTAGTTACTTGGAAATTTGGTAAAAAGAAGAAATAACATAGTAACGTCACTGTAGGCTTGCCTAGCGGCGACGTTAGGTGCCCTCACGGCCTATAGGAGAAATTGGGTCGTGACAATAGGTTTGGTTTAGATATAGTATTTATTATGAAGTAATTATTTATTCAATTTTAATAAAGTTTAAATAGACCGTATATTAGTCTGTGTCCTTTGCTTATATAGTAGATGATTTAGTGTATAAGTATAAAGTTTGAGTTGACAATCTAATGATTGAATTGGACAAACCATCATGGATGATTGTAGCACAAGATTAAATATAATTTATCTTGATTATGGGAATAGTTTAATTCCAACTTCTTGTGCTAGTACATTTTTTATGTATTGAACGGACCAAGTAGAGATAAGTATTTTATATTGACTTAATAAAATAAACTCTCTAGCCATTAAATGTACTTATACTCTTAATCTTGATATAATTATTATTAGCTGTGTATATTATTATTGTTTTGATTTATTAAAAGGAGAGATTCTTTCATGGGTCAAAATGCTTGGTAAATTGGATAATAATAATGTACATTGGCGAAGCAATAGTTAGTTCATGGAATCCATGTCTCGGTTTAGAGATTGATGATACACCTTTATGAAAGCTTATAAGTTTTCATGTGTAAACCCGACCGGTGAATTTTATATCTCACACATGAAATAAGTTAAGCGAACGTTTAAAGGAAATAATTAATAAATTAAATCGTTATTAATTTAATTTAATTGATTAGTATCTGAATCTTAACATGGGGAGTTAAATAAGATTTAATGGATGAATTTTGAAATTGAATAAGGAGTGCAATTATGAATTTTTAGTGGAATAATTCATAATTAATTATGGTGGATATTAATTTCGAAAATTAGAAATTAATTCCATAATTGGAAGCCTTGTTAATTAAACTATGTGGTCCTTGTTGTGCTTAAATAATATGAAATAAAGGAATCCTTTTTCTAGTGGAAAGGAAAACCTAATAGGTTTTAGAAAAAAGGTTTTAACTCTTTAAACTTGTGCAATAAATACATAAGGTTTTTCACCTAGAGGGGGTAGAACAAGGTGGCCGAATTCCAATATAGTGCAGATGAAAGGCGCATGAAACGTTCGGAGACCCACACGAAATTGCTATTTTCCAGATATTATTTGGGTAACACAATAGGAGATCGTGGAACGTTCGGAGATCGTGATCGTGCGGGTGATTGAGATTTTATTGAGTTGCTGTAGAATTGGAGACTCACGTGGTAGAGGAGCTTTGTTCACGCTTCAAGCGGTAACTAGTGAAATTCCGTTTATGATAGTTGTCTAGATTATATGTGATTTTGATACTGGGATTGCTTCCGCTGCTTATAATAATCCATCAATTGGTATCAGAGCCCACTTACATCTAATTAGACAACTAGGTTTTTCATGAAACAAGAATATCGTGTTTATGTACGTTTTTGAATTACATGTATTTGTTATTTTCTGAAAAATTGTACTACTATTTGTGAATTAACTGTGCAAAAGTTTTTGGATTATTCTTGTAATCATGAGATATTTGTTTTTTTATTGATATTTGATTGGGATGATCTGAATTTTTTGGGTAAACCCTAAAAAAATACAAAACCCGATTTTGACCGAATTGCCGGTGTTTTCGGAGGTTAACGAACTTGACGGACTTCGATTGAGCCAAAATTTGGTGGGTCCATCAGAAACGACATGGTGAAAATGACCGAATTGCCGGTGTTTTAGGCGTTTTGAGGTCGTTTGGACTGTGTTTGGATGTTTTTCTATTTTTTGGAAATTATTTCTTAATAATTTTAATTCGATTTTAATTCAATGGTGGTGGGGGTGACTCCCCATGGTCTCCATGATTAAATACTAGTGATATAATGGGTTTACACATTGGCTATTAGTAAATGGACGTGTTGTTGTATTAAAAATCAATAATAGAGGTGTGGGATTTTATTGACTAAGTCTTACAAGGTATACTTGATATTGTGTGATGATATAATTATTTTGTAAGAAAGTGAAATCATCCGTTTGATATCCTGGATGATTAATGATGGGTGTGTTTGGCATATTTGTGCATAAAAAGTTTCTCAAAATTTTAGTTTATGTCTTCATGCCCTGCGTGATTACTAGTCTTGGATTTTTGATGAAAAATTTTGTTCTCTGGTTGGAGGTTGTAATTAAGTGAAATATGATAGTATTTTGTATGAGTTTTATATTATTGGTATGGATTTTAAGCTATGGTCCATATTCTTCCATACAATAATCTTATGAGCTACATGTATATTCACTTGTAAATTTAGAATTTTATGAGTAATAAATAGTTACCACTTAAGTGGTTTGTTTATTTGAACTCATGAAAAATTCTTAATAAATTGTACATGTAAAATTCTGTATATTCATGGATTGAGCATTATGATTAATAAGTAGGATCCACAAAATGGTCTATTTATTAGAGTCATTAAAATCTGCTTAATGTACTATGTGAAAATTATCCTTGACAAATCTACATTAGTAGTGGTGAATTTTAACTAGAAAAGAGTTTTATCTTTGGGGTACTAGTGAGACCAACTCTATCCATGAGAAGAGATATTGGGGTTTTCGTCGAACAGGAGAAAATATGATATCTTAGGCTCTTGTGTGTTTAATAAAAGAATAATTTAATGCAAAAGGAGATATTTTATATCCTAGAAATAGGTGGAACATAATATATGCCTTGAGCTCATAGTATAATTATAAGGAGAATGGAAATCAATATCATATTTATTTTAATTCATAAAACTGCTTAAAACGATTATTCTCCGAGTTTGGTTACAGGCTGGTGGTCATGAACTTGACGAACTCCGATTCACCTGAAACTTGGTTGGTTCATCGAAACTTGAGGTCATTTAGATGGGTTTTCAAGCAGTTTATTAAATTGAATTTGGTATAAATATGAAAAATCATTCTTTATATATCGGCTATATTTGAGTTAAATCTGGAACATGATGACACATAATAATTTTACTTGATATGATATTATAATGACTCGGTCGGTCGTTTTGAGTATTACAATCCCGTTCCCCCATTTACTGCTCAAATTATGCTTTAAAGTTATTATATGACTTGCCGGGGTAATTGGTTCGGGTCCAGTGAAGTTTTGAAAGGAATTAAGACACTTAGTCTCCAAGATGGAAACTAAAGTTGAAAAGATTGACCGGATGTTGACTTATGTGTAAAACGACCCTGAAATATAATTTTGATGATTCCAATAGCTCTGTATGGTGATTTTGGACTTAGGAGCATGTCCGAAAAATTATTTGGAAGTCCGCAGTTAAATTAGGTTTGAAATGGCTAAAATAGAAATTTAAGTTTGAAAGTTTGACCGGGGAGTTGACCTTTTGATATCGGGGTCGGAATCCGATTCTGGAAATTTGAATAGGTCTGTTATATCATTTATGACTTGTGTGCAAAATTTGAGGTCAATCGTACTTGATTTGATTGGTTTCGGCATCGAATGTAGAAGTTGAAATATCTTAGTTTCATTAAGCTTGAATTGGGGTATGATTCGTGATTTTAGTATTGTTTGATGTGATTTGAGATTTCGACTAAGTTCATATGACATTTTAGGACTTGTTGGTGTATTTGGTTGAGGTCCCGGGGGCCTCGGGTGAGTTTCAGATGGCTAACGGATCGAATTTTGTACTTAAACAACTGTTGGAAATTTTAGCCTTCTGGTGCAATCACACCTGCAAAATTTAGCTCGCAGGTTTGGGTTGAGGCCGAGGTCGCAGAAGCGAGCAGATGGTCCGAAGAAGCGACCAGGAATGGGTTGAGGCCGAGGTCGCAGAAGCGAGCAGATGGTCCAAAGAAGCGACCAGGCGTGGGTTGAGGCCGAGGTCGTAGAAGCGACCAGACATGGGTTGAGGCCAAGTTCGCAAAAGTGACTGCTCGACCGCAGAAATGGCTAAGTTAGTTGCAGGTGCGAAAAGCCCAAGACAGAACATATAAATTCGGGGGTTGGTCATTTTTACCCATTTTTGGATTTTTAAGAGCTCGGGTGAGGCGATTTTCAGGATATTTTTCAAGGAAAATATTGGGGTAAGTGTTCTTAACTCAATTTTGGTCAAATTACCCGAATCCATTGTTCTTTTTGACATTTAATTGGTGATTTAAGTCAGAAGATTTAGAAAACCCTCTTGGTTTAAATTGGAGAGTTGAGGGTCGAATTGATGTCGGAATTTAGTAATTTTGGTATGGTTGGACTCGTGGTTGAAAGGGCGTTCATATTTTGTAATTTTTGTCGGGTTCCGAGACGTGGGCCCCACAGACGATTTTCTTTTGAGTTAAATTTCGGATTTTGTTAGAAAATTAGTATTTTCATATGGAATTAATTCCAATAATTAGTTTTGACTGAATCGAATTAAATGTGATTAGATACAAGGTTTTCAAAGACCAATTCGCAAGGTAAAGGCATAGTGGAGTAAGGAATTACACGGTTTGAGGTAAGTAATATTTCTAAACTTAGTTCTAAGGGTATGAATCTCCGAATTTGGAGTTATATCAATTGTTTGAAGGTGACGCACATGCTAGGTGACGAGCGTGTGGGCGTGCACCATAGAAATTGTGACTTAATAAATTCTGTAGAGTTGTAAAATTAAAGAATCATGTTATTATCCGAATATTCTCCACGTGTTAGGAAATTGAGCTGAGACTCGTATTGAAGATCATGATTAGGCTACGTGCCGATATTTTTGGGACCCACGGGGTCGTGTTGCTATTGAATTTAATTGTTTAAAAATGTATATTTCATAGTCAATCATATTCATCCATTGTGAGGATATTTATGAGATCGGGGCTGCCCGCCTGCAGCAGGCCATATCGGCTTTATATATATTATTATTATATGGAACGGGGATGCCCGCCTGCAGCATGCCTTATAAGCTTTATTATTATATGGATTGGGGCTGCCCGCCTACAACATGCCTTATAGGATTTATTAATATATGGATCGGGGCTGCCCGCCTGCAGCAGGCCATATCGGCTTTATATCACGCTTGGGCTGAAGGAGCCCCTCCGGAGTCTGCACCCCCCACAGTGAGCGTAGATGATTTATATATACGGGATGGACTTCCCAGGGCATGGACTTGCCTTACTTATTTATATTTGTGATGAATTTCCCTAGACATGGATCTTGTACGAATCATTTACATTTGGGGACAAACTACCCCAGGGTTGGATTCGTCTTATAAGGTATTGAGTAACTGACTGTTAGTCAATGTGTGTGTGTGTGTGTGTGTGTGTGTGTGTGTGTGTATGTGTGTGTGTGTGTGTCTATATATATATATATATATATATATATATATATATATATATACACGGGATGGAATATCCCTGGGCTGTATTGGCCATAAACAGTACCGAGAGACTGAATGATTTGTGATCGTGAGTACACATGATTTTCCACTAAGATGTTATATTCCTCATATTATGCAGTATTGATCTATCTTACTTGTACTGAGCTTAACTGCTGAACTTGAAAGCATGCCTACATTTCTATACCGTTATTTCTATATTTGATTGTACCTGCGGAGCTCGTCACTACTTTCAGCCCAGAGGTTAGTTTTGTTACTTATTGAGTTGGTTGTACTCATACTATACTCTGCACCTTGTGTGCAGATCCAGGTGCTTCCGGACACGGCGACTGTTAGATCTCAGAGTGTTATCAGCTGGAGACTATCAAGGTAGCTTCCTGGCGTCCGCTGACCTTGACTTCCTTCCTTTCAGTTATTCTACTGTTCTATATTTTCAAACAGTGTATTTATCAGTCAGACTTTGTTATCATTTAAATGCTCATGTACGTGTGGGATATATATATATATATATATATATATATATATATATATATATATATATATATTATGTTTCCAAACTTAAAAGAAATTGTGGCTTATTGAGGTTGTCAGCTTGCCTAGTATTGAGATAGGTACCATCACGACATGCGGATTTTGGGTCGTGACAAGTTGGTATCAGAGCCTAGGTTACATAGGTCTCACGAGTCATGAGCAAGTGTCTAGTAGATTCTTGCGGATCGGTATGATGATGTCCATACTTATCTTCGCGAGGCTACAGGGCATTTTAGGATAAACTTCCCATCTTTCTCTCCTTATCATGCAGAATTGATTCCAGCTTGAAATATAACTCTTTGAATTCCTTCCACGCATTCGTGTGCGCATGTGAGCGCTCGGTATCAGCTGTGCATCGCCAGCTTATGATTCCATGAACGAGGTTCGAGATGAGTATTCTTTATATTGGTGATGGGCCAGTCTGGAGGGCTTGAGGCCAGGGTTTGACCGCAGCTTAAGCTCGGTAGCTTCAGTTGTAACATGTACATTTGGACTCATATGTCCGGTAATGTCCCTACGAGTGAAATTTGTGGCTCGATGAGTGGTGGAATGGCTTTGTGATGAGTATGATGTTGACTGCGAGATGTGTTAAGATGATTTGGATGTGACGAGAAGTGTTTCCTTTAAATGTAAAAAGGGCCATTAGGTGCTTGATTTTTGTTTTGATGTGACGTACAGTCTCGAATATGAATGTTTTGAAGGATCTTTCACGTTGTTAAATTTTGGGACAAATTAAATTCTCATGTCTTGTTAATGGTTTGGACTTAGAAAGATTAAATGATTGTATTGTAATTGTGACTACGAAAGGGTATAACAAGTGTTGATACCCAATTTTGCCCTCATATTTATAAAATAGTATATATACTTTCAAGATGTCATTCTTACATCATTACCTAATTTATAAGAATTATACAAGTATTTTCTATAATTTTTCACATCTTTAGAGCTTCAAAATTGATTCCTTCGCATTTAAATTACTTGATTATTTATTAATTATCCCTTAAATTATTTTGTAATGGTTTAATTATCTAAAGTTATTATTTTCATCAACATATATGTTTTAAAATATTTTACTTTATTTTATATAAGCATATTTTTGTTTTCCTAAGCTATTTACATAATTTTGCAATAATAGCCTATATTCTTGCATAATTATATTTTATTACATTATTTGTGCTAAAATAGCATTTTTATATTTTTATAATGTTAAGTTATTATTTCCAATCAATTTATTGCACAATTAATATTTTATTATACATTAAATAGTTTTATAAATTATTTATTAACAAATTTTGTGTATTTTAATTTATAGCCCAATTTTGAGTTACTTTTGGCCCAAATCTTTAGCCCAACCTTCTAGCCCAAACCAAATAACCCCTTTAAAATTCGGGCATGACCCGTTTGAAACAACCCGTCCCACCTTCTTTAACATCCTGACCGTTGATCTTAAGGGATCAACGAACCACGATTAACCCCTCACTTTTAATTACTCAACCCCAAATCCTAATCATCACTCTCCTAAGACAACCGCCTCTATTCTCTCTATCCATTTCCTCTTCCTCTCAAACCCTAGCCGCCTCCCTCAAATCTCTCCCAAATTCGATCAATCATGGATTCTTTCTACGATTCTCTTACCTTTTATGGATCATCTCATCATTTCTTACAAGACTATGGCATTACATAGTACTTGCCTCAATTTTGGCAAGTACTAATCCCCAAATCGGGTGCCACCACCTTCGACCTTTGAAATTTAGATGTTATTTCATCTATATATACTCTACAATGGACGGTTCTTGCATTATTGGTTCGATTCAATACCGTTGGACCTAACTAGGGTTTGAAATTTTCCTTTTTTTCCTTACTTATTCTGGCTGCATGTGGTATTTGCTTTCCATATTTATGTTTGATTGATTATTTACCTTGTTTATTTGTTCGATTCCTACCAGTATATAAACCCCTCCCCAATTCCCCTATAGGGATAAAAAACGTTATCACTGCTATTATACTCAATACTTTCTCACCCGTTCATCTTCTCTGAAATACTTGGCTCTTTGGCCGGCTGAAAGCCAAGGCCATAATATTATCTACCTCCTCCGGTGCAAGCACTGCTCTGGGACCTTATGAGGCTCTTGTGAACTCTGAAGCATCGGAGACCTGGGGTTCTTGCTACCAGTATTCTATGTTCCTTATTATTTTGTTGCCTGTCTAATTTTGCTACTGGTTAGTGCTTTTAACCTTTGCAATGTTAAATATTTTTCTTCTACATACCTATATGTGTTTGAATCCTTGAGCATGATTTAGTTGTGAATCCCTGATATTGCACTGCTATAATATAGTTCAATACTCCCCTATTATTCTATATTTGGATAGTTGAATGCATTTTAGTACTTGTAATAGTTTCCTGATTATTCTTAGTTTGTGTTAGGCTAATGTGTGTTCTTCACTAAGGCCTGCACTTCTATGTTGTTTTTCCTTGTTCTCTTCTGGAATCAGTTCTGTACCTCTGTATTTTTTTTCTAGCATCTGAACATGTTTTAGTTTTGAGTTTCAATGCGTGCCTATCTTATGTGTTATTTTAAATCTAACTGTCATGACTATCTATTGTTAGTTATAGAATCCCCTTCATGCCTTTCTTTGGAACTACTAAAACTCTATGAAAACCTCCCTCTACTTTGAATGAATCATTTAGTGCTGAGTCTTATATTTAATCGACTGTTGTTTGTATACTAGCCACAACTATATAAGTTTCATGTTGTAATACTGCTTTCTTGCTATTTGTAATACTGATCTTTAGCACCACCTAAGATTTTAGATAAAAAAACATCCCATTTTCCTCTTATGTATGTTAATGAGTAGCTAATCAACCCCTTTTTATGCCATAAGTTTCTGTACTATGATCTATTCCCTATCATGTTAAGTTTTTCATGATATTGGCCAAGCTGTACCATGAGTATGTTGATATGCTATCTGGGACTTTATTAGAACTGTCACGCTAGAACTTTCATTGTACTAGACTGACATTTGAAATCCTTTAGGTTAATGCTCTATTTTGAATTTGTGTGGCATTGCGCACCCTTATATGTTGATCTTATAATCTCAGAAAACCTGATTCCTCTAACTCTCAATAAGTTTTCCTGCCAATGTGCTATCTCTTGCTAAGTGTTTGAACCTGTAATACCAACCTGTCCTCTAAGTCTTGTTGATTCTCTTAACTGGCATGTTCCGTGTTTAATCAACTCTGCTATGTCTGCTTCTAAAGTACAAGTGGACCTCTTCAATTTCTATCACTTAATCACTGGTCTCTCACTCTCATCTATTATCTATATTATTCTGAATCTATTGCTTTTGGCTGGCTGAAAGCCAAGGCTACCAAAACTCTCTCTATTGACCTCCCTAGTGTAAGCACTGCTCGGGGTCCATTTGAGACTTCTGTGAACTCTAACACACTAGCATTTGGGGTCCTTTGGCCACCCTCTTTACCGGTGGAACTTAAGCTGTCTCTGACACTTAGCTTGCCTCTCTTATTGTCTTTGTTGAATCTGTAAACGGGGTTGCTTAATTGATTTTTGTGTGATTCGATAATTTATTTGGGACATGTGGTCAATTTGTGACCGTTTGGTCTGTCATGAGTTCCTTTGTGACTTTGGACTGTGCCGATGGACATAGTCTCCTGTTTGAGATGTTTGGACCTGGGCATGCTATTTGTGAAAATTGAGCTTGTTGAAGGCCCAGGCAACACTGGGTTATCTTCATTTTTTAGGCCTGTTCTTGGGCCTATAGCCTTATTCACGTGTAATATTTATATTTATATTCTTTGGGCCTGTAATAATTTATAATAACAAATCATTGGGGTGTTAGTGAAACTGAAAAAATAGGTATATTCTAATATTTTGCATAAAAGGGTAGAAAAACATGCCTATAGGATTTACATGACTTACTTGTTATTTTATTCAACCTGCCATATATGCTATTTAGTTTCCATGTACACTAGTGGAAACCATGCCTATAGGGACACTCAACCTATTTTACTACACCTACTACTTTGCATTATTAGACAACATGTCTATTGGAAATCACTGTCAATAACTGTTCGCTAAATTTGCGTAACTGCAGCATATTCATTAGATACCATGCCTATAGGATTATTATTAACTTATGTTCTACTGATCCTCATCTAGATATCATGTCTATAGGATCTTAATTGATTAATTAGCTATTGTTATTGCTATTTCTATCATATTGATCGCCTAGAAAACATGCCTATAGGGACAAAGTATTATAGAATCAGTTTCAATTACCAACTCTTAGAAATCCTGCCTATAGGATGTTGTTATTCGCCTAGAAAGTATGCTAATAAAATCAAACGCGGGTAATTATTTCAAGCTTTCAAATGGCTTTATTGCCTCATTTAGAGATTATGCTTATAGGATTTGTAACACCTATAATCTGTAAATTCATTGTTCTAACATAATCAGCACTGCCTGTGCGCTTAAAATCAAAGTCACATAGAAACCATGTCTATAGGGCTTAATGATTCTAATTTGCCTCAATTATGGGATTATCTACTGCCTAATGTAAAATATGCCTGCGTACATTAGTTTTATGTGTGGAGGCTAACTTGGGCCTTTAACTGCCCTTACGTGAAGTCCTGCTTGTTTTGAATGTCACTTAGTTTTATCATTTTGAGCAGCCTAAGTAAAGTCTATAACCACTCAAATAGAGGTCCAATGCCTCCTGGATCATAGACATTGGACAGGTAGTACACGCATAGGGTACGACTTAGAATTGAATTAGAGCGCCTTTAGGTAAACAACTTTAACATAGTAATTGGATAGCAAGATATGATAGTCTGTGCCCGCTGAATAATATGAGCAAATCCTATCTAAAAGGAGTTGCGAAGTATTATTTATGTTGCACGGGGTGATCCTTTAGGCTAAAATACTTAGGACCCCCCTTTTCCTTCATGCACTTAGTCATCTAATATAAATCGTTATAGTTATATCCTTGTAGTCATCAAGATGTGTACCCACTCTCGTTGTGTTATAATAAAACTCTCCGACCTTTTATCCTCTTTGTTTATTTGATCATCTCACCTAATTTTAATCCACATAGTCTTAAGTTCGGCCGGGACCCATAGTTGTGGACCTCGAAGAGTGCCTAACATCTTCTCTTTGAGGTAATTTGAGCTCTTACCTGATCTTTGGTGACGTTGACTAATCAAACAGAGTTATCTGCAAAATAGGTGCCCTAACGCACCTTAAAAATCATTAGTTAGCAACTCTTCTCTTTTAATCTCCTCCTTTAAAAGAGTTGTCACACGTCGAAACCCCGCTTTTGCGAGAAAGAAAAGGGGGCGCGACAGTATGGCGACTCTGCTGGGGATAAACTTAGGTTCTTACCATATTGAACTTGACTTACGTGGATTACTTTCTTTATTACATGCACTTCCCTTCTTCACCTTTATTTGTTTAAATTTGTTATGACATGCACATCCCTTCCCCGTTAACCTTTATTTGTTTAAATCTGTTATGACATGCACATCCCTTTCCCGTTCACCTTTATTTGCTATGACCACTTTTTATTTCATCTTGTCTAAGGCTGCCATATCATGCCTTCCCCATCCCTATTCCCATATCTGCTTTATTACATTCTTGCATATATTCCACGAACTAAACTGACTCTTTCCTTTTGTCTTTCCTTTCTATATTTCCTGTGTTTACCTTACTATTGTATTTACTGCTTTTACATATTTATCATGCAAATACCTGACAACGTGTTATTTCTGCATAAGGCATGCTCCACATCATACTCCACTCGCGCCAATTATCAACATAGCGGCGCTTGATGAGTGTTCCCGCTTTTCCAAAATTACCTTTTTTAAATCGGAAAGGCTTATTTGCGGTAGACTAGTCGATCATCGGTGAAATCGATGGTCCCGTGCCTTTCCCTCTCAAGTTGTCCACTTGGGAGTACCAGTCTAGGCCATTCTAGAAACCGTACTCCAATATCAAATGTACATGCATCATGTTAAACCTAGTACGGGTTAGAACGTTGTTAATGTGCCCGCTAAGATAAGCCTTGTCCAAAGTCCGACGGGATTTCTACAATCCCAATGGACACTACCATGTTATGTGCATTACTTGGAAAAAATGTGCCAATATGTTAATCATTATTGTATAAGTGGTAGTATCTTGAGGGGGAAAGGGTTAACTTTATTTGTTTGCAGAAAATGAAGCACGAAGTCCCTAGGTTCGGCATGGTCCAAAACATCCCACCTCTGCTACTTGACTGGTGGAAAGACCTTGCGCCTTGCGACAAGAATCATGTGAGAAGAGTACTTGGTGACTTGCCGTCTTTGCTTAATATCCAACCAAATAGAGCTTTGATTGAGGCTTCTACCGTGTTCTAGATGAGAAAAGAGCGGTTTTCCGATTTGGTGACATAGAAATGACTCCTCTCTTAGAAGAAATATGAGGTTTTGCTAAGCTGCCATTGGACAGTCCGGGGTTATTAGTACCATAGAATTGCACCCCTCGTGGTTTTCTAAAGATGTTGGGCTTTAAGAAAAACGAAGAATTGCTTTCCTTAAAGAAATCCTACATCCCTTTTGGGTCCTTTCGCGTTCGCGAAGAAGGAAACCAGATAGCAGCAACAACTACAGCAAATCATTCCAATTTGGCTCGAAATAACCCCGAAACACACCCGAGGTCCCCGGGACCCTGTCCAATCACACAAACCATTCCCATAACATAACACAAACTTTTTCGAGGCCTCCAATCACATCAAACAATAACAAAATCATGAATCGCACCCCCAATTCGAGCTAAATGAACTTTAGAACTTCCAACTTCCACGTTTGATACCGAAACCTATCAAATCACGTCTGATTGACCTCAAATTTTGGACACAAGTCACATTCGACATTACGGACCTACTCCAACTTCCGGAATCGGTATCCGACTCCGATATCAAAAAGTCCACTCCCGGTCAAACTTTCCGAAAAAACCTTCAAATTCCAACTTTCGCCAAATGACTCCAAAATGACCTACGGACCTCCAAATCTACATCCGAACGCGCTCCTAAGACAAGAAATCACCATACCACAGGCTCGAAATTCCAAAGGACATCGAAAACATTAATATACACTTCAACCCAAATTTATGAGATCCTTCCAAAATACCAACTTTCTACAATAGGTGCCGAAACGCTCCCAGATCATCCAAAATCTTATCCGGACATACGCCCAAGTCCAAAATCATCATACGAACTTGTTTGAACCTTCAAGTCCCGATTCTGAGGTTGTTTACTCAAAAATCACATCTTAGTCAATTCTTCCAACTTCAAGCTTCCGAAATTAGAATTTCTTTTCCAAATTAACTCCGAACTTTTCGAAATTCAATTCCGTCACACATACAAGTCATAATACCTTAAGTGAAGCTACTCCTGGCCTCAAACTGCCGAACGACGCACTAGAGCTCAAAACGACCGGTCGGGTCATTATATACTCTGGTGGAGGAGGTGATTGCTAATCGAGAGTTGAGCTTATTGTTGAGAGGAGGATTGTACCATATATTTATACTTGTTTAATTCATTTATTTACTCTCATATCTGTTTACTTCTTACTGTAACTGTCTTATTAGACCACTAGTAAGTGTTGATGTCGACCCCTCGTCACTACTTCTCTAGGGTTAGGCTAGATACTTACTGGGTACGCGTTGATTTACGCACTCATACTACACTTGCTGCACATTTTTGTGCAGGTACATATATGGCTGGTGGTCTTCTGGGCGCAGAAGCAAGGATGTTGCGGTGATTTACCGTGAGCTGCATTTTATGTTACGATTCGCAGCCTGCATAGTCTCCATCAGAGTTATTTATATTCTCCTGTCTAAATTGTACTCCAGACAAATGTTGTAATGTATTATATTTCCTAGTTGATGCTCATGTACTTGTGACACCGGGTTTTGGGGGTGCTTATCGGTGGTTCATTATTGTAGTTGTGAAAATAATATTGGTTACCCTGTAAAATTCTATTTCTTATTACTTAATTGATGAAAATTATGATTTTAAAAATACTAAAATGATTAATTAAGTTAATCATCCACTGTTGGCTTGCCTGACGGCGGTGTTATGCGCCATCACGACCTTAGTGGATTTTGGGTCGTGACATTCTATCCCTATCTCTATCTTTTAGAATTAAGGTTCGATTATTATGACAACAAAAAGATTCAACCTTTTGACCAATATGTTGACTCAATAGTTAAAAGCCCAACTCAACCAATCCGAGAATCATCAAGATTTGATCCCAATATAAAATTATTCATTAACATCAATATCAGATACAAAGCTCAACATCCAAATTACTACTTACTAGAATAACTTTTATTAAAAAGGGAATAATAGGAATATTTAATTTTGATGCCGGCCAAATTATGGATATAGTCTAAATTGGTAATTTATTAGATGTTGATTATCTTATCGTGTCTCTAAATTTTGAAATTTTTAGATTTTGTTAATACGGAATACTACTTTCTTCTTGAAGTTGATGGGTGTAACTTTTCACCCTCTTGTTGATAATTAGAAGTTTTATTGGTTTGTTACTTTTTTCTTACTGTGATATATTTGTTTTGGTGCTATATCCTTAACTCTGTTGTGTTATTTCTCCATCCCAATTTCTTTTATACAAATTAACTTCTCAAATATCAAATGAAACTTCACGTTGAACACATTTTGGTCATTATGTTATGACAATTGTAAAATCCATTAGTGAAAAAATATGAAATTTCGATCTAATTTGGAATTCAAATGCGATAAAAGAAAAAATAACTTTGGAATATGAAAAAGGTGAACTGGGTAGTTAGATTTTCCACCAATTGTGCTTAATACTTATATGCTCTTAGTATAATTCAGTACTTGAATAAGATAAATTAGGTAAAACACTTCCCCAAGGAACTAATAAAATAAAGGATTACATAAAATTCTGTTGAATATGGAGGGTCTGTAACATCTGTTTTGAGGTTTATTATCAACTTTTTTATTTTTCTTGACTATGCTAGTGTAACGATCCGTCCAGTTATTTTGTCACAATCCGAAATTCTCTCCTTCGGACCGTGATGGCGCCTAACATTTCACTTGCTAGGCAATCCAATGTTAGAATAATATTAACCAATTTTTAAATTATTAATAATCAAGGAAACAAAAACGGAAGCAAAATTTGAAATATAGTGAATAATCCATAATAACAATGGTGTCTAAATACCATCCCAGAATTGGTGTCACAAGTGCACGAGCTTCTAGAATAAATACAAATAAGGTCTGAATAAAATAAAGTTGTCTAGGAATAAACACACAGCTAAAGTAAAATAGACGGGGACTTCAGAACTGCGAACGCCATGCAGTTATACCTAAAGTCTCCTTTGGTAGCTGAAATCCGAGCAAGTCTATGGTACGCCGCTCGGACCAACTCCAAAATCTGCATCAGAAGTGCAGAGTGTAGTATCAGTACAACCGACCCCATATACTGGTAAGTGCTGAGCCTAACCTCGACGAAGTAGTGACGAGGCTAAGGCGGTTCACTTACATTAACCTGTACACAATATTAGTAACAACAACAATAATAGAAATAAATCAGGTAATTCATTTATAATAATTGAAGGCAACTCAGCAATCATAACCAATTATCATTTTCATTAATTCTGTTGCAGCGTGCAACCCGCTCTCACAATATATTCACATTCAATTCTGTTGCAGCGTGCAACCCGCTCTCACAATATATTCACATTCAGTTCTATTATATATTTATTTCGATCAAGTATATATATAAACTTTTAAATAAGTTTGTTGCGGCGTGCAATCCGATCCCCCAATATTGACTTTTAATAAGTCTGTTGTGGCATGCAACTCGATCTTTCAATATTAACTTTTTAACAAGTCTGTTGCAGCGTGCAACCCGATCCTCCAATATTAATATTTTAACAAGTCTGTTGCGGCGTACAACCCGATCCTCCAATATTAACTTTTTAACAAGTCTGTTGCGGCGTGCAACCCGATCCTCCAATGTTAACTTTTAATAAGTCTGTTGCGGTGTGCAACCCGATCCTCCAATGTTAACTTTTAATAAGTCTGTTGCGGCGTGCAACCCGATCCTCCAATATTTTAATTTCAATCAATTCTTATAGAAGAAATTCCCCAATAAACGCAATAATTAATATAAAATCATAAGACAACAAGCACACAACAATTATAATTTAATTATGAACAAACAATGAAAACTAGCAATTTATTATAGAAATTAGAGAGAAAATATACAGTTTAATATTTAATATGCTAAATGTCAAATAATAATTAAAACACATAATTCAAATAGCATGTAACAATTAATGCAGGAATTCAAGAATTAATATTTTGACAAAGAATAAGAGAGAAAAAATTATTAGAATAATTAATTTATGATTAAAATAATTTATAATTTTTCAAGTAAGCAGGCAAACAATTAATTTGACGACGTATAGACACTCGTCACCTCGCCTATACATCGTTCACATGCAATTCACATAACAAATAATTTAAGGGTTCTATTCCCTCAAGTCAAGGTTAACCCCGACACTTACCTTGCTTTGCGAATTTCAATCAATTATTCAACCACAACTTTTTCTTTTAAATTTACCTCCGAAAGTTTCAAAACTATTCACAAACAATTCAATATATTCAATATAAATCATAGAAATTAATTCCATATGAATTTATAAATTTTTCGGATAAAAATCTGAAATTCATTAAAATATTCGGCAGTGGGACCCACATCTCAAATCCCGGAAAAACTCGCAAAATCCGAACAGCCGTTCCGATACGAGTTCAACCATACTAAATTTTTCCAATTCCGATATCAAATGGACCTTCAAATCTTAAATCTTCGTTTTTGAAAGATTTTATAAAAATCTGATTTTTCTTCCATAAATTCACGGATTCATGATATAAATGAGTATGAAATCATAAAATATAATCAATATAGGATAAGGAATACTTACCCCAATATTTTCCCGTGAAAATCGCCCAAAAATCGCCTTATCCGAGCTTAAAAATGGGAAAGAATTGAAAATGGGTCGAAACCCCATTTCTAGAACTTAAATTCTGTTTCTGGGATTTTTACCCTTCGCGAACGCGGTCAGTGCCTCGTGTTCGCGAAGCACATTTTTGTGCTGCCAAAACTTTGCTCTTCGCGAACGCGAAGGCAATGTCGCGAATGCGAAGGCAATGTCACGAATGCGAAGCCTTGCCAAATTTGGCCTTCGCGAACGCGATACACCCTACGCGAACGCGAAGCTTTAACGCTTGGTGCCCTATCAGGCCTCGCCTTCTACGCGAACGCGAACGCTTCCATGCATTCGCGATGAAATCTGCTCTCTTCCCTTCGCGAACGCATCCCACTCTTCGCGAACGCGAAGAATAAATTTCACATGCCTCCAGTTTCTTCTTCGCGAACGTGAGCCACCTCTCGCGAACGCGAAGAAGGATACCAAAAGCATATTTCTGCAGTTTTTCCCAAGTCCAAAAATGGTCTGTTAACCACCCGAAATCAACCCAACCCCTCGGGGCTCCAAACTAAACATGCACCCAAGTCCTAAATTATCATACGAACGTGCTCGCGCGATCGAATCACCAAAATAACACCTAGAACTACGAATCGGACACCAAATCAAAAGAAGTTTTCAAGAAAACTTTAAAACCTATATTTTTACAACCGGACGTCCGAATCACGTCAAATCAACTCCGATTCTCACCAAATTCAGCAGACACGTCATAAATATTATAGTGGACCTATACCGGGCTCTAGAACCAAAATACAGACCTGAGGTCAATAAATCCAACATCAGAAATTTCTTAGAAATTATTAAGATTTCAAGCTTTTAATTTTTCATCAAAATTCCATAACTCGGGATAGGGACCTCGGAATTCAATTCCGGGCATACGCCCAAGTCCCAAATCACAATACGGACCTACAGGAATTTTCAAAATACTGATCCGGGTCCGTTTTCTCAAAATATTGACCAAAGTCAACTTAGTTGAGTTTTAAAGCTCTATTTCCCATTTTAATCTATTTTTCACATAAAAACTTTTCTGGAAAATTATACGGACTGCGCACGCAAGTCGAGGAATGATAAATGGTGCTTTTAGAGGTCTTAGAACACAGAATTACTTATTAAATTTAAAAATGACATTTTGGGTCATCACATTCTCCATCTCTAAAACAAACGTTCGTCCTCGAACGGAGTTAGAAAGAAGTACCTGAGCTTTTGAATAAGTGTGGATATTTACTCCGCATGTCCGAGTCGGACTCCCAGGTAGCTGCCTCTACCGGCTGACCTCTCCATTGCACCCAAACTGAAGGATAACTCTTTGACCTCAACTGTCGGACCTGCTGGGCTAGAATAGCCACCGACTCCTCCTCGTAAGTCAAATCTTTGTCCAATTGGATTGAGCTGAAATCTAACACATGGGACGGATTACCATAATATTTCCGGAGCATAGACACATGGAACATTGGATGAACCGCTGATAAACTAGGTGGTAATGCAAGCCTGTAGGCTACTTCACCCACCCTTTCAAGAATTTCAAAGGGTCCGATATACCTAGGGCTCAACTTGCCCTTCTTTCCGAACCTCATTACACCTTTCATAGGTGAAACCCGGAGCAATATTCTTTCTCCAACCATGAATGCAATATCACGAAACTTTACGGTCGGCATAACTCTTTTGCCTAGACTGAGCTGTGCGAAGTCGATCCTGAATAATCTTGACCTTATCCAAGGCATCCTGTACCAAATCAGTACCCAATAATCGAGTCTCTCCCGGTTCAAACCAACCAACTGGCGATCGGCATCGCCTTCCGTATAATGCTTCATATGGAGCCATCTGAATGCTCGACTGGTAGCTATTATTATAAGCAAACTCCGCCAATGGCAGGAAATGATCCCAAGAACCTCCAAAGTCTATAACACAAGTGCAGAGCATATCTTCCAATATCTGAATAGTGCGCTCTGACTGTCTGTGGATGAAATGTTGTACTCAACTCCACCCGCATGCCTAACTCACGCTGTACAGCCCTCCAGAAATGTGAGGTAAACTGCGTACCTCGATCTGAAATAATAGACACGGGCACACCGTGAAGGCGGACAATCTCACGAATGTAAATTTCAACTAACCTCTCTGAAGAATAGGTAACTGCCACTAGAATTAAATGGGCTGACTTGGTCAACCTGTCCACAATGACCCAAACTGCGTCAAATTTTCTCTGAGTCCGTGGGAGCCCAACAACAAAATCCATAGCGATACACTCCCACTCTCACTCAGGAATTTCTAACTTCTGAAGCAAACCACCAGGTCTCTGATGCTCGTACTTAACTTGCTGACAATTCAGACACCGAGCTACATGTGAAACTATATCCTTTTTCATTCTCCTCCACCAATAATGTTGCCGCAAATCTTGATACATTTTAGCGGTACCTGGATGAATAGAATACCTGGAACTATGTGCCTCTTCAAGAATTAACTCACGAAGCCCATCCACATTAGGCACACAAATACGGCCCTGCATTCGCAGAACTCCATCTTCCCCCACAGCAACCTGTTTGGCATCAGTGTGCCGCACCGGGTCCTTAAGGACAAGTAAATGAGGATCATCATATTGCCTCTCTCTGATGCGCTCATATAAAGAAGACCAAGCGGATGTGCAAGCTAGAACCCGACTGGATTCTGAAACATCTTAACTCACGAACTCATTAGCCAAAGTCTGAACATCTGCAGCTAATAGCCTCTCACCAACCGGAATATACGCAAGACGGCCCATACTCACAGCCTTTCCACTCAAAGCATCGGCCACCACATTGGCCTTTCCGGGGTGATACAAAATGGTGATATCATAGTCTTTCAACAACTCCAACCATCTTCTCTACCTCAAATTAAGTTCTTTTTGTTTGAACAGATACTAAAGGCTACGATGATCAGTAAATACCTCACACGAGACACCGTAGAGGTAATGCCTCCAAATCTTCAGCGCATGAACAATGGCTGCCAATTTTAAGTCATGAACAGGATAATTCTTCTCGTGAACTTTCAACTGCCGTGATGCATATGCAATTACCTTGCCATTTTGCATTAATACTACACTAAGCCCAATGTGAGATGTGTCACAATATACCGTATACGATCCTGAACCTGTGGGTAATACCAATACTGGCGCCGTAGTCAAAGCGATCTTGAGCTTCTGAAAGCTCAACTCACACTCGTCTGACCATCTGAATGGAACACCCTTCTGGGTCAATCTGGTCTTAATAGTTGTTCATAATCAATTACAGAATCGTCAATTAACTTCATGTTAACAAAAATCTCGTTTTAAATCTTTATAATACTAATAACGAGATGCGAGGCATGAAGACCTCATAATTGTTTACCCGAATTAACGAGTCACATTTAATGCAACCTGGCCGGGCACCTACCTCGTAGGTTACAACTCAATATTACAACACGAATTTGGCAAGTATGCACAGAGAATTTCATATAAATATTTTAAAATAAGCCTAGCAGGAATGACTCCCTATTAGTACTATAGTACAAATTTAATTTCACAAGGGAGGATTTAAACACAAGGATTTTTATCACAAGGATCTCGTCCTTATAGAACTTCCACCGCAGCTCGTAGCCCGGTTTAAGCATATCATTTTATATAAAAATGCGAGGATCTCATTCTCAGTTTTGAATCACAAGTAATATGCACATCGTGCCGAAAATTTCCATTTTCTCCTTTTAAATAATTTCGGTTACACAAAATCACAACACATAATGAACCCCACACCGGTAGGGCATATAATTCACAATTTGTAATTAATTATCTGAAAATTACATCAAAACTTATTGATATGAGTAATAGAAAGCCACCTTTAGCCTCACATCTCTTATTAGTGACCAATATGGAATGATAGGTGCAGTTATCTCCATACAATCTCCCAACATGAGTAAACACATAAGTAGATTATAGAATTACGAAGCTTACTCATAAATGGAGCACAATAGTAGAACTCGTCTCGATACTCAGAACCAAATCAAGTTAAGGAAATTATTCCTTTATATTAAATCGAGGTCGCGCCTGTAACGACACCATCTGATGTATCGACCTCCGCCATACCATAAAACAATTGTATCAACGGTTGGGCCTCCACCTCTAGGACGTCTTTTACCCGCCTGTCCTCCACCCCTAACTGGTCGTGTGGATGGTGTAGTAACTGCAATAGGGCACGTATCCTGGGTGCTTTGATGAAATATGTCTCTCCCAAGTCTAGGACAATTTTCTCATGATGTGCCTAGTATCACCGCATTCATAACAACCCATTTACGAATTACGCTGCTCATACTGAGTCTGTGCCAGATAACTGGAATAACCATTGTAGGACACTTATGTCAGTGGTGCATTAAAAGAACTTACTGCAGCACCTCGATTAATCCGATGTGCGAACTGGGCTAGCCGACTTCCCGAGCCCCCGCCATAATGATTTATACTCGCAGAGTAGAATCCACTGAATCCCCCAAAACCTCGAGACGTCTTGGTCTCCTTAGTTTACTTTTTCCTCACCCCGAACACGTTCTAATATCTTGGCAATTTCTACCACGAGTGGAAATGAAATATCAGCCTGTAGCTTCCTATTCATACAAAATTTTACGATCATAATTGAGTCTTTTAATGATTATGTGGACTAGCTCTCTGGCTGTAGGAAGCAAAGTAGGAATATGACGGGCTAACTTATTGAACCTGATGGCATATTATGACACTGTCATGGTGACCTGACGCAATTGTTCAAACCCTATGCGCCATGCATTACGGAGAGTCCGGGAAACAAACTCTTTCAAAAGTATTCCTGAGAACCGAGCCAAGTGGGCGGTGTTGTATTGGCTGGTCTGCCCTCTTCATAGGCTTGCCAGAGACACTTGTGGAGAATTATCTCTCCCAAGGCCAATTTCTTCTTTTGTTATGCTGACTCAACACTGTTGAGCTGACCCATTTCTTAACATACTCTTCGATTCTTCTTTGGGCTAAACTTTACCCTTATTTATATACAATGATCACAAAAGTAGAGCTCTTTACAGACAATTCTTAGTCCAGAATCTCGTCAACCACTGTACTTCCTCCGAAGCACCCCAAAATCCACAACCGTGACGTCCACGCTGAGTAAGCCTTCTGTAAATTTAATATTGTTTCTCTAACTCCTTTGGTACTGAAGTATAAGATTATTTTGCAGGCGGACATACCGTAAGTCCAACCTTATTCTCTACAAGATCTCAGGCCTTAAACATATGTAAATTTTGGGAGAACCTTTCAATACCACATATATACATTTTAGGCCAAAACTGATATAACACATGACTCACAATCCATTCATTGATAGTGGACTCCCCCACTCGGCGCGAAGTCATAGTTCACCTCGTCCGATGGTCCATAATATTAACCTTCACCACTCGCATAAATCAACCAGATGCCAAGGTACGTTGCACCCCTCACATTATTCACTGTGTGATCTCCTTATACGTCTGCATCTTCAGTCAGAATCACACGCTGAGGCAATATTTGAGCATCTCTGGCTCCCTCGTAGTTCATCTACGGCATCACGAATCGTCGACGCACAACTGATACCGAGAGCGCAATGTCATACACGAGTGGATACAAAGGAATGTGAGATATAGGTTTCAAGCAAGATCAATGTCGCACGATAAGGAACGAAAGAGGTGATATTGTTCCTAAACTTCATAGCCTCTGAGAGATAAGTACAGACGTCTCCGTACCGAACCTTCAGACTCTCTAAGCTTGCTCGTGACTCGTGAGACCTATGTGACCTAGTGCTATGATATCAACTGTCACGACCCGAAATTCCCTCCTTCGGACCGTGATGGCGCCTAACATTTCACTTGCTAGGCAAGCCAATGTTAGAATAATATTAACCAATTTTTAAATTATTAATAATCAAGGAAACAAAAACGGAAGCAAAGTTTGAAATATAGTGAATAATCCATAATAACAATGGTGTCTAAATACCATCCCAGAATTGGTATCACAAGTGCACGAGCTTCTAGAATAAATACAAATAAGGTCCGAAAAAAATAAAGCTGTCTGGGAATAAACACACAGCTAAAGTAAAATAGACGGGGACTTCAGAACTGCAGACGCCATGCAGTTATACCTCAAGTCTCCTCTGGTAGCTAAAATCCGAGCAAGTCTATGGTACGCCGCTAGGACCAACTCCAAAATCTGTACCAGAAGTGCAGAGTGTAGTATCAGTACAACCGACCCCATGTACTGGTAAGTGCTGAGCCTAACCTCGACGAAGTAGTGACGAGGCTAAGGCGGTTCACTTACATTAACTTGTACGCAATATTAGTAACAACAACAATAATAGAAATAAATCAGGTAATTCATTTATAATAATTGAAGGCAACTCAGCAGTCATAACCAATTATCATTTTCCTTAATTATGTTGCAGCGTGCAACCCGCTCTCATAATATATTCACATTCAATTCTGTTGCA
The DNA here is from genome assembly GCF_000390325.3 of Nicotiana tomentosiformis. Classification (NCBI taxonomy): domain Eukaryota; kingdom Viridiplantae; phylum Streptophyta; class Magnoliopsida; order Solanales; family Solanaceae; genus Nicotiana; species Nicotiana tomentosiformis. Next base: position 14,064,339 of record NC_090813.1, on the reverse strand, counting down.
GCGTGCAACTCGCTCTCACAATATATTCATATTCAGTTCTGTTATATATTTATTTAGATCAAGTATATATATAGACTTTTAAATAAGTCTGTTGCGGCCTGCAATCCGATCCCCCAATATTGACTTTTCATTAAGTCTATTGCGGCATGCAATGCGACCCCCCAATATTAACTTTTAATAAGTCTGTTGCGGCGTGCAACCCGATCCTCCAATATTAACTTTTTAACAAGTCTGCTGCGGCGAGCAACCCGATCCTCCAATATTAACTTTTTAACAAGTTTGTGCGGCGTGCAACCCGATCCTCCAATATTAACTTTTTAACAAGTTTGTGCGGCGTGCAACCCGATCCTCCAATATTAACTTTTTAACAAGTCTGTTGCGGCGTGCAACCCGATCCTCCAATGTTAACTTTTAATAAGTCTGTTGCGGCGTGCAACCCGATCCTCCAATATTTCCATTTCAATCAATTCTCATAGAAGAAATTCCCCAATAAATGCAACAATTAATATAAAATCATAAGACAACAAGCACACAACAATTATAATTTAATTATCAACAAACAATGACAATTAGCAATTTATTATAGAAATCAGGGAGGATATAGGCAGTTTAATATTTAATATGCTAAATGTCAAATAACAATTAAAACACATAATTCAAATAGCATGTAACAATTAATGCAGGAATTCAAGAATTAATATTTTGACAAAGAATAAGAGAGAAAAAATTATTAGAATAAAGTAAGAATAATGTCGTTCACTCGTCACCTCGCCTATATGTCGTTCACATGCAATTCACATAACAAATAATTTAAGGGTTATATTCCCTTAAGTCAAGGTTAACCTCGACACTTACCTCGCTTTGCGAATTCCAATCAATTATTCAACAACAACATTTCCTTTTAAATTTGCCTCCGAAAGCTTCAAAACTATTCACAAACAATTCGATATATTCAATACAAATCATAGGAATTAATTCCATATGAATTTACAAATTTTCCGGATAAAAACCCGAAATTCATTAAAATATTCAGTAGTGGGACCCACGTTTCAAATCCTGAAAAAACTCATGAAATCTGATCACCCATTCCGATACGAGTTCAACCATACCAAATTTGTCCAATTTCGATATCAAATGGACCTTCAAATCTTAAATCTTCATTTTTGGAAGATTTTATAAAAAACTGATTTTTCTTACATAAATTCACGGATTCATGATATAAATGAGTATGAAATCATAAAATATAATCAATATAGGATAAGAAATACTTACCCCAATATTTTTCCGTGAAAATCACCCAAAAATCGCCTTACCCGAGCTCAAAAATGGGAAAGAATTGAAAATGGGTCGAAACCCCATTTCCAGAACTTAAGTTCTGTTTCTGGGATTTTTACCCTTCGTGAACGCGGTCAGTGCCTCGCGTTCGCGAAGCACATTTTTGTTCTGCCAAAACTTTGCCTTCGCGTTCACGCAAAGCCTTGCCAAATTTGGCCTTCGCGAACGCGAAACACCCTACGCGAACGCGAAGCTTTAACACTTGGTGCCCGGCTAGGCCTCGCCTTCTACGCGAACGCAAACACTTCCACGCGTTCGCGATGAACACTGCCCTCTTCCCTTCGCGAATGCGTCCCCCTCTTCGCGAACGCGAAGAGTAAATTTCACCTACCTCCAGTTTCTTCTTCGTGAACACGAGCCACCTCTCGCGAACGCGAAGAAGGATACCAGAAGCAGATTTCAACAGTTTTTCCCAAGTCTAAAAATGGTCTGTTAACCACCCGAAATCAACCCGAGCCCTCGGGGCTCCAAACCAAACATGCACCCAAGTCCTAAAACATCATACGAACTTGCTTGCGTGATCGAATCACCAAAATAACACTTAGAACTACGAATCGGACACCAAATTAAAGGAAGTTTTCAAGAAAATTTTAAAACTTATATTTTTACAACCGGGCGTCTGAATCACGTTAAATCAACTCCGATTCTCACCAAATTCGGCAGACACATCATAAATATTATAGTGGACCTATACCGGGTTCCGAAACCAAAATACGGACCCGAGGTCAGTAAATCCAACATCAGTAATTTCTTAGAAATCATTAAGCTTTCAAGCTTTTAATTTTTCATCAAAATTCCATAACTCGGGCTAAGGACCTCGGAATTCGATTCCGGGCATACGCCCAAGTCCCAAATCATGATACGGACCTACCGGAATTTTCAAAATACTGATCTAGGTCCATTTTCTCAAAATGTTGACCAAAGTCAACTTAGTTGAGTTTTAAAGCTCTATTTCCCATTTTAATCCATTTTTCACATTAAAACTTTTCTGGAAAATTGTACGGACTGCACACACAAGTCGGGGAATGATAAATGGTGCTTTTTGAGGTCTTAGAATATAGAATTACTTATTAAATTTAAAGATGACATTTTAGGTCATCATATGTTTTGAGTATTACAACCTCGTTTTCGCATTTACTGTTCATATCATGCTTTACGGTTGTTACTTGACTTTCCAGGGTAATTAGTTCGGGTCTGGTGATGTTTTGGAATGAATTGAGATACTTAGTTCCAAGGTTTAAAACTTAGGTTGAAAAGGTTGATCGGATGTTGACTTATGTGTAAACGACCCCGTAATAGAGTATTGATGATTCCAATAGCCTCGTATGGTGATTTTGGACTTAGGAGCATGTCCGAAAAATTATTTGGATGTCCGTAGTTAAATTAAGCTTGAAATGGGTAAAATAGAAATTTAAATTTGGAAGTTTGGCCGGGGAGTTGACTTTTTGATATTGGGGTCGGAATCCGATTTTGGAAATTGGAATAGGTTTGTTATGTCATTTATGACTTGTGTTCAAAATTTGAGGTCAATCTGACTTGATTTGATAGGTTTCGGCGTTGAATGTAGAAATTAAAAATTCTTAGTTTTCGTTAAGCTGGAATTGGGATGTGATTCGTGTTTTTAGCGTTCTTTTATGTAATTTGAGGATTCAACTAAGTTTGTGTGATGTTTTAGAACTTATTGGTATATTTGTTTGAAGTCTCGTGGGCCTCGGGCCAGTTTCGGGTAGTTAACGGATCGAATTCGGACTTAGAAGAAATCTGGAAATTTTTTGTCTTCTGGTGTGATCGCACCTGCGAGAGTCTAGGTTGCAGGTGCGGTAGGTGGAGCGCAGTTGTGGAGTTTAGAGAAAAGGAGCAGAGGTCGCAGGTGCGAGGTTGGGTCCGCACCTGCGAGGTCGCAGATGCAGCGTTAGGGGCGCAGAAGCGTAAGGACCGCGAGTGCGATAGTGAGTTCCGCACCTACGATTGCACATATGCGGTCCAAGGCTCGCAGAAGCGAAGGAAGTTGGGGTAGTGGACTCAGCATAAGCAGAGAATTAGCCACAGAAGTAGCCTCGCAGAAGCGAGAAATTGAGCCGCAGGTGCGAAAGCACTGTGCAGTGTACAAAATAGAGGAGTTCCGACATTTTTGTCATTTTTGACATTTTGAGCTCGGGTTTTGGTGATTTTTTTGAGGGATTTCGAAGGAGAACTTGAGGTAAGTTATTTTTGATCATTTTTAGTCAATAATGTTGGATTATCATTTAGTATTTCGACTAAATTACATGTTTTTGAGGTGAAATTAGAAGATTTGGGCATAGAGATTTCAAAATAAGATTTAAAGATTTGAGGGTCGAGTTGATGTCGGAATTTAGTAAAATTGACATGGTTAGACTCGTGGTTGAATGGACTTTCGGATTTTGTAACTTTTGTCGGGTTCCGAGACGTGGACCCCACGGGCAATTTTTGAGTGAAATTTTGAATTTTGATGGAAAATTGGCATTTTCATATGGAATTAATTCCTATAATTTGTATTGACTGAATCGAATTATTTGTGGCAAGATTCGAGGCGTTTGGAGGCTGATTCGCGAGGCAAAGGCGTTGCAGAACAAAGAATTACACGGTTTGAGGTAAGTAACAGTTCTAAATTTGGTCCTGAGGGTATGAAACCCCGGATTGTTGTGATATGTGATTGGTTTTGAGGTGACGCGCATGCTAGGTGACGAGCGTGTGGGAATGCACAGTAGGAATTATGACTTGGTCAATTCCATGGAACTGTGTAGTTGAATAATCTGCTGATATCCGTATATGTTTCCACGTATTAGAGAAATTGATCTACAAATCATGTTTAAACTATGTGTTGACATTGTTGGGACCCACAGAGGTCGTGTACATGTTGAATTATCTATTAATTGTTGTTTCATACTCAATCACGATTTTTACTTGCATATTACATCTCAGTCTCTCCTGTCTATTGTTGATGCATCATATCATTGTTGTTAGGCTGCTTATCATAATTTCTGAGAGCCCGAGAGACTGGAGAGGTTGATGACTGAGTGAGGCCAAGGGCCTAATTGTGAGGATATTTATGGGATCGGGCAGCACGTCGTAGTATGTTTCATTAATTTATGCCATGACTGGCTTGTTATAGCGCTTGGGCTAAAGGAGCCCCTCCGAAGTTTGTACACACCCCCAGTGAGCGCATGTGTAACGACTCGATCGGTCGTTTTGAGCCCTGGGGCGTCATTCAGCAGTTTGAGGCCTTGAGTAACTTTACTTAAGGTATTATGACTTATACGTGTGGTCAGAATCAAATTTCGAGAGGTTTGGAGTTGATTTGTGAAGAAAATTCTAATTTCAGAAACTTTAAGTTTGAAGAATTGACTAAGATTTGGAGTTTTAGTAAACAACCTCAGAATCGGAATTTGAAGGTTTCAATAGGTCCGTATGATGATTTCGGACTTGGGTGTATGTTCGGGTTGAGTATCGGGAAGCCCGGGAGTATTTCGGCGCCTATTACTGAAGGTTGGCATTTTTAAAAGCTTAAGAATTTCCTAATTTTGGGTTGAAGTGTATTTTGATGTTATCAATGTCCGTTTGGAGTTCCGAGCCTTGGAATAGCTCCGCATGGTGATTCTGGTCTTAGGGGTGCATCCGAATGTGGATTTGGAGGTCCGTAGGTCATTTCGGGGTCATGTTGGAAAATTGAAGGTTTTGGAGAAGTTTGACGGGGAGTGGACTTTTTGATATTGAGGTCGGATTCCGATTCTGGAAGTGGGAGTTGGTCCATAATGTGAGTTATCACTTGTGTGCAAAATTCGATGTCAATCGGATTTGATTTGATAGGTTTCGGTATCGAATGTAGAAGTTTGAAGTTCTAAAGTTCATAAAGCTTGAATTTGGGTGTGATTCGTGGTTTTGATGTTGGTTGATGTTATTTGAGGCCAAGAGCAGGTTCATGTTATGTATTGGGCTGGTTGGTACGATTGGACGGGCTCCCGGAGGTCTCGGGTGTGATTCGGGGTGGTTCCAGACCAAGTTTGGGTGTTTTGATGCTGTTGGTTGCTGGTTCTGGTGTTGTTCTTCTCGTTCGCGAGGAGCCCCTCGCGTTCGCGAAGAAGGATTTTGCTGCTAGGACTTTGTTCTTCGCATTCGCGAAGAGGCTCTCGCGTTCGCGAAGAAGGAATTTCTGTTGTCCATCGCCTGACTTCGAAAGCTTATATCTCTCAATCTATAACGAATCTGGAGATGATCCAATAATGAAAGTTGTAGCCCTTGCTGTCTAGTTTTAGAAAGGTAAACCATTTATCATTTGGAGTTATGTACAAAACGTTATGGTGGATACACTACAGACTGTTCGGGAAGAGTTTGGAAATATCTACTGCACATGGCTAACTTTGGAAGCTTATATCTAGCAATATATAATGAATTGCAAGATTATCAATATATGATATGTCTAGTTTCCAGAAAGTCAGACTATTTGTGATTTGGAGTTTTGTACAAAAGGTTATGACCATTATACTAGAGGCTATCTGAGAAGAATTTGAAAAGGGCTTTTGAGAAATTTGTTCATCGCGAACGTGATGGGGGGCTCGCGAACGCGAAGAAGGGTCGCCTAGGCAGTGTATAAGTTTGCAAAAACGGGTTTGGCTCATTTCATATCATTTTCTCCGTGGGAGCCGACCTAGGAGCGATTTTGGAGATCCATCTTCATCATCTATGTCAAGGTAAGTGATTCCTACCTATTGCAAGTTAAATATTTGGTTTTTATATAGATTTTAACATGGAAATTCGTGGAAAATTTGGGATTTTGGTAGTAAACTTAAAAATTGATATTTTTGGATTTTGACCACGAATTGGGCATGGAATTGAGAATAAATCATATATTTGAGTTCATAATGTTATGGGTAATGTTTATCTTCGAAACTTTTCGGAATTCAGGCACGTGGGCCCGAGGGTTGCTTTATCGGCTTTTCAAACGGAGTTGGAAATTTGTCTAAATTGATTTGTTATGAGTATTAGAGTATATCTTTATTGGTTTGCACATTGTTTGACTAGTTTTGGAGCGACGGGTATCGGTTTGAGGTGTTAGAGGGCTTTGGAGCCGGTTATGGAATTTCGGAGCGAGGTAAGTCTCATGTCTAACTCTGTGAGGGGGAAACTACCCCTAGGTGATATATTTAATGTGTCCAACTTGTTGCAGGGATTATGTACGCACGAGGTGACGAGAGTCCGTACGTAGTTAGATTCATGTTATTGTCCGGGTAGACTTAGGTTCACATCATGCTATAGTTGTACTATTTGAGAAGTCTCTTGCCTATTTAATTCCTCTATTTTACATTACTACTTGAGACTCGAATTGCTTTTGTAGAGACTTCACGAGTTCAGGATTAGTCACCGAATAATGTTACTCCTCTTACGGCATGTTTCCGGGATATATATATGTTTCATTGAAAGGTTTTTTGATAAAGAAATTACAAATCACACGTTTATTCGTGAGTGGGGTCAAGGACCCGTCAAAGCCTCTTATTCTAATGGGATTGGGCCGTTCACCTCGGCAGGATTACGTATTTCACTTCTTATGGGATCGGGTCGTTCGCCTCGGTAGGACTTATGTACCACACTCTCATGGGAGCGGGTCGTTTGCCTCGACAGTTTAATAGATGCATCTATGGTTCGTGCCCTTCGACCCTCGACAATGCACCATTTAAGTTCTTATGTTGGATCGGGCCGTACGCCTTGGCATTTCTATAAAAATATCCTCATGGAATCGTACGTAATATTTGGCAAGAAGCCAAAGTATCTGTGAGTTTTTCCCTAATTCGAATTATAACAACCTATTTGGTGAGGTCCATTATATATATATATATATATATATAGGAATTCGCTAATTAAGAGCTTAAGTTTATTGTAAGGAGGATAATTGTACCACATGTTTACACTTTTTTATTTTATTTATTTACTCTGTCTCATATTTGTTCACCTCCCTATTGTACCTGATATTATTGGACCACTATTGAGTGTTGATGTCGACCCCTCGTCACTACTCCTCCGGGGTTAGGCTATATACTTACTGGATACACGTGGATTTATGTACTTATACTACACTTGTTGCACATTTTTGTGCAGGTACCTTTATGTCTGGTGGTCCTTTGGGCCCGGAGGCACGGATGATGTGGGGGACTTGCCGCGAGCTACATTTCAGGTTACGATTTGCAGCCAACAGAGTCTCCTTCAGAGTTATTTGTATTTTTTTTCCTGTCCTATTTGTATTCCGGACAGATGTTGTATTTATTTTACTTCCTAGTTGATACTCATGCACTCGTGACACCGGATTTTGGGGATGCTTTTGATTTGTTCTATATTATGTCACGGCCCAATTTCTCCCTCCGTGAACTGTCGTAACGGCACCTAATCTCTACGACTAGTTAAGCCTAATTATTGAGGAAATGAAATGAAACCACAAAGATAACAGCTAACAGATATAGTTAATAAGGAGAAACAGTGCCACTCGGCATATACAATATTCACTTTTTCCCAAAACTTGGAATGTCACAAGTCACAAGCTTCTAAGAGTTTCTATCTGCTCTATACATTTATGTCTGAAGAAAACAAGGTGGAAATTAACACAAGGGAATATAAGGGGGCTCTGACGTCTGCGGACGCGGGAATATATACCTTGAAGTCTCCTGAAGCGGCAACCATGCAACTAGACTCGAGGGTGGTAGCTAGCACCTGGATCTACACATGGAAAACATGTGCAGGAAAGTGCATGAGTACACCACAACGGTACCCAGTAAGTGCCAAGCCTAATCTCGGTCGAGTAGTGACGAGATCAGGTCAGGGCCATACTGGTATAAATATAGTGAAATAAGATAGAATGAAATATAGCAGTAATAATAGATACGAAAATCTAACAATGATAGAGTAAATGAAAGAAAACAGCTCAGAACACAGTGATAACAGCAGGGGGATCTCCCAAGATACTGTCCCATAGTCCCTAACGTAAATATGCGGGGGAATCTCTCGGAATACCGTTCCGTAGTCCCAAAGTAAATATGTAGTGCTGGGGGATCTCCCGGAATACTGTTCTGTAGTCCCAAAGTAAATATGTAGTACAATCAACAGGAATAACAGTTACAACAGGAGAACCTACATATTAGACTAAGTGCAAGTCAAGGAAGGCAGCAAATTTCACTAACCATGCTGCACAGAGTTTAAATAGGCAGTTAAAACATGTAGGCATGCTTTTCTAATCTAAACAGGATAGTTACATATGCTAGTGTAGTTCAAACAAGGACAAAACAGGTTATAACTTAGGGGGAAACGGAGTTTTACAATAAATAGCCCGTGTACGTACTCGTCACCTCACGTATACGGCGCTCACATATCAAACAGTACCAAATCCTAAGGGGAGTTCCCCCACACAATGTTAGACAAGCCACTTACCTCGAACCAAGCTCAATCAATCAGTCACAATGCTTTTCCCACGAATATCCGGCTCCGAGTGGCCCAAATCTAGCCAAAATCAATTACATAGCTTAAATATAACTACAAGAAACTAATCTAGCTAATGAAATCAAAGCTAACGCAAGAAATTGAAAAATCGCTCAAAAAGCCTCCCCGGGACCACATCTCGGAATCAGAGTTCATTCGTACTAAAATTACTCAAATCCGATACCAAAATCTCAATCAAAACCCCAAAATTCGGCCTAAGAACGTTTCTCAATTTTTCCCAATTTTTCACCCCAAATCCGAATTTAAATGATGAATTCAAGCATAGATTAGTGGGATATAACCATAAAGGAGTTAGGAATCATTACCCAATGACTTCCTCTAAAAATCTCTTGAAAGATTGTCTTCTACCAAGCTCCCAATTTAATTTTGTGATATGAACTCAAAACCCTTATTTTTGAACTTTAAATTCTGCCCAGGTATGCCCTTCTTCGCGAACGCGGTCAAAGCCTCGCGTTCGCGAAGTACAAGCTGCTTCAGACCAAAAATATACTCATCGTGAATGTGATGCACTGGTCACGAATGCGAAGCTCAACTAGCTTGACCCTACGCGAATGCGGGACACTCATCGCGAACGCGTAGGCTATCATGCATGGAACCCATCTGACCGCTAACTCTACGTGAACGTGAGGTCCTTATCGCGAACGCGTAGCCTAAGTGTTCCATACCTTCGCGAACGCGAAGAACAAACTCAGCTGACTTTCCCAGATGCTCTACGCGATCGCGAGACCTCTCTAGTGAACGCGATGAAGGATTCTCTCAAACAAAAACACCAGAAATCTGCTATATTTCAAGTCCAAAAACTAGCCATTAAGCACCCGAAACTCACCCGAGGCCCCCGAGACCTCAACCAAATATACTAATCAATCCTAAAACACCATACGAACTTAGTCAAGCCCTCAAATCACATTAAACAACGCTAAAATCACGAATCACTCTCCAATTCAAACTTAAAGAACTTGAAACTTTAAAATTCTACAACCGATGCCGAAACCTATCAAACCACGTCCGATTGACCCCAAATTTTGCACACAAGTCATAATCAACACTACGGACCTACTCTAACTTCCGGAATTAGATTTCGACCCCGATATAAAAAATTCCACTACTGGTCCAAAACTTCAAAATTCGACTTTCGCCATTTCAACTCTAAATGAGCTACAGACCTCCAAAACACAATCCGGACACTCTCCTAAATCCAAAGTCACCCAACGGAGCTAACGAAATTGACGGAACTCTATTCCAGAGTCGTCTTCATACAGTTCTGACTACGATCCAAATTCTAAGGCTTAAACCTCCATTTAGGGACTAAGTGTCCCAAACACTCCTCAAAAACCAAAATAAAACCTCCCAGCAAGTCACAATAGCAGAAATAGATACGGAAAAAGCAGTTAATCGGGGATCGGGGCTCTAACTCTCAAAACGACCGGCCAGGTCGTTACAAAAGTTATAAAAATATTGCCACTCACTTGTAAATTTCATCTCGTACATATTAATCGAAGAAAATTATGATTTCAAAAGTACTAAAATGAGTAAGAAGTTAATTATTTAATTGTTGGCTTACCTGAGAGCAGCGTGCGATGCCACCACGACCTTTAATGGATTTTGGATCGTGACAGTAGGTACCTACTGAATGCGAGTGCCGAGTGCCGAGTGATTGAGAAGAATGAGTGACTGTGAGGTTGGAGTGAATGGGAGGACTGAGTGACTGTTACTCTGAGAGGGTGCATTGATTTCATTGTTGCTGCATTTCAGCTGTCATATATCATTGTTTTGGAAATTTCTGAAAGACATTATCCTCTGTGTCAGTCGAAGTTAATATGAAATTACTGTGGAATTTTAAATGTTGAACTTGAGCGCATGCCTACCCTTTTATGTTGAAAATTATTGTATTTGGACTTAGCTGTGAAGCTCGTCACTACTTTTAGTTCTTATTTATTATTGTTACTTACTGAGTTGGTTGTACTCATATTACACCCTATACTTCGTGTGCAGATCCAAGTGATTCCGGACACAGTGGGTGTTGATTCTTTCGCACAGTTGATTTTTCGGATATTCAGGGGTAGCTGCCGTGTTTCGCAGACCTTGTCTCTCCTTCCCTATCTCCTTGTTTACTGTATTTGGTCTCAAACTATTATAGACCGTATTTTTCAGACTTGTAATATATAGATGCGCATGTATTCAGTGACATCAGGTTTTGGGAGTGTATTTGTATATGTAATTGTGAGGTCTTTTATTAAATTCAAATTATTATGTTTTCAAACTTAAAAAAAAAATGTGGGTTATTGATGTTGTCGGCTTGCCTAGTACTGATATAGGCGCCATCACGACATGTGTGATTTTGGGTCGTGACAGCTAGTGGCCATATATCTATGCTATATTAAAAGCACGAAGGCTCATAGCGAAATATCGTTTGCCTTTTTTACCCTCTAAAATATATTTTAAATTGGACACAATTATAATTTAAGTTACTTTCCTAATATTTAGGATACTTAAATCTCCTAAAATTTTGATTATTAAATATTTTCTTGTTAAACTAAATAAGAACTCCAAATTTTTAGCCTTTAGCCATTATAACATATTGATTAAATAAAAAACGTGCGCTTATTTATCTAGAATGAATGACTAAAATTTAAAACTAACCTTTTTCCTTTTCTTTTCAAACTTGATCTTTATCACAAAAAAAATTAAATATTATAAGAAACACTTCATTCAATAGTCATTTAATTATTTTTTTAATATTTAGGAGTTTAAAACTAATTAAAATTTAGTTATTATTATTTTGTTTCTCATTTGAACTATGTAGAAAGTTATAATACTATAGCTTTATTAGATTTCACTTTGTATATGTCTTACACCTAAATTATATATAAATGATAAAAAATAGATAAAGGAAAAATAAAAGATTTAAAAAAGAAGAGGTACGGGTTCATTAGCTAAATATGAGATCGATAAAGGGCATAAAAACAACAAGATAATTTATGAGATCTTTTAATTTTTAATCCATGATACATTTAGCTAAATATGAGTAGGTTCATTAGCTAGCTTTCAATGGTATATTCTCTTACTAGCTTGCTTTATTTTTTTAGTATATTTTTTTTGTTTATTATTGTACTTTGATTTTGAGTTTATTTAAAGTTTGTAGATTATTAGTTGCCTGCTTATATATTGTAAATTGTATCCTTCAAGATTTTTTAGATTTTCAAGCTTGTCGTGAAACTAAAATTATAAAATTACAAACATGAAATAAATGTTAAGTTGAATTATTGATGATTGAGGACTTCTGAGATAATTTCTTTAATTATTGAGTTAGTTATACACAACCAATAGTCCTGATCATCTTTAGAAACTGACACTTTTATTTTATATCTAAATATTATTCTTTTTAAAATTTATATTCATTAAGGAAGGATTCACGCGCATCGTGCGTACCCTAAGACTAGTAGGATAAAATGGGTGTGTTTTAGTGTACAGTTTGCTAGTGTTCTTTAGTGGGTGAATTGATTTCTGTATGTCGCGACTTCTTATGTTTTTTTGAGAAAAATTGCATTATAATAAAGTTTATTTAGATTTTCCAATCACAATAGGTTGGTTTAGTCTGGAAGCCATATTATGGGTTTTGTTTATTTTAAATAGTGTTGATTGCATCATAATAAACTTCATTATTAATGATTATCCTGAGATTATACCAGGTTCAAGTCGTCTTTTGGATTTGGTATTGCTTTAATCTTCTTTGATTTTTTAAGTGGTGAAAGTTGCATTTTATTGGGATTTTAGTCAGTTATTAGACTAGAACCGTGTCTTTTTTAAAGTAGTAGTTATTCTGGCTTTGTCATATGATGAATTTGGATCAATGTGTTTGTATGTAAAAGGATCTGTTAGGATGTATGTCTTTGAGTAATAGGTGTTAGATCATGATTCTCTAATCTTTAATGCTATTTAAATTTAAGCCGTGAACTTATACTCATTGGTGCTAGAAAAAAGGATGGCATACAACACCGTTATTGATTTGCTTTTGTAGAGTAATTTTATCTCTTATTTTGTCTGCTTCTTTCGTGTTTCTTGATTCACTAAGAATTCTCCTCCTTTTTCCTAATTATTTTTAGCTATTACAGTAATTACAGAAAAGAAAAGAATATCTTGAATATTATGGACATTCCTAAAAATAAAAGATGGATGTATTGTGACAGAGTTACTAAAGAATACTTGGACGGAGTAGAAGATTTTATAAACTATGCTTTTTTCTGGAAAACAAGATGGAGAAAAAATTACATGGCCTTATATTAAATGTGTGCTAATCGATCAAGTAAATAGGGCTAAAGCATATGATCATCTTATGATTAATGGTAGTATGCCGTCATATGATACTTGGTATTGTCATGGGGAATCTCTAAAGGGATCAAATAATGCTCAAGTAAATAATCACACCCAGTCAACTTTAAGGAGCGATGATATGAGAGAAATGATACATGATGCCTTTGGAGGCATTACACGGTTCATGTGAGAAAAAAAGAAATTGGTAGATTTTTTGAGGGTATGGAGTAGCTATTATTATTATTATTATTATTATTATTATTATTATTATTATTATTATTATTATTATTATTATTATTATTATTATTATAAAAAGCTCATAATTTTATAGATGCTATTTTCTTCAATTGTTGGCTTTTATTGTTTCAGAAGAAGTTCTCTATCGCAAAACGTGGAGAAGCTTATGTCTTAAAGTCACTAGGAAAGAAATGGAAAGATTACAGGTGCGATTTAAAAGGTGAGTATATGTGAAAATATAAGACTAAAGACGCTTTGCTAAAAAATAGACCAAGTCGCATACCGCAGGATCAATGGAGTGGTCTTGTCTCTTATTGGCGTTCTGATAAAGCTAAGGTATCAACTAATCTTGAAAATACCCCTAGTTGCTTATTTGCATAGTGTTTTCATTTTAGTTATATTTAGTTTATATTTATAATTTATAAGATATCGTTTTATTGTTTCAATGACAGAGACGTACGCAAGCAAATAGAAATAATAAGGCCAATCAAAAGGTGCCTCACACGGGAGGATCCAAAAGTATTGCCACCTTGATGGATGAGCAGGTAAACCTATGAAAATTACTAACTATAATATTTTAAAAGCTTTTTTTGTCATGCATATATGCCATCAATTTATTGTGTAAGGTTGTAAATGGGATAGAGCCTATACGAGCAGAAATATTTTTTATTAACTTATAAAAAACTTAAGGATGGTAGACCACTGGATGATGATTCTGCCAAGGCAATTGTAAGAGCACTTCTTTCTTTTATTTTCTAAATAAGAAAACAATTAGAAAAAAACTTAGAAGAGAATAAATGAATTTTAAAATTGAATTTATTGTGTATTCTATGTTTATGATATGATAAATGAAGGGATGAGCAATGATGAAAGATCTACTAACCAACCTCCTCGTAATGTTTCTTGGGAAGGCGATGTGTATTCTCAAGTGTTGGGAAATGAAAAAAGTGAGTATGTTCGTGGTTTAGGACTTGGTCCAACTCCTTCTATTCTATGGGGTAGTAGATCTTCCTAAGAAAATATTGATGCAGAAGATTCGTCTAGTGAGGCTGTACAAAGGTTAGAATAGGAGATAACCGAGTTAAAGGAGAAACACAATGAAAAAATGAATCTGATGAAACAAAATCAGGAGATGATGCAATCAAAATTACTCCAAGTGAGACAATTCATGCGCAAATATGCTCCTAATGAACCTATGCGTCAAAATATCAATGGCACCTCAACTAAATAGGTAACTCGATTTTATAAGTTTTAGACATTTTTACGAAAATTTAATCCTATAAAAGTATTGTTAACTAGTGTGTTAATATTTATCAGGTTCCTGACGCCAACAGTGGCCATGAACGAGTACCATATACATCAAGGATACTTAGTGTTGCCGAAAATACTTTACATTCCCACGGTAATACTCATCTTTGTCGGCGCTATTGTTTGTGTTTTCTACTGTTTGAGTTTATCTCCTTGATTTTTATTAATTTGTTGTTGTATTTGTGCTTTTCTTGGATGCTTCTTGCTTTTATATATTTCCTCTTTCCACGGTTGTTAATGTCGTAAGGTTGTGATAATAGTGAATACTGTCAGATACCATAATCACCTACTACATCTTAACCATCCAACTTTCTGTTGTAATTTGTAGTAACATTTTGCTCAACCATAAGTTAATATTAGTACAAAAATGTGTTTTTTCCTCTGCTATGCGAGTGAACTTCTCAGTTATATGGACTCCTCCTCCAGTTGATGACCCTTCTTTCTTGCCTTGGAATAAAATAAACTAGAGAAGCTTTTGTAAAATATTGACGGGATATTTGGAAATATCGTGTGATTTATACTAGTGTAACTCTTCCCTTTGTTGTGTAGATTTTACTTGATTTAGAATGACTTACATGTGTATCAGAATGATATGTAGTAAACTTGTCCTTGCTTCTTGTGGCTGTTTTTTCATAGTATATAATGTGATTACTTAAAAGCAAAATTTCAAGGAGAACATGACCTGCTGATATACTAGAAACTAATATAAAAAGCTTTATAATTTAATAAATTCTCGTACGTAGCTAAAAAATAAAGGCATCATCTCATTTGTTGGAATTAAAGTGTTTTTTGTTTCTAAGGAACGTTATACAAAACTTATATTGATATAGAAGATTCATGTAGCTCATCTCTACTAGTTAAAAAGTTTTATGTCGTGCGATAGGTATTATATTTGGACATAACTTCATATCAGTCGTGTGAAGGTTTTATGAGTGTCTTATTGTACTGGTCCATAGAACTTAGTCTTGGAATTGTAGTTATGTTTAAGTTCTTATCAGAAACAATTATTCTTAAGTTGACTATAGTTTCTAGAGTAATTTCAACTATTTGTGACACATACAATATGACTACGCCTAAGGTTTTGTCGAGGTTATTGTGCTTGTAAGCAAAAAGAACTTGTTTAAGGAAGCATATTCTAGTATCTATGTTTAAGGAAAAGAACTTGGCGACTATAACATTTGCTAATGAACTTGGAATGCAGCTTCCTTTCACTTCTCCAAGCTAATATTCTGCTTTTGATTTTTTTTTTCCCTCGATTATAACAAAGAAATAATCTCTCTTTCATTATCCATTTTGCTCGCCTATTAATCCATCTAGTTGTTTCTGCTAATAAATGTTAGGTGAGGGAGTTAGGCTGAAAAAGAATATACAGACCGGCAGTGATGGAGTCTTCAATATGTTTTTTCACATTATATTTTATCTTTTGACACAGATTTTTTATAATTTCAGGCCACACACTCTGATATTCAATAATTTAGCGGGTGGAAGATTTAAATATGATGAAAAGCTGCGAAAATTATTTGAAGACTATCATTCGTAATGATTAATTATATAATAGCATTAGCTATTTAGTTCAAACAATATAAGTTTATTTTTTAAGTTAATGTGACATTAATTTTTTTTATTAGTTCTTCCTTTTGTTTGTTAAGATTTAGTAAGATATATTATATTTTTGAATTAATATTAATACATTTTGTTGTTTGGAACATATTATGGACGAATGTAGTAACTACTACCTCCATTCCAGTTTATGTGAACCTATTTCCTTTTTGGTCCGTTCCAAAAAGAATGACCCATTTCTAAATTTGGAAACAATTTTGTTTAAACTTACAATTCTACCCCTTAATGAGAAGCTTTTATAACCACACAAATACTCTGGGGCCTTTTTTGAATTGTTTAGGACCACAAATTCCAAAAGTTTTCATTTTTTCTTATATTTCGTGCCTAGTCAAACAAGTTCATATAAATTGGAACGGATGGAGTATTATTAATGGTGCCTAAATTATTTCCATTACAGCTTGTGAGTTTTAGCACTAAAAACAATTGTTGTTAAAGATAGACTTTTAGCGACAATTTAGTTAAATATATCAGCCATTGAAATGGACGCTAAAAGGGCAAACTAAGATGTTTTGAGAAGGGATATTATTGCAATTCTAATTGCCACAAAATAATTGTTGTTAAAGATACGAACTTTTAGCGGCAATTATTTTAAATTTAGTGGCTATATAAAAGGACGCTAAATAAGCATAATTAGCCATTTTTATATTGGGTTTAGCAGCCATCATAACTGCATCAAACAGTTGCCGTTAAAGTTAATTATTTTTAGCGGCAATAAATCATATATTTTACCAGCTTTTGTCAGAAAGGCCGCTAAAGGCTTTGCCAACCCCAACATCAGCGGCTAAATGTCAATGGTTGGTAAAAGATATAGTGGCTATTGTTATTGCCGCTAAAGCCATTTTGTATTGCCGCTAAAGACCCTTTTTGTTGTAGTGCCACTCCCATTATCACCGCTCCTAATTGGAGTATTCTTTTTGAGCTCATGTGCAATGCTAGTGATGTAGCAGTTGGAGCACTTTTGGGGCAACACATCAAAAAGGCTTTTCATCCCGTCTACTATGCTAGTAAGACCATGAATGACGCCCAAGTCAATTACATCGTTACAGAGAAAGAGCTCATTGCCATTGTGTTTGCAATTGAGAAGTTCTGCCCGTACTTGATGGGTGCAAAGGTTATTGTTCATACGGATCATGCGACAATTCACTATCTTATGAGGAGGAAAGATTCCAAAACTCGGTTGATGAGATGAGTGTTATTGTTGCAAGAGTTTGATATTGACGTCCAAGATCGAAAAGGGAGTGAAATTAAGTGGTGGATCACTTGTCTCGTTTGGAGGAGGAGGGGAGGCAGCATGATGGCCTTGAAATCAATGATTCCTTCCCCGATGAGCAACTCTTGGCTATCTCAATGAAGGAACTGCCATGGTTTGCGGATCTATCAAACTTCCTTGTGTGTGGCATCATCCCGGATGAGTTCTCTTCAAATCAAAGGAAGAAGCTCAAACGGGATTGTCAAGATTATTATTGGGACGAGCCATACCTTTTCCGAATTTGTACGGATGGGGTAATTAGAAGATGTGTACCGGACGAAGAGCAAAATATTATTCTTGAGGCTTGCCATTCTTCGCCTTATGGTGGTCACCATGGCAGGGAAAGAACGACGGCCAAAGTGCTAAGTTGCGGTTTCTATTGGCCCACTCTTTACAAAGATACAAGTGATATAGCGAAAAAATGTGATGAATGCCAACGGGCCGGTGAAATATCGAAGAAGAATGAAATGCCTCTCACTACAATTTTGAAAATTGATATCTTTGATGAGTGGGGTATTGACTTCATGAGTCCTTTTGTGAGTTCTTGTGGAAATACCTACATCTTGGTCACGGTTGATTATGTGTCTAAATGGGTTGAGACTATTGCTCTACCCAACAATGAAGCGAGAAGTGTGGTGACGTTCCTGAAGAAGAATATTTTCACAAGATTAGGTATTCTGCGGGCTATTATAAGCGATGGGGGTAGCATTTTTTCAACAGGGCTTTTGACACTTTGCTTGGCAAGTATGGTGTCACTCATAGAATTATGACTCCCTATTATCCACAAGCTAGAGGGCAAGTGAAAGTCTCTAACCGGGAGATAAAGAGCATCTTGTCCAAAACAGTGAATGCTAACCGGACGGATTGGTCAAAGAAGCTTGATAATGCACTGTGGGCTTACCGGACTGCTTTCAAAACTCCTATCGGGATGTCTCCATACTAGTTGGTATTTGGCAAAGCTTTTCATCTTCCGGTAAAACTTGAGCACAAAGCCATGTGGGCTTTAAAGAAGTTGAATCTTGATTGGGATGAAGCCGCTAACTTGCGGGTTACACATTTGAATGAATTGGATGAGTTCCGGTACCATGCTTATGCAGGTTCGTCCTTGTACAAAGAGAAGATGAAGCACCTTCATGACAAATACATCTGAAATAAGGAGTTCAAGGTGGGCGATCTTGTTTTATTGTTCAACTCACGATTGAAAATGTTTCCCGGAAAGCTAAAATATAAATAGAATGGTCCCTTTGAAATTGTGGGTGTGATACCTTTTGGTGCATTAGACTTGAAGAAAGAAATGATGAGGTATTCCGAGTCAATGGTCACCGGGTGAAGCATTATTTGGGACAAGTTGATGATGGCCACGTGGTGGAAGCTATTCATTTGTAATGATGGTAATCTTCGTCGTGCCGCGATGTTAAATCAGGCGCTTCTTGGGAGGCAACCTATATTTTTTTTTCTTTTATTCTTTTGTAGATAGGTGTTATTTTTGTGCTAACTGGATTTGAAGTGTGTTGCAGGGATGAGTGTACTATACAGGAACTGTTCCCAGAAAATTGGCTAAGTGTGAAGAAAACTACAGACCGCACAATTTAAGTTGCTACAGCAGAAGGGAACTACGGCCACACAATTGTAGTGCGGACCGAACAAATTGGAAAGAGAAAATGCAAACTCTCTAAAGTTTGGTTTGTCAGAGAAATGGTCAAAGTGCGGCCGCACATCAAAATATGCGATCCGTAGCAAAATTCTGTGGTCGCACCACAAATTCTGCAGACCGCAGATCAGCAAAGGCATTTGAGCCCCAAGTAACAGAATGCGGACCGCAGAAGGAATTATGCGGCCGCACTCATAGTCAGACGTCTATATAAATAGTGAACCTAGGGCTACTGTATATTTTTTTTCCCTCTCTGAGCACTCAAAATTCTAAAAATATTGAAATCGTTTGTTCAATCATCTACCACACTCAATACACATTTGTGTTCACTCATTTGCACTACTTCATATCTGGTATGCTTCAATTACTCATATAATTTTGTAATTTTTAGTTTAATTTACAATTTGTTAGGTAGCTTCAGGCTATTTGTCAATAGATTTCAATTTTACAGCCATGTGGGGTTTAAACTGTAGTAGGTCAACTCATAATTGCTCTATGGGGAATGGGTAAATTGATTTTCATGCTTAATAGTTAATACCATGTCAAATTTATGAAAACATTGAACAACCCTAGAAAGTCTGCTCGTAATTGTTTTGAAATCTGCGGCCGCACAAGCAATTGTGCGATCTGTAGAAGTTGAGATTAGGGTTCTTTAGTCAAAGCTAATTCTGAGGTCGCACTTGAAATTGTGCGGACCTCAGAAATCCCATCACGGCTGCAGAAAAGTGAGTGCGGCCGCAAAACAGCCCAATCTTTGTCTTCAGAGAGTTGACATGTTAATGAGTCTGATTTGCAGCCGCGATGATAAAAGAGCGGACCGCACTCCAAATCTGCGGTCGCACTAATAACTGTGCGGACCGCAGATCTAGTTTTGTGGCCGCAAGATCAAATTGTGTGGTCGGCACAGCCCAGCCTGAGGCCGCACTTATAATTGTGCGGACCGCACTTCCCCCACCCTGCAAATATGGTTTACATTGTGTGTTCATTGTCTCTTTACACTTGAAGTACAACTAACACTTATTGTTTCTTGTTAAAGAATATGGTTAGATCTCGAGGCCACGGAGATATTTCAAAGGGGAGGGGCGAACCTTCCAGAGGTCGAGGCAAAAGTACTTTACCTCTCGCCCTCCAAAAGATAATCGCCAAGAAAGCTACAGTCGGCCGAGGAAGAAATCAAGAGCCCTCCGAATCTAGTTCTTATGCCCCATCTCGGGAAGAGGGCGACTCAGTTCAAGAGCAGCCAGCTGTCCAATCACAGCCATCGGGGAGGTACCAACTCCGGGACGATCATTCCACATCGCATAGCACCTCCGAGGGTTCGGAGAGTGCCAGTTAGGCTTCGGAGCCCTCCTCTACACCTGTCCCTGAGGAACCAGGGACTACTATTGATGATATTCCATATGATGGCCGAGGGGAGGATACCACAGTTGCCGTACTTGAAAGGTCAAAGAAGAAAGAGGTCTGGGAGGACCGGTTCGTCAGTCTAGCTGCTTTCACTAGCTTCCGTGGGTGGTGGCTGGTGAGATCTCTCACTCTTGAGCATCAGTCCCAACTTAAAGACCTTGACAAGTATAATCCAGCAGTATTAAGACAGTTCTGATAGCAGAATGGATGGATGTGGTTCACTCAGAGTGTAGTGGACGCCAAGGAGTTTACGGTTCGGGAGTTCTACGCCAATGTGGCACACATAAAGAAAGGGACCAAAGTGACAAAAGTGAGGAATCTGAAGGTGCGGTTCGACCAGAACACACTGAACTCCTACTTGGGGTTTGAGGATGTGGAGCCTGCATAGTACTTGGAGAAGCTGGCGATGGGTGATGCAGTCGCTCATGGCAATCTGAGATTCTTGCAGCCCCAGGGCCACTACCACCATGGATCACACCAGGGGTTCCTATTCAGCAAAACACCCTAAACTTCGAGGTGAAGAAATGTCAGACCTTCGTATGCAGCGGACTAGACCCGTGCTAGAATGAAACAAACCTACCTATTCCACGAGCAGTTCTAGTTGCCTCCATTATGGTCGGGTACCTGATCAATGTGTGTGTCGTGATGTCGGCCAACATGTCTATGGTCGCAAGGCAAGCTGATACCTCCTACCCGTATCCCAACACCATCACTGAGTACCTTACGGATGCACGGGTGGAGCCACGAGATTTCGATACAAAGGTTCGGGATAAGAAGCCCTTTCTCATAGTATTCTCTAATGGATGCACACAACCCGAAGAGAAAGGATCAGCCGACTACCACCGTAGACTTAGTCTGACGAGCCATCGGTGGTAGCTGTAGAGAGAGCGGATATGCCATCCACTTCAGTAGAGCCTTCAGCCAGTGTAGCTGCCATGCCTCCACCTTCAGCCTCAGTGCCTTCCATCTCGGCTTTGAAGCTGGTTCCTATGCCCCATGCTCCACTTACTGCGTTACGAGTCTCCCAGACACTATAGAGCCTCAATAACTGGACGCAGACAACTACTGCAAAGCTATTTGACATATCCAGTCATGTTGTAGCAAAGTCATCCAGGGACACAGAGATGGCCACACAGCCATAGGGACTTTTCTTCACTCTCACCCTTCCTTTATTCTTATTTTGTTAAGCATTGGGGACAATGCTTATTTTTATTCGAGGGATGGAGTTTCTTTGAAATATTTTGATGATTCTGTATTTTAATGACTTTGAGACATTTGGCCTGTAATTAACTTAATACTATTTTCTTCTTCTTTCTCATTATGTATATATTCTCTCTTATCTCTCAATATATATATTCGTTACGCTTTCAATAGTTTTTTTCTTTAAAGCTTCTTTATCTTTATGTTGGTTTCCTTGTTGAATTAGTAGCTCCTTTTTGATTTAATAGCTTCTTTTTATGTTTTAGTGGATAATAAGCCTTTGGTTTTCTTAATGCCATGGTTATTTCCAAAGGTGATTTTTGTGTAAACCGGGTGACTTTTCCCAACGATGGATGGTGTGACAACCTTTTAAAGAGGTTGAGTCCGTTTTTGGTGTCTAGGTAATAATAGTAGTAGTAATGAATAAAAAGACCTAATTGAGTCATGCTTGAAGAGTCAAACATGCTTCACTTGGTACCAACACACTTAACTACGTGCTTATGATTAAAAAATAAAGTTGTTTGAAAGAAATAGCTCTAGTTAGTGACCTTGTGACTCTTGTGTTGACTTAGGCAATCATCGAGTGGTTTAATCGAACCATAGTGATTTGCAATCTTGAATATGGTCGGTGTGGGTCCTCAACTCTATCCTCTTTAACAATCCAGCTGCGTGAGAGGTGAGATTTTTTTGTTGCAAGTCCAAGTACCTATGCGAATGGTCTAGAACTTGCCTAGAATGTGATTTAGGCAAAATTTTAAGTTTTGTTTGGCTTGAGAAGTGATTGTAGGCCCTCCTTGACCCGCTTGAAATTTTCCATTGCCCACCAATATTGTTATCCCTAGTCAACTCATTTGAGCCTCGAACTTTTCTCATTTGATAACCATGTTACAAGCCTATACCCGTTTTGTCGTGACCCCTTCTTGACACCCGAGCTTTCCTTAACACTCTTGTGAAATAATTGGCTAAAAATGTAAGTTTGGGGGAGAGACGAGGAACTTGAAAGAGGCATCAAGGCACAAAAAGAAAAGAAATGATGAGAAGGAAAGGAAAGAAAAGGAAAGAACAAAAAGAAAAGTGCAACAAGAAAGTGAATAAGTTGAATAATTGATGGGATTCAAAGAAAAGTAATGATGCAAAGCATGGAGAAATCAAAATAGGGAGGAAATGAATATCATGATCAAGAAAGATTGATGTTAAGTCTCTCTAGTTCCCCCAAGGAAAAGAAAATGCCTCAAAGAGTTGGCATATCATGAGCCAAGAAAAGAAAATGGAGTGCTTAAGGAAAGATGAACCCGTTCTATCATAGCATATCCAATTTTAGTCCAAAAGCCTCCATTGCATTCCGAAAAAGCCCTACATGATTTCAAGCCGAGTGAGCTTACATTAGTGGTGATCTACATGATGGGAAAGCCTATAGTACTTAAAGTCGTACTTGCGACATTCTTTTGAGAGAGATGAGTGAACCTTTCATAAATCTTTGGATTGAGTGCTAAATTCTTAAGAGAGATAGGAAAACGGAGAGTAGAGGAGGAGGAGTTTGGGATCCATAATGACCTACATGAAAGAGCGAGCTTCCTTGATGAATAAAGTCAACTCTTGATGCTCAAGTGTTACATTAGAACTATTTGTGCATGAAAGTTTAACTTGTTGCCTTGTTGACAATTCATAAGTGGTGTGGGTAATTGTTGGTCCCAATTGATGTGTGAATGACTCACTTTCGATTGGATGGAATGTCTCTTAACTTGTGGAGGTCGGAACTACTTTATTTGATTGAGGACAAGCAAAAACTTGAGTTTGGGGGAGTTGATAACTAGGGATTTTGACTACTTATTAGCACATTTTAGCTTTTGTTTTAGTCCAAAAGCATTTAATTGTGTTCCCAAAAACTAATGAAATATGCTTAATTGCAGGAATATTGGAAGATGAACTCCCGAGATGAAATCCAACTCAAAAAGGAGTAATCTGAACTCAAGGACATAAAAGGCATAGAAGCTCAGAAGTGCGGACCACTGAATATCATCAGCGGCTGTAGGTTATGAAGTAAAAGCCATCAGAGTTTGGTGCAAAGTGCAGTCCGCACAATTCATGTGCGACCGCAAAAGCTAAGCCAAAGCAAAGTTCAGAGAATGTGCATTCCAAGTCCCCCAGAAGTGCGGAGTGCGCAATAATTGTGCGGCTGCAGAAGAAGAGCTATGTGGCCGCAGATATAAAAGTGCGGACCGCAGAAGAGCAAGGTACGGCCGCACATGTAAAGTGCAAACCGCGAAAGAGCAAGATGCAGCCGCACATGTAAAAGTGCGGACCGCAGAAAGAGTGTATTGCGGCTGCTGATCAGAATTATGCAGCCGCAGACTTCCAATCCTGAAAAATTGAAGAAAAGTGCGGACCGCACATGGAATTGTGCGGCCGCAAAACCTCTCGAAGGGCATTTTTGTTCGAAATTTCTAGCCCTGTATAAATAGACGAGTTTCACATTTTTAGGTCAACTTTTGACATCAGCTACTACATTAGCCATTTCCTTTTACTCCTATTAGTAGTTTTTCATATTTTGAGCTATTTTAACTTAGATATTATCATTTTTGATCTTGCAATATGAGTTTAATTAACATTTCTTCTTCTATTTCTTCCATTTCAAGCATGAGTAGCTAGATTTTTACTAGGGTTGTGACCCAACCCTAGTGTGTAAACTTAATGAGTGTTTGATTTAATGTTTGTTCATGGTTGGGTGTTTATTATTTAGCCTTGTTCTTGCTTTTATTTGTGGAAATAATAGTTGTAAACATTAGTTCATGCCTATTTGACTTGGTCTCTACTTGAGAAAGAGAGACTTAGTCTAGAAAAACTTGGCTAATAAGAAATTGGGTCAATCGAGAGATTGATAATCCCAATTAAAGGGTTTAACCAAGAGATAGTAATTAAACGACTTGAGATTTTATCAACCGTTTTGTTCAATACCCGTTTGGACTTGAGAAAGCCAAATTGGTCAAAATCATTATCTGATTGAGAGGTATTGAGTGGGTAATTGAGTGTTGATATCTATAATACACCCTAATCAATAAAACAAGCATTAAGATTTATATCCTATTAGACAAACACCTAGGTGAAGGTCATAGACCTAGGCTTTTTACAACATTTGAAAAACAACAGAAACAATCTCTTAGTTTTATATCTCAACTTTTCAATCTTAGATTTAAATTAGCATAGAAACAACCCAAGTTTGTGGAAGTGTAAATTGAGATAGTCAAACTCACATACTACCTACAATATATACTCCTACTCCCATATATAATTCCCTGTCGAAATCGATCCCGACCCTTGTTGGGTATTATTATTGCAATCAACCATTTCATAACCTTGAATTGAGGTGTGAAATTGGACGAGATCATTTTTTGGCATCGTTTCCGGGGAACTAAAAATGGTGTTAGCTATATATTTAGGTGTGTTTTTGGGAATATTTTCTTTTCCTTCCTTGTTACTAACGTGTTGAGAAATTGTAGGTGCAATCATGGAAAACAATGAGCTCGGAAACTTACCTTTGGGGAATGTGAATGTTGAGGATGATCAAATAGATGAGGTCCCTCTTAAACCTCAAGCCAATAGACGAGGCCGAGTGCCTCAAGACAATGTGCTCGCTCCACCCCCCACCTCCACTGCGAGCAGCTCCACACCGGGTGTTGCCGAATGAAAGGTATGCAAGTGCTATAGTCCTTCCCTGTATTAGGGCGGGCAACTTCCAAATAACCAACGTGATGCTCACTTTGCTCGAGCACAAGGGTTCTTCATCGGTGCACTGGGTCAAAATGCATATAAACACTTGAAGGGGTTCGTAGATATGTTTTGGAGGAGTAAACAAACAAATGTCTCCGATGATGCTTTGAGGCTAAGACTTTTTCCTTTCTCTCTACGGGGGAAAGATTTAGATTGGTTGGAACGTTTCCAAATCATTCCATTCATACTTGGGATGAACTAGTGGAGAAATTTATTTTTATGTACTTCTCTCCCCGGCACATGGCTATTCTTCGGGATGAAATTCTAGCATTCAAGCAAGAGCCCAATTAACCACTATACAAGATAAGGGAAAGGTATAGAACAATGGTGAAAGAGTTCCCAACAATGATATGACGGAGAATATGATTCAACAAACTTTCTATCGGGGGATCAATACAACCAACCAATATGAAGTGAATCAACTTGTCGGTGGGAACTTCATGACTACGCCTTATGCGGAGGCGTGTGATATCTTGGATGAGATGGCAGATACTTCATCGGCATGGCAATCTCGTGCTAATGTTCCACAAGACGACCCCAATGTGATTCACCTTCACAAAGAGTTGCATGATCATGGACAAGCCATAGCCGAGTTGACTACCACCATGAACCAATTGGCAAAGGCACAACTTCAATAAGTGCAAAACCCAAGGCAAGTCAATGCAATGGAGGGAGTAGGTATGATGGTGAACAAGCAAAGAACAAGAAGTCCACAAGTGCAACAAAGAGTGGACAATTTTGTGCAAGATGATAGTGAATTTGATCAAGATGAATCTTACAATGACCAAGAAGAGGAGGTCCAATATGTGAACAACTTTCAAGGTCAAAGAAACAATTACCAAGGCCCTAGCCAACAACAATGGAGACCTCAAAATAATCAAGGCAATTGAAATTCTCATAACCGAGGTAATTTGAGTGGTGGAAACAATTAAAGAAATTGTAATAACAACAACAGTCAAGCCAATTGGAGTGGAAGCAATAATAAAGGGAATTGGCATAACAACAATAACCAAGGCAATAGGGGAGGCAACAATCAAGGCGAGTGGAATAATAATCAAGGAAATCGGGGGTCAGGTTTTCAAAGGCCATCGATGTATCAACAATCGAGCAACCCACCTCCTTATCCTTCCCATAGTCCTAGTTCTTCCAATAATGAAATAGGCAGTATTAAGAACGTGTTCAATCAAATGATGGAGAAGAACGCCGATTCTGATGCTCAACTTGCTTCACACAACACCTTGATCCGTAACTTGGAAGTGCAAATGGGACAAATCTCTCAAGCTTTAAATTCTCGTCCTAAGGGGGTACTACCAAGTGACATGGTGGTGAACTCAAAGGGTGGGAATAACACGGGGCATGCCATGGCCGTTACTACAAAAAGTGGAGATGGGAATGCACCCACCTCAAGTCAAAGGCAACATGTGGATGATGAGCAAGTGGTAGAAGAAGAGGAGATACCGAACAATGTGGTGCAAGCAAATGAGAAAGTGAGGATCTCTATTGATGACACTGTGGAAGAGACTCAAGAGGAAGTGAACCCGTCTAGGGATTATGTCATTGACATACTGGAACCGGTAGTGCAAAAGGCTAAGGCACCATTGCCTAAGCCACCTCCTTCATATCCTCAAAGGGTTTGCCAAGAAAAATGGCGAGAATTAATTCAAAAATCTCATTGACATGATGAAGAGTCTCTCGATAAATATGACATTAGTTGAAGCCTTGGAGCAAATGCCCGGTTATGCAAAGTTTATGAAGGATTTGGTGACAAAGAAGCGGTCTATGAAGTTTGAAACTATCAAAGTCACTCATCAAGTGAGTGCAATTGTGCATTCAATGGTGCCTAAATTGGAAGATCCTGGTGCTTTCACAATCCCTTGTAGCATTGGAAGTGCTGAGTTTGCTAAAGCTCTTTGTAATCATGGGACAAGTATTAATTTGATTCCCTATTCGATTTTCAAGACCTTGGGGATTGGGCAACCAAGACCCACATCTATGAGATTACAAATGGCCAATCATACAATGAAGAGACCGTTGGGGTGATTGAAGATGTATTGGTTCGTGTTGATAAGTTCATTCTCCCCACAGATTTTGCTATTCTTGATTGTGAAGTGGACTATGAGGTGCAGATTATTCTTGGTAGACCTTTCCTTACTAAGGGGAAGGCTCTTGTTAATGTGAAAGCCGGAGAACTCACTTTCTGGGTAGGTGATGAAAAGTTGGTGTTCCATGTGTGCAAATCTATGCGGCAACCGAATAGTAATGAAGTGTGTTCGTTCGTGGACTTGGTGACCGATGTGATTATTGATGATACAAGTGACACGATTAATGTGGGTGATATGTTGGAGGCCGTCTTGCTCAACTTTGATGATGACGAGATGGATGGCTTCATGGAATGTATTAATTCTATTAAAGGAATGGGGTCGTACAACTATGCACCCCGAAAACATTCCTTGGATCTTGAGAATAGTAAAACTCCTCCTACAAAGCCTTCAATTGAAGAACCTCCTACCTTGGAGTTGAAGCCATTGCCTCCACATCTCAGGTATGAATTTCTTGGCCCTTGTTCCACTTTACCGGTTATTCTTTCCTCTTATTTGACTAACGTGCAGGTTGACTCTACATTGGCAGTGCTCCAAAAGAGGAAGAAAGCTATTGGGTGGACTTTTGCGGATATTCGGGGAATAAGCCCCGCATTTTGCATGCACAAGATTAACTTAGAGGAAGATGCCAAACCATCCATTGAATATCAAATGAGAATCAATGAAGCTATGTAAGACATGGTCAAAAAAGAGATTGTCAAGTGGTTGGATGCGGGGGTTGTCTACCCCATTTCTGATAGTTCGTAGACTTCTCATGTGCAATGTGTCCCAAAGAAGGGGGGGCCATGACGGTGGTCATAAATGACAAGAATGAGTTGATTCCCACAAGAACAGTGACCGGGTAGAGAGTGTGTATGGACTAGCTCAAACTAAATAAAGTCACGAGGAAAGACCATTTTCCACTCTCCTTCCTTGACCAAATGCTTGATAGGTTGGCTGGCCTTGCTTTCTATTGGTTTCTAGATGGATATTCGGGCTACAACGAAATTCTTATTGCCCCGGAAGATCAATAGAAAACAACTTTCACCTATCCTTGTGGCACTTTCACTTTCAAGCGGATGCCATTTGGCTTATGCAATGCACCGATGACTTTTCAATGGTGTATGATGGTGATCTTTATGGATATGGTAGAGGACTACCTTGAAGTCTTCATGGATGACTTCTCGGTAGTTGGGAATTCCTTTGATGATTGTTTGGCAAATTTGGATAGAGTACTGGCAAGGTGTGAAGAAACGAACTTGGTGTTGAATTGGGAGAAATGCCATTTCATGGTCGAGGAAGGCATTATGCTTGGCCACAAGATTTCAAAGAATGGCATAGAGGTCGACAAGGCGAAGATAGAGGTGATTACTAAACTTTCACCTCCAACTTCGGTGAAAGGCGTGCGAAGTTTCTTGGGTCACGTGGGGTTCTACCGGCGCTTCATAAAGGATTTTTCTAAAGTGATGAACCCATTGTGCAAGCTCTTAGAGAAAGATGCTAAGTTTCACTTCAATGACGATTGCATGAGAGCCTTTAAATTGTTAAAGTTCAAGTTGACAACCACTCCCATTATCACCACTCCTAATTGGAGTATTCCTTTTGAGCTCATGTGCGATGCTAGTGATGTAGCGGTTGGAGAAGTTTTGGGGCAACGCATCAACAAGGTTTTTCATCCGGTCCACTATATTAGTAAGACCATGAATGATGCCCAATCAATTACACCATTACAGTGAAAGGGTTCCTTGCCACTGTGTTTAAAATTGAGAAGTTCCATCCATACTTGATGGGTGCAAAGGTTATTATTCAGACAGATCATGCGGCACTTCGCTATCTTATGAGCAAAGATTCAAAAGCTCTGTTGATGAGATGGGTGCTATTGTTGCTAGAGTTTGATATTGATATCCAAGATTGAGAAGAGAGTGAAAATCAAGTGGCGGACCACTTGTCTCGTTTGGAGGAGGAGGGGAGTCCACATGATGGCCTTGAAATCAATGACTCCTTCCCCGATGAGTAACTCTTGGCTATTTAAATAAAGGATGTTCCATGGTTCGTGGATTTATCAAACTTCCTTGTGTGTGGCATCATCCCGGATGAGTGCTCCTCAAATCAAAGAAAGAAGCTCAAACGGGATTGTGAAGATTATTATTGGGATGAGCCATACCTTTTCCGGATTTCTACAGATGGGGTAGTTAGAAGATGTGTACCAGATTAAGAGCAAAATGTTATTCTTGAGGCTTGCCATTCTTCGCCTTATGGTGGTCACTATGGCGGAGCAAGAACAGCGGCCAAAGTGCTAAGTTGCGATTTTAATTGCCCACTCTTTACAAAGATGCAAGTGATATGGTAAAAAGATGTGATGAATACCAACGGGCCGGTGGAATCTCGAAGAAGAATGAAATGCCTCTCACTATAATTTTGGAAATTGATATCTTTGATGTGTGGGGTATTGACTTCATGGGTCCTTTTGTGAGTTCTTATGGAAACACCTACATCTTGGTCGCGGTTGATTATGTGTCTAAATTGGATGAATCCATTGCTCTACCCAACAATGAAGCAAGAAGTGTGGTGACGTTCCTGAAGAAGAATATTTTCACAAGATTTGGTACTCCGCGGGCTATTATAAGCGATGAGGGGTCGCATTTCTACAACAGGGCTTTTGACACTTTGCTTGGAAAGTATGGTGTCACTCATAAAGTTATGACTCCCTATCATCCACAAGCTAGCAGTCAAGTGGAAGTCTCCAACTAGGAGATAAAGAGCATCTTGTCCAAAACAGTGAATGCTAACCGGACGGATTGGTCAAAGAAGCTTGATGATGCACTATGGTCTTATCGGACTGCTTTCAAAACTCCTATTGGGATGTCTCCATACTGGTTGTTGTTTAGCAAAGCTTGTCATCTTCCGGTAGAACTTGAGCACAAAGCCATATGGGCTTTAAAGAAGTTGAATCTTGATTGGGATGCAGCTGCTAACTTGCGGGTTGCATATTTAAATGAATTGGATGAGTTCCGGTACCATGCCTATGCAAGTTCGTCCTTGTACAAAGAGAAGATGAAGTACCTTCATGAAAAATACATCCGAAACAAGGAGTTCAAGGTGGCTGATCTTGTTTTGTTTTTCAACTCATGATTGAAGATGTTTCCCGGAAAGCTGAAATCTAAATGGAGTGGTCCCTTTGAAATTGTGGGTGTGACACCTTTTGGTGCATTGGACTTGAAGAACAAAAATGATGAGGTATTACGATTCAATGTTCACCGGGTGAAACATGATTTGGGACAAGTTGATGATGGCCACGTGGTGGCAGTTATTCATTTGAAATGATGGTAATTTGCGTCGTGCAATTAGGCTCTTCTTGGGAGGCAACCCATATTTTCCTTTTCTTTTCTTTTCTTCTTTTGTAGATAGGTGTTATTTTTGTGCTAACTGGATTTGAAGTGTGTTGCAGGGATGAGTGTACTTTACAAGAACTGTGCCTAGAAAATTGGCTAAGTGTGGGAAAAAGTGTGGACCGCATGTGTATTGTGCGAACCGCACAATTTAGGTTACTACAGCAGAATGGAACTGCGGCCGCACATTTATAGTGCGGACCACACAAATTGGAAAGGGGAAATGAAAACTCTCTGAAGTTAGGTTTGTCAGAGAAATGGCCAAAGTGTGGCCTCACATCAAAATATGTGGTTCGTAGCAAAACTCTGCGGTCGCACCACAAATTCTGCAGACCGCAGGTCAGCAAAGGCTTTTGAGCCCCAGGTAACAGATTGCGGACCGCAGAAGGAATTCTGTGGCCGCACTCATCACTTTTACCCTCTTAGTCATTTTTTTACTAAGGCTACTGTACATTGTTTTACCTCTCTAAGCACTCAAAATTCTAAAATATTGAAATCATTTGTTCAATTATCTGCCACACTTAATCCACATTTGTGTTCACTCATTTGCACTACTTCATATCTTGTATGCTTCAATTACTTATAGATTTTGCCAATTTTTAGTTTAATTTAAAATTTGTTAGGTAGCTATAGGCCATTTGTCAATAGATTTCAATTTTACAACCATGTGGGGTTTAAACTGTAGTGGGTCAACTCATAATTGCTCTATGGGGAATTGGTGAATTGATTTCCATGCTTAATCGTTAATACCATGTCGAATTTGTGAAAAACTTGAACAACCCTAAAAAGTCTGCTCATAATTGTTTTGAAATATGCGGCCGCACAAGCAATTGTGCGGTCCGCAGAAATTGAGATTAGGGTTCTTTAGTCAAGGCTGATTCTACTGCCGCACTTGAAATTGTGCGAACCGCAAAAATCTCATCGCGGCCGCAGAAAAGTGAGTGCGGCCACAAAATAGCCCAATCTTTGTCTTCAGAGAGTTAACATGTTAATGAGTCTGTTGTGCGGCCGCGATGATAAAAGTGCGGACCCCACTATAAATCGGTGGTCGCACTAATAATTGTGCGGACCGTAAATCCAGTTATGCGGCTGCAAGATCACATTGTGCGGTCCGCACAGTCCAGCCTGCGACCGCACTTGTAATTGTGCGGACCGCACTTCCCCACCCTGCAAATATGTTTTACACTATGTGTTCACTGTCTATTTACACTTGGAGTACAACCGACACCTGTTGTTGCTTGTTACAGAATATGGTTAGATCTCGAGGACGCGGAGATACTTCAAAGGGGAGGAGTGAACCTTCTAGAGGTCAAGGCAAAAGTACTTTACCCCCCGCCCTCCAACAGATAATTGCCAAGAAAGAGCCCTCTGAATCTAGTTCTTATGCCCCATCTCGGAAAGCATCGGAGGGCGACTCAGTTCAAGAGCAGACAGCTTTCCAATCACAACCACTGGGGAGGTACCAACTCCGGGATGAGTCTTCCACATCGTATAGCACCTCCGAGGGTTCGGAGAGTACCGGTCAAGCTTTGGAGCCCTCCTCTACACTTGTCCGTAAGGCAGCAGCGACTACTGTTGATGCTATTCCAGATGATGGCCGAGAGGGGGATACCACAGTTGTCGGCCTGGAAAGGTCAAAGAAGAAATAGGTCTGGGAGGACTGGTTCATCAGTCTAGCTATTTTCACTCGCTTCCGTGGGTGGTGGCCGGTGAGATCGTTCACTCTTGAGTGACAATTCCAACTTAAAGATATTGAAAAGTATAATCCAGCAGTATTGAGATAGTTCTAAGAGCGGAAGGGGTGGATGTGGTTCACCCAGAGTGTAGTGGACGCCAAGGAGTATCTGGTCTGGGAGTTCTACGCCAATGTGGCGCACATAAAGAAAAGGACCAAAGTGACAAAAATGAGGAATCTGAAGGTGCGGTTCGACCAGCACAAACTGAACTCCTACTTGGGGTTTGAGAATGTGGAGCCTGCATAGCACTTGGAGAAGCTGTCGATGGGTGATGCAGCTCGGCCATGGCTAGCTGATATTCTTGCAGCCCCAAGGCCACAACCACCATGGATCACAGCAGAGGTTCCTATTCAGTGGAACACCCTAAACTTCGAGGCGAAGGGATGGCAGACCTTTGTATGCAGCAGATAAAACCCGTGCCAGAATGAAACAAACCTACATATTCCACGGGCAATTCTAGTCGCCTCCATTATGGTCGGGTACCCGATCAATGTGGGTGTGGTGATGTAGGCCAACATGTCTGTGGTCGCAAGGCAAGCTTATACCTCCTACCTGTATCCCAACACCATCACTGAGTACCTTACGGATGTACGAGTGGAGCCACGAGATTTAGATACAAAGGTTCGGGCTAAGAAGCCCTTCGCATGGTATTCTCTGATGGATGCACACAACCCGAAGAGAAATGGTCAGCCGACTACCACCGTAGGCCAGTCTGATGAACCATCAATGGTAGCTGCAGAGACAGCCGATATATCATCCACTTTAGCAGAGCCTTCAGCCAATGCAGCTGCCATGCCTCCACCTTCAGCCTCAGTGCCTTCCATCTCCGCTTTGAAGTTAGTTCCTATGCACAATGCTCCACTTACTGCACTGTGAGTCTCCCAGACACTGGCGAGCCTCAACAACTGGATGCAGACAGCTACTGCAAAGTTGTCTCACATATCCAGTCATATTGTAGCATAGCCATCCAGTCTGGTACCTCAGATTCCCCCCCACAGTTGAAGAAACCTTGAAGAAGTTTCTAGAAAATCAGAAGACAATAATGGCCACTCTAGTGCAGCATGGGTCAGTGATAGAAGAGGTGGGAAAGGAAGTGAAGAAGATGCGAAAGTCTCAGGCCTCCAAGAAGTCAGTGGACAAGCTCCGACGACAGGTTACCAAGATTGCAGTAGCTGGAGACATTCCATTTGATATGCTGATAGACCCGCACCACCCAGCCCAGATCCTATAGCACCAATTGGCCAGTATAAGAAGCCAGACATTGTTGATGACACTGTCGAGGCAGTACGTCAGATGTTCACCAACCCAGCCACTCCCGGACTTGAGGATGATGAGATCCAATTGGATGAGGCTGAGGTCAGTGCCACTAATGGGGACACAGAGATGGCCACACAGACATAGGGAGTTTTCTTCATTCTCACCCTTCCTTTATTCTTATTTTGTTAAGCATTGGGGACAATGCTTATTTTTATTCGAGGGGTGGAGTTTCTTTGACATATTTTGATGATTCTGTATTTTGATGACTTTGAGACATTTGGCATGTAATTAACTTAATACTATTTTCTTCTTCTTTCTTATTATGTATATATTCTCTCTTATCTCTCATTATGTATATTCGTTACGCTTTCAATAGTTTTTTTCTTTATAACTTCTTTATCTTTATGTTTGTTTTCTTGTTGAATTAGTAGCTTCTTTTTTATTTAATAGCTTCTTTTTATGTTTTAGTGGATAATAAGCCTTTGGTTTTCTTAATGTCATGGTTATTTCCAAAGGTGTATTTTGTGTGAAACGGGTGACTCTTCCCAATGATGGATGGCGTGACAACCATCTTAACGAATTGAGTCTTTTTTGGTATCTAGGTAATAATAGTAGTAATAATGAATAAAAAGACCTAATTGATTCATGCTCGAAGAGTCAAACATGCTTCACTTGGTACCAACACACTTAACTACGTGCTTATGGTTAAAAACAAGGTTTTTGGAAAGAAATAGCTCTAGTTAGTGACCTTGTGATTCTTGTGTTGACTTAGGCAACCATCGAGTGGTTTAATCGAATAATAGTGATTTGCAATTTTGAATATGGTCGGTGTGGGCCCTCAACTCTATCCTCTTTAACAATCCAGCTGCGTGAGAGGTGAGATATTTTTGTTGCAAGTCCAAGTACCTATGAGAATGGTCTAGAACTTGCCCAGAATGTGATTTAGGCAAAATTTTAAGTTTTGTTTGGCTTGAGAAGTGATTGTAGGCCCTCCTTGACCCGCTTGAAGTTTTCCATTGCCCACCAATATTGTTATCCCTAGTCAACCCATTTGAGCCTCGAACTTTTCTCATTTGATAACCATGTTACAAGCCTATACTCGTTTTGTCGTGACCCTCTCTTGACACCCGAGCTTTCCTTAACACTCTTGTGAAACAATTGGCTAAAAACGTAAGTTTGGGGGAGAGACGAGGAACTTGAAAGAGGTATCAAGGCACAAAAAGAAAAGAAATGATGATAAGGAAAGGCAAGAAAAGGAAAGAACAAAAAGAAAAGTGCAAAAAAGGTGAATAAGTTGAAGAGTTGATGGGATTCAAAGAAAAGTAATGATGCAAAGCATGGAGAAATCAAAAGAGGGAGGAAATGAATATCATGATCAAGAAAGAGTGATGTTAAGTCTCTCTAGTTCTCTCAAGGAAAAGAAAATGCCTCGAAGAGTTGGCAAAGCATGAGCCTAGAAAAGAAAATGGATTGCTTAAGGAAGGATGAACCCGTTATATCATAGCATATCCAACCTTAGTCCAAAAGCCTTCATTGCATTCCGAAAAAGCCCTACGTGATTTCAAGCCGAGTGATCTTACATTAATGGTGATCTACATGAGGGGCAAGCCTATGGTACTTAAAGTCGTACTTGCGACGTTATTTTAAGAGAGATGAGTGAACATTTCGCAAATCTTTGGATTGAGTGCTAAATTCTTAAGCGAGATAGGCAAATGGAGAGTAGAGGAGGGGGATTTTGGGATCCATAATGACCTACATGAAATAGCGAGCTTCCTTGATGAATAAAGTCAACTCTTGATGCTTAAGTGTCCCATTAGAACTATTTGTGCATGAAAGTTTAACTTATTGCCTTGTTGACAATTTATAAGTGGTGTGGGTATTTGTTGGTCCCAAAAGATGTATGAATGACTCACTTTTGATTAGCTGGAATGGCTCTTGCCTTGTGGAGGTGGGAACTACTTTATTTTCTTGAGAACAAACAAAAACTTATGTTTAGGGGAGTTGATAAGTGGGGATTTTGACTACCTATTAGCGCTTTTTAGCTTTTAATTTAGTCCAAAAGCGTTTAATTGTATTCCCGAAAACTAATGAAATATGCT
The DNA here is from genome assembly GCF_000390325.3 of Nicotiana tomentosiformis. Classification (NCBI taxonomy): domain Eukaryota; kingdom Viridiplantae; phylum Streptophyta; class Magnoliopsida; order Solanales; family Solanaceae; genus Nicotiana; species Nicotiana tomentosiformis. Next base: position 14,028,197 of record NC_090813.1, on the reverse strand, counting down.
TAATTGCAGGAATATTGGAATATGAACTCCCAAGATGAAATCCAACTCAAAAAGGAGTAATCTGAACTCAAGGACATAAAAGGCAAAGAAGCTCAGAAGTGCGGACCGCAGAATATCATCCGCGGCCATAGGTTATGACGTAAAAGCCATCAGAGTTTGGTGCAAAGTGTGGTCTGCACATGAATTGTGTGGCCGCAAAAGCTAAGCCAAAGAAAAGTTCAGAGAAGGTGCATTTCAAGTCCCCAGAAGTGCGGCCGCAGTAGAAGATTTATGTGGCCGCAAATATAAAAGTGTGGACCGCACAAGAGCAAGGTGCAGCCGCACATGGAAAAGTGTGGACCGCAGAAGAGCAAGGTGCGGCCGCACATGTAAAAGTGCGGACCGCAGAAAGAGTGCATTGATGCAGATTAGAATTATGCGGCCGCAGACTTCCAATCTTGACAAATTGTAGAAAAGTACGGACCGCACGGCCGTAGAACCTCCTGAAGGTCATTTTTGTCCGATATTTTTAGCCCTGTATAAATAGACGAGTTTTACATTTTTAGGTCAACTTTTGACATCAGCTGCTACAGTAGCCGTTTCCTTTGACTCTTTTTAGTAGTTTTTCATATTTTGAGCTATTTTGACTTAGATTTTATCATTTTGATCTTGCAATATGAGTTTAATTATCATTTCTTCTTCTATTTCTTCCAATTCAAGCATGAGTAGCTAGATTTTTACTAGGGTTGTGACACAACCCTAGTGTGTAAACTTAATGGGTGTTTGATTGAATGCTTGTTTATGGTTGGGTATTTATTATTTAGCCTTGTTCTTACTTTTATTTGTGAAAATAATGGTTGTAAACATTAGTTCATGCCTATTTGACTTGGTCTCTACTTGAGAAAGAGAGACTTAGTCTAGGAAAGCTTGACTAACAAGAAATTCGGTCAATCGAGAGATTGATAATCCCAATTAAAGGAATTAACCTGGAGATAGTAATAACCCAACTTGAGCTTTTATCAACCATTTTGTTCAATACCCATTTGGACTTGAGAAAGCTAAATTGGGCAAAATCACTCTCTGGCCGAGAGGTATTGAGGGGTAATTGAGTACTAATAGCTATAATATACCCTGATCAATAAAACAAGTATTAAGGTTTATATCCCATTAGGCAAACACCTAGGTGAAGGTCATAGCCCTAGGCTTTTTACAACATTTGAAAAACAACAAAAACAATCTCTTACTTTTATTTCTCAACTTTTCAATCTTAGATTTAAATTAGACATAGAAACAACCCAAATTTGTGGAAGTGTAAATTGAGATAGTCAAACTCACATACTACAATATATATTCCTAACCTTGTTGGGTATTATTATTGCAATCGGCCGTTTCATAACCTTGAATTGAGTTGTGAAATTGGACAAGATCAATTAGTATCTGAATCTTAATATGAGGAGTTAAATAAGATTTAATGGATGAATTTCGAAATTGAATAAGGAGTGCAATTACGAATTTTTAGTGGAATAATTCGTAATTAATTATGGTGGATATTTATTTTAAAAATTAGAAATTAATTCCATAATTGGAAGCCTTGTTAATTAAATTATGTGGTTTCTGTTGTGCCTAAATAATCGAAAATAAAGAAATTCTTTTTTCTGGTGGAAAGGAAAACCTAACAAGTTTTGGAAAAGGGTTTTAACCCTTAAAACTTGTGTCATAAATACTTAAGGTTTTCCACCTAGAGGGAGTAGAACAAGGTGGCCGAATTTCAGCCTCTTTTTCCTAGAAATTTCGTCCACACGAAATTGCTATTTTTTGGATATTATTTGGGTAACACAAAAGAAGAGCATGGAACGTTCGGAGATCGTGATCGTGCGGGTGATTGAGATTTCATTGAGTTGCTGGGGAATTGGAGGCTCACGTGATAAATGAGCTTTGTTCACGCTTTAAGAGGTAACCTGTGAAATCCCGTTTATGCTAGTTGTCGAGATTACATGTGATTTTGATATTGGAATTGCTTCCACTACTTATAATAATCCATAAGTTATTGGAATTGATCATGAACATTATAATTTATAAATCATTTGACACACAAAAGTAATCTGTGATGACCCTTTATATTTACTCTTGTGATGACCCAAAAGATCATCTTATGTTTTAGAACTCAAATCTGCGCACTTAAGCCTTAAAAATCTCATTTTTACCCTCCTCAATTTGCGTGTGCAGTTCGGGCACATTTCCGAAAAGCTTTTATATTGAAAACTAATAAAATTAAAAAATTTTGCTTTAAAAGTTGATTTTAGTTGACTTCGGTCAACATTTTTGGTAAACGGCCCTGGATCTGTGCTTTGATGGTCCCAGCAGGTCCGTATCAAATTATGGGACCTGGGCGTATGTCCGGAATCGAATTTGGAGGTCCCTAGCTCGAGTTATGAATTTTTGATGAAAATTAAAAGGTTTGGAAATTATTTGTTTTTAAGAATTGATTGATGTTTGGCATTGCTAGTATCGGGTCCATATTTTGGTTTCGGAGCCCGGTACAAGTTCATATGATATTTAAGACTTGTCTGTGAAATTTGGTGAGAAACGGAGTTGATTTGACGTGATTCGGACGTCCACTTGAGAAAATAGAAATTTTAAAGTGTTCTTGAGAATTTCATTTGAGTTGGTACTAAATTCGTAGTTCTAGGTGTTATTTTGGCGATTTGATCACGCGAGCAAGTTCGTATGATGTTTTTAGACTTGCGTGCATGTTTGATTTGGAGCTCCGAGGGCTCGGGTGAGTTTTGGAAAGGCTACGGAGTGATTTGGACTTAGAAAATTAGCTGGTGTGCTTCAGCTGTGTTGCAGGCCTCAGACCTCGCAAATGCAAGGTCAAGGTTGGTATTTGCGATCACTGTTGAGGTCGCATTTGCGAACTTCTCATCGCAAATGTGAAGAGAAGCTGGGCCAGCCTGTGTTCGCAATTGCGAACTTTTCTTCGCATTTGCGAAGGGAGTCCAGGAGGGGTATAGATCACAAATGCGATCTTTTGTCCGCATTTGCGAGGTTAGTGATCGCAATTGCGACACTTTCCTCGCATTTGCAAAGGGCAGCAGGATTGTGAAGGCTTCGCAATTGCGATAGCCCCTTCGCAATTGCGAGCTTCGCATTTGCAAAGCTCAGGTCGCAAATGCGACGTCTGCAGCTGAACAAAATGACTTTTGGACGGGAATTTTCATTCATTTCCCAAATTTTCAAGAACTAAAACACAAGAGGAAATTTTCCAAAGACCACCTCTTCCCCAAATCATAGGTAAGTGATTCTAAACTAGTTTCTTTAAATCTTTCACTACATTTTTACAAGATTTCAGCCAAAATTCTAGGATTTCCATGGTGGAATTAGGGATTTTTGGGTAGAACTTAGGAATTTCAAAATTTGGGGATTTAGACCTCAAATTGAGGTCGGATTCCAAAACCAATTGTATATCCGGGCTCGGGGGAGAATGGATAAACGAATTTTGGTCCGAACCTCGAGTTTGGACCAAGTGGGCCCGGGTCGGTTTTTGACTTTTGTTGGAAAAATGTAGGAAAATTGTAATTTTGCATTAAAGTTGATTCCTTTAGCGATAATTGATGATATTAAACTGATTATGATTAGATACGAGCGGGTTGGAAGTGAATTCTAAAGGGAAAGCGATACTTGAGCAGTGAGTGGCTTGCGAAATTGAGGTAAGTGTTGTGTCTAACTTTGGCTTGAGGGAATAGGTATTATGTGAGTATTTGCTACGTGTTTTGTTGTTGAATACGACGTATAGTTGAGGTGACGAGCATCTATACGTTGTGGTCGAGTCATAGCATGCGAGTGAAATTTCATTTCTTGAAAATTTGTAGTCTTAAATCTTGTTATCCATGCTTATTGTTGTTGTTGAAATATTGGGAGACTTGTATCCGGTTCCACCAAGGTCGATAAAATTGTGAATATTGATTCGAGGTCGAGATGTTAAATTTTGAAAGTAATCATTGATGAAATATTGATTTCTTATAAAACTTCTCTCTGTCTGTTGTTGTTGATTCTGTGAATTGTGAGGAAGAGTGTAAAGAACGAAGGGTGATGCCGTGCATAATTTAATTATATTGTGAGGAAGAGTGTAAAGCACGAAGGGTGATGCCGTGCATAATTTAATTTTATTGTGAGGAAGAGTGTAAAGCACGAAGGGTGATGCCGTACATAATTTAATTATATTGTGAGGAAGAGTGTAAAGCACGAAGGGTGATACCGTGCATAATTTAATTATATTGTGAGGAAGAGTATAAAGCACGAATGGTGATGCCGTGTAGTTTTCCTTGCTGTTTAATTTGCTCTATTCGTTTAAGGATTTTCTGTTTAATTATGTCTTTTCATTATTCTCACTCTTTATGTTGTACTTCCCCACGGTGTGTTCCCTTCCCATTATTTCTGTGTTGTTGCTTTATTTACTGTCGTTGCCACTAGCATGATTATACTATTCAGGTTATATGTGGGTGTCTGGTCCTAGCCTCGTCACTACTTCGCCGAGGTTAGGCTCAACACTTACCAGTACATGGGGTCGGTTGTACTGATGTTGCACTCTGCACTTTCTGTGCAGATTTTGATACCGGCTCAGGTTGATCCAGATTTGCTACCGGTCCGCTGTCCGGAGACTCAAGGTAGATCTGTCGGCGTTCACAGACCTTGAAGTCCCCGTCTATCTTTTATGAACTACTGTTTTCTTTCATTCAGACAGTTGTATTTCTTTCAGACTATTACTTGTCGTAAATCCTAGAATGCTCGTGAATGGTGACTCCAGATCCGGGTGGTAGTAATTAATACAGTTTTATGATATTCCGCACTTATTATATTTTATCTTAATTAATTATTGTTAATTACTGAATGGAAATAAGGAATTGGTTAATGATTCTCTAACGTTATCTTGCCTAGCAAGTGAGATGTTAGGCGCCATCACGGTCCCATCGGTGGGAAATTTTGGGTCGTGATAGTTTGTATCAAAGCCCTAGGTTGCTTAGGTCTCAGGATTCACGAGCAAGCTTAGTAGAGTCTGGAGGATCGGTACGGAGACGTCTGTGCTTATCTTCCAGAGGCTATGAAGTTTAGGAACAAGTTTCACTTATATCCTTCTCTATCGTGCGATTTTGCTTTCTCAATACTGATTGAACTCTTATACTCTTATTCTATCGTAGATGGAGAGAACACGTACCTCTTCCTCAGCTGAGCAGCAGCCAGAGCCTCCAGTGACAGCTCCTACGCGGGGCAGAGGTCGAGGCCAAGGCCGTGCTAGAGGCCGAGGCAGGGGCAGGGCTCAGCCTAGGGCCCAAGTAGCAACCCCAGCAGTGGAGCCTCAGGTAGAGCTTGACGAGGAGGTTCCAGCCCAAACTGTTCCTGCCGGACCAGCTCAGGTTTCGGAGGGGTTCATTGCTACCCCAGTACTTCAGGATGCTTTGGTCCGTTTGGTGGGCCTTATGGAGAGTGTGGCCCAGACTGGCGCATTTCCCATGGCACCAGCAGTCTCTCAGGCTGGAGGAGGAGCCCAGACTCCTACCACTCCCGCTCCGGAGTAGATAGCTCCCTAGTGTCAGGCTCCAGCAGCTCAGCCAGTCGGATTAGTTCAGCCGGTTATTACGGCATAGGTCGGAGATGGGCCAGCTATGTCTTCCGAGGCTTTATGGAGATTGGACAGGTTTATCAAGCTCTTTCCTATTCACTTCAGTGGTAATCCTTCAGAGGATCCCCAGGAGTATCTTGACAGTTGTCACGAGGTTCTACGAAACATGGGTATAGTGGAGACCAATGGGGTCAATTTTGCTGCATTTCAGATAACTGGTTCCGCCAAGAAATGGTGGAGAGATTACTTGTTGACCAGACCAGCTGGGTCGCCTGCTCTTACTTGGGACTAGTTCTCTCAGCTCTTCATAGAGAAGTTTCTGCCTATAACATTGAGAGAGGAGCATCGCCGTCAGTTGGAGTGTCTCCAGCAGGGCTGTATGACTGTTACTCAGTATGAAACCCGTTTTGTGGATTTGGCCCATCATGCCATTCTTCTGCTTCCCACCGAGAGAGAGTGTGTGAGGAGGTTTATTGATGGACTTGCTCAGCCTATCATATTGGAGATATCTAAGGAGACTGGGAGTGAGATTTTTTTTCAGGCGGCTGCTAATGTCGCCAGACGGGTCGAAATGGTTCTTACTCTGGGAGGTCAGGGGTCTGACAAGAGACCTCGTCATTCCGGTGAGTTCAGCGGTGCCTCATCTAGAGGCAAGAGTACTTTTGGTAGAGTCTATCCTCCCAGGTCATTTCATTAAGCGCTCCATGCATCCCACGGTGCCTCAGGTGGTCGTGGCCCTCAGACGCATTATTCCGACCAGCTAGCCTGCAGTACACCACCAGCTCCTATTAGTGCACCTCCACTCCAGAGTTATCAGGGTGGTTATTCAGGTCGATAGGGTCAGTTCCAGGGATAGCAATCACAGCAGCCGAAGTTATGTTATACTTGTGGTGATCCGAGGCACATTGCTAGATTTTGCCCTCGGGCAACGGGCAGCTCACAACATCAGAGTTCTCTTGCCATGGTTCCGGCACCAGTTGCTGCACCACCTGCTCAGCCAGCCAGAGGCAGGGGTCAGGCAGCCAGAGGTAGAGGCCAGACTGTTAGAGGTGGAGGTCAGGCCGTTAGAGGTGGAGACCAGCCAGTTAGAGGTCATCCCAGGGACGTAGTTCAGGGTGGTGGGGACCAGCCCCGGTGTTATGCTTTCCCAGCCAGGCCTGAGGCTGAGTCATCCGACGTTGTTATCACAGGTACTGTTTTAGTTTGCAGTAGAGATGCTTCAGTTCTATTTGATCCGGGATCTACTTACTCTTATGTGTCATCCTATTTTGCTTCCTATTTGGTTGTGCCCCGTGATTCTTTGAGTGCTCCTGTGTATGAGTCCACACCAGTGGGAGATGCTATTGTTGTAGATTGTGTTTATCGTTCGTGTGTGGTCACCATTGGGAGTCTTGAGACTCGTATAGATCTTCTACTTCTTGGCATGGTTGATTTTGATGTCATACTGGGTATGGATTGGCTGTCACCTTATCATGCTATATTAGATTGTTACGCCAAGACGGTGACCTTAGCCTTGCAGGGGTTGCCTTGATTAGAGTGGATAGGGAATCTTGGCCATTCTGCCAGCAGGGTTATTTCTTATATGAAAGCTCGGCGTATGGTAGAAAAAGGGTGTCTAGCCTATTTGGCTTATATTCGTGATCACAGTGCGGATGCCCCTTCTATCGACTCAGTACCAGTTGTTCGTGAATTTCCAGAAGTATTTCCTGCAGATTTGTCGGGGATGCCACCCGACAGAGATATTGACTTCTGTATTGATTTGGCTTCGGGCACTCAACCCATTTCTATTCTACCATACCGTATGGCCCTGCCAGAGTTGAAATAATTGAAGGAGCAGTTGCAAGATTTGCTTGATAAGGGCTTCATTAGACCCAGTGTCTCGCCTTGGGGTGCACCTGTGTTGTTTGTGAAGAAGAAAGATGGATCAATGAGGATGTGTATAGATTATTGGCAGCTGAACAAAGCCACCATCAAGAACAAATATCCATTGCCGAGGATTGATGATTTATTTGATCAGCTTCAGGGTGCCAAGGTGTTTTCAAAGATTGATTTGAGATCTGGCTACCATCAGTTGAGGATTAGGGCATCCGATGTTCCTAAGACAGCTTTTCGGACTCAGTATGGGCATTATGAGTTTCTAGTGATGTTACATTTGAGCTGACAAATTCCCCAGCAGCATTCATGGATTTGATGAACCGGGTGTTCAAACCCTACCTGGATTCCTTTGTGGTTGTGTTTATTGATGATATCTTGATCTACTCCCATAGTCGAGAGGAGCATGAGCAGCACCTTCGGATCATTCTTCAGACTCTGAAAGACAGCCGGTTATATGCTAAGTTCTCAAAATACGAGTTTTGGTTGAGTTCAGTTGCTTTCTTGGGTCACGTTGTATCAGCATAAGGTATTCAGGTGGATCCTAAGAAGATTGAGGCAGTCCAGAACTGGCTTAGACCCACATCAGCTATATAGATCCGTAGTTTCTTGGGTTTGGCGGGCTATTACCGTCGATTTGTGGAGGGGTTTTCATCCATAGCAGCCCCATTGACCAGATTGACCCAGAAGGGTGCCCCGTTCAGGTGGTCAGACGAGTGTGAAGCGAGCTTTCAGAAGCTCAAGACATCTTTGACTACGGCACCGGTATTGGTGTTACCCACAGGTTCAGGATCTTATACAGTATATTGTGACGCATCCCGTATTGGTCTGGGTACAGTATTGATGCAGGGTGGCAAGGCTATTGCATATGCTTCACGGCAACTGAAGGTTCACGAGAAGAATTAACCTGTTCATGATCTAGAGCTGGTAGCCATTGTTCACGCGCTGAAGATTTGGAGGCACTATCTTTACGGCGTGCCATGTGAGGTATTCACTGATCATCGGAGCTTGCAGTATTTGTTCAAGCAGAAGGAACTCAATTTGAGGCAAAGGAGGTGGCTGGAGCTATTGAAAGACTATGATATCACCATATTGTATCATCTCGGGAAGGCCAACGTGGTGGCCGACGCTTTGAGTAGGAAGTCAGTCAGTATGGGTAGCCTTGCATATAGGAAGTCAGTCACTATGGGTGGCCGAATGCAATAGAATACCGGGAACTGTGGGACTCCTCAAGGATCAACTCACGAAGTCCATCCACATTAGGCACACAAATATGACCCTGCATCCTCAAAACTCCGCCATCTCCAACAGTAACCTTGTTGCGAGCTTCGCAATTGCGATAGCCCCTTCGCAATTGCGAGCTTCTTTGAATATTGACCCGAGCGAGCCCGGGGTCGGTTTTTGACTTTTGTTGGAAAAATGTAGGAAAACTGTAATTTTGCATTAAAGTTGATTCCTTTAGCGATAATTGATGATATTAAACTGATTATGATTAGATAAGAGTGGGTTGGAGGTGAATTCTAAAGGGAAAGCGATACTTGAGCAGTGAGTGGCTTGCGAAATTGAGGTAAGTGTTGTATCTAACTTTGGCTTGAGGGAATAGGTATTGTGCGAGTATTTGCTACGTGTTTTGTTGTTGAATACGACGTATAGTTGAGGCGACGAGCATCTATACGTTGTGGTCGAGTCATAGCATGCGAGTGAAATTCCATTTCTTGCAAATTTGTAGTCTTAAATCTTGTTATCTATGCTTAATGTTATTGTTGAAATGTTGGGAGACTTGTATCCGGTTCCACCAAGGTCGATAAAATTGTGAATATTGATTCGAGGTCGAGATGTTAAATTTTGAAAGTAATCATTGATGAAATATTGATTTCTTGTGAAATTTCTCTCTGTCCGTTGTTGTTGATTCTGTGAATTGTGAGGAAGAGTGTAAAGAACGAAGGGTGATGCCGTGCATAATTTAATTATATTGTGAGGAAGAGTGTAAAGCACGAAGGGTGATGCCGTGCATAATTTAATTATATTGTGAGGAAGAGTGTAAAGTACGAAGGGTGATGCCATGCATAATTTAATTATATTGTGAGGAAGAGTGTTAAGCACGAAGGGTGATGCCGTGAAGTTTTCCTTGCTGTTTAATTTGCTCGATTCGTTTAAGGATTTTCTGTTTAATTCTGTCTTTCATTATTCTCACTCTTTATGTTGTACTCCCCCACGGCATATTCCCTTCCCATTATTTCTGCGTTATTGCTTTATTTACTGTCGTTGCCACTAGCATGATTATACTGTTCAGGTTATATGTGGGTGTCTGGTCCTAGCCTCGTCACTACTTCGTCGAGGTTAGGCTCGACACTTACCAGTACATGGGGTCGGTTGTACTGATGCTGCACTCTGCACTTTCTGTGCAGATTTTGACACCGGCTCAGGTTGATCGAGATTTGCTACTGGTCCGCTGTCCGGAGATTCAAGGTAGATCTGTTGGCGTTCACAGACCTTGAAGTCCCCGTCTATCTTTTATGACCTACTGTTTTCTTTCATTCAGACAATTGTATTTCTTTCAGACTATTACTTGTCGTAAATCCTAGAATGCTCGTGAATGATGACTCCAGATCCGGGTGGTAGTAATTAATACAGTTTTATGATATTCCGCACTTATTATATTCCATCTTAGTTAACTATTGTTAATTACTGAATGGAAATAAGGAATTGGTTAATGATTCTCTAACGTTGGCTTGCCTAGCAAGTGAAATGTTAGGTGCCATCACGGTCCCGTCGGTAGAAAATTTCGGGTCGTGACAACTCTTTACATTGACTTAAAAGCAAAACAAAGGGGGAAATACTATTATACTTAGAAATTGCCTACTTCAATAGCTTTGATTTACTCTTAATCATGTTTTATTAATACATGCACATTTTCTTGTATGATATTTTATCTTGCATAGATAAAATACTATCACCAATCAAACATAGCATAAGTTATACTTCACAAAGATTATTTTTCTTATACAAGCAGCCAAATTATTATACTTTACTTACTCAGAATTTTATATGAAATTATTTTCATTTACGCGACTAATCAAATGGCCCTAATTGTTTTTGAATCCACTTATGCTTAAGAAGAAAAATTAGGAAGAAAACGATAAAAAGTAACAATTGCATGATACAAAAATTCAAGAAAATTGACTGATCAATGTTTCCTTTTCAAGGACTAATATGCTGCAACTGTATGAAAATTTGAGAAAATGGGTCAATAGAAAAAACAAAGTAGAAGAACAATTAATTACAGTTTACAGAGAACAATTAAAAAAAGCAGTAAGATCAAGAAAATAATGTCATTGTTTGGTATCCGCTTTAAAGCTTGATTAATCTGGATTCGCAGGAAACGGTCCCTAGCAGCAAGAAACTAACTAATGCCATTCATCCCAAAGGTCTAGTTGCCAAAGGAACAACCTCAGCCAAAGGAGTAGATTGTGGTGTTGGCAATGGAGATGTTCTACAAACTGGACAACTTGGATTCAACATGAGCCAAGGATCCACACATTTCAAGTGAAACAAATGTCCACAATCTGGCAACAATCGAAGCATGTCTTTTTTCTTGTAATCTGCTAAACATATGGAACAACAACTAGCTGTTGAGTCCTTATGATTGACCTTAGCTTCAGAGTACAACAACTTGGGATAACTCAAAAGGGTTTTTTCATCGAGCCCAATATCAACCACACAATGTTCAGAAAGCTCGTTTCGATTAATTGTTCTTTGTCTTCTTGTTGGTAACTCTGATGTTTGATTTCGAGTACAAAAATAGGAAGTGAGGGTTATTGTTGTAATTAAAATAAGAATACCTACTGAAACACCAATTCCGTAGCCGAATCCTCCGATTTTTCCCGATCCGAGGAAACCTCCGGTGTCGGAATTTGGATCGGAAAAGGTGGTGTTATTCATGATGTTCTAAGAGAATTATGGGAGTGGTTTTGGTTTTTTTAGACATTGGTATTATAAAAGATGAAAAATAAATGGTCCAAATATAATCTGGAAGTCAACGGTTTTACGTAAGAGATTCGAAAGAAGAAGAAAAAAGGAGTAGATTTGGAGGGTGTTTTGATTGAAAGAAATGAATTTGGACTCGAGAGAAATGAACAAAAAAAGAATACTTACTTACTTAATAAAAAAGAGAAAAAAAAGAAAGTGTGGATGAAGTTGTTTCTTGTGAATATTTATGGATATATATATATATATATATAGTGCTTTTTTTGGTTCCGTTCATATGCTTGAATGGAAAGTTTGAGATGTTAAAGTCATTCAACCTATGATTTTCTTGTACGCTTTGTTTCATGTGAGCAACTGTCATTTTCTGCTACCAAATTCTTCAACTTTCTCCAATAGTAATAAATTAATAGCTTTGCTTATATAGCTAGTTAATAAATTATTTGACTCTCTCTCTTTCTTCTTAATGAGTCTACTAATTGCACGTTCCATGCACTAAAGATTTAGATGGTCATATGATGCCTATTTTTTGTATATTTTATATTAATATTTTTTTATTGCGGAATATCGTGATATATAACAAATAAATAAAAAATAACACAAAAATTTAACGGGACAAACGTATATGTCCGCGGATAGAAGCAAATTTAGAGAAGAATAGTACAATAGTTTCCCAATTTTAACCCCCTTTATCTATCCCAAGTGTTTCCCAAACCTACTTGGTCAATGGCTTCAAAATTAACTAAAAACAACATAGGATTCTAAATTTTAGTTGAGCCATCACACGCGACGCGCGAACTTAGCATGGAACTGATCAAAATTCCTTGTGTTATCCACTTATCCTTGTGCTATTAGTGCCAACTTTAACACAAACTTAGCACAACATAAATTTTCAGAAATTTCTCCAATTTTGGGTCGGGTCACAATTTGGATCCGATTCAGAGGCGGAGTCAGGATTTGAACTTTATGAATTCAAAATTTTAGGATAGTGATATAAGGTGTTAGTAATTGGGTTTTGAATTTTATTTTTTGTACATATTTTAAGTGAATTTCTTAATACATATAGAGTTTGGACAAAAGTTACTGGGTTCGGCGAACCCATACTCTGGCTTCTAGCTCCGCCCCTGATCCGATCGGCCAACAAATGATATTTAAATTTGGGATTTTTTCATAGACATACAAAATACTAAACTTAGTATATCATTGTTTCACATTAGAAAAAAAAAAGGGAGACATATATCTAGTGCAACTTGTACCTAAAGATATCTAATGCAATTTGCAATATGAAAATAAGAGTAGCCACCTATTGTTGAAACATGAAAGGACTTTGCTGGCGTTACATACACAATATTCAGCCCTTCGTAAATTCTAAACAAAGTGTTCTCATTGGCACACATATTGAGCATAAAATTCTTACAAACTGAATATATACATCATTGACTTTGGGCAACTTGGACTTTGATAAAAATGGTAAAAAGCTAATGTACCACTATAATAAGTTAATTGTACTGATGTGAACAAGAATCTCTTCCACTAGTGTAGTCGTTTACCAAAGACTTTTTCTGACTTTTCCCTTTGAAAAAATGTTCGAATTTACCTATGCACTATATAGACTATTGCTTAACTCTATTTTTATCTCGTTACAATATTATTACCGTTTTCCCCTAGTCCTTCAGTGCGCTGTTCTATTTTTGGCACAGTGTAATTCATGAATTAATTCTAATGGTTCATATTCTATCACTCATGTAATTTCTCAAAATGATTAAGAATTTCTCCCTCAAATACCTCCCCTTTATTTGCCTATATATCTCCTATTTCTGATTTCCATGTTCATACATCGAATTTGAAAACAAAGATAAAATAGAAGAGGAATTTGAAAAGAAGAAATACAGAAGGCAAAAAAAAGAAGGGAAAATAGAACGGTCAAATTATAAATTACAGGTTTTTTAGGTAGTTAGGTGCAACTGTATTTGTACATGAAGCTGAAAAGCGCATTGATATGTTGAAACATACGCCCTCAGTTTCCGTTTGTGTGTATTATTTCCTTTTAGTCCGTTATAAGAAAATCATTTAATTTAAATTTCTCATTTTAACTTTTGATTAGCAGTTTTTTTTAACCATACAATTACACAAATATTATGACATGTTTAAAATCACAAGTTTTAAAAGTTTTATAGTCATACAAATGTTATCTCATACTCTCTCCTTTCCACTTTGTTTGATACTATTTTCTTATTAGTCGTTTTAAAATATCACATTTCGATATTTCCTGAGAAACATTTATAGTCATACAAATGTTATGACATGTTTAATACAATAAGTTTCAAAAGTATTATAGCCACACAAATGTTATGAAATATTTAAGACCATAAATTTTTAAAATCTTTATTTCTTCTTAAACTTTGTGGTAAGTCAAATTACGACAAACAAAATGAAACTGAGAGAGTATTTTACACCACAAATTTTAAAACTTTTCCTTTATTATTATTATTTTTTAAAATTCCATTTTCAATTACATAGATTTGAATTGAAACACAAGAAATAATAAATTCATTAAACCTACTTCTCCCTGTCTTTTTCAAATCATGTTATTGGATTTGGAATCGATGAGTATTATAATTGATTATAACTAACTTGGACACACAGGTAAGCTCAGCCTCTGTCATCAATCCCAACAAAATAGGAAAAAACATCAAGAATTTGATGCCGTTGTAAAAAAGAAATCTGACCATCCAATCTCAAACTTTAAGGCAATAAGTGGAGTAGTCTACAATATTATAAACTCTTTTTGAAAACTCTTACATAATTAATGTACCCCTCGACTTGCTAAAGGAACAACCTCAGCCAAAGGAGTGGACAGAGGTGTTGGCAATGGAGAATTTCTACAAACTGGACAAGTTGAATTCAACAGCAGCCATGGGTCGACACATTTCAAGTGAAACAAATGTCCACAATCTGGCAACAACCGAAGCATGTCCTTACTCTTGTAATCTGCTAAACATATTGAACAACAATTAGCTGTTGAGTCCTTGTAATTGACCTTAGCTTCAGAATACAACAACTTTGGATAACTCAAAAGCGTTTTTTCATCAATTCCCATTTCCATCATATGTTCGTCTCGATTAGCCGTTCGTAGTGGTCTTCTTGTTGTTGTTTGATTTCTAGTACAAAAGTATGAAGTGAACGTTATAGTTGCAATTAACAGGACAATGCCAGCTGAAACACCAATTGTATAACCGAATCCTCCGATTTTTTCCGATCCGAGGAAGCCACCGTTGTCGGAACTTGGATCGGAGATGGTGGTGTTATTCATGATCTTGTGAAAAGAGATGGTTTAATTTTAAGAGAATTATTTGGAGTGGATACGGTTTGGTTAGCCATTTGGCATAAGAATAAAAGGAAATGGTCCAATTAATTAAAGGATTTGGAAGTCAACGGTTTACGTGAGATATTCGATAAAAATTAAAAAGAGGGAAGATTGGTGGTGTTTTGATTGAAATAAATGAACATAAAGAATATACTCTAATAAAATGTGGATGAAGTGGTTTCTTGTGAATATATATTGTGTTTTTTGGTTCATTTCATGCTTGGATTGATGGAAAGTTTGACATGTCAACGTCCTCTAAATCTATAATTTTCTTGTAAGCTTTGTTTTATGTGAACGACGTCTTTTTCTGGTACGTACAAAACTAATTCAACTTTATCCTATATTAAATTAATTAGTAATCTAAGTTCGCTTATATGGCCAGTTAATAATTTAATTATTTGACTCTCTATCTGTTTCTCTATTTCTGTCTTTCTGTATTTTTTTCTCTTCTTCTGAATAAGTCTACGAATTGAACGAAAAAAGTCTATAAATAACGAATTGCACGTTCCATACACCAAAAATTTAGGTGTTTACATGTCATGCCTAATTCATTTTCTTGTAAGTTTGTTTCATATGAAGCAACATCTTTTTCAACTTTGTCAAATAATAAATTAATTAAAAGTTTCCTTATAAAGCCAGTTAATAATTTATTTGATATAAAGCCAGTTAATAATTTATTTGATTCTCTCTCTTTCTCTCTCATGCCTATTTTATGTTTTCTAACTTCAGAGGACATTAAAATATAACTTTTTTCTTTTTAACTTCTACGTGCAGTAAACGATGCCAAACGAAATAGGTATCCCTATATGTGCAATAAGATACTAGTATGATATTCTAGTAACAACAACAACAACCACTCAGTATAATCCCATTAGTGAGGTCTGGGGAGGGTAGTGTGTACGCAGACCTTACCCCTGTGTACGCAGACCTTACCCCTACCTTGGGATAGAAAGGCTGTTTCCGATAGACCATCGACTCCATCCCTCCAAGAACTCCACACCTTACTCTTGGGGTGACTCGAACTCACAACCTCTTGGTTGGAAGTGGAGGGTGCTTGCCACTAGTAAATAATTAATAACTTTTAATGATTTTTATTATGTAAAGGCCAAATACATACGCAGACCCCTAAACTTGTCACTTTTTTTCATTTAAACACTTAAACTCAAGCTAGTACCTATTGAACACCTAAACTCCTCAAAAAGTATACCAATTAGGCACATTTTGCTGACATGGCAAAATATGTGTTCTACACTCTCTTTGAGCGCGTACATATCTAAAAAATGGTTAATTAATTTTTTTTCTCTTTCTCTTCTTCCATTATTATTTTTTCCACTAGTTTTGTTTAAAGTTGTTTCCAGCTTGCCGGAAAATTTCTTGACCAGCGGCAAGTTCCATGGCTGGCCTTCCAAACCCGGTTCTCACTTCTCCACCAGAATACTCCCAAAATCCTCAAATTTGTTTCTCCAATCTCCACACGTATATGACTGTTTATGGAGTTTTTACCTGGGTCGGTGATTGTATCAAGATTATAGCATAAATAATCTTATTATT
Organism: Nicotiana tomentosiformis; assembly: GCF_000390325.3. Taxonomy (NCBI): domain Eukaryota; kingdom Viridiplantae; phylum Streptophyta; class Magnoliopsida; order Solanales; family Solanaceae; genus Nicotiana; species Nicotiana tomentosiformis. Next base: position 14,011,824 of record NC_090813.1, on the reverse strand, counting down.
TACTCCTTTAAAACAACCATAGACTATACCCTTCACTACCGTCATGTCCAAGTATTTACTCACTAACCACTATTTCCATTAGAACAAACCAAAAAGAATACTGAAAAACTTTGCCAAAGTGGAGCGCCAGCTGGAGCTATGGAGGGAACTCACTGGAAAAGTGGTGATGGTCACCGGAGTATCATCGGGAATCGACCGAGAATTCTTCCTCGATTAATCTAAAGCTGGTTTTAGAATCATCCTTCGTCGTATTGATCGATTGATATCTCTCTATGGAGTTAACTTAAACTCGAATGAGGAAAGTTCCAGTTAGGAACAACGAGTCATAACTATGAGCTTGGCATTAATGCCAATGGTCCAGTCATTAAAATCGCCGCACAGAAAGATTAGGGCGCCTTTGGACGGATTGATGCTTTGGTAAATAATGCTGGTGTTATAGGTGAGGTTGATAATTCTCCAATTTTCTTAGCAGTTTACGTCGTCGGCATTTCGAATCTTTGACTCATATTGGGGAGAGAAAGAGGGATAGAGAAGAGAGAGGAGAGGATGCCATAGCAACGAACAAAGCTTTTCTTTTTCCTCAAGAGCTTTTTTTCTACCTTATTGGTATTTGGGATCAAATCCACATGATATTGTCTCATTGGTTTTCTTTCCAAATCAGCGGCGAGTGAAATGCACACGTTCTATTTTTTGACTATCTCAATAAAATGTGTCTAATTAAAACACATTTTGTTGAGTTTAAGTGCTCAATAGGAACTAACTCAAGTTAAAGTGTTTATGTGAAAAACCAGGACAAGTTTAGGGGACTGCATATGTATTTAGCCTTCTATAAACTTATCATAGCACATCATCATGATAATCATATGATAGAAACTGAGGGTCCACCAAACTATATAGAGAATCAGGTTCTCTATTAGTTCCCATAGAATACACGCACACTGTAGTAAGTAAATGACACAAAGAAGTTCTACGTGGAAAACTCCCAACTCACGGGATTAAAAACCACGACCTACCATTGTAGCATTTCAACTTCACTACTGAGCAAATTTTAGATTGCAACCTATTGTAACCTACGAATTAACCTCTTAATCCCTCACTAACTTGTAACAACTCTATTACAAGCCATTTTGTAATAACTCTATTACAAAGACTTACAACTCGACTAACTCTAGCCAAGACACAAACATAAGGATTTATGATTTACAAAGGTTTCCTACACAATGCTTCTAACTAAGCTAAGTAGGATTTACAAGTAAAGAACTTTAATAAAGGTGCAACACAACTAAGGACATGTAATGACTCAATACATGAAACTAGTCCTTCGTTATGTTGTTCTTTGTTCTTGATGCCCTTGAAAATTACTTGCAAGATTGACACAGACTTGAGAGAGTGCTTGATCGATTCTTGAATGTGCAAGCGTTTTGTTTTACCTTTGCTTGATGTTAATAACTCATTTGTGACATCACTTGAATAATGCAAGCAACTTTAAAGTTGACTGCTGCACTGTTTTTGCACTGTTGTGCGTGCATGCAGCAACTTTACAGTTGTAGGGAGTTGACTAGCTACGGTCACCAGGGGAACCGATGTCCATTTGTTCCCCTTGTTGTTTCTTTGTCGTCTGAAGAGTTGATTTACATCTCCAGCTTGAGACTTGTTATACCCACGTACTTGAGGCTGTGTATCAGGTTCCTTATCTAGTTCTTGTCATTAAGTTTGTTAGATCATCAAAATATTATAAGGTACAAATAACCTATCAATTTCTGCCTTTTTGATAATGACAAACTTATAATTGAAGCTCCCCCTAAGAACTAGAATGACATAACCTGTATTCCCCCTGAATCTGTTCCCCAGCTTGTTCCCCCTCAATTATTTTTCCCCCTTTTGGCATCATAAAAAGATCAGTAGCAAGCAATAAGCAAGAAGAAGTCTAGCTTGGTTAACTCATGCCACATGTGTGCACATAATCATGACTAAAAATAGAGCAGAAGAACAAGATGTGCACAACAAAAGGACGAGAAATTCATTAATTTTGGAAATAAACAGGGAGCAGTTCCATTGATAAACAATCACCACAAAATAAAAACAACAAAAAGGTACCAGTCATCAAACATATCCAAACACAGGAAACAAAAACAACTTGAACTGAAACTTGACACTGGGAAGGGAATGACTCTAATTAGTACTGGAAGGGAAAGGCTTAGATGAAGAGGCAAGGGTGTTAAGAAGGATGTCCATTCGAGCATTAGCTGACATCTGCTCATTGAGCAGTTTCTCCTTCAGGTCCTCAACCTGTTTCCTGAGGTCGGTATTTTTTTTGGTCAAACGGGCAACCTATGTGCTGTGAGAGCTGCTGGAACCAGGTGCCTACTAAAGCTGACTTAGCTGAACCTCAAGAATGGCATTCCTTGCCTTCAGCTTCCTTATCTCATCAGTGTCACTGTTTTGGGCGTTGATCAACTGGGAGATAGTAGAAGTGCTGCCAACCCTTCCAACCTTATCAATGCACTCACATTCCTCGAGCGTGGTTTTGGAGAAGGTTTGCTTACAAGTACCCACTTTAGCTTTTCCCAAAGGGACTTTAAAGAATTCAAAAACCTTAGTGAGGAGAAACCCGTACGGCAACCCATGTGTCACGACCCAAAATCTGATCATCGTCGTGATGGCGCCTATCGTGTTACAAGGCAAGCCTACTTCCCAAAATATTTCTAATAAACCGATTATAAGAATTTAATAAAATGTTTCAACATTTAAATTTCTCATAAACTAAATCAACTCAAATTATAATTTTAGAAATACGGAAACGAGTCCCAAACATCGGGGTGTCACTAAGTCATGAGCGTCTAAATCTATGAACTAAGAAATGAAACTGTCTAACTATCAATACAATCCAAAAGAAGAAATGATAAAAGGAGTAAAAAGGTCTTGCGGACGCTAGCAGCTATCTTGCAATCTCCACAGATAGCCGGCCTGAACTCAACGATCGTCGCGATCTAACTCACCTGAATCTGCACATAAAGTGCAGGGTGTAGCATGAGTACAACCACCTCAGCAAGTAACAAAAATAACTAAGAAACTGAGCAATAGTGACGAGCTAAGTAAAACAGTCCAATTATTTATTTTTACAATTTAAAAATAAACAGAAATAAACAAGTAAATTCCATAACTCAGTAAATGCCACAAAGAAGTTTAACAAATAAATGCATCAACAACACAAATAAATACAACCTCACAGCAGTGTCACTCCATCACTCATCACTCGCACTCAGCACTCAATACTCAAAACACTTAACACTCTGCGTTCACTGGGGGTGTGTACAGACTCCGGAGGGGCTCCCAAATCCCAAGCGCTAAGCACGGATAACTCACGTGCCATCATATCAATACCTGGATCCGCACGGTCAACTCACATGCTACGCGAACAACTCACGGGCTATGGTATCAATACCTGGACCTGCACGGTCAACTCACGTGCTAAGCGGACAACTCACGCTATATGGTATTAATATCCTCACAGCCAGGCCCTCGGCCTCACTCAATCATGTACCTCACTAGCCTCATCATCACCAAAAAATAAGGGAACACAGCCCACATCAAGTATCACCGCATATTAGCAAATAATAGAAACAAAGGTAAACATGTATAATAATTTTTATGACTGAGTACAGATAATGTGAGCATGAATAAAGCCTAAGCATGATCTCTAACATGAAGGCAAACAAATTCAACAACAAATAAATACATAACCACAGATAATAGCCATTAGGCCTCACAGCCTTACGGGACGGACCAAGTCTCAATCCCTCGCGGTGCACACCCACACACTCATCACCTAGCATGGTTATCACTTCCAAACAATCACGTGATGTCAAATATCCGAGTTTATACCCTCAAAGCCAGAGTTAAAACTGTTACTTACCTTAACAGCATAAAAATCCTACTCCGGGATACCCTCGTCTCTGGACTAAGTCTCCAAATGCTCTGAATCTATTCACAATCAGTACAATACCATCAATATACGCTAATGGAATAAATTCCACAAGAAAAACTATCAAATTAGACCAAAATCCAAAATTGGCTCAAATCCGCCCCCGGGCCCATGTCTCGAAATCCGACAAAATTTACAAAACTAGAAAGCTCATTCACTCACGAGTCTAACCATACCAAATTTACCAAAATCCGACATCGTTTGGTCCCTCAAATCTTCAATTTAAACCAAGAGGGTTTTCAAATTTTTCCCAACTCAATTCACCAATTAAATTATAAATACAACTATGGATTCGGGTAATTTAACCAATATTGAGTTTAGAACACTTACCCCGTTGTTTCCTCTAAAAATCACCCAAAATCGCCTCAAATCCTAGCTCCAAATCGTCAAAAATTAAAAATAGGACAAAGTCCCATTTTCAGAACTTAAACTCACTGCCCAGGCTTTTCTTCTTCGCGAACGCGGTCAGTGCCTCGCGTTCGCGAAGCACAAAATATCTCCTGTCCAAATTCCTCCTTCGCGAACACAACATCACCCTCGCATTCGGGAAGCACAAAATGTCTCTGCCTCAATACCTTCTATGCGAACGTGTTCAATCCATCGCGAATGCGATGCTTCGTTCCCCCTCACTACGCGAACGCGACACCCACTACGGGAACGTGTAGACCAATTGCCTGGGGTCCTCAGCTGCTTCATCTCTTCTTCGCGAACGCGTAACACCTATCGCGTTTGCGATGCACACCCAATCCACCCTTCGCGAATGCATGATTCTCTTCGCAAACGCGAAGAGCAAATATTGCCAGCCTCTCAGTTCCTCTTCGCGAATGCGATGAAGGAAACCAGATGGTGCATCAGAACAATTCCAGCACAGTTCCAAGTCCAAAATCCAACCCGTTAACCATCCGAAACTAACCCGAGCCCCTCGGGACCTCGACCAAATATACCAACAAGTCCTAAAACATCATACAGACTTAGTCGAATCCTCAAATCACCTCAAACAAAGGTTAAACCATGAATTACACCCAAATTTAAGCCTAATGAACTTTGAAATTTCTAATTTCTACAAACGACTCTGGAACCTATCAAAGCACGTCCGATTGACCTCAAATTTTGTACACAAGTCATAAATGACATAACAAAGGTATTCCAGTTTTTAGAATCGGATTCCGACCCCGATATCAAAAAGTTAACCCCCCGGTCAAACTTCTCAAAAATTAAACTTTCGGCATTTCAAGCCTAATTCCTCTACAGACTTCTAAACAATATTCCGAACACGCTTCCTAAGTCCAAAATTACCATACGGAGCTATTGGAATCATCAAAAATTCAAATCCGAGGTCGTTTACACATAGATCCATATCCGGTCTACTTTTCTAACTTAAATTTTTTAATTATGAGACTAAGTGTCTCATTTCACTCCGAGTTCCTTCCGGACCCGAACCAACTAACCCGATAAGTCATAAATCAATTACAAAATATAAATTAAGCAATAAATGGGGGAACGGGATTATAATATTCAAAATAACTGGCCAGGTCGTTACATTCTCCCCCTCTTAAATAAATGTTCGTCCTCGAACGAGTCTAACAGAAGAACATACCTGAAATTCCAGCATCTGAAGCAATAGCATCTGGCCTGGCTGGGAGGGCATAGAAATGGGCCTGACCACCCCTGATCTTCCTCCCCCTCTCGGGCGACCCATAGCTGACTAGGCTCCGCCCCTAGCTGGCTGAACTCCACCCCTAGCTGGTTGGGCGGGTGGTGGAGGAACTGGTGTTGGTGTCGTTGGCCGAGTACTCCGTTGCGGAGTCCCACCCAACAGCCTAGGGCAATATCTTGCAATGTGACCAAAATCCCCGCACTCGAAACAACCCCTTCTCAAACGAAACTGTTGCTCCTGATGCCCAAAAGAATTACCTGAGCGGGCGGGGCATAATGAGAACCCTGTGCTGGCAATGCACTGAATGATGACTGACTCTGCCGAAGCTGGTCCTGCTAAAACTGTGAAACCACCCTGATCACGAGGCCTCTTAGCCTCCCTCTCAGTTCTATCCTGACCTCGAACCATCTCAATCTGTCGAGCAATGTCGACAACCTCATCAAAGGTAACCCCAGATACTCTCTCCCTGGTCATAAGCAATCGAAGCTGAAAACTGAGGCCATCTATAAACCTCTTGATCCTCTCTCGGTCTGTGGGAAACAACCAGACCGCATGACAAGCTAACTCGGAGAATCGCATCTCATACTGTGTAATAGCCATCTCACCCTGGCGAAGCTGCTCAAACTGCCTGCGCAGCTCTTCTCTGTAGGACTCACGCACAAACTTCTCCAGAAAAAGAACGGAGAACTACTGCCAAGTAAGGGGTGCTGCGCCAACAGGCCTACGCCTCCCGTAAGTCTCCCACCATCTGAGTGCAGCCCTAGAAAACTGAAAGGTAGTGAATGAGACCCCACAAATCTCCAAAATACCAGCAGTACAGAGTATCCTCTGACACCTGTCCAAGAAGTCCTGAGCGTCCTCTCTCTCTATGCCACTGAAAAGTGGCGGTTGGAGTCTCCCAAACCTCTCCAACCTACGCTGATCATCCTCAGGCATAGCAGGAACCACATAATCCTGTGCAACTGCAACCGGCTGGGTTGGTGGTGCCTCCGGTGTCTGAAGTCCTTGAATAACTGGCTTGGGTGTGTGAGTGAGGGGAGTCTGAGTGCCTCCCCCAACCTGAGAAGTGGTTGCGACTGTCGAAATAGAGACCGCCTGAGCAAGGCCAGTACACGCTGTCAGAATCTGAGCTAGGGCCTCATGAAGGCCAGGAATCACAATATGCACAGGTGGTGCCTGAGCTGGCGCATCAACAACTGGAACCTGGTCCTGATCTGGGACAACTGGTGGATCTGCAGGTACTGCCCCAGCTACTGTATGGGTCGCACCTCTGCCCCTACCACGGCCTCTACCGTGGCCTCAGCCTCTCGCGGCCCGAACTGGTGGCTGACCCACTTGATCGGTAGCACGAGTCCTCACCATCTGTGAGAGAATAAAATACAAATGTTTAGTTACTAGAATATACAGAACGCACGATATGAATCCAAGAATGTGAAATTTTCCTAAAGGTTCTGAAGCCTCTCAAAGATAAGTACAGATATCTCTGTACCGATCCTCAAGACTCTACTAAACCCGCTCATGACTCGTGAGACCTATGTAACCTAGGCTCTGATACCAACTTGTCACGACCCAAAATCTGACCATGGTCGTGATGGCGTCTATCGTGTTACAAGGCAAGCCTACTTCCCAAATTATTTCTACTAAACCGATTATAAGAATTTAATAAAACGTTTCAACATTTGAATTTCTCATAAACTAAATCAACTCTAAATATAATTTTAGAAATACGGAAACGAGCCCCAAACATCGGGGTGTCACTAAGTCATGAGCGTCTAAATCTATGAACTAAGAAATGAAACTGCCTAACTGTCAATACAATCCAAAAGAAGAAATGATAAAAGGAGTAACAATGTCCTGCGGACGCTAGCAGCTACCTTGTAATCTCCACAAATAGCCGGCCTGAACTCAACGATCGACACGCTCTAACTCACCTGAATCTGCACATAAAGTGCAGGGTGTAGCATGAGTACAACCACCTCAGCAAATAACAAAAATAACTAAGGAACTTAGCAATAGTGACGAGCTACGTAAAATAGTCTAATTATTTATTTTCACAATTTAAAAATAAACAGAAATAAACAGGTAAATTCCATAACTCAGTAAATGCCACAAAGAAGTTTAACAGATAAATGCAGCAACAACACAAATAAATACAACCTCACAGCAGTGTCACTCCATCACTCATCACTCGCACTCAGCACTCAATACTCAAAACACTCAACACTCTGCGCTCACTAGGGGTGTTTACAGATTCCGGAGGGGCTCCCAAAGCCCAAGCGCTAAGCACGGACAACTCACGTGCCATCAAATCAATACCTGGATCCACGCGGTCAACTCACATGTTATGCGAATAACTCACTGCTATGGTATCAATACCTGGACCCGCACGGTCTACTCACGTGCTAAGCGGACAACTCATGCGCTATGGTATTAGTATCCTCACAGCCAGGCCCTCGGCCTCACTTAATCATGTACCTCACTAGCCTCATCATCACCAACAAATAAGGGAACACAGCCCACATTAAGTATCACCGCATATTAGCAAATAATAGAAATAAAGGTAAACATGTACAATAATTTCTATGACCGAGTACAGATAATGTGAGCATGAATAAAGCCTAAGCTTGATCTCTAACATGAAGGCAAACAAGTTCAACAACAAATAAACACATAACCATAGATAATAGCCATTAGGCCTCACAGCCTCAAGGGACGGACCAAGTCTCAATCCCTCGCGGTGCACACCTACACGCTCGTCACCTAGCGTGGGTATCACTTCCAAACAATCACGTGAGGTCAAATATCCGGGTTTATACCCTCAAAGCCAGAGTTAAAACTGTTACTTACCTTAACAGCGTAAAAATCCTACTCCGGGATGCCCTCGTCTATGGACTCGGTCTCCAAATGCTCCGAATCTATTCACAATCAGTACAATACCATCAATATACGCTAATGGAATGAATTCCACAAGAAACACTATCAAATTAGACCAAAACCCAAAATTGGCTCAAACCCGCCCTCGGGCCCACATCTCGAAATTCGACAAAATTTACAAAACTAGAAAGCTCATTCACTCACGAGTCTAACTATACCAAATTCATCAAAATCCGACATCGTTTGGTCCCTCAAATCTACAATTTAAACTAAGAGGGTTTTCAAATTTTTCTCAACTCAATTCACCAATTAAATGATAAATACAACCATGAATTCAGGTAATTTAACTAATATTGAGTTAAGAACACTTACCCCGTATTTTCCTCTGAAAAGCACCCAAAATCGCCTCAAATTTGAGCTCCAAATCGTCAAAAACTAAAAATGGGACTTCGTCCCATTTTTAGAATTTAAACTCACTGCCCAGGCTTTTCTTCTTCGCGAACTCGGTCAGTGCCTCGTGTTCGCGAAGCACAAAATATCTCCCGTCCAAATTCCTCCTTCGCGAATGCGACATCACCCTCGCGTTCGCGAAGCACAAAATTCCTCTACCTCAATTCCTTCTACACGAACGCGTTCAACCCATCGCGAACGCGATGCTTCGTTCCCCTTTACTACGCGAACGCGACACCCCCTACGCGAACGCGTAGACCAATTTCCTGGGGTCCTCAGTTGCTTCCTCTCTTCTTCGTGAACGCGTAACACCTCTCGTGTTCGCGATGCACACCCAGTCCACCCTTCACGAACGTGTGCTGCTCTTCACGAACGCGAAGAGAAAATATTGCCAGCCTCTCAGTTCCTCTTCGTGAACTTGAGGTTCCACTCGCGAACGCGATGAAGGAAACCAGATGGTGCATCCGAAAAATTCCAGTAAGTTCCAAGTCCAAAATCCAACCCGTTAGCCATCCGAAACTCTCTCGAGCCCCTCGGGATCTCGACCAAATATACCAACAAGTTCTAAAACATCATATGGACTTAGTCGAATCCTCAAATCACCTCTAACAACGCTAAAACCATGAATTACACCCCAATTCAAGCCTAATAAACTTTGAAATTTCTAATTTCTACAAACGACTCCGGAACCTATCAAATCACGTATGATTGACCTCAAATTTTGCACACAAGTCATAAATGACATAACATAGGTATTCCAATATTTAGAATTGGATTCCGACCCCGATACCAAAAAGTCAACCCCCCCGGTCAAACTTCTCAAAAATTAAACTTTCAGCATTTCAAGCCTAATTCCTCTACGGACTTTCAAATAATATTCCGGACACATTTTCTAAGTCCAAAATCACCATACAGAGCTATTGAAATCATCAAAAATTCAAATCCGAGGTCGTTTACACATAGATCCATATCCGGTCTACTTTTCGAACATAAAATTTTTAATTATGAGACTAAGTGTCTTATTTCACTCCGAGTTCCTTCCGGACCCGAACCAACTAACCCGATAAGTCATAAATCAATTACAAAATATAAATTAAGCAGTAAATAGAAAAACGGGGTTATAATATTCAAAACGACTGGCCGGGTTGTTATACCCTGATTACCTTCCTTGAACTCTGCTACTTTCTTCATGTGCTCTATCATAAGACCAGGCAGATTTATGGTGGTGAAGCCATCTAGCACTTCCATAAGAACCAAGTCTGCTCGTGATGTAATGGAGCATTTTTCAGCACGTGGGAGCAGAACTTTGTTCACCATTTCGAACAGCAGTTGGTACACTGGAAGGAGGGCCTTCTTGTTTGCATGTTCCTCTTGATGTACTGCCTTATATTTCACAAAGGTATTTCTGATGACATCCCATCAATGGACACTCCCAGAATGGCTCCCAGTATACTAGTGCCCATCACAAAATCAACATCGTTCATTTTTCAGACAAGTGTTATCATCCTCAACTGTGAAGAAGTCAGCATAGAAGCTACGCATTTCTGCCTCATATACCTTGGGATTGTCAGTTGTGAACAGATGTGTCCACTATTGGAATTCACAGATCTCCACCAATTGGCATATTCCTAACATATCCAGAATATCGGGGCAAATGTACGGCACCACAGTACCTTTTGGATTCTCAGTTTTTCCCTCCCAGCATCTTGGGTTGCACCAACCTTGGCCCTCTTAGAGGAATCAGGTTCTTCCCTAGCACTAGCCTTCCTTTTCACTGATTGTCTTGCACTTTTTCTTTTCTCACCAGATTCTTTAGACATATTTTTCTCAGACACTTGTTCAATCAACTCTTCACCAGATTTCTCAGCTACTTTCTCACAAGATTTTCCACCCTCAACCTTGCTCAAGTCCATTTCACTCACATATGACTCCCTTTTGGACTTTGGAATAGTAAATTTCTTTGAGGACTTATGAACCAAGGAACTAGGTTCCTCTTCTACCTCATCATCAACATCAATGACTAGTGCAGGAGGCACTACCTTCTCATTCACAACCTTTCCATCTTTCACCAATCTCCTCTTCTTCTTTTCTTTTTTGTTTTTCCTTAAAACTAACTCAAGTTCTTCCTTCTTCTACAACCTAGTGATAGGTCTTTGGAAGTTGACTCTTGCGGAGTTGCTTGACTACTCCTTGCCCTGATGAAGCTCGCAAGAGCCACAATATCATAGTCATCTTCACTCCCTTCATTTTCCTCCTCAGACAGAGATCTCATCTCGAAAGGAACGATGGCCAATGGCTCAGCACAGAAATGAGGAGAGGGAGTGGGATCAGTACTGACCTGGGGTTCTTTATAAGAACGGGGAGTTTCATCCCAAGTAGGAGCATAGCGCTCCCCTTGTGTGGAGGGATCAGGTCCCTCAGTAAGTTTCCCAGTAGTACTGTCTGGTGCCAGATTTTTGACAGGCACCAGTTCCCTTCCCTCCACTAGTAGACTATGACCTTCCCCCTTAGACCCATTTGTTTCAGACACGCCTTTATACTCATCAACTACACAACCCTCAACAGTGATTGACAACATGTTCTCTATGGACTCTTGTTCTTGCAAACCCAAAGTAAACTTAGACGACATAAGAAGAGCATTACCTGTAGACTCGGCGACATTCAAATCAAGAGCTGGGGTAGTTTTTGCCGATTCATCACTGTTACAATCCATTCGTTGCATCTCAGAACATTCTTCCATTGGTCGAGTAGAGATTTCCTTATTGTCTTTTTCCACCACTGTATCTGCTTCTACCATTTGTTTCGACGAGACAGAAGGAGAGGTTGCTACCACAAATTTCTTGGGAGTCAAGGTTTTGCGACTCCTATGAGAGCCAGTGCTCGACTGAGTTGGAGAGGAACCAGTAGGTGGTTGTAACTCTAACTTAGGGTTTGGACTATATGGTTTAGGGATTGTAGGTTCTAGCACTGGGTTTCAATAGGTGATGACACTGTGGGGAGGATGCTTGGAACAGTCTGAGTCTCCAGATTTTTAGACATGGTAGAGGATAGTGAGTGTTTGATGGAGGAAGAGAGTGTTTGGTCTGAAGGAAAAGAGAATCTTTGCTTTGATGTGAACAGTTACGATAGTGACCATGAGATATGTTATTTAAGAGGGTAAGGGACTGGTCAGGAACAGGGTATCAAGTCGGGTAGACGGGTCGTTTCATAACTACTAGGACGCTTGAGTTCCCAAGAAAAGAAAGGAAAGATTTATATTTTAATGACGTGGCACCATTTCAGTCGTTAAAAAGATGTGGATGAGAGTACATAGAAACTACTAACCTGTGTCAAAGGAACCAGGTTCCTTGACAGATTTTGTAAATGTGGACTTCATCCTTTTGACTGAAATGCGATATCACTGGCTACTTGTTTGCTATGTAATCGTCATGCGTGCTACCTACAATGGTATAGAGATGAGTTAGACTTTGCCAGAAAATACTTTTTAGCTTATTTATCTGTACATTTCTTTCATAGCCAATCATTGAGGGACCAGGTCCTGCGCTTGATTTTATCAATCATAGTGCTATGTGATTCTTTTTAAAGTGCTTTCTGCTCAGTGCTTTGGTGAAGATATCTGCAATTTGATCTTCTATGCTGCAAAACTTCATGCAGATGAGCCCTTTCTCAACATTGTCTCGAAATCTTCTAGTTGCTGCTTGATCCACAATAGTTGAGCACAGCAAGAGGCAACTTCCACATACTCAGCTTCAGCAGTTGAAAGGACCACTGAGTTTTGTTTTCTTGTGCCCCATGAGATTAGACACGAACCCAAAAAATGTGCCATACTAGAAGTGCTTTTCCTACCCACCAGATAACCAGCATAGTTAGCATAAGCATACCCTATATGAGCATCTCCTGAGGAATAGTAGAGAACCAGGTCCTGCGCTCCTTTGAGATACCTCAGAATTCTCTTTGCAGCCTTCAGATGAGACTCTTTTGGATTGGATTGAAACCTGGCACAGAGTCCTATATTAAAAATAATGTTTGGTTTACTTGTTGTGAGATACAGGAATGACCCAATAATACCTCTATACATAGTCTCGTTTACAGGAGAACCAGGTTCATTCATATCCAGGTGAGTGGCAATGGCAATAGGTGTATCAATGATTTTAGAACTCTCCATCTCAAATCTCTTCAGAGGCTCTTTGATGTACTTTTGCAGACTTATCATTGTGCCCCTAGGAGTTTCCTTGACTTGTATACCTAAGAAGAAATTTAATTCCCCCATCATACTCATCTCAAACTCACTTCACATGAGTTTTGCAAATTCCTCACACAATGAATCATTTGTTGCTCCGAAGATGATGTCATCAACATATTTGCACAATGAGCAGGTTCCTCCCTTGTTTCTTCAGAAATAAGGTGTTGTCAACTTTTCCTCTTGTAAAGCCATTTTCTAGAAGAAATTTGGACAATCTTTCATACCAAGCACGAGGAGCCTACTTTAGCCCATATAGTGCCTTGTCAAGTTTAAAAACATGCTCAAAATATTCATGATTCTCAAATCCAGGAGGTTGCTTGACAAAGATTTCTTCCTTTGGAAGGCCATTCAGAAAAGCACTTTTGACATCCATTTGAAATAATTTGAATTCCATATGAGATGCAAAGGCAATGAGGATTCTAATTGCCTCCATTCGAGCAACTGGAGAAAATATTTTATCATAGTTAATCTCTTCTTCCTGATTGTAACCTTGAACTACCAGCCTTGCCTTATTTCTGGTTGTGTTTCCAAACTCATCAAGTTTGTTTCTGAATACCCCCTGGTTCCTATAGCAGTTCTGTCAGCAGGTCATGGAACCAGGTTCCATACACTATTCCTCTCAAATTGATGGAGTTCTTCTTACATAGCTGTAATTCAATCAGCATCTTTTAATGCTTCCTTGATATTCTTAGGCTCAATTTGAGAGAGAAAAGATGAGAAGGCAAGCGCGTTTCTTGCCTTTGATCTGGTTTGAATTCCTGAATCAAGAGGAGTGATCACATTTTCCAGAGGATGTGAACTTTTGTGTTTCTAGTTAGACACCCGAAATTTGTTGTGGGATGGTCCGTGTATTTCTGAATGTGGTTCTCTCTCTGCATGTGGGGTCCCTTGATCTGCATCAGCAACTCTATTTTCAGCTTCAGTTGTTGTGATTGAGGAACCGGGTTCCTCTATGTCAGCTGGAGATTCATCTGTGCCATTGTCATTTGAATCCTTGACCTGACTCATCATGTCAGTTTTTTTCATTTTCCATGTCAATGACTTCACTAGGAACAGTTGACTATTCTCCATGTTGATCAATCTTATCATGTGAATCCTTCCCACATAACTGGTGAGATTCATCAAGGATCACATGTATACTTTCCTCAACACATTGCATCACACATTTTGTGATCCTTGAACTTGAGTTGGAAAGACCACGAACTAGGTCCTTTTTGACCAACTTGTTCAGCAACGTGAAACTTGCATAACCTAGCCTTATGTGCCATAGTTCAGCATCATCATCAACAACACTTAGACAGATAAGATCACCACTCTTATTTCCCCTGTCACAGATTTGGGAGACACTTAACAGGCTGTACTTCAACCCATTCACATAGTACACATTTTCAATTGAGTGAGAAGGAGGTTTCCCAATTCTTCCAATTCCCAGAATGTATCCCTTTTTACCATTTCCAAAAGGATACACTCCCTCCTTGTAGGGCTTTGAGTGAAAGAAAATCATTTGTGCTTCCAGTTATGTGCTTCGAGCAACCACTATCTATGTACCATTGTTGGCTGCTCCCTTTCACTGCTCCCTTCATAAGGAAATCAAGGGTTAGACTTAGGAACCCAAACAAGTTTGGGTCCCTTGTAATGAGGAGAAGGGCGAATTAGACTTCTTCTTGTCCAGGCTGGCAATTTACATTTTTTAATGGAGGGACCAGGTTCCTTAGCAGTGATTACCTTTTCAACAAAAACTTTATTTTTCTGTTGGGACTGAAATATAGCTTTACAGGTTTCTTTAAAATACCCAGTGTTACCACAGTGAGTGCAAAGTCAGTTATCAGGGACAGTAACGTACTTGCTATGAGGGTTGTAAGGAGTACTTTCCCTTTGGAACCCGATTCCTTGTCTGTTTCCCCCATTGTTCTTATACATGGCAGTGATAGCATCAGAGGACCAAGTCCATTTGAGTGATTTTTCTAGATCATTCTTAACTCTGCCTAGATCTTCCTGAAGCTTCCTATTTCTCTCAAGTTCGGCACGCAGACTAGATTTCACTGATTTTAGCTCATCTTCAAGCCTAAGGTGTGCCTCACTTGCAACTTCCTTTCCTTTTTGGGTTATCTCATGCCTACCTTCCCTTTTTAGTTCCTCAATTGTTTCCTTTAGGTCCACGACTACTACTAATAGGTCATCTCTCTCATGCTCTATGTTTGCAATTCTCTCAGTCAAAGTATCTTTTCCCCTTTTTAAACTCTCAACGGTCTCTCTTTGATCAACTGCAACCACCACTAGATCATCTCTCTCGTGTTTTATTTCTCCTAGTTCCATGGTTGGCGCATTTTTATCATTAATGAGACTGTGATAAGCATCAATTAAAATATTAGCCAAAGATATAAGCTTCTTTTGAGAATAGGATTTCAAATTTCTTTGAATATCCAGAAGGTTTACCTCATCTTCATCGTCATTTTCCTCATCCTCATCTGATTTAGCCATTAGAGCAAATATGGAATCATAATCAGCTCCTCCACTTTCTACTGCCATCATGGAGGTGTCACCTTGTGCATCATCTTCTCTAGATTCGCTGGAAGAGTTTCCCATGCATCAAGAGCTTGTTTCACAATATTATCAGCAGCTTCTTTTCTCTTGAAATTTTTGTTAACAACATGGTTCCTTTTCCCTTCTTTGTCTGTGTTGTGCTTGTACTGGTCTTGCTTAAGGAGAAGACAGTCCTTGATGAAGTGTCCTGACTTCCCGTATTTATGACTTCCCTTCTTTTGTCATACCCTCTTGGCTCGCTTGAACTATCCCTGTTTGGGATACCTCTATTTCTGCGAACCATTTTCTGAAATCTCTTTGTAAGATATGCCATATCAGCATCGTTACCTCCTGAGTCATTGTTGTCTGTCTTGAGGACCAGTTTTTTCTCTTTTTTGGGCTCTCTTCTTTCATTGTCCTTCTTTTTCTTCATTTCATTTTTTTATATTGCTAACAAGTTCATCAATGGTCAGCTTCTGCAAGTACTTTGCCTCTGTGATAGCATTCACTTTGCTTTCCCAGGAACTGGGCAGTACACTAAGTATTTTTCTGATAAGTTTGTTTCTTGGAATAATTTCTCCAAGAGAGTGAAGCTCATTGATTATAGATGTGAAGTGAGTATGCATGTCTTGGATGGATTCATCATCCTTCATCCTGAAGAGCTCGTATTCAGTTGTGAGCATGTCGATCTTGGATTGCTTGACCTGTGTTGTTCCTTCGTGAGCTGTCTGGAGAGCTTCCCAGATTTCTTTGGCTGACTTGCATGCCGATATCCTGTTGTATTCATCAAGATCAATGCCACAAACGAGAATTTTCTTTGCACAAAATTTGTTTTATATGGCTTTCCGGTCGGCGACATTGAATTCTTTTCTATTTTTGGGAATGGTTACAGCATGGTCGCCACTGGTTTTTATGGGAACGAAGGGTCCATCACAGATGACGTCCTAGAGTTCGAAATCTTCAGCCATGATGAAGTCGTGCATCCTGGTCTTCCACCATCCATAATACTGGCCATTGAACCTTGGTGACCTGTAGGTAGACTGACCTTCTTCAAAGTTTGGTGGAGCAGCCATGGGGATCCTTTCTAGGTGTTAGCCTGATAGAAAGAACCAGCTATAATACCAATTGATAGAAACTGAGAGTCCACCAAACTATATAGAGAACCAGGTTCTCTATTAGTTTCCACATAACACACGCACACTGCAGTAAGTAAATGACACAAAGAAGTTTTACGTGGAAAACTCTCAAATCACGGGATTAAAAACCACGACCTACCCTTGTAGAATTTCAACTTCACTACTTAGATTACAACCTATTGTAACCTAGGAATTAACCTCTTAATCCCTCACTAACTTGTAACAACTCTATTACAAGCCATTTTGTAATAACTCTACTACAAAGACTTACAACTCGACTAACTCTATCCAAGATACAAATACAAGGGTTTATGATTTTCAAAGGTTTCCTACACAATGCTTCTAACTAAGCTAAGTAGGAATTACAAGTAAAGAACTTTAACAAAAGTGTAAGACAACTAGGGACATGTAATGACTCAATACATGAAATTGGTCCTTCGTTATGTTGTTCTTTGTTCTTGATGCCCTTGAGAGTCACTTGCAAGATTGACGCGGACTTGAGAGAGTGCTTGATCGATTCTTGAATGTGCAAGTATTTTGTTTTACCTTTGCTTGATGTTAATAACTCATTTGTAACATCACTTGAATGATGCAAGCAAGTTAGGTAAAAGGCATTCCCCATAAAGTTGACTGCTGCACTATTTTTGCACTGTTGCGCATACAGGCAGCAACTTTACAGCTGTGGGGAGTTGACTGGGTACGGTCACAGGGGAACCGATCCATCGGTTCCCCTTGTTGTTTCTTTATCGTCTGAAGAGTTGGTTTACATCTCCAGCTTGAGACTTGTTATACCCACGTACTTGAGGGTATGTATCAAGTTCCTTATCTGGTTTTTGTCATTAAGTTTGTTAGATTATCAAAGCATTACAAGGTACATATTACCTCATCATATATATATCGGTATAACACCTGTAAGCACATCTTACTTTAGAATGACAAAAGATTATGACAGTACTTTCACAATATATAATATGATAGAGGTTTGATGTTAGTTTCCTAAACTAAGGAATTAGAAATATGAAATATTTGTAATTATAAAAAATAAAAAAATTTAAAAAAAACTATGCTCGAAAGTTAATTAGAATTTTCAATACTTCGTCTACTGTTACTAACTTACTAATATAAGTACATTTTTGGTTTCACATTACATCTTTAAATATATATTTTCTTATTATCTCTCTTTTCCTTTAATTCTTAACTATAACATCTCGTAATTAATTGAAGAGTTCATGATTTGTTGTTAGTTTGTTAGTGTTGTTCCTAATTTAACTGTGAGTATCCCAGTCAATTCTTGATGATTTAAGTTTCAGTTTTTTTTATATATATATATATATATTTTTTATTTTTTATTTTTTATTTTTATTTTTTTTTAAATACCAACTGCCTGCAACTTGTAATTAACGATATCTGGTGCAATTTGCAACGTGAAAATAAGAGTTGTTTGAAAAGGAATTTGCTAGCGTACATACATAATTTTAGCTATTCGTAAATTCTAAACAAAGTGTTCTTGTTGGCACACAAATTGAGCATACAATCGTTACACACTTACAGAATACATCATTGACTTTGGGCAACTAGGATTTTGATAGTGAAAATCAATCATACAATAGATTAAAATTTCAATTAACTACTCTATTGCATCAGTTGACTAAAGAGTATAATTGCTCTTTTGATCAAATAACACATCCAACTTGCTTCTTGCAACATACTTTAAGAATTAGAGAAATAAAAGGCAGCTCATTTCCATTTTCTTTGACTCTCTATACTGCAAAATGTGCATATTCCAGAACTACGATGGAATAATAAGTATAAATATTGAAGTTTTTTGCATTTTAAAAAATCATTGTGGAATAATAGCATTATCGCGTGGGATTTCTTAAAAATCAAATTAAACAGCGATTTCAGTAATTCTTTTTAAATAAACATCTAGTTTATATAAAAGCTAAACCTAGGTTCTCAGATGTTGAGTGATAGTATTGGATTCATCTGAACCGAGTACTTTTAATGCGGAACATAAATTTATGTGTAAAAATTTACTAAAATTATAAACATTGATAGTTATGAACCCATAATTTTAAATATACACAGTGGGATCAATGCTAAGAACCTTAAAGATTGAACGCATACAACTTAAATTCGGGATTTGTTTATGAGGTTGGAGATGCGCACACATACAAATTTTCGCTGTGTGTGGTTGTATTCACCCTTTTAATCTATCCATAATCCCAACGAGAGAAGTAGGGGTGTTCAAACCAAATTAGAAAATCGTACCAAACTGAAAAAGTTAAATCAAACAGATTAAAAAACTCGATTAGGTTTGGTTTGATATTGAGTAAAAAAGTCTGAACCAAACCTACATATAAATATATAATTTTTATATATAATTTTCTTTAGATAATATCTAGAAATATTTGGGATGCTCTCATGGGATGTAATATTTAATAGAATTATGAAGTACATCCATTTTTATTTACGTTAAATAATGGATTGTATCATCATTTTCGTATCAAGTGTTATTGAAATGTGTCAATATCTTTGTTCTTTCATATTCATATGTCAAGAATTGTTAAATTCTTATACCTTTTTCGAATTTGAAATGGCAGTTCGATAATTTCAAAATTAAATAGAACATATCATTTTTAGGTTTCATATTGATTTTATGTTTAATTATTAAATTCGATTAACTTTGAAAGCGTATATTAACAAAAATTATTGTTAGACGACTAAGAAAATAACTTTCATGTTTTACTAAAAAAATCTGCCCATAAAAATTTTTTAATAGCTCATATGTTTGTCAGCTTTTTAAATTTTTACTAAACATATATTCACTTATCAAAAAATTATCTATAACTTTAACAAAGTAAGATTGAAATAATATTCATGTAACAAAAAAATCCGAAAAAATCAACAAAACTGAATCAATCCAAATCGATATAGTTGGTTTGATTTGGTTTTGATAAAAATCAAACCAACCCGATCCATGTACACCCCAGAGGAACCGTCACGATTTCAAATAGATCACAATTCCAAACACAGTGTCACGAATTCAAACTTATATGGAGAAGAAAAATACTCCATATAATCTGTCATGGGCTTAGATACCAAGCGTAGAGCCCCAGTCCCATCGATAGAATCAGATCTGTAAAAATTGATGAGCCCAATTTAGTGAGCTCATGGGCTGATGTGAAAGATTTTCTTCCAAACTTTTAGAAGGAAAAAATAATTTTTGAGTAGAAACCCAACCAACTTTTGAGAAGTAAAAAAAAATAGTTTCTCAAAAAAATACTTTTGAGAAAAATACATTAAGAATTACTTTTTTAACACTAATTGTCATTAAAAAGTATTTTTTAATTAATTAACTAAAACAATCTTCTTCTCACCAAAAGTACTTTTTCAAAAAATAATTTTCAAAATAAGCTTGCCAAATAGGCTATTAGTTCCTTTATCCCATTTGACATTAGTGTGTGATTGGCCACTGTATTTAGAGAACTAATTTGACTATTTGAAAGAAAAATAATACAATAAAGTTGAAATTTTGGTTTAACTGAAAAACACCACAACATTGTTTTAAGGCCTAGTTTTAAAGTTTTGAGTTTAAAGAAATTCAATTTTTGGAACATTATAGAAATCGTGTACAAATAAAATCGTGTCAAATATTTTGTAACATTTTCAAATAGAAAGAGTATCACAATGTGATACAAAGAGTTTGTAGGTTTAGAATGATTTTGATCTTTATTATATGTAAATAATTGTTTGTGTGCATATGTATTCTATATAGTTTGACTAAAAATTAAAGTGATAATTCAATTGAAGTTTACGTAGTAAATTCACATGGGAAGATGATACATGAGTACGTTATTCTATCTTGCCTTGTTGTCCCTTTCTTTTTTTGCTTTTTTCTTTCATAACATACTTTTTTATACCACTTTCACTTTAATATAAAGTCATTCACTTTAATATCTTACTTTATTTCCATTAATCATTCAAGAATAAAGTCTCTTTTTATAGTATAACTAAATTATATGGTGTTTTTTAGCGCCATTTCGCCTGAATCTTTCTTCCGGCCACCAACTGCTTAAATATTACGCAGTGTGACGGCTACAAACAAATGAACAACATTCATTAGACATTTGACTTCTAACTTAATTGTCTGTCGTATCTAGAAAGTACATGTACAAATTAAGTACTGCGTAGTTGCTTGGTCCTGTTTTAGGTAAGTGAAACTACAAAAAATATTTCCATGCATTCTTATTTGTATCAAATGATATTAAGTTACCAGCATTAGTGATGGATTTGATAAAGTGAGCTACACTGAAAACTATGGAAGATCAGAGTTAAATTGTTGTAGTGATGAGAGATAGAATAATTAAAGTGACGATAAAATGATTCGAAAACCACCAACATTACTAAATAGTTGATGTAAAGTAATAAAATATTAGTATTGTATATACATAGATGTATTTAATTATTACGTATAAATTTTAGATGGGAGTAATTTTTTAGTAAAACTAACCCTTTTATCTCGAAAACTATGTATTGTTAGTAGTTTGTATTATAGGTACATTGGACGTGCCTCCCATGATCTTGAAGTTTACAACACCTTTAATTTCAACACTTCCAAAATGATTAATTGTACTTCTACACCAAATACACTATCTTGCTTTATCCCTACTTTACCTATCTTCCAAAAGGCAAAAAGTTACTTATTCTTTTAATCTATCTATTAAATCAGATTTCAATCTTCATTTTGAAAAGATTAGTTGGTAAATAGCATTTCAGATCCTATTTTTGGGATTACATTGAGCTTGTTGGTATTGTTAGTTGGTAAACAATATTACAAACATGTATCAAAAATTTGTTCTAGCTTTGTCCATGTAAATGTTCACTTGAAGAAAATTCTCTTTGTCTGCCCAGAGAGATGCACATTATATTCCTTTTTTTTATTTATTATTAAAACATTTTCAACGTGTCTTACCATTTATTTACTCTTATCTTTCCTATACTTTATTTAACTTTTTATTTATTCTTTTAGCTTTGGAATAACTCTGCTTTTGAATCCTCATCCATATTGATTCTGCTTTGTTGTCTGCAAATAAAATTCGTTATGTTCAAGAAAAACCCATGTTAGATTTAGATATTCACCTTGGTGATCTCATATCAGCTGATCTTGCTCCTTCAATCATTTCTCTTGAAATCTGCATATCTGCTACCATAAATTCTTTCTTTCCTTCTTAGCTTATTATGCTCAAAACTCCAACATTCCAACTGGAGCTTTGCTAAATTTTTAAGGTTTGCTTCTCTTCTTTAGTACTCCAATTACTGCTCATTACATGATATATAACTCTGCACTATATATATCTTTATGAATATGTGAGTGTGTTCTTGAGTGTTTGATCAAGTTTTATAGCTTCTGTATCTTGGCTGTTGTTTATTGACTTGATTTTAGTGTTGTATTTATTTAGATAATGATTTAAACAAAAGCAGATGTCATCGATTGTGAGCCCATATTGATATTGGGTAATGATCTTGCTGGAAAGCTTTAACCTTTCTACAGTCTTGGTGGACTGGCTGTAACATTATGGACTTATGGTACTTCAGTTGTGTTACTAGCATATTGATTCATGTTACATATACATTGCACATATTTAGGTAGTTGATTTGGTGATCCAACTATTAGTATATATATATCTCGTCGAGTAATCGAGAGCTGAGAGACCTTTCTATTCTTTGATGGAATTACTTCTGATAATCTTTCAGGCTGCTGAGTATAATTGAGTTTTGATAATGTAGAATATTAACAAAACGCTTTACTCTGATGTCTTGTGATGAATCCTTTTGCCATAGGACTTGCGGACATTTGTTGGTATGTTCATACTTCATATGCATAACCACTTCATTCATTATAGATTTTTGGCTATTATGAATTTTAGAGGACAATTCCCATTTTTGCTTGGAGTTGCAATATGAGGGACACTGGTAACATCTCTCAGTATCGAAATAGACTGGACCAGACACTATCGTCTCATGATCTTGTCAATGATGATATGCTTAAGACACTTGTTAAGAATCAAATCTTACGCTCATCAGAGTCTGATCTTCAAGGTCAGTCCTAAATCAATTTCAGTAATATGTCATCAAACTAGTTATAAAGTCTACAATATCAAAAATATAAACATATCTTTTTTTTCTTTTGCCAGAATGTAGTGACAATCTAGTGGACAGAAGAACCAAGGAAGTGGCAAGCTTCCTGAACATGTTAAGGAGTGCATCAGTAACTGATGGTGAGAAGTCGGAATCCTCTGAGGCATCGAATGGTGGTTGGAAAGTAGGCTATCTTTCCGATCACACCTTTTCTAATTCTTGAAAGCCGCTCCCCCCCCCCCCCCACACACACACACACACAAATAATGTTTATGTTGAACTTAAACTCATTTGATAAGCAGTGGTTATTGCTTGCTTTAGTATTACTACTGTCCGGTACTCCATGTTTTAGTTCTTTTTTACCATCTCTCAAAGAAGGGAATTTTGGGCTACTAGCAATAAGTGATTGTAGTTCTCTTCTTATGGCAGGTAAAACAGGACACTGAGGAGATCCGTGTTATGTATCGAGAGGGACCAGAAGGCACTCCCTATCACACCCTCCTAGCTGAAGGCTATGTGGATGGTCCACTAGATGTTTGTAAGATCAACTAGATGTCAATATATCTCTTCTTCATCGTTGAACTATTTGTTTAGTAGTGGAGAATGTTAAGATAAGCAAATCTCTATTTCAGGTTTATGCATCTCATGGGAGACAGAACTCTATAAGAAGTGGTGAGAATCTTGTATGTTTGTGACAGTTGCATGCAGCACATTAAGCTTCAAATACAACAGAACATAATTAAAAAAGGTTGTTTAGTGGTGGTTGGTTGTGTCTTCATATTAGTTGCAATCTAGATTTTAGAGATAGTAGAGCATTGGATTGAGTGTTTGGGTAAACTGGCACCTTGGCAGAAATGGTGAATCCCAGGTTCATGTGATGGTGCTAATTGCATTCTGGATTAACAAATTGTCTTACCCTGTGCCACTTTCTTACCAGGTGGCCACAAACTACAATTCCAACTTTTAAGGTAGCAGTTTCCGAGTGCTTGCAGAAGGTCAGAGATGGTGAACAAATATGTTTAGTAAGGTTTGTCCTCCAATAGTTTCCTAGATATAGAGGTATCCATCGCATTCGTATGATGTCTCTAATATGTATTTAACTACTTGGAAGAAAGGATGAAGCTTTCAAGGCCATTGTCAGCAAGGGAGGCTGTGGTACATCTCTTTGCATTTGAATACTTGCAAGATGGTCTGGTAGTAGTGGTTGCCAATTCAGTAAGCACGTGATGCTCGTCAATGTCTTTTTATTTTTCTTAACTATCTATATGTCCAAAATCATATATATTTGTTCACATGGGCAGTTAATCCAATTGATAGCCGGCAATAGTTTATGCTTTTTCCTGTGTCTTTTTTCCAGATCTCTAACTTAGATAGTGTTGATAGAAGTACTCATGGTTATTCCAATAATGGGATACCCCATGCGCAAGATGTAGTACGAGTTGATCTGGTGGGAGGTTTTGCTCTACAGAAAGTTACTAATAATCGGAGCTACTTCAGGTAAAATGTTACCTTATCTTCTTTTTTGGTGGTCAGCATGTGGATAACATGGAATAGGAAGAAACAATTGCACGATTCACTGCTTTATGTGCAAGGAGAAAGGATAGGACACTAACTAATGCCTTTCTCATCAATGTTTGCTACTTCCTTTGGATTTAAACTGTTGTATAAGCTGACAAAAAGAAATGTTATATAAGCTTGACTTATGAGTCAGGCTGTTCAAGATCTTGGGTTTTACTGGACTTTAGTGTTACTAAAGTTTTACCTCATTAAATATTAACACTTCCTATTATCTGTTATGAATTTCTTTTTCTATTTTAATAACCTGCAGGACAATAGGAAACTTGGATATTAAACTGGACTTCATTCCTCCAGTATTAATCAATTTCGTCGCAAGGCAGCTCATAGGCGGAGGTTTCAAGCTTTATAAAAAGGTTAATGCCAACTCAGAGATCGTTCTGTTCTATATTTAATATTTGTAATTTAAAAAATGATTTAATAAAAATAATACTTGAATGCTCCAACAAGTAATTTACAACCATTATTGCAGGAAGTAGCTTCAGTTGCTAAAGGTGATAAAGACTTCAGCAAGGCACTTAAGGATCCAATGTATGCTCGAATACGTGAAGCTCTTTACTCAGATAACCTACCTAATAGTGATGAAGCTTCAGAACTGCTTGACCTGAAGAAAGATGCAGTTCCTCTTGATGAAAATCGCCCCGAGGCAAATGTTCATAGAGACAATTGTATCTTGAAGGCCAGAGATAAAAATATTCATGGTGAAATCGAGGAGATTGAAGATGAAACTTGTGGAAAGATCGAACATCAAAATGAGGATGAAAGGAAAGTACATGATTCTCCAGTCAATCAACTTGTACAGAAGGCGACCAAGAACAAAAATGTTGGTATTAGCCCTGAGGTCAAACAAGCTCTAGGAACTTTGGAGAAGGCTATTTCTGTCATAAGGGAATATAGGCATAACCTTGACATTAAGACTGTTCTCAATGCTACAGTGAAGTCAGAAGAAGCGGAGGCAGACAGTCTAAAGGATTCAAAATCATCTGATTCCGATAAGGATTGTAGAAACATTGGAGAGTGTGGTGAAGTAACAAAACAGGAATTTAGAGAAGAAACCTCTTATGAACACAGAAATAGCTCTTGTTCCAGGTAAATTTTGTTTGCTAAATAGCTGGTTTCTATTGATGATTATAGATGCATGTTGTGAAGCTAATTTATTCTGCATGAAATGGTTCAACTTTCAACTTATTGGTTCAATAACTTGCCAAAGTTTTTCCAAATGAGCACATAGAAATTGCAAAGACCATTTTACTCCTTAAGATACTTGTTAACTCATCACAAAAGAAAATCTTTTAGTTTCAATTTAGAAGTTAAAATGGTGCCCTTTGAATAGTCTGCATTCCTTTTGAACATGTATTGCTTTCTGTCATATGCTAGGCAATTTCTTCTATAACCGTGAAAATCCCTATTCTAATTTCTAAGTATAACTTTTTTCAGGCGCACGAGTTCTAGTTTGTGCACCAGGGATGCACACCATAACAAGATTGCTCCAGAATCATCCGATGTTTATGCTGCAATTCCTGATGAGCCACAACACATTGCTTTACGCTCGTCAGATCAATGGACAGCAGGGAAAATAATGGATAGGATATCAAAGGATGATAATACGATGGTTTCCCATACAAATGGCATCCATGAGAAGGAGATCAGTGAAAGAAAAAGAAAACTACCGAGATATTGCTGCTTGTATTTTCTTTCTGGGCAGGTTGCGGCTTAAGAGCGAGCAGCTTTGTATAATGAAGACTATTAACCACATTTTACCCTTTATGACTGCTAGAAGATGTTTAGTGAGAGTAAGATTGACAACCAGTTTTCTGTGCAATACAATATTTCTGGGCAACTTAGTTAGATATGAGAGTGTACTTGAGCTTAATAGAAGCAGAAGTGTGAGAACTACATGTACAGTTTCCCTGTTACTCTAGTAGGAATGAGTTTAGTTCTTATTTTCTAAGGAGGTTACAGCATATGGATATATCAGTTATTTCCAATGTGCTCATGCACTATGCTAGCTCAACTTCAGTTAAGTTTCTTGGACCTTATCTTCTTTGATATAGTACAGAATGTCTGCGTTATGCACAAAAGAAATCAGATGTTAACCACCTAATTTAAAAGAATAAACATTCTGCTTGCCAATATAGGATACAAGAAACATAGATAAAAGATAGAATTAGGAATATAAAATATGTTCATATTGATAATTCAAAACTGAGAACAATCCAGCAAAACTGTTTCCAACACAAGCAATTACATCAATAGGAAAATTGGATAAGTAAAGCTAATATACTTTTTGAAGCGTATTCTTTAGCTGCTGTTACTTCTCATCCACTGTTCGTACCTTACCATTCTCTTTTGCAACTATAGATTGTCCTACTTTCTAGCAATCTCACTTTGTTGAGCAGCTGTTCTATAGTAACAGAAGCATCCTTTAATCTGCTCCTTAAACTCTCTTCTTTCTTATCCCGCCGTCTTCTTTCTTCTAAAAGCATCCAAACTAGAGTCTTACTCCTCACTCTTTCATACTGCAAATCGCGCAAAATCTGTTGTAAACTGCTCTTAGTACTATGATTCTCCTCTCTCAAGTTGGACACAGATTCTTCCATCTTCACTACTGATTTTCCTGTGGTTTGAACTGTTTGCCTATTTGATCCACACACTTGCTGAGTTTGAACTGTTTGCCTATTTGATTCACACACTTGCTGAGTTTGAACTGTTTGCCTATTTGATCCACACAGTTGCTGAGTTTGATCTCCAGACATTGTCTGGTTTCTTGCTTGTACTGAAGAATGAACTGGTCCTACATTCTCGCGTTCTCCTCCAGTAGATTGCAATGTAGATTTATCATGACAAGTTGTGTGGCCATTGGAGCTAAACTGTGAACAAGATTTGCTTTTAGCAGAAGCGTTTTGTACACACACTTGCTGAGTTTCTTCTGCAGACATAGCTTGATTTTTTACTTGTATTGGAGGATGAACTGGTGCCACATTCTCGCGTTCTTTTCCAGTGGATTTCAGCGTAGATTTATCATGACATGTTTTGTGGCCATTGGAGCTAAACTGGGAACATGATTTTCTTTTAGCAGTAGTGTTTGATTCTTCCTCAGGAGGAGAGACAATAATGTTCTTTACATTGCGACGCTTAGCATAACCAATGAAATGGCAATTTGAGGACCAATACTTCTTCTGCATTGCTTGTAGACGTGCCTCGAGTCTAGCAAGTACTATCGTGCGCTCAAAGCCCTGTTTATCATGAGCCGGCTCCACAAAATTAGCTTCCAAGACGCCTATCACGCCACGACCATCACTCCCTGCAGCATTCCACACTCTCCAGAAAGGCTTAATTAGCCTATTCTTGTGATAAACATTGAAGCCTTGAACATCAATATGTTGTTTTGCATCTTTCACAAAACCAATAGTTACTACAGCTGCAACATTTGGATCCTTTAATGTTTCATAACCGATGCACTGTGGTCTGTATGTTATCTCCTCAGATAACATCATGTCATTTACCAAATTATGATGTTCAACATCTTTCCCCCTCAAAATTATTCGAAACCCAGGAGCAAGCCTTAGATACAGAATTGAAGCATAACTCCTTAATGAATGTTGATAAGTTAGAAAATGCCTCGAGTTTGGATATTCTGTTGCCATCTGAATCTTCTTTTCATCTCGACTAACACCCCTAATTTGAATGTCATGTGGATCGGCGTCAAAGTCAAGTTCTGTACATCCTTCTTCATCCTCCCAAAGATTGTATATGATAACTCGTGTGCCTTGATCTTTATTCAATAATTCAAACTGTTGGAACAGATCCTCTTCGCTTTCATAAGGAGACCATTGTACTATCGTCTCTGAATTTCTTCTCCAATCATCAGCTGAAGATCGAATCAACGTTTCCCAAGTTTCTTCTCTCTTCACAAAATCAATCATAGGAACAACAATATCTTCTTTCCCTGTGCTCCTTAAAAACGTATACGACAACATTCCAACACTTTGTGTTATTGTGTTGCTAGTTCTGTCTCCTACCCTTGAAAATACAATCACATCCGCGCCTAATCTCATACTACTTGTCTTAAAACCGTTTCCATATTGTCCAATAGTATTTGCTAATTTGCTTTTCACTGAATATCCAAGAGACATGCATTGACGCATTCTATCTGGAGTCATTCCACCACCATTATCTTCAACTAACAACATTTTTCCCTTCTGTTTCTTGTTGTCCAGCACGTCTACGCTAACATAGGTAGCGCCATTGCAAACCTCGTCCATAGCATTGTCTAAAAGCTCAGCAAAAGCTCCTAAAGCCCATTTATGACTTGTGGCATTTGAATGCAAGAATTTTGGATGAACTCTCACATGATCCATGCCAACTGTATGATCATGACCAGCCGCGAAAACACCTCCATTCGTTCCATCATAATCTCCAGCTTTCCAAAATTGTTTACAACTTGGAATATTAACAGGATAAGCAACCAATTCATTAGTTGAAACAGGTAAAGAATGATTCTCAGCCTTTGGACGAATCGATAAAGGTGCAATAATACCACTACTATTGCCAACTTTCATCTTCTTGAAAGGAGTTCCTCCTTCTATATCATCAAAATAAGAACCAAAACCATCGTTTATAGGAATCATATGATCAGTTGTGTTTGTTGGGACGATAGTAGTAGTGTTCTGATAAGCGTATGTTGGGTCGACGATTTCTTGCTTGATAGGCATGGTGATCATGTTGTGAAAATTTAATCAAGAAAAAGAAGGGGTTGAGGGATGTATAGTTTTGACAAGTTGGAAGAAGAAAAAAGAAGGAATAGATTTCAAAGAATGGGAAAAGAGAACTACTTTTGCAACTTAAAACTAAGCTCAGAATGTATAATAGTAGTGGCTTATTTTATAGACTATTTTGGCTTCTCCTACTTCTATTAGGATTTGGAGCTCTAGGGTAAGGCAAGGGCTTAGGCCCTAGGCCCCAAAAATAAGAAGCACTACTATATTATTATATAATATATACTCCATAATTTATATTTATATAATTATGGGAAAAAGGTCCAAAAATGACCTTGTGGTATTCGAAATGGATCAATTATAACCCCCTTTTAAATTTGAGTCCCAAAATGACTCTGTCGTTATAAAATGGGTCTAATAATGACCTTGTGTTATTCAAAATGGATCAATTATAACCCTCATTTAAATTTGAGCTCACTAATGACCCTGCCATTAAAGAATGGGTCTAATACTGCTATTTTCCTCAGTCAATAATGATTAGGGGTGCAAATGAATATTTAAAAACCGACTAAACCGACATAATCGTACCGTGCCGAACCAATTTTTAGGTTTTTTTTTAATAAAACCGTATGTGTTTTATATAAATCTATAACTGTACCGATAATTATGGTAGATTTTTTATTTTATAAAAATAAACCAAAAAAATATTGAACCGTACAGTTCAATATTTGCAAAATATATATTTTTAAGTCTTTTTAGTTTTTTTAAAGTATTTATTTTTGTAAAAACTGAAAAAAAAATATTTTTTAAAAAATACTTTTAAAAACTGAAAAATATATATTCTGTAAAAACTAGAAAAAGAAAGGAATTTGCAAAATATATATTTTTAAGTCTTTTCAGTTTTTTTAAAGTATTATTTTTGTAAAAACTGGAAAAAATTTAAAAAAAAAAACTGGAAAAAAAAACTCTCCTAAAGCAGTGGACTACATATGCATTAGTTTTAAAAAAATAAAAATATTTTGCAAAATCTTTTTTTTTTCAATTTGACTGTTCAATATTTTTTCGGTTTATTTTTATAAAATAAAAAATCTACCATAATTATCGGTACAGTTATAGATTTATATAAAAACATACGGTTTTATTATAAAAAAATCTAAAAATTGGTTCGACACGGTACGATTATGTCGGTTTAGTCGGTTTTTAAATATTCATTTACACCCCTAATCATTACTGACTGAGGAAAATAGCAGTATTAGACCCATTCTTTAGCGGCATGGTCATTAGTGAGCTCAAATTTAAATGAGATTTATAATTGATCTATTTTGAATAACATAGGGGCATTATTAGACCCATTTTATAACGGCAGGGTCATTTTTGAACTCAAATTTAAATGGAGGTTATAATTGATCCATTTCGAATACCACAAGGTCATTTTTGGGCCTTTTCCCTATAATTATTAATAAAAGATTTCAAATTTTAATGATTTTTAACATTTGGTAGACATAAGATTGAGTGAGTTAATTGGATAAATATTTCTCACTAAATTAAATAATATATTTACCTTCTCATCAATTTTATTTTTCTTCCTTTATGTATAGTGTTTTTTCATAGTTCTTACGATTTTACTTTCTAATTTCAACTCAAATTCTCTAAATTAACTATTTTTTTTGTCACATTTAATTGATCCACACACCAGAAAACAAGTTCTTTTGTGTCTCATCTTTTTTAACTAAGAAATCCCCGAGACAAATGTCACAAGGTTCAAAACACGATGGATAATGGGCTCATTCTTTACCATTTTCACTTAAGGAAAGAATTCAATACCATATGACGTTTGCCTAACTCATACATCATGAGTTGCGCTCTCACCACTAGATCAAAGTCATGTAGGTTTTTTTTTTGTCTCAATATTATATGAATTTTATAAAAGAAGTTCAGGGTCTTTTTAATATATTTTGGTTTTAGGCCAACAGTTCTGTTGAGTCGCCCCTCATTGACGATTAACAATTATTTACAGACTACTGCCCCACCATGAACGTACTGTTCAACCAGCTTCATTCACATTTGGTAACTGAATGACACGCTCACTGCCATTAATATTCTTCTCATTGTTGTCTTATCTTAAACCTGACTCTATAATTTGATTGAGAATCCTAGGGGTGGACAAGTGGCTCTAGTAAGAAACTAGTAAAGCCTTGATTTAGGTCCCCCAAATTTTTTAATAATGGATTTTATAATTTTATTTCAGATTAGACAATATTGATGTTTGTAAAAAAATTGAAAAGTACAAAAAAAAATTGTAAAAAAGAAAGAAAGGTGTCTACTCTTTAATAGTAAATACAACAACAACAAAAACATATCAGTAATATCTCACACCGTGGGGTCTGGAGAAGGTAGTGTATACGCAGACCTTGCCTATACCTTGTGAGGATAGAGAGGCTGTTTCCAATAAACCCTTGGCTTAGGAAAGCATCTTTTACAGTAAATATATTTTTAAAACTTTGAATTAAACTACTTAAATCTTCACATTAGTAAATACATTTTCTTACAACAATAGCAAAGGTATCATATTGCAAAGACATGTCTAACATTTCATTTATTTAAATTATCCTTTTCTAATATAAAAAATAATATTACTATGTGAATTAAAGACTTTATGTCATTTAAGAATATATACTATAAACAAGTATGAAAAAAAGGAGGATTTGCAGTCGTACCCTATATTTGTGCCACCTTTTAACCTGTACTCTATTTTTTAAAATTATTAATTTGGTAGTCATCTTACAAAAAATTCGTAATAATATGACAATTACACCCCTGACAAAAGATATAAAATGATCTCCTCCTCTCCTCTCAACAACTTTAAAAAAAAAATCAAAAACTTGTCCAAATTCATCTTCAGAATCACACTTGCATGAAGTTGTTTCACCTTGAAGCTAAAACTTCATGCTAATGTAGCATGAAGTTATTTCATGTTGAAGCTAAAACTTCATGCTAATATAGCATGAAGTTGTTTCATATTGAAGCTAAAACTTCATGTTAATGCATGCTAAAGTTATTTATCCTGTAGGCTACAATTTTGTCATGAATTTTATCCGAAACTTCAGTCTAAACATGCTGAAGTTATTTAGTTCATTTGCTAAAACTTCAGACTAAACATGCTGAAGTTATTTAGTTCATTTGCTAAAACTTCAGACTAAACATGCTTAACTTATTTAGTTCATTTGCTAAAACTTCAGACTAAACATGCTTAAGTTATTTAGTTCATTTGCTAAAATTTCAGACTAAACATGCTTAAGTTATTTAGTTCATTTGCTAAAACTTCAGACTAAACATGCTTAAGTTTTTTAGTTCATTTGCTAAAATTTCAGACTAAACATGCTTAAGTTATTTAGTTCATTTGCTAAAACTTCAGACTACACATGCTTAAGTTTTTTAGTTCATTTGCTAAAATTTCAGACTAAACATGCTTAAGTTTTTGTCTTGTAGTATGTAATTTTCTAATAAGTTTTTGCTAATGCATGCTGAAGTTATTTAGTTCATTTGCTAAAACTTCAAACAAAACATGCTGAAGTTACTTAGTTCATTTGCTAAAATTTCAGACTAAACATGCTGAAGTTTTTTAGTTCATTTGCTAAAAATTCAGACTAAACATGCTTAAATTTTTGTCTTGTAGTATGTAATTTTCTAAAGATTTTTTGCTAATGCATGCTGAAATTATTTAGTTCATTTGCTAAAACTTCATACCAAAATATGCTGAAGTTTTGTAATGCAGTCTACAGTTTTGTCTTGAGTTTTATCCGAAACTTCAGTCTAAACAAGCTGAAGTTTTTTAGTTTATTTGCTAAAACTTCAGTCTAAACATGTTTAAGTTTTTGTCTAGCAGTTTGTCAATAGTCTTTTATTAAAGAAGAGCAAAATCATCTTTTTAAAACGCTTTTAACAAAAAAATAGGTACGGATGCAAACGGACAAATAAAACGGGTATAAGTTAAAAAAGAACGACCAAATAGGGCGCCCCGTGCAATTTTTACGAAAAAAATAGCATTTTTTTGCATATATGTGTGTATACGTGCTAATAGGCATCTTATTAAAATTTGGCTTTAGGCCATTAATTTTACGGAGCTGCCCGTTGATTTGGATTCATGCAAAACATCTCAATCCCACTGACTCTAATTTGTTTTTCTTTTGCTGAGGGTTAGTCCAAATAGGAAAAGGAAAAGTATTTTACTTGGGCTCTACAATGAATTGGGATTTGTTATAAACTAAACTTAAGCAAACCTAAACATACTCTAGAACAAATTGGGAATATACAGAACTAGTATTCACAAATAATTAAAAGACTAGGAAATTAGTTGGAGTCCTACTCCTATCTTGTCATGGTTTTTGACTTAGAATTTTCCTTATTTTTTACTGTAGTTTTAAAAGTTATTACTCCTCCCAATGTAAGCGATATTTTTCGATTTTTGAGATTTAAATTTTTTAAATTAAATGTATATTTGTATATAGAATCTTTAAGTTTTTCGAGTACAATTTACATAATGAGAAACTACATAAAAAGAACTGTAAGTTATAATTAATCTATATTATATTAAAAGCACGAAGGCTCTTAGCAAAATATCGTTCGCCTTTTTTACCCTTTAAAAATGGAGTTCATACTGAACAAAATAGTCATATCAAACTATTTTCCTAATATTTAGGAATAATATTTAATTAATTGTCTAATATTTAGGAATAACTATTTAATTATTTTCCTAATT
The DNA here is from genome assembly GCF_000390325.3 of Nicotiana tomentosiformis. Lineage (NCBI taxonomy): Eukaryota > Viridiplantae > Streptophyta > Magnoliopsida > Solanales > Solanaceae > Nicotiana > Nicotiana tomentosiformis. The sequence continues at coordinate 13,977,763 of NC_090813.1, read as the reverse complement.
TAAGGACTTTGATTTCAACTAATCTTTGTTAATAATATTTTCCATATTTGAACTAGGTAGGAATTCAAAATCAACGTATTTCTACTTATAAATATGGTACTATATTTTGCATCCGATAAAAACTAAATATGCACAATCTTGATATGCACTTTCAAATACGTTTTTTTGATATTGAAAGTTGTTATTAAACTAAGACAAACAACATGTAATTAACTTATCAATTTCTAATTGAAACACGGATATAATAGATAACAACATTAACCATTTATTTTATATTAGACGTCTTTTATCACTAGATAAGACTTTTCTACGTCTTTTACCACTAAATAAGACTTTTTCTCGAGAATTTAAGTTAAAGAATAAGTAAAAAGTAGTTATTATTTGTGGTAGGTTTAAATTACTTGTAGAATTATAAGCAATTAATTCTATCTTAATAAGACATATAAAAAAAAATACTTTTTTGTGAAAAAACATATGTTTGATTTTTTGGAGTATATAATAATATGTTCATTACTGTTTAATCTAACACTCCTATAAATTTTATGTACTAAAATCTAAATACACGTTTTATTAAATACTATAATTAGATATAAACTAACGCATTATCCATAATTATAATACTCATTAGCTCAATGTCAACTTCAAGAAATACTTTCAAAATGACACATGAGAATTGAATGTCAAATATGGGTAGACATGCTTAGAGTGTACTCTAAAAGGGCGCCCTTCGCGAAGTATTGATGACATCTTTACCCTTCAAAAATAAATTTCACATTAGACAATTTAGCTAATTAGGATCAATATTCTATCATTTTCTGAAAGTTATATTTTGTAATATAATTTTATTTTATAACTCAAATATATTATTATAAATTTTTAAATTATATATACATAGGTACACGCGCGAAGCGCGTATCCTAAGGCTAGTACTATATTAAAAGCACGAAGGCCCTTAGCGAAATATCGTTCGCCTTTTTTATCCTTTTAAAATAGAGTTCACACTAGACAAAATAGTCATTTGATTATTCTCTTAGCTAATATTTAGGAGTTTGAATTAAATCGAATTTATTATTTTTAAATCTTTCCTTGTTTGAATTAAGTAAGAGGTCCTTATATTTAGGACTTTAAAAACATTAAAACTTTACCTTAAATAGATTTTACAATTAAAGTATGATTGTAATTTCAAGTTTTCTTTCTACTAGCAGTTTTTAATTTTGTTTGGCCAAAATCACTTTAACTTTCACTTTCACTTTAATTGTAGTATTCTTTTACCAGAATAGTCGCTGAATCCTTTTTCTTAATTACTATGTTTTTCCAACGATATTCAATTGAATTTTCTACAATTGAACGTTTTAGCTCAAACAATTGTATAATTGTGCTAAATTTTAAGTGAAAATTTTTTATGTAAACAAAATAAAATAAAATAAAATAATTAAAGAAAGAGAAAGAAACTTGCTTTGTCTTTTATCCCAAACCAGTAATTAACTTATAAATGTGATGAGTAATCTATGTGAGATTGGTCCACTGACTATTAATTTTATTTTTTGATCAATAATTTGCTTAGATATAAATATTATATAATTAGAAAAAAATAATTACAAAAATATTTTACAATAGCAAGAGAAAGAGATAAAGAAAAGTGATTAACAAAAGTCATTTACTAACGCTACGACAAGCATAAACTGCAAAAGTTTGATTTTTTTAATCATTTGACAAAATTTTTGTAGATAAAAATATAATTATAATTACAAATTTAATATAGTGTATGAGCTAATATTAATAATTTGAATCCTCAAAAAATAAATTATTTATTTTAGGTGTGAGCACGTGATTTTTGCCCGACTAAAATATTCCTATAGTAATTCACATATAGATTTTTCTTAATTATTTTTAGTTTTATAGAATTTGTAGGAATTTTGGTTAAAAGTTGCTTGCATTTAGTTGCATATTTAACATGCTAAAATCATAAGAAAAACACCAAAATGTCTAAAGTATTTCGTGCATAACATTTTAGGTCTAGTTGCATTTAGGATTTAATTTGCATTATTAAACGAAAATCAAAAAATATATATACATGTGAGTCATTTTTACATTTTTAGCTTTAAATTGCAAATTAGTAATTCTTCCTTCATTAGTCTAAATTAATTAATTATGGTAAAATAGATATCTAGGTTTATTTCTACAAATTAGATTGATTTGCACCTTTGGAAGGCAGGGAGTGTGAAAACGTACACGTTAAGACTTAATTTAGGTTTTAATTAATTTTTTAAGAATTTAAAATCAAGAAAAAAACAAAGAAAGGAAATAAAAGGTTTGTTTAGTCTTATACAAAACTGGGCCAAAAAACTCTCAACGGCCCAATTCCCCCAAACAATCGCCCCAAGTCCGCCAAGCCCAACCCCTCACCCGGTCCAGTCTCGCGACTAGTGCGAACGACGTCGTTTTGGCCGAATTGATCTCGACCCTTCAATCCATCCCCATCCAACGGACGCAGTCCACTCTCACGCCCCATATAAAAGGCCTATTATGCGTTTCCTCCCCCAGAACCCTAAACCTAATTTCAGAACCAAGCGCCCCCCCCCCCCCCCCCTCTTTTCTCTTCCTCCGCCAAACTCGCTTGAACTCAAGCGAGTTCACCCTCCCTCCAACTCACGCACGTGATTCCTTCACCATCCCTCCTCCACGTCACCCGTCCCGTAACGACCTCTGACAGAAAAGATTCTTTTCTCTCTTAGGCTTCACGCGCTCTTGGTATTGAGAACAATCTCGGATGAATGGTGGTCGTAGAATATGAGGGATTCAAGATCCTAGACCTCCATTTGTCCGATTTGGTTCACAAGAAAGGGAATCGGATTTTTGCGGATTTTTCGGATGAAAAAAAAAAGGAATTTTGGGGCATGACTTGGAGAAAAAGGTATGAAAATTTGTGGTTTGGGTATATATAGGGAGGTTAAGAGATTTCTGAGGGAGGTCATTTTTTTGGAACAAAAATTTCAGAGAAAAAAATCGGAAAGGAAAGCTAGGGTTCTAAAAAATATTCTTTTTCTTTTCAGTGGTTCATCTCCATTTTTTTTGATTTTCTGGTTTAGTTTCAGAACAAAAAAAATACAAAAAAAAAGAAGCATGTTCAGTGTTCGTCTGTTCCATTTTATTTTAATTACTGTCTAAAAATTTGAAAAAAATATATTCCGTCTCTTCTTTTCAATCTGGATTTTTGAGTTGAAAATTGAACTTCGATTGAGAAGTTGTTGAGTTCGTCGCTGCTCGAGAAGCTGCCCTTTGAAGTGCAGATTTCTCTTTGTTGTTGTTCTGCTGTCTAGAGGTGCGTTTAGCCACCTTGTTTAGCTTTTGGCTAAATTATAAATGAAGCTGGATTTGTTTAGGTTAAACTCTTGCAATATTTCTTGCAATTTTCAGTTTGTTTGAATCTTAAATGAAAATATTAATTTGTTTATGTGCTGATTCTGTCCCGTTTCATAGATTCGTTATGTGTAACTATTGATTCGTTTCGATTTACTTCCTCTGTTAAGTTTTGAAGCTATTATGTTTTGGGTTGGTTCTGATTCTATATTCAATATGTCTAAAGTCTAAATCTGTTTGAAGTTCTTTCCTTGTTTAGCCTCTGAAATTGTTGGAATGTTAAAAACAAGTATTTGGTTTGTTGAATGTAAATGAGCAACCTGGTATCTACTTATTGTTGTTTTATCCTCTGAATTGTGTGCAATTTCATTGCTTATAGCTAACTGAAAAGTGACACGAGTGAATTGAGTCTTCTAATTTCATTTTTTTCTCATTTGCTTAGCATAGATCATAAGCTCTGGTGGATTGTTGGTGATTATAGGGAACCATTATGTTATTTAAAAATGTGTAGTCAATCCAAAATAGCATTCACTGATAGATATGTATTCCATTTGAGATTTTAGATGTATAATTAGTTATTGATTGTATTAAGGCTTAGTATAAATTCAATTTTGTTGAAAGCTTTCCTAATTATAATTAGTTTATTTGAAATTCCTGTACTTACTGGGGCCTATTCTCGTTTTTGGCCAATTATGTGTAAATTATGAGTCTTGGGTTCAGCAAAACCCGCGCAGCCAAGCCCATGTTGAGTTGTGTTCTGTCACGACCCCAAATTCCCTCCGTAGGATGTCGTGATGGCACCTAGTCTCTAAGACTAGGTAAGCCTATCAATGCGGAATAATAATAAATATCTGAAATAAATAAACTACAATTCAAACAATTTCAACTCCCAAAACCCGGTAGAAATAAGTCACAAGCTTCTAAGAATTTATTCTCAATGTCTCTATATGTCAAGGTCTAAATAAAATATAAGGAAGCAACATAAAATGATAGAAGGGGACTCCGGAGTCTGCGGACGCTAGCAGATATACCTCGAAGTCTCCGTGCACAAGTAACTAACTGGATGAGTACACCACAAAAAGATGTGCACAAGCGTAGTATGAGTACACCACAGCAGTACCCAGTAAGTGCCAAGCCTAACCTCGGTAGAGTAGTGACGAGGTCAGGTGAGGCCCTACTGGAATATAATAATGGCATGGTAAAATGTTTATCAATGTAGTAAAATAAAATGACATTGGAAATGAATCAAATAGTATGTCACATCTAATGACATCAAATAATTACAAATAATATCTCGTGGAATCAAAACAGAATTTCCTTCAACTTTATGAAAATCACAACAATTAATCGAAAGCAACTATGGCCATAAATCAATATCAACAAGGACACTCCCGAGGTACCGCCTCGTAGTCCCAAATCATAAATAAATTCACAATATCTCATTTTCTTATATCACCGCGGGAGCCTTCACAATTTATTTAAAGAAAATATTTTTTCCGAAATAGCATCCCGCGTTTTAGCCACCCTTATCACACCGCATGACTTCTAGTAGTCACCCCTACTAGCCACGCGTATCAAGCCACCCTTATCTCACCGCATGCATTTCAACACCCAGACCTTATACCACCGCATGCGTATCAATATCACAATATATCACAATTTGCACCTCAAGTGCTCAAATAATTTAACTTGCCAAAATAATTCAACAACAATATTTTTCCACAATAAAGAGCTCACGGCTCATGCCAAAATAAATCATCAATAATAGTTTGCCACAATAAAGAGCTCACGGCTCATGCCAAAATAAATCATCAATAATAGTTTTCCACAATAAAGAGCTCACAGCTCATGTCAAAATAATTCATCAATAATATTCTTCCACAATAAAGAGCTCACGGCTCCCTCACAATGAGTATAAAAATATTCAGGAGTAAATAATTTAGGAAAATAATATTTCAAAATCTTTACTACGTTGCTTCAATATCAAGTTTTAAAATGTCAAATACTTCATATTAATAATATTTAATTTAAAGAAAATCAACCTTCAAATAATGCACAGAATAAAAGAAACCAAGTTTCAACTAAACAGGTAAAACAATTAGTAAAAAAAGATCAAACAAATTTGAAGTATATATCTCACATCAATGATGAAGAATATAACAAGATAAAATAATTTAATAAATGCGCAACAGTGATCTACACAATTTAAAAATATAATCTTTCGCAAATTAACCCGTGTACACACTCGTCACCTCGTGCACATGACTTTCAACACATTTCAATAATCACATCAATACCAATTCTAGGGGAAATTTCCCTCACACAAGGTTAGACAAGTCACTTACCTCGACTTGCTCCAATTTAACCAAGTATTATGCTTTTTCCTCGAATTTCCGACTCCGATCGACTCTTATCTAGTCATAATTAATTCGATACAGTCAACAAAAATTATAGTAATCAATTTCATAAGAAAATATTACACTTTCGGTAAAATCCGAAATTAGCTCAAAATTTGCCCGTGGGACCCACATCTCGGAATCCAGTGAAATGTCTATAGACATTTTACTCATACTAAGCCAGTGACCCAGTTACCAATGGTTGACACAAAGGCCGTCCCGTGGAATTACAAACATGTGATAGTAACATACAAAGGGAAAGAAGTAGAGGAAGAAGTCAATGAAACCGGAGGACTGACTCGTTCTGGGAGATGTTTTACCCCAGAAGAACTGAGGAAAACCAAGCCATTCAAGGACTGCCACATCCCAGTAAAAAAGCCGGTCACCGAAGAAGAGGCTGAGGAATTCCTGAAAAAGATAAAAATGCAAGACTATTCCATTGTAGAACAGTTGAGGAAAACACCAGCTCAGATCTTTCTTTTGTCTTTGCTGATACATTCAGATGAACACCGCAAAGCCCTGATGAAGATTTTGAACGAGGCCCATGTTCCTGATAAGATCACGGTGAACCACTTGGAAAAGATTGCTAACAAGATTTTCGAAGCAAACAGGATCACTTTCTCAGATGATGAACTCCCTATAGAGGGTACAGAACAAATCGAGCTCTTTATCTCACAGTGAAGTGCGAGGATTCTGCTGTCTCAAGGGTACTGGTGGATAACGGTTCTAGTGCAAATATTTGCCCTCTGTCCACTTTGCAAAAGTTGAAGATTAGCACTGAAAGGATCCACACTAATAATGTATGCGTTCGAGGCTTCGATGGAGGAGGGAAAGATTCTATTGGTGATATAATGCTCAATTTGTCAATAGGGCCAGTAGAGTTCACTATGGAGTTCCAAGTGCTAGATGTGGTTGTCTCATATAACCTGTTGTTGGGCAGGCCCTGGATCCATGCTGCCAAGGCAATCCCGTCTTCTCTGCATCAAATGGTAAAGTTCGAATGGGACGGGCAGGAAATAGTTGTGCACGGTGATGAGAACACATCTGCTTACAATGACACAATCGTTCCATTTATTGAAGTTGAAGATGATAAAGGGCCTTGGGTTTACCAAATGTTCGAAACAGTGTCTGTCGGGAAAATTCCCGAAGGAGAATGCATCCTAGGTTCGAAGATACCACCCGCGTCTGTCATGGTAGCAAATGAAATGTTGAAGAATGGTTTTCTGGCGGGCAAAGGTCTGGGTTCATCTCTGCATGGTATTGTGCATTCGGTGTGTCCACGTGAAAGTTTCGGTACATTTGGTTTGGGATTCACACTCACAGGGAAGGACGTGAAAAAGGCTAAAAGTTTGAAAGGAAAGGCATGGTCACTTCCTAAGCCTGTTCCACATATCTCCAAGTCTTTTGTCAAGCCAGGGGTCGCAAAACGCCCAATATCAGCGGTCCCAAAACCTGTGGTCGACTTTGATGAAGAGTTGATCAAGAGGTTCCAGAGTTTGTTTGATGAGGTTAATATGGTAGAAATCGGGGAAGGTTCCAGTAATGCCGATGTGCAGCTCGTTGGGCCAAATGTGAAGCTTAGCAATTGGAAAGCTACTCCTCTCCCCACCCGAAAGGAGTTTTGGTAGTTTGCTTTGTTTTCCTTTCTGTTATCTGGGTTATTCCAGGGTTGTAATCCAGATTTTTTATTTTTTGCTTGTTTTGATGTACAAACCCTCCTATCCTTTTATTTCCAATGAAATACAATTTCCCGTTTTCCATTATTCCTGATAACGTTTCATTTTTGTTTTGTTTCTTTTTTCTGTACAATTCTTTTTATGTTGGTTTCAATGACATGACATGCATGAGGAATTTTTAGCCAAATCTTAAAAGCCAATCTAATTCTGAAACAACAATCCAAGAAGTAGAGTGTGATCATGAAACAGAATATGATGAAGAAGCAACATTTCAGGAAATCAGTAGAGAACTAAATCACTTTGAAGAAAAATCCAAGCCTAATTTGAATGAAACTGAAGCAATCAATTTAGGAGATCAAGATAAACTCAGGTAAACCAAGATAAGTGTGCATCTGGAACCACAAATCAAGGGAGAAATAATCAAAGCACTGTTTGAATATAAAGATGTTTTTGCATGGTCGTATGACGACATGCTGGGTTTGAGCACTGATTTGGTAGTTCATAAATTGCCAACTGATCCGGCATTCCCTCCAGTCAAGCAAAAGTTAAGGAAGTTTAAGACTGACATGAGTGTGAAAATCAAAGAAGAAATCACAAAGCAGCTTGACGCAAAGGTCATTCGGGTCACTCGATATCCCACTTGGTTAGCTAATGTCGTGCCAGTACCAAAGAAGGATGGTAAGACCAGGGTGTGTGTTGATTATCGTGATCTCAACAAAGCGAGTCCAAAGGATAACTTTCCATTGCTGAACATCCACATTCTGATTGATAATCTTGCCAAGCATGAGATCGGGTCTTTTGTGGATTGTTATGCGGGATATCACCAGATCCTGATGGACGAGGAAGACGCAGAAAAGACAGCATTCATCACGCCATGGGGGACGTATTGCCATCGGGTAATGCCATTCGGTTTAAAGAATGCTGGGGCAACTTACATGAGGGCAATGACTACCATATTTCATGACATGATACACAATGAAATTGAGGTTTATGCAGATGATGTGATCATAAAGTCAAAGAAGCAGTTCGACCATGTTGGGGATTTGAGGAAGTTTTTCCAAAGGCTCCGCAGGTACAACCTCAAGCTCAATCCGGCGAAATGTGCATTTGGTGTCCCGTCTGGGAAACTGTTGGGATTCATAGTCAGTCGACGCGGTATTGAGTTGGACCCGTCAAAGATCAAGGCCATCCAGGAATTACCACCGCCAAAGAATAAAACTGAGGTGATGAGCCTGCTCGGGAGGTTAAACTACATCAGCAGGTTTATTGCTCAACTCACGACAACTTGTGAGCCCATCTTTAAGTTGCTGAAGAAGAATGCTGCAGTTAAGTGGACTGATGAGTGTTAGAAAGCATTTGATAAGATCAAGAATTACCTGTTAAACCTCCCTGTGTTGGTCCCGCCAGAACCTGGGAGACCTTTAATTCTCTATTTGACGGTCATGGATAATTCTTTTGGTTGTGTGTTGGGTCAACACGACATCACGGGCAAGAAAGAGCAAGCCATTTATTACCTCAGCAAGAAGTTCACTCCTTATGAGGTTAAGTACTGCCCGGTAGAACTGTAAAATTCAGTTATTTCACCATCGCCTTTCATGAAGTGTGGCATAGATATTGTAGGCCTGTTGCCTCAAGCTAAGGGAAAGATACAATTTCTATTAGTTTTAACAGATTATTTTTCAAATGGGTAGAAGTAGGTGCATTCAAACAGGTGCGGGAAAAAGAAGTCTGGGACTTTGTTTGGAGAAACATTATCTGTCGATTTGGAGTTCCAAAGGAAATCGTGTGTGGCAATGGCCCACAGTTCATAGGTACTAAAATCACAGATTTTTTTCAAAGTTGGCAGATCAAACGGATTATGTCTGCACCTTACCACCCTGCAGCTAATGGGCAAGTTGAGTCGACAAACAAAGTTATCAATAGTAACTTGAAGAAGAGATTAGAAGAATCAAAAGGCAAATGGCCAGAAGTGTTACCGGGGTTATTGTGGGTCTATCGAACAATAGCAAAAACAAATACTGGCGAGACTTCATTTTCTCTTGTTTATGGCGCAGAAGCTTTAATTTCGGTAGAGATAGGTGAACCAAGTACGAGATACACACATCTTACTGAGGAAGCAAATAAGGAGGAGATGCGAGTAAATTTAGATCTATTAGAAGAAAGGAGAGAAGCAACATTAATTAGAATGGCGGCTCAAAAACAAATGATTGAGCGATATTACAACAGGAAAGCTAATTTGGGATACTTCAAGATTGGGGACTTCATCCTCAAAAAGGTATTCCGATCGACAAAGGCGGCCAATGCGGGAAAGTTCAGTCCAAATTGGGAAGGCCCTTATAAGATTCGAGGTATCGCTGGAAAGGGAGCATACGAGTTGGAAACCATGGATGGAAAAGTACTACCGTTAAATTGGAACGCAGTTCACTTGAAGAAGTACTACTTCTAGACGAGGAAAGTACCCATGGTCAAGTATCACGCAAGTTCAATTTTGTGTTTGTTCTTTTAAATTTTACTAAATATTTTAGATGATAGACAAAAAGCTAGCCCGTACCAAATGATGATATTGGACCCGAAAGGCACGCAGAATACTAAATCATTCCCGGTCTAGGTTGCAAACTTTCTGATGGAAAAAAGGTGATGCAATCATCATCTAAATGGGCCACATATGAGTGGGTATGTCTTGGCGAAGAAGATTCTTCGAGCAGGTTATTATTGGCTTACCATGGAACGAGATTGCATCAGCTTCGTTCGCAAATGTCATCAATGCCAGGTGCACGGTGATTTGATTCATTCCCCGCCATCTGAGTTGCATACAATGTCTGCACCTTGGCCCTTTGTTGCTTGGGGCATGGATGTCATTGGACCGATTGAGCCGGCAGCGTCAAACGGGAATAGGTTTATTCTTGTGGCCATTGATTATTTTACCAAGTGGGTCGAAGCCGTAACTTTCAAGTCTGTGACCAAGAAGGCGGTGGTGGATTTTGTCCATTCGAATATAATTTGCCGGTTCGGAATTCCCAAGATAATCATCATGGATAATGCTTCCAACCTCAACAGTCATTTGATGAAAGAGGTTTGCCAACAGTTCAAGATCATGCATCGAAACTCCACTCCGTATCGTCCTATGGCAAACGGAGCTGTTGAGGCTGCTAACAAGAACGTAAAGAAGATACTTCGTAAAATGGTGCAAGGTTCGAGGCAATGGCATGAAAAGTTACCTTTTGCTTTACTGGGTTATCGCACTACTGTTCGCACTTCAATAGGTGCAACTCCCTATTTGCTGGTATATGGAACCGAGGCAGTTATACCTGCGGAAGTTGAGATCCCATCCCTGCGGATCGTTGTTGAAGCTGAAATTGATGATGATGAGTGGGTCAAAACTCGGCTAGAGCAATTGAGTTTGATTGATGAAAAAAGATTGGCAGCAGTATGTCATGGTCAATTGTATCAGAAAAGAATGGCAAGAGCATACAACAAGAAAGTTCGTCCCCAAAAATTTGAAGTGGGTCAGCTGGTATTGAAACGCATCCTTCCACATCAGGCTGAAGCTAAAGGCAAGTTCGCCCCAAACTGGAAGGGGCCTTTCATTGTGACAAAGGTGTTGCCCAATGGTGCTTTGTATTTAACAGACATAGAAGGTAAATGTGTGGATATGGCTATCAATTCTGATGCAGTCAAGAGATATTATGTATGATTTCTTTGCTTATCTTCAATCGTATTTTGTACTAGGCATGTTCAAAGTTGAAATGACGAAGGCATTTTATTCTGCTATCCCAAACACTTTTATCATTTGTTACCCCTTTTTTGAGCCTTATTTATTTTCTTTCATACCCCTCTTTTGGAATCAGAAGTAGAGTTAGAGAAGCAGAGTTAGAAATATAAAAGAAAAAAAAAAGAAAAAAGAGAAGGAAAAGAGAAAAGCAAAGAAAGAAAAGAGAAAAGAAAGGAGAAAAAGAAAAGCAAAGTAACAAAAACAAAACTCTCGTTTGAACTACGTTCGACCTGATTCCTTTTAAGGATACGTAGGCAGCCTTACACGGTTCGGTCCCATCAAAATAAAAATCCAAAAATTCCCCAGATTCGAAGAAACTAGGGCAGAAGTTTTAGTTTTATAAAAAGATCTGATTCCAAAAAGTTGTAATTTTGAAACCCTTCATCTTAAATTATTTTGAGCCTGCATGCCATCCTTTCTTTCTAACCCTGTCCAAAACCTACACTACAGTCCAAAGAAAGACCTTCTGATCAACTTTGGAGGATGCCAAGCCATGTGAGATGGAGGTATTATTTGCATCATAGGTAGCACCTTTGTTCATGGGCACGAGGAGAAGTGAATAAATGAGAGAGTCTTATTGGTGAAAACCCTCACGGGCACCATAAGGCGATGGTGAGCTGAGGAAAAATTTAAAATGAGAGAGTCTTATTGGTGAAAACCCTCACGGGCACCTTAAGGCGGTGGTGAGTCGAGAGATGGATAAATGAGAGAGGCTTGTTGGTGAAAATCCTTCGGGGCACTACAAGTCGAAAGAGGTTGGTGACTTTATGAAAAAGTTGGATCGTTGAAAGCCCGGATTTTGAAGTATGAAGACATGACATGAACAGAAATGTGATTAGTTGTATGGATTAGGCTGATCAATCCGAAATGCATGTCATGATCATTAGAGCCAGCTGATTCATTCAGATAAGTGTCTTTTCAAATTTTCTTCAAATAGTCATCTCAGTTTTTCTTTTTTATTTTTTAATTCCTAATTCTCGAAGTCACTTCGCTTCGTTTCTTTTGAGTCTATTTTTCTAAGTCTCTATCAAATTAGTTTTTATGAAGCAAGCAAGAAAGGACTCCAAAGCTCATTACCGGCTTTTTATTTGCACCAAGCAAAATTTGGCCAGGCACATTCCAAGTGACATGGTTTAAAATGAGCAATGCGATGGTAACTGAAGTTCAGGTGGTCAAGTGATTCATGAATTTGTAGGAAATGCAAAGGTTCCACAGTTGTCAGAATGAAAGTGTCATACGACGAGTTGAGTGTAAGTGATTCAAGTCATTCAGAGGTTTTGTGTTCGAGGTCCGATTGAAAGGTCAAGCAATTCTTCGTAGCCCGAAGCAGCTAATCAGAATGAAGCAGGATAGTGGCAGAAGCAGACACCTTCAGCAGGGATGCCACAAACTAACCGCCACAGTTTCAAACTGACAAAATTTTCTTTGTTTTAAGCAGGGGAAAGAAATCTTGTTTGCTTTGCTAGGAATCCCCCATGAGGAAGGTATGCTCCAGATAAGTTTAGTCTTAAGTTTTCAGGGCCCTCCTGGATAATGGGATCTAATTTTAAGTTTCAGGACCCTCCTGGATAATGGGATGCAACTAACAATCAATGAATGTTCCTGGTACAAACTGGGGCAGAAAATTTTCTCTTTTTTGTCTGTGTTGTCATAATTGCAGGCGCCCACCTGGAGAACGAGGAAATTTATTTAAAGTTCTAAGTCATCAGGCGCCCACCTGGAGAACGAGGGAATTCATTTCAGTTTTAAGTAATCAGGCGCCCACCTGGAAAATGAGGGAATTTATTTCAAGTTTTAAGTCAACATCAGGCGCCCACCTGGAGAACGAGGGAATTTATTTAAAGTTTTAAAACATCAGGCGCCCACCTGGAGAACGAGAAAATTTATTTAAAGTTTTAAGTCATCAGGCACCCACCTGAAAAACGAGGGAATTCATTTCAGTTTTAAGTAATCAGGCGTCCACCTGGAAAACGAGGGAATTCATTTTAAGTTTAAGTCAACATCAGGCACCCACCTGGAAAACGAGGGAATTCATTTTAGTTTTAAGTAATCAGGCGCCCACTTGAAAAACGAGGGAATTCATTTCAAGTTTTAAGTCAACATAAGGCGCCCACCTGGAGAACGAGAGAATTTATTTAAAGTTTTAAGTCATCAGGCACCCACCTGGAAAACGAGGGAATTCATTTCAGTTTTAAGTAATCAGGCGCCCACCTAGAGAACGAGGGAATTCATTTCAAGTTTTAAGTCAACATCAGGCGCCCACCTGGAGAACGAGGGAATTAATTTCAAGTTTTAAGTCATCAGGCGCCCACCTGAAAAATGAGGGAATTCATTTCAAGTTTTAAGTCAACACAGGCGCCCACCTAGAGAACGAGGGAATTAATTTCAAGTTTTAAGTCAGCAGGCGCCCACCTAGAAAACGAGGAAATTTATTTCAAGTTTTTAAGTTAGCAGGCGCCCACCTGGAGAATGAGGGAATTTATTTCGAGTTTTAAGTCATCAGGCGCCCACCTGGAGAACGAGGGAAGCCATTTAAGGATTCAATTCATGTTAGAAGTAGCAGAAGCTCGCCTCAAGAATGCAAGCTGACAGTCCCGGATGAGCAAAGGAAGAAGTCTCAATCCAGAATAAAAGGGAAAAAAAGAAAAAAAAAAGAAAAAAGAAGAAGAAAGAACTAGCACCTGCAGTTAGCAAGCATCAAGGTTCAAGTCAAAAGTCCGCATGAAGAACCATTCAAGACTCAAGATCAAGCTTCAGAAGACTCATAGATAGGAATCTTGTAACTCATAGCTGATAGGCTTAGTTAGTTTCTTTTTCATTTTTGACTTTGGTGTAATAGAGAGCTCAGTAAGAAAGAGCAGCAGCAGCAACAACAGTGAAATCACAGCTTCTTGGTAGTTCCAGCTACCAAAACTTCCAGAACTACACTGACCTAATTCCTCCATAGCCGAGGATATGTAGGCAACCTCGGAAGCAAGGTTCGGTCAAACGTTTTCAAAACGCTTCAATGGAGTATACAAACGGTCAAAAATCGCTCATATTTGCTTAATGTATCTTTGCCCGAAAACTCTCCGTGTTTCCAAGCAAAGAGGGGCAGCTGTGAGCACGTAATTTTTGCCCGACTAAAATATTCCTATAAAAATTCACATATAGATTTTTCTTAATTGTTTTTAGTTTTATAGAATTTGTAGGAATTTTGGTTAAAAGTTGCTTGCATTTAGTTGCATATTTAACATGCTAAAATCATAAGAAAAATACCAAAATGTTTAAAGTATTTCGTGCATAACATTTTAGGTCTAGTTGCATTTAAGATTTAATTGCATGAGTTAATTGCGTTATTAAACGAAAATCAAAAAATATATATACATGTGAGTCATTTTTACATTTTTAGCTTTAAATTGCAAATTAGTAATTCTTCCTTCATTAGTCTAAATTAATTAATTATGGTAAAATAGATAACTAGGTTTATTTCTACAAATTAGATTGATTTAAGACTTAATTTAGGTTTTAATTAATTTTTTAAGAATTTAAAATCAAGAAAAAAATAAAGAAAAGAAATAAAAGGTTTGTTTGGTCTTATACAAAACTGGGCCAAAAAACTTTCAACGGCCCAATTCCCCCAAACAATCGCCCCAAGTCCGCCAAGCCCAACCCCTCACCCGGTCCAGTCTCGCGACTAGTGCAAACGACGTCGTTTTGGCTGAATTGATCTCGACCCTTCAATCCATCCCCATCCAACGGACGCAATCCACTCTCACGCCCCATATAAAAGGCCTATTATGCGTTCCCTCCCCCAGAACCCTAAACCTAATTTCAGAACCAAGAGCCCCCCCCCCCCCCCCCTTTCTCTTCTCCGCCAAACTCGCTTGAAATCAAGCGAGTTCACCCTCCCTCCAACTCACGCACGTGAATCCTTCACCCTCTCTCCTCCACGTCACCCGTCCCGTAACGACCTCTGACAGAAAAGATTCTTTTCTCCCTTAGGCTTCACGCGCTCTTGGTATTGAGAACAATCTCGGATGAATGGTGGTCATAGGATCTAAGGGATTCAAGATCCTAGACCTCCATTTGTCCGATTTGGTTCACAAGAAAGGGAATCGGATTTTTGCGGATTTTTCGGATGAAAAAAAAAAGGAATTTTGGGGCATGACTTGGAGAAAAAGGTATGAAAATTTGTGGTTTGGGTATATATAGGGAGGTTAAGAGATTTCTGAGGGAGGTCATTTTTTTGGAACAAAAATTTCAGAGAAAAAAATCGGAAAGGAAAGCTAGGGTTCTAAAAAACTTTTTTTTCTTTTCAGTGGTTCATCGCCATTTTTTTTGATTTTCTGGTTTAGTTTCAGAACAAAAAAAAATACAAAAAAAAAGAAGCATGTTCAGTGTTCGTCTGTTCCATTTTATTTTAATTACTGTCTAAAAATTTGAAAAAAATATATTCCGTCTCTTCTTTTCAATCTGGATTTTTGAGTTGAAAATTGAACTTCGATTGAGAAGTTGTTGAGTTCGTCGCTGCTCGAGAAGCTGCCCTTTGAAGTGCAGATTTCTCTTTGTTGCCGTTCTGCTGTCTAGAGGTGCGTTTAGCCACCTTGTTTAGCTTTTGGCTAAATTATAAATGAAGCTGCATTTGTTTAGGTCAAACTCTTGCAATATTTCTTGCAATTTTCAGTTTGTTTGAATCTTAAATGAAAATATTAATTTATTTATGTGCTGATTCTGTCCCGTTTCATAGAGTCGTTATGTGTAATTATTGATTCGTTTCGATTTACTTCCTCTGTTAAGTTTTGAAGCTATTATGTTTTGGGTTGGTTCTGATTCTATATTCAATATGTCTAAAGTCTAAATCTGTTTGAAGTTCTTTCCTTGTTTAGCCTCTGAAATTGTTGGAATGTTAAAAACAAGTATTTGGTTTGTTGAATGTAAATGAGCAACCTGGTATCTACTTATTGTTGTTTTATCCTCTGAATTGTGTGCAATTTCATTGCTTATAGCTAACTGAAAAGTGACACGAGTGAATTGAGTCTTCTAATTTCATTTTTTCCTCATTTGCTTAGCATAGATCACAAGCTCTGGTGGATTGTTGGTGATTATAGGAAACCATTATGTTATTTAAAAATGTGTAGTCAATCCAAAATAGCATTCACTGATAGATATGTATTCCATTTGAGATTTTAGATGTATAATTAGTTATTGATTGTATTAAGACTTAGTATAAATTCAATTTTGTTGAAAGCTTTCCTAATTATAATTAGTTTATTTGAAATTCCTGTACTTACTGGGGCCTATTCTCGTTTTTGGCCAATTATGTGTAAATTATGAGTCTTGGGTTCAGCAAAACCCGCGCAGCCAAGCCCATATTGAGTTGTGTTCCTTCTCGTTTATTGCTTCTTACATGAAGCAAAATTAGTCAAAGTTTAACTAAAACAATTCCTTGATTGTGCATAACTTTCTAATCAGAACTGCCATTTGTTTACTTTCTTTTCTTAAAGATGGTTATGTACAATTGCTGTACACGTGATTGCCTAACAAATTTTAATACATCAAAAGATCCCAAGATTAGAATTAGTTCATTTCTGTATGTCTATCCATAAATCAATACCGTACCCTATGACCTTTTACAAACCTTAGGAACAATAATTAATTCATGAACATCGTAGCTTGCTTTAGGCGTGATTAACAATAAATCATCGTGACTATGGGTACGGTTCCCGTGGCATAGTCATGATACGTAAATCCCCGTTCGGGTGTTCATTTCATGTGACCCGACAATAACTTCAAACAATAATAAAAATAAGCATGTCGTAAATCGGGGGTGCATTTCATGTGGCGCGGTTTGCGATGTGTGCCAAAATGACAAGTGTACGACATCGTGACTTGTTCCATAAATAATTTCATAAATAATTAAAAGCGGTTAAAAAGTAAAAATGCACAATAGGTTTTAAAACATATATTAAATCAGATAATTAGGTCAATTATTAATAGTTGAGCGACCGTGCTAAAATTACGGAACTCGGGAGTGCCTCACAACTTCTCCCGGGTTAACAAAATTCCGTACCCGGTCTTCTGTGTTCGCGGACCATAAAATAGAGTCAATTTCCTCGATTTGGGATACATCGGTGACTTGGGACACCATAAATTATTCCAAGTGGCGACTCTGAAATAAATAAATAATCCCATCTCGATTAATATCACTTTAATTAGAAAAACTCTCCTAATCTCCCCCTTCGGGAAAAAGGAGGTGTGACATTAGGGATTAAAAAAGATAATTAAGTATTCGAGTTAACTTTTTTTTTCGGATTTGAATTAACAAACTAGCAAAATAATTTGATTTTATTCCTTTTCAAATTTATACATAGGTAAAACAAATTTTCAAGTTTACACAAATATTAGAGTACATAAATTAATTTTCATAAAAATACCATGAGTGACAAAAATAAATCAGGATATGAAATAAAATCAGTTATAGTTTTAAGAATTAAATTGGTTAAAATGCAAACTTTAAGAAATTAGGATAAAATAGTAGAAGACAAAATTTATTCATAAAAATATGTCAGGTGAGACACAATTTAATATATTTGTATATCATATTATAAGATGTGTACAATTACAAAATAATATTCATCCAACTTAGCTAAATTCATCATTTATGCATATTCAAAAGATATTAAATACAACAATTATGTTAGTGTGAGAAAAAATATTTTCATCATTTAAACAAATATTGCATTTTATTTTAATGTCAATAAATATATTTTTAATTGATAGACACCACACACGTGCAACGCACGTATACTAAAACTAATAACTTAAAATATTGAAAAAGGCATATGAAAAACTTACGGTCAAAGAATAATTCGTTTGACTCTAGAAATCCATACACCTTCACATACATTACAATTGAGAGAGTATAATTTTGTCCAACTTGTGGGATGTAATTACCAATATAAAGTTAAATTATATGTACTGACACTGCAAAAAATATTTACTCAATAAAGCCATTTATTAATAACAACTACTCTGTTATTACTTTATTACACAACTAAAATTTAATAATTGTGCAAAAGAAATTTGCGCAAATCGGTGTGTATAATTTAAACCGGTAATTTATATCCCAAATATGGAATGTACATGTCTCTTTTATTTGCACCTTTCCCTACTTTTATTTATTTATTTATATCCTTCCTGCACCTCTTTTTAACTTTTTGGTTAAGCTTCTTTCTTTGATCAAACTATTAATAACAATTCATATTTCCTTCACCTTCTTCGAGAAACATCTTTGGATTATTGGCCAAGCAAATCGAAGTAACAATGGGTTGGGTTTGGAACGACGACGATTCCAAGCATTCCGGCGCCGATGATTTCAGCGTCTTCAAGGATTTTGAAAACCCTAAATCATCCTCCGGCAGCGACGGCGACGGCGGTGAACGGTGCGCCACCAGGAAGGTTGTGAACACTCGATGCCGAACTGAGGAAACCGAGCCTGGAAAGTTCATCCGGAAGTGCGAAAAAACTGAACAGATTTTCAAGGACTGCATTGGAAGGTAAAAATTAGGCACAAAGCTTTGTTTTTTCGTGATTAGTTTGCGTTAAAACTATAATTTGTTGAATAAATTGTATCGTTGAGTTTTTAATTTCTCTCTCGTGATTCGATGTCATTTGTATAAAATGATATATGTTATAAAATAAAGACTATAAAGTAAAGACAAGTATAGAGAGAAACTGATATATTATTCAAATTTCAAACTTATGTACATAATGAACTGAAAACTCCTCTATTTATAGAAGAAAGGAAGCAGTTGCGAGGCTTTTCACGAAGCAGCTGCAAGACTTTTCTTTAGTTGCTTGTAAGCTGTCTGCATGAACTGCTTGCAACCTGTCTGTTTAATAAGAAGCTGCTGCAAATTATTTCATTGAGCTGCTTGCAACCTGCCTGCATCAGCTGCTTGTAGATAAATTTCAACAGAGTACTAAATGGATAATCTTCTTCAGGAAGATTATCTATAGCAGAGTAATAAATGAACATCCACAATATAATTATTTTCATAACACTCCCCCTTGGATGTTCATTAAAAGGTATTGTGCCTCGTTAAAACCTTACTAGGAAAAACCCAGTGGGAAAAATCCTAGTGAAGGAAAAAGAGTACACATATTTAGTAATACGCATTTCTAGCTGCCTCATTAAAAACGTTATAAGGAAAATCCTGTGGGAAAAAACCTTAGTAAGAAAAAAAGAGTACATCGCGTATTTTACTCCCCCTGATGAAAACCTTGTTTCAAATATTTGAGTCTCCGCATTACAATCTTGTATACCATTTTCTCAAAAGTTGAAGTTGGCAAAGATTTAGTGAATAAATCTGCCGGATTGTCACTTGAACGGATTTGCTGCACATCAATGTCACCATTTTTCTGAAGATCGTGTGTGTAGAATAATTTTGGTGAAATATGCTTCGTTCTATCTCCTTTTATAAATCCTCCCTTCAATTGGGCTATGTATGCAGCACTGTCTTCGTATAAAATTGTGGATCTTTTATCACACTCCAAACCACATTTTTCTTGAATAAAATGAATCACTGATCTCAACCATACGCATTCCCTACTTGCTTCATGAATAGCTATTATCTCAGCATGATTTGAAGAAGTAGCAACAATTGACTGCTTTGTAGAGCGCTATGATATGACAGTACCTCCACATGTAAACACGTACCCGGTTTGAGATCGAGCTTTATGGGGATCAAATAAATAACCTGCATCTGCATAACCAACAAGATCTGCACTACCTTTGTTAGCATAAAACAAACCCATATCAAGAGTTCCCTTTAAATATCGCAAAATATGCTTAATCCCATTCCAATGTCTCCGAGAAGAGCTATATCTTGCTAGTAAATTAACAGAAAATGCTATGTCAGGCCTTGTAGCATTAGCAAGATACATAAGTGCACCAATTGCACTGAGATAGGGTGTTTCAGGACCAAGGAGTTCCTTATCCTCTTCTGGAGGTCGGAACGGGTCCTTATTCACTTCAAGTGATCGAACAACCATTGGTGTACTCAATGGGTGCGCTTTGTCCATGTAAAATCGTTTTAAGACCCTTTCTGTATAGGCAGATTGATGCATAAAGATCCCGTTTGCTAAATGTTCAATTTGCAATCCAAGACAGTTTTGTTTTTCCAAGATCTTTCATCTCAAATTCTTTCTTAAGATATTCAATTGCCTTTTGGAGCTCTTCTGGAGTTCCAACAAGATTTATGTCATCAACATAAACAGCAAGTATAACAAATTCTGATGCCATTTTCTTTATAAAAATACATGGACAAATAACATCATTTATATAACCCTCTTTCAGTAAATATTCACTAAGGCGATTATACCACATGCGCCCAGATTGCTTTAAACCGTACAAAGATCTTTGTAATCTGATTGAATACATTTTCCGAGATTTCGAATATGCTTCAGGCATTTTAAATCCTTCAGGGATTTTCATGTAAATCTCATTGTCAAGTGACCCGTACAGATAAGCTGTAACCACATCCATCATATGTATTTCAAGTCTTTCACGTAAGGCTAAACTGATGAGATATCGAAATGTTATGGCATCCATAACTGGTGAATATGTTTCTTCATAATCGACTCCAGGTCGTTGTGAGAATCCTTGTGCGACAAGGCGAGCCTTGTATCTTTCAATTTCATTTTGGTCATTCCTTTTTCGTACAAAAACCCATTTATGATCAACTGGTTTTACACTAGCAGGTGTTTGGACTACTGGTCCAAAGACCTCTCTTTTAGCAAGTGCGTTCAATTCTGATTGAATTGCCCTTTGCCATTTTGGCCAATCAGATCTTTGTTGACATTCTTCGACAGATCGGGGTTCACAATCCTCACTATCTTGCATAATGTTAAGTGCAACATTATATGCAAAAATATTATCCACCACTATTTCAGATCGATTTAAATTAATCCCATCACCAGTAGAACTTATTAAAAGTTCCTCACTCACTTGAGTCTCGGGTTCATTGATTTCTTCAGGAATCTCAGAACTAATCAGATCTTGCGTCTCTTCAGGAGATCCCTTCATAATATCATTTTGATCATTTGTCGATTTTCTTTTTCTAGGATTTCGATCCTTAGAACCCAAAGGCCTACCACGCTTCAGGCGTGCTTTAGGTTCATTAGTTCTTATGCTAGTAGATGGTCCTGCTAGGACATCATTTCGTATATGCACATTTTCTGCAGGGATATGTGACTTAGTTATCCTTTTCAAATTAGTAAACGCGTCTGGCATTTGATTTGCT
The DNA here is from genome assembly GCF_000390325.3 of Nicotiana tomentosiformis. NCBI lineage: Eukaryota > Viridiplantae > Streptophyta > Magnoliopsida > Solanales > Solanaceae > Nicotiana > Nicotiana tomentosiformis. The sequence continues at coordinate 13,956,273 of NC_090813.1, read as the reverse complement.
ATATTTTGTAAATGGATGATCTTCTGGACCTCCTGATTACATATAGGGGTACGTGGATCAAAATGAAAGAATGATGAAACTTTTCACACAATTTCTCTTTTGATTTCCTTTTTCTCTCCCCCTAATTGTGGGAAATTTGTTTCATCAAATCGACAATCTGCAAATCGAGCAGTAAATAAATCTCCCGTCAATGGTTCAAGATAGCGAATAGTAGAGGGTGATTCAAACCCAATATATATTCCTAACCTTCTTTGGGGGCCCATCTTACTGCGCTGTGGTGGTGCTACTGGCACATATACAGCACATCCAAAAATTCGTAGATGGGCAATATTTGGTTCATGATCAAAAACTAATTGTGACGGAGAATATTTATTATAATGTGTTGGTCTGAGACGGATAAGTGATGCTGCGTGCAAGATAGCATGACCCCAAACAGTAGTGGGCAATTTTGTTTTCATAAGTAGTGGTCTTGCTATCAATTGCAGTCGTTTAATAAATCACTCTGCAAGGCCATTTTGAGTATGAACATAAGCTATAGGATGTTCAACTTTTATTCCAACTGATAGACAGTAATTATCAAAAGCTTGAGATGAGAATTCTCCAGCATTATCAAGGCGAATAGCCTTTATAGGATAATTTGGGAATTGTGCCCTTAATCGAATTATTTGGGCTAATAACTTTGCAAATGCCAGGTTGCGAGATGATAGTAGGCAAACATGAGACCATCTTGAAGATACATCTATTAGGACCATAAAATATCTAAACAGCCCACTTGGCGAGTGAATAGGTCCACATATATCCCCATGTATACGTTCTAAAAAGTTAGGGGACTCAATGCCAACCTTCATTGGTGATTGGCTAGTGATCATTTTGCCTTGATAACAAGCATCACAAGAAAATTCATCATTTGTAAGAATCTTCAGGTTCTTTAATGGATGCCCACTCGAATTTTCAGTAATTCGTCTCATCATTATTGATCCAGGATGGCCCAAACGGCCATGCCAAAGCACAAAAGTATTTGAATCAGTAAACTTCTGGTTTACGATAAAGTGTGCTTCAACTGTACTAATCTTTGAATAGTATAAGCCAGAAGATAAAGTTGGTAACTTTTCTACAATGCATTTCTGGCCAGAAATATTCTTTGTAATACAAAGATATTCCACGTTCATTTCATCTATTGTCTCAACATGATACCCATTTTGGCGGATATCTATAAAACTCAACAAGTTTCTTCGGGACTTGGAGGAGAATAATGCATTGTCTATAATAAGTTTTGTTCCATTAGACAGAAATACAATAGCTCTTCCGGAGCCTTCAATCAAACTTATATTACCAGAAATTGTAGAAATATTTGCTTTTTCCTTATGCAAATAAGAAAAGTATTTCTGATCTTTGAATATGGCATGAGTTGTTCTACTATCAATTACACAAATATCTTCATGATTGATCTTTGATCCAAACATAATTTGAGGATTTATCCATATTCTTCAAAATGACATAAACAAAATAAATATGATAGTAAACATTATTATCAAAGCATAACTTTTATTTATGTACAACAATTACATAACCATACTATCTACTACAAACAACAAAAATTAAAATATTTACATTTCTATAGATTCACTACCGATCACATGACTTGTTTCTCCTTCTGGAAGAGCAAAATAATCAGCTACATCCAAATGCATGAAGTCTAAATTATCTTCAGAAATAAAATTTGCTTCAGCATTTTTCTCTGTCTTCTTCAGGGAGGCTTGATACAGCTCAACCAGGTGCTTTGGCGTACGACATGTACGTGACCAGTGCCCTTTTCCTCCATATCTATAGCATACATTTTCTGGCTTTGCTTCTTGTACCGCTTCATGCTTTTGGTCCTTCCTTTTCTGCTGGTAGTGAGGAGGGTTCTTTGGTGCATTGTTATTACCACGATTAGAGTTTCCTCCCCGACCACGGCCATGACCACGACTGGGGCCACGTCCTCTTCCACGCTTAGCTTGGTGGAAGTCCGTCTCATTCACTTCAGGGAATGGACAAGAACCAGTAGGTCGGCTTTCATGGTTTTTCATTAATAGCCCATTATGTTGCTCGGCTACAAGAAGATATGAGATAAGTTCAGAATACTTTTTAAATCCCATCTCTCGATATTGCTGTTGCAGGAGCATATTCGAGGCATGAAAAGTGGTGAAAGTTTTCTCCAACATATCATGATCAGTAATATTATCACCACATAGTTTCAATTGGGAAATAATTCTGAACATAGCAGAATTATACTCACTGATAAATTTAAAATCTTGTAGCCTTAGATGAGTCCAATCATAACGTGCCTGTGGAAGAACGACCATCTTCAGGTGGTCATATCTATCTTTCAAATTATTGCACAGTATGACTGGATCTTTAACAGTAAGATATTCTATTTTCAGGCCCTCATCAAGGTGATGGCGTAGGAATATCATTGCTTTTGCACGGTCTTGGTTTGATGCCTGATTTTTATCTTTGATGGTGTCTGCCAGACCCATCGCATCAAGATGAATTTCAGCATCAAGCACCCAAGACATGTAGCTTTTGCCCGATATATCTAGGGCTACAAACTCAAGTTTAGAAAGATTTGATATTATTTAGAAAAAGAAAGTTCGTACCTCTGATACTTTCAAAGTATTTTCTCGAGATGGTAGAGTCTCGTGCTGATAACGTGTTGTAAAATAAAGACTATAAAGTAAAGACAAGTATAGAGAGAAACTGATATATTATTCAAACTTCAAACTTATGTACATAATGAACTGAAAACTCCTCTATTTATAGAAGAAAGGAAGCAGCTGCGAGGCTTTTCACGAAGCAGCTGCAAGGCTTTTTTTTAGCTGCTTGTAAGCTGTTTGCATGAGTTGCTTGCAACCTATCTCTTTAATAAGAAGCTGCTGCAAATCATTTCATTGAGCTGCTTGCAACCTGCCTGCATCAGCTGCTTGTAGATAAACTTCAACAGAGTACTAAATGGAAAGATTATCTATAGCGGAGTAATAAATGAACATCCACAATATAGTTATTTTCATAACAATATAGTGTTTCTTTTGTGTTTTGGATAAACTTATTGTGTATAATATTTATCTATTAATCATCAAATGTGTTGAAAAAGGTCTTTCTGTTTTATGATGTCATCAGTGAGCTACCCAAGCTGAAAGCCTCAATTTTTTCATTATAATGAGATTTTATCATTTAATCGCCAGGGCTTTGTTCTAGTGGTAAGAGCGCAACTAGTGATGTGTGGTTCAAGTTTAGGTTAGGAGTTCGAATTGGTATTAAGTGAACAAGGGTAGAGGGGCGGGTCAATTATCCACCGAGTTTCGAACTGTGCGCCGCCACTAATCCTCTGAGATTTCTTGATTAGCAAAAAAATATTTTATGTCATTTAACTTAATAATAGAAGATAAGAACTGGTTTAGGCAACCGTGAAAGTTAGTACTCAGGCTATATCTCTAAGCTGGAATATTATAACTCATATTTAGATCAGCAACTTGTCAACAACAAAAATTTTATTAGCGGTAATTTGTTAGGTAAAACAAAATGGTCTTAATCCAGCTGTTACCTAGTTGGATAGAATATTCTTCTTCTTAGGGAGTCTAGTTCTCTTTATGCTCAAAAGGCTAAGTAATAGGAGCTGAGAGATGAATTGACTGTTCCCTGACTTCCGTCAAGGTTGGAAATCTTATTAGGTGAAACATTCCCACTCAAGATTTAGTCACACATAACCTTCACTTGGATATTTGAACTAGCTCATTGGATTCTGCATTTTTAGGTGTACAGCTTTGTATACCCTTATTTCTGAATTGATTAGAGATTGCAACATGTTTTTGCTAGATCACTGTTTTTTCACTCTAATGAAAGAGGCTAATTCTAGGATTGTAAAAGAACAGTTAGCTTTTACAAAATCTAAGTATGACAGAATCTGAGCCTGAAATTAACTGAGCTCTAGAACTTTTCTGAAACTTCATCGAGGAATCTTGTGGTAATCGTAAATGAGGAATACTTAGTATGTCCAGTTTCTTGCTTTCGTGGCACCGTTATAGGTTGGTGCCTTCTAGTTTGCATTTGCATCAAAACCACACATTTATCCAGGATAACGACCCGCTTATTAGGTGTCTCCTTCGTTACCTTTTACCTTTACTTGTAAAGAAAATCCAAAGAGAACACTAAAGAATGAGATTTTATATGTTGATTTTTTTTTATCCGAATGGAGAACCCTTAGGTGACCCAATAATACTGGGAACACTAAAGAATGAGATCTTATATGTTGATTTTTCTTATTGGAATGGAGAACCCTTAAGTGACCCAAAAAAAAGGAAAGAGTATTCTTGTACCTGTTGGAAATGGCTTTCTTAGAAAAAGGACATTTCTACTTGACTACTTCTGTTTCATAACACAAGACTTAGTGGAAAAAATAAAAAGTTGGAATTCTGTTGAGGTGATTCGCTAGATGCATTTAGCTTCCAGATAGCTTCCGCAGCCACTGTACAACATTTTGATGCTTCCAGCAGATCTCAACAGTCTAGTTTATTTTACTAGCTACCATAATGTATTTAAGAAGAAATTAAATAAGGGGAGGAGAATAATTAGTTGATTTTCAGCTCACTTTTCCTAATTTATAACAGCTAGTTGATTTGGAAATCACAAATCTGATTGGTCATGATATGTTCTCCATGAATTATGTTATGTTGGCCCTTTGTAAGTCCAAATTCCTATTAGCAAGTGAAAGATAATTCGTGTATAAGAAGAGAAGAGTTTGTTATTGAAGCAGATACTGTTTAATTTATTCAGACATATTAAGGCCACATTGAATTACACGCATATAAATTACAGTGGAAGGCACGTATTGTTGAGTATCTATTTAAGTAATTCCGACCTGATATTTAAACTTTTTTCAATATTGTATTTAACTTGCGAAAGATGCTGTGCTATTGCTAGCCTTTTAAAAACAGAGTTATGGGAATGCATAGTACTGAACAGCCTCTTGTTGATCAAGTCAAATATGTGCCAACATAAATGAGAATCTCCTCTTTGGTTTTTTGTTTTGTTTTTTGTAACATGTGGGCATTTGAATGGATTGTTCGGGTTGGTGATAACTTCTTGCTTTTCATCAGGCCTTCTGAGATGGTAGAGTCTAATAAAGAATACACTGAGGAAGATGTCACGGACCAGATGACTAATGGTTCATATTCTATAGAGTCAAGTGTGCCTTTTGACTTCCCTGGGCTGCGCAGTGACATTGAAAATATTGAGCGAAGCTTCTTCGGTGGCCTTGATCGTTTCTTTGAAGCAGCCGAGGAGATGAAGAATGGCTTCTTTGGTGCATTCAATATTCCTCGTGTCTTTGATGATGACTTATCATCCCCACGTGAGAGACGTGGTATACCCATCGAATCTCATCCTCCTAAAGAAGGTTCCCCTAAATCAAACAAGTCCGATGGAGAGGTGGATCTATCTGGCTTGGCTAGAGATGTTTGAAGCAATCAAGTAGGATATCCTCTATAGGCATATCAGTCACGAATGAGAGATCTGTGAATATGTTGCTATTATATTTACGCACATCTTAGATTTTGCTTTTCTTTCTGTTCTGAATCTCTTGTTTTACTACTTCTCATAAAGGTTCTAATTTCTGACTTTATTTAGGCGTTTCTTCTGGTCTGGTTCCAGCCCAAGTTTCTGTAGGCTAGCTTGTTGTCTTTGGTTTAACCCAGCAGTTAAAGTGACCTCAAACGAAAAAAAAATTGGGTGCACATTACCTTTTATGATGATTCCTTGGGAGAAAATAATGTGTTTTTTTCTGTTTCTGTTGTGAAGCATCATGAAGAAGGAAATGTCATTTTTCACGAACTACCATAGAGATGAACCTTGAAATCAAATAAAGCCAATTAACCTTAGCGGTAAAAGTAACCTCGATGTGTGACTAAGAAATTACATTGCATATGATAGTTCTGCCCTGTCTTATCGGATCATGCACATAGCGCGAGTTAGTGAAAAAAGAAAAGTTTTTCTCATTCTTAGGGTAAGCCTTTCTCAATTTTCATTACCTGAATGTTTGTTTTCTTCTTGACTTACGCCAAAAGGAAAGGTAAAATTTCTAAGAGTCAGTACGATAAATAGCATTTGGTGGAACTAAAGGCTAAAAGCTTTATTAGCGTAATAACCTATAGAACAAAAAGTACTCATATTCCCTATGTTCTACATTTTTACTTCAATAGTTTCAACCTATAGGGCGTGTTTGGTCTAACGGAAAATGTTTTCCAAGAAAATGTTTTCCGTGAAAAATGTTTTCCAAGAAAACAAGTAGTAGTAATCTTATTCATTTTTCGATGTTTGGTACGCAAATTAAGGAAAATAATTTCTCAAGAGTATTCATAAATAATTTAGATACAATAAATATGAAGTCATAAACTTTCGAACCAACAACCTTTCGAACCCACAAATTTCATAAACTTTCGAAACCGCGAAATTTCGAACCCATAAACTTTATAATTTCTAAACCCGTAATCTTCCAAACACATAAACCTCTGAACTCATAACTTTGGAACTTATAAAATTTCGAACCTGTAAACCGAAAGATGAAAAAACTAAAATTGAAAATATATTAAAAAAAATATTTTTTTCCCAGGGAGTGCAGGGGCGCGGGGGGAGCAGAAATTTGAAATTACAAAAAAAAAAAAGTAAAAAAAAAACTTTTTTTTGTGCGGGGCGGGGGCAGTGGGGTGGAGGTGAGAGGTGGGGGGGAGTGGGATGGATGGTGCAGAAAAAAAAACATAAATTTAAAAATTACAAAAAAAAAAAACTTTCTTTTGTGCGGGGTGGGAGGCAGTGGGGTGAGGGTGGGTAGTACAGAAAAACGAAAAAACAGGAATTTGAAATTACAAAAAAAAAAAGTTTTTTTTTGCGGTGGGGGGTTGTAGGGTGGATGGTGACGGAAAAAAAAAGTGAAATTTGAAAAAAAAAAGGCCTTTTTGGAAATAGGGGTTGGGGTGGAGTTAGGTGGGTGGATGTGAGGGTGTGGGGTGGGTGGGTGAGGGTGGGGAAGGTAGAAGGAGTTTTGAAAAATGTTTTCCCTTTTCTTGATAAGGAAAATATTTTCCTCCAATTGGAGGAAAATGAGTTTATAAGGAAAATGCTTTCCAAAATATTTAAGTCAACCAAACATGGAAAAATTGGAAAATATTTTTCGAAAAATATTTTCCTTCCTACCAAACACACCCATAGTTTTAACATTTTTACTTTCCTAACCTATAGAAGATGAGAGAACTTTACGTCTTTACTTAATTATCTTGTAATGACTCATCATAACCCACTTTTTAACCCATCTAATCCATTTTTTGACTCATTACGTTTTGGTCACTCATCCAAAATGTTGAATCTTGGACAATCTAAACATATAACAAGATCATGAGCTAGAATTGCTACCTATAAATTATTAAACCTAATCTTACTTATCAAGGAAGTTAATAATGTGAAGTAACACATCCTTACTTCTTGTTATTGAGATCCTTTCCTTTTCCTTATCCTTCTTTTCGCTCGTTAAGTCATATTTGTTATGAATAGAATTGTACTTAGAGTGAATGTCTATCTTTTAGAGAGTTTGTTACTTTGTACCTAAGTCATTTTTTTCCATAAATAAAGGGGCTTTACCCCATTATAAATTATTTGAAATTCAATAAGAGTTACCTCTCTTTTCCTTGCAATATTATTCTTTTCCTTATTATTTTATTTCACGTTATTGAGACTCTACCGTTTCAAAAAGCTCTTTGAGAAGACTAAGATATAATTTTTCTCCTCTTTTAATTATGACTGATATTATGAAAAGAAAGTTTGTTGCCCTTGAAATTTAGAAGCAAGAACTATATGACATGGGTGTTGGATGCTGAAATCAATTTAGATGCAATGGGTCTTGGAGACGCCATTAAAGATAAAAATAAAGCATCTACCCAAGACTGTGCTAAGACCTTGATTTTCTTGCGCCATCACCTTGATGAAGGGTTGAAAATAGAATATCTCACAGTCAAAGATCCACTTATTTTATAGAATGACTTAAAGGAAAGATATGACAACTTAGAGTTGGTCACTCTTCCACAAATACGATATGATTGGGCTCATCTGAGGTCTAAGGCTTTAAGTCTGTTTCTGAATACAATTCTGCGATGTTCAGAATTACTTCTAAATTGAAACTCTGTGGAGATAATATCATTGGCTATGATATGCTTGAAAAAACGTTCACAACGTTTCATGCCTCCAATATGGTCCTGCAACAGCAGTACAGAGAGAAAGGTTTCAAGAAATACTCTGAGTTGATTTCTCTTCTCCTTGTGGCTGAACGAAATAACGACTTGCTCATGAGAAATCACGAAAATCGACCCACTGGGTCTACACCATTGCCTGAAGTGGATGAGGTGTCCCATTATGCTAAGCGTGGAAAAGGTTGTGGCCCTATTCGTGGTCGTGGTCGTGGACAAGGAAGAAATTTTCCTGGTGTTAATCATCCCAAAGAAAAATAACTACCAAAAGTGGAAAGGGAAAGATGAGAAGCTAAAGGCAAATGGTTCAGAAACTGAATGCTATCGTTCAGCATGATTAGATGAAGTAGCCACGATTGATTGCTTAGTCGATCGTCAAGATACGACAGTGCCTCCACAGGTAAACACATAGCCTGTTTGAGATCGAGCCTTGTGTGGGTCGGATAAATACCCAGTATCGGCATAACCAACAAGATCGGGACTGCATTTATTGCCATAAAATTAGCCCATATCGGTAGTCCCTTTTAGATACCGCAATGTGTATTTGATTTCAATCCAATGTCCCCTTGTAGGAGTAGAGCTACATTTTGCTAAGACATTAACTGAAAAAGTTATGTCAGATCTTCTAGTGTTAGTAAGATACATTAGTGCACCAATTGTACTAAGATATGGTACTTCAGGACCAAGTGGCTCTTCATTCTTTTTTTGAGGTCGGAATGGATCCTTATTCACATCAAGTCATCGAACAACCATCGGAGTACTTAATGAATGTGCTCCATCCATGCAAAACTATTTCAATACCTTTTCTATGTAGGCAGATTGATGAACAAAAGTTCCGTTTGCCAAATGTTCAATTTGCAAACCGAGACATAATTTTGTATTTCCAAGATCTTTCATCTCGAATTCATTCTTTAAATAATCAATTGCCTTTTGGAGTTCTATAGGAGTTCTAATAAGGTTTATGTCATCAACATAGACGGCAAGTACAACAAATTCCGATGTTGTTTTCTTTATAAATACACATGGACAAATGACATCATTTGTATAACCTTCCTTTAATAAATACTCACTAAGGTGGTTATACCACATTCTTCCTGATTACTTTAGACCATACAAAGATCTTTGTAATTTTATTTTTCGGGATTTTGAATTATGCGCGTCACGCATTTTAAATCCCTCGGGAATTTTCATGTATATCTCATTATCAAGTGAGCCGTAAAGGTAGCCTGTAACCACATCCATTAAATGCATGTCAAGCTTTTCATGGACAGTAAAACTAATGGGATAACGAAATATTATTGCATCCATAACAGGTGAATATGTCTCTTCATAATCGACACCAGGCCTTTGTGAAAATTTTTGTGCAACAAGGCGTGCCTTATATCTTTGTACCTCATTTTTCTCATTCCTCTTGCATATAAAGACCCATTTATAGCCAGCAGGCTTAACGCCATTAGGTGTTCGGACTACAGGCCCAAAAACTTCACGTTTCGCAAGTGAATCCAACTCGGATTGGATTGCTTCTTGCCATTTTGGCCAATCACGTCTTTGTCAACATTCTCCAACAAATTGAGGTTCAAGATCCTCACTATCTTGCATAATGCTAGATGCAATATTGTATGCAAATATATAATCTACCACTATATCCAATCGTTTCAAATTTGTCTCAATATCGATTGGATTTATTGGTAGTTTCTTATTTTCTTGAGTTTCAGGCTCAGTGATTTCCTCATGAATCTCAAGATTGGTTAAATCGTAGATTTCTTCGTAAGACTCTTTCGTATTATCATCTTGATCATTTGTTTTCCTTTTTCTAAGATTTCAATCCTTAGAACCCAATGGTCTGTCACGCTTTAGGCGTGCTTTTGATTCATTAGCTATGACACTAGAAGATTGTCCAACAGGGACATCAATACGGATTGGAACATTCTCTGCATGGATATGCGATTTTATTATCCTTTTCAGATTCGTAAATGGGTCTGGCATTTGATTTACTATTTTCTGTAAATAAATAATCTTTTGCACCTCTTTTTCATAAATAGAGGCACATGGATCAAGATGAGATAGTGATGGATTTTTCCACAAAATTTCTCGTTTGGTTTCACCATTTTTTCCCCTAATTTTGGGGAAAATATCTCATCGAATCGACAATCTGTAAATCGAGCAGTGAACAAATCTCCAGTTAATATTTCGAGGTAGTGAATAATGGAGGGTGATTCAAACCCAACATATAATCCTAATCTTCTTTGGGGACCCATTTTGGTGCGATATAGTGGTGCTATAAGCACATATACTGCGCATCCAAAAAATTTTAAATGGGATATATTAGGTTTATGACCCAAAACTAATTGCAACGGGGAATATTTATGATAATTTGTCGGTCTGAGACAAACTAGCATTGCTGCATGCAAAATGGCGTGACCCCGAACAAAAGTGGACAACCTCGTTTTCATGAGTAACGATCTTGCTATCAATTGCAGACGTTTAATTAAAGAATCTGTAAGTCCATTTTGAGTGTGAACATGAGCTACATGATGCTCTACTTTTACCCTAATTGATATGCAATAATCATTAAATTCTTGGGATGAAAACTCAGCAGTATTATCAAGTCGAATAGACTTAATTGGATTATCGGAAAATTGTGCCCGTAATCGGATTATTTGTGCCATTAACTTTACAAACGCTAGGTTGCGAGATGATAATAAGCACACATGAGACCATCTAGAAGATACATCTATTAAGACCATAAAATATCTAAACAACCCACTAGGTGGGTGAATAGGTCCATAAATGTCCCCTTGTATACGTTCCAACAACGCAGGGGTTCAATCCCAACCTTTGTTAGTGATGGTCTAATAATTAACTTACCATGATAACAAGAAGTGCAAGAAAACTCATTATTTAAAAGAATCTTTAAATTCTTTAAGGATGCCCATTTGAGTTTTCTATAATTCGTCTCATCATAATTGATCCAGGATGTCCCAATCGATCATGTCAAAGTACAAAAGTATTGAAATCAGTAACCTTTTGGTTTACGATAGAATGTGCCTCAATTGCACTAATTCTTGTCCAATACATGCCACAAGATAAAGATGAGAACTTCTCAATAACCCTTTTCTGGCCAGAGACATTTTTGGTAATGATGAGATATTTAAAATTATTCTCATCTATTGTCTCAATATGATATCCATTTCGACAGATTTCTTTAAAACTCAACAAGTTCCTCTTGGACTTGGAGGAGAACATTGCATTATCTATGATTAGTATTGTTCCCCTAGGCAGAGTTTTAGTAGCTCTTCCAGAGCCTTTAATTAGATTACTACTACCAGAAATTGTAGTAACATATGCCTTACACATACTTAAATGAGAGAAATTATCTTTGAATATTGTATGTGTTGTATATGAATCAATTAAACAAATATTTTTACAATTAAACTTTGATCAAAGTTTGCTTTGTGAGATATCCATATTTGCTTCCCATGGTTTGACATACAAAAATAAATATACGAATGGATATTAGTATTTTCAGAGATAAAGGGAAAGAAACAAAGATAAATTATTGACTCAATAATGACTTTAATACAATTTCGAGCAAACTCTAATACAAATAATTACGTAGCTAAAAATAATACACTATACATATGACTAATACAACTACATCGAGTTTATATATATATATATATATATATATATATATATATATATATATATATATCAATGAGCTAGTTTTACATGAATAAATTTGCGTAGGAATCCAAAGGATCAATAAACTGAGATTTTAAAAAGAATCAGATGTTTCTTTTAGAAATGAAATGACCTCTTTGTATATTATTTCCACGATATGAGTTTGACAGAAACTAAGCTTCCTTTGAAAGTAAAATGAGATCTTTTCTTAAGAGGAAGAAAAGCTGAAAATGCTTCAGTACGGATTCAATATTCCTCGTGTGCATTCTTTATTGATTTCCTCTCCAGCAACGTTCACAACATTTATTATATTTTAATATTGTTTACCTATGAAATTGAAAGATGGATTTCTCCATAAAGAACAATTGAAGCGTGTAATAATCTCGAAACTCGGGCATATAAGTTTTCTAAAGACCGAATGGCTGACGGAAATAGTGTATCACTGGTCAAATACGTTACTAAATATTGGAACTAAGCAAATTCAAACATTGTCTAAAACGAATACTAAAGGCCAATACTAAAACTATATTTAATCAAAATTAACTAACATTATTTCATAAAACAAATAATATTAATTGATACTAATAACTATTTATAAGGCCCCGTAAAATGTTACATAGAACTCCGGGTTTCGTGGTGCCGAGATAGGCTAATATGTTCGAAAATTTTAGAAAACAAGCCATGGTACGGACTTTTTGGGTTGTACAATGCATAGTGGAGTGGGTAGAAAAAATTACAAAAAATGATGATTATGTGGTCCATTATGCTATAGGGATATGTTCTGCTGACCACGAAATGACCACATAATGAACTAGAAGCAACTCAAATTTTGGAAACTATTTTTGCTAGCCACATAATAATTCTGTTGGCCGCATAATGATTATGCTATCGCGAAATTGCATTGCGGAATGGACCAGACCCAACCCAGAATTTGAAAATTATTTTGTGGCCATTCTGTTGGCCGCATAATCATTCTGCTATCGTAGAATTGCATCGCGGAATTAACATACCATTTTGTGGCCATTCTGCTGGCCACATATTGATTCTGCTACTACACAATTGACTTCAGGGGTCATTTTTGGAAAAAAATTTATCCGACCCTATTTTGATATAAGGCCTTAGGGGGTCATTTTACTAGATAAAATATGATATTTTAGAGAGAGGAGAGAGTTATTCTAAAAGAGAAGAAAGGGCACCAACATCTTCATGCTTCAAATTCTTGCTCAAGTTTTGGAGATTCATGGGAGAAATCCACAAGATCTTCATCTAATAGGTAAGGTTCTACTCTCTAACCTTAAATTTCGGAATTTGGACTGAAAGTAGTCATGAGAAGTATGATTCTTAGGTGTGGGAGTTGCTCTTTGTACATGAATGTAAATATAAGGATGGTGGGAAGGTAATTGAGCTAATATGAGTAAAGTCTTGGTATTGAATGGGTTATGGAGTGAAGTAAATCTTGTAGAAGAACCGTGTGGTCAAATTTGCACACCTAGTGCTTGATAAAATGCCCAAATGAGTTGAAACCATGAATATCTTTCTAATTTGTGTTCAATTCTGTTATGTCTCAAAATAGATTGTGATTGATAGTATTTCCGAAACATTGTAGTAACTTAAAGAAACCTCGAACAAGGTATGTTGGCTAAACTATTCTCTTAGAATTGAATTTCATGATATTCCCGTAAGTTTCAAGTATGGTTGGCTCAAGTTCCTTATTCCCATATTCCGAGTTGTTCCCAATAAATTCGATTGTCCTGAGTAAGCAAAGTGTCGAGAATTATATATTCAAAATGTGTTCTGAATGTTCATATCACATTATGTTATCCTTCGGGAATGTGTTTAAGAATAAAATGTGTATTAAAATGTTATGGCTTTGAGTAGTGTTTTAAATGAAAGTCCATTATGCTTAACTTGAAAAAAATGCTCCATGCGTCTAAAACTCCAATTGTTTATATATGTACCTAAAGTCTTGATTTGAAATGCCTTATTGTTGATAGTCTATAAGGATGCTTAAAAGTGAAAGAAGTGGGTTGGAGATGTAAAGCGTGGCCACCAGGCCAATAATGAAAGTTATACTTGTGGCCAAAAATTGGTCTCGTCCAATTTCACTCCTCTGTTTGAGGATATGAAAACAGTCGATGCAATAGTAATACCCAACAAGGAGTCGGGGTCGATTTTCCACAGGGAGCTATGAATGGGTCTTAGGAATATATATTATAGTATATGAGCTTCGATTATCTCAAATTGCACTTCCACAAACTTGGGTTGTTTCTAGGTTTAATTTAAACGAAGATTACAAACTAAGAATTTAAACTAGGAAAGTATTTTTGGTTGTTTTTCAAATGATATAAAAATCCTAGGGCTATGACCTTCACCTAGGTGTTCGCCTAATGGGTTGTAAACTTTAAACTTTTTTTATTGGTCGGGGTATATTATAACTATTAACGCCCAAGTACCCACTCAATATCTCTCGGTCAGAGAGTATTTTGCCCAATTTGGCTTTCTCAAGTCCAAATGGGTATTGAACAAAATAGTTGATGATAAGCTCAAGTCGGGTTTTACTATCTCTAGGTTTAACCCTTTAATTGGGCTTATCAATCTCTTGATTGACCCAATTTCTTGCTAGCCAAGTTTTCCTAGACTAAGTCTCTTTTTCTCAAGTAGAGACCAAGTCAAATAGGCATAAAATAATATTTGCAACCATTAATTCTTCACATAAAAGCAAGAACTATGCTAGATAATCAATACCCAACCATAAACAAGAAATAAATCAAATACCCATTAAGTTTACACACTAGGGTTGGGTGACAACCCTAGTGAAAATCTAGCTACTCATGCTTAGATTGGAAGAAAAAGAAGAAGAAGTGATAATTAAACCGATATTGATAATTAAAATGATGAAATCAATATCCAAAAAGCTCAAAATAGCAAAAACTACTAAAAAGGGTAAAAGAAAACGTCTACTGTAGCTGCTGATGTCAAAACTTGACCTAAAAAGTGAAACTCTTCTATTTATACAGTGCTGGAATTTTTGGACAAAAATGCCCTTTCGGAGGTTCTGCGGCCGCACAATTCCATGTGCGGTCCGCACTTTGCTTCAGCCTGACAGGAATGGAAACCTGTGGCCGCATAATGCTGAATTGAGGTCGCACTTCTCTCTTTTTGCAGTCCGCGCATTTCTGAGTGCGGCCGCACATTGCTCTTCTGCGGACCGCACAAATGTGACTACGGCCGCACTTCTGTTGAATTTGAGATGCAAGTTCTTTGAACTTTTGCTCTTACCCAGGTTCTGCGGCCGCACATGTCATGTGCGGACCGCACTTTGCACTTGTTTCTGATAGGAGTTTCTTCACAATCTGCGGCCGCAGATGAAAATCTGCGGTCCGCATTTCTGAGCTTATGTGCCTGTTTGTGTCCTTGAGTTCAGATCACTCCTTTTTGAGTTGGATTTCATCTTGGGGGCTCATTTTCCTCTATTCCTGCAATTAAGCATATTTTATTAGTTTTCGAGAATACAATTAAATATTTTTGGACTAAAACGAAAGCAAAAAGGTGCTAATAAGTAGTCAAAATCCTCACTTATCAACTCCCCAAAACTTAAGCTTTTGCTTGTCCTCAAGCAAATAAGGTAATTCCCACCTCCACAAGTTAAGAGTTATTCCTGCTAATCAAAGATGCATCAATCACGCATCAATTGGGACCAACAATTACCCACAATACTTATGAATTATTAACAAGGCAATGGGTTGAACTTTTAAGCACAAATAGTTCTAATGTGACACTCGAGCATCAAGAGTTGACTTCATTCATCAAGGAAGCTCGCTCTTTCATGTAGATTATTGTAGATCCCAAACTCCTCCTCTTTACTCCCCGTTTGCATATCTCACTTAAGAATGTAGGACTCAATTCAAAGATTTGTGAAATGTTCGCTCATCTCTTTCAAAATAATGTCACAAGTATGGCTTTAAGTACCATAAGCTTGCCCCTCATGTAAATCACCACTAATGTAAGCTCACTCAGCTTGAAATCTATGATGACCCAAAATATCATCTCTAAATTTAATAATTAATTCTATATTCTAAGACCTCGAAAAGCACTGTCTATTTATTACTTGACTTGCGTGCGCAGTCCGTAAAATTTTCCAGAAAGTTTTTATGTAAAAAATGGATTAAAATATGAATTAGAGCTTTAAAACTCAATTGAGTTGACTTTGGTCAACATTTTGAGCAAACAGACTCAGATCAGTATTTTGACAGTTTCTGTAGGTCCGTATAGTTATTTGGGACTTGGGCGTATGCCCGAAATCAAATTCCGAGGTCCCTTGCCCGAGATATGAAATTTTGATAAAAAATTAAAGGTTTTAAAAGCTTAAGTCAAATAGTGACCGGATGTCGAATTATGTGCAAACGACCCCGGAATAGAATTTTGATAATTACAATAGCCCCGTATGGTGATTTTGGACTTAGGAGCGTGATCGGAATTTTATTTGGAAGTCCTTAATGAAATTAGGCTTGAAATGACTAAAATAGGAATTTAAATTTGGAAGTTTGACCGGGGAGTTGACATTTTGATATTGGGGTCGGAATCCAGTTCTGAAAATTTTTACAGCTCTGTTATGTCATTTATGACTTGTGTGCAAAATTTGAGGTCAATCGGACTTGATTTGATAGGTTTCGACATCGAATATAGAAGTTGGAAATTCTAAGTTTCATTAAGCTTGAATTGGATCATAATTCGTGATTTTGGCGTCGTTTTATGTGGTTTGAGGTTTCAAATAAGTTCGTATGATGTTTTAGGACTTATTGGTATATTTGATTGAGGTTCCGAAGGCCTCGGGTGAGTTTCGGATGGTTAACAGATCAAGAATTGGACTTAAAAAGCTGCTGCAATTTTTTCTCTTCTACTGGATATTTTGGGCTATGATTGAGCCAAGATCGAGCCCAGATATCGAGCCCAGGTTCGACGGCCAGGGTCGACAGCCAGAGACGAGGCTCAGGATCGATGCCATGATCGAGGCCATGATCGAAGGTGCAGGCTCGATGCCAAGATCGAGGCCATGATCGAAGGCCCAGGCTCGATGCCATGATCGAGGCCATGACTGAGGTCCAGGTTCGAGCCTGTGATCGAAGCCACGATCGAGGCCTAGGCTCGAGGGTCATGATCGAAGTCACGATCGAGGCCCAGTTCCGAAGGCTACCTGGGCAGATTTATAAAAGAGAGCATTCGTCCCATTCACCATTTTTAACAAACTGGAGCTTGAGCAGAGGCGATTTTTAGTAGTTTTTCAAGGAAAGACATCGGGGGTAAGTGATTCTAACTCGGATTTGGTCTATATACACAAATATATCATTGTTTTCACCATTTATTAGTGTTTTGAGATTGAAATTTGGGAAAATTTTGAAATCTCATAAAAATGAATTTTTGAGATTTCGGTATCGATTCAGAGTCGGATTTGAGTGAAACTGGTATGGTTGGAATCGTAATTGAATGGGTTATCGGATTTTGTGAGTTTCGCCGGATTCCGAGATGTGGGCCCCATATGCGATTTTTGAGCTAATTTCAGATTATATTGAAAAATATAGTATTTTTTTATGAAATTGATTCCTATATATTTTGTTGACTGTATCGAATTAATTATGACTAGATTCAAGTCGATCAAAGTCGGAAAATCAAGAAAAAGGCATACTACTTTGTTAAATTAGAGCAAGTCGAGGTAAGTGACTTGTCTAACCTTGTGTGGGGGAAATTTTTCCTAGCATTGGTATTAATTATAATGTGATAAAAGTCGTATACACGAGGTGACGAGTATGTACACGGACTAAATGTGAAGAATAATATTTTTAAATTGTGTAGATCACTGTTGCATATTAATTAAATTATTAAATCTTGTTATATTCTCCATCATTGATTTGATTTATATACTTTAAATTTGCTTGACTTTTTCCTGCTGATTGTTTTATCTGTTTAGTTGGAACTTGGTTTCTTTTATTATGTGCATTATTTGAAGTTAATTTTTTTAAATTAAATATTATTAATATAAAGTATTTGACATTTTTAAATTTGGTATTGAAGCAACGTATTAAAGACTTTGAAATATTATTTTGCTGAATTATTTATTCCTGAATATTTTTGTAAGATATTCGTACTCATTGTGATGGAGCCGTGAGTTCTTTATTGTGAAAATATATTAATTGACGATTTATTTTGGCATGAGCCGTGAGCTCTTTATTGTGGAAAAATATTGTTGTTGAATTATTTTGGCAAGTTAAATTATTTGAGCACTTGAGATGCAAATTGTGATATATTGTGATATTGATACGTATGCAGTGGTATAAGGTCTGGGTATTGAAACACATGCGGTGAGATAAGGGTAGCTTGATACGTGTGGCTAGTAGGGGGAACTACTAGAAGTCATGCGTTGTGATAAGGATGGCTAAAACGCGGGATGATATTTCAGAAAAAATATTTTCTTTAAAAATAAATTGTGAAGGCTCCCGCGGTGAGATAAGGATATGAGATATTGTGAATTTATTTATGATTTGGGACTACGAGGCAGTACCTCGGGAGTGCCCTTGTTGATATTGATTTATGACCGCAGTTGCCTTTGATTATTTGTTGTGATTTTCTTAAAGTTGAAAGGATTATTTTGTTTGTTTCCACGAGATACTAATTGCCATTATTTTGTGTAATTAAATGGTGACGTGCTACTTGATTCATTTCCATTGTCATTTATTTTATTATATTATTAACATTTTATCATACTATTATTATTATTTTCCTGTAGGGCCTGACCTGACCTTGTCACTACTCTACTGAGGTTAGGCTTGGCACTTACTGGGTACCGCTGTGGTGTACTCATACTACGCTTCTGCACATCTTTTTGTGCAGATCCAGGTCCACCTTATCAGACCAGGCATCAGTAAACTAACTGTACGAGGAGACTTCGAGGTATATCTGCCAGCGACCGCAGACTCCGGAGTCCCCTTCTATCTTACTATGTTGTCTTCCTTATTTGCTTTAGACTCTGATGTATAGAGACATAGAGAATAAATTCTTAGAAGCTTGTGACTTATTTCTACCGGGTTTTGGTAGTTGAAATTGTTTGAATTGTAGTTTATTTATTTCAGATTTAATATTTATTCCGTATTGATAGGCTTACCTAGTCTTAGAGACTAGGTGCTATCACGACATCCTACAGAGGGAATTTGGGGTCGTGATAAGTTGGTATCAGAGCTCTAGGTTCATAGGTATTATGACTCAAAAGCAGGTTTAGTAGAGTCTTGCGGATCAGTACGGAGACGTCTGTACTTAACTTCAGGAGGCTATGGAACTGTTAGGAAAATATTCACTTCTTTGATTTCTTTATCGTGCGCCTTTGTTGATTTCAAAGCTCTAAACAATTGTCTTTCTATTCTCTCACAGATGGTGAGGACACGCATAACTGGATGCGATGATCAGACACATGCGCCCCCTGTTGGAGCCGCAAGAGGCCGGGATCGGGGCAGAGGCCGAGGAAGACCACTTGGTGCAGCCAGAGCACCTGCACGAGCTGCTGCACTAGAGCCACCAGTAGCTCTAGCTGGAGAGCAGGCACCTGAGATGCCTTTTACTACTCCTGCACTTCAGGAGATTCTTGCCCAGATTTTGAGCATGTTTGGCACTTTAGCTCAGTCAGGGTTAATTCCACTTGCTCCTGCCATATCTCAGGCTAGGGAAGGAGCATAGACTCATGTCGCCCGTACTCCAGATCCACGGGCCCAAGTTTACCATGCCCCAGGTTATACCAGTATAGCCAGTTGTCCCAGTTCGGCCTGAGATTAGGATAGCAGTCTCAGAGGGGGAGCAGCTCAGGCTCAAAAGGTACAAGAAGTACCACCCTCCTATTTTCACCGATTTAACTTGAGATGATGCTTAGGGTTTTCTGAAGGAATGTCACTGTATCTTTCGTACTATGAATATTGTGGATTCCAATGAGGTTTCTTTCATGTCATTCCAGTTTAGAGGAGCAGCCTACCAGTGGTGGCGGGCATATGAGTTGGATAGTCCCGCTAAGGCATCTTCACTCACTTGGACTCAATTTTCAGATATGTTCTTAAAGGAGTATGTTCCTCAGAGTCTTAGAGATATATGGCGTGTAGAGTTTGAGTAGCTATGCCAGGGTTCTATGACTGTGTCAGAGTATGCGGTCCGATTCAATGATTTGGCGAGGCATGCACCAGCCTTAGTTGCTACTGTTCGAGAGCAGGCTCGCAGATTTATTGAGGGTCTCCACCCTAATATCAGATACAGTATGGACCGAGAGCTAGAGATGGACATCACATACCAATATGTGGTGTCAATTGCTAGGAGATTGGAAGGTATACTGGTCAGTGAGAGGGAAGAGAGGGAAGCTAAGAGACCCCGAGATTCTGGCACATATAATAATTCTTGTGCCCCAGTTGCAGCCCGTCATGGTAGAGGTTATGTGAGTCTTCCAATTCATTCAGCACTTCCAGCTTTCAGTGGTATTCCAGCTACTCCTAGACCTCAGGTTCCATATTATGCACCGCCAGTGTCTATTGTACCTCCTGTATGGGGTGCTTTCAGCAGGAAGTCTAGTCGATCAGGCCCGAGCCAGTCCCAGCAGCCACGTCCTCTGAGGGCTTATTTTGAGTGTGGTGACACTCGTCATATCATGAGGGATTGCCCCAGATTTATGAGGGGTGCACCTCCACAGATTTCTTAGGCCCCACCTATTCCACAGGGCCCTCAGGCTTCTCAGGCCATGATTACTGCACCAGTTGCCACTCCACCTGCATAGCCAGCCAGATGTGGAGGTCAGACAGGTAGAGGTCGCCCTAGAGGGGGAGGCCAGGCCAGATATTATTCCCTTCCTACTAGGACAGAGGCCGTTGCATCCGATTCTATTATCACGGGTATCATTCCGGTCTGTCATAGAGATGCATTAGTCTTATTTGTTCCAGGCTCCACTTATTCTTATGTGTCATCTTATTTTT
This sequence comes from Nicotiana tomentosiformis, assembly GCF_000390325.3. NCBI lineage: Eukaryota > Viridiplantae > Streptophyta > Magnoliopsida > Solanales > Solanaceae > Nicotiana > Nicotiana tomentosiformis. The sequence goes on along the minus strand of NC_090813.1, from coordinate 13,935,326 downwards.
GCCTCGTATTTGGGTGTATCACGTGATTCCTTGAGTTCTTCTGTTTATGTATCTACACCGTGGGTGAATCTATTATTGTGGACCGTGTGTATCGGTCGTGTTTAATTGTTATCAGTGGTTTTGAGACCAGGGCTAATTTATTATTGCTCAGTATGGTGGATTTCGATATTATTTTGGGCATGTCAACTGATTTCTTGGACGCTTGGGATTTCTTCATTTTCTTTACTTGCTTCCCCAACTCCTCAATCACTGCTCCATGTGCTACTAAGGTGTCATGATAGTGGTCTGGTTCTCCAAGATCTTCTTCAATGTATCCTCCACTATCGAAGGAATCTGGGGTGCCGGAGTGGATGACTGTGCTGCAACAGCACTGGATATGTCAGACAGCTTTGCATCTACATCCAGTTGTTGAGGCTTGCTAGTGTTTGGGAGACTCGCAGCATAGATAGTGAATGAGCGGTCATGGGCACCAGCTTCAAAGCCGATGTGGAAGGCACTGATACTGAGGGACCTGAAGAAGGAGGTGGAGGCATAGCTGCTGCACCATCAGCAGGCTCTACTGAAGTAGATGGCATGTCAACTGTCTCAGCAGCTACCCCGATGGGCTCATCATACTGGCCTGCAGTAGTAGAGGGTTGACCCTTTTTCTTTGGGTTTCCACCACCCATCAAAGAATAACATGAGAAGGGCTTCTTCGCCCGTACCTTAGTATCAAAATCCCTCGGCTCCACACCCGCATTCGTAAGGTACACAGTGATAGTGTTGGGATACGGGTAGGAGGCGTCACCTTGCCTGGCGACCACAGACATGTTGGCCGACATCACGGCACCCACATTGATTGGCACGTCATTTTGACACGGGTCTAGTCCGCTACACACAAATGTTTGCCATTCCTTTGCCTTAAAATTTAGGGTGTTCCGCTGAATGGTAACCCTTGCTGTGATCTATGCTAGAGGCTGCCCCGGAGCTGCAAGAATCTCAGCTAGCCATGGTCGAATTGCATCTCCCGGTGCTAACTTTTCCAGGTATTACACAGGCTCTATATCCACAAACCTTAAATATGTGTTCAGGGTGCTATGATCGAATCGCACCTTTAGATTTCTCACTTTTGTTACCTTGGTCCCTTTCTTTATATGCACCACATTGTCGTAAAATTCCCGGACCAGGTATTCCTTGGCATCTATCACACTTTTGGTGAACCACATCCACCCCTTCTGTTCCCGAAATTATCTCAACACTTCCGGGTTGTATTTGTCAAGGTCTTTTATCATGAACTGATGCTCAAGAGTGAGCGATCTCATTGGCCACGACTCTCGGAAGCTTGTGAAAGCAGCCAGACTGACAAACCTATCTTCCCAAATCTCTTTCTTCTTCGACCTCTCAAGGCCGACAATTCTGGTATCACCCCCTCGGCCATCATCCAGAATATCATCAACATCCACTGTAGTAGCAGGTGCGTCGGGGGCATGTGTGGATGAGGGCTCCGAAGCCTGACTGTCACCTTACGAACCCTCGAAAGAGCTCTCAGAGGAGGAAAGCTCATCTCTAAGTTGGTATCTTCCCTGTCGCTATTGTGGCTGTGATTGAACAGCAGGCTGCTCTTACATTGAGTCACCCTCTGACGCTTCCCGAGATGGGGCATATGAACTAGACTCGGAAGGCTCGGACTGTCTTCCTCGGTCTGCTATGTATTTCTTACTGATTGCCCTTTGGAGGGTGAGGGGTAAATTGATTTTGCCTCTGCCTCTGGAAGGTTCACCCCTCCCCTTTGATGTATCACCAAGACCTCGTGATCTAACCATTTTCTGTAACAAGTAGCAGCAGGAGTCAGTTCCAATTCAATTTCAGATAAACAGAAAGTCACAGAACAAAACATGTTTCAGGGTGGGGAAGTGCGATCGGCACAATGAAACTGTGGTCCGCAAAATTTTGAGTGCGACCGTAGAGTTGAAGTGCGGTCCGCACAATTACAAGTGCGGCCGCACATGAAACTTTCCAAAAGTGCCAACTCTCTGATGACAGAGATTGTCCTGATCTTCGGCTGCACACACTTTTCTATGGCCCGATGAAATTACTGCGGTCCGCACAATTTTAAGTGTGGTCCGCACAATATTGCCTCACTAACTGCCCTAATTAATACTTCTGCGGACCGTACAATTCCTTGTGCGGCCGCATATTTCAAAATTCAATCGGGCAGAGTCCTGTAGGTTTTCGATTTATGCACAAATTGGACATGGTGATAGAAACTAAACATGATAATCAAACTACCCACTCCCCAAAAAGCAAGTAAGAGTTAACCTACACAATTTAAACCCCACATGAATCAATGTTTTAAAAGGCGTGGGCATAAGGCGAGGCATTGTATATATGCCTCAGCGAGGCGTAAGCCCCGAGGCACGGGGCGTAATCCCCATAGGTATTAATTTTTAATATTTTATAAAATAATATAATTATAATAAATATTTATAAACAGATAAAATTACATTAAAAATGAAAAAACTATAAATATGTGAAATATATATATGTTTCATCCCCACAAAAAACTAGTCAAAACAATCTATTATACGCTACTTAGAAGCTCAAGTAACTTGAGTCGAAAAGAATAAAGTTTTCTATATGGAGGAACAAAAAGGATGACTAACCTGCAATTTAAACTTTGAACTTGTTGCTATGAAGGAGAATGGAGTTCTCTTTGTATTTGTAAAAAAAATTAAATATTCGTTGCTTTTGGGAGATTTTAGCAGACTAGCGGACAAGATAAAGAATTGGGAAAGATCATGAATTGGGGCTTCAATCAATAAAAAAGGTGTTGACTTTTAAATTTAATACATTTCAGTTCCTTTTTAGAACTTTTGAGTAATTACCAAGATGAATTTTGAGAATTTGAGTATTATATGAAGGACTTATTCAAAAAAATTATTTTAATTTGAAAAAATCTCTAGGGCTTACGCCTCTTTAAAAAAACACGCCTCAAACGCCCATGCGTACGCCCCGAGTTGCCGAGCGTACGCCCCGAATTGCTGGGCGTACGCCTCTTGAGACTTTCGCCCCACACCATCGCCTCGGGGCATTTTTGGTGCGCCTCGCCCCAGGGCTCGCCTCGAAAATGCCTTTTAAAACACTGACATGGATATGAAATTGAAAAATGGTCTAAACTAACTAACAAATTGTAAATTAAACTAAGAAAATTTAAGAATCCTAAAAATGATTTGAACATACCAGTGATGAAGTGGTGCTAAGGAATGATCAAATATGCGTAATTAGGTGGTAGATGATTGAATCATATGTATGCAAAATTTTAGCCCCTTTGATTTCTCAGAGAATGGAAAGTTTCAACAGTAGCCTTAGGGTTACTATTTATACACAGTGGGTCTGGCTAAAGAATCAAGAGATGAGTGCGGCCGCAGAATTCCTTCTGCGGTCCGCACTCTATTACCTAGTGTTCCACTTCCTTTTGATGATCTGCGGTTCGCAGATTTAGCTATGCGACCGCAGATTTTGGTACGGACCGCAGAATTTGCTATGCGGCCGCACTTTGTCTATTTCTCTAACAAACAAACTTCATAGAGTTTGCATTTTTTCATCTCAAGTTGTGCGGTCCGCACAGGAATTGTGTGGCTGTATTTGCCTTCTGATGTAGCATCCAAAATTGTGCAGTCCGCACTTTTTCCATACTTAGCTAATTTTTCTGAGCACAGTTCCTGTAAAGTACACACCTTTCTGCAACACACTTCAAATTCAGTTAGCACAAAATAAGACCAATCTAAAGAAGAAGAAAAGAAAAAGAAACATGAATTGCCTCCCAAGAAGCGCCTGATTTAACTTCGCGGCACGACGCAGATTACCATCACTTCAAATGAACCACTGCCACCATGTGTCCATCATTAGCTTGTCCCAAATAATGCTTCACCCAGTGACCATTAACTCAGAATACCCCATCATTTTTGTTCTTCAAGTCCAATGCACCAAAAGGTGTCACACCCATAATTTCAAAGGGACCACTCCATTTGGATTTTAGCTTTCCGGGAAAAATCTTTAATCGTGAGTTGAACAACAAAACAAGATTGCCTACCTTGAACTCTTTGTTTCGGATGTATTTGTCATGAAGGTACTTTATTCTTTCTTTGTACAAGGACGAACTTGCATATGCATGGTACCGGAATTCATCTAATTCATTCAAATGTGCAACCCGCAAGTTAGCAGCTGCATCCCAATCAAGATTTAACTTCTTTAAAGCCCACACGGCCTTGTGCTCGAGTTCCACCGAAATATAACAAGATTTTCCCAACACCAACCGGTATGGAGACATCCCGATAGGATTTTTAAAAGCAGTCCGATAAGCCCATAGTGCATCATCAAGCTTCTTTGACCAATTCGTCTGGTTAGCATTCACTGTTTTGGATAAAATACTCTTTATCTCCCGATTGGAGACTTCCACTTGACCGCTATCTTGAGGGTGATAGGGAGTCATAACTTTATAAGTGACATCATACTTGCTAAGCAAGGTGTCAAAAGCTTTGCTGCAAAAATACGACCCTACATCGCTTATGATAGCCCGCGGAGTACCAAATCTTGTGAAGATGTTCTTCTTCAAAAATGCCACCACACTTATTGCTTCATTGTTGGGTAGAGCAACGGCCTCAACCCATTTAGACACATAATCAACCGCGATCAAGATATAGGTGTTTCTACAAGAACTCACAAAAGGTCCCATGAAGTTAATACCCCACACATCGAAAATATCAACCTCCAAAATGGAGGTGAGGGGCATTTCATTTTTCTTTGAGATTCCACCGGCCCTTTGACATTCATTACAATGCTTGACTAGATCACTTGCATCCTTGTAAAGAGTGTTTCAATAGAAACCGCAACTTAGCACTTTGGCCGTCGTTCTTGCTCCACCACGGTGACCACTCTACGGCAAAGAATGACAAGCCCCCAGAATTTCAACTTGTTCCTCCTCCGGTACACATCTTCTAATCACTCCATCCGTACAAATTCAGAAAAGGTTTGGTTCATCCCAATAATAGTCTTTACAATTCCATTTGAGCTTCTTCCTTTGGTTTGAAGAGAACTCATCCGGGGTGATACCACTTACAAGAAAATTTGCTAGATCCACGAACCATGGCACCTCTTTCATTGAAATGGCTAAGAGTTGCTCATCGGGGAAGGATTCATTGATTTCAAGGCCATTATGCGGCCTCCCCTCCTCCTCCAAACGAGACAAGTGGTCCGCTACTTAGTTTTCACTTCCTTTTCGGTCTTGGATGTCTATATCAAACTCTTGCAACAAAAGCACCCATCTGATCAACCGGGCTTTGGAATCTTTCTTGCTCATAAGGTAACGAATTGTCGCATGATTCGTAGGGACAATCACTTTTGCAACCATCAAGTACGGGCGGAACTTCTCAATAGCAAACACAATGGCAAGGAGCTCTTTTTCGGTCACAGTGTAATTGACTTGGGCGTCATTCATGGTCTTGCTATCATAGCAGACTGGATGAAAGATCTTGTTGATACATTTTTCCAAAACTGATCCAACTGCTACATCACTAGAATCAAACATGAGGTCAAAAGGAATGCTCCAATTAGGAGCGGTGATAATGGGAGTAGTTGTCAACTTGAACTTGAGCAATTCAAATGCTTTCATGCAATCATCATTGAAGTGAAATTTAGCATCTTTCTCCAAAAGCTTGCATAAGGGGTTCACCACTTTGGAAAAATCCTTTATGAAATGCCTGTAGAACCCTGCATGAGCCATGTTGGAGGTGGAAGTTTAGAAATCACCTCTATTTTCGCTTTGTCGACCTCTATTCCTTTCTTTGAAATCTTGTGGCCAAGAACAATACCCTCCTCGACCATGAAATGGCATTTCTCCCAATTCAATACCAAGTTCGTTTCTTCACACCTTGCCAATACGTTATCAACATTTTCCAAGCAATCATCAAAAGAATCCCCGACTATCGAAAAGTCATCCATGAAGACTTCAAGGTAGTCCTATACCATATTCGTAAAGATCGCCATCATACACCATTGAAAATTTGTTGGTGCATTGCATAAGCCAAATGGCATTCGCTTGAAAGCGAAAGTGCCATAAGGACAAGTGAAAGTTGTTGTTTTTTTCATCTTCTGGGGCAATAAGGATTTGATTGTAGCCTGAATATACATCTAGAAAGCAATAGAACGCCCGGCTGGCCAACCTATCAAGCATTTGGTCAAGAAAGGATAGTGGGAAATGGTCTTTCCTTGTGACTTTGTTTAGCTTCCGATAGTCCGTACACACTCTCCACCCGGTCACCATTCTTGTTGGAATCAACTAGTTCTTATCATTGGTGACCACAATTATGCCCCTTCTTCGGAACACATTGCACCGGAGAAGTCCACGAACTGTCAGAAATGGGGTAGACAACCCCGACATCTAACCACTTTATGATCTCCTTTTTGACCACCTATTACATGGCCTCATTGAGTCTCCTTTGATGTTCAATGGAGGGTTTGGCATATTCCTCCAAATTAATCTTGTACATGCAAAATGCGGGGCTTATTCCCCAAATATCCGCCAAAATCCACCCAATAGCTTTCTTCTTCTTGTGGAGCACTGCCAATGTAGAATCAACATGCACGTTAGTCAAACAAGAGAAAAGAATAACCGGTAAAGTAGAGCAAGGGCCAAGGAATTCATACCTGAGATGTGGAGGCAATGGCTTCAACTCCAAGATAAGAGGCTCTTCAATTGAAGGCTTTGTAGGAGGAGTTTTCCTATTCTCAAGATCTAAGGAAAGTTTTCGAGGTGCATAATTGTATGACCCCATCCCTTGTAAAGAATTAACATATTCCATGAAGCCATCCATTTCATCATCATTAAAATTGATCAAAACGGCCTCTAACATCTCACCCGCATTAATCGTGGCACTTGTATCATCAATAATCATATCGGTCACCAAGTCCACGAACGAACGCACTTTATTTCTATTCGGTTGCCTCATAGATTTGCACACGTGGAACACCACCTTTTCATCACCCACCCGGAAAGTGAGTTCACCGACTTCCACATCAACAAGAGCCTTCCCCGTAGCAAGGAAATGTCTACCAAGAATAATCAGCAGCTCATATTCCACTTCACAATCAAGAATAACAAAATCCGCCAGGAGAATGAACTTGTCAACTCGAACCAATACATCCTCAATCCCCCCCAACGATCTCTTCATTGTACGATCGGCCATTTGTAATCTCATAGATGTGGGTCTTGGTTTCCCAATTTCCAATGTCTTGAAAACCGAATAGGGCATCAAGTTGATACTCGCCCCAAGATCACAAAGAGCTTTTGCAAACTCGGCACTTCCAATGGTACACGGAATTGTAAAAGCACCGGGATCTTCCAACTTAGAAGACATCGAATGCACAATTGCACTCACTTGGTGAGTGACTTTGATAGTTTCAAAATTTATCGATCTCTTCTTTGTCACCAAGTCCTTCATAAACTTTTCATATCCGGGCATTTTCTCCAAGGCTTAAACTAATGGCACATTTATAGAGAGACTCTTCATCATATCAATGAACTTCTTGAATTGATTCTTGCCATTTTTCTTGGCAAACCTTTGAGGATAGGGAGGAGGTGGCTTAGGCAATGGTACCTTAGATTTTTGCACTACCATTTTCGGTATGTCAATCACATGATCCCTAGACGGGTTCACATCCTCTTGAGTCTCTTCTGCCATGTCATCAATATCAATCTGCACTTCATCATTTGCTTGCACAACATTGTTCGTGATCTCCTCTTCTTCTACCACTTTCTCATCATCCACAAGTTGCTTTTGACTTGAGGTAGGTGCATTCCCACCTCTTCCACTTCTTGTAGTAATGGACATGGCATGTTCCGTATTGTTCCCACCCTTTGGGTTCACTACCGTATCGCTTGGTAGTGCCCCCTTAGGACGAGAATTTAAAGCTTGAGATATTTGATCCATTTGCACTTATAAGTTTCGGATTGATGTGTTGTGTGAAGCAAGTTGGGCATCAGAATCGGCATTCTTCTCCATCATTTGCTTGAACATGTTCTCAATACGACCCATTTTATTGTTGGAGATGCTAGGACCATGAGAAGGATAAGGAGGTGGGTTGCTCGATTGTTGATACACCGGGGGCCTTTGAAAACCCGACCCCCGATTTCCTTGGTTGTTGTTCCACCCGCCTTGGTTGTTACCTCCCAAATTGCCTTGTTTATTATTGTTTTACCAATTCCTTTGGTTATTGCTTCCACTCCAATTACCTTGATTGTTAGAATTTCAATTGCCTTGATTATTCGAAGGTTTCCATTGTTGTTGACTAGGACCTTGGAAGTTGTTTCTTTGCCCTTAAAAGTTCACATATTGGACCTCTTCTTCTTGATCATTGTAAGAATCACCTTGATCAAATCCACTATCTTCTTGCACAAAATTGTCCACTCTTTGTTGCACTTGTGGACTTCTTGTTCTTCTCTTGTTTACCATCATATTGATTCCCTCTATAGCATTGACTTGCCTCGGGTTTTGCACTTGTTGAAGTTGAGCCTTTGCCAATTGGTTCAAGGTGGTTGTCAACTTGACTATTGCTTGCTCATGGTCATGTAACTCTTTATTAAGAAAATCATATTTGGATCACCTTGTGGAACATTGGCTCTAGATTGCCACGCCAATGTAGTATCCGCCATCTCATCCAAAATATCACACGCCTCCGCATAAGGCGTAGTCATGAAGTTCCCGCCGGCAAATTGATTCACTACACATTAGTTGGTGGTATTGATCCCCCGATCGAAAGTTTGTTGAATCATGTTCTCCGTCAGATCGTTATTGGGGCACTCTTTCACTATTGTCCTATATATTTCCCATATCTCGTGTAGTGGTTCATTAAGCTCTTGCTTGAATGCTAGAATTTCATCCCGAAGATGGCCATGTGCCTGGGAGAGAAGTACTTTGAAATAAATCTCTCCGCTAGTTCATCCCAAGTACGAATGGAATGAGTTGGCAAACGTTTCAACTAACCTAAAGCTTCCCCCCCTTTCCCCCATAGAGAGAAGGGAAAAAGCCTTAGCCTCAAAGCATCCTCGGAGACATTTGTTTGTTTGCTTCCCCAACACGTATCAATGAACCCCTTCAAATGTTTATATGCATTTTGACCCAGTGCACCGGTGAAGAATCCTCGTTGCTCGAGCAAAGTGAGCATCACATTGGTTATTTGAAAGTTGCCTGCCCTAATACGGGGTGGGACTATAGCACTTGCATACTCTTCATTCGGCAACACCCAGTGTGGAGCCGCTCGTGGTGGAGGTGGGGGTGGAACGGGAATATTATCTTGAGGCGGTCGGCTTCGTCTATTGGCTTGAGGTTTAAAAGGGACCTCATCCATTGCATCATCATCAACATCCACATCCCCCACGGCTATGTTTCCTAGCTCATTGTTAGCCATGATTATACCTACAATACTCACACATTAGTAACAAGGAAGGAAAAGAAGATATTCCAAAAACACACCTAAATATGTAGCTAACACCGTCTTTTAGCTTCCCGGCAACGGCGCCAAAAATTGGTCTCGTCTAATTTCACTCCTCTATTTGAGGATATGAAAACGGTCGATGCAATAGTAATACCCAACAAGGAGTCGGGGTCGATTTTTCATAGGGGGATATGAATGGGTCTTAGGGATATATATTATAGTGTATGAGCTTGGATTATCTCAAATTGCACTTTCACAAACTTGGGTTGTTTCTAGGTCTAATTTAAACAAAGACTACAAATTAAGAATTTAACCTAGGAAAGTGTTTTTGTTTGTTTTTCAAATGATATGAAAGGCCTAGGGCTATGACCTTCACCTAGGTGTTCGCCTAATGGGTTGTAAACTTTAAAGCTTGTTTTATTGGTCGGGGTGTATTATAGCTATCAACACCCAAGTACCCACTCAATACCTCTCAGTTAGAGAGTGATTTTGCCCAATTTGGATTTCTCAAGTCCAAATGAGTATTGAACAAAATAGTTGATGATAAGCTCAAGTTGGGTTTTACTATCTCTAGGTTCAACCCTTTAATTGGGCTTATCAATCTCTCGATTGACCCAATTTCTTGCTAGCCAAGTTTTCTAGACTAAGTCTCTCTTTCTCAAGTAGAGACCAAGTCAAATAGGCATGAAATAATGTTTGCAACCATTAATTCTTCACATAAAAGCAAGAACTAGGCTAGATAATCAACACCCAACCATAAACAAGTAATAAATCAAATACCCATTAAGTTTACACACTAGGATTGGGTCACAACCCTAGTGAAAATCTAGCTACTCATGCTTAGATTGGAAGAAAAAGAAGAAGAAGTGATAATTAAACCCATATTGATAATTAAATGATGAAATCAATATCCAAAAAGCTCAAAATAGCAAAAACTACTAAAAAGAGAAAGAAAACGTCCACTGTAGCTGCTGATGTCAAAACTTGACCTAAAAAGTAAAACTATTCTATTTATACAGTGCTAGAATTTTTGGACAAAAATACCCTTTCGGAGGTTCTGCGGCCGCACAATTCCATGTGTGGTCCGCACTTTGCTTTAGCCTGACAAGAATGGAAACCTGCAGCCGCATAATGCTGAACTGAAGTCGCACTTCTCTCTTTTTGCGGTCCGCACAAATGTGATTGCGGCCGCGTAGCTGTTCTTTTGCGGACGCACAATAATTGTGCGGTCCGCACTTCTGTTGAATTTGAGATGCAAGTTCTCTGAACTTTTGCTCTTGCCCAGGTTCTGCGGTCGCACATGTCATGTGCGAACCGCACTTTGCACTTGTCTCTGATAGGAGTTTCTTCATAATCTGCGGATCGCACTTCTGAGCATCTGTGACTGTTTGTGTCCTTGAGTTCAGATCACTCCTTCTTGAGTTGGATTTCATCTTGGGGGATCATTTTCCACTATTCCTGCAATTAAGCATATTTTATCAGTTTTCGGAAACACAATTAAACGCTTTTGGACTAAAACGAAAGCAAAAATTTGCTAAGAAGTAGTCAAAACCCCCACTTATCAGTGCCAAGAAAATGAAATGATGTGAGAAAGGTTAAGAAATGAGCCTTGATTCAATTGTTCCAAATTGACTTCGAAAATAGATTTGGCTAAAAGCTTATGTACTCAAGTCGTGCCCAAATGTGGTTGTTTCAACTAATGCTATACTTTGTAAGTATTTCCAACGTGTTTTGAGCTCTTATATATCCATGAGTTAAAATTGTGTATTGCCCTTTTGGGGGAAAGTATTTCAATAATAAATGATGTGTTACACGTTTATGATTTTAACTTGTGCTTCGATTGCCAATCATTTTACTCCATTTTTTGGAAAGAAATCCATTGCGTTTAAAGTCTTCATTACTAATGAACCTAAAGTAGTAATTTCCGGAATATTCTATTTGTTGATATTTATGCTGATGATCCATGAAAGGAAAGAAATTAAAGTGTGGAATATGAAATACGGCCATTTAACCATGAATGAAGAATCATATGTATGGCCAAAAGAGCCAATGAAATAATGATGTTGTAAGTGGTTGAAAGTGCCAATGAGGCTATAAATGGTGTGAAAGGTTATGAGGTAAATGCAATTGTATTTCTGTTTCCCTTGTATGAAAATCAAAAATATTTTTTTTCGGGAGTATCGTTAGTCACCGAGGAAGGGTAGGTTGACATAACTTAACCCCGAAATATACCTTCATCCGCATACATTGGGGTGAGGCGGCAGGGCCGCTTTGTGTAGGGTTTGTGATTGTGAATACACTTTCACCCGCATACATTGGGGTGAGGCGGCAGGGCCGCTTTGTGTAGGATTTGTGATTGTGAATACACCTCCACCCGCATACATTGGGGTGAGGTGGCCAGGCCGCTTTGTGTAGGGATTGTGATTGTGAATGTGAATACACCTTCACCCGTACACATTGGGGTGAGGCGGCAAGGCTGCTTTGTGTAGAGAATGTGGTATTAAAATTACACCTCCACCCACACACATTGGGGTGAGGTGGCAGGGACATTTTGTGTAGAGAATGTGGTATTAAAATTACAAATCCACCCACACACATTGGGGTGATGCGGCGGGTACGCTTTGTGTAGAGGTTGTTACAAGGGATCTCTCAACCAAAAATCATGTTACTATCATGTTTTGAAAACTATTATGTTTTAACTTGGCCTTTGGATATTATTGGTTATTGTTGTTGCTTCCATGATTTTTTCCTTTATTATATTGGCATTCTATTCTGGAAGAGGATATTTAGCTTTACATACTGGTACTATTCCATATGTACTAACGTCCCTTTTTGCCGGGGGCGCTGCATCTTCAATGGATGCAGGTGGTTCGTTAGCGGGCGGTTTTGATCTTCGTTAGCAGTTACTCTCTGTTCAGCAGATTTTGGTGAGCCCAACTATGTTCTGGGCTTCATGTCATTTGACGTTGTACTTTACGTTTTGAGGTATAGCCGGGGCCTTATCGCCGTCACTTCCATACTACTCTTCTGTTGTACTTAGAGGTTCCGTAGACAGGTTGTGGATGGTGTTTGATGTTGGAAATTAAACTAGTAAGTATTGGTATTTGGGAAAACATATTTTTCATCATATCTATAAATTTGTAATATTTTGAAATCATAAATGAATATCCTTTAGTAATGGAAAAAGAGTGTGGGACACTTGAATCTTCTCATGTCTATCACTTATACTGATTCTTATGTTGTTAATGGGCAAGGTTGGGTAGAAGGCATCTAGCAGGCTTGCTTAATCGGGGTATCTCGGTTGAGTGCTGGTCGCGCCCCCAAGGGGTGTGACACTACTGCTCATGTAAAGAACTATGATTACATGATGTTTACTCACTAGCTACTACGAATAGGCAAAAATAAAAATCAAACTACTCAATCATCTTTAACCACGGATCAATCACTGATCAAGTGGTTTATTTTCCTATTAGGGTGCTCAAAGAAGTCTTTAGACAAAATTCATTGTCAAATTCATTATCATAGACAAAATTAGCTTTAGGGCCTTTATTCTTTAGAGATGCTTGATAAAGCTCAGCCAAATGTCTTGGTGTACGACAAATATTTGCCCAATGCCTTTTTTCCACCGAGATAATTGTTATTCATGAAGCAAGTCGAGAATGTGTGTGGTTGAGGTCTATAATACATCTTATTCGAGACAAATGTGGTTTGAAATGTGATAAACTACTCACGATTTTGTATGAAAATAATGCATCATGCATAGCCCTATTGAATGGAGGATTCATAAAAGGATAGGACAAAACACATTTCACCGAAGTTATTTTTCACACATGAGCTTCAAAAGAATGGTGATATCAATGTGCAACAGATTCGTTCAAATGATAATATGGTTGATTTGTTCACAAAATCTCTACAAACGTCGACCTTCAAGAAACTAGTGTACAAGATTAAGATGCGAAGGCTCAAGGATATGAATTGATGCTCTCATCAGGGGGTGTTAATACACGTTGTACTCTTTTTTTCTTACAAGGTTTTATCCCACTGGGTTTTCCTTGCAAGGTTTTTAACGAGCCAACCAAAAGTCGTATTTCTAAACATGTGTACTCTTTTCCTTCTCTAAAAAATTTTTCCCACTGGGTTTTATTTTAGTTAAGATTTTAGCGAGGCACATTATCTATTGAGTAGACACTCAAGGGGGAGTGTTATCAATAGAATTGTATTTAGAGTGAACGTCTATCTTTTAGATAGTTTGTTACTTTGTGGCTAAGTCATTTTCCCCCCTATAAATAGAGGGGCTTTACTCCCATTATAAATCATCTGAAATACAATAAGAATTACCTCTCTCTTTTCCTTGCAATATTATTCTTTTCCTTATTGTTTAATTTCAATATTAATATTGTATTTGATTTATTATTTTTTAATATGCGAAGTTCCATAAATTAAAAGAAAGAGAGGAATCTTTTGTAATTACACAAGCTGAGGGGCAATTGTTGTAATCGGAATAGCTTTCCCTCAAACATTATAACTGAAAAACCTGTCGCTTCTCGCCTTCCCCTGTCCCTCGGCTTTTCTCTCCTAAATTTCAACAAAAATAGAGAGACATTCAAATCCAAAACCCTAATCCAACAAGCTTCATTCCCAAAGAGAATCTTGGTAAACATTTACATACACACATTGAAATTGAAACACAAACTTAGCTGATAAGTCGTTAATCTCTTCAGTTTCACGTACAATTATTATTACAATTCTTGGACGGCGGTCCCTTTCTCCTTCCATTTCTCAATTGCTTATGCTGTTTTTTCCCCTCCTTAATTACTCATTTGGGTTTGAGAATTTCATATTCAATTCCTCAACATAGCCACTTAATTTCTCCTGGAAACCCAAAGTTGAGGGTCTCGAAACTTATTTTCCCTTGTAAGTTCTCTGTTTCTTAATATTGTTTTTCTACTTTCTTTTCAAATTACGAGCTTTTTTTTAAAATGAGGGTATTACCTACTAGCTCCCACCCCACAGCCACCGGGTAACTTTGTCCACCAAGGCCAGACAGAGAGGAGAAATCACCTAGTATGTTTTGCCTCAATTGGGATTTGAACCTGAACCTCATGGTTCTCTATTGACCACTAGACGACAGCCTTGAGTGCTTTTCAATTATTCCAACCATTTCAATTTATGTGAACCTATTACTACTTGGGGAGTCAAATAAGGTTTTCTTTTACCATATTTTTTGCAAATTCTTTTTAAATATTTTGAATCGTTAACTATTGTGACTTATAGTACTTTTATGTAGTTTCTAAATATGTAATTTTATTTCTCAAAATTTGAAAATTCTATGTCGGAATTCACACCGAAAATAGTAAGTTTGACCTTCATACTCCGAAGAGGTTCACAGAAACTGAAATGAAAGGAGTACGGGTTTTTGCTTAACTAGTTTGGGATTGAGGGATAGTAATTGTTGTTGTTATATGATTTTTGTTTAACTGTCTGTTGAAATTTTATAACGTGGGAAGTGGGAAAACTGTTGGAGAGTCATGTATATTCAAACGGGGTCCCTTTTTCTTTTTTCTTTTTTCCCTTTTAGAAATTGTTTAGAGGTGTACATTGGATTATTTTACTTGTAAGGGTTGGAAATTTAATGGTCAAAGGTCTTGTCTCTAGATTAGTTTGAAGAATATGCTGATTTTGACAGTAACAACTGTTATCTGCAGTTGAAAAGGTCATGCATCGGAAGAGGGTGGTTGACTGCTTCAAATGCTTCAAATTTCATTCCATTTTGAGGGGTTAAATTTTGGCTTGATATTTGAATTCAGATGTGTATAGTAGTAACAGATATTGGTGGAGAGGAGCATAGTGATAGATGGGAAATAATTGTGTTCATGCAAAGTTTTCAAAGGATGGGTTCTTCAACTTATTCTTTTGGCGGTCTCGATCACCGAATATGATCACAAATAAGAAAAAAGAAAAGGCTATTGAAGAACCTTCTACAGACAAACAGCCCGAACGTCCTAACTCTTTTCAGAATCAACCCCCAGAATTGGTGAAGATAGACAGAGAAGAGAGTAAACTATCTGATACAAAAGGGCCTGAGCAGGCTATTAAAGTGAAGGAACAGAAGATAGACGCTCAGGTAGTTAAACCTGAGAAGATGTCAGTTGATTCGAAACCTACAGTAGCAACGGGACCTGAAAATTTTGGCAACACAATCCATGAAAAGGCAAAACCAAAAGAGCCCGCGAAACCGAAGAAGCCACATCACGTCAAGAGAATGCTTAGTGCAGGACTCCAGGTTGAGTCGGTGTTGAAAACAAAAACCGGTCTTCTGAAGGAGCATTATGATTTGGGGGAGAAACTTGGACATGGGCAATTCGGGACCACATTCCTCTGTGTTGAAAAAGCAACAGGGGAAAAGTATGCTTGTAAGTCTATTGCGAAGAGGAAATTATTGACGCCTGAAGATGTGGAAGATGTAAGGAGAGAAATTCAGATATTGCATCACTTATCTGGACATCCTAACGTCATTTCAATAAAAGCAGCGTATGAGGATGCTGTTGCAGTTCATGTTGTGATGGAATTATGTACAGGGGGTGAGCTCTTCGATAGAATTGTTAAGCAGGGACATTATTCCGAGAGAAAAGCGGCTGAGCTTTCAAGGACAATAGTTAGTGTAATAGAAGCCTGCCATTCTCTAGGAGTGTTGCACTTGGACCTTAAGCCTGAGAATTTTCTCTTTGTCAATGAGGAAGAGGATTCACCTCTAAAGATTATAGATTTCGGGCTATCAACGTTTTTCAAGCCAGGTATTTTTCCACTTTCTCCAAATTCTTCCATTTACTTCCTATATATTTTGGTCTTCCCCTCTTTCTCTATTTCTTTGAATTATTTTTAGTGGTTTGTATGCATAAGAAAAACTTGTTTTCTATGGTACCCGACAAGGGAGGGATAGCCTATCGGTAAGGACCCTCCACCTCCAACCATGAGGTTGGGTGTTCCGTTTACCAAAGGGAGCAAAGTGGGTTGAAGACTCTGTTGGGATCCTAGGTAGGAAAGTTCAGGAGGGCGGGTTTTATCGTATCAAACGAAGAAGTAGAAACTTTGGTATTATAGAAGTAATAAGGTTAAGTAGTTGGTATTTCTATTTGCCTACTTGATAAGCAATATGCTTCTGTAGTTATCTATTGACAACCTTTGCTCATTTTTTATGAGCAATTGAATCGAGAGCAGGGTCTTGTTATAACACCAAACTTAATTTTCTCAAATATAGTGTCGATGGATTCGTTAAAAAGCAAGAGGTTATCCTTGAGGAATCCACAGAACATTTGCTAGATACTAAAGAGAAAACAAATACAAGGTTTTTGACAAAACTAGAGCTTATTTACTCTAATCCGCTTATTAAGATGCATGAACCTTTTCTGCGGAAGGAGTGAAACAATTGTACCCTTGTTTATTGGGGCATAGCCATTAGCCAATGAAAACACTTTTCAGCTTTTGGACTCTAGTTTTGACTGAAACATATTGGATATGTTAAGGTAAATAGTGTAAGCATAAGGGCGAAAAATTCTTTCCAAACAATGTGGTTGTGTATATACTTCAAAGCAGGAGTTACAAATCCGAGATGTAGTTAAAACAGCTTCACCTACAAGTACTTTGATACATGCAAAGAAAACATGATTAGATATGCTACTTTAAGCAACATCACGGGTTCGAACTCTGCTACAAACCGAAGTCTGGTATTTAAGTGGAGAAGGGTAGAGAGATGGCTCCATTCCCTGTGAGTTTCGAACCGTGTGCCACTGGCCCTCGGGGTTCTTGGTTACCAAAAAAAATGAGGTGCAAAATGAGAGCAATATTTTAGGAATCTTTGAACATTATTTGAGGATCTGGTAGAATAATTGTTGGGAATCTAGGATTTGAAAGAATTTGATTTGTTTTTAGCAAGTATTCAATTTCAACAGGCCATCTGCAGGTGCCTTTGTAGTAGTAATTACTTGATAGGAATTCTAGAAACCAGCTCCTATTTTTAATTTTTTGGTCCAAAACATTTAGGCATTACATTTTTTTTTTTTTTAAAGTAAAAGTCGTCCCCTTGATATGGATAGATGGAAGTCTTTCCTTGTCCAAAGCCTTGAAAGCTCCAAACTTATTTGTTTGTGAAGTCAATAGCATTGCGTATCTATATCTGCTAGTTTATATTGAGAACCCATTCTTTTTTATTACTCTTAGGTCGGAAAAGCGATGCCGCTTCTGATTTCGCAGAAGTTCTATTAATTTGAAGGGTTATTATTGACCTTAATATTTCGTAAGAATTGTATTAATTAGAAGGGTTATCATGTCCTTAATATGATGTTCATCATCTTATATGGAAAATATCCTTAGCATCAGTTATTCTATATACTCTCTTAATAACATGTGCTTTCTAGCGTGCACCTGTCTTCTTTGTTGATGTGCTTTTGCTTTTAAATTACCTAGTTGATTGGGTTATGTTCTTAATCACAGGGCAAATATTCTCTGATATTGTTGGAAGCCCTTATTATGTTGCTCCAGAAGTTCTGCTTAAGCGATATGGTCAGGAGGCTGATATCTGGAGTGCAGGTGTAATAATTTACATTCTTCTCACTGGTGTACCTCCATTTTGGGGTGGTAAGTTGATCTTTTCAAGTTTAATGGATTACAGTTTTTGTCGTTTTTCCATGGTTTCCTGGTTATGTGAAGTACCAAAAACAGCTTCTCATGTTTACTTCATTCATTATTTGGATAGAAAGTGAGCAGGAAATATTCGACGAGGTTTTACGTGCCGATATTGACTTCATATCAGATCCTTGGCCTAACATTTCTGAAGATGCAAAAGATCTGGAAAGGAGAATGCTTGTTAGGGACCCCAGAGAGCGACTTACCGCACATGAAGTTCTATGTGAGTAGTTGTTGATTTCAACTTCATATTTAAAATCCAGCCTTTCATATCTTATGCTTAGAGATGCTGTGAGAACCATTTTGCTTAGCAGCTGAGAGAATATGGTGAAATCGTAATGTCTTTTTGGTGTTTTGTTGATCTATGTGAGTCCTTAGTTACTTTGTATTTTTAAGTTCACCTAGAATTTCAAACATATTTGCCTAAAAGAATATCACAATCAGAAAAATGTATCTGCGTCTGGTGTAGAATTGGGAATTTTGTTATGCTAGCTGTTCATCTTCTGCAAGTTGATCTTGATAGAGCACGTGTAGGGAAATAATATTCTTTTTAAGTCAATTCAGAGAAAAGGGAAGTCTTTCTATGGAGATGGTTTTGGTTCTACTTCTTCTCAAGTTAGATTGTCTATATTTGTCCGTATTTGCCTTTTAATTTCCAACATGTGATACCTCTCCATCAAGGGGTTACCGACATAGGAGGATTGCTTTGTCATTGCACTTTCTAGATTCGGGGGCATATTATTCTTCTTTTCCGTTTTGCAGGCCATCCCTGGGTGAAGATTGATGGTGTGGCTCCAGATAAGCCTCTTGATTCTGCAGTATTGAGTCGCTTAACACAGTTTTCTGCCATGAACAAGCTTAAGAAAATGGCTCTCATGGTAAGATATTAGTAAACGAATTATAGTTTCAATGGACCACTAAAAGTGGCTGTTAACCTCCTCCCTCCTCCCTCCTACCTCCTCCCTCCTCCTCCACCCCAAGAAAAGGAAGGGAAAAAAAAGCCAATTTTTAAACTTGAAATTGCAGTTAAATTTTTATAGCTCCCAACACACGCACGAAAAGTTAATCTAGTTCAAGAATCAAAAGGTGTCTTGTTTCTTCCAATGACAAAAATCTATTTGTATCATACAGGTTATTGCTGAGAGTCTTTCTGAAGAGGAAATTGCAGGCTTGAAAGAGATGTTCAAAATGATTGACACAGATAACAGTGGACATATTACTTTAGATGAACTGAAGATTGGACTAAAGCAATTTGGGGCTGATCTTAGTGAGACTGAGATACAAGACTTGATGAAGGCGGTAGGTTTTGGACTTTTAGTCTTCCATAACTATTCAGTATTAAATGCCATGTGGACAATCAAAGAAATCATTTACTTTACTCACACAGGGTTTAAATAATTCCAGTGACAAAGTCTCCATCTAACCATGAAAATCGTCAAAATTAGGCTGAAATTAGATCCTTTATTTATCTGCTTTCTTTTCTGTCTGTGTGATGATTGTAAAGATGGGACTGAATCCTTCAGATATGGGCTTTGAGAACTCACTGCAAATTGCTTAAATACTTGATCCTTTTCATCTTGTACATTTTCTTTCTACTAACTTCTGACCTTTGCTCTATAATAAATCTGTAAAATACCCTTTTATTAACTGTATGTATCTGTCTTTCAGAGTCAAATACTGTTAAAATGATGTCTAGTTTGGAGGAAGGAGCATTTTTGTCTAGCTGTGGTACAAAGAAGCCTTTAAAGGAAAAATGAGCAATTTGTTTTTCTTGTAACTGGAAAATGTTTGCCCACCAGGTTTCTAGTTCTTTCTAGTAGGTGCCATCAAATCAATTCCATCGGACAACCTTTAGATCACCAACCAAGAGAGAAGAACTGATCTGCAGTTGTTCTTCTTTCCTAACTCCTTTGCAAATTTAATTTCAACGAAATATATCAGTAGTGAAATTCTTTAGTACTTCTGCAATTGTGTGACAGGTTATAGCCGTAGTTTGTTGTTATCATGGCAATCATGCAATGTATCTCTCTATGAAATTGCTAGCGCCTGTTAGTTACATAAAAGTATCCAAAATGCCACCGTGCAGTCAAATTTCTGTCACACAATTTGCTTGTTGCGAGTACCTAAGAATTCTAAGTCAATTGGAAAAAGCTACAGTTACTGCATTTGGTTATTTCATTGAGCTACTGAGTACATAATACTCTTTATTAGTAGCACTGTTGGATTGTCACTTAAACAAAGCTTTTGTGCCTTGAGAAGTTTAATATCTGTGGACCTGTTTGTCCTTTAGAAATTATGCTCTCGTTATGAGCAGCTAAGCCATACTATTTGTCTAAGAATTTGTGCTAAGCAACTGCTATGTGTTGTGTGAAGACATTCTTCATTAGATAATTTTATACTTCTTTCTTTTTGTCTAACATCAAATTTTCTTCCAAAAAATGCAGGCGGACGTTGACAACAGTGGTACCATTGACTATGGGGAATTCGTAGCTGCAATGCTTCATGTCAACAAAGCTGAGAAAGAAGATTATCTTTCTGCTGCTTTTTCATATTTTGACAAAGATGGGAGTGGGTATATTACTGCAGATGAAATTCAAAAGGCTTGTGAGGAATTTGGCATAAAGGATGTCCGCTTGGATGAAATCATTCAAGAAGTTGATCAAGACAATGTACGTAGTTCTACTGGCATTTCTCTATTCCAAATATACTTAGTAATGCATGAAAGTAATGGTAGGCTATATAACATTTATGTCAACGCAACTCTCATGTCTCTCACAACCACATTGACACATTCAGGACACATTTTGTGGTCAAAACGCGTATGCAGCTATACTCAAACATGTACGCGACAGTATCAAAATGTATATAGCAACACAATTTGAATCTTTTCCAGTGGTCCGTGTCTTTTAGAGTGATGCTTTTCGTTCTTTCTTATCACTACATCTTGTTGAATTATCTGTTCTTACATTTCAGGATGGCCGGATAGATTATAAAGAGTTTGTGGCGATGATGCAGAAAGGAAATGCAAATTTGTGCAACAGACGGTTGCCTAATAATTTTAACATCGGATTTAGGGACCCAACAAAAGTCTGCTGACACAGAAAGATATTTGTACTTGTTTATTATTAATTTTTCTCTTCTTTCTGTTTTTAGTTTTTCTCCTTCATCATCTTCCCATGATCTTTGTACTTACTTTTTCTGTTTGTAATTTTTCTTCTTTTGTCATTTCCTTCATGATTTTGAAGTGTACAGAAGTATAGTAGGCTCAAGCATCAGTTGATGTTGGTTCATAACAAATGCCAGCTCTTATTAATGTACTCCCGAATTGTATTAGCTTCAAAGTTCAATATATTCAAGAATAGGATGCACTGTTGTTAATTATTTCAAGAAAATAAGGTAGTGCTTGTTCTTATATCTCTTATTTCTCATTCTTTATTTGAGCAATGATTTAATTTTCACAGGTGTTAGGTTGACACTTTTTTTGGGGGGGGGGGGGGGGGGGGGATTAAGGGGCTCACGAGGAACGAAAAAAAAATTTATATTTGATCTCTATGTTTTTACATAGCAATTTTGGGTGGGTCATCACTTGTAGAAATGATATAATGCTAATATCCATGTTTCACACGGCCAAGGAAGCATCCGTTTTTAATCTCATTATGACTTGGTCGTTCAGAAGAGCAATTACTTCGATCAGAATAGTGGAACGAAAGGTAGTAAAAGAATTAAATACTCCTCTCTTTGCAAATCGCCCCGTGAAGACAGGCATTTGGAAAGGTTCTCGAGATTCTTAATCGCTCTTGAGAGGCTACAACATTGAGACAAAACGTACATCCCTGAACTGAACATTATACATGTGTAGTTAAAAACAGAAAATTAAGTTCATGCAATCATACTGGAGAAAGACATAATACATAATCCAAACTGTACGATCGCCAATAATTTAGGAATCTCCTTCATTCTGACTTTTTCTCTATCATCTTCTCCCTTTCGTCCTTTGGTGGGGAAACTAGCAAGTTGAAAGTCCACACAGCCAGCAAAGTTGCCTGTATTGGAGCAAGCCAATAAACATGTATGTGCTCCTTGGTTATATGATCCCCACGCGCATAAGCCCATCCCATCACAGAGGCTGGATTCATGCAGCCCCCTGTTAGATCAGAACCAAGTATGTGAAGTGTCAGCTTGGACAGACTGGATATCCACGTCTTCATTAAGGTACTCGCACGACTTCTTCTGGAAAGTCCAAGTGAAATGGTAACAATCGCAAATGTCAAGCACCCTTCAATCAGTGCACCTCGGTGGATGTCAATGGTCAAACGAGGTCCACGTCCTATGTTTGGAAATGCTGCAATGATGAGCCTAACCCCAGTAATTGAACCAAAGACTTGAACAGGGATTCTGGCACCGACAGTGAAGAGGAAATTGGAGAGATCCCCGGAGATGGCACCGGACAAGATAGTGAGAGGGTTGTAGGCCCCACCCTTGGTAGCTTTCGCCAAGGCGGCAAAGAAGAACATATTGATGACAGATATTGAATGTTTGAGGATTTCACCTTTGAGATCATGAGCCCCATAACCCAACATTGTGTGAACAAACATCTTGATAAGCACACTTGACCAGACCCACATGAAGGACATGATGAAATCTGAAACCAGCAGCCTCCTCCTGCTTACCCCCATTTCTTGCTTCTTTTGATTGATCCTCTTAGGTGTCCTGCTTTCTTTGGGTAGGAGGTGTGGGTAGAGGAGTTAAGAGTGTGCGTCTTATTAGTTATAGTCCTTCCATCATCTTAATCCCTTATTTAAAAACTTATATCTGTCTCCGTCCTTTACTCTTCCACAACTTAGTCTAAACCGGAATCAATTTCACCCAGTATTGGTAAGTCTACTCCATGAACCTGCAGCAAACTATCAAAGGTTAGAAAGCTTAGAAGAAAACAACATATTGAATGCCAACAGACCTTAATCTTCATACTCCAATGCTAGGACGGTAACATTATTTGGTCTAAGCTCTGGCTATCCAATTTTTTTTTCCTTAGAAGATCTGTCCCAAGTAGACTCTCACCCTTAATCTGGATACCAAAAAAGAACCTATAGCAACTAAAGGGCAAATATACCAAAAAGAAGGGATCTTTACATAAACAGCATGCTGGATTCACTGTTTACTTTTCCTAGCTGGTACCCACATATTATACACTAATTACATACGGTTACATACATATTATACATATATTATACATCCGCCGGCTGTTTTCAGTTTAAGTGGTTAGGTGGGTAGCTATTTAGGTTAATTCTTCAAAAAAGAACCTATACCAAGAAGATTAATTTTACCTATCGCATGCTACCATAGAGTGGGATGAGTCACACGATACATTACAGTCTCAAAGTACTATCAAATATGAAAGCTGCAATTCTCGAGTGCAGCAATTTTCAGGAAAAGTTCAACAGAAAATAACCAACAGAGGATTAAAATGCCCAGCAAGACATTTCAGCAAACAACTTTTGGTCAGAGGTAACAGTAACAGTGGCTTAACTACACAACCCCATCTGCAGAATTCAAATTAAAATTCAAACAAGTTTATGATCTTGAATATTTTTCGTCAATTTCTTCCCTAAAGCCACCATTGAATTCATCTTTGCTCTCTCTTGATTGCTGTAGAACCTCAAAATTTCAGGTTTTTGCGATTAATGGTTATACAATTAGGGATTCACAAAAAAAAAAAAAAAAAAAACGAAGAAGAAAGAAAAAAATGGCTCTCTTCTAAGTATGGTTACCTGGAGAAAGATTCCACCCAATTGTTGTAACAAGATTTCGCTCTCTTCGACAAAAACTCTATGTTTCGCTTCCTATTTCCCCCTTAGATCTCCCCAATTTGTACGTTAGGGTTCTGAAAAATTGGGGGAAAAGAAGGGAACAATGTCAATCTGTTTTTGTTCAAAGATGCAGACAGGACTGAAACTGAAGGAGAGGAACAAAGATTCCTTTTGTAAGAAAATAACACCGGTCGTTTGGTTTTGGACCGAAACTGCACCACTTTGTTAAAATATGAACTATTAGTGCTCCATATAAGAAGAATAGGACTATTTTAAACTTAAACCCAACAATAGTGGACTGTTTTGGGCCTTTTGTATTCTTAAGTGGATGCCATGCACTTTACTAGGAAATCAATTAAAGCTTATTTTGAGAGGTTTTTTTTTTTTTTTTTTTTTTTAAAGTGTTTTTTCAAAAATATTTTTGGTGAGAAATAATTATTGTTTAGCCAAATTTTTAAAAAGTATTTTTAAGTATATATTTTCAAAATTGCTTCTGCTTTTATTCAAAAATATTTTTTAGGCTATTATTGTTGTGCCAAAGTGAGTACAAACATCTAAAAACATAGTACAACACCTACGAAACGCAAATGGTTATAATCGAATGGAGAAATTGACGAAACATGTTTTTTAATAAAACAATCCTTGGTAAGGTAGTATAAGTTTAGGTTGTATCAAAAAATTATACAAACTAGTTGACAAGATAATGCAAATTTGAGTGGGGTGTACAAATCCAGGTTTAATTAGCTTGATAGTTGGCACAAATCTTTTCTAATTGAAGTGATAAATTAAGAAAGATTTTTTATGGTAAAGTTGGGTCCATCCCAATTAATTAAGGAGCAAAGGGAAGTCATTATCCTTTAATAATTTTGCTAATAGGAGCTTTCATTTTTGGTGAGAAGAAGCAAATAGCCAGAAGAAAAAGACTTGCAAAATCAATATTAGGTAAAATGCCAATTCAAATGATGAGGCATGTCAATACTCTCGTTCTGATCTTAGTTGTCACTTGAAAGTCTTGTTGTAATGAACAGAAATCATCATGTGGCTGCAATCGAATTTTGATGTTATTTGATACTCTACTAGATTTGAGGGGTCGCATGCTGCACACAATTATTGCTTTAAGCTCCGCCCATGCGTGGAGTTCGAGAAAAGGGTCAGACCATACTTTATTTCTGCAAGAGGTTATTTTTACTGCTCGATAACCTGTGACTTCTTGGTCACATGACAATAATTTTACGTAATTTGGTATTGGGTGTTTATAATAAATCATATTAATTTATTATTATTATGTGATAAATTAAGGTAAAAATATATATTAATTAACTACTATAATTAAGTGTGTTTACCCTTAAAATCGGATAACAATTAAATTTATAAGTGGTTTTAAAGATATGTGATTTCATTTGGCACAAAGTGAGAAATATAAGAATTGAAGTTAGAAATTAACTGTTAAATGAAGCAAACCAATATAACGCGTAACTTTGGCCCTCGAGCTAGGTCGCCCTTGAACCAACTGAGTATATTATTGAGAAGTAAGAACTAAACAACTGAATAAGAGAGCTTAAGAGAGAAAACGTAATATATTGCTTTGTTATGCGTGAATCCACCCCTACAAAATGATTGGAACCCCCATTTATATAGTAGAAGAGTTCTACATATGGTACAATTCTAAATACAGAAGGAAATCTTCTGATTGGCTAATCAATCGGTCTTGACTTGATATATGCCGAAATCTCCGCTACAATCCTTGCCCGATCACGAATTCCTCGGCTTTTTGTTATTCGACTTAGCAGGCTTCCTTCGATCTCACTAGATCCCTATCCTTCTCGGTCTCGACATTAGCTGGTCTCGATCTCGATCGATCCCTGAATCACGAGCTAGGCAATATTTATTCACGCAACGATCCAATATAACTTGGGATTGAACCTCGGTCTTCCACCCTGGTCTCAATTAACCATACAAAATCGGGTAAGCACGATTTTGACCGTATACAGATAGTCCCCTCATTTTTTGGAGAATAATGACAAGAAATGATTTTAGCTTTCGATCATGACGTAATCGTCGTGACATAAGCAGTAGAAGGGTTCCTGAGTGTTTACACTTATCCTTTCATGCTGGGTTCCCTCGATCCGATCATTATAGACTTCTGCAAGAAATACCAGGTGACCCTTGGCCAAATTCACCCATCTTTCTGGAGGATCGTGATACTGCCCCGTTTCTTCGTGAGCAAAATCGACGGGCTTGCTTTTACCCTTGACCACCTCATAAGATTATATAGCCCTCGACTCTATCGAGGTAGGCTGATAAAGCTTCAACGTCGGGCCACCAAGGCGCTCATCTCTAGTATAGATGAAGACAAAGATCGGGGCTGGATGGGCTGGTTCGTTCGGGTGAAGACCATAGACCTAATCCCGGCTGAGAGCATGCCATTTCTTGAGAAGTGGAATATTGTCACGCCCCAAACCTGAAGAGGCGTGGCCGACACCCGGTACCATACTCGACCCGAGCGTACCACTCTGTAATTGTGAATTCTAGAGGGGTAACCCTCAACCTAGGCCGAAGAGGTCATATTCTGAATTATCTGAAAATATCGTCTCCCTCATCTGAGGGGTAAACATACCCAAAATCTCATATATATTTAAATATATCTATATCTATATATAAATGTGCAGGCTGACGAGGCCGCCATGAACATCTACTGATATACAAACTATACAGGACTTGTCTACAAGCCTCTAGAGATAGTTGAATTGTATCATGGTCGGGACAGGGCCTCGACCTACCCATCAAACCTGTATATATAAAACGGACTCCAAGGTCTAGACCTGGTAACTCCGGGGAAGTGGAGCTTACTAACCAAGCTGATATTTGGCTCTGTCTACTAGGAAGGTCTATCCAGTTGTCTATCAGGACCTGCATGCATGAAATGCAGCGTCCCCGGCAAAGGGACGTTAGTACAAATAATGTACTGAGTATGTAAGGCAACAGAATAACTGAAAGCTGAAACTGAAATGATGATATAATAACTGAATATAACTGGGAGTCAAAAATAATATGAAGATATGCTTACCTGTTGATACTGACTCAACTCTCTCCATATACTATGTAAAATAGTTGTCCAGCCCTATAAAGCTCGGTATGTGTAACTGCCCTGTCGTAGTAGGCTCGCTCATAGGCGCTCGACCATACTAGGCTTTGTATCTCGACCATTCTGGGCTCGCTCATAAGCGCTCGGCCACAGTAGGCTTGGTATATAACTTACCATCTGATCAGAGGTTGTCCAATAGGGGCCTGCCCACCGATTATAGCTCTATGGTGGTAAAAATATTGTAATACTTTCTGCTCTCTTGGTTGAAAGAATACAATACTAAACTGAATATGAAGTCCCGATAAGGGAGAATACTGTAACTTCTGAGACTAGGATAATGTGAATAAATTCAAGAATACAAACTTCTCTTTATGCCTCGTTATCAAACTCATGTAGTTACGGGTTCATGCCAAAATGAAGAAAGGTTTAGCCTTAACATACCTTATCACAATCTTTCCAATCACCAACTTGAACTCACCTCTTCTCACCTTAATCTACAACAACTATAATAATACTATCATTAAGTTACGAAAGGTACAACTAACGCACAACGAACGACAAGCTTATTTTGTATTAAAACGGACAGCATCTCCCCTATAATCCTTACTTCCTCCAAATTCAAGATAACACCAAAAATAACAATAACAACATATATACATTATTTTCCAACCTTATGTACACCACACAATACTACAAAACAGCCCAACACAGCCCAATCTCTTCATACACAAAATGACCACCGTAGTAGTGTCAATAACCCGAAAATGTTACGACGAACGACCAGACCAACATCCTGCATTTATGTGGTGTTTCTCCACACCCTTAATCTTCCAAAACCCCACAAAACAGTAGTAAAACACTCAGCCCAACAGCACCACAAAACAGTCTGCTACAAGTGAATAACTCGAACTCACGGCTTCCGATCACCGTCCCGTGAGTTCTTACAAATATAGAACGACTTACTATGCATCTACAGCAGAAACAAATATATGAAAGAGAGCAGTAAACTTACCTTATTTTTTGGATAACTCGGCTTCTATCTTGGTTCTTCAAACTCTAGGCTTTACCTCCAATTAGAACTTGAAAGGGAGAGAAAATCAATTGGGGTTTGTGGGAAATTTGTGGGAGGATTTTTGTAGATATTAAGTCTAGTTATTTTTTCCTATTATCATACTAATATATGAAGGGGATAAGCCTTTAAAAAGCCTCTTTGAACGACCCGAACAGATCCATTTTTGGACGACCCGAACAGGCCCAATTTTGGATTCTCGTTTAAGCATGTAGGTGACAGTCTGCGCAGTCTAGCAAAAACGCCCATATCTCTCTACTCTGATATCGTATTGACAAACGGTTTAATGCATTGGAAAATAGACTCATAGAGATTTAATTTGATGGGTGGAAAACCCCATAACGCTACGTATATTGGGAGAAAATGGCAGTTACATTTGACCCAAAGTTTCAATAAAACTTATAAACGTAACTTGTGATGACTTTCATCGACTTTTGTTCCACTACTCGCTTGACTTCAAAACATAACACACGACTATCATACGACTAACATAACTCATAATATAACCTCCTTATCATGTTAAACACCCTGGTCTCACTCTAAAAGTACATGCTATAACATTCCCAATTTGTCGATTTTCGACGAAACATTATGTTTTTCAATTCCTTTAGCTTTTGAACCTTCCAACCATATTTGTACTTGTTGTTCATGATCTTCAATATTTGTAACCTACGAGGTAACATGATTAACTTACTTTGTAAATTTTTCAAATATGATTTCATTTCTGAGCTTACATCAATTGACTTACGACGTACTCGTATGTACGAAAATATGGGTTGTAACAAATATGAAGCGTAAGTATGATTCTGTCTTTAATTTCTGTTCGTTATTTTTACTTTTTCATCCTTTCTTATCAGTATTTTTCTCAATGCAGCCGTTACTTGGATGCCGGGTGTGGTTCCCCACCCCGAGAACTGGGTTAGGAGCTTGGTTTCGACGTCAACATATGCCGAGCGCGCATGGCGTGATTTGTCAAAGGGCCGGTGGGAGGCTCGTACTCATGGTAAGCCTTCTTCCTAACTCACCGATTTGCCTATCATTCAAGCATCTTCTCAAACATGAGTTTACTTACTTTATCCTTTTGCAGGTCTCAGAAAGGATACGACTATGAGATCCCTACCTGGTGATGAAGAAGTTTCACCACCTATTTTGAAACCGGCAAAGGAGAATAAGAGGAAAAGGGTATCGAACTCCGAGGGTCAAAACCCCAAGAAGAGAACAGCCCGTAAACCCAAGAGGAACACAATCTCGCTGACTATGGAGTCAGTCCAAATACTAAGGGAAGAATAAGAAGAATAAGAAGAAGAAGAAGAGAAAGAAGATAATTCCGGGATGGTGGCCCGTGCACGAGCTAGCACCGAGATTCGGAGATCTTCAAAACTGGTGGGAGTTGATACTGCTCCATCTAGGCTTGATGAGGTTGAGGAGGAGACTTCGGCCTAAGTCCCCGAACCGAAGATATTTTATCTCGGGGCGAAGAGACCATTGAAGAGGCGGTGGATGCCGGTACAGAAATTGGGCTTGAGGCTCCCCAAGACGGAGGCGGCACCCCAAAAGACCCACTTGGGGTAATAGAGATCGGGGATTCCCCCTCGTTTCCTTCATTTTCTGAGTTAATGATACGCGACGCTCAAGCCGTGGAGACTTGTCATAGGGAGGGAGCCCACGGAGAGGAAGATCCTTTCCGTGGTTATTTTGTTGGGGTAGAAGATATCACCGGTTTTAATGACTTGGAGGCTCCGAAGAAGAGCTCAGGCGAGGTTTCCTCTTGTTTTAAACTGACCAATCGGTTCCCGGCCCCTAGTGCCGATCCCTGGTATAAGCGAACAATCGTTATCACGGTCCCGGAGGATGCCCGGGTTCTTGCTGCCCCCGTAGGGGTGGCTAGCTACCTCCGATGTTTGGTCACAGAAGAAGACCAAGACCAGATAGACGAGGTGGGAGTGCCTTGTCTTTTCAATGAAACCCAACATGCCCTGAACCTGGTAAGTTCTTATTTTCTTTGTCAATTTTCATACTTGTACTTTTCTCCCCTTGTATAATTCATTCTTTTTATTTTTGTAGGCTTTTGTGCTTCATCACGAGGCTTTCTTCCGATCCCAAGGGGAGCTGAGCCGGTACGAAACCAAAAATCAAGGGCTTACTGAGGAGAGAGATGCATTCAAGTTTCTCAGTGAGCAGAGAGAAGGGGAAGCAAAAGGACTTCGGGCTGAGCTAGAAGCATCTCAGAAAGAACAGGCTGATCTGGCCGAGCAGGTAAAAAGAATCTTTGAAGTTAATGACACTGACTCGAACGTGGCGGCTAACTGTTCGGTCCCGCAGGTCCAGTGAAAGCTCGATGTGATCGGGTAGCTTCGTGAGGGAGTGGACGCAGTGAAAGCGGAGGCCGAGGCATAAAAGAAGAACATGGACCGCCTTGCCTCGGAAAAGGAAGTTGCCCGAGCTCAATTGGCCTCGGTTGAGACCCAACTTCGAAGCTTGAAAGAGAAAGCCTTGGTGCAAGCCAAGAAAATTGAGGAATTCCAGTCTCGGTTGGGTTCAGCAACTTTTGCTTGAGAGAGGCTGGCCAAAGAACTTGCAGCGGCCAAATCGGAGGTCGAAACGGCCATGGCTAATGCTAATACAATGGTGGCCATCTACCGGTCCGACGTTGAAGCTTCTCAGGTTCGAGCAAAGGAGGTTGCCGAAGCTGCTCAGGCTCGAGCGAAATGGGTTGCCGAGCATGCTAAATGCCAGTCTCGAAGGGAGACTCTCGAGGAGATCCATACTCGTGGCTTCGATCTTACAGCCTAGATCGAGAATGCTAAGGATCTCGAAGCTGAAGCCAGAGTGTTGGCCTTTCCTGATGATGATGATTCTGGGAGTATGAGCGGATCTGAAAGCGGAGAAGGCCTTGAGAGCGAAGATGTTGTTCCTGGAGAAGACTAAGTCCTTTAGTATTTTTTGTGTTTCTTTTAAGACCGTTTCGATCTTTTGTAGAGAAATTTGATCGGACCATGTTGCCTTTGTAAATGATTTTTGACGTGTATATATATATATAAACTTTCTTCATTTCTGCCTTATAAAATTATGAAGTTGTATTCTAGGGTCTGAGGTTTAGACAATTTGAATGAAACCGAACTAGTATAGCCCTTAGGCTTTACGATCGAGTGAGTGCTTGCTCAAACTCGAAGTAAGATAACCCTTAGATTTTTTATTTGAGCGAGGATGGTCTCTCGAACTCAAAGCAAAAATAGCCCTTAGGCTTTTGTATTAGGCCAATATAGCCTTTGTAAAAAGATTGTTTATGGCTTTCTCCCCTTTTCGGCTTGAAATTTTTTTTATCGTTTGTAATGCCTTAGCATGCAATAAGGAACTGTTCGGTAGCTCGAATAATTTTGTACTTATTAGAGTTTTTGAGGCTTGATATTATCGAAGCCTTTTATAATTTTGCTTGGGGTAGCCCTTTTAACCGGCATTATGAGGGAATTCGAAGGCCTATTTTGTTAAGGAATTCGGACATCTCCGAACCGTGTTAATTTGGTCGTAGCCTTTTTAGTCCGGGATTTTCCCCTTGGGCTTATTTTCCCATTTTACTTCGAGCTTCCCCGAAGTGTCAGTCCCCGAGTGGGGTGGGCGTGGCCTATAAAAATTGAGGGTTTCCTAAAAGGTCTTATGATCTCAGAGTTTTAATGATTCGATCTCGTTTATTTTTCGGACGTCAGTCCCCGAGCGTGGGGGTAATTATCCGAACTCTGGTTATGGTCGACCCTTAAGCATGTTTACATAATAGATCTAGAGTATAAAATTGTAAAGTAGAAAAACTTTTCTAAGGCATGAGATACGGCAAAGAAAAATGCTTCTCTTTATAAATAATTATACATGCGTACATATTCTGTGCCAGGGCTCAAGCAAACTATGCGGGCACGGTTCGTTTGACCGTTTGGTCCTTACAAATTTTTCTTATCGAGACCCTGCTACTATGAAGTAATTTCTTCGCATCAAAGTTGATATTAGAGGGCAATGCCTCCCAGTATTCGAGATTAATTGTAAAGAAACCTCGAATACTGTTGAATTATTCTAAGTTAGCACGATCAATGGTTGCCTCATTAAAAACCTCACAGGAAAACCCATTTGGGACAAAACCGGTCTAAGGGAAAAAGAGTGCAACGCGTGCTTTCAGACCTAAAGGCTTCGTGTGGAAGAATCCATCGATGTTTCTGGTCGAACACCTGCAAGGGTTAGTTTAAAATATAAATGAAAATGGAAGGGGTCGTACCTTAGCAATAGTATCATTTTAGGTGCGATACGTTCCAATTGCTCGGCAGTTGTTCGCCATTCATCGTGCGGAGCTTGTAGGATCCTTTTTCGATCATTTCAAGAACCTGGTACGTTCCTTCCCAGTTCGGACCCAGTTTCCCTTCATTCGGATTTCGGGTATTGAGGGTGACTTTTCTTAGCACCAAGTCCCTGATGTTAAAATGTCGAAGATTGGGTCTTCGATTGTAGTACTTTTCGATCCACTATTTTTGAGCGGCCAATCGGACGAGAGCAGCTTCGCATCTTTCGTCCAATAATTCTAGGCTCGTGTTCATGGTCTCGTTATTCGACTCCTCTATTGCATATCGAAACCTGATGCTAGGTTCTCCGACCTCGACCAGGATCAGAGCTTCGACGCCATAAACTAACGAGAACGGTGTTGCTCCGGTACTGAATTTTGATGTTGTGCGGTATGCCCATAGAACCTCGGGTAGTATTTCTCTCCATTTTCCTTTGGCGTCGGTCAATCTCTTCTTAAGATTTTGGATGATGGTTTTGTTAGTCGATTCGGATTGTTCGTTCCCGCTGGGATGATAAGGTGTTGATATGATCATTTTGATCTTCTGATCCTCGAGAAATTTAATTACTTTGCTGCCGATGAATTATTTTCCATTATCACATACAATTTTGGAGGGCTTCCCGAATCGACATATGATATGGTCCCAAATGAAGTCTATGACTTCCTTTTCTCTGACTTTCTCGAAACTATGTGCTTCAACTCATTTAGAGAAATAATCAGTCATAAACAAAATAAATTAAGCTTTACCCGGGGCCAACTGGAGAGGGCCAATGGTGTCCATTCCCCATTTCATGAAGGGCCATGGGGACAGGACCGAGTGGAGTAGTTCCCCGAGTTGATGAATCGTGGGCGCATGCCTTTGGCATTTGTCGCATTTTCGAATGAACTCTCTTACATCCCTCCCCATATCGGTCCAATAGTACCCTGTTTTGATTACTTTGTGGATCAGCAATTCGGCACCGGAATGATTTCCACAAGTGCCCTCATGAACTTCCCGTAGGATGTAGTCGGTATCTCACGATCCCAAACATATTGCCAATGGTCCATCGAACGTCTTTCTAAATAGCTTTCCTTCTTCGGACAAAGTGAACTGTGCTGCCTTTGTGCGCAGAGATCTCGACTCCTTTGGATCTGATGGAAGCTTCCCGTTCTTTAAGTACTCTATGTATTTGTTTCTCTAATCTCAGGTTAAACTTGTGGAGTTTATCTCGGCGTGACCTTCTTCGATTACCGATCTCATGAGTTGTACGATAGTCCCCGAGTTGAGTTCGTCGTCTTCGACCGATGAACCTAAGTCTGCAAGAGCGTCGGCCTCGTTGTTCTGTTCTCGAGGTACATGTTGCAAGGTCCATTCCCTAAATCGATGTAGAGTTACATGTAGTTTATCGAAGTACCTCTGCATTCGGTCTCCTCGGACTTCAAAAGTCCAGTTAACTTGGTTTACCACGAGGAGGGAATCACACTTAGTCTCTAAGATCTCCGCCCCAAGTTTTTAGCTAGTTCGAGACCTGCAATCATGGCCTCATACTCGGCCTCATTGTTAGTCAATTTTGTAGTTCTGATAGGCTGTCTAACTATATTATCTGTGGGTGATTTTAGTATGATGCCTAATCTGGAACCCTTCGTGTTCGAAGCACCGTCCGTAAAGAGGGTACAGACTCCCGAAGATGTACCCGATTTTATCAGTAGTTCTTTTTCAACCTCGAGTACGAGAGCCGGCGTAAAGTCAGCCATGAAGTCTGCCAAGATTTGAGACTTGATGGCGGTTCGAGGTCGATACTCAATATCTTACCCACTGATTTCTACGGCCCATTTGGCCAATCAAACCGAAAGCTCGGGTTTGTGCAAAATATTTCTAAGAGGATAAGTTGTTACAACACATATTGGATGACATTGGAAATATGATTTTAGTTTCCTAGAGGCGCTTATTAAAGCAAGCGCTAATTTTTCTAAGTATGGATATCTAATTTCGGCCTCACCTAAGGTCCGATTAATATAATAGATAGGGAATTGTGTACCTTGTTCTTCTCGGACCAGGACTCCACTTACCGCTATATCCGAGACTGCCAAGTATAAGTAAATTTGTTCGTTCACTTTCGGGGTGTGAAGCAGCGATGGGCTCGATAAATACTGCTTTAGTTCCTGCAAGGCCTGCTGGCATTTCGGAGTCCATGAAAAATTGCTCTTCTTCTGAGGATCTCAAAATGAATCGTCCTAGGGTGGCTATCCGCCCCGTCAGCCTCTGCACGACCTTTACATTATCCACTACCGTGATATCCTCGATAGCTTTGATTTTATCGCGGTTGATCTCGATTCCCTGATTGGACACCATAAAACTAAGAAACTTGCCCGAGCCAACCCCAAATGCACACTTTTTGGGGTTGAGCTTCATATTGTACTTCCTCAGTATATCGAAAGTCTCCTGCAAATGCTTTAAATGGTCCTCTGCTTGCATGGACTTAACAAACATGTCATCAATATAAACTTTCATTGATTTTCCTATTTAATCTTTGAACATTCGGTTTACTAGGCGTTGATAAGTTGCACCAGCATTTTTTAGACCGAATGGCATTACATTATAACAGTAGGTACCGTACTTAGTGATAAACGAGGTCTTTTCCTGATCCTCCGGGTTCATCTGTATCTGGTTATACCCGGAGTAGGCATCGAGAAAACTGAGAGTTTCGTGGCCGGCCGTGGCATCGATTATACGATTGATATTAGTCAAAGGAAAAGAATACTTAGGGCATGCTTTATTAAGGTCTTTATAATCTACACACATTCTAAGTTTGTTTCCCTTCTTAGGGACTACCACTACGTTTGCTAACCATTCGGGATACTTTACTTCCCGAATGGATCCTATTTTGAGAAGTTTGGTTACCTTGTCCTTGATGAAGGCATGTTTGACCTCGGACTAGGGCCTTCTTTTTTGCTTCACCTGGCGGAATTTAGGGTCCAGGCTCAGTCTGTGAGTGGTAATTTCTAGTGGTATCCCTATCATATCGAGGTGGGACCAAGCAAAGTAATCTATGTTAGCTTTAAAGAAATGAATAAGTTTTTTCCTGAGCTCAGGGGTTAGCCCCGTGCCCAGGTATACCTTTCGTTCAGGCTGATGCTCAGCCAGTGTGACTTGTTCCAGCTCTTCGACCGTCGATTTGGTTGCGTCTGAGTCATCGGGAATTATGAAGGATCGAGGGATCCAGTAGTAGTCATCCTCGTCGATCCCTTGCTTCTGTAATTGGGTCGAGGCCTGTGTCTGTGGTTGCTATTTGACTTCCTACTTTCCCTTCGAATATGTTCCCTTCATTTATGAGAGCATCGATACCGGTATCACTTCATCGACTGCAAACATCTCCTTGGCGGCGGATTGTTCCCCGTACACTGTTTTGACTCCCTCCGATGTCAGGAACTTCAAAACTTGGTGAAGGGTCGAGGGTACTGCCCTCATGTTATGAATTCAAGGCCTTCCAAGTAGGGCGTTGTACCTCATGTCACCCTCGATCACATGGAACTTTGTTTCTTGGATGGTCCCGGCCACGTTCGCTGGCAAAGTAATTTCACCTTTGGTGGTTTCACTCGCCATGTTGAAGTCGTTAAGTACTCGGGCTGTGGGCACAATTTGATCTTGTAGGCCGAGTTGTTCTACGACCCTCGATCGAATAATATTGGCCGAGCTACCTGGATCAATCAAAACATGTTTAACTTGAATTTTATTCATAAGGATAGATATTACTAGTGCGTCGTTGTGAGGTTGTAAGATCCCCTCTGCATCCTCGTTATTGAAAGACAAGGTCTTTTCTGGTACGTAGTCTCGAGTCCGCTTTTTCCTCGTGACCGACACCTTGGTGCGTTTGAATACGGGCCCCTGAGGAATATCGACCCCTCCAACAATCATGTGGATCACGCGTTGCGGCTCTTCTTGCTCATTCTGTCTATTTGAATCTCTGTTCTTGAAGTGGTTTTTAGCCCGATCGCTTAAGAATTCTCAAAGATGCCCTTCGTTGAACAAACTGGCTACCTTATCCCTTAGTTGTCTGCAATCTTCTGTTCTATGACCATAGTTGCCATGATATTTGCACATTTGATTAGGATTTCTCTTGGCCGGATCAGTCTGCAGAAGTCGGGGCCACTTGACATCAGGTTTCGATATGCAACAGAGGAGTCGAATAACGAGACCATGAACACGAGTCTAGAATTGTTGAACGAAAGACGCGAAGCCGCTCTCGTCCAATTGACCGCTCAAAAATAGCAGATCGAAAAGTACTACAATCGAAGAGCCAATCTTCGACATTTTAACATCAGGGACTTGGTTCTAAGAAAAGTCACCCTCAACACCCGACATCTGAATGAAGGAAAACTAGGTCCGAACTGGGAAGGACCGTACCATGTTCTCAAAATCATCGAAAAAGGATCATACAAGCTCGACATGATGAATGGCGAACAACTGCTGAGAGATTGGAACGTATCGCACCTAAAATGATACTATTGCTAAGGTACAACCCCTTCCATTTTCATTTATATTTTAAACTAACCATTGAAAGTATTCAACCAGAAACAACGATGGATTCTTCCACACGAAGCCTTTAGGTCTGAAAGCACGCGTTGCACTCTTTTTCCCTTAGACCGATTTTGTTCCAAATGGGTTTTCCGACGAGGTTTTTAATGAGGCAACCATTGATCGTACTAACTTAGAACAATTCAACAATATCCGAGGTTTCTTTATAATCAACCTCGAATACTGGGGGGCATTGCCCTCGAATGTCAACTTTGATGCGAAGAAATTACTTCATGGCAGCAGGGGCTCGATAAGAAAAACTTGTAAGGGCCAAACGGTCAAACGAACCGTGCCCGATGCGCCCAATGGCCGATACAATAGCTGATGCATCAATGTTGAAGTTGTATTCCGATAGTCATGGTACTTCTCTGGGTTCGACATTCATGTCAAAACCTCTCTTACTCATGAGCCCTTGAGAGCTATGTCCTCGATCATTTGTTCTATCAATTCGAATGGGGTTACGTCCAGACCCGTTGTTTCTCCGATCTCTACCGTATGGCTGATATCGATCTCTGTTTGACCGTGGTTCTAGGTCAATATCCCTTTTAACTCTGTCGATGGTCCTGTTTGGATAGACGAACTCGGAAGGAGTCCCAACTAGTCATCCTCGACCCTAATCGTTGACTGGTACCGATTATGCACATCGGCCCAGGTTATAGCTGGATATTCGATCAAGTTCTGCTTTAACTGTTGTGAGGCTGCCGAAGTTCGTACGTTTAGGCCTTGAGTGAAAGCCTGAACGGCCCAATCGTCAGTGACCGGGAGCAGATCCATACGCTCCATTTGGAATCGGGATACGAACTCTCTGAGCATCTCGTTGTCTTTCTATTTTACTTTGAAGAGGTCCGACTTTCTAGTCTCGACCTTTATAGCTCTGACGTGTGCTTTGACGAAGGAATCTGCGAGCATGGTAAAAATTCAATGGAGTTAGGTGGCAAATTATGGTACCATATCATCACCCCCATTGATAAAGTTTCTCCGAATTTCTTCAGCAGTACGGACTCGATCTCATCGTCCTCTAGATCGTTCCCCTTTATTGCGCGTGTGTAAGAAGTGACATGCTCGTTGGGGTCGGTAGTTCCATTATACTTGGGAATTTCTGGCATACGGAATTTCTTCGGAATGGGCTTAGGAGCCACGCTCGGCGGGAAGGTCTTTTGTACGAACTTCTTTGAATCCAAACCCTTCAAAATCGGTGGTGCCCCCAAAATTTGATCAACTCGGGAGTTATATGTTTTCACTTTTTTGTCATTCGCTTCAATCTTCTTCTCCCCCGATTCAATTTGCTTTGACAGCTCCTCGAACATTTTCAAGATAGCGAGGTTGGTCCCTGACTCATTCACATTTGACCTCCCTGGCACTGGTTCGGCCCTGTGAACAACTTCCTGTGATGGCTCAGGTTCGACCCTATTCGTTGCGTGGTTCTGATTTTGGAGTTGTGCTATTGCAACTTGATGAGCCTGCACCATTTTGAATATTATTTGAAGGCTGATTCTGCCTTCTTCACCGCCCTGTGCGTTCTGACCGGCTGATCGAACATCTCTGCGGATGCTATTTTCGAGGTCGACGCCCAGATTTGCATTCAGGAAAACATGGGAACTGACGTCGATGGGGTCTGCAACTGGTACTCTTTGGAGATCAACTAGAGACACTTCGTTTCATGGGGCGGCTACGTTGTTGTTTTCGCCATGAAAACCAAGACCATTGTCGAAGTGTGTGGGTACTGCTTGAGAGTTCGACATGCTGATCCTGGAATCAAAAACGCTTACAAGAACAAGTGTAAACCAGTGTGTGTTATGAAAATTAGCACCATGCAATCACTATTATCCTTAGCCCCACAGTGGGCGTCAAACTGTTTACCCTTAAAATCGGATAACAATTAAATTTGTAAGTGGTTTTAAGGATATGTGATTTCACTTGGCACAAACTCAGAAATATAAGAATTGAAGTTAGAAATTAACTGTAAAATGAAGCAAACTAATGTAACGCGCAACTTTGGCCCTCGAGCTAGGTCGTCCTCGAACCAATTTAGTATATTATTGAGAAGCAAGAACTGAACAACTGAATAAGAGAGCTTAAGAGAGAAAACATAATATATTGCTTTGTTATGCGTGAATCCAACCCTACAAAATGATTGGAACCCCCTTTATATAGTAGAGGAGTTCTACATATGGTACAATTCTAAATACAGAAGGAAATCTTCTGATTGGCTAATCAACCAGTCTTGACTTGATATATGCCGAGATCTCCGCCACAATCCTCGCCCGGTCACGGATTCCTCGGCTTTCTATTATTCGACTTATCAGGCTTCCTTCGATCTCGCTAGATCCCTATCCTTCTCGGTCTCGACATTAGCTGGTCTTGATCTCGATCGATCCTTGAATCATGAGCTATGCAATATTTATTCACGCAACGATCCAATATAACTTGGGATTGAACCTCGGTCTGTCACCCCGGTCTCGATTAACCATACAAAATCGGGTAAGCACGATTTTGACCGTATACAAAGTGATAATTTTATTTGTGAAGATATATATCGTGTATTTATTAAATTGGTATAAATGCTTCATGCATGTGAGTGTTTTTACCGTGATGTTACTACCTATCTAAGAATTTAAGTTAAATGGATGCAAAGTATTACCATGAAAATTACATACAAACTATATGTAAATATAACGCACACACTTGATGATTGATGATTAATGTGTCATATAATTTTATCTAGAACAGCTACCACACTATTTGTCATAACTCTTAACTGATTACGGGATGTCACACTTGTGCGGTTTTGTGTTGCAAATTAATTTTAATTTGATATGTACTGTTACGAAGAGATTTACTCCAATTCGGAAGAATTATTGATATACCAAAAGACAATACTACTATAAGAGATAATTAACTCCTGTGAACCGAATAGCTGTTTGTTTTTTCTACTTCAAATACACTGTTCAAACAGCTACTACACTATGTTATAGGCAATTGTTCGATTTTATTACTCCATTTATTATATTTTAAGCTCATTCATATTCTTATTGTTAACTATTTATTTTATATTTATCGTATCACTAACAAAATTATTTCTCCCTCCGTTTTAGTTTATGTAAACATATTTTGTTTTAAGTTCATGACAAAAAGAACGACCAATTTTTATATTTAAAAATAATTTATAGTCAAATAAAATAAATAAATAACTTATTTTATAATATAATTTTTTTATTATATTTCATACTCCAATCAAATAAGTTCGTATATATTAAAATGAATAGAGTACTAAATAGATTAACTCGTTGCGTTAACGCTTTGAGAAATAGTGTCACAAATTTACCTCGTCCAAATGCTGAAAGGGAAGAGAACAAAGTCTTCATTAATCACTTGTGGGGCCGAATGAAGAAGAAAACATGGGACCCAAACACGTTGGTGTGTCATGCCACGTCTGCGACAGCGCCTTCGTAGTGTTTCGTAATACATAGAACTGCCCACGTTCTGTTTTTCTGTTGTTCTATCATTGGCTTCTTCCGGTTTTGACTTAAATGCCCTCCTTCTCTTTCTTTTCTCCTACTAGGGATAATTAAGCTTTTTTTTCTTTTTTTTTAATAAACGGGGACATACTTACAAAATTTAAACTGTTAATTTGCCTCATTATACAAGAAAAAGTCAAAAAGAAAAATATGGGTCATTAACTGATTGAAATAATCAGGTCCGAATTTGTCATATTTTAATTGATTATTATGAAATTCCAAGAAGACAAACTATATTCGATAATGTAATTTGGTACACAATTTTTGCTCTATTTATTCTTAACAAAAAAATTATGCACTCGCTACCTTTTTAGCAGATAAGGTTCTCTTTGTTGGCCTTTTTGTTTCTAAGAAATTATATATAGAGTGTTGTTTTACTCTTTCCTTCGCTAATGCATCAGTTATCTTATTTGCCTCTATGTAAATATACTTTGGAGCATGTAACAATCTTTTTGATAGTTCCTCCGATGTTTGTCATTGAAATAATATAGACAGATATTATAGGAACTATTTTTAAAAGAAAAATAATAAAATATAATAGTACTAATGTAGCAATAGAGCCTTATTTTTGGATGATGACAATGTTTAATTACAAATGAACTAAATTATAGAATAAGCTAATAATTAGTCTATTATTAAAGTACCATACTGAAGAATATTCATTAGCTAATAATTGTTTTTGATATTTTAAAATTGTTGATACTCATTTAGACATGGCATGTAAATTATCACCGACGTGTTCTCCACATGCTATCTTTGGGCAAAAATTATTGCGAAGTTTTATTGATGGAAACAAAAGCTGTTAATAAAGGCATAAATAAATGATCTTGTTTCTCCAAAATAAAATGAATATTTTTTGTTATTTGTGATGTTGGGAAGTAGGTGCCATGTTGAATAATTAAGGTATACTCAAGTTCAGTAGCGGATCCAGAATTTTCATCAAGGAGTGTCATAAATACAAATAATTAGATATATCGAAAAGTCAAGAGAATTCGACGTACGATAAATATACATAAAATAAAAAATTTATCTAACAAAATAGTATAATTTTCCGACGAAGGGTTACTTCAATGTAGCTCCGCCACTGCTCAAGTTGATCATAAAATGGTTTTAAAAACAAGTTTTGCCATTTTTATGAGTGACCTTTATCAATAACTTTTTTATCAAACACACCAACGGTTTATATCAATTAGTAATACTTATATACAAGTACATAATTACTACTTATTTTCACGTTCAAGTTTAGCACATCTCTCTTAATAATTTTTCACTCATCTACTCACCCTCACCCCCCCCCCCCTCTTCCAAGAAAGGTTACTTTGGTCATTTCCTTATTTTACCAGCAGAATGAAACCCATAATTCATCCCTTAAACCATTATTTCTCTCTCTCCTCTCTGTTTCCAGTATTTCTAACACAGTTTTTCATTCCATAGCAGCATTTGATTTCTAGAGAGACATAATTGCTAAAGCATACTTTGCCACAAATCATCTCCCGAGACCCTAGACAAAAAGGTACTCTTTTACTCTAAACTCTCACATAGTAGTTCTTACATTTCTCTGAATTATAAGAGTGCTGGTTTTCAAAACAGTAGTATTCGTTCTTTGTTAATTTTCTGTATTGAGACCTGTTGTTGAAAAGGTTGGTATTGATTGTGCTACTATGAAGCAGCACAAGAGGACATTGGTTCGTCCTCTTGTGCATTAGTTATGGGTTCGTCCAATCCAAATCCAGTAGCTATGGCGACTAAATTAGAATCGAGTATTTGAAAGCTGTGATAAAATCTCGAACCTATAAAAGTTCAAATCCTTGATCCTGTGAAGTAGGATGTTGTTACCTTATATTCTCTGTTTAGTTATTCATGAATTATCACTAAAGTAGTGTTAAGGGTCTTACTGACTAATATTCTGTTTATCTGAGATCAAGAACTGAAAACTGTATTTGAAGAGGTTGGTGCTGATTTATGCTACACAGAAGTATTTTTGTTAAAAGTACCTTTTATCTCTGTTTAGTTCATGAGTTTATTTCTTGAATAGAAGTGTCAATGGTCTTACTGTTTAAGGTTTTTTTTTTTTTTTTTGATTTGAGATCAAGAACTGAAAATGGAGTTCTGAGTTTCTTTCTCTTCCCATCATTTATGTTTTTTGTCGTTTCTTTAAAGATTTGTGTTTTTTCGAAAGAAAGTGACTTCAATCGCAAGCGGACTAAGCATGTTATTTAGGTGGAGAAGGGTAGAGGGGCGGTCTCATTATCCCTGAGTTTCAAGGGCTGCATGTGGTCCTAAGGGTTGACCCCAGACGGATTTCTCGGTCATCCAAAAAAAAAAATACTAAATTTGTGAAGGTCCCTTTATAGATTGAAATTTAGGATTGTGTATATTAGTTTACCAATTATAGATTGAAACCAAATGAGTATTTATCTTTGTTTTGCTTTAGATATTGTTGGTATATGGAGTCCGAAAGTGGGGTTCCGGTAGAAGTGGAAAAGATTGTTGTGGCTGAGGAAGAAAATGTGGATGTGAAGAAAGAGAACATTAGTGAGGAAGGGCATGATAATGAAACTGGCAAAAATAAGGCTGATGAGACACCAACTGAATTGTCTGAGAATGTTCCGAAAAGTAA
The DNA here is from genome assembly GCF_000390325.3 of Nicotiana tomentosiformis. NCBI lineage: Eukaryota > Viridiplantae > Streptophyta > Magnoliopsida > Solanales > Solanaceae > Nicotiana > Nicotiana tomentosiformis. Next base: position 13,892,198 of record NC_090813.1, on the reverse strand, counting down.
AGCATCAAATCAACGCAAGGTTTCAATTGGCGGTACTATAAAGAGCAATAAAACGGCTAAGGATCAGGCTAGTGTACAAGGTTCATCTGCATTGACTCGTTCGAAAAAGGGAAGTATGAGTAAAAGTTTGTCCTTCCCTGCAAGAGGAGGCAGTTCTGACCTAACAAGGAAGAGCATCGACGTTCATACAAAGAAATCTGATGTTAAACCTTGGATACCAAATGGAGTAACACATGAACCTTCGCATTCGAATGGAACAGTCTCATCAGCTTCTCGTTTAAATCCGGCTACCAAGGGTGCAACTGGAGGTGGTATAACCAGCAGAAGAACAACTGTAGGATCTGTCCCGAGTCTTCGTCAATCTCTGGTAATCTGAGGCCCTCATGATCTTTCGCCTTTCCCTTCTTTTTAAGTTTTATGGAATCCATGTCTCACACATTTGTGTTTGCTGTTTATGCATTTAGTCTGCAAAGTCTGTTTCAGTCAGTAAAATTGCAAAGAAAGCTACACCTGAAGTGTAAGTGAATTTTGCCACTTGCATTTGTTCATAAGTTGGTTTCCATCTCATTTTATTTCATTGCCAACGATTGTTCTGATAGTTGCACTATATGTTTGTATTTGCAGATTAAATGATGAAAACACAAAACCCACTAAAGCTACATCGCCTCTTAAAGACGATGAGGATGCTCGTTCTGCTACTTCCTCGTACTGCTCTTATCTTAGTCTATGTTGTTGTTGCTTAATTACTTTCTTGTTTCCATTTGTCCGGTTTATCATTGTCCTCAATTAGGCTTTAACTAATTTTTTTTTTTTAAATCAGCAATACCACTCGTACCAGTACTGGTGGATTTTCCTTCAGGTTGGAAGAACGTGCAGAAAAGCGAAAGGAGGTTTGCAGTCTAGCCTTTGTTTCCTATGACTATTATGTCCTTATTATCTTATGTTCAAAATATTAGAGCTCAGATTCTTTATTCGTCAGTTCTTGGCAAAGATGGAAGAGAGGATACAGGCAAGAGAAGAGGAAAAGAATAACTTGATAGCAAAATCGAAGGTTAGTTCAAACAATATTGATTTTTCATTGCTGAATTTGTAAGAACTAGTCTGATCTAAGTTCATTTCTGTGTGGATTTGGGATTTGATTCAGGAAAACCAAGAGGAAGAGGTAAAGCAATTTAGGAAGAGCTTGACATTTAAAGCTACACCAATGCCCAACTTCTACAAGGAACCCCCTCCTAAAGTTGAACTGAAGAAGGTAAGGTATTCATTTTGGTGCAACATTGAGATAGATTTCAGCTCCTCTAGCATTGTGTAATAATGTTCTCCCAATGTGACAAAGCTGTCACTTAATTTCCCTTTAAAGTAGTAAGCCGTACTCGGTGGCGGAACCAGAAATTTATACAGGGGGTTCAGAAAAATTCTAGGATATCACAGTTGATTTAAACCTATGACCTAAAGCAACTTTTGAACCCCCTTTACTACTATACTTGAATTTTTCTTCATGTCAAGGGGATTCAGCGGCTTACATACAACTAAAAATAATATTTTTTACCCTATTTACATAGTGTAATTTCCCTATGACCGGGGTTCGGTTGAACCCCATTTACTTTACATGGATCTGCAACTGGCCGAACTATTGTGCTAGATAAAAAGAGAAGGAGAGGATTTCTTATTGATTTGTTTTGCGACTCACGGGTAATTTATCTTTGAAACTCATAACTTTGTCAGACAAGGAAAGGAGTTTTTATTGATTTTTTTGGTTACAAAATGCTTCAAGTTTGAAACTCAAAGTCGTTGTTCTGTAGCACAATATGCACGTGAGATAGAGAAAAATATTTTTAACTTGCAAGTGTCTATGACGCATGTAACAACTTGTGGAAAATAGAGCATGTGCTTGTGAATCTTAGCTTTTAAAACCTTGAAATAGTGCTGGACTTGGACAGCAAACAAAAGGGATAACTATTGATGCGTGTTTTTAAAAAACTGCTGATACACCTTAGCCAGTAATGAATCTTGTCAAGGTATTTAAATGAATCTTGTATAAGAAGAACGCATCTAATAGAATTTGTCATCATCATCTACATTTAGAATTAGCCCAGCTTTTGTTTTCAATTGTTTGTTCTTAGGCCACTTCTGTCTTATTCAATTCATATTCTCCTTCTTGTTAGCTTTAATTGATGTTGGGGTATTCACTTGCTATTTTTGCATTAGATGCTTAAGTTTTGCTAAATTGTATAGATACCAACAACACGTGCCATATCTCCTAAGCTTGGAAGAAATAAGAACTCCACATCCGCAACTAATGGCTCTGAAAGTGGAGGGTCGTCTTTCAGTCCAAAAGTGATCAAGGAACAGACTAAGTCACCCAGGGCCAGTAAAGATACCGTTGCGTCAAAAGGGAAGCCTGTTGAAATCAAAAAGCCAGTGAAGAATTCGCAGACTACCTCTCAATCTCCAAAAATCTCGACCACTAAAGGAAAACCTGCAGAAACAAAATTAAAACCTACTGAAGCAAAGGGTTCAGATGAGAAAACAGAAGAAATGTATATTCAACCAAACTCTGCCCCTAAGTCTGAAATGAATTCAGTGGAAGACAGTGTGGCATGTCCGTCAAATCCGGTCGTCATACAAGCTGAAGTCAGTGTTGAAGGTTAAGGAACTTACTGAAGCTCTCTTCTCCTGTATTTATTTGTAGGCCTTTTTGTTCTCTGGAAACTTTGGTGCTTTGTTGAGTTGTGAATATGGTGTGTATGTCGCGGTTACAAGTTGTACATGTTGGTTCTTAGCTGTTTTATTCTTTTCAAATATTTCAGTGCAATGGTGTATCATTCTGGAAAATTTTTATGCTCTTTCAGTTGTGTCTTTCATGTGTTAAACTTCTTCATTGTCAAAGCTAGATTCCACACCTCATTTGCTTTTCTTTCAATGTATCATTTCTGAACTTTTATATCTGGTTTTACTGAATGCACAATTTGTTCTCCTGGTTCCAGGATTCATTATAGCTGTTGTTATTTGTGGTACATACTCCAATCAAGCGTCAAATCTCAGTGTAAGTAATGTTATTAGGTGTTGTTAGGAGCAGGGGCGAAGCTACGTGTGGCCAAGGGTGGTTAAAGTTGATCACCCTTCGTCGAAAAATTATACTTTATATATAGGGTAAAATGCACTTGTTGTTGCTAAAAAAACTAGACTTTGAACACTCTTGCATAGCCTATTAGCAAAGGGTGTTCAAAATTTGAAAACTCTTATTGAATCTCTTGGGTTCACCACTACTTAGGGGTGATGGTTATGCTGATCCAACTAAAACAAATACGCCTCAGTTCCAAACGAAATTGGAGTCGGTTAATGAGGACTCATTGACCATGTTTCTCCATTTAAATTCATATCAGGCCAATATTATGCAAAATAAAAATTAAAAAAATACTAGAAGTATTTATATTTTCTACTGGCATAAAAGTCTATGAAAAGCCTAAAAAGCTCCTAGAAAACATTAGACCTAAAGTAAACATGCTAACATGACTAAAATATATACCCGAGTCTTGATTAATTGGTATCGCGTATGTAGTTTTATTCTTTGTACCCAGGGGCGGAGCTAGCCCATTGAGTACGGGTTCGGCGGAACCCAGTCGCTTTGGTCCAATCAATGTATTTGTCTTTAAAAATTCATTGAATATGTACAAATTATTAATTTAGAACCCAATAACTTAAAATAATTAGAACCATGAATCCATAAACTTCAAATCATGGCTCCGCCTCTGTTTGTACCATATTTTTTGCTAAGTGTATATGGATTTCAAAAATATTATAGGTCTTTCGAGACAACTTCCTTAATGTGATTTTACGTCTGCCTCAACCTCTATATATGTAGTTAACAAATTTCAAATAATATTACTACTATTAGTAAGCGCCAATGTGAGAAGCTTCTGGTCGGCATGAATTCACCGGAAAACCATAGTATTTCAACTTATTCCATATTTGTTCTAATCGGAAAACATTTATTTAATGCGTTTGTGTCAAGAATATATATACATCTTCTCTGAAAAAAGTGAGACCCATTTAACTTTTTCAATATCCGCCTGTCTTAATTTGCGAAACTTGAATTTCTAACCATTGCTGATTTGGTTTCTCTCACCAACCTATTATAGCAAGAAAGCTGGTAAAAAGTAATCTACACTATATTTTGTTTGACAGTTGGAAGATATCTATCTATATAAAATAGGCAGGGGCGGCGTAAAAATTGCACGGGGTTTCCTATTTGGTCGCCCCCATTTAACATATACCTATATTTTTAAATTTTTTTAACATATACCCTAATTTTGACAACTTCAGACGCCTCCTCTTCTTCCTCCTGACCTATGCGCTCCTTTCTTCCTCCTCTTCTTCTTTTCTCTGTCAAACACATGAGACTTTGTATAAGTATTATTGATTGGATCTGTAAAGTTTTTATTAAATCTTATCAACTATCATATTCTATGTTGAAGGACGAGTAAATAACACTCCACAAGCTGGTTTAAAGTAGGTGTGATTTGTGTCTTTCCCTGATCCATCCTTCTTAAACATACAACAGCAACTGACTACTACATGTCTTCTCTTCCAAGTTATCTGCCACAAGAATGGCACATACATGTGAAATTTATTATACACAATAGTTGCTCTCGCGATCTCTTGGAATTAGCTTACCCCTTGCTTTATGATATCATCTGCAGGAAAAACGACAGAAAAGGGCTGCAGAACTGAAAAATAAATAGGAAAAATAACTTCAGAACATTATAAAAAAAAATCAGTTAAAACTTTAGCACAATTTGGCTTAAGTTATATTTTAAAGCCATCTAACTTCAAAGAAAGGCAGAACACAACTTCAGCTCTAAGACTGCTGAAGTTTAGCAAATATAAAATAAAAACTTCAGCTCCTAGAATGCTAAAGTTCAGCAAATATAAAACAAAACTTCAGCTCCTAGAATGCTGAAATTCAGCAATTACAAAATAAAACTTCAGCTCCTAGAATGCTGAAATTCCACAATTACAAAACAAAAACTTCAGCCAAAACATGTTGTAGTTTTATTGAACTGAAGTTTGTCATTGCACTATGAACTGAAATTTACGTGATTGCCTTTGCAAGTCAGGCCAAACTTCAGGCAAAAATATCTGAAGTTTTGCTTTGATAAGGCTACACTTTAGGCAAAACATTCTGAAGTTCAAACTTCAGACATAAATTTTTGCTACTTCAGGCCCGTATGTCTAAAGTTACCCGAAAAGTGGGTACGTTTGCAATTTATTTTGCAAAGCGGGTATAAGTTAAAATGTGATCCAAAAACTGGGTATAGATGCAAATCCCCCAGGGGCGGCTCTAAGGTTTTTGACAGTGAGGCCATTGCCTTAGGCCCCCAAAATTTGGAGGCCCCAAATTTATTTTAAATTCTTATTATTATTATTACTAAATACTAATAATTCATATAAATAATTAGTATAAAGAAAAGTGTTACAATAGATTATTTTGTTACTTGATTGGGGTTATTTTATACCAATAAATTTATAAATTATGATAATTTTCTGTGATGACCCAAAATGTCATCTTTAAATTTAAGAAATAATTCTATATTCTAAGACCTCGAAAAGCACCATTTTATCATTTCTCGACTTGCGTGTGCAGTCCATACAATTTTTCAGAAAGTTTTTATGTGAAAAATGGATTAAAATGGGAAATAGAGCTTTAAAACTCAACTAAGTTGACTTTGGTCAACATTTTGAGCAAACGGATCCGGATCGGTATTTTGAAAATTTTGGTAGGTTCGTATCATGATTTGGGACTTGGGCGTATGCCCGAAATCAAATTCCGAGGTCCCTAACCCGAGTTATGGAATTTTGATAAAAAATTAAAAGCTTGAAAGCTTAATGATTTCTAAGAAATTACTGATGTTGGATTTATTGACCTCGGGTATGTATTTTAATTTCGGAGCCCGATATAGGTCCACTATAATATTTATGACTTGTCTGCCGAATTTGATGAGAATCGGAGTTGATCTGACGTGATTCGGATGTCCGGTTGTAAAAATATAAATTTTAAAGTTTTCTTGAAAACTTCCTTTGATTTGGTGTCCGATTCGTAGTTCTAGGTGCTATTTTGGCGATTTGATCGCGCGAGCAAGTTCGTATGATATTTTAGGACTTGTGTGCATATTTGGTTTGGAGCCCCGAGGGCTCGGGTGGGTTTCGGATAGGCTACAGGATGTTTTGGACTTTGAAAATCTGGTATTTTGCTGCAGCAGGTGTTCTGGCATGTTCTTCTTCGCGTTCGCGAAGGTACTCTCGCGAACGGGAAGAGTAAACTAGGCAGCTGAAGTTTTCTTCGTCGCGAACGTGAAGCGATGGGGGCATTACCCTTCGCAAACGCGACAAGCTCCTCGCGAACGCGTAGTATTAGGCACACCTGGGGGAGGGTCAATCATTCCTTCATCGCGAATGCGAGCAATGCCTCGCGAACGCGAAGGCCGGGGGGAAGCCTTCGCGAACGCGAAGGAGGACTCGCGAACGCGAATAAAGCCTGACCCCTGTGACTTAAAACAGAACCAAAACGGGATTTTTCCCATTTTTCACAAACCCTCAATTATAACTCGGCTAAGGGGCGATTTCAAAGGGTTTTTTTACGATTTCGGACTGGGTAAGTGTTCTTTATCATATAGTGATTGTATTTCACAAATCCATGTCTATATTCAACATTTATTTCGGATTTAGATGGAAGAAATTGGAATTTTTGTAAAACTTTCCAAAAAAGAAAAATTAAGATTTGAAGGTCCATTTGATATCGGAATTGGACAAATTTGGTATGGTTGAACTCGTATCGGAACGGGTGTTCGTATTTTGTGAGTTTTTCCGGGATTTAAGACGTGGGTCCCACTGTCAAATATTTTAATAAATTTCAGATTTTTATCCGAAAAATTTGTAAATTCATATGGAATTAATTCCTATGATTAGTATTGAATATATTGAATTGTTTGTGAATAGATTTGAAGGTTTCGGAGGCAAATTTAAAAGGAAAAGTTGTGGTTGAATAATTGATTGGAATTTGCAAAGCGAGGTAAGTGTCGGGGTTAACCTTGACTTGAGGGAATAGAACCCTTAAATTATTTGTTATGTGAATTGCATGTAAACGACGTATATGCGAGGTGACGAGTGTCTATCGTCAAATTAATTGTTTGCCTGCTTACTTGAAAAATCATAAATTATTTTTAATCATAAATTAATTATTATAATAATTATTTCTCTCTTATTCTTTGCAAATATAAATTCTTGAATTCCTGCATTAATTGTTACATGCTATTTGAATTATGTGCCTTAATATTTATTTGACATTTAGCATATTAAATATTAAACTGCCTATTTGCTCCCTCATTTCCATAATAATTTGCTATTTGTCGTTGTTTGCTTCATAATTAAATCATAATTATTGTATGCTTGTTGTCTTGTAATTTTATATTAATTGTTATATTTATTGGGAAAATTTCTTCTATAAGAATTGGTAAATGAATATGTTGGAGGAGCGGGTTGCACGCCGCAACATGATTGATTATAATGAATATATTGGAGGATCGGGTTGTACGCCGCAACAGACTTATTAAAAGTCTATATTGGAGGATCGGGTTGCACGCCGCAACAGATTTATTAAAAGTCAATATTTGAGGATCGGGTTGCACGCCGCAACAGACTTATTAAAAGTCAATATTGGAGGATCGGGTTGCACGCCGCAACAGACTTGTTAAAAAATTAATATTGGAGGATCGGGTTGCACGTCGCAACAGACTTGATTAAAATGAATATGTTGGAGGAGCGGGTTGCACACCGCAACAGAACTGAATGTGAATATATCACACTGAGAGTGGGTTGCACGCTGCAACAGAACTGAATGTGGATATATTGTGAGAGCGGGTTGCACGCTGCAACAGAATTAATGGAAATGATAATTAGTTATGACTGCTGAGTTGCCTTCAATTATTATAAATGAATTACCTGAGTTATTTCTATTATTGTTGTTGTTACTAATATTGCATACAGGTTAATGTAAGTGAACTGCCTTAGCCTCGTCACTACTTTGTCGAGGTTAGGCTCAGCACTTACCAGTACATGGGGACAGTTGTACTGATACTACACTCTGCACTTCTTGTGCAGATTTTGGAGTTGGTCCCAGCGGCGTACCATAGACTTGCTCGAATTTCAGCTATCAAATGAGACTTGAGGTATAACTGCATGGCGTCAGCAGTTCTGAAGTCCCCGTCTATTGTACTTTAGCTGTGTGTTTATTTTCAGACAGCTTTATTTTATTCAGACCTTTATTTGTATTTATTCTAGAAGTTTGTGCACTTGTGACACCAAATCTGGGATAGTATTTAGACATCGTTATTATTATGGATTATTTCAAAATTGCCTCCGCATTTGCTTCCTTGTTATTGATAAATTTAAAAATTATTTTTAAAATGGATAATATTATTCTAACGTTGGCTTGCATAGCAAGTGAAATGTTAAGCGCCATCACGGTCCGGAGGTGGGAATTTCAGGTCGTGACAATTGGTATTAGAGCACTAGGTTACTTAGGTCTCACGAGTCACGAGCAAGCTTAGTAGAGTCTGAAGGATCGGTACGGAGACGTCTATACTTATCTCTCAGAGGCTATGAAGTTTAAGAACAATATCACTTCTTTCTTATTCTGTCGTGCGATTTTATTCTATCATCGATGATTGAACCATTCTACTCTTATTCTCTCGCAGATGGTGAGAACACGTAATACCTCTACCGATGGACAGGGACCAGAACCCTCGGTGGCAACTATGGCCAGGGGTAGAGGTCGAGGCCGAGGGCGTGGCAGAGGCCGAGGTAGAGCTCAGTCCAAAGCTCGAGCAGCTGCACCTGTTGAAGAACCTCAGGTGGACCTTCAGGAGGAGGTTCTAGTTCAGAATGTACCAGTTGGACCAGTTCAGGTCCCGGGAGGATTCATAGCCACTCCAGTGCTTCAGGACGCTCTAGTCCAATTGGTGAGTCTTATGGAGGGTGTGGCCCAGAATGGTACATTTCCAATGGCACCAGCCATCTCACAGGCTGGGGAAAGAGCACAAAATTCCACTACTCCCGCTCCGGAGCAGATGGCTCCCCAGAATCAAGCTCCAGCAGCCCTGCCAGTTGGGGTAGTTCAGCCAGTTGTTGCGGCACAGACCGGTGATAGGACCCCCATGTCTTTTGAGGCCTTATTGAGACTGGATAAGTTTACCAAGCCCTTTTCAGTTCACTTCAGTGTTACACCTTCTGAGGACCCACATGATTATCTTGAACGCTGCCATGAGGTGCTGCGGAACATGGGTATAGTTGAGACAAATGGAGTTGATTTTGCTGTACTCCAGATGATGGGTTCCGCCAAGAGGTGGTGGAGAGATTACACATTGACCCGAGCAGTCGGATCACCTGCACTTACCTGGGAGCAGTTCTCTCAGCTATTTCTGGAGAAGTTCCTCCCTATCACACTGAGAGGAATTCCGCAAGCAATTCGAGCGTCTACAGTAGGGTAGTATGACTGTTACTCAGTATGAGTCCCGTTTTGTGGATTTGGCCCGTCATGCTCTCCTTTTACTACCTACGGAGGGAGAGAGAGTGAGGAGATTCATTGAGGGACTCACTCAACCTATCAGACTTCAGATGGCCAAGGAGACCGGAAGTGAGATTTCTTTTCAGGCGGCTGCTAATGTTGCAAGGAGGATCGAGATGGTTCTTGCACAGGAAAGAGGGCAGAGGTCCGATAAGAGGCCTTGTCAGTTTACTGGTTACAATGGTGCCTCATCTGGAGGCAGGGGTAATTTTGGTAGGGGTCATCCTCCCAGACCGTTTCATTCAGCACTTCATGTATCTCCCGTTGCTTCAGGGATCATGGTCCTATTATTCCTTACTCTGGGCAGCTAGTATTCAGTGCACATTCAGCTTCTATCAGTGCACCACCACTCCAGAGTTACTATAGTGGTTATCCTACCCATCTGGGTTAGCTTCATCTTCAGCAGCCACGGCATCAGGATGGGTGTTATGAGTATGGGAACATTGGTCACATCAGGAGGTATTGCCCTAGATTGGCGAGTAACAGATCTCGACAAGATTCTCGTGCCATCATACCGACACCGGTTGCTTCACCGCCTGCTCAGCCAGCTAGAGGTAGGGGTTAGGAAGCTAGAGGTGGAGGTTAGGCCATTAGAGGTAGAGGTCAGACCGTTAGAGGTGGAGGTCAGCCAGTTAGAGGCCGTCCCAGAGACGCAGTTCAGAGTGGTGGGGACCAGCCCCGATTTTATGCTTTTCCAGCTAGGCCTGAGGCCGAGTCATCTGATGCTGTGATCACAGGTATTATTCCAGTTTGCCATAGAGATGCTTCAGTTCTATTTGATCCAGGATCTACTTATTCCTATGTGTCCTCCTATTTTGCTTCATATTTGATTGTGCCTTGTGATTCTCTTAGTGCTTCTGTGTGTGTATCTACACCGGTGGGAGACTCTGTGGTAGTAGATCATGTCTACCGTTCGTGTGTGGTTACAATTGGTAATCTTGAAACTAGTGTGGATCTTCTACTTCTTGATATGGTAGATTTTGATGTCATCTTGGGTATGGATTAGTTGTCTCCTTATCATGTTATATTAGACTGCCATGCCAAGACAGTAACACTAACTATGCCGGGGTTACCTCGGTTAGAGTGGAAAGGAACTCCTGACCATTCTGCCAGCAGGGTTATTTCTTATATGAAAGCTCGGCGTATTGTAGAGAAAGGGTGTCTAGCCTATTTGGCTTATATTCGCGATCCTAGTACGGATGTCCCTTCTATGGACTCAGTAGCAGTTGTTCGTGAATTTTCAGAAGTATTTCCTGCAGATCTGCCGGGGATGCCACCCGACAGAGATATTGACTTCTGTATTGATTTGGCTCCGGGCACTCATCCCATTTCTATTCCACCATACCGTATGGTCCCGCCAGAGTTGAAAGAATTGAAAGAGCAGTTACAAGACTTGCTTGATCAGGGATTCATTAGACCCAGTGTCTCACCCTGGGGTGCACCAGTATTATTTGTAAAGAAGAAAGATGGCTCGATACGGATGTGTATAGACTATCGACAGTTGAACAAGGCCACTATCAAAAACAAATATCCGCTGCCAGGAATTGATGACTTATTTGATCAGCTTCAGGGTGCCAAGATATTTTCAAAAATTTATTTGAGATCTGGTTACCATCAGTTGAAGGTTAGGGCATCTGATGTCCTAAGACAGCTTTTCGGACTCGGTATGGGCATTACGAGTTCCTAGTGTCATTTGGGTTGACAAATGCTCTAACAACATTTATGGATTTGATGAACCGGGTGTTCAAGACTTATTTAGATTCTTTTGTGATTATATTCATTGATGATATCTTGATTTACTCCAGCAGTCGAGAGGAGCATGAGCAGCATCTTTAAAGTGTGCTTCACATCTTGAAGAATAATCAGTTATATGCCAAATTTTCAAAATGTGAGTTTTGGTTAGATTCAGTTTCCTTTTTGGGACATGTTGTATCGGCAGAAGGCATAAAGGTGGATCCTAAGAAGATTGAGGATGTTCAAAATTGGCCTAGACCTACTTTGGTTACAGAGATCCGGAGTTTCCTGGGTTTGGCAGGTTATTATCGTCGGTTCGTGGAAGGGTTTTTATCTATAGCAAGCACATTGACCAGACTAACCCAGAAGGGTGTTCCATTCAGATGGTCAGAAGAGTGTGAGTTGAGCTTTCAAAAGCTCAAGACCGCTTTGACTACGGCGCCAGTATTGGTATTACCCACAGGTTCAAGATTGTATACGGTATATTGTGACGCATATCACATTGGGCTTGGTGCAGTATTAATGCAAAATGGCAAGGTAATTGCATATGTGTCACGGCAGTTGAAAGTTCACGAGAAGAATTATCTTGTTCATGACTTAGAATTGGCATCCATTGTTCATGCGCTGAAGAATTGGAGGCATTACCTCTACGGTGTCTCGTGTGAGGTATTTACTGATCATCGTAGCCTCCAGTATCTGTTCAAATAAAATGATCTTAATTTGAGGCAGAGAAGATGGTTGGAGTTGTTGAAAGACTATGATATCACCATTTTGTATCACCCCGGAAAGGCCAATGTGGTGGCCGATGCTTTGAGTAGAAAGGCTGTGAGTATGGGCAGTCTTGCGTATATTCTGGTTGGTGAGAGGCCATTAGCTGCAGATGTTCAGACTTTGGCTAATCAGTTCGTGAGGTTAGATATTTCAGAACCCACTCGGGTTCTAGCTTGTATAGTCGCTCGGTCTTCTTTATATGAGCGCATCAGATAGAGGCAGTATGATGATCCTCATTTGCTTGTCCTTAAGGACACGATGCGGCACGGTGATGCCAAACAGGTTGCTGTGGGGGAAGATGGAGTTCTGTGAATGCAGGGTCGTATTTGTGTGCCTAATGTGGATGGGCTTTGTGAATTAATTCTGGAAGAAGCACATAGTTCCAGGTATTCTATTCATCCAGGTACCGCCAAAATGTATCAAAATTTGCGGCAACATTATTGGTGGAGGAGAATGAAAAAGGATATAGTTGCACATGTAGCTCGGTGTCTGAATTGTCAACAAGTTAAGTACGAGCATCAAAGACCCGGTGGTTTGCTTCAGAAGTTAGAAATTCCTGAGTTGAAGTGGGAGCATATCACTATGGATTTTGTTGTTGGGCTCCCACGGACTCAGAGAAAATTTGACGCAGTTTGGGTCATTGTGGACAGGTTAACCAAGTCAGCCTATTTCATTCCAGTGGCAGTTACCTATTCTTCAGAGAGGTTAGCTGAAATTTACATTCGTGAGATTGTCCGCCTTCACGGTGTGCTCGTGTCTATTATTTCAGATCGAGGTATGCAGTTTACCTCGCATTTCTGGAGGGCTATACAGCGTGAGTTAGGCACGCGGGTGGAGTTGAGTACAACATTTCATCTACAGACAGACGGACAGTCAGAACGCACTATTCAGATATTGGAAGATATGCTTCGCGCTTGTGTTATAGACTTTGGAGGTTCTTGGGATCATTTCTTGCCACTTGCAGAGTTTGCTTATAATAATAGCTACCAGTCGAGCATTCAGATGGCTCCATATGAGGCATTATGCGGAAGGTGATGCCGATCACCAGTTGGTTGGTTTGAACTGGGAGAGGCTCGGTTGTTGGGTACCGATTTGGTACAGGATGCCTTGGATAAGGTCAAGATTATTCAGGATCGACTTCGCACAGCTCAGTCTAGGCAAAAGAGTTATGCCGACCGTAAAGTTCGTGATATTGCATTCATGGTTGGAGAACGAATATTGCTCTGAGTTTCACCCATGAAAGGTGTAATGAGGTTCGTAAAGAAGGGCAAGTTGAGCCCTAGGTTTATCGGACCCTTTGAAATTCTTGAAAGGGTGGGTGAAGTAGCCTACAGGCTTGCATTACCACCTAGTTTATCAGCAGTTCATCCGGTGTTCCATGTGTCTATGCTCCGAAAATATCATGGTGAGTCGTCCCATGTGTTAGATTTCAACTCAGTCCAATTGGACAAATATTTGACTTACGAGGAGGAGCCGGTGGCTATTGTAGCCCGGGATGTCCGATAGTTGAGGTCAAAGAGTTATCCTTCAGTTCGGGTGCAATGGAGAGGTCAGCCGGTAGAGGCATCTACCTGGGAGTCCAAGTCGAACATGCGGAGTAAATATCCACACTTTTTTTCCAGCTCAGGTGCTTTTTTTTAACTCCGTTCGAGGACGAACGTTTGTTTTAGAGGTGGAGAATGTGATGACCCAAAATATCATCTTTAAATTTAATAAGTAATTCTGTGTTCTAAGACCTCGAAAAGCATAATTTATCATTTCTCGACTTGCGTTCGCAGTCCGTACAATTTTTCGAAAAGTTTTTATGTGAAAATGGATTAAAATGAAAAATAGAGCTTTAAAACTTAACTAAGTTGACTTTGGTCAACATTTTGAGCAAACCGACCCGGATCAGTATTTTGAAAATTTTGGTAGGTCCGTATCGTGATTTGGGACTTGGGCGTATGCCCGAAATCGAATTCCGAGGTCCCTAGCCCGAGTTATGGAATTTTGATAAAAAATTAAAAGCTTGAAAGCTTAATGATTTCTAAGAAATTACTGATGTTGGATTTATTGACCTCGGGTCCGTATTTTGGTTTCGGAGCCCGATATAGGTTCACTATAATATTTATGACTTGTATACCGAATTTGGTGAGAATCAGAGTTGATCTGACATAATTCAGACGTCCGGTTGTAAAAATATAAGTTTTAAAGTTTTCTTGAAAACTTCCTTTGATTTGGTATCCGATTCATAGTTCTAGGTGTTATTTTGGCGATTTGATCGCGCGAGTAAGTTCGTATGATATTTTAGGACTTGTGTGCATATTTGGTTTGGAGTCCCGAGGGCTCGGGTGAGTTTCGGATAGGCTACGAGATGTTTTGAACTTTGAAAATCTTGTCTTTTGCTGTAGCAAGTGTTCTGGCATGTTCTTCTTCGCGTTCGCGAAGGTACTCTCGCGAACACGAAGAGTAAACTGGGCAGCTGAGGTTTTCTTCTTCGCGAACGTGAAGGCTTGGTCGCGAACGGGAAGCGATGGGGGCATTACCCTTCACGAACGTGACAAGCTCCTCGCGAACGCATAGTATTAGGCACACCTGGGGGAGGGTCGATCATTCCTTCATCGCGAACACGAGCAATGCCTCGCGAACGCGAAGGCTAGGGGGGAAGCCTTTGCGAACGCGAAAGCCACGGGCTGCTACTTATCGCGAACGCGACAGGCCCTTCGCGAACGCGAAGAAGGCCTGACCCCTGTGACTTAAAACAGAACCAAAACGGGATTTTTCCCATTTTTCACTAACCCTCAATTATAACTCGGCTAAGGGGCGGTTTCAAAGGAGTTTTTCACGATTTTGTACTGGGTAAGTGTTCTTTATCATATAGTAATTGTATTTCATAAATCTATATCTATATTCATCATTTATTTCGGATTTAGATGGAAGAAATTGGAATTTTTGTAAAACTTTTCAAAAACGAAAATTTAAGATTTGAAGGTCTATTTGATATCGGAATTGGACAAATTTGGTATGGTTGAACTCGTATCAGAACGGGTGTTCGGATTTTACGAGTTTTTTTGGGATTTGAGACGTGGGTCCCACTGTCGAATATTTTAATGAATTTCGGATATTTATCCAAAAAATTTATAAATTCATATGGAATTAATTCCTATGATTAGTATTGAATATATTGAATTGTTTGTGAATAGATTTGAAGGTTTCGGAGGCAAATTTAAAAGGAAAAGTTGTGGTTGAATAATTGATTGGAATTTGCAAAGCGAGGTAAGTGTCGGGGTTAACCTTGACTTGAGGGAATAGAACCCTTAAATTATTTGTTATGTGAATTGCATGTAAACGACGTATAGGCGAGGTGACGAGTGTCTATACGTCGTCAAATTAAGTGTTTGCCTGCTTACTTGAAAAATCATAAATTGTTTTTAATCATAAATTAATTATTATAATAATTATTTCTCTCTTATTCTTTACAAATATAAATTCTTGAATTCCTGCATTAATTGTTACATGCTATTTGAATTATGTGCCTTAATTGTTATTTGACATTTAGCATATTAAATATTAAACTGCCTATTTGCTCCTTGATTTCCATAATAATTTGCTATTTGTCGTTGTTTGCTTCATAATTAAACCATCATTATTGTATGCTTGTTGTCTTGTAATTTTATATTAATTGTTATATTTATTGGAAAAATTTCTTCTATAAGAATTGGTAAATGAATATGTTGGAGGAGCGGGTTGCACGCTGCAACATGATTGATTATAATGAATATATTGGAGGATCGGGTTGCACGCCGCAACAGACTTATTAAAAGTCTATATTGGAGGATCGGGTTGCACGCTGCAACAGACTTATTAAAAGTCAATATTTGAGGATCGGGTTGCATGCCGCAACAAACTTATTAAAAGTCAGTATTGGAGGATCGGGTTGCACGCCGCAACAGACTTGATTAAAATGAATATGTTGGAGAAGCGGGTTGCACGCCGCAACAGAACTGAATGTGAATATATCACACTGAGAGCAGGTTGCACGCTGCAACAGAACTGATTGTGGATATATTGTGAGAGCGGGTTGCACGCTGCAACAGAATTAATAGAAATGATAATTGGTTATGACTGCTGAATTACCTTCAATTATTATAAATAAATTACCTGATTTATTTCTATTATTGTTGTTGTTACTAATATTGCGTACAGGTTAATGTAAGTGAACCGCCTTAGCCTCGTCACTACTTCGTCGAGGTTAGGCTCAACACTTACCAGTACATGAGGTCGGTTGTACTGATACTACACTCTGCACTTCTTGTGCAGATTTTGGAGTTGGTCCCAGCGGCCTACCATAGACTTGCTCGGATTTCAGCTATCAGAGGAGACTTGAGGTATAATTACATGGCGTCCGCAGTTCTAAAGTCTCCGTCTATTATAGTTTAGCTGTGTGTTTATTTCCAGACAACTTTATTTTATTCAGACATTTATTTATATTTAGTCTAGAAGTTCGTGCACTTGTGACACCAATTCTGAGATGGTATTTAGACACGTTATTATTATGGATTATTTCAAAATTGCCTCCGCATTTGCTTCCTTGTTATTAATAAATTTAAAAATTATTTTAAAAATGGATAATGTTATTCTAACATTGACTTGCCTAGCAAGTGAAATGTTATGCGCCATCACGGTCCGGAGGTAAAAATTTCGGGTCTTGACATTTTCCCCCTCATTAATTAGTATATTTGCTTCACTCTTCAATTTTAATTTTTTTTCTTTTTATATAGGAATTAAATTATATATATCGATAACATAATGAATTTCTTTTACAATATACTCTGAAATTGCATGAACACAAAAGTATTCATGCACCGATTTTCTTTTAGTGTAATTTCACATATTATATTAGGTTGTTTATAATTTATTTTAGATATTCACTAAAAAGTGCTACTTAATATAATGAACTACAATTATCGTTTAAATTGATCAGAAGGAGTAAATATTTTTGACAGCATTAATGCTCAAAACTTAAGCTATTACGTTATGTACGTTTATTTCTTTTTTTGTTTGTGATGATAGCCAAATCAAGATTTTCACTTTAAGTTCTGGACCTCAACATCCGATAGTCCACCACTTTATTTTTTGTATTTTTTTCCTTTTTGTTTTTTGAAATGCGCTTTTTTGTCTTAAATGATTAATTTGTTATTTAAAAAGCAAATTTTGTTGTTAGTGTAAATATTTTGTAGAATAAATTTAAGGGACTCTCAATATAGTTTCGCCTTAGGCCACGAGATCCGTTGAGCCACCCCTGAATATAGGATAAGCAAATCAATGTGATGATACCAAGTGTCATAATAAAAATTCAATAAGTGTCAAATTTTAGGACAAAATTAGTTAGGTTTGTTGATAATTAGTTATTCTTTTAAATTTGAATTAAAAATAATTAAATATCTATATATTTTTAAGGAAAATATTATAAAAGAAGAAAAAAAACATAGAAATAAATAACTTCAATGTAGAGATATAAAATGATAAGACTAATTTGTTTTTTGAGACGAGAAAGTTTTTGAAGAATAATTCATATGGTCATGCTATATGGATAAGATTATGTAACTAAAAATATTATAATAGATAAAACTAAAGACAAAAATATAAACAATAATTTTAAGAAATGAATAAAATAATATATAAAGATATAATTTAACTTCTTACGTAGTAATTTTAATAAAAAAAATTAAAAATTCATATTTAATACAAACAGAAAGAAGAATTCAATTTAATTTCTTAATAAAAATAATACAAAATAATAATTATTACAATTATTAGTAGATTTATGATGTATAATAAAAGAACTTCTCAGTTTAACCTTTGAACTAATTCAACACCATCCATTTAGAAAACAAATAATAATAATATTCATATTATAGATAAACACTAAATGAAAAAAATTAAAATATTTCAGAACAAAATGTGATTCTCTCTAGATATATGTGATTCTATCTATACCTTAAATTTATTTGATAAAATTAAGTAAAAATAATACTCAAATATATTATTGATAAATTTAAATATAGAAATAATTTGAGAAAGTCATACAGGATAAAGTCAAGTTAAATTTCAAGAGCAATACAAAATTATATTCATTGTATTATATTAAACTGATAATTTATTAAAATTTTATATGTCAATTTAATAAAATTAAGTAATGGATAATACCATTAGATAATAAAGGAACAAAAAAAGAAATAAAATATAAATTTGTGGAAAAATATAAAATATAAGACTTATAATTAGAATTATGATGAGAAAAGTCGTGCATATACATATAACTAAAATCATAATGAGCAAATAGTCGTAAAGGAAGAATACTAAAAAATAAAATCAAGCGATAGCGTAAAAATATATATAGTAATTAAATTTCTCATGTAGGAAATTTTAGTTAATAAATAGAAATCATACTTTCATAATAAAAAAAATAATATAAAGGAACTATTAGGATATTATACATAAGAAAACTATATTATTTATATATATATATATATATATATATATATATATATATAAAAACATACATTAATAGTTATTAAAGATATTGGTAATTTGTTTTATAAAAATAATAAAAGGCTTACCTCTTTATACTTTTTTTGCATTCAAAATTGTAATTTAGTAAAATAAAATTACATTATTTGAATTTTTAGTAAAACACAAAAGGAGCAAACTAATCAAATATTACAGTAGAAAAGAATGTACGAAAAGAGGGGAATAAAAATAATTTTATAATATTTATATTTTGAATTAATTAATAAATAAAATATAAATAAATAACACTCAAAATAATTATTGATAAATTTGGACAATTGAAGAATTTTGATCAGTATAACATAAGTTTAAGAAAATAAAAATATTTTCAGAGTAAGAAAATATATATTTATATTATATTAAAAGGTAAGTAGTATCAAAATACTAAGTCAATTGACAAGTTAATAAAAATTCATATTAGTAAATGTATAGTGCTAAATACTTGCTAATAAATAAGGAGCAAATAATTTATTTGATTACTATATAATGTGTATTTTTTGATTTTGTATAGATTTTGTTATATTTCTATACACTACATTAAATATTAAAATAATAACTAATATTTATTAAAATAGTATGATAAATTAGATCATAATTTTATAAAATTAAATCCTATCAAATTATCTGCACATTGCGCGGGTTCTAACACTAGTGGTAAAGAAAAAGCTAAGACATGCATTATGTGAATAGGACTGTAATTTGGAACAATTCCTCTTTTGAATGACTTAAAATGCGGCAAATCACACATCGTGCATGGCAGTACATGAATTGGAGCGTTATATTTGGCTATTTGATTTAAAGAATAGAATGTGAATATTTTTTGATTGATTCTTGGTCCAGAAAATGAGTGTTATATATATAATTTTTTGAAGCTTTCTGGTTTAGCACGGAGCTCGATGCTCGATGATGACTGATATGAGAGAGTTGGTGAAAATGCACTCTAGTTGGCATCAGAGTAAAGCCGGAAAAAAGATCTGGTGTTATTGTGCCACCTGGTCAACAATGGCCTTAACCATTTTAAGACACCACTGTTGCCCTGAGACACTAATTGCCACGATACCATGAGTGCCGAACTTCCACGTGTTATATCCCTATTAATCTGCCTGATAGGGTTCGATCTTTTACCCCATACTATGATGCCTCTTGGTTATACCCAAGTCGGTAAGCAAAGTGTTTTGTTTGTTGAAATGTTATACAAAGAATCTAAACTTTTTAACAACAAGCACATATATGCTTTAAGGAAAGCTATACAGAAAATTTAAAGCAAGTACATTCTGATTTTCTTTTATCAATACGGATCACATATTTTCTTGTAACACCCCATATTTTCTTTTATGGAAGGTAGTTTTCTATCAAGATTTCGTGAAAATCTGTTGGGATTCTGAGAAAACTTAAAACTTGAAAGTTGTAGCCTTTCGCAATACCTTTTCAATGATATATTACGCAGCCCGAACGAATTTCTGTGCAAAGAGTTATTCCCGTTTTACTGAAAAATGCACAGTCAGCACGCTTAGCTGGACTCGTGTGCGGCCACGCACTTGTGGCAGTGCTACTGCCCTCGCTGCGCGTTTAGGTGCACGCTTGGGCCTTCAGCTGCGTGAGAGCGCACCCGGGTGGTCGTTTTAAAATCCCCACACCCCAAAACACAAAACCTTGCTCTAGAAAGGGAAGTTCTCAAGAACCTAACTTCCTCCAAGATCCCGCCATCATCCCAGATAAGTTCTAATGATTATTCTAAGTTAATTTTAATTCTCTAACAATTGATTAACATGGGTAAACCCTTCAAATCATTAGATATTCGATCGATACATCATTGTTGAGAAAGGAAACCCTAGAACGCGAATTCAAGAGGATGAACGTCAAAAGATAATATCTCCACCCTCTAATTGATTACAGTATCGGATTAATAATTATATACTCTAGTTCATGAGATATGAGTCGATGGGTTTAACAGAAAAAGTATGAACGGTCATAGGTTTGGGTTGTTGATTGTTGATTATTGGTTAAGGGTGTTGTTTATCTTGTGGGTTATGAAGAATGATGTCGATTATAACAATTTGAGATCTTAGAATTATCTAGGAGCAACATAATAGATTTTTGGGTGTAGAAACACCATTAATAAGGGCTATGAAACTTTATACCCACCAAGTGTTTGATAAAATGCCTAAGTAACCAAAATATGAGTATTATTACTAATATGGAATCCTTTTGACTTATATTGTTATAGATTAAAGTTGAAAGGGTTGAAAAATATTTTATTACGCTCAAAAGCAGGAAGTTAAGGTATGTGAGGCTAACTCTTTATGTTTGGAATATTAATGATTCTCCCTAAATTATGTTTCATTTATGACACACTAATTGCCTCAGAAATATAGTTAAGCCTAGTTCCTTGAATAGTTGCATAACTTTTATTCTCTAGCTTCCTAACTCGTTCATGACTTTCATTCTAAACGTTGTGAGCTCGGTGCGTAATCAATATAGACTTGGGTTTGATGCACATGAGTCCCAGTCTAGATTACTCAACATGTCATAAACAGATGAAGTTTCAGTTTTCATAATCAGTTAATGAATTCATGTCTCAGTTTAGTCCTATTCAGTATTCCAGTATCATGTAACTCAGTATGATTCAGTAATTCAGCATCACCTATTGTAGTATGATTCTAAGTTCCTGAATTTAAATCCTTGAATGTTGAACACATGTATTTGGGCCAGAGGTCGTAGTTTATGTTTTCTGCATGTTTGGGCCCGAGACCGTAGTTTATACTTTATGCATTTTTGGGACTGAGAATGTAGTTATGTATACGTATACTTGGGCCCGAGGTCGTAGTTTATTTAGATAAGCAGGTGGTTCATCATTCAGAAGAGGGAGTATTCATATCCTTACTTCCTTTGTTCAGTTATTAGTTATCATTTATCAGTTATCATTTCAGTTTCAGCAGTTATCATTTCAGTTATCAGTTATCAAGTTCTCAATTTCAGTTTCAACATTTTTAGTTCTTTCTTTCAATTGTTTTACATACTCGTGCAATTCAAATGTACTGACGTCTCTTTCGCCCGGAGTCTGCGCCTCACGATGCAGGTAATGATTTACAGGTTGACGATTCAGAGCGCTAGGATTCTCGTACCAGCTATTTGGTGAGCCCAGTTCTTTCGAGGCACTATCATTACTTTATAGTCTTCAGTATTTTTAGACAGCAATGTTTAAGTACTTCATTAGAGGTTGCATAGACTACAGTAACAGTTAGGTAGAGTCGCATGCTTTTCATGTTAAGCAATATTGGCTACAAATATGTTTCAGACTAATTTTAGTGTTTTCGCACTTTGATTTATATCATGCAGACTTTTAGTATATCAGCATGTGTTAGTTTATTTCCCGTACTCAGTATGCTATGATATCATATATTGATTCAGCCGGCCAGTTGGTTTGCTTGGTCGCATGTAGTCAGGTACCGGGTGTCGTGTTACGTCCAGGCCCAAGTTCGGGGCGTGATATTGAGAGACATTTATTGAGGCATGGATCTTCGTCTTCGTTTTCCCGATCTCCTCATGTTACAAGGTTTTTTGAAATGGTGAACGACACTTGGCCAAATGACCACGAGATGTTTAAGTAAGTCCATTAAGAAGTTGTGGTACATATAGTCAAAGATTACTGATGTTTATATTTGTTTCTTTTTCGGAGAAAAGGCCAAGTAATATATGATTCTATGCTTATCAAGTAGTGTGCCTTCATTGATACACTATTAAGAGTAATTCAACGAAATAGGAGTTTGGTTGAGCGTTGCTTCAACTTGGAAGACTATTTTCAACTTGGAAGACAAAATTTAGTTGACTCATGACAAACTTGTAAGATGACTTTTAATCATTGTTGTTTGATTGGCTTGCTAAGGTTGATTTGCATTGGTTTCAAAGAAGGTCCAAAGTAATTTGCTCATGGGATTCGACCAAGTTTGTTCCCGCCACTTTACTTAAATTTTCAAAATTAATTCATTCATTTCAGTTGTATTGCCAAACAAGTTATTTCCCTTTCACTTGGATTGCCGAACTGAGCGTCTCTTCTCATTGTTTGTCAAATTGATCACCTCCCTTCCTAATTTGGGACCTATTTGTGGCAAATTTGAAAATTCTTTCTTGCTTGTCTTGAGCAAAAGAAGAAGAATAAATGCACAAGTAAAAATCAAAGAAAGTGGTGTATGATGAGATTCCACAGAGAAGAAGGAGAGATTATCTAAATTGAAGAATAAGGCAAAGGAATGTGGCATGCATTTAGACCAATAACATGATTTGTCCATCTTTCCAAACTTGTTGACTCGTCAAATCCCTACCTGATGTTGAAGAGTTGGTCTACTTTGCTTCTCCAAATGTGTCGTAGACATTGCATGTTTTAATCAAAGACATTTTGTTGCATACATATCTCACCATTTCGACTTGTAGTGCCTCGAAAGGTTTTTACCAACAAGTCTCTCTCATTTTCCTCTTTGCTCTCATTCAATGCCGCTTCCAATTCTTAGCTTGGCTAATTGACTACCACTTCAATCGTATTGATTTTTCACAAAAATCTTGATAAGCTCACAACATGCTTGACTTGGCATTTTCAGGAATCGATCTGATAAGGACTTTTATTTGGACCGTAATGAAGGTTTTTGGACAGGGTGAGAAAGAAAGGACTGCATGGAGGCTCAGAATTATAATGACAGGGTTACTTTATTTACAATTTTTGGAATACATTTTAAAAACTTTTACCCCAGTTCCTGAAACAAGAGAATTTGAATTTTTTTTCTTTTTTTCTTTTTTTTGAGATGGAATTTCTAAGAAAAATTGCCCCACTCTTGACTTCGTGGGATTATGAAATATTTTATTTGGTGTGACCGAACCGTAAGGCTGCCTACGTATCTTATGGTGACAAGAATCAGGTCGAACGTAGTTCAAAAAACTACAGGGTACGAGGATCTCTCTTTTTCTTTCTTTTTTCTTTTTTTCTTTTCTTTTTTTTTCTTTTCTTTTTCTTTCTACCTTTTCTTTTTTTTTTTCTTGAATATTAACATTCAAACGGAGACGATTCTAAACCTTGACATGCACTTGATTCCAAAAGAGGGTTGCTACTAGAAGAGAAACATATTAAGGCTCAAAGACTGACAAGTGGTATTAGTGTTTGGATAGCAGAAAAATAGCCTTTCGTCATTTCAATTCTAAAAATGCCAACTCAAGACATGTTTCAAAATAATTTTACCTGGAACATCCTGAAGGATTATCATACATCCGAAGGATAGAGCTAAAACTACTTCAGATTCCACTGTAAATTTTCTCTCGTCCTTGAGGTGCTTATCATTAGCTCAAAAACCTGCCTCTTTCTGAATGTGAAGTTCATTGTAATCTTTTCCCTTGAAACTTCATTATCATATGACTCATTGCTAGAAAGCTTTTGCTAATGTCCAAAGCTTTCCACTGGTCATGACGCATGTCACATTTAGTAGGCTAGAAAATGATGAACTGTATTGAATGGGAATGAGAATGCAAGAACAATGGGGAAGGGTAAAAGATTTCATTTAAGAGAGAGAAGTGAAAAAGGACACGGGGGTTAAACAAGACAAGCAAAACACTATCCAAAACCCCTGGTTGAACCGGTCTATCTAAAAGAATGACCAAATAAAAACCACAAATAAGTCCCATTAGCACGAGAAAAGATTGAGATATGCACTATTCTTGAGTCCTTTGGATAAGGTCGTAAGCTATTATTGGCATGTGAGACAAAGGGACATTGGTATCCTCCATTTTGAATCAGCTCAATGAATCTTTTTAATTAATCAAGACCTTGAAGTGTTCAAAAAGAGGTTTTCCAAAATAAAGATTGACTCATTGGCAGGCGCCCACCTGGAGAATGAGGGAATTCATTTCAAGTTTAAGTCAGTCGCAGGGGCCTACCTAGAGAACGAGGGAATTCATTTCAAGTTCAAGAGGCATCAGGAGCCCGCCTGAAGAATATGGTCAACTGTCAATTTTCAAGTTCAAGTTAGAGAGGCATCAGGAGCCTGCTTGAAGAACAAGGTCAATTTTCAATTTTCAAGAGGCATCAGGAGCCCGCTTGAAGAACATGGTCAACTTTTAATTTTCAAGTTCAAGTTAGAGAGGCATCATGAGCCCGCATGAAGAACAATGTCAACTTTCAATTTCAAGTTCAAGTTAGAGAGGCATCAAGAGCCCGCCTGAAGAACAGGGTCACCTTTCAATTTTCAAGTTCAAGTTAGAGAGGCATCAGGAGCCCGCCTGAAGAACAGGGTCAACTTTCAATTTTCAAGTCCAAGTTAGAGAAGCATCAGGAGCCTGCCTGAAGAACAGGGTCAATTTTCAGTTTACAAGTTCAAATTAGAGAGGCATCAGGAGCCCGCCTGAAGAACAGGGTCAACTTTCAGTTTTCAAGTTCAAGTCAAAGACAGTAGGATCCTGCCTGAAGAATACGGGCAATCTCCAATTTTTCAATTCAAATCAGAAGTAGCGCGAGCCACCTGAAGAACAAGGTTTACAAGCTCAAGTCTACCGCAAGTTCAAATTTATTTCAAGTGAAAGCAGCATGGTGCCCGCCTGAAGAATAGGGTTAACTTCCAGTTTTCTTCAAATTCAAGTCAGCAGGATGCCCACCTGAAGGATGGGGTAATTTTTCAGTTTCATATTGAAGGATCAAGTGGAGATTCAAGGAAATTTCAAGACAAGAAGTAGATAGGATCTTATATTTTTCTTTTATTTTTGTTATAATTTTTTATTTCAATTCATAATGTAACGGCAGGGACCGCGGATCGAAACCTCGACGGAACCTCACTCGACTCTCTCATCCTCTCCACACACTCCATCACTTCATTCATTTCTGAACTACACGTGGCCTGATTCCTTTATAACCAAGGATATGTAGGCAGCTCAGATACCAGGGCTCGGTCACAATCTTCTATCCATCTTTCTTTTCTTTTGAATAAGTGTCGGGTCAGAAATCAATTACGTTGCTTACTTGTTTCTTTGCTCAAAAACATTTCGTGTTTTCAAGCAAAGAGGGGTAGTTGTAAGCATGTAACTTTTTACCCACATATTAGAATTACCTTTAATAGTCCTAGTATTTTTAGAATATTTACTTGAGTTTATTTCTATAGGATTTCACTTTATTATTAATTTTAATTCTATTTTTTAAAGCACAAAAATTAAAAATATAAAAATAGTTTCATTTTCTCTATTTAATTCAAGTATTAGGTATTTTTAGAAAACTATTATTTTTAACCCACTTTTATTTTTAGTATAATCCTTGAAAATATCAAAAAATAGTTTCAATATCATAATTTAGTTGTTTTAATTAATAAGGGTCGATTTTACATTTTTATGGTGTTACTTTAGAAAGGAAATTAATATATTTTTAGTCAAATTGCAAGAATTGTAGAATTAAAGGGCCAATTTTATAACCCAATACCATTCAACTTGGCAAGCCCATATCTGAGCCCAATCGCTCAAGCCCATACCCACTTCCCATTTGACCTAACCTAATTCCTACTCCCTACAAAAAGACCTCACCACAATTCAAGAGAAGGGTCAGCAACTGGAGGAAATAAAAGAGAGAGAACGGATCCCCTTCTCCTTCCTTAGAGACCCTAGAGCTTTTTTTTTTTTTAAAGTTGCGCAATAACATACACAAGGAAAAAACGCAGCCTCTCTTCTCCAGCTTTAACACCACAAAATTGCCACCCCATCGCACAACCAAATCCCATGATCGAACCTTAAGTTTCAGCCATGTAAAACCCAGCAGAAACTCCATTAAATAGCTCTAAAGCTAGCCATGAAAACCAGCTAAATCACCCTTGAAGCCTCCATCAAAACGAGCTCAAATCTTTAACCAAAACCAGCAAAAAATCTCGAAAAACTATCCCCAAAACACCACGAAAATCAGCCAAAGACTAACGCCAAGCAGTCTCGAAACTAGATATTAAACACTCATTCACTCCCGCGAAAATTAGTCAAGTGATCGAACTCCGCCGAGGTCTCCGGCGGGTTTCTGTTCGAAGTTCCATTATCGAGCTTCGTTTTAAAATTTTCTAAGTTCATAGAGTTTCTGCTGACTCACTTCATCGTTGAGCTCCAGATTATCTGTTGATACTCCTGTTGTTCAGAGATTTATTTTCTGATTTTCTTTTGATTATTGGTAACTAAAACCATTGTATAATTTTATTTGGTTTTGCTTTTCATGGCTGAATATTGGAGTTGTTCGATTTAATGAACTTGTATATGTTGCTCTTAGCTTATTTGCTTGATGTTTGAAATGCATTTGAATCCAGTCATGTTGGAAGTCCTATGTCGATATTTTATTACTGCTTGAATTGAATCTGGCCATTACTGTTGCTTTTGGTATAAGAGTTCGAGAGGTTAAATGCTTGAATTCAAATGTTGCAAACTGGAATAAAGGGGCAATTCATGTTTTGCTCATCAATTTCTCTATCATACTTTGTCACCAAAGTTTCTGTCCTTTAGACTTTCCTTTAAAGATTCAAATTTCCATCATTTATGATATTAGGCACATGTATGCCGATTTTTCCAAAATAATTCCATAATTAATAGCCTTACACATTGATCTCAAAGCGTAGTAAAATAAAAACCCACAAACATCATACCTTGCTTTAGGCGCGACTAATAATAAATTATCGTGACTATGGGTACGGTTCCCGTGGCATAACCACGATACATAAATTTCAATTCGGGTGTGCATTTCATATGACCCGACCATAACTTCGAATATTAATAAAAGTTAACACGTTGTAAATCGCGAGTGCATTTCACGTGGCGCAATTCGCAATGTGCACAAAAACAAACGAGTGCGCGACATCGCGACTCGTTCAAATAAATTCCATAAACATTAAAAGTGGCAAAAGGAATAAAATGCACATAGGTTCAAAATATGTAATAATCAGATAATCGAGCTAAGTGTAAATGTTAAGCGACCGTGCTAAAACCACGGAACTCGGGAGTGCCTCACATCTTCTCTCGGGTTAACAGAATTCCTTACCTGGTCTTCTGTGTTCGCAGACCATAAAAATAGAGTCAATTTCCTCAATCTGGGATTCTAAAACAAACCGGTGACTTCGGACACCATAAATTATTCCAAGTGGTGACTCTTAATAAATAAATAATCCCATTTAGAATTATGTCACTTAAATTAGAAAAACTCCCTTATCCCCCATCCATCGAGAAAAAAGGAGGTGTGACAGCTCTGGCGACTCTGTTTTTGGATTGTGTTTTTTTAAAATTAAAAAAAAAAATTGGTCTTTATTTATTATTGTATACATAAAATTATTTTTTATATATATATTAAATAAAAATATAAAACTTCACACTTCCCAGGAAAAACTCCTTTATCCACATCCCTCGGATAAAAAGAGGTGTGACAGCTCTAGCGACTTTGCTGGTCTGCGAAATCAGAGATTCTGGGTTCGATCCCCAGCAGAGTCGCCAGAGCTGTCACACCTCCTTTTTTTCCCGAGGGATGGGGATAAAGGAGTTTTTCAAATTTAAGTGACATAATTCGAAATGAAATTATTTATTTATTCAGAGTTGTCATTTGGATTAATTTATGGTGTCAAAGACACCGGTTTGTTTTAAAATCCCAGATCGAGGAAATTGACTCTATTTTTATGGTATGCGAACACAAAAGACCGAGTAAGGAATTTTGTTCACCCGGGAGAAGATGTGAGGCACTCCCGAGTTTCGTAGTTTTAGCACGGTCGCTTAACAATTACACTTAGTTCGATTATCTGATTATTACATATTTTGAACCTATATGCATTTTATTCCTTTTGTCACTTTTAATGTTTACGGAATTTATTTGAACGAGTCGCGATGTCGCACACTCGTTTGTTTTTGTATACATTGTGAATCGCGCCACGTGAAACGCATCCACTATTTTACAACGTGTTTACTTTTAATAGTATTCGAAGTTATGATCAGGTCACATGAAATGCACACCCAAGTTGGAATTTATATATCCTGGCTATGCCACGGGAACCGTACACATAGTCACGATAATTTATTATTAGTCGCACCTAAAGCAAGGTATGATTTTTGTGGGTTTTTATTTTACCACGCTTTGAGATCAATGTGTAAGGCTATTAATTATGGAATTATTTTGGGAAAATCAGCATACATATGCCTAATATCATGAATGATGGAAATTTGAACCTTAAAAGGAAAGGCTAAAGGACAGAAACTTTGGTGACAAAGTATGATGAGAAATTGATGAGGAAAACGTGAATTGCCCCTTTATTCCAGTTTGCAACATTTGAATTCAAGCATTTAACCTCTCTAACTCTTATACCAAAAGCAAAAGTAATGGCCAGATTTAATTCAAACAGTAATAAAATATCGAAATAGGACTTCCAACATGACTGGATTCAAATGCATTTTAAACATCAAGCAAATAAGCTAAGAGCAACATATACAGGTTCATTAAATCGAACAACTCCAATATTTAGCCATGAAAAGCAAAACCAAATAAAATTATACAATGGACTTAGATGCGTACCTAGTTACCAATAATCAAAAGAAAATCAGAAAATAAATCTCTGAACAGCAGGAGTATCAAAAGCTAATCTGGAGCTCAACGATGAAGTGAGTCAACAGCAAATCTGTGAACTTAGAAAATTTTGAAACGAAGCTCGATAACGGAATTTCGAACAGAAATCCGCCGGAGACCTCGATGAAGTTCAATCACACGACTGATTTTCGCGGGAGTGAATGAGTGTTTAATAGCTAGTTTCGAGACTGCTTGGCGTCAGTCTTTGGCTGATTTTCGTGGTGTTTTGGGGTATTTTTGGGGATGGTTTTCAAAGTTGTTTTTGCTGGTTTTGGTGAAAGATTTGAGCTCATTTTGATGGAGGCTTCAAGGGGTGATTTAGCTGGTTTTCATGGCTAGCTTTAGATCTATTTAATGGAGTTTCTGCTGGGTTTTACATGGATAAAACTTAAGGTTCGATCATGGGATTTGGTTGTGTGATGGGGTGGCAATTTTGTGGTGTTAAAGCTGGAGAAGAGAGGCTGCGTTTTTTCCTTGTGTATGTTGTTGCACAGCTTTTTTTAAAAAAAAGCTCTAGGGTCTCTAAGGAAGGAGAAGGGGATCCGTTCTCTCTCTTTTCTTTCCTCCAGCTTCTGACCCTTCTCTTGAATTGTGGTGAGGTCTTTTTGTAGGGAGTAGGAATTAGGTTAATTCAAATGGAAAGTGGGTATGGGCTTGAGCGATTGGGCTCAGATATGGGCTTGCCAAGTTGAATGGTATTGGGTTATTAAATTGGCCCTTTAATTCTATAATTCTTGTAATTTGACTAAAAACATATTAATTTTCTTTCTAAAGTAACACCATAAAAATGTAAAATCGGCTGGCCCTTACTAATTAAAACAACTAAATTATGATATTGAAACTATTTTTTGGTATTTTCAAGGATTATACTAAAAATAAAAGTGGATTAAAAATAATATTTTTCTAAAAATACCTAATACCTGAATTAAATAGAGAAAATAAAACTATTTTTATATTTTCAATTTTTGTGCTTTATAAAATAGAATTAAAATTAATAATAAAGTGAAATTCAATAAAAATAAACTCAAATAAATATTCTAAAAATACTAGGACTATTAAAGGTAATTCTAATATGCGGGTCAAATATTACGTGCTTACAGTTGAAAACCAGAGTCATTGCGTACAATACAACTCTCATTTCCTCTACTTAAATAACTACCCGATCCTTTTAATCTCATTCCAACTGTTGGCTTCTAAAATAGAGCCTTGTCTATTTAAGTGCAATTTTGCAGCATCCAACATGGAGAGAGCATAAAGGAATAGCTGAAAATTGGCTTAATGAATGCATATTTTGGTATATATCGCCTCATATTTTATTCACGTCTCGACGATTTGAGATGTTTAATATGATTGTTTGTGCTAAATTTTGGTATTTCTATGTGTAGGAATTATTCGGATGCAATTTAGAACGAAAGGACGCGAATTAGAGCGAAATCGGAACAAAATTGCAGAAATGAAAGTTGAGCGCCACAACCAGCGTGGGGCGCTCGCTGTGGCGCACTTTACAGAAGCAAAGAAGTTTGAGCGCCAGGTCCAGCGCCCCACGCTGGCCTGGACGCTCACAACGGGAATTCTCCTTTTTTAACTAGGACTCCGTTATTTCGACCCCTAGACGCCCCAACTCATATAAAAGCCAACCTAAACCTATTTTTGAAGGGAGGAACGGATTTAAAGAAGAAGAGAGGCACAAAACACTGAAAAGCGAGGATTTGATCAATTCTTCCATCCCTTTCCTAGTATTCATTGATTTTATGTTTGAAAATATAATTTTTGATGATTGTATGAACATGAGTGGCTAAGAACCCTATTGTTCTAGGGTCATGGGTATACATGAATATTGATGTTTGAAGTTTAATTTGACGAAGTTGATTTTATCATATTGGGTTATTTATTTAATTCTGTTTTAAATTATTTTGCTGAGTAGCTAACAGTGAAATACTATCTACGAATCTAGAGTTGAACTCGAAAGTGGGAACTCTAGATTGCATATAGAATTAAATAGAGTAAGTTCTTAAACCCGGGCATCGGGGAACGGATTCGCAATTAGGATAGACATATACCTAATTGCCTTACTCGGTTGCAATACAGGAATTGTAAATGCGTTCTTGTTAAACTTAATTCCATAGACATATAGGTATTAAGTTAGCTTGAATAGGCGAGTAAGGACTCGACAGATGCTTACGAGTAATATCAACCCTGTGAATCAACAATCCAGATAAATCAATTAGTTATTTTAAACTAAGAATGCAACATGATTGTTAGATAACCCGTGACCCTGGAATATTATATCCTATTGATTGTTATTCAAAACTATTTAAGTGTTGTGTTTGATTCTTAGTAATTCATTACTTGATAGCCTTTAGGTAGTAATTTAGAAAATTATATATTTTTTCAGAAATATTTTGAATCGATAAGCTATTCGAGTTTGAATTAGTCAAAAGTTAATCATAAGTCTTCGTGGGAACGATATTTTATTCACTACTTTATTACTTGACGACCACGTATACTTGCGTGAGTGTGTTTGGTCCCAACAAGTTTTTGGCGCCGTTACCGGGGACTTAGAAATTAGCTACTTGACTAAGTTAAGCTTTTATTAGTTATTTGTTCAAGTTTTAATTTTCAGTTTGCCTTGTTTGTGTTAACGCAGGATCTTCTTTTGAATGCGGAGGAGTAGAAGTGCAAGCAACCTCATTCCTCTTGATCCAGAAATCGAACGAACACTATATAGAGTGAGAAGGGAACTCGAAGCTAGAATGAGAATAGAAAGAGAGTTGGACATCGTAGTTCAACCACAGCCAATAGAGATGGCAGGTAATGAAGAGTGTCCGGTGATTGAAGCCGCAAGGCCCAATCTTGCGAATATGACTCAGGCTATTGTGAAGCCTGATATCACTGGGCATTTTGAACTCAAACAGTACATGGTACAGCTGATTCAGTCCACAGGACAATATGTGGGTCTATCTCATGAGGACCCGCAGAGGCACATTCAGAACTTCTTAGAAATTACGGACACTTACAATTATCCGAATGTTTCCAAGGACTATGTCAGGCTGACACTATTTCCCTTTTCACTGTTGGGGGAAGCTAAGGAATGGTTGCAAAAGGAGCCCGCGAACTCAATCCACACTTGGGATGATCTAGCAAGGAAATTCTTAATCAAGTTTTTCCCAACTAAGAAGACAAAGTCGCTGAGGAGCCAAATTCTTAAGTTCTAACAACGGGATGGCAAGACACTTCGTCAAGCTTGGGAAAGATACAAGAAGCTACTCCGAGACTGCCCGCATCATTGTCAGACTGATGAGGTACTGGGTCACACTTTTGTTAATGGGTTAGATGAAGCATCAAAAATGAATCTTGACTCAGCTTGTGGGGGTAGTTGCATGGCGAGGCCGTATAGTGAAATACAACTCTTGCTAAATAACTTCACTGGCAATGACCATAATTGGCAAGAAGAGGGGGATTCAAGAAGGGCAATTAAACAGAAGGCAGTCGGGTTGATTGAGCTTGATGACTTCTCCGCCATGAGAGCCGATATAGCAAAATTGGCAAATCAGATGAATAGAATGACAATGCAACAAACACAACAAATGCAACATGTACATCAGATGTCTATTTGTTGCGAACTATGTGGTGACAGTCATATGAGTGACATGTGCCCCACGAATCCTGAGTCTATATACTATGTGGGACAACAGAGCAGGGGTCCAATGAATCAGCATGCGCAATATGGGAATACCTACAATCCAAATTGGAAGAATCATCATAACTTCTCATGGGGAGGAAATCAACAGAATCAGAACCAGTATAGGCCCCAAGGAAATTTCAATCAACCTCAGAGACCACCCCTACAAACAGAAGAGAGTATGAATGACTTGCTGAAGAAGTTGTTGCTTGATAATCAACAACTCAGGACCGATTTCAGAAATCTTGAGAGGCAAATGGGACAGTTAGCAGCAAATCAAAATACTAGACCTGCAGGCGCGCTTCCCAGTGATACAGAGAAGAACCCTCAAGTTAATGCAGTTACACTCAGAAATGGGAGGGAACTAGAAGAAGTTCCAAAGAAGAGAAAGAACAGTCCTATACCTGAGAGGGAGCTAATCCCTAAGGCAATACACGAGTCAAAGAAAAATGATGCAAGTTCAGAGCCAGTGGAGGCTGCAAGGCCACCACCACCTTTCCCTCAGAGATTGCAGAAAAAGAATGACGATCGCATGTTCAATAAATTTCTCTCTATGTTAAGCCAAGTTCAATTGAATATTCCGTTGGTGGATGTACTTCGTGAAATCCCAAAATATGCTAAGTACATAAAAGATATAGTGGCTCACAAGAGGAAATTGACTGAGTTCGAAACAGTTGCACTTACTGAGGAGTGCACTTCAAGGGTCCAAAACAAGCTTCCTCAAAAGCTTAAGGATCCTGGCAGCTTCACCATCCCTGTACAAATTGGTAATATTGACGTGGGTCGTGCCCTTTGTGATTTGGGGGCAAGCATAAATTTAATGCCCTTGTCATTATTTAAGCAATTGGGTCTGGGAGCTCCAAGACCTACCACTGTGATGTTGCAATTAGCTGATAGGTCCATAGCCTACCCTGAAGGAGTAATTGAAGATGTATTGCTGCAAATTGGGAAATTTATCTTCCCAGCTGACTTCATTATTCTTGATTTTGAGGCTGATGAACAAGTTCCAATCATATTGGGATGACCTTTCTTGGCTACTGGTGATACAATAATTAAAGTGAGAGAGGGAAAAATGATTATGAGGGTGGACAACGAGGAAGCAGTTTTTAATGTATACAAAGCGATCCAACTTCCCCGCCACTATGAGGAGCTCTCTATGATATCTGTTGTGGAGATGGATGAGAAACTTCTTGACACGATTGTATATCTAGATGATTCTCTAGAAAAAGCAATCATGATATTTGATAGCTTGGAGATTGATGATGAGGTTGAGGAGATGATGCATATCCTAGATGCATCATGTGCTTACATGCAAGGAATAAACCCGTTTGAGCCCCTGAATAGGCCAAGTGGCCCCCTTCCAAAGCCGTCAATTGAAGAAGCTCCAAAATTGGAGCTTAAACCCCTACCCCCTCACCTTCAATATGCTTATTTGGGAAGTTCTGACACTTTACCTGTTATTGTTTCTTCTGACTTGTCTAAATTGCAGGAAGAAAAGTTGTTGAGAGTGCTACGTGAGCACAAGCGAGCAATTGGGTGGACGATGTCTGACATCAAAGGCATTAGTCCAGCTTTCTGCATGCATAAAATCCTCATGGAGGATGGACACAAGCAAAGTGTAGAGCAACAACGCCGCCTAAATCCAATCATGAAAGAGGTGGTAAGAAAAGAAGTGATTAAGTGGCTTGATGCAGGTATTGTATTCCCAATCTCTGATAGCAAATGGGTAAGCCCCGTTCAATGTGTGCCAAAGAAAGGGGGGATGACTGTAGTGGTTAATGAAAATAATGACTTAATTCCTACAAGAACTGTCACTGGGTGGAGAATTTGCATAGATTATAGAAAATTGAACAAAGCCACCCGAAAGGACCACTTCCCCCTCCCCTTTATTGACCAAATGCTTGATAGGTTAGCAGGACAGGAATACTACTGTTTCCTAGATGGTTATTCGGGGTATAATCAGATTGCTATAGCCCCAGAGGACCAAGAGAAAACCACATTTACATGTCCCTATGGCACGTATGCGTTCAAGAGAATGCCCTTTGGTCTCTGTAATGCACCTGCGACTTTTCAAAGGTGTATGATGGCTATTTTTACTGACATGGTTGAAAGATTTGTAAAAGTATTCATGGATAATTTTTCTGTGTTTGGATGTTCTTTTGATAATTGTTTAACGAACCTTGATAAAGTGCTAGCTAGGTGTGAAGAGACAAACTTGGTACTCAACTGGGAAAAGTGCCATTTCATGGTACGTAAAGGTATAGTTTTGGGGCACAAGGTGTCAAAATATGGTTTACAGGAGGACAAAGCAAAGGTGGAGGAAATTGAAAAATTACCCCCACCGACATCCGTAAAAGGCATTCGCAGTTTCTTGGGCCATGCAGGTTTTTATCGTCGATTCATTAAAGATTTTTCAAAAATTTCTTCTCCATTATGCAGGCTTCTAGAGAAAGATGTCACCTTCAAGTTTGATGATGCATGTCTGAAAGCATTTGAGGAGCTGAAGGGAGAGGTTGGTGACTGCACCAATTATCATCGCCCCAGATTGGGGACTGCCATATGAGTTGATGTGCGATGCAAGTGACATAGCAATCGGAGCTGTTTTGGGGCAAAGAAGGGATAAAATATTTCACTCCATTTATTATGGGAGCAAAACTATGAATCCAGCTCAGATGAATTATACAGTTACTGAAAAAGAGTTGCTTGCAGTAGTATGGGCGTTTGACAAGTTCAGATCTTATCTAGTGGGAACCAAAGTTGTCGTCTGCACAGATCATTCAGCTATCAGATACTTGTTTGAAAAGAAAGATGCCAAGTCGAGGCTGATTCGTTGGGTCCTCCTCTTGTAAGAATTTGTCTTAGAGATCCGAGATCGAAAAGGGACAGAAAATCAAGTGGCTGATCACTTGTCCTGATTAGAAAGTCGGAACCATATAGCTGAAGGAGAGACAATCAAAGAAACATTTCTTGATAAGCAGCTATTAGCAGTCACCTCAGGTGAAGCCCCATGGTATGCGGATTATGTAAATTTATTGCAAGTGGGGTGACACCACTAGAATTAACACCTGATAATAGAAGATGATTCTTACATGATGTGAGGCTCTACATATGGGATGAGCCATTCTTATATAGGCAATGCGTAGATCAGTTGGTGCGAAGGTGTGTTCCTGAAGAAGAGATGAATGCAATATTGCATGGCTGTCATGCTTCGCCATATGGAGGTCATCACGGTGGGGATAGAACCGCCCAAAAAGTGCTACAATCAGGTTTCTATTGGCCAAAATTATTTAAGGATGCACATGCCTTTGTTAAAAAGTGTGACAGATGCCAAAGAACCGGAACTATCACAAGGAAGCACGAGATGCCCTTGCAAAATATTCTGACAGTAGAGCTTTTTGATGTTTGGGTGATTGATTTCATGGGACCGTTCCCATACTCTAATGGTCACAGGTACATTTTGGTGGCGGTCGACTATGTTTCTAAGTGGGTGGAGGCCATTGCTCTGCCTACTAATGACGCAAAGGTAGTGGTAAGTTTTGTAAAGAAGCACATCTTCACGCGCTTTGGGACTCCAAGAGTGTTGATAAGCGACGGAGGAACTCACTTTTGTAACAACTTGCTGAATAATGTTCTTGCAAAATATGGAGTTAAGCACAAAGTTTCCACTTCCTATCACCCCCAAACGAGTGGTCAAGTAGAAGTTTCAAACAGAGAGGTAAAGCAGATTCTGGAGAAAACAGTAAGTGAAAATAGAAAAGACTGGGCAGGAAAGCTGGACGATGCATTATGGGCATATCGAACTGCATACAAGACTCACATAGGTACTTCTCCGTACAGGTTAGTTTATGGGAAGGCATGTCACTTGCCAGTCGAGCCTGAACATAAAGCTTATTGGGCGATCAAAAAGCTAAATATGGATATGGACTTAGCTGGTGAGAATAGGTTGCTGCAACTCAACGAGCTTGATGAGTTTCGATTGCATGCATATGAAAATGCCAAATTATATAAAGAAAAGACGAAGAGGTGGCATGACAAACACATTCAACATCGAGAGTTTGAGCCGGTTCAAGAAGTTCTATTATTCAATTCAAGGTTGAAACTATTCCCTGGAAAGCTCAAGTCCCGTTGGGCAGGTCCTTTTGTTGTGGTAAATGTGAGGCCTCACGGAGCGGTGGAACTACGTGATAAGAGCTCAAGTGGTACCTTCTTGGTAAATGGCCAGAGAATAAAATATTATTGGGGTGGTGACATTGCACGTCACAAGACCTCAGTGGACTTAACTGATGCTTAAACATGTGTTGAGTCGTGCCGCGACGTTAAATTATGCGCTCGTTGGGAGGCAACCCAAAATTTTATTTTTTATTTTTTTTGTGTAGAATGTGTGTAATGTATATATCGAGTGCTCGGATAGTCGGGATTTACAACAACAAAAAAATGTCTGATGCGAGTGCCCAGGCCAGCGCCCCACGCTGCCTGGGGCGTACTTTCCAGTGCCTGAGAAGTTCGAGCACCAGCCCCAGCGTGGGGCGCTGGGCTGGCGGCTCAGGTAAATTTTATTTTATTTTATTTTTTGTTTTCTTTATTTAATTAAAAATACCCTACCCAATTACCCATATACACTAACATCCCAACCCATACCCAATAACCCAAACCCACTCCCCCACCTAAATACACACTCACAACCGAAAAACCCCATTCTTCAGTTCACTCACGCTTTCATCTTCTTCTTCCCTTTTTCTCTCAAAATTTCAATATTCTTCAATAAATCTTGCTCAATTCCATCTCAAGACTCTAAGGTATGTTCTTCTTCTTATCTCTTTTCTTGTATTTTGGAAGTTCTTAGAGTAGTGTAGTCTTAGTCTTATCTCTTTCCCCCCCTTTCTTCCAACACCCTAGGTTCTTAAACATATTTGGATGGTATGGTGGGTGGAATGATTATACACGAAAAATTGGTGCAAAACTTTGGTTGAGCATTTGTGATTGAAGTAGTAAACTATAATTCCCTCTACTTCATGTAAATTTGGGAGGCCCACCTTCTCCCACCATTGTTGAAATAGAAGAGCAAAAATTGATGCCCACAAGGTGTTTGCTAAAAAGCTTAATATAGTAAATTTGAACACCGGTGAAGTCTAAGTAGCCGAGTGTAGTTATATGAGTTTAGGGTGAAGTGTGGGGTCTCTTGTTGTAAACTTTTGTAAGTGTAGTTAGTGTAGTAATGTAGATTTTAACTTTGTTATGCTTGCACTATAGTTAAGTTACGGCCATGATAGGCTAATTGAATTTTATGGCATAGGGAAGTCTAAGTACCTATAGCCTTGTGATGACACATTGGTGCACATTGGATCAATATTATGATTCGCTTATACATAACCTTCGGTTTTAAGTGTGGGGTCATCTTGCCTCTCACGATGACCTTAGGCAACGTCTCTTGATTCATTCTCATCTTTGTGTTTATCATGTGTAGGTTGCTATGGCTCGTGACGATGCCGCTAAAGGAAAAGGGGTGGGGAAATCCTCCACTACTGCTCCCCCTCCAAAGAAACGCAGGCAAGGCGAGAGCTCCTCCCGACAAGCCAAAGGAAAGCAACAGGCTAGTGGGTCTGAAAGGCCACCACGGCCTCGAGTGGAACTTGTTCGGGAGGACGCCATCAAATGGCATGATACTTTTGTTCCATATGGGCGATATGTATCTGAAATGGGGATAAATATGAAAGCTTTAGAACGGAACTTCCCAGATATACTTGCTACATTGATTGCAAAGAAGATGGATAAGCTCCTCGAATGTCCGGGCCCGGCAAATCTCAGCATGGTAAGAGAGTTGTATGCTAACTGGAATGAGAAAAATGACATGCCGTGGGTCAGAGGTCAGGAAATTCCAATGGATAGGGAAGCCTTGTGTCAATTTTTGGGAGTGGATAGTCCTAATCCACGAAGGCTTCGAAAGTTCGTCAAAAGTCCAAACTACCAAGCAATATGTCACACTCTTTGTGGCGTTGATTCTAATGCAAGATGGACATGAACTAAGGGCAATATTCACCTTGAAATGCTCCGTTTCGACTTCAACAAAACGGCCAAGGTTTGGCAAAACTTTGTGCAAGCTAGATTAATGCCCGTTGAACATAATACTGAGTACACTCGAGCTCGAGTGCGTGTGAGCTCGAGTGTGTGTGATTTACTTTTTGATGACCGGGCGCCCCATAAATGTGGGTGAGCTCATGCTTAAGGAGATGACCCGCAACCGTTTTGGAGGAAGGATAAAAAGGTTTTTCTTCGGCAACACCGTAACACAATACATGCTCTCTCGTGGGGTGCTAGAGTACCCTGGCTATGATGAGGTAGTGGAGGCACCCACAGCATTGTTAGACATCACATCCATGCTAGAACCCACATCCAAGCTCACCCAAGCTGCTAGGAATGAGAGGGACGAAAATTTTAACAGGTATCTTTACAAATCCCTCAAAGTTATTATGAGCAAGCTTGGGGTGTCAGATGGGGAGCGCGCGTAGATGCGAAGTGATCTCTCCAGTTCTTCCAAGGAGATGTTGGGCATAGCACCAGGCAGTCCCGTTCATCCATCTGAGGATGAAAATACTGACGAAGAATCTGATAATGCGGATGATGATGACGATATGGGACCAATGGCTTTGGTACCCTTTGGGGATGATGATGCGCATTGCCGCCGCTGGTTGGCATCCTGATGAGGCAGACTCCAACTAACAGGGAGTTCTTTCTTTCCACCTTACCTTATTTTCGAATTTATTTAGCATCGGAGACTATGCCTTATTTAAGTGTGGGGTGGAGGGAATACTCCTTGAATTAAAATATTTAGTGTTATTATTATTTTATATTTTTTTTATTT
Organism: Nicotiana tomentosiformis; assembly: GCF_000390325.3. Classification (NCBI taxonomy): domain Eukaryota; kingdom Viridiplantae; phylum Streptophyta; class Magnoliopsida; order Solanales; family Solanaceae; genus Nicotiana; species Nicotiana tomentosiformis. Next base: position 13,852,384 of record NC_090813.1, on the reverse strand, counting down.
TTTTTCTCTTTCATCTTTTAGCTTAGTTTAAGACTAACATATAATAAAAAAATAAAAAAAAACCAAAGATTTTTCCCGACGATGGATCTATTGGACACTTTTCCTGAGGGATGAAAAGTCAGATTAAAAATACCAAAAAGATTCTCTTTGTTTTACTTTTGATCGTTAGGTAGTATCCCTTGGTTTTTCTTTGGACGCCGGTTCTTTTCCAAGGGTGTAGCTCGAACCGGGTGTTTTGTTTTATTTCTTTTTAGAAGTAGGATAAGGGAGAAAACTAAGATTGATCTGAGGTACCTGTTGACATGTTTGGTGTTGGTAAATTAAGTTAGGGCATGCGCTCTGTCTTCCTGCGTATATGATTTGAATTGTAATGCCCAAGTAAATTAAAGTAGCTTACTCTTTGATGCCGTTTTCTCAGTTGATTGACTTGTATACTACCTAGCACAGTGTTGCTTAAAGATCCTCAACTTGATATGCCTGCTTGACTTGAGAGTCGCACAAAACCGTCTTGAGTGAGTCAAGTGCCATGTGTGTGTAAGGATTGTTAATATTTTGTGCTACCCTGTGTAGTCTAGAACTTGCCCCGTGTGTTAATCAACGTGAAATCATTAAGTTGTGCTAGTCTAGGAGATGACATAGGCGTTTCTTGCTTGACCATAAAGGTGCTTGTTACTGACAAATAAAATTTTCCCATTGCTAGCCCCTTTGAGCCTATAGACCGTTTCCTTGGCAACCACATTACAAGCCGTACTCCTAATTGTTCTTAAGGTGAGATTGTTGAACCTTAACCTCCTAAGGCACTTAGTCGCTAAAAGTAGTAAGGTGAGAGATTAGGAAGTGGCTTCCGAGTGGAACCATGAAAGGGTCCCTAAGGTGCACTAAAATTGTGAATAAAGGTCACTAGTTTATGAACTTCAATGTATGGAGTGTGTTATTTAAATAAATAAATAAAAAAAGAGAAGGGGAAAACAAATGTTCAAATAATGAAGAAAGATACACACCTCCTAATCTCTCTCACTAGTGCTAGTGAATCTATAGAGATGCTTGATGGAAAAGAGGCTATGTTATTTATGGTGTATGACAAGTGAATGGGTTGAGAAGATATTGCGCTTGAATTATGAGTATAGTGTATTAAAGTGCTTAGGAGGGTTAGTCACTACTCCCAAATGTATCTTACCCGTCCCTTAGCCTACATTACAACCTTAAAGTCCTAATTGATCCTAGAGTTAGCTAACTTAGATTAGTAGAGATGTACACTACGGGCAAGCTTATGGTACGACCAAGGGATGCACATGAATTCTTTGGGAGAGTAAGTGAATGTTGTTCAATTGTGTGATGTCCTTAATTTATGTTCAATGACATATTCAAATTTGTGGACTACTGTGATATTCACTCTTTTGCTTGTGGTGAGGGCACTTGATTTCATGACGGATTGGGGATATTGCACATTTTCGTGTGTTGGGTGAGTGCGTGAGTTGAGGATGCTTAGTGGTAACGAGTCGTCTCTTGAGGTAAGGTTGTTGTGGAGAGGTTGTTTGAGTTGATTGAGTTGGTTGAAAAACATTGAGTATACTTGGGTTATTCAAAAATGGTAAGAATGTGAAATTTGTGTGTCCATGCTTAATGGCCGACATCGATCATAGTCAACAGGTAGGGTGAATTGATTGAATTAATTGTGAAGTCCTCTTTAGTGCTCAGATAGTTCCATTGCTCGAGGACGAGCAAGAATTTAAGTGCGGGGTGTTGATAATCGGCTTAATGAATGCATATTTTGGTATATATCGCCTCACATTTTGTTCACGTCTCGACGATTTGAGATGTTTAATATGATTGTTTGTGCTAAAGTTTGGTATTTTTATGTGTAGGAATCATTCAGATGCAATTTGGGATGAAAGGGCGCGAATTGGAGCGAAATCGGAACAAAATTGCAGAAATGGAAGTTGAGCGCCACAGCCAGCGTGGGGCGCTCGCTGTGGCGCACTTTACAGAAGCAAAGAAGTTTGAGCGCCAGGTCCAGCGCCCCACGCTGGCCTGGACGCTCACAACGGGAATTCTTCTTTTTGACTAGGACTCGGTTATTTCGACCCCTAGACGCCCCCAACTCATATAAAAGCCAACCTAAACCTATTTTTGAAGGGAGGAACGGATTTAAAGAAGAAGAGAGGCACAAAACACTGAAAAGCGAGGATTTTATCAATTCTTCCATCCCTTTCCTAGTATTCATTGATTTTATGTTTGAAAATACAATTTTTGATGATTGTATGGACATGAGTGGCTAAGAACCCTATTGTTCTAGGGTCATGGGTATACATGAATGTTGATGTTTGAAGTTTAATTTGACGAAGTTGATTTTATCATATTGGGTTGTTTATTTAATTCTGTTTTAAATTATTTTGCTGAGTAGCTAACAGTGAAATACTATCTACGAATCTAGAGTTGAACTCGAAAGTGGGAACTCTAGATTGCATATAGAATTAAATAGAGTAAGTTCTTAAACCCGGGCATCGGGGAACGGATTCGCAATTAGGATAGACATATACCTAATTGTCTTACTCGATTGCAATACAGGAATTGTAAATGCGTTCTTGTTAAACTTAATTCCATAGACATATAGGTATTAAGTTAGCTTGAATAGGCGAGTAAGGACTCGACAGATGCTTACGAGTAATATCAACCCTGTGAATCAACAATCCAGATAAATCAATTAGTTATTTTAAACTAAGAATGCAACATGATTGTTAGATAACCCGTGACCCTGGAATATTATATCCTATTGATTGTTATTCAAAACTATTTAAGTGTTGTGTTTGATTCTTAGTAATTCATTACTTGATAGCCTTTAGGTAGTAATTTAGAAAATTATATATTTTGTCAGAAATATTTTGAATCGATAAGCTATTCAAGTTTGAATTAGTCAAAAGTTAATCATAAGTCTTCGTGGGAACGATATTTTATTCACTACTTTATTACTTGACGACCACGTATACTTGCGTGAGTGTGTTTGGTCCAATTTCCTTAAATTGTTCGGTCAACCACTCTTCGTTAGATATGCAAAGCTTTAGCTATCTTTTCATGAACCGTTCTACAAAAAAAAAAAAAAGCCATTAGTCACTTTGCCGATCCTTTCACCATTCACTCTTTAAGCTTTTTGGGGTAAGTTTTGTGACAGAATTTGCCAAATAATGTAACTTCAAACTTTAATCTCATTCCATAATTTTTATTAAAGTTGTCTTGCATGATTTTACTTCGTAAAATTATTTTCAATATTTTAGAACATATGCAACCCAAACATAATTTCCTAGAAATGTTTTGCCTATATTCATTCCATATTCCCTGTTAAAGTTCTCTTATATGATTGTACTCCATTGAATTGTTTTAATATTCTATAATAGATTGTATATATAGACGATTTTACATTTGTAGAGTTAACCTTTTTAATTCCTATACATATTTTTTTGGTATTAGATAGATAAATCATTCAAGTTTTATGATTAATTGTAGGGAGAATTACACATAAGTACAATTCATACACACACATTGCAACTGAGTAGCCCAAATATTTGAAGATTTAACCCAAATAGCCGACCATCCAAACACTTAAACTAAAAATAGTCGGTGGAGATATAATATATGTATAATTTATGTATTGTATGTGTATAATTATGTATAATCTATGTATATGACTAAAAAAAGTATACAATTATTATGGCCGGCCATTTGTGTAAAGATCCCTTATAACTTTGATGTATCATGTATATGACTAGAAAAAGTAAATAATTATTATGGCCGGCCATTTGTGTAAAGATCCCTTATAACTTTGCATCTATAGTCCAAAGACAATAGGGCCAAATCCGAAAAAAACCCAGTATTCTTTCACACAATCAGCATTTTTTACGGTCAATGCTATTCAACATTCATATTATTGAGGAGAGATTATGTACTTATCTCCTACCAAAATCAGTGTTTTACTATTAACTTTATGAGACAATTAATAAAAATATATTTAAATATAAAAAGAGAAAGAAAAAAAGAAGAACTGGTAGCGTTTTTCCCCTTTGTCAGTTGTAGAGAATTTGCTGGATTTCAATTAAATAGTTACTAAACATATAGTATATGAATATAAAAGTAGAAGAACTCGATTAACAATTAGTAAAATACACATTCATTTAAAAACAAACAAATAAAATTAAATTTCGCAGTTTTTTTGCTTTGTCAATGGTAGAACATATGGTAATTCCTTCTCATACACACATCATTGCTAGATTTTAGTTCTTTATTTTTTTCTTCAATGGTGTCATTAATAGAGTTTAACCCAAAACAGAGAATAAGTTAAAAACAAGTAAGGGAGGTTGTCCAACTTGAGAAAATGTAAGAAAACACACACAAATTTTATTTCGCCGTTGTACATTCTTATACACTGGTATATACATAATTATACAAAATTAAATACACTTATACATATTTATACAATATATACTTGTATTTATAATGTCTAAACAATGCACTTACGTTGTATAATTATATATAAACAATAATTATATACGTTTACGGAGAAAATATCTTTTAGCCACCATTACACCTCAATTTTAACACTAAAATCATAGAAGAAGAATAAGAAGAAGTTAGTAATCCACCAAATACATGTAAATAATGTATCAGCTTGGTATAATAGTGTATATGGGTATATAAACACTATTATACAATATTATACATTGTCATACAAATGAATCCTATTAATGGAGCTTCACAAGTTCTTCTTCTTCTTCTTTTCTTTCTTGAGCCTCTTCTGAAATTTGACTTAAATCTAGCTCAAATCTGCTCAAATCACTTCAAATTTAAGTTTTGAACTCCTCGTATGTTTCCAATCGATTGGAACAACACCCAATGATGTTTTCAAGCAAACCCAATAATACCCATTTCAAAATTAATCTCAAATCTTAGATCTGAGTTTGCTTTCAAACTCAAACTCTCAGATATGGTTCAAACTTAAAACTTCAACCTTCAATGGAGTGTTTTTAATCAATCAAATTTTAGATTTGAGAAACTTGAGCTCCAATAATTGAGGTTTTACGATTATATACACTGAAAGGAAGAGAATACTAAACCTAGTAGCAAGGATGAGGCAAATTTGTAACCGTACAACTTCAAATCTTGTTCAAAGATCTAGCTTCGGACTTGGAGTTGAAGTGTGCTTATATGATAAGACAGAATACGCATAAAAGAGAGATATCAAGAAGCTTAGGTGGGCTATGGAGTATGGACTATGGATGAGCTGAGTCTTTAATATTGGGCTAAATGATGAAAAGATTCTTTCATGTGGTTATGTACAACCTGGCCAAACAAGGTAAGGGCTTTAAACGGCCATTTTTAGTTAGGCTGCTGGATCAAGTGACAACGGACACAATTCTTCCTTAATTTTATTGTTTGTACATAAGAATATAATATAAGCAACATTAGCATTATGAGAAAAAGAAAATTAAGTTTAGAATAATGAATTACACATATTTATTATAACAATTCTAATTCTAATTTGTTTTTGTCAGCGATCGTTCAATATATATATATATATATATATATATATATATATAATTCAACATTCTCAGTCTATGTTCCTTTCAATGTCTACGTAAAATACAACAACAATAACTCAGTATACTCCCACTAGTGGGGTCTGGGGAGGGTAGTGTATACGCAGACCTTACCCCTTTTGGGGATGACTCGAACTCACAACCTCTTAGTTGGAAGTGAAGGGTGCTCACCACTAGAGCAACACACTCTTGTCTCAATGCCTACGTAAAATATGTAAGTTATAGTAGGATATAATATTAAACATATTATTAATATATTATTATTATTTTATATAATTGTTTAGTTTTTAGAGATAATACATTTTACATGAATATAGTAGTATTGATATTATAACACGACATGTGTATTAATATCTATACCTATTACTTACGATCATATTATACACTTTAAATTCAAGTATCTTCACAATTACGCAACAAGTTCAAATAATCTCATGTAGAGAAAATAATAGATTATTATCCCAAAATCATTGGCCACTTTGCGCGCACTGTGACCTAATAACTTTCAATATATTGACGTATTAATCTATTTTTTTAAATACACGTTTCAAATACTAAATAAAGACGGATTTCTCTCACGACCCAAAATCCTATCAATGTCGTGATGGCACCTAACCCGCATGCTAGGTAAGTCAAATGGTGTAATTTACTACTAAACTAAGAAATCATCAATATATTAATAAAACTGCAATAGAATATAATACAATTACCTCGAGGACCGGTAGTACAAGCCATGAACCACTATGATTTAAATTTACAAAATTGGTGAAATAAATAAATACAATATATGTTTGAAAGTTACGTAAACAGAAGTGAAATCCTAAGCTATCATGAACAAAGGGTAGCATGAATCCGATTCGCTGGTACATCTCCAATGCAAGCTCCATCTTCACAGCTACTCAGTTCCATAATCTGCACACAAGGTGCAGAAGTATAGTATAAATATAACCGACCACATGTACTCGATAAACGTATCTTGACTAATCTCACAAAAATAGTGACGGAGGTTTTAAGTCAAAAGATATTCCCTTGTCAACAAATCTGGCAACAAGATGTACAACAGAAATACAATAACTAAAATCTCATTGGAACAAATGATAACAATTCAATATAAATAAAGGATCAGCTTCAACGACAAGTTATCAAATGGGAACACACACATATGGCACCTCGTATACCTAAACAAAATTCGCAACCATTGCCACAAATGTGAAGTGGATGAAGAGGATACTTATTGAAGTATGACATGATGGATTTTCTTCAAAATTATTACCCAGCTCCATATATTCATAATGGTTAACCGGTAGTTGCTGCCATGTGACTGGTAAGGTCACGGGTTCAAGCCGTGGAAACAGGCTTTTGCAGAAATGCAGGATAAGTCTGTGTACAATAAACCTTGTGGTCCGACCCTTTATCGGATCCCGCACATAGCGAGAGTTTAGTGCACCGAAATACATAGTTGGTTAACTGGTAGTTGCATTTTCCTCCCTTTAAAATTAAACACCGTTGGTTCCGGCTAATTATACATTTAAAGGCAGATTTATAATGGGTTCTGTGAATTCAATATTTATGAGTCAGGGAAAAAATTTAAAATATATACATATAATATATTCGCATTTATTTTGTAATTACTGATTTTAAATTATGAATTCGCCTATGTAATTCTCAAATAGACATGTGGGAAGTGGCCATATTCTCATAGGAATCAGACTCAAGAAATTATAATTGAAGGCGTTTGCAGGATATCTGGGTCCATAAAGGAGATAAAACATGCTCACTCCTGTCACTTTTACTTGGCACGTTTTGATTTTTCACGCCCTTAAGAAATAATAAATAAAGTGCATAATTTATCATGTTACCCATATTAATTTATGCATATTTTATTGGATTTGAGAAAATGATTTGAAATGATAATAAACACTGTGGGTAAAACAGGAAAAAAATTGTTGTCTTCTCTTTATATGCACAAAGTACTAAGTAAAAGTGAACATCTATTTTTAGTATAAATGTCAAGTAAAAGTGACCGGAGAGAGTATTAATGAGCTAATATATTGTTGCATAAATTCATATACAATTCAACAATATTTAATGTGCACTCAAATGACCAACACTGTCTCTTTAGTATTTTAAAAATAAATAATTATTTACTTTTAACAGTTTTCTGGCATCAATATACATTTTATAATTCGTATTTAAACAATTAATTAAGTTTCATTCAAATGAAGTAATTATTAGTCAAATCGATTTTTGAAAAGTAAAAAAAATATCTTAAATTACATCGTGTAGAGGCAACTTGAAGGAATGGCTAAAACAAAATTGAAATAATGGCTACAAAGGTGGATCTCTCTCTTATTAGATTTTTCATTTAATGTCTATATATTTATGTATGTAACAAGAAAGTATGTATATTAAAAATATTTTGCTGCTCTAAGATCCGCTGAACGTTCCAAGGCACATGAAATGATGAAACGTTCGTTATTAACAATTTTATTATAAAAAAGTTTAGGATCTTTCTGGACTTCTTCCCACTGCTGGAGCTACCTTAGACTAAGGGGTGTCAATTTTTATACTGTTTAATTTGCTTAAAATTTTATTTTTATGTATATATATTATATGTTGAATTCTCTTAATTTTTTGTGATTATACTTCTTTATATTTTGACACTTTTTTATAAAAATTTTGACTCCGCAATTGCTTCTTCCTCCTCCTTTTGATGCCAATGGAAGATAACTAAATGAAGTCAATAGGTGTGATAGGGCCGGGGAGCATAGGTAAACCCAGAATTTAAGTTTTTTGCATTGAATTCACTTGTATTTTTAAAAACTATATGTTCATATTTATTATTTATTATAATTTTAATAAATTTTATACGTAAATTTATGTTTTGCGTCAAAAATATCTTTGACGGGGAGAGAGAGAGTGATGGTGGTGTTCAATTGCCTTAGTCCCCACATCATATTTTTTTTCTAATAATTTAACTTCTGCATACTAACAATTGAATTGTTTTTTTCAGAAATTAGATCAAGATAACTTAGAGCAACATATAACTAGTTGATACCTTAAAAAGTAAAGTAACCTTAAAATAGATACGTTAATAATGGGAAATTTTGTTACAATATCAATATAAATAGTGTACATAAGTTAAATCCTTATTTTTACAACTAATAATTTCATATGAAGGCCAGCTCAGTTTCGGTTCCCAATTTGATCAATGATGTGAATAATCATTAACTTAATCACCATCAAAAGGAGCATGTAAATACATAATAAAATGGATTTCCCGACCAACACATGCCAGCCGCTTGTTCTAGTCTATTACTAGGAGTTGTACTTTGTTTTGTTCCAATAATTGATGTTGTTCTGTTTCCTCCCTCTTTCTTTATAAATTTGATAAAAACTAAACAATTTTTCCTTTTTGGCAAATGTATACTTTACCATTTGATGATTAAGTTCTAAACCATCATTTTTCAACAGTTAAGGAAGACGCCAGATTAAAAAATGTTCAAGTATGGCTCTGATGGGAAAAAAGCATACCATACAACTCATCCTTCAAAGCAATGTAATCGATATTTCATTATGGATCGGTCAACTTATGACAATGGATTGCTCACACACAATTAGGTTAAGTAGGTTTGGGGAGTGATCTGAATCGCTATCGATATGATGCGGGACTGATTTGCTGACCCTAACAAACTTGACTCTGCCCCGAAAAAAAAGAGTGGGAAGACCTTTGACCTTGGCCGGAGAGGGATTGGGGTCGTTTTTCTTTAGGACTTTAGTCCGTAACAAGGCTCGTGCAGCCTTCACGTTGTCGAGCAGTCAACATTCTTTCTTTAGTTCAATTTGTAATAATATTGTTTTAGTCTTACTCGATCTTACCTCCCTGATTGTTTTCGTTTCTTTCTTCGCTTCTTTCTTTTTTGAGAATACCTGCCATATTGTCTCTGCTCTCTTTCGGGCCCCGAAGTTGACAAGGTTTTTCATCTAGATGGTTAGTTCGCAATTTCTCACGAATTTTTTCATGTATAATTTAGTTTTGGCTTTGAACATTTAAGCTCTAGAAATAAACGAATAAATAGTTTTAATGTTATTGATGGGTGGTTTGTTTGGTTAGTTAAATGACTATTTCGTTTAGTGGCAAATGTATTAAACTAGGGTAAAAATTATTTACATCCTCCAAATTTGCTTTAAAAATCAAACTCATCCTCCAACTTTGAACAAATATCATTTTGCTTCTCATATCAAAAGTGACTTCTTAAAATGCCTATTTTACCCTCTACAATTTTTATCTCTTATTTTTATTCTTTAACATAATGATAGTTTTTTTATTTTATTTTATGTTAACGACTTACCTATAGACAAATTAAAGAAACTTTTTCGAAACCCAAGAAAAGGGGTGAAATTCAAAAATAGCCAAATTGACAAGTGGTAATTGAAAAATAGCCACAGTTTCAAAAGTAATCGAAATTTAGTCACTTTTCATGTAAAGATAAATCTGGAAAAAAACACTGTTCAAAATCCGAAAAATATTCCAGCATAACATACTGGAGTTCGAATTTTTTACATGTGAACTTCCATAATAATATACTGCAATTCCAGCATAATATACTGGTCCAGCATAATATGCTGGAAGTTCATACACAGGTGCTCCAATCTCCAGTATATTATGCTGGAACTTTCCGTGTGCTGGAGTTCCAGCATAATATGCTGAAAGTTCATACACAGGTGCTCCAATCTCCAGTATATTTTACTGGAACTTTTCGCGTGCTGGAGTTCCAGCATAATATGCTGGAAGTTCATATACAGGTGCACCAATCTCCAGTATATTATGCTGGAACTTTCCGTGTTGCAGCAAAATAGTGGCTATTTTTCAATGACTTTGCAAACGCTAGCTATTTTTTAATTATCAGTCCGAAAACTGGCTAATCCGTGCTATTTTTACCAAGAAAAGTGAGAAGTAGTAATCAAGAATATAAGTTAATGACGTTCAATAGTGAAATAAACGAGAAAAATACAAAAATTATAATAAATAATTTACTCATATTAGTACAACAACAACAACAACCCAGTAAAATCCATTAATGGGGTATGAGGAGGGTAGTGTGTACACAGACCTTACTCCTACCCCGAAGGAGTAGAGAGATTGTTTCCGAAAGACCCTCAGCTCAAAAAATAAAAAGACAAAAGGACAAAAAGGAGACAATATTATTATCACAACAGCAATCATAGGAAAAATAGGAACACCATGAAATCCAGAAGAAAGATGCAAAGCAAAGGGAGACAATATTAGTATCACCACAATAATCATAAGAAAAATAATAACACCATGAAATCTAGAAAAAAGATGCAAAGCAAAAGCGATAGATAGTAAATAGGACCTGCACTGAAAAGCGAAATAGTAAGACACAACATTGTCACTAGCTATCTTAGATAAAAACCCTACATGGCTAGTCCCACAATAGTACGAAGTAAGGCACGACTCAACTATCTCCTAACCTATAGCCCTAATACTCGACATCCACATCTTCCTATCAAGTGTACCTACGTTCCATGACCCAATTCTCAACCTGCAGACACCTTTGTTCCCTTTATCTCCCTTCCCACCCCCTAAACCCTGCCCTACCTCCTGCCCTACTTATATTAGTAATTTTATTAATAACAATCAAAACACAATTTGCTTACAAAATTAAGAATAAATGAGAGTGAAAATTTTATAAATTATACAATGCATGTAATAAAAAATAATGGTGGAAAAATAGAGGTAAATTTTATAATAAATTTACGAAAATTATATATTTACACTTTACATGAACTTTAATTATAATATAGAAAAAAGTCTACTAATAACAATCAAAACTCAAAAACCATATACACATAGAAAATAATAAAAATAGTGGAACTTAAAATCTCATACACCGACATATATTATATGCATTTTAATATATATAATATTAAAATAAGAATAATAAAGTAACAATGTATTTTTTAATAAATTCATAATATAAATATTTAATTTATAATGTTAGTAAACTTAAATTAAATTATGTGATAAGATATAATATTATTTAAATTATGAATAAATGTCTGCATTAAAAAATATCTAAATAATATAAAAATAGTATTACGTATATGGGGAGTTAAAAATGTCAAAGTGCAAAATAGATATTGTGTAGGATAAAAGGATGAAAATGACAGTCGTTTGATTTTTAAAGTAAACTTGGAGGACGCAAATAATTTTCACCCATTAAACTAACACCCAAGTCCTTTCACATGAAAATATTAGGTAACATCTAAGTATATCGGCTCTTGTTTGTCAATTTCTTTATTAGTTTTAGGCAAAATACATAAGTTGTCCCGGAATTATAGACGAAATTCCTATTACATAATTTTTGACGATAAAAATTATCTTACACGCTCAACTTTCAAGAATGTGCCTGATGGACACCACTTTTGACCAAGTAAGTTTCACGCAAAAAGAGAGCGTGAAGTGGTAAAAAATGAGAATTTGCAGTATTATTTGAACGGGGTAGATTTGAATTAATTGATCCAATGATCTAAATAATTTTTTTTTTTTGATACTTTTCTACCTTGTATTATTTCACACAAAATACAAAAAGAAAAAACAAAAAAAAATAAACACTAATGCCTTCGTCCCCAACCTCACTTCCGGCAAACTGACCAACTCGACGACTTGAGCAAGATTTTAATTTCTATTCGCCATGGTCTTTTACATCTCCACCTGTGCTTTTCTCCAACGCCGTGGATTTTACACTAAAACCCTCTTCTTTTACGTCTTTTGCTTGTCAGAAATGGAGTTTTGCTTACTCCGGCCGATGAAATGTTTGGATATGTAGCCAGAATATTTTTGATGAGTATTTTCTTGTGGGGTTTATCTTCCATGGCTACTGAGGTAACCAAAGAATTCTAACTAGTAGCTTCTTTTGGGCCAAACACCACTAACATTAGGAGACCCATCCCTGAAGTACCAAATCAAAAGCTCTGCGTCCATTTTCAGCCATTAATATGATATTCTCTTAATAGTAGCATGACATTTAGGGGTTGTAATTGAAGAAGAAAGAATGGTAGAGATGATGAGGGGTTTGGAGGGGGGGGGGGGGGTTAGATAAGAGATGGATAAGTCGGGTGGGGCAGTAAATAAGGGTTAAGTTAAAACAAATGGGCCAGGTTTAATAATTTCAAGCAGTCAAACGTGTGCATTACATGAAAATACTTTTCTACTTGTTGTGGCCAAAGAAGGTGTGTATTAGACACACATTTGAAAGGGTGTACGTGTAAGATAATTTTCGCCGTCATGTAATAAGGAGTATTTTGCCTTAGTTTTATAAACAGAAAGTTGTATTCTTGGGAATGTTAAAGGCATATCACAACAATTTGTCGCCTTGTTTAGCTTAAAAAAATTTGCTTCATAAGCTTAAATCATGTTCAACCACATATTACAAAATTAAATCGATACTAATAAAGGATGGTGTCGCTTAAGTAAAAATATTTATTCGCACACAATGTTTATACCTAATTAAGTTTCTTTATCACATAGAATCACAAAATAAACTGGAAGTATATATTCCCTTTGTTTCAATTTACGATAATACTATTTTTTTTTTAGTCTGTGCAAAAAAAAAATGACTCATTTCCATATTTGTAAATAATTTATCATTATGTAATAATTTATAACAACAAAATATATATACCCTATTTTACACCACAAGTTCAAAAGTTCTTTATTTTCTTAAATTTCGTGCCCAATCAAATAAATTGGAGAATCATTTATGCATAGTTAAATGATTGAACTTTACATGCAAAAAAACATATCTTTTATTTACTATTTGTTTGGTGCAAACACTTTCTCTATACATATGCTTTAAGAAAGGCAAGTGAAGTTTGAGTTTTACACTAAACAAAGCACATTCATTATATTATATTAAAAGAACTAGAAAAGGCATAGTTAATTCACAAGCTACGGTATCAAAAAAGGGCCAAAACTAAGCACACAACCCGTGACAAAGAGTACAAAAAAGATGATGCTCTTGCAAAAATATTATTTTTTTTTCCTTTTTTGGGGTACATTTCTGGATACAAACACTGTCGGCAGAACAAACTTAAATACAAATGAAAAAATTGATACGTAATTACAGTATTTATAACAAAAATAAAACAAAAGATGATATTCTCCCTTCTCTTTCTTTTAGGAAGGAGGGGTGGAGAATAGGTCCAAATTCTATTCCAATGCAAGCACTTCTCCTTCCCTTTATGTTTATGATCACCATCAACAAAGCCCTCCTAAAAACTGCCATTTTATTAAGAAAAAAATTGGGGTAAGCTTTTTTTTTTTTTTTTTTTTTTGGACCCCTTTTTATTTTTCTAAGTAAACTAACTAAATCACAATTCATACACATATTTGAGACACTCACCATTCTTCTTTCAATTCTTTATCTTCAGAAGTTCCTCAGTATACAAATTTTAATGACAACTAGCAAAAGCAAATGACCCCAATGTACCACATACTACTTCCATCAACTTTCCTGCAATACAAAGAGAGTGTTGGCAAAGATGTTAGTTAGACAACTCACAAGGAATATAAGTTGAGTAAGTAAAGAAGATATGAAGAAAAGGTTGAAAATTGGTAGAAGGATGTAAATGTTAATGTCAAATTTATAAATTTAATTATGTTAAATCAAGATATAAAAATCCATGACAGACAATCATGTAAAGGCAAGATAAAACAAAGAGCAGGTGGGGCTAGTGTTAGTCAACAAACAGGCTGGTCTTGATGTCTCTACATTCAAGTTAGGAATAATTATTGAGTACAGCTATGTTGCACAGATGCTGAAATGGAATTTTAACATTATGTCACACCCTACATTCATTTTATAAAGTGGTATAGCCTGCACAGACTTCACTTGTAGGATTATACGGTGGTCGAACCAACTTACGCGCACCTCGATTGTTGTACTAGACTTACTACTTCCCACCACTTGTGGGATTATACTAGAATATTATTGTTGGGGGTGGTCGAACCAACTTACACGCACCTCGATTGTTCTATTAGACTTACTACTTCCCACCGGCACAAGCACACTGAATTCTCCAAGACTTGGGCAAAGATTTTCACCCACTTGGCCAAACCCTAATTAGTAAATTATGTCACACCATAGATTAATACCCAATAGGCACTAAAGATTTGACTTAGTGATTAAGTATTCAACACGGTGATCATAACCATTTTGCCTAATCCAGAACTATTTTGGTTCAGTGATTAAATGTCCAACCATTGTCATTCCAGTCTTAAGATCAGTTTTACCTAACCCTATCCCTGACCAAGAATACCCCTTCCATTCTCACATTTTCCTCTCTCATAATTCAACTGCTAAAGTTCCCTGACAAAAACTAACTCCATCAAAATGGTTTTTGGATAATTGTTACAGCAAGGAAAGAACTAAACCCCCTTTTTTCCTTTTTTGTTTTGGCTCACCGACAGATTCTAGACCTACTATTTCCTGAAACTATTTGTAAGTGTCTAAATAATGCACTTACTTGCCATGTCAACCACCTTTGGCTTCTTGTAACCAAAAGTAATCTAGCCAATTAATCAATAGAAAAATGATGACAATGAAAGCTTAACTCACATATACTGCCTAATTCTTAAAACTTTGCAAAGCAAACAAGACTACCTCAACATTAAGGAAATTTAATAAATATATATGTGGGCAAAGATGACATGTTCAATCATGTGCAAAAGTTAGATACGTAGCTTAGATTCTAAGTGCAAGAATTCACCAGAAAAAGCTGGGCAACCAACTGGCTTCAAGAAAGGCCTAATGCCATGTCTTTTTTACCAACCATCAAAAAATCAACTCGGGGGAACTAAAACACACTTTATCATACCAGAATTACTAAGAAAGACACAATTCTTAACGTAGCAAAATCCAGAAAACAGAATCATAAAAACCTCATTTTATCCCCATTTTCAGCAATTTTTCAGGATCAAGAACTCCATACTTATCAATACAAAAATCAAACAGTACTTTGTGAAAATCACCAGAATTCATAAGATACAATATTTAACATCAAAAGAGCAAAATCTAAAAGGTAAAAAAACATAAAAACCTCATCTATTACACTTATAGCCATTTTTAAGATTAAAGAACTCAGAAAGACTCCATACATATCAACAAAAATCAAGCAGAATTTTGTGATAATTCACTAGAATTCATCAACAGAGCAAAATTAACGCAAAATTCATCAAAAGATGCAATTTTTAGCATCAAAATAGCAAAATTTAACATCCGCAAACTGACAAAACAAGCTGCTGTATTTAAAAACCTAACTTAATTCCCATTTTCAAGAATTAACAACTCCTAATAAACTCCATAATAGTACTCACATAACCATCCACCATCTATATTAAAAACATTCAGAATAAAATTTGATACAGCATACAAAACAAATGAATTGAATTAAAGAAGCAAAATTTACACTAATATAGCAAAACCCAAATTAGATAAGAGTAAAAAAGTTGTAGAATTTTTTGTTACCTCTTCTTGGCTTTGCAACAAGCTTAGCAACAGGGGCAGCTACTGGAGTCACCTTAATTTCCTCAATAGGAAACAGAACACCATCAACCCCTTGTACAGAGATCCTTCCATCAGTATAAATATCAGGATCAAACAAATATGCCCCTTCTTCACCTGCCCCAAATTTCACTGATCCATCAGCTTCTTCAGCCACAACTTTATGTGGTAACCTCAATGTATCATACTTCACTTTCCCAAATCTCCTCACTGCATTATACATACTCTCCTCCGTTTGGTACTCCGGTATTATATGGTAATACATTATCTGTTCTGGCGCCCCGGGTTCGCTAAGCTGATCAGTCGTCAGCTTAGCCATCGCTTCATCATTGGGCGCCAGAACAGTTAAAACATACCCTTCTGATACTAATTTACCCATTTCTGTAGCCAATGATGTTAGATTCACAAGAATGTCTGCTAATTCATTGTAACCTCCATAATGTAGGAGTGTTTGAATAAAATCTTTTACTTGACTTTCACCATCAAAGTGATGGTGGGGTCCACCTGGACCGGGAGCTGGTGCCGGGGCCAGAGATGGCCCGGGCGCTAGCGCATCGTACACTGGCAGCACCGGTGGTGCGCCAGCTGGCACAGGTGCTGGTTTCTTCAACCGGTGAGTTCTCGGGTCAACCTCCGGTGCACCTTCCGGCAGCACGGCGGAGATTGACCGGAGACTTCTTCGGGTGTTGAAATCTTGCTGAACCGATTTGGGTATCAACACGCGCTCAATCCCATGAATTACACCGTCGGGTTTGATAATATCGTCTTGCTTAATAATCATAGCACTGCTCACCATTTTCTCACCGTTCTTCTCCACAACATTCACATTCTCATCTCCAGGATACAAGGTCGCGTGCACACGCGCCGGCCATTGGTTGGAAACAATGCGAGTGGGAATCATGTGGAACAGCAACAAATTTTGTAAGGACCTGAGATTCCCAGGTTCAAGCAAGAAACGCTTGAACTCAGGGTCCAAATCACGTTCAAGAGCCTCATTTTTAGGGGCAAAAATGGTAATGTTGTGTTTAGAAACAGCTTCTTCAAGTGTTTGAAGCAAAAGGGCTTTTTCAACTAGCTCAGAAAGCTCAGTGTAGTGAGAATCCAAAAGAGCTACAAGAATGGAGTTTGAGTTGATTTGGGGTGCCGAAGTTGTGGGTTTTGCAAATGTTGCAGTTGGGTTTTCTTGCAATGTGGCAGTTGCAATGGAGAAAAGGAGTATAACAGTGAAGATGAAGAGATTGCTAACGCCATAGATCTGAAAATCCATGGCCAAAAGACTTGAGCTTTCTCTCACTAGAATGTGTTTTGCTTTCTCTCTCTAGTTTCTTCTCTGTTCTGAGAGTGTCGGTCGAACAACGTGTAGTGTTTTGTGGGTTTGTGCCTTTGCCTCTTTGATAGTAAAGGAAAGTGTATAGTAGTAGTAGTAGTAGTTGTTGTTTGGTGGAATAATAAATAATTAGGAGGGTCAAGGGTTATTTTCTATTTTCTATTTTCTCTTTGTTCTGTCACTCATGTGTATTTGGAATTTGGAGACTTTGGCTTCAAGTGAAGACACATATAATAAGAGTATTACATTTTAGTTTTTGGGCAGTTGGAGTTGGACAACTTTGGCTTCAAGTTTTTACGCACATAGATATGCTAGCAAACTAGACAATTCAGTTTTATTTGTGAGATCTTTCGTACAATAAGATTTTACCTAATTTCAACTATTAATATCGTTAATTACACTATCAATACATATAAATTTCCTTGTCTGTATTATTTATTTTTAAAAAAAAATTACACACTGTTCAATAGAGTCATTTGATATTTTTAATTATAGAAGTATATATCTAAACTATTTTTATCTCTCCTTAAGCTTTTCAGTTACAAATTACTCCCTCCGTTCACTTTTACTTGACATGTTTTGACTTTTCATGCCCCTTAATAAATAATAAATGAAGTGCATAATTTACCATGATACTCATATTAATTTATACATATTTTGTTGGATTTGAAAAAATGATTTAAAATGAGTAATAAATACTGTTGGTATTACAGAAAAAAAAAATTGTCATTCTCTTGATATGCGTAAAAAAAAAATATAAACAGATTTTTATTTTTTTTTAAATATCAAATATTTTAAAACAAAATTTATCAACTGAAACTACTCATGTTTGGATTCAGAATGAGTAAATTTTAAGAAAATATAGAGTAGGAATGTTATTATTCTAGAAGGAGATTGGGTGGGTAAATTGAGATGGGCAGTAGGGTTAGCTTAAAAGTTAAAAAGGGAAGGACATGTGGAGAAAATAGAAATGGAAAGGTCAAAGGAGCCAATGAAAAGGTAAGCTCAGAGTTTTGGGGGGTTAAGTTGAAGTTACGATAAGTTTTTGGTTCCCTCCATAATTAACAAGAGATGGGAACTAAGCTAAGGGGGTTTCCTTTTGTTGTTTAGGTGGGGAGTCGAAACAGGCTGTAATGTGGGGGCCACGCGACCAGTGGCGATTGTCAATATTCATTGCATTAAGCGGCTCTGACGGTGGCTTAATTAGCTGCACTTCCATTTGTATTTTAAACCACGCCGCTTCTCTTGCTTTTTGTTTTGTGTTTTCTTTTTTTTCTTTTCTTTTTTTCTGTCCAATGTTTTGTATTCTTTTTGGTGATCTGATTAATTTAAATTTGTGACGCATAAGATCGTTAAATAGAGGAAGCACTCTATGCTTTAATGACTCAAATTCAACGTCACTAATTAAGCTAGCGTTTGAATATAGATTTGGTTTAAATTTGAGGAAAAAAAGAGTTTTTGA
The DNA here is from genome assembly GCF_000390325.3 of Nicotiana tomentosiformis. Lineage (NCBI taxonomy): Eukaryota > Viridiplantae > Streptophyta > Magnoliopsida > Solanales > Solanaceae > Nicotiana > Nicotiana tomentosiformis. The sequence continues at coordinate 13,833,418 of NC_090813.1, read as the reverse complement.
CATTGTATTGAAAAATAATTTTTAAAAGTTTGAAATTGTGTTCGGACATATATTTTACTTTAAATGTTAAAGTTTTGTGAGTGGAAGAAAAAACTTTCACCCAAAAACTAGCCCAGATCTATTTTTTAGAGCTTGAAATTATTTCGAAAACTGATCAAATTTCATAAACAAACAATATTTTCAAACTTTAAAAAAAATAGTCAAAAATTATGTCCAAACAAGAGCTAATTAAGAGTAAGGGTGTGTTTGGTACGAAGAAAAATATTTTTCATAGAAAATATTTTTCCAAAAAATGTTTTCATGAAAAAAGAGTGGGTTTATCACTTATTTTCCCTTGTTTGGTTGGTGGGTGAACACCTTTTTCCGAAAAATATTCTTTTTGTTACAATAAAAGAAAATACTTTTTACTACATCATTTTATTGAAATCAAAAAAAATATTTCTTCTATATCATGAAAAGAAAGTATTTTTTTGTTAAAATAAAAAAGAAAAAAAATTTATATCGTGAAAAGAAAATACTCATTTGTTGAAATAAAAAAATACTAGAAAAGAAAATACTATTAATAATATTTTTATTTAGAGTGGGGGTGGGGGTGGGGCGAGAGTGGGTTGGGCTTGGGGTGGGGTGGGGTGTAGGGGTGGGTTGGTAGGGGTTGGTGGGGATGGGGAACGGGGAAGGTTGGAAAAGAGTTTTGAAAAATATTTTCCTTTTTCTTGATAGGAAAAATATTTTTCAGAGAAAAATGAATTCATGAGTAAAATATTTTCCAAAGCATTTAAACCAATCAAACATGAAAAAATTGAAAAATATTATCCGAAAAATATTTTCCTTGGTACCAAAACACACCCTAAGTGATCATATTCACCTCAATATAATCTTTAGTGATGCTTATGTTTTGTGTTTCTCAATGTGATTTATTTTCTTTTTCCCTACTTTTGTTAAGTGCTGGACTTTGATGGTTGGTGCTTTATCGGATATTCTTATTCTTGCAGAGTTCTCGATTCTCACCCCTAAAGAATTACGACAGCCGACACATATAATTTATTCGTATATGTCTTAAACAGGAGTAGAATAAAACTGTACTGTGTTAATATTAGAAAATAGGAGTAGCTTTTTCATGACTTAAGAAATTATACAAGAAAATATTATAAATCATCATTTCCATAGTTAAGTATTTTCAAAATGATTTGGAAATTTGGAAACAAAGTAAAGATTCACTTCAAAATGAGTATCAAGGTAATCGTAGGAAGTTACATTGTGTCTTAATTAAATACTCTTAATACTCTATCTTCTATATAGCTTTATCTAATGTTGCGCTTATTATCCACGTAGTGTAAGACAGTATATATAGTTAATGATAAACATATTGCAGATAGTGATATTAAAGGTGAATAGATCAATTTAAGCTTTGTCATTAACTTTAAGAACTTCAAGATGATCCTTGAGGCGAAAGACAAAATATCTTTTGAGCTTTAGTAAAATCAATATAGTATTTTATCTTTTGACTCAGGTTAGGATAATAAATTATCAAAGTAATGTAATTTTATTTTACTCAACTACTTATAGATGGCCAAGGTATAACAGATAAATAAAGTGATCGAGCGGCAAGAGTAAGGTTGTAAAGGGGCTAATTTAACCAAATATTAGTTCGGTCGAAGGGGTTGATCTGCTCATTTCAAGTTTTTTTTTTCTTTTAATTTAACTAATTCTATACCTATCTAGTTTAGTAATTACGAGTAAAATATTTGTTGACCGAATGAATAGAATATTAATAGTGGCACCAAACAGAAATATTGGGTTATAGACAGCATAATTCATCATATCAAAAAGTTGCAAATCATGCACGTCATTTTTAAGATTTATCAAATCAGACAGCTTTTAATTGTTAAAATAACATGGGATAGCCAGTTTTCGGACCGGTCATTCAAAAATAGTCGGCGTTTGCCAAGTCATTGAAAAATAGCCATTATTTTGCTGCAACAGAGACCGGTCCAGCATAATAGACTGGAGTTCGGTGCACCTGTGTATAAACTTCCAGTATATTATGTTGGATCGGTATACTTTGCTAGCTCCAGTATAATATACTAGAGTTCCAGTATATTATACTAGAATTCCAGTATATTATGCTGGAGTATTTTTCGGATTTTGAACAGTGTTTTCGTTCAGATTTATCTTTACATGAAAAGTGACTAAATTTCGATAACTTTTAAAATTGTGGCTATTTTTGAATGACCACTTTGTGTAAATCTGTTTTTTTTTAATTTCTCTCTTTTAATTAGAATCTCCACAAAACCAAAGGTCTGCTTATTGAATTGAAGCAGCCCATGTTGACCACATGTTGCAAACACGTTTAAATACAGACTTTGCCCATCTTTTACGTGGGGTTCGTTGGCTAAATATTCTGCTTTTATTTTGTAAGTTGTAGTGTTGAACCTTTTAAATTGGATCTCCAAAATAGCAAGTCTTTACAAAGAAAATATGAAGTCGTCCCCCCCCCCCCCCCCCCCCCCAAATAGCAAGTCCAATAGTTTCGCTTTATAGAGTTCTAATTATTGTCGGCAGTGATTGATTGAGCAATTATTAATTTATTGTTAATTAGAAAGGTTTGCTTGTGAATTGTTGTACCATGTGCTCTAACTATTGTATCAGCTTCCAGCTGAAATTGTACATTTGCGCCATCACTTTACATTTATTATCAGTGAGATCATATAAATTAGGAAAGTGACTAGTATTACCAATCACAAAAAGTCTCTTAGAAAACAAAAAATAGTCCAACTTTTTTGGTTTTTGGTAATTAAAGAAGTTATGTACATAAAAAATTTATTACCAATGGAAATTATCTACATAAAAATAACCTGTTTATTAGACATCAACCCCCAACATCTTTTATAACAAAGCTGTACTAACTTATTTATAAACTTAAAAATTGCATGGGGCATCCTATTTAGTCGCCCCTTTTTAACTTATACCCGTTTTATTTTTTCGTTTGTATCCGTACCCATTTTTTCGTTCAAAGCGTTTTAAAAAGACGATTTTGTCATTCTTTAATAAAAGACGATTGACAAAATTGTAAACTGCAGGACAAAACCTCAGCATGTTTTGGTATGAAATTTTAGCAAATGAACTAAATAGCTTCAGCATGCATTAGAAAAAACTCATTAGAAAATTACATACTACAAGACAAAAACTTAAGCATGTTTAATCTGGAATTTTAGCAAATGAACTAAAAAATTTCAGCATGTTTAGTCTGAAGTTTTAGCAAATGAACTAAATAACTTCAACATGTTTAGTCTGAAATTTTAGCAAATGAACTAAATAACTTCAGCATGCATTAGCAAAAACTCATTAGAAAATTATATGTTTTGTCTAAAGTTTTAGCAAATGAACTAAATAACTTCAGCATGCATTAGCAAAAACTCATTAGAAAATTACATATTGCAAGATAAAAACTTATGCATGTTTAGTCTAAAGTTTTAGCAAATGAACTAAAAAACTTAAGCATGTTTAGTATGAAATTTTAGCAAATGAATTAAAAAATATAAGCATGTTTAGTTTGAAAATTTAGCAAATGAACTAAATAGTTTCAGCATGCATTAGCAAAAAGTCATTAGAAAATTACATACCGCAAGACAAAAACTTAAGCATGTTTAGTCTGAAATTTTAGCAAATGAACTAAAAAACTTCAGCTTGTTTAGACTGAAATTTTGGATAAAACTCATGTCAAAACTGTAGACTGCATGACAAAATTTCAGCATGTTTTGGTATGAAATTTTAGCAAATGAACTAAATAACTTCAGCATGCATTAGCAAAAACTCATTAGAAAATTACATATTGCAAGACAAAAATTTAAGCATGTTTAGTCTGAAGTTTTAGCAAATGAACTAAAAAATTTAAGAATGTTTAATTTGAAGTTTTAGCAAATGAATTAAAAAATATAAGCATGTTTAGTCTGAAATTTTAGCAAATGAACTAAATAACTTCAGCATGCATTAGCAAAAACTCATTAGAAAATTACATACGATAAGACAAAAACTTAAGCATGTTTAGTCTGAAATTTTAGCAAATGAACTAAAAAACTTAAGCTTGTTTAGTCTGAAATTTTAGCAAATGAACTAAATAACTTTAGCATGTTTAGACTGAAATTTCGGATAAAACTCATAACAAAACTGTAGACTGCAAGATAAATAACTTTAGCATGCATTAGCATGAAGTTTTAGCTTCAATGTGAAACAACTTCATGCTATATTAGCATGAAGTTTTAGCTTCAGCATGAAACAACTCCATGCTACATTAGCATGAAGTTTTAGATTCGGCATGAAACAACTTCATGCAAGTAATTCTGAAGATGAATCTGGACAAGTTTCTAGTTTTTTGATAAAGTTGCTAAGAGGAGATGAGGAGATTTTTTTACGAATGAGGTTGCAGATAACGCGATTAATGCGTGATTTAGGTTTTATATCTTTTGTTAGGGGTGTAATTATCATATTATTATGAATTTTTTTCCAGCTTGCTACCAAATTAATAATTTTTAAAAATAGGGTACAGGTTAAAAGGTGGCATAAATATATGATACAACTGCAAATCCCCCTTCATAAACGTATTGTCATGTCCTTAGTCGCTAACTATGTACATGTGCGACACTTGACAACTCGCTCACGATCTTTCACAACTTGCTCACGTTCTTGCTATGCCAAGTCAGTCTTACTACACTCAAGATCGTTAAGAGCATGGTAGAAAGAACATAAGAGAATTATTAAAGGAAGCTTTGTATTAGAGAGAACTTGAATTGTTTGTTTGGTGAGTTAAAAATGAATAACCCCTTTTATATACTAGTTTCATAGGGGGTAGTGAGTAAATAATTATTATTACACAAGGCCCTTATTATTTACAAATAAGTCCCTTATCTAGAATATTCTACATAGCTAGAACCTTCTAAGTACTTTCCTAGTAATTTCATAGGGTTCTAAGGTCTTCCATGAGAAATCTCTATATTTCTCTAGAACTTTACTACAAGTTCTAGCATCTTTCCTACGTAAGCTTTCCATATGGAAAAAATATACACCTACGTGATATGATGATTTGTCGGGCCATGACATTCTCCCCCACCCCAATTTTGTGCCGCCCTCGGCACAAAGCATTGACACGTACGCGCGCACCTCACCTTGGCATAGCTGGAGATCTTTGTCCATTAGCCATGATGCTCTATGGAGCGGTTTGCCTTTCCATGTCACAAGGTACTGGCCACATTTCTTCTAGACCCGTTTATACTTTGGACAACTAGTAATGATGACCTCGATCCTCCGCCCATCGGATGCCTCTCCTTGCTCTTGGCCTGAATCTCCCCATGACTCAACCAAGTCTAGCAGCTTCTGAAGCATCGGGTCCATGCTTCCACTCCCTATTTGGCTTCCCTTTGTGGTCACAGACTTGCTAGAAAACTTGATCCCTCTTCTTGGTGTATCATCCAAGTCTGATAGTGTGCCATCACTTTGTAACTCGCCATCCTCTTCAACTATGTTCGCCCCACATTTCTTTCTGCCACCATGATCCATTTGCATAGTGCCAAGATAGGCTTTGGAATTCCCTACTTTTGGCTTAGATTCCAAGCGCATCCCCCCAATATATACGGCCTCTCCTGTGTAACCCTTGTGTGTTTGAGCAAAGTTCCTGATCATTAGTGCAAGTCTCCCAAAATCTGGGCATTCACTTGCTCGATATGATCCTTTACATAAGTAATACCTCTCTTAGGCATGTACTCGCTACCATTTTTCGGCCCCTTGCCGTTTCCCTTGGACCCTTGTCCATTATGTGACTGCCCCTTGCCATTGCCCTTGTATACCTCGGCTATGCCTTTCCCGTTGTAATTGTCATGATCTCCCCTACCTCTCTTGGCATTGCCTTCTTTGGATTTGGTAGGCTCCATCTTGAAGTCAACGAGCGACTCGGCTACCTATGGCCTTGTCCATGTTGGCTACTTGATATCTTCTTAACTCCTGCTTTGCCCAATTTTGCAACCCATCCATGAAGTAGAAGAGGAAATCTTCCTCGGACAACGACGAGATTTGCAGCATTAAGGAAGTGAACTCACGCACATACTCCCGAATTGTGGCCATTTGTTGGAGCTCTCTTAGCTTCCGCCTAGCCTCGTACACCACATTCATGGGGTAGAATTGCTTCTTCAACTCCTTCTTGAACTGCTCCTACGTCTCAATCTTGCATAGCCTATTCTCCATGTCATCACACTTTCGACGCCACACCTAAATAATTGTGCTGAACTTACCAAACCAAGCTCGAGGGGACTGTTTCAAACCATATAGTGACCTACGCAATCTGCACACACAACCATTAAACTCCCTTTGAGCAACAAAACCAGATGGTTTCTCCATATAAACTTCTTCCTCAAGATCACCGTGGAGAAAAACATTCTTAATGTCTAACTAATAAAGAGGCCAATGACGTACAATAGCTATGGACAAAAAGAGATGAACATATGCTACTTTAGCCACGGGAGAGAAAGTATCACTATAATCAAGCCTAAAAATGTGAGTATATCCTTTTGCAACAAGACGAGCCTTAAGCCTATCAACTTGGCCATACGGCCGACTTTGACTGCATAAACCCAACGACAACCAACAGTAGACTTACCTGCAGGAAAGAAACCTCGGTCAAGTACATTGAGGCATTGCGTACCTTAGCAACTTCGTCATCCTCCTTGACTACCTCGAAGTACTTGTCCATCCAAAGTAAGTCGCCCACCTCGCGTGCATCCCGTGCACCGCCATACTCCTTTTGCTTAGGGACCTTCACATTTGTCCATTTTGCAAGTACCACGCCTTTGGTAATCCCGACCACAAAGGTTCCTTCTAGCAATCTCTTGTATTCTTTCTAACATTTCTTTAGTCATAACCTTTACTCTGATACCACGTTGTCACGTCCTTAGTCGTTAACTAAGTACACGTGCGACACTTGACAACTTGCTCACGATCTTGCACAAGTTGCTCACGTTCTTGCTATGCCAAGTCAGCCTTACTACACTCAAGATCGCTAAGAGAATGGTAGAAAGAACACAAGAGAATTCTTAAAGGAAGCTTTGTGTTAGAAAGAACTTGAATTGTTTGCTTGGTGAGTTACAAATGAATAACCCCCTTTATATACTAGTTTCATAGGGACTGGTGAGTAAATAATAATTATTACACAAGGCCCTTATTATTTACAAGTAAGTCCATTCTCTAGAATATTCTACATACTTAGAATCTTCTAAGCATTTTCCTAGCAATTTCATAGGGTTCTAAGGTCTTACATGAGAAATCTCCATATTTTTCTAGAACTTTCCTACAAGTTCTAGCATCTTTCCTACATAAATTTTTCATATGGCAAAAAAATACCAAGTGACATCTATGTGGCATGATTACGTGGCGAGCAATAACAGTATACTCTAAAAGATTAATCACACAAAACTCAATAATTTCTGCTGCCGCTGCCTTAAATGTAGATCCATCCACATTTACGAGGACATGTACCTGATTGGTACGTGCAAAGGGTTTGGTAATGGGACAAAGCCCTAAATAGGGTAATAAAGTTGATTAATCATAGAGGACCTATTTAATTCATTTATTCTTAAACGGCTCTGCTCAAGCCATATCTTTAGATAATAGCCGCTCGTAACAAAAACATAATTAACGGCTTATAACCGAGCCGATAACCTCAGCACAACCGCAGCGTGAACGTAGTGTTAATGCTATGGATTTATTCAAAGTCCGACCTTAATAAATCTGGCGTAACCTTTATACATCATAAAAGTTTTAGTGAATAAGTATAAGTAATATTTATATCTTAACTTAATAAATCAAACAAACTGTAATAAGATCTCGAATAAAAATAGAAAATAATATTATATAGTCACTCTCAAAATAATAACTAAATAAATATATATTTATGTATGTTATATAAATTTTATACACTTTTACGGCTGCCGAATATAAATAGTATCAGCCGTAAATTAAAAGTGATTTTTGCCAATTAAAAAACATAAATTAAGTTCTAAATTTGTAGTCCAAGTAAAGCCGGGAGACGAGCTGTCGATGTCCTGCCCAGGAGTAAAATGCCACAGCTTTGCCGCTGTTTTCTACGCTACATCACAAAAGAAAGTTCCACGTCTTTTTCTTAGCGCGTGAAACGCGTGACTTTAGCTTAGGTCACAAGGCTTGAAAAACAAGGACAGCTCGCCAAATGGAAGATTGTCTGTCTTGTTCTTAAACTTCATGCTGTTAATAGACTAATTTACCCTTGGAAATTGTCGGTGTTCATGTCTTTTTTGGGTTTTTAGGTTAATCATTTGTGGCCCATTGTATTTAAGGCCCTTTATTTATATTTTTTGGAGATTTACTTTGTAGGCCCACTAAGAAGATTTAGATCTTTTTTTTAAAGACTTTAATTATCAGAATAATTTTCGCAACGACGAATAATGGAAAATTCAACAATGAGTTCGTGGATATGTGGGTTAGAGAATAATGGAAAATCAATGTTTTGAGGTTCAAACTTACATATATGTGCTAAAGCAAGTATCATTAGTGTTAAATATATATTTTAAAATTTATTTTTTCAACTCATAACGTTTAAATTCTGAATTTGTCTTGAGACTCATGATATTTTCATTTCCTTATTGAGTTGTTTAATATAATTCTTTTGGACAATTCTTTATACCTAAAAAGTATATGCATATTTGATGAGCAGGAAAAGATTATCCCAAGTTGTGGGTAGTAGCTGAGCCAAGATTTTCATTAAGGGAAGTCAAAATATAAAGAAATAAACTCATCTGAAGTCAAGGGGTGTTATTATATAGTATATATACATATTTTGAAAAACATTAACGAACTAAACAGTGTAATTTTTCGATAAAGGGTGTCAATAGACACCCCTTAAGTGCATGTGGCTCCGCCACTGGTTGTGGGTTAGGAGAACTTTGTCTTTTAACTTCTTTTTATGAATGATATTTTGGATTTTTGGACGGCAAAGAGAAAATACTAAACTTTAATTGATATTGAATTGGCCACTTTTAATGTCACTACATGTTAATGGGTCCAACTCTATATGTTTAGGCCAAGATAAACAGATAAAAGAAAAACTCATGAGTTTTGCCGTTTCCCGTAAAAGGTATGTGTTTTTATTCCTCTAATTTCATAACATATTTATAGCAAGTGAGAGAGTAATTTTTTTTAACAAAGTTCGATTCTCACTATCTCTCTTGCCCTTTTCTCATTGAACAATCTCCGAAGTAAAAATAAATATATTCAACTTTTAAATAATCCAATAATTATCGTTGACACTTATGCCCATAGTAAATGCAGAGATCTCATGATATTGAAATCGTGGAGTTCGATTTCCCTGTGTATAACAAATATCTATTTGCACTGCCAGTGGGTTGTACTCGGTTATTGATTATTAATTTATAAAAAGGTCCAAGAATTGACATTGCCAACACAAAATAAAAATAAAAAATAAAAAATACGTATATCACTACTTACCATTAACGATAATGGTTATAAAAAATGTGTAAGAATTTGACTCGCTAGTTATTCTATACAAGTCATTAATTTTTGGCCAAGTGGGATACTTCTACAGCTATACTTACTACATATGAAAAATAATTGCTCGCCATAATATTGTAATTCGGGACCAAAAGTAAAATATAAAAAATTCATAGGTATGACATCTTACTTATTATTTGAGTTTGACATCATAACATACAAGCAATAACTTATATAGGAAAACAAAAGGAATTATAAAAATGAGTGATATTTTAGCCTTCTAGCCGACACATTACAATTTCTATTTTTGACTTTGACATTTGACAAGTAAAATTTATAATGAAAAATAGTGAAAATAAAATTTGATACTCCTATTGATTGAAAAAAAAAGAAAAGGAGAGAGTGAGGGATCAAAATCAATTATATAGATGTGACTTTATGATTCCTTCACTATTCATTTCTATTTATAAATGCATGAATATGAGCTATTTTAGAAGTAATCTAATAGTATGTAATAATGGTAACTACCATGAGTTAGTGCTAGGACGGATAGGATTTCTCCGCCAAAGATTTATGAATCCAAAACATTCTGGCAGGAAATGTTTCTCTCTTTAATGAACCTTACCCTATGCGGATTCGAATTAGTCGTAACTTTAATGCGAATACGGGCGAAGTGCAGCAATAATTACTTTTAAGCCCGCTATTTAAAATATATTCACAATTTATAATTTATTTAAAGATTAGCCAAATTTACCCAAACAACAGAACTAAGTATCCCGAATTTCCAAATTCAGGACTTAGTGTCCTGAACTTTTGAGCTTCTAATTTAAAATTCAGGACTAAGTGTCCTGAATTTCTGAACTACTAATTTAAAATTCAAAATATAAGATTCGAACTTTTGGACACAATTTTCGATTTTTAAGACACGATATCCTGAAGTTTGAACTTTGAGGTTTAATCTCGAGAACCTGTGTTCTGAAATTTGAGCGAAATTGATTAATCTTTAAATACATTATAAACTGTGAATATATTTTAAACAACATGCTTAAAAGTGACTACCTGATGTCATTTCCACTTCGAATATTAGATACCAAATAAAAAAAAATAATTATATTTGCAAAAATTAGGCTCATCTTTCTTTTCTATTCCAAACAAGTGCATGGTTTTTAATAAATTCCATTAGCAACTTCATTTTAATAGTTTTCTTTAAACTTGATGTTATGAATTCAACGAACAAGTGAAATATCAACCACATCTCTTCTTTTTTTCCAATATGTATTCCTACTTACCATCAAAACACGGGTTTGTTTTTTGTTTTATAGTTGGAATATCTCTGTCCACTCATGATTTTATACCTTTAGTAGGAATTTGTCGTTTTCTTTATAGGAAGATTCTCTTTCTTCTCTTTTATTTTCCGCGAAAAACCTATTTTTGTAGGGTTGATAAGGCTTAAATTTTGCTTAAAATTTCAAAGCCACATCTGATCAAAGAATTAGGTATTGCTTATTCTTACGTGTTTCTTTCGTGAAAATAGCATAGGCTAATTAGTTTTTGAACTGGTAATTAAAAAATAGTCAACATTTTTATTGAAAAATAACCATTATTTTACTGCAACACGGAAAGTTCCAGCATAATATATTAGAGATTGGTGCACATGTGTATGAACTTCCAGCATATTGTGCTGAAACTGCAGTATACGGAAAGTTCCAACATAAAGGTGGCAAGTGGGCCGGTCCAGGCCCGGGACCGGCCAGGGACCGCGTGCCAAGCGGGCTAACCGGGTCAGGACCGTTTGGCCCGGTTTTAGTGGGCCTGGACCGGTCCTATGATTTGGGTCCGGCCCGGGACCATTTAGCCCGCCAGGGACCGGGACCGGACCGGTCTCTTAGCGGGCCAAACGGTGCCAACGACTATTTTTATAAATAAATAAAAAGATTTTTTTTTAAAATATAGTCGTTGGCTATTTATAAAATAGTCATTTAACCCCCCCAACTTTGTTTTAACCCCAAACTTTTTATACATTTAATATATATACTATACTATACTATATATACATCTTATATAGTATATAAGATGTATATATAGCTTATCGAATATAGCTTTTATATATATATATATATATATATATATACTATACTATACTATATATACATCTTATATATAGTATATAAGATGTATATATAGCTTATCGAATATAACTTATATATATCGATATACTATATATACATCTTATATCGATATACTATATATACATATTATATACTATATATATTCGATATTAAATATTGAATATTAAAATTTAGGATGTTAAATAAAATTTAGGTCACAATTCTATAATAAAATTTACAAAGCATTGCCTTAGATATTTTTGTTAACATCCTTTTGTCTCTAATATCTATTTAATTTTCTTTTTAAAAAAAAAATTATATGTTGGGCCCACTTAGCCCGTTTTGCCCCGCGGGCCGAGACCGTTTAGCCTGGGACCAAACGGTCCCGGTCCCTACAAAAAGCCCGTTTAGCCCGGGACCGTTTGGCCCGTTTAATTTGGGACCGGTCCGGGACCGTTTGGACCGGCCCACTTGCCAGCCATATTCCAGCATAATATACTGGAGATTGGAGTATCTGTGTATGAACTTCCAGCATATTATGATGGATCATATATTATGCTGGAACTCCGGTATATTATGCTGGAAGTTCACATGTGAAAAATTTGAATTCCAGTATATTATGCTAGAATATTTTTCGGATTTTGAACAGTATTTTCGTTCAGATTTATCTTAAATGAAAAGTGGCTAAATTTTGATTACTTTTGAATATGTGACTATTTTTCAATTACCACCTGTAAATCTGGCTATTTTTGAATTTACATGTTTCTTTCTGGAGCTTATCGACTGTATACTCACATTCACATATAACAATTGTTTTGGAGCCTACTTAATCCTTTTGGGCTTGGGCTAGAGTCCTTGTTCTTGATATAACATTAAGGTCCAAACTTTTTGATTAAGGTTTAGGGCTTTTAACATATTTGGCTGGTCGGTCAAAAGTAATTACAGTCGCTAATCAAATATATATTTGTCGGTTATTATTTTTTGGAAAAATTAACCTTTATAGCCACTCAAAATTTTAATAGTCCATATTTTTTTTCACTTACACGAAATGGCTTTTCGGCCCAAACATATTGCATCTATTAGCCCAAAATGTCTATTTTGTACTATATCTTTTGTATAGTAACAGTCTATTTTATATATTTTTTGTATAGTGACAGTCTATTTTGTATAGTGACAGTTTATTTTGTATATATTTTTTTATAATGACAGTTTAGTGTATATAAATTATATAGTGGTAGTCTATTTAGTATATTTTTGTATAGTGACAGTTTATTTTGTATAGTGACAATCTATTGTATATAAATTGTATAGTGACAGTTTATATTTTATATTTTTTATATAGTGACAGTTTATTTTGTATAATGACAGTTTATTCAGTATATATTTTTATATAATGATAATTTATTTTGTATATTTTTTATACAATGATAGTCTGTATTTTGTTTCCAATTATCACTTTCAGAAACATTCCTGTAAAGCCTCTCTCTTCCCATTTTCCTTTCTTTCCCTTTTATTTTCCCTTTCCTTTTTTTCTCATTTTGTTAAATTTCTTCCTATAGGCAATTCACAGGATTTTACTACTAGCCGTGGTGATTCTAACAGCGTTAGGCAACGTTCACGGCCGACATAAAGTACAAAAATGGGAAACAATAGAATACTCCGCCATAAGTTGCAGAGCACACACCGCTTCGTTGACGGATTTTGGTGGAGTTGGTGACGGAACGACGTTGAACACTAAAGCCTTTAAAATGGCCGTTGATCACTTGAGTCAGTTTCAATGACGGTGGTTCGCTGCTGTATGTACCCGCCGGAAAATGGTTGACGGGGAGTTTTAATTTGACTAGCCATTTTACTCTGTATCTCGATAAAGATGCTGTTTCAATAGCCATTTCACTTTAGGAAAATGAGGTTCCTGGAGATTCTCTTCCACTTATTTCTTTGCCTTTATAGCACAAATTCTTCTCAACAACTGGTTATATCTCAATTAATCCAGTACCACATTCGGAAAATTGTTCACTCAACTTCCTTACATAGAGTCTAACTTTAGTACTAGTTAATGGCTTTGTGGCCGGAAGTGTATTCGATTCAAAGGCGCTGATTATCTGAATTTCGATGTGCAATTGGTTTTAAGTGAATAAGAGGGGGAAGGATGAGGAAGAAGATTTTGATAGGAATAGGCGTGACAGGAGGCGAGAGAGGGATCGAGATGATAGAAGAGAAAGGGACAAGGATAGGGATAGGGATAGCAGATTGAGCCTCTTAGTTAATTACTTTTGACTAGTCACTAGAAGTACTTTTGGACTATAAAATACGTATATATTATAATTTTTGAATTACTGGGTAATATATGTTTGGACCGATGGACTATAAATAAATTTTGCTCTTATTTTTTGGGACGGCTGTACCGTGTAGATTTCCGTAAGGTTTACAAGTTCAATTGTTACCAACAATAGTTGCGAAGTTCCACATTTATTTTCATGTGTAAAACTATTGGGTTCAATTGAATCTATATACTCCATCCGCGTCGTTTGCGTACCTAACACCACAACTCAGGTAAACTAGTCTAGCACCTTGTCACAACAACTGGGAAAATTCGAGATGGCATCTCAAAGATATGTATTGCTGGGTGGGCGTTCGGGCAGTTCGGATTGAATATAAAAATTTTGGTTTGAAGAAATGACAATTTAAATCCAATCCAAATAAGCTAAGATTGAATCGGATTTTTTAAGTTCAGTTTCGGATTAATCGAGTGCGTACACTTTCTGAACTGAATGGGAAAAACACAAATCTTCACTGGACTGCAAAACACCGAATTAGACTTCTGATCCTCCATCATTTGACGAATGTACACATTTAGTTTTTTTTATAAAATGTGTACTCTCCTAAATTGAAACGTAAGAGTTCCACTCTTTTCTTTCCAAATGTCTTTTCCCACTCTTGAATCGGAAAGTTCATGCACAGGTACTCCAATCTCCAGTATATTATACTGAAATTTTCCGTATGCTAGAGTTTCAGCATAATATGATGGAAATTCATATATAGGTGCACAAATCTCCATTATATTATGTTGGAACTTTCCGTGTTGCAGCAAAATAATGACTATTTTTCAATGACTTTGCAAACACTGGCTATTTTTCAATTACCAGCCCGAAAACTGGCTAGCCCGTACTATTTTTACCATAAATTCAATGATATAGTATTTATGATATACATAGAAACAATAGAAGAAGAAAAAATAATACATAACGAAACAATTCCAATTAAAAGTATATTCAACGGGGAAAGTGTAACAGGTAGACGCAAAGGCTAACCCAATGTAATGTGAATCAGATGAAAATAAAGCCCGAGAACAAATGCAGCTATTTTGCTTGTCCAACACCCCCCCCCCCCCCCCAAAAAAAAAAAACCCCTTAAACAGAACCAATATAATGTTTATATGATAACCAAAACACAATTCTGTCAATATATCACGTTGTATCTTGTAAATATCCAACACAAGGATCTCTACCAGATTCTAGTGATATGTTTCAACATTCGATTCACGTTAACGTATATAAACAAATATACAGGCAAATCACATTCATGTTGCAACTGCTATTGCTCCTTTGGAAAGACTGAAGGAAGAGATCTCGTCCTCAGCATGTCATATTTGAACCCCGGCAAGTTAATAACCTGCAAATGAAAAAAGAATCCCTTAAATCAAGCGAACATCACATAACACATGAGCAGAATAAGAGTGAAAAGGTCCATTTCTTATGCAAGTTTATACTACATACTAGATTCTTTTAGGGGTTTGCCTTTAAGCAACCAAAAGAGACCTTCGACCAGCAACAAAGGCAAAGAGGTGCCAATGGCAAGAACTGCTCCACTCAATATAGGACAAGGGACAAAGCAAGAAGTAGGATGATTAGCAATCCTTAGTTTCACTTGCTGTACTCGATGCAGGGCGAGTGACAAACCACAAGTGTAGGCAAGTTGCCAAGTTAGCAATCCCTAGTTTTCCAAGAAGGCAGGAAGTATCTATCCTCCTTGTGATGATGGGGGTCCAGGTAGGTGACGTTATCTAAATATATTTTTAAGATAATGTATTCATGAGGAGAGAGGAAATCTCAGTATACAAGTGGTACACAAAAGAGTAGAAAACTCTAATTTTCTGACTTAGGACACCATTCCTACTTGAGACTTGGATTCTAAGACACCATTCCGGCTTAAGTTCCCAGACACAAGGTAAAAAATTAAGACAGAATAGTGAAAAAAAGAGTCAGAAATGTACTAGAGCTAATGTATTGTTTCACATTTGAATTTCTCCTACATTTTTCGTGGGGCAACTATAGATCTGCCAAACTACCAATCAGGCAGTAATTAATTAATGATGCAACCACTAAAAAAATTTAGGAAAATTGGAACATTTATATCTGGATTGTCCTGGAATAAGTAGTTGTTTCAGAAAATAAAAATATATATTATTGGCATCAGGACAACTATTTGGGTTGTTTTTCGAAAACAAGATGAATTTTCAAATCAAACAAAGTTACTTTCTGTTTTGAAAGAGTTAATATTGAAAAGTTCTAAAACCAAATGGAGTTGGTTCAGTTAATTGGTCTCCATTTGAAAATATCAACAGAATTTTTTCACGCACTACTACCAAAGTAACATTCATTCAAATAAGCGAAGTGTATGATCATGTATCTTCTTGACCTTTTATTCAGTGAGAACAATAGCGACAATGACAGTGACCCCATTTTTAACATCACCAAAAGTAATAACGAAACAGCACTTTTAAAGCTATAAACAAGGAAAATCACAAAAAAGGAAAGAAAGACATGGAAGGAAAAGAAAATGTCCCGGTACAGAAGCAATGACTTACATTCAAAGATGAAATGCTGAGGACAGATGCCAGGTAAATGCTTAAATAGATGACTTAATTCCGAGCTGAACTTGCAGCAGAAGCTGTTGAGTTTCTGTTCAATCCATTTCCAAGATGAGTACTCATATTACCATGGTCTCTCTGGAGTGTGTGTGAAGAATCCACTATATTAGTAACTGCAACAGAACCAACTCTACTATTTTCTCGAGTTTCAAGGCGTTCCATCAGGCGAGATAGACTAGCAATTCCAGCATTCGCCTCGCTCCTACCAGAACCAACATCTGGCATTGAAGAGCTTCGAGAAAACAATCTCTCCTTCCACCCTCGTGTATTCTTTGAGATTGATTCTTTATATCTGGAAAATAAGACCATATATAATGTGGCTTACAAAGACAAGAAACACAAAACAAGCACAACTGCTAAGATTAAGAACAAATAAATTTGAGTGAAGTCAATCATAATTTCATACTTCATTGATAGAGAATTAAATCGAGATTTCCAGGACTCTGATAGTGACTGGAGGTCTGATGGTCCAGCTCTCCCTTGGCTTGGTGTCAAAGACGAACTAGAAGAGTGTCTAGAAAGACAGAAAACCCAAAAACAAATGAAAGCTGATTTAAAAAAAATTCTGCATGTGTTAACCAATCTAGCACATCATATAAACCAATTTAAGATAAAGCGGTGTTTGCATAAAATTGAAAATATGTTGAAAACCATTACTACCTATCACCAATAGATATTCCTTTTACTGTGGCTGGGTTCAGAACAGATCGAGATGATGAAGCAGAAAGTTGATTACTTTGAACTGATGAAAGATGAGGCATATGTCGTGCTGATTCACTGTTACCGGGGGTAATGGAAAGAGAAGAATCAGGTATTGTGGCTGCAGCAGGATCAGAATTTGATCCCGCAGAAGAAGGTGAAACAGAAGCGGTAGGAGAGGAATAAGGATGAAAAAATTGTGGGCGGTCATTGGTGGATGAGCGATTTCTTGAGCCCTCCCTTCGACCCGCATGGTGAGCCCTTCCCATTGAAACAGCAGCAGCCAAATGCTGAAGAATGCGCTCTTCAAGTTCAGGATCATCAATATCCACAGGTAACTGCAGTGCAATGAAAGAGGTAAATGCAACGCGCTAGCTTGTGAAACTTCATAAATCAAATGACAGGTGAAAAATGCTTATCCTTTAAGATGGCCACATACATGCTGTAATCCAAAATCTCCAAGCGCAGGAAGGTGCAATAGTGTAGCATTTCTTTCTGCATTAACTCTAAAGTTCCTTTCTTGTTCCACAGCCTCAAACAATTCTTGACTGAAAGAGGGAAGTCAATTAAAGACAAGTAAAGGCTATACCCTGAATCAGGATCATGAAAAATATGGACTGAAAAAAAGAAGCCAAACGAACCTCATCTGATCTTTCAGACTTATGGACTGCCAACACATTGGACAATTAGAACTTCTCTGACACCTGTTTTAAAAAAAAACTAATTAGACTGTATGCATCAATGTTCCTCATAACATGTATAGTCCCTCAATCATTTCCTTTTCATGTTCCAGAATAAATATCAATCTACAAGCCAGCTCTTTTGCTTCGGTTATCTTATTATCATGATGTTGTTACTGCTTCTTGTTACTACTTTTTCTGTTTTCCGTGACTTTCCCTATACTGTATTTCTTTACTAAGCTGTGACTATGCTTTACATGAGCGGAGGGTCTACCGGAAACATCCTCTCTACCTCCACAAGGTACGAGTAAGGTCTGCGTATACACTACCCTTCTCAGACCCCACTTGTGGTATTGAACTGCGTTTGTTGTTGTTATTGTAAGCCAGCCACATCTAACCCCCCCACCCACCACAAACCAACAAAAGGTTATTAACCTCCTCAACAAAGGTGTCCTAGCGTAAAAAGAAATGTTTATAACTCTTAACCAGAAATAGAGTGGTGAGAGAGAGAGAGGGGGGAGGGGGGTATTTGTACTGCATCTCTACAGCATATTCTCTAAACAGTAGATGCTAAAAGTTTTTACTGGTTCATAAAATGTTTATGTTCTTTCAAAAAAATGAGACATGGATGTAGAGAAGCAAGGGCCTCTGATGTAGACACGTAAAACCAAAAAAGGTGGACTAAAGGTGATGAGCACAGAGAAACATTTTTTCGCACAGTTTCTCTTCAAATTCTTTTATCGGACATAATTTTCACTAAAAAAGTAGTCATATGTACGACAAGAAATTCTATTTCACATAATTCAGCGCCCTGTCTATATCCAATTTGAATAGAATTCTCTGTTTTCCACTACTCAGTCTTGAGTTCACAACCTCATTAGTAATAAGAACAACATCTAGGGTCTATCTCCCACCTCCCAACAAAGACAATTTCTGAGATATTAATAAGCTTGTTTAAAACGCGTCTCACTCTGACAGATAATGTTTATGCAATGATTTTGCATGCATTGCCCCTCAAACGGTCTGAAGTTCTTGATGTCCAAAACAACATTTCTCTCAAGGATCGTGATTATGAAAAAAAAAAGGGTAATATTCTTCCTCCAAATCACCACTTTCATTCAAGTGACTCATACAGTGGGATGGAGCTAAAGGGAGGAAAGGGGTTCAACTTAATCCCCTTTGCCGAA
Source organism: Nicotiana tomentosiformis (assembly GCF_000390325.3). Classification (NCBI taxonomy): domain Eukaryota; kingdom Viridiplantae; phylum Streptophyta; class Magnoliopsida; order Solanales; family Solanaceae; genus Nicotiana; species Nicotiana tomentosiformis. Next base: position 13,814,286 of record NC_090813.1, on the reverse strand, counting down.
AAATTGTACTATACAAATAGGCTAAGTTGCTCGGACTCTTCACTTTCAGTGCCGCACCCGTGTCGACACAACGTGGGTGTGGGTATGGGTGTGGGATCCGTGTCGGATCTGGTCAAACGATTTTGGGTACTTTGACCAAAATTATCAGAGAAATTTGGGACAGATACAATGATTTTTGAAAACAAATCAAAAGCTAGGGTGATATGGAAGAAAATGGAATACCTTGTATATATAAAATTCTTTGTCAGTCCTTTTCCTTTTATCTCCTTCTAAAATTCTATTCTTGTTCAATATTTTCTCCTTCTCGGAATACCTTGTAAGTTTTCCACATAATGTCTCATAATTTAGACATATATAACTCTATTTTTAAATAATTGAATTATTTTTAGTCGAATCTCCGCACCCGTATCCGTACCTGGATCCGTACCCCCGAATCTTTAACTTCAGATCATGAAGGATCTGACCTCTAGATCCGCACCCATATCGGACACCCGCACCCGAGTCCGAGCAACTTAGCAAATAGGACAAAATCGAATTTTCTTGGTCATATTTGAACGGTTGAATCCCCTTAAAATGAGAGAAGACTCTAGTGTAGTGCCAAAGGGGGTTCAAAAGTTGCTTTCGAACACATGTTCATATTCTAGGTGGGACACTCTAGTATTTTTTGAATCTCCTTGCTGAATTTCTAGCTCCCCCACCGCATACAGTCCACAATATCCTTACATTCCACCTCCCAATAATAGTGAAAAAACACCAAAGTAAAGCCATGTAACTAGATGCTTTGTCTCCCATTAAAGCTTGACAGATGTTTCTTCCGCAAATAGCTTCTTGATTTCCTCTTTAGGTAAATCTAATCATTCTGCTATATTTGACCATAAAGACAATAGTAATTTTAAGCTCTCAATCGTTATATATCTAGACCTACTTAAGAAGCATAAACCAAATAACGCTAATAAATGACAAAAAAACAATAATACTTAAGACGGCATGGTACTCTCACTAACAACCTCTGTAACATATTTTAGGTGCAAGGAGTAGGAACAGTCTGTAACCAGCAATTCTCTACAGCAGAAGAGAATCTTGTTTCTTAGTATCTATTTATGCTTCCACACAAAGTTTCGCCAATTTTTTCCTTAGAATAAAGGGTTCATTTCCTGGATAGTAGATTAGAAGTAATTATTTGTGAATTCTTATTAAACTTCAATACCAAAGTAAATCTAGAAAATCAAAATAATATATCAAGTGATATTTGTATATATAACACTTTTCTTTACAGAGCTGCACAAGCTCCAAAGTTTGCAATAGTTTTTCTCCCTTCTACAAGTTAATCCATCTACTTTCCCTGGCTCATTTTGGAACTAGCCAAAAAAGCAAGTTTTCCACCTGTATGTTTGCTATTCAATCTCACATTTTGTTACCAAAACCATCCCCCCCCCCCCCCCAAAACACACACACATAAAGGAAAAAAACAAGATACACAATATCAACCTATTTGCCTAAACACTGTCGAAAACAGCAAAGATAGTGTAAACAAAACTTTTGCATCTACGTACCATTCCAGGACACATTGGAGATGAAACTCATGATTGCAGCTAGTTACCTATTAGAAAGAAAAAAACACATATCTTAAGCATTAGCACGTCATTATAAAAAAAATTGAAGCATCAAAACATTGCTATGTTAAACATTTAACAATACGCGAAATGTCACTAGTATTCACCGTAGAAGGATCGCTTTCGCAGAAAGCCTCGAGGCAAATGCTGCAAGAATCATCACAGGCATCTTGAATTCCACCTTCCACAAAAGCTGCAGGTGATGTCAAATGATCCTCTGTTTTCATGACCTCATCCATTCTCAAAACCTTAAGCACCCAAAAATAGCCAGATTTAAATTTTAATCTCATCACACAAATTAGCTTCCTCTATAACCATAAAAAAGAAAACTTTATAACTAATGAATAGACAATAAATATTTTCTTTCTAAAATAAACTCTTAATTCAACAAAAATAACATCCAAAAAATGCAAATTTCTTATATGGGGATTTCTTAATTCAACAATATCATCATATGGGTATTTTAAATCTGTGAATGGACAAATAAAAAATGAAACTTTAATTTTCTCAAACAAAAGTAAATCCCATAAAAATGCAAACTTTGACACAGAACAAACTGTGAAATTTCACGTATTTAAATTCGGTATAAGAAAAAAGCCCTAGAGCACCAGAAAAAATTGCACTTCAAACAAATTACTTATAACAATCAGAAAAAGAATAATCTCACACAATTAAAAGCAAATAAACACCAATTCAAACAAAATAGAAAATTTTCACGATTGAATTTTGTTATTAGGAAAATTTTACCTCCTGTAAAGTTAGAAAATTTGTTCCCCAGAGATGATGAGAATGAACGCTAAGGTCCCTTTCAGGAACCTAGAATTTTGAGAGACAAAAAAGGATATATATTATATAAAATAGAAATGGAAGGCACGTTTACCTTTGCCTTTAATTTGCTTTATAAAATAGCACCGATAAAAAAAATTAAGTTACTAAAATGCATTTTTGTACATGCATAATTTTATGAACAAAAAATTCTATTACATGAACTACTTATAATTTACGAAGAAAAGACTTTATAAATATCTCTCTATATTTTATTTACTAACTTTTATGTTATTTGTTATTGATCTACTATGAAAAATATCATAATATAACTATAACTAACCATAAAAGGCAAAAAGAAAAATAGATAGTGAGAATCGACCCAACACCTACAGAAGCTCTCCCTGTAGAGTACAATATAGAGTTTTATTTATGTATATATATAATGTAAAAAAATTTACCATCTAATTATATTTTGTATTATCGTTTAAATTCGAAAAAAAGGGCATCTACTCCACACGTATTGTTTGAAAAACTCCCAGCGTGTCATGTTTTGCATTTGTAAATCTTGCAACCAAATGTTGAACATATATTAGTTTTTTTTTTTAAACCAATTGAAACGTACATTAGTTTTTTATTTTTCAATAAACGTATATTAGTTGATTACCTAAAACTTTGGTTAACTAATGTGATTATTTTTAGTACCCTATAACAGTTAGTTACGTGCTAGGTTCATATTAGTTAATCAGATCTTTAACTACTCCAAAGTTTTAGTCAAAATTTTGAAATTCTCTATCCTTTCGAAGGGAGATTAACTGGAAAAAAAAACAGACCAGAAATTACATTTAAAATAGTTCATAATACCAAAAGAAAAAATTGTTCTTTAAATTTATTTTTGAAGTTGGAAGAGACAAGGAAATTATTATGCATCTATTATGTAGGCCGTGGAACAATCACATAATTATTCAGAATGGCGAAGGTCCAAATATATCCATTTCTTTCGAAAATGGTCTAAAAATACTACTCATTATACTATTGGGTTATCTATATCCCTGCAGTCATACTTTGGGTTCAAATATACCCCTCATTTAAACGGAGGGACACATGTCATCATCATGTTGACCAATTCTAAATATCTCATAATTAAATAAAAATACTCATTACCCATACCCGAAAAGCAATTTTCTAAAACAATTATTTTTTGTAAAAATGGAAAAAACTAAATTATTTTTTAGTAAAAACTGAAAAATCAAAAATATTTTTTTTCCAGTTTTTACAAAAGATCTGCTTTAAAAAAAACTGAAAAATATTTTCTAAAATAATATTTTTGTAAAAACTGGAAAAAAAACTAAAATTGCTTTAGAAAATTGTTTTTCGGGTATGGGTAATGAGTCTTTTAATTAATTAAGAGATATTTAGAATTGGCCAACAAGACGATGACACGTGTCCCTCCGTTTAAATGAGGGGTATATTTGAATCCAAAGTATGACTGTAGGGGTATAGATAACACAATAATATAATGAGGGGTATTCTTAGATCATTTTCGAAAGTATAGGTGTATATTTGGACATTTGCCGTATTGAGAACATGCCAATTTTCTGGAGTAATTTGCGTTTTACTATGCGAGTCTCAAAACTAATATGCGAGGTAAATATTTTCTTTTCGTTATTTTCTTTCCTTGCTGTACTTTAGAGTTTGTATTAAACTAGGAAACTAGGATCGCTTATAATCTTTTTCATATATGTTAAGGTATATAGGGTTGTTAACTTGTAGAATATAAAATTTGATACAATCAAATCTCTATACAAGAACATCCTTTTTTTTTGTATTGTTTCTTTTTTATAGTAAATAGATATTATACAACAATAACAACATTTGACGTTTAAATAATTTTTAGTCGTTATAGACAAAAATTATCCAAATACAAAATTACTTTTTTTTAATGTTACATATAAAATATAAGAAATTTGTTTAAATTTAAAATATGAAAAGATATGCATATTTCACTAATTAAATATTTTAAAAAGTTATAATTAATAAATCTATAACTAAAAGTACAAAAATTTAATCTCTAAGGCACACATTTTAAAACTACTATAAATTAAATTCTTTCAAGATTGATGAAAGAACTTTGTAATTGTAGCTTGTTCTGTATATTCCATTATCTTACTAGCAATATAACGCTTGAATTGGCGAAGATTTGTGTCCAAACTTTCAGCAAAAAGGGGTATTCAACAGCTTTTTCTTGAAGGCGATCTTGTAACGACCCGGCCAGTCGTTTTAAAAGTGTAGCCTCGTTCCCCCATTTACAGTTCATTCTATACTTTATAACTGTTATGTGACTTGCCGGGTAGTCGGTTCGGGTTCGGAGAGATTTCGAAATAAATTGAGACACTTAGTCTCAAGGTTGAAAGCTTAAGTTGAAAAGGTTGACCGGATATTGACTTATGTTGATTCTAATAGCTCCGTATGGTTATTTTGGACTTAGGAGCGTGTCTAGAAAATTATTTGAAAGTCCGTTGTAACGACCCGACCGGTCCTTTTGAGCTCTAGCGCGTCGTTCAGCGGGTTGAGGCCCTGAGCAACTTCACTTGAGGTATTATGCCTTGTACACGTGGTAAGCATTTAAGTTCGGGAAGTTCGGAGTTGATTTAGAAAGAAAATTCTAATTTCGAAAGCTTTAAGTTGGGAAAATTAACTAAAGGGTGATTTTTTTTGAGTAAACAACCTTAGAATCGAGATTTGAAGGTTCCAACAGGTTCGTATAATGATTTTGGACTTGGACGTATGTCCGGATCGGGTTTTGGATGAACCTGGAACGTTTCAGCGCCTATTGTGGAAGTTGATATTTTGGAAGGATTTCATAAATTTGGGTTGAAGTGCATTTCAATGTTATCGATGTCCGTTTGGGATTCCGAGACTGGGAATAGCTCCGTATGGCGATTTTGATGTTGGGAGCTTATCCGGAAGTGGATTCGGAGGTCCGTAGGCCATTTTGGGGTCATTTGGCGAAAGTTAGAAATTTGAAGTTTTTGAGAAGTTTGACCGGAGGTGGACTTTTTGGTATAGGGATTGGATTCTGATTCCGGAAGTTGGAGTAGGTCCGTAATATCGAATGTGACTTGTGTGCAAAATTTGAGGTCAATCAAACGTGATTTGATAGGTTTCGGCATCGATTGTAGAAGTTAAAGTTTCAAAGTTCACTAAGTTTGAATTGGAGGGTGATTCGTATTTTTAGCGTTGTTTGATGTGATTTAAAGGCTCGTCTAAGTTCATGATGTGTTTTGGGATGTGTTGGTATATTTGGTTGAGGTCCCGAGGGCCTCGGGTGGATTCCATATGGTTAACGGATCGAGTTTGGACTTGGATGAAATGCTGAGGCAGCTGATATCTGGTGCAATCGCACCTGCGGGAAAGGGCCCGCAAATGTGAGCCACGAGTCGTAGGCGCGAAGGAGAGGAAGCTGGTTAGATACCACAGGTGCAGAACATTAGGGCGCACTTGCGAAGGCGCTGGTGCGAAGTTGGCAACGCATGAGCGGTTGATAGGCGTAGGTGCGAAGTTGGCAACGCATGCACCACAAAAGCGGTCTCGCAAAAGCGAGCCGCTGATCGCAGAAGCGGACAAGCCGGCTAAGGGGAAATCGCATCTGCGAGATTATTTCTGCAGATGCGAAGCCACAGACGCGGTTGGCTAGCCGCATAAGCGAAAATCGTGGTTGGGCAGAATGTTTTAAAAGCTGGGTTTGGGTTCATTTCACCCATTTTTTCACACGGCTTAGGGCGATTTTTGGAGCTCTTCAAGGGAGTATTATCACCATCATGTGCAAGGTAAGTGATTCCCACTTATTGCAAGTTAAGTATTTGGTTTACATATGAATTTAGACGTGAAATTTGTAGCAATTTGGGATTTTTGGTAGAAAACCTAGAAATGGATATTTTTGGATTTTGACCACGAAATTGGATATGGAATTTAGAATAAATTGTATATTTGAGTTCATGGTGATATGGGTAAGGTTTATCTTCAAAAATTTTTGGAATTCGGGCACGTGGACCTGAGGGTAATTTTATCGACTTTTCAAGCGGAGTTAGGAATTGTTATAAATTGGATTATAATAAGTATTAAAGTGTGTATTTATGGATTTGCATGTTTATTGACTGGTTTTGGAGCGTTGGGCATCGGTTTGAGTTATTGGAAGGGCTTGAGAGCTGGTGATGGAATTTCGGAGCGAGGTAAGTCTCCTTTCTAACCTTGTAAGAGGGAATTAACCCCATAGGTGAACTAAATTATTATGTGCTTCTATTTGTGGGGATTACATACGCACGAGGTGACGAGAGTCTGTACGTAGCTACTAGATATGCCTATGTCCGGGTAATATTTGGCTTACATCATGCCTTGTGGGTATTGTTACTGATTTATGTTTATTGTTTGTCTTGAGAAGGAGCAGAATTGAATTTGCTTATTAAATGTTTTGAAAGGAGTTGAAATTGAGGAAAAATTGGGATCTTAAAAGTTTTTATTTGAATTTCGTATTTTGAAAAGAATGGAAGAATAATTTAATAACTTAAGAAATCTATGTGTAACCGCGTCGCATGTATGATCCGCGAGCGGGGTAATTTCTTAAATTTATATTTGACCGCGTCGCACGTATGATCCGCGAGCGGGGTAATAGATGTGTCTATGGTTCGTGCCGTTCGACCCTCGACAGTGCACAATTTATATTTATGTTGGATCGGGCCAAACATCCTCGGTGAAATTTTGTGCGTGATAATAAAACTGGAAGTCCCTTTTATAATAGGTATAAATTCATTATTTGAAAGAGTATTTGTTTTAAATGAAGGAAGTGATTTGGGTTCTTAAATATGGTGATGAATTATTCAGTTATTTCTTGTTCTGAGTTTTATTGTTACATATATCATGCTTAATTAGATTTTTATATTATCATATTGTTGGCCCTTAGTAAGTGTCGAAGTCGACCCCTCGTCACTACTTCTTCGAGGTTAGGCAGGATACTTACTGGGTACGCATTGATTTATGTACTCATGCTACACTTGCTGCACATTTTTTTGTGCAGGTGCATATATGTCTAGTGGCCTTGTGGGCGCAGAGGCACGGTTATTGCGGGGACTTAGGTGAGCTGCATTCCACGTTACGAGTTCGCAACCAGCAGAGTCTCCTTTATAGTATTTATATTTTTCTATCCAATTTGTATTTCGGACAGATGTTGTATTTTATTTTATATTCCTAGTTGATGCTCATGCACTTGTGACACCGGGTTTTGGGCGATTATGGGTTGCACCGTATTGAAAATTTTAAAGATATTATTATTTATTTTGTAAATTTCATCTTTTACTATTTAATTGAAGGAAATATGATTTCAAAAATAATAAAATGAGAAAACAATTAAGTAATTATTGTTGGCTTTCCTGACAATGGTGTCCGGCGCCATCACGAACTTTATGGATTTTGGGTCGTGACATCCGTAATGAAATTAGGCTTGAAATGGTGAAAGTTGAATTTTTGAAAAGTTTGATCGGGGAGTTGACTTTTTGATATCGGGGTCGGAATCTAATTCTGAAAATTTTTATAGCTCAGTTATGTCATTTATGACTTGTGTGCAAAATTTGAGGTCAATCAGACGTGATTTGATAGGTTTCGGCATCGAATGTAGAAGTTGAAAATTCTTAAGTTCTTTAAGCTTGAATTGGGGTATGATTCGTGGTTTTAGCGTTGTTTTGTGTGATTTGAGATTTCAACTAAGTCCGTATGATATTTTAGGACTTCTTGATATGATTTGACGGGTCCCGAGGGGCTTGGTTGTATTTTGAGATCATTGGTTGAGAGACGAATAAAGTTAAGAAATTTGGGAGTTTGACCATTGTCAATATCGGGTCAAGACGACCTCTTTTCAGTATTTTGAGTGTGCGAGCAGGTCCGTAGCATATTTTATGATTGAAATTCGTATATGGTTTGTGTCCGGGAGGTTCCGGATGAGTTTCAGGGTGGTGTCGGATCATTTCAGAGAAGTTTGAGTTTGTTGGTTTCTGGTGAGTAACTGTTCATTCGCAAATGCGAACCTGGATAAAATGTTTAAGATCTGAAAACCCATTTTCCATTTTTACCAAATTGGAGCTCGGGAAGAGGCGGATTTTGAGAGATTTTCAAGGAAAATAACGGGGTAAGTGTTCTTAACTCAATATTGATCAAATTACCCGAATCCATGATTATTTTTAGCATTTAATTGGTGAATTAAGTTGAAAAATTTAGAAAAACCTCTTAGATAAAATTGAGGATTTGAGGGCTGAATTGTTGTCAGAAATTAGTAATTTTGGTATGGTTAGACTCGTGGTTGAATGGGTTGTCGGATTTTGTAAGTTTTGTCGGATTCCGAGACGTGGTCCCCACAGGTAATTTTTGGGTTAAAATTCAAATTTTTGTTAGAAAAATTATATTTTCTTATGGAATTTATTCCTATAATTTGTATTGACTAAATAGAATTAATTATGATTAGATTCGAGCCGATCAGAGTCAGAAATATCTAGGAAAAGGCATACTATTTTACTGATTGAGCGTGGTTCGAGGTAAGTGACTTGTCTAACTTTGTGTGGGGAAAATTTCCCTCAGGATTGGTATTAATATGATAATTGTGATGTGTTGAAAGTCATGTACACGAGGTGACGAGTGTGTACACAGACTAAATGTGGAAGATTATGTCTTTAAATTGTGTAGATCATTGTTGCATATTAATTAAATTATTTTATCTTGTTATATTCTTCATCATTGATTTAATTTCTATACTTTAAATTTGATTGACCTTTTCCTGGTAAATGTTTTACCTGTTTAGTTAAAACTTGGTTTCTTTTGGTTTCTTCATCTGTGCATTATTTGAAGGTTGAATTTCTTTAATTTAAATATTATTAATACGAAGTAATTGATATTTTAAATTTGGTATTGAGGCAACGTGTTAAAAATTGTGAAAATATTATTTTTGCTGAGTTATTCCCGAATATTTTGTGAGATTTTTGTACTCATTGTGATTTAGCCGTGAGCTCCCTATTATGGAAAATATTATTGTTGTTGATTTATTTTGACAATTTAAAATATTTGAGCACTTGAGGTGTAGATTGTGATATATTGTGATATTGATACGCATGCGGTGGTATAAGGTTTGGGTGTTGAAACACATGCGGTGAGATAAGGGTGGCTTGATACGTGTGGCTAGTAGGGGAACTACTAGAAGTCATGCGGTGTGATAAGGGTGGCTAAAACGTGTGATGCTATTTCGGAAAAAAATAATTTCTTTAAAATTTAATGTGAAGGCTCCCGCGGTGATATAAGAAAATGAGATATTGTGAATTTATTTATGATTTGGGACTACGAGGCAGTACCTCAGGAGTGCCCTTGTTGATATTTCTTTATGGATGAATTGCCTTTGGTTATTTTTGGTGCTTTCCTTAAAGTTGTAAATTTTTGTTTCCCTTCTGCGAGGTGTTAATTGCCCTTTTCCTGTGTAGTTAAATTGTGACATACTACTTACTTGATTTATCTCCATTGTCATTATTTTTATTATATTGTTAAACTTTTCTCCCTGTCTTTTGTTATTCCAGTAGGGCCTGATCTGACCTCGTCATTACTCTACCGAGGTTAGGCTTGGCACTTACTGGGTACCAATGTGGTGTACTCATACTACGTTTCTGCACATCTTTTTGTGCAGATTCAGATACTTCCTACCAGCCCAGATATCAGTGAGCTACCTATGTTCGGAGTCCCCTTTTATCCTTATTATGTTGCTTCTTTATTTTTCTTTAGACTCTGATATATAGAGACATTGAGTAAAAATTCTTAGAAGCTTGTGACTTATTCCTACCGGGTTTTGGAAGTTGTAATTATGTGAATTTCAGATTTATTTATTTCATATTTTTATTATTATTCCGCATTGATAGGCTTACCTAGTCTTAGAGACTAGGTGCCATCACGACATCGTAAGAGGGAATTTGGGGTCGTGACAAGTTGGTATCAGAGCTCTAGGTTCATAGGTGTTATGATGAGTCACAAATAGGTTTAGTAGAGTCTCGCGGATTGGTACGGAGACGTATGTACTTATCTTCGGGAGGCTAAGGAACTGTTAGGAAAATATTCACTTCTTTGATTCCTTATCGTGCACATTTGTTGACTTCAAAATTTTAAATCATTATTTTCCTATTCTCTCACAGATGGTGAGGACACGCATAACTGGATCCGATGATCAGACACTCGTGCTCCCTGTCGGAGCCGCAAGAGGCCGGTGGCAGAGGTTGTGCCAGAGGCCGAGGAAGACCACGTGATGTAGCCAGAGCATCTGACCACGTGGTGTAGCCAGAGCACCTGTACGAGTTGCTGCAGAGAAGCCACCAGTAGCTTCAGTTGGAGAGTAGGCACGTGAGACGCCTGTTACTACCCCTGCACTTCAGGAGAACTCTAGCTCAGGCATGGTTGATTCCACTTGCTCCTGCCACATCTCAGGCCGGGGGAGGAGTACAGACTCCCGCCGCTCGTACCCAAGAGACACGAGTCCAAGTTGAGCATACTCCAGAGGTTATACCAGTACAACCAGTTGTCCCAGTTCGGCCCGAGGCTAGAGCATCAGTTTTGGAGAGGTACAAGAAGTACCACCCTCCCACTTTCAGCGGTTTGGCTTCAGAGGATGCTCAAGGTTTTCTTGAGGAATATCATCGTATCCTCCATACTATGGGTATTGTGGATTCTAGTGGGGTTTCTTTCACGACATTCCATCTTAGAGGGGCGGGCATACGAGTTGGATAGTTCGGCTGAGGTAGCTTCACTCACTTGGACTCAATTTTCAGATATGTTCTTGAGGGAGTATGTTCCTCATAGTCTTAGAGATGCATGGCACCCAGAGTTTGAGCAGCTGCACCATGGTTCTATGGCCGTGTCATAATATGCGGTCCGATTCAGTGATTTGGCTAGGCATGCACCAGCCTTGGTTGCTACTGTTCGAGAGCGGGTTCATCAATTTATTGAGGGGCTCCACCCTAGTATCATATTCAGTATGGCCCGAGAACTGGAGATAGACATCACATACCAACATGTGGTGTCAATTGCTAGAATATTGGAGGGTATGCGGACTCGGGAGAGAGAAGAGAGGGAAGCTAAGAGACCTCGAGATTCTGGAACATATAACAGTTCTCGTGCCTCAGTTGCATCCCGTCATGATAGAGGCTATGTGAGTCGTCCTATTCATTCAGCACTTCCAGCTTCCAGTGGTATTCCGGCTACTCCCAGAGCTCAGGTTCCATATTATACACTGCCAGTGTCTATTGTACCTCTTGTATGGGTTGCTTTCAGCAGGCAGTCAAGTTGATCAGGCCCGAGCCAGTCCCAGCAGTCATGTCCTCCGATGGCTTGTTTTGAGTGTGGTGACACTCGTCATATAATGAGGGATTGCCCTAGATTTAGGAGGGGTGCACCTCCACAGATTTCTCAAGCCCTACCTATTCCACAGGGCCCTCAGGCTTCTCAGGCCATGATTATTGCACCCGTTGCTACTCCACCGGCACAACTAGCTAGAGGTGGAGCTCGGACAAGTAGAGGTCGCCCTAGAGGGAGAGGCCATGCCAGATTTTATGCCCTTCCTGCTAGGACGGAGGCATTTGCATCTGATTATGTTATCACATGTATTGTTTCGGTCTGTTATAAAGATGCATCAGTCTTATTTTATCCAGGCTTCACTTATTCTTATGTGTCATCTTATTTTGCCCCGTATTTGGGCGTATCCCGTGATTCTTTGAGTTCTTCTGTTTATGTATCTACACCCATAGGTGAATCTATTATTGTTGACTGCGTGTATAGGTCATGTTTGATTGTTATTAGTGGTTTTAAAACCAGAGCTGATTTATTATTGCTCAGTATGGTGGATTTCGATATTATTTTGGGATGGACTTGCTGTCGCCCTATCACGCTATTCTTGATTGTTACGCTACAATGGTGACATTGGCTATGCCAGGTCTACCACAGCTAGAGTAGAGAGGTACCTTGGATCATGTTCCTAGTAGGGTTGTTTCATTTCTTAAAGCTCAGTGAATGGTTGAGAAGGGGTGTGCTGCGTATCTGGCCTATGTGAGAGATGTTAGTGTTGATACTCCTACCATGGAGTCAGTTCCTGTAGTAAGGGACTTTCCTGATGTATTTCTCGCGGATCTTCCGGGTATGCCACTCGACAGGGATATTGACTTTGGCATTGATTTGTTACCGGGCACTCAACCCATTTCTATTCCACTATATCGTATGGCCCCAGCAGAATTAAAAGAATTAAAAGAGTAGTTACAAGAGTTACTTGATAAGGGCTTCATTCGGCCCAGTGTATGAACTTGGGGTGCTCCTATCTTATTTATGAAAAAGAAAGATGGTTCTATGAGGATGTGTATTGATTACCTCCAGTTGAACAAGGTTACAGTGAAGAATATGTACCCATTGCCTCATATTGATGACCTATTTGATCAGCTTCAGGGTGCCAGAGTGTTCTCGAAAATTGACTTGCGATCAGGATATCATCAGTTGAAAATTTGAGAACCAGATATTCCAAAGACTGCATTCAGGACTCGGTATGGTCATTACGAGTTCCTTGTAATGTCATTTGGACTAACCAACGCCCCAGCAACATTTATTCATTTGATAAATAATGTATTTAAGCCTTATCTTGACTCATTCATCATTGTGTTTATTGACGACATTCTGGTGTACTCCTGGAGCCGGGAGGATCATGAGCAACACTTGAGGATTGTGCTTAAGACTTTGAGAGAAAATAAGTTGTATGCAAGATTTTCAAATGTGTGAATTCTGGCTTGATTCGGTAGGATTTTTGGGTCATGTGGTAACGAACAAGGGGATCCAGGTAGATCTGAAAAAAATTAAAGCAATACAAAGTTGGCCCAGACCATCATCAGCTACTGAGATCCGGAGTTTTCTTGGCTTGGCGGGGTATTATCGTTGATTTGTAGAGGGTTTCCCTTCTATTGTTGTACCTATGACCAAATTAACCCAGAAGGGTGCTCCGTTCAGGTGGACCGAGGAATATGAGGAGAGCTTTCAAAATCTCAAGACAACTTTGACTACAACCCCGGTATTGGTATTGCCTACAGGTTCAGGGTCTTATACCGTGTATTGTTATGCGTCGCTTATTGGTCTTGGCGCAGTGTTCATGCAAGATGGTAGGGTGATTGACTATGCGTCCAGACAGTTAAAGGTACATGAGAAGAATTATCCGATACGCGACCTTGAGTTAGCAGCTATTGTTCATGCCTTGTATTTGACGGCATTATTTGTACAGTGTCCATGTGAGGTCTACACCGTTCACCGGAGTCTACAACATCTATTTAAAATAAAGAATCTCAACTTGCGGCAACCGAGGTGGTTGGAGGTTCTTAAGGATTATGATATCACCATTCTCTATCATCCCGGGAAGACCAATGTAGTGGCCGATGCCTTGAGTCGTAAAGCAGAGAGTTTGGGCAGCTTAGAATATTTACTGGTAGCGGAGAGGCCATTAGCCTTGGATGTTCAGGCCTTGGCCAACTAGTTTGTTAGATTGGATATTTCCGAGCCGAGCTGAGTTTTAGCTTGTGTGGTTTCTCACTCTTCTCTTTATGATCGTATCAGAGAACGTCAGTATAATGACCCTCATCTGCTTGTCCTTAAGGACACAATTCAGCACGGTGAAGCCAAGGAAGTCATTATTGGAGATGGCGGTGTATTACGAATGCAGGGCAGGCTATGTGTGCCTGATGTAGATGGTTTTCATGAGTTGATTCTCTAGGAGGCTCACAGTTCATGGTACTCCATTCATCCGGGTGTTGCAAGGATGTATCATGACTTGAGACAACACTATTGGTGGAGGCGGATGAAGAAATACATAGTGGAATATGTAGCTCGGTGCCTAAATTGCCAGCAGGTGAAGTATGAGCATCAGCGACCAAGTGGATTGCTTCAGAAGTTGGAGATTCCAGAACGGAAATGGGAGCGGATCACTATGGATTTAGTTGTTGGGCTCCCACGGACTCAGAGGAAGTTCGATGCAGTTTGGGTGATTATGGATAGATTGACCAAGTCAGCTCATTTCATTCCTGTAGTTACTACTTACTCTTCGGAGCAGATGGCCCAGGTTTATATTCGCGAGATCGTCAGGCTTATGGCATACCGGTATCTATCATCTTTGACCGGGGTATGCAGTTTACATCACGGTTTTGGAGGGTTGTACAATGTGAGTTGGGTACTCGGGTAGAGTTGAGTACATCATTTCACCCTCAGACGGACGGGTAGTCCGAGCACACTATTTGGATACTGGAGGACATGCTTCTTGTGTGTGTGATAGATTTTGGGGGTGCTTGGGATCAATTCTTGCCACTTACGGAGTTTGCTTACAACAACAATTATCAGTCGAGCATTCAGATGGCGCCGTATGAGGCCTTATATGGTAGGCGGTGCCGGTCTCCAGTGGGTTGGTTCGATCCGGGTGAAGCTAGGCTATTGGGTACAGACTTGGTTCAAGATGCTTTGGAAAATGTTAAATTGATTCAGGATCGACTTCGTATAGCCCAATCTAGACAAAAGAGTTATACAAATCGGAAGGTTCGTGATGTTGCATTCATGGTTGGTGAGCGGGTCTTGCTCCGGGTTTCTCTCATGAAGGGTGTTATGAGGTTCGGGAAGAAGGGCAAGTTGAGCCCTAGGTATATTGGGCCTTTTGATATTCTTGAAAGAATTGGAGAGGTGGCATATAGACTCGCACTACCACCTAATCTTACTGCAGTTCATCCAGTGTTCCATGTTTCCATGCTCCGAAAGTATCACAGTGATCCATCTCATGTGTTAGACTTCAGCTCAGTCCAGTTGGACAGGGATTTATCTTATGTCGAGGAACCAGTGGCCATTTTGGACAGACAAGTTAGAAAGTTGAGATCGAAGAGCATCGCCTCAGTAAACATACAGTGGAGGGGTCATCTGGTTGAGGAGGCGACTTGGGAAACCGAGCATGATATGCACAAATGTTATCCTCATATTTTCACCACTCCAGGTATAATTCTAAACCCGTTCGAGGACGAACGTTTGTTTAAGAGAGGGAGGATGTAACGACCCGGCCAGTCATTTTCGGAATGTAGTTTCAAGGTTGAAAGCTTAAGTTGAAAAGGTTGAACGGATATTGACTTATGTGAAAACGACCCCGGAATAGAATTTTGATGATTCCAATAGCTCTGTATTGTGATTTTGGACTTAGAAGCATGTCCAGAAAATTATTTGGAAATTCGTAGTGGAATTAGGCTTGAAATGGCGAAAGTTGAATTTTTGATATTGGGGTCGGAATCCAGCTCTGAAAATTTTCATAGCTCTGTTATGTCATTTATGACTTATGTGAAAAATTTGAGGTCAATCAGACTTGATTTGATAGGTTTCGGCATTGAATGTAGAAGTTAGAAATTCTTAAGTTCCTTAAGCTTGAATTGGGGTATGATTCATGGTTTTAGCGTTGTTTTTGTGATTTGAGGTTTCAACTAAGTTCGTATGATATTTTAGGACTTGTTGGTATGATTTGACGGGTCCCGAGGGCCTTGGTTGTATTTTGCAATCATTGGTTGAGAGACTAATAAAGTTAAGAAATTTGGGAGTTTGACCATGGTCAATATCGGGTCAAGAGGACCTCTTTTCAGTGTTTTGAGTGCGCGAGCAGGTCTGTAGCATGTTTTATGATTGAAATTCGTATATGGTTTGTGTCCGGAAGGTTCCGAATGGGTTTCCGGGTGGTTTCGGTTCATTTCGGAGAAGTTTGAATTTGCTAGTTTCTGGTGAGTTACTACTGTTCATTCGCAATTGCGAACCATTTATCGCAATTGTGAAAACACTGTTCATTCGCAATTGCGAACTATTTATCGCAAATGCGAAAACACTATCCATTCGCAATTGCGAACCATTTATCGCAATTGCGAAAACACTGTTCACTCGCAATTGCGAATAATTTGTTGCAATTGCGAACACTGTTCATTCGCAAATGCGAAATTTTTGTCCGCAAATGCGAACCTGGATAAAATATTTAAGATCTGAAAACCCATTTTCCATTTTTTCCAAATTGGAGCTCGGGAAGAAGCGGTTTTCGGGAGATTTTCAAGAAAAATAACGTGGTAAGTGTTGTTAACTAAATATTGGTCAAATTACCTGAATCCAAGGTTTTTTTTGGCATTTAATTGGTGAAATAAGTTGGAAGATTTAGAAAAACCTCTTGGATAAAATTGAGGATTTGAGGGCCGAATTGTTGTCGGAAAATAGTAATCTTGGTATGGCTAGACTCGTGGTTGAATGGGTTGTCGGATTTTGTGAGTTTTGTCGGATTTCGAGATGTGGGCCCCACGTGCAATTTTTGGGTTAAAATTCGGATTTTTGTTAGAAAAATTATATTTTCTTATGGAATTTATTCTAATAATTTGTATTGATTGATTAGAATTAATTATGATTAGATTCGAGTCGACCAGAGTAAGAAAAATCGAGAAAAAGGCATACTACTTGACTGATTGAGCGTGGTTCGAAGTAAGTGACTTGTCTAACTTTGTGTGGGAAAAATTTCCCTTAGGATTGGTATTGTTATGATAATTGTGATGTGTTGAAAGTCATGTATACGAGGTGACGAGTGTGTACACACACTAATTGTGGAAGATTATGTCTTTAAATTGTGTAGATCATTGTTGCATATTAATTAAATTATTTTATCTTGTTATATTCTTCATCATTGATTTAATTTCTATACTTTAAATTTGCTTGACCTTTTTCTACTAATTGTTTTACCTGTTTAGTTAAAACTTGGTTTCTTTTATTATGTGCATTATTTGAAGGTTCAATTTCTTTAATTTAAATATTATTAATACGAAGTAATTGATATTTTAAATTTTGTATTGAGGCAACGTGTTAAAAATTGTGAAAATATTATTTTTGCTGAATTATTTATTCTCGAATATTTTGTGAGATTTTTGTACTCATTGTGATTGAGCCGTGAGCTCCCTATTGTGGAAAGTATTGTTGTTGTTGATTTATTTTAGCAATTTGAAATATTTGAGCACTTGAGGTAAAGATTGTGATATATTGTGATATTGATACGCATGCGGTGGTATAAGGTCTGGGTGTTGAAATGCATGTGGTGAGATAAGGGTGGCTTGATACGCGTGGCTAGTAGGGGAACTACTAGAAGTCATGCGGTGTGATAAGGGTAGCTAAAACGCGGGATGCTATTTCGGAAAAAAATAATTTTTTAAAAATTTAATGTGAAGGCTCCCGCGGTGATATAAGAAAATGAGATATTGTGAATTTATTTATGATTTGGGACTACGGGGCAGTACCTCAGGAGTGGCCTTGTTGATATTTCTTTATGGCTGCATTGCCTTTGGTTATTTTTGGTGTTTTCCTTAAAGTTGTAAATTTTTGTTTCCCTTACGCGAGGTATTAATTGCCCTTATCATGTGTAGTTAAATTGTGACATACTACTTATTTGATTTATCCCCATTGTCATAGATGAGTACTTTTACAAAGAGCGTTCTATTATAAATATGATTGTTGTTGTTATAGGTAAAAAATTATTATAAAGAGGTAAAATATAACTTAAAAAATTAGTTACAAAACTTGGCTTTTATAGTGAATATTATATGAAAATACTGTTATATACAGATGTGACTGTATCAATGGAAAAGACATGATTTTCTTCCTCTTTGGCCGGAACTCGATCCTTATTTTGGCAGAAATAATATGATGGATATTGTTTAGGATACAAGTTGAGGCCATAAAAGAATTGACTTTAAGGAATAAAATGAAAATTATCTTAGAGAAAAGAATATAATTATGCTTTCATGAGTATAATGTAATGACCCAACTGGTCATTTTTAACTTTTAGAATCACATTCCATAGAATAAAACTTCCTGAATGTACTTTTATTGATTTATGACTTGCGGAGATGGTTGGTTCGGAATTTGGAAGTGTTCGGGTTGAAATCGAAACACTTGGTTCCTTAAGTTAGCCTTAAAAGGCCAAGTTTGACTTCGGTCAATATTATGTGCAAACGACCCCGAAATAGAATTATGATGATTCCAACAACTCCGTATAGTGATTTTGGACTTAGGAGCATGATCGGAATTTTATTTGGAAGTCTGTAGTGAAATTAGGCTTGAAATGGCTAAAATAGGAATTTAAAGTCTGGAAGTTTGACCGGGGAGTTGACTTTTTGATATCGGGGTCGGAATCCAGTTCTAAAACTTTTCACAGCTTCGTTATGTCATTTATGACTTGTGTGCAAAATTTGAGGTCAATCAGACTTGATTTGATAGGTTTCGACTTCGAATGTAGAAGTTGGAAATTGTAAGTTTCATTAAGCTTGAATTGGAGCATAATTCGTGGTTTTAGCGTCGTTTTATGTGATTTCAGGTTTCAAATAAGTTCGTATGATGTTTTAGGACTTGTTGGTATCGTTTGTTAAGGTCCCGAGGGCCTCGAGTGAGTTTCTGATGGTTAACGGATCAAACAATTGGACTTAAACAGCTGCTGCAATTTTTCTCTTTTGCTGGAATTTTTGGGCTGTGATCGAGCCCAAGATCGAGCTCCCATGATAGAGATCCCCTGATCGGACTCCCATGATCGAGCTCCCATGATCGAGTTCCCATGATCGAGCTCCCATGATCGGGCTCCATGATCGAGCTCCCATGATCGGACTCCCTGATCGAGCTCTCATGATCGAGCTCCCATGATCGGGCTCCCTGATCGAGCTCCCTAATCGAGCTCCCTGATCGGACTCCCTGATTGAGCTCCTTGATCGAGTTCCCTGATCGGACTGGACAGATCTGTAAGTTATAAAAATAGGGGCATTCGACCCATTTGCCATTTTTGACAAACTTGAGCTTGAGCAGATGCGACTTTTGACAGATTTTCAAGAAAAGACAATGGGGTAAGTGATTCCAACTCGGATTTGGTCTATATACACAAATATATCATTATTTTTACCATTTAATTAGTGTTTTGAGATTGAAATTTGGAAAACTTTTAGAAATCTCCTAGAAACAAATTTTTGAGATTTTGGTATCGATTCAGAGTTAGATTTGAGTGATATTAGTATGGTTGGACTTGTAATTGAATGGGTTGTCGGATTTTATATCTTTCATCGGATTCCGAGACCTGAGCCCCACGAGCGAATTTTTAATTAATTTCGGGAGTTTTACTGAAAATGTAGTATTTTCTTATAGAAGTGATTCCTATAAATTTTAGTGATTGTATCGAATTATTGTTGGATAATCGAGAAAAAGGCCTACTAGTGGATTAAATTGGAGCAAGACGAGGTAAGTCTCTTGTCTAATCTTGTGAGGGAAAAATTTACCCCATAGGTGATTAAATTAAATAATTGTTGCGAATTGCGGGGGCTACGTACGCACGAGGTGACGAGAGTCCGTGCGTAGCTACTTTTAATGCTAATGTTCGGGTAGTTTAGGACTCAAAGCATGAATTACTTGTATAAATTGTATTCTTTATTAATTAAATTATTTGATGTATATATATTGTGAATTGTTAAGAAAGGTAGTAAAAGATGAAATTTTTATATGCTTAATTTTTATTTAGATTAATTAATTATTGAGATAAATTGTTACTCTCAAATAAATTTTACAATAAATACCCTTATTCCGGAGGTACATAAGAAAATGTCTTCCTTTCTTGTGGATCGGGCCGAACGCCTCGGCAGGATAGATGCATCTATGGATCGTGCCGCATGTCACTCGGCAGTGTACATAATACTCTGGATCGGGCCGAACGACCTCGGCAGAAATCGTGTTTAATAATAATAATTACACGATACTTTGATAGTTTATTGCAGCTTGCGAAACTAATTGATAAATTGGAAATCTTTAGAATTTAAAGAATTATTATTCCTGCTTGTTAAGGAATTATTGTTATTCATGTAAATGAGACTAATTGATAAATTAAAAATTTATTGGAAAAGAAGAAATTTAATTAATATATTAAAAATTATTGCATTTGAAGGAATTTAATTATTTTTGCTAGTTAAATAAAATATTATAAATTCTGTGAATCATGCTAATTTAGATATTCTAATTTATTTTTAATTTTTATTATTGACCCATAGTGAGTGTCAAAGTCGGCCATCTCGTCTCTACCACTTCGAGATTAGGCTTGATACTTACTGGGTACACGTTATTTACGTACTCATTCTACACTTGCTGCATATTTTATTGTGCAGGCACAGATATGTCTAGCAGCCTTGTGGGCGCAGAGCTGCATTCTATATTACGATCCGCAGCCAATAGAGTCTCCTTCAGAGTTATTTATATTTTCCTGTCTAATTGGTATTCTTGACAGATGCTGTATTTTATTTTTAATTCCTTAGTAAATGCTCATGCACTTGTGACACCGGGTTTTGGGAATGGTTACGAATTGTTTTGAAATTTAGTTGCTAAAAATATTTATCATTTACTCTATGAGTTTTATCTTTGTTGTTTCATTAAAGAAATTTTGATTTCAAAAATACTAAATGTGTAATTAAGTGAAGTTTGTATTGTTGGCTTGCCTGATAGCGGTGTCCGGCGCCATCACGACCTTTAGGTGAGATTGGGTCGTGACAACATGGTATCAGAGCACTAAGTTCACTTAGGTCTCACGAGTCATGAGTAAGTCTAGTAGAGTCTTGCGGATCAGTACGGAGACGTCTGTACTTATCTTCGAGAGGCTACAGGGCTATTAGGAGCTTTTTCCTTCTTGATTCCTTATCGTGCGATTCGATTCCTTTGAGGCTTATGCCTTTTTTTCTTTCCTACTCGATCTTATGCGATGTGAAACGCTTGTTATACATCGAGAATTAAGGAATTGTAATGGTACTACAGATGTGATGCAAGATATTTTCTCCATGCGTAATTGATTGGACTATTTTTGTCATCTTGCAGAATAATGTTCTGTCATTTCAGCTTAGTAGCTATATTTCGGAGGGTTTTGAGGCTACGCACAAGTTACTACGATGTTCATAAGTTATTATCTCGCAAAATTGATGTATGACGGGCTGCTCATTTATGTACCGATGTAGTGAAAAAAAGGGGGTTATTCTCAGTATATGATGAAAAGGTTATACATTTTATTCCAGCAAAAGGGAAGGTAATCGTACTATGAATGTTCAGGTTTGGGGTTGATGGAGTAATGAGTCTTGATATTTTCGAGCGTGGTAAAATTTTCAATTGTGATGTGGTGTCATCGCCTGGTTAAATGCGTTAAGGTTCGCCGGTGTTATGGTTTTCTTTAAGTCGCCTTCACGACGGGGTGTTAGGAATTGGTATCGGGGAAGTAGTTGTCGGAAATAGCAGTGTGCAAAACTTCAGGATTCAATTAGTATTTCTAATGTCACGGCTCAAGGAAGATGATCTTCTAGGAGGATTAAGGCTGGTAGAAATTTGTTAGTTCAGGTGTTACAGAAATGGATGTTGATTTGATACAATATTTGGGCAACGAAAGATGGGGAAGGACATGTGGAAGGTGTCTTGTGGTGGTTAAGTTCCTAGAAGGCCAAGTGTGAGAAACAGAAGTCGAGTAGTTGCTTAAAGGAGAGGGTTGGACCAAAGTGGGAGAGTGGCAAGGTAGCACATGGGTTACGTGGTAGGATAACTACACAACTTGAGGAAAGGTTGAAGTGATTTGTAATTCATGATGGACAGTGACTAGGTCTACAGACTTAAGTTGTAATATTGGCTGCTATATTGAAGAAGATTAGGCGTGACACGAGGGAATTGCTTAATATGAAGAGGGATGCAATATGACTTTGGATTGGGATGTATCGTTGCACCTCTAGTTGACATCCATGAGGAGTGAACAGATTGGTGCAACTGGTGAATGAGCTCGGACTCAGGATGATCTACTGATTTTGTAGTAATTGCACCCAGTGCAGCGACGTTGGAATATGTCAGCATGTAATTTCCACATACGGGTTATCTCTTGTGAGCAGGTTAGCGGCCGCGTGGTGTTGACAAAGCTTCTGCGAAGAATTCTACTGGCCACCCGATAAGAGATTTATTATGTAAATGTGGCTAGTGGTTCAGAGCGGTTATTAAAGGTTAATAGAGGCGAGTTGCGCGTGTAGAATCATGTCAACGATGAAGAGAGAATCTCGGTGGATTCCAGAATTTATGTAATTGTAGCTTCAAGCTAAGTGGGAGAGCCCCACCGTCTACAATTGGATTGCATGATTGTCTATGTGTGAGGTTTCTGGTTATCGGTGTATTGGTGGGTCATTTCAACTAAGAAAAGAAAACATCAGTGGTAATTTGAGCAAAGGATTTAGGAGAATGTGTGCCATATTTGTCCTCATCGATTCAGGTTCAGGCTTTGGGAGGACTCAAAGTTTATGCTTCGTGTAGATGTAATGCACATGGGAAGTGAGACAGTCGGGTGTTTCCTTGATAAAGTGTCCATGTATTAACAAGGCCTTGGAGTTGATCATGTTTGGGAACAAGTCAGAGCAAGTGACTCTCAACAACGGTCGTAGTGGGTTCAAAAATTTAAAGTATGGTGTATAAGGATCTCGAGTCCGTAGTATGGTTGAGTATCGAGCTTTTGCAGCAGATTATAAAACGAGGCTTGGAGTACTTTGCGTTATCTTCAGGTTGTGGTGTAGCAGTTGAAAAACGGAAGAAAATAACTTCAGATTCATAAAAGAAGTATCAGAAGGGGTGTACCAGTTGGAGATGTAAAAGTGCGCACAAGGAAGAGTATGAGATGATTCGTGGGTTTTGAAACATCGTGGTCTCGTGAAATAAGGTCACTCGGGATGAGTGCGGATTTGAATTCGTGATGTAATGAATGGGACTATTATCATTTCTAAGGCAAGTTGAAAACAAATTGAGAAAAGACGGGTCAGCTAACAATGGTTGAATTGGCATGATTGTGGCAATGATCAGTTCCTTCAGCGCATTGAGTTATGCATGTGATTTGTGGCGGTACGTGCGAGGCTTGACAGGAGCCGTAATTGATTGTATTTGGAGGAATTCAAGTATTATATCATGTTATATGTAGATAGATCCCGGGAGAGTTATGGTGGTTTAGACCACTACTTGAGGAGTTTATTTCCTGCGGATATGGAAATTCAGTCGCGTGTTGCAATAGTTCTCCTGAATTGAGTTAAGCAAAAGGTTGCTATATGATAAAGTGTTGGGTCTGTTAGTGGTTCAAGATTTATGATAGACTTCTTGAACTCTTGAGTATTGGCATGCTAGGTACAGTGAACGACATGTGAATATGGAAGTTGAGTATCAAGGTTGCAGTTCGATTTTGACAAAACTGTCACAAGCTCGGACGAGCAGAAAAAGGATTTAGAGGTTTAAAGCAAGCTGGTATTGTCTTCAGTGTCACCTGAGATTGGTGTTATGTGTAAGAGGCTTTGTGTATTGATTTGCGGATCCTTGATTCTCCTTACAGTATTAGTATGGCCGGTGGAATGGATGTGCAGACTTTTTATCTGTTGCGGAAGGTCGTGGGAGCGTATTCCACGGGAAGATTGTATAAGTGTGACAAGTAGTCACATGATTGATTATATATTTAACAAACAAGTATGAAGATTGTGGAGGTATCGCTAATTCGAGAATTTATGCCTGGAGGGCGCTCGATTAATTTGGTCATGGATTGTGGAAGTTTGTTCCGGTTATGATGGTTGTTCTTGTGTGTTATGGGAAAAAGGGTTATTATGGATCCTTGAAAGGTTATTAGCCTATTACGGTGCGATCAGAATCGGCTTGAGGTCTGTGGATGGATTTAAATATGAATACGGGCTTTATATCAGGCCGAACGTATTCATTCCAGCATAAACGCTCCCTATGGAGGAGTATTCGGACGTTGGATGTCGTTTCGTCGTCAGTTATTTCATGTAATAGTATATTGTGCAGTGTGAGTTGTGAAACGACTTGATAAATTTCTTATGTGTTGAGGTTCCGTGTAGCGATGGTGTTATGTAAGCAGGATGGCTCTCGAGATTCAGATCATATGTCGCACCTTAGTTGTGCTTGAGTTTTGTAGCGTATGGCGCTGTCGGTCCTTCCAGGGATGGTGTTATGCACTTAGCGTGCTTGTGTCCGATATTCAGATGTTTTGTAGTAATTATCATTCTAGCTCGGTAAGTATTTCCTTATAGATTCTTTTTCTGCGGATCGGGTGGCACGCCTCCACGGGTATGTTGTTTGGATCGGGTTGCACGCCGCAACAATGTGATATTGAGTACAGTCCCCTATATTCTATTTGGTGTGTTTTGTGTCCCATTTTCTGAGGAAGGTTCATGACACCTTTTCAGTTGTCTAATTAGTTACGCGGGTTGAGTAGTTCTTTCCAGAGTTCTTTTTTCTTATGTATCACATTCCAGTTTGTAGCATGTTGGCGCATTGTTGGCGTCATACGAGACCTTGGTTAGGGTTTGAGGTAGCTTATTTCATGTGTAGTTTATACTGGGTGAGACGAGACTATTGGACCTGAAATTAGTGCAATCAGAATTATATAAGGTATATTAAAGAATAAAACATCGCTATTCAGCTCCGAATGAGATAATGGTCCTTGTCAGAAGGATAAACTCAGTAAATTATTAACTCGGCAGTTGGTTATGAATTTCTACATATTTCTTCCATCGTGGAAGCATTGCGAGAGTTGGAACATGACTTATATGTATCATGAGATGTGTTGCGGACACCAGACTCATGGAATCTCGACTATTGTTATCGAGTATGTTATTTTGGGCATGTGAATGGTGCGATGCATGGTTTAAATTCAACCAAGGTATGCAATCCTGTATTGGTGCATCGTGTATTGATTGATATAGTGTGGTGGAAAATTCTGGATGTTAGAATTTGGCTCTAAAGCTTATTTGCCAAAATAAAGGGGAGAATCTTCAGATTGGCTCGAGCTAATGTGCTCAACTGGGTGTGGTAGCACGGGTAGGTGCACGAGGTGTTAAACAATGATTTTGTACAACTCAAGAACAGTCCTTAGCACGTTCGAGAACGAACGTATATTTAAGTGGGAGAGAATGTAATGACCCAACCTGTCATTTTTAACTTTTAGAACCACGTTCCCTAAAATAAAACTCCCTGAATGTGCTTTTATTGATTTATAACTTGCGGAGATGGTTGGTTCGGAATTTGGAAGTGTTCGGGTTGAAATCGGAACACTTGGTTCCTTAAGTTAGCCTTAAAAGGCTAAGTTTGACTTCGGTCAACATTATGTGCAAACGACTCCGGAATAGAATTTTGATGATTCCAACAGCTCCGTATGGTGATTTTGGACTTAGGAGCATGATCGGAACCTTATTTGGAAGTCCATAGTGAAATTAGGCTTGAAATGGCTAAAATAGGAATTTAAAGTTTGGAAGTTTGACCAGGGAGTTGACTTTTTGATACCGGGGTTGGAATCCAGTTCTGAAAATTTTCACAGCTCCGTTATGTCATTTATGACTTGTGTGCAAAATTTGAGGTCAATCGGACTTGATTTGATAGGTTTCGACTTCGAATGTAGAAGTTGGAAATTTTAAGTTTCATTAAGCCTGAATTGGAGCATAATTCGTGGTTTTAGCATCATTTTATGTGATTTGAGGTTTCAAATAAGTTCGTTTGATATTTTAGAACTTGTGGTATATTTGGTTGAGGTCCCGAGGGCCTCAGGTGAGTTTCTGATGGTTAACGGATCAAAAAATTGGACTTAAAGAGTTGCTGCAATTTTTCTCTTCTGCTGGAAATTCTAGGTTGTGATCGAGCCCAAGATCGAGCCCAAGATCGAGCTCCCATGATCGAGCTCCCATGATCGAGTCCTCATGATCGAGCTCCCATGATCGGACTCCCTGATCGAGCTCCCATGATCGAGCTCCCATGATCGGACTCCCTGATCGAGCTCCCATGATCGAGCTCCCATGATCGGACTCCCTGATCGAGCTCCCTGATCGAGCTCCCTGATTGTACTCGACAAATCTGTAAGTTATAAAAATAGGGGCATTCGACCCATTTGCCATTTTTGACAAACTTGAGCTTGAGCAGAGGCGACGTTTGACAGATTTTCAAGGAAAGATATTGTGGTAAGTGATTCCAACTCGGATTTGGTCTATATACACAAATATATCAATGTTTTGACCATTTAATTAGTATTTTGAGATTGAAATTTGGGAAAATATTAGAAATCTCCTAGAAACGAATTTTTGAGATTTCGGTATCGATTCAGAGTTGGATTTGAGTGAAATTGGTATAGTTAGACTCGTAATTGAATGGGTTATCGGATTTTATAACTTTCCCAGATTCCGATAAGTGGGCCCCACTGGCAAATTTTTAATTAATTTCGGGAGTTTTAATGAAAATGTAATATTTTCTTATAGAAGTGATTCCTATAAAATTTAGTGATGGTATCGAATTATTGTTGGTTAGATTCGAGCCAATCGAAGTTGGATAATCGAGGAAAAGGCCTACTAGTGGATTAAATTGGAGCAAGACGAGGTAAGTCTCTTGTCTAATCTTGTGAGAGGGAAATTTACCCCATATGTGATTAAATTAAATAATTGTTGTTAATTGCGGGGGCTACGTACACACGAGGTGACGAGAGTCCGTGCGTAGCTACTTTTAATGCTAAAGTACGGGTAGTTTAGGACTTAAAGCATGAATTACTTGTGTAAATTATATTCTTTATTAATTAAATTATTTGATGTATATATATTGTGAATTGTTATGAAAGGTAGTAAAAGATGAAATTTTCAAATGCTTAATTTTTGTTTAGATTAATTAATTGTTGAAATAAATTGTTATCCTCTCGAATAAATTTTATATTAAATACCCTTATTCCGGAGGTACATAAGAAAATGTCTTCCTTTCTTATGGATCGGGCCGAACGCCTCGGCAGGATATATACATCGTACCGCATGTCCCTCGGCAGTGTACACAATACTCTGGATTGGACCGAACGATCTCGGTAGAAATCGTGCTTAATAATAATAATTACATGATACTTTGATAGTTTATTGCAGCTTGCGAAGCTAATTGATAAATTGGAAATCTTTAGAATTTAAAGAATTATTATTCCTGCTTGTTAAGGAATTATTGTTATTCCTGTAAATGAGACTAATTGATAAATTAAAAATTTATTGAAATTGAAGGAATTTAATTAATATATTGAGAATTGTTGCATTTGAAGGAATTTAATTATTTCTGCTGGTTAAGTAAATTATTATAAATTCTGTGAATCATGCTCATTTAGATATTCTAGTTTTATTTTAATTTTTATTATTGACCCATAGTGAGTGTCAAAGTTGGCCATCTCGTCTCTGTAACGACCCAACCAGTTGTTTTGACTTTTAAAACCTCGTCCTCCTAAATAAAACTTCTTGTATGTGCTTTAATGATCTATGACTTGCGGGGATGGTTGGTTCGGGATTTGAAAGTGTTTGGGTTGAAATCGGAACACTTGGTTCCTTAAGTTCGCTTTAAAAGGTCAAGTTTGACTTTGGTCAATATTTTGAGCAAACGGACTCGGATCAGTATTTTAACAATTTTGATAGGTCCGTATCGTGATTTGGGAGTTGGGCGTATGCCCGAAATCAAATTCCGAGGTCCCTAGCCCGAGATATGGAATTTTGATGAAAAATTAAAAATTTATGTTCAAATAGTGACCGATGTCGAATTATATTTAAAACGACCCCGGAATAGAATTTTAATGATTCCAACAATTCCGTATGGTGATTTTGGACTTAGGAGCGTGTTCGAAATTTTATTTGGAAGTCCGTCATTAAATTATGCTTGAAATGGCTAAAAACAAGAATTTAAGTTTGGAAGTTTCACCGGGGAGTTGACTTTTTGATACCGGAGTCGGAATCCAGTTCTGAAAATTTTTCATAACTCTGTTATGTCATTTATGACTTGTGTGCAAAATTTGAGGTCAATCGGACTTGATTTGATAGGTTTCGACATCGAATGTAGAAGTTGTAAATTCTTGAGTTTCATTAAGCTTGAATTGAGGTGTGATTTGTGATTTTAGCGTTGTTTGACTTGATTTGAGATTTCAAATAAGTTCGTATGATATTTTAGAACTTGTTGGTGTATTGGGTTTGAGGTCCCGAGGGCCTCAGGTGAGTTTCGGATGGTTAACGAATCAAAAGTGGGACTTAGCTACTGCAAAAGCTGCTGCAATTTTTCTGCTGAAAATGCTGTCAAAATCGGGCTCCCTGACAAATCGGGCTCCCTGACAAATCCAGTTCCCTGATAAATCGGGCTCCCTAACAAATCTAGCTCCTTGACAAATCGGGCTCCCTGAAAAATCGGGCTCCCTAACAGATCTGTAAGTTATAAAAACAGGGGGGCTTTGTCCCATTTGCCATTTTTGACGAATTGGAGCTTGAGGAGAAGCGATTTTGATATATTTTCAAGGAAAAATATTGGGGTAAGTGATTCTAACTTGGATTTGGTCAATATACACGAATATATCATTGTCTTCACCATTTAATTAGTGTTTTGAGATTAAAATTTGGGAAAATTTTAGAACTCTCATAGAAACGAATTTTTGAGATTTCGGTGTCGATCCGGAGTCGGATTTGAATAAAACTGGTATGGTTGGACTCGTTATTGAATGGATTTTCGGATTTCATAACTTTCGTCGGATTCCGAGATGTGGGACCCACAGACGAATTTTAATTAAATTTGATATTTTAATAAAAATGTAGTATTT
The DNA here is from genome assembly GCF_000390325.3 of Nicotiana tomentosiformis. Taxonomy (NCBI): domain Eukaryota; kingdom Viridiplantae; phylum Streptophyta; class Magnoliopsida; order Solanales; family Solanaceae; genus Nicotiana; species Nicotiana tomentosiformis. The sequence continues at coordinate 13,785,165 of NC_090813.1, read as the reverse complement.
TCTTATAGAAGTGATTCCTATAAATTTTAGTGATTGTATCGAATTATTGTTGGTTAGATTCGAGCCAATCAAAGTTGGATAATCGAGGAAATGGCCTTCTAGTGGATTAAATTGGAGCAAATTGTGGTAAGTCTCTTGTCTAATCTTGTGAGGGGGAAATTTACCTCATAGGTGATTAAATTAATATTTGTTGCTAGTTGCGGGAGGCTACGTACGCACGAAGTGACGAGAGTCCGTGTGTAATTACTATTAATGCTAAATTCCGGGTAGTTTAGGACTCAAAGCATGAATTACTTGTGTAAATTATATTCTTTATTAATTAAAATATTTGATGTATATATTGTGAATTGTTATGAAAGGTAGCAAAAGATAAAATTTTCATGTGCTTAATTTTTATTTAGATTAATTAATTATTGAAATAAATTGTTATCCTCTAGAATAAATTTTACAATAAATACTCTCATTCCGGAGGTACATAAGAAAATGTCATCCTTTCTTGTGGAGCGGGCTGAACGCCTCGGCAGGATAGATGCATCTATGGATCGTGCCGCACGTCCCTCGACAGTGTACACGAAACTCTTGGATCGGGAAGTACGACCTCGACAGAAATCATGCTTAATAATAATAATAATTACTCGATACTTGGGCTGTTTATTACAGCTTGTAAAGCTATTTGATAAGTTGAAAATTTATTGAAATTGAATTGCCGCTTGTAAAGCTATTTGATAAATTAAAATTTTTATTGAATTTGAAAGATTTAATTAATAGATTAGAAATTATTTGAATTGAAGGAATTTAATTAATATATTGAGAATTATTGGAATTGAAGGAATTTAATTATTTCTGCTGGTTCAATAAAATTATTGTTATTTCTGCTATTTAATTGAGGGGAACAACTATGACTTCAAAAATATTAAAGTGAGAATTTATTTATTATTTATTGTTGGCTTGTCTGACAGCGGTGTCCGGCGCCATCACGACCTTTATGGATTTTGGGTCGTGACAGTCTCTACCACTTCGAGATTAGGCTTGATACTTACTGGGTACACGTTGTTTACGTACTCATACTACACTTGCTACACATTTTATTGTGCAGGCACAAATATGTCTAGCAACCTTGTGGGCGCAGAGGTGTGGTTAAAATGCGGGGACTTAAGTGAGCTGCATTCTATATTGCAATCTGTAACCAACATAGTCTCCTTTAGAGTTATTTATATTTTCCTATCTAATTTGTATTCTAGACAGATGCTGTATTTTATTTTTAATTCCTTAGTAAATGCTCATGCACTTGTGACACCGATTTTGGGAACGATTACGAATTGTTTAGAAATTTAGTTGCTAAAAATATTTATCATTTACTCTATGAGTTCTATCTTTGCTGTTTCATTAGAGAAATTTTGATTTCAAAAATACTAAATGTGTAATTAAGTGAAGTTTGTATTGTTGGATTGCCTGATAGCGGTGTCCGGCGTCATCACGACCTTTAGGTGAGATTGGGTCGTGACATATAACTTGTAAACTATCGGGGTCAAATGGTTTTGTGGATTATTATAATTTATTTTTTAGTTTTATGACTCTATTTCTTTACTTTTTTTTTACATACGAGAGATTTACTTTTACACTTAAGAGATCTGAAAAGGACACTTTCTTAATTTTAACATGGTAAATACCCATGAAAGCTCATTTCCTCCCATATATAAACATTACATTAGTTCAAATGTGAATTTTAAAATAAGTATTCAATTTATGATAAAAAAGGATTCTTCTGATACAAGTTGTATATGTTGAGTTAGTTTTATCAAAGGTCATTCGATTAATTCTTAATTTTACAAAAGTCATTTATCTATTTTTCGTGACTTAAAATCATGGCTCAAACCCTACAAAATTTCTACCAAAAAACTGAAATGTCACAAAGTTTAGTGACAAAAAATTATACTTATATGTCACATCCGCTTAAAATGGACCATATCCAATTTAAACATGTCACATCCGCTTAAAATGGATCATATCCAATTTAAACATATTTCCTCTGAACCCAACTTGACCCACAATCCAAATGAGTTAAAGATAAAAAATCATCCTTTCTTTCTCCTCCTAATAAAATACACCCTCACCATCCGATTCCTCATCACTCAAAATCACTATGAAATTCCTTAAGATAATTCTACTAAAAAACTGCCCAGATTTCAAAAATATATTTTGTAAATATTATGGATTAAGCTTATCACGAGTTAATCCATTTTTTTCATGAGAAGTTTTCATATATTTCTACAGCGAAAAATAAAAGTTTTCAATCACGAACACTTACAACATATTTCGACATGCACAAACTCGCTCAATTTTTATATTTATAAAAAAGTCAAATAACGAGGAATTTTTGTTGCAACAACAAACATTCACAAACTACTACGGGAAAAGTACAGAAATAGCCAATTTAAACTCAAACTTACCAACCTCTAGCCCAAAATTAGACACTTACCAAAAGTAGCCGAAAATTAGAGATACACGCAAGGAAGGATTCTTCCATCCTAGAATCACGCTAAAGATCTTCCTTCATTCCTTGTTTTTCAAGCGTATCAATTTCATAGAGGCCTACATTCTGTAATGTAATGACCCAACCAGTCATTCTAACTTTTAGAACTCCGTTTTCTAAAATAAAACTCCCCGAATATGCTTTTATTGATTTATGACTTGCAGGGATGGTTGGTTCGAAATTTGGAAGTGATCGGGTTGAAATCGAAACACTTGGTTCCTTAAGTCTACCTTAAAATGTCAAGTTTAACTTCGGTCAATATTTTGAAGAAACGACCCCGAAATTGGGAATTGACGGTTCCAGTAGCTCCGTACGGTGATTTTGGACTTAGGAGCGTGTTCATAATTGTATTTGAAAGTCCGTAATTAAATTAGGCTTGAAATGGCTAAACAAGAATTTAAGTTTGGAAGTTTGACCGGGGAGTTGACTTTTTGATATCGGGGTTGGAATCCAGTTCTGAAAATTTTTATAGCTCCGTTATATCATTTATGACTTGTGTGCAAAATTTGAGGTCAATCGGAGTTGAATTGATGGGTTTCGGTACATAATGTAGAAGTTGGAAATCTTAAGTTTCGTTAAACATGAATTGGGGGATGATTCGTGATTTTAGCATTGTTTGGTGTGATTTGAGGGTTCGACTAAGTTCGTATGATGTTTTGGGACTCGTTGGTATAATTGGTCGAGGTCCCGAGGGGCTCGGGTGAGTTTCGGACGACTAACGGATCACTTTTGGCCTTTGGAACACTCCTGATAATTGCTGATATTTTCTTCTGGTATCCTTATACGCGATCGCGTAAGTTGGTCTGCGATCGCATAGAGTAATTTAGGCAGAGATGGATTTGTTCTACGCGATCGCCTGAATGGGGTTGCGATCGCGTAGGGTTAATTTGGGCAGCTGGGAATTTGTTCACTGCGATAGCGTGACATTGTTTGCGATCGCTTAGGGGAAATTTGAGAGGAAGCTAGGCCACGCGTTTGTGCTACGCGATCGCGTAGGGTTAATGTTTGGGCAGAAAAAATTTGTGCTACGCGATCGTATGAGGAAGTTCGCGATCGCGTAGAAGAAATCACTGGGCAGATAGTTTAAGTTCTGAAAATGGGACTTAGGCGATTCTTTGGAGATTTTCAGAAAAAATAACGGGGTAAGTGTTCTTAACTCAATATTGGTTAAATTATCCGAATCCATCGCTATTTTTATTATTTAATTGGTGAATTGAGTTGGAAAAGTTTGAAAACCCTCTTGGATATATTTGAGGGCCGAATGTTAGAGGAATTTAGTGATTTTTGTATGGGTGGCCTCGTGGTTGAGTGGGCGTTCATATTTCATAACTTTCACCGGATTCCGAGACGTGGGTCCCACAGATGAATTTTTAATTAATTTTGAAATTTTTATTAAAAATGTAGTATTTTCTTATAGAATTGATTCCTATAATTTTTAGTGATTGTATCGAATTATTTTTGGCTAGATTCGAGCCAGACAGAGTTGGATAATCGTGGAAAAGGCCTTCTAGTGGATTAAATTGGAGCAAGACAAGGTAAGTTTCTTGTCTAATCTTGTGAGGGGGAAATTACCTCATAGGTGATTAAAATTAAATAATTATTGCTAATTATGGGGGCTACGTACGCACGAGGTGACGAGAGATCGTGCGTAGCTACTATTAATGCTAAAGTCCAGGTAATTTAGGACTCAAAGCATGCATTACTTGTGTAAATTATATTCTTTGATTAATTAATATTAATTGATATATATGAATATATTGTGAATTGTTATAAAGATATTAAAGGGTGAAAATCTCATATGCTTGATTTTCTGTTTAAATCAATTAATTATTAAAAGAAATTGTTCTTCCTCCTGAACTTATCTTAAAATAAATATACTCTTTTTCCGGAGGCACATAAGAAAATGTCTTCCTTTTATGTGGAGCAGGCCGAACGCCTCGATAGGAAAGATGTATCTATGGATTGCGCCGCACGTCCTTCGACAGTGTACACGACACTCTGGATCGGGCCGTACGTCCTCAGCAGAAATCGTGCTTAATAATAATAATTACACGATACGTTAATACTTTATTTCAGCTTGCGAAGCTAATTGATAAATTGAAAAATCCTTGGAATTTAATGAATTATTATTCTTGCTTGTTAAGGAATTAATTATTATTCCTGTAAATGAGATTTAATTTATAAATTAAAAGTTTATTGAAATTGAATTGCAACTTGTAAAGCTATTTGATAAATTGGAAGTTTTATTGAAATTGCATGATTTAAATAAATAAATTGGAAAATTATTGCATTTGAAGGATTTTTATTATTTCTGCTAATTGAATAAAATTATTGTTAACTATGTGAACCATGTTGATTTGAATAATTACAATTTATTTCAATTATTATTATTGACCATAGTGAGTGTCAAAGTCGGCTGTCTCGTCTCTATCACTTCGAGATTAGGCTTGATACTTACTGGGTACACGTTATTTTTGTACTCATACTGCACTTGCTGCACATTTTATTATGCAGGTATATATATGTATAGCGGCCTTGTGGGCGCAGAGGTGTGGTTAATAATTGTGGAGACATAGGTGAGTTGCATTCTATATTACGATCCACAGCTAACAGAGTCTCCTTTAGAGTTATTATGCCTACATTTCCTTCCTATTCAATCTTATGCGACGTGAAGTGCTTGTTATAAATTGGGGATCGAGGAAATTGTTTTATGGTACTACAGATGTAGTACATGATGCTCCTCCCTGTGTAATTAATTGGGCTATTGTCGTCGCCTTACGAAAGGCCGCTCTGTCATTTCAAATTAAGTATCAGTACTACCTAAGGTTTTGAGATTTGGCATTGATTATTATGACGATTCATGCGTATTTATCACATAGTGTTTTTGTAATGGTAGAATGGCTGTCTATGTGTCAGGGCAGTAAACGACTTGAAATAAGGTTTTTCTCAGTACATGATTCAGAGGTTCCATGTTTTATTTCCAGCAGAGAAAAAGGCAATCGGGCTATGAATGTTCAGGTTTGGGGTTGATAGAGTAACGAAGCCTGATATTTTCGAGTATGGTAGAGTTCTCAATTTTGATGTGGTATCATCGCCTTGTAAAATGTGTTAAGGTTCACCGGTGTTATAGTTTTCTTCAACTCGCCTTTACGACGGGGTGTTAGGAATTTGTATAAGGGAAATAGTTGTTAGAGATCGCGGTGTGCAGTGATTCAGGATCAAAGCAGCGTTTCTAGTGTTGATGTCTCAAGAAGGATGATCGTCAGAAAGGTTTAAAGTTGGTAACGAGCTATTGGTTCAAGTGATATAGAGACAGATTTTGAGTAAAAACAACAACTAGGCAGTGAAGGATGAGGAAGGACATGTGGTAGGTGCCTTGCGGTGGTTAGGCTCCGAAAAGGCGAAGTGTAAGAAAACAGAAGCAGAGTAGTTACTTAAAGGAGATGGTTGACCAAAGTGAGAGAGTGCCAAGGTAGCACATGGGTTACGTGGTAGGATGATTACACATCTTAAGGAACGTTTGGAGTAATTTGGGATGTAGAATGGACAATGACTAGGTCTACGGACTTAAGTTGTAATATTTGCTTCTATATTGAGAAAGATTGGATACAACAGGAGTGAGTTGCTTTATATGAAGAAGGATACAACATGACTTTGGATTGGAAGGTATTGTCGCACCTCTAGTTGACGTCCATGAGGAGTGAACGGACTGGTGCAACTGGTGAATGAGCCTGGACTCAGGATGATCTTCTGATTTCGTAGTAATTGCACTCAGTGCAGCGACGTTGGAATATGTCAGCATGTAATTTCCACAGGTGGGTTATCTCCTTTGAGCGGGTTAGCGGCCGCATGGTGTTGACGAAGCCTCTGCGAAGAATTCTATTGGCTACCCAGTAAGAGATTTAATATGTAAATATGGCCAGTGGTTCGGAGTGTTATTAAAGGTTAATAGAAGGTTTTCGAGAAATTTGGCAAGTTGCGTGTGCAGGATCATGTCAACGATGAAGAAAGAATCTCGGTGGATTCCAGAGTTATGTAATTGTAGCTTCAAGCTAAGTGGGAGAGCCCCACCATCTACAATTAGATTTCATAGTTGTCTATTTGTGAGGTTCCTAGTTATCTGTGTATTGGTGGGTCATTGCAACTAAGGGAAGAAAACACCAGTGGTAATTTTAGCAAAGGATTTGGGGAATGTGTGCCATATTTGGCCTTATCGATTCATATTCATGTTATGGAAGACTTAGAGTTTATGCTTTGTGTAGATGTAATGCATAGGGAAAGTGAGACAGTCGGGTGTTTCCTTGAGAAAGTGTCCATGTGCTAGGAGGGCCTTGTAGTTGATCATGTTTGGGAGCAAGTCAGAGCAAGTGACTCTCAATAATAGTCTTAGCGGGTTCAAAAATTTAAAGTGCGATGTCTAAGGATTTCGAGTTCATAGTATGGTTGAGTATCGAGCTTTTGCAGCAGATTATGAAACGGGGCTTGGAGTACTCTGCGTTATCTTCAGGTTGTTGTGTAGAAATAGAGAAACGGAATAAAATAACTTCGGATTCATAAAAGAAGTATCAGAATGAGTGTACCAATTGAAGATGTAAAAAGTGCGCACAAGAAGGGATATGAGATAATTAGTGGGTTTTGAAATAGCATGGTCTCGTGAAATAAGGTCACTTGGTATGAGTGCGGATTTGAGTTTGTGATGTAATGAATGGTGCTATTATTATTTCTAAGGCAAGTTGAGAGTAAATTGAGAAAAGACGGATCGACTAACAATGGTTGAATCAGCACGATGGTGGCAATGATCAGTTCCTTCAGCATATTGAATTATGCATGTGATTTGTGGCGGTACATACGAGGCTTGACGACCGCCATAATTGATTTTATTTGGAGGAATTCAAGTATTATGACATGTTATGTGTAGAGGGATCCCAGAAGAATTATGGTGGTTTAGACCACTACTTGAGGTTGGTATTTTCTACGGATATGGGAATTCAGTCACGTGTTGCAATGGTTCTCTTAAAATGAGTTAAGGAGAAGGTTTCTATATGATGAAGTGTTTACCCTATTAGTGGTTCGGGAGTTATGATGGAATTCTTGTACTCCTGCGCATTGGCATGGTTAAGTGCACTAAGTAGCATGGGATTCGAAAGTTGAGGATTTAAGATTTCGGTTCGGTGTTGACAAGGATGTCATGAGCTCGAATGAGCAGGAAATGGATTTAGATGTTTAAAGTAAGATGGTATTATTTTTGGCATCATCTAAGGTCAATGTCAGGTGTAAGAGACCTTGTGTATTGATTTGTGGATTCTTGATATGCTTTACAGCATTAGTGTAACCGGTAGCATGGATGCGCAAACTTGTTACCTGGTACGGAAGGTCGTGGGAGCGTGTCTCACAGAAAGATTGTGTAAGAGTGACATGTAGTCACTTTATTGAGTGAAGATTGAAACCAAGTATAAAGATTGTGGTAATATCGCTGCTTCGAGAATTTATGCCTGGAGGGCGCTCAGTTCATTTGGTTGTGGACTGTGGAAGTTTGAGAAAATAACCCCGGAACTGAGATTTGACGGTTCCAATAGCTTCGTATTGTGATTCTGGACTTAGGAGTGTGTTCAGAAATTTTATTTGAAAGTCCGTAGTTAAATTAGGTTTGAAATGGCTAAAATAAGAATTTAAGTTTGGAAGTTTGACCGGGCAGTTGAGTTTTTGATATCGGGGTCGGAATCCAGTTCCAAAAATTTTCATAGCTCCGTTATGTCATTTATGACTTGTGTGCAAAATTTGAGGTCAATCAGACTTGAATTGATAGGTTTCGGTACATAATGTAGAAGTTGGAAATCTTAAGTTTCATTAAGCTTGAATTGGGGGATGATTCGTGGTTTTAGCGTTGTTTGGTGTGATTTGAGGGTTCGACTAAATTCGTATGATGTTTAGGGACTTGTTGGTATAATTGGTCGAGGTCCCGAGGGGCTCGGGTGAGTTTCAGACGACTAACGGATCACTTTTGGCCTTTGGAAAACTGCTGATAACTCTGGTATTTTCTTCTGATATCCTTATACGCGATCGCGTAAGTTGGTCTGCGATCGCGTAGAGTAATTTAGGCAGAGGTGGATTTATTCTACGCGATCGCCTGAATGGGGTTGCGATCGCGTATGGTTAATTTGGGCAGCTGTGAATTTGTTCACTACGATCGCGTGGACACGTCCGCGATCGCGTAGGATTAGACAATGTGTGTATCGCAATCGCATGGCATTGTTTGCGATCGCGTAGGGGAAATTTGAGAGGATGTTGGGCCACGCGTTTGTGCTACGTGATCGCGTGAAGAGGGATGCGATCGCGTAGAGTCAGAACCTGGTGCATCACGATCGCGTGTGACTTGATGCGATCACGTAGGGTTAATGTTTGGGCATAAAACATTTTTGCTACGCGGTCGCGTGAGGAAGTTCACGATCGCGTAGAAGAAATCGCTGGGCAGAGAGTTTAAGTTCTGAAAATGGGACTTCGTCCTATTTTCCATTTTTTAACAATTTGGAGCTCGAATTTAGGCGATTTTTGGGAGTTTTATCTTTACAATTTCATTGAAGAAATTTTTATTTCAAAAATACTAAAAAGGGTAATTAAGTTAATTGATTATGGTTGGCTTGCCTGACAGTGGTGTCCGGCGCCATCACGACCTTTTTGGATTTTGGGTCGTGACATGTAAATCACGACATTCTCTCCCAAAAAATTCTCAAAAGTAGCTCCAAATTTCTCTCAAAAATCGATCAATTTCACTGTTGAAGCAGCAATTTCATTTCACGATTTCTCTGTAGATACAGCTTTGATGAAGGAACTACGAACTACAATCAAAATCAATCAAGGAATTAGTGAGTTTTGACCTAATTTCTGCTACTTCAATGGCAAATTTACCAATTTTATTCAATATGGTGGCTGATAGAATGTTGACAACAGTTTTGTGGATTACAATGTCGATGCTGTATTAGGGGTGTACAAAGGAAACCGATAAACTGCATCAAACCGATAATCCGAGTCAAACCGAGAAAAAAACCTAACTATGGTTTGGTTTGATTTGGTTTGGTGTTAGAAAATAAAATTCGACCATAATTGGTTTGGTTTGGTTTTTACTAGAAAAAGATAAACCGAAACCAAACCAATCCGACCTTACATGTATACAAATTTTAAAAATATTTTATACATAAAAATAATTATTATAATGTAATTTATAACTATTTTTTAAACTTTTTCATAATTCACTCTTTTAATGTACTATTTTAAACTAGAACTTAGAATTTTTGAATGGTCAAATATGTTTTATAGCTCATAAAAGTTAGTGACTCAAATAAAGCCCAAAGCAAAATAAATCAATACTAATGCTAAAGAAAATCAATCAATACTATGAAGTAGGAATGACAATAGTATTGTATATTTATTCTTTTAGTTTTGCATTGGTTTAGATAGTGAAAATGCATAACTTATTTTTATCATTATTTAGTCATGTAATTAATACTTAGTACTTATTTTAGCATGACTTAGTAATTTTAGATTATGTTTATTTTCATTATGTCTTATTAATTAACAATATTTATTTTATGCGACTTGTTGAGTATTTTAGTATAATCATGAATCATCTCACATTATTTTGTATTATTTTCTTGGAAAATATCTTATATAGTTTTATCCTACTAGGACCTAAGAAATATTAGAGAACACATTATATATATTTATGCTATGAAGATTTTATCGGGATTTGTTTTTCCAAAAAAATAGAAAAACCCGAGAAAAACCGAGATTGAAAAATCTGACTTTTGTTGGTTTGGTTTATAGATTTAAAAATCCAAGAAAATTGGTTTAGTTTGATAATTGAAAAACCCGAACCAACCCGACTTATGTACACTCTAGCTGTAATACTTACTCCAAATATAAGTTTTGAAGATTTTGTAAACGTGATTTTAAAACAGCTTATGATAGATATTTCATTGAATGTTATTAAACCAAGTACACTGTCCAAAACGGTTCTCCACCAATAGTGATACATAATAATATGGGTGTATGTGTATATCTTGAGCTGAAAAAAGCTCGGAAGTTACAATGTATCCTCTTTGTATAATATCGAGTGAAAAAGATATGGACATGATCTGCTATAATTCAAATTCTGTTGTGATTTCCTCAGAATGTGTACAAAGCTCAGTTATACAGGAGAGATACAATGATGATACAATTAATATGATTGAGTTTGAGGATGGAGAAGACCGACAAGATACATAATCTGATGAAAATATAATAACAACTGACCCTCAACACATAGATGTAGAAGAAGGTCAAATTTATAAAGACAAGGTTACGATAGTCAAAGTCATGGAGCACTTGACAGTAAAGGAAAAATTTCAGTTTAAGGCGCATATATCAAGTGAAAGCACGTATCAAAATATTTACTATATTATTATGTATATCAATGTATATCGTAGTTGATGTTAGAAGCATAATTATGCAGAAAATAAGTTGTTGCTTGTAAGTCTGTTGCTGTACACTTTTAAGTTGTGGTTGTCACCGTGTAGTACTGTATAGTCGTTGTATTTTTTCATCTAGTATTGTTGATGTCAGTATTTATCATTATATATCATTGTATTTCATGTCGTCTGTTTATTGATGGAAAAGTTTATATTCTTGTCGTAGGTACTGCCTAGTATGCATCAACAACAACTGCAATTGTTGTTTTAAGTCTTCGAGCCTGAAAAAAGTAAAACTTTTCAAGGTTAGAAATTTCAGCAAATTGCACTCATGCCCGCTGAAAGACAGATCTTACGCACAACGTCAAGCTACTGCAAAACTTATCGACAGTCTTCTGATACACAATGCAAGCATGGATATCGAAGGAATATGCAGTTCAACTACTGAGAGGGAACCCGAGCGAATCATATGAAAAGCTGCCAAGCTACTTTTATATGCTGGTTCTTACAAATCCTATATCGGTGGTAAGTTTGAAAAAGCAAAGTAAGACCTGTTCATGTATGCTTTTGTTGCACTATATCCGTATATAAAAGGATGGCAATATTGCAAATCGATTATTGTTGTAGATGGAACCTTTCTTAAATCGACATACAAAGGAACATTATTGATAGCATCTACACAAGATCCAACAGGTAAAAATAAGAATAATAATACAAATATATATATATATATATATATATATATATATATATATATATATATAATGATTCAATTTATTAGGTAGTATCCTACCACTCGCATATGCCATAGTAGAATCAGAGAATAATGCTTCCTGAAAGTGATTTTTCGCGACGTTCAAGGATGTATTTGGGGAAAGGGAGAGAATGTGCATAGTCACGGACATACATGAAGGTATTGAAAAGGCAGCGGAAACATTGAATCCACAAGTGCCTCACTGTGTTTGCATATGGCATCTATGGAATAATGTAAAAATATTTACAAGAAGAACCATTTGTAGCTCAAAGACATATTCTTTGCTATGGCCAAAGCATACAGAGTCGAGAAGTTTGTTTACCACATGGCATATGTAGAGAGAATTGATAAGAGGGTCAAAGATTACTTAATCAACGTTGGGTATGAAAGATAGTCCAGAGCACATGCCATTGTCAACAGAACATTGACAATGACTTCAAATATTGCGGAGTCGATTAATGCAGCGCTCAAGACTGCTAGGGAACTCCCAGTACTGCCTTTGCTGGAACCAAAATAATGCAATAGAGTCATTTACTGATCTTGAAAAAAAATATGATACAATGCTGATGGACAATCTCGAATTGTCATATCGGATGAAGGTATGACTAGAATCTGTAGATACTTATGTATATAATAAGTAATCATGCCGAATTCACGGATCTGTTATATCTTGAACCCTTTATGTGCTTCTGTTAAACTAGTGTCAACCTGCACGACGCTGGGAGACCAAATTGATTAAAGCTAACATTTTCTAATATTCATTGTTTGCACAAAAGTAATATTATAGTGTTCAAGTAATAAAGGGTCTTATCTCTGTTACCCAAGGCTTCAAGTTTTCTGTTTCTTTTCAAAGCTGGTTGGTCTACCTCCATTCTCCGTTTCTTTTGGGGCATGCGAGAAATTAGTCATTATGTAAGCATACTGTTCAACTTTTAGGTGACTACCAACATGTATATAAGGCTTTCAATTTAATGTAGCATCTATACCTACCCCACTGCTGAAATATTAGTTGGTTTGACATGATATTAAGCTATTGTGAATCTTGTAGGCTCTCTAGTATATGCATTTTGAGGGCATCTTCTTTGTCACCACTAATGATAGTTGATAAATTTTGTAGGTGACCCCTTCGACGAGTTACTTATATTCAGTACTTGACAAGGGTAAGTAGAGAATGGTGTTCCGAAAAGATTGAACTTGCAGCTGTAGAAGGTTTCAGTTGGATGAGATGCTATGTGCACATGCTTCGACAGTATTAAAATACAAATACATTGATCACATTGAGTATTGCTCGGTGTACTACACCAGGTAGTACCTATTGAAGACCTATGAAATTTCAATTTATCCGATTCCTGATGAAAGCACATGGAATATTCCTACAGAAGTTCTAGATGAAAAGGTTTTCCACCAGACGTGACTAAATCAATAGGAAGTCCAAGGAAGGGGAGGTGCAAGCCAATATCTGAAAGGGAACGAAAAAGGTCGATTTCATGTGGACAATGTGGCGAAGAAGGTCACAACAGAAAAACTTGTAGAAATAATCCAAAGAGAGGATGAAAGATGTCAAACTTAGAATTACTTGTTATTTTACATTACTGAATATCATAGAGATTTAGAAGAACTCAATATATCAAGAACTGTATCAATGTAGAATGTCATTTGAATTTTAGATATAAATAAATATTTGATCTATCATTTAAAATCATGTTGCAAGTGTATTTTTTAAATTATACATTTGTTTGATTAAAAAATAAGTTGTATTAGCTATGTATCATATTTGTATCTTTTGTTTTTCACCTATGTATCTTTTGTGTATCAGTAAATTATACATATGTTTGATTAAAAAAGAAGTTGTATCAGCTATGTATCATCTTTGTATCTCTTGTATATCACATATGTATCGATAAATTATACATCTATTTGATTAAAAAAGTTGTATCAACTATGTTTCATATTTATATCTCTTGTGTATCACATATGTATCTTTGTGTATCGTCTCTTACTCATGTCTGTATTTGTGTAATAGCAAAGCTAACTAATGAAAAACAGTCGTAGCAGCTAGAAAACTGTGCAAATAAGTTTAGAAATTTGCAAATAAGAGTGCGGCTTCATCAATACATATTTGGAAACCAAACAAACTGCAGAACTCATTGTGAAGAAACTAACTATGCAGCAACCCAAAACGAATCTATCATCTATGTATCATATGTGTATCATACGTGTATCATATCTGCATTATATGTGTATCATGTGTGTATCTGGAAGAAGTAATGTATCAGAAACTACTGTATATTTTTCATATCTTGAATTCACAACACATAGTCAAGGGAAAAAATACCAAAATAAACTAAACTGCAATACTCCAATATTGCACTAAAACTCATTAAACCTTTATAACAGAGTAGATATCTTATTTGCCGTACAAATCTTAAAACTATTCATAAAATTCAAACACAAATAAATTTGATTCGTCTTACTACAATGACAACATAACAGAACACAATACAAAACTAAATTATTGAGTTCATCCTACAATAATGACAACGGTAACTACTTCTTCCGCTTTCGTAACTTATTATGTTGGCCAATAATCTCATCATCACGTTGCGCATTCAATTCCATCTTCTTTCTAGCATAATCCCACAAGAGAGCATCAAATCTGCGCTGGTGTGCATAAGCATTGAATATTTTAGGAGGTGTCTTGACCTTAATGAAATACTCGGCAAATGATGCCGCAAATACACCGCAATCACTATAAAAATAAAAATAACAATAATTATCAAACTGCAGAATCTAAAAAAAATAGATTGTGTTGAAAAAAATTCATACAAGCGACTTGTTAAGGCAGTCATTCAACCAGTTTTATATCAAATGGGGTAATCAAGCCCTTTGATTTGTAGACACCAGTGCGCCAATTGATATCTTTTTTGTTTAAATAAAAATATGTGTGCACGAAAAAATGAGGTAGCAACACAGAATACTTGCGCATTGTATTATGAACTTTGGCTTGATGAGCAGCTCCACTGCGCATAAAGTCATACACATACATGCACCTATCCTTGAAGGATATCATAGCCATTATCTAATGCCATTATTCCACAATATTAATTGGCATTAAGACGTGCTCTACAGTGTGCCATGAAACATTGGCATCCAAGACATACCCTTGAATATACTCTGCAATGACATGTTTCAGATTGCACACTTCACTATCTCTACCTGTATCAATAAACGCCTGCCATAACTCATTAATTTTCTCGTCAAAGTACCAATATATGGTGGTGAATGTTACGGGTAGATCTTTGTTATACTTCCTCTTCTTCCTCAAATAGAACAAAACATCAATGTGCAGAAATAAAACATAATAAATAATTAATCACTGTAATAGTATAAAATAGGTAACCAAATGATGACAAATTTGCGTCAATCAATTCCGTGGTCTCTCTTTTCATTAGAGTTATCATAGGCAAACCTCAAAAAATTAAAATTCATTTATCTCCTTCGGAGATGCATTTCAATAATTAGGATAAGTATTACACTAATAGAGGTGTGTTTCGTCTAACTTAGGCCTTAGAGGTCAAAAGAAAGTTCCATATGTAGTCACTATTCCAGATGTGACAGTAGAAATCATCACAACTGGTAAGCTTTAAGCAGCTACGCTTTTTCAAATCAAATTCACAGGAAACAAAGGAAAATGGATGCTGACTACTTCTCTTGTGCCACGCAAGATAGCATTTAATAATCTTCTCTAACTTAAGAGGGCTGATCACGTGTAGACTCACTTAAATTTTTTTTTTTATTTTAAAAAAAGTAACTTCTTACATACCGAGTCATCCAAAGGCTGACCATTATATGCCAAAGTATGAAACTAATTTTTGTCTTCAACAAGATATACACCAAGATCATAAGCAAGATTGAGTTTACTAACATGGTTCGGGTAAATTTCATTCATGGTAACATATATACACAAAAGAGATATAGTGATTTGATATAAAATAATGCTATAAATGACAATATATTAAAATATAAAACTGAACAAAACTCAGAAGTAACATACTTCTTTCTACACTTCCCTTCTTTGACCCACGCAACAAATACATTCAACAAAGAACTGTTAACGTGAGTTCCGATTTTGCTTTGAAAAGGATGCTTAACAACATAAATTTAGTTTTTTTCTTTTGCTGCAACGCCACCACTACTGGATCCTGAATCAAATACGACTGCACGATCTTTGCATGACATCTCTTCTTTTTTCAATTTGCGGTGAAACTTCAGGAAGTAATTCAGGATGGTACAGAATAATATGAGATTCAAGAACCTCTTTCTCAGATTGTTCCTTCATCTCCCCTACCGCCTCATCAACACTTGCAGTCACACAAACAATGCCGGTTTGAGATTTGGGAACCATTTCTTTCTCAGATTCTGCCTCCATCTCCCATGTCGCCTCATCTGCAGTCTCACCAATAGTGCCAACATGCGCTACATTTGGTGTGAAAGTTACTTTAGCAATGAACGTGATATGGACACCACTAGAAGATTCTTCCATGATATTGACACCTAACCGATCTGCTTCATCGAGCACAATGTTGTTACGATGATGCAAACTGGTATCTCTTTGAGAATGTGGAACATCTTTGCCTTCACTTCCACAGACCTATTTTGTTTTAAAAAGAATCGAATTATCAAAAACAACAAAAAAAAGAAAAAGAAAAAGGGCAGAATGCACAACTAAACACACCTTACAACCATCCATGTCAACATCTTCATTGCCACCAAACTCCATATTGCTCACAAAATTATTATTGTCTTGACGACCACTGGTGTCTTCCTCTGGATGTGCACCATATTTATCTTCGCTTGCACCAAGCTATTTTAAAAAAAAAGATATAGTAAGTTAACTAAAAAATAAAAGGAAATACACAGTGAAAAAGAAACACATACCTTGAAATTTATCAACTCAAAAATTTCCTTGAATTTATCAGAAATATGTTCCATTAAGGACTTTAACTGCTTATGAAGCTATAAAAGGAAATAAATACTCCCTCTATTTCAAATTAGATGAGCTACTTTCCTTTTTAGTCTGTTCTAAAATAAATGACACATTTCTAAATTTGAAAATAATTCAACTTTAAATTCTTTATTTTACCCATTTTACCCTTAATGGGAAGCTTTTATAACCACACAAATGTTGTGGCCCCACAAAGCTTTTATCCCTTAAGATTTTAAGACCACAAGTTTCAAAATTCTTTTTTTTCTCTTAAACTCCGTGCTGAGTCAAACTACCCAATCTAAATTGAAACGGAAGGAGTAAGAAAAATAATAGATTTTGAATATACATTTTTAACAAAACTTTCAAAAACAAATATATATAAAAGACCAATAAAAACCTGTTTAACATCAACTTTCAACTTCTGCAACTCACAGTCATAATCAACAGGTTGGACACCCGTCGCCTTTTTTGGTGGGACATGCTCCTTAATCTGTTTCGAGGGTGGCTTGACAAAATCATCGCTATCATCAATATGAAGTTTTCCCTTGTTACGTGATGTCAAATATTTCTGATACTCATCGTTAACTTCAACATGCAAAGTAAATATCCTTAGCTCTTCAATTTTAGGAGAAATATTTTTAAACTGCAAATGTAACAAAAAGTGGTTCAACCCTAGATGTACCAAAGATGTATAAAAACTGTATATTTGATGTATCACAATGAGTTACGGTGTATCATATATGTATAACCCATCAATACATAAAAGCTGGTACCTTATTCCCTGTGTTATTGAAGAAACTAGTAGAGAAGTCCTCACGCGTTGGCCTATCTATCATTTCCCAATTCAATATGTGTGATGTATGATCTCCAATGTGAACAACAAAATTTTTATCAACTACAGTACAACATTCATAGAACCACACCTGTAGTGCAAGAGGAAATCCACCAATCCTATAAAACTCAGACTTTCCCCTCAACTTGTCCTTCATCGACTTCATTAAAGCTCTAAACGCAATCTTACCCCAGGGAAAGGACACATACTCACCACTCTCGACAAGATGGAAATCACGTTTACTTATAAATGTCTTTTGAGCCTGAGTGAATATTAAAAATATTTTTATGAAATAAATGATTGCAATCTTAACTGCGTCTTCATCAGACTTCCATTTCTTCTTTTCAAAACAATCAATAAGCGACTTCTTTGATACCGCTTCAAAACCAGAAAAATAAGTATCCACCAACCTATTGGGTCTACTGAAGTTACCCTCAACATGTTCATTGCCACAATAGTTTAAACCACTTACAACACCAAATTTTCGAAGACCAAAACATAAAACACATTTGTCATTCAATTTCACATAAATTTGATCACACTTACCTTGACCAACTACCTAAACATTAAAGAACGAATTAGTTGTGCCTCGATAGCAACTCGAGGTAAATTAAAGAAATAGCCACAACAGCTTTCCCTAAATATTTGAAGCTGGACATCAATCAACTTTGACTGTAAAATTGATACGATATCCACATTAGTGTATGATGTCCAATGAATAACAGGAAAAGGCTCACCAACTGGAATATAAAGCTTCCAAGGCTATAAATAAATGATACAAATTAACAACAAACAAATACAAACTAAATCCAATTTTAAAACAAGATTCAACAATTGAAAAAAATATAATTGAAATTGTATGTACCTTACAAACTTTGTCAGGAATTTTAACTTTTTTTGCCTTCTGAACCTTACTTTTTTTTTTTTGGTTTGACACCCAAATTCATTTCGTCCTCCACGACACATTTTCTTTTACCTTCAACACCAAATACTCTAACCCTTTTGCTCTTTTTTCTCAAATTGTCCAACAACATCATTTCGAGATTCTAACACTTTTACACTATCAGAATGATTTTGTCTTCCCATATTTCGTTCATCAATCGATTTCTCAACTAAAACCGGGGTTGAATAAGGAGATAAACTCATCGACCTAGTTTGTCTTCTCATGCTTCTCGATTTCTCTATTGAAACCGGCTTTGGATAAGGTGATGAACTCATCGAGCGAGTTTGTCTTGTCATATTGCTCTGTTTCATAATTGAAACTACGCTGAATGAGAAATTTTTTTAAAAACATTTATACGAACAAACAGTTACACAATTTTGTGAAGAAATTGATACAAAACTCAACCAAAACTAACAAAATCATCTATAACAGATACCTACAATGAACTTTATATAAACAATTCAGTCGCAAAAGCCTAAAAAAAAGCAACATCGCTTCTCCAAAAATACATGCAATCCAAAATAAATATACAAAACAAGATATTTTCTACTCCAAATTACCTGGAACCAAACGCAAATTACCTGGAACAAATGTATCTTGTTTTGTTGTCAATTTCAACAATTTTGGTTCAATTTAGCAAAAGAATATATATATATATATATATATATATATATATATATATATATATATATATATGAGAGAGAGAGAGAGAGAGAGAGAGAGAGAGAGAGAGAGAGAGAGAGAGAGAGTGAAAACTTAGAGATGAGAGAGAACAATGTCTGTAAAACAAAAATAACGGATATAAAAAAACTTACATTAAATGAAACTATTTCGGCTTAAAATGATATTTGGGGCTTTTTTAGTAGATATTTTATTTTGGGCTATTTTTGGTTGGGAAAATTTATAGAGTGACAGTTTGGATAATTTTCCCAATTACTAAACCCACAGTATGTTTTGGCAACATCTAACATTCATAAGCCCAAAAAACTACTGAAATTTTATTAACCCATTTGGGTTACATGTCAAATCGAGTTTAAGAAAAAATGAGTTTAAATTGGGTATGATCCATTTAAGCTGATGTGACATGTATTTATTGATTTTTCTCATTAAAATTTATACCATGTCAGATTTTTGGTAAAATTTTAATAGGGTTTGAGTCATAGTGATTTTTAAGTGACAATAATAAACTTTCACAACTTTAAGTAACAAAAAATAAATAACTTATGAAATTAAAAATTAGTTGGATGACCGCTAACCATTTTTATATGTTAGTAATGGTATTAGAATTATTCTCCCAACTTGGTATAAGGAATTGATTTTGAAGAATTGGGCTTGACATGCATCTGACTCGATATTTTAGCGACCAAACAACTGTCATGGGGTTGGAAAGCCCAAGTCTAATTCCAATAGCCCATACACAAACACATCTGGTTTAATTTGAAAGGGTTACTCGCTCCATTTCAAAAAGATTATTTTAGTTTGATTTGACACAAACTTTACTAAACAGGAAAGACTTTTGAGATATGTGGTCTTAAATAAGCCATAACATTTGTGTGGTTGTAAAGCTTTTGAAACTTGTGGTCTGAAACCTGTCATAACTGCCATGGGCGACTTTCCAGCCATGTCCCATGACCCCTTGGACGCGCCCCATGGCGTCCTAGTAAGCCTCCCAACACCTAGTGCCATGGTCGACCCCGTGGTCTTGGCCGTGACAAGTGATAAGCGCTCATGTGCCTATGTTGCCCCACCGATAGCCCTCACCAGCGCCCAACCACATGCCAACAACGCCGCGCGGGCAGATAGTGCAACACTGAAAGACAGTGCTGCGCGCGCAGACAATGCCGTATGCGCAGACTTTGATGCTAAAGACGAGGTTGCTGTCAACAAACCGACTTCTACTTTGTAGGAATCTAAGTCCTTTTTATTGTAAATATAGAGTAGTTTTATTTCATGTATTTTTATTTTGTCTCTCTAGCTTAGTTAGGTCAGTCCTGTAACTTTGATTTGTTTTTTTAAGCACTATTAGGGGGGATCAAGCAATCAAACAATTCTCTGTACTGGTGTCTCTCCCCTCGATACCGTGTTGCTTTTCTGTAATAGCTTTCATTAATGCAATCAAACTTTCTTTCATTCTCAATTCTCTTTTTTGTTCTCTCAATTGCTCTTGACATTGGTTTTTTCGTACGACACTAACAATCTCGTCTAGCGTATGGAAGGGCCCTCAGTTGGCGGATAGTAACTATACGGACATCGGTTGCTTAGCCTTACGTTGCCCTTCCAAGGAATCTCAGGATGGTGCCGCGTAACAGTTGGTTTCAGAGCCTAGGCTCGACATCGGATGTGGGAACACAATGCCATTATCACCATTTCTAACCATGGTGAATCATGGGGACCACATTACGACCCTCGAAGAGATGGTTGACGTATTACGACCCATCATGGATACGGTGCCTGATCTAAGAACCAACTTAGTGCAAAGGTTGGGCGACCTGGACTGCAGAATGCGATAGGCGGAAGGTGACATTACGAACATCAGTCGCGACTCTAAGGGAGACCGACAAACGGCAGCCATAGAGGCAGCCGAAATGTTTGGTAAATTCGAGGGCCTCCAACAGGAGAGTGCCGATGATTTAGCCTACTGGGCACAAGAGGCAGACAGGGTGACTGCCATGCAGCAAACTATAGACAACTTGATAGGCCAACTCAATGTTGTCAATTCCGCACTACAATCCTACTTCGAGGAGGCAAAAGCCATATCGGGGGTTACTGTGAACCTCACCCCTGTTCCACAAAAGCTTAAGTTTCCTGAGCCAAAACCATACAATGGGGCTAGGAGTGCCAAAGAAGTGGAGAACTTCATCTTCAACATCGAACAGTACTTCGATGCCGTGGGGAGTTAGAAGAAGCGAAAAAGACAGCAATTGCTGCCATGTATCTTCAGGGTGATGCTAAACTATGGTGGCGGGTGAAATACGAAGCCATCAGGGCCGATGAAGTTACTCTCAAGATATGGGCTGAACTGAAGGCATTCATACACCTATAATTCTTCCCCGAAAATGTTGAGTACAATACATGGAGAAAGTTATGGGAGCTCCGCCATGCCAAGTCAGTGCGAGATTACGTACAAGAATTATTCGCGCTCATGCTGAATATACGGGATATGGGGGACAAAGACAAACTCTTCATATTCCTGGAAGGTTTGAAACCTTATGCCCGTATGGAACTACAAAGACAAAAAGTAGACACTTTACCCAAGGCGATCCAAGCAGCAGAATGCCTTGGGGACTATCAAGTGGAAGCTCGGAAGGATAGGCCTCAACCGCCTATCCCAGGGGGATACAAAGAGGGCCATCCTGGCAATGGTGGCCCTAGCAAAAGTGGAGGAGATCAGAGTGCTACCAAATCTAAGGCTCCTTCCTCATGCATCAATAGTGTTGTATCTTTTAAGAACAATATGGGGAGGAAACCCCCTTCAAGATGTCGTCATTGCGGCGGGCCACATTGGAACAATGTATGCCTGCATGCACAGATGAACGCCCATCAATTTTTTGATGATGGGACGGATGACGACACAGAAGATGCTGAACAGACCGAACCAATAAGTGCCTTCAATACACTTGTTTGTTCTATTTTTAGGCCTTAGCGGGGACCAGTGCTGGTATCTATAAGAAGAAGGACCCATGCCCGACGACCAAGAAAGGGAAAAAGAAGGCAGATGAGGGGACTCCTCTTAACCAAAGGAGGACCTTGATGTTCGTCGAGATGAACGTTAATGGAAATCCCTTTCGGGCGATGATAGACACGGGCGCTACTCATAACTACTTAACCTCAACTCAGGTGGAACACCTTGGTTTAGTTGTGGGGAAGGGCAGAGGTCATGTCAAGGCTATTAACTTACCGCCTCAACCGGTGGGTGGAATAGACAAAGGAGTGCCAATGAAGCTTGGTCCTTATGAAGGAAAAGTCAACTTGCGCATGGTGATCATAGATGACTTTGAGCTGATAGTTGGGCTGGAATTCATGAGGCAAACCAACACCATTTTAGTGCCTTATGCCGTCATGCTACTGATGATAGGATCAAACAGAGCCAAGCCTTGTATTATTCCCTGCACAACCATAAAGATGGCCGTTAAGAACATCTCGGCCTTGAAGTTGAAGAAGGGAGTCAAAAGACATGAACCTATGTTCCTGGCTACCCTATGTATTGAAGATCTGGAGCGCTCCTCGGGCCTCATTCCTGCACCCATGAAGGAGATACTACTGGAGTTTTAAGATGTCATGCCACAGGAAATGCCAAAGCGACTCTCGCATAGGCGCACTGTTGACCGTGAGATTGAGTTGGTGCTGGGTGTGAAGCCACCCGCATGGGCACCTTACAAAATGTCACAACCCGAGCTCACCGAGCTTCGGAGATAGTTGACGGAAATTCTAGACACATGGATCATTGTGCCCTCCAAGTCCCCTTATGGGTCCCCTGTGCTATTCCAAAAGAAACACGATTGCACCCTACGACTCTGTGTGGATTATCGGACCCTAAGCAAAATCACCGTGAAGAATAAGTACCCTATCCCGCTAATGGTAGACTTGTTCAATAGATTGGGCGGTGTCACTGTGTTCACCAAAATAGACTTGAAGACAGGTTACTGGCAAGTCCGAATTGCTGAAGGAGATGAACACAAGACAAATTGTGTGACAAGATAAGGGTCGTACGACTTCCTGGTCATGCCATTCGACTTGACTAATGCTCCAACCGCATTTTGCACATTGATGAACCAAGTCTTCCGAGAGTACATCGACGAGTTCAAAGTAGTCTACGTGGACGACATTGTGATATATAGCAATACATCGGAGGAACACTTGCTGCACCCGCGGAAGGTCCTAGCTCGACTGCGGGAGAACAAATTGTATGTGAAGCTGTCCAAGTGCGCATTCGCCCAAACACAGATTGACTTCCTCGGACATGTCATCGAGGAAGGGTGGATAAATATGGACCAACAAAAGATTCAGGCCTTCATAGATTGGCCGCCGCCTAAGGATATCCACGCCTTGAGGGTGTTCCTTGGCCTGTGCAACTTTTATCAGTGATTTGTGAAGGATTACTCTCTCATTGCATTTCCATTGAAAGAACTCATGAAGAAAGTCACGGCTTGTGATTGGGGTCCCAGGCGAGCGGGAGCCTTCAACTCATTGAAAGCGGCTATGTCTAGTAGCCCCGTCTTGGACCTTCCTGATTTGGCCAAGCCATTCGAAGTATAGACTGATGACTCTGACTATGCTCTGGGTAGATTCTTGCTACAAGAGGGGCATCCAGTGGCATACGAGAGCTGGAAGTTGAAGGATGCAGAACGACTCTATGTCGCTCACGAAAAGAATTATTGCCTGTCATCCATTGCTTACGCCTTTGGAGGCACTATCTGCTGGGAAACCCGTTCGTGGTCAAGACATACAACACAACTATTAGCCATTTCATGACCCAGCCAAAGCTGAATGCCGACATGCCAGTTGGCAGGAACTCCTAGCGGAATTTCACTTCAACCTGGAGTACCAGAGCGGGAAGACCAACCAAGTTGCTGATGCGATCAGTCGAAGGGACGACTTCGCGTCGGTGTGCCTACTCGCCACCCTAAGGGGGACCTAAGTGGACACCATTATAAGAGACCAGATACAAGATCTACTCCCAAAGGATCCCGCTACACAGTATTTGGTCGACTTGGTAGGACAAGGAAGATGGGTTCCTGAAAGTGAAAGGGAACCGAATTTATGTTCCTAAAGGAAGAGATCTGCGAAGGACTCTTCTGATGGAATGCCATGATACTTTGTGGGCCGACCATCCAGGTGAAAAATGCAGTATGGCTTATTGCGCCGTGCTTATTATTGGCCTCAAATGGCTGATGATGTTGCTCGGTATGTAAAGACCTGCTTTGTATGCCAGAAAGACAAGTCAGACCGCTTGACACAAACAGTCCTGTTGGAGCCATTGCCTATTCCAAAGAGACCTTGGGAAAGCGTTTCACTGGATTTCATCACCAGGCTACTTAAGGTCGGAGATCTCACAACTATCTTAGTTGTTAGATCGGTTTTCCAAGTATGCTACCTTTATAGCTGCCCCACAATATATATCAGCAGGAGATACAACTCAACTCTTATTCTCTCATGTTTTCAAATATTGGGGTCTGCCTAAAGACATCGTGAGTAATCGCGATTCTCGCTTCACTAGCAACTTTTGTACTCAGCTCTTTAAGTGCCTCGGGTCCAAACTGAGCCATAGTTCAAGTTTTCATTCGCAATCTAATGGCTAGATGGAGCGGTTCAATGGCATGCTGGAGAAATATCTCCGCCATTTTGTTACCGGAATGCAGAAAAATTGGGTGAAACTTCTGGATGCTGCTCAACTATTTTTCAATTCACAAAAGAGCTCTAGTACAAATAAAAACGCTTTTGAAATTATTACCGGACAACAACCTCTACTCCCACATACCGTGAATGTCCCAAACATGTCAAAATCTCCTCGAGCTACTAGCTTCTTGAAGGAATGGAAGCAAAATTTGGAGATAGTGCGGAGCTATCTAGTCAAAGCTCAAAAGCGGATGAAGAAGCATGTTGATCAAAATCGTCACTTTGTTGAATACTAAGTAAGAGACAAAGTGATGGTAAAAATTCCAAAGCGTTACTTGTTTGCAGGGGTTCATGACCCTCGTCTATTGCAAAAATACATTGGACCTTTGTCCATTGAGAAGCGCATTGGGAAAGTTTCATATTGGGTGGATACCCCAGCCTGGTGGAGGATTCATCCAGTCTTCCATGTTAGTCTTCCGAAACCTTTTCGGGAAAACATGGAGGATCCTTCATGGAGACAACTCACAATACCCAGTATTCGAGGCCCTAATTCAATCGGAAAAAAGGCGGGTAGAAGCTATTCTTGATGATCGAGTGGATCATGCTTCAAGGAAAGATCACCAAGAGTTCTTGGTGAAATGGCAGGGTTGTGATGCAAAAAAGAATACTTGAGAGAGAAGAACAAACCTCAAAGCCTACAAGAGCCTGATCGATGATTAGTTTGCAAGTAAGGCGCCGAGGACGTTGCCAACTCAGGTGGGGGAGAATGTCATGGGTAGCTTTCCAGTCATGCCCCATGACCCCTTGGACGCGCCCCATGGCGTCCTGGCAAAACTCCCAACGCCTAACGCCATGGTCGGCTCCGTGGTCTTGGCCGCGCCAAGTGATAATTGCGCCTGTGCCTATATCGCCCCACCGATAGCCCTCGCCAGCGCCTAGCCGCAAGCAGATGCCAATAGCGTCACTCGTGTAGACAGTGCCACGCGCGCAGACTCTGATGCTTAAGACAAGGTTGCTGCCAACAGACCGACTTCTAATTTGTAGGAATCTAAGTCCTTTTCATTATAAATATAGAGTAGTTTTATTTCATGTATTTCCATTTTGTCTCTCTAGCTTAGTTAGGTCAGGTCTTGTAACTTTGGTTTATTTTTTTTTAGCACTATTAGAGGGGATCAAGCAATCAAACTTTCCAGCAAGCAAATAATTCTCTGTACTGGTGTCTCTCCCCCTTGCCACCGTATTGCTTTTCTGTAATAGCTTTCATTAATGCAATCAAGCTTTCTTTCATTCTTAATTCTCTTTTCTGTTCTCTCAATCGCTCTTGACATTGGTTTTTCCGTACGACACTGACAATCTCGTCTAGCGTATGGAGGGGACATCAGTTGATAGATAATAACTACATGGACATCGATTTCTTAGACTTACGTCGCCCTTCCAAGGAATCTCAGGAAGGCGCCGCGTAACATAACATTTGTGTGGCTATAAATGCTTCTTATTAAAGAAATAAGAAAATGCGCCAATCGTTTTTAAATAGAGGGGTAATATGTTGTTGTGGCCAGAGGATCCAGATTGAATTTAACTGGTTCAGCCTTGAATTGAACTTACTGTATTTAAATCTAACATTTATTAAGATTTTAGTAAATTTTTGCATGTATATCTATATTTCGTTATGAAAGTTTTTGTCAAGATGGACTCATAGCCAAAAGTAATTTCCGCCTCTATTGTCACATTAAAACTTATGAGTGGCGGCTCAATGATATTTGTGGCCTAAAGCCAAACTTCAATAAGGGGTCATAAGATTTTTGTTGTAGAAGAAAACTAATAATTTTATTTGAAATTTATTTTTCTAGCTTTTTGAGATGTGAAATTATTAATAATTTATTTATAATCGATTTTTTCTAATAATTCTTTTTCAATTGATAATATAGCTAATCTATTTAATCTATCTTGTTCAATTGATAATATAGCTAATCCATTTAATCTATCTTGCGACATTGTTGATCTTAAGTAAGATTTTATTAATTTTAATTTTGAAAAACTTCTTTCCGTGAGGCAACTGTTACAGGAATTGTTAACATTATTCTATAAGCAATATAAGAATTTGGAAAAGAATCAAGTCTTTTTATATGATTAAGTATATCAATTAGAGTATCATCTTCTACATGTATTATTTTTCTTAAAACTTTTAATTCAAAAAATAAGTCTAAACCATTAATATCAGAGTGACTATTATGTTTCGAACATCAATATCAGAGTGACTTTTAATTGACATTTTGAATATCCGGATTCATATTTTCTAGTTGACATATTAAAACTCTAATAAATAACTAAAAAGATAATATATACTTACAAAGAAAATATATCCAAAAAAATTAAAAAGTAGATGCAAATAATAAAAATATAGAACAATCAAACGAGATTCAACAAATAGATAATTTGATAAGCTTTTGCCACTTCAAAATTCTTGATGTAACGCCAAAATACTTGAGAACAAATAAAATAGATGGTACTTGTGATCTGCTCTTTTATTTTGTGATAGTGACTCAATGAGATTGGAATGTAGAGAATGCCAAATGAACAATAGAAGAATAAAAGTTAATAGACTTTTGAAGAGAAAGATAAAAAGAGATAAAAAGAATGTGAGCCCATTTATAATAATGATGGTACATAAATGAGACAAGATTGTGGAATGTTCACGCGTAAATAAGGTATGGATCCCAAAAATATATTCTTTTTCCAATTGTTCTTCAACCGCCCCCTTTCCTTGAAACTTGCATTTTTTTCTTTTCAAATACTTTTTTTGTTAAAATCAAACGGACAAATGTTTAACTGTTAGAAAATTGTGGGGCCCTACAAATAAGGGGCCTCAAGCAACGGCTTTACTTGCTCGGCCATTAAGCCGGCCCAGAGTCCTACAATAATATTTCGAGGAACATTGATAGAGCATAGACTTACTCATTTGCTAATTTTTTGCTTCTTTCGATTTGATCAGTACATCATATTATAGTGCAGCAAAACTTTACACTTGTTCACTTTTTTCTACAGGTTTCTATGCCAAAATCATAAGCGGAAAACTTCATTCAAGCTTATGAGGTGGTATGGGGAGCAAACCTAAAGTTAAAAATAGCTGGTACTATGAATGAGATCTTCTAAAGATAGAACGTGTAGAAGTATATCGAGTTTACAAAAATGTAAGAGTAGCTGTAGATGAGTCAATTCGATAATACCATGCCCGTTGAAATATAGGAATAAGAGCCTATAACACTAGAATCTAGGATACCATTCAATATTGAAGTTAGAAGTATACAAGGCTCGAGGATTAACTTATTCGATTCAACTTATCAGATTCAAAAAGTCTCTCTTTCAAAGGTAAAATGTTCTCTGTCAAACGACTTTATATCAAGAGCTTATATTAACTTTAGTTAAATACTTGCTATAACAATTAATGGTATAAGTTTATCAACTATAAATAATTGATTATAATTATGTTAGTATAGTTTATCTACCTGGTGCAAACATCGAGTCAGTCTACTCTTTGTGGAATAGTACAAGGAAAATATCAAGAGATTAGTATAGGGATTGATTTCAAAATTTCCGAAAGCGGCCAAGCAAAAAGAGGTGGAAGAAAGAAAGATGAAACAGCAGCTAGTTCTAGGAATTATGTAAATGGTTAGTATCAAAATGGGCCACTTCTAATTAATTCTAGGAGACGGAGTCTATGAAAAAGTTAAAACACGAGTAGAAGGGGAGCTGAGATTTTCATTAACATATGTCAAAATATAACAAATTCAATACACAAAAAGTTAAAGGATTCAACATATAATATATATGTATAAAACATAATTTTTACATAATAACATTATCATTTTCTGACGAAGGAGTATCGGTTGACACCCATTGGTCATAGGTGGCTCCTCCTATGTGTAACTACCGTACTACATACTTAATCAGCGTTCCAATTAGTCAATTACCCCTCAACGGTATTCGTATTTATGCATGTTAAACCAAATAATTCGATTTTAATATATAGTTATTAATTAAAGCAATTTATATATTATTTAATTATAGTTAAGTGGTTAATAAATGTATTTTTGGTGGTGTAAACCCTACAATGCGAATAAAGTTTTACTCCGACTCCCCCCTCCCAAAACCAAAATGAAAATTATTTTGTGATCAAATGGCTGGGCCCAAAGAAATAGTAAGTGAAGGGTCTAATTTAAGTTAACATGTTCATGATATCATTTTCAGCCTTCTTTTCTTAACTGGTACTCTATTTCTTCTGTTTGATTTCTCACGCTCGTGAACTCTTCACCTCAAGACAAAAAGGCAAGTGACTTATTAATCTGATGGTATTTTAATCATTCGGTACAAATACAAATGAATGAAGGATGATGACCATGTACTACTAATATTTGTGATTAAAATACTAGGCAAAGGAAAACAAGAAATGATTTCCCTACTCTTGCTTACTTTATGTTGTACGAAAAGAAAGAAATTCAAATGGAATCATAATCATTAAACGAGAAGAGAAAAACATATAAAAGTCTCCTTTACGCACGCTTGATATTTGCACGAATTTTATATATATATATATATATATATATATATATATATATATATATATATATATATATATAAATTAATTCGATCTTGACATAACAAGATAATTGAAGAGATATATAACACTTAGCCTTGATAAGAAGACGAAATGACAGAAATAAAGACTCTAGTAGTGAAGCCTCCGGGCACAACAATGATAAAAACAAGAACAGAAAATAAGAAGGTAAAATTGCTTAGAGCTTTGAGTAGATTGTAGTATGGGTTTTTCAAAAAATTCGTGTCCTTACAATGATAACAGAGCTCATTATTTATAGCTACATCTAGGAAGAGATGTCCTAGGATCGTGCCCATCTTTAATGTTAATTATGAGGGCCATTGATGAAGATGTAGCGGTGAACATAAATGCCAAATTTCTTGTAATGGAAAACATACTTAATGTTGTGGAATATTCTCCATTAAATGCTAGCGGGCGAAGAGTATTTGTTGCATCTTTATGAGCGTTATTATTTCCGGTGACAGACGGGACCATTGACTTCGGTTTTGGCTATCCCCCGTCTTAGGTTCCACTTGTCCCTCTTTTGGACGGCCACGTAGCATATTTTACCCTATATAAATAGTCCTCCTTCTTTTCGGTGACATAACTTGGTATCACCGGGAAGTTGGTAGAAACACTCTTTTCGCGGGAA
Organism: Nicotiana tomentosiformis; assembly: GCF_000390325.3. Taxonomy (NCBI): domain Eukaryota; kingdom Viridiplantae; phylum Streptophyta; class Magnoliopsida; order Solanales; family Solanaceae; genus Nicotiana; species Nicotiana tomentosiformis. Next base: position 13,755,090 of record NC_090813.1, on the reverse strand, counting down.
TTACTATAATCTCCTCTGAAAGCTTCTGACGGTTGATTAGACGCACGTCTCTCTGTATTTAATTCCCTGAACACGCGTCATTCCATGATTCAGCACATCTTTTGCCGAATATCGAGGCAATAATGGCCATGAACTTAGCCGCCAAAATGTTTACTTATACGCATCAACCTTCTTCCCTTATACTCCATAATTTTCCAAGCTTTCTAAAATCTTTCTTGCTGTTAATAAACCTTTCTTTAACTCCCTTCAAACAAAAAAGTTTTACTTTCATCCAAATGGCTTCTTCTTCAAAGAACGTTAGCTCTTCAAAGGGCAAGAACAAAGCCGAAGATGCTGCTCCTCCAACAGTGGATTCCATCATTCCTAAAAGTCTTGTTACAACAAAAAACTTCAAAGAAAAATTCCCTTCGGATCTCCCTCGCACATGGGCTGTTGGAAGATATCCTTCTTCCATCCGTTCTTCCAGTATTCCTGTTGTGAAGGAACACTGTCGCTGCCATGATTTAAATATTGTTGCTCCTGATCTATCGAAGCAATTGACCCTACCCAAGGAGGGTTTTACATATTTTTACATGTATCACTTTACTTTGGGTGCGTTCTTTTTGAGTGGAGAGTTTGACTCCGTTATTGCGAAATTCTGCCTCCGTTATCAGGTATGTTTGGCACAAGTAAGTCCTTCTATATGGAGGACAATTTCCTGTCTCTGGCGCTTGTGCCAAGAGACGGGAGAAGAGCTATCTTTAGCTCATGCGATGAATCTTTATTCTCCCAAAATCTTCCGCGGGGGAATGATAAATTTCAGCAAACATGGCCACCATGCTCTGTTATTTAGCATGGATGATGATAATGACCGTGGGTGGATGGAACGGTTTATTGCAGTTGCCACCAGCGACATCATTCCGGCAATGGCTTCATCCTTTCCGAAAGCATGGAACCGCACTCGTAAGCGCCTTGTTTAATATTTCTTTTATTAGGTATTCTTCTATACCTATATTGATCCTCCATCTTTCGCCTATTTCAACAATTCGATGGGTTTCACCGATGGTTGAGGGCTTGGATCAGTGGGTCCAGAAGATCTTGGATGTCGCTACGCCTAAAACCCGCACGTGGAAAGAACTGCCCCTTAAATACGGGTGGAAGGCCAAAAACTATAGTAACTCAGACTCACCCTGTTTCAGTTTTCTATGTGAAGAAATTGATTGATCCTTTCTATCTTTTCTAAGAAATCAGGTCTACCCACGGGCTCTGTTATTGTCCCCGAGAAGGACGTTTTGGCTGATCCTACTGATGCGGCGAGGCTGCATCAAGAGGTGCTTACTCGAACATGTATATCTGGTCCTCCTTCGAGCACAAGTGTTTCTTTGCGAAGTCCCCAGCCAAAGGACAAACAACCAAAAATGAGACACTCCTCCATGATCGGGGAGAAGAATAAGAGGTCTAAAACTACTGCCCCCAAGTCATCTCCGGTAGTTATGGTGACTAGCCCTCCTCCTGGGCCGGTCATAGACACTGTGATGATCGACGATGATGGAGAAGCTAGTGATGGGGGAGCTTCTCTACATAGAAGGCGACGATCCTCATCAACTCAACAGAATGATCAACCATTTGAGTTAGTTACACCATTCGATGATGATGTCTCAGCGCTCTGGGGGGAGTATGGGATACGATATGGTTGAAAATGTCAATTCCCGCTTCCGTGTCCCAGTCGCTGCGCCCAGTATTTTGGGGCTGAGTACTGGGTCCCTTCCGTCTTCGGCTGATGAGCAACCAACAACCAGCACTGCGTTTGCTACAACTGCTTCTTACTCTTCAACTCCATCAGCTTCATCTCCATCTTCACCAAAACCAACAACTCTTACATCATCTCTACCAGTCGCACCTGACCACGAAGAAGGTGTTCATCTTCCCCAGTCCCCAGTTCATGGGAATTTGGGGTAAAATTATGTTGCCCCTTCTAAGATCCACAAAGGAGGAGGAATGTTACTCTTCCGGTCTCTACCGGATGCAACTTGCTATCCTGGCCGGTGAAGCTTGCTAATTATCTGAAGCCTTTAGCTTCAGAGGAAGATTGGGAAAAGATTTAGGCACTCTCTAGAGAGTGTTTGTTGAACAATGTCATGCACAACGCCGCAACGGTACATTCCTTTCTTCATTTGTTATTTCTTATATTTTTTCCTGAACATATCCTAAGTTTTGACTTTCTTGTTTTGTATGACAACTTTCTTGCTTCCAAGGGCCTTCAGAGCTTGATTCATGAGAAGGAAGAAATTACCTCCGTACGAGATCAACTTTTGGCAGAGCGGGAGCAAAGTGTCGCTCGCCTCTCAGAATTAGAAGCCAAAGCCACTGAGGCTGCTATATTGGAGGCTCATTTGCATCAAAGCGAGCAAGAAGTGGAGACCCTTAGCCGAGATATTGTCCCACTGAGGGTTCAATTTGAAGAGTCTAAGGACAAATGGGTTGAAGTTCATAACGTCATTCTTGCTGCATCCGATCGTGAGGCTATCTCCGCTGAAAGATTGAATAACTTAGAGGCAGCCTTGAACTCCAAAACTGAAAAGCTTGCTGCTGCGGGGGTGAAAATGCCCAATTGGAGGAGAAGTATAAGAAAACTATCGAGCATAATAGGCTCTTTAGTTCAACTGTCCGCGACCTTGATGTTAGACTCAAATCCATTAGATCCGCCCGGGAAAGCCTTTCTGCCGAGGTAACCCAACTCAAAGAAGAACTTAAGCGTCGAGTGTCTTCCCTCATCATTGAGAAAACTTACTCTATGTAAAACATGAGGAGAAAAACCTTGTAAGAGGTCGAAGTTGGTATCATTGACTTTGATGCTGAAATTGCTAAGGCCCGTGAGCTTGAGTTGGCTGCTAAAAACGGTCTCCTGGCAGAGCCTGTTGCTTCCGGTTCTTCCAGTTCCGGTTCTGAAACTTCGGGAACTAAAGAGGAAGCGGAAGACAAAAATGTTGAAGGCCAAACTGGCGAAGGCCAAAATGTTGAGCCATCAGCGGATCTATCCACTTCCCCTGGGCGCGCAGACACTTCTCTTCCTCCGGGCTCCGGAGATGCTGCACTTTAGCTTTTCTGTTTGCATCTTATTATGTGAAACCTTGGGTGTATTTTTCTCAAAAGCATTTTGATTCCGTCCATGAGTTCTTCTGAAATCAACCCTTTAATGTGAGGGTTCTTATAAAAGAGAGCCCTCTTATGTTTACGATGCTCTTGAAGAGGACGTCTCCTGTTCATTACGACACTAGCATTTGAAGTACTTGTTTAACTTTCAAATGACAAAGTTAATTCATCGTTAGACAAGAAACAAGATAAAAAAGAAATTGCCATTACTTGTGGCTAACTTGTACAACTTGTTTTTATGGGGCTTGTCGCGCAGTCCCCTGTCCCGATGATACAACTATGTTTCCGGTTTTTGCTACCCCGGTCGACGTGGCAGTCATTATTGTTGTATCCTTATATTGTTCCTCCAGTGTTGGAACACTGGAAGCCTTGTACCTTCGAGGATCCCACTAATGAATTGCTAGATAATTCTTAACTCGGTAACACACTTTATCTCCCTTTAGAAATTCATGCTATCGAGCGAAGGACTTATCTAACAACCCTCTAGTGGTTTGTACTTATGAACGGTCGGGTAACCTTTGCTCGATAGCAAACTTAGCTTCCCGATGGGAATTTTGCTATAGAGCAAAAGATTATCTAACCGTCCCTGAGTTAACCTTTGCTTGTGTGCCTTGCTATTAAAGGTCTTATTGGTGCTGTTGGAGCTTTCTTCGTAGTATGATTTCTGTTGCTGCCTCGTTAAAACCCAATTGGGACAAAAACTGGAAGAAGGGAAAAAGAGTGCAGCACATACTTTCAGTTCAGATGATGTTTATCAGCAATAATATCTTTTTAGGTGTGCCACATTCCAGTTACTGGACGACTTTTCTCTATCTTGGTTCTCTAATTCATATGAACCTTTCTCGGTGACAGCTAAAACCCGGTAGGGGCCTTCCCATGTTGGACATATCTTCCATGCGTTGAGCTCCCGGGTGATTTGAGTTACTTTCCTTAGGACCAAGTCTCCTACTTTGAAATAATGGAGGTTGGCTCTTCGATTATAATACCGCTCCATTCTTTACTTTTGGGATGCCATTCATATATGCGCCAAGTCCCTGCGCTCATCGAGTAGCTCAAAGTTGACTAATATTCCTTCATTGTTTGATTCTTCATCTGCTTGGAAATATCTCAAGGCAGGTTCCCCTACTTCCACCGGGATTAAAGCTTCTGCCCCGTACATAAGGGAAAAAGGAGTTTCTCATGTGCTCGATTTGGCCGTTGTTCGGTATGCCAATAAAACTCCGGGTAATTCTTCGGTATGCCCAATTACCTTTAGCTGCTTCCAATATTTTCTTGAGGTTTTGTATAATCACATTGTTCGTTGACTTCGCTTGACCATTTACGCTCGGATGATAGGGTGAAGATGTGATCCTCTTTATTTTAAAATCTTCGAGGAACTTTGTGAATGTTTCACCGATATATTATGGCTCATTATAGCATGCTATCTCTTTTGGTATTCCGAGCCTGCAAATTATGTTTTCCCACAAGAAATCCATCACTTCACGCTCGCCGATCTTCAGATAAGGACCTGCTTCCACCTACTTAGAAAAATAGTCAGTCAAAATCAAAAGAAATCTTACCTTTCCGGGGCCTGGTGGTAATGGCCCGGCGATGTCCATCTCCCATTTCATGAACGGAAATGGGGACAAAACCGAATGCAACGGTTCTTCCAGTTGATGTACCAGTGGTGCATAGTGTTGGCACTTACAACACTTTCGTACGAAGTCTTTGGCATCTTATTCCATGCGGTCCAATAACATCCTACCTTTACTAATTTCAGCACTAAGGAATCTGCGCCCGAATGATTCCCACATATACCTTCGTGTACTTCTCGAATAACATAGTTAGCTTCGGATGCCCCCAAGCATCAGGCAAGCGGGCATTGGAAAGATTTTCTATACAGTTGGCCTCTCTTGAATCTATATCGTGTTGCTTTGGTGCGCAGCTCCCGGGACTCTTTGGAGTCTTCGAAAAACTTTCCGTGCTCGAGATAATCGATGATTTCATTCCTCCAGTCCCAGACCAAATTAGTCGCATTTACCTTATAGTAGCTATCTGTATCCAGGACCGAGTTCATCAGTTGTACTACCATCCTAGAATCCGATCCCTTTATTTCTGTCAATGATCCATGGTTAGCCAATGCGTCTGTTTCTGCGTTATCTTTCCTCGGGATATGAGTAATCGACCACTCCTAAAATTGCGCCAACAAAGCCTAGACCTTTACCACATATTGTTGCATGCGCTCTTCTTTGGTTTTAAAGATCCCGTAGACCTGATTTACCACAAGCTATGAGTCGCATTTGATTTTGATGACCTCGGAATCAAGTCCCCGGGTCAGTTCGAGCCCTGCAATCAAAGCCTCATACTCTACGTCATTGTTAGTTAAATGGACCGTTCTAATGGCCTGCCTTAGGGTTTCCCGCGAAGTGAGATTAATACCAAGCCCGTACCTTTTTATGTTGGAAGCTTTGTCCGCAAATACGGTCCAAACCCCCTATGTCGATTCCGACACCATTACTACCTCATTGGTTGCCAGAGGCAATAATTCCGGACTGAAATCGGCCACAAAGTCAGCCAAGACTTGTGACTTAACTGCAGTCCTTGGTTTATATTCTATGTCTAACTCACTCATTTCGACGGCCCATTTGGCAATCTACCCGAGAGCTCGGTTTTATAAAGGATGTTCCGCAAAGAGAAAGTGGTCACCACGATTATCGGGTGACATTGGAAGTTGGGTCTCAGCTTCCGAGCGACGACTATGAGAGCTAAGGCCATTTTCTCCAAATGGGGGTAGCGAAGTTCTGCACCCGTTAAAATTTTACTAACGTAATAAATAGGAGATTGCGTACCTTCGTCCTCATGGACTAAAACTTCAATTACTGCGGCTTCCGAGACCGCGAGGTAGACTAACAACGTTTCACCTTCTTTTGGTTTCGAAAGCAACAGAGGGCTTGAAAAGTACCTTTTCAAATCTCTCAAAGCCTAGTGGCACTCCGGGGTCCATTCGAAATTATTTTTCTTTTTTAGTAGTGCGAAGAAACGGTGACATTTTTCTGATGACCGAGAAATGAACCTGCTCAAAGCTACCAATCTCCCCGTGAGCTTTTGAACTTCCTTCAAGCTTGACAGTTGGTCTGGGATGTCTTAGATGTCCTTAATATTATCGGGGTTTGCCTCAATTCCCCTTTGCAATACCAGAAATCCCAAAAACTTACCAGAGCTGACCCCAAACGCGCATTTCTCGGGTTTAAGTTTCATATTATACTTCCTTAGGATGTCAAAAGTTTCTTGCAGATGTTTACGGTGATCACCTACATTTAAATACTTAACGAGCATATCGTCTATATAAACTTCCATAGATTTTCCTTTTTTTTTTCAAACATCTTTTTCACGAGCCGTTGATAAGTGGCTCTGACGTTTTTCAATCCGAAGGGCATCACATTATAGCAATATGTACCGAAATTCGTAATAAATGAAGTCTTTTCCTGATCCTCCGAGTTCATATTAATTTGATTGTACCAGGAATAAGTATCGAGGAAACTTATTAGCTCGTGCCCGGTCGTAGCATCAATCATTTGATCGATGTTCGGTAGTGGGAACGAGTCTTTCGGGCACGCCTTATTCAAACTTTTATGATCTACACACATGCGAAATTTATTGCTCTTATTAGGAACTACTACTACATTAGCTAGCCAGTATGGATAATTTACGTCTCAGATCGAACTGATATTAAGTAAGCGAGTTACCTCTTCCTTGATGAATTTATTCCTGGCTTTGGCAATAGGGCGTTTCTTTTGTCTTACCGGTGGTACGTTGAGATCCAAACTTAACTTGTGTACTATTACCTTTGTAGCGATACTTGTCATATCCTCATGCGACCATGAAAAACAATAGGCATTAGATTTAAGAAATTTAATAAAGCCAGACCTAAGCTCGGGGTGCAGGACTGGCACCAAGTGGAATTTACTTTCTAAGAACTCTTCGAACAATGCAACTTGCTCACATTTATCCGTTGTGGATTTCGTTGCATCCGTCTCTTTTGGAACCTAGAAATACCTCGGCACCTGATAAAATTCTGATGTTTCTGCCCTCTGGCTAACTTCATCTAGTTCGGAAGCAGGCGCCGGTTCCTGTAATTGCTATGCCGCGTGTTCCTTTCCTTTGCTACCGGAGGTCGAAATTGCATTCATTTTCCTTGCCGCTGGTTGGTCACCCCTTATCTGTTTAACTCATTCGGGCATTGGAAACTTCTGCAATTGATGATATGTTGATGGTACAACTTTCATCTCGTGCAACCACGACCTTTCCATGAGTTTTGTGGCCGGAATGATGCTTCCGGTGAGTTTAGCTTTTGTCACGACCCGAAATTCCCACCTTCGGGACCGTGATGACGCCTAACATTTTACTTGCTAGGCAAGCTAACGTTATAATAATTTTTAACTATTCATTTTAATTAATAATAAAGAAACGAAACTGCAGGAATAAAGTCTAAATTAAAGTGAACAAATCAAAACAATAACGATGTCAAAATACCATCCAAAAACTGGTGTTACAAGTGCACGATCTACTAGAATAATACAAATAAAGGTCTGAATGCAAATAAAGCTGTCTGAAAGAAAGTACTCAACTAAGATAAAGTAGAAGGGGACTTCAGAGCTGCGAACGCCGTGCATCTATACCTCAAGTCTCCTATGATAGTTGAATCTGAGCAAATCTAAAGTTCGCCACTGGGACCAACTCTTGTATCTGCACAAGAAGTGCAGAGTGTAGTATGAGTACAACCGACCCCATGTACTCTGTAAGTGCCGAGCCTAACCTCGACAAAGTAGTGACGAGGCTAAGACATGTCACTTACATTAACTTGTACGCAATAATAACAATAATAATAATAATAATAATAATAATAATAATAGGAATAAAGGTAAGAAAGTTAAATCATATCAATAATTGAAGTCAATTTAGAAGTCACGACCAATTTTTTTTCTTTTCTCATTCTGTTGTGTCGTGCAACCCGTTCCCACAATATAATTCTTCAACTAAATTCTGTTGCGGCGTGCAACCCACTCTAACAATATAAACTTAAAATAAAATTCGTTGCGGCGTGCAACCCGATCCAACAATATAATCTTTCAAATAAATTTCGTTACGACGTGCAACAACAATATAACTTAAAATAAAATTTGTTGTGGCGTGCAACCCGATCCAACAAAATAAATTAATAACACTTATACGTAAGACTACTTCAATAAATGCCACAATTAATAAGAAACTATTAGACGACAAGGTATACAACAATTATAAATTATGTAGGAAACAAATATGAGTAAGTAACAAATAAGTGTAGAGTCAGGGAAAAGATATACAATTTAAGATATAAAATACTAATTATCAAATAACAATTATGGCACAAAAATCACATAAGCATGTAGCAATTAAGGCATGATAGCTGGCAATAAAAGTAAGAGATTCAATTAATATAATAATTAATTCGTGAAATAAGGTAATTAATGAAATACTTAAAAACATGGAAACATGCAAATTGACGACGTATAGACACTTGTCACCTTGCCTATATGTCGCTATACATAAAATTCACATAACATATAGTTCAAGAGTTCTATTCCCTCAAGTCAAGGTTAACCAAGACACTTACCTTGTTTCGCAATTCAAGTGATCACTCGACCACAGCTTTTCCTTTCAAATTATTCTCCAAACCAATCAAACCTAGCAATTTATTTACCAATAATTCAATTTGAACTTTAGAAATTATTCACAATTCGAAAGAGACTTAATTTAAGTTATTTTCAGAAAAGTCAACCAAAAGTCAAAGTGGAGCTCGCTTTCGGAACCCGACGAAAAATCACGGAATCCAAACACTCATTCCGATACGAGTTCAACCATACAAAAATTATCAAATTCCGACATCGGATTGCCTTTCAAATCTTCATTTTACATTGTTTTGGAAGATTTTACAAAAATCCGATTTTCTTTAATTAAATTCACAGATTCATAATGTAAGTAAGTATGGAGTCATGAAATATAATAAATATAGGATAAAGAACACTTACCCAGTTCGAACCTATTAAAAATCCCTTTGAAATCGCCTAAATCCGAGACTAAAAACTCAAAAATGAGTAAAAATGGCAAACTCCCGATTTTAAGCATTTTGTCCAGCATTTTTGCATTTGCAGACTCGCATTTGTGAGACAAGGTTCGCATTTGTGAGACAAGGCTCGCATTTGCGATGCCATGCTGACATGCCAGTGGCCGCACCTGCGCAAGGAGTGTCGTACTTGCGACATCGCAGAAGCCACGAGCTAACCACAGAAGCGGTCTGCTACCGCATAAGTGGTCCTCCCTTCGCAGAAGCGATTGCGTATCTGCGCAACATTACTCCGTAGAAGTGGAGCATCATTCCATTGCTTAGGTCACAGAAGCGACGAATTCCACGCAGAAGCGGGGTTCAAGCTTCGCAGGTGCGAAACACCAAAACTAGACCTGTCAATTTTTACCAAAATGGTCCGAAACTCGTTCGAAACTCACTCGAGCCACTCGGGATCTCGTTCAATTATACCAACCAGTACCGTAACATAATGCGGACCTATTCGAGGTCTCAAATTACGTCTAACAACGTTGAAACTACAAATCACAACTCGATTTGGACTTGTGAGTTTATGAAATTTTCAATTCTATAACTCATGCCGAAACATGTCAAATCAATCTGGAATAAACCTAAAATTTTGCAGGTAAGTCCCAAATGACATAATGAAGCTATTCCAACTCTCGGAATCTCAATCTGAGTTTGATATCGACAAAGTCAAATCTACGGTCAAACTTTGAAAATCTTTAGCCTTTAAGTTTCTAGTTTTCGTCAACATGGCGATAATTCAAAATAGGGACTTTCAAATTTGATTTCTGGCATACGCCCAAGTCTCAATCATGATAAGGACCCATCGGGACCGTCAAAATACTAATCTGGGTCCATTTGCCCAAAATCTTGACCGAAGTCAACATAAGTGAGTTTTAAAGCACTATTTCACATTTTTATCAATTGTTTTCACATAAACGTTTTTCGGAAAAATATATGGACTGTGCACGCAAGTCGAGGAATGCTCAATGGTGCTATTCAAGGTCTCGAAGCACAGAATTGAATGATAAATTTAAATATGACTTATCGGGTCATCACAACTTGCTCCAATATTCTCCATTGTATGATATTGGCCGAACTTCCGGGATCCATTAGCACACGTTTAATCATAAAATCTAGCACATTTAAAGAAATTACCAATGCATCCTTGTGCGGTAGCAGCAATCCATCTGCGTGCTTCTCCATGAAAGTGATATCGTCTTCGGCGACTTCCCTGAGACTTTTGCTATGGGTTATTGATACTTTTGTCTTTTTTGCTTCCAAAAAGGTGACCCCGTTGATCTCGTTCTCCCCGAAGATCATGTTGATCATTTGGCGCAGGGGATCTTCTCCTGCTTTCGAGGGTTCTGCATTGTCCCGGTTACGACCGTAATTGTTCTTAACTCGTTCACTCAAGAATTTTCTAAGATGACTATTCTTCAACAGTGTTTCCATTTCTTCCTGGAGATATTGGCAGTCCCCTGTCCGGTGGCCATTCGTCCTGTGGTATTCACACCGCAAGTTGGTATCCCTCTGGATAGGATCAAATCTCATTGGTTTCGGAAACAATGCTTCTTTGATATTTCTCATGGCTGACACCAACTCTACTATACTGATGTTGAAACTGTATTCTGACAGCTTGGGGTAGGAAGGATCCCGCGTGCCCGACGCTTCTTTATCCTGTAATGATCTATTGTTCCAACCGCGATCAGTCCTTCTATCGATGGCGAACCTGTCCGCTGATCGAAAGCCTCTGTCGTGATCTTTAGTCCGTTCGTAGGGCAAAAACCATCCCCTCGAAGACCGTCTAACCATGTCGAGATCGTCTTTTGATTTTTCTCTGCTCTTCTCCAGTCCTTTTGTCGACGATGGAAAGCCAACCTGATCATCTTCGATCCTTATCTTTGATTTGTATCGGTTGTAGACATCCGCCCATGTCGTTTCTTAAAACTCAAGCATGCTTTCCTTCAATTTCCAGGAATTCAGTCCCTTGGTGAATGCTTCAGCCACCCATTCATCCAAGATAATCGGGAGCATCATTATCTCCTTCTGGAATTGGGTAACAAACTCTGGTAGCAACTCAGACTCTCCTTGTGCAACCTTAAATATTTCGGCCTTTCGGGCTTGTACTTTTCTGGCCCTGGCATGTGCCTTGATAAAAGAGTCCGCGAGAATCTCAAAGGAGTCTATGGAATGCTCGGGTAAAAATGAATATCACGTCAAGGCTCCCCTCGTGAGAGTCTCTCCAAATTTCTTCAGAAAAACAGATTCAATTTCGCGAGGAGCTAAATTATTTCCCTTCACCATCGTTGTATAGGTGATAATATGCTCCCGAGGGTCTAAAGTTCCGTCATACATTGGCACATCAGGCATTTTAAACCGCTTTGGGATTAATTTTGGTGCCGCACTTGGCTTGTATGGTAATTGAGTATACCTCTTTGAGACCGGACCTTTCAGCACCAGTGGTGCACCCGGGATTTGGTCCATGCGGGCGTTCACTTTCCTCATAAACCGTAAAAGTTCATTCTTGAAGGGATCATTTTCGTTATTGAGGCCGAATCCGCTCCCCCAGCCCTATCGGATCCAACTTCGCCCCTCGGGGTGTTGTTGTTGACCCTCTATGTTGTTTGATTCGCGGGAGCTCCGGGAGGAACCAGATCTTGCCTATTCACATTACTTGAAGCCCCCGACAACGCCTGCTTCAACTTTGTCATAACCTTATCATATTGCGTGAGGTGACCTAGAATGATCGCCAGTTGTTCTTATAGTACTCTTACCGCGTCAACGACATGATCCTCCTTATCATCATCGGGAGTTGTCTCCCGAACATGTTGAGGATATTGCATGTCACTGATTGAGTCCTCAAAATGAGGTTGATCCCCTCGAACCTCGGTATTGTGTGTCTTGTTAACACCGTTATCTGCCATTTCTTATCATTTTTTCTAAAACAAAATAATCAAAACATGTTAGTAAAGAAGGCAATGATCAACTTAATTGCATGGCAGTTTAGGCCCCACGGTGGGCGCCAAACTGTTTACCCGTAAAATAGTACAGTTGAATTTATACGTGGTTTCTAGAAAAATGAATTAATTTGATCCTGAAATAACAAGATAATTGAAGAGATATATAACACTTAGCCTTGATAAGAAGACGAAATGACAGAAATAAAGATTTTTGGTAGTGAATCCTCCGGGCGCAACAATGATAGGAACAAGAACAGAAAATAAGAAGGTAAAATTGATTAGAGCTTTGAGTAGATTGTAGTATACGATTTCCAGAATATTTGTGTCCTTACAATGATAACGGAGTTCACTATTTATAGCTACGTCTAGGAAATGAGGTCCTAGGACCGTGCCCTTCTTTAATATCAATTCTGAGGACCACTGATGAAGATGTAACGGTGAACATAAATGCCAAATTCTTTGTAACGGGGAAAGTACTTAATGTTGTGGAATATTCTCCATTAAATTCTACCGGACGAAGAGTATTTATTGTATTTTTATGAGCGTTATTCTTTTCGGTAACAGACAGGATCGTTGCCTTTGGTTTTGGCTATCCCCCGTCTTAGGTTTCATGTGTCCCTCTTTTGGACGGCCATGTAGCATATCATATTTTACCCTATACAAAGAAGTTGGTAGAAACACTCTTTTGGTGGGAATTATTATGAGCCCCAAACGCGTGTCATCCATGATTCAACACAGCTTTTGCCGATTATCGAGGTAATCATGGCCATGAATTTAGCTGCCAAAACTTTTACTTATATGCATCAACCTTCTTCCCTTATACTCCATAAGTTTCCAAGCATTTTATAATCTTTCTTGCTGTTAATAAATCTTTCTTTAACTCCCTTCAAATAAAAAAGCTTTTCTTTCATCCAAATGGGTTCTTCTTCAAAGAATGTTAGCTATTCAAAGGTCAAGAACAAAGCCGAAGATGATGCTCCTCTAACGGTGAATTCCATCATTCCTAGAAGTCTTGTTATAACAAAAGACTTCAAAGAGAAATTCCCTTCGGCTCTCCCTTGCACATAGGTTGTTGTCAGATATCATTTTTCCATCTGTTCCTCCAGTATTCCTGTTGTGAAGGAAGACTTGTCGCTGCCATGATTTAGATATTGTTGCACCTGATCTATCGGAGTGAGTGACCCTACCCAAGGATGGCTTTACATTTTTTACACGTATCCCTTTACTTTGGGTGCGTTCTCTTTGAGTGGAGAGTTTGACTCCATTATTTCGGAATTCTGCCTCCGCTATCATGTATGTTTGGCACAAGTAAGTCTTTCTGTGTGGAATACGATTGCCTGTCTCCGGCGCTTCTGCCAAGAGACAGGAGAGGAGATATCTTTAGCTCATGTGATGAATATTTCTTTCCCCAAAATCTTCCGCGGGGGAATGATAAATTTCAGCAAATGTGGCCACCATGCTCTATTATCTAGCATGAATGATGACAAGGACCGTGGGTAGATGGAATGGTTCGTTGTGGTTGCCATCAGCGACATCATTCCGGCAACGACTTTATCATTTCTGAAAGCATGGAACCTCACTCGTAAGCGCCTTGTTTAATATTTCTTTTATTAGGTATTCTTCTATACCCATATTGATCCTTCATCTTTCTCCTGTTTCAGCAACTCGATGGGTCCCATCGATGGTTGAAGGCTTAGACCAGTGGGTCCAGAAGATCTTGGATGTTACTATGCCTGAAACTCGCACATGGAAAGAAGATAAAATCTTGAAAATAATGATTCGGAAGCAGAGCTTTCGGGCACAATAGTGATGAAACCAAGGAACAAGAAAGTGAAATTGTGTAAAGCTTTTTATTGACTATAGCGTAAGTTTGCCAGGAAAATCGTGTCCTTTACAATGATAACAGAGCTCACTATTTATAGTTGCACCTAGGGAACAAGGTCCTAGGATCATGCTCTTCTTTAATATCAATTATGAGGGCTATTGAAGAGAGTGTAACGGTGAGCATAAGTTCTCTGTAACGGACATCGCACTAAATACCGTGGAATATTCTCTATTAAATGATACCGTCCTGAGGGTATTTATTGCATCTTTATGAGCATTATTCTTTCCGGTGACAGATGGGACAATCGCCTTCGGTTTTAGCTATCCCCCGTCATAGGTTCTATGTGTTCCTCTTTTTGGTCGGCCACGTAGCATCGCATATTTTATCTTATACAGATAGCCCCCCTACTTTCCGGTGACATAACTTTGTGTCACCGGGAAGTTGGTAGAAGCACTCTTTTTGGAGGGAACTACTATGATTCCTTTTGAAAAGCTTCTGGCGGTTGATTGGACACACGTCTCTCCGCATTTAATGTCCCGAACACGTGCCATCCCATGATTCGGCATAACCTTTACCGGTTATCGAGGTAATCATGGCCACTGATTTAGCCTCCTAAACCTTTACTTATACGCATCATCCTCTTTCATTCATACTCTATAACTCTCCAAACTCTCTTTATTCGACTTGCATCCCGTCTTCAACCTTTCTCCAACTCTCTTCAAACGAAAAAGCTTTTTCTTCGTCTATATAATGGCTTCTTTTTCAAAGAATAACAGTTCTTCAAAGAACAAGAACAAAGCCGAGGACTTTGCTCCTCCATCAGTTGGCACCATTATCCCTAGAAGTCATGTTACAACAAAAGACTTCGAAGAGAAATCTCCTTCTGCTAGCTCTCATACATGGGCCATTAGTAGGTATCTTTCTTTTATCCGTCCTTATAGCATTCCTGTTGTGAAGGAAGACTGTCGTTGCCAGGACCTAACCATTTTCGCTCCTGATCTGACAGAGCGGGTATCCTTAAGTATGGAGGGTTTTACATACTTTTACTTGTATCCCTTTACTTTGGATGTGTTTTCCTTGAGTGGAGAACTTGACTCGGTTATAACGGAGTTCTGCCTTCGCTACCAAGTGTGTTTGGCACAAGTAAGTCCTTCGGTGTGAAGGACGATTGCTTACCTTTGGCGTTTGTGCCAAGAGACGGTAGATGAGCTATCCTTAGCTCATATGATGAAAATCTATTCCCCCAAAATCTTCCGTGAGGGAATGATAAACTTCAGTAAATGCGGCCACCATGCTCTACTATCTAGCATGGATGATGACAATGATCGCGGGTGGATGGAATGATTCATTGTTGTTGCCAACAATGATATCATTCCGGCAATGACTTCATCCTTTCCAGAATCATGGAATTTCCATCATAAGCTCCTTGTTTAATACCCCTTTTACTAGAAATTCCTTCATATTTGTACTGATCCTCCTCCTTTCCCCCGTTTCAGCAACTCAGTCAGTTCTACCTAGGATTGAAGGCTTGGCTCGGAGGGTCCATAAAATCTTGGACGTTACTTCACCCGAGACCCGCACATGGAAAGAACTGACCCTTAAATACGGGTGGCAGGCCAAAAACCTCAGTAACTAAAACTCATATCTTTTTTGCTTTTTACACTAGGAAATTGATTGACTCTTTCTCCCTTTTTCCTGAAATCAGGTCTACCTGTGAGCTCGGTTACCATCCCCGAGTAGGATATTTTGGCTGATCCTACTGACGTGGCGAGGCTGCTTCAGGAGGCGCTTAGTCGAAAAGGTGTCTCTGGGCCTGCTTTGGGCATAAGTATTTCTTCACGGAGTCCCCTACTCCGTGGACAAACAACCAAAAAGAAGACACTTCTCCATTGCCGGGGAAAAGAATAAAAGAGCGAATACTGTTTCCCCCGAGTTGTCTTCGGTAATTGTGGTGACTAGCCGTCCTCCCGGGCCGGTCGTAGACACTGTGATGATCGATGACAATAGAGAAGCTAGTGATGGGGAAGCTTCTCTACATAGAAGGCAATGATCCTCATCAACTCAACAGAATGCTCAACCTATCAAGTTAGTTACACCAACCGAGGACGATGTCTCAGCTCTCTAGAGGGAGTATGAAATGGTGCAAAATGTCAACTCCCAGTTCCGTGTCCCAGTCGATGCGCCCGGTGTTTTCGGGATGAGTACCGGGTCCCTTCCATCCTCGACTGACTAGCAACCAACAACCAACACAACGTTGGTTGCAACTGCTTCTCACTCTTCAACTCTTTCATCTTCATCTCCATTTTACCAACACCAGCAAGTGCTACATCATTTCTACCTTCATCAACTCTTCCACCAGCAACTACTATATTATATCCATCGCTCGCATCTACCTATGAAGAGGGTGTACTTCTCCCATAGTCCCTAGTTCATAGGAATCTGGGGCAAAACTATGCTCCCCCCCAGAAGATACACAAAGGAGGATGAGCGTTACTTTCTCGGTCTCCACCGGATGGAATTTGCTATCCCAGCCGATGGAACTTGCTAACTATCTGAAGCCTTTGGCTTCAAAGAAAGATTGGGAAAAGATACAAGCTCTCTCTCTCGAGTGCTTGTTGAACAATTCCATGTCATGCACAACGCCGCAGCGGTACATTCCTTACTTTCTTTGTTAATCTTTTTGCTTTTGCCAGAAAATATCCTAAGTTTGTCTTTCTTACTTTGTAGGCCAAATTTATTGCTTCCGAGGGCCTCCAATGTTTGATTCGGGAAAAGGAAGAACTTACTTTAGTATGAGATCAACGTTTGGACGAGCGGGAGCAAACTGCCACTCGCCTCTTAGAATTGGAAGTCAAAGCTACTGAGACCGTTGTATTGGAGGCTCGTTTGCAGCAAAGCTAGCAAGAAGTGATAACCCTGATCCAAGAGATTGGCCCGCTGAGGGTTAAATTTTACGAAGCCAGGGTCAAATGGGCTGAAGTCCATAATGTCGTTCTTGCTGTAACTAACCACGAGGCTGCCTTCGCTGAAATATTAACCAACTTAGAAGCAACCTTGAAATCCAAAAATAAAGAGCTTGTTGTTGTGGGGGTGAAACATGACCAGTTGGAGGAGAAGTATAGGAAAACTCTTGAGAATAATAGGCTCTTTAGTTCAACTATCTGTGACCTTGATGTTAGCCTTAGATCCGTTAGATCCGCCCGGGAAAATCTTTCTGCCGAGATAATCCAACAAAAAGAAGAACTTAAGCACCGAGCGACTTTCCTCATTGTTGAGAAAACTTACGTTATGTACAACATAAGGAGAAAAACCTTAGAAGAGGCCAAAGCTAGTATCATTGACTTCGATGCTAAAATTTCTAAGGCCCGTATGCTTGAGTTAACTTCTAAAAGTGGTCTCCCTGTGGAGCCTGATGCTTCCAGTTCTTCCGGTTCCGGTTCAGAAACTTCGGGAACTGAATAGGAAGCGGAAGGCAAAGATGTTGAAGGCCAAACTGGCGAGGGCCAAAATGTTGAGCCATCAGTGGATCTACCCACTCCCCCTGGGGGAGCAAACACTTCTCTTCCTCCGGATTCTAGAGATGCAGCAGTTTAGCTTTTCTTTTCTTTTTCCAACATTTGTATCTGTGCCATTTTAGTATGTTATTGTAAATAAAAACATCCTTTTGCTCAAGTATTGTTTGAGTCTTTCTTTCATTTGAACATTTATGCAAGTTTAAATCTTTTCATTCTCTTCTTTTTGCTTAAGTGTTTTGTGCAAGTTTTACTGTTTGCATCTTATTATGTGAAGCCTTGGGTGTATTTTCCCCGAAAGCATTTTGATTCCGGGCAGAAGAAAGCATTTTTTTTTCGGGCATAAAACTCCGGGTAGTTCTTCAGGCCATTTACCTTTAGCCTCTTCCAACCTTTTCTTGAGGTATTGTATGATCACTTTGGTTGACTCTGCTTGACCATTTGCGCTCGGATGATAGGGTGAAGATGTGATCCTCTTTATTTTCAAATCTTCAAGGAGATTTGTGATCTTTGCGCCGATAAATTGCAACCCATTGTCGCATGCTATCTCTTTTGATATTCTGAACCTGCATATTATATTTTCCCATAAGAAATCCACCACTTTGCGTTCACCGTTCTTCTGTTAAGGACCTGCTTTCACCCACTTAGAATAATAATCAATTAAAATTAAAAGAAATCTTACCTTACCGGGAGCCGGCGGCAGCGGTCCGACGATGTCCATCCCCCACTTCATGAACGGCCACGGAGACATGACTGAATGTAGTGGTTCCTCTGGTTGATGTACTAGCGGTGCGTAGCATTGGCATTTATCGCATTTTTGTACGAAAGCATTGGCGTCTTGTTCCATGCGGGGCCAATAATATCCTGCCCATACCAGTTTTAACATTAAGGAATCTACGCTAGAATGGTTTCCGTATATCCCTTCGCGGACCTCTTGCATAATATAATTTGCTTCGGATGCTCCCAAACATCGGGCCAGCGTGCCTTGGAAAGATGTTCTGTACAATTGTCCTCCTTTAATGCTATATTGTGTTTCTTTGACACACAGCGCCTGAGACGCCCTTGAGATCTTTTGGAAATTCACCATGCTCGATATAATCGATGATCTCATTCCTCCAGTCCCAGACCAAATTAGTAGTATTTACCTCGTAATAGCTATCTGCATCCAGGACTGAGTGCATCAGTTGTACTACCATCCCGGATTCTGATCCCTTCATTTCCGTTGATGCGCTGAGGTTAGCCAGTGCATCTGCTTCTGCATTTTCCTCCCTTGGGATATGAGTAATCGACCACTCCCGAAATCGAGCCAGTAGAGCCTAGACCTTTACCACGTATTGTTGCATGCGCTCTTCTTTGGTTTCAAAGATACTGTAGACCTGATTTACCACTAGTTGTGAGTCGCACTTGATTTCTAAGACCTCAGAATCTAGTCCCTCATCTAGTTCGAATCCTATAATCAAAGCCTCGTACTCTGCTTCATTGGTAGTTAAAGTGACTGTTCTGATGGCTTACCTTTGGGTTTCTCCCGAAGGCGTGACTAATACTATGCCAATCCCGGACCCTTTTACGTTAGAGGCTCCATCCTTGAATAAGGTCCAAACTCCTGATGTCAATTCCGACACCATGATTGCCTCTTTGGTTTTTAGAGGCAGCAATCCCGAACTGAAATCGGCCACAAAGTCAGCCAAGACTTGTGACTTAATCGCAGTCCTTGGTTTATATTCTATGTCAAATTCACTCATTTCGATGACCTATTTGGCCAGACTACGTGAGAGTTCGGTTTTGTGAAGGATATTTCATAGGGGAAATATGGTCATCACAGCTATCAGGTGACATTGGAAGTAGGGCCTTAGCTTCTGAGCAGTGACTACGAGAGTTAAGGCTAGTTTCTCCAAGTGTGGGTAGCGAGTTTCTGCTCCCATTAAAATTTTACTAATGTAATAAATGGGAGATTGCGTATCTTCATCCTCTCGGACCAAAACTATACTTACCGCTACTTTCGATATTGCGAGGTAAACCAACAGTGTTTCACCTTCCTTTGGTTTAGAAAGTAATGGAGGGCTTGACAAGCACCTTTTTAAATTTCTCAAAGCCTGCTGGAATTCTGGGGTCCATTCGAAGTTGTTTTTCTTTTTGAGCAATGTGAAGAAATGGTGGCATTTCTCTGATGGACGAAAAATGAATCTACTCAAAGCGGTCAATCTCCCCGTGAGCCTTTGGACTTCTTTTATGCTTGACAGTTAATCCAGAATGTCTTCGATGGCCTTGATCTTATCGGGGTTTAACTCGATCCCCCTTTGTGATACCAGAAATATTAGGAACTTACCGGAGCTGACCCCGAACGCGCATTTCTCGGGGTTAAGCTTCATGTTATGCTTCCTTAGGATGTCAAAAGTTTCTTGTAAATGCTTAAGGTGATCACCTACATTCAATGACTTAACGAGCATATCGTCTATAAAAACTTCCATAGTTTTCCCTATTTGTTTTTCAAACATCTTGTTTACTAAACGCTGATAAGTGGCTCCGCCGTTTTTCAACCCAAAGGGCATCACATTATAACAATATGTTACAAAATTTGTAATAAACAAAGTCTTTTCCTGATCCTCCGGGTTCATCTTAATTTGATTGTACCCGGAATAAGCATCGAGGAAACTCATTAGCTCGTTCCTGGTCATAGTATCAATCATTTGACCAATGTTTGGCAGTTGGAATGAGTCTTTCAGGAACGCCTTATTCAAGTCTTTATAATCTACACACATGCAAAAATTATGGTTCTTCTTAGGAACTACTACTACATTAGCTAGCCAGTCTAGATACTTTACCTCTCGGATCGAACCGAATTTGAGTAAGGGAGTTACCTCTTCTTTGACAAATTTGTTCCTGGCCTCCGCAATAGGGCGTTTCTTTTATCTTACCGGAGGGATGTTGGGATCCAAACTTTACTTGTGTACGGCCAACTCCGTTGGGATACCTGTCATGTTTTCATGCGACCAAGAAAAACAATCAGCATTAAATTTAAGAAATTTAATAAAGCCAAACCTGAGCTCGGGGTGCAGTCCGATCCCCAAGTGGAATTTCCTTTCTAAGAACACTTCAAACAATGCAACTTGCTCGATCTATTCCGCTGTGAATTTTGTTGCATCTGTCTCTTTTGGTACATGCAAATACCTTAGCACCTGATAAGATTCACGCCTCTTCCAAAGGGCTAACTTCATTCGATTCGGGAGCGGGCGCCGATTCCTATATTTGATATGCCGCGTGTTCCTTCCCTTTGCTACTGGAGATCGAAATCGCATTCATCTCCCTTACCACCGGTTGGTCGCCCCTTACCTGTTTAATTCCTTCAGGCATTGGAAATTTCAGCAGCTGATGATATGTTGACGGTACAACTCTCATCTCGTGCAACCATGGTCTTCCCAGAATAATATTATATCCTATGTCACCATCTCTTCAACGTTCGTGGGCAGTAAAATCTCTCCTCGGATTGTCACACTCGCGAGGTTGAATCCGACAAGGAGTTTTGTGGCCGGAATGATGTTTCCGACTCCAATACTCTCCATTGTATGATATTGGCCGAACTTCCTGGATCCACTATAACACGTTTGATTTTAAAGTCTAGCACATTTAAAGAAATTACGAATGTGTCATTGTGCGGTAGCAACAATCCATCTGCATCTTCCTCCGTGAAAGTGATGTCATCTTCAGCAACTTCCCAGTCTCTTATTATGGGTTATCGATACTTTTGTCTCTCTTGAGACTGAGAAGGTGACCCCGTTAATTTCATTCCCCCCAAAGATCATGTTGATTGTCTGGCGCAGAGGATCTTCTCCTGCTTTCGAGGGTTGCGTGTTATCCCGATTGCGACCGTAGTTGTTCTTGGCCTGGTCACTTAAGAATTCTCTGAGATAGTGTCGCCACTTCTTCCTAGAGATGTCGGCAGTCCCCAGTCCGGTGGCCATTCGTCCCATGGTATTCACACCATAAATTGGGATCCTTTTGGCTGGGATTAGTTCTCGTAGGTTTTAGGAACCGTGCTTCTTTGATGTTTCTCATGGCTGACACCAACGCTACTACACTGACATTGAAATTGTATTCTGACAGTCTGGGTAGGAAGGATCCCACGTACCTGACGCTTCTTTTTTCTGCAATGATCTATTGTTCTGACTGTAATCAGTCCTTCTATCGGTGGCGATCCTGTCCGTTGACCGAAAGCCTCTACAACGGCCTTCGACCCGTTCGTAGGGAAACAATCAGCCCCTCGAAGACAGTCTGTTCGTGTCAAAAATCATCTTTTGATTTTTTTCTGTTCTTCTCTCGTCCTTTTGCCAATGACGGGAAGTCAACCTGATCATCTTTGATCCTTATCTTTGACTTGTACCGGTCGTGAACAACCGCCCAAGTTGTTGCTTGAAATTCAAGCAAGATTTCCTTTAGTTTTCGGAAAGCGTCTGAACTTCTCGGATTCTTACCCTTGGTGAATGCTTCCGCCGCCCATTCATCCGGAACAACCGGGTAAAACATTCTATCATTTTGGAACCGGGTAATGAACTCTTGCAGCAACTCGGATTCTCCTTGTGCAATTCTGAATATGTGAGCCTTTTGGGCCTGCACTTTTCTGGCCCCGACGTGAGCCTTAATAAAAGAATCTGCGAGCATCTCAAAGGAATCTATGGAATGCTCGGGTAACAACAAATAGCACGTCCGAGCTCCCCTCATGAAAGTCACTCCAAATGTTTTCAGCAAAACAGTTTCAATCTCGTAAGGAGCTAAATCATTCCCATTCACCTCCGTCGTATAGGTGGTAATATGATTCTGGGGGTCTGAAGTTCCATCATACTTTAGCACATCAGGCATTTTAAACCGCTTCGGGATTAATTCTGGTGTGACGTTTGGTTTGTACGGCAACTGAGTATACTTTTTTGAGTACGGATCTTTCAGCACTGGTGGTGCACCCGAGATTTGATCCATGTGGGCATTCACTTCCCTCATAAACCGTAAGAGTTCATTCTTGAAGGGATCATTTTTGTTGTTGGGGACAGATCTACTCCCCCCCAGCCCCATCGGAGCCAACTTCTCCCCTCGGGGTGTTGTTGTCGATCCTCTGTGTTGTTTGATTCACAGGAGTGCCGGGAGGAACCGAATCTCGTCTATTCGCGTTATTTGAAGCCCCCAACAGTGCCTGCTTCAACTCCGTCATAACCTTATCATGTCACGTATGGTGGCCTAGAATGATTGTATGTTGTTCTTGTAGTACCCTTACCGCGTCAACGACATGTTCCTTCTCATCATCATCGGGAGTTGTCTCCCGAACATGTCGAGGATATTGCCTGTCATGCACCGACGTGGCACCATTCCCCTCGTTGTGGGTGTCACTGATTGAGTCCTCGAAATGAGGTTGATCCCCTCGAACCTCAGGATTGTGTGTGTTGTTAACACCATGATCTGTCATTTCTTATGATTTTTGCTAAGATAAATAGCCAAAACATGTTAGTAAAAAAGGCATGGATCAACTTAATTATACAACTATCTAGGCCCCACGGTAGGCACCAAACTGTTTGCCCGTAAAATGGTACAATTAAATTTATACGTGATTTCTAGGCAAGTGAATTAATTTGATCCTGAAATAATAAAATAATTAAAGAGATGCACAATACTTAGCCTTGAAATGAAGATAATTCGGGAGCAGAGCTTCCGGGCACAACAATGATGAAACCAAGGAACAAGAAAGTAAAATTGTGTAAATCTTTTTAGTGATTATAGCATAAGTTTTCCAGGAAAATCGTGTCCTTTACAATGATAATAGAGCTTACTATTTATAGTTGCACCTAGGGAACAAGGTCCTAGGATCATGCTTTTCTTTAATGTCAATTATGAGGGCCATTGAAGAAGGTATAACAGTGAGCATAAATTCTCTATAACGGGCAACACACTAAATACTATGGAATAATCTCCATTAAATGCTACCGGGCGGAGGGTATTTATTGTATCTTTTTGAGCATTATTCTTTCCGGTGAAAGGCGAGACAATCGCCTTCGATTTTAGCTATCTCCCGTCTTAGGTTCCATGTGTTCCTCTTTTTGGACGGCCACGTAGCATAGCATATTTTATCCTATATAACAAGGTAAAGGTAATGTCTTCATACACACTTGTCTTTCCCAGATCTTACTTATAGGATTATACTTAATATATTATTGTTGTTGATCGGAATTCCTCCATCCCTCTAATTCAAGTCTTAAAAAACAAATACTATTAAATAGATAGCATTTTATCTCTAATGAAAATCTTGGTTAATTGAGTTGGTGTTATGATTATATAGGATGCCTAATACAGAAGAAATGTCACGACCCAATTTCACCTATAGGTCGTGATGGCGCCCAACACTACAGCTAGGCAAGCCCAGTTAATAAATTAAGCATATATTGACAAAATTTAAAACCAAAAAAAAATAATAAAGCCCAAATTCTATCAATGTGTGTGCCAAGACCTGGTGTCACACGTGTATGAGCATCTAGTAGATTATACAAAACCTCAATACTGTCTAAAATAAAATAGACAGAATAAAAAGATACAAGGAGAGACACTAGTAGCTGCAGAACGGCTCAGAAAGACAGCTCAGCACTATACCCCTGGATAGCGTGGGTGTAAGACGACAGGTCCCCTACTAGAACTTACCTCAGGTCCTGCACAAAAAGTACAACAAGTGTAGTATGAGTACGTAAACAACGTGTACCCAGTAAGTATCAAGCCTAATCTCAAAGTGGTAGAGACGAGATGACCGACTTTGACACTCATTATGGGTCAATAATAATAATGGAAATACGACTAAAATATTTAAATCAGCATGATTCACAGAATTTACAATAAATCATTTAACCAGCAAAAATAATCAAATTCCTTCAATTGTAACAATTCTCAATATATTAATTAAATATCATTTACAGGAATAACAATTAATTCCTTAACAAGCAGGCATAATAATTCATTAAATTCCAAGGATTCTTAATTTTATCAATTAGCTTCGCAAGCTGAAATAAGCTATTAAGGTATCATGTGATTAATATTATTAAGCACGATTTCTGCCAAGGACGTACGGCCCGATCCAGAGTGTCGTGTACACTGCTGAGGGACGTGCGGCGCGATCCATAGATGCATCTATCCTGCCGAGGCGTTCGGCCCGCTCCACAAGAAAGGAGGACATTTTCTTATGTACCTCCAGAAGGAGAGTATATTTATCATAAGATAAATTCGGGAGGAAGAAAAATTTCTCTTAACAATTAATTAATTTAAACAGAAAATCAAGTATATGAGATTTTCATCCTTTAATATTTTTATCTAACAATTCACAATATATTTATATATCAAATAATATTAATTAAACAAAGAATACAATTTATACAAGTAATTCCTGCTTTGAGTTCTAAACTACCCGAACTTTAGAATTAATAGTAGCTACGCACGGACTCTCGTCACCTCGTGCGTACGTAGCTCCCACAATTAGCAATAATTATTTAATTTTAATTATCTATGAGGTAATTTCCCCCTCACAAGATTAGACAAGAGACTTACCTCGTCTTGCTCCAATTTAATCCACTATAAGGCCTTTTCCACGATTATCAAATTCTGTCTGGCTCGAATCTAGCCAAAATAATTCGATACAATCACTAAAAATTATAGGAATCAATTCTATAAGAAAATACTACATTTTAATAAAAATCCCGAAATTAATTAAAAATTCGTCAGTGAGGCCCACGTTTCGGAATCCGGGGAAAGTTATGAAATCTGATAACCCATTCAATTACGAGTCCAACCATACCAGTTTCACTCAAATTCGACTCCGAATCGATACCGAAATCTCAAAAATTCGTTTCTATGAGATTTCTAAAATTTTCCAAATTTCAATCTCAAAACACTAATTAAATGGTGAAAACAATAATATATTTGTATATATAGACCAAATCCGAGTTGGAATCACTTACCCCAAATGTCTTTCCTTGAAAATCTATCAAAATTCGCCTCTGCTCAAGCTCAAGTTTGTCAAAAATGGCAAATGGGTCGAATGCCTCTGTTTTTATAACTTACAGACATGCCCAGTCCGATCAGGGAGCTCGATCAGGAGAGCTCGATCAGGGGAGCTCGATCAGGGGAGCTCGATCTCGGGAGCTCGATCTTAGGAGCTCGATCTCGGGAACTCGATCTTGGGCCTCGATCTTGGGCCAGAATTTCCAGCAAAAGAGAAAACAAGTTGCAGCAGCTGTTTAAGTCCAATTTTTGATTCGTTAACCATCCGAAACTCACCCGAGGCCCTCAGGACCTCAACCAAATATACCGACAAGTCCTAAAACATCATACGAACTTATTCGTACCTCTAAATCACATCAAACAATGCTAAAACCACGAATCATACCCCAATTCAAGCTTAATGAAACTAAGAATTTTCAACTTCTATATTTGATGCCGGAACCTATCAAATCAAGTTCGATTGATCTCAAATTTTGCACACAAGTCATAAATGACATAACAGAGCTGTGAAAATTTTCAGAACTGGATTCCGACCCCGATATCAAAAAGTCAACTCCTCGGTTAAACTTCCAAACTTAAATTCTTGTTTTTAGCCATTTCAAGCCTAATTTAACTACAGACTTCCAAATAAAATTTCCAACACGCTTTTAAGTTCAAAATCACCATACGGAGCTGTTGGAATCATCAAAATTCTATTCCGGGGTTGTTTTCACATAATTAGACATCCCGTCACTATTTGAACTTAAACATTTTAATTTTTCAACAAAATTCCATATCTCGGGCTAGGGACCTCGGAATTTGATTCCGGGCATATGCCCAAGTCCCAAATCACGATACGGACCTACCGGATCTGTAAAAACACTGATCCAAGTTCGTTTTCTCAAAATGTTGACCAAAGTCAACTCAATTGAGTTTTAAAGCTCTAATCCACATTTTAATCCATTTTTCACATAAACATTTCCAGAAAATTTTATGGACTGCGCACTCAAGTCGAGGAATGATAAATATTACTTTTCGAGGTCTTAGAACATATAATTAATTATTAAATTTAAAGATGATATTTTGGGTCATCACATTCTCCACCTCTTAAACAAACGTTCGTCCTCGAACGGGTTTAGAATTATACCTGAAGTGCTGAATAAGTGTGGATATCTGCTCCGCATGTTTTGTTCGACCTCCCAAGTCGCTTCTTCGACTGGTTGGCCCCTCCACTGGACTTTAACTGGATAAATCCTCTTGGACCTCAACTGGCAAACATGTTTATCAATAATGGCAATTGGCTCCTCTTCATAACCCAAGCTATTGTCTAGCTGAATTGTGCTGAAGTCTAACACATGTTATAGGTCAACATGATATTTCCGGAGCATAGATACATAGAAAATCGGATGAACTCCCGATAGGATGGGAGGCAATGCAAGCTCATAAGCAACCTCCCCAACTCGTCTCAACACCTCAAATGGGCCTATAAACCTTGGGCTCAACTTGCCCTTCTTCCCGAATCTCATAATTCCCTTCATCAGCAAAACCTTCAAGATAACTATTTCATCTACCATAAATGATATATCACGAGCTTTCTGATCCGCGTAACTCTTCTGTCTGGACTGTGCTGGACGAAGTCACTCCTGAATCAACTTTACCTTTTCCAAGGCATCTCTTACCAAATCAGTACCATATAACTTAGCCTCACTGGGCTCAAACCATCCTATAGGTGAACTGCATCGACGGACATATAAAGCCTCAAATAGAGCCATCTCGATGCTGGATTGGTAACTGTTATTATAAGCAAACTCGGCCAAAGGCAGGAAACGATCCCACTGACCTCCAAAGTCAATCACACATGCCCTGAGCATATCCTCCAAAATTTGAAATGTCCGCTCTGACTGCCCGTCAGTCTGCGGATGAAAGGCTGTGCTGAGCTCTACACGGGTCCCCAACTCACTCTGTACTGCTCTCTAGAAATGTGAAGTAAACTGAGGGCCTCTATCTTATATGATAGAAATTAGCACACCGTGCAACCGAACTATCTCCTGAATATAAATCTGGGCCAACCTCTCTGAAGTATACGTAGTCACAACAGGAATAAAATGTGCCGACTTGGTCAACCTATCAACAATCACCCAAACTGCATCAAACTTCCTCAAGGTCCGCGGCAACCTAACTACAAAGTCCATAGTAATTCGTTCCCATTTCCACTCTAGTATAGTCATCTGCTGAAGTAGGCCACCTGGCCTCTGGTACACATATTTAACTTGCTGGTAATTTAGACACCTAGATACATACTCAACTATGTCATTTTTCATTCGTTGCCACCAATAATGCTGCCTCAAGTCACGATACTTCTTAGTAGCACCTGGATGAATAGAATACCGAGAATTGTGTGCCTCCTCTAGGATATGTTTCCTCAGTCCATCCACATTAGAAACAAATAGACGACCCTGGAGTCGCAGAACACCATTCGCACCAATAGTAACTTCCTTGGCACCACCTCATAGTACCGTTTCAAGAAGAACCATCAAGTGTGGGTCATCATACTAGCGAGCCTTGATCTGCTCAAATAGTGAAGATTGGGCCACAACACATGCAAAAACTCGGCTGGGCTCTGAAATATCCAGCCTCACTAGTCTGTTAGCCAAGGACTGAATATCCGAGGCTAATGGCCTTTCCTCTGCTGAAATGAAAGCCAAACTACCCATACTCTCGGCCTTTCTGCTCAAGGCATGTGCAACCACATTTTCTTTGCCCGGATGATATAAGATAGTAATATCATAATCTTTTAGTAACTCCAGCCATCTGCGCTGCCTCAAATTTAGGTCTCTCTACTTGAACAAATGCTGCAAACTGCGATGATCAGTGTAAACTTCACAAAACACCCCATAAAGATAATGCCTCCAAATTTTAAGAGCATGAACAATCGCAGCTAACTCCAAATCATGTACCAGATAATTCTTCTCGTGGGGATTCAGCTAAAGTGAAGCATAAGCAATAACTCGTCCTTCCTGCATCAATACACAACCCAAGCCAATGCGTGAAGCATCGCAATACACTGTATATATTCCTGAACCAGAAGGTAACACTAACACGGGTGTTGTAGTCCATATTGTCTTGAGTTTCTGAAAGCTTGACTCACAATCATCGGACCATCGGAACTAAACACCCTTCTGGATTAATTTGGTCAAAGGTGCTGCAATATATGAAAAACCTTCCACGAATCGACGAAAATAACCTGATAAACCCAGAAAACTCCTGATCTCAGTCGCCGAAGTGGAACGATGCCAATTCTGAATCGCCTCAATATTTTTGGGATCAACTTTTATACCTTCACACGATACAATATGTCCCAAAAATACTAAAACTCTAGCCAAAATATACATTTAGAGAACTTAGCATATAGCTTTTGTTCCCGCAATGTATGAAGCACTACTCTCATATGCTGCTCAAGTTCCTCCTTACTGCGTGAGTAGATCAATATGTCATCAATGAAGACAATGACAAACGAATCAATATATGGCCTGAATACCCTGTTCATCAGATCCATAAATGCTGCCAGGGCATTAGTTAAACCGAAGGACATCACCAGAAACTCATAATGACCATATCTTGTCCGGAAAGCAGTCTTCGGAACATCCGAATCTCGAATCTTCAACTGATGGTACCCCGACCTCAAGTCGATCTTAGAGAATACCCTAGAACCCTGCAACTGGTCAAATAGATCATCAATACGCGGCAACGGGTACTTGTTCTTAATAGTGACTTTGTTCAATTGGCGATAATCAATACACATCTGCATTGTTCCATCCTTCTTTTTCACAAATAATACCGGTGCACCCCAAGGCGACACACTCGGTCTGACGAACCCTTTGGCTAGTAACTCTTCAAGCTGTTCTTTTAACTTTTTCAATTCTTTTGGAGCCATGCGATACGGTGGAATAGATATAGGCTGAGTATCTGGAGCCAAGTCAATACAGAAATCAATATCACGATCAAGTGGCATACCTGAAAGATTTGAAGGAAATACATCGGAGAACTCTCGAACTACATGCACTAAATCAATAGCCGGATTCTCTGCAGTAGTATCCCGAACATAGGCTAGATAAGCCAAACAACCCTTCTCAACCATGTGTTGAGCCTTTATAAAAGAAATAACTCGATTAAATGAACTAACATGCAAACCCTTCCACTCCAGCTTAGGCAATGCTGGAATAGCCAAGGTAACAGTCTTGGCAGGACAATCTAGAATAGCATGATATGGAGATAACCAGTCCATGCCAGAATAATTTCAAAATCGGTCATCTCAAGCAATAAGAGATCTTCTCAAGTTTCATAACCACTGAATGTAATAATACAGGACCGGTAGATCCGGTTCACAACAACAAAATCACCCACAAGAATGGACACATAAACATGAGTACTCAAGGACTCGCGAGAAACACCCAGGAATGGAGAAAATAGAGATGACACATATGAATACGTAGATCCTGGATCAAATAATACTGAGGCATCTTTGCCCTAAACAAAAATAATACCTGTAATCAAGGCATCTGAGGCCTCTGCATTTGGTCTAGCCGGAAAAGCATAGAACTGAGCTGGAGCGCCAACTGGCTGGCCTCCGCCTGGCTGACCTCCACCTCTAGGACGGCCCTTACCCACCTGTCCTCCACCTCTTGGTGGTCGGACTACTGGTGGAGCAACTGGTCCGGTAAGCATAGGCCGTTGACCCTGTTGTACTGGTCTACCCCGAAGCCTGGGGAAAACCTACGCATGTGACTAGGATCCCCGCACTCGTAACAACTCTTCGGTGCCCTGGGATGCTGACTACCCATTGGGAGGACCCCGAATAGCTGGTGGGCGGTAGGAACTCTCTGGTATAGCATTGAGATAAGGTCGCACTGGAGCACCTCGAGGAGGTGGTGGTGCTGGATATGGGGGTCTACTGGACTGCCCCCTCACGAACCAACCTCTGCCCCCAGACGAAGCACCTCTGAACTCCCCAGAGTACCTGAACCGCTTATCTCTCATAATCTACTCTCGGCTCCGCTGACGCACACCCTCAATCCTCCAGGCTATCTCCACAACTCGCTCATAAGAAGTACCCATCTCAACATCTCGAGCCATAGTGGCTTGAATACCAGTATGTAAACCGGCTACAAATCTCTGCACTCTCTCCGGCTCAGTAGGGAGTATCATAAGTGCATGGCGAAATAATTCAAAAAACCTCGCCTCATAATCAGTCACTGACATCTGACCCTGCTGGAGCTGCTCAAACTGAAAGCGCAACTCCTCTCTTGGAGGGTAGAATATACTTGTCCAGGAAGATACTGGTGAACCTGTCCCAAGTCATGGGAGGAGAATCTGTTGGTCTACCAAGAGCATAAGACTACCACCATCTACAGGCTCTGCCCTCTAGCTGAAAAGTAGCGAAATCAATGCCATGGGATTCCAATATCCTCATGTTGTGCAGTCTGTCCCTGCAATGATGAATGAAGTCTTGTGGATCCTCATGTCGCTCACCCCCAAAGACAGAAGGATGTAGTCTAGTCCATCTGTCAAATAGTTTCTGAGGATCGGCGGCTACAGCTGGCCTGGGCTCAGGTATAGCTGCTGCCACTGGCTGGGCTCCACCCACGGGTAGTGCACCCTGGGTCTGATATATAGCAACTGCCTGTCCATGAGCCTGTGCGGTAAGGGTTTGTGCTCCCCCGCCCGCCTGAGATATGGCTGGGTCAGCCGAAAATAAACCGGCATGAGTCATATTATCCATGAACCGCAGCATACGACCCATAACATCCTAAAATCTTGGTGCAGATGTGAAATCCACCGGAGCTGGCTCTGCCACACGCACCTCACCCTGTTCCTCAATAATGGGATTCTCTGCTGGACCCACTGGCGGCATAACTGGAACAGTCTTGGGACGTCCTCGCCCTCTACCACGGGCTGGAGCTCTCCCTCGGCCTCTGCCTCGACCTCTAGCAACTAGGGGAGTAGCTCTTCCCTGGTCTGGACCTTATTAAAGCGCGTTCTCACCATCTGTGAGAGAATAAGAAAAGGACATTTAGAACTACATCAATTGCACGATGGAATATGAAGAAAGGTAATTTCCTAACACCCTATAACCTCTCGAAGATAAGTACAGACGTCTCTGTACCGATCCCCAAGACTCTATTAGGCCTGCTCATAACTTGTGAGACCTACGTGAACCTAGTGCTTTGATACCAAGTTGTCACGACCCAATTTCACCTATAGGTCATGATGGCGCCCAACACTACAGCTAGACAAGCCCAGTTAATAAATTAAGCATATATTGACAAAATTTAAAACCAAAAAAAATAATAAATCCCAAATTCTACCAATGTGTGTGCCAAGACCTGGTGTCACAAGTGTATGAGCATCTAGTAGATTATACAAAACCTCAATACTGTCTGAAATAAAATAGACAGAATAAAAAGATGCAAGGAAAGACACTAGTAGCTGTAGAACGGCTCAGAAAGGCAGCTCAGCACTATGCCCCTGGATAGCGTGGGTGTAAGACGATAGGTCCCCCACTAGAACTTGCCTCAGGTCCAGCACAAAAAGTACAGCAAGTGTAGTATGAGTACGTAAATAACGTATACCCAGTAAGTATCAAGCCTAATCTCAAAGTGGTAGAGACGAGATGGCCGACTTTGACACTCACTATGGGTCAATAATAATAATAATAGAAATACGACTAAAATATTTAAATCAGCATGATTTACAGAATTTACAATAAATCATTTAACCAGCGAAAATAATCAAATTCCTTCAATCGCAACAATTCTCAATATATTAATTAAATATCATTTACAGGAATAACAATTAATTCCTTAACAATCAGGCATAATAATTCATTAAATTCCAAGGATTTTCAATTTTATCAATTAGCTTCGCAAGATGAAATAAGCTATTAAGGTATCGTGTGATTATTATTATTAAGTACGATTTCTGCCGAGGACGTACGGCCCAATCCAGAGTGTCGTGTACACTGCTGAGGAACGTGTGGCGCGATCCATAGATGCATCTATCCTGCCGAGGTGTTCGGCCCGCTCCACAAGAAAGGAGGACATTTTCTTATGTACCTCCGGAAGGAGAGTATATTTATCATAAGATAAATTCGGGAGGAAGAATAATTTCTCTTAACAATTAATTAATTTAAACAGAAAATCAAGTATATGATATTTTCATCATTTAATATTTTTATCTAACAATTCACAATATATGTATATATCAAATAATATTAATTAAACAAAGAATACAATTTACACAAGTAATTCCTGCTTTGAGTTCTAAAGTACCCGAACTTTAGAATTAATAGTAGCTACGCACGGACTCTCGTCACCTCGTGCGTACGTAGCCCCCACAATTAACAATAATTATTTAATTTTAATCATCTATGAGGTAATTTCCCCCTCACAAGATTAGACAAGAGACTTACCTCATCTTGCTCCAATTTAATCCACTATAAGGCTTTTTCCACGATTATCCAACTCTGTCTGGCTCGAATCTAGCCAAAATAATTTGATACAATAACTAAAAATTATAGGAATCAATTCTATAAGAAAATACTAAATTTTTAATAAAAATCCCGAAATTAATTAAAAATTCGTCAGTGGGGCCCACATTTCGGAATCCGGCAAAAATTATGAAATCCGATAACCCATTCAATTACGAGTCCAACCATACCAGTTTCACTCAAATCCGACTCAGTATCGATACCGAAATCTCAAAAATTCATTTCTATGAGATTTCTAAAATTTTTCAAATTTCAATCTCAAAACATTAATTAAATGGTGAAAACAATGATATATTTGTATATATAGACCAAATCCGAGTTAGAATCACTTACCCCAAATGTCTTTCCTTGAAAATTTGTCAAAATTCGTCTCTGCTCAAGCTCAAGTTTGTCAAAAATGGCAAATGGGTCGAATGCCTCTGTTTTTATAACTTACATACCTGCCCAATTCGATCAGGGAGCTCGATTAGGGAGCTCGATCAGAGGAGCTTGATCTCGGGAGCTCGATCTCGGGACCTCGATCTTGGGAGCTCGATCTCGGGACCTCGATCTTGGGCCTCGATCTTGAGCTCGATCACAGCCCAGAATTTCCAGCAAAAGAGAAAACAAATTGCAGCAGCTGTTTAAGTCCAATTTTTGATCCGTTAACCATCCGAAATCACCCGAGGCCCTCAAGACCTCAACCAAATATACCAACAAGTCCTAAAATATCATACGAACTTAGTCGTACCTCTAAATCACATCAAACAACGCTAAAACCACGAATCATACACCAATTCAAGCTTAAAGAAACTAAGAATTTTTAACTTCTACATTCGATGCCGGAACCTATCAAATCAAGTCCGATTGACCTCAAATTTTGCACACAAGTCATAAATGATATAACAGAGCTATAAAAATTTTCAGAACTGGTTTCCGACCCCGATATTAAAAAGTCAACTCCTCGGTCAAACTTTCAAACTTAAATTCTTGTTTTTAGCCATTTAAAGCCTAATTTAACTACGGACTTCCAAATAAAATTTTAAACATGCACCTAAATCCAAAATTACCATACAGAGCTGTTGGATCATCAAAATTTAATTCCGGGGTTGTTTTCACATAATTAGACATCCGATCACTATTTGAACTTAAACATTTTAATGTTTCATCAAAATTCCATATCTCGTGCTAGGAACCTCGGAATTTGATTCCTGACATACGCCCAAGTCCCAAATTACGATACGGACCTACCAAAACTGTCAAAATACTGATCCGAGTCTGTTTGCTCAAAATGTTGACCAAAGTCAACTCAATTGAGTTTTAAAGCTCTAATCTACATTTTAATCCATTTTTCACATAAATATTTTCCAGAAATTTTTACGGACTATACACGCAAGTCGAAAAATGATAAATAGTACTTTTAGAGGTCTTAGAATATATAATTAATTATTAAATTTAAAGATGATATTTTGGGTTATCACAAAAAAAAGAAACATGAAAAATTGTGAAGGGTGGTTTGTGTAGGGATATGGTAGGTAATGTCTGCCATTAAGGATTATTCAGAGATGGATAGATTTATTCATCCTTGGTCTCGTGTTCGACCTTTGAAAATAGAATTGTTTTTTATTAGAGATTATTTTCCTCTTTAAGGGGCCTTACGCAATACAAATGCGGATTAATCGGTGCCCCAATATATACAATGGCGTAGCTACACTACTTCAAGAGTGGTCAAGCAAACACCTTTCGCCGGAAAATTATGTTATCTATATAGGCCGACTATCATTATATATATATATATACATATATATATATATATATATATATATATATATATATATATATATATATATATATATATATATATATATATGTTACATTTTGAACATCCTTGGCACAATTGATTGAGGTAACCTAGCGGCTCATGGTGTTCAAAGTTAGATATTGTTCATAGGTTCAAATCCTTGTCTAAACATTAATTATTGTGTAAAATAAAGAATATTTTACATGCTATAGCTAAATATTACAC
Source organism: Nicotiana tomentosiformis (assembly GCF_000390325.3). Taxonomy (NCBI): domain Eukaryota; kingdom Viridiplantae; phylum Streptophyta; class Magnoliopsida; order Solanales; family Solanaceae; genus Nicotiana; species Nicotiana tomentosiformis. The sequence continues at coordinate 13,720,003 of NC_090813.1, read as the reverse complement.
CCTATTTATTATAAATCAAAATACTTTAAAAATATTGTTATTCTTATCCATGCGGTTATGCACTATTTGAATAGGAATCCGTTTTCTGAAAGATCCTGACTTTCGTACTTTGTTGGGTCTCCGAGATCCTTCGGCCTATGTTGAAGGGATATCTATCTAATCCGATCGATTACGTAAAGCCCGAGGTAGCAATGGAATCGGGGAAAGTATACAGAAAAGACAGTTCTTTTCTATTATATTAGTATTTTCTATTATATTAGATATATTAGAATATTATATTAGATTAGTATTAGCTAGTGATCCTGACTAATAGTCACATTTTATATTTTATAGCAAAACACATATTTATTATATATTATACCATTAAGGCGTGAAATATGCCAGATATCTTTGTCTCTTTTTCTCCTCCACGATTTCATACGCTTTCTCTCTCTCAATAAGATTCTCAAATCCCTGATCAAGCTCACAAATTTCTCTCCACGAATACAACCCCAATTTTGTTCCTAAAAAGTGCTCCCATACAAATAGGTAAAGGTTTTGGGTATTTATTTCTTAGTTCACTGTCAATCTTTTATTTCTCATTACTAGTAATTCTATTCAGCCATTTTTTGGGTTTTGCGAAGAAAGTTTAATTTTAGGCTTTAATGGCTAATTTAAGCACTCTGAATAGGGTTATACGAGGTATACCCACTGTTGCCCTCAATTTTGATGGACCATCTTTTAATTTGCGCATCACTCAAGAGAAGATGTATTTGAAGGCTTTGTTTATGCCATGGAAGCGTAGAGGCGAACCAAACTACGCAATGACCCCATGAAACAAGTTAACGGTGCAAAATCTACAAAAAGAGTAATTGTTGTTGAAGTTTCTAAAGTTTCGGTACACAACACAAATGTAGAAAAGAGAAGAAATATTAGCGATGTTGTTTTCTGAAAATTCTCTAAAATAAACAACTAATCTTAAAAATAGTTTTTTAATTAAAATTTATTTCTTAAATAGATTTTATAACTTAAAAGTCAATCTCTACAAAAAATTTTTAACAAAAAGCTATCTACATATTACAAACCCTTCCGACTCTTTCTTTCCTTTGGTTTTATGCTTACTTGAAATATGTATCTATTGTTGCCTTATTCTATGTTAGTTTTATTTTATAAATTGTTGTTCCATTATATATGTTTTTATGATTTAGCTAAATGTCATATAGTTTGAAGTAAAATTCTCGGTGCACCCATTTATCCCATAAAAATAATTTATTGACTTCTTTAAATTTGAATATTCTCGAAGAAATTTTTGGCTATATATATATATATATATATAGACACTAAAAGGAAATAAAAAAAGGTAGGTGGTGGGTTCTGAAACAGTGAAACTTCCCTGGAGTTATAAGATGTGCAACTTTCGATAGAGACTGATGAATAGGAAGTACTAGTAATTTACACCAATGACAAGCCACAGGTGTTTGGACCCTCAAAATAATTATTGTACTTTGGTCTTTGTGGAAAAGAACAGTATCTTACCATCATAGGTTTAGTATATTCAATTTCTTTTGGCATTTATCAAATTTCTAATGAAAACGATAGGAATAAAGTAATTTTATGGAGGTTTCTTTTTCACTTTTTTCTTTTTGTGGGGGAGGTATGTGAATACGTAGAAGCATGATTCTTTACTCTATTATATTATTATTCCCTCCGCTCTAATTTATATAAACTATACTAGATTGGCTGTAGTTTGCTCTTTCTATGTTTTTAGGAAAGAGTTACTTCTGTACTTGAGTAATGATCACAAATTTATTACTATAACAGCAATTCGAGTCGTATTTTTCGGTATCAACTCATAGTATTTTTTTCTTTTGCTTTCGAGGATGTGATGCAATGCAATGATAAATTGCTTATCCTTAATTAAAGATTTCAAATTCAAACTTTTAAGAAAGAAAATATCGTCAAATAAAAAATATTTTTTCTCTTACAACATATTCGGTACTAATCCAAATTATCACAATACCTATATATCGGAATAAGGTTGCCAATATGCATAGAGATCATTATCATGTTGCCCAAAACATAAAAAATAAAGAGTGGGAATGGGAGGTTTCATTTTTTAAGCTTTTGTTTATTTTATCATCAAACCAACTGCTAAAATTTATTAAGAGAGTATTGAAACTTTTTGAAAGAAAATTAAGAGTATAACCTGTTTCCCCTTTTTTCAGACTTTACAGTCACTTAGAGGGCGTTTGAACATGAATTGTAAAATTCCAAAATAGAGTGAAAAACGTTTTTTAATCGAAAATAATATTTGAAATTTAGAGTTGTATTTGGACATGAATATAATTTTGGGTTGTTTTTGAAGTTTTGTAAGTGATTTGAGTGAAAATTTTGAAAAATAATTTTTTGCGGTTTTTCAAATTTTCGAAAATTTCCAAAATGTATTTTCAAGTGAAAACTGAAAATTTTATGAACAAACGATGATTTCGAACAAAATATTTTTTTTTGAAAAAGCAGGAAAAATTTCTTATGTCCAAACGTGCTCTTAGTTAGTACATTATAATTTATTTACCATTTATGTGCTTTTTTTTTTAGAAAAACAATGACTTCTTTTATTCCAATTCCCGTTGAAAAGTTTCTATAACCCAAAGTACAATAAGAAAAAGTGGACTCTCCACTTCAATTTATCAAAATTTATTTGATATTTTCCCGGAAAAGTTGAGTTCAAAGAAGCATATAGTCAAACGGCAATGATTAGTATCGCAGCTAATAGAAAGAAGATCATTGCGTATAATTAAAACTTAAAAACATGCTTAATCAGCTTCTAAAATCGTTGTTAAAATTAATGCGGTCCCTCTGAAACTTCTTCATTCTCCACGTAAACGCTACCATTTGCTTATCTTGTCATCATTGAAATAAAAGAAGAAAAATTAAAAGTATAGCTAGAAATTATGCGTTGTATTAGTCGAAATTCAAGTGGAATGGGATTGAAGAGAGGTTAAACAAAATGGTAGGAAGATAATTAACGACTAATAACTCCATAACGGTACGAGGATTTTTTATTTATTAATAATTATGGTGTTTATATCAGCTTGTGTTATGATTAGTGGTGCCAAACTGGCATGTCGGGTCGAATATGAAAATTTAAAAATGGGTAATGTAAAAAAAAAGAATAAATTATTCGATCCGATCCATATTTAATACAGATAGAAAATGAGTTAACTAGCGGATATATAATATGGATATCCATATTATCTATGGCTTCTTGAATATGATCGCTTTTTAGAGAATTTCTAGTCTCCTAAACTTGAAAACCCCTATTTGAGTCTTTGCAATGTAAAAATTAAACTCATTTGCTATCTATTAGCTAGCGTTTGGCCATAGATTCTTAAATTTATTCTGAAAAATCTGATTTGGGTGAAGTTTGGTTTGGAAAAACATAAAACATGACTTATACCCACAAGTTCTAAAAACTATCACAAATACCCAACAATACCATTATCAATAACATTCATTATATTATCGCAAACCATAGTCCTGAACGTAAATAAATTTGATACAAAATTATCATTTTTATAATGAACTACATGATACACTATCAGATGACCGAGAAGACGAAGCAACATCGTTACAAAATAATAAATGGTGGGCTCTTTTATAAAATATAAAAGTTTGGGGTAATTTTTAAAAAATATAATAGTGATATTGGGATTTGGCATTTGAGATTTGGGATTTGGCCAAAATGTAGGCAAAATCTATGCCAGACATGTGTTTGCCAAATAAAACCCAAGTTTATTTTGGCAAAATCTATGACCAAACGAGTCCTTTGTTATCTATTTTTTAAATGGATATTATCCATATTTGACTCATTTTTAAAAAGTTCACAATTCAACTCATTTTTAGTGAATAATATGAAAGAATAATTATTTTTTTATCTATTTTGCCACCACTATCACACCCAAATTCCCTAGGTCGAGAAATAAGAGCACGAGGAAAAGGCCAAATTAAGTGAATTCTCGAAACGAGTAGAATATTAATTAACTTGTGCCTTTGTAGCTTAAGAATACAAAGATTCATAACATTACCAAAAATCATAAATCCCATGGAAGAGTAAAGAGTTTGCATATAAATATGATTCATAAAAATATCCCATTAGACACTCGAAAGTGGAGTAAATATGATGAACAAAATATCAAAAAACAAAACAAAATTGCAATTGAACAATAAATTTCATTTGATTCTTGAAACGAAAATACGACAATCAAATAGAAAAATATAATACAAAGATTTCTTGGGTGATACAAGAGTGAATCATCTTTAATTACAGAGAGGGAGAGAGAAAGAGAGCCAGAGAGAAAATAAAGTAGAACATTTTCTCCTTTTTTTTCACTGGCTTAATATTTCTGATTGTTTCATTTAACCACTGGACATCACCACATCTGCCACTGATTCATCTGAAGACTGAAAATTGAAAAAACATGTATCAATCTCTCACGACCACACGATTAAGAAATTAAAAGATCACCAGTAAATAATATTAAAATATATTGAATTTTTTATTTTAATCCTTCTTGTTTGAATTTTTTAATTTAAATTATTGACTATTAAATTAAAGGATGCTAATTATAAAAAAAATGAATGACCGACAATATAATTAAAAATGTAGTCAGGTTGGCAATGAAATGAGTACAAATCATAAAAGATAGAACTCAAATTCCGTTAAGAAAAAGAATAAATAAATTTTTGTAGGCTATTCGGACACAGCGTTTAAACCAAATCAAGTAAATTAATTGCAACTATCTTTGTTTGCTCTCAATGTTAAAATATTAGGAGATTTCTTTGATCAGTTTCAACTTTGATGGATAAAAAATAGGAAAAATGACATTGTCAAAAATATACATATATATAATCTGTAGGTTATATACAAGATTTAAACAAATTTTATATACTTTTTTGACTACCAAATAAAAATAATTAAACCACTAAAAAATAAGAGTTATTTTATGAGATAATCGAGGTGTCACAAATTAACTCAAACAAAATAATTCTTTTTGTAATTTACCGTTATATTTCAGCTCGTTGAGAGGGGCTTCTCCAAAAGCCAGCACCATAAAACTTGTCCCACATTTCCTTCTCCAATTCCAGCGCATCCTTATCAGATTCTAGGTTTCCGCCGCCGACCACCGCAATGGGGCTAGAAATAGGATAACTATGAATTAGCTCAATTTCATCACAGCTGCAGTGTCCTTTCGACGGCAAAAGTCCTTTTTTCGTTAACCGATTTCTACGGTTTTTCCTCAAAGCCTTACGACAAAGTCCAGCTGGTACCTTATATACAGCCAAAATCAACAAATTCACAATCCCACAAGGACAACAACAAGCCACCGCCGCACATTCCGCCGTCGCACCGCCGGCAACCTCCGCAAACCGAGCCTTTCGGACACCGCCGCCGCGTGATGACGAGGAATCTTGGCTAGATAAAAGAGGTTGTCTTTTATCTAGGGATAATGATGGTGGTGAACGTATAGTAATTGGTCTCGTCATATCATGCATTAAAATTGAAGAAGACAAAGAAGAGATTTTAATTTTCTCAATTTTTTGTACAACTTTTTGAGTTGTAACAAATTGAGATGATTTCAAAAGGCAGAGGTTTCGGAGGGGGAAAGAAGTTTTTTTTGGATCTAAGGGAAATATGCCCCCTCTCCGAAATGGTCGGAGATTGTTTTTGACTAAAGAGATAGGAATATAATGATTATTTATTTTTGGAGATTGGTGAATTTTGGGTTATAAAAAGGTTTATTGGTGCTTATCTGTTTTGATATTTGTTTTTTCTTTGGTTTTGATTGATCCAAGAAAATATACTAATGGTTTAGGGTAAATGCTGAAAATGGTGTTTGAGGTGTGATAATATAGTGGAACGGAGAAAAAGAAGGTTTGTCCTATAGGGGTCCGGGGAAGTAGGGATGAGTTTTAAAGAAGATATTAAGGGGTACTTTTGGCTTAAATTTAAGGGGGATAATTTTTTTTAACGAATAGACGACTAATAATTAAATCTGTTTTAAAAATATTTTTTTGAGGATTTATTAGAAATAATTTTTTAATATCAAAAGAGATAGAGGTAAAGTTTGCGTTTATCATATACTCTTCCGACTTCACTATCGAGACTTGACTAACGAGATCACATTAAATATGTTATTTTCGAGTAATAAGTAGGAAGTATAATAGAAAAATATGAAGGCCCTTAAATTGCGAGTGTGAGTTTGAGGTTAGGGGAACACGGATACGTGAGGGAGTTAAATAGGAGTGACAGAGGTAGGACAAGATAAGGGTATATTTTGAGATTATACAATAGGGGACATAAGATCGTGAACTAAAATTTGGATTTTGGCATTCTTTTTGGGTTGTTGTTGGTATATTTAGGATTTTGGCTAACTTTGTATTAGTGCCCTCCCGCTCTCCTCTTTCTCCCTCTCTCAAAAATTTGAGGGTTAGACGTAAATCAAGGAGGGAAAATAGTTATTCGCGCACAGTATTTAGATCAAATCAAGTAATGCAATTATAAAATTAAATATATATAATTAAGTGATAAAAAAAAATTATGCATAGTAAATGTCTTGTATTTATATTCTTCATGATACCATGTGTAGATAATTCTTTTAAAAATAATATTGATAAGTTATAGAGTTGGTTTGGAAGAATGCCTATTATTTAAAGTTAGATGGAGAGCTTAATTTTTTAAAATAAAGTTGAAGGGGGTGTATATGATGAAATATGATATGACACGTGGTCATTTAAGGGAAAGACACGTGGAACCCAAGACGGGGATGACCGAAAACCGAACGCAGTCATTCCGTTTGTCACCGGAAGGGATAACGTTCATAAATGTGTATTAGATGCTTTGCGCCGGGTAGCATTTAATAAAGAATATTCTGTAGCATTAAGAGCAACAACTCGTTACAGAGAATTTGGCATTTATGTTCACCATTACATCTTCATCAATGACCCTCATAATTAATATTAAAGGAGGGCATGATCGTAGGACCTCCTTCCCTAGACATAACTATAAATAGTGAGCCTAGTTATCATTGTAAAGGACACGAATTTTCTGGCTAAACTTATACTACATTCTATGCAAAGCTTAATACAATCTTACTTTTCTGCTTTTTGATCTCATAAGTCATGTGCCCGGAAACCTTGTTCCCGGAATTATCATCTCTGTTGTTTCATCTATATTTTAAGGCTAAGTATTGTATATTTCTTCAATTATTGCATTATTTCATGATCAAATTAGGTCACTCGTCTATAAACCATGTATAAATTCAACTGTACCGTTTTACGGGTAAATAGTTTTGCTTCCACCGTGGGGCCTAGACAGTCGTGCAATTAAATTGATCCTTGCCTTTTTTTACTAACGTGATTTGATTATTTTGTCTCAGAAAAAATCACAAAAAGGCAGATAACACTGTTAACACACACGTACAACCCTGAAATTCAAGGGGATCAACCTCATTTCGAGGATTCAATTAGTGACACCCGAAATGAGGAAAATGACACCACGCCGGTACATGGCAGGAAGAACCCTCAACAAGTTGGGGAGACAACTCCCGATGATGCTGATGGGGAGCATGTCATGGATGCGGTGAGGGTCCTACAAGAGCAACATGCAATCATTCTAGGCCATCTCACGCGACAGGATAAGGTTATGACGGAGCTGAAGTAGGCGCTATCGGGGGTTTTGAATAATGCAAACAAACGAGATTCAATTTCTCCCGGTGTTCCCGCAAACCAAACAACGTAGAGAGTCGACAACAATACTCCCAGGTGTGAAGTTGGCTCCGACGGGGCTGGGGGAGAGTGGATCCGGTCTCAACAACGAGAATGACCCGTTTAAGAATGAACTTTTACGGTTTTCAAAAAGTATACCCAATTGTCGTACAAGCCGAGTGCGGTAGCAGAACTAATCCCGAAGCGGTTCAAAATGCCTGAAGTGCCAAAGTATGACGGGACTTTTGACCCACCGGAGCATATTACCAGCTACACAACGACGATAAAAGAAATTAATTTAGCTCCTCAGGAAATTGAATATGTGTTGCTAAAGAAATTTGGAGAAACTGTCACGAGTGGAGCTCTAACCTGGTATTCATTATTACCGGAGCATTCCATAGATTCCTTTGAGATGCTCGCGGATTCTTTCATCAAGAATCATACCGGGGCCAGAAAAGTACAAGCCCGGAATGCCGACATATTGAGGATCGCAAAGGGAGAATCCGAATTATTACGAGAATTCGTTACTCAATTCCAAAAAGAAAGAATGTTACTATCGGTTATACCGGATGAATGGGAAGCTGAAGCATTCACCACAGGATTGAATCTGAGAAGCTCAGATATTTTCCGGAAGCTAAAAGAGAGTCTGCTTGACTTTCAGGCAACAACTTGGGCAGATGTTCACAATCAGTACACGTCAAAGATAAGGATCGAAGATGATCAATTCGGTTCTACATCATCGGTCAAAGGACGGGAGAAGAGCAGAGAAAAATCAAAAGATGACTACGACGCGGACAGACAGACTTTGAGGGGTCAGTTTTTGCCTTACGAGCGGACCGAATGTCACGCCCCAACCTTGAGGAGCGCGAATGGCGCTCAATCGAGTAAGCCCAGTCGTGAAAGCCTAATTTACATTAACCTCTCATCATTACTCATGCATGATTTACCATAACATAATTAGATCTTGACTTTCAAATTGAATATATTAGCTCTTGCCTGAAATTTTCCTTATGATGGATACATAGCATTATAAATAACTATAAATTCTGTGAACATAGATACATGACAAAACTCAAAACTTTAAGCACATAACCCACATTGTACATAGAGCTTCTATGACAATAAATACCTAAATACATAAAATGAACTAGACACAAACACCCACTAGAACTGTAGCGGACTCACCATAAGCTGAGTAGTGAATAAGATTCCTATCAAAGATCCATATCATCCTGTAGAAGTATACCTGCATCCATTAAAAGATGCAGCGCCCCCGGCAAAAGGGACATGAGTACGTGTGGAATAGTACTCGTATGTAAAGCAAACAGAACAACATATGAAGTTATGGTAACTTAAATAAGAGGCAAGTGAAGTACATCAAGAAACTACGAAACATCCCATAGAATCACATTTCAAGTCTTATTATACTTGCATCATTCTAAACTTCTTTTAGGATCAACTTAGCCATATGAACTATACGTGGAATACATAATATAATGTATTTGAAACAACATGTACAAACAAGGCCAATGAAAGTGGCACCTATTGTCTGCGTTAACAATGTGTCTCACTAGACCGTACATGTCCCTCTCTTATTTTACACCTATACATTTCATAGACCGTCCTTAGTGTTCACATATCATATTATACACCTATGCGTCTCATAGACCGTCCATAGTGTTCACATATTATATTATACACCTATGCGTCTCATAGACCGTCCATAGTGTTTATTCATACCTTACACCTATACATTTCATACACAATACACTTATGCATTTCATAGACCGTCCATAGGATTCCATACACAATACACCTATGCATTTCATAGACCGTCCATAGGGTTCCATACACAATACACATATGCATTTCATAGACCGTCCATGGGGTTCCATGCACAATACACCTATGCGTTTCATAGACCATCCATAGGATTCTATATACAATACACTTATGCATTTCATAGACCGTCCATATGATTCATTCATATTATATTATACACCTATGCATTCCATAGCCCATCCATAGGATTCATTCGTATTATACACCTATGTATTTCATAGACCGTCCATAGGGTTCGCATATTAAACACTTATGCGTTTCATAGCCCGTCCATAGGATTCATAACACATCATTATGCACATAACCATATATAAGTCAAAGTGACATGATTAACATTACATTTAAGGTCGTAAGTTCCCGGATCATTGGAACACTTCATGTTCATGCTCATCATGGAGAAACATAGCTCATTACATTAGCACATGCATGGTGAATCAATAAATCGATTTCAATGGCACATGGCCCAGTTTCTTTTCTTAAGGTTCATCATCATTTAGCATGGGACATCTCTCTTCCACCTCATTATATATCCTTTTGTCAACTTAAGGTCATTAGCTAAATTCATGATTCTTGGGAACTTAACATCGAAATCATTTGCATTATTATTTTAGAAGCATACATACTTTGATTGAAACCATTGGGACATACAACGCCTCATTATTCTCATTTTGGCAAACGGCCGCATTTCATGTTCATACTATCACTTACTTGTACTTGCCATTGGTGATCATAGGACATTAAGAACATTTAAAATATTTAGGTACACCATAGCCTCTCCTCATGAGGGCGTATGAGCTTATAGCACATTGGAAACATAAGTACGAATACGTTCATCTCATAACCTTTCACACCATATATCACTTCATTAGTACTTTAAACTACTTACAACATTATTATTTTATTGGCTTCATTGGCCATACAAATTATTCTTCAGTCATGGCATTGTGGTCGTATATCATATTTCACACATTTATATCTTTTCTTTCATGGATCATCATCATAAATATCAACATATAGAATATTCCAAAAATTACAATTTTAGGTTCATTAGTAATGAAGGCTTTAAACACAATAGATTTCTTTTCAAGAAATGGAGTAAAATGATTGGCATTCGAAACACAAGTTAAAATCATAAACGAGTAAAACATCATTTATTCTTGAAATACTTTTCCCCAAAAAGGCAATACACAATTTAAATTCATGAATATAGAAGAGCTCAATACATGTTGGGAATACTTACAAAACATAGCACGACTTGAGTACATAAGCTTTTAGGCAAATCTATTTTCAAAGTCAATTTGGAACAGCTGAATCAAGGCTCATTTCATAACCTTTCTTGTATCATTTCATTTCATTGGCATAATTGGCCACAAATATAACTTTCATTATTGGCACGGTAGTCACACTTTACATCTCCAACCCACTTCTTTAATTTCCATCATCTTTATTCAAGACCTTAGGTACACATATGAACCATTAAGAGTCTTAAGCACATCGAGTTTTTCTCACACAATTTGGCATCATAACTTTCATTTGAAACACGACTCAAAGCCATAACATTTTAATACACAAACCATACTTTGAACACATTTCCGAAGGATAACATAACATGATAAGAGCATTCAGAACACATATTTAACATATCTCTTTCGGCACAAAGCTTATTCGGAATAGTCAATTTATAATGAACAACTCGGGACTTACAAGAATATCGTGGAATTCAATTCTAAGAGGGAAGTTTAGCCAACATACCTTGCTTGAACTTTTCTTAGATTACTACAACGTTCAGAAAATCCTAGAAATCCCAATCTATTTTGAGACATAACAAAATTGAATACAAATTAGGAAGATATTCATGGTTTCGGCTCATTTGAGCATTTTATCAAATACTAGGTGTGGAAATTTGACTACAAGGTTCTTCTACATGATTTCCTTCATTCCACAACCCAATCTTTACTTATTTGAGCTCAGCAATCTTTCCACAAACCATATTGGTACATGCTTATATAAATAATACTCTTACACCCAAGAATCATACTCCCAATCAATCATCTTCTACCGAAATTTGAAATTGAAAATTAGGGTATGGAACCTTACCTCTTAGATGAAGAACTTGTGAGGTTTCTTATTAAATTTCAAGGCTTGAGCAAGTTTTTATTAACAATTAGCTTAGGGATTTCTCCTCTCACTCTAGGGCACTTCCTTTCTCTAAATATATCATATATTCCCTTCAAAAATGATCCCTTACGTCTATTTATCGAGATAGGGTCGGGTTATAAGGATAGAAAAATAGACCCTCCGAAATCTGGACTGGGCTACAGACCAGGCTTTGTGGGCTCTGTAGCACGTTCTAGCGCGCTACAGACCTTGTGCCGCGAGCTCTATAGCACGATCTAGCACGCTACAGACCTTGCGCCGCGAGCTCTATAGTACGGTCTAGCGCGCTACAGACCTTGCTTCACGAGGTATAAAGCACGGTCTAGCGTGCTACAGACCAGGCTTCGCGAGGTCGAAACGATTCAACTCCCCAACACACTGTTCAACCTAAAAAGTCCGAAAATATATTAAATTAGCCTACCTTGGCACCACGGAACCTTAAACTCCTTAGCTAAATTTTTCGGGGCCTTACATTCTCCCCCACATAGGATCATCCATCCTCGAATGAGGAGTAGAGTTCGTCCCCAAACACTTAACATAGCTCGTTTCTTTTTCCACACATCTTAAGCTCCCAAATTTAACTAACTCCCAAATTTTTCAAAAAAATCAGCAGAGTTTCCCCTGTAAATGGGGCCCATCCATCTGCCATAAAATCATAGAAATCAATCCTAAAAAATATATAGATAACACCACATTGTACCATATACATGAAAACAACAACAACCATGACTCTCGAGGCCAACTCTATGACCGTGCTTACCTTGGTCGTATCCTTGACTATTCCTTCCTTTATTACGAGGACAATTAGGCACCTCACACATTATGCCTGCTATGTGCGTTATTCCTTTAATCCTTAGTTCTTTCTCATTATGTAGCACGATGTGCAAACATTCCTTGATGTTAACAAGGGAACTCCGAGACTAAATCGGAACCTTAACGCACGACCGAGGATAGAAGAAGAGAAACATTTCCTAAATGTCATTATAGCCTCCCTATTATAAGTGTGACCGGAAACACACCAATAAGAGGGACTCTACTGACATAGCTCCATAACACCTTAGGACTCTTAAACCGTTCTCTGATACCAAGTTTGCTACGCCCCGACCTCGAGGAGTGCGATCGATGCTCAACCGAGTATACCAGTCGAGCAAGGCTAATTTACATTAACCTCTCATCATTACTCATGCATGATTACCATAACATAATTAGATCTTGACTATAAAATTCAATACATTGGATCAATGGCCCAAAATTTTCCTCATGATGGATACATAGCTTTATAAATAACTGTAAATACTGTGAACATAGATACATGACAAAAATCAAAACTTTAAGCACATAAACCACAGTGTACATGGAGATTCTATGAAAATAGATACCTAAATACATAAAATGAACTAGATCCAAACACCTACTAGAACTGTAGCGGACTCACCATAAGCTGAGTAGTGAAGAAAATCCCTATCATCCGGTAGAAGTATACCTGCATCCATTAAAAGATGCAGCGCCCCCGGCAAAAAGGACATGAGTACATGTGGAATAGTACTCGTATGTAAAGCAAACAGAACAACATATGAAGTTATGGTAACGTAAATAATAGTCAAGTGAAGTACATCAAGAAACTATGAAACATACCATAGAATCACATTACAAGTCTTATTAAACCTGCATCATTCTAAACTTCTTTTAGGATCAACTGAGCCATATGAACTATACATGGAATATATAATATAATATAATTGAAACAACATGTAGGAACAAGGCCAATTAAAGTGGCACCTGTTGTCTGCGTTAACAATGCGTCTCACTAGACCGTCCATGTCCCTCTCTTATTTTGCACCTATACATTTCATAGGTCGTCCTTAGTGTTCATATATCATATTATACACCTATGCGTCTCAAAGACCGTCCATAGTGTTCACATATCATATTATACACCTATGCATCTCATAGACCATCCATAGTGTTTATTCATACCGTACACCTATACATTGCATACACAATACACTTATGTGTTTCATAGACCGTCATAGGATTCCATACAAAATACACCTATGTGTTTCATAGGTTGTCCATAGGGTTCCATACACAATACACCTATGTGTTTCATAGACCGTCCATAGGGTTCCATACACAATACACCTATGCATTTCATAGACCGTCCATAGAATTCCATATACAATACACCTATGTGTTTCATAGACCGTCCATAGGATTCATTTATATTTTATTATATACCTATGTGTTTCATAGCCCGTCCATAGGATTCATTCATATTATACACCTATGCATTTAATATACCGTCCATAGGGTTCACATATTATACACATATGTATTTCATAGCACGCCCATAGGGTTCATTAAAGTCAAAGCGACATGATTAACATTACATTTAAGGTGTAAGTTCTCGGATCATTGGAACACTTCATGTTCATGATCATCATGGAGAAACATAACTCATTACATTAGCACATGCATGGTGAATCAATAAGTCGATTTCAATGTCATATGAGCCTAATTTCTTTTCTTAAGGTTCATCATCATTTAGCATGGGACATCTCTCTTCCACCTCATTATAAATCCTCTTGTCAACTTAAGGTCATTAGCTAAGTTCATGATTCTTGTGGACTTATCATCGAAGTCATTTGCATTGTTATTTTAGAAGCATACTGTCACGCCCCAACCGAGTGAACCCGGCCGAGCAAGCATGTTAGATACTTTCTACCCAACTCACTCATGATCTAGAAAAGATGTGATTTCATTAATTGTACAGTAGGAAGCTCATTCATGCAATACTAAATTGTTTCATTAGCTATTTCGCCTTTGAGTCTCAAAACACACATATTCTTGTAGTCTGAATAGAACATGTGATCAAACACACATAACTCGCTTAATATTCCCAACACCTATATACAACCCACATAGTGTCTACGGAGCCTCTAAAGATACAAAGGAAAGTAAAGATGGTGCCAGCAATAAGGCCCCGACTATACCTCAAAAAGTGACCACAATATAAACAAAAGGTACAATACATGACCCCGAAATGAAATGGGTCTCACCGAGTCTGCTGAGAAGAGGATGCAACACTACCTGTGATCAACATTGCCTGCTATGTAACCACCTGCAACTATTTAAAGATGTAGCACCCCCGGAAAAAGGGACGTTAGTACCGTCGAATAGCACTAGTATGTATAGCTAAACATCATCTCAATAGAATGAATAATAAGACAAGACGAACAATCAAGAATTCAATAAGAGCTTCAAATAATATTAAAACATCAAGTTAAGGATCACATAGGTTTTTAAGTCAATTCCCGCATTATTAGGTAGGATGGTTTTTAGTGCCAATATGCCACAATCCACAATACTATCGTGTTCTTACACGGAGTCCGATCTTAGCTAGGCTATCTCATTTGAGACATCAACCATTTTCACAATTTCATCCACAAATACCACTGTATTCTTACACGGAGTCCGATCTCGGCTCGATCGGCTAGGCCGTATCATTTGAGACATCAACTATTTTTACAATTTCATCCACAATACCACCATATTCTTACACGGAGTCTGATATCGGCCCGATCGGCTAGGCCATCTCATTTGAGACATCACTCATTTTCAATCAGTCTTCTCAATTCATATTTCTCTCCCATCTTTTCAATACAATGGCACGGGTGGCCCCAATTATAAAGTTATTCTCGGCGCTTGGCCGTATTTCATGATTCAAGTTCTTTTTCACATTCCAACATTATTGCAAGCATCAATAACAACACATTTTTTTTTCATTCAAGACTTATGATTTCACATGTGATCAATTTAGAATCTAAGGCACATAGAGGCTTTTTACACAATTTGACATAGTAGTCTTTAATCGAATTTGACTGGAAACCAAGGCATTTTTAGCGCATATTGAAAGTTTTGAACATTTCCTCAGATGACGAGATAATATGATGAAAGAATGGGAATATATATTACACATATATTTTCAAAACAAGCACATTCGGGATAGTAATTTCTTTTATGTTCATTTTGGGACTTGCATCGATTTCATGATTACCATGGGGTTCAATTCTAAGAAGAGGGGGTTTATCCAACATACCTCAATTGAGCTTCTTAAAACTCTAAGATATTCCAGAATATTAGCAACTTCAATCTATTTTAGCAATATAGCAAAATTCAACCAAAAATTAGGAAAACGATCATGATTCTAGCTCACTTGAGCATTTTATCAAACACTATGTATGTATTAAGGTTCCATGGCCCTTTTATGAAAGACTTCACCATCCCACACCCCATTCTTTTATATCTTTAACTCACAATCTCCCCACGTACCTTAAGAATACATGCATGCAAGGTAAGCACTCCTATCCCCATGAACTTCCTTAATAATTGCTCATTCTAGTTATATTTCGAAATCAAGAGCTTGGTGATAGAATCTTACCTCTTAGGATAAAGACCTAGGGTGCTTCTCTTGATAATCTTCAAAGGTATAAGCAAGAATTGAAGAGTAACTTGATGAAGATCACTTTCTCCCTCTAGGACTCTCTCTCTCACTCCAGAGTATCAGATTTTGCTAAAAAATGGCCCCTTACATCTATTTTAGTGAAGTAGGGTCGGGTTTTAAAAACCCAAAAATGAAGCTTCGGAACAGGATCATCGGTTGCATATGTGACCGCATAATGGTTAAGCGGTCCGCGAAATTGGGGTGCTAAAACTGGAGAGGAACTAACCAGGTCTGCAGTCACTATGCGGCCCGTAGACCTATTCTGCGATCGCATAATGCACCACAGAATGGTTCTGCTGTCGCATAGTGCAACGCAGAACCTTCCTCTGAAAAATCCCAAGGCGGGATATGTGACAAGAGTGCGGCCCGCGAAATGGTTATGTGGTCGCATAATGGGCCGCAAAATGATATTAAATTGGCATAGAAGACTGCTCCATTATGCAGCCATTCTGCGGTCCGCAAAGTGGTTATGCGGTCGCAGAACGAACCGCAGAAATGCTTACTTCTGCCCAAGATTTTTCTTCAATTCCCAAGCGCACTGTTCAATCCAAAAAGCATGAACTGCGGCTCGCAAGCTCACAGCGAAGAATTTCTACTATTATTAACCTCTACGCCTACTTCGGCATCACGACAATCCGGGTTTTTAGGAAAAAGTTTACGGGGCCTTACATCTTCCCCCACTTAAGATCATTCCTGCTCGAATGAGGATCAGGGTCCATTATTACCACCTTATACAACTATGTTTTTCCATACCCCACACTAGTAGCCCCAAATTTAACTAACTCCCCAAATTTTCAAAAATTTCGCCAGAGTTTCTTTTGTAACTAGGCCTATCCACCTGTTAGAGGGCCCCAGAATCACATCCTGAAAACATGTACACAATCCAACGATATAACATAATTCATAACAATACCAACCGTCGCCTCATGTAAACAACATATAATCAAAAGGAACACCTTTACATTAACTGAACAAGTGATACAAAATTCATAGGTGACAAGTTCATAAAAAGGATTACACAGCTATTCAAACAAGTAAGGATACTTCTTCTTCATCTCTTCCTCGGCCTCCCAAGTGGCCTCCTCAACCTGCTGGTTTCTCCATAACATTTTCACGGAGGCAATTTCTTTATTTCTCAACTTTTAGACTTGTCTATCAAGAATGGCAACTGAAATTTCTTCATATGACAATTCTTCATTAACCTCAATGGTCTCAATCGGCACAACAGCGGACAGATCTCCAACTACCTTCTTCAACATGGACACATATAATACCGGGTGCACTAATGACATCTCAGGTGGTAGATCAAGCTTGTACGCCACCTGACCGATCCTTTGGATGGTTTTGTACGGCCTAACATACCTCGGACTTAATTTCCTTTTCTTTCCGAACCACATCATACCCTTCATGGGGGAAACCTTCAGAAATACCCAATCATATTCTTTGAACTCTAAGTCTCTGTGACGAACATCCGAATAGGATTTTTGACAACTCTGAGCAGTTCTCAACCGCTTCTTAATGATTTTAACTTTTTCCATAGACCGATGCACGAGGTCTGGCCCTATCAACTCCGCTTCTATAATTTCGAATCACCCAATGGATGATCTACATCTCCTACCATATAATGCCTCAAATGGTGCCATCTGAATACTAGCATGAAAGTTGATGTTATAAGCAAACTCTATGAGTGGCAAATGATCATCCCAGCTACCCTTGAAGTCAAAAACACAAGCACACAACATGTCCTCGAGCGTATGAATAGTCCGCTCTTCCTGCCTGTCGGTCTTTGGATGGAAGGATATACTAAGATTTACCTGAATACCCAAACCTTGCTGAAATTTCTTCCAAACATTGGCCATGAACTGAGCCCCTCGATCGGAGATGATAGAAACTGGAGTGCCATACAGCCTGACTATTTCCTTGATATACAAATGAGCATATTGTTCAGCTGTATCGGTAGATTTAGCTGGCAAGAAATGTGCTGATTTTGTGAGTCGGTCCACGATCACCCAAATTGAGTCAAACTTGCGTGGAGTGCGCGGTAACCCTACCACGAAGTCCATATTAATCATTTCCCACTTCCACATTGGAATTTCTATGTTTTGTGCCAACCCACCAGGTCGTTTATGTTCGGCCTTCACTTGCTGACAATTCGGATACCTTGCCACAAAGTCTGGCACATTCCTTTTCATGTCATTCCATCAATAGACTTCCTTGAGATCGTGATACATCTTTGTAGAACCTAGATGCATGAAATACCTAGAAGCGTGAGCCTCAATCATGATTCTTTCCCGGAGACCATCTACATTCGGAACACATAGTCGCCCTTGGTACCTTAGAGTACCATCATCCATGACAAGAGCAAGAGCTATAGTCTTATATTTTTGAATCCCCTCCTTCAACTGCACCAAAAATGGATCGTTGTATTGTTTCTCTTTGACTTCCACAATAAGCGAAGATTCAACCCTATTTTGCACAATTACCTTTCCTTCACTAGAGTCCGCAAGACGAACTGCCAAACTGGCTAGTTGGTGAACCTCCCTGGCCAAGGGCCTTTGACATGCCTCCAAGTGAGCCAAACTACCCATAGATTTCCGGCTAAGAGCATCCGCCACCATATTGGCTTTCCCCGAGTGATATAGAATATCGATGTCGTAATCCTTGAGTAACTCAAGCCATCTTCTCTGCCTCAGATTCAGCTCCTTTTGTTTGAAAATATATTAAAGACTCTTGTGATCCGTGAATACATCCACATGGACCCCATAAAAATAATGACGCCAAATTTTCAATGCAAAAACCATCGCCGCAAGTTCTAAGTCATGAGTTGGATAGTTCGTTTCATGATTCTTGAGTTTCCTAGAAGCATAAGCTATAACCTTGCCATGTTGCATTAATACACACCCAAGCCCAATTCTTGAAGTATCATAATATACCACAAATCCATCTGTACCATTTGGCAGTCAACACCGGCGTTGTAGTCAATCTCGATTTCAACTCCTGGAAGCTCCTTTCACAAGCATCAGAACATTGGAACTTAACTGCTTTCTGAGTCAATTTAGTCAACGGAGAGGCAAGAGTAGAGAACCCCTTTACAAACTTCCTGTAATACCACGCTAAGCCCAAGAAACTGCGAATCTCGGTTGGCGTTGTAGGTCTAGGCCAATTCTTTACTGCTGAAAGCTTTTGAGGATCAACCTTAATTCCTTCTCTAGAGACAACATGACCCAAGAATGTGACAGATTCGAGCCAAAATTCACACTTTGAAAACTTCGCATACAATTGGTGCTGATGAAAAGTCTGCAAAACTGCCCTGAGATGATCGGCATAGTCCTCTCGACTTCGTGAATACACAAGAATATCGTCAATGAATACTATAAAAAAGGAGTCGGGGAAAGGCTTGAAAACCCGATTCATAAGATCCATGAAAGCCGATTGGGCATTTGTTAGCCCAAAAGACATTACCAGAAATTCAAAGTGTACATACCGGGTTCTGAAAGCTATTTTCGGAATATCATGTTCCTTGATCTTCAATTGGTGATACCCGTATCGTAAATCAATTTTGGAGAAGTATCTAGCACCCTGTAACTGATCAAATAAATCATCTATTCTTGGTAACAAGTACTTATTTTTTATTGTGACTTTGTTGAGCTGCCGGTAGTCAATACACATCCTCAGTGACCCATCTTTCTTCCTCACAAAGAGGACCGGTGTGCCCCATGGTGACACACGCGGTCGAGTGAAACCCTTTTCTAACAAATCCTTCAATTGCTCCTTTAGTTCCTTCAATTCTGTTGGTGCCATCATATAGGGTGGAATAGATATAGGTTGCATGCCTAGCATCACATCAATCACAAAATCAATCTCCCTATCTGGCAGAATCCCATGGACTTCATCAGGAAAGACCCCTGGAATTTCATTCACAACTGGCACAAACTCGAGTGTAAGTGCCTCAGCATTGGTGTCCGTAACCCGTACCAAGTGATAGATACACCCTTTGTTAATCCTCTTCGTGACCTTAAGGTAACAAATAAACCTACCCTTCGGCACCACATTATCCCCCTTCCGCTCAACAACTTGCTCATTTGAAAATTCAAACCTCACGGTTCTAGTTCGGTAGTCGAGCTTAGAAAAACATGAATAAAGCCAATCCATTCCCATAATAACATCAAAATCGACCATCCCCAATTCAATGAGATCGACAACGGTGTCCCGACCATGTACCGTGACAATACAACCTCTATAAACCCGTGCGGCCATTATAGACTCGCCAACTGGAGTAGATACAAAGAACGGCTCGTGAAGCTATTCTGGTTCTATCCCAAATTTCATAGCAACATAAGGGGTAACATAAGACAAGGTGGAACCGGGATCAATAAGAGCATATACATCATGAGTTTGGATAGTCAATATACCTGTGACAACATCTGGAGAAGCCTCTGCACTATGGAGACCACTCATAGCATAGAAACGGTTGGGTCCTCCTGAACCCTACGCACCACCCCTAGTTGCACCACGCCCTGCTGGTGCCGGGGGGCCTTGAGCTGGACGAGGTGCTAAAAATGTAGCAACTACATAACCGGATGGTTGTGTTGTGCCCCTACCCGTACCCTGGCAGGATAAACGACACTCCCTCTGAATATGACCCCTCAATACACACCCGTAACATATAGGTAAGTCCATGTAGTAGATCCCCGAGTGCATCTACCCACACCTAAGGCATGGGGGCCTCTGCTGCTGCGGGAATCTCCCTCCTGATCGGCCCTGCTGATGTAGTCCCATGCTGCCCTGATTGGACCTTAAATGACTCCCCTACTGTTGACTGGGCCATGCTGGCGGTACACTGGCTGAAGACTGAGCAAAAGACTGGGATGGCCCTGATGACTCTCCCATAAAAACTGATCTTCCACCACCAAATGAATCCCCAGGGTTGCCCGCGGATCGGGCCTTGCTGCTACTCTCTCGCTCCGTCCTGTTCTTCAACTTACGGTTTTCTGTAGCTTGAGAAAATGCTACCATTTTCACATTGTTCATATCATAATTTAAGGCAGTTGTGGAAGCCTCATTAATAACCAAAGGTCTAAGGCCCTGCACAAACCGACGCACTCTGGCCTCCATAATGGGGTTCATGTGAATAGCATATTTTGACAGGCGCGCGAACTCCATGTGATACTCCCACACACTTTTACTCCCTTGCTTAAGATTCTCAAACTCTGCGGCACGGGCTACCCTAGTCTCGGTAGGAAAGAAATGGTCTATAAAGGCATCAGCAAACTCACTCTACCTCGCTGGAGGGCTCCCCTCCTCCCGAGAGTCCTCCCACAGCTCAAACCAAAATAGGCCACCCCTTTCAGGCGGTAGGAGGCCAATTCCACTCCCTCCGTCTCAGTAGCGTGCATAACCCGGAGAGTCTTATGCATCTCATCAATGAAGTCCTGTGGGTCCTCCTCGGGATTAGCACCCATGAACACTAGAGGATCCAATTGCAGAAACCTGTTCAACCTAGAACTAGTAGAATCCCTTTGTGGGCTAGAAGGTGTGGGATGCAACATTCGACCTTTGGGCCTGAGAAGCCACTATCTGAGTCAACATCTGAATATCTCCCCTAAGATCCCCTATCAGAAATACCAGAATCGGAAGCTGGGTCTGGAGGTGGAACCAGAATATCAGGTGGAGGAACCATCGCACCCTCAGTAGGTGTAGGGACTGGTGTGGCCTGGCCAGGTGTAGTGGAATCATGCAGTGAAGCAATCGGGGGATTATCCTCACCCCTCGAGCATTCACCCCCATCATCAAATAGAGGCTCAACTGCCACTCCTAACGCAGTATTGGTCCCTTGGCCAGTTCTTGCTCTCTTCTTAGGTGCCATATACTGAATGGTAAAGGAATGCACGAGTTAGAAGAGGAACAATTGCACAATTAGTTTCATCACACGATCCAGAATATCAAAGAAGGGTATTGTTCCTAAATGTCCAAGTAGCCTCCAACTCATAGATGTGGTCGACAACACACCGATAAGTAGGACTCTACCAGACACGGCTCCGAGACACCCTAGGACACTTTAAAAACTTAGGCTATGATACCAAGTTTTCCACTCCCCAACCTCAAGAAGCGCGACTGGCGCTCAACCGAGTGAACCCGACCGAGCAAGCCTGTTAGATACTTTCTACCCAACTCACCCATGATCTAGAAAAGACGGGATTTAATTAAAGACGGGATTCACGCAATACTAAAGTGTTTCATTAGCTATTTCGCCTTTCAGTCTCAAAACACACATATTCTTATAGTCTGAATGGAACAAGTGATCAAACGCAACATAACTCGCTTAACATTTCCAACACCCATATACAACCCACATAGTGTCTACGGAGACTCTAAAGATATAAAGGAAAGTAAAGATGGTGCCAGCAACAAGGCCCTGACTATACCTCAAAAAGTGACCACAATATAAACAAAAGGTACAATACATGACCCCGGAATGAAATGGGTCTCACCGAGTCTGCTGAGAAGAGGATGCAACACTATCTGTGATCAACATTGTCTGCTATGTAACCACCTGCAACTATTTAAAGATGCAGCGCCCCCCGACAAAAGGGACGTTAGTATCATCGAATAGCACTAGTATGTATAGCTTAACATCATCTCAATAGAATGAATAATGATACAAGAAAAACAATCAAGAATTCAATAAGAGCTTCAAATAATATTAAAACATCAAGTTAAGGATCACATAGGTTTTTAAGTCAATTCCCACATTATTAGGTAGGATGGTTTTTAGTGCCAATATGCCACAATCCACAATACTACCGTGTTCTTATACGGAGTCCGATCTCGGCCCGATCGGCTAGGCCATCTCATTTGAGACATCAAACATTTTCACAATTTCATCCACAATACCACTGTCGTCTTACACGGAGTCCGATCTCGACCCGATCGGCTAGGCCATCGCATTTCAGCCATCAACCATTTTCACAATTTCATCCATAATACCACCGTATTTTTACACGGAGTCCGATCTTGGCCCGATCGGCTAGGTCATATTATTTGAGACATCACCCCTTTTCAATCAGTCATCTCAATTCATATTTCTCTCTCATTTTTTCAATACAATGGCACGGGTGGCCCCAATTATAAAGTTATTCTTGGCGCTTGGCCGTATTTCATGATTCAAGTTTTTTTTCACATTCCAACATTATTGCAAGCATCAATAACAACACGTTTTTTTCCATTCAAGACTTATGATTTCACATGTGTGCAATTTAGAATCTAAGGCACATAGAGGCTTTTCACACAATTTGACATAGCAGTCTTTGACTTGAAGCTCAGGCATTTTTAGCATATATTAAAGGTTTTGAACATTTCCTCAGATGACGAGATAATATGATGAAAGCATGGGAATACATATTACACATATATTTTCAAAACAAGCACATTCGGGATAGTAATTTCTATTATGTTCATTTTGGGACTTGCATCGATTTCATGATTACCATGGGGTTCAATTCTAAGAAGAGGGGGTTTATCCAACATACCTCAATTGAGCTTCTTAAAACTCTAAGATATTCCAGAATATTAGCAACTTCAATCTACTTTAGCAATATAGCAAAATTCAACCAAAAATTAGGAAACCGATCATGATTCTAGCTCACTTGAGCATTTTATCAAACACTATGTGTGTATTAAGGTTCCATGGCCCTTTTATGAAAGATTTCACCATCCCATACCCATTCGTTTCTATCTTTAACTCACAATCTCCCCACGTACCTTAAGAATACATGCATGCAAGGTAAGCACTCCCATCCCCATGAACTTCTTTACTAATTGCCCATTCTAGTTATATTTCGAAATCAAGAGCTTGATGATAGAATCTTACCTCTTTGGATTAAGACCTAGGGTGCTTCTCTTGATAATCTTGAAAGATTTAAGCAAGAATTGAAGATTAACTTGATGAAGATCACTTTCTCCCTCTAGGACTCTCTCACTCACAACAAAGTATCAGATTTTGATAAACAATGGCCCCTTACATCTATTTTAATGAAGTAGGGTCGGGTTTTAAAAACCCAAAAATAAAGTTCCGAAATAGGATCAGCGGTCGCATAATGGTTAAGCGGTCCGAAAAATTGGGGTGCCAAAACTAGAGAGGAACTGACCAGGTCTGCGGTCGCTATGCGGCCCGCAGACCTGTTTCGCGGTCGCATAATGCACTGCAAAATGGTTCTGCGGTCGCATGGTGCACCGAATAACCTCCCTCCGAAAAATCCCAAGGCGGGATATGCGACAAGAGTGCAGCCCGCAAAATGGTTATGCGGTCGCATAATGGGCCGCAAAATGACATTAAATTGGCCCAGAAGACGGCTCTACTCTGCGGCCATTCTGCGGTCCGCAGAGTAGTTCTACGGTCGCAGAACGGACCGTAGAAATGCTTACTTCTGCCCAACATTTTTCTTCAACTCCCCAGCGCACTGTTCAATTTTACGGTGCCTTAGACATCATGGAAATCCAGATTTTTAGGAAATATTTTACGGGGCCTTACACATACATACTATGATTGAAACCATTGGGACATACAATGCCTCATTTTTCTCATTTTGGCAAACGGCCGCATTTCATGTTCATACTATCACTTACTTGTACTTGCCATGGGTGATCATAAGACATTAAAAATATTTAAAACATTTAGGAACATCGTAGCCTCTCCTCATGAGGGAGTAGTAGCTTATAGCACATTGGAAACATAAGTACGAATACGTTCATCTCATAACCTTTCACACCATATATCACTTCATTAGTACTTTCAACTACTTATAACATTATTATTTCATTAGCTCCCTTGGCCATACATATTATTCTTCAATCATGGCATTGTGGTCGTATATCATATTCCACATTTTTATATCTTTCCTTTCATTGATCATCATCATAAATATCAACATATAGAATATTCCAAAAATCAGAACTTTAGGTTCATTAGTAATGAAGGCTTTAAACATAACAGATTTCTTTCCAAGAAATGGAGTAAAATAATTGGCAATTCGAAGCACAAGTTAAAATCATAAACGAGTAACACATCATTTATTCTTGAAATACTTTTCCCTAAAAGGACAATACACAATTTAAACTCATGAATATATAAGAGCTCAAAACACGTTGGGAATACTTACAAAACATAGCATTAGTTGAAACAACCACATTTGGGCACGACTTGAGTACATAAGCTTTTAGGAAAATCTATTTTCAAAGTAAATTTGGAACAGTTGAATCAAGGCTTATTTCATAACCTTTTTCGCATCATTTCATTTCATTAGCACCATTGGCCACAAATATAACTTTCATTATTGGCACGGTAGCCACACTTTACATCTCCAACCCACTTCTTGAACTTTCCATCATCTTTATGGGTTATCAACAACAAGGAATTTCTAATCAAGACCTTCGATACATATATGAAAAATTAAGAGTCTTAAGAACATCGAGTTTTTCTCACACAATTTGGCATCATAACTTTCATTTGAAACACAACTCAAAGCCATAATATTTTAATACATAACTCATACTTTGAACACATTCCCGAAGGATAACATAATATGATAAGAGCATTCAGAACACATATTGAACATATCTTTTTCGGCACAAAGCTTGTTCGGAATAGTCACTTTATAATGAACAACTCGGGACTTACAAGAATATCGTGGGATTCAATTCTAAGAGAGAAGTTTAGCCAACATACCTTGCTTGAGCTTTCCTTATATTACTACAACGTTCCGAAAATCCAAGAAATCTCAATCTATTTTGAGATATAACAAAATTGAACACAAATTAGGAAGATATTCATGGTTTCAGCTCATTTGAGCATTTTATCAAACACTAGGTGTGCGAATTTTACTGCAAGGTCCTTCTACAAGATTTTCCTCATTACACAACCCAATCTTTACTTATTTGAGCTCAACAATCTTTCCACAAACCTTATTGGTACATGCATGTATAAATAATACTCTTACACCCAAGAATCATACTCCCAATCAATCATCTTCTATCCAAATTTGAAATTGAAAACTAGGGTATGGAACCTTACCTCTTAGATGAAGAACTTGTGAGGTTTCTTGTTGAATTTCAAGGCTTGAGCAAGATTTTGATGAAAACTTAGCTTAGGTATTTCTCCTCTCACTCTAGGGCACTTCCTCTCTCTAAAAATATCAAATAATCCCTTCAAAAATGGTCCTTTGCACTGCGAGCTCTATAGCACGGTCTAGTGTGCTATAAGCCTTGCGTCGCGAGCTCTATAGCATGGTCTAGTGCGCTATAGACCTTGCGTCGCGAGCTCTATATCATGGTCTAGTGCGCTATAGACCTTGCGTCGCGAGCTCTATAGCATGGTCTAATGTGCTACAAACCTGGCTTTGTAAGGTCGAAACGATTCAACTACCCAACACACTGCTCAACCCAAAAAGTCCAAAACTACCATAAATTAGCCTACCCCGCACCACAGAACCTTGATTCCTTAGCTAAATATTTCGGGGCCTTACACCGAAGGCCGTGTCAGAAACTTCCAGGAAGCAAACAAGTTCACCGTTTACAGAGGGACCAATCGTGGTCGAAACAATAGATAACTTCAGGATATAGAGACGTCGGGCTCCCGGGATCCTTCAAACCCCCAAGTTATCGGAATATAACTTCTACGTCAGTATAGTGGAGTTGGTGTCGGCCATGAGAAACATTAAAGAGGCATGATTCCCTAGACCTATGAGATTTGATTCCATCCAGAGGAATCCCAACTTATAGTGTGAATACCATGGGATGAACGGCCACCGAACAAGGGACTGCCGACACCTCCGGGAAGAAATGGCAACACTATTGAAGAATGGTCACCATAGAGAATTCTTGAGTGACCGAGCTAAGAACAATTATGGTCATAACAGAAACAACGCGAAAATTTCGAAAGCAGGAGAAGAACCCCCACGCCAAACGATTAATATAATCTTCGGAGGGAATGAGATTAACGGGATCACCTTTTTGGCTGATAAGAAGACAAAACTATCAATAACTCATAGTAAAATACTCCGAGAAGACGATATCACTTTTACGGAGGAGGACACAGATAGATTGATGTTACCACACAATAATGCACTGGTAATTTCTTTAAATGTGTTGCATTTTAAGATTAAACGTGTTCAAGTGGATCCAGGAAGTTCGGCTAATATCATACAATCGAGAGTATTGGGGCAAGCTAGACTCGCAAGAAACATTATTCCGGCAACAAAGCTCCTCGCTAAATTCAACCTTGTGAGCGTGACGACCGGGGGAGAGATTTTGCTGCTCACGAATGCTGAAGGAGTAATGAAAACAACGCTCTTCGAGGTAGTAGATGGTGACATGGGATACAATATCATCCTGGGAAGGCCATGGTTACACAAGATGAAAGTTGTAACCTCAACATATCACCAATTACAAAAGTTTCCAACTCCCGAAGGAATCAAGTAGATAAGAGGTGATCAACTGGCAGCAAGGGAGATGAATGCAATTTCGGTTTCCAGTAGTAAAGGGAAGGATCATACAGAATAGCAATTACAGGAACTGGCACCTACTCCCGAGCTAGAGAAAGTTAGCCCGGGAGTAGAGTCGTCAGAACAATATCAGGTGACGAGATATTTCCAAGTTAGAGAAGAGACGGACGCAATGAAGTCCATGGTGGAGGAACTAGAGCAAGTTACATTGTTCGAAGAATTCCTAGAAAGAAAATTCCATTTGGGGACAAGACTGCACCCGGAGCTTAGGTCTGATTTTATTGAATTCCTTAAATTTAATGTCGATTGTTTTGCATGGTCGCACGAGGATATGATAGGTATCCCGACGGAAGTAGTCATGTACAAGCTGAGCTTGGATCCCAACATACCTCCGGTAAGACAAAAGAAACGCCCTATTTCCGAGGCCAGGAATAAATTTGTTAAATAAGAGGTAAGTCACTTGCTTAATATCGGTTTGATCCGAGAGGTAAGATATCCGGACTGGCTAGCCAATGTAGTAGTAGTTCCGAAGAAGAACAAAATTTTTTGCATGTGTGTAGACTATAAAGACATTAATAAGGCGTGCCCGAAAGACTCGTTCCCACTGTCAAATATCGATCAAATGATTGATGCTACGGCCAGATAAGAGTTAATGAGTTTCCTCGATGCTTATTTCAGGTACAACCAAATCAAGATGAACCCGGAAGATTAGGAAAAGACTTCGTTCATAATAAATTTCAGTACATATTGTTACAATATGATGCCCTTCGGGTTGAAAAATACCGGAGCCACTTATCAACAACTCGTAAATTAGAAGTTTGAAAATCAAATACGAAAGACTATGGAAGTTTATTAGACGATATGCTTGTTAAGTCTTTGAATGCAGGTGACCACCTTAAGCATTTGCAAGAAACATTCGACGTCCTGAGGAAGCATAACATGAAACTTAATCCCGAGAAGTGCGCGTTCGGGGTCAGTTCTGGTAAGTTTCTAGAATTTCTAGTCTCAGAAAGGGGAATTGAGGTAAACCCATACAAAATCAAGGCCATCGAGGATATATTATATCAATTGTCGAACATAAAGGAAGTCCAATGGCTCACGAGAAGATTAGCAGCTTTGAGCAGGTTTATTTTCCTATCATCAGCAAAATATCATCGCTTCTTCGTACTGCTCAAAAAGAAAAATAATTTCGAATAGACACCGGAGTGCCAGCAGGTTATGAGGGACCTAAAAAAGTACTTATCAAGCCCTCCATTGCTCTTAAAACCAAACGAAGGTGAAACATTTCTAGTCTATCTCGCGATTTCAGAAGTTGTGGTAAGTGCGGTTTTAGTCCGGGAGGATGAAGGTACGCAATTTCCCATTTATTATGTTAGCAAAATTTTAATAGGAGTAGAAACTCGCTACCCACTTTTAAAAAAACTGGCCTTAGCTCTCGTAGTCGCCGCTTGGAAATTGAGGCCCTACTTTCAATGCCACCTGATAGTGACTACTTTCCCTTTGCGTAACATCCTCCATAAACCCGAGCTCTCGAGAAGATTAGCCAAATGGGCCATCAAAATGAGTGAGTTCGACATAGAATATAAACCAAGGACTGCAATTAATTCGCAAGTCTTGGGTGACTTCGTGGCCGATTTCAGTCTGGGACTACTGCCTCTAGCAACTAAGGAGGCAGTAATGGTGTCGGAATTGACATCGGGGGTTTGAACCTTATTTACGGATGGAGCTTCTAACGTAAAAGGCTCCAGACTCGGAATAGTCTTAATCACGCCTACGGGGAAAATCTTGAGGCAAGCCATCAGAACGATCTCTTAAACTAACAATGAAGCAGAGTATGAAGCTTTGATTGCAGGGCTCGAATTGGCCCTGGGACTCGATTCCAAGGTTATCAAAATGTGACTCGAAGCGGGTGGTAAATCAGGTCTACGAGATCTTTGATACCAAAGAAGAACATATGCAACAATATGTGGTAAAGGCCAGGCTCTTTTGGCATTATTGCGGGACCGATGGAAATAAAGGGATCATCGATATGCAACCAAAGAAGAACATATGCAACATATGCAGCAAACTTAGGATCATCGATGGAAATAAAGGGATCGGAGTCCGGGACGGTAGTGCAACTGATGAACTCAGTCCTAGATATGAATGGATATTATAAGGTAAATTCATTTAGTCTGGTCTGGGACTGGAGAAATGAAACAATCGACTATCTCGATCACGGGAAGTTGCCTGAAGACCCCAAAGCATCACGGGCGTTACGCGCCAAAGCTGCACGTTATAGCTTCAAGAGAGGCCAATTGTATAGAAAAACTTTCCAAGGCCCGCTGGACCGGAGCTTAGGAGCGTCAGAAGCTAATTATGTCATGAAAGAAGTCCACGAAGGGATATGCGGCAATCACTCGGGCACAGATTCTTTAGTGCTAAAGTTGGTACGGGCAGGATATTAGTGGCCTCGCATGGAACAAGATGCCAAAGACTTCGTACAAAAATGTGATAAGTCCCAACGCTATGCATTACTAGTACACCAACTGGTAGAACCCTTACATTCGGTTATATCCCTATGGTCGTTCATGAAATGAGAGATAGACATCGTCGGACCGCTGCCACCGGCTCCCAAAAAGGTAAGGTTTCTTTTAATTCTGATTGATTAGTTTTCTAAATTGGTGGAAGTAGCTCCTTATCAGAAGATCAGAGAGCGTGAAGTAGTCGATTTCCTGTGAGAAAACATAATTTTCAGGTTCGGAATACCAAAAGAGATAGCATGCAACAACATACCACAGTTTATCGGTGCAAAAGTTACAAAGTTCCTCGAATATTTGAAGATAAAGAGGATCACATCTTCTCCTTATAATTCGAGCGCAAATAGTCAACCAGAGTCAACAAACAAAGTGATTATTCAAATCGAGCACATGAGAAACTCATTTTTACCATGTGTACGATACTGAAGCCCTAATCCTGGTGGAAGAGGGTGAACCCACTTTGAGCTATTTTTGGGTAGATGAAAAATCGAACAACGAAGCAATGTTAATCAACTTGGAATTGCTCTAGGAATGCAGGGATTTGGCGCGTGTAAGAATGACAGATAAAAAGCAGAGAATTGAGCGATATTATAATCGAAGAATCGATCTTCTTTATTTCAAAGTAGGAGATTTGGTTCTGAGAAAAGTAACCCAAAATACCCGGGAGCTCAACACGGGGAAGCTAGGTCTAACGTGGGAAGGTCCCTACAGGATTTCAGCTATCACTGGTAAAGGTTTATACAAGTTGGAGAACCTGAATGGAGACAAGTTGCCTAGCAACTGGAACGTGGCACACCTCAAAAGATATTATTGCTGATGAACATTATTCAAGCGGAAAGTATGTGCTACACTCTTTTTCCCTTCATTTAGGTTTTGTCCCAATTGGGTTTTTCTAGCAAGGTTTTTAATGAGGCAGCGATAGAAAGCATACTACGAAGACATCAGTAATAAGACCTTTGATAGCAAGGAAAACAAATAAGCTTCCACTCAGGGACGGTTAGATAATTTTTAGTTCGATAGCAAATTCTCACATTGAAGGGTTGGTTTCGAAAGAATATGTGCCCGGAATCAAAATGCCTTCGAGGATAAATGCACCCGAAGACATAGACGAAAGGACGCAAAAAGTAAACTTGCAAAAATACTTATAGAAACCCTCACGTAAAAGGGATAATGCTCGGAACCAAAGTGCTTTTAGGAAAATGCATCCGAGGCTACACATAGTAAAGCGCGAATAGAAAAACGTGCGCAGAATTCTTAAGCAAATGCGAAGGTTAAAGAGTTTCTTGGATATTCAAACGAAAGTAAGACTCAAACAATACTTGAGCAAAAATATGTCTTTATTTACATGAACGTTCCAAAACGGTAAAAATACAAAATGGGAAAAAGAAAAGAAAGATAAATTGCAGTGTCTTCGGAACCAGGAGGAAGAGAAGTGTTTGCATCCCCAGGAGAAGTAGGTGGGTCTACCGATGTCTCAACAGTTTCATCAGTTTGGCCTTCGACATCATCATCTTCCTATTCTTCTTCAGTTCCCAAAAACTCGGAACCAGAATCAGAAGGGCCATGTACATCAGACCTCGATGGGAGTCCACTTTTAGCAGCTAACCCAAGCTCGCGTGCCTTAGCAATTTCGACATCAAAATCAATGACACCATCTTCGACTTCTTCCAAGGTTTTTCTCCTTATGTTGTACATGGAGTAAGTTTTTTCAACAACGAGGGAAGCTTCTCGGCACTTGAGTTCTTCTTTGAGTTGGGTTACCTTGGCAGAAAGGTTTTCCCGGGAGGACCTAGCAGATTTAAGGCTGACATCAAGGTCGCAGACAATTGAACTAATGAGCCTATTATGCTCGATAGTTTTCCTATACTTCTCTTCAACCTGGGTATATTTCCCCCTCACACTAGAAAGCTCTTCTATTTTGGAGTTCAAGGCTGCTTCTAAGTCAGTCATTGTTTTGGCAGTAGCAGCCTCGCGCTCGGTTGCAGCAAGAACGGCGTCCTGGACTTCATCCCATTTGGCCTTGGCTTCATCTAATATAACCCTCAGCGGGCCAATATTTTTGCTAAGGGTTACCACTTCTTGCTCGTTTTTCTACAAACGAGCCTCCAAAACAACGACCTCAATTGCTTTGGTTTCCAGTTCCGAGAGGCGGAGAACAATTTTGTCCCGTTCCACCAAAGTTGATTCCGTTCAGAAGTAAGTTCTTCCTTCTTACAAATCAACCTCTGAAGGCCCTCAGAAGAAAGAAGTTGGACTAAAAAACAAGAAGAAGTAAAACTTTGAATACATTCATACAAAAGTAGAAGAAATAAGAAAGGAACGCACTGCTGCGGTATTGTGCATGGCATTGTTCAACAAACACTCCCCCGAGAATGCTTGAATTTTTTCTCAATCTTTCTCTGAAGCCAAAGGCTTTAGATAATTAGCAAGCTCCATCGGCCGGGATATCAAGTTGCATCAAGTAGAGACCAAAAGAGTAATGTTCCTCCTCCGTTGTGGATCTTCAGAAGGGGCAGCATAAATTTGCCCCAAATTCATGAACTGGGGACTGGGGAAGAGGAACACCCTCGCCATGGTTAGGTGCAGCCGGCGGAGATGATATAGTAGTTGATGGTGGAAGAGTGGATGAAGGTAGAAATGATGTAACAATTCCTGGTGTTGGTGAAGGTGGAGATGAAGTTGATGGAGTCGAAGGGTGAGAAGCAGTTGCATCAAATGCAGTGCTGGTGGATGGATGCTCGCCAACCAAAGACGGCAAGGATCCGGTACTCAGCCCCGCAGTATCGGACACAGCAATTGGAGCCTGAAAATGGGAGTTGACATTATCTACCAAGTCATACTCTCCTCAAAGTGCCAAGGCATCGTCCTCGGTTGGTGTAACTCTCTCAACAAGTCGAGCATCCTGTTGAGATGATGAGGATCGTTGTCTTCTATGTAAAGAAGCTCCCTCATCACTAGCTTCTTCATCATCGTCAATCGTCATAGTGTCTATGACCGGCCCAGAAGGAGGGCCAATCACCATTGCTACCGGAGATGACTCGGGGGAATCAATCCTCTTTCTCTTATTCTTTTCCCCGGCTGAAGAGGAGCGTCTTCTCTTTGGTTGTTTGTCCTCCAGCCGGGGACTCCGTAAAGAAGCATTTGTTCTTGAAGCAGGCCCGGATCCACCTGTTTGAGTAAGCGCCTCCTGAAGCAGCCTCGCTATATCAGCAGGATCAGCCAAGACATCCTCCTAGGTAACGGCAATAGAGCATGCGGGTAGACCTAATTTTGTAGACACGTTAGAAGAGATCAATCAAGTTCTTTACATGAAAAATTCAAACAAGGCGAGTTTGACTTACCATGATTCTTGGCCTTCCACCCATATTTAAGGGCCAGTTCTTTACACAAGCGAGTCTCGGACCTCGTAACGTCCAAGATCTTTTGTACCCACCATTCCAAACCTTCGTTCACCGGTGGGAACAATCGAGTTGCTGATAGAAATGAAGTATGGAGGATCAATACGACTATATAAAAATATTTAGTAAAAATAAATACTAAACAAAGAGCTTATGAATGCGGTTCCAAGCGGCCAAAAAGGATGAAGCCATTGTTGGAATGATGTCGTTGGTAGTGACTACAACGAATCATTCCATCCACCCACGGTCGTTGTCATTATCCATGCTAGAAAGTAAAGCATGGTGGCCACTCTTGCAGAGGTTTATCTCTCCCCCGTGGAATATTTTGGGAGAATAGAGATTCATCATATGAGCTAAGGTTAGCTCATCTCCAGTTTTCTAGAACAAATGCCGAAGGAAAGCAACCGTCCTCCACACAGAAGAACTTACTTGTGCCAAACACATTTGGTAGTGGAGGCAAAACTTCGTAATCACGGAATCAAGTTCCCTGCTTAAAGAAAATGCACCAAAAGTAAAGGGATACGTGTAAGCATATGTAAAACCCTCCTTGGGAAGGGTGACTCGCTCCAACATATCGGGAGTGATAATTTCTAAGTCATGGCAGTGACAGGCTTCCTTCACAATAGGAATGCTCGAAGGACGCATGGAAGAAGGATACCTGCTAATGGCCCATGTACGAAAATTAGCAGTAGAGAATTTCTCTTCAAAGTCTTTTATGGTAATAAGACTTCTAGGGATGATGGAACCCACCGTTGGAGGAGCAGAGTCCTCGGCTTTATTCTTGTTCTTTGAATAACTGGCACGCTTGGAGGAGGAATCCATTAAATAAGAAGAAGGAAAAGGTTTTTTTTAAAGAGAATTAGAGAAACGATGGAGAACAAAGATGCAAATCAGAAGCTCAAGAAATTATGAAGTGCAAAGGAAAAGAATGATGCGTATAAGTAAAATTTTGGTGGCTAAATTCATGGCCATGATTACCTCGATAATCGACAAAAGTTGTGCTGAATCGTGGGATGACGCGTGTTCGGGGCATTAAATGTGGAGAGATGTGCATCTAATCAAACATTAGAAGCCTTCAGAGGGAGTTATAGTAATTCCCGCCAAGAGAGTATTTCTACCAACTTCCTGGTAATACAAAGTTATGTCACCGGAAAGCAGGGGAACTATCTGTATATGGTGAAATATGATATATGACACGTGATCATCTAAAGGAAACACATGTGGAACCCAAGACGGGGATGGTTGAAGACCGAACGCATCCATTTCATTTGTCACCGAAAGGGAAAACATTCATAAAGGTGCATTAAATGCTCTGCGCCGGTAGCATTTAATAAGGAATATTCTGCAGCATTAAGAACGATGGCCCGTTACAGAGAATTTGGCATTTATGTTCACCGTTACATCTTCATCAATGATCCTCATGATTGACATTAAAGGAGGACACGATCCTAGGACCTCCTTCCCTAGACACAACTATAAATAGTGAGCCCAGTTATTATTGTAAAGGACATAAATTTTCTGGCTAAACTTCCACTACATTCTATACAAAGATTAATACAATCTTACTTTTCTACTTTTTGATCTCATCATTGTTGTGCCCGGAAACCTTGTTCCCAAAACTGTCATCTCTGTTGTTTCATCTATATTTTAAGGCTACGTATTGTATATTTCTTCAACTATTGCATTATTTCATGATCAAATTAGTTCACTTGTCTAGAAATCACGTACAAATTCAACTGTATCATTTTACGGGTAAACAATATTGAGTCTTCTTGGGAAGATGGAACCCATCGTTGGATTAACAGAGTCCTCGGCTTTGTTCTTGTTCTTTGAAGAACCGACACGCTTGGAGGAAGAGCCATTGAATTATAAGAAGGAAAAGGTTTTTGTTTGAAGAGAATTAGAGAAAGGATGGAGAACAAAGATGCAAATCAGAAGCTCGAGAAATTATGAAGTGCAAAGGAAAAGAATGATGCGTATAAGTAAAATTTTGGCGGCTAAATTCATGGCTATGATTACCTCGATAATCGGCAAAAATTATGCGGAATCGTGGGATGACGCGTGTTCGGGATATTAAATGCGGAGAGACGTGCGTCTAATCAACCATCAGAAGTCTTCAGAGGGAGTTATAGTAATTCCCGCCAAAAATGTGTTTCTACCAACTTCCCGGTAACATAAAGTTATGTCACCGAAAAGCAGAGGGACTATCTGTATAGGATGAAATATGATATGACTCGTGGTCATCTAAGGGAAAGACACGTGGAACCCAAGACGGGGATGACCGAAGACCGAACGCAGTCATTCCGCTTGTCACCGAAAGAGATAATGTTCATAAAGGTGTATTAGATGCTTTGCGCCCGGTAGCATTTAATAAGGAATATTCTGCAGCATTAAGAGCGACGACCCGTTACAGAGAATTTGGCATTTATGTTCATCGTTACATCTTCATCAATGACCCTCATAATTGACATTAAAGGAGGACACGATCCTAAGACCTCCTTCCCTAGACACAGCTATATATAGTGAGCTCAGTTATCATTGTAAAGGACACGAATTTTATGGCTAAACTTATACTACATTCTATACAAAACTTAATACAATCTTACTTTTCCGCTTTTTGATCTCATCATTGTTGTGACCAGAAATCTTATTCCCGGAACTGTCATATCTGGTGTTTATCTACATTTTAAGGCTAAGTATTGTATATTTATTCAATTATTGTATTATTTCAGGATCAAATTAGTTTACTTGTCTAGAAACCACGTATAAATTCAACTGTACCATTTTACGGGTAAACATGGGGAATTAGTTATCACCTTATAATTTCATAAAAATGAAAAGTAAAATGCTGAATGTTAATATAGTTTATAATGATATGATCATAATTCTATATATCTCAAAAGTTTGAGCATCACTGGAAAATATTAACTCAGATCAGCTTTTTTTTCATGGGAAGATGAGTTTTCTATTTCATGCTAAAAATGAATGACATTGTTTCCTTCAAAATATTAGAGGAGTTAAATAGAATTTATACTTGTTTTAAAAAGAATTTTACAATTTAATTTAGTAAACAAGATCAGATAATGGATCAGAAAAGTTGTAAGACATCTTAATAATAATGAACAATGATTAATTTCTGTTAGTTGATGTCAACTGGAGAATAATGTGGACCAGTGAAGAAAACAAAAGCTCCTCTAGAAAAAGAGATTAAGAGATTAGAAAAGGTCTGTAGTACTATAAATTGTTTGCCACTGGAAAAAGGAAAAGGTAAAACTTATTCCTAACATGACGATGATGCTAGTTTATGAGTTTATCCAAATCCATGTGAAAAATACTTACATCTTAAATTCTTAACGACTTTTGACCATATATTAGAATAGAGATTGTTTTTAGGTAAAAGGGGAAACAATATGGTGACTACTTTGTGAGTAAACCTAACAATGTTAAACTCTAACAATGTTAAACATTGTGAAATAAGGACATTGTGTTTGGGTAGGTCACTCTCTTGAGCGCTTAAATTGCAAGGAATTTTACTAGTTTTAAAATGAAATTAATCCAAATATAGTAGAACTTATAGGCATTTTTCGTACAATCGATCCTGAATAATTTAAGATTAGGAACATAATTGATTGGTTGATTAATGTTAAGTAAAACCAAACTTTATCTCATCAATAAAAAAAGAAGATAAATCATTTGTGTTCATCCATGTGCAACGTGCATAAGATGACCTTAGAAGTAGGTGGTCTTGAGCTTTTGATCGCGCTTGCCCCATATGGAGGGGGCTGCGGGATAAAAATGTAAAAATAGCACGAGTTAGTCAGTTTTCGGACTAGTAATTTAAAAATAGTCACTGTTTGGAAAGCCATTAAAAAATAATCACTATTTTGCTGCAACACGGACCACTCCAGTATAATATACTGGAGATTGATGCACCTGTGTATGAACTTTCAGCATATTATGCAGAAACTCCAATACACGAAAAGTTCCAGCATAATATACGGGAGGAAATTGGAGCACCTGTGTATGAACTTCCAGCATATTATGCTGGATCGGTATATTATACTGGAACTCCAGTATATTATGCTGGAATATTTTTCGGATTTTGAACAGTGTTTTCTTCATATTTACCTTTACATGAAAAGTGGCTAATTTCGATTACTTTTGAAACTGTGGCTATTTTTCAATTATCACTTGTAAATCTGGCTATTTTTGAATTTCTCCCTATAAGAATTCAAGACGCCTTATAATAATGTCATATTTTGCAAAAAAAATTTGCGATGCGACTTCAACTTTTCTAGCCCAAATTCTGCTCATTAAAATTTTAGGCAGTGTAAATAGCTTGAAATTTACATTAGGTATTCGCTATAATATGTGCTACTTAAAATATATCGATATCGAAATCGATTTCGACCTTTGTACGACTGGTCGAGATGGGAACATAATAAATCGAAAAGCGTTTTCATAATTTCGGGATAAGATCCGAAGCCGGGTTACCAAACTCGAAGTCTTTATCGAGCTTGAGAGCCAAAGACCGACCAAAGCTGAGCCCGAATCAATACCGGGCCCCGAGTCAAAATCGAGCTCGAATCAATATCGAGCTCGATTCAGTACTGAGCTCGAGTCAATATCGAGCCTATAGACAAGAGCTGTTACGGTCGCACTAAGAGAGAGAATCTCGGCAGAAAAAAGAGGAAAAAGCTGATTTATCAAGGTTTCCCACTATGTATTTTTAATTATATTTAAAGTAGGATCCTCCATTATAAGAGAGGTGGCTATTATCTCCGTAAAGCATGATCCATGAAGGCAGTAATATACTATAACTCAGATATTGTTGATACACTCCCACATTGAGAGATTATTATTTTTGAGCTTTAGACATTATTTCATTTTGCTTGTTCATAAATTATCCTCCCTTAAACTTTGTTTGTATTTTCATTCTTTATAGTCAATATTCGATATTCCTATTTACTCTTACGATTTGTGTCAAGTTATACCACGTACCCTTAGAACTACGTACAAATTTAACTATATCTGTTTTCGGGTAAACAATATATAAAGTTTAGGTTGAATAGGGCAAACTTCCGCTTCTCCTCCTTCTTAACCAACAGTTACCATTGTGCGTGGTTTTTTTAAACACATTTTGCGGATCAAATTAAGTTTTTTGAAATGGGGGCAGGTGTACAATATAATCTACTATGAACAAGACAACTTGAGAGTAGATCTAATTTCTATATATACTATACTATTACTATTACTATAAATATTCATTGCACATTTACACTGTTAAAGGTATCAATACGCAACCATTACACGTAAAGATGATTAAACTTGACTTTCCAATTCAAATAAATATAATTTTTTTTAACATCTGAAATATAATTACCGGTATATGAATTCTTTATTATTATTATTATTTTGAATTCCTTATTATTAAATAACGAGATCCGTTCTCCAAACAAGTGCCAAATATATTTCCCATAATTATACGCCACACCAAACACATGCAAGTATATAACTATAAGCAGCTCCACACAGTTGACTCCCTTTCTCTCTTTCTCTGATTTTCCACTTTTACCTAACCTTTTATTTTTCTTATTTTTGATAATTAATTTTACCGTGTGAATTTACGATTTATACGGCCCCTCATTTTTCTAAGATACAACTAACATTTAGGAGGTACAGAATCCCAAATAAAATAAAAGGGCTACCTATATTGTCTGATTAGGTAATTTCAAGAATAGTCAAATGCCACAGATATATGTGCTGATGGCATTCGACAGAAAATGAAAATAAAGACTTTTTGACAATTCATTGTCTATTTGACAGATCCATTCCATTTAAATGCAAGTTAACTGTTCCATTGTTCCATCTAATTCCATGAACTTCTCTCATTATGTTCTCATTTTCCAACTCAAGAAAATGTTTTCATTTGTAGTTTTTCATAAAAGTTTCCTTTAATTTTTCCCCCCCAAAAATATCCAATTAGAAAAAAAAAAAAAAAAAGGAAAGAAAACCATTGATATAGAGGAAATTTGAAAGGAAAAAAAAGATCAATGGAGAAATCTTTGGGATCTGCATTTGTGGCTGTTTTTGCAGTTTCAGGAAGTGTTGTCCTTCTTGCAATGAGAGTGCATAAACACCTTCTTTCTGATTTCATGAACAAGCTGCAGGAACTTGAAATAGGTATTTTGACATCTCTCCTTATATTTTGGAGCTTGTGATAATCAAATTTGAAAATTTTGAGAAAGTTGCCAACTTTAATTTTTTTCCAATTTGGATTTGTTATAAAAACAATCTTTATTATCCCTCATATATAAATATAAGGCTTTTCTCCCTCCTATATATAAGCTAAAACCGCTAGAATCTTTTATCCGATTGTATAAAGCAAACTTACTTACACTAAAAGTATTTACCCCCAATGAATGTGGATACGTTTTCCCTACTATTTGCCTACCCATTTCTTGAATATTTTACTACTTACCTTATTAGATCAGTTCTACGAAATGTAAGTCATCAAAAAAAAGTTTTTGTCAAATGAATTCGCAGATCTAGCTATGTATAAAGAAGTTGACTTTTAGATGGTGCAAATATTTATGGTATCTTTTTGTTCTTATTTTTATTTGTCCATATTCCATGTGTTCATACCTCTTATCTAAGGTTTTGATAGATTTGACTTTTGATCATTTATGTCTAGTTATGAACTCGAATTACTTTCTTGCTTAAAAGAAGGGGGGAAATATATATATATATATATATATATATATATTAAAAGTTGAACCCATAGAATTTAAATCATGGATCCGTCTCTGCCAGAAAGGAAAAGGGAATGTTATATTACTGATGAGGTTTGAACCTCCAACTGCGGAGGATTAGAAGTTCACCAAGTTAGCTAGCCCTCAACTCCCACGAAACAAAATCTATTTAAATAAGGATTCACGATGTAGAAAAAATAATAGTACTAACATTTTATTTGGTGATAATTACCTTGTGTGATCAGATAAATATCAAACAAAGAAGAAGGTAATCTTCTCCAATAAAGTTGTGGAATTGGGCTCTGAAAATAATAAAGAAGAAGGTGATGATCATATTTCAAGGAAGCATATGATTAATTATGGAGAATCATCTGATGATGAGAGCTTGGAATCCATGCCTTTGAATTGGCAAGCTCTTTACAAAGGTATCCTCCATAATAAGACTCTTAGAGGTTATAATTAACTAAAATTTATTTATTATCCCCTTTGTATTTGTACAATTTTGTACAAAAATATAATATTCGCGATTATGATGGTAATTTTGTAGTTACATTTGCAAAAAAGTGGTTACTGCTTTTAGTAAAATTTCATTTTTATTTGTGTAACATATTGACTGAATAAAGAGTTGGGGGTCAAAGGAGATTTTTTCCTATTACTTCTTTGTTATTGCGTTTATTATTGTTGTTATGGTTAACATTTTGTGCTGTGATGTTGTTAATATGAGTCAAAGTGAGTTGCTATTTGATCTATCATTGACACGGGACAAGTTTTACTAATAGTACTCTTTTTCTTCTTTTTTTGATAATTTATTACATAGAAGATAGGGTAGGAGCCCATTCCAATGAAAAATGTAAAAAATATAAAAGTCCAAAGGACTATTAATTAAGAAGTTGTTTTGTTTATGTTTGATTACCATCAAAATGGGAAAAATGACTTTCTTCAATTATGTATAGATGTTAGTTTCCGTCAAACTATCTTGGCCTTTTATATTATTTGCTTCTACTAATACATAGTATATTTTATCATTAGGCTATAATATTAAAAAAATGCATCATAACACGCTCGGATTTACTAATAATATTATTTATCTCTAATATATTTCACTTACCAATCAAACATCCAAAAGCACGTATCGTGGGAAGTGGCTTACGCCATACCAAACACACTCTAATTAACTTAACAACAATTTACATGTTTATATATACACAACAAATTTCGCGTGAAGAAAATAATTGGAATTACGAAACATATGTAGGCAATTACTTCCTTAATAAATATGAGTGTACAACTGTGAGTATCCATTGATCTTGTCTTTAATATAATTATCTTCTTTTTTTTCATTTGATGGCAAAAGTATCATATTTATCGAATGAAGAATGACGACGATTTCCTAATGGTGTAATCGGTCATCAAGAAAAGTTTGATAGCACTTTAGACTTACTTTGAAGCTCTTATCTAGATATCTCATTCCTGTCTCCTTTGATTTGAGGGCTAAACTAATATAATCATCGAATAGATGATGATACAAACTGTCATGTGATATTTGATCTTCAAGGAAATAGATTCCAACAATGCTTAAGTTTGATCTTGAGAAAAAAGTTCTATTAATATGTTCTCTCTTGAGAGGGGTTGCTCTAGTGGTAAGCACCCTTCACTTCCAACCAAGAGGTTGTGAGTTCGAGTCACCCCAAGAACGAGGTGGGGAGTTCTTGGAGGGAGGGAGCCGAGGGTCTATCGGAAACAGCCTCTCTACTCCAGGGTAGAGGTAAGGTCTGTACACACTACCCTCCTCAGACCCCACTAGTGAGATTCTACTGGGTTGTTGTTGTTGTTGTTTGTTGACCCTTGCTAGAGCGCTTAGATTGATCCCGTTTAATCTCACTTCAAATCGAAAAGATGTCCTGGTGTCTTTGATCTAGAAAACAACCTATATATATATATATATATACACAGTTGTAGAAAAGCCAGTAGTGCGGTAAATAAGGTCCTTAGCTAAATTTGATCGACTCATTTGATTTATTAACCAATCAAATTGGATCTTTTTGCGTAATGTGATAGGACCTTATTTGATTGGTTGAAAAATGTCATTGAACCACTTAGTATACGAATTGAGTAATATTAGTTCATTAGTTCTTAGTGTAATCGTAGAAATTGATTTAGGATTGAAACGCTAATAAAGAGAAGAGAGAGAGAAACGAGAAGAACAAACATCTGAGAGAGAAAATGAATTCTTATTTCTTATTATGTCTGAAATGTTTCATCATCAGTGTATATAGAAATTAATGAATGACTAAAAGCAAACTGGGACGGATATACAAGGAGGCCCAGACTAAGTAGAAAATAATGAGGCCCAATAATACCTCCCCTCAAGCTGGAGGGTGTAGACACTCCAAGCTTGCCTAAATATTGATGATGAAAAGGGCTAGGCAGAGCTTTGGTCAGCATATTAGCAAGCTGAGCAAAGCTGGAAACAAACCGAAGGGATATCAAACCAGAATGCAGGTTGTCTTGAACATTGTGACAATCAACTTCAATATGTTTGGTGCGTTCATGGAGCACTGGGTACTTGGCAATCTACAAAGCTGCCTGCCTATCACAAAATAAAGAAACAGGAGCAGAAATGTGAAGGCCCAGATCACCAAGCAAACAAACCAACCAAGAAACCTCAGCCACAACCATCCTCAATGCTTTATATTCAGCCTCAGCTGAAGAAAGAGAAACAATGGATTGCTTCTTACTCTTACAAGAAACTCGGTTACCCCCAAGAGTAATGTAAAACCCAATCACAAACCTTCGTGAATATGCAGCCCAATAGAGTCTGAATATGCTAGAAGAGAAAGATCTGAGTTAGCAGAAAGGAGAATACCCTGAGCAGGGGCATTCATTAGATACCTAAGGACATGTAAAGCTGCCAGCATATGGGGAACATGTGGGGATTGTAAAAATTGAATGAGGTATTTCACTGAAAAA
Source organism: Nicotiana tomentosiformis (assembly GCF_000390325.3). Classification (NCBI taxonomy): domain Eukaryota; kingdom Viridiplantae; phylum Streptophyta; class Magnoliopsida; order Solanales; family Solanaceae; genus Nicotiana; species Nicotiana tomentosiformis. Next base: position 13,676,620 of record NC_090813.1, on the reverse strand, counting down.
GATATACCATGCCTTGTGTGTTGTAGGAAGTTGAGCTTGCCAACTAACCTCATAAATATAGTACGATCAGGCAAGAGGGCATGCATGTCAGAAACCAGCTTCACACTAAGATCCAAAGGGGTGGTAATAGGGGAGAAGTAGTCACAATGAAACTCAGAAAGTAAGTCAGAAGTGTACTTGTGTTGAGTCATAAGATAACCAGGGTCATGAGGAGTAACTTCCAAACCTAGAAAGTAATGGACAGATCCCAAGTCCTTAATTTTGAATTGAGCATCCAGGAAAGCTTTCAAAGCATTCAACTCATCATGATTATCACCAGCTAATAAAATGTCATCTACATAGACAGCCATAACCACCAAAGAAACGCCAGAGGATCTGATAAATAGAGAAATAGTCATTTTTGCTAGATATGTAGCCTCTGGACAACAAGGATTCAGACAGCTTTACAAACCATTGTCTGAATACTTGCTTAAGACCATAGAGTGACTTCTAAAGCTTGCACACCAAAGGATGAGAGGTAAAAGAAGATGGAGACACTTTCAAATAAGGGGGAATCTTTAACTTCCTCATGGAGGTCACCATGCAAAAAAGTATTGTTGACATCCGATTGGAAAATAGTCAAACCTCTCTTCATAGCTAGAGTAAGAAGGCATCTGATGGTAGTGAGTTTAACAACATGGGAAAAGGTCTCTATATAATCAATACCTTCCCTCTGCGTGTCCCCTCTTATGACAAGTCTAGCCTTGTATCTCTCAATAGAACCATCAAATTTTTGTTTAATCTTATACACCCATTTGCATAGAATGGCCTTCTTATGAGAAGTAAGGGGAACAATGTCCAAAGTGTGGTTAGCTTCTAGTTCTTGAAATTCCTTTAGCATGGCCTCTTACCAAGCAGGATTAGAAATAACATGTTGGTAAAATTGAGGCTCATGCATGTGTAGTTTAACACTAGGTACGTGAGGAGACACAGAAGCAGAAAAGGAAGAAGGAACAACAGAATTACAAACAAAATCTTTAATGTACTTAGGAACCTGAACAGGCCTGCCAGACCTCCTAAGTTCAGGAATTAAAACAAGAGGAGGATGAGGAGGAGGGATGGAAGCAGAAGCAGGAGAGGCGGAAGGTGCAGCAGAAGGTACAGGAGAAGGAGAGACCTTAACATAATCCGAATAAGGAGGGAAAGTTAGAGAAGGAGAAGGAGAAGGAGAGTGATAAGGGAAGATGTGTTCATAAAAGACAACATCTCTAGAGAAAAAGATAGAAAAGGATGACAAGTTAAGTAATTTGTACCCTTTTTTCCCACAAGGGTACCCCAAGAAAATAATAGAGATCGACCTAGGTTGAAACTTATCCTTATCAAGCTTAGGACTGGCTGCATGACAAAGGCAACCAAAGGACTTCAAGTGATCTTAAGAAGAAGCATGACCATGCAGTTTCTCAAAAGGTGAGATGTTGTGTAAAACTATGGAGGAAATTCTATTGATGAGATGTATAGTAGTGAGAACACATTCACCCAAGTACTTAAGAGAGAGTTTGGATTAGAATAAAGAACCCCTAGAAATTTCTAAGAGGTGTTTCTGTTTTCTTTCAACAATACCATTTTGTTGAGGAGTGTGAGGGACAGTAGTATGGTGAAGTATACCATTGTCAGCAAAGAATTGTTGGAGTTCAGAACTACCCCCTAGTTCATAGGCATTATCAGACCAAAAACATTTGACAGAAGATTGAAACTGTACTCTTACCACTGGGATGAAAGCTTCGAGAATTGAAAGAGCATTGCTCTTGCAGGAAAGGAGATGAGTCCATGTAACTCTAGTGAAATCATTAACTAGAGCTAAAAAATACCTAAAGCCATTGTAAGTTTGAGTGTTGTAAGGGCCCCAAATATCAATGTGAACAAGTTGAAAAGGAAGAGAAGAAGGTATAGTATTATCAGGAAATGGAAGTGTATGTTGTCCACCCATTGGACATATATTGCACAAAAATGGTTCTTTAGATGAATCTTATTTGACAAAAATAAAATAGATCTCATCTTGGCAAATGGAATGTGACCTAATCTTTGATGTCAAAACATATCATTTTTATTAGCAACAACATATGGATCACAAGATGATGAACTATGCGATACAGAATGGTCAACAGAATTGGAAATAACAGTAGTGCTAGGAACAAAAGCATAAAGATTAGACTGAGCAGAAGAAAAAACATAACTAGGAATAGACAAAGGAAAATGGGAATCAACTGAATGCAAGAAGTACAGTCCATTTGTAGCCTTACCAATTTCCATAGGCCTCATCAGAGAAAGGCCCTGTAAAATACAGTTAGAAATGGTAAAGATTGCAAGGCATTTGAACTGAAGAAGTAACTTGTGTACAGAGATCAAATTAAAATGAAATAAGGGAACTAATAGGACATTATGCAAAGTCATATCTGCGAATTAAAGAACCAGTAGATATGACCTTTACTTTATATCCATTAGGTAAAGTAATTAGGAAATGTGTTATTAAGGGCTTAAGATTGTGAAGTAAGTATTTGTATGGTGTCATGTGGTTGGTGGCACCAGAATCTATGATCCAAGGGTTTATCCTCAGTGTGAAACTGCACATACATGAAAAGAAGCAGAATGCACCTCAGGGTGATTGTACACACCTGCAAAATTGGCAAGCCATGTATTTGCAGTGGCAATATTCTTAGAAGGAAGAGTAAGAGATGTGTGGACTTGTTGAAGCAGGGTCATGAGATATTGGTATTGTTCTTTACTGAATCCATGTCCACTAGGGGCGTGCCGAACTACTTTGGTACGGTATTTGGTATGCACAATTGATATACCGAATACCGAAATATCGAACCGTAATTATTAAATACCGTACCGAAATACCGAACGCCCACCCCTAATGTCCACCGTCATTAGATGAATTTGGTTTGGTGAAAGTAGAATCCATAAGATGCCCAGCAGACAGAACACAAATTGCAGACCTTCTATTCTTGGTAAATTTAAAATCTGAGGGGAAGCCATGCAGTTTGTAACACTTATCTATAGTGTGCTCAGACTTCTTACAATGTCTTCAAGAAAGGTTGGAAGATGAACTAGACCCCCTCTTTATATCAAATTGAACCCTTTGACTAAAACCCCTAGAATTGTTCACAGGACCAGCTGAGGCATTGAAGGAGACAGAATCATGGGAGAAACCAGGAACAGGAGCAAAAGTCTCTTTCTGTTTCTCATCATATTGTAGCATGAAGTATGCCTTACTTAAGGATGAAAGCGAAAGCATCATAAGAATATTGCTTTTGCAGATAGAATAAGACTCATTCAGACCTCTAAAGAATTGATAGATTTTCTGCTCTTTAATGAATTTGGGGAGAGCACCACAAGAATATACATGACCAACATAAGTAGTATTAAGTTCATCCCAAATACCTCCCAGCTTGGTAAAGTAAATGGCAATATCTAAATGACCTTGGGAAGTAAGACTAATCTTCCTTTGAAGTTGAATGTACTTAGAGCCATTAGAAGTACCAAACCTCTCATTAATGTCAGTCCATATATCTTTAGCAGTGTCAAAACACATTACACTGTTGGCTATATCCCTAGACAAGGAGTTTATCATCCATGCAATGACCATGTCATTGCACCTTTCCCAAAAATGATAATAAGGAGAGTTAAATTGTGGTTTGTATATCCTACCAGTGATATTGAGACCTAACTTGTTTTTAGCAGAGAGAACTGTAATGATCCGACCAGTCGTTTCGAGAGTTATAATCTTATTTTCCCATTCCTACTTTTTTATGTGTTGCTCAACGGTGTTGAGTTGTATCGAGTTGGTAGGTTTAGGTCCGGAGTAATTTTGAAGTGAAATGAACACTTAGTCTCTTAGTTAGAAAGTTAAGTTACAAAAGTCAACCGGAAGTTGACTTATGAGTAAACAAATTCGGATGTGGATTTTTTTGATTCGATTAGCTTCATTAGGTGATTTTACACTTAGGAGTGTGTCCGAAATATAATTTGGAGGTCCATGGTATAATTAGGCTTGAATTGGCGAAAGTTGGAAGTTTAGAAATTCTTAGGCTTGAATTCGAGGTTGATTTGGTGTTTTGGTGTTGTTTTGGGTATTCTGAAGGTTCGACTAAGTTCGGGTAGTGATATATGACTTTTTGGAATTATTAGTTGAGGTCTCGAGGGCCTCGGGTGAGTTTCAGATAGGTTTGGGTTGTGTTGCACTCGTTTTTCTTATAATTGGACGTCGTTTCTTCAAGCATAGATGATATCATATTGAACAAATGAGCTCCGATTTCTTTTTTTGATTGAAGTATTAGATCCGTATCGTAATTACAGACCCGTAGCAAAAAGAATCATCGAATTTGGGCATCGTATGAGGATGTTATGGTCATTTTACTAAGAATTAGGTTGCTAGATTTTTCATATTAATTACGAAATTGCCACTATCGGTGTATTTAAAAATCTACACGATTTGCAAATATTAAAACCTACATATCTCCTTCATTATAAGGTCAAATTGAGTGATTCAAAAGCCTAACTTGACTAAACATTCACAAGGAATCCATTGGAGGCATAAAAAATGAGTTTTGGGATCGTTTGACATGAAAAACGAGGCAGAATAACTGGCAGAAAAATATATAAAACGAGAGTTTGTTCATTCAGTCATATTTTGAGTTGGGGAGCTCGGATTTGGGCGATTTTGGGGGCGATTTTCACCATAAGGATTGGGGTAAATATTCTCTACTCGATTTTGGATATATTTCATGAATCCATCTTCATTTTTGGGATTTGATTGATGATTTCAAAGTGAAATTAAGGGATTTAGGGTTTGAGTTTTGGAGAGTTTAAGTGAGGATTTGAGGGACCAAACGGAGTCCAATTTTGATGAATTTTATATGGTTAGACTCGGGAGAGGACGAGGTTTATTCTTCTGTCATTTTTGACTGATTTCAAGACGTGGACCCAGGGGCCGGGTTTTGGCCGATTTCGGATTTTTGGCATATTTATGTAGTTTTTATTGTGGAATTCGATTCTTTAGACTATGTTGATAGTAGTATTCTGATTTTTGGTTAGATTCAGAGCTTTTGGAGACCGATTCCAGAGACGAGGGCATCCCGGAGTAGGATTTTACGCTGTTAAGGTAAGTAACAGTTTTAACTCTGGTTTTGAGGGTATAAACCCGGAGAATTTGATATCGTGTGACTGTTTGGAGGTGATACCCACGCTAGGTGATGGGCGTGTGGGTATATACCTCGAAGTATTGAGACTTGGTCCGTCCCGTGAGGCCTCATGACCATCATCTGTGTTTACGTAGTTACTTGTTGTTGAACTTGTCTGCCTTCATGTTAGAGATCATGCTCAGGCTTTATTCATGCTCACATTATTTGTACTCAGTCATAGAAATTATTGTACATGTTTACCCCAGTCTTTATTATTTGCTAATATGTTGTGATACTTGATGTGGGATGTGTTCCCTTATTTGTTGATGATGGTGAGGCTAGTGAGGTACATGATTGAGTGAGGTCTGTCACACCCCTTTTATGCCCCCAAAAGATATATGTTATGGATTATGGGTTAAAGAGTTTTTTCAATTAAAGTGACAAACTTGAGTAGGGATTATTTACTTACAGAGTCGCCACTTGGAATTGAGTTTTGAGGTGTTCCAAGTCACCTTTTATTTGATTCCCTAGTCAAAGGAAGGTTTGACTCTATTATTATCGGTCTGCGAAAACAAAGTCCGAGTAAGGAATTCTGTTGACCGGGGAGAAGGTGCAAGGCATTCCCCGAGTCCCGTGGTTCTAGCACGGTCGCTTTATTGAGTTAAACTTGGCTTGAATATTTGAGTTATTACATGTTTTAGAACCTTTTATACATTACCGCTTTTATACCGTTTTATTATTTATGAAATTTGTTTGAACAAGCTGCGATGTCGCGCACTCGTTTATTTTTTTTTGTGCGCATTGCGAATAGCGCCACGTGAAATGCACGCGCATTTTACAACATGTTTATTTTATTATTTGAAGTTAGGGTTGAGTCACGTGAAACAGACACTCGAATTAGTGATTACGTATCATGACTATGCTACGGAAACTGTACCCATAGTCACGATATTTCCTTGACTTTCTCATTCTTACTCTCTTTTTAGCAAACAATCCTTCTCTGACTTATTCTCTCATTATCAATTGCAACAACGACAATACTAATGGACGAGGCATCTAAACTAACAGGTGCAAGTAGACTCACTTCTTTTGAATTAGACGTCTCACTTTTAGCAAGAGTTGAATTATCGATGATACATCTCTATCGTCAGCATGTGACCCTTGCGAGTTTGGATTTAAGTGGCCTCTCTCATTTATGAAATGGCCAGTATGAATCCATTATTTGAGCCCATTAATTACTTCTAGCCTCTAAATTCCTACCATACAATTTGGATTGCACTTTAATAGATGGAAAGCATACTGCCATATTTTTACATAAATGAATAAAAAACAAGCCAATGCATTAATCTAACAATTGTATCAAGCACATGACTTAATTCAAAGCAGCAAAAGATTAGCATGAATTCATCCACTATGCTAAGATGACGAACAAGGATAAAATAATACCGAGGAGCAACAATAATCAATATCATTCACTATGCTAGCAAAATCAAATTGAGATAATATAAGTGCAAAGAGTGGACCTTACCGCTAAGAACTTCCTTTTATATTGGAGAACCTTTGGTGAGGCAAAAATACAAGAAAATTGAAAACCAAAATTCGACCAAAACAAGGACCTTCCAACGGAACAGAACCAAACGGCCAAAACCTCAATGACAAACTCGAATCAAGACCCGGACGAAATCTATACAGACCATCGTTTCGAGTGTAAAAGGGGTCATTTCAACAGAGGTATTTTTTTTTTTGGTTTTGGACAGTATTTCGTTGGGTTTATTGGCATTTTTTTTTTTGAGCTACTCTGGCTGATTTTTTGGAGCTGCTGGTTCTTATGCCTCTTCCCTTTGGATTCATTTTTAACATGCTTTTATGGAGTTTTTGGCTGGAATTTTTTGCTGACTTTTTCTTCTTCTTTTTTCTTTTCTTTTTTTTTTTGACCTCGTTTTTTGGGGTGGTAGTTGGCTTTTGTTTTGGCTGATTTTAGGCATGAGGTTAGGGGACAATCATGGGGGGACAAAGAGTGGGGAACAATGGGGAGAGGAGTAGGGAGCAAATCGTGGGGAGGACAAGCATGGGGGGACAAGGTATGGTGGGGAGGGGACAAGCATGGGGGACAAGGTAGAGTGGGGACACGCGTGGGGGACAAGGTAAAGTGGGGACACGCGTGGGGGACAAAGAGTGGGGACACGCGTGGGAAGATGGGAGCGAGAAATATTCAAACACGGTAAGAAATTAGGTGCTCACAGCATGCCTCTCTTTGCTTGGAAACATTAAAAGTTTTCAGGCAAAGATAAAGTGATCCGTGTGACTAAGTTTTGACCATATCGATATTCAAAAGAGGAAGAAAATTAAAGAAAAATGTGCAACCGAGTCCTGGTTTTGAACAGCCTATATATTCCGGGTTATAAGGGAATCAGGTCGCGTGTAGTTCAAGAAAAATGATGGAGTGATGAGTTCGAAAGTCGAGCTAGGTTCCGTCGATCCTCCGGTCTGTGATCTTGCTATTACATCAAAATTGAGAGAAACTATGAGTTACAAAATTCCTATCTATAAGTCTTCTGAACCTTGATCTTGAGTCTTGACTGGTTGTTCATGCAGATTCTGATCTGAACCTTGATGCTTGCTAGCTGTAGGTGCTAGTTCATTCTTCTACGGATTCTTCTGAGCAAGACGGGAAATGTGAAGCTCGTAACTTCAGTCATGTCTTGAGTAGTCCATATCCTTTCCATCTGCTTCTGCATTTTGATTCACTTCTTTTCCTTTTCTTTTCTTTATTCTGGATTGAGACTTTTTCTTTTGTTCATCTCGAACACTGTGCCTCGCGGTAAAACCTGCTCAGACATCACAACAAACAAACGAACGAATTGTTCTGCCCCAGTTTTTACTAGGAAAATTTCGTGAGTTATTGTAACAAAAATTCTAAACTACTTCTTTATTGAAAGAAATAAAAGAACAGGAATGGTGTACCCTGAAAAGGTCATGATGATTTTTTTTTTTTATTATTATCCCAAAAGAATGTCTCAACTAAGGATTTGTGTACCTTATGTTGGGAAACTATGGTCAGAGAATGGGATACCCTATATTGACAATGATACCAGGGAGTGGTGTATCCTGCTTTTAAAATCAAATCAACTAGAGAGTGGTGTACCATATATTGGAGAACACAACAAAGGATTAGTGTACCCTATACTAGTAAGGAGATCAGGGATTGATGTACCCTATATTGGTAAGGAAATATAATCAAGGGATGGCACCCTGTATTACTGAAAAGGAAATATAACCAGGGGTTGGTGCCCTGTAGTACTGAGAAGGAAATGTAACTAGAGGTTGGCGCCCTGTATTACTGAAAAGCAAATATAACCAGGGGTTGGCGCCCTGTATTACTAAAAAGAAAATGTAACCAGGGGTTGGTGCCCTGTATTACTGAAAAGGAAATGTAACCAGGGGGTTGGTGCCCTGTATTACTGAGAAAAAGAATGTTGAATCCCCTTGGTGAAAAAGTTCTACCTGGGTTAAACTATGAAAAGCAAGCTTGAGTGAAGAGTACTTCTACCCGGAACTATGTGCTGGATCCCCCTAGGCAAAAAAGTTCTACCTGGGTTAAGAGACGAAAAGCAAACCTGGGCGAAGAGTACTTCTACCCGGAAATATGAGCTGGATCCCCCTAAGCGAAAATGTTCTACCTGGGTTAAGCTACAAAAAACAGCCTGAGCGAAGAGTACTTCTACCCGGAACAATGTGCTGGATCCCCCTAGGCAAAAAAGTTCTACCTGGGTTAAGCGACGAAAAGCAAGCCTGGGCAAAGAGTACTTCTACCCGGAACTATGAACTGGATCCCCCTAAGTGAAAAGGTTCTACCTGGGTTAAGCTACGCAAATAACCTGAGCGAAGAGTACTTCTACCCGGAACTATGAACTGGATCCCCCTAGGCGAAATGGTTCTACCTGGGTTAAACTACGTAAAATATCCTGAGCGAAGAGTACTTCTACCCGGACCTATGAGCTGGATCCCCCTAGGCGAAAAAGTTCTACCTGGGTTAAGCTACGTAAAACAACTTGAGCGAAGAGTAATTCTACCTGGAACTATAAGCTGGATCCCCCTAGGCGAAAAAGGTTCTACCTGGGTTAAACTACGTAAAACATCCTGAGCAAAGAGTACTTCTACCCGGAACTATGAACTGGATCCCCCTAAGTGAAAAGGTTCTACCTGGGTTAAGCTACGAAAATAACCTGAGCGAAGAGTACTTCTACCCGGAACTATGAGCTGGATCCCCCTAGGCGAAATGGTTCTACCTGGGTTAAGCTACAAAAATGGGAGGTATGAACAGTAGTGATGCATGCTGCAAATAAAGGAAAGTTGAGATTTCGCGAAAACTTACCTTTGGTGACATTCTCCCTTTGAAAATCGCCATTCTGCACTGCTTTGATCCTGCTTCAAACAAAGAAAAATTTGTGAGTTTTTTAAAGTGGTGGTCAGTTTGTGGCCTTGATGCCCTTAGTTGTTTGAATTCACCCCTCTGCTGTCGAAGAACTGATTTTGTCAGTGTGATACCGAGGTTCCCGAATACTCTGTATCGCTTTCTAGAGACATTGTCTTTCTGACGTTGCCCCTGGCTGTTTCATACCCGGATGTCCATGGTACCGCTAATCCTTGTCCCTAAGGCAAAGCAATTTTCCTTTAAAATCAAACTTAGTTGTCTTGCACTCAGAACCAGTTTGTGTCTGTAGTGCTTATCAACTTTTCCCATGAAGCAAGTCTTGCTTAGACGACCTTTTCAGTTTGTTTGAGACATTTTGTCCGCCTTATCAAAAGAGATCACAGATGGATTCCTGCCTTCGTCAATGCCGTATATGCTCCAAATTGTGCTTGGTATTACGGGAAAACTGTAGACAGTTTTGCAGCCATTTTTGCTTTGCTTTTGATGCAAGACTAGACCGAAAGGGAATCTAAGAAAAATTATGGAAAAGAATAGAAGAGCAATTGGAAGTGAAAAAGGAATTGTGTCTAAATAAAAGGTGTCCCTTTCGGGAGAGAAATAAGGAGACTTATCTGGAGATATGTGCCGACTTCAATGAATCATGACATGCATTTTGGACTGGACGCCTGATCTGTCTGAGCTGTCTAATTCTCAAAATATGTCGCAAATGTTCAATCTTGAAACTGTCTTAGTTGTGCTCATGCCGGAGCATGGAAGACCCTCATCCGGCTAGTAGCGCCCTTTGCGGGTTTTCGCTAACTGACCTCTCTCATTTCTCTAATCACCGTCGCCTTACAGTGCCCATACGGGTTTTCACCGATAAGACTCTCTCATTTCTTTTTCTTTCTTTCTTTCTTTCTTTTTTTTTTCCTTTTTTTTTTCTTTTCACTAAGATACGACACGCGAAAGGTTGGCTGATGCCCCTGGCATGTGGACTTCAAGTATTCTCAAAGATCGATCAGAAGTTCTTAACAGGAAAAGTCGAAAGGAACCTTGAACTGAATTACAACCTTTGGAACTGTTTCTACAGGAAAAACCGTAAGATAAAAACAAACTTCTGCCCCAGTTTTGGAGTATTGGGAATATGGATTTTTGTTACAATGGGACCGAACCCAGGGTAAGGCTGCTTTATTGATGATGTAGGGTCCTTTCCAGTTTGGTGTGGAAGAACGCGTTTCAGGACGAGTTGGCCTACCTCGAAGTACCTTGGACGCACTTTCTTGTTGTAAGCGCGTGCCATTCTTTGCTGGTATAACTGGCCAAAGCACATTGCTGCTAGCCGTTTCTCATCAATCAACATTAGTTGTTCTAATCGGGTCTTTACCCATTCTGCATCTTCAATCTCCGACTCCACAATGATCCGAAGAGAGGGAATTTCGACTTCAGCCGGTATTACAGCATCTGTCCCATATACCAACAGATAAGGAGTTGCACCAACCGATGTACGAGCAGTCGTGCGGTATCCCAGAAGAGCAAAAGGCAACTTTTCATGCCATTGTCTCGAGCCTTGGACCATTTTCCTAAGAATCTTCTTGATGTTCTTGTTCGCCGCTTCAACGGCTCCATTGGCTTTTGGCCGGTAAGGGGTAGAATGGCGATGCATAATTTTAAATTGCTCGCATACTTCCTTCATCAAATGACTATTGAGATTGGCTGCATTGTCAGTGATAATGGTATTTGGGATACCAAAGCGGCAGATGATGTTGGAATAAACAAAATCTAACACTGCTTTCTTGGTGACTGCTTTGAAAGTGACGGCTTCCACCCACTTGGTGAAGTAATCAATTGCAACCAAAATGAATCTATGCCCATTTGAAGCCTTTGGCTCAATTGGCCCAATAACATCCATTCCCCAAGCAACGAAAGGCCAAGGAGAGGACATGGGATGCAACTCTGAAGGTGGCGAGTGAATCAGGTCACCATGAATCTGGCATTGGTGACACTTGCGAACAAAACTGAAGCAATCTCGCTCCATTGTAAGCCAATAATACCCTGCCCGTAGAATCTTCTTCGCCAAAACATATCCATTCATGTGAGGTCCGCATACCCCCGAATGTACTTCACTCATGATCCGCTCAGCTTCTGTTGTATCTACGCATCTCAACAAGTTCAAATTTGGGGTCCTTTTGTACAAAATTTCCCCACTCAGGAAGAAACCGTTGGCAAGCCTCCTTATAGTTCTTTTTTGATCTCCCTTAGCGTGCTCTGGGTATTCTCTCGTTTTCAGGAATCGTTTTATGTCATGATACCATGGTTCACCATCTGGTTCTGTCTCAGTTGTATTGCAGTAACCATGTTGATTCCGAACTTGGATTTCTAGTGGATCGATATGGGTGTTTCTCGGATAAGGGAGCATCGAGGCTAAAGTAGCCAAAGCATCTGCTAGCTCGTTGTGAAACCTGGGAATGTACCTGAACTCGATGGATTTGAATCTTTTGCTCAAATCTTGTACACATTGTCTGTATGGAATAAGCTTGACGTCTCGAGTCTCCCATTCACCTTGGGCTTGCCGGATAAGCAAGTCAGAATCTCACATAACCAATAGTTCATGCACATCCAGATCGAGGGCCATTTTCAAACCCATGATATATGCTTCGTATTCTGCCGTATTATTGGTACAGAAGAACCGAAGTCGGGCTGTTGCAGGGTAATGCTGTCCAATAGGTGAGATGAGGATTGCCCCGATCCCAACTCCTTTGATATTGACAGCTCCATCAAAATACATTTTCCGTAGAGGGTTGTCATCTGGAACTACTTCCTCTATTGAGTTGACCTCTTCGTCTGGGAAGTATGTGGTAAGTGGCTTGTACTCATCATCAACTGGATTCTCTGCCAAATGATCGGCCAAAGCCTGTGCTTTCATTGCAGTGCGAGTGACATAGACGATGTCGAACTCTGTAAGTAGGATTTGCCATTTTGCGAGCCTGCCGGTGGGCATTGGCTTTTGGAAAATATACTTCAGAGGATCCATTCTGGATATGAGGTAAGTAGTATAGGCCAAAAGATAATGTCTCAACTTCTGAGCGACCCAAGTCAAAGCACAACATGTCCTTTCTAAAAGGGTGTACTTAACCTCATAATTTGTGAACTTCTTGCTCAAATAATATATTGCTTGTTCATTTTTGCCTGTCGCATCATGTTGCCCCAGAACGCATCCAAAAGAATTATCCATCACCGATAGATATAAAAACAAAGGCCTACCAGGTTCAGGTGGGACCAGTACAGGGGGTTTTGATAGATAATATTTGATCCTGTCAAAAGCATTTTGGCAATCGTCTGTCCACTTGATTGCAGCATCCTTTTTCAGCAACTTAAAGATGGGCTCGCACGTGGTTGTGAGCTGAGCAATGAACCTACTGATGTAGTTCAACCATCCGAGCAAACTCATGACCTCCTTTTTGTTCTTCGGGGGTGGCAGATCTCGAATGGACTTTATCTTAGATGGATCCAATTCGATGCCTCTCCGACTGACTATAAAACCGAGGAGTTTCCCAGATGGAACCCCAAACGCACATTTGGCTGGATTGAGCTTAAGATCATACCTTCGAAGCCGTTTGAAGAACTTTTTCAAATCATTCACGTGGTCAGCCTGTGTCTTTGATTTTATGATGACATCATCGACATATACTTCAATCTCTTTGTGCATCATGTCGCGAAAAATGGTGGTCATGGCCCTCATGTAAGTTGCCCCTGCATTCTTTAAACCGAATGGCATGACCCTGTAACAATAGGTACCCCATGGAGTGGTGAAAGCAGTCTTTTCTGCATCACCCTCATCCATTAGAATCTGGTGGTACCCAGCATAGCAATCCACGAACGACTGTATCTCATGCTTTGCGCAATTATCTACAAGAATATGGATGTTCGGCAAAGGAAAATTATCCTTCGGACTTGCTTTGTTCAGGTCTCTGTAGTCAACACAGACTCTAGTTTTTCCATCTTTCTTTGGCACAGGCACAACATTTGCCACCCAGGTGGTGTATCGTACAGCTCTGACAACATCGGCGCTCAATTGCTTCATTATTTCCTCTTTGATTTTATCACTCATGTCCGTTTTAAATTTTCGCTGCTTCTGTTGGACTGGTGGAAAATCAGGATACGTGGGAAGTTTATGAACCACTAAATCGACGCTTAAACCAGGCATATCATCATAAGACCAGGCAAACACATCTCTATACTCAAATAAAAGTTAAATCAAGGCATCTCTGGTTTTTTGTTCAGTGTGAATGCTTATCTTTGTTTCTCTGACTTCTTCATGACCTCCGACATTAATTGGCTCAGTTTCATTGAGGTTGGGCCTAGGCTTGTTTTCAAATTGTTCCAACTCTCTTTTTATTTCATCAAAAACCTTATCTTCATCATATTCGACCTCTTGATGCATTATTTCAAAATTAGACAGCCTTTTGAGATCTGGGCGTGAATTCCGCATGCATGTCATGTTATTAAAGCCGGCATTAACAAAACTGAAATGGAAATAAAATGGCAGGAATTAGGAAAAGGAAAATATACAAAATTTAACATGAAACTGAACTGCATTTCATTGAATTTGAAAGGATAGGAGGGTTAACGTCAAAATAAAACAATCATACTAAGATATTCGGATTACAACCCTGAGAGTAACCCAAAGTACAAAAGAAAGAAGCTGCAAAAGTCAACTACCAAAACTCCTTCCTTGTGGGGAGAGGAGTTGCTTCCCAGTTATTGAGCATGGTTTCTGGGCCAATTAGTTGCATATCGGCACGACTAGTGCCTTCACCCGCCTGGATCATATTCACTTCAGAAAACATCTGCCTGAGGTCATGGCAAATTTCATCAATGTTTGCATGCGCCTCGGAATTTTGACCATATTTGAATCGTGGCTTGACAAAAGTGTAGAAAATGTGAGGGATAGGTTGCTGCAAGACCCACCCGTGCTTCTTGCAGTGCTTGGCTTTGTCTTTGTCTGCTTGTGTTGGCCTGAAGCCTAAACCAAAAGTACCCCTGTTACTGAACGGAGAAATGGGTTCTGAAATTCCTTGCAATGATGCCCCCAAACCTTTTCCTGGCTCATAACCTTGTCTCATCATAAGTGCAGCCACCATTACAGATGTGGTAGAGAGACACGGATGTAGAATGGGTTTTCCTTCCTCAACATGGTCCACAACAACCACTTCGAAAGCCTGATAGACAATGGACTCACATCCTTCCTTGGCCTCAATACATGGGATTAACGGGTCTTTATAAATGGATGACTCGTCTTCTCCGTGAACAATAATTTCTTGCCTGTTGTGCTCGAATTTGAGCATCTGATGCAAGGTGGATGGCACAGCTCGGGCTGTATGGATCCATGGCCTTCCAAGAAGAAAGTTATAAGAAGTTTTCATGTCCAATACTTGGAAGACAATTTCAAAATCAACAGGCCCAATCGTCATGGTCAGGTCGATCTCCCCAATGGTATCCCTCGCTGAGCCATCAAAAGCCCGGATGAGAACATTGCTGGGTCGGATCCTGTCTGTATTGATCTTCATGCTTTGCAAGGTAGAAAGGGGGCATACATCTACACTCGAGCCTCCATCAACCATGACTCGCTTCACATAATGCCCCTCGCATTTGACAGTCAAGTGCAAAGCCCTATTGTGACCGGCTCCCTCCTCAGGAAGTTCATCATCAGTAAAGGAAATTCTGTTCACCTCAAAAAATCTATTGGCCATCTTCTCTAATTGATTCACAGTGGTATTCTCTGAGACATGTGCCTCGTTCAGGATTTTGATTAGTACACGGGCATGCTCTCCTGAGTGTATAAGCAGAGATAACAGAGAGATTTGAGCAGGAGTCTTTCTCAGCTGGTCAATGATTGAGTAATCGTGAACTTTCATCTTTTTCAAAAACTCCTCCGCCTCTTCTTCAGTGACCGGTTTCTTTATTGGCATTTGGCCTTCTCTGATTTGCTTAGCCTTCCTCAACTCTTCTGGAGAGTAACACCTTCCTGATCGAGTCAAACCTCCAATTTCCCCCACTTCTTCTATGATTTCCTTACCTTTGTAGGTTACTACAGTTTTGTTGTAGTTCCAAGGGATGGTTTTCGTATTTGTTATACGGGGTTGTGTGGCAGGCTTGATTATGATCGGCTCTATTATACCCGTCGTACCGCCCTGATTCTCCTTTGTGATGGGGTGACCTCCAAGGACGTATAACTTTGGGCTTGGAGCATTGGAGCGAACCTCCAACCTCGAGATTTTTGGAACATATAAAATTGCCCCTTCTGAGCTCTGGGCACCTTTCACAATCAACGGTGCATCTAGGCTTGGATTTACTTCCAGTTTGGTTCCCTCTTGAATCGTTACCACTGTCATTTCTGCTCGACCAACCGGCTTGTATTCATGATCTCGGCCAATCATTCCCACAAAATGAACATCATTGTGTACTGGTAACGGGTTATTGGTCACATTAGGAGGGTCCTCACCATTCGTGACTACAATCAATTTTTCAACAATGAGTCTTTCTACGGCTCTTTTCAGGGTCCAACAATCATCAGTGCTATGCCCCGGAGCACCTGAATGATATTCACATCTAGCGTTTGCTTGAAATCCATGTGAATCGGGATGCATATGGTGGGGAGCGATGGGTCCAATCACGCCTATCTGCTTCAACTTCTGGAACAGACTAGAGTATGATTCCGCCAATGGAGTAAATTTTTCCACTGGCCTCTACTCTCGACCATAATCTTGCCTAGGACGAGCGTTGTAGGGTGCCCGAAAATTTTGCTGCTGAGGTCGGGGTAATCTTGGAGCTGGTGCCCGTACCTGTTGATTAGGAGGATGAGCATATGATTGAGCATTAAACACTGTATATTGTGGCGGTCCCAAAGAGTACTGAGGAATTGGCGGGGGATAGTAATGTTGAGGGTAGCTGGAGTGCCCCTGCTGAGCTTGCACATAAGGGTGCGATGCCCCTCTTTGAACTTCTCCTGGATCCCGAAGTCATCATGGACCCTTCATCTCTCTTCTTTCTATTTGCCAAACTTCCCGACCCATTTTGGATAGCCTGGGTGGTGGCTTTGAGAGCAGCTTGACTTACAATTCTGCCAGTCTTGAGGCCATTTTCGACCATTTCTCCTATTTTGATTGCTTCAGCAAAAGGCCTACCCATCGCGGACATCATGTTTTGAAAGTAATCAGGCTCTTGGGCCTCCAGAAAAATAGTGATCAACTCGTGGTTATCCATGGGTGGCTTAACTCTAGCTGCTTGCTCCCTCCACTTGATCGCATACTCCCTAAAGCTTTCAGTCGGCCTTTTCTTCATATTGGACAGAGAATTGTGATCCGGCGCAATATCTATGTTGTATTGAAATTGTTTGACGAAGGTTTGGGCCATGTCGTCCCAGACATGCCAGTGAGAGATATCTTGATCAATGAACCATTCGGAGGCTACCCCCACCAGACTTTCTCCAAAATAAGCCATCAGCAATTCTTCTTTTCCACCTGCACCCCTCAGCTGGTTGCAGTACCTTTTCAAATGGGCGATAGGGTCGCCGTGTCCATCATATTTCTCGAATTTTGGGGTCTTGACCCCTGGTGGCAAATGGATGTGAGGGAACATGCATAAATCACTGAACGAAACACTTTTATGACCCTCTAATCCTTGTATGTTCTTTATGTTCTGTTCAAGACTTTTCATTTTCCTGGCCATCTTATCCGATTCAACCGTCTTGGTAGGCTTTTCATTTTCCACTGGTGACTCGTACTGAGGAGTCTGATTATATGGAGCCGAGACCCCGAAAGCCATATTTGGAGAGTAGTAGTGGCCATCATAAGCATGAGATGGTGGCTCGTTGATTGGCCTCGTCACAGGAGGTGGAGGCGGGATTGTGTATGCCGGTGCGCCAGACACGACTAGAGGAGTGTTCCTGACTGGTGCGGCTGGAGGTCGCGCATTAGAGGTACCAGGAGCAACGTGGAGGCTGTAGTTTGGCACATACCCTGGTGGTAGAATGTGGTCGCTCGTTGCATGGAGCGGTGGTTGAGTAGCCAGGGGTACAGTGGAAGTTCCCTCTGAGGGACCACGGGGTGGAGGCTGACCAGACACCCAAGCTTGATATACATCAGACAATTGCTGTCTTAATTTTCTTATTTCCTCTCACTCTTGTTCAACTGATTAACCCTGGGGGTCATCACTGATCAGCTCGATCTCATCATCGTTGGTCATTACTACTGCTCCCTTAGATCTAGTGAAGTAATGGTGTGTTGCCAGTTTCACCACAAACCAACCACCTTAAGCTAAACTCAAGAGACAGCAAACGTGTTAGGGTTAAGCATTTTATAGATATGAAATCACACACATAATGTGCCATGCTCCTATCATTGTCACTATTTCTAACATGCTTTTGGAGGCTTCATGTTTCATTCCGACTTATGGGGTAGCTTCTTATTGACGCTCTTATTATTTATTTATTTTATTTATTTATTTATTTTTAATTTTTTTATTTTATATATATATATATATATATATATATATATATTTTCACTCACGCCTCATTTTGATCCCTCATCTTAGAATCATTGAAAAATATTTTGATCGAACCTTTTGTGGGTTGCCTACGTATCATGTCGCCGCATGAATCAGATCATTACGTAGTTCAGGAGAGACATAATAATTTTTTTTTTTTAAAATGACTCTAAAGACATAAATATGACTGAAAATACGACAAATGCAAAATGAAACTAAAAACTAATTGGCTGCACTAAAACGTTAATATTTAATGGCATTCTTTCTTAAACTGATATCATCAATGGTCTGCATCCCTTGGCCTCCACTCTCCCCCCCAACATCTCGTACAAATTCTGAAACACTCCCGGCAATTGTGGAACGAGGGCACGTGCCTGTTGACCAACTTTCTCATTGTTTAGATGATGATGATCGTCATGAATATATGCTGCTTTCTCTACCAATTGAAGTACTTGCTCTCTAGCAAGCCCCATATTTACGTGACAATTCTGCAACCATATCTGGGTAGTGTTGAGGGTGTTACCCATCTCGGTCTCGCGTCCCTCGTATTCTTCAATACGGCGGTTTAGCACAGCTCTCTCAATCATCCACTGACGCCGCTCTACCTCAAAATCTGCATGTTGATGACCTCCCTTAAGCCTTTTTATTTCTTCCAATTGTGAAAGAAACTGACCCTTTGAGCGTATCCAATGTGCCCTTTCTCTATCAAACTGCTCTCTTTGCTGATCAAACTCCAATTGTTGCTGGTGCGCATCCTCTTCAATGATACTCAGGTTTTCTTGCAGCTTGTGCATTTCAATATTGTTATTTGCCTCAACTCTTCTAACTACACCAATAGTGCTTGCCAATTCTTCTTCTAAGCGGGCCGCCTCATTTTTAGCATGCTTTAGATCTTTATCCATGCCCCGTAAGGCCGATTGATAATCTTTCTCAATATTTAAACGAATCTGAGCGACTCCGGCTTGCAGTTGGGCTTGTTGTTTAGCTATGGTCATTCGGGAACGCTCCAATTCCTCTTTTAACTTTTCTATAGCTCTTTGATCATTTCTCCTCCTGTTGGATCCTTCAGGCATATCTCCAAGCAACGAAGGGTCATGAAACCAGGTAATATATTCAGGGATCACCTTTCCATGATCCCGGTCTTCTACCATGTCATTCAACTCCGATACTTTACTTGCAAACCAAATTTTCATAATTTCTTCTTCGTCATGAGGTTGATCTTTACCAAAATCATAATAGAACTTGCTCATATCTCGTGTTGGTGGCACTTCCTATAGTCGTGCAAATTGGCGCATTACCCGAAGTGGAGCATAAAACTGAACACCATCCAATCCTATGAGTACCAAATAAGAGTGGTATGCCGACTCACAAATGACCTCTTTGGAGGAGAACCAATCGTAGTTCCAAGTGATCCGTTTGGCAGACAGAGTAAGAAGTAGTTCTTTCCGGGCGCCAATCCCCTCTGGTAAGTCACATTTGTCAATTCTTTTCTGGTGATCATAAGTATGATTGGGCCATAGCTCACTAAAATTAGTGATCGTAGGATGACGATAGAAATGCTCCAAAAACCATATCTGTAACAAAATGTTGCAACCATCAAAGTTTCGCGCGCCCATTTTACATCTAGTTAAGGCACGGAAAATGCAAGAAAGAATCATAGGGACCAAAGTATAATCACCCCCTCCTGAGGTTAGAGCCTCAACTACGCCTGCCAAGCGGATGTCAATGCGTCCCTCCCTTTCCGGGAAAACTACACGCCCCAAAAAAGTGACCATAAATGCAAACCTTCTATGTACCTTCCATGTTTCCTTATCTTCCTTTGATTTCAATTTTCCCACATTCCTTTCGAAATTGCATTCTAGGCCATACAACTGAAACAAAAAGCCCAACTTAACCCATTTGCCTCCTAGACCTTCATATTGTCCGTAATTTATGTTCAAAAGCTTCAGAAACCTACCTTCGTTCACATTTTTTGGTACTATGGGCCTTTGGCGGCGAAGATTGCGGCCCCACCCCTGGAAATGGGCGATTTCCTCCAAGGTCGGAGTCATTTCACAGTCGTTAAACGAAACACATTATTTTCAGAATCCCAGTGCGGAATCAAAGCTTCAATCACATCCCTCCTCGGCTTTATCGTAATCATGTGAACCAAATGTCCCAAGTATTTCTTTATCTGGTTTCGCTCATATTCCTTAAAGTCTCTCCACCAATCCCACAACAACTGTGGTATCTGATCGACAATGAGAAAATCTGGTATCCCTTCTGATCTGGGCCTCTTTTCAGACTTACCTCTTCCCCCACTCATGGTATACCTGTCTAACCAGACACAGGGTTAGGCTTTGATCAAACATATTATTGACACACAAAAATTCCGATTTCTCGGGTTTTGACTCCATAAATAAATAAATAAAAACTCAACTGTGGGACTATGAAAAATATTTTGGATTTAGTATTTTTTTTTTTTTTGGATTTTCTAAGGAAAGAATTGTAAACAAAACTAAGGAAAGGGAAAAATATTTTTGAATTTTATTTTTTTTGAAAATTGGGGCCGGAACCGATGAGGTTTGCCTACGTATCTCACATCCGGTGAGAATCAGACCCGCGTAGTTCGGTTAAAACTGACTATTTCTTTTTGATTTTTTTTTTTTGAAAAATTAATCTCTAAAAACCGTATGCACTAGACCACATCATTTTTTCTATATTTGTTCAACTGATTTATGCTAAAGTCGGTCGACATGCCAACCTCCTAAATAATGCAACAAGTAGCACATAACATGACATAATGGTCTCAACAAAGTATTTGTCCTAAAATAGAACTCGACCCTTGTGTCGAAAGCTGCTAAGTCAAATACACATGATGCAAATAAAGCGTAACCTACTAGGGATATTCATTGCTTGTGGCTTGTTCTTCTAAGTTTGTAAATCCTAAAGGAGATGGTATCTAGACCTGGCTTACCCGGGCGGACAACCCGAGCCGAGGAGCGTCAAGCATTACCAGTAGTAGAACAGCACTGGCTAGCTAACGGCTCTCCCGCCTAAACATGTGTGACTAAATCCTTCACCAGAAGCTGGTAGGCTAACTGGCTTTATCTCAAGACAGAAATTTTGTGATGCTGGTAGGCAAACACAACATAATTAATTATCAGAAGACTCAGAGGGATGCGAGGAAAGATACAATTTATATGTACAGTTCAACAATATCAAAACGGTAAAAACTCGACAAGTAACACATTAGGCTCAAATAAATCACAATATATACAAAAATTAATAAAGCCAAATAAAGTCAATGTACAAGCTCGAATTCTTGAAAGTGTCCCCAGCAGAGTCGCCAGAGCTGTCACACCCCTTTTATGCCCCCAAAAGATATATGTTATGGATTATGGGTTAAAGAGTTTTTCCAATTAAAGTGACAAACTTGAGTAGGGATTATTTTACTTACAGAGTCACCACTTGGAATTGAGTTTTGAGGTGTTCCAAGTCACCTTTTATTTGAATCCCTAGTCAAAGGAAGGTTTGACTCTATTATTATCGGTCTGCGAAAATAAAGTCCGGGTAAGGAATTCTGTTGACCGGGGAGAAGGTGCAAGGCATTCCCCGAGTCCCGTGGTTCTAGCACGGTCGCTTTATTGAGTTAAACTTGGCTTGAATATTTGAGTTATTACATGTTTTAGAACCTTTTATACATTACCGCTTTTATACCGTTTTATTATTTAAGAAATTTATTTGAACAAGCTGCGATGTCGCGCACTCGTTTTATTTTTTTTTTTGTGCGCATTGCGAATAGCGCCACGTGAAATGCACGCGCGTTTTACAACATATTTATTTTATTATTTGAAGTTAGGGTTGAGTCACGTGAAACATACACTCGAATTAGTGATTACGTATCATGACTATGCTACGGAAACCGTACCCATAGTCACGATATTTCCTTGACTTTCTCATTCTTACTCTCTTTTTAGCAAACAATCCTTCTCTGACTTATTCTCTCATTATCAATTGCAACAACGACAGTACTAATGGACGAGGCATCTAAACTAACAGGTGCAAGTAGACTCACTTCTTTTGAATTAGACGTCTCACTTTTGGCAAGAGTTGAATTATCGATGATACATCTCTATCGTCAGCATGTGACCCTTGCGAGTTTGGATTTAAGTGGCCTCTCTCATTTATGAAATGGCCAGTATGAATCCATTATTTGAGCCCATTAATTACTTCTAGCCTCTAAATTCCTACCATACAATTTGGATTGCATTTTAATAGATGGAAAGCATACTGCCATATTTTTACATAAATGAATAAAAAACAAGCCAATGCATTAATCTAACAATTGTATCAAGCACATGACTTAATTCAAAGCAGCAAAAGATTAGCATGAATTCATCCACTATGCTAAGATGACGAACAAGGATAAAATAACACCGAGGAGCAACAATAATCAATATCATTCACTATGCTAGCAAAATCAAATTGAGATAATATAAGTGCAAAGAGTGGACCTTACCGCTGAGAACTTCCTTTTATATTGGAGAACCTTTGGTGAGGCAAAAATACAAGGAAATTGGAAACCAAAATTCGACCAAAACAAGGACCTTCCAACGGAACAGAACCAAATGGCCAAAACCTCAATGACAAACTCGAATCAAGACCCGGACGAAATCTATACAAACTATCGTTTCGAGCGTAAAAGGGGTCATTTCGACAGAGGTGTTTTTTTTTTGGTTTTGGACAGTATTTCGTCGGGTTTATTGGCATTTTTTTTTTGAGCTACTCTGGCTGATTTTTTGGAGCTGCTGGTTCTTATGCCTCTTGCCTTTGGATTCATTTTTAACATGCTTTTATGGAGTTTTTGGCTGGAATTGTTTGCTGACTTTTTCTTCTTTTTTTTTTTTTTTTTGACCTCATTTTTTGGGGTGGTTGTTGGCTTTTGTTTTGGCTGATTTTAGGCATGAGGTTAGGGGACAATCATGGGGGGACAAAGAGTGGGGAACAATGGGGAGAGGAGTAGGGAGCAAATCGTGGGGAGGACAAGCATGGGGGACAAGGTATGGTGGGGAGGGGACAAGCATGGCGGACAAGGTAGAGTGGGGACACACGCGCGGGACAAGGTAAAGTGGGGACACGCGTGGGGGACAAGGTAAAGTGGGGACACGCGTGGGGGACAAAGAGTGGGGACACGCGTGGGAAGATGGGAGCGGAAAATATTCAAACACGGTAAAATATTAGGTGCTCATAAGGTCGAGGGCCTGGTTGTGAGGATATTAATATCATAGCGCATGAATTATCTGCGTAGCACGTGAGTTGACCGTGCGGGTCCAGGTATTGATACCATAGCGCGTGAGATATCCGCGTAGCACGTGAGTTGACTGTGCAGATTCAGGTATTAATATGATTGCACGTGAGTTGTCCGTGCTTAGAGCTTGGGCTTTGGGAGCCCCTCCGGAGTCTGTACACACCCCTAGTGAGCGCAGAGTGTTGAGTGTTGACTGAGTGCGAGTGATGAGTGATGGAGTGACACTGCTGTGAGGTTGTATTTATTTGTGTTGTTGCTGCATTTATCTGTTAAACTTCTTTGTGGTATTTACTGAGTTATGGAGTTTACCTGTTTATTTTTGTTTATTTTTAAATTATGAAAATAAATAATTGGACTGTTTTACTTAGCTCGTCACTACTGCTCAGTTCCTTAATTATTTCAGTTACTTGCTGAGGTAGTTGTACTCATACTACACCCTGCACTTTATGTGCAGATCCACCTGAGTTAGAGCGCGGCGATCGTTGAGTTCAGGCCGACTATCTGTGGAGATTGCAAGGTAGTTGCTAGCGTCCGCAGGACCTTGTTACTCCTTTTGTCATTTCTTCTTTTGGACTGTTAGATAGTTTATATATCTTAGTTTATAGTTTTAGACGCTCATGACTTAGTGACACCCCGATGTTTGTGGATTGTTTCCGTATTTTTCTATATTATATTTAGAGTTGATTTAGTTTATGAAAAATTTAAATGTTGAAATATTTTATTAAATTTTTATAATCGGTTTTGTAGTAATATTTTGGGAAGTAGGCTTGCCTTGTAATACGATAGGCGCCATCACGACCATGGTTAGATTTTGGGTCGTGACAAGAACATTAAGCATATTCTTACGCCAAATGACAAAATCATTACCATCAAAAGGAGGGGACACCAGGTGAGCACCTAGACTATCCTAGGGATGTATGTAGAAAGGATGGGAATGAGGGATAGTAAATTGTCAAAACCATCGGTTGTAGGTGACGAACGCACTTCAGGACTACTCATTTCTAAACCCTAGTCGTGTCAATTTTGTACAGAAAAACAGAGAATTGTTATCTACCAACACTTTAACCCAAAATTGAGTAATGAAAAGATATTATTATCCTTCTTTGCAACCTAAAGAAGAAAGGCCTTCCATTTATCACGGAAATAAACAACCACGACCTTCGATACCACCGGCTGAGTCGAAAATTAGGCATGAATACACTCCACAGAATCGAGCCACAGATTTACCAGAGAAACACCGCAAAATCTCTGAGAAATGCACTAACAACCATCAATTTTGACTAAATCGATCAAAAATCGAAGAAGGTCGCAGAAACTTTCCGGCGATGAAAACTTCTACAAAACTCGAGAAACAAACATCGTAAGATGAACATGCGGAGCCATAAATACTTGATAATAGGCTTTGATACCATATTAATTCATTAATTCGCAGTGTAATCGCGAAAATTGATTTAGGATTGAAACCCTAATATATTAATATATAAAAGAAGAGGCAAATCCATGAAATTATGCCAAGTGTCAAAACGAAATATTAACACCGGTCATGTCGGACAAAACTCCAATATCTTTAAAATAGAAAAGAAATTACAAAATTTTAATATTAACCAATTCAGTTATTAATACCATGGAGTCCCACGCTTTTTAGCACATACTTTTTAAAACTAAAAACTAAAAAAAAATTTATTCCAATTCCACACTCTCACGTTTTTCATTAGTTTTTTATTTAATTTATTACAACAACATACCCAGTATTATCCCACATCATAGAGTTTAAGGAGGGTGGTGTGTAAGCAGACCTTACCCCTACCTTGTGAGGATAGAGAGGTTGTTTTCAATAGACCCTCGGCTCAGAAAAGAATAAGCACCACATTAATGAAAATATAGATAAGAAAGGACAGTCTCAAAAATTCATATAAAAGCAGAATAAAAATAATAAGATAGTAAGGTGATCAACGATGATTGAAAGAAAATTTTTTACATAAAAATAGTAATTAAAAAAAAAAAAAAAACTCCACGATTTATCGTCAAACGTGGGGAACACAATTATTCACAATGGATACTTCCACCCATGTTGGGCAGTTATTTTATTTATTCATTAGAATTGGAAATTAGATTTTTTAAGGAGATAGACAAGGCAATAATTACAATCCTCTTAAAGTACTGTTCAAGTCAAAGCCTTCACGTTTTTATTTTAACTACAGTTACAATTCCTAATTATAAGGAGATAGACAAGGCAACAGTTACGAAGAGGGTGTTCATCGGTCGGTAAGGTACGGTATTTAAATATTTTGTTTTGATATTTTTGATATTCAATTTCTTAAAATGCTATATCAATACCGTACCTAATTAAATTCGATATGATTCGATTTTTATCCTTTCGGTTTTGGTTTATTCGATTTGAATACTAACTAGTGCGTAGAGTCCTAGAATGTAATATTCTTAATTAAAGTATTCAAAAGTATAAAAATAAAAATGTTTGTTGACATAATTTTTGTTCAAAACTAGTAAATATCAACTTAGAGAATGAAAACTGTACATAAAGGAATACATTTGATCATTAAAAATGTCTTATTATTTGCTTATAGTTAATTGATGAACTTAGATAATAAAGGAAAGCAAAATTTTAGATTATTTATACTTATGTTATAATTAATAATATATGTATTGTGTAATATAATATATATATTTCGGTACAGTATCGATATTTCGGTATTTTATTTTAAAATACCAAATATCATACCTAATACCTTCTTCTTCTTTTTTAAATTAAATCAAATACCATATCGAATACCAAAATATCGAATACCAAACACTAAAATTTTCGATTTCGATACGCTAATTCGATATTTACCAAATTATGCTCGGCCCTAGTTACAATCCTCTTTGAAGTACTATTTCAAGCCAAAGCCTTCATGTTTTCACCTGCCGTTTCAACCAAACGCATATATTTTCAATTCCAAACACTTTTTCATCTTGAGGCTTCTATAATTATAGATAACCCAAATATATATATATATATATATATATATATATATATATATATATATATATATATATATGTAAATCACATTAAAACATATTATATCCCAACACGGAGCTTATCTACTACATCAATATAAAAAATAGTCTAGTTCAATATTTATCGTTGTTAAAATATTATATATGCAAAGCTGCTGATTTTTTCTAAATCCGGCTTCAATTAAGCATACGCATACCATTGGACCGGAGAGTACAGTTTTTTCTAAGGGGTTTTGGCCTTGTTTGATAACCTAACCTAATAAATGGCATAAAAAAACACAACTTATTGTTATTGGCATCTTATGGCCCGCATTTATATTTTAATTTAAAAAAGTAATTTTGTATAAAAAAAATAGGTTAGACCCTCTTCCCCTATGTGTCTCTCTTGGTATATCTTTTCCATATCTCCTCATTCTCTCTCTTCATACCAGAAAATTTAGAGCAATTGGCATAAATAAATGCCTAAATGATTGGACCAACCATGAAACTGAATTCTCGTGGCCCGTTTTCGAAGTTGAACAAGTTTCTTTATTCTCACTTAGCATTAATGGATGAAATCAAGCAAATTTTTCACAAATTCGCACAAAAATTTTGTTCAGAAAAGAAATAGTTGGTTTTGAATCAAAAGAGGAATGAATTTGGATGACTATACACATTCCAAGTTTATTGAACTTTCAAATTTTGGTGAATACACATCTCAATGTATATCGACTTAGATATCTTATTTCATGTATATCATGCATGTATATATATATATATATATATATATATATATATATATATATATATATATATATACATGTCTATGTATATCAATGAAAATATTGTGTGATATACACTGACATATAATATGATATACATGTCTATGTATAAATCTTGTGTGATATACACATTGATATATAACAGCCAAAATACATATCGGTGATTATTTGCGAAATGTATATCACAATTTTATTCTCATTCTTTGTGTATATCAAAATGAATATTAAAATTTTATTTTTATTATTTGTATATCCAAACTATGAATTTATAAATATAGTTATCCAAAATTTGTTGTTGTCTCTATACCAATATATATCATAATAAAAAAATTATATTATTTATATATCACAGTGTATAATATATTAAATAATATGTATAACTATATATATATCATAAATTTATTTTCCTTCTTTGTATATATCAAAAAATTATTTTTCATCTTTGTATATCAAAATGTATATTAAAAATTTATTTACTCCCACAATTATATTTATTATTTTTATATCTTAGAACTTGCTCTAAACTTATATACATTGCTACAGTGGGAAAAAAAACAGAAAAGGAATATAAAGAAGTTTTGGAGAAATTTTCAGATACTTTTGAAAGGAAATAAAATCTAATTTTTAGGAAGATGGGTGCAACCAATTAGAAGAGAGAAGAGATTTTTAATTAAAAAAAAACTAAAGAGAAAATGAATGAGGCACCATTTGTGGAAAGGGAGATAAGAGTACTGAGTGTATTTTGGAAGAAGATATGGAACGTAGAAGACGGAAAACAGCTGCTTTATTTACGTGATGCATAACTAAGAATTGGAGAGAAGGGAGAGAGAGCGGTTCTATAAATTGTTTTGCTGTTTTTAAGGAAAATAACTTTAGTTATTTGGTGCCAATTTGTTTGGGCTTCTATTGTCAAACCTAATATAAAGCCAAAAAAAAAATGTCAATTCTCCTTATGTGTTGTCATGCCATCATTATATAATTTGAAAAAAATACATTTTTATACCTTTTGAAGTTTGGCGAAGTGGGCCATAGAGTTAGGCCCCGTTTGTCCATTAAAAATAATCTTTCAAAGTGTTTTTCATATAATTATTGTTTTGGCCAATTAATTTTACTTTTATTTTCAAATTATTGAATAAAAATATTTCCCTCTTTTGGAATAAGTATATCTTGTACTGCTAGATTTTTTAGTATATGATTTGTGCCTTATTTTATTTCTTATAATCTTTCTAGACGATTTACTTAAAACAAAAGTTTTTTTTATTTTTATAGAAATGAAAAAGAAAGGCAACAATAGGTAAACCCATAAAACGTGACATTGGAAGCATTGAATGAGGGTCCCACTTGACCAGAAGTTGGCTTTTTCAAAATGCTGCAAATCAACACGTGTACTGGAAATAAAAGTGGGCCCTAGAGTATCAGTAAACTAACAAAGCGTGTTATGAACAAGGAGTAAGTTGGAATGACACACGTCACATTCAAAAAGTTAGTTCAAGGGTAAGTTGGTCAAAAGACCCAAATATTTAAAATGTAGGTACAGTAAATTCATTTGTTTCAGCCAACGGAATTATTTTATTCTCATGCAATTACCGAAATACCCTTTAAACCTGAATTGCAACCGGATGCAGCTCAATCCTTAACCGGAGACAACTCTCTTTCTCCCTTATTAATAGTAGTAAAGTAATATCTTCCCATTTTTGTATCATAATTATTCTTTGGCATAAACTTCTAATTCCCTATGGCTTGTGATTTGTGCTTTTATTTTGTCTTTATAGTAACTGTAACAATTGCTTTGGAAAGTGTAAATGTTAGTTTTATTCCATTGGCTAAGTTCCTTGGAGACTACTAAGTGAACCCACAAAAAACAAATTATATTGCAACTTGGTTAATGATTGGTTGGTTAATCCAAAATCTTACTAATATTCAACATTTGTGTTTAGGACAAGGAGTGGTTTGTATAGCAGGTCGTGGTTAGAAACGAACTTGGAGCAAAAAAACAAGTAAAATTGTTGATTTGTGCCGGTAAGAATCTTTACCAATTCAGTACATTTCTTATTGTTTTCATTTCTCTAATCCCTTTTCTTCCCTTACTTATCTTCTTCTTTTGTTTGGTCATGGTTATAAGAAGGAGATTGAGTATCCAAATATAGAATTGTAAATAATATTTT
This sequence comes from Nicotiana tomentosiformis, assembly GCF_000390325.3. Taxonomy (NCBI): domain Eukaryota; kingdom Viridiplantae; phylum Streptophyta; class Magnoliopsida; order Solanales; family Solanaceae; genus Nicotiana; species Nicotiana tomentosiformis. The sequence goes on along the minus strand of NC_090813.1, from coordinate 13,647,266 downwards.
GTCATTGACGCTTTAAGTTTTACTAAACATGGGGTACACTGGGTACTCAATAAATTCTTTTATTGTAGATTATGAATCTATGATTTTACTTTTATCTTTAAAACAAGAGAATTTTCGTGCATTATAAAATACTTTTAAACCTTAGGACAAAGTTAATAAAAACTCTAATATAAATTTGAAGTGGAATACCAAAAGAAAATTTATAAAAACTCTAATATAAATTTGAAGTGGAATAACAAAAGAAATTTAAATAAAAAGATAATTTTTTGCGATAGACGTGAAAGTGTTTAGCTTCAATTTTAAATAACTACTTCTAATAGATTGGATTAGACTGAAGTCTTCTTCTCAACTATATTTGATTGTATCATTTCTATTATGCATAACAAACTTTTCAATTTTAATTCATTCGAGGACATGTTTTTATCTTTAAATTCAAACCCCTATTTATAATATATATCTTCTATAGGTAACTAATTATTTCATGGCTTGATCATTCACTATAAGGCGTTTTGATGCTAATTACACGAGTGTGAAGATTCTATCATTTTATACCATGCTTGGTATGAGTCATGAAGATAGAGTTTGGGTGCCAATTAAAGTGGTTGGTCCATTAAGTACTACAAGATTTTACACCAAACATTTTATAAAACCATCAAACTTGACTTTCTACTAATTATTCTCTTTATTGCTTTGATAAGAGCCGAGAACAAGTACTTCAAAATAAGGAAATGAGTACTTTCAAGATCTTTAGAAACACAGTAAAGATTGTCTGGGCGGGTAATAAGATGGGGAATCTATAGAACTTGCTTTCAGTCACAAGAAGATATAAACAAGAAAGAATTGGCTTAGACAACTTGAGGTTGGGACCATTAATACTTTTATTTTATTTTGATTAGCATACATCCAAATATTCCTAATTTGACTCATCATTATCTATGTAAAGAAAAGTACATTTCATATATTGAATTTGTTAACCAAGAGCTTATTCTGTTTTCAGTGGCTGATATTCGAAGGTCTATTCCATCAATGCTTGATTGAAACTGGATCGAAGGAAGATTTTGTTTTGTGCCTTTAAGGGGAACTTTGTTAATTTGTACTAACATATTGTGTAGTAAAAATGGCTTTTTTCAAACGGTACTAATAAATTTGTGAGAATCAGAATATGACCAATCATCCAAGATTGCATTTTCTTATGAATGCTTTCCTCAATAGCTATTTTCTAATAGATACATATGTTTCCTTATGACTTGAATGTATGAATATTCAGTGGATTTACATGTTAATAAAATAATAACATTTGCAAGCTCCTTTATGTCTACCATATTTTTCAAATAACATTTCTTATGAAAAAATTATATTTAATATTCTCGCGAGTACAGATACTAGTAAAGAGGAGAGAGAGAAACGAGAAGAACAAATATCTAAGAGAGAAAATGAATTCTTATTTCTTATTATGTCTGGAATGTTCTATCATCAGTGTACATACAAATTAATGAATGACTAAAAGCAAACTGTGCCGGGTATACAAGGTGGCCCAGACCAAGTAGAAAACAATGAGACCCAATAATTCCTTAGCTGTTATCAAGGGTAGCATATTTGAGCGCATAATTTAAAAAACGTAATGGGTATTTGAACGCATAATTTAAAAAATGTAATGGGTTCAACGCTAAAATTAATAAGTTTGAATTAGACCAATATACTTATTTTGGATTAGATGATAAAAATATTCATAGATTTTGTATGTCTTGAATTTGAACTGATACTATGAATGAACACAGAGTATTGATTATATGGATCCAATATCTGGTTCACGAGTTCCATTTTCACCCAAACTATACATATATCAGGCCAAAATTTTACATCAGAAAAAACCTGAAATTTTCAAAAGTTCTATTACCATTTCAGATCAGAATCCATACAGTTTCATTCCCTATCTTATTAATCATATTCAAACCAAAAAAAACACATAAATAAATTGAAATACATTTTGACAAGAACTTGCAATCATATCAAAATGTTTTGTATCAGTTGCTAGTACAAAGTGATTCCAATTTTCTGAATTCAAATTGGAAAGTAATAAGTCTAGCTAACAAGTGTAGTTGTAATTTAAGCTATGAGACGAGAGGGTAATCAATGATTAAGCAACATAACTAAGCTATTTTTAAGCAGGTCAACTTACACAAACGAGATCACACAAATCAAATCCAGATCCATAAAACAAAAGCAAAATCTAAAATAAAAGGCAAATATCTCTGTTTTTTCCAAATATAAACGCTATACATTCAACATACTTGTATTACTCTACGAACCGACCCGCCGGAATTGCGTGTTGCCGCCGTGTAAGGAAATGGAGGCAGAAGGTGGCGATGGAGGTAAAAAATGTTTCCGGTTCGTCGACTCATCTGCGACCGGTCCAAATCGGGGCCGGTTCATAGCGGCGCCGCCGTGTTAGGCGGTGAAGTAGAAGATAGGTTGAAGAAGGAGGTGTAGGAAGATAAAGCCAGTGCTTGACGCTGCTAAGAACACCAATCCGTACAGAGTTCGAACCGCCATGGAAGAAGATTCTGGATTTTGATTGGAAGGAGATTTGAGATTTAGATATGGAAAATAGTGGTGGGGATGTTCGATTTTAAATAGAGACTGTAAAAGCTTCCTGATTTGAAATTTGAATGTGAAAAGGACTTAAAAGGGAAAATGGATAAGGCTATCGCAAAATAATAATTTGAAAAAAGAAAAAAGAAGATAAGGTTAAAGGTCTATAGTAATAATAATTTAATATTTTGATGTATTAATTTCACTAATTGGATCGTTTAAGAGTTATATATAATACTCCCTCCGGCTTAGTTGTCAACTATACTAAAAATATATTTTACTTTTAATTGTCCATTTTAACAAATCAAGAGAAAAATAATTTTTTTTCTCGTTTTACCCTTGTCATTAATTACTCATTTCAAAAATTACTTTTCAAAACTTTTTGAAATACTATCACTATTAGGGATTGTATGATAAAATATATACTACAATTATTATTTTTTAAGGGGCGTGAAAAGTCCAAGACAAATAAAAGTGAATGAAAGGAGTAGTATTCGGTATTTCAAGTATTTCAAAATTATGTAATCAAATCAATCTGTACATTATTTCGAGGATATTCAGCATATAGTCCTCCCATCATTATAAGTATCAATTGATTATGTTTATCTACATTTTGACAAATGAAAAAGATTTACTTAAATTCTTTCGAGGATATTCAAAAAAAAATTGAACATGTAGAAATATATTTACTTAGGATTTTTTGAGTAGAATTTAGTTACAACTTGTTACATCACTTTTATGATTGTTAAGACATTCTTTTGGTATAATATATTAAATACTTTGAGAATTTATTACTATGAGTTAACTAATTTCATGTTACTGTATGTTATTATCAACTATTAAGGAGTTCTATTGGAGATTATTGCATGTCAAATAGCTCGAGAATTCATCATATATTAGTTAATGTTACATTTGTATGAACCTATCAAATGTATTAAAAATTTCAACTATAAATTAATGGTTGCCAATCTTTTTATCCATGTTCGTGAGCGCACCCAATCACACCTCGGAAAATAAGTAAGACACTAATTTGGAGTCACTTCACACGTGGCTCGTCAAGATTAAGCAAGAATTTAAAGTGGCCACGAGAATTGGATATTACTCGCTCTTTTTTGTTTTTGGCCTTTCTTTCTTTTTAGCTTTCGGCTCTAAAAGATGAAAGTGTAAATTATACTCCAATTTCGTTGCTGAATCTCCACGCTACTTTTGTTGACCAACTTGATCTTGAAGTTATACAACCTACTCCATTTAGTAGCATTTAAGCAAATTTCTTTATCCTAGCGTTGAATGTCTCTATCTCTGTGTGTGTTCGTGTTCTTATTTGTAATTTATAATGTTTAACATCACATGAATGGACAAGGGAGTAGGGTGGGGCACATGCCATCTTCAACCCCCCCCCCCCCCCAAAAAAAACCTCCCCAACAAAATTTCCAATTTTTTTTTTTTGGTAATATTGTTCCTTTTAAATGATATTAGTATCATTTATGGATTAGTTTATAGCCTTAGACAACGTCGGTGAAGAAGCTGAATGACTCTAGAATTTGCTCGAAGATATTCTATTTTGGCCCAAATCGTTGATACCTATATGCATAAATTACGATGGTCAAGCAACAATAGGAAGGGCTGTGAGCGTAATATATAATAGAAAGGTGCTTTTTCCCATTTACACCGGTAAGATTAATTTGAGGGGCGAGAACAACGAATTGTGTACCTTTTAGTGCAGCGGAGATTGTTGAACTCACCACCAAAAGAATTACCCCAAGTCGAACTTCGATTCACTAGAAAACGAAGTTTAATGTCACAAACTAAATGTCTCTCTTATGTGTGTGTTTTGTTTTCAGAGAACCAGAGAGAAGTGTTGATTGGAGAGAAAAGGGACGTTTGTTTCTCTTCTTGCAAAAAAAGAGTAGAGAACTCATCCATGATGAAATCTGTTTTTATTACTAAATAAAATAACTGTGTTATTTTTTAACTTCTCCTTAAGGAAGTCACCTCTTAACTTCTCTAAACCTTATGTCCTTATCCTTTCTAAATGGGTTAGGTCGGTCCATATAAGCGACCCGCCCGATATCTAACATCTCCCACTTCGCTCATGATGGGCTAGACCACGTCTAGTATCACAGCGACAACACACATTATTCATACTGACAGATAATTCGTGCGACCTTCGAGCATAGAGAGTTATAATATTTCATACCTATTAAGGTTGTACAAAAGCTCTTTGTAGAAATCCAATCACATACGGAAATAATTCGCTACTAACATGAGGATCTTATTACTCGCAATACCCTAGACATCATCTGCTACTCCAGTAGCTGTTTATCATATCCATCATCCTCTAAAGTGGTGAACTCGAGTTCATGTATAACATTGTATCCATAATTATACTCAATACCCTTATGGTAAGTATAATGGTCGACCTTGTGAATACAAGTTAAATTTACTAATTTTAGTTGTCTTCCCTTTCTACTCGAATCTATCTGTTTCAAATCAGCTGCTTTCCTAAACATGCACTGTATTGCCGAATCACTCATGGTTATTAGTGACATACTAAAGTAGCAATATCGATTGGCCCTTCGAGAAACAGTTAAAGGTCAAAGAGTATTCCAATAAAAGTTAATATAACTTTTCGGGATCTCACACAATAAAGAAGCAGGGATTCATTCTTCGATTATCCCAATGATCGCTAGCACACGTGGTATGAAACACATGTTACTGTGTCCCCACCTTATATTGGCACGCGTGTCTTATTCCTTTACTCATTCAACACCATATAGATCTTAGTCTAGAAATCTCCATATGTCCAACCCGAGTTTCTCACTTTAATAATCCTCAAATTCAATTTCTTAGAGAAACTCGCATCTGGCTTATAAAATAAGTCATTAAGGATCATTAAATCCATAAGTCTGATATCTAGTTAAAATCGACCAGTTTATCCAAAAATATACATGGCCTTGTACTAATCAAGGTTCTAATAGGTCCCATCTTTGCACGTTCCTTGACGTCAGAGGCGATCGCCCGTATGAGAGAACCGATCTCGCGACTTGTTCGACACACTTATATCCTTCACAAGGATATCATCACATGCATACATAATATGAACATAATCTCAATAATAATATATTGATGAGTATACTATTTTGACCAAAATATTTTATAATACATAAACATTATCATATCTTTAGCAAACCTAGAACCACAACATATTTCTCAAATATGTCTCAAGATATTGATTTTGTAAGAAGATAAACAATAATTTTTTTTGCATGTATGTATTGTAATATTATTTATTCACTTGCCATGATGTCTATCACATTTGTTATACTCTCTCAAGAGTAAATCATTTTCACTATAATATAGTGAATAATCCACAATTCCCTTTAGATATCAGAAGATCCTCATCATTTCTTATCAATGTCTATTCCATGATTGGATTGATACCATCTAATAAATATATGGCATAACAAATGTCCGGATGAGTATACATTATGTCACGACTCGAATTTTCCTCCATAGGACGTCGCGACAGCACCTAGTCTCTAAGACTAGTTAAGCCTAACAACATGCAGAATAATTGAAATAACAATAGAAATAAGTCTCAATCTCAACAACTATATAAAAATAACGTTACAACTCAACATATACAAATTCCGAGACCCAGTAAAAATACAAGTCACAAGCTCTAAGTATGAATAATGGATAATCCTATACATCATGTCTATATATATAAAGGATAATGAATAAGAGATATAGAGAGAGGGGGGACTCCGAGGCCTGCGGACGCTGGCAGGTATACCTTGAAGTCTCCGCAGTAAAATCCTAACTAATGTCTAGGCTGGTAAGAAGTTACTCGATCTGCACAAAAAGATGTGCAGAAGAGCAGCATGAGTATACCACAACAGTACCAGTAAGTGCCAAGGATAACCTTGGTAGAGTTGTAACGAGGTTAGGTCAGGGCCCTACTGAAAATAATAAAAGACTGAACAAATATAGACAGTGTAATAAAGACAGTAATGAAATTGAAACAACAAATAATATAACAAGATTAGCTACACAGAACTAACCAAATAGTGCAACACAGAGAAAGACAATTAATAGAATGCTAAGGAAATAACGATCAAAGACAAGTACAAAAGGATGGAGAAATGTCAACAAAAGTCACTACCGAGGTACCGCCTCGTAGTCTCAAATCACAAAATGAATCACAATCTTTTCTTATATCACCGCGAGCCTTTACACTTAGTTTTGAAAATTATTTTTGCCGAAATATCATCCCGCGTTTTAGCCCACCTTATCATACCGCATGGCTTCAAGTAGTTCCCCTACTAGCCACGCGTATCAAGCACACCTTATCTCAGCGCATGCGTTTCAACACCCAAACCTTATACCACCGCATGCGTATCAATATCACAATGTATCACAAATCGCACCTCAAGTGCCCAAAATCATAATTTGCTAGAGAAACCAAACAATAATAGAATTTTACAATAAGGAGCTCACGGCTCAACCACAATGTACACCAAAGTCTCAACAATAATAACCGAAAGAATAACTCAAAGAATAATATTTCACAACTTAGCACTGGGCCTCAATAGGAATCGCGGCCTTTGCAACTCAATACCAATTTCAACAACAAGATATTTCAAGGAATAGCAATTTCAAGTAAGAATTCAACAGTTAAATAGTGAATACAGAATAAGGAAACAAGAATTTCAACTAAACAAGTAGAGCAATTAGAAAGTAAGAGATAGGACAAGTAGACATGTGAAATTAGACTAAATATGATGACTATAACATGTTAAAGTAACTCAATTAAAGCAAGAAAGGAATCTACATAGCTAAAAATCGGGAATTTCAACATTTAGCACATGTACACACTCGTCACCTTGAGTACACGGCTTTCACATATCACAATTATCATAACAATATCAAATTCTAAGGGGTAATTCTCCCACACAAGGTTAGACAAGTCACTTGCCTCAAACCACGCTAAATCACTCCACTAAAAGGCATTTTTCTCAATTTTCCAACTCTGAACGGCTCGAATCTAGTCAAAATAATTTCATACTATAAATATAACTATAGAAAACTAATACAAACAATGAAATTACGATCTTTGCAAAGAATTGAAAATTTGACCCAAAAGGTCAACCCCGACCCGCGTCTTAGAACCCGACCAAAATTACAAAATCAGAACACTCATTCGATTCCGAGTCCAGCCATACAAGAGTTACTCAAATCCGGCCTTAATTCACCTTTCAAAACTCAAAAATTTAGCCTAAGGAGTTTCTACCAATGTTTCCCAATTTTCAACTCCAAAGCACTAATTAAATGATGAAATCATCAATAGATTCATGTAGATTAATCAAAAACGAGTTAGAATTCCTTACCCCAAAGCTTTTCTTGAAGAACCCTCAAAAATTCATCTCCCACCGTTCTCCCTAAGTCCAAAATAAATTATGAATCAAAAACCCTCGAATTTTACCTTTTCTATCCAGTTAAGTCGCACCTGCGAACCAACTGCCGCTTCTGTGGCACCGCACCTACGGAACTTTCATCGCAGGTGCGAATTTCACTTACTCAGGCGAATTCCGATTCTGCGGACAAAGCTTCGCATCTGCGAGTGCGCTCATGCGGAGGATTCTCTGCATCTGTGATGATTGACCAAGTAGCCCTCTTCCACATCTGCGACCACTTCTCCGCACCTGCGGACGCGCAGATGTGGTCAACACCTCGCACCTGCGATCCCAGCTGGGCTAGCTCAACTCTGCACCTGCGATCTCCAGCTTGCTTTTGCGAGCCCGCACCTGCGGCCAATCCCTCCGCAGGTGCGAAGATATTAGAAGCTGCAATTCTTCAGCAAATTTCAACAGGTCCAAATTATTCCGGATTATATTCGAATCACACCCGGGGACCCCGGGACCCCGTACGAATATACCAACTAGTTCAAAAATACCTAACGGACCTACTCGAGGCCAAAAATCACATCAAATAACATAAATTCTACGAATCGCAACCCAAATTCAAGTCTAAGAAATTATGAACTTTCGAATTCCGAGACCAATACCGATTCTACCAAACCAACTCGGATTGACTTCAAATTTTTACGGACAAGTCATATTTGACATCACAGACTTATTTCAACTTCCGAAATCGGGATCTGACCCCGATATCACTAAAGTCAACTCCAGATCAAACTTTCTAAAATCTTTCATTTTTCAACTTTTGCCAATTCACGTCGAAACGGCCTACGGACCTCCAAATCAACATCCGGACACGCTTCTAAGATCAAAATCACCATACGAAACTATCAAAATAATCAAAACTCTATTTCGGAGTCATCTTCACACAAGTTAAACTACGGTCAATTCCTACGACTTTACCTTCCAACTTAGGGACTATGTGTCCCATTTCACTCCGAAACATACCCGAAACCAAAACCAACCATCTCGAAAAATTACATAACCATAATATAGCATAGAGGAAGCATAATTTAGGGTATCAGGGCTAAAATACTCAAAAAAATGGTTGGGTCGTTACACATTATAGCATTCATCAAGCTCCAATACAAAACTCGAGAGACGTCTTTCTTTTTATTTTTAATTTTTGACACATTTAAAGTCTTAAAGTTTCATTTCTCACTATAGGAGAACCCATGGGTTTGCAACTATTCATGCAAAGATGCTCCAAAAAAAAATTTATATAAGTTTTTTGAGATAGACTCAATAACTTTTTCAAACGGTATCTTTGGATCCTAATTATAAGGATATAGTCTGCCTCACCCATATATTTCATATCAAATAATTTTGAAAGCCATGACTTGATAGTTTTCAAATACTCCAAATTATTTTCGGCCAATAAAATATCGTCCACGTAAAGAGAAAGAATTACAAATATCACATTGGACTTCTTCACATAAATGCAATGGTCTTTATTGGTCATGGTGAAATCATACGAGATCACTTTCTAGTGAAATCTCAAATACCATTGCCTTGAAGATTTTTCCAGACCATAAATAGATCTTTTCAATTTACAAACCTTCTTTTCTTGGCATTTAACGATGAAAGCCTACAAATTATTCCATGTAGATTTTCTCGTTTTGTTCTCCATTGAGAAAATATGTCTTCACGTCCATTTGGTATAATTCCAGATCTAAACGTGCAACAATAGCCAAAAGTAAGTGAATTGAGGTAAACTTCACAACTGGTGAAAATATTTCCTTATAATCTATTCTAGCTTCTTGTGTAAAGCTTTTTGCCACAATCGTATCTTGTATCTTTTTATTGACCCATCCGTTTTGCATTTAATTTTGAGAACACATTTGTTCCCAATGACTCTACGCCCAGGCGGAAGGTAAACTAGATCCAGACTTTGTTGGTTTTTATGGACTCTAATTCTTCTTTCATTGCTTCCATCCACTCAAATTTTCCAGGGCTCGATAAAGCCTCGGTCATGGATTTTAGCTCATCCATTTCTGTGGGAGATACCAAAAAAACGTAATCTTTAATCTTATAAGTATGTTTGTATTTATTTTTCTTGGTATTCTTTCGTAGTTAAAATTCAAATTCGTCATAAGGATTTTGGGATTGAGAACTCCCACTCCCACTTGGATCAAGAACAAGATCTTGATTGATTTGATTATCAACTGTGTCAGAAGATACTTGCTGACTATTTGAGCTCAATATTTCATCAAAAGGCTCTCCATTCTTTACCTCGCCATTCTTTGAAAAATTATTTTTCAGAAATATGACATCTCGTGATTCAATCTCAGTAACACTTCCATCCTTTAATTCACCAATGAACACATACCCTTTGGAGTGTTTTGAATATCTTATAAAGGTATATTTCTTGCTTTTTGGATCTAATTTACCAAACTTTCTAAAAGAATCTTTTACATATGCAGCACAACCCCAAGGTCATAAATTATTTAAGTTTGGTTGTAACCAGCCCATAGCTCATAAGGACCGGAAGAAACTGATTTAGAAGGTACTTTGTTCAATATGTAGGCTGCACTCAATAACGCATCTCCCCAAAAAGAGATAGGTAAATTTGTTTGTGCCATCATGGACCTTATCATGTCCAATAGTGTTCTATTCATCCTTTTTGCTAAACCATTTTGTTGAGGTGTGTAAGGAATAGATAACTGTCTAGTGATGCCCTTTTTATTCCACAATTCTTCATATTATTTTGATAGATATTCATGCCCTCTATCGGTTCTTAAGGTCTTAATCCTTTTGTCTAATTGATTTTCAACTTCATTCAAATATTTCTTAAAGTATTTTAGTGCTTCAGATTTATGAAAAATCAAATAGACATAACCAAGCGCGTTAAATCATCAATAAACGTAATGAAACATAAAGGACCACACCTAGCCCTCACATTCCTTGGACCACGGATATCAGAATGGATTAATTGCAATAGAAAATTAGCTTTTTCAAATGGTTTACGTGTAATCTTTACGCAAGATAATTTTCACAAGTTGGCATGTCTATTCTAGAGAAGAAACCCAAATATCCCTCATTAGTCAATCTATTCATTCGATCTTGCCATATGTGGCTCAATATAATATGCCATGATGAATTAGCCCAAATAATAGTCATACATGGAATGATTATTATTTAACATAAATAAACAATCATATATCTCTAGAACCATAGATAACATACTCTAGTGTACTCTGGACAATATTACTGCAGAAAAGAAATTTTATACAAGAAGAACAAGTGCTAAAAGTTGCAACACTTTTATCTTTCTTCTTGTTATGCCATTTTCCGTCTTGGAATTTGACAAGTTACTTTTTCTTGAAGGATCCATATCTTCTTATTAAATCTTTGTTATTTCTGCCCTTTATTAAATCTTCTTATGTTTGAGGTCTGAAAGCTTTTTATCACTTAATTCTTCCACATAGGCAGTAGGTATAGCTTTTGCAGCACCAAGCTACTCATCTTCAAGCTCCACATGATGGCAACATCGAAAAGCTTATAATGTTATCATAATGGGTTATATTAACCTTCAAATGTTTCCAACAGTTGGAAAGAGACTAGATCACTACTTGCTGCTCATCGGAGAGAACATTACCAACACCTTTAAGTGGGCCAATTATTTCAAACATCACCTTACGATGTTGCTTGACACTATGATCATTTAATTTCGTGTACGTGTCAAACTTGATTATCAACTATCTGAGGAGAGTCATAGTTGTATTGCCATATGTCTCTCGTAAGTGTGCCCATGTGGCATGAGCAATAAGATATTATTCACATTCATGGATGAGATCATCGCCATTGTAACTTATAATTATTTCTGGGCAGTGGGATCTTTCTTTATCTATGCATTATAAGCATTGAGAAGATCTCAATGTTGGTAGTATTATCCTCCTCGTAGTAACACATCATATGATTTATATTCTCTAGAGCATCTTGCTCTTCCAATACATACCATATCTTACGACTCAATGTAGAATAATAATTGTTGTTTAATTTATTATCATTATTCAGATCGACAATTATACTTTTCGAAGCTATAGTTTGTTATACTTATAAGAGACAATCATGCAAGTATCACCCATCAATAATGCATGTGATATACACACACAAGAAAATAAGTTCTCATAATAACTTCACATTTAGTGTAGAATCAAAAGGTCAAATAGTTTCCAATCATCATCTACAATCCAAACATTTAATCAAAAGTGGAAAATATTTCTTAGTATGTATTATATTAATATCCGTGACTAGAATCACACAGATTCTTTAAGTCTTATTCTCTTACAACACTCTGTTATATATACCAATGAACAACAAAAAATATAATAGAAGAGACAAACAAATAAATATTCATACTAGAACTTACACAATTACAAGTCATATATATATATATATATATATATATATATATATATTTATATTTAGATGTCAGTCTCCTCATTACGCTTGTCTACAGGAGAAGGTTGATAAAATCGAGGCCTAAAAAATGTCTTTAGAAGCCAAGATTTCTTAATTTTAGCTTCTATGTCCTATTTCTCCCACTCAGCTTCAAGCACCTGAGTGTATACTCAAAGGTTCTCATTTGGACCAAAATCATGATAAATACTAGCCAATACATCATCCCAATGACTTGAGAGAGAATCCATCAATATAGCCAAAACACTCTATGTATTGTCTAATATATAATAAGAGAACGGTTCTGCTAGCTTCAACCTAAAATGGTGAAGATGACTTGGTATAGTAGCAGATGCGTCCATCTTGAACCTTTTAAATTTCTCATATTTTCTTCTCCCTTCCCTACACCGAGCTTTATCATCCCTAAAGATGTTTTGTATCGAACTCGGAACATCATTCCTGATGACTTCAGAATCTGAATCTGAATTGTTACTGAAATAGGTCATTCGACGATGCACTCTTCTACGTTGTCTCATTGCTCGACTTTCAGTATCACTCTCATTTAGCGTACATCGAGCTCGTTCCCGTCCAGCCATTTTTGAAATGGGAACAAGGAAATAATTAGAATGATTTTTCAAACTCATTCTATGTGATAACGTATGCCGCTATTACTTGTAGAAGAGAAATCAAGTTTAAAGGTCATTTACTTACTTAGAAATAAATATTCGACCCTTCTATGATCACTAATATATCAGTAAAGGAATGATTAAGTCTTGGATTAAATTCTTTCACTTAAGGAACAGTGAGATCATTATTGACCAATTAATCAAATAATCAAATTTTTGGCCAAGAAATGTGTGATGAAATCGCAATAAAGTTTTAGAAATTCATAGGAAAATACTGAACTAAAACTGTAAACAAACAATATATTTATATTCCAAGAGTAAATAATTCATCGGAACCAAAAATGTAAACAAATAGTATGTCAATGTGCCATGACACAAAACTTAACTTGTCGTGATGGTGCCTAGGCAAGCCGACATCTCAACATTTCCAACACTTTTGAATGAAAAATATACTAAAACAGGTTTAAATAATTAAAACTCTCATAAACTGGATAAAGGACGTTTTTGAAGATAGAGATGACAAGAAAATTGAAGGTGGCAGCCCATTTTCAGTGGGATCACCAACGGCACAAGCCCATGATAGGGCAATCTTAGATGCTTTTGACAGTCCAACACAACACAAATTAGCACTCTCTGCAGGTGCACAAGGGTTGCAATCTTCAGGTAAGAACAACAACACAAATGTTAAATCTCAAGCCTCAACCTTTATACCTAACATGAAAGAAGGAATTGTTATTAGGCAACTCCCAATGCGAGTTGCAAAGCAAAAAAGGTGGCTGCAGCAACAACGTCAACGAGGTCCAATCGTTCCAAGAATTAATAATGAATTTTGAATACATATTGAAGAGGTTTGAAGAAGAAGCCAAGTATCTACAAATTGAAGATTACACAAGGTTGAAGAATGAGGGGCAAGACTCAAATTTTTACCTTATTTTATTTTATCAATTTTTAAGTATCATCATTTGTAATATCATCACAGAGTATGTTATAAACTCTGTGATGATCATAGAATATCTAGTCTGTTCTAGTTCTTATTTTTTTACATGCTGGCAAGTATAGACGAGGTTGTTCATACCTCAATAGGATTTGTACGGTAAGGTCTAGCTCAGTAGGTGTTTGCTTATGTCCTATGCATTTGATATTGTATTCAAGCGGCTATGAGATTATATGCCCTCGTAAGACTTTGCCGGCAACTACACCATGATCCTCTACATGAGGCTGCCACCATAAGGCAAAGTGAGGCGCATAGGAGTGATTATATAGCCAAGGCATAGAGGCAACACTATTGAAGCTTTTACCCCCCTTACTTGTACTCTTCCATTGTGGTTTTTTCCGTTATTATTAATATAAAAACTACTAGGCAGCATGCCTGGTGATATATTTGCTAAACAAAAAAAGGACCATAACTAAATATCAATACATGTACTCTTCCATTGATGCACGGATAACTCACGTGTCAATAATATCAATACATAGATCTGCATGGATAACTCACGTGCTGCATGGATAACTCACGTGTCAATAACATAATCCGCCCGGCATAGCCACAAGCCCCAGTCCAAAATATCATACAGAAGCAACAAAACAAGTATACATGTATATAATGAATGAAATAAGTTTCTCCTATCTTTGGACTGGTGTAAATAACATGCTAAAGTGTAGGCATGTTCAAAGTGTGTTATTGTAGCTCAATCCGGCAATTTCATAAATGAAAGGCATTTCTCAAGTTTGTTTAGGGATTAAACCTCTAAGTAGACTCATCATGGCTCAATTAGATCACATAAATTGTTACCACATATTAGATATCGAAGCTCAAAGCTTAACAGTCATTTCTGGGCTTATAGGAGCCTCAGAACAATCCAAACATGAATATACAATTCCGGTGCCCGCACATGGGATCATCCCCACGCATGTGCGCACCCAAAAGCACGTGGCTATCACAACAATTTAGGCAACTATGCCTCAACCGAGTTTAAATACGATACTTACCTTAAGCAACTCAAATCACTCCGCTAGCAAGCCCTTGCCTCGCGAATTGGCCTCTGAATGCCTCGAATCTAGCCATAAATAATTCGATACAATCAACACGAGCTAAAGAAATTCGAATACACATTCAACCATGAGACCAACCATACCAAAATTACTCGAATCCGATATCAAAATCTTGATCAAATCCCCAAAAATTCGATCCAAGGACTTTCCTCCATTTTTCTCAATTTTCAACCCAAATCACAAATTAAATGATGAAATTATAGATATAAACATGGAATTTAACCAAAACTAAGTAAGAATCACTTACCCCAATCACTCTTTTGAAAATCTCTCCAAGAATTGCCTCCCACTGAGCTCCCAAAATCAAATTGTGAAAATGAACTCAAACTCTCGTTTTGAAATATTTAAGTTTCTGCCCAGACGTTATGCATCGCGATCGTGGAACCTACGTCGCGATCGCGAAGAACAAATAATCACAGCCTCCAAAATAGTCTACGCGAACGCGAAGACACTACTGTGAACGCGATGTTTACCCGACCTGACTCTTCACGATCGCATAGGCTAAAAGCATGATGCCCCAACTGACCACTCCTCTACGCGAACGTGTGAACCTTCTCGCTTTTGCGATGACCTGAGACTCTCAAAGCTTCACGAATGCGGGCCAAATATCGCGAACGCGAAGAATAAATCACCACCTGCCAGCAACAACTCTTCGCGATCGTGTCCCTTTCTTTGCGATCGCGAAAGAGGAAACCAGATGCAGAGACACCAGAAAACTTTAGCCAACCTCTAAGTCCAAAATTGATCTGTTAACCATCTGAAACTCACCCGAAGCCCCCGGAAGCTCAACAAAACATACCAACAAGTCCTAAAACATCATACAAACTTAGTCAAGCCTTCAAACCACATCAATCAATGCTAAAACTACGAATCACGCATTAATTCAAGCCTAATGAACTTCTAAACCTCTAACTTCTACATTCGATACCGAAACCTATCAAATCACGTCCGATTAACCTCAAATTTTGCACCCAAGTCACAAATGACACCACGGACCTACTCCAACTCCCGGAACCTCAATCCGAGCTCAGTAACCACAAAGTTCACTCTCGTTCAAACTTCTAAATTTCTAACTTTCTCCATTTCAAGCCTAATTCAATTACGGACCTCCAAATTTCTATCCGGACACGCTCCTAAGTCCAAAATCACCCAACGGAACTAACGAAATTATCATAACTCCGTTCTGAATCCATTTACACACATTCTAATATCCGGTCAACCTTTTCAACTTAAGCTTCCAACCTTGAGACTAAGTGTCTCAACTCATTCCGAAGCCTTTCCGGACCCGAATTAACTATCCTGGCAAGTCACATAGCAGATATAAAGCATAAATGAGCAGTAAATGGGGGAACGGGACTACAACTCTCAAAACGACCGGTTGGGTCATTACACAATATTCTAATGAGAACTCATAATAGTCTCTTCCCATTGTTCTTTTCACTTATAAAATAATTTCTCCATTAGCCAAGTTAATGAAGTTAAAAGAAAACTTCTCAGGAAGCTTTCAACATTTTGTAGGCAGTAAAAAGATTTTTGCCGGCACTCTCTTTGACAACCAAAGTTCTGCCAAAATATGGTAAAAATATAGCCAAGTCATTAAAGAATAGTTAGGTGTCATAACTTTGAAGAAAGTTCACAGTTTATAATTTAAAAAAAAAAAAAAAGCAACGTGAGTTTTCTAAAATTCTTGTGACTTGTATTCAAAACTTCAAATACATGGGAAACAATATTTCCTTTAATTGGTGTCCAAAAAAAAGTTACCATACAGATGGTTAAAGAGCCGGGCATAAACAAAAGTTTTGTTGCCGGTATTCTGAATCTCACAAGCCTACAAACGAATTCGACCGGCCTTTTCGAAAGACTTTGAAGAAGATTCATGTCCAATTTTTCTTTTCTTTTTTTTTAAACAAAATCAAACTTCAGCAATCTTCTTTTTACCAGAATTAGCTTTCACGCCAAAACAAAAATTTAAGATATTCATATCACGGAGCAGATTTATATTCGATAGTATATTCAAAATAACGGAACACACGATCAATGGCTCTGATACCAATGTAAGATTAAACTGAGGGGCGAGAACAACGAATTGTGTACCTTTTAATGCAACGGAGATTGTTGAACTCACCGCCAAAATAATTACCTCAAGTCGAACTCTGATTCACTAGGAAACGAAGTTTAATGCCACAAACTAAAGATCTCTCTTATGTGTGTGTTTTGTTTTCAGAGAACAAGAGAAGAACACTTCTCTGTTGATTGGAGAGAAAAGGGACGTTTGTTTCTCTTCTTGCAAAAAAAGAGAAGAGAGCCCATCTATGATAAAATCTATTTTCACCATTAAATAAAATAACTGTGTTATTTTGTAACTTCTCCTTAAGGAAGTTACCTCTTAACTTCTCTAAACCTTATGTCTTTATTCTTTCTAAATGGGTTGGGTTGGTCCATATGAGCGACCTGCCCGATATCCAACAACACCTTATTAAAAATCCAACATTAACATATATTTTCTTGATTTTATGTTCCGAGTTGAAAGCGTGGATTCAGATATAGTTCGATCTTAAAACACTGAATTATATTGAACTGCAAAAATTATTAAATTCGTCACTATAAGAAATTAACTGTATCACTGTATGGTCGTGCCCGAAGGCGACTCCACAACCTTAGAGTCTTTGTTAGAGGTAGATCCAATAGTAAACTTGATAGATTCGATTTTTATGATTCAATTTATTGTAGTTTTAAATGAGTCCAGATATATATTTATTTCAATTTTAATAATATATAAATTTATGTTGTCTTTGCTTGGAGATGTCTTGGGTAGAAGGGTCAGCCACCAGCTTCCAATGGGTCCATTCTTCAGTTCTCCCCGGCGTGGATATGTATTAGATGCACGGCCGCAATATCGAAGCTAGGAATTTTTTCAAAGATATTTAAATTTGAAAGAAATTTAAAAAAATTCCAAAAAAAAGGTGTTCACTATAGGTTTTATACCTTTAGAACCTAATATTTATCTATATACACAGTATAATTATTTAACGAACGGTGGTCAATTGACTTCCTTTAAAACATGTAGCTTTGCCCCTGCACGGCGGAAGATGAAAATGGGGCTGTGTGATATTCCTGGAGGAGTGGGAAATTGGTGGCGGCGGCGAAAGAATTTTTTTCTAATATGTAATTTTTATTTATTCAAGTTTTTACCTCTATAAATAAAAGTCGATCTACTTACACGAACCCAATAACATAGATTTTAAACAGAAAGAAAAGATGTTAAAGTATTAAGAATACAGATACATAGAATAAAAATTTAGAGAGTAAAAGTAAACGCTGTATTTACAAAATCACCAATCAATTGCCCTTTAAAATCAAATTTTGAAATAAGATATGTCCTCATTTGGATCATGAATAAAATACTTAAGTTGAAAAAAGTGGAATTAAATATTACCTAATTTTCTAGGGACCGGATAAAAAAACTTAAACATAACTTAAAGGAGGAGTAATTGGGGTGATAATCAATTTAACTATTTAAGGAGTATATTGGCGTAATTAAATCAAACCAGATCTTAATCAAAGATAACCTTTAGCATTTCCTGGATAATTGGCTTCTGGTTCCTAGCTGAAAGAATTAAATCAAAAATATAGATCTAATATTTATTATAACAATAATACACCATTCAACAACGGGTCCATAGCTCAGTGGTAGAGCATTTGACTGCAGATCAAGAGGTCACCGGTTCGAACCCGGTTGGGCCCTTATTGCTGGATTTTTTACATTACTTTTTATTTTCTTAAATCGGCCGATGTGTTTACCTTTTTCTTTCTTTTAGTTTCTTGAGAAATTCTGGTTGTATTTTACTGGGACAACGAATTTAGCCCATTTGATACTTCCTCTTTTCTGGAGAAAAAAAAATTGTTCATGACAAAAATAATGAGTTACAAGTACCTTATTTGAATTAGCGAAGATATAAATGCTTTTATTTTCTTTTTCTTTCAGCTGTTAGTCAAGGACGAAAACTTCGTTTATAACTTATTAGAGGTAATTGAAACAAAAGATGACTTGATTGATATAAGCAGGGTCGGCTCCAAAGTTACGAGGGGTAAGGCTTCTGCCTTAGCCCCCAAATTTAGGGGCTCCATTTTAAAAAAATAATAAGTTCATAAATATTTCAAAAATAATATTTAGTACTTTTAATATAAAAATAGAGTTTTTAATATAAAAGGAAAGAAAACTTTTTGGATATATAAATAAAGTAATAATTTAACTTACTTAAAATGGATAGATGAATAGCTTTCCCAACATTTAAGTTTTTCACTTTTTTCTCCTTCATTAAAAATTTTGCTCTCTTCCTTAATTTGTCCAAGTCAATCTTTTTTTTCTTTCTAATCTCTTCATATTTCAGAAAATCCTACTATGATAACCCAAAAATATCATCTATAAATTTAATAATTAATTATGTGTTCTAAAACCTCAAAAAGTACTATTTATCATTTCTCGACTTGCGTGCGTAATCCGTAAAATTTTCTAAAAAGTTTTTATGTGAAAAATGGATTAAAATGTGAATTAGAGCTTTAAAACTCAATTGAGTTGACTTTGGTAAACATTTTGAGCAAACGGACTCGGATCAGTATTTTGACAGTTCCGGTAGGTGTGTATCGTGATTTGGGACTTGGACGTATGCCCGAAATCAAATTCCGAGGTCCCTAGCCCGAGATATGGAATTTTGATGAAAAATTAAAAGTTTAAGTTTAAATAGTGATCGGATGTCGAATTATGTGCAAAAGACCCCGGAATAGAATTTTGATGATTCCAACACCTCCGTATGGTGAATTTGGACTTAGGAGCGTGATCAGAATTTTATTTGGAAGTACATAGTGAAATTAGGCTTGAAATGGCTAAAACAAGAATTTTAATTTGGAAGTTTGACCAGGGAGTTGACTTTTTGATACCAGAGTCGGAATCCAGTCCTGAAAATTTTCATAGCTCCGTTATGTCATTTATGACTTATGTGCAAAATTTTGAAATCAATCGGACTTGATTTGATAGGTTTCGACATCGAATGTAGAAGTTGAAAATTTTAAGTTTCATTAAGCTTGAATTGGAGCATGATTCGTGATTTTAGCGTCATTTTATGTAATTTGAGGTTTCAAATAAGTTTGTATGATGTTTTAGGACTTGTTGGTATATTTGGTTGAGGTCCCGAGGGCCTCGATTGAGTTTCAGATGGTTAACGGATCAAAAGATGGACTTAAAAAGTTGCTGCAATTTTTCCTCTTGTGTTGGACATTCTGGGCTGTGATCGAGCCCAGATATCGAGCCAGATATCGAGCCCAGGCATCGAGCCCAGATATCGAGCCCAGGTATCGAGCCCAGATATCGAGCCCAGGCATCGAGCCCAGGGTTGACGAGGCTCAGGCTCGAGCTTGTATATCGAAGCCATGATCGAAGGTCCAACTCGAGGGCCATGATCGAAGGCAAGGCTCGAGGGCCAGGATCGAAGGTAAGGCTCGAGGGCCAGGATCGAGACCCAAGATAGAGGCCTAGGCTCGAGGGCCATGATCGAAGCCACGATCGAGGCCCCGTTCGAGGCCCAGTTTCGAAGGCTCTCTCGGCAGTTTTATAAAAAGAGGGAATTCGTCCCATTCGCCATTTTTAACAAATTGGAGCTTGAGCAGAGACGATTTTGGATAGATTTTCAAGAAACGACATTGATGTAAGTGATTCTAACTCGGATTTGGTCTATAAACACAAATATATCATTGTTCTCATCATTTAATTAGTGTTTTGAGATTGAAATTTGAGAAATATTTAGAAATCTCATAGAAACGAATTTTTGCGATTTCGGTATCGATTCAGAGTCGGATTTGAGTGAAACTAGTATGGTTGGACTCGTAATTAAATGGGTTGTCGGATTTCATAACTTTCGCCGGATTCAGAGACGTGGGCCCCACGGACAAATTTTTAATTAATTTCGGAATTTTTATTAAAAATGTAGTATTTTCTTATAGAATTGATTCCTATAATTTTTTTAGTGATTGTATCAAATTATTTTGGCTAGATTCGAGCTAGACAGAGTTGGATAATCGTGAAAAAGGCCTTCTAGTGGATTAAATTGGAGCAAGACGAAGTAAGTCTCTTGTCTAATCTTGTGAGGGGAAAATTACCTCATAGGTGATTAAAATTAAATAATTGTTGCTAATTGTGGGGGCTACGTACACACGAGGTGACGAGAGTCCGTGCGTAGCTACTATTAATGCTAATTTCGGGTAGTTTAGGACTCAAAGCATGAATTACTTGTGTAATTTATATTCCTTGTTTAATTAATATTGTGAATTGTTAGCTAAAAATATTAAAGGATGGAAATCTCATATACTTGATTTTCAATTTAAATTAATTAATTGTTAAGAGAAGTTATCCTTCCTCGTTAATTTATCTTATAATAAGTATACTCTCATTCCGGAGGTACATAAGAAAATGTCCTCCTTTCTTGTGGAGCGGGCCGAACGCCTCGGCAGGATAGATGCATCTATGGATCGTGCCGCACGTTCCTCGACAGTGTACCCGAAACTCTGGATCGGGTCGTACAACCTCGACAGAAATCGTGTTTAATAATAATTATTATACGATACTTTGATAGTTTATTGCAGCTTGTGAAGCTAATTGATGAATTGAAAATCTTTGAAATTTAATGAATTATTATTCCTGCTTGTTAAGGATTTATTGTTATTCCTGTAAATGAGACTAATTGATAAATTTAGAAATTTATTGAAATTGAAAGAAATTTAATTATTTTTACTGGTTAAATAAATTATTGATATATTCTGTGAATCATGCTGATTTAGATATTCTAGTTTTATTTCAATTATTATTATTGACCCATAGTGAGTGTTAAAGTCGGCCATCTCGTCTCTACCACTTCGAGATTAGACTTGATACTTACTGGGTACACGTTGTTTACGTACTCATACTACACTTGCTGCACTTTTTGTGTAGGACCTGAGGCAAGTACTAATAGGGGGCCTATCGTCTTACACCCATGTTATCCAGGGGCATAGTGGTGAGCTGCCTTTCTGAGCCGTTCTGCAGCTACCACTGTCTCTCCTTGTATTTTTCATTCTGTCTATTTTTATTTCAGACAGTATTAGTGGTTTTGTATAATCTACTAGATGCTCATACACTTGCGACACCAGGTCTTGGCACACACATTGGTAGAATTTGGTGTCTTATTATTTTTTTTGGATTTAAATTGTTTTTTATATGTTTAATTTATTAGTTGGCTTGCCTAGCTATAGTGTTGGGCGCCATCATAACCTATAGGTGAAATTGGGTCGTGAAAACATGGTATCAGAGCTCTAGGTTCACGTAGCTCTTACAAGTTATAAGCAGACCTAATAGAGTCTTGCGGATCGGTACGGAAACGTTTGTACTTATCTTCGAGAGGCTATAGGGTGTTAGGAAACTATCTTTCTTCATATTCCATCGTGCAATTAATGTAATACTAAATATCCTTCTCTTATTCTCTCACAGATGGTGAGAACGCACTCTAATGAGGTTCTAGACCAGGGAAGAGCTACTCCCCCAGTTGCTAGAGGCCGAGGGAAGGCTCCAGCCCGTGGTAGAGGGGGAGGACGTCCCAGGACTGTTCCAGTTATGCCGCCAATGGGTCCAACAGAGAATCCCATTATTGAGGAATAGGGTGAGGTGCCTGTGGCAGAGCCAGCTCCGGTGGATTTCATATATGCACCAGGATTTCAGAACGTCATGGGTCGTATGCTGCGGTTCATGGACAATATGACTCAGGTCGGTTTATTTCCGGCAGACCCAGCCACATCTCAGGCGGGTGGAGGAGCACAGACCCCTACCGCACTGGCCCATGGACATGCAGCTGCTGTATATCAGACCCATGGTGCACTACCCGTGGGTGGAGCCCAGTCAGTGGCAGCAGCTACACCTGAGCCCATGCCAGCTGTAGCCGTCGATCCTCAGAAACTATTGGACATATGGACTAGACTACATCCTCCTGTCTTTGGGGGTGAGCGACATGAGGATCCCCAAGATTTCATTGATCGGTGCAAGGATAGACTGTACAACATGAGGATATTGGAGTCTCATGGGGTAGACTTTGCTACTTTTCAGCTAGAGGGCAGAGCCCGTAGATGGTGGCAGTCTTATATTCTTAGCAGACCAGCAGACTCTCCTCCTATGACTTGGGACAGGTTCACCCGTATCTTCCTGGACAGGTATATTCCACCCTCCCAGAGGGAAGAGTTGAGGTTTCAGTTTGAGCAGCTCCAGCAGGGTCAGATGTCAGTGACCGATTATGAGGCGAGGTTTTCTGATTTATCTCGACATGCACTTATGATACTCCCTATTGAGGCAGAGAGAGTGCGGAGGTTTGTTGCGGGTTTACATACTGGCATTCAGGCCACTATGGCTCGAGAGGTTGAGATGGGTACTTCTTATGAGCTAGTCGTGGAGATAGCCCGCAGGATTGAGGGTGTACGTCAGCGGAGCCGAGAGCAGGTTACGAGAGATAAGCGGTTTAGGTATTCTGGAGAGTTCAGAGGTGCTCCATCTGGGGGCAGAGGTCAGTTCGTGAGAGGGCAGTCCAGCAGGCCCCCATATCCAGCACCACCGCCTCCTCGAGGTGCTCTAGTGCGACCTTATCTCAGTGCTATACCAGAGAGTTCTTATCGCCCACCAGCTATTCAGGGTCCTTCCAGTGGGTATTCAGGTCCCTAGGGCCAACCACTTAGTCAGCAGCCCATCGTACCGAAGAGTTGTTACGAGTGCGGGGACCCCAGTCACATGCGGAGATTTTGCCCCAGACTGTGGGGTAGACCAGTGCAGCAGGGTCAGCAGCCTATGATTACTGCACCAGTTGCTCCACCAGTAGTTCGACCACCAAGAGGTGGAGGACAGGTGGGTAGGGGCCGTCCTAGAAGTGGAGGTCAGCCAGGCGGAGGCCAGCCAGTTGGCGCTCCAGCTCGGTTCTATGCTTTTCCAGCCAGACCAGATGCATAGGCCTCAGATGCCATGATTATAGGTATTATTTCTGTTTACGGCAAAGATGCCTCAGTATTATTTGATCCAGGATCTACGTATTCATATGTGTCATCTCTATTTGCTCCATTCCTGGGTATTTCTCGTGAGTCCTTGAGTACTCATGTTTATGTGTCCACTCCTGTAGGCGATTCTATTATTGTGAACCGGATCTACCGGTATTGTATTATTACATTCTGTGGTTATGAAACTAGAGCAGATCTATTATTGTTCGAGATGACCGATTTTGAAATTATTCTGGGTATGGGGTGGTTATCTCCATATCATGCTATTCTAGATCGTCATGCCAAAATTGTTACCTTGGCTATTCCATCTTTGCCTATGCTGGAGTGGAATGGTTCGCCTGTTAGTTCATTTAATCGAGTTATTTCTTTTATAAAGGCTCAACACATGGTTGAAAAGGGTTGTTTGGCTTATCTAGCCTATGTTCGGGATACTGCTGCAGAGACTCCGGCTATTGATTCAGTGCCTGTAGTTCGGGAATTCTCCGATGTATTTTCGTCAGATCTTCCAGGTATGCCACCTGATCGTGATATTGATTTCTGTATTGACTTGGTTTAAGATACCCAGCCTATATCTATGCCACCGTATCGCATGGCTCCGAAAGAATTGAAAGAACAACTTGAGGAGTTACTAGCCAAAGGGTTCGTCAGACCGATTGTATCGCCTTGGGGTGCACCAGTATTATTTGTAAAGAATAAGGATGGAACAATGCGGATGTGTATTGATTATCGTCAACTGAACAAAGTCACTATTAAGAACAAGTATCCGTTGCCGCGTATTGATGATCTATTTGACCAGTTGCAGGGTGCTAGGGTATTCTCTAAGATCGACTTGAGGTCGGGGTAACATCAGTTGAAGATTCGGGATTCGGATGTTCCGAACACTACTTTTCGGATAAGATATGGTCATTATGAGTTTCTGGTGATGTCCTTCGATTTAACTAATGCCCCGGCAGCGTTTATGGATCTGATGAACAGGGTATTCGGGCCATATATTGATTCGTTTGTCATTTTCTTTATTGATGACATTTTGATCTACTCGCGCAGTAAGGAGGAGCATGAGCAGCATATGAGAGTAGTGCTTCATACATAGCATGAACAAAAGCTATATGCTAAGTTCTCTAAATGTGAGTTCTGGCTTGAGTCTGTAGCATTTTTAGGGCATATTGTATCGGGCGAGGGCATTAACGTTGATCCCAAAAAGATTGAGGCAGTTCAAAATTGGCATCGTCCCACTTCGGCGACTAAGATCGGGAGTTTTCTGGGTTTAGCATGTTATTATCGTTGGTTCGTGGAGGGTTTTTCGTCTATTGGAGCACCTTTGACCAAATTAACCCAGAAGGGTGCTCCGTTCCGATGGTCCGATGATTGTGAAGTGAGCTTTCAGAAGCTCAAGACAACATTGACTACAGCACAAGTGTTAGCATTGCCTTCCGGTTCGGGAATGTATATAGTGTATTGTGACGCTTCACGCGTTGGTTTGGATTGTGTATTAATGCAGGAAGAGCGAGTTATTGCATATGCTTCACGTCAGCTGAAGCCCCACGAGCAAAATTATCCGGTACATGATTTGGAGTTAGCTGCGATTGTTCACGCTCTTAAGATTTGGAGGCATTAGCTTTATGGGGTGTCTTGTGAAGTTTACACTAATCATCGCAGTTTGCAGCATTTGTTCAAGCAGAGGGACCTAAATTTGAGACAGCGCAGATGGCTTGAGTTACTGAAAGATTATGATATTACTATCCTATACCATCCGGATAAAGCAAATATGGTTGCAGACGCCTTGAGTAGAAAGGCGGAGAGTATGGATAGTTTGGCTTTCATTACAGCAAAGGAGAGGCCATTAGCTTTGGATATTCAATCCTTGGCTAACCGACTTGTGAGATTGGACATTTCAGAGCCCAGCCGAGTTCTTGCATGTGTTGTAGCTCAATCTTCACTATTTGAGCAGATCAAGGCTTGCCAGTATGATGATCCACACTTAATGGTTCTTCGAGAAATGGTACTACGGGGTGGTACCAAGGAAGTTACTATTGGAGCGGATGGTGTTCTGCGACTCCAGGATCGTCTATGTGTTCCTAATGTGGATGGACTGAGGAAAAAGATCCTAGAGAATGCACACAGTTCTCGGTATTCTATTCATCCAGGTGCTACGAAGATGTATCGTGATTTGAGGCAACATTATTGGTGGAAGCGATTAAAAAAGGACATAGTTAAGTATGAAGCTAGGTGTCTAAATTGCCAGCAAGTTAAATATGAGCACAAGAGGCCAGGTGGCCTACTTCAGCAGATGACTATACCAGAGTGGAAATGGGAACGCATCACTATGGACTTTGTAGTTGGGTTGCCGCAGACCTTGCGGAAGTTTGATGCAGTTTGGGTCATTATTGATAGGCTGACCAAGTCGGCACATTTTATTCCTGTTGTGACTACGTATACTTCAGATAGGTTGGCCCGGATATATATCCAGGAGATAGTTCGGTTACACGGTGTGCTAATTTCTATCATATCAGATAGAGGCCCTCAGTTTAATTCACATTTCTGGAGAGCAGTACAGAGTGAGTTGGGGACCCGTGTAGAGCTCAGCACAGTCTTTCATCCGCAGACCAACGGGCAGTCAGAGCGGACAATTTAGATTTTGGAGGATATGCTCAGGGCATGTGTGATTGACTTTGGAGGTCAGTGGGATCGTTTCTTTCCTTTGGCCGAGTTTGCTTATAATAACAGTTACCAATCCAGCATCGCGATGGCTCCATTTGAGGCTTTATACGATGTCGTTCGCCCATCGGGTGGTTTGAGCTCGGTGGGGCTAAGTTATATGGTACTGATTTGGTGAAGGATGCCTTGGAAAAGGTAAAGTTGATTCAGGAGTGACTTCCTACAGCACAGTCCAGACAGAAGAGTTACGCGGATCAGAAAGCGCGTGATTTATCATTTATGATAGGTGAAAAAGTTCTCTTGAAATTTTCGCCGATGAAGGGAATCATGAGATTTGAGAAAAAGGGAAAATTGAGCCCAAGGTTTATAGGCCCATTTGAGGTGTTGAGACGAGTTGGGGAGGTTGCTTATGAGCTTGTATTGCCACCCAGTCTATCGGGAGTTCATCCGATTTATCATGTATCTATGCTCCGGAAGTATCATGCCAATCTATCACATGTGTTAGACTTCAGAACAGTTTAGCTAGATAATAGCTTAGGTTATGAAGAGGAGCCAGTTGCAATTGTTGATAAGCAGGTTCGCCAGTTGAGGTCCAAGAGGATTTCTGCAGTAAAAGTCCAGTGGAGGGGCCAACCAGTAGAGGAAGCAACTTGGGAGGCCGAGGAAAATATGCGGAGCAGATATCCACACTTATTTGGCACTCCAGGTATTATTCTAAACCCGTTCGAGGATGAACGTTTGTTTAAGAGGTGGAGAATGTGATGACCCAAAAATGTCATCTTTAAATTTAATAATTAATTCTGTGTTCTAAGATATCGAAAAGCACTATTTATCATTCCTCGACTTGCGTGCGCAATCTGTAAAATAATCTGAAAAGTTTTTATGTAAAAAATGGATAAAATATGAATTAGAGCTTTAAAACTCAACTGAGTTGACTTTGGTCAATATTTTGAGCAAACAAACTCGGATCAGTGTTTTGACAGTTCTGGTAGGTCCGAATCGTGATTTGGGACTTGGGCGTATGCCCGGAATCAAATTCTGAGGTCCCTAGCCCGAGATATGAAATTTTGATAAAAAATTAAAAGTTTAAGTTCAAATAGTGGCCAGATGTCGAATTATGTGCAAACGACCCCGGAATAGCATTTTGATGATTCTAACAGCTCTGTATGGTGATTTTGGACTTAGGAGCGTGATCGAAATTTTATTTGGAAGTCCGTAGTGAAATTAGGCTTGAAATGGCTAAAGCAAGAATTTAAATTTGGAAGTTTGAGCGGGGAGTTGACTTTTTGATACCGGAGTCGGAATCCAGTTTTGAAAATTTTTATAGCTTTGTTATGTCATTTATGACTTGTGTACAAAATTTGAGATCAATCGGACTTGATTTGATAGGTTTCGACATCGAATGTAGAAGTTGGAAATTTTAAGTTTCATTAAGCTTGAATTGGAGCATGATTCGTGATTTTAGCGTCGTTTTATGTGATTTGAGGTTTCAAATAAGTTCGTATGATGTTTTAGGACTTGTCGGTATATTTGGTTGAGATCCCGAGGGCCTCGATTGAGTTTCGGATGGTTAACGGATCAAAAGTTGGACTTAAAAAGCTGCTGCAATTTTTCCTCTTCTGTTGGACATTCTGGGCTGTGATCGAGCCCAGATATCGAGCCAGATATCGAGCCCAGGTATCGAGCCCAGATATTGAGCCCAGGTATCGAGCCCAGGTTTGACGAGGCTCAGGCTCGAGCTTGTGTATCGAAGCCATGATCGAAGGTCCAACTCGAGGGCCATGATCGAAGGCAAGGCTCGAGGGCCAGGATCGAGACCCAAGATCGAGGGTCACAATCAAAGGCTCAAGCTCGATGCCATGATTGAGGCTATGATCGAAGGACCAGGCTTGATTCTATAATCGAGGCCATGACCGAGGTCCAGGCTCGAGCCTGTGATCGAAGCCACGATCGAGGCCTAGGCTCGAGGGCCATGATCGAAGCCACGATCGAGGCCCAGTTCTGAAGGCTGTCTAGGCAGTTTTATAAAAAGAGGCAATTCGTCCCATTCACCATTTTTACCAAATTGGAGCTTGAGCAGAGGCAATTTTAGATAGATTTTTAAGAAAATACATTGGGGTAAGTGATTCTAATTCGGATTTGGTTTATAAACACAAATATATTATTGTTCTCATCATTTAATTAGAGTTTTGAGATTGAAATTTGGGAAATTTTTAGAAATCTCATAGAAATAAATTTTTGAGATTTCGGTATCGATTCGGAGTCGGATTTGATTGAAACTAGTATGGTTGGACTCGTAATTGAATGGGTTATCGGATTTCATAACTTTCTCCGGATTCCGAGATATGGGCCCTACGGAAAAAGTTTTAATTAATTTCGAAATTTTTATTAAAAGTGTAGTATTTTCTTATAGAATTGATTCCTATAATATTTTTAGTGATTGTATCGAATTATTTTGGCTAGATTCGAGCAAGACAGAGTTGGATAATCGTGGAAAAGACCTTCTAGTGGATTAAATTGGAGCAAGACGAGGTAAGTCTCTTGTCTAATCTTGTGAGGGAGAAATTACCTCATAGGTGATTAAAATTAAATAATTATTACTAATTGTGGGGGTTACGTACGCATGAGGTGACGAGAGTCTGTGCGTAGCTACTATTAATGCTAAAGTCCGGGTAGTTTAGGACTCAAAGCATGAATTACTTGTGTAAATTGTATTCCTTGTTTAATTAATATTACTTGATATATATATATATATATATATATATATATATATATATATATATATATATATATATATATATTGTGAATTGTTAGCTAAAAATATTAAAGGATGAAAATCTCATATACTTGATTTTCTGTTTAAATTAATTAATTATTAAGAGAAATTGTTCTTCCTCGTTAATTTATCTTATAATAAATATACTCTCATTCCGGAGGTACATAAGAAAATGTACTCCTTTCTTGTGAAGCGGGCCGAACGCCTCGGCAGGATAGATGCATCTATGGATCGTGCCGCACGTCCCTCAGCAATGTACACGAAACTCTGGATCGGGCCGTACGACCTCGGTAGAAATCGTACTTAATAATAATTATTACATGATACTTTGATAGTTTATTGCAGCTTGTGAAGCTAATTGATGAATTGAAAATCTTTGAAATTTAATGAATTATTATTCCTACTTGTTAAGGAATTATTGTTATTCCTGTAAATGAGACTAATTGATAAATTTAGAAATTTATTGAAATTGAAAGAAATATAATTATTTCTGCTGGTTAATTAAACTATTGATATATTCTGTGAATCATGTAGATCTAGATATTCTAGTTTTATTTCAATTATTATTATTGACCCATAGTGAGTGTCAAAGTCGGCCATCTCGTCTATACCACTTCGAGATTAGGCTTGATACTTACTGGGTACACGTTGTTTACGTACTCATACTACACTTCCTACACTGTTTGTGTAGGACCTGAGGCAAGTACTAGTGGGGGACCTATCGTCTTACACCCACGTTATCCAGGGGCATAGTGGTGAGCTGCCTTTCTGAGCCGTTCTGCAGCTACCACTGTCTCTCCTTGTATTTTTCATTCTATCTATTTTTATTTCAGACAGTATTAGTGATTTTGTATAATCTACTAGATGCTCATATACTTGTAACACCAGATCTTGGCACACACAATAGTAGAATTTGGTGTCTTATTATTTTTCTTGGATTTAAATTTTTTTTATACATGTTTAATTTATTAGTTGGCTTGCCTAGCTATAGTGTTGGGTATCATCACGACCTATAGGTGAAATTGGATCGTGACACCTACATATTTTCAGTCTTTTTCTTTGATATTCTTACTCACCTTCTTTCTCAAAGATTTCATTAGTTCAAGTGTTCAACAATATTTTTAAGTTTCCAATAGTTCTATACTTCTATTACTCTATAAGATCTTATCTAAGATCAATAATATCTCAAGAAAGATTAAATGAGTTGGTTATATTATCAATGGAACATGAACTATTAGAGAAAATCGATTATAAAAAAATTATTAACAACTTTATATCACTACAAGAAATAAGCTAAATTGCGTAGGTTTATTTGTGGGAGTTATAAGAACCCCCACTATAAGATCATTTTATGGCATTTATTTTAACCCCCGCTATATATTTCTTTTTGTGGCGATTTTATTGTAGAGGTTTTTTATAACCTCTGCAAATTGCATCAAATTGTGGGGATTTTTAAAATGCTATAATTCAATACAATTTGTGGTGTTTAATAACCCCACAATTTAGGATGTCAATCAAAAGTTTGAATTATGGAGAAACATCTTAGAGAGCAAATATTTTAGGATAAATATAAATAAGAGCGAATATACGCACTATAACTTTAATCAGCATGTGAAGAGCGAAGTTGAGGTGAAACTAGACGAGATTGCGGTGCTAAAATGCTAACAATTTAATATCGATATATAGGTTCATTGTTCAAGAGAATGAAATAATAGATAAAATGTTACTCATATAATTAAAATCAGATTGTTATGATGGAGAAGTGCTACATATTATGTGATAGAAGAATATCTATCAAAGTGAAAGGTAAGTAATAGTTATAAGATCGATAATATTGTATGGTAGTGAGTGTTAAGTCACTAAAACCCAATATATCCCCAAGATGAATGTTGGAGAGATGCGAATATTAAGATGCACGACGGTCAAACAAGATTAGACTAGATAAAAATGATTACATTCACTAAAAGTTGCACGTAGCACATGTTGAGGATCAAATGAGAGGTAGCTTCAGATGGCTTAATAATGTCTTACGTCAACCTACATACACACTAATCCATAAGTATAAAATTAAAAGAAAATTATAAAATATATGTCTCATATTCATAATATTAGACGTTTTGAATTTAAATAAATAATAGTAGTAATTTTAAATTTTTCTTACATTTAATAAAGGATATTTATAATTTTAATTAAATGATTTAATTTAATGATATTTTGTGATTTTTTTCTATATTTTAATTTATTATTTGTTTGGATGTGTTATTTTTTTGTGTGTAGTATATATGTCAATAATGTTTAAGTATATTTTATTAGTAATAAGTTAGCTTTAATGCCTAAATTTTATTATATTTAAATAGATAAAAAAGAAATAAATAAAAGAGAAAAGAAATATTTAAAAGACAATATTGGACATCATCCTCAAAAATTTCAGAACTAAGCGGGCAAAATTCCTTCTCTTTTTCTCCCTCATTTTTTCACAGGGCACGATATGTTTCAGAAGGGCTCAACTCCCCCTCCCCAACTCACGAAATCTTTCAGGAGGCTCAATTCCCCTTCTTCATCATCTTCTCTACATAGTAAGTCGGTGCAATTCAAAAAATAAAGAATTGTCATGCTCTTTCTTATTTTCTGTTACGGTATTTTTTGTTTATTTTTCGATGTAGAATTTGTAACCGAAATTGTTTAAATATTCTTGTGGATCTGTATATTATTACAGGTTTTGGGTTAAATTGTGATTCATTATTGTGTGGTCCATTGTTCTCGAGTTCGTGATTACAATTGAGTGTGTACTTTTAAAAGCCTAGATTTTTTTACTATGTGTTTTGCTCTTCAATTTTGCTTCAGATAGTTAGATTTTAATAACAGGAAATCATGTGAGTTCATCTTAGATACCATCACAGACTGATTGCCCATAACTTTTCTTAGGATGTGTGGAAATTGGGGGGGGGGGGGGGGGGGGGGGAGATTATTATTGAGCAGCGAAAGAAGAATAGAAATACCTTTGGGTGCCTGCAATTGTTCCGTTGAGTTTTCTTAATCTTTCGGCACTCCTTGTGTTTATCTTCTATACTAAAAGATATGGTGTTCAGATTATGAGTTTTTGATAAACTAAATTTATCATGATTCTTATTTTATCAGTCATTTTTTCTTTGTGCTTTACATTCTATTTAGTTGTAATGACAAGGTGATGCACATCCATCGAAGATTAAATGCTCTAATACCAATGCAAAGGTTTTGAGATTGGTGGGTTGGTATGATAGCACCGATGGGTGAGTTTTCTTAACTCATTTATTGGCAAGACACTCTTTTAAGAGAAAACTTATCTTTTATATAACATGCTTCTTGAATTACATGAAGTTACAATAATTCAAGACCATTTGCTCCATTGAATATCAGTTGCATTAAGTACTATAGAGTAATTTGTTTCATATTCTCTTACAACTGTTATTGATATAGATACTGGCAGGATTCATGTCTTAGAAGATTTGATTAAGTTCCTCAAGATATATATGAGATGTTGAAGTAAGCTAGTTGTATATATATTTCATTTGTTATGATATATGTATTTGAATCTGTGATTTTTGTTACTATAGTTTAAGAAATACTTCTATCATACTCCTTCCCATTTCCCTTTTTATAATGCATGATCTGTTCGGTGCAAAGATGCATGGTGAAGGAATATATTTCGCTGGTGAATATGTATGCAAAAGTTTCAGGATTGTTTACTGATATGATAGTATTGATGGGTAAGTTATGCTTCGTAACTTGTCTTTTGACCAAGTATTCGTTTCGTAGAAAGTTTACTTTTTATATAACAAACTTCTTGCATTATAGGAAGCTACAATTATTGGAAAAACATTTGCAGCATTGAACACCAGTTGAAGTTACAAAGAAATGGTAGCCTTGTGAACAATTAACACAATTGGCTCATTGACATCTTGCTATATATGTGGCTACAGGATGGTTAACTTTGTCCGGGTTTAATTTTATTTTCCTAAAGTTTTAATGGATATTGAGATGGTTAACCGATGAAGAAGAACAACTTAAAGAAACTAATCAAACAAAAGTTTTGGAATTCAATTGTTGAGATGTCAAGTAAGTTACCTCCTACATTTTCAATCCTTGCACTTCTTTTCCCAAGGTTATGTTAAGTAAGTAAGAGCACTTTGTTTCATATTCTTTTGCAGTTATTGCTAATACAGATTCTAGTAGAATTCATGCCTTAGAAGATTGATTAAGTCCCTCAAGAAACAAGATGTTCAAGTAAGCTGGTAGTATATAAATTCTACATTTTTTGTTAAAGTTTTGGCACTTTTTTTGCTTCTTTTGCTTGAAGTTAGCTCCATAAGATTTTGAAACTCGTTTGTTTGTTTAACTAATTATTATTCCCCCTCCTATTTTATCAGTTTATTTCTTTTACTTCATTGTTCCAGTGTTGTTAGCGGTCAACTTTGGTACAAGTTTAACTTCTATTAATCATGGGGCTGGATTGAAGCTTATACTTTATTTTCTTAATTCTAATGTTAGAAGACCTGTCGAGGTTGACTTATACTTTAATAGTTACATATGTGGTCTTTTTCATGAATATATAGCTAGAATTTATGCCGCCGAGTAGAATAATTTGTAAGTTTTGTGATAATATACGAGGAAACAACTTTGTACTTTAGTTCTTGTTCATGTGAGAGTATCTAGCAACTTCTGTTTAATGCTGTTTTTACTTGTTAAACCAAGTGACCGATTTATTTGTTAGAAGATTTGGAGTTTTTGTTTATTTATGTAACTTGATTTGTCCAACAACTTGTGTATAATGCTATTGTTAGACTATGCTACTCGTTTATAACTTATTCATCGAATGTTTTTGTTTAATTATTTCAGCATAGTGATGTGAAGAGCGAGTCTGCTTCACCCGTGGGTGTAAGAGTATCATCAAGTGACGGCAACACAAATTAGTGAATCACCAAGCAAGTACTTTGGATTTTTGTATATTTATTCATTGAGGAACTACTCTAGATTGTCTAACATTAAAGTTATTATATACTTTATGTGTTTGTATAACTTTAGTTTTATTTCAATTTGATTTGTAATGTTTGTTAAAAACTTACAATAGATATTTTAATGAAATTTGATTTTTGTTGTATGAGTTATTTAGTAAAGTTATTTATTGAATCCTAAAATTAAAATCTTGAAATAGGTATTGCGACATTTATAAATTGCCAATATTAAATAATTTTTTTAACGATTGAGTTTAAATTGTGGGGGTTATATATCCCCACAAATAATTTTTCTTAAACATTAAGATCATATTATTGGGGTTACAAACTACCACTAATTGCCTTTGAAAACCGCCACAAATTAAAAATTTATTTTGTGGCGGTCGTCGTGGAGGTTTTAGAAAACTGCTACAAAAATGCTCGTGGAGAATATAACTATGACATTTTTTAAAACCGCCACAATTCATTTTGTGGAGGTTGAAAACTGCCACAAATTGACAAAAAAAAGCCCCACAAAATGAGCCTTTTTTGTAGATATATCAAAAAGTTAGTAGAATAGACTTCAAATAAAAATATATCTTATAACTTTTTAAAAAAAATTTAGGCCTCAAAAAACTATGGCTTTAGACCCTGTATGTGCTTGAGCCGCCCTTGGGATATAAGCAATAGGAGTAGAAAATGCTAAGCTAATTGGTCTCAAAACTATTATGTCTATGCATTTTCAATAAATGTATTATCGCATTGCTAGTATAATAAATATATTGACTTAAAAATTGTTTATACTTTCACTTTTCATTAAGATTCTCTCTGCTGTGGGGTGGGCTTGTAGTTACAGGATAGCAGTAGCGTCGTGCAAAACGAAAACCTTGTGAGTTCGTCTTAATCCAATTAGATTATACTAGTAATACCGATTGTTAAAAAATATTTATACTATCACTATTTTTTTACTTATTACAAAAGGTTATTTATTTTATTATCCACGTTACCAAGTTAGGCTTTTTTATACAGCTAATTTGAGTGGAAAAAAGCTATGCACAGAATATTTTACCCTAACATGTTTAATTATACTGTCAATACGCAGAAGTTACGTGAACTCGTATTGTTGTATATATCCATAACACCCAAGAATTAAATGGATAAAAGAAGTTTCTATTTCTAGACAATTTAAAAAAGTATAGTGAAAGTTTTGACACATGTAAACTTGCTGAACTTGCACTAGAGAAATCCTACTAGCCATGTAATTTTATAGTAACAAACAGATTGAAAATTGTAACGACACCTTGACCTATAACATACACTTGTATTACAAAGAGACAAATATTCACCTTTAGACAATCTATTTTCTTGGATCGCCAAGTAAACTTCTCATTGCCTTTACAATATAAATACAACCCTAGTTAAAGCATTTCATCTTTCCTCATAATAAAACACCATTATCAATTTTCCCCTTTTCTTCCTTGAAAAATCAATAAAAATAGAAGAAAAAGGGAGGAAAAAAAAAATGGCTCTTCATAACCAACTCTTGCTTCTCATTTCCCTTTCTTTTCTTGTTTTTCAACTCAACATTGCTACCCCTACCCCCTCCCCTACCCCTACCCCTACCCCTACCCCTACCCCTATTTCTTACATTTCTTCATCACCAAATGTATCACCATCTCCTTCACCATCCACAGAAAATCTTGAAATTCCAACAAATGATCAAGTTTCACTTGGAAACAAAGATTCTGTAAACCATTATGTTGATTCACTAATGGAAAAATCAGTGTCTAAGACAGAAGATTTCCTTGACACCGTTGTCGAAAAGAGATTATCTGATCCAGCAGCTGATCCTTTTACTAAAGACTGTCTTTTGGTATGCAAAGAAGTGTACGAGAATGCAGTTGATGCAATGAAAAAGACAATTGAAGATGTTGACAGAGGTTCTTATTACAGTGCTAATGTTGATCTTAGTGCATTGACTACTGATTTAGAAACTTGTATGGATTGTATTAAGGAGATATATGGTGATGATCAAGAATTCATGTCATTTGATGATTGGGCAGAGAAAATTACTGAAGATGCCTTGGAAAAAATTGTGGGCTTTAGCAGTTAAATTATAAAAAGACTGGATTTAACTTATATGCATTGACAGTCAGTGCATATGTTAAATTAATATAAGACTATTAATTCATAAAGATACAATTTTTATATGGTTGTTCTTTATAGCTGAGGATTCAGGTGGTTTGGGTGGAATATTAATAATTAATAACCTGGCTAATGTTTATTTAATTAGTGTTCTCTTTTATTACCTTGTTGGGTTTGTAATTCAGGGGAAAGAATTGGTCAAGACTCTTGGCTAACTAATAATTATATTGGTAACAATTTTGCTGTACTGTAATTTCTTTTCTTCTTTGATTAAAAATTTCTCAAACACACGTTTTAGCAATTTGGAAATCAAAATTGGTGTTAGATCATTTACATATCAAGCATTCCATAATTTGAAAGGATTTAATTTATATGCACCGATAATTGTAAAGAATTTTTATACTATTAGCATAATTTGACATGTTGTAGTTGGTAACCTATATCACTTTTCAGGTACTAATCATATTTTATATGGTTGATTAGCAATTATTTTTTAGAATGACCTGATATTTATAAATTATTTTATACTACAGTTTATAGAAGATAATTAACCTTATTTTGGAAAGGAAAAAAACTCATTGTATTAACCAAACAAATGATTACATGACATATGTCTTTTACACGAAGCTTAAAAAAAATATTGCCACAAGTGTAAGGATCTTTGACTTGTCACTCAAGTCTAGCTTATAGTATTTTTCTTTTTGGGCTTTCGCTGTAGGAGAACCAAGTGCTAAAAAGCTTTATGTAATTTTATGTGAATTTTTCATCTGGATGAAAAGTTTAGTAAATATATCCCCTTTTTGTCATTTGAAAACCTTTTGCCTTCAAATTGGAGTATTCTTCTTTTCAAAAGCTTAGGGGTGACAAATAGAGTTATGATAAGGTTATTTAATGTGTCTGAAAACTAAAGTGCTAATTTGTTTATGAGTTTAAAGACCTACATTATCTTTCTTAAAAGTCTTTATTTTGAAATTTATTAGGTCACTTCAATAAAATAATATAAAGTTTCAAATGATAGATATCGTGTTATTTACACAAAAGTTATCCCGGCATAACTTCTTTCATAACATAAACTACCAAATTCTAATTAATTTAAACTAATCAACATAATTAGTGGGAAATGCTTTGTTAAACTAATTACATATAACGCATGTACTAGGCTGATTGAACTTGGCAATGAAAATACCCTAAGAGGCAGTACTATGATCTGTAATAGCTTTGAATAATATTAGTATTAATACAATATACCCACATTCATAAAAAAACAAAGTTTTTGTCTAATTCTTTTAACTTATCTATAATAAAAGAGCAGTTTGAATCAAACTGTTTGATGCACAAAGTATTTTGTAATTCGATTCAACGTTGTGTGGCCGGGTGAGTTATGGGGCCAAAAAATTCTATCCTTCAATAATAAATTAGAGAACTAGAATCTCTAAAACGAAATTGTCAAATGCTGGTTAATATGCACTTGAAAATCTATATTTTAGCATAGCCAATGAAGCTATAACTCAATTTTACGTATAAAAACACCCAATGAATCTCCTTGAATTCACCACTTTCTTTTCCCCATCGTCTTTTGCCATCTTTTTTCTCTTCTAAATAAATTTTTAAAAAAAAGGACAATGGCGTTTTATACCCAAATATTTCTTGTCTTCGCCATTTCTTTCTTCCTTACAACCCTCCCCTCTAAGGCATACAAAAATTACCCCACTCCATCACAATCCCATGCACCTGCCCTTTCCCCACAACAATCCTCCTCCTCCTCGACCTCGACCTCATCCTCATCCTCATCCTCATCCTCTGCCTCGGCCTCTTCATTGTCGTCCCTAACTGCTTCTGTAGCCTCTACAACAACTTTTGAAATTCCAAAAAACATCCCCGTTGTATCAACAGGGGATGTCTCGATATTTGTAAAAGCTATCATGGACGCAACAATGTCCAAGACCGACGAATTTATTACCAAAGTCATTGACAAACGTTTGGCTGAACCAAACACAGATATTTATGCTAAGGATTGTCTTGAGACATGCAAATCTGTCTTTGAAGATGCAAAGGATGCAATGAAGAGGACTGAGGAAGATGTCAAAGCAGGAAATATGTACAAAGCTAATGTGGATGTTAGTGCAATGTCAACAAACATTGATACTTGCAATGAATGTGCTACTTCTATATATGGATTTGATCCTGAGTTCAAGAAATTTGACAATTGGGCACAAGGGATTGCTAGTGATTGCCTTGATAAGATTACTGGCCAAAGCAGTTAAATTGGTATTTGATCTTAATATTTCAAGAGTTTGTTATCAACTCTTTCTACTTCTATAAATTGTATTTTGCGTTGTAATCATGGAAAGATTTGGCGATAAATAATCTTTTAACCTACACTTGGAATTAATGAAGGAACACTATAATTAGTAGTGTTTGATCTTTTAATTTGCTATTTCCAAACCGTGGTGCCTTTTGTTTTTCCCATGAATTTTTCGCATGCTTTGATATCAATCCTGTTTAGGCAAAATTCCTTTTCCTAGTGAAAAATAATAAGAATTTCCTCAAGAGAATTAAGAAATTACCGGTGTCA
The DNA here is from genome assembly GCF_000390325.3 of Nicotiana tomentosiformis. Lineage (NCBI taxonomy): Eukaryota > Viridiplantae > Streptophyta > Magnoliopsida > Solanales > Solanaceae > Nicotiana > Nicotiana tomentosiformis. The sequence goes on along the minus strand of NC_090813.1, from coordinate 13,607,937 downwards.
TTGTCAAAATAGGGGGAGGCGCATTCGGTACAATGTCAATGTTTCTCAAGATGAGACACACTCGGAAAAAGTTCAGTTACCTTAGTATGACAAAAGATAATATTTTTACTTTACTATTGTAATGACTTGGCGTAACTAATAAAGTTGCTTCCATGTGACCAAGAGATCACGGGTTCGAGCCGTAAAAACAGTCTCTCACATAAATGCAGAGTAAGACTGTGTATAATAAACATTGTGATCTGGCCCTTTCCCGGACCCCACGCATAGCGAAAGATTAGTGCAAAGCTATTGTAATGACTAAAGTTTAACCTTGCGTTTCTTCGAGGTAGGTGACTAAAAAAATCATTAGGGAGGCAAAGTATGTTATAAGCCACTATAACTTACGTAGTAAACATACATGTAATCCAGGCTTAAAGATGATACCACAACCTACACAGGCTACTATGCAGTAATTTGTAACAATCTCAGTGTGAATAAGAAATGACAGCTACAACTGTCAATAGTACAACTGTTGCAGCTAATATAAACTTTTATACTACAAAAGATGAAGCCATCTTCACGGTTTAGACTGTAGATGGTTATACATTGATTATCAATGAAGAAGAGTGAGACAAGAATGGGCCAGGAAGAAGCGGAAGCCACCAGCGGCCACTGATGCATATTGATATAGTTTGTATTTTGTGTTTATTATGGGTGAATTGGTAAAAGGAGTACTGACTTTTCAGAGTTAAACTGAGATGACAATCTAAAAGAACCAGGTCGTAGAGTCACTTGCTGCAGCTCCATTCAGCCATGTCTGATGTACGTGGGTCCAAGTGAGTCCATCTGCGACAGTCTTATTCTGGGACAACGACAGATTATATTAGGCTTCAGTTGCAAAATTTACATGGAAAAATCCTTAGTCTGCAAATTTGAAATTTTACCTTTGAACTTAATAGGACTGTAGTTATGCAACATCGCCTGTCTTCACCTGCAGGAATAAGCAACTTATAAGATAGCAATGTGAAAATGATAAAAGAGCTATGAGAACGAAAATGCAGGTGTGGGAAAAGGCAAGCAGCCAGTGAATAGGAGGTCACGAGTTCGAGACATGAAAATAGCCTCTTGCAGAAATATAGGGTAATGCTGCATACAATAGACCCTTGTGATCCGGCCCTTCACCGAACCCCGCGCATAGCGAGAGCTTAGTGCACCGGGTTGCCCTTTTTTATCTATTCCTACTGCGAAATCAGAAAGGAAAATAGGGAGACTCTTTGGTTGCAAGACTGTTCTGTTTAGACTTTATTTTTCTGATAAGAACTATTCTTTTTAGACTTCTTAGTAGACCAAAGCTGTGTGGGCACTGTAATCCAAAGATTAGGGGCTCAAATATTACAAGCACCTAAACCTCACCTAAGGTCGAAAATGGAAAGGCTAGATACTTCACTCATTATAATGCTCCAACTACTAATGTTCACAACTGAAGCTTCAATTGGTTTTGTAAGGGCTTAGCGTGGGATTTGGTGTATGCTCAAGAAGTCTCGTAAGGCAAGGAACAGAATCAGTGCACAATTGGTAGACTGTGGCTGTGATTTGCAGGAATGAGTATATAAAACTGCTGTGCGATTGAGATAGCTAGCCAAAGTATTCCAAAAGGAAAGAACCCAAATTATTATCTCGTTGACGCATATTTAAAGTATGGCTTCAGACATCAACTGTTCCAAATGGCTCGTCTCTGTTGCTGGAACACAACTTCAAACAACATGTTTGCATGCTTGAAGCAAACAAAAGATTTCTATTTCAACAACGTAAGTAATATCTCTTTACCCCACACCTTCCCTCCTCCTAGTTTGTTCTTCAACTAATAAAACTCAAAAACCTTCGAAAGCTTAAGATAGAATTTGAAATGCAAGCAGGTCTAATAACAAGTTACAATAAATAACTACAGATACTCAGCTCCTCCTTAAGCCTATTCAGAAAATTACTTCACTACCATTGAAGGAAGAAAAACACATCTACATTAAGATGGAGGAAAATCACATAAAAGGGTGTTTGAGCCACACAAACTAAGTTGCTCGGAATGGGATACGAGTGTCCGATACGGTTGTGGATCTAGAGGTTGGATCCTTTCATGATCTAAATTTTGAGACAGATTCAGGTACGGATATGAGTGTAGGGATTTGGCTAAAGATAGTCCAAATATCTAAAATTAGAGTTATAAAATATGTCTAAATTATGTGACACTATGTGGATAATTTACAAGGTATTCCTAGAAGGATAATATATTGATCAAGAGGAGAATCCGAGGAGATAAAAGGAAAAGGAATGACATTGCAATTTCTATATACAAGATATTCCATTTTCTTCAATTTCACCCTAGCTTTTGTTTTGATTTAAAAAATTATTGTATCTGTCCCAAATTTCTCCGTCGATTTTGATCAAAGTACCCAAAACAACCGGTTGACCAGATCCGGTACGGATCCCGCACCCACGTCGTGTCAACACGGGTGCGGAACGAAAGTGAAGAGTTCGAGCAACTTAGCACACAAAAACACCAAGGGAGGGACAGAATTTAGTAAATGAGGTCGAATTATTACGTGAAAGGCCCAGTCTGGGAAAAGCATGTGATAGACTATAAAAGTGAAGAGAAACACACTGACTTCTAGGAGCATGTACAAAGTTGAGAGCAAAATGAAAGACCATCGCATGAGGTAAAAGATACTCACCAGAGAGCTCCCATTTCTTGAAACTCACTAACCATGAGTCCGAACCAACCTGTACAGGTAAAACTTGATCGACCCAAATACGAAATTGTTTCCCCTGTTTGTCACCATGACATGTCCCGAATAAAGTTACACATTCCTGGAGGGATTTCTCAACACCAGATGGGTGGACAAAAGTACCAGATGGTCTCTGCAGTAATAGAAGAGTTGGCAAATAAGGATCGCTAACCAACAACAACAATAACAATAACAACAACAAACCCAGTAGTTTCCCACGAGTGGGGTCTGGGGAGGTTAAGATGTACGCAGTCTTACTCTTACCCTTGGAAGGGTAGAGAGGTTGTTTCCGATAGACTCTCGGCTAGAGAATGACCGAAAAAGAAAAGGTAATTGCAACAAGCAGGAATAACAGCAAGATGAAATAAGATCGAATCCAAGAATGCAATCAAACTCTAGGTAATAATAGCCATCTATGAATAAAAGAAAACTTACTAACATTAATGCTAGCGAACTTAGTAAGACAAAGAGAAACGCTCGACTACCTACTAACCTTCTACCCTAATCTTTGACCTCCACACCCTCCTGTTTAGGGTCATGTCCTCAGTCAGCTCCAGCTGCGCCATGTCCCGCCTAATAACCTCTCCCCAAGACTTCTTAGGCCTACCTCTACCCCGCATGCCGCTCACCGAGGCTAACTGCTCACACCTTCTAACTGGGGCTTCTATACTTCTCTTAACATGCCCGAACCATCTCAACCTCGCCTCATGCATCTTATCCTCCACAGGGGCCACTCTCACTTTTTTCCGAATAACTTCATGCTTAATCTTATCCAACCGGGTATGCCCACACATCTACCTCAATATCCTCATCTCAGCTACTTTTAGCTTCTGGGTATGAGAGTTCTTGACCGGCCAACACTCTGCTCCATACAATATAGTCGGTCTAACTACAATCTTGTAGAACTTACCTTTAAGTTTCAGCGGCACATTCTTATCACATAAGACACTGGAAGCGAGCCTCCACTTCATCTATCAAGCTCCGATATGATGCGTGACATCTTCATCAAGCTCCGATACGATCGCTAACCACAATGACAAAATAATCACCTGGTTTAAACCCACCACTCACCTTCGCCCTCCCACTCAACCAGAAATCAAAACCATGAGGAGAGAGAGAGAGTACATGGAGAGTACAAGATACCACTTTTTTTAATTATTTATTGAGTATAAGATACTACTTCAGTTTGTTATTTAAAATTCATACATGTGGATACCAAAAAAATTAAAAGTGCCTATATTCTGTTCAGACTTGGGGGGAAAATCTTTCTTTTTTTTTTTTTTGGGGGGGGGGGGGGGGAGGAGGGGGAGGGGGTAGGGTCGGTGTAGGGTCGGGAGTACTTAGGGAGGGAAGATTTCTAGAATCCGCAGTCAAATTCCTAACACAAAATACACATAAGAAAATGAAATAACAGTAGGTATAGGGTACTAAAACATACACACACTGCTTTAAGGTTTGACAGGTAATGCTCAGAATGCTCAATTTCTCCACGCCTCCATTTCTCAAAAAATAGGTAAAATTTGACAACTTCATAGGCGGGAACAAAGTTCTCCATCTTGCAGTCTGACAAATCCATAACATCTCTAGGGGAGGTACTTGGACCTAGGTTGAAATGACCAATAGCTTGTATGATACCGGCAGCACACCTCTCTGTTGCATGAATTACTTTAGGATTATTCTTCGCATTTGCAGCATGCCATTGCAATAATTCCTCCTGTGCATTAGCTACCTGCAAAGTGACTGTACACTTAGAGAGTACTTTTGACCACAAACATGAAAATATATTACCGGATTATAAGGATATATTGGAAAACAGCTGAACCACCAACCATTACACCATACACATCTGGGATACTGAATAGCTCAGCATCATTCCCAGAGTCACCACAGGCAAGGGTGTTGTTTGGTAATTTTCCCTCACTCTTCAATTTCTTAAGCAAATATGCAAGTGCTTGTCCTTTGCCAGCACCTTGTGGTAATATATCTAGATCCATGCCTCCACTGTAAATTATTTTGACATCCAGCTGATGACCACAAAAGACAGAAAAAATCAGATAGAAAAGAAATGAAACTCAATATGAATCTAAATGAATTGAGTTCACTGAAGCGTAGAAAGAATGACATGCTCTCATCTTGCTGTATGAACTTATTCATATTGATGCCAAAATCTGAAGTGCAAAAGTTGTGTCGTACCCCACGTTCTTCGAAGCGCTTGGAAAGAGTTTTCATTATATCTTGTGCTTTGTCTTTCTGAACATAGAAACTGACCTTGTGTGGTCGCTGCTCCGTTTCTGACTGCAGGGATTAAAAGAAGTTGCTTTTACAGATATCAGTTGCTGAAGTTATGTTTCAGTTTACATACTATTTTTAAACATAACTGATTTTCAAGTTCTACTATTAACTTTAAGCTTTGTAATCGAAACTGAAGTAACAAATGATCTCATGTCAACCCATAAGTGTACCTGTAGAGTGAGTTCAGGAAACTTGCTAGTCTCCTCTGTTACTATCTTTCTGTCCCACTTGTTATTTAGAAAAGCTTCCCAACCATCATCAGGCACCATAGAGTTACCATATGTTATTTCAGTTCCCACCGACATAATAGTAATATCTGGGGTTAGCATGGGCTTTTCTTTCCTCAACTCCTTGTAAAGTGTAGGTGATCTCCCAGTTGAGAACACTAACAAAGAGTTATCACGATAATTCGCCTCCCATAAAGCATTAAATCTAAGCAGAGAAAGGTTCTCGGCATCATGATGATCTACCTGTAAAGCAAAATCTCATGTAAGTTACAGCAGCATATGCAGGAGAAATGACAACTATGACAAACCCACCATTGTATGGTCTAGATCTGAGACTATCATGAGACGTGCAGCACTGGTTAGGCGATCCATGAGTGATGTAAATTAGCTTCGCTCTGAAACAAGAAGTGGGGAAAAAGGAAAGTAAGGTGACGAAGTTCAGAATTGTTGCTAAACTTGCCTATCCTCTGGAACATGCAACAATAAGGAAAACTAAGCAATGAAAGATAGAAGCAGTATTAGATTAGATAGTAGAGACACATTTTCTTTATGGCTTATAGTTTTATCATCTTTCAAATAGCATTGAAGAAAGCAAGACCAAAAGCTTGTTAATTACAAATAAGCCCATAACAGAAATCCATTAGCACATAGAAGCTAACTTTTTCCCTATAAAGCACTATGTATTCTTGTGCCATGATTACAGCATGTCCATACAACAACAACAACCCAGTATAATCCCACTAGTGGGGTCTGGGGAGGGTAGTGTGTACGCAGACCTTACCCCTACCCTGAGGTAGAGAGGTTGTTTCCGATAGACCCTCGGCTCCCTCCCTCCAAGAACTCCCCACCTTGCTCTTGGGGCGACTCAAACTCACAATCTCTTGGTTGGAAGTGCAGGGTGCTCACCACTAGAGCAACCCACTCTTGTCCATAATTATTTGAAAAACCTATGGGAATTGTTTGGTTCATGACTGGGATTTGGCAGGATTATACAACTAGATATGGGTTACTGGATAGAATATTTTCGTTTTTATAACATGTTTCAGTCCACACAAAAAAAAATGAATCCCGAATTAAAAGAAATTGACCCATGAAGGACACAATAGGCTTTCAGGGTCAAGCATGCAGCGACAGTGAGAAGGGGCAGATTGTCACCCCTAATCCATAATAGTGGAATTATAGAATCCCAACACAATCCCCAAATACAAGATACTTCAATCATATGAGGACCGGTGGGGTTAATGAGTCTCAATGATATTATCCAGAAACCAAAAGAACCCAGAGAATGAGAAGTTGTCTGGAGCGAGTAATAGTCCTTTGCATATCAAGCAAATGTATAAGCTCTATCGAACTCAACGCATCCCACATAAAAAGATGGCTACCAACAAGAAAACAAGAGACAGAGAGAGACAAAAAGATATATTATAACCTTTTGAGCCTCAGTCATTTCATGTTCATGCAAACTCGTCTAGAGCAAAACAAACCCTTTCTTTTATCATACCTATCTTGTTTACTTGTCATTAATGACGAAAAACAACTCACTAAATCCAGCCTTCTTTTTAATTACCCCTTTGGCCTTTTCAGTTCCCAACTTAAAATTATTTATCCCCCCGTCGGACCGTCCTCATTACCGTAGGAGCAAACATGTAAGCTCCAATACGTAACTCCTTAGTACGCCAACGGCTATCAGGACTTAATAACCGAGAATCTTCTAAAACTCTTTGCCACAAACTAAAGAATTGAATTAGCTAGCGCCAGTATCATTTACTCTCAAAAAGTAGGAAATGCGCCAAAAAGGTTCAAACTTTTCACGCCTAACTCGAAACTACAGTGTAATGCAGGTCTATGGGCAATGAGCTATCCATTTCCGACCATAAAAACCTAAATATCTGGGGGCAAATTCCACAACAGCACAAAATTTTGACACATTTCAACATCACAGCCCAGATTACTTCAATATAGAAATTACTTGAACAAGCTTGAATTTGGCAAATATTTAACAGATTCACAAACTAATCGTGTAAAAGTACCAAATCCTCTACGCATGAAACTTGTAATCTTAATCAATTGCATACAGTTAAAGGCACAGGATATGAGTACTTGCGAAAAAACTTAAGGCTAAAATTTGATTATACCCCAAGTTACAATCAAATTACAATCTTTCCTAGAAGGGACCAAAGAAACTCCAAATCAAGTGGAGCAACACCAACATTCAAGTTATGGGTAAAAAAGGATCCAAATCAATTAAGTTGATTATCACATCTTCCCTCTATATACACAAATTTATACGGACACCGTCAGATTCTATCAAAAAACGGTTTCTAGCAAGAAATCCCACAAAACCCAATAAAGATTGAACAGACAATTGGTGTATATATACATATCTAGAACCATTTTCTAAACCTTGGTGGACAAATTTAACCAACCTATGCTGGTACGAGGCAGCAGATACTTAGATAACAATAAAATGTATACAGATGTAGAGAGGGAGAGAATTACCTGAAATGGGAATTGGGGTGGATTGAAACGGAGAGTGAGAATGAAATTGTAATGTGAAGTGAAAGGGAAGCAGAAATTCCAAATCTTTTTAGCGTAACAGAGAGAATGGACAGTTATTTGCGTATAGCCAAGTGGATCCAAATTGTTTGGCGCTTCTTTTGTAACCCAACCCAAAAGCCAAAAGGGATCATTTTATTTTAATTCCTGGCCAAACAAATTCTTTTAATCTTAATTTCAGATAAAAGGGAATATGCTTGTTTATTATCAGTGATGCTTATTGTAGTAGTGATATTGATACAAACTTTTTACACAATAGATGTATAAGTTTGATAAAGGGAATATGTATAAGTTTGATTTTTCACTATTGAAATTCTCTCTTTCAATTTCTAACTGATGTATTTATGTAATAAAAAAAATTATTAATAGATGATTTTTTTTTATTTCTTTTAGAAAATTAAGTGAGGAACTTGTGATATTATTGTATTGATAAAATTTACCTTCTCCACGTAGTATTCGAAGAATAAAAAAGTGTATTGGGACAAGAGGGGATTGCTCCGGACCCTCACCTACAAGTTCAGGGTTGTGGATTCGATTCACCAAAGGAGCAATAGCTCCAACAAAGGTGATCAAATGGGATAAGAATAAAATTTAAAAAAGGTATATTGGAAGACGCAGTCAACCGCGCCGGGATATTGTGTGGTCATCGAACGTTACGTTAAATTGGTTACCATTATCGAGATTCTCGCTCCCCACTACCTAACTTCTCGACGTGCTGGTTCAAAACTCGTAACGGCAACGATCCTCCTCCCCACGACTATAAGTATCACCTTTGTATCTCGAAAGAGGAGCATAGGAAAAAAGGAAAAAGAATATAATTGAGGCTCTTCTTATATTGTTGTAAGCTTTGTTTAGTTACCCCGTAGATTGTTAACGCAACTGTTATTATAGCTCATCGAGGCTTACATTTAATAAGATTAATTTTTTTTTTATCTTTATTTTATCTCATTCATTATTTACGATTATCGATCGTTTTGTTCAACTTTTGGATCGGACTAATTGCTAGAGACCTCAAAATATAAGTTTAATTATGTCTTCCAAATTTAGTTTTTGGATCAAACAATTACGATGTAAATTTTCATCTCTTAATCATTGTACAAGACAGAAAAGATTATTACACCTATTAGTGACCATAATCTAATACATCCATTACTACTTTAATGACTATATATGTGACGTCCATTAATTTCTTCACTAGAATGAAAGAAAAGTGGGTGGTCAAGGGGATCAATTTAATCACTTTTATATAATTTTATAAATTATAAATTTAAAAATTTAAAAATAAAAAGAACTACATCAAAACCATTACTAATCAGATAAAACCATATAAAATGTTAAAAGATATTAAAGGTATTTGAGAAAATCTTATTTAAAAGGAAAAAAAATTAACTTTTAAAGTAACATTAGGAAAGAGAAATGGGAAAGGTAGCAATATTTTTTTAAAGTTATAATTAACAAAAACATAAGGAAGACCTAACATTCGTATACATGTAAAATTTATTCGATTCAAATTAAATAAATAATTTGGATTATATTTTACATATACTAGTCCAAATAAATTATAGGCTAATATAATTGGATTAATTATTTAAGTCCAAAGCCCATTTAATTGGGCTACAAATGATGAGCCTACTCATCTTCCTAGAGGCCCACTTTGGTGTCACATGTCAAATGACGTGGCATGCCAAGTCAAACGAAAGAGCCAATAGGATCGTGCCACATATCAAAATGACAAGGCATGCCAATCCAAATTAAAAGGCCAATAAAACTGCGCCACATGTGCAAGTGACATATTCGGGCCAATCAAATGTGGCCTTGTCACTCTGCAGTCTGATTGGTCGGAAAGAATTTGTTCTTATCATAACTCTTCCCTCCCACAACTATAAATAGGGGTCTTCATAACTCAGAAAAGGAACCAAAAGTTATAACAAGAAGACACACAGGAGCTCGTGGATCAAAGATAACCCTGATTCCTGAGTCGTCGCCCAAAATATTTAGTATGCAAAGCCGTATACGCGAAGAATTGATAACTTGAAGATTTATGTTGGTTATCAACCTCCTAAGTTACGACAATTAGACGGGAAGGGAAATCTGAAACAACATATAGCACACTTTGTTGAAACTTGCAACAATGCTGGAACGTATGGTGATTATCTTGTCAAACAATTTGATTGATCTCTTAGAGGTAATGCATTAGATTGGTACACAGATCTCGAAATCTGGTTCCATTGATAGTTGGGAGTAGTTAGAGCATGTGTTTCTCAATCGCTTCTATAGCACAAAACGTATCGTAAGCATGATCGAACTCACAAACTCTCATCAACGAAAGGATGAGCCTGTTATTGACTTCATTAACCATTGGATGAGCTTAAGCTTCAACTGCAAAGATCTCCTTAGCGAAACTTCTGGCATCGAAATGTGCATTCAACGCATACATTGGGGTCTTCGCTATATATTACAAGACATAAAGCCCAAAATATTCGAAGAACTAGAAACTAGTGCCCATGATATGGAACTAATTATGGCCACAAGTGGAGACCAAACCTGTCTTTAAGCCTTACGACGATGAAGAAGAAAAACAAGAAGGCAAGGATGGGGGCAACTTTTCATCTGAAATAAAATCGAAGAGTCTATGTATGTCACTATGCTCCTCAATGCATGAGCCTAAACTGCAAGTGATAATGCTCCTCAATGCATGAGCCTAAACTGCAAGTTATAATGCTTCTCAACGCACGAGCCTAAACTGCGTGTTGTAATGCTTCTTGGCACATGAGTCTATATTATATGTCACGAAGCTCCCCAATTTTGAACTAAATCTTTAAGACATCAAGTTATTCAAATTCGAGCAAAGTCTTCAAGTTGCAAAGCTCTTCAAATTCGAGCAAAGACCCAAGTCGAAATCTCTTCAAAGTCGAGCGAAGATTTCAAGCCACAAAGCTTTTCAAATTAGAGCCAAACTTTAAGACGTAAAGCTCTTCAAAGTCGAGCAATGTCTTTAAGTTGCAAAGCTTTTCAAATTCAAGCAAAGACTCAAGTAGAAAGCTCTTCAAAGTTGAGCTAAGACTTCAAGTTGCAAAGCTTTTCAAATTTGAGCCAAACTTTAAGATGCAAAGCTCTTAAAATTTGAGCAAAGTTTTCAAGTTGTGAAACTCTTCAAATTCGAGCAAAATCTTCAAGTTACAATGCTCCTGGATGCACGAGCCTAAACCGTATGTCATGAAGCTCTTCAAATTTGAGCAAAATCTTCAAGTTGCAAAGCTTATCAAAATACGAGCTTAAATTGCAAGTCACTACGCCAAACTTTCAAGAGTATAAACTGCATGTCACTCCTGGCCCGCATGAATCTAAACTGTGTATGGCCCACCAAAAATAAAGTCCTCTAGGTTTAAAATATCAAAAGAGGCGGCCTAGGCAATTGTTAGGACATAATAATAATAATAATAATAATAATAATAATAATAATAATAATAGTAAAGGAAAAAAGAAAACTCACCTATTCTGAACTACGGTATGACTTGATCGTCTTTACCGAGGTACGTAGGCAGTTTAGAGTTTCATTCTAAGTTTAGTCGCATGAGTTCGAAAGATACATAGAGCCACAATTGTTGTTCGAATGAAGTATGATGGAATGTAATCTATTCACTCAGCACTTGAAAATCGAGCTGAGATATCATTCTTCTGTTAAACTTTGGATCCCGTTTGATTAAAAGGGAGGGAAGCCGCTATGGTAAATTGGTGTCTTCAATAAAATGATTATAGTCTTTTAGGAGGTTACAAAGTATTTACATTGAAGTCTGAAAATTCTCTATGTCTTCATGTTCGCATAACTTTCAAGTTTGTTAGTCTTCATATCCGCTCACTGCCCTAAAAAAAGGGAAGAGAAGAGAGGCGCCAAAAGGACACAACTATAAGACGAAAGATTACTTGGCACAATGTTTCAAATTCAGTGAGACTTGAACCCAAGATATTTGTGAGAATGGAGCTCTTGAATTTTTATTGATAGCAAGAAAAATGTTTTGTGATCCCGAGGCTTCCATACCAAAACATAAAAGTTTTGGCGAAGTCGCGCCAATTCAGAATTGTCGGTATATCAAAATCTAATGTTGATTTCAAAATACTATCTGAAACTATACTTAAGGTATTAAATCCTACATTTTGGACATGTTTTATATTTTGAAGTCTTGTTTTCAAGAAATCAAACGGTTCGTGATTTCGACGTTCATACACCAAGATATAAAGTTTTTTGGTGAAATCGTGCAAGTTTGAAATTGTTAGTGTGTCGGAATTTTGAGTTGATTTCAAAATATTATCTGAAACTATACTTAAGGTATTAAATCTTGTAATTTGGATATGATTTAGATTTTGAAGTTAAACGGTTCATGATTTTGATATACCTACACTAAGATACAAATATTTTGGTGAAGCTGCGCAAATCTGAAACTGTCAACGTGTCAGAATCTAAAGTTAATTTTAAAATATTATCTGGGACAACTTTGAGGGTGTTTGATTCCGAATTTTGGATATGTCTTAGATCTTGAAGTCTAATTTTCGAAAAATTATGTGGTTCATGATTTTGACATTTCTACACCAAGATACAATTTTTTTGGTGAAGCCGCACAAATCTGAAACTATCAACATGTCGGAATTTAAAGTTAGTTTCAAAATAATATCTGGTACGATTCTGAAAGTGTTTGATTCTGAATTTTAGATATGTCTTAGATTTTGAAGTCTAGTTCCAAAAAATCAAACGGTTCGTATTTTCGACATTTCTACACCAAGATACGAATTATTTTATGAGACTGTACAAATCTGAAATTGACAGCATGGTGCAATATAAAGTTGGTTTTAAAATATTGTTTGGCAATGACAATTGACAAAAGGAGGAGAAAATTCTAGTCCTTTGTGCTTTAGGCAAATTTCTAGATGCGATTAAGAAATTTTGCTTCCATATGTTGTCATGGGGTTAATCTTCTATATGTTGATATGAATTTGTCCGTCTATATGTTGATATTGATATGTCCGTCTACTGGTGATAGGGATTTGTCCGTTTATATAATAATATATATTTGTCCGTCTATATAATGATGTGAATTTATCCGTCTATATGGTGATGAAAATTTGTCCGTCTATATGCTGATATGAATTTATTCGTCTATATGTTGAGATGTATTTTTCCTTCTATATGTTGCGATGGATTTGACCTTCTATATGGTGTTGAGAATTTAATTATCTATATGTTATGATGAATTTATCCTTCTATGGGATATCATGAAGTTCCCCGTCAACTTAGCACTCGACAACTTTTCTTTTCTTGGCTTACAAAAAAAAAAAAAAAAAAGAACAAGCAAAGAAAATGCAGAAGAAAAAAAGCAAAAAGAAATTACCTTCTCGTTAATGCTTTTCAAAGCGGCTTGCAAGAACCAAAGATTAATTGATGAAGTAGTATGGGATTTATATATATTTTGGAGAGGAGGCACTAATAAGCTATGCACGATGTGGGATGGTTGCGATTTGTATCCTAAAAGGATTTGACTAGCTGTGACAGTACTACGGCTTCACTTCTTTGGAGGATTGGACCAGTAAATTGTCCAAGTTTATGTAGGAAAAGGATCTTATGTTATGTGAATTAAATTAAATGAAGGAGATAAAGCTTCAAATATAGATTGGAGACAAAGCAGTATGTTTATTTGATATCCACGTGTTCATATAAAAAGGTAACAAAGGGATATGGTACTTTGACTTTAGAACAATTCTTGGTACGATGACAATTGTCTCACGTGAGCATACGAGTTCATGAATTTATTGTTGAAACATTATTCAATAATGGTCATATGTAAGCTTTTCAAAAGAGAAGGATAAAAATGTTTAAATTAAATGTTGGCAGAATCATACTTCAAGCCTAGTCATTATATTGACACTATGACAAGTTTCGAAGTAAGGGCATTTGTAGATATGTAAATTTTATTCGATTCAAATTAAATAAATAATTTGAATTATATTTTACATATACTAGTCCAAATAAACTATGGGCTAATATAATTAAATTAATTATTTAAGTCCAATAAATATTGACTGGGCTAGCCCATTTAGTTGGCTACAAATGATGAGCCAATTTTATTAAGCTCAAGATGTCATCCCTAGACGCCCACTTTGGTGCCACATGTCAAATGATGTGGCATGCCAAGTCAAACGAAAGAGCCAATAGGAGCGTGTCACATGTCAAAATGATAAGGCATGCCAAGCCAAATTAAAAGGCCAATAAAACTGCGCCACATGTGCAAGTGACATGTTCTGGCCAATCAAATGTGGTCGTGCCACTCTGCAATCTGATTGGTGAGAAAAAAGTTTGTTCTTATCACAATTCTTCCCTCCCACAACTATAAATAGGGAGGGGTCTTCATAATTTAGAAAAGGTACCAAAAGTTATAACAAGAAGACACAAGGGAGCTCATAGATCAAAGGTCACAATTATCTGCAAACTGCAAGTGTTCAAGCATTCAAGCAATTCAACACAAAATTTCAAGTATTCAAGATCAAGAACAAAGTCAAATCAAATACAAGGCATTCAAGATCAAGGCTACTTGTTTGTGATAAAATTCATGGCAACAATCAAAGCGTTCACGACGGATAAATTAAATTCAAATTAAAGATCAAGCTCAAATGCCCTTGAATTTATATTGGAAAAGTAAAATGAGAGGAACCATAGAGATTGTAACATTCAAACTATTTGAAATCAAATACTACAATTATTACAATTTTTTCTGTCTTGATTTTATTTTGTCGGCGTAATTTATTGTCTACAGACTAGGGCTGCTTATCGGGCGGATCGGACAGTTGTTTACTCTTAACGGTTTGATTTATCGGTTATCGGTTTTTAAATATATTAATCTGCTAGCCACCCGATAAGATATCGGGCGGATTGGTATCTGTTTAGCTATTATCGGTTTAAATTGTGCCTTTTTAATTAGTAAATCGTGTAATAAACCGAAGTAAAAATCTAAGACACACAGAGAGATAGCATTTCGGATATGCACGAGTTCCAGCAGCAGCATCACGTTTGAGACCTTTCTTCAATATAAAACTCGTTCCGGTGAAGTTCACTGAGTGAACAAGCCTGTTAGGTCAAAAACTCAAAGTTAAATGTGTCATTTATACAAGTTGGGAGTAATAATTAATTAACCCTCTGCCCAGATAACTAATTAACCCTCGACTATTCTCTGAGAAACCTCATCATCTCTCTGTCACTTCTTCTTACTTCTCCAAACATGGCAATTACATCTGTCAAATTGAGTCCAGAAATCAGATATTCTGTCAAACAAAGTAAAAAGAAAAGGAATCGAATACTATTCTGCCTAAATACTAGTAGTATATTGTATGAACTTTAGAATATTTTCTCAGCAAACTCATAGATAGGATACCTTAGAATACTTTAGAAGATAACAAGAGCAGTAGTGCAGTTTAAACTGAGTATTAGAAGCATAATTGTTCTCTGAAGAATAATACAGAAGAATCATGATTTGCATCTAAAGGGTAAGACTAGACTGAAACCAAGTACAACAGATCATTTTCCAGGTACGTTATAATTAGTACTTATATCGTGCCTATTAACTCTCACCACGAGACTTAATTGCTAATTGGTGAATCACCATTGAAAGAGAGGCCATCACTGAAATATTAAAGGTAAAAGTGTCTCGGTAGGTGCCATGTTTACTACATACTATAAAAGAAGTGCCACACGGAAAAAGTTCTTTGTTGGGCTCCAATATGGGTAAGAAATGCAAGCTAGATAGAGCTATTACATATGCTTCACAGAGTTATAAACTTGCACTTATCATGATATTAGCCATTACATATGCTTCACAGAGCTATAAACCATAGGGAAGGAATATGACTGATGCACATCCATAATTCGAATTCTTACCAGATATATTAACACTACACGTCAATTACGGAAAGGTCTTTTCCATTGATAGCTAAATCTGAAGACAATAAATTAAAATAACGAGTCGTGCGATAAATATAAGCATATCCACAATACTTATATACAACAAATATAGTAATAATATTATTACCTTATTCAAGCTGCTCGATTTTATCAAGATCTTCCTCAACACTAATAGGTTATTTTAATTTTTTTATTTCGAAGCCAATCTTGAAGACACACTAGAGCTTGCTCCAATTTAGGAGTTAATGAACTCCTTAATGAATCAAGAAGACGTCCTTCTGTACTAAACCCACATTCGGCTTATCATCCCACACAACATGCCTTTTTTCCTTTTCTTGGTTATATTTGACTCCGTTGTTTCAGCTTTACGTATTGCATTTGAATTAGAAGCCCCACTTTCACCCATCACCTTATTACTTTGTATATTTTCATCCATGCTACAGATTAAAGAATGACACAAGACAAGATCACATTAAGACAGAAACAATAGTTAGTTTGAGGAAATGATTAGCAAGGAGCTAAAAGAGATAAAACCCTCAACTAAAAGACTCAAACCAAGGTTTGTTCAGATAGGAAAAAATAAATGAGCCTTACTAAACATTATACTAGCTGGTCTAAATAGTCAATTTTTTCCCCAACAACAATTATAAAAAGAAATATCCCAACTCCAAGCCACACCCCTCCAGAATATATTTCTGACAAACTCAATGGCAAACAATGGTAAATACAAAAGAATAAGGTCATACAACATCGCCTTTTCTATTTTAATTTGGAAAGTTCAGAGGATTATCTACAGAAACATTTCATGCCAAGCAGCAAATGCCAAACATACATGTGATACTACAGGGATTTAACTGCAGACTAGAACGAAACTAGATACAAAAATAATCTTAACAGATACCTCAAGAGTGATGTTATTTTCATATCCATGAAATGGCTGGATACTTTGAGATGCTCTCTGATTTTGAAGGTGTAAAGAACAGTGAGGACCGAATATTTTGAAGACATCAACAAGAAAAGAAACTTACCATCTGTTGCTCTGGCTATGGCGAGAGGCGAGAGGGAGACAGTGAGTCGGCGAGAGGGAGAGGCGAGACGGCGAGAGGAAGAGGGAGAGGCGAGACTCGAGAGATGAGAGGCTGCTTGCCTGCCCGCTGAGTTATTAGGGACTTAGGATTTCGAAGCCAATCTTGAAGACACACTAGAGCTTGCTCCAATTTAGGAGTTAATGAACTCCTTAATGAATCAAGAAGACGTCCTTCTGTACTAAACCCACATTCGGCTTATCATCCCACACAACATGCCTTTTTTCCTTTTCTTGGTTATATTTGACTCCGTTGTTTCAGCTTTACGTATTGCATTTGAATTAGAAGCCCCACTTTCACCCATCACCTTATTACTTTGTATATTTTCATCCATACTACAGATTAAAGAAAGACACAAGACAAGATCACATTAAGACAGAAACAATAGTTAGTTTGAGGAAATGATTAGCAAGGAGCTAAAAGAGATAAAACCCTCAACTAAAAGACTCAAACCAAGGTTTGTTCAGATAGGAAAAAATAAATGAGCCTTACCAAACATTATACTAGCTGGTCTAAATAGTCAATTTTTTTTCCAACAACAATTATAAAAAGAAATATCCCAACTCCAAGCCACACCCCTCCAGAATATATTTCTGACAAACTCAATGGCAAACAATGGTAAATACAAAAGAATAAGGTCATACAACATCGCCTTTTCTATTTTAATTTAGAAAGTTCAGAGGATTATCTACAGAAATATTTCATGCCAAGCAGCAAATGCCAAACATACATGTGATACTACAGGGATTTAACTGCAGACTAGAACGAAACTAGATGCAAAAATAATCTTAACAGATACCTCAAGAGTGATGTTATTTTCATATCCATGAAATGGCTGGATACTTTGAGATGCTCTCTGATTTTGAAGGTGTAAAGAACAGTGAGGACCGAATATTTTGAAGACATCAACAAGAAAAGAAACTTACCATCTGTTGTTCTGGCTATGGCGAGAGGCGAGAGGCGAGAGGGAGACAGTGAGTCGGCGAGAGGGAGAGGCGAGAGGAAGAGGGAGAGGCGAGACTCGAGAGATGAGAGGCTAGCTGGCTGCCCGCTGAGTTATTAGGGACTTAAGATTTCTAAAAGGTAAGTTCCCAAATTCTAATAGAGTAACACTGATCCAGTACTGGATAAGTGGAAGTGTGGAAGAGATTTTTATTATTTAATATACATAGTAACATATGGATAAATATATATTTAGAGAGCAGCAGTAAACGAGATAAATTATATATATATATATATATATATATATACTCTTAACGGGTTAACGGATTATCCGTTAAGAAAATTAAATAATCCGCCCCCAAATCGATAAGCCGTTAATAAAAAAATTTCAATCTGTTAAACCGTTAACCCGATACCAATAAATCATTAATCCACTTTTGCGATTCGATTTTCGGTTTGGTTTTGAACACCCCTACTACAGACGACACCAATCAAAATATTACCGGAATTCTAATTCTTGTCAATATGGTTCAATTGTAACTTACTTGAGAACCAATCCAACTAGGCCAAAATACAATTGTCCACTCCTTTCCACGGCTTTACAACTTGTTTGGATGGGTGTTACCCATTGTATCTTATTGTATTGTTATCCCAAAATAATGTTTATTTTGATTGTTTCATTAAAATTGGTTGTATTGTATTGTAAAATCCATTATTTCGGAACAATGAAAAGTCCCATTTTTTAAAACAATTGATTTGCTATGGCAGGATTGTTTCCTATTTTTCTTTCCAATTATGCCCTAACTTATTACTCCATAATTCTATTTTACCCTTTACCTTTTTAAAATTTTAACTCCAAATCCCAATCTATAACCTACTTTGTCTTCGTCCTTTTTTCCAGAACTTCTGCGGCTTCCAACTCTAACGTAAAAGGTATAGGGTTTGCCTTCTTTTTGTTTCGTTTTTTCTCCTAATGTGATTTTAACTCCAATTCTAATTATTTTAACTCCAATTCCTTATTCCTTTGTTATGGCAATTCTCGTTCCTTTCTTTATAAGACATATTTGGTGATAAATTAGTAAAAAAGGATTTTCTTAAATTATTTTTATGTATAATTCTTGATAAATTTAATATTTAAACAATTGAGGTTATTTTAGTAAACTTATCAATTACAGTTTAGTGCGATAAAGTCAAACCAAATAACAAAATATTATTTAACAACAGTAAACAGTACAATCAATTCAAATGTTATATTCATAAAACGATACAATACAATATATTATAAAACGATGGCTAACAACCATCCAAACAAGTTGTTAGCAAAGCTTAAGTCCTCGGGTCCTTCAAGCATCCGAAATACGCCGGGATTGAAAATGACACGTGAGTCAACGTCAATAGAAAGGAGGAGAAGACGGATGGCTCTGCAGTAGTAGAACCTGGTGAACCGGGCGTACTATTTTCCAACCTTATAGATATTTTATCCACATAGTGAATAATTCTGGAATTAAATCAAAAAGGCCCTTTTGCTCAGTGATAGAGTACTAAAGAGGTAGCGAGACTGACCACAATTTCAGGAATAGATTGACTTTATTTTATTTTTGTTATGGAAAGTGAAAGTGATTATGTTGATGCGATAAGTTGTTTTTGAAATAAAAATATTTTTTGCCGATTCTAACAAGGTAACCCTTAATGTTATCATTTGTATGTCACATAAAGTCATAAACAATAAAAATTATTATTATATCATCTCAGTTCTAAGTAAATTGAGATTAGTTATATGAATCCTTTCATGTTGCTCGCGTTACATTGATAAATTTAACCGGTATTTGCAGCTACATGAGTATGAACCATTAGGAAAGAAAAGTAATATTATGGGATCATTAAAGCATCATGCTTATAGTTCAGGACCATTTGGGACTTTAACAAACTCCAACCTTTTTACATAATCACAATCCACTCCCCAAGACCCCAACAAGCAGAAACCTAACATAGTAACAAATAACTAACCATTAACCAAATTGGCCAGCAAGCACCTAAACATTTCAATAAAACTTGTCCAGCAAAAAATACCATATTGTCTCATCTCCACTGGGAATCACAAAAGTAGAATCATGCCAATCCACTTCTCTTTCGTTTTCAAGCACTACAGACAAGTGAAGAACCCTCCACTTTGCTCATACCCACCTCATCAAAATCCACCTAAATACTTCTCTCACTTTGCTAATACACTTTATTCAGCTAGCCTTTTGAGTACCCTGAGGTCCAAGAATTGTCAAGATTCAATTTTTATAGTTGTTGGTGCCTGTAATCTTGGATTTTGAACATTTTTTAAGAAAATATTTTTTCAAGATTTTGTAATATTCAGTGCTTTTGCAGTTACAGTGGTGAAGAATTGAAGGCAAAAATTTCAAGTCTTTGTTGGTTAAAGCCCAAATTTTGAGAAATACAAAAATGGGTACCTTGAATTTTATGTTTCCCAATTCACTTCTTGATGGTAACTGCAAGATTGTAGCCTTGGGTGGTAGCAAACTCAGAAACAGTAAAAAGATAAGTTCTTGTTTTGACCCTTTGAGAATTGGGAATTGTACTGATGTCCAGCAGCTTCATGGCTTGAATTTGGGGCTGAATAAGACTAAGGGAAGGAAATGGGGTATTGTTTCACAGTTGAAAGCAGTTGTAGATAAAGGAGTGGAGAGCTATGGAAGTAGTGATGTAGAAATAGATGAGAGTTGCTGCTATGATGCCATTGTAATAGGGTCAGGAATAGGCGGATTAGTGGCAGCAACACAGCTAGCAGTTAAGGGAGCTAAGGTTTTAGTTTTGGAGAAGTATGTTATTCCTGGTGGAAGCTCTGGGTTTTACCAGAGGGATGGTTATACTTTTGATGTTGGTTCTTCAGTCATGTTTGGATTCAGTGATAAGGTTAGTTTGTCTGTATACTTTCTTTCTGTTTGGATTCAGTCATAGTCCTTCATACTGAATAGTACCTCTATATTTCTCATGTTGTCATCTGCTGTTTGATTCTTGAAATCAGTTTTTCTTGGGTGCCTTAGCTATATACACAAGTACTCTTCTAACTATTCCTCTTTTGGATGATATGGGACTACACCTGAAATATTATCTGCTGGTTTAGAAGAAAATATTGCAAACTTTTCTAGTTGTAAATCCGTTTGAATGACGCACTAGTCTAGGAGAAATATCTGATACTTAAGGACGGATCAGTTATAAGTTTCCTTGCATTTTCCCAAATTTAGGTCCTCCTAGAATTTGGTTGATAACAACTGTTAAACTATGATACAAGGTCTTCTTCCCATATGGTTTCCTGCCCCCAGCCTTCTTTTGTGATGACATTGCAAAAACAAGAGAATAGATTTTGACAATTCGCAGATACAATGCTTTATGCCTCGTGCTTTTATATATGCCATGCTATAGAGTAACAAAATTCTGAAGAATAGCACTGTAGAAAACCTATTTACCCATGTGCATATACTCTTTAACATTTTGGGTCAAGTTGGTGCATACATGTCAAATGTCCCAAGCTTGCTGTATATGTAACTAATTAACAGACTGACAAGAGACTTCAAGTAATTGTCTGCAGTTGGTTGGTTAATTTAACAAAGCTGGTGATGTCCCCAAATATCATATTTTCTCCTATGTGGTTAGTCCTTCCAGTATTTGATGTATGTGTAGTGCATATAATGTTCTTATTCCGATCTATCTCTTCAAACTTCAGTCCCAAGAATAGTTGTTTCATTGCATCAGTTCACATGTTGCTGTTGTCATCACTTGTTATCTTACCATAGTCCTTATCTGGCAATTATATTTCAGTTCTTACTTTTCATGGTACCATCAACAAGCACACGATACCCATAGTTGGAACGTCTATCAAAAGGTGCACGTACCAAGTCTGCACTAGTATAGCTAACAATGTGTTCATGTTTTGTATGACCATACTATGGAGTAGTTCATTTCCTGGAAGACGTGTACAAGAATGAAAATAATAACATCCTATTGAATATCACATGGGAATTCGTAAACCAACGTACAATGTTCACAACAAAGCATTGTTAGGTTGGGTTGTAGTGAGGTAATTCCACCTTGCCGACCATCTATCTACATTAATCTGGATCTATGAGGGGCTTTTCTACCCCAGCTGGAGCTCTAAATTTAGATTTAATAAGTGCGAGTGGTCAAATATTTCCATCCCTGTTTCCTCGAGTATGTCTGATGCATGTTTTATGCTCTAGATTGGGTCATGTTGATGCCTCGGAAGTATCTCAATCTTTTCCGAGCTTCTTGGTCTGAAAATGCTGGAAGAGACTCTGTTTCAATTGAAGAATGTCATCCCAATAACTACCTATGATAACTCTGTCATTAACATAATTTGTACTGGCAGTGGTGTATGCTTTGTTCTGTTGTATGTGGTCTGCGGTGCTTACATGTGATTGGATGTTTCACATATTTTGACAGGGAAACCTCAATTTGATAACTCAAGCATTGGCAGCAGTAGGATGTAAATTAGAAGTTATACCTGACCCAACAACTGTGCATTTCCACCTACCCAATGACCTTTCTGTCCGTGTACACCGAGAATATGATGACTTCATTCAAGAGCTTGTGAGTAAATTTCCACATGAAAAAGAAGGGATTATCAAATTCTACAGTGAATGCTGGAAGGTTTGTGGTCATTAACATTAAGGTGACTGCAGCTTGCTTTAAATTTTGGACTTCCTGATTTAGACTCAAAATCATTTGTTGAATATGGATGCACAGATCTTTAATTCTCTGAATTCTTTGGAACTGAAGTCTTTGGAGGAACCCATCTACCTTTTTGGCCAGTTTTTTAAGAAGCCCCTCGAATGCTTGACTCTCGGTAATTTCTTTTCTCTTTTCCTTTTAACTTCAAATGTTATATTTCTTTAGCTGTGCCTTCAGTCCTAGTGCTAGAAATGGGTAAAAGAGGCAGTCTAGTGCACTAAGCTCCCGCAATGCTAGAAATGGATGCAGAGAGTTGTTTCAAATTGACTTTGTTTCATGTCCTTTTATTGGTATACAAATTTACATTAATAGCAGGACAAGTCCAGAGAGATGCTGTATCTCGCACGATAACTGTAGTTGCATAATTAAACATATGTTCAAGTGATAGTGTTGAAAAAGCTTGTAGAACTCAGTAGTTGCCAAAATTTAATACAGTTCTGAATACAGATTACTCTGATTTTTTACTCTGACCTTTTTCTCAATAATCAAGAAATTCATGACCAAAGATTGTAACATTTCCCATCTTAGGTGGCTTTTGTCATTTTCGCTGATCAAACACAGACTTCGTTCCACTGTATAACGCCAATTAACTTGGTATCCTTTTGCATAAAGATAATGAGATCTTATGCTATCAAATCACCCTTCTTGTGTTTAACAGTTCTGATTTACATGCTTTAAATTTTTGTAGTGCATTTACTTAAATTTGCAGTCCGACTGATGGCTCATAAATCATGGAAAATTCCTTCATAGATGTGTTAATACCCAAAAGCGTTCTACTTATGATAGGTTCTTCCTGTCATTATTGGCATTTGCCAATATCCATCTTGCGGACTAATTTAAGAATAACTCTCCAATTATAGGGTCATTTTTTCATGCTGACATTTGTGCAGCACAGAATGATTGAATATCCTTCTATTGAATCTTAATTTATGCCAATGTTATTCATCACAGCCTACTATTTGCCCCAGAATGCTGGTGACATTGCTCGGAAGTATATAAAAGATCCCGGGTTGCTGGCCTTCATAGATGCAGAGGTGAGGCAAATAATCTGTACAACTTACTAAAAGTTTTGATGATTTCTTTACCTTTTGAAGAATTCAACTATATTTTCTCTTTTGCAGTGTTTTATTGTGAGCACAGTTAATGCATTACAAACACCAATGATCAATGCAAGCATGGTAATTCTGCATTTAACCTTAGGCCTTCTTGTGTTTATTGATATCCATTTTCTCATGAGTTGCTTTCTGCAGGTTCTATGTGACAGACATTTTGGAGGAATCAACTATCCCGTGGGTGGAGTTGGCGAGATTGCCAAATCCTTAGCAAAAGGCTTGGTTAATCAGGGAAGTCAGATACTTTATAGGGCAAATGTCACAAGTATCATTTTGGACAACGGCAAAGCTGTGAGTCTTGGTCCTATAACCATTGTGAAATTATTGTTAAGAGTGTTTATTCCTATTGTGATATGCAAAACTGTTGTTCTGGTGTTCGTATTGGACATGTCTTTGCCGACACTCTGTTAGACATACAGTGACACATGTCACACACACTTTTAACTATTGTCAAATCGTCTTTCCACTGTGAGTCTTGGTCCTAGAACCATTGTGAAATTATTGTTTAGAGTGATTATTCCTATTGTGATATGCAAAACTGTTGTTCTGGTGTTCGTATTGGACATGTCTTTGCCGACACTCTGTTAGACATACAGTAACACATGTCACACACACTTTTAACTATCGTCAAATCGTCTTTCCACTGTTTGACCATCAAAAACACTTGTCCTATATAGGTCCTCGGTATGCCTAACTGCATCTAGACGAGCCGTTTTAAGATTTAAGGTAATATTAGCATGTTAGGATGTTAAAATATTTTTAAAATTGGGTAGTAGTATATAGTAAAAGATGAAAAGTGTGACGACAACGAAGGAAGAGGGAAGACCAAACATCTGTATGTTAAAATGTTATACGTTTCTATACTTGATTGTAACTGATATATATTGTGATATTTTACTTATCATTTGGGTAGGTCCTACATCCCCTTTAGTTGGATGTCAGTTACGCCCCTGAAATTATTATACAGAAAGTGTCTACGTATTTATACATACATGACCAAATTACGTAACAATATAATGAAATTGTATTTTTCAATGTCCTAATCATGTCTTGTTTCGCATTTGTCAATGTTGTGTTCGCCAGTGTGCATGCCAGGCCATTTTCTCAAACTCTTCTTTTTCTTTTAGGTGGGAGTGAAGCTTTCCAATGGAAGGAAGTTTTACGCTAAAACCATAGTATCAAATGCCACCAGATGGGATACTTTTGGTTAGTTTTCCAGGAAGCCAGCATAATTCATGTGTTTTCTTAAGATTCTTTTGTCTTAGAGCCAGTACTGCGGTTTTCTTGCACACATTTGATTCTCTTCAAATCTTGTCTTCTCATGTCAAGTGTCGTACATTGTAGGAAAGCTTTTAAAAGCCGAGAATCTGCCAAAAGAAGAAGAAGCTTTCCAGAAAGCTTATGTAAAAGCACCTTCCTTTCTTTCTATTCACTTGGGCGTTAAAGCAGATGTTCTTCCGCCAGACACTGATTGCCACCATTTTACCCTTGAGGTACTATTGGCACTTCAATGGGTTTGTTGTTTATTTTTTCCTGTTTAAAGCTCACATTCACAATCCCTTGATTTTACAGGATAATTGGACAAATTTGGAGAAACCATATGGAAGTATATTCTTGAGCATTCCTACAGTTCTTGATTCATCATTGGCCCCAGAAGGACACCATATTCTTCACATTTTTACAACGTCAAGCATAGAAGATTGGGAGGTAAAATTACTATATGCCTTCAGTGTCGAAAGTAACCTCTTGTGTATCTTTGTCATCGTTTTTTTTTTAAAAATGGAAATTGAAGTTGAGGTGTTTTTACTTACTAGGGACTCTCTCTGAAAGACTATGAAGCAAAGAAAGAGCTTGTTGCTGAAAGAATTATAAGCAGACTTGAAAAGACACTCTTCCCAGGGCTCAAGTCATCTATCGTCTTTAAAGAGGTACAAGTCATGATTTTATGAACTGAATAGTTGGTCATAGTGAACAATAATTAGCTTTCTTCAGTACCAAATCGACACGCATCTTATGCTTGCTAAAATAGTTCGTGCCTTGGGGCTTCATCCATTTATAATAATGATTGGACTCTTGTAGGTGGGAACACCAAAGACACATAGACGATACCTTGCTCGTGATAGTGGTACCTATGGACCAATGCCACGCGGAACTCCAAAGGGATTACTTGGAATGCCTTTCAATACCACTGTAAGTTAATTATTCCTTCTGTATCTAGTTGCTTCACTGCTCTACTGGTAAATAGAAGCGCACAGAATAAACTGTTCCGTATGGTTTCTGAGCTTACAGGCTATAGATGGTCTATATTGTGTTGGCGATAGTTGCTTTCCTGGACAAGGTGTTATAGCTGTTGCCTTTTCAGGAGTAATGTGTGCTCACCGAGTTGCTGCTGACTTAGGTAAACATGGTTTGACAAGATATTCAATTTTCAGAACTTGAAAGTCCTGATTGCATTTGTCGCGATATTTTTATTACACATATCACTAGCTCTACTATAATTTGCTCTGTGGCCTTCAAAAGGTTCCCGCTAGGGAGGTATCGACTTAATATATGCCAATCGGCAATAAGTGGTCTTATTACTTTGTTTATTGATGAAAAGTTTTATTTGACATCCAATAATCTAATACAATATGCTCAACAATATGGAATTTATGTACCTTATGTTTAGTTTATATCCATATCACCATAAAGTAACTGTGTCTGATTTTGATATCCTCTTTTTTCTGTCACAGGATTTGAGAAAAAATCAGAGGTGCTGGACAGTGGTCTTCTTAGACTACTCGGTTGGTTAAGGACACTAGCATAATATCTACTCGTTAAGCTAAAAATAAACATACGACAAACTTCTCAAAAAAAAAAATCATATGACAATACTTTGGCAGTCAAGTGATTGGCTTCTGCCAGAAACATCTAATATAAGGCACATGTTTATTTTGTTGGGCAATGCATTGGTTAGTGCCAAATTTTTTACTTCAATGGGTTATTACCTCTTATCTTCTTATGTAAATGAGCCGGAAATGAGATCCAATTCAGGTCATAAGATACTAAAAGCTGTTTTGATTTTGCAAATCTATTCAATGTCTATTGTGGATCATTTGCTATAACATTCTGGTAACAATCAGATCCATAGTTATAGAACAAAAGAAAATTTCCAGGTATATGTTGTATATCACATTGATGCAAACGTTATTCTTCTATGAGAATCAATTATGAAATGTAGCTAAACTACTCAACTACTGAGGTACTAAATAGCAATAAGAATACACCCTTCAGTCCACTTGGCATCTGTTCTGGTACATTATCAAAAGGTTAATCTTCCAAAAGGAACATTAAATCACCATGACTGCAAGTTACCTAGCAATCAAGTCTAAATCTCAAGAAGATCCCTAGAATGAGGTACTCACAAGAAATAGTATTGAATGCACATTATATGTGTGTTTTTAGCTACCTAGTAGGAAAATTGAAATTAAAACAGGGTATGTTATTTCTGACTTATATATGTACAGTTCAGAACCTAATCCAACTAATCAGAATCTTAAAAAAAAGAACAGCTACTACACATCATCAGACCAATTTTAGCTGGCAACAAAAGTTAAACTCCACAGAAACGAATAATTCATACTACTAAACGAAAGAAAGCTAAGTTATTGCCCCAAAATCATCTAGGTGGGTAAAAGAGGGACCTATAAATGGCTGCATGTAGAGGAAAGAAAATCCTTGTGAGCAAGTAGCAGTACCACAACTTCTGTTGAAGATACATATTGAACCAAAGTAGCCGGGCTTGAGGTATAAAGTTCTGTCTGAACTGTTTCTGCTCAATCCACACTAAGAAGGTGATCAACTGGATGAGCAAGCATAAATCTAAGTGGGCTGATTTTATGAATATTGATTCTTTCCACAGAAAGAAACAAAAAATATAAGATACAAAATGGAGAGCTAAGAAGGATCATAAAAGTTCGCTTTCATCTCTGATGCCTGACTAATCTTTACAGCATAATGCAATCCATGTTTTTGTTTCACATACTCCTGTGGATGTAATACCAATGCCTGACTAATCTTTACAGCATAATGCAATCGAAGTTTCTTGTTTCACATACCTACGTGGATGATATACACAAGCAGTTTATGTGTAATCAGTGACATCAAGCTTACCAGGCTTTAAGGCCTATGGTATACCAATGCTTACACTCTTTTGCTTCTCTTCTCACCAAAGCCAGTGTCTTGCATCATTGCTACAAATTCACTGTAATCGATGTATCCGTCCTGGAAAAGAAAATAGGTACATGAATGTTATGATCTTATATATGCTTTTATGTTTGACAATGCACATTTACATATCTGCAAGATATTAGAAAAAGGAACACTGAAGATAAGAATAATAGGGTTTACATTATCTTGATCAACTTCACGCATAAGCTCTTCAATGGGGATATCGCTCAAACCAAACTTATCACAAGCCTTTTGGAGCTCATCCTGTGTGATATATCCACTACCATCTTCATCAAAATATGAAAAAGCAGCATACATGTGATCTTCCTTCTGAATTTTGTTTAAATGGAGCATAGCAGCTATAAACTCGCCATAGTCAATGGTACCACTATTATCAATATCCGCCTGAATTATCCAAACACAGAAAGGTTGTTTAGTAAGGATCTTTTCTGACAGTTTATTTTTAAGAAGATCTGATATACCAACATGATTTGCAATGCTATTTAAAGCTGTCTATGATGTACATAAGCATGCTCTGGAACATAATAAAAAGTATCACTTACCGCTTGCATTAAGCTAACTATTTCTGAATCCATCAGATCGGCACCCACTCTTTCCAAACCCTTTTTCAGTTCTTCTAGCGTAATATTTCCACTGTTATCGGTGTCTATCATTTTGAACATTTCCTTCAGTCCTGCGATTTCCTCTTCAGACAGACTTTCAGCAATTACCTAAAAAGCAAATAGAGATTGCTCAAGTGTAACAACTAAAAACCAGTATTACTTGATACAGTAATATGTTTCAATGTCCTTTTCCTGTTCCTCATTTAAAAATTAGTGAGAAATGTGTATAAGCATGGAACAGCTATATATATATATATATATATATATATATAGCTGGCATTTTCTTTCCAAATACAAGCCAATTAGGAAGAAAATGGAAAGGTTACTAATTAGATTAGCCATGACATTTTCTTTCTTGAAAGGATTGTCGCCCTTGTCTTTCTGCATAAATGCAATGAATGCCATTACTCAGGTAAATTCAGCGATGATAGGTCTGAACAATTAGAATAACTTACTCTGACTGCTATCTTCTTTAATTTGTTCATTGCAGAAAACTGATTGAGACGACTTAGGACAGCACAATCAAGAGGCTTATCTGGAGCAACCCCACCAACACGGACCCATGGATGACCTGACATAGATAATACATATATGTCATTCATGTAAAATAGCATTTTAGTGTGCTCCTTGAGCGTACAAGCAGAAGTTGATGCCCTTTCTTTTAAAAGAGAAGCTTAGTTGTACCAATATACAACTGCTTCTTCCATCACCAACCCCCCCCCCCCCCCCCAACCACCACCACCACCACACACACACACACACACACAATATATTGGTCTCTGTTAATCTCACTCAAAGAAGCTCATATAGAAGATCTGAAATCATCTTCATACTGTAACCCTTTTTAACATATAATAAAAGGTCAAAAAAACAAAGCAAGAAGCTATTACTCCTGGAACATAGGTCCTCTGATTACACGTCTCAAGTCTCAACGAGCCAACAATTTGGCCAAACTCCAAATCTATAAACTCTAAGCTGCACAAAACCTGAGTTTGAGATATACCACTGGTTTAATTCTTTTTTTTTTTCTTAAAGTTATCTGATTTCAAGAGGTAGAAGAAAATTTTGATGTTTACATATCCTCCAATGCACATATTGCACATGAGCGGATGTGTATCCAGAAAGAAAATGCAAGAACTTAAATATATCTGGTTCCTTAATATAGCAGATGCTGCAATCAGGAAAAGCTATTGTCGGTGCTGAGTGCTACCAGTTCCAAGAACTAAATTTATTGGGCATTTCCAGTTACTTTCATCAAAACTAAGTGATCTTCCATTTTCTTTAAATAACATTGGAAATAATAGTAAAACAAAGACTTTTCAACAACAGATAAGAATATATTTCCAGCAAAAGTACAGAAGAATTTTTAAGTAAGTTATATAATAAGAATAACTTTAGAAGCATATCGAGACAGTTGATAATCTATCTTAGCAAGCAATTGATCCAGAGGACAAGGCCATATGATGCAGAGAAGAAAGGATGAGAAGCATCATTATATACTGAAAACATACATAACACTGAGAAGAGCATAAAGGATCAGACTGGTGAATACTGCATCTTACAAAGAACTTCATGGGCTGTCAACCGCTTTTTGGGATCTCTCACAAGCATTTTTCTGACTAGATCTTTTGCACTTTCTGATATAGTAGGCCAAGGTTCTGACACAAAGTCGAGTTCCCCTTTTAAAACCTGTTCAAATATTCCTTGCTCCGTCTCTGGTGCAAAACATCAAAATTCATAAGCCGCATGGTCTTCATGTTGCTTCAAGGATTATAAAATCAAATTGCAAAGGAGAAAGGTCAAAAAAAACTTACCGTCCCAAAATGGAGGAACACCACTAAGTAGTATATAAATAATGACTCCTGCACTCCAAATATCACACTCTTGACCATAATGCTTCCGCAACACTTCTGGTGCCACATAGTAAGGACTTCCAACGACATCACCAAAGGTTTCACCTGAGTGCACCATATTTGTATTCTTGATTAGGTGAAGGAATACAGCTCATAAAACAGCTAGAGGAAACCAGAAGAACAGCAACTGATTCTTATAATTTCATTTTATCTGTAATAACTAAAGTAAAACTAAAAGATAAGATTAAAATGAAAGTAATAATAGTAGCCTATTATATGAACAGTAAACACTCTGCCTTAATAAGCTTAATGTGAAAATAGGTATGAAAATAGCAGGTCATATTATTGTGTGGCTTCTGCTCTAAGAAAAGGCAATGTCAAGCAGACACCCTACAATTCTTAAGTTACGAAACAAGATAGAACAGCCCAAACTAACATACCGAAAATCAAGCAAGTAAATGCTAACAAAGAGCAATACCATTTTCTCCATTTTAGACTTTTTCACTACTTTCAAGGATGTCTTTATAAGTACATTCATGCTCTTTGCTACTATTAAATCAGGATTAGACTATTGGAAACTTAAAAGAATCATTAAGAACAGTGTATAGAACATGTTTAATGTTTATGTTATGGTGGAAAGTCTAGAAAATCATTAACAATATTGTTTAAGTATAATGATTCTTTTTAGAATATTTCTAATGAGTATTTCATAATAATTAATAATCCCAAGAATTAGAGAATTTTCCTCATATCGTGGAGCTCAAAACTCCTAAGATAGGAACTTTCAATATGTTGTTAATAACCAACTTCAAAAAGAGTTTTTTGCTCTCTTCTTTTCTTTTTTCGCATGGTATTAGAGTCTTTACAATTTTGGTAGAGACTTAAGTAGTATCTGCCTACAACAACTACACCTCAATCTCAAAACTCAAATTGCGGAGTGCCTTCCTACTAATGACCAGAATTATGCCATAAGGTTTTATTTTCTTGTCATAGTTATACTATTATTATCTTTTTGTGATGACGGTTCTGGTGGTACTACTTCTCTTTCTGATAATCCTTCTTGCAGCACCACACCTTTTTCCGATAATCCTTCCTGTAGCACTGTACCACTTTCTAATAATTATTCCAACAACACCATGCCTATTTTCGTTAATATTCTGGTGACACAACTCCTATTCTGACCAGCATTCCACCCATAATCTAGTCATCCTCTCAACAATAACTGTTCTGGATAACTGGACCGTGCCTCTTTTCGGTGGTATCGTGTCTTTAGCCAACGTCATTTGGCATCATCAAACAACTTCTCCAGTGAAACTCTTCAGCCACCAATTCGAACTATATCCTGGAGATTCGAGTCACAATTTGTCTTTCCATTGATTGAGGATAGATGTTTTCTGTGTGCAGTGAGAATCACTTTTTCTGCTGTGCAATTACCAGTTGCTTTCTGGCAAGAAAGATTTTCAGCAACACTTATTGTGACTCAAAGCTCCAATAAGAACCTCTCTTGTACGTTGTTAATAACCAATTTCAATAAAAGTCTTTTCAGAATTCTTTTCCCTTTCACAAGATCCATTGGGGAAGTTACTTTCCCACAATGAACAAAGTATAGAGATTTCTAAGATTGGTTTGTAAATTCTTTCAAAAACAACTCCTGCAGCTATTAGGGACACATGGATGGAACACCTATCAGGTGTGGTAATAAGAGTTTAATATTAGAAAGCCTTAAACCTAAATGTAACCCACTCTTGTGTAATAATTCAATCCCCTTCTGGTGTTACAAAGCAATCATAGGTTCATACATTGGAGAAAGAGCCAAGGCATAAGCAGTACTGGCGGCAGAAAGTTCACTGAACGCAAGAATTTAATAAGAAAACACTTTTTGCCTTGCAGAGTATCTTTAAGCATTTAAATTAGATTATAGACTCTCTAGTGAGTTACAGATAATTGACAGACTTGGGGGGGGGGTGATATAAACAGTAGCGGAGCCAGAATTTTGGTTAAGGGGTGTCAAAATATATAAAAGTAAACATACCAGAAAATTAAGGGGAGTCAATACATAGTATATATACATACTATAATTTATTTTTTTACCTACCTACACAGTGTATTTTTTCCGCGAAAGGGTGTCAAATGACACCCCTTCCTATAAGGTGGCTCCGCCACTGGTGATATTAATGCCAGTATTTAGGAAATTGTGTTTTCAAGAGAAT
Source organism: Nicotiana tomentosiformis (assembly GCF_000390325.3). Lineage (NCBI taxonomy): Eukaryota > Viridiplantae > Streptophyta > Magnoliopsida > Solanales > Solanaceae > Nicotiana > Nicotiana tomentosiformis. The sequence goes on along the minus strand of NC_090813.1, from coordinate 13,575,366 downwards.
ACCTGGCCTGAAGAACACTGATAACCCGAAGTCAATCGTCTTCAGGGGCGACTCCTCTTGCTGATCGACAAAAAGAAAGTTCTCAGGTTTGAGGTCCCTATGCATAACACCCAAGGAATGGCATGCTTCTACAACACCTACTATTACCCTTGCAAGTTCAGCTGCTTTCTTCTCTGAATAATGCCCCCTCTGTATAATCCTATCGAAAAGCTCTCCACCCACACAAAGCTCCATTACAACATGAACCGCAACAGCATCCTCGTAAGCCCCCACAATTTGTACAACACTAGGTTGTCCTGCCAAGTGATGCATTATCCGAATCTCCCTCCTTACATCCTCCACATCCTCCTCAGTATTCAACCTCCTCTTAGCTATGGACTTACATGCAAATTCCTTCCCACTCGACTTCTCTACACATAAAAATGTCGTCCCAAATTGCCCTTGTCCTAACTTCCTCCCTAAACTATAAATTTCCTTCAAATTACCCGTTTTTCGTCCTAAAACAGATTCAATCTCAAGCCCCAGACTCGATACTCTCTTAACATGACCGGGCTTGTTCTGTTTCACGCCCTCCACGGGCTTATTAGTAACATTATCATTAGCATCTGCATTCTTGTTGTTATTCCTAACCTCCTCTTTAACACTCATTTGTGTATTATCTCCATTTATCATAAGGTGTGGAGGTGGATTACTTTGAATACAAGATTTGTTATAATCAGAACCCTTTGCATCATTTGTATTTGATGAATCAACTGAATTCTCTTTTCTTTTATCCCCTTCATTTGGGAGTGGTAAATTTTCAGATTGATTAGGTTTCCAAACGGCTGCAGTAACAGATTGTAAGAACCCATTGTTAGCCAATTTGGGTCCTACACAATTATTCCCCATCCAAAAATATAAAAAAAATACCAAAACAAATACTGCTAGCTCAAATCAAAATCTCAACTTTTCCCAAATTCCAGTACCATCTAAACATGCCATTGCTGATTCATAAAAATTCAACAGAACCCTTAATGAAGCCCTAATTTTTTTATCCCAAAAATTAAATACTCCACTAAAATCAAAATCAACCGAACTACTCTTATGTTAAATCACTCGACACAAAAAACGTACCAAAAATCTGAATTTTCTGAAAATTTAAGAATTGAACAACAGATGTCTCAAATATCGAAGCTGGCAAATGAAAATGATATCTTAGGGATTTGGAAGAAATTGAGGAGAAATTAAATGAGAGGAAATTGTTGGAAATGGTGAGGAAATAGAAAGATGAAATGGATCGGATGGATAGATTTGGCAATCGGAATAATATTGATGATCAGTTCGTTAATTCTGTTGATGATTGGAGAAGTGTTTTGTCATGCATGAATTAGCATGCAATCACATTTTTCAACCTACTGCCACGTAAAGTTTTTTTATTTTTCCTTTTCACACAATTAAAAATAGAACAGAGAGACAATATAAGGGATCTTTTAGTTCGGAAACAAGTTATTATGCAGTAAGGATTCTTTATGTAGTAATAAATAATATGATTATTATGTGATGATGAACAATGAAAGAATTATTATGAGTTGATATATAATGAAGAAATTATTATTATTATTATTATTATTATTATTATTATTATTAAACAAGAAGTACTTACTTTAAAATCATTTTTGTCTTTCAATAGTCTAATATATTTTACTTTTTATACCAAATAAAATAATACATAATTCCCACATAACTTATACGAGTTTATTTATAAGAAAATGCAAGTTGAAACTAGACGATGGATAAGTCATTTTGAATCCAAACAAGGTATTGGTTATGGTGAATTTAATGAGAAATATGATGTTAGAGTAAATGCAAACTCGTGACACTATGGTAGGTACGGTCTAATATCCGGTGGCAGAGCCACATGCACTCAAGAATCAAGATCCAAGGGATGTCAACCGACATCCCTTCGTCGAAAAATTACACTGTAAATTTATTTTTTTATATTTTGGGCCCCTAATAAAAATTTTAGCCCCACGACTATTTATATCTATATATTTTGCAACGTGAAGTTAAAAATAATTCTTAGGATGTGAATGCTATCATTTTTAAGATGCAAGCTTCATAATAATATTTAACTCAAAGGTATTAGATACTAAATACATTCAAGCGTTTAATTGTGAATGTAGTAAATAAATTTCTAAAGAGATCACCTAGGAGTGACAAAATGGTTAAAAGAAAACAGTTAGGGAACTTTACATAACTATCACAGTTTAAAAGAAATATAACAAATTCTTAGCATGAAATCCAATATTACAGCCGTGACAGGAAAATATTTATATTTGTAGCACACAGTTCCATTAAAATAAGAATATTAATTATTAATCCCTAATCATAAGCAATTTGAATGGAAAGTCAATAATTCTAAGTACAAATATCATGCCTTTTTTTCTCTCTCTCTCTCTTTATCTATTAGCTTTCCTTCTTTTTCTTCATCTTCTTAATTTTGTTTTCTGCCGAAGCCAATATATTTTCTAAATTTGTTCCATTCGTTTTCTTTTTAATTATCTTTCTTAAGTTTTTCTTTCTTTATTTCTTCATTTCTTAACATAAAGATCTTACTTCGATAATAATATACGTTAATATATACAAAACATATATATCAAAAATATACATTGAATTAATACATATAAAATATACATAAAAAATATATCTTAAATTAAGATGACACTTAGACATGTGAAATATACATAAAAAAATATATCTTAAATTTAATTAAGATGACATATAAATATACAAAAAATATATATAAAAAATACATCCTGAATTAAAATGGCACTTGACATATAAAATATATTTGAAATGTACATTAAAAATACAACTTAAAATAGGATGGCACTATACAAATAAATATACAAAAATTATATACATTTTTGAATTAAAGTGATACTTGATATACAAAGTAAAAAAGACGTATAAATCAATACATCTTGAATTTAGGTGGCATTCACATATGCATCAGATTTTCAAAAATGAAATGAAGAAGATGAATGTTGGAAAAGGAGAATGGAGATGGACAAAAAAAGTACTTCCTGTGATTAGTGAGTCAGTTAACTTATTAAATGTTGAGCTTAATTTTAATAATATGCTAATAATGAAAAAAAAAAGTACTCTTTATGGAATAAACAATAAATGATGCTATTCTTTTAAATAATAGTTAAAAAAGGATCAAGCGTGTAAAAAAACTCAAACAGGTAACCACCCATATTATCCACTAAAATATGGGTCAGATAATGAACTATTTAAAAAGGAAATTTTACCTCCTATAGCAAACCTTTAAACCTTATTTATTATAAATAAATACCTTTTTAAAAATTTATTTTCTATAGCTACCTTTTAGGTTTTATAGCAAATTATGTATTTATGGTCACTTCCTACTGTTAAGCCATTAAATACGCTGTGAAATATTTTTCTGTCTCCTACTTTCTTTTCTCTCTCTCCCAATAACACCGGTATTGTATGCAATTTTGCTAAAGCCACGATCTCTCTCCCAACCCAGTATCTTCCCCACGAATACAACCACCATTATCAACTGATTCATCTTCATTCTCTCTCTCAATTTTCAAAATTGATTGCTCAAAAAAGTTGTTGTAAGTGTTAAACTTGTTAGATTTTCGCTGGCACCTGTATTCTTCTGTATCTCTGTACTATATTTTTAGAAATAATCACCATTGTTATGCTTTTACAGAAAACTCAGAATTTCTTCTCCAATGGCTGATTCAACTCCTTACAAGAGGGTTATCCGAGGTATACCGACCAAAGCACTCAATTTCGAAGGGCTATCTTTCGATTTACAAATCACTCAAGAGGAACATGTATTTGCAGGTTCAGCAGTAAATACAGTTGCGGAAAAGAGAACAAAAATATGCAATGACACATCGAAACAAGCCCAATTTGAGAAATTTCCGAAAGAATCAACACTTCATGATGCGAAAAAGAGAAGAAAACTTATGGATGACGATTCAGGGGTTAAGAGAAAAGAGGTCGATATAGGAATTAGCTCGGAAATACTGAGCGAAAAGGTAATCGTAGATGTATTTATATGTACTTTAGTCCTCATACATTGATTATTACCATATACACTATTTTTTTATTCTTTGTATTTTAATGTATTTATATGTATTCAATAGTGCCAACACTGATAAATATTTATTACAGTGACTTTCACAGTTGTATTTAGATGTATTTAGATGTATGTTGTTCTAGCTTTAGTGATATATTCCAACTAAGTGTTCTCATCATCATTCTCAAGCCAACTGTATTCTGTTGTATTTAGAACAACAGTCATTGTCATATCTCTCATTTTTTGTGGTAATTATCAATACATTATATTTGTAAATCATGAATGTGTTATGTATACCAAATATATGTATTCATATGTATTTTCAATCATTTATTTTATCTTTTTAATTTTTGTTGTATGCAGGAAATAAAACTCTTTGTTAAACACCCGCATGTTGTATCACCACATATCAGTTCCTTCACTAACACAAATATAGTCTCCGACCTCAAAGAGAAGCTTACACCAGAGCAGTACAAATTATTTTGTAATACTTATTTTGGAAGTTTCATCGAAATGAAGCACTGCGAGGTTCAACATCAATTGTTCAGGTGCTTCATGGTTCTGCATCTGGAAGAAAGCCATGATGATTCATTTTCAATATATATGAATGGTACAAAATTATGCTTCTCAATCAGGGAGTTTGCGGTAGTCACTGGTCTCAATTGTGTTAGTGACGTTGAAGATTTTCGGTTTAACACAAAGAAGCCTAATAGGATTGTGGATCCATACTTTGGCGATGCAAAGAATGTCAAGAAGAAAGATTTGGTGAAGTGATTTGATGACAAGAATTGGGGTTATGATAACGATGGGGATGGTATTAATATAGCTTTGTTGTATTTCATTCATACTTTCATATTATCCTCTGAGAAGAACTGCTCAACCATTCCAAGACTACATTTTGACTTGGTCGAGAGCGGGAGATATTCTGATTATCCATGGGGTAAGGATGCATTCCAGGCCCTTATCAGATCTATTAGCAAGAAGATGGATTCTTAGAAAAAGTACTACAGGATAGCTGGGATACCTCTTGCTATGCAAGTATGGTTTTATGAGTGCTGTTCAAAGGTTGACCCCAAAATTGCACTCCGAGTTGATAACCGAATGCCCAAAATACTCAATTAAAAATCTACAGTCAACCAGCCAACTTATGCTTACTTGATGAACAACATGTTCAATGATCAAGGAAATCTGATAAGTTACTATTATTTAATTGTATGTTATTTTAGTAAACATATATTTCTGTTAGTAATTTTTTTTTAATTTTTAATCAAATACATTTGCATACATCATTCATCAATGCCCATGTTTTCATAACTAAATCGAATACAAAAGAATACATAATACAATGTTGAAACTAAAAATTATATACAGTTGCATTCATAATACATCTATGTCCCTGTTTTCATAAGCAAGCCGAATACAGTTGAATACATGACACAATATTGAAATTAAAAATTAAATACAGTTGCATACATCATACAACTGTATCACAATTTTTCTGTTTTACTGGAATACATTAGAATATATAATACAACTCACATTGAGTGTGTTCCTGTTTTTAGATGAAATACAACAACATTCAACCTAGCGCTACAAAGCTTGTTGTTATTCAGGTTACTCCGGATGGTGTTGATGTAGAGAAAAGTCTTATTCCTTCAGACAACAATGATAATGATTCTGATGACTTTCGTCCAACACCGCCTCTTCAACCTAAGAAAAAACTTGATGCAAGCGTTGGTCCATCTTTATCACCGCCCCACAAAAAGCGCAAACATCAGTTAAGTGACCCCTCAACTGCAGATAGTCCAATCCCACATGTGCCTGCAATACCTCAAACAAAGTTTTCTCCTACTGATAAGATTGAATTCAAGGAAACTGTATTGAGTTCTAAGAAGCCGGCAGATTCTAAATCTGATGATTTGTATGCTTTGAGGCAGGATCTAAATTCATTCAAGGATTATGTAAGTATTGTTAAAACATATTAAATTTTACCATTCATGTATTAACTTTCATATATTTTTCTAACCCATCTATAATTATTTTTGTATTCATTAGGTGATGGGTGAGTTTACTTCTCTACGAACATTGATCAACGAAAATTTCAAAAAGCTCTTTGAAAATGCAAAAGCCAATCAGAATACAGAAATGGTTTACCAAAGGAAAAAATATACTAGGAGACATGATGGTGGTATTCAAATGTCAACCGAGGCCAACTTGCATAATAATTCCAAATGCCAAACACAACATGATATACCTATTGGGGAGAATTCTGAGGTTAATATTTTTTAACCTCTTTAGTATATATATGCAAGTCTGTATATGTTTTGTGTAAATATAATCTGAAAACACTTATATACATGTGAATATAATATTATATGTATATCAATACATGTTACATAATACACTTATATGCATGTGCATACAATATCACATGTTTCATGATTTACTAAATACATATTGCAAAGCAGCATTCATAATTCTTCAGCTTAATCATGTATACAACAACATACATGATTCATAATACAAAATACATCAAAATACATTATTCAGAATACATTATCATTCATTTTATTCAAGTGTACATCAAAATACATTATTCAGAATACATTCCAATACATGGAAATACATTAACAGAATCATCATCTATACGCCTACTATGAAATTGTGAAAAATTCTTTGTTTTTTACTAATCTGACAAAGACATTCTTGTAAAACATGTGCTATATTAATATATTATATTGGGTATTATAAGGTTATGGAAAGGAAGCTGAACATCGACATTCTTGCCGATGAACCCCCACAATCTAATGAGGTAAATCCTGTATGTGGTGACATTTTAGCTGCATCTACTGATGTTAATCCTGTATGTGGTGAAGTAAGAATGGAAGGGCCTACTCCACCGGAGGTGCCGTTTGTTATACCACCTGAAACTGACGAGGATGTATCCAGAGAAATACATGTATCACAATTTGAGTTAGCGGATGAGTACCTTTCAAGTCAAGTTCCAAACACTCGAATTATGATACATCAAGCAACAACAGTTGTTGATTCAACCCCTTTACCCTCTCATAGGACTCGACGTCCAAGTCGATGGTATTCTTCGCCTTACAAGTCAAACTTCGACTCGGCCGGTTAGTAAATACATATACAAAAACTATGTTTTATAAAGTTTTGATATATTTTCTCATGATAACTATAATTAAATGTAGCTACTAATAACGACGATGAACTACAGGTACCTTAGTAAAGTTGACTGCCATATATGATAAGAAATACCCCTTTGAAGATGATTTAATATCGGGGCCACATCATACGTTAGTCATTCAAGAATTTGAGAAATGGGTTCGTGATGGTCTTTTGGCTACACATGATCAAAAGTGAGTTAATTTCATCGATCTACAATGTATGTGTTTTATCAATTATTATGTGAATGTAATATTTTTTTTCAAATCATTGTAGAAAGGATAAAGAAGACCATTACAAGAAACACAAGTCAACACTGCATATACAGTTGGATTTTGGAGTTCATGAAGTCACTTCAAAAAATTAATTTTACCTTCTCTCATTTGACGGTCAACTATGGAATGACGATGTAAGATATAACACTTGTACATTCAGTTTATTTCATATTTTGATACATGGTTTGTCAATACATTGTGTTTCACTATTTTGTTATTCTAATATAAAGTCTGTATTCATGTTATTCATGTATCTGAACATAATGTATTCATATGTATTCGAACTTAACAGAAATACATTGACATACTGTATTCAATGTATGTTAGTGCATTCTATGCTTTCATTGAATTCACTGTATTTTGATGTATGCACTATAATCAATGATAATATTTTATCTCAAACTTTATTGTTTTTCAATGTTATTTCTAGCAATTTGTTATATGTAGTATGTATTCATCAGTATGTATTTAACTGTATACACTAATTACTGCAGTACTTTTTAACAGTATGTATTAACATGTATGCACAGTTAAACAAGTACATGTATTCAACATTTACTGACGATATTTATTCAATTTTATATACAACATATTGATGTTATATTCTACTACCTGAGAAAGAAGGGAAAGTACAACCATACCACAAACTTCAAATATACAACTGTTGATTGTATATTCAAAATACAAGTTGCTGAAATATTCGACAAGTATAATGATATAGATAGTAATGCAAGTGTAGCCACGGAAGAAGATATTGTATGTTGATATCGCCCAAACTCACACCACAAATATAGGTAGTGAGGCGGTCGAAGCAATAATAAAACCCAACGCAAGTCGGGGTCGAATCCTCAGGGAGTTAGAATTGGGATTAGGTATATATTTAGTGTAATTGTACAATATGCCTTAGATTACACTTCCACATTATTTTTTGTTGTTTCTACTTCTACTTTAAACTATTGATTACAATTATAAAACTAGAAGACAATATTTTTGGTTTTGGTTATTTTTCAAATGATAAAAGATCTAGGGTCATGACTTCCACCTAAGTTGTTACCTAATGGGTTGAAAACTCTAGGACAAGCCTGATTGGTCGGGGTTGTAGTATAGCAATCACACGCAATTACCCACTCTATACCTCTCGGTAGTTTTAGTGGTTTTGCCCAATTTGACTTTCTCAAGTCCAAATGGGTATTGCACAAAACAAGTGATAACTGCTCAAGTGGGGTCTTACTATCTCTAGATTCAACCCTTTAATAGGGGATATCAATTTCTTAAGTTCACCCCCAATTTCTTGTTAGCCAAGTTTTCCTAGACTTAGTCTCTCTTTCTCAAGTAGAGACTGAGTCAATTAGGCATGAATCAATGTTTGGAACCATTAATTCTTGAATTCAAGCAAGAACTAGGCTAAATATCATTAATCCAATCACAAACAAGTCCTAAATCAAACACCCATTAATTATCCACACTAGGGTTGGGCCACAATCCTAGCTAAAAATTTAGCTACTCATGAAAAATGAAGACATACAAGAAGAAATTAAGATAGAATGCATAATAATTGATTAGGGAAAGAAAATCTAATGTTTAGAAGCTAATCTAGTACAATATTACTCAAAATAATAATGGGAAACGGCTCAGGTGCTCTCCCAAAACAAAACTTACCCAAAAAATGACAAAAAGTTCTATTTATAGTAAGCTGAAAATATCTGATAAAACTGCCCCTGCGGAGGTTGTGCGGCTGCATAATTATGTGTGCGGTCCGCACAACGAGACTTGGCTTGACAAGTTCCAGTTCTGCAGCCGCACAATTCTGGATTGCGGTCGCACTTCTTCAACTACTGCGGACCGCATATTTGTGAGTGCGGCCGCACTCTTGCTTGGCTCTGACTGTGTAAGACTTATGCGGACCGCATAAAAATGAGTACGGTCGTGCTCTTGATTATGCAGCCGCACAAAAATGGTGCGGTCCGCATTTCTTCTTGAACTTGAAATCCCATCTCTCTGATCTTTGTCTTCTGCGGACCACATAATATTGAGTGCGGCCGCACAATTATGGTGCGATCTTCACTCCTTCAGCTTGCCCAAAACCAGCTCTCTGAATCTCCACTTTTGCGGCCGCACAATATTTGTGCGGTCCGCATACTCTGAAGAAGAACTGACATGGCTCTTCCTTTGTTTTGCGGCTGCACACAGTATTGTGCGGTCCGCACTGTGGGCCTTTTGCCTTGTTTTGGTCTTTGTCCATTTTTGACTCCTTTATGAGTTGATTTTGATTTCTTTGGCTCATTTCCCAATGTTCCTGTACAAAAGCACATTTCATTAGTTTTCGGGAATACCTTTAAGTATTTTTGTGCTAAAACGCAAGTAAAAGAGAGCAAATAAATAGTCAAAATCCCTACTTATCAACTCCCCCAAACTTAAGCTCTTGCTTGTCCTCAAGCAATTAAGGCAATTCCCACCTCCACTAGAAAAAAAGATATTTCAGCTGGCTTAATGGTGAATCAATCACACATCAATTAGGACCAATAATTACCCATAACACATATGAATTATCAACAATGCAATGATTTGACTTTTTGAGTACCATAGTTCTAATGCGACACTAGAGCATCAAGAATTGACTCAATTCGTCAAGGACGCTCGCTCTTTCACGTAGGTCATTTTGGATCCTAAAATCCTCATCCTCTACTCTCCATAAGCAAATCTCACTTTAGAATGTAACACGCGAATCAAGGATTGCAAAAAATGCGCTCATCTCTCTCAAAAGAATGTCAGAAGTCTGGCTCTAAGTACCATAGGCTTGCCCCTCATGTAAATCACCACTAATAATCTCACTCAACCTGAAATCATGTAGGGCTTTTGGGGATGTAATGAAGGCTTTTGGACCAAGGTAGGACTTGTTGGAATAGAATGGTTTCATCTTTCCTCAAGCACTCCATTTTCTCTTGTCGCCTCATACGTTTTCGACTCTTTGAGTCATTTTCTTTTTCCTAGGACGAACTAGAGAGATGTAACGTCACTCTTTATTGATCATGACATTCATGCCTATCATCATTATTTTCTTTGAATCCCTTCAAATTTCTACCTTATTCACTTTCTTTTTGGCATTTTCTTTTTGTTCTTTCTTTTTTTTTCTTTGCCTTCCCCCCTTTTTTTTCATTTCTTTCTTTTCTTTGTACCTTTTATCACTTCCAAACTCCCCGTCTCTTCCCCTAACTTATGTTTTTGCCAATTGTTTCTCAAGAATTCTAAGGAAAGATCGGGTGCCAAGAGAGGGTCATTACAAAACGGATAAAGGCTTGTAACGTGGTTATTAAAAGAAAAAAGGGCTTAGGCTCAAATGGATTGACTAAGAATATCACATTGGTAGGATATGGAAGATTTCAAATTTTAAATTGGACCAAGAAGAGCCTACAATCATTTCTCAAGCCAAGCTACACTTAGAATTTCGCCTAGAAAAATATTCGGGGCAAGTTCTAGACTATTAGCCCTGGAACTTGGATTTGCAATTCAATGCCTCACCTTTCACGCTGCTGGATTGCTAAGGAGAATGGAGTCGAGGGCCCAAAATAACCCTAGTTGAGATTGAGAATCACAAATGGCTCGACTGAACCACTCGATGACTGCTTAAGTTAACACAAGAGTCAAAAGGTCACAACTAGAGCTACTTTCTGCGAACAACTTGTTTTTAACCATAAGGTCGTGGGTAAATGTGTTGGTACCAAGTGAGGCATGTTTGCCTAAACATAAAAGAAAACGGACTCAATCCCTTAAGAAGGTTGTCACGCCATCTATCGTTGGGAAGAGCCACCCGGTTCACACAAAATTCACCTTTGGAAAGAACCGTGGCATTAAGAAAATCAAAGGTTTATTGTTCACTCAAACGTTAAAAAAAAACTAACAAATCAAAAAGAAGTTACTAAAATAAATAAGAAGTTATACTACTAAGAAAGATAAACTAAAGAAGCTATACTACGGAAAGTAAGGCAAAAGAATATACAAACTGAGGGGAAAATGAATATAAACATCAAGGGAAAGGGAAGAATATATGCATAACCAAAGAGAAAATAAATATAAAAGAAAAATAGTATAAGATTTATTACAGACCAAATGTCAATGTCAAATTAATCAAAATAGACCCTCCCCCCCCCGAATAAAAGTGAGCATCATCCTCAATGCTTATAAAAAATAAGAACAAGAAGGGGTAGAGAGTTAAGAGAACTCCCTATGTGGTCTCAGTCTGCATGGCCAGCACCCTCGGTCTCCTCTAGCTGTATCTCATCATCACCTGGCTGAGGGACAACAGGGTTGCTGAGCATCTAGATCATCTTCTCAGCGGTGTGGGCAGTCACAACCGACTCCTTAGACTAGCCGGCTGCTATATGTGATGCCTCTGGTACTGCTGGTGCTGAAGGTGCTCCCTCCATAAGTAGGTCCAGTGATAGATCTCCGACCGATGCAAGCTTGGTAACTGTTGTTGTCAACTTATCCACCGACTTCTTTGAAGCTTGAGACTTTCGCATTTTCTTTACCTGCTTGCCCAAATCCTCAATGACATCCCCATGTGCTACCAGAGTCTCCATAATGGTCTTCTGGTTGTCCAGAATCTTCTTCAATGTTTCCTCCACTAAAGGAGGTACCTGTGGTGCAGCCTGGGCAGAAGACTGTGTTGCAACACCACTAGATATGTCAGACAACTTTGAAGTAGCTGCCTGCATCCAGTTGTTGAGACTCGCCAATGTCTAGGAGACTCGCAGCAGTAAGTGGATAAGTAGATGAAGCTGGCACTGATAATGGAGCTGATGGTCTGGAAGAAGAAGATGGTGGCATGTCTGTTGTCCTGGTGGAAGGTCCGGCTGCTGTGGAAGGCATAGCATATGCGGAAGGCTCAGCAGCTGAATCAGTAACTACTACCGTTGGCTCCTCAGACTGGCCAGCGGAGGTAGTTGCCTTACCCTTAAACTTCGGGTTGTCAGAACACTATAGGTGGTACCATGAGAAAGGCTTCTTGGCCTTTACTTTAGTATCATACTGCCTCGGCTCCACCTTTGGATCATTGAAGTACTCTGTGAGGAAGTTCGGGTAGGAGTAGGATCTCTCATCCTTCTGGACAGCCAAAGTGATGTTGGTTGACATTATAACACCCACATTGATCGGGTACCCAGCCATAATTGAAGCCACCAGGACTGCTCGGGGAAGTGGGAGGTTGTTCTCATTCAAGCACGGGTCAATGCGGCTGTACACGAAAGTCTGCCACCCTTTAGCTTTAAAGTTTAGGGTGGCTCGGACTATGGGAACCCCTATTATGAGCCACGGAGGTGTTGATCCTCGAATAGCCAAAATCGCAGCTAGCTACGAGCGAGTTGTATCACCCATAGCCAGCTTTTCCAAACTTCTTCAAATCCTACGTAAGAGTTCAAAGCACAGGAGTCGAATCGGATTTTCAGATTTCACACTTTTGTCACCTTGGTACCCTTCTTAATGTGAGCCATATTGGCATAAAATTCTTTAACCAAGTGCTCATTTGCATCGAGGGCGCTTTGGGTGAACCATTTCCATCATTTTCTCTCCTGGAACTGTCTGAGGACATTTGGGTTGTGCTTGTCCAAATCCTTCATCAAGAATTGTCGCTCAAGAGTGAGCGATCTCTGGGGCCACCACTCTCTAAATCTGTTGAAGGCAGTGAGGTTGACAAATCTATCTTCCCACATCTCCCTTTTCTTTGTCCTCTCAAGACCACCCACTTGAGTGTATCCCCCTCTACCGTCATCCGGTACGTCATCATCATCATCAACATTGATTGGTGCAGACGGGGCATGTGAGGAAAAGGGCTCAGAATCATGGCTACCCTCTTCCGAACCTTTAGAAGAACTAGCAGCGGAAGATGATTCATCAACTAAGTGGAATCTACTAGGGACTTGTTGAGGTTAGGTGTTAGGTGGGGCTTGGTCAGAGTTTCCCTCAAAAACTTCCCTAGACGGGAGATACTCACTGGTGTCTGATGATTCAGGGACTCTGTTGGCTGTATCCTTCTTGCTTAACACTCTCTGGATGGCTAGTGGTAGGTTACTTTTACTTCGTCCTCGGCCTCGGGAGGGTTCTACCCTCCCTTTTGATGTATCTCCTCCACCACGTGATCTAACCATCGTCTGCAATTTATAATAATAAGAATCAGTTAGAGTTCAGGTACATAGGACACATATATATGCCCGATAGTTGCAGGTCGGTTATGAAAAAATAGAAGAGGCAATGCGGACCGCACAAAAGTGAGTGCGGTCGTAGACTGCCAAGTGCGAACCGCACAAAAGTGAGTGCAGTTGCACAATCAAAAGTGCGGACCGCACAATTTTGAGTGCGGCTGCACAACCCCAGGTTCAGACTACAGGGTCTCTGATCATTTAATAGTGTGTACAACACAATTTTGACTGCGGACCACACAATTTCACTGCGGACCGCATATTGTTGAGTGCGGTTCGCACAATTCAAGCATATAGATGCCCTAACTTAGAGACTGCGGACCGCACAAAAATGTGTGCAGCCACACAATTTGGATTAACATGGCACTGCTTTACGATTCATACAAGATTTGCAAGAATTAGACATGGCCCTAATAATCAAGCATGATTAGCTATTTACCCAGGCCCCGATTAACAATTATGAAGCTACCCACATGATTTTGAGCAAAGATGACTAACTATTGACATTTTTAGGCATGAAATTAACCCTAGACAAAAGAACAAAACTAAGAGAAGATGAAAAATCTAAAGATGAAATAAACATACCAGTGATGGAGGATGCAGGTGAGAATCTAAGATATAAAATTCTTGAAGTTTGAGAATTATTGGGGGATGCACTGTGTTTGCTTAGGGCTTGAAGGTTCAGAGAAAGTAAAGTATAAAAAGTTTAGAAAAGCCCTATTTATACTTTGACCTGTCGGGCCCAGAACTTACCTGAGTGCGGCCGCACAATTTTTAGTGCGGTCCGCACTCATTACCTATTCTTTCGAAGACGTTCTGTGAATGGCACAAAAGTGAGTGCGGCCGCAGAATTTGTGCGGTCGCACTTTGTTAAGGATTTTTGACAGGCCAAACTTCAGAGAGCATGCAATTATAATCTTCCAGTTGTGCGACCGCACACAGAATTGTGCGGCCGCAGAGTGATTGTGCGGTCCGCATAATTTTGGTGTTGTCCGTACTTTTGTGACACTTAGTTAATTGTTTTCTTGCACAGTCCCTGCAATGCATACTCATTCCTGCATACACTTCAAAACTAGTTATCACAAAACAAAGCTATCTAACAAAGAAGAAAAACAAGAAAAAGAAAAAGATACATGGGTTGCCTCCCAAGATGCGCCTGATTTAACGTCGCGACACGACGCAAATTACCGATCATTTGAAATGAAGGACCGCCACAATGTGGCCATCATCAACCTTGCCAAGATAATGTTTAACCCGGTGTCCATTGACTCTAAACACCTCTTCATTCTTATTTTTCAAATCTAGAGCACCAATGGGGGTTACATTCACCACTTCAAAGGGGCTACTCCATTTTGACTTCAACTTGCCCGGAAACATCCGTAACCGGGAATTGAACAATAGCACAAGATCACCCTATTTAAATTCCTTGTTGTGTATGTACTTGTCATGGAGGTACTTCATCTTCACCTTGTAAAGGGACGAGCTTGTGTAGGCATGATACCAGAATTTATCAAGCTCATTCAATTGTGACACCCTTAGATTTGCCGTGACATCCCATTCAAGGTTCAACTTCTTCAAAGCCCACATGGCCTTATGCTCAAGTTCTACCGGAAGATGGCATGCCTTCCCGAACACTAACCGGCATGGAGACATCCCGATCGGTGTTTTGTAGGCCGTTCTATAAGCCCAAAGAGCATCATAAAGTTTTCTTGACCAATCCGTCCGGTTGGCATTGACTGTCTTTGACAAAATACTCTTTATCTCCCGGTTAGAGACTTCAACTTATCCGCTTGCTTGAGGATGGTAGGGGTTGATACTTTGTGAGTGACACCATACTTTGTAAGTAAGGTATCAAAATCCTTGTTATAAAAATGCGTACCCCCATCACTAATAATGGCTCTTGGGGTACCAAATCTCGTAAAGATGTTCTTTTTCAAGAATACCACCACACTTCTTGCTTCATTGTTGGGAAAAGAAATGGCCTCAACCCATTTAGATACATAATCCACCACAACTAGAATGTAGGTGTTTCCACAAGAGCTAACAAACGGACCCATAAAATCAATACCCCACACATAGAAAATATCTATCTCCAAAATGGTGGTGAGAGGCATTTCATTCTTCTTTGGGATCCCACCGGCCCTTTGGCATTCATCACACCGCTTGACAAGCTCACTAGCATCCTTGTAGAGAGTAGGACAATAGAATCCACAACTCAAAACTTTTGCCGCCGTTCTTGCTCCACCATGGTGACCACCATACGGTGAAGAGTGTCAAGCCTCAAGAATACCCATTTGTTCTTCCTCCGGCACAAATTGTCGGATCACACCATCGGTACATATCCGAAAAAGATACGGCTCATCCCAATAATAGTCAAGGCAATCCCGTTTGAGCTTCTTCCTTTGGTTTGAAGAGAACTCATTTGGTACAATGCCACTCACAAGATAATTGGAAATGTCGGTGAACCATGGCATCCTGGTCATAGAAATGGCTAGGAGTTACTCGTCGGGAAATGAATCATTTATCTCAAGGCCATCATGTGGCCTCCCCTCCTCCTCCAATCGAGACAAGTGGTCCGCCACTTGATTTTCACTACCCTTACGGTCTTGAATATCTAAATCAAACTCTTGCAATAGAAGTACCCACCGCATCAACCTTGCCTTAGAATCCTTCTTGCTCATCAAATATCGAAGCGTCGCATGGTCAGTATGAACAATCACCTTTGTACCCATCAAGTACGGGCGAAACTTCTCCATAGCAAAGACAATAGCAAGGAACTCTTTTTCGGTCACTGTGTAGTCAACTTAGGCATCATTCATGGTCTTTCCCCAACACCGCTCCAAACGCCACATCACTTGCGTCGCACATGAGCTCAAAAGGAAATCTCCAATCCGGTGCGGTAATAATAGGAGTAGTAGTCAACTTGAACTTAAGCAACTCGAATGCCTTTATGCAATCTTCATTGAAATGGAACTTGGAATCCTTCTCCAAAAGTTTACACAAAGGGTTCACCACCTTAGAAAAATCCTTGATGAATTGGCAATAGAACCCCGCATGACCCAAAAAGCTCCTCACTCCATTCATGGATGTAGGGGAGGGAGTTTGGAGATCACTTCAACTTTGGCCTTATCAACCTAAATACCATACTTTGAAATCTTATGACCGAGGACAATGCCTTTCTCGACCATGAAGTGACATTTCTCCAAATTCAAAACCAAGTTAGTTTCCTCACATCTTGCCAATACCCTGTCCAAGTTGTTCAAGCAATCATCAAAAGAATTCCCAACGATGGAGAAATCGTCCATGAAGACCTCAAGAATATCTTCCACCATATCGGTGAAAATAGCCATCATACACCGTTGAAAAGTCGCTGGTGCATTACATAACCCAAATGGCATCCTCGAGAATGCAAAGGTACCATATGGACAAGTGAAAGTGGTCTTCTCTTGGTCCTCAGGAGCAATAAGAATCTGATTGTAGCCGGAGTATCCATCCAGGAAGCAATAAAAAGCACGTCCGGCCAACCTATCCAACATTTGATCAAGAAATGGCAGCGGGAAATGATCTTTCCGAGTGACTTTGTTGAGCTTCCTATAGTCCATGCACACTCTCCGCCCGGTGACAGTTCTTATAGGGATCAATTCATTCTTGTCATTAGTTATCACAGTCATGCCCCTTTTCTTTGGGACACATTGCACCGGAGAAGTCCATGAGCTATCGAAAATGGGGTAAACAACCCCGGCATCCAACCACTTTATGATCTCCTTCTTCACTACCTCTTGTATTGCTTCATTCAATCTTCTTTGATGCTCACGGAGGGTTTGGCATCCTCCTTCAAAATAATCTTGTGCATGCAAAAGGTGGGGCTTATGATCGGGTCCAAACCTACACCACTATTGAGTAGCGAGGATGGTCGATGCAATTTTACCCATCAAGGTCGGGATTGATTTCCACGGGGAGTTAATTGATTTGGAATTAGGTTTATATCTAAGTCTAGATGTGTGTGTTGTTCCTAATTGCACTTCCAAACATGATGGTGTTGATTTTATTTCTATTTCTATTTCTATTGTATGCCAAGATTAAAGCTAAGTACAATATTTTTTTTATGTTGGTTTTCAAGTGTTTAAATGGACTAGGGTAGTGACTTTCGCCTAGGTGGACTTCTAACGGGTAGTAAGAATCTAGGGCAAGCTTGATTAATTTAGGATCGTAATATAGCCATCACACCCAAGTACTCACTCTATATCTCTCGATAGTTTGAGTGATTTTGCCCAATTTGGCTTTCTCAAGTCCAACTGGGTATTCATGCAAGTCATGTGATATTAGCTCAAGTCGGGTATTTCTATCTCTAGGTTTAACCCTTTAATTAGGGCTATCAATTTCTTGAGTTCACCCCAATTCCTTGTTAGCCTAGTTTTCCCAGACTTAATCCCTTTTTCTCAAGAAGAAACCAAATCATAAAGGCATGAATCAGTATTTGCAACCACTAATTCTATAATCCTAGCAAGGACTAGGCTAAATATCACTAACCCATAAACATTCAAGCCCTAAAATTCAAGACCCATTAAATACCCATACTAGGGTTGAGTCAGAACCCTAACTATGAGTCTAGCTACTCATAATAATAGCAGAAATCAAAGATAAGGAGAAGATACAATCCATAATACTAAATTAAAAGATAAAAATCTAATGTTATAAAGTAAATGTTGTACAAAATTGCCCAAAACGTAAAACCTAGCCGTCTCACGTACTCAGCAAAAACATCACATAATCTAGAATTGAGAAAAAGATCTATTTATACTAAGCTGAAAGTTTCGTACAAAAATACCCCTGCAAAAGTTTCGCAGCCGCGTAATTCTGACCGCGACCGCATACTTGCTTTCGCGACCTTGTAATTCCGAATGCGGTCCGCATTTCTTCACATCTGGACCTGGGTTGAATATTGTTTCGCGAACCGTAAAATTTCTACCGTGTCCGCGTGAAAGACTTCCGCGGCCGCGTAACTTTGACGCGGACCGCCCTTCTTTTTTATTTGAATTATGCACTCTCTAAACCTTAACAACCGCAGTCCGCGTTCATGTTTGTGCCTAAAAAACCATCTCTCTGATTCTTCATATCGCGGACCGCGAAATAATGGCCGCGTTCGCGCTGATACTTTCGCGGCTGCATGTTTTTGTCGCGGTCCGCGTTCCACATCTCTTGGCCCAGTTTTGATTTCTGTTCAAGTTTTGACTCCTTTATGAGTTGATTATGGCTGATTTGGGTCATTTTGAACAATCCCTGCAAGCAAGCATATTAAGTTAGTTTCCGGGAATACCTTCACGCATTTTAGGCCCAAAAAGTAAAAGAGAACAATTAATAGGCTAAAATCCCTATTTATCAACTCCCCCAAACTTAAGCTTTTGCTTGTCCTCAAGCAAATAAGGTAATTCCCATCTCCACAAGAAAAAGAAAAGGATATTTCAGCTGGCCTAAGGTGCCTTCATCAAGCATCAGTTGGGACTAACAATTACCCTCAACACAAATGAATTATTAACAACATTGTGTTATGCCCTTTTGAGTTCCATAGTTTTGATGTGACACTAGAGCATCAAGAGTTGATTCAATTCATGAAGGAAGCACGCTCTCTCACGTAGGTCATTGTGGATCCCAAACTCTTCCTCCTCTACTCTCCATGAGCAAATCTTGCTTTTTAGAATGTAACCCTCAAAACAAGGATTGTGAAGAAGTGTGCTCATCACTCTCAAAAGAATGCCACAAGTCCGGCTCTAAGTGCCATAAGCTTGCCCCATATGTAAATTATCTCTAATGTAAGCTCACTCAACTTGAAATCATATAGGGCTTTAGCAGGGATGTAATGAAGGCTTTTGGATCAAGGTAGGACATAACGAACTATGATGGTTTCATCTTTCCTTAAGCACTCCATTTTCTCATTTCAGCTCATACTTTCTTGACTCTTTGAGTCATTTTTCTTCTTCCTTAGTGGAACTAGAGAGACAAACTGTCACTCTTTCTTACTCATGACAATCATGTTTCTCCTTTTCTCAGCACTCCTTGCCTTTCATCATTATGTTCTTTGAATCCCTTCAACCTTCTCTTTCTTTTTGACGTATTTCTTTTTGGCTTTTCTTCCTTTTCTTTGCCTTTCCTTTTCAACAATTCTTTTTCTTCTTTGAACCTTTTATCACTTTCAATTTACTCGTCTCTTCCCCAAACTTATGCTTTTGCCAATTGTTCATCATGAATGCTAAGGAAAGATTGGGTGCCAAGAGAGGGTCATTATAGAACGGATAACGGCTTGTAATGTGGCTATTGAATGAAAAAGGCTTAGGCTCAAAGGAGTTGACTAGGGATAATATATTGGTAGGCTACGGAAGCTTTCAAAGTTTAACTTGGACCAAGGAGAGCCTACAATCATTTATCAAGTTGAGCTACACTTAGAATTTTGCCTAGACAAACATTCACGGCAAGTTCTAGACTTTTTTTTTTGGCACGGGACTTGGATTTGCAATTCAATACCTCACCTCTCAAGTCGCTGGATTGTTAAAGAGAACAGAGTCGAGGACCCACAACAACCCTAGCTAAGATTGAAAATTACAAATGGCTCAAGGAAACCACTCGATGATTGTTTTAGCCAACGCAAGAGTCTAAAGGTCACAACTAGAGCTAATCTTTGCCAATAAACTTGTCTCTAACTATGAGGTCGAAGGTAAATGTGTTAGTATCAAGTGAAGACTTCTTGAGACACATTTATTCATTACTACTACTATATACATCAAAACAAAAAGAAAACGGACTTTATCCCTTAAGAAGGTTGTCACGCCATCCATCGTTGGGAAGAGCCACCCGACTCACACAACCTTCACCTTTGGAAAGAACCATGGCATTAAGAAAACCAAAGGCTTATTGATCACGCAGAATGTAAAAAGAAGCTAAAAACTCAAAAATAAGCTACTAAAGAAAATAAGAAGCTAAGCTATTAAGGAAAAATACTAAAGAAGTTATGAAGTAAACTACGGACAGTAAAATGAATATGTACAATAATGGAGTGAAACGAATATATACAAAATGGAAATGAATATATACATCGAATGGTAAAGTTATATACATATCAAAAGTGAAAAATAACGAAAGTGAAAATAAAGATAAATAAAGGTAAAGAAAAATAGTATCATAGTTATTACATACCAATGTCACCAAATCAAAATGGACCACCCCCCTAAATAAAAGATAGCATTGTCCTCAATGCTAATATCAAAATAAGATCAGTGAAGGGTTAGAGAGTATAGAAAACTCCATATGTGGTCTCTGTCTTCATGGGGTTAGGCACATGAGTGGGGTCCTCGGACTGCATAGGATCATCAGCTCCCTCCGGGTCCTCTAACTGGATCTCCAAATACTTTGACTGGGGGACCACAAATCCTCTAACTGGAGCTCTGTCTGCCTCATGCTCTGTTACCTGTGCTGCTGGGGCAGTCTCCTCTATAAGCAAGTCAAGTGGGATATCTCCAGCAGAAGTGAACTTCTCTACCTCCTTCTTCAGCTTCTCCACTGACTCCTTTGAGGCCTGAGTCTTTCTCATCTTCTTTACCTGCTTGCCCAGATCCTTGATCACCTTGCCATGAGTATCCAAAGTCTCCAGGATCTTCGTTTGGCTGTCCAGGAGCTTCTTCTGATTAGGCAAAAGCTCCTTCAATGAATCCTCCACTGATGGATGTACCTAAAGCTGTGTTAAGGTTGATTGTGCTGCTAATGCCCTGGATAGGACAGACAGCTTTGATGTAGCTGCATGCATCCAGTTGTTGATGTTGGATAAGGTCTGAGAAACCCGTAGTGCAGTCTGGGGGTAAGTTGAAGATGAGGGCACAGATAGTGGCACAATGATGGATGGCCCGGATGAAGGAGGAGGAATGGCAGCTAATGGTCTCGCTACTGTGGAAGGATCTGACCCGGTGGCCACTACCCTTGACTCTTCAGACTGGCCAGTGGAGGTAGTGGCTTTACCCTTTGCTTTAGGGTTGTCCGATGCTTGGAGGCTATACCAGGAAAAATGTTTCTTCGGCTTCACCTTCGTGTCATAGTGCCTCCCATCTACCCTTTGGTCCTCGAGATACATAGTGATAAAGTTGGGGTAGGGGAAGGAATTTTCTCCTTTTCCGGTTGCTTTGGAGATGTGGTGGGACATAAGGTTCCCCACATTGATTGGATACCCCGCCATGATGGAGGCTATTAGGATCGCCCGGGAGAGTGGGATGATACTATCATGGTGGCTAGGATCAAGCCGGTTGCATACAAATGTGCACCACCCTTTGGCTTCAAAGTTGAGGGTGTTTCTGGCGATTGGGACTCCAGCTGCAAGCCAGGCCGATGTTGTTCCTGTGATGGCTATTACTTCCGCTAGCCAAGGCCGGGCTGCTTCATCTAGGTCCATCTTCTCCAAATATTGTACAGCTTCCACATCCTCAAAACCGGCATATTTTTTCAAGGTGTCTCCATCAAACCGTATCTTCAAGTTCCGTACCTTTGTCACAGTGGTGCCCTTTTTTATGTGGGCAATATTTGCGTAGAACTCCTTGACAAGGTACTCATTGGCATCCGGAACCTTGCTGGTGAAGTACTTCCACCCCTTTCTCTCCTCAAACTGTCTCTTGACATTTGGATTGTGAGGAAGGAGATCTTTTTCTATAAACTGTCGCTCAAGGGTGAGCGACCTTTAGGGCCACCATTCCCGGAATTTGAGGTATGCTTTCTCGCTCACGAATCTATCCTCCCACACCTCGGGCTTTCTTGATCTAGCAAGACCACCCACATTAGTATCACCCCCTCTCCCATCATCCGGGACCTCGCCATCCTCATCTACATTGATAGGACAAGTTGTTAAGGCCGGAGTTGCAGCGGGTGGGGGAGATGGCTCTGATGCCTCACTACCTCCCTCTGAGCCATCAGACAACCCAGAAGAGGATGTAGCTTCATCGATTAGGCGAAAGGGTTGCGATTGGGCCTCTTGTCGAGGTTGTGTAGATTCCCCCTCAGAAATCTCTTGGGAAGGGAGATATTCACTTGTGTCTAATGAATCGGCAGGATTCTTTGAGATGCTAAGGGCAAAGCCTGTTTTCCTTTTCCCCAGCCTCGGGAGGATTCTGCCCTCCCTTTTGATTTGTCTGCTCCTCCACGAGATCGCACCATTTTTTGCAACACACAATTAGTGAAAAATAATTAGAATTGGGGTTCAATCATGCCTTAAAGTAGTACAGATGAAATGAACAATAGAGCTTCTCAAAACAGGGAATCGCGGACTGCGAAAAAGTGGACGCGGCCGTGGAATGCCCATCGCGGACCGTTAAAAAGTGAACGCGGCCACGAAGAGGTCAGGTTCAGACTACTGACTCTCTGATCTTGGACACACGCGGACCGTAAAAAATTAAACACGGTTGCGAATGACCAATCGCGGACCGCGAAAAAATAAACGCGATCGCGAAAGCAATTAATATATTCTTTGAAGTTCACAAGCGCGGACCGCAAAAACTTGAACGCAGCCGCGAAGGACCAACCGCGGACCGCATAAAAGTGACCGCGACCGCGAACTCTTAGCAATCCCTCAGTAACTAAAAGCTGGGGTAGCGCGGACCGCGAAAAAATGAACGCGACCGCCTACCCTATCGCGGACCGCGTAAAATGGACCGCGACCGCGAAATTCCAATAATATCAGTACTAAGAACACTGATAACTAAGGTTTTCACTAAGTGTGCAAAAATTAGTTCAATTAACCATGCAAAGTTACTAACCCCAACCCCCATTAGGCATATAAACACTACCCACATGTATTTAAGTATCAATTAAGCATTAATTTGAGATCATGGCATGCATCTAACCCTAACTAACAAAGAAAAATTAAAACAAAGAGAAAAGAAAAGAAAAAAGATAAAATCACATCATGGAATTGAACATACCAGTTGTAAAATTGTAGTAGGAAATGAACTCTTAATGTGAATGAGATGAAAGTTGAGAGCAGGATGAGATGAAAAGTGCTTTTTTTGTGCGGTGAAACGTTAGGGTTCGAAAATTGTAAAATGCTTAAAGAACCCTTATTTATACTAATCAACTGTGGAACCCACCGCCTTACCTGAGAGCGACCGCAAAATTCTATCGCGGTCCGCACTATGTTACCTTATGTAGACCAGCTTCAAGTACATAGGCTCGGTCCGCGGAATATTGGCGGCGACTGCGAAATTCAACGTGATCCGCAAAAATTGGAGAGCGACCGCGATCTTTGAAGGATTTTTGACAGTCCAACTTCAGAGAGTTGGAATTTTGCTCTTTCCAAGTACGCGTCCGCGGACAAAAAAAGTGCGGTCGCGAAATGCTCACGCGGACCGTAAAATTTTGGACGCGGTTCGCGAACATCCAACACTTAGTCAAATTTTTCCTTACAAAATCTTGCACTGCACAACCAGTTCCTACATACACTTCACAACCAGTTATCTAAAACAATGCCTAATCTAAGAAGAAAATCAAGAGAAAGAAAAACACATGGGTTGCCTCCCAAGAAGCGCCTGATTTAACGTCGCGGCACGACGCATGTTACCATCATCATATGAAATGGATCAAGGCCACTATGTGGCTATCATCAATCTTGCCAAGGTAGTGCTTCACTCGGTGCCCATTAACTCTAAAGATCTCACCATTTTTGTTTTTCAAATCTAGAGTACCAAACGGAGTTACATGCACCACTTCAAAAGGGCCACTCCACTTTGACTTGAGCTTTCCCGGAAACATCCGTAACCGAGAGTTGAATAGAAGAACCAAGTTAACCTCCTTGAATTCTTTGTTCCGGATATATTTGTCATGTAAGTACTTCATCTTATCCTTATACAAGGATGAGATGGAATAAACATGGAACCGGAACTCATCAAGTTCATTTAGTTGATCTACTCGGAGATTGGCAGCTAAATCCCATTCAAAGTTCAACTTCTTTAGCGCTCACATGGCATTGTGCTCTAATTCAACCGGAAGATGGAATACTTTTCCAAATACCAACCGATATGGAGACATACCAATTGGAGTCTTGTAAGTTGTACGATAGGCCCATAAAGCATCGTCAAGTTTCCTTGACCAATCAGTCTGGTTTGCATTGACAGTCTTGGATAATATGCTCTTGATCTCCCTGTTGGAGACCTCAACTTGTCCACTAGCCTGTGGGTGATAAGGGGTTGACACCTTATGATTGACACCATACTTAGAAAGTAAAGTGTCGAAGGCTTTGTTGCAAAAATGAGAACCACCATCACTAATGATAGCCATTGGGGTGTCGAACCGTGTGAAGTTATTTTTCTTTAAGAAAGCCACCACACTCTGTGCCTCATTGTTGGAAACATAATCAACAGCAACCAGAATATAAGTGTTCCCACATGAACTCACAAATGGCCCCATAAAGTCAATGCCCCACATATCAAAAATATCAATCTCAAGGATGGTGGTGAGAGGCATTTTATTCTTCTTGGAAATTCCACCGGCTTTTTGGCATTCATCACAATGCCTAACGAGCTCGCTAGCGTATTTGTACAAGGTAGGCCAATAGAATCCACAGCTTAGGACTTTTGTAGCAGTTCTCGCCCCACCATGGTGACCACCATAGGGCGAGGAATGGCAAGCTTCAAGAATACTCGATTGCTCTTCTTCCGGAACACATCTACGGATAACACCATCATTTCAAATTTTGAAAAGATATGGCTCGTCCCAATAATAATCCAAGCAGTCCCGTTTGAGATTTTTCCTTTGATTTGAAGAGAGCTCATTCGGGACAATGCCGGTCATAATAAAGTTAGCCACATCGGCGAACCAAGGTGTCCCAGTCACAGACACGGAGAGGAGTTGTTCATCCGGAAATGAATCATTAATCGCGAAGCCATCATGGGGCCTTCCCTCCTCTTCAAGCGGGACAAGTGGTCCGCCACTTGATTCTCACTCCCTTTTCGGCCTATGATTTCAAGGTCAAATTCTTGTAGAAGAAGAACCCATCTTATCAACCTAGCCTTAGAGTCCTTTTTACTCATCAAATAACGAAGTGCCGCGTGATCGGTGTGCACAATCACTTTGGCACCCATGAAGTACGGGCTGAATTTTTCCATGGCGAAAAAAATGGCTAATAACTCTTTCTCGGTCACCGTATAGTTGACTTGTGTGTCGTTCATTTTTTTGCTTGCACAATAAATTGGATGAAATATCCTATTGATCATTTGCCCCAAAACCGCTCCTACCGCAACGTCGCTAGCATCGCACATGAGCTCAAATGGTAAGCTCCAATTGGGTGTGGTAATGATGGGAGTGGTAGTCAATCTATACTTGAGAAGCTCAAAAACTTTCATGCAATCATCATTGAACACAAACTTTGTATCTTTTTCCAACAACTTGCACAAAGAGTTCACCACTTTTGAGAAATCCTTTATGAACCTTCGGTAAAACCCCGCGTGACCAAGAAAGCTCCTCACTCCCTTGACGGAAATAGGAGGCGGGAGTTTTGAAATCATTTCAATTTTTGCTTTGTCCAGTTCAATACCGTTCTTTGAGATATTATGGCCGACGACAATGCCCTCCTCGACCATAAAATGGCACTTTTCCTAATTAAGCACTAAGTTAGTCTCTTCACATCGGGCCAACCCTTTGTCAAGATTATCCAAGCATTCTTAAAATGAATCCCCCACAACACTGAAATCATCCATGAATACTTCGAGGAAGTCCTCCACCATATCCATAAATATTGCCATCATAGACTACTGAAAGGTAGCTGGTGCATTACACAAACCAAACGGCATCCGCGAGAATGCAAATATGCCATACGGACAGGTGAAAGTGGTTTTCTCTTGTTCTTCAGGTGCAATGAGAATCTGGTTGTACCCGAAGTAACCATCCAAAAAGCAATAATAAGTACGCCCGACAAGTCTATCCAACATGTATAAGAAATGACAATGGAAAATGGTCTTTGCGGGTCACTTTGTTCAGCTTTTTATAATCCATGCATACCATCAAACCGGTGAAAGTTCTTGTGGGAATCAATTCATTTCTATCATTTGTGATCACAATCATACCCCCCTTTTTGGGAACACATTGTACCGGCGAAGTCCATAAACTATCAGAAATGGGGTACACAACCCTTGTATCTAGCCACTTGAAGATTTCTTTTTTGACTACCTCTTGCATGGCCTCGTTCAACCTCCTTTGATCTTCCACGGAGGGTTTGGAATCTTCCTCCAATATGATTTTGTACATGCAAAAGGCCGGGCATATACCCCGAATATCCGTCAATGTCCAACATATTGACTTCTTCCTTCTTTGAAGTACCGCAAGGGTGGAATCTACCTGCACGTTAGTTAAGCACGAAGAAAGAATAACAGGTAATGTGGAACAAGGGCCTAAGAACTCATACCTGAGATGTGAGGGCAAGGGCTTCAACTCCAATGTTGGTGGCTCCTCGATTGAGGGCTTTGTTGGCGGAGTCTTCCGGTTCTCAAGGTCCAAGGAAAGTTTACGGGGTCCATATGTGTAGGACCCCATTCCTTGCAAAGCATTTGCACATTCTATCAAGCCTTCCTTCTCATCATCCTCCTGATTCAACAACACAGCTTCCAGAGGGTCTTCCACATTGATCATAGCACTCGTGTCATCAATAATCACCTCCATCACTAGATCCACAAAAGAGCATACTTCGTTGTTATTTGGCTGCCTTATTGACTTGCACACGTGGAACACAATTGTTTCATCGCCCACCCGGAAGGTGAGCTCCCCAGCTTCCACATCAACCAATTCCTTCCCTTTTGCTAGGAAAGGTCTCC
The DNA here is from genome assembly GCF_000390325.3 of Nicotiana tomentosiformis. Classification (NCBI taxonomy): domain Eukaryota; kingdom Viridiplantae; phylum Streptophyta; class Magnoliopsida; order Solanales; family Solanaceae; genus Nicotiana; species Nicotiana tomentosiformis. Next base: position 13,547,789 of record NC_090813.1, on the reverse strand, counting down.
CCAATATGATTGGCACCTCATAGTCAACCTCACAGTCAAGTATCATAAAATCTGCGAGAAGTATGAACTTGTCGACCCGAACTAGCACATCATCAATTATCCCTAATGGCCTCTTCATTGTTCGGTCCACCATTTGCAACCTCATGTAAGTAGGTCTTGGTTGCCCAATCCCCAATGTCTTGAACACAGAATATGGCATCAAATTAATGCTTGCTCCCAAATCGCACAAGGCTTTAGCGAAATTGGCACTACCGATAGTGCATGGAATTGTAAAGGCACCGGGATCTTCTAGCTTTGGATCCATGGAATTCACAATGGCACTCACTTGATGTGTCATTTTGATTGTCTCACAATTCATTGACCTCTTCTTTGTTACCAAGTCCTTCATGAACTTGGCATATCCCGTCATTTGTTCTAGAGCTTCAACCAAAGGCACATTGATGGACAAACTCTTCATCATATCAATGAATTTCTTGAATTAGTTTTCATTATTTTGCTTTGCAAGCCTTTGAGGATATGGTGGAGGAGGCCTTGGCAAAGGAGCCTTGGCTTTGGGCACTACCGTTTCCGGTATGTATATCACGTGTTCCCTAGACGGGTTCACATCATTTTGTGTCTCCTCCACGTTGTCATCAATGTCTATCCTCACTTCATCATTCACATTCTCATCATTGGCTTGGATCTCATTATCTTCTTGCATAACCAAATCATCATTCACAATCTTTCTTGGATTAGAGGTACTTGCATCTCCACCTCTACCGCTTCTTTTGGTCACCGCCATAGCATGGCATGTATTGTGCCCACCCTTCGGGTTTACTACTGTATCACTTGGTAGTGCCCCCTTAGGGAGAGTATTCAACGCTTGAGAAATTTGACCTATTTGTACTTCCAAGTTGCGGATAGAAGTATTGTGGGAGGCTATTTAGGCATCAGAGTCGGCGTTTCTTTCCATCATTTGTTTGAACATACTTTATATCCGTCCCATCTCATTGTTGGAAGAACTTTGCCCTTGTGACGGATATGGAGGCGAGTTGTTGGGTTGTTAATACATCGGGGGCCTTTGAGGGCCCGACCCCCGGTTCCCTTGATTATTGTTGTTCCAACCCCCTTGGTTTACATTGCCTCCCCAATTGTTTCCTCCCTAATTGCCTTGTTGATTACCCCAATTTTGGTTGTTGTTCCCCCAATTGTTCGGATTGTTGTTGTTTCCACTATTCCAATTGCCTTGGCCTTGGTTGCCCCAATTTTGATTGTTTCCTTGTGATCTCCATTGTTGATTTGGAGCATTACTCCGTTGACCTTGGTAATTATTCACATATTGAACCTCTTCACTTTGCGCCAAAAATTGATCATCATAAGAGTCATCTTGGTTGTACCCACTACCACTTTGCTCAAATTGATCCTGATTGTGTTGAACTTGTTGACCTCTTTGTCTCCTCTTGTTAACCATTACATTCACTCCTTCCATGGCATTTACTTGCTTTGGCCCCTGAACCTGCTGAAGGTGTGCCTTGACTAACTGATTCATGGTAGTTGTCAATTCTACTATGGCTTGTCCGTGATCATGGAGTTCCTTGTGAAGGTGGATAACATTAGGGTCACCCTGAGAAATGTTGGCCCGACTTTGCTAAGCTGAAGAGGTGTCTGCCATCTCATCTAATATTTCACATACTTCTGAATATGGCGTGTTCATGAAGTTACCCCCTGCGAGCTGATTCACCATACATTGGTTAGTTGTGTTGATACCCCTATAAAATGTTTGCTGGATCATTATATCATTGTTGGGGTATTCTTTTACCATTGTCCGGTACCGCTCCCAGATTTCATGTAAGGGTTCATTTGAATCGTGTTTAAAGGCTAAGATCTCATCCCTCAATTTTTCCATATGACCCGGAGAGAAAAACTTTGCTATGAACTTCTCAGCCAACTCATCCCACATGGTGATGGAATGGTTGGGAAGCCTCTCAAGCCAATCCAAAGCCTTCCCTTTAAGTGAGAAAGGGAAAAGCCTCAATATTAAAGCGTCTTCAGATACATTCGTTTGCTTGCTCCCCCAACATGTGTCTATAAAACCTTTGAGATACGTATATGCGTTCTGATGTGGAGCTCCGGTGAAGAAACCCCTTTGTTCCAATAGAGTAAGCATGACATTGGTTGTTTGAAAATTGCCCGCCCGAATCTGGGGCGGGATAATTACACTTGCGTAGCCTTCATTGGGCAACAACCGATGTGCTACCCTTGGAGGAGGTGGGGGGGGGATTGGAACGTTGTCATAAGGCGGGCGGCCTCTTCTTTGTACTTGAGGTTCAAGATGAACCTCATCCATTTCATTTTCATCTACCTCCCCCCTGACAAATATGTCCGAGGACCTCGTTAAGAGCCACTTGGTACCTAAAAGAAATTGACACACAAAAATTAGAAAAACGGAAGGGAAAAAAAACACAAATAGTTAGATATATAGCTAAGACCGTCTAACTCCCCAGCAACGGCGCCAAAAATTGATCGGGTCCAAACCTACACCACTATTGAATAGCGAGGATGGTCGATGCAATTTTACCCAACAAGGTCGGGATCGATTTCCACAGGGAGTTAATTGATTTGGAATTAGTTTTATATCTAAGTCTAGATGCGTGTGTTATTCCTAATTGCACTTCCAAACATGATGGTGTTGATTTTATTTCTATTTCTATTTCTATTGTATGCCAAGATTAAAGCTAAGTACAATATTTTTTTATGTTGGTTTTCAAGTGTTTAAACGGACTAGGGTAGTGACTTTCGCCTAGGTGGACTTCTAACGAGTAGTAAGAATCTAGTGCAAGCTTGATTAATTTGGGATCGTAATATAGCCATCACACCCAAATACTCACTCTATATCTCTCGATAGTTTGAGTGATTTTGCCCAATTTGGCTTTCTCAAGTCCAACTGGGTATTCATGCAAGTCATGTGATATTAGCTCAAGTCGGGTATTACTATCTCTAGGTTTAACCCCTTAATTGGGGCTATCAATTTCTTGAGTTCACCTCAATTCCTTGTTAGCCTAGTTTTCCCAGACTTAATCCCTCTTTCTCAAGAAGAGACCAAATCACAAAGTCATGAATCAGTGTTTGCAATCACTAATTCTATAATTCTAGCAAGGACTAGGCTAAATATCACTAACCCATAAACATTCAAGCCCTAAAATTCAAGACCCATTAAATACCCACACTAGGGTTGAGTCACAACCCTAGCTATGAGTCTAGCTACTCATAATAATACCAAAAATCAAAGATAAGAAGAAGATATAATCCATAATTGCCCAAAAAGGAATATCTAGCCGTCTCACGTATTGAGCAAAAACATCACATAACATAGAATTGACAAAAAGATCTATTTATACTAAGCTAAAATTTTCGGACAAAAATACCCCTGCAGAAGTTTCGCAGCCGCGTAATTCTGACCGCGACCGCACACTTGCTTTCGCGACCTACTAATTCTGAATGCGGTCTGCGTTTCTTCACATCTTGACCTGGGTTGAACCTTATTTCACGGACCGCAAAATTTCTACCGCCTCCGCGTGAGAGACTTCCGCAGCCGCATAACTTTAACGTGGACTGCCCTTCTCATTTTTGCTTGAATTATGCACTCTCTAAACCTTAGCAACCGCGGTCCGCAAAATTCTCATCGTGGTCGCGTTGGTACTTTCGCGGCCGCATCTTCTTGTCGTGGTCCGCGTTCATGTTTGTGCCTAAAAAACCATCTCTCTGATTTTTCATATCACGGACCGCGTAATAATGGTTGCGTCCGCGTTGATACTTTCGCGGCCGCACTCTTTTGTCGCGGTCCGCATTCCACACCTTTTGGCCCAGTTTTGGTTTTTGTTCAAGTTTTGACTCCTTTATGAGTTGATTATGGCTCCTTTGGTTCATTTTGAACAATCCCTGCAAGCAAGCATACTAAGTTAGTTTCCGGGAATACCTTCACGCATTTTAGGCCCAAAACACAAGTAAAAGAGAGCAATTAATAGGCTAAAATCCCTACTTATCAGCTTATACCCCGAATATCCGCCAATGTCCAACCTATACCTATTTTGGAGCACCGCCAAAGTAGAATCTACCTGCATGTTAGTCAAGCAAGAGGAAAGAATAACAGGTAAAGTGGAACAAGGGCCAAGAAACTCATACATGAGATGTGAAGGCAAAGGCTTTAACTCCAAAGTGGGAGGCTCCTCGATTGAGGGCTTTGTTGGAGGAGTCTTCCGGTTCTCAACATCTAAGGACAATTTTCGGGGTTCATAAGTATATGACCCCATTCCTTACAAAGCATTGACACATTCCACAATGCCTTCCTTCTCATTATCATCATGATTAAGTAACATAGCTTCCAAGGTATCCTCAACATTCATCACAGCACTAGCATTATCAACAATTACATAGGTCACTAAATCCACGAGTGAACAAACTTCGTTTCTATTTGGTTGCCTCATCGATTTGCATACATGGAAAACCACCTTTTCGTCACCCACCCGGAAAGTGAGCTCATCGGCTTCCACATCAACAAGAGCCATCCCCGTAGCAAGGAAAGGTGTACCCAAGATAATAGGCACCTCGTAGTCAACCTCACAATCAAGGATCATAAAGTCTGCTGGAAGAATGAACTTATCAAAACGGACTAACACATCATCAATAATTCCCAATAGCCTCTTCATAGTCCGATCCGCCATTTGCAACCTCATAGATGTGGGTCTTGGTTGCCCAATTCCCAAAGTTCTGAACACAGAGTAGGGCATCAAGTTGATACTTGCCCCCAAATCACATAAAGCTTTGGCAAAGTCGGTGCTTCCAATAGTGCAAGGGATTGTAAAAGCACCCCGGATCTTCCAATTTCGGAGCCATTGAGTGCACAATAACACTTACTTAATGTGTCATCTTGATAGTTTCACAATTCATAGACCTCTTCTTGGTGACCAAGTCCTTCATAAACTTTGCATAACCTGGCATTTGTTCCAACACCTCAACCAATTGTACATTGATAGACAAACTCTTCATCATGTCAATAAACTTTTTGAATTGGTTCTCACTATTTTTCTTTGCAAGACTTTGAGGGTATGGAGGAGGAGGCTTTGGCATTGATGCCTTAGACTTTGGCACTACCTTTCCGGTATGTCAATCATGTGCTCCCTAGACCGGTTCACCTCTTCTTGCGTCTCCTCCACATTTTCATCAATATCAATTCTCACTTCGTCATTAGCTTGAACCATATTGTTTGGAATTTCATCTTCTTGAACTACAACATCATCATCCACAATTCTTCTTTGATTTGAGGTGGTTGCATCTCTACCTTTTCCACTTCTCATAATCACGGCCATAGCATGTCCCGTATTATTCCCCCCTCCCCCCCCCCGGGTTCACCACCGTATCACTTGGTAGTGCCCCCTAGGATGAGTGTTCAATGCTTGTGAGATTTGGCCAAGTTGAACCTCCAAATTTCGGATTGAAGTGTTGTGGGAGGCTAATTGAGCATCGGAGTCGGCATTTTTCTCCATCATTTGTTTGAACATACTTTCATTCCGTCCCATCTCATTGTTAGAAGAGCCCGGGCTCGGGTCTTGAGAAGGATAGGGGTGGATTGCTCGGTTGTTGGAATATCAGAGGCCTTTGAAAATCCGATCCCCGGTTGTTGTTATTCCACCCTCCTTGATTACCTCCCCAATTACTTTGATTGTTGCCACCCCAATTGCCTTGGTTTCCTTGATTATTCCAATTGCTTTGATTGTTCTTGCCACCACTCCAATTGCCTTGGTGGCCTTGGTTGTTCCAATTTCCTTGATTTCCTTGTGATCTCCATTGTTGTTGATTTTGAGCATTGTTTCTTTGACCTTGATAATTGTTGACGTATTGCACTTATTTTTCTAGCTCATTATACGAATCACCTTGGTCATACCCACTATCATCTTGCATGAATTGTTCCGGATGGCTTTGCCCTTGTTGACCTTTTTGCCTTCTCTTGTTCATCATCATATTTACATCTTCCATCGCATTCACTTGTTTTAGCCCTTGAATTTGTTGCAGCTGAGCTTTGGCCAATTAGTTCATTGTGGTTGTTAACTCTGCGATAGCTTGCCCATGATCATATAGTTCCTTGTATAGGTGAATGACATCGGGGTCACCTTGCAGAACATTGGCCCTACTTTGCCATGCCGATGAGGTATCCGCCATCTCATCCAAAATTTCACAAGCTTCGGCATAAGGTGTGTTCATGAAGTTCCCGCCGGCGAGTTGATTTACCACACATTGATTTGTTGTGTTGATCCTCTTGTAGAGGGTTTGTTTGATCATGGCCTTGGTCATATCAGTATTTGGGCACTTCTTAACCATGGTACGATATCTTTCCCAAATCTCATGCAATGACTCAATGGGCTCTTGCTTGAACGCTAGAATTTCATCCCGTAGTGCAGCCATGTGCCCCGGAGAGAAGAATTAGGCAATGAATTTTTCGGCCAACTCATCCCATATATGGATGGAATGATTGGGCAATCTCTATAGCCAGTCCAATGCTTTTCCCCTTAAAGATCAAGGAAATAACCTCAACCTCAGCGCATCCTCGGAAACATTGGTTTGCTTTCTCCCCCAACAAGTATCGACGAACCCCTTGAGATGCTTGTAAGCATTTTGATTTGGAGCCCCGGTGAAGAATCCCCGTTGCTCAAGTAGTGTAAGCATCACGTTGGTGATTTGTAAGTTGCCCGCCCTAATGCGGGGCGGGACTATAGCACTTGCATAACCCTCGTTCGGCAACATCCGGGGCGCTGCCACTCTTGGTGGAGGTGGGGGAGGGACGGGAACATTATCAAGCAAATAGGCGATCGCTCTCTCCTATTTGCTTGAGGTTCGGGAAGAACCTCATCTCCTTGATCATCGTCTACATCCTCCCCCAATGGCAAATTACCAATGGGCTTGTTGTTGAGACCCATTATCGTACCTATAAGCAATTTAAAAACAAAATTAGTGACTCGGAAAGAAAAGAAGACAAATCACACAAAAATTTAGATATATAGCTAAATCCGTTTAACTCCCCGGTAACAGTGCCAAAACAATGATGTCGCCCAAACTCACACCACAAATATAGGCAGTGAGGCGGTCGAAGCAATAATAAAACCCAACGCAAGTCGGGGTCGAATCTTCAAGGAGTTAGAATTGGGATTAGGTATATATTTAGTGTAATTGTACAATATGCCTTAGATTACACTTCCACATTCTTGTTTGTTGTTTCTACTTCTACTTTAAACTATTGATTGCAATTATAAATCTAGAAGACAATATTTTTGGTTTTGGTTGTTTTCCAAATGATAAAAGACCTAGGGTCGTGACTTCCACCTAGGTGGTTACCTAATGGGTTGAAAATTCTAGGACAAGCCTGATTGGTCGGGGTTGTAATATAGCAATCACACGTAATTACCCAATCTATACCTCTCGGTAGTTTTAGTGGTTTTGCCCAATTTGACTTTCTCAAGTCCAAATGGGTATTGCACAAAATAAGTGATAACTGCTCAAGTGGGGTCTTACTATCTCTAGATTCAACCCTTTAATTTGGGATATCAATTTCTTGAGTTCACTCCAATTTCTTGTTAGCCAAGTTTTTCTAGACTCAGTCTCTCTTTCTCAAGTAGAGACTAAGTCAATTAGGCATGAATCAGTATTTGCAACTATTAATTCTTGAATTCAAGCAAGAACTAGGCTAAATATCACTAACCCAATCACAAACAAGTCCTAAATCAAACACCTATTAATTACCCACACTAGGGTTGGGCCACAACCCTAGCTAGAAATTTAGCTTCTCATGAAAAATAAAAAAATACAAGAAGAAATTAAGATAGAATGCATAATAATTGATTAGGGAAAGAAAATCTAATATTTAGAAGCTAATCTAGTACAATATTACTCAAAACAGTAATGGAAAACGGCTCAGGTGCTCTCCCAAAACAAAACTTACCCTAAAAATGACAAAAAGTTCTATTTATACTAAGCTGAAAATATCTGATAAAACTGCCCCTGCGGAGGTTGTGCGGCCGCATAATTATGTGTGTGGTCCACACAACGAGACTTGGCTTGACAAGTTCCAGTTCTGCGGCCGCACAATTCTGGATTGCGGTCGCACTCCTTCAACTACTGCGGACCGCATATTTGTGAGTGCGGTCGCACTCTTGCTTGGCTCTGACTGTGTGAGGCTTCTGCGGACCGCATAAAAATGAGTACGGTCGCGCTCTTGATTATGCGGCCGCACAAAAATGGTGCGGTCCGCATTTCTTCTTGAACTTGAAATCCCATCTCTCTGATCTTTGTCTTCTGCGGACCGCATAATATTGAGTGCGGACGCACTTAACATTCTGTGGTCGTACAATTATGGTGCGGTCCCAATACTTTAGCTTGCCAAAAACTAGCTCTCTGAATCTCCTTTTCTGCGGCCGCACAATATTTGTGCGGTCCGCATACTCTGAAAAATAACTGACATGGCTCTTCCTTTGTTTTGTGGCCGCACACAGTATTGTGCGGTCCGCACTATGGGCCTTTTGCCTTATTTTGGTCCTTGTCCACTTTTGACTCCTTTATGAGTTGATTTTGATTCCTTTGGTTCATTTTCCAATGTTCCTGTACAAAAGCACATTTCATTAGTTTTCGAGAATACCTTTAAGCATTTTAAGCTAAAACGCAAGTAAAAGAGAGCAAATAAGCGGTCAAAATCCCTACTTATCATATGTGAATACATAAGGGGCTATAGATTGCTAGCTAATGTACCATGACATATGGTTGATAATGTCTTGATACCAGTCAACTTGAAGGACAAACTTCATTGGCTATTGGCAGTTGTCTCATTTGAGGAAAGATGTATCAATGTATATGACTCCTACCGATCAGCAGGCCATGATGCTTATGTGTGTACTGAGATAGATAAGCTTGCTAAGCTTGTACCTCTATACCTATCGATCAGTGGTTTCTACAGAGATAAGCAAGGAATAGATTGGTCTTGTGAACCAGCATACAATGACAAAGCACAAACTGATCCCTTTGCTATTGTTTTTATTTCGAATGTGCCTCAACAAACGGCTGGGAGCATGTATGAATTCATTCCTTTTTGTATTCTAGTATCATTTATAATACTAATTATATGAGTTTTATTTAATTGTGTCAATCTACATTTTTAGGGATTGTGGGTTGCATGTCGTGACATACACAGAGTATTTGAGCACTTATGGATTGGTTCCACAAATAATATTTGACGCCAATTTACTCCTTCAAAGATATGGTGCCCTTCTTTGAGACTATGCTATGCGAAAGATAGACGCCGATGCCATAAGCGACAATGAAGCACCCACAAAGATTGTTAGACGAATGACAGATTCGGATACTTCTGTGAAGATAGTTTTAGAATAGTTTTTGGTGAATATAGTTTTTGAAGATAGTTTTCTGTGTGAAGATAGTTTTTTGAATATTGTTTTGGTAAAGATGGTCTTCTGTTAAGAACAACTCATGTATTCACTTTATGCATTGTATTCAAAGTGTTAATTCAGCATCTTATAATTTCAAAGCTTCACTTTGTTTCACTATTTTGTGCAGCAGTATATATTCAGCAGTTTGTATTCATATGTATTCAGCATATGTATATATGTATACAATATGATATATGCAGTATGTATTCATATGTATTCAAAGTATATATGCAGTATGTATTCAGCAGTTTACTAAAAATAATCCTTTAGTAAACTATGGAATATAGTCATCAGATGTATATAGTATTCAAAGTAGTTGTTCATGCAATGGAAGTCACATTGATCTTCGACTGATTTTCAAACAAATACCTTCTTTCTTTTTTCTTTCACCAGATTAGAATATGTACACAATATTTTTTTACTATTAAAAGAATATGAAGAAATGAACTGACAAATTTTTAGTGTTACAAAGAAGCAAAAATCAGAACTAGGAAAGATTGATGCCACTATTGATAGATGAACAAATTCATACCATAGATGATATAAGAGAGTTTCCTTGCATCAACAAGAGTCACTGATAGTTCTCCAGCAAAGTCCCTATTTCCTTCTTGCATTTCTCCAGCCTTCACTTCATTTTGACCAGACTTAAAAAATATGAAATATATTCTACAGTATGTATTCATATGTATTACATTATATATTAAGCATTATGTTTTCATATGTATTCAGCAGATTGTAGTGTATATATAACTGCAGTTTGTATTCATATGTATTCAGCATATTGTATATATATATTCAGATATATCTGCAGTATGTATTCATATATATTCCATTGTATATTAAGCATTATGTATTCAGCAGATTGTACTGTATATGTACTGCAGTTTGTATTCATATGTATTAAAATTTATCTACATAATGTATTCATATATATTCCACTATAAATTAAGCATTATGTATGTATTTAGCAGATTGTAGTGTACATATAATGCAGTTTGTATTCATATGTATTCAGCAGATTGTATATATGTATTCAGATATAATTGCACATGTATGTAATCATATTTATTTAAAATATAAATGCAGTATGTATTCAGCAGTTTACTAAATAATATTTTTACTAACTGTACTAAAAACATTCATCACGCAATAATCCAATACACCAATAAATTAATATGTATTATTTAAATTGTCACAGGAATCTATGACACATCGTTATTGCAGTAATACAAATCAGAACATGAACTAATTCCTACATGGAGCATTTCTACAAGTACGCTTATTATGTTCTCCCTACCCGCATATGCTACACGAATGTTGATTTTTCTTCTGCAAAAATTTACTGAACGGCTTATCGCGCTTCTTCTTTGGCCTTCCAGGAGGTCTTTTCCATTTGGGTAGTAAGACAACTTTCTCTGATATATGTGCCGGTATATTCCATTCATTTCGGTCAGGCAGCGGATACACAGGCACCTCGTATGTCATTACAACAGACTTTGGTTTGTAATAGTCCAAGCAATAATCTTCTGACATTAGAAACTTGCTCTTCAAGACAGCCCAAGCGTGTGGGCATGGTAATTCGCCAACTTGAAACCGCCTACAACTGCACTTTTTCTCTAGGAGGCAAACGGTGTAATGTCTTCCTTCATCGTTCACCATATGCAAATATTCAGTTGATGGTACAACCTACATTTAAATATAGAACTATAAGTTTTGAACATTTTTAAAAAGTCATATATATCTCAAAGAATAGACGTATTAAATACAATATAGATGTATACAATTAAAAATAAATATCCAACAGTAAACTTTTATTTAACTTTCAGAAATCTAAATATAATATATATTTGTATGAAATACAAACATATATGTATGTATAAAATACAATAACATACAGTGATATACAATAACATTTATTGAATACAGTGGAATACAGTCTATATTTAGGTTGGTAGACTATTAAAGATGATCACATCTAACTGATGAATACAGTGATATACATTAACATATAGTCTATATGCTTAGGAAATGCATCTGATTAGAAACAAAACCACTGAATTCAACCAATGAAATGCAAATATATAAACAAGTAATGTATACATATAATGATCAATTTTTAAAACATTTCATAAAACAGAAAACATGCACAACTACTATAATATAATGAGCATGTTGTATGTGAATAGTAAAAATTGTATCAGAAATAAATACATGTTATACCAGAGCTAAATACATGATACAAGGACTTAAAGCAAAAAAAAACTTACAGTCATACGTGTAGACATTGCCTCATTTAGAGTAAGCATCTCCTGGTATTTTGTCCAAGCGGTGTGTACGTGTGTGAAGCTTATTTCCGATTGCTGCAATTCCAACGTCCAAACATCTTCCTAACTTCTTCGAGGAAGTCTTATATTGGCAATTCTCTTGCTGATACAAGTGCGGCATTGATTGATTCAGCAATATTTGACGTCATGGTCCATCCCCGGTTAACAGGTACATACAACCTAGCCCACTTTTCGTATCCAGCTAATTTCAAGTATTCTTTCACCCGAATATCTATCTTCTCCACCTTCTCCATTAGACTATCAAATTCATCATGAGTATTTGTCTTTTTCATCGAGAAGTATATCTCGCTCAACTTTAAATGACTCTTTTTGAATTTCTTATATACGTTGTTCCATAGATATTATATACCAGCAAAATGTGGTACTGTTGGATACACTCTCGATACAGATTTGATGATGCTCTCATTCCTATCTGAAATGATGCACATGTTTTTCCTCTCACCATATGCTTCCTTGAATTGCTCAAAGAACCACGACCAAGCAGCATCGTTCTCTGAATCAACAACACCATGTGCTAGTGGCATTATATGACCTGTAAATATAATTGCATACATATTAACAAAATTTCATTCAATCTTTATTAGGCAGTAAACTTATCAAATTTTATTATAATCCATATATATATATTGTTTTTAACATACTCACCTGCAACATCCAACGTGTTGGCCGAGACGAATGTCCCTGTGTATACCGAGTTTAGGTGGCTGCCATTCACAACCACAATGGGTATACAATGATTGAACCCCTTTATAAAAGCATACAAAGATATATACACATACATTGATGATTTTAGCATTCTAATATGCGAACCAGGATATGTCATATCCATTATATATAAGTACCCTGGTAATTTATTGTATGAATCAGCCGGTTCACCTCTCAAAAACTTCATTGCCTTTTCTTTAGCCCGCCACGCCAACATGTAACTAACATCTACACCAAAATCTGATTTCACATCATCAATTATATCCTTTGGGTGTATTTTCTCTTATGATTAGGAAGCTTGGACCTAATCATACCACCGATAAGGCTACTACTTGCTTGACGTTGCTCATACACATTATCCTTCAATGGACATGTATGCTTATCATTGAACTCTCTCACTTTGAACTTTTGTGATTTGTTAATGCTAGAAGCCTTAAATCTTCATTCACAATCCTCTGACATACATAATAATGTATAGCTGCAAATATATTTATGTAATACATACGATCAGTATACATGATTACAGAATACATTCATATACATGTGAATACAATGTTACATATATACATATTATTATAAAATACACATATATACATGTGAATACAATGTTAAATATGTATATATCCTATAATTGTTTCAGAAAACTCAATTACATAAACACTAATAAAAGAGATATAGAACGAAGGAAATAATATATTATGAAATACATGTATTATACATGATGTATTTTGAAAAATTCTTCCATGAATACATTATACAAAAAATTCAGAATACATAACCATACAATTCAATATAACATGTTGTTCAACAAGTTGTAATTAAGAACACTCAAACCTTATAGCATTAGACCTATCAACCCGGAATTGAAACCTTCCAGCTATTGCATAATGCTCCATCACCTCTTTTATGGTAGCCTTATCCTTATATACTTGTCCAGCCATAACCTCTTTTTGATTAGTTTTTGAAATAATCAAATCGCTTTCCAGTTCGAACACCTCAATTGGTTCGCCTGAATTGATAGACTCAAGAGCAAGTGTATCATTTGTATCAAATTTACACCTTTGATTTGCTTCGTCTATTTGCACTTGGTCGCCTTGAATTAAACTACCTCTAGCTACAACTTCTTTGTCTATTGTTGTAATACACAAAGGATACATCCCGAATTCTCTGTTCTCTTTTTTCAACTCTACATACACCTTGTAACCCATGTCGTTGTGTATTTCCATTGGCGTGCAATTTTCTTCCATTTTATATTCAATTTTAATTGACTTTGAGCTCAAATCTATGGCGAGTTGCTTCGAAATTGAAGCAACCAAATCATTGTACGACGCATACTCCCTTATCAGTATCCCTTCAATCGAATAATCAACGTAGTTATTCTCACTGTTCCACTTGCCATAATGACGCAATAGCACGATTAAACTTGCCATATGTAAAATCGAATTATACCGATTTCTGTATATAATTATATAAATTTTGAATTTTAATGAACTCTTCTTCATGTATGATTCTATTCTATGTTAAAACATCTTTATGATATTCTGATTTAAGTGTCCTTGCTTTTTATCACGTGTTGAATTGTTCTTTTTCTCATTCCAAATGCAAGAAAAAGGCTAATGGGATTAATTGGTATGCCTCTTATTACTATACCTGTATATGCACCAACATATTAATTTACAAGTGATAATTACGGTTATATTATATGAACTCATACACTCATAATGCTTGGACCACATATCTAATAACTTAAAGGGAGAAATTCAAAAATATCCAGTTTTACAAGTGATAATTAAAAAATAGTCACAGATTCAAAAGTAATCGAAATTTAGTCACTTTTCATGTAGAGATAAATCTGAACGAAAATACTGTTCAAAATGCGAAAAATATTCCAGCATAATATACTGGAGTTCCAGTATAATATACCGGTCCAGCATAATATGCTGGAAGTTTATACACAGGTGCTCCAATCTCCAGTATATTATGCTGGACCGGTTCGTGTTGCAGCAAAATAGTGACTATTTTTTAATGACTTTACAAACGCTGGCTATTTTTGAATTACCAGCCCGAAAACTGACTAGCCCGTGCTATTTTTATGCAATTTAATCATCAATTGCATCAACAAAGACCACAGAAAACTAAAATAATTTGTCAATGACTTTTGGAAGTTTGATTCCAGGACAAATGTTGATATAATTTTATTTTATTTTAACTTTTTAGTGGCAAAGGGAAAATAATAAATACTCCCTCCGTTTTAATTTACGTGACCCTATTTTCTTTTTAGTCTGTGCCAAAAAAGATTTATGCAATAATTTATAACCACACAAAATATTGTGCCAAAAAATAATTATGCAATGATTTATAACCACACAAAATATAGGAATTTTTACATTCCTATACACTATTTGAAACTTTATTACCCTCTCTACTCAAGTTTCAATTTAATTACATCCTATATAAAAATTTACCAATTATATACACTTTAGGAATTAAATGAGTATCCTTTTATATTAGGATTCAATTATTTTTCATCCTTATTCTCTCTCCCTCATGTGCTCTCTCTCTCTCTCTCTCTCTCTCTCTCTCTCTCTCAATCCCTAATTCCAATAATGTAGAGCAAAGGAAAGAGAGCAGCAATTCCACCATTGACAGTCATTAAAAAGCTTTGAAGCTATGAATTCGAATTTGGGTTTTTAAAAACCATTATTTGTTTGAATTGAGTATTGTTGCAAACAATTGGAAATTCTCTCTACGTCTCTCTCTATCTCTCAATCCCTAATTCCAATAATGTAGAGCAAAGGAAAAGAGAGCAACAATTCCACCATTGACAGTCATTAAAAAGTTTTGAAGCTTTGAATTCGAATTTGAATTTTCAAAAATCATTATTTGTTTGGATTGGGTGTTGTTGCAAACAATTAAAAATATTATTTGGAGTTTATATCTCAATTTTGAGAGTATTTTGGTGAAGATTAGACTTGATTTTGGCTAAATTTCAGATTGAAACTCGAAGAAGAAGACATGACATACATTATACTTACGAAATTGTAGTAAAGTTGTAGTAAAATTTTAGAAAAATTGTATTCTGTTGTTTATATTTTTTTTTTATTTAAATATTGTATGAAAGTTGAACAATATTGTATAAAAATTGTATTTAAGTTATTGGCATCCTAACGAAGAAAAATTGGCATCATATAACAACACATAACAGGAATTGACAATTTTTTAGCCTTATATTAGGTTTGGCAAAGATAGCCTCAAATAATTGGCATTATATAACCAAATCTTAAAAAAATTACTCTCTTTTATATTCACTCTCAAAAAAAACTACACGATTATTTTGGCTTTCCACCCCTTTTCTCTCCTTGTATTTCCTCTTCTATCTCTTCTCTTTTCTCTCACAGTTTAGCAAAAAATTCCAACAAATTATGCAAAAAAAATCAGTGGGATGAAAAGGTAAGGTTGATCTCACATCAGAGAAAATCAGAAGCAAAAACTAAGAGAGAAAAAATATATTTCAACTTTGTTTTTCTTTTCTCTTCTTTTTTTGGTTGGATTGAATGAGTGGGGTGTGATTGAAATTAGTTGAAAATAACTAAACGAGACTATATACAAAATTTGAGCAAGATTAGTAAAAACTAAGAGGGAAAAAATATATTTCAACTTCGTTTTTCTTCTCCCTTCCTTTTTTTGTTTGGATTGAATGAGTGGGTGTGATTGGAATTGGTTGAAAATATCTAAACAAGGATATATACAAAATTTGAGTAAGATTAGAAGTGATTTTAGACTGGTTTCAGGTAAAAACATCAGACCTAAAAATCCAACTGCGACATGTGTATATCGTGTAGATCAGTGTATATCACACACAAGTTTTTAGGATGTCTGTGTATATCACTTTGTATATCGTGTATACAACACAATTTGTTTATGGGCGCCCGTGTGTATCACTTTGTATATCTTATATATAACACAAATTTTCATGGATATACATGAGATATCACTAATGTACATAGAGATATACACGGGTTACAATAGGGGATACACATGTGGAGTCGTCTTGAACTTGAGTTTTTAATCTAAAATGTATTATACAAAGAAGGAAAATAAAATTTTAATAATATTTTTTGATATACACATTATTATTATTATGTTATACACTGTGATATATAAATAATATAATTATTAACTATTGATCAAAAGGGGAATTTTTTTTTTATATAAGCATGTTTAAGCAAGTTCTAAAATATTATTTGCGGGAGTAAATAATATTTTGGTAGACAAAGAAAATTAATTTTTGATATACACAAAGAAGAAAAATAAACTTATGATATCTATTTTGGTATACACATGTCTGATGTGCTATACACTGTGATATACAAATAATACAATATTTTTATTGTGATATACATTGATATAAAGGCAGCAATAATTATATATATAATTTTATATTATCGATATACAAAGAATAATATTATTTATATACAAAGAATGAAAATAAAATTTTAATATACATGTTGATATAAAACAAAGAAGAAGAAAAAATTGTAATATATATTTATTGGCTATTTGATGCTAATATCTATAACTAGGACTATTTTCTTCTAATTATATAGATATGTTATTATACCATGCCAAAAACCAATAATGCATGAAAATTATAGATAAAAACTTTTTTCGATATCAATTTTTTGTTTTGTTAAAAGTGGTTCACAATAATATTGGGCCACTACGCCACTAAAGATTGTTCCGTTTAAAGAGTCGCGCACCATATACTGGACCCAAAAGACTGAAAATGTTAAACCTAATTTGGTGGGGTACGCCAGGCCTGGGCGGTAGTGCAAAGCCTAGGCGACGCGCAAAGACCCAGATAGCAAGCTACCTTAATAGGTCTTTCCCCTTAAAAATTGAGTTAATATCGTGTGAGCCGATGGCTCACATATCAGATATTAAACTGATAAGAACAGATACTACACTTGATCTTAGCCAAAAGGCCGAGAAAGGTATGCTTTTGTAATGTGAAGGCCCTTTCTTTTTATAGCACATCTTTGTTGTCTTCGTTTTACCTTCTTCCGGTGTGGGACGAATGAACGGCACAAAACCAAACCCTCTCTGTTTTCTTGAACAAAAGGAGCGAAGGCAATATAACTTGAAACACAGTATAATCTACCATACAAACTGTAGCATATGTTAATTTATCAACACCTTTTTTTCTATTAAGATTTCTAGTGTAGAGTTTATTTATAGAACCAAGTTATATTTTTCATCTGAATTGTTACTTTGTGATATTTTTACTTTTGCTTTTCCGTCAATTAAATGCTTGTAACAATGGAGTAATTAGTTATCATTTGTGTAAGACGTTGCTAAAATGCTCTGCTCCTTTCGGATTGTTATTTCCATTCCATAATATTGCTCTCGAGTCTCCTAGTCTTTAGATTCAATAAAAAATATTTTGTAATAGAGATAATGAGTATTATAATATAAATAACCAATGAAAAACATATCATAATCAGTAGATTTGTGCAATAATGCTTTTTCCTTAGTATTAGACATGCAACTTTTGCTTTGGTGTTTATTCTGATTGAATCAGTCAGTTAAAGAATTAATGAAATATTTGGAGAAAAGAAAAAGGTCTCAAATTTTAGTATTAGGTTTCTTTGACATTAACATTCGAGGAGATGTGTTTGGCATTAACCTTTTCTTCGGCATTAAAAGGTCTCCTATTAATATAGGAGTATTTGTTACTTATATTATCAACATATGGGATTCACCAACTAAAAGCAATAAGACACAAACTTTTTAGTTTTTTATATTTTGGTGTATTAATTTTATTTTACTTTTTGACATTCTAGAATAGGTACAACATCGGATTGGTAGTCAAATAACAAAACAAGCTACTTTTTGATATTTTAAAGTAGCCTGCTAGGCGCTAGCTATATAGCAGTTTGACTCCAAGCTACTTTCCTTATTTTAGGACTTCATTTATAGGCCAATATTGTTGATACAATAAATGGAACAGAGATACAACAAACAACCAGTAAAATCCCATTAATGGGTACGGGGAGGGTAGTGTGTACGCAGACCTTACCCCTATCCCGAAGGAGTAGAGAGGTTGTTTCCGAAAGACCCTCGGCTTAAAAAACAAAAAGACAAAAGGACAAAAAAGAGACAATATTAGTATCACAACAGCAATTATAGGAAAAATAGGAACACCATAAAATCCAGAAGAAAGATACAAAGCAAAGGGAGACAGAGATAACAACAGTGAAATATGAATAACTCATGCCAAAAATTGTCTGGACTTTTGTTGTTCCTTTCTTATAAGGATCTAGACTTTTGATCCCTCTTGGAAAGTACAAGATAAATGAATAAAATGTGAACAGCTGCCTTAATAATCCCTCTTGTCATGTAAAGAATGACTGAATTTCGACCATGCAGCTTCATTTGTGCGCGCAGAAGATTGGTAAAAGTCCACTGCCAGGGGACTAACTGGTGAAGATCTCATCACTGGCCTTTCATCAAAAAGAAAATTTGAAAGCGCCTGCTTTTGAATCAGTGACAGATTCCCAGAAGGAAGGTTTCTTCTGCTGGGCTTTTTTCTCCTCGTCTTTCAGAGTCAACTCATCAATAGTTCCAGGAAGATATGCTTCAATGGCATTCTTAAATTTGTCGTGCAAATTGACTCTGTCACTTGTTCCCGACACAAGAGTGCAAGCATTTGGCTTTTTTAGAAATTCCAAAACATTCAGTAAATTCCTCCTGCAAGACGAAATAACAGCTAGTAAATATCCATAGTAAAATACATATTGGCCAGAGCAAGGGAAACTTAATATTGGCCGGGTGAGTTCTGAAACAAGTTATCCTCTCCAAACTCGCTGGAGATCCTAAACAGACACACCCGGAAGGGAGAGAGATGTCCTGAAAAACTCTCTTGCGCCAAGTTCGAGCTAAGTGCACTCAACTAATACTACTTCTACATATCTAGGGAAGTTATCGTCTTATCCATAGCACAACAAAAACCACATAACTAAGGCTGCAAAACCGACGATGTTGCCTGGTAGGGCCGATAGTTATACACTGTTTGGGACGGAGTAAGGGCCCTTCTCACCTCTTACGAGTCGTCCGGCGGAAAAGACTTCCTGATAGTCTGGGGGAAAGAAAAGCCCTACCCACTATCCTTTCCCCAAAAAAAAGGGTCCAGAAAAGTGTGGCTGATTTGATCTTTTACCATGTCAGCCACACTATCATTTAGTCTATCTTGAATGAAAAGTAAGGAAATCCTTTTCTTGACTTGGCCTGCATGCATTATACCTAACCTTTTAACTTGATTTCAATCTCAACAAAGAAATCGATTATTCAGGACTTCTGTCATTGTTGCGGGTCCTTCACTTTCATTACATTGATGTAGATTGCCTCGTGAAATAGCAATAGAACTTTTCCAAACATTTGTAATTCGTGGTCTAATTAGAGAACATCTTGCTTCGAACATAGGAGTTGCTAAGAGTAAAGTCCATCTTATCAGGGTTTGTCTTTCTTGATCACTTTCTAAAGCTTGACAAGAGAGTGAGCTCATAAAAGAAAAAAGTACTACTCAAGGTAAAGTTTACGCAAGAAAGACTTTCATGTTACAATTTCCAACAACCCCCCTCCCTGCACGATATAAAAGCACTATAAACCTTTCCTCTCAAACGATAGTTTTATTTAACCTGAAAATTATGTAGAACAATGACTCAAGTGAATGACCAGAACATAAAACATTAACCTGAAAATATATGTGATATGGAGTTACAGCTATTTAATCAATTGTGAATTTTTGCATTTATTTACCACTGGTGTCCATCTCCTTATAAAACAGAAACATTGCATGCCATTAAGGAAACTGGTAATGGTAATTTCTCATCAAGCATGAAAACAATATCAAGTGCCGGATATATAAGAGATATAAGAAGCATACCTGCTAACAAAGTTCTGGGTAATGGCAATCGAATCCTCTAAATTGATGACCAAATGCCACCATCCATTAGGTACAAAGATTACTTCCCCGGCCTTGCAGACACACTCAATAGGTCTCTTTTTCCAATTCTTGGTTGCATTATAAAAGTTCATGAACCATTCTATTATTGAAACGGGACTTGCTACTTCTGCACCGTCAGGGCTCGGATGAACCCCGGGTGGCACTACATCAGGGGGAAACAACACCCATTTCTTGGATCCTTTGATTACCGCATTCCAAGCAGAGGTAGAATTCGGATCAATGTGGAATGACGAGCCGGAACCCGCAGGTCCAATAATAATCCATCTATAATCTGGCCTCTCATTACCCAATACACTAAACAAATCCTCATTGAAGTACATAGGGACATCATAATCCTTTCCTAACTGAGGAACTTTCTCTGCAAACTTTGGATCAAACAAATACAACGGCTTTTCTTCCCTCGCTTGATCAGAGTAGCTAAAATAGTCCTCAAGTTTCATTTCCACCGGCCCAACTGAAAATTTCACATCTCCACACTCCTCAGCCAAATAATCCCTATTCCATTTCTCCAATGCAGGCCAACTTTCCAAGCACCCTTCTAACAAAACCGGCTTATTCGGTTCCTCAAAATTCATAACAAACTCATCAACAGAGATTCCTCTCCTCCTTACAATATTATCCTTTTCTAACCATTCAGGTTTCATTTCAAGATTAGCACATAACCAACTCTGAAACAAGTAATCAGAATAAAAGTCTCTAACTTTCAAACCAGAACTCAAAACTGGAATTGAAGGCTGCTTATATGCACTAACAAAAGTAGACTTCCAAGAACCCTTAAAAAAGAACCCACCTTTACAAGTTTCCAATACAAGATTCCTCCAAAGGGGTTCATGGTTACAAAAAATATAGAAACCTTTGCTTACATTTGACAAAATACCTAAATGGGTACCTTCTAAAAGGCCTAAAATATCAAGAACAAGCTCATCAGTTAAAGTCTGGAGATTACCTAGGCCAGTGTTTCTTGAATTATGATATGATGGGTTGAAATAAAGATTCCCAAGCGGCTGAACTCCATAGGAATCTGATTGTGCTGAGGCTTTCAAGCTGAAACCCTCATCATCTTCTTCTTCAACTTCTTGTTTTGGTGTTATTTGGTGTGATTTGGTAATCTTTTCTTCTTTTTTGGAAACATAAATTTTCTTTGATTTTTTGCTCTTGCCATTTTTCCTCTTTCGTTTTTGCTTCTTGAATATCAAAGTCTTGGAACCCAGCATTGTTTCGGCTGGAGCAAGAGGAGTTGGGAAGTGTGGTTTGAGCCGCCGAGGCTCCGAGGGTGTTTACTGTTCGCTAGAGCATCATTCTGCGAAGGTCCAAATATATTCGAAAATGTTATACCTATCCTTATACTATTGACTTATGTATACATGCCGTCGTAATTTGGTTCAAATATACCATACACATATCATACTTATATTATCAAATTCTAAATATCTTTTAATTAATTAAAAATACGTATTACTCAGGCCCAAAAAATAATTTTTTAAAGTAATTCTTTTTTTTAAAAACTAAAAAAAATGAATTTATTTTTACTAAAAATTGAAAAAAAGCAAAAATAATTTTTTTCCAGTTTTTACAAAAAATCTGCTTTAAAAAAGACTGAAAAATATTTTTTAAAAACTAATTGGAAAATAATTTTCTAAAGCAATTAAAAACTGGAAAAACTTAATTTTTTTTAAACTAAAAATTGGGAAAAAAATATATTTATTTTTTCAGTTTTTACAAAAATATTGCTTTAGAAAATTATTTTTCAGTTTTTGTTTTTTAGTTTTTACAAAAGAAACTGCTTTAGAAATTATTTTTTAGTTTTTTTAAAAGCAATATTTTTCTAAAAACTGGAAAAAATATTTTCAATTTTTTTCAGTTTTTAGTAAAAAAAAAAATCAGTTTTTTTCCATTTTTAATTGCTTTAAAAAATTATTTTTCAGTTTTTTTTTCAGTTTTTACAAAAACATTGTTTTAGAAAATATTTTTCAGTTTTTTTTAAAGCAGTTTTTTTGTAAAAACTGGGGAAAAAAAATATTTTTGTTTTTTCAGTTTTTAGTAAAAAAAATAGTTTTTCCATTTTTTACAAAAAAAAATTACTTTAGAAAATTACTTTTCGGGTATGGGTAATGGGTCTTTTAATTAATTAAGAGATATTTATAATTGGCTAACAGGACGATGACACGTGTCCTTCCGTTTAAATGAGGGTATATTTGAATCCAAAGTATGACTGCAGGGGTATAGATAACTCAATAGTATAACGAGAAGTATTTTTAGACCATTTTTCTAAAGTACAGGGTTATATTTGGACATTTGACGTTTTTAGTTCAGCTGGAGAAAGGCTTTACCAAACGACAAAAATGGTCCCTTATGTTTAGATATGTTTAAAATAGACCCTTTAAATATACCCTTAGCAATTTTTGGTACTTCTAAATTTGCCGAAAATGATTACTTATGGTCTCTATCCAATATATTACAAATTCTAGTTATTTGACTTAGCAGAAACTTTAATATTTAATGAGAATTCACATTTGGAGGTATAGTCTTTTGCAATTTTTGGGATTTTGGATCTATTTTCAGTGTCTGCAACTTATTTTCTATATCTCTTTTTGTTTATTTTGATGTCTAATATAGTTTTTTGTGTTGCAATTTCTGAAATATCGGACTTTCGTTATGTTTAAATTTCTTTTTCGTAGTTCCGTTTATCCCAACAACCATAGGCTTTTAAATATTTGAGGGAAAAAGGTCAAATATACCCTTCTAGTTTAGTATATTCTTCGAATCTACCATCCGTTTATACTATTGGGTCACATCTACTCTTACCGTTAGCCAAACTTTTTAAAATTACCTTCCACCTAACGAAAAGCCACCAAATTAAAAAAATACTTATTTTTTTAAACCCATTAATAACCCGTTAAACCCCTTTTATTTACTACACTTTTTTCTCAAAGATTAGTCATCTCCTTTATAGTCACTTGTTGAATTGAATTAGTGAAAGGCATAAAAATACCGAAAATCATATATTCATTTATATATTTAGTCACAATTATTTTAATATTCTTATTGTATGTTTATTGTATTCTAGCTTTTCTCTTTATTTTTTTTTAATAAGTCGAATTGTACAGAGTATTCACCATGATTTTCTTTTCACCATGACTTGAATGTTTATAGTATCTTATTAGGTTGACAGTTCTGAAGTCTTAAGGCAACTACCGGGGTATTTCTTCCTCCAATAGTGAGCCTTTGTTGATGAGTATTTACGCACCATGATTTTCTTATTCTACTTTAAGCATTTGAGCTACGAGTAATTATCGTCAAATCACGCCTTAAGAACCAAAGTTAGATTCCAAGTTATGAGATGTGATACTCATAATTCTTAGGGGTCGCTTGGTAGGGTGTATAAGAATAGTGCAGAATACAGTGTATTAATAATGCAGGGATTAGTAATGCATGGGTTAGTAATGCAAGCATTAGTTATACATATATTATTTCTTATAAACTGTTTGGTGTGGTGTATTAAAAATTATAATGCATTGCATAATTTTTAAGAAAAATAATTATTTACAAAAACGTCCTCCATATTCTCTAGCTTTAAGAGACTTTAAGGATAATTTTATCTTTAATAATACTAATGCATGCATTAATAGCCTTGGTATTACTAATGTCATGGCTTTCTATGCATTACTTATACATATGATAATACCAAGTATGATGTATAACTAATGCAAATATTAGTTATACATAAGTTGAAAAAATATACCAAACAAGGTATTAGTAATGCACAAAGCTAATGCTTGCATTATTTTTTCTATTACCTCCTACCAAACGACCCCTTAGTAACAATTGAACTTATAATGAACAAAAATTATAAAATAATCAGAGGAGATTCAATTTAATATCAAGTTACACTATAAGGAATTCATCAAGAATAAAAGAAAGTACACCAACAAGTTGGAAAGTAACTTAACAACATGAGTACACTAACTTCATGTATTAACCAAACACAAATATTGTTAAAGTATATATCAGTTGTTACCAACATACAAACCAACTATCAAGTGTGCATTACATTAGACAAAGGGATGCCATATTATAACCACACAAAAATACAATCGAAAGTGATAACACGACATCCTAATGCCACCATGAACAACTAAGAACCAAAATTTAAGTTTTTACTAATCCTACCGCCACCATCATTCTCACTTTCTCTAAAATGAATAAAATATGTTTACGACATCTCAAAAATCTAGGTTTCGTATTTTTATATAATAGGTTTAACGGGTTGTGGGTTAATGTATTTTATCTTTAAATAATTTTTTTTATTTGATGGCTTTCTGTTAGGTGGAGGGTATTCTTAAAAAATTTGGGTAACGGTAAGGATAGATGTGGTCTAATAGTATAAAGGAGGATATATGTGAATAATATACCAAAGTAGAGAAGTATATTTGACCTTTTTCCCAATATTTAAAAGTGACAAAAATTATCACAAAATTAAAGGACCAAAATGCTCAGTACAGTAGTATTTAAGGAATTATTTCAAACCTACTCCCAAAACGGTACGTTACCATTTTTGTCATTTTCTCGGCTTTCCGACCATACTTTCATGCATCACACTTGGTTGGATGTTCGAGTCTAGTGATAGATTTATTATGTTGAGGCCGTCTCAGGTTCTATTTTTTCCAAGTCCTTAGCTACTTTATGTGGGAAGAGGATACTTGACATGAGTGAATAATTGGCATGAGATAGGTGCTGAAGAGTAAAGACTACTATTAATTTGTAGTATAACAAATATCTAGGTCAGGAAAAAGAAAATAAAACATTCACTTGAAGGTAAAACACCGAATACATTTAGCAAAGTGAAATGCCAAGAATTTCCGATTCCATTTTTAAGGGTTCGCACTATTTCACCAGAAACTAAAACAACATTATGTAAACATAGAAGGTTCCGGCTAGGCTTTATTAACCTTAGTCAGTCTTGGACTAAGTCTACATGAATAAGAAGGAAGTTCTTCGATCACGATTACAAAAGTCCAGTAGCATTAACATCTGATTGAAAAAAAAGAAAAAGTAACGAAGAAAAATTTCATTCACAAATTGTAATATACAGAAAAAAGAAAAAGAAAATCTTGAGCAGAATCCAACAAGCCATATATGATCACAGTTATTCACAAGTCCCAACCTGGCAGTGGAACGTCTATATTTTTGATGCCACTGATTCAGCAAAATGTTACAGCGCAGAGTGAACCCAAATTTGCAGCAGCAAGGAATATAGGGAGGAAAAGAAAGTAACATGAAAAAGCAATTAGTCTGACTACAATCCATTTCGCACTGACGTTTATGATACAGTCTTTAGTAATCGATGTGGAATAACTAGGAGCTGGTTTTACACCTGCGTACTCGACATACATCTCCACTGCCCCACACGAGGTCCCTTGTCTAAAAGCATTAGCAAGCCTACGTTGCTGGCCGGCGATCCAAACATGTACCTGACAAGTATCAAGATTTAATCGAGTGTCAACTAGAACTTGCCCAAACAAGAAACTAACTCAAGCAGGCAAAAAGGGAAATAGGTTGATTTTTTTCTTTTATATGGTAAGGGAATCATAAGAAAGTTGAATCATTATAGAAACAATTTCTTGATAAGAAATCAAATTGTAACAAGCAACTCACTTGCATCTGCGCGCTTTTCTTCTCCACAAAACAAAAGATATGATCCACTGAATAAAAAAGAATACAAAATAAATCAGCTTTGATTATAACTCATAACACAAATAGAAACCGGGGGGAGGGAGTAAGACAGGTAAGAAATTTTGATGTAAGAATAAAACAAATTGTTTTGCTAATTTTCACCCCATCCGTCCTCTCCCGTAAAAAATGGTAAAGAATGGAGCAGCTCGAGAATCAATCAATGTCTCAATCCCAAACTAATTGAGATCGGCTAGCTGAATCCTCTATATCCATTCCACTCTATTCGGACCAAAGTCATCTAGTGCAGGTAAATAATTTGTCCTTTTAAGGCAAAACAGGAAGTTCTATAAACTAGGAGGTTCTCTAAATCACCCACTTAACCTTAACCAAACCAAATGTGTGTAACAACATGAGTCCTACTAGTTCATATTAATATATGGTTTATTTTGTACCATTGTGTCTATTCTAAGCTAGGTCCGCATTAGCTCTAGGGATTGTAGTTCTTTTGAGACAGCTTAACTACATGACTTTAGGTCTACCTTGTTTGCTTTTAGTGTCATCAATATAATAGAGGAAAATTCACATGGTACTAATGATTTGTTGTCCCTAGAACCCCTTCTCCCCGTGGGAAATAAGAAAGAAATAATCCAAAAAATGGAATTAGTCCTAGCACATTTGTTAGAGTCCAAGATGCCCATCAAAAGTAACTAAAGAAGGGACCTGTGTTTCATCGTCCATGTCAATATGAACAAACATGGAAATAAAGGAAGATGCCTATGAAAATGCATCAAGATTTAAGTAGTGTCAAATTGACATCACAAGTAACCTTGTCTAACATACCATTTGAAATGTGATTCTTCTAAAAGTTGGGATTACATGGGTTTGCACCAGCTCTTCCCATTGTGATGGGCTCAACATCTTATTTAGACATAAGCACGAGACACTAATCCACTAATATCATCGGACGACTTGACTGAAGATTTAAGTGTACTTGGAAGATGGAAATATTATTGAATCTTAACCATAAATTACTCCAATATACCAGCTCTCAGCCATACCAGACCTCACCCATAATTGGTCCAAGAAAAACAACAATGCCCACAGAAGCTAACTCAAGGTCTAGTAGAGGTTTTGAAAAGAGACAATCCAACCCATTCTCATTTTTTTCTTTTTTAATGCTCAGTAGAAAATGTACAGGAAAATAATCTTTATTAAGAATCTCAAGATTATTACCAAAGAAAGTAATTAGTATTTAGTGATAGCCATGAATGGGGTAATTAATTTACAGAATCAATCAAATGGAATCAATATATGTTTACAGTCAAATAGTTGCTACTATTGTGCTTGCAATGACCCAAAATTTGTTTTTTCAAGCAGGACAACGACCTTAGGCATCATTATAAATGTGAAAATGTAGTTACTGGAAAACCGAAAAAGTTGATCATAGATTAATATCATACCTTGAATACAGACATGAAAGAAAAGCTCTCAATTACAGATGGCTTCCTCGAAGGTCTTCTCACGGCTGGGGACATTTCTTTGCATAATTGCTGAGCAATCTCCTTGAGCAATATCACCTGTGCTTTATCAGTCCGCATAGCAATCATAGCCTGTCTCATTGATTCCCGATCAGCCTCAAGTGCCTGAAGCCTAAGGTACAACTTCGTGACCTCTGGATCTCCAAAATCTGTATGATTCAATGAATCCCTCGGGGTATAATCGTCAACCATTCCAACTGAAGCCTTGGGCTCTGGCACACCATCATATCCAGCCCTCTGATGTACAGAATCAATTGTGTAAACTCGGTCACTCATGTAATCTCCAACTTCTGATGAATTATCCACCTTCCTCAAGTTTGAACGCTCTTCTATTTGTGAATATTCTGCTTTTCTAATATTTCCACCAAACCTTGGAGAATCTGAGATGAAATCTGAGTTAATTTCTTTAGTTGTAACAAAGGGAGAACCTAAACTGTCAGTTGAAAACTTTCTAAGATGTCTAGTCCTCCTTGGGGAATGACCAACTATCACTTTTTCAAGTATGTTGTTCTTGAAAAGATCCCCATCGGTACTTCTTGGCGTCCTCTCCAACTGATTGATCCTATGTTCCAAATCGCGTAATTGATCGCATGAATGAGGGGTCTCTTCAAATGCATATTTCTCAACATCAACAACCTCATTATCAACCTCTGTGTATACTTGATTCTCATTAATAATGCATTTCAACGGCGGGTAATCAAATGGAGGAACTTCAAATTGCCCATTGATAGTCTCGGACATACTATTGTTCCGACTAAAACGGCCCTTTTCCGTCTCACAATCACCATCAGCCTCAGATTCTGTCAGCCCATAACTCATCATTCTATGCTTATACATTTGCACCTCACAAGTCAATGATTGAATTGTTTGTTCCCTCTTGTATAATAAATCCTCCAACGCCATTATCTCCTGCTGATCATGCGCCGTTTTCTCCTCAGTGTACCTCTTGAATTGTTTAAATTCCATCTGAACCTCTGCCTTTTCTCCTTGCAGCCTCAAAATCATTGACATTGCCTCGTTCGCTGCTGAGGAGGACGCATTTCTTTCTTCCTCCAACTCAGCACTTAAATCCTGAATTGTCTGTTGTTGCTTTCCTACCATTTCCCTAAGTGCTGTACATTCATTTTCGATTTCAATACGAGCATTTAGAGGTAAGACAAAGCCTGGGATCATAAACTTATTCTCATTATATTCATCAAATTTTCGCTTCACTGACCGGAGCCAAGTCCCCGAGTAGGACCTGTTCATCACAGAACAACTGCACCCGCAATCACAACAGTTGACCTGGCTGGTCGTCGGGGCCAAATTTTGAGAATCCATATTCTAATGCACATTCAAATCAATCGTCGAGCCTCAATTAAAAAACCAAAAACAGAAATTTCACAAACCAAAAGATTGATTAATCCTGTACAACAAGCTCTCAATCCCTCCCTTTTTGATAGATTGTTCATGTATGTACAAGTATATCCCTCGAATTCACATATGATGAATTCCCCCTTTCCTCAGTTGCCACACAGAATACAAATTCCTACAAAAAAAACAACCAAAATTTCTCAATTTTAAGCCCAGGCACAATACCTTAAAGTTAGGTATACATTGTTGTACTCTAAAAAAATAATAGATGGAGATGAATAATAATTAATACTACATGGATTGCTATGTGCAATACCTTTATCCTGGCAATGCTGATACCTATATCTTTTTCCACATTTTATGCTGTACAAAATAATACTATATTACCACCGTTATCATAAAAAAGGAAAAATATAATTACACAAGGTAATTTCTTCTCATATGCCTAAGCCTTGATGTGCATATTACCCGGTACTTGTGCTGGTAGGAGTTAGCAGGTGATTGGTGAAACAATCAAGGTATGCACAAGCTGACTAGTAACCATGTTCATAGAAAAAAAAAAGGAGAAAATACATCTTTCACATAAATTATTCAGAGCTTTATTCCCCAAACAAAATGTTACAAAACAATAATACAGCACCTCACGTCGAGATTATTTTTCCTTATATGACACATCAAACAAAAATAATAAAACATCCACCAAATGCATATCCATGCACATGCACGAACAAAATATACATATCAAAATGCGCATAAAAAGATAAAAGCGATCAAAAAATTAACTAAAGTACCTGGAGAAAATGAACATGTGTAGCGTAGCTGAGAAATAGAGGTGAATTTCCGCCGGAAAAATGGAAATTATAATTCCAGCTTCCCGGAGAATTGGAGATATTAAGGAAAATGAGGGA
This sequence comes from Nicotiana tomentosiformis, assembly GCF_000390325.3. Classification (NCBI taxonomy): domain Eukaryota; kingdom Viridiplantae; phylum Streptophyta; class Magnoliopsida; order Solanales; family Solanaceae; genus Nicotiana; species Nicotiana tomentosiformis. The sequence goes on along the minus strand of NC_090813.1, from coordinate 13,517,777 downwards.
AACGAAAATACAGGGTGGGGAAAGGGGAGAAATAGAGGAGAGAAACGAAACCAAACGTGGGAGAGAGAAAAGAAAGGGAATTTGAAAACCCTTTTTTTTTGTCTATTTCAATTCGTAATAATGTAGAAATTGATAAGACTGTTGTGTTCTGATTTTCTTTTTCTTTTCTCTATTTCTTTTGCAAGGAAAAATGTGGGATGATTTAGAGAGGAAAAGAAAAAGGGGTGAAACTGGAATTTTTACTGCAAGGGGAATTTTTGGTCGAGAGTTTTCTTCGGATAGTACAACTGCAACCGCATGCTAATGTTTGATTAGCATTTTATCATTAGATAAGTCATAGTAATATTTTCATTAAAGGGGTTCGATAAAATTGGAACTACACATAGTAATGATACTTACGTGTTGTTGTATATGCTCTAATAACTACTTCAAAATGTGTTTTATCCGTGGTTATTATGTTTACGTCTTATCTCTTTTATGTTTATATTGATCTTCCGTTTTGTCATCTAATATATGCATGTTTACCCGAAAAACAAATAAGTTGAATTTGTACGTAGTTCTAAAGGTATGTAGTATAACTTGATACAAATCGTAAGAGTAAGTAGAAATATCGAATATTGACTATAAAGAAAAGATACAAACCGAGTTGAAAGGAAAATGATTTATGAACAAGCAAAATGGAATTATGTATGAAGCTAAAAAGGATGATCTCTTAATATGGGAATATATCAACGGTATTTGAGTTACAGTGTATTAATGACTTTTTTCCTTACACAAATAATAGACATCCCTCTTATAGTGGAGGGATCCCACTTTAGATATAATAAAAAATACATAGTGGGAAACTCATGATAAATAAGTTTTTCCCTAATTTCCGCCGAGATTTTCTCTCTTAGTGTGGCTTTCACGGCTCTTGTCTCTTGGCTCGATCTTGATTTGACTCGGTATTGGTCGGTATTGGTCGGTTTCTATGTTTAGAGCTCGATGCTGACTCGGGGCCCGGTATTGAATCGGGCTCGGTGTCGGTTGGTCTCTGGCTCTGAAGCTTGATACTGTCGCTTCTCATCATAGCTCGATTTGGACTCGAGCTCGATAATGATGTCGAGCTCGGTATTTAATCTGACCCCGAAACTCGAAGCTCGTTCGTGCCTTCTTCAAATCTCACCTCGATATTATGAAGACGCTCTTCGGTCCATCTTCACCAATTGTACGAAGGTCGAACCGGTTTTGACTGTATACAGATAGTCTCCTCATTTTTCGGAATGGATGTGGCGAGAAACGATATGATTTCCCAACGGCTCTATTAGGTATACACTGACGTTTGCATCGAGCCCGACCATGACATATGTGATAGCTGTCCCGTCGGTTTAATTTACCAAGGCATTAAATACGTGTCAGACGGTGGTCAGCCACTGCTGATATTGAACCGACATTGCTCAATCTATAAATAACCCCCTTTTTTTTTACCATTTATCATTTTACGTTTCCAACCTCCAAATTTTTCTAAGCTCTTTCTCGTATCTTCTAAGTTCATCTTTAAGTCTGTGATTTTTACTGCAAAAATCTTTCTTCTGTGATTTTCACTGCAAAATCTTTCTTTAGAACACCACATCTTTGTCATCTCCTTCTATCTTCGATCTCTAAATCCAAAATGGCAAAAACATCTAAAATTGTTCCTCAAAAAGAAAAAGTTTCTTCTTCACAACCTGTCGTCGACAAAACACCGGTGGAGCCACGACTTGAGGAGTGTGTTCCCGGGGCGTGTGTTCTTACTTCCGATTTAAGGTCGATAAAGCCTCGTCGATTCCTGGTCGGTGTGAACCAGTATCGAGGTATATGTGCTCGATAACTAAGGGACACCTCGAGCAGCTAAGGAAAGATTGTAACTAGGAGAAAATAGAAGAGATAATCCCAGCTCCCGAAGAAGATATTACTACTTATGTGAAAGGGTTTTTAAGTGTGTATACTTACCCTTTCACATTGGCCCCCCTCGACCCTGTCGTTATCAATTTTTTCCGCCAATACCAAATAACCTTAGGCCAAATCCATCCTTCATTTTGGCGGATCGTAATTCTGATCCGCTTCTTCGTGAACAAGATCGAGGGGATGCCTTTTACCCTCGATCATCTTATTAGACTGTACAGCCCCGCCTCTATCGAGGTGGATTAATAAAACTCCAGAGCCGGGCTACCAAGGTGTTGTTCTCGAGCATAGACGAGGACAATGATCGAGGCTAGATGGGCAGGTTTGTTCGAGTGAAGACTTCAAACCTAATTCCGGCCGAGAAGATGCCATATCCGAGGAATGGAACATGAAGCGTAAGTATAATTCTGTTGTTATCTCCTATTGTTTTGCCCCTTCGTTTCTTTCTCACCGATATCCCTTTTTGCAATGCAACGGTTCCTTGGATGCTCGATGTAGTTCCTGACCTTAAGAGTTTGGTGCGGGACCTGGCTTCGACCTCTAAATACGCCGAGCGCTCGTGGCGTAATTTGTCAAAGGGCCGATGATAGGCCAAAAATCATGGTAGGCCTCTTTCCCATGTCTTTGATGGTTCGAACATAATGTTTTCCATATACTTAACCAATTTTCTTGTACATAGGTTTGGGCAAAGATGCGGTTATAAGGCCCTCGTCTGGTGAGGAAGAGACTTCGTCCCCGGTTCCGAAACCGACGAAGGGAAATAAGAGAAAAAGGGCATCCGCTTCCGAGGATCCAGAACCCAAGATAATGACGGCTCGTAAGCCAAGGAGGAAAATTATCCCTCTGACCGAAGAATCTATTCGGCGTCTGAGGGACGAAGAAGAAGAAGAAGAAAACGACGGCTCCATTCTGGTGGCCCGAGTGAAGAAAACCGTCGATGCCCCAAAGGCAGCTGGATCGATGGTGGTTTATGAAGCCCCTAGTTCGAACTGAGGGGATATCGGAGAAAGATTCGTGTAGAGTCCCTGAATCATTAGAGATTGAGGATGCCTTCCACCGAAGTCAACAAACGGTGGGTATATCTGAAAGGGCCGGTCCCGAAGTTCTTCGAACTGAGGAGAACGCCCTAAGCGAGCTATTGGGGCAATAGTAATTGGGGACTCACCTACTCTTCCTGCTTTTTCCAAAGGGGCGATTTGGGAAGCCCAAGCTTTGGGGACCCTCGAAGTAGGCCGATCTCATGAGGGGGAGGACCATTTCCGTGATTTGTTTACCGGTGTCGAGGATATCGTTGGCCTTAGTGATGTGTCAGGCCTTTTTTGCGAAGTGCAGCAAGCTCTGAATCGGGTAAGTTTTAACTCCCTTCATTGATACCACTTTTATGTTCGTTATTCTTTTCTAATGTCTTTTCTTATTTCTTCGCAGGCCTCAGCGGTTCATCAAGAAGCATGCTCTCGGTCTCAAGCCGAGCTGAGTCGGTACGAGGCCGCCTTCCGAAGGGTTACGGAGGAGAGAAACGCCCTTAAACTCCTATGTGGGCAAAGGGAAGAGGAAATTAGGAACTTCCGAGCCGAGTTTGGCCAAGGCTCATCAAGGCCAGACCGACCTGACCGAGCAGGTAATGATAATCTTAAAAACCCATGGGTTCGATTCTGGAACGGTGGCTAATATTTCGATCTCATATCTGCAGCAGAAGCTTGAGGTGATTGGGAAGCTTCGCGAGGAGGTCGATACGATAAGGGCGGAAGCCTTGGGATGGATAGATGGCATGGACCGTCTCACCGCAGAAAAAGAAATTGCTCGAGCCCAATTATCATCGACCAAAAGTCAACTTCAAGGCATAAAGGAGAGGATCTCAGTTCAAGCAAGAAAAATATAGGAGCTTGAGGCTCGGTTGGCTTCTGAACTTGCCAAGGCCAGATCTAAAGCCGAAAAGGCAAAAACCAACGCTGATGCATTCGTGGCCGTCTATCGGGCCGATGCTGAAGTCACTCAGGTACAAGCGAGAGAGGCTGCTGAGATCGCCAAGACTCGAGAATATTGGGTTGCTGAACTCGCCAAATGCCAATCTCAGAGGGAAACCCTCGAGGAGATCCATGCTCGAGGTTTTGATCTTACCGAAGAGATAAAAAAAGGGCTAAAGAGCTTGAAGCCGATGTTGGAGCCTTGGCTTCCGATGATGATGATTATGGGAGCGAGAGAGGGTCTGATAGCGGGGAGAAGCCCGATGGAGAAGAGACTATCCCCAGAGATAATTAGGAGTTTTCCCTTTTTGATTTTTTGTGTAGGGTCCTGATCGGACGTTGTAAATACTCGCATATATATATATATAAAGATCTTTTCCTTTCCCGACTTGTCTCTGTTTTATTCTCTACCTTGTGAAGGTTTTGTTTCATTCGTGCCTTATGAAAGTTTTCATAAGTTCGAGGCTTTAGGCAATTTGACCGAATTTGGACCTTATAGTCTTTATAACCGAGTGAGTGTTTGCTCGAACTCGAAGTAAGTGTAGGCTTTTATTGGTCGAGTATGTGCTTCGCTCGTACTCAAAGTAAGTTAGCCTGTAGTCTTAGTAGTCGAGTGAGTGATTGCTCGCACTCAAAGTAAGGTAGCCGGTAGGCTTAATAGTCGAGTGAGTGATTGCTCGAACTAGAAGTAAGAGTAGCCCTTAAGCTTTAATTGTTCGAGTGTGACTACTCGAACTCGAAGTAATGTTATCCCGTAGGCTTAGTAGTCGAGTGAGTGATTACTCAAACTCGAAGTAAGAGTAGCCCTTAGGCTTTGATTGGTCGAGTGAGTGATTGCTCCAACTCGAAGTAATGTTAGCCCGTAGGCTTAGTAGTCGAGTGAGTGATTGCTCGAACTCTAAGTAAGAGTAGCCCTTAGGCTTTAGTAGTTGAGTAAGTGATTGCTCGAACTCGAAGTAAGAGTAGCCCTTAGGCTTTGATTGGTCGAGTGAGTGATTGTTCGAACTCGAAGTAATGTTAGCCTGTAGGCTTAGTAGTCGAGTGAGTGATTGCTCGTACTCGAAGTAAGAGTAGCCCTTAGGCTTTAGTAGTCGAGTGAGTGATTGCTCGAACTCAAAGTAAGAGTAGTCCTCAGGCTTTGATTGGTCGAGTGAGTGATTACTCAAACTCGAAGTAATGTTAGCCCATAGGCTTAATAGTCGAGTGAGTGATTGCTCGAACTCGAAGTAAGAGTAGCCCTTAGGCTTTAGTAGTCGAGTGAGTGATTGCTCGAAGTAATGTTAGCCCGTAGGCTTTGATTGGTCGAGTGAGTGATTGCTCGAACTCAAAGTAGTGTTAGCCCGTAGGCTTACTAGTCGAGTGAGTGATTGCTCGAAGTAATGTTAGCCCGTAGGCTTTGATTGGTCGAGTGAGTGATTGCTCGAACTCAAAGTAGTGTTAGCCCATAGGCTTACTAGTCGAGTGAGTGATTGCTCAAACTCGAAGTAAGAGTAGCCCTTAGGCTTTAGTAGTCGAGTGAGTGATTGCTCGAACTCGAAGTAATGTTAGCTCGTAGGCTTTGATTGGTCAAGTGAGTGATTGCTCGAACTCGAAGTAAGAGTAGCCCTTAGGCTTTGATTGGTCGAGTGAGTGATTACTCGAACTCGAAATAATGTTAGCATGTAGGCTTAGTAGTCGAGTGAGTGATTGCTCGAACTTGAAGTAAGAGTAACCCTTAGGCTTTAGTAGCTGAGTGAGTGATTGCTCGAACTCGAAGTGATGTTAGCCCGTAGGCTTGTGTGGGGCTTGGTCTTGTTATTTTTGGGCTGGCAGTCTCCGATTTATGGGGTAATGGTCGGCCCTTAAGCCTGTTTGCATAATAGATCATAATATAGAGGATGGATTTTGAGACGTGAGATATCGGCAAAGAAGAAATTTCTCTTTATGTCATTATACATGTGTTTATGTTTTGTACCAGGGGACGAGTAAACTACACGAGCATGGTTCGTTTTGCCCATTTGGCTCTTATAATTTTTCCTATCAAAACCCTGTCGTTTCCTTGCATCGAACTTGATAATCGAACTTACTTGATATTTCTGTCGAACTTGATAATCGAACTTACTTGATATATCTAAGGGTAATGACCCCCAGTATTCGAGGTTGATTATAAAGAGGCCTCGGATACTATTGAATTGTACTAAGTTAGCACGATCAATAGTTGCCTCATGAAAAACCTTGCCGAAAAACCCATTTGGGACAAAAATCGGTCAAAGGAAAAAAGAATGCAACGCGTGCTTAAAGGCTTCGAGACAAATAATCCATTCTTGTTTGTGATCGAACACCTGCAAGGGTTAATTTCGAAATATAAATGAACATAGGAGGTTGTACCTTAACAGTAGTATCGTTTTAGGTGCGACACGTTTCAATTGCTTGGTAGTTACTTGCCGTTTATCATACCGAGCTTGTAGGATCCTTTACCGACGATTTCGAGGACCCGATACGGTCCTTCCAAGTTCGGACCCAGTTTTCCTTCGTTCGGATTTCGGGTGTTGAGGATAACTTTCCTCAGCACTAAGTCCTCGATCTTAAAATGGCGAAGATTGGTTCTTCGATTATACTATCTTTCGATCCGCTATTTTTGGGCGGCTAATCGGACAAGAGCTGCTTCTCATTTTTCGTCTAATAATTCTAGGCTCATGTTCATTATTTCGTTATTCGACTCATTTGTCGCATACCAAAAATCTAACGCTAGGTTCTCCGACCTCAACCGGGGTAAGAGCTTCGACGCCATAAACCAATAAGAATGGTGTTGCTCCGGTACTAGATTTTGATGTTGTTCGGTATGCCCATAGGACCTCGGGTAGTATCTCTCTCCATTTACCTTTAGCGTTGGTTAATCTTTTCTTAAGATTTTGGATGATGGTTTTGTTTGTCGATTCAGCCAATCTGTTTCCGCTGGGATGATAAGGTGTCGAAAGGATCCTTTTGATTTTGTGGTCTTCGAGAAATTTGGTCACTTTGCTTCCGATGAATTGCTTTCCATTATTGCATACAATTACGGATGGCATCCCGAACCGACATATGATATGGTCCCAAATGAAGTCTATCACCTCCTTTTCTCTAACTTTCTCGAAAGCATATGCTTCAACCCATTTGGAGAAATAATCAGTCATAAACAAAATAAACTGAGCCTTACCTAGGGCCGATGGGAGGGGGCCAACGATGTCCATTCCCTATTTCATGAAAGTCCAAGGAGATATGACCGAGTGGAGAAGTTCCCCGGGTTGATGAATCATGGGTGCATGTCTTTCACATTTATCGCATTTTCGAACGAACTCCCTTGCATCTTTGTCCATATCGATCCAATAATATCCTGCTCTGATTATTTTTTGGGCTAGTGAATCGGCACCAGAATGATTTCCACAAGTGCCCTCGTGAATCTCACGTAGGATGTAGTCGGTATCTCCCGGTCCCAAACATATTGCCAGTGGACCATCGAACATCCTTCTAAACAGCGTTCCATCATTGGATAAGGTGAACCGTGTAGCTTTTGTGCGTAGAGCTCTTGACTCCTTTGGGTCCGATGGAAGTTTCCCGTTCTTGAAGTATTCTATATATTTGTTTCTCCAATCCCAGATTAGACTTGTGGAGTTTATCTCAGTGTGACCTTCCTCGATTATGGATCTCGAGAGTTGAACGATAGCCCCCCGGTTGATCTCATCTTCCTCGACCGATGACCCCAAATTTGCAAGTGCATCGGCCTCACTATTTTGTTCTCAAGGTACATGTTGTAAAGTCCATTCCTTGAAACGGTGCAAAGTTACCTGCAGTTTGTCCAAATACCTTTGCTTTCTATCCTCTCGAACTTCGAAGGTTTCGTTTACTTGGTTCACCACCAGTAAAGAGTCACACTTGGTTTCAATGACTTCCGCCCCCAAGCTTTTAGCTAGCTCGAGACCTGCAATCATGGCCTCCTACTCGGCCTCATTGTTAGTTAGCGTAGAAGTATTGATAGATTGCCTAATAGTACTACCCGTGGGCGGTTTCAAAATGATGCCTAGCCCGGACCCCTTCACATTCGAAGCACCGTCTGTGAAGAGGGTCCATACCCCCGATGGTGTACCCGATTTTAACAAGAGTTCCTTTTCAACTTCGGGTACGAGGGTTGCGCGTAAAATCGGCCACGAAGTCCGCTAAATTTGAGACTTGATTGCCGTCCGTGGTTGATATTCGATATCGTACCCACTGAGTTCGACGGCCCATTTGGCCAATCGGCCCGATAGTTCGGGCTTATGCAAAATATTACGAAGTGGGTAAGTGGTTAATACGCATATGGGGTGACATTGAAAGTATGGTCTTAACTTTCTAGAGGCACTTATTAGAGCAAGTGCCAATTTCTCTAAGTGCGGATATATGATTTCTGCTTCTCCTAAGGTTCGACTTACATAATAAACGAGAAAATTGCGTACTTTGCTCTTCTCGAATTAGGACACCACTTACCGCGATTTCCGATACTACCAAGTACAAGTAAAGTTTCTCGTCTGCCTTTGGAGTGTGGAGCAGTGGTGGGCTCGATAGGTATCGTTTCAATTCCTCTAACGCCTGTTGGCATTCCGGGGTCCAGGCAAAATAGTTATTCTTTTTTCGTAGAGAGAAAAATCTGTGGCTTCGATCCGACGACCTCGAAATGAATCGGCCTAAGGCAGCTATCCGTCCAGTTAGCTTTTGCACGGCTTTTACACTGTCCACGACGGTGATGGCTTCATTGGCTTTGATTTTATCGGGGTTGATCTCGATCCCCCTATTCGATACCATGAAATTAAGGAACTTGCCCGAATCGACCCCGAAAGTACATTTCTCAGGATTGAGCTTCATGTTGTATTTTCTTAAAATCTCGAACATTTCCTGCAAATGAGCCAAATGTTCCTCTGTGCTCAGGGACTTAACTAGCATGTTATCAATATAAACTTCCATTGATTTACCTATTTGTTCCTCAAAAAATTTATTTACTAGGCGTTGGTAAGTAGCTCCTGTATTTTTTAGCCCGAAAGGCTTTACATTCTAACAATATGTTCCATACTTGGTGATAAATGAAGTTTTTTCTCGGTCCTTCGGGTTCATTTGGATTTGATTATACCAGGAATAGGCATCGAGAAAAGTAAGGATCTCGTGGCCGGCAGTGGCATCGATCATGCGATCGATGTTAGGCAGCTGAAAAGAATCTTTGGGGCACACCTTGTTTAAATTCTTATAATCTACACACATTCTAAGTTTGTTCCCTTTTTAGGGACTATAACTACATTGACTAACCATTCGAGATATTTTACCTCCCGAATGGATCCTATTTTGAGAAGTTTAGTTACCTCATCCTTTATGAATGCGTGCTTTACCTCGGACTGGGGTCTTATCTTTTGCTTCACCAGTTTGAACCTAGGGTCTGGGCTTAGCCGATGCGTCGTTATCTCAGGTGAGATCCCTGTTATGTCTAAATGGGACCAAGCAAAATAATCTATGTTATCAATAAGAAATTGAATAAGCTTTTTCCTGTGTTCGGGGGTTAATCCCGTTCCCAGGTATACCTTTCGTTCATGCAGATATTCGATTAGTATGACTTGCTCTAGTTCATCAACAGTTGATTGGGTAGCGTCGGAATCATCGAGGACTACGAAGGACCGAAGGATCCCTCGCTCATCATCTTCGTCAATCTTCTGATTTTCTAGTTAGGTCGAAGCTGACGTTTGTGATTGCTAATTGGCATCACGTTCCCTCTTCGATTCTGACCCCTTTGTTGATGAAGGCGAGGATATCAGAATTGCTTCTTCAACGGCAAATATTTCCCTTACGGTCGGTTGTTCTCCGTACACTATTTTGACTCTATCCGATGTTGAGAATTTAAGAACCTGGTGGAGGGGCGAAGGTACAGCTCTCATATTGTAGATCCATGGCCTTCCAAAAAGGGCGTTGTACCTCATATCGCCTTCGATTACTTGGAACTGTGTTTCGTGGATGGTCCCGGCCACGTTTATCGACATAATTATCTCACATTTGGTAGTTTCACATGCCATATTGAATCCGTTTAGAACCAGGGTTGCGGGTATGACCTGGTCCTGTTGACCGAGCTATTCTATGACCTTCGATCTAATAATGTTGGTCGAGCTACATGGATCAATTAACACATGCTTAACTTTAGTTTTATTCATAAGTATAGATATTACCAATGCATCGTTGTGAGGTTGCATGACTCCTTCTACATCTTCATCATTAAAGGACAAGGTTCTTATGGGTGCGTAATCCTGAGTTCGAGGTCGCTTCTCTCTCATAACCGATGTCCTAGTGCGTTTAAGCACCGGTCCTTGAGGGGTATCGACGCCACCGATGATCATGTGGATGATGTGCTGTGGCTCTTCCTGTTCGTTTTACGTACCGAAATCCCTGTTTTTGAAATGGTTTTTGGCCATGTCGCTTAAAAATTCTCGAAGGTGCCCTTTATTGAATAACCGGGCTACCTCCTCTCTTAGTTGCCTACAATATTTCGTTTTGTGGCCATGGGTGCCATGATATTTGCACATTTGATTGGGGTTCCTTTGGGCAGGATCAGTTTGCATGGGTCGAGGCCATTTAGTGTCTTTGATGCATCCGATAACCGATACGATAGCGGATGCATCGATGCTGAAGTTATACTCCGATAACCGTGGTACTTCCTTAGGTGCGGTATGCCTATCGAACCTATTTATGTTCATTATCCCCCGAGAACCTTGACTTCGATCACTTCTTTTATTGCTTTTTTCGGGGTTACGTCTCGATTCATTCCCCTTATGGTCTCCACTATATGGTCGGTATTGGTCCCTGATCGGCCCTTATTCTCGATTGATGTACCTTCTAACAGCGGGTCCAGAACCCAACTGATCGTCTTCGCCTCTAATTTTCTATTGATACCGATTATGCACGTTGGTCCAAGTAATAGCTGGGTACTCGATCAGGTTATGCTTTAATCATCGTGAAGCCATCGAACTTCGTTCGTCCAAACCTTGAGTGAAAGCCTGAACAACCCAATCGTCTTTGACTGGTGGTAGATCCATTTGGAAACGAGATACGAACTCCCTTAGCATCTCGTTATCATTTTGTCTTACCTTGAACAGGTCCGAATTCTTGGTCTCGACCTTTATGGCCCCAGCGTGTGCTTTTACGAAAGAATCTGCAAGCATAACAAAAAAAATGATAGAATTAGATGGTAAATTATGATACCATATCATTGCTCCCTTTGATAGGGTTTCACCAAAATTTTTCAATAATACGTATTCGATTTCATCGTCCTCTAGATAGTTCCCTTTAATGGCACATGTGTAAGAGGTGACATGTTCGTTGGGGTCAGTAGTTCCGTTATATTTAGGAATCTCGGGCATGCGGAACTTCTTTGGGATCGGTTTAGGAGCCGCGCTTGGGGGGAAAGGCTTTTATACGAATTTTTTGGAATCTAAGTCCTTCAATATCGGTGGTGCCCCCGGGATCTGATCAACCCTGGAGTTATATGTTTTCACCTTTTTGTCATTTGCCTCGATCCTCCTTTCTCCTGATTCTATACGTTTGGTAAGTTCTTCGAACATCTTAGAAATTTTGGGATTAGTCCTCGACTCTTGCTCATTTGACCTGACTATAGCTGATTTCGTTCTGTGGGTGACTTCTTGGGGTGGACTGGGCTCCGTCCTGCTCGATATTTGGGTTTGACTCTACAACTGAGCCTTTGTTGCCTGTTGAGCTTGCAACATTTCAAAAATCATACGCAAGCTGATTCCGTTTTCCTCAATGCTATGGGTATCTCGAGCTGCAGGCCGAGTACCACCATGAATGCTATTTTCAGGTTTAGAACGTAAGTTTGCCTCAATGGCCACATGTGAATTAACGTCTAATGGCACTTCGACTCGAGCTCCAACGGCGTCGATAAGCGGCCTTTCGGCCCTTGGCGTCAAGTTGTTGTTCTCACCTTGAAGGCCAGCTTCGTTGTCGATAGGTAAGGCCATTTAATTAAGAGCTCGTCGTTGCTGATACAAAATCAAAGACACTTTCAAAAATAAGCGTAAAATGGTGTGTTTTTCCGATTCGTATCAAATAACCACTGTTAGCCTTAGCCCCATGGCGGACGCCAAACTGTTTACCCGAAAAACTGATGAGTTAAATTTGTACGTAGTTCTAAGGGTATGTGATATAATTTGACACAAATCATAAGAGTAAGTAGAAATATCGAATATTGACTATAGAGAAAAGATACAAACCGAGTTGAAAGGAAGATGATTTATGAACAAGCAAAATAGAATTATGTATGAAGCTAAAAAGGATGATCTCTTAATATGGGAATATATCAATAGTATTTGAGTTACAGTGTATTAATGACTTTTTCCCTACAAAAATAATAGTCACCCCTCTTATAGTGAGAGATCCTACTTTAGATATAATAAAAAATACATAGTGGAGAACCCATGATAAATCAGTTTTTCTCTAATTTCTGCTGATATTCTCTCTCTTATTGCGGCTTTAACGGCTCTTGTCTCTTGGTTCGATCTTGATTGGACTCGGTATTGATCGGTATTGGTCGGTTTATAGGTTTAGAGCTCGATGCGGGCTTGAGCTCGATGCTGACTCGGGGCCCGGTATTGAATCAGGCTCGGTGTCGGTTGGTCTCTGTCTCTGAACCTTGATACCATCGCTTCTCATCATAGCTCGATTTGGACTCGAGCTCGGTATTTAATCTGACCCCGAAACTCGAAGCTAGTTCGTGCCTTCTTCAAATCTCACCTCGATATTATGAAGACGCTCTTCGATCCATCTTCACCAATCGTACGAAGGTCGAAACCAGTTTTGACCTTATACAATGCCACACTTAAAAGGATGCATAAAACATTTCATATTTACGCAGGGTATAGGAAAAGACTGTATCCTAAGAGGTGTGATGTAGATAGCGTACCTTAGTGCAAGCATTAAGGGTTGTTTACACGACTCGAACTCGTGATCTGTAGGTCACACAGAAATAACTTTACCGTTGCTCCAAGACTCGTATCGTGAAGCGTTAGCTCCATTGTTTTGGGTGTACGCCTGGGCGAGTTTTTTCTTTGGGGTGTCAGTCCAGAAAACCTCTCAAAATTAGAATTAAAATTGCAAGTCCATAATTTAATACCCCATAGCATAAAAGCAACTTATTATCTATACTATATTAAAAGCACGAAGGCCTTTAACGAAATATCGTTCGCCTTTTTTACCCTTTAAAAATATATATCATACTAGACAAAATAGTCATTTGATTATTCTTCTATCTAATATTTAGGAGTTTTAAATTAAATCAGATTTATTACTTATTAAATTTTCCTTATTTGAATTAAGTAAGAAGTCCTTATAACTAGGACTTTAAAATCATTAAAGTTTTACCTTATATAAATTTAATAATTAAAGTATGATTAAATAACATCAAATCTTTACGCGTATGAACGAAGGCCCTTAGCAAAATATCGTTCGCCCTTTTTATCCTTTTAAATAAGAGTTCACATTGGATAAAATAGTCGTTTTATTATTTTTTTAATATTTAGAAATAGTCTTTTAATTATTTTTCTAATATTTAGGCGTTTGAAATTAATTAGATTTAATATATTAAATTTTATCTATTTTGCACTATGTGATATACCATATTTGTAAAGAAAATCAACAATAAAAGAAAAATAAAAGTAGGAAAAGTTCGAACTTAAAATTCCTTTTAGTTTAGGAGTCTTTGTTCTTTATTATAAATTCTAACCGATTAATTCTAGCAACACAAATAACTTCACCCTATTATTTCCACAAAAACTAATATGCAAGGAACGCAGTCACTTGTCTTTGACTGTGCTTATGTGTATAATTCAAAATTTTATTATTCATATCAGAAACTTTGGTTTGATTGACTACACAAATTACGAAGACATAATATTTGTTGTAAGTTTCTAATTATCTGTCTCACGATCTTATTAGTTTTAAACACTTATCTACGCTGATAAGCACTTTTATCATTAAGGAGTCCAACCCCTACTTGCAAGGTTAAATTTCACAAAATTTTAGTTATTGGGTTTATTCTTTTGGAGCATAGTTATTTGCCTTCAGCTAAATTAGTTGGAATTGGTTTCTAACTTCCAGTGACAAAGGCATGAACCATATGCTGTAATATTAAGGATATTGGGAAGTTTTAATATTTTTGGATTTTAAATCAAGATTTTATAAATAAAAAAATCACTTGCCCAAGATTTAGGACTTTAAAATTAACTAAAATTATATAGCTTGTTTTGTAATAGAATATCACTTAAAAAATCATGTTTGCAAAGGAATCTCTTTACTAAATAAATTTGAGAAGTGGATTGCATGGTTTATACAAATATATTTAACAGTTCTTCAACTCATAAGCAAATCAGACGTTGACAATGATGAGGAAGGAACGGGGGAAGAGGGCAAAGATGATTTTCATTAATGATACCGAATTTAATTCTGACAACAAAAAAAAATGTATTCTCTAGCAACTTTACATTATTTGTGCATAACTTATGGAAGACCAATGAAGTATTAACGAGCTTGCTAGGAGACTTAAAGAAAGATATGGTAGAAATTCCATGCATGACATTGCGGAAGAGAGGAAGTAGCATATATACCATATGCCTATAAACTGAATTTTTTATGACTTTACGTCCTTTTTTCCTTTATTTTTCGAAAAAGTAAATATATTTAGAAATTTTTATTAATATTTTCTACCTATATTACATTGGCTAAATCACAAAAAAATGAATAAATTATGCTAAGAATCAAGCAGTATGCCTGTAATGACCCAACCGGTCATTTTAATTTTTAGAACCCCGTTCTCTAAAATAAAACTTCTCATATTTGCTTTTATTGATTTATGACTTGCGGAGATGGTTGGTTCGGGATTTGGAAGTGTTTGGGTTGAAATCAGAACACTTGGTTCCTTAAGTTAGCCTTAAAAGGCTAAGTTTGACTTCGGTCAACATTTTGAGAAAACGACCCCAGAATCGTGATTTACCGGTTCCAATAGATTTGTATGATGATTTCGGACTTGGGCGTATGTTCGAATTGGGTTTTGGATAACCCGGGAACGTTTTGGCGCTTAATAGTGAAAAATCAACTATTTGAAGATTTAAAGTTCTTTAGATTTGGTTTGGAGTAGGTTTTTGAGTAATTGAGTCTGTTTGGAATTTCGAGTGTGGGAATAGTTCCGTATAGTAATTTAAGACTTGCACGCAAAGTTTCGTGTCATTCCGAGTAGTCTAAGTATGTTTCGGCGCGTTGGTAGTAAATTGAAGAACTTGATGTCATTAAGTTTGAATCAATTTTGTTTGGGTTATGATTTTTAGATTTGATGATGTTTTACACGTTTCGAGAGTTCGAGCGAGTCCGTTTTATGATTTCAAACTTGTTGGTATGTTCGGACGGGGCCCGGGGGGGCCGAGCATTAATCGGACGAGGCTCGGACTGGGTTGGAAATTTAGAGCCAAGCTGAAGCTCCCCAGTTCTGTCAAAATCGTAGGAGCGGAAATAGGACCGCACCTGCGAAGGCGCAGGTGCAAAGAAGAGGGGCACAAGTGCGGTAACGGTGCAGGTGCGACATGAGACTTGCAGAAGCGAGCCACTGACCGTAGGTGCGAGCGAAGCCGGCTAAGGGAAAACCGCATCTGCGAGGGCATTTCCGCAGATGCGGAGCCGCAGAAGCGGCTTATGAGCCGCACATGCGAAAATTACTATTGGGCAGAACCTTAAAATGGACGAAGCTCAGTCCATTTTTATTCATTTTTCTTCTATGTTTAGGCGATTTCAGAGCTCTTTGAGAGGAGATTTCAACTAGCAATTTGGAGGTAAGTTAATTCTACACCCCTTGAGTTAAATACATAAATTATGGGTAGATTATAACTAGTAAATCATAGAAATCAAGGGTTTAGGTGGAAAAAATTAGATTTTTATAAAAATGAGATTTTAACCACGAAAATGGTTATGGAATTGGATAGAAGTTATATATTTGAGTTCTTGAGATTATGGGTAACGTTTTCATCCAACAATTTTCGGAATCCGAGCACGTGGGCCCGGGATGAATTTTAGGAATTTTACCATTTTGGATAGGGTAATTTATTTAATAGATGAATTTCGAATTATTGAGCATATATTAATTATTTTGTATAATATTTGGATAGTTTCGGATTTTCGGCGCCGAATCGGGAATTTTACGCGACGCGATATTCAGAAAGTGGACTTTGAGACAAGGTAAGTCTCTTGTCTAATCTTGTGAGGGGAAAATTTCCCCATAAGGATTAAATTAAATAATTATTGCTAATTGCGGGGGCTACGTACGCACGAGGTGACGAGAGTCCGTGCGTAGCTACTATATATGCTAAAGTTCGAGTAGTTTAGGACTCAGAGCATGAATTACTTGTATAAATTATATTCTTTAATAATTAAATTATTTGATGTATATATTGTGAATTGTTAGATAAGGATATTAAAAGATGAAATTATCATATGCTAAAGTTTTGTTTAGATTAATTAATTATTGAAATAAATTATTATCTTCTCGAATAAAATAATAAATACTCTTATTCCGGAGGTACATAAGAAAATGTCCTCCTTTCTTGTGGATCGGGCCGAACGCCTCGGCAGGATAGATGCATCTATGGATCATGTCGCACGTCCCTCGGCAGTGAACACGAAACTCTGGATCGGGCCGTATGACCTCGGCAGAAATCGTGCTTAATAATAATAAAAATTACACGATACTTAGACAGTTTATTGCAGCTTGTAAAGCTATTTGATAAATGAAAAATTTATTGAGAGTGAAAGATTTAATTAATAGATTGGAAATTGTTGCATTTGAAAGATTTTTATTATTTCTGCTAATTGAATAAAATTATTGTTAACTTTGTGAATTATGCTGATTTGAATAATTATAATTTATTCCATTTATTATTGTTGACCCTTAGTGAGTATCAAAGTCGGCCATCTCGTCTCTACCACTTCGATATTAGGCTTGATACTTACTGGCTACACGTTGTTTACGTACTCATGCTACACTAGCTGCACTTTTGTGCAGGATCTGAGACAGATACTAGTGGAGGGCCTATCATCGTGCATCCTCGTTATCCAGGGGAGTAATAGTGAGCTGCCTTTCTGAGCCGTCCTGCAGCTACCAGTGCCTCTTCTTGTATTATTTTTATTCTGTCTATATTCATTTGGGACAGTATTTGAAGTTTTGTATAATCTACTAGATACTCATACACTTGTGACACCAAGTCTTGGCACACACGTTGGTAGAATTTGGTGTCTTATTATTTCCTTGGATTGAAATTTCATCGATATATGTTTAATTTATTAGTTGGCTTGCCTAGCTATAGTGTTTGGCGCCATCACAACCTATAGGTGAAATTTGGTCGTGACAACATGGTATCATAGCACTAGGTTCACGTAGGTCTCACAAGATATGAGCATGCCTAATAGAGTCTTGCGGATCGGTACGGAGACGTCTGTACTTATCTTCGAGAGGCTATATGGTGTTAGGAAACTACCTTTCTTCATATTTAATCGTGCAATTGATGTAGTACTAAATATCTTTCTCTTATTCTCTCACAGATGGTGAGAACACACTCTAATGAGGTTTCATACCAGGGAAGAGCTACTCCCCAGTTGCTAGAGGCCGAGGCCGAGGGAGGGCTCCAGCCCGTGGTAGAGGGCGAGGACATCCCAGGAATGTTCCGGTTATTCCACCAGTGGGCCCAGCAAAGGATCCCATTATTGAGGAGCAGGGTGAAGTGCCTGTGGCAGAGCCAGCTCTGGTGGATTTCATATTTGCACCGGGATTTCAGGATGTTATGGGTCGTATGCTGCGATTCATGGACAATATGACTCAGGCCGATTTATTTTCGGTAGACTCAGACACATCCCAGGCGGGCGGGGGAGCACATACCCCTACCGCGCAGGCTCATGGACAAACAGCTAATGTATATCAGACCCAGGGTCCACTACTCGTGGGTGGAGCCTAGCCAGTGGCAGCAGCTACACCTGAGCCCAGGCCAGTTGCAGCCGCTGATCCTCAGAAACTATTTGATAGATGGACTAGACTACATCCTCCTGTCTTTGGGGGTGAGCGACATGAGGATCCCCAGGATTTCATTGATCGGTGCAAGGATAGACTGTACAACATGAGGATATTGGAGTCTCATGGGGTGGGTAGACTTTGCTACTTTTCAGCTAGAGGACAGAGCCCGTAGATGGTGGCAGTCTTATGTTCTTGGCAGACCAGCAGATTCTCCTCCTATAACTTGGGACAGGTTGACCCGTATCTTCCTGGATAGGTATATTCCACCCTCTCAGAGGGAAGAGTTGATGTTTCAGTTTGAGCAGCTCCAGCAAGGTCAGATGTCAGTGACCGATTATGAGGCGAGGTTTTATGAGTTATCTCACCATGCACTTATGATACTCCCTACTGAGGCAGA
Source organism: Nicotiana tomentosiformis (assembly GCF_000390325.3). Lineage (NCBI taxonomy): Eukaryota > Viridiplantae > Streptophyta > Magnoliopsida > Solanales > Solanaceae > Nicotiana > Nicotiana tomentosiformis. Next base: position 13,499,413 of record NC_090813.1, on the reverse strand, counting down.
GAGAGTGCAAAGGTTTGTTGCGGGTTTACATACCGGCATTCATGCCACTATGGCTTGAGAGGTTGAGATGGGAACTTCTTATGAGCTAGTCGTGGAGATAGCCCGCAGAATTGAGGATGTACTTCAGCATATCCGAGAGAAGGTTACTAGAGATAAGCGCTTTAGGTATTCTGGAGAGTTTAGAGGTGCTCCGTCTGGGGGCAGAGGTCAGTTTGTGAGAGGGCAGTCCAGCAGGCCCCCATATCCAGCACCACCACCTCCTCGAGGTGCTCCAGTATGACCTTATTTCAGTGCTATACCAGAGAGTTCTTAACGCCCACCGGCTATTTAGGGTTCTTCCAGTGGTTATTCAGGTCCCTAGGGCCAGATTTCTAGTCAGCGGCTTATTGCACCGCAAAGTTGTTACGAGTGCGGGGATCCCAATCACATACGAATATTCTGCCCCAAGCTGCGGGGTAGACCAGTGCAGCAGGGTCAGCAGCCTATGATTACCGCATCAGTTTCCCCACCAGTAGTCCGACCACCAAGAGGTGGAGGACAAGTGGGTAGGGGCTATCCTAGAAGTGGAGGCCAGCCAGTTGGCGCTCCAGCCCGATTCTATGCTTTTCCGGCCAGACCAGATGCAGAGGCCTCAGATGCCGTGATTATAGGTATTATTTCTGTATGCGGCAAAGACGCCTCAGTATTATTTGATCCAGGATCTACGTACTCATATGTGTCATCTCTATTCGCTCCATTCCTGGTGTTTCTCGTGAGTCCTTGAGTACTCCTGTTTATGTGTCCACTCTTGTGGGCGATTCTGTTATTGTGAACCAGATCTACAGGTCTTATATTATTATATTCTGTGGTTATGAAACTAGAGCAGATCTCTTATTGCTCGAGATAACCGATTTTGAAATTATTCTGAGTATAGACTGGTTATCTCCATATCATGTTATTCTAGATTGTCATGCCAAAACTGTTACCTTGGCTATTCCATCTTTGCCTAGGTTGGAGTGGAAGGGTTCACCTGTTAATTTATTTAATCGGGTTATTTCTTTTATGAGGGCTCAACACATGGTTGAGAAAGGTTGTTTAGCTTATCTAGCTTATGTTCAGGATACTACTGCAGAGACTCCGGCTATTGATTCAGTGCCTGTAGTTCGGGAGTTCTCCGATGTATTTCCTTCAGATCTTCCAGGTATGCCACCTGATCGTGATATTGATTTTTGTATTGACTTGGCTCCAGATACCCAGCCTATATCTATCCCACCGTATCGCATGGCTCCGAAAGAATTGAAAGAACAGCTTGAGGAGTTACTAGCCAAAGGGTTCGTCAGACCGAGTGTATCGCCTTGGGGTGCACCGGTATTATTTGTGAATAAGAAGGATGGAACAATGCGGATGTGTATTGATTATCGCCAACTGAACAAAATCACTATTAAGAACAAGTACCCGTTGTTGCGTATTGATGATCTATTTGACCAGTTGCAGGATGCTAGGGTATTCTCTAAGATTGACTTGAGGTCAGGGTACCATCGGTTGAAGATTCAGGATTTGGATGTTCGGAAGACTGCTTTTCGGACTAGATATGGTCATTATGAATTTCTGGTGATGTCCTTCGGTTTAACTAACGCCCCAACAATATTTATGGATCTGATGAATAGGGTATTCAGGCTATATATTGATTCGTTTGTCATTGTCTTCATTGATGACATCTTGATCTACTCGCGCAGTAAGGAGGAGCATGAGCAGCATATGAGAGTAGTGCTTCAGACATTGCGGGAATAAAGGATATATGCTAAGTTCTATAAATGTGAGTTTTGTCTAGAGTCTGTAGCATTTCTGGGGCATATTGTATCAGGTGATGGTATTAAGGTTGATCCCAAAAAGATTAAGATAGTTCAGAATTGGCATCGTCCCACTTTGGCGACTGAAATCAGGAGTTTTCTGGGTTTAGCAGGTTATTATCGTTGGTTCGTGGAAGGTTTTTCATCTATTGCAACACCTTTGACCAAATTAACCCAGAAGGGTGCTCCATTCCGATGGTCCGATGATTGTGAGGTGAGCTTTCAGAAGCTCAAGACAGCATTGACTACAACACCAGTGTTAGTGTTGCCTTCCGGTTTGGGGATGTATACAGTGTATTGTGATGCTTCACGCGTTGGCTTGGGTTGTGTACTGATGTAGTAAGGGTGAGTTATTGCATATATTTTACGCCAGCCGAAGCCCCACGAGAAGAATTATCCGGTACATGATATGGAGTTAGCTGTGATTGTTCACGCTCTTAAGATTTGGAGGCATTACCTTTATGGGGTGTCATGTGAAGTTTATACTGATCATCGCAGTTTGCAATATTTGTTCAAGCAGAGGGACCTAAATTTGAGGCAGCGCAGATGGCTGGAATTACTGAAAGATTATGATATTACTATCCTATATCATCCGGGTAAAGCAAATATGGTTACAGATGCCTTGAGTAGAAAGGCGGAGAGTATGGGTAGTTTGGCTTTCATTTCAGTAGAGGAAAGGCCATTAGCTTCGGATATTCAGTCCTTGGCTAACAGACTTGTGAGGCTGGATATTTCAGAGCTCAGTCGAGTACTTGCATGTGTTGTGGCTCACTCTTCACTATTTGAACAGATCAAGGCTCACCAGTATGATGATCCACACTTAATGATTCTTAGAGAAACGGTACTATGAGATGGTGCCAAGGAAGTTACTATTGGTGCGAATAGTGTTCTACGACTCTAAGATCGTCTATGTGTTCCTAATGTGGATGAACTGAGGAAAAAGATCCTGGAGGAGGCACACAGTTCTCGGTATTCTATTCATCCAGATGCTACGAAGATGTATCGTGACTTGAGGCAGCATTATTGGTGGCAGCGAATGAAAAAGGACAAAGTCGAGTATGTAGCTAGGTGTCTAAATTACCAGCAAGTTAAATATGAGCACCAGAGGCCAGGTGGCCTACTTCAGCAGATGACTATACCGGAGTGGAAATGGGAACACATTACTATGGACTTTGTAGTTGGGTTACCGCGGACCTTGCGGAAGTTTGATGCAGTTTGGGTGATTATTGACAGGTTGACCAAGTTGGCACACTTTATTCCTGTTGTGACTACATAGACTTCAGAGAGGTTGGCCCAGATTTATATTCAGGAGATAGTTCGGTTGCACGGTGTGCCAATTTCCATTATATCAGATAGAGGCCCTCAGTTTACTTCATATTTTTGGAGATCAGTACAGAGTGAATTGGGGACCCGTGTAGAGCTCAGTACAGCCTTTCATCCGCAGACCGACGGGAAGTCAGAGCAGACAGTTTAGATTTTGGAGGATATGCTCAGGGCATGTGTGATTGACTTTGGAGGTCAGTGGGATCGTTTCTTGCCTTTAGTCGAGTTTGCTTATAATAATAGTTACCAATCCAGCATCGAGATGGCTCCATTTGAGGCTTTATATGGTCGGCGATGTCGTTCACCCATCGGGTGGTTTGAGCCCGGTGAGGCTAAGTTATATGGTACTGATTTAGTGAAGGATGTCTTGGAAAAAGTAAAGTTGATTCGGGAGCGACTTTGTACAGCACAGTCCAGACAGAAGAGTTATGTGGATCAGAAAGCGTGTGATTTATCATTTATGGTAGGTGAAAAGGTTCGCTTGAAAGTTTCGTCGATGAAGGGAATTATGAGATTTGGGAAGAAGGGCAAGTTGAGCCCAAGATTTATAGGTCCATTTGAGGTGTTGGGACGAGTTGGGGAGGTTGCTTATGAGCTTGCATTGCCTCCCAATCTATCAGGAGTTCATCCGGTTTTCCATGTATCTATGCTCCGGAAGTATCATGCCGGCATGTCACATGTGTTGGACTCCAGCACAGTTCAGCTAGATAAGAGTTTGGGTTATAAAGAGGAGCCAGTTGCCATTATTGATAAACAGGTTCGCAAGTTGAGGTCCAAGAGGATTTCTGCAGTAAAAGTCCAGTAGAGGGGCCAACCAGTCGAGGAAGCGACTTGGGAGGCCGAGGAAAATATGCTGAGCAGATATCCACACTTATTTGGTATTCCAGGTACAATTCTAAACTCGTTCGAGGACGAATATTTGTTTAAGAGGTGGAGAATGTAATGACCCAACCGGTCATTTTGACTTTTAGAACTCCGTTCCCTAAAATAAAACTTTCCGTATGTGCTTTTATTGATTTATGACTTGCGGGGATGGTTGGTTCGGGATTTGGAAGTGTTTGGATTGAAATCAGAATACTTGGTTCCTTAAGTTAACCTTAAAAGGCCAAGTTTGACTTCGGTCAACATTTTGAGAAAACGATCCGGAATCGAGATTTGACGGTTCCAATAGGTTTGTATGACTTAGGCGTATGTTCGAATCGGGTTTTGGATAATCCGGGAGCGTTTTGGCGCTTAATAGTGAAACATCAACTATTTGAAGATTTAAAGTTCTTTAAATTTGGTTTGGAGTAGGTTTTTGAGTAATTGAAGTCCGTTTGGAATTTCGATTTTGGAAATAGTGCTGTATAGTAATTTAAGACTTGCACGCAAAGTTTCGTGTCATTCCGAGTAGTTTAAGTATATTTCGAAGCGTTGGTAGTAAATTGAAGAACTTGATGTCATTAAGTTTGAATCAATTTGGTTTGGGGTATGATTTTTAGATTTGATGATGTTTTACACGTTCCGAGAGTTCGAGCGAGTCCGTTTTATGATTTCAAACTTGTTGGTATGTTCGGGCGGGACCCCGAGCATTAATCAGACGAGGCTCGGACTAGGTTAAAAATTTAGAGCCAAGCTGAAGCTCCCCAGTTCTGTCAGAATAGCAGGAGCGGAAGTAGGACCGCACCTGCGAAGGCGCAGGTGCAAAAAAGAGGGGCGCATATGCGGTAACGGCGCAGGTGCGACGTGAGACTTGCAGAAGCAGACTCGCACAAGCGAGCCACTGACTGCAGGTGTGAGCGAAGCCGGTTAAGGGAAAACCGCATCTGCGAGGGCATTTCCGCAGATGCGGAGTCGCAGATGCGAAAATCACTGTTAGGCAGAACCTTAAAATGGACGAAGCTCAGTCCATTTTTATTCATTTTTCTTCTATGTTTGGGCGATTTCAGAGCTCTTTCAGAGGAGATTTCAACTAGCAATTTGGAGGTAAGTTAATTCTACACCCCTTGAGTTAAATACATAAATTATGGGTAGATTATAACTAGTAAATCATAGAAATCAAGGGTTTAGGTAAAAAAAACTAGATTTTTATAAAAATGAGATTTTGACCACAAAAATGGTTATGGAATTGGATAGAAGTTATATATTTGAGTTCTTGAGATTATGGGTAACGTTTTCATCTAAAAATTTCCAGAATCCGGGCACGTGGGCCCGGGATGAATTTTAGGGATTTTACCATTTTGGATAGGGTAATTTATTTAATAGATGAATTTCAAATTATTGAGCATATATTAATTATTTTGTATAATATTTGGATAGTTTCGGATTTTTCGGCGCCGAATCGAGAATGTTACGCGACGCGGTAATCGAAAAGTGGATTTTGAGACAAGGTAAGCCTCTTGTCTAATATTGTGAGGGGAAAATTTCCCCATAGGAATTAAATTAAATATTTTTTGCTATTTGCGGGGGCTACGTACGCACGAGGTAACGAGAGTCCGTGCGTAGCTACTATAAATGCTAAAGTCCGGGTAGTTTAGGACTCAGAGCATGAATTACTTGTGTAAATTATATTCTTTATTAATTAAATTATTTGATATATATATATATATATATATATATATATATATATATATATATATATATATTGTGAATTGTTAGATAAGGATATTAAAAGATGAAATTCTCATATGCTAAATTTTTGTTTAGATTAATTAATTATTGAAATAAATTGTTATCTTCTCGAATAAAATAATAAATACTCTTATTCCGGAGGTACATAAGAAAATGTCCTCCTTTCTTGTGGATCGGGCCGAACGCCTCGGCAGGATAGATGCATCTATGGATCGTGCCGCACGTCCCTCGGCAGTGTACACAAAACTCTAGATCGGGCCGACCTCGACAGAAATCGTGCTTAATAATAAAAAAAAATTATACGATACTTGGATAGTTTATTGCAGCTTGTAAAGCTATTTGATAAATGAAAAATTTATTGAGAGTGAAGGATTTAATTAATAGATTGAAAATTGCTGCATTTGAAAGATTTTTATTATTTCTGCTAATTGAATAAAATTATTGTTAACTCTGTGAATCATGCTACTTTGAATAATTATAATTTATTCCATTTATTATTGTTGACCCTTAGTGAGTGTCAAAGTCGGCTATCTCGTCTCTACCACTTCGATATTAGGCTTGATACTTACTATCTACACGTTGTTTACGTACTCATGCTACACTTGTTGCACTTTTGTGCAGGATCTGAGACAGATACTAGTGGATGACCTATCATCGCGCATCCTCGTTATCCAAGGGCGTATTGGTGAGTTGCCTTTCTGAGCTGTCCTGCAGCTACCAGTGCCTCTTCTTGTATTATTTTTATTCTGTCTATTTTCATTTCAGACAGTACTTGGAGTTTTGTATAATCTACTAGATGCTCATACACTTGTGACACCAGGTCTTGACACACACGTTGGAAGAATTTAGTGTCTTATTATTTCCTTGGATTGAAATTTCATCGATATATGTTTAATTTATTAGTTGACTTGCCTAGCTATTGGTTTGGGCACCATCACAACCTATAGGTGAAATTGGGTCGTGACAATGCCTATTGGTTAAAAAGTTCTCATCCAAATAGTTGTAGTGCGTGATAGGCCTATTACATGTTTATTTTCCTTACTGTTTCATTTTCTTTGAGATAACCAAAAATTTTGAAATACCTCGCAAGGCTTTATTTGAAAGAATATAATAAGAATTTCTTTTAATAGAGTGACTATTTAATAGACTTTTTTTTTAAAAATCTGTTTAAAGTCGAAGTTTGTAGTTGATGCAAAGCCCTAAATATAAATACGACCAATATTTATATTTAAGAAATATTTTTTGTTAATTTTTTATTTTACAATTCAAAAATATTTTTTGAATATTATTTATGTTGTTATCAAAAAGTTTATTCTTATTAATATAATTACACGCGCAATGCGCGTACCCTAAGACTAGTTATATTAAAAATATTAAAAACTTAAAAGTCAATAGATTATTTGTTCTTAGCCATGATTTTATTCTTCTCTTCATCTTCTTCCGAGTAAAGAAAAAAAGTATCAATTTGCAAAATATAAAGCAAAAACCCATCATTCTACGCTTCTGATTGTATATTCCTTCTTCACTTTTCTTTCTTTTCAAGTTCTTTTACTCTTTCAAATTAGTTTATAAATTGTTACTTAAATATTTTTTAAAGTGTGATTAGTTTTTATTAGATAAAGCATTTCTAATTAGCTTTTAGTCAATTGCTAATATACAACAACAATAACAACAACAACAACAACAACAACAACAACAACAACCCTAGTGAAATCCCACAAAAAGAAAATTGTTCTATATATACTTCCATTAATTTTTATTTTATTTTTTTACATTTTTTATAATTTCTATATAATTTTACCTTCTTTTTATATTTATTTCTATCATATTAATTTATAAAATTTAAAAATTAATGATCTATCTGACTTATGCCCATCACCTCGAGACTTACATCTTGCCCCATATCGGGTAAAACATTTCTTCTCGCCACACGCCTTTTAAAAGCATTTAATTACATAATTGAGACGTCCAATCTTTCGCTTTTTGGAAAACAAGATGGTGAACTTGCATTCTTTCTCGAATACTATTTAAGTTGAATACAAGTTGGGTGAGTTTATTAAATTTCCAAATGATGAGAATGGTAACTAATGTTACTTTATATGGTTATTTGGCAGACCTTGAACTTATGATCAAAGTCATTGATCTCTTCATGCTGTGCGATGCGCGGACACAAATCATATCAAATTATGATGTAGGTTAATTGAATCATGTGTAAATAACCTTAAAATATAAACCTTTCATATAAAAATTATATAATCATTAGATGACAAGTGAGGCTTGCTCCTGGGTTCGAGTCACGCTGGAGGGAAAGTGTGAAAACACTATAGATCCTCCTAATTTGGGAGAGGTTTAAAAAAATCATTAGATATTAATTAAAAAGCAAGATATGAAATTATTATTCAAATCTCGTAGTGGACAACCTATTTTTATTTCATTTGTAGCAACCTATTTTTATTTTATTTGTAGCAACCCAACCCCTTGACTTTAGTACTTATATTTCGTTTCACTGGCAATATTATAGAATACTAAACATGTCATGTCGTGATCTGTCTTGTTTAAGCATATTAGATCATATTATTTTATCAAAATTCTTACTATCACTCTCTTTTTATCCGAAAGCAAAATATGTCTTATTCATCACATCATTTTTATGCAAATTCTTTTTCTTTTTGTTCTTTACTTACATTTATTGTATTATTTATTATTTAACATTATTATACTATCATATAATCTTTTATTAGCTTAATAATTAACTCAATGTCTTGCTTATTATCCTTTTGATAGTCTTTAATAAATACATATTTTTATTCTTAAAATTTATATATTTTTATGTTTGTATCCTCTTATTCAGAATTTTTTAATCATTTAAATCTATAAGCAATATTTTTAAATATTATTTAATTATTTAATTTATTTATTTTAAATTAATTTAAACTGTAAGTATCCTCACACTACCTTTATTTTTTATACATTCTCTTCCCTACTATAAATTAAGCCATACCACAGTGACCCCGAAGCGATTTTCTTCTAGTCGAGGGACGAAATCCGATAGCCAATTGCTGGCTCTGAATAACCAGCCCAACAATAAGCTCAATTCTTCCATAACATAAGGGGGCGAGCTTGCGCGCGATTTTAATTAATTTTTATATTAATGTTTTACCTATAACCAAAATAAAATCACATTTTATTTTAAATTGTAACTTTGAATTAGTCTAAAATATTAATACATTTTATTATGTTCCAAATGTATTGAGTTTTTTTATAATTATTTTTGTATTAGATGCACTTAAATTTTCTTTCCTTTTTAGTTTTAAGATACAAATTTAATTTATAATTTTTATTAATAAAATTACCTACATTAAAAATTTATTTAGATTTTAAATTTTTATTTTAATCATAAAAAAATATTTTCTTAATTGTTTGAACACATTATATCTGAATATTATATTAATATTTTCACTGTCATTTTATTTCTTTACGTAATATTTTCAGAAAAAATAAAAAAATTATGAAATAAAAAAATCTCATCTCAAATTCAAATAGTTATTATCATTCTATTTTCTAAAGTGGACCGTAGTTTCAAAAATTATGTTATGCTTTCAAACTTAAACTAACTGCACTTAATTCTGATATTAATCATAAAAGAATATTTTCTTAATTGTTTGAACATATTATATCTAAATGTTGTACTAGTATTTTCACTGTCATTTTATTTCTTTAAGTAATATTTTCAGAAAAAATAAAAAAATTATGAAATAAAAAAATCTCATCTCAAATTCAAATAGTTATTATCATTCTATTTTCTAAAGTGGACCGTAGTTTCAAAAATTATGTTATGCTTTCAAACTTAAACTAACTGCACTTAATTTTGATATTAATCATAAAAGAATATTTTCTTAATTGTTTGAACACATTATATCTAAATGTTGTACTAGTATTTTCACTCTCATTTTATTTCTTTATGTAAATTTTCTTTCATTTTTAGTTTTAAGATACAAATTTAATTTTTAATTTTCATTAATAAAATTACCTATATTAAAAATTTATTTTGTATTTATAAAATTTTATTTTTCATTAATAAGCCTTCAATTTCGTGGTATTATCCATAGTTTGAGCATTCTCATCATAATTTTAAGAAATTTCTAATATCAAATTCAAATAGTCTTTCCCTTTCATTTCAAATAGTAAATTTCTAATAATTTTCTTTAATTTTACTATTTTTCTAATCTAATATGTAGTCTTATTATGTTTTATGTGGATTTTCATTAACTTGTAACTTTATTTTATATCATTATTAACTACTATTCTCTAGTATAATATAGATAAATATATAATTGTTTAATCATAAAATAAATAGCTGTTTTGTTTTAAAAATATTGCTCGAGAATTTTAAATTATTTAAATTTGTTAATAATATTTTTAAGTATCGTATATTTACTTTATTTTATTTTCTAAACTTATGATTTATAAGTATCCTCACCTTATTTCTAATTTATTTTTTTATTAAATATTTTTTATTTTTTATTTTATCTATTAGACTTGAGTGACGTGGACTTATCCATATTATGATATTTCTTATCATAATATATAAAACTTTCTCATCTCAAATATAAATAAGTTTTACCCTTTTTTCTCTATGATAAAAAATATGAATATTTTTTTTTTCTCTATTTATTCATTATTTTTGCTATTATATTATTTAATATATAATATTATTACATTTTAACGTGGCTTTTCATTAGCTTGTTTGAATTTAATATCTATTTCTACCACACTCGTTCTAACATAATTTAGGTAAAAATTAAAAAAATATTTTAAGAGTAATTTTGACTTTATTGTTCATATTCCAAAATATGATTTTTCTTATCATATTTCAAAAAATAGATCTCCTCTCAAATTCAAATAATTATTTGTATTTTCTAAATTAGACCGCATTTTCAAAATATTATGTTATGCGTTCAAACTGAAATTAACTGCACTCAATTCACATATTAATCATAAAAAAATATTTTCTTAGTTGTTTGAGCATGTAATATCTAAATGTTGTAGTAATATTTGTGTATAAAATATCTGTTTGCCCGATTTATCAATATTAATATGACTTTATTATTTTTGTTATTAAAATATTTTTATTGGTTATTTAATTTTTTTCTTACCTTATAAATAATTTGTATATTTTATGATTTTGCTGCTTGATTTTTTATTTTTTAAAGACAATAAGTCTTTAATATCTTAAGTAAATGTTAGTTTTATTTTATATTTTAACTTACTCCAAAGTATAAATAGTCATAGGTTATCTCAATTTACATCTTTCTATATTTTTTATTTTTTTCTATTATAGTTTTTAAATTAATTTTTTACCTCCATATTTCTAGCTAATATAGAAGAAAGTCTGGGAGTGGGTCAATATATAGATATACATATAGATATAGATATAGATACATATATAAATATAAATATAAATATATAGATTAGATTTGTCTAAGATCAATTTAGATTATGTCTAAGATCTATTGGCAGACCTTGAACTTATGATCAAAGTCACAGTCTCTCCATGCTCCTTAAAAGACATTGGCATTAAGATCCTATGATTAATAAATTTTGAATATACATTGTCAATAGATATATATATTGGTCGTTACCCTCTTTGTGACACATAGGTTAATTTATTATTCCACGGGCAATGGGTATGGAAATACACTTTCCTCGTTATTTTGAAATATGAGAAATGACATAGTATGAGGGGAAAAGTAGAGAATTAGCCTCTAACAATCTTGAATTATGCTATGAACCTTTTGTTTACCCGAAAAACATATAAAGTTAAATTTGTACGTAATTTTAAGGGTATGTAGTATAACTTGACACAAATTGTAAGAATGAATAGAAATATCGAGTGTTAACTGTAGAAAATGAAAAATAAGCAAAGTTGGAAAGAAGATGATTTATAGATTAAGCAAGATGAATCAATCTATGAAACTAAAAAGGGATAACTCTTCAATATAGGAGTGTATGACATCACAGTTACAATGTATGTCAAAATTTAGTCCTTACAGAAATAATAATCATCCCCTTTATAGTGAAGGGATTCAACTTTAAATATAATTAAAAATACATAGTGGGAGACCCTTGATAAATCAAATTTTTCATAACTCCTGCCAGGATTCTCTCCTCTAGTGCGATTGCAACGGTTCTTGTCTATGAGCTCGATATCGACTCGAGTTCTCGAGCTCGATTCTGACTCGGATCCTTGTATTGATTCGGGGTCAGTGTTGGTCGGTCTTTGCCTCATAAGCTCGATAACTTCACTTTGCATCATAGTTCGATTTGGATTCGAGCTCTACATTGATCAGTCCCTAGATCTCGAAGCTTGATGACTTGACTTCGAACCTCAAACTGATATTATGAACACGTTTTTCGATCCAATGCATTACCATTTCGACCAGTTCGTATGAAGGACTAACTGATTTTGACCGTATACAGATAGTCCCCTCGTTTCTCGGAAAGGATGTAGCGAGAAATGACATGATTTTCCAACGGCTCGATCAGATATAAGCTGACGTTTACATTGGGCTCGATCATGATGCACGTGATAGTTGTCCCGTCGATTTAGTTTTTCAAGGCATTTAATGCGTGTCAGACGGTGGCCGGTCACCGATGATGTTGAACCGCCATTGCTCAATCTATAAATAGCCCCTTATTTTACCATTTATCACTTTTACATCTCCAAATTTTTCAAGTTCTTCTTATGAGTTCATCTGTAAATTCGTGATTTTTTACTGCAAAATCTTTCTTCAAAAACACCACATCTCTGTTACCTCCTTCTATTTTCAATCTTTAAATCCAAAAATGGCGAAAACATCAAAAACCATTCCTCATAAAGAAAAAGCTTCTTCTTCACAATCTGCCGCCGACAAAACACCGGTGGAGCCACGGCCTGAGGAGTGTGTTCCTGGAGCGTGCATTCTTACCTCCGATTTTAAGATCGATAAAGGCTCATTGATTCCCGGCCGATGTGAGCCAGTATCGAGGTATATGTGTTCGATAACCGAGGGGCACCTTGAGCAGCTAAAGAAAGATTGGAATTGGGAGAACAAAGAAATAGTAATCCCGTCTTCTGAAGAAGATATCACCACTTACGTGAAATGGTTTTTAAGTGTGTATACTTACCATTTCACGTTAGGTCCCCTCGACCCTGTTATTATTGATTTCTGCCGTTAATACCAAATAACCTTAGGCTAGATCCATCCTTCTTTTTGGTGGATCATTTTTTTGATCCGTTACTTCGTGAACAAAATCAAGGGGATGCCTTTCGCCCTCGACCATCTTATTCGATTGTACTGCCCTCGCCTTTTTCGAGGCGAGTTAATAAAACTTAACTTCAGCGCCGGGCTACCAAAGTTCTATTCTCGAGCATAGACGAGGACAGGGATCGAGGCTGGATGGGCAAGTTCGTTCGAGTGAAGACTTCAGACCTGATTCCGTCTGAAAAGATGCCATTTCTCGATGAGTGGAACATGAAGCGTGAGTGTAATTCTACTGTTATCTCCTACTATTTTGCCCTATTTATTTCTTTTCTCACTAATATCCCCTTTTTATGATGCAACAGTTCCTTGGATGCCCGGTGCAGTTTCCGACCTCAAGAAGTGGGTACGGGATCTAGCTTCGACCTCCACATATGCCGAGCGCTCATGGCGCGATTTGTCAAAGGGCCGATGGGAGGCTGAAAATCATGAGAAGCCTCTTTCTCGTATGTTTGGTAATTCAAACGAGATGCTTTCCATGTACTTAAAATCAATTTTCTTATATGTAGGTTTGGGCAAAGATGCTGTTCTGAGGCCCCCGCTCGGCGAGAGAGAGGCTTCGATCTCTATTCCAAAACCCCTGAAGGATAATAAGAGAAAAAGGGCCTCTGCTTCCGAAGATCCAAAACCGAAGACGAGGATGGCTCGTAAGCCGAGGAAGAATACCATCCCTTTAACCATGGAATAAGTTTTGCGTCTAAGTGATGAAGACGAGGAAGAAAAAGAAAATGATGGGTCAGTGCTGGTGGACCGAATGAAGAAAACCATTGATGCCTCAAAGGCAACTGCATCAATGGTGATTTATAAAGATCCGCCTCGGACTTAGGAGATATCAGAGGAAGGTTCGGGCAGAGTCCCCGAACCGTTAGAGATCGAGGATGCTTCCCACCGAAGTCAACAAACAGTGGGTATATCAGAAAAGGCCGATCTTGAAGCTTTCCGAACTGAGGAGAATGTCCCAAGCGAGTCGCTTGGGGAAATAGTAATCAGAGACTCGCCCAATCTCCCTGCCTTTTCCTAAGGGGCGATTCGGGAAGCCCAAGCTTTGGGGCCCCTCGAGATAAACCGATCTCATGAAGGGGAGGACCCCTTCTGTGATTTGTTTACTGGTGTCGAGGATGTTGCTGGCCCCAGTGATGTGTCGAGCTTTTTCTGTGAAGTGCAACAAGCTCTAAATCGGGTAAACTCTAACTCCCTTCGTTGATACCATTTTCATGTTTGTTATTCTTTTCTAACTTCTTTTCTTTTTTCTTCATAGGCCACAACAGTTCATCGAGAAGCATGTTCTCGGTCTTGAGCCGAGCTGCGTCGATATGAGGCCGACCTGCAATAGTTCATGGAGGAGAGGAACGCCCTTAAACTCCTCTTAGGGCAAATGGGAGAGGAAATCAAAGACCTCCGAGTTGAGTTGGCCAAGGCTCACCAAGATCAGACCGATTTGTCTGAGCAGGTAATGATATTATTAAAAGCCTATGGGCTCGATATCGAAACGATGGCTAATTTTTCGGTCTCACAGCTGCAACAGAAAGTATGGACCGCTTTGCTACAGAGAAAGAGGTCTTTGATCGGGAAACTCCGTGAGGAGGTCGATGTGATAAAGGCGGAGTCCTTGAAGTGGAAAGAAAGTATGGACCGCTTTGCAAGTATGGACCGCTTTGCTACAGAGAAAGAGGTTGTTCGAGCCCAATTATCATTAGCCGAAAACCAACTTCAAAGCATGAAGGAGAAAAGCTCGGTTCAATCAAGAAGAATAGAGGAGCTCGAGGCTCGGTTGGCCTCCGAACTTGCCAAGGCCAAATCTGATGCCGAAAAGGCAAAGGCAGATGCATATGCATTCGTGGCCGTCTATCGGGCCGATGCTGAAGCTGCTCAAGTACAAGCAAGAGAGGTAGGCGAGACCGCCAACATTCGAGCTAATTGGGTTGCTGAACTTGCTAAGTGTCGATCTCGTAGGGAGATCCCCGATGAGATCCATGCTCGAGGTTTCGATCTCACCGAAGAGATAAAAAGGGCTAAAGAGCTCGAAGCCGATGCTAAAGCCTTGGCTTCCGAAGATGATGATAGTGATACTGATGATGATTGTGATGATAGGAGCAAGAGTGGGTCCGAGAGCGGGGAGGAGCCCGATGGAGAAGAGATTGCCCCCGTAGATAACCAAGAAACTTAGCCCTTAGTTTTCATTTTGGTTTTTTGTGTAGGGTCCTATTTGGACATTGTAAACATTCTTGTATATATATATATATATAAAGATCTTTTCTTTTCCCTACTTTCCTCTATTTTATTCTCTGCCTCGTGAATATTTTGTTCCATCCATGCCTTATGAAGGTTTTCATAAGGCTTTAGGCAATTTTGATCGAACTTGGACCTTGTAGCCTTTATAACCGAGTGAGTGCTCGCTCAAACTCGAAATAAGGTAGCCCATAGGCTTAGTAGTCGAGTTGAGTGATTGCTCCGAACTTGAAGTAATGTAGCCCGTAGGCTTATTAGTCGAGTGAGTGATTGTTCGAACTTGAAATAAGAGTAGCATGTAGGCTTAGTAGTTGAGTGAGTGCTTGCTCAAACTCGAAGTGATGTAGCCCGTAAGCTTAATGGTCAAGTGAGTGATTGCTCGAACTCGAAATAAGAGTATCTCGTAGGCTTAGTAGTCGAGTGAGTGCTTGCTCGAACTCGAAGTGATGTAGCCCGTACGCTTAATGGTCGAGTGAGTGATTCGAACTCGAGGTAATGTAGCTCGTAGGCTTAATGGTCGAGTGAGTAATTGCTCGAACTCGAAATAAGAGTAGCCCGTATGCTTAATGGTCGAGTGAGTGATTGCTCGAACTCGAAGTAAGAGTAGCCCGTAGTAGTCGAGTGAGTGCTTCAAACTCGAAGTAATGTAGCTCGTAGGCTTGATAGTCAAGTGAGTGCTTGCTAGAACTCGAAGTAATGATCGGCCCTTGAGCCTGTTTGCATCACAAATCATGAAATAAAGGATGGGTTGTGAGACATGAGATATGGTCAGAGAAGTTTCTTTTCATGTCGTTATACATGTGTTTATATTTCGTACCATGGATCGAGTAATCTATACGAGCCTGGTTCGTTTTGACCATTTGGCTCTTACAATTTTTCCTATCGGAACCCTGCTATTATGAAGTAACTTTCTTGCATCGAACTTGATATATTTGAGGGTAATGCCCCACTAGTATTCGAGTTTGATTGTAAAGAGGCCTTAGATACTGTTAAATCATTCTAAGCTAGCACGATCAATGGTTGTCTCATTAAAAACCTTGCTGAAAAACTGATTTGGGATAAAACCGGTCTAAGGAAAAAAGAGTGCAATGTGTGCTTTCAGACCTAAGGCTTCGTGTTGAATGATCCATCCTTGTTCTTGATTGAACTCCTGCAAGGGTTAGTTTCGAAATATAAAAGAATATGGGAGGGTCGTACCTTAGCAGTAGTATCATTTTAGGTGTGACACGTTCTAATTGCTTGGTAGCTGTTTGCCGTTTATAATATCGAGTTTGTAGGATCCATTACCGACCTTTTCGAGTACTTAATATGGTCCTTCCCAGTTCGGACCTAGTTTTCCTTCATCTGGATTTCGGGTGCTGAGGGTGACTTTCCTTAGCACTAAGTCCCCGATTTTAAGATGGTGAAGATTAGTTATTCGATTATAGTATATTTCTATCTGCTGCTTTTGGGCGGCCAATCGGACGAGAGCTGCTTCTCGTTTTTCATCCAATAGTTCGAGGCTAGTATTCATAGCCTTATGATTTGACTCTTCTATTTGTATATCGATACCTAGCACTGGGTTCCCCAACTTCGACTGGAATCAAGGCTTCAAAGCCATATACTAAGGAGAATGGGGTTGCCCCCGTACTGGATTTTGATGTTGTTCGATATGCACAAAGAACTTCGGGTAGGATTTCTCTCCATTTTCCCTTAGCGTCGTTCAACCTTTTCTTTAGGTTTTGAAAGATAGTCTTGTTCGTCGATTCGGCATGTCCGTTCCCACTAGGGTGATACGGTGTCGATAATATCCTTTTTATTTTGTGGTCTTCGAGGAATTTCATCACTTTGTTACCGATAAATTGTTTCCCGTTGTCACACACTATTTCGGCGGGTATCCCAAATCGACATATGATATGATCCGAGATGAAGTATATAACCTCTTTCTCTCTTACTTTCTCGAACGCATATGCTTTAATTCATTTAGAGAAATAGTCAGTCATAAATAAAATGAACTTAGCTTTACCTGGGGTCGATGATATTCATTCCCCATTTCATGAATGGTCATGGGGATAGGACTGAGTGAAGTTGCTCTCCGAGCTGATGGATCATCGGTGCAAACCTTTGACATTTGTCATATTTTCGAACAAACTCCTTTGCATCTTTGTCCATATCGATCCAATAATATCCTGCTCTGATTATTTTTCGGACTAATGAATCTGCACCGGAATGATTTCCACAAGTACCCTCGTGAATCTCACGTAGGATGTAGTCGGTGTCTCCTGGACCTAAACATACTGCCAATGGTCCATCAAATTTCCTTCGGTATAATGTTCCATCCACAGTCAATGTAAATCGAGTAGCTTTGGTTCGCAGGGCCCTCGAATTTTTAGGGCCCGATGGGAGTTTTCCGTTCTCCAAGTATTCAATATACTTATTCCTCCAATCCCAGGTTAAGTTTGTAGAATTTATCTCGGCATGACCTTCTTCGATCACAGACCTTGAGAGTTGAACGACAGTCCCCGAGCTGATCTCATCTTCTTCGACCGATGATCCCAAATTTGCAAGTGCATCGACCTCACTGTTTTGTTCTCGAGGTATATGCTGTAAAGTCCATTTTTTGAAACGATGCAAAGTTACCTGTAGTTTGTCCAAGTACCTTTGCATTCTATCCTCTCGAACTTCGAAAGTTTTGTTTACTTGATTTACCACCAGTAAAGAGTCACACATGGCTTCAATGGTACTGCTCCCAAGCTTTTAGCTAACTCGAGACCTATAATCATGGCCTCATACCCGACCTCGTTGTTAGTCAACCTAGTAGTTTTGATAGATTGCCTAATAGTGCTACCCGTAGGCGGCTTTAAAAGGATGCATAGCCTGGACCCTTTTAGGTTCGGAGCCCCGTATGTGAAAAGGGTCAATACCCCCAATGATGTACCCGATTTCAACAAGAGTTCTTTTTTGACTTCGGGTACGAGGATTGGCGTGAAATCGTCCACAAAGTCCGCTAAAATTTGAGACTTGATGGCCTTACAGGGTTAATATTCGATATCGTACCCACTGAGTTTGATGTTCCATTTGGCCAATCGGCATGATAGTTCGGGCTTGTGTAAAATATTACGAAGTGTGTAAGTGGTTAATACGCATATTGGGTGACATTGAAAGCATGGTCTTAACTTTCTAGAGGCGTTTATCAGTGCTAGTGCCAATTTCTCTAAGTGTGGATATCTAGTTTCTGCTTCCTCTAAGGTTCGACTTACATAATAAACGTGGAATTGTGTACCTTGCTCTTCTTGAACTAGGAAACCACTTACCGCGATTTCCGATACTGCCAAGTACAAGCAAAGTTTCTCATCTTCCTTTGGAGTGTGCAGCAGTGGTGGGCTCGATAGGTATCGTTTAAATTCCTCTAATGCCTATTGGCATTTCGGGGTCCAGGCAAAATCGTTCTTCTTTTTGAGTAGAGAGAAAAATCTATGACTTCGATCTGACGACCTTGAAATGAATCGGCCTAAGGCAGCAATCCGTCCCGTCAGCTTCTGCACGACTTTTACGTTGTCCACGACGGTGATGTCTTCGATGGCCTTGATTTTATCGGAGTTAATCTAGATCCCCCGATTCGATACCATGAAGCCAAGAAACTTGTCGAACTGACCCCGAAAGCACATTTCTCGGGGTTGAGCTTCATGTTATATTTCTTTAAAATCCTGAATGTTTCCTGCAAATACGCCAAATGGTCAATAGTGCAATCTATAAAGATATGTTGGATAGTTTCATGATTATTTCTACCTGACATGCAAGTAGAATCAATATTGATGTCTATATTATTGAGATAATATATAGTAGGGAGCATTGCTAAAGAATTTATTTTATTTTATTTGGCACGGATAGTTTCCATATCCATTTAAAATCAATAGTAAAAGTTGTATCAACATTAATAATGTCTGTATAGGGGTGAAACCGAACACATAAGCCGGTCTGGTTCCTGATAAAATAAATCGAGCAGTAAGAGACGCGGTGACAAGGAACCGAAATCGAGGTAGGGGACTCATCAAGTCAGGCACAGGGGGTACGATGCCCGCCCTCGAGTAAATCGGGGCCATGACCCTGGGATCGGTCCAAATCCCAAGAGACTGCAGAGAGCATCATTGGGCAATCGAACACGATTAACGGAAGGCCGTAATATCCGCGACCAGCCGGGTATCACTGCACAGATCTCGGTACGTACCTACGGGAATCCAATAATCAGTTAAATGGGAGATTTTTACCTTTAATGGAATTATACTTAGGGTATAACTCCCTTACTATATAAAAGGAAGCCAGATTGTTCATTGAACACATTGTAACACACATCCCAAAGCAATATACTATTATTTTCACTGTCATTCATAACTCTTATTCTCGCTCATCGGTGCTAGCCATTGAGAATCCGGATCGAGGGTGGTTATTTCATCAAGGCTGGAATCCTCCTCCTCACGTGGTTTGAATTTACTATATCTTTATTTGTTTAATCTAACCCAATTCATCGTTTGTATCTAATTAATCCAGGTATCCTTAAAACCACCTACAAATTTAATTGTTATCCATTTTTAGGGTATGTAGTTTGGCGCCTACCATGGGACTAAGGATAATAGTGGCAATTTGATACAAATATCCATAACACACCCTATTTTACACTTGTTCATTGAAGTGTCTTCAATTTCAGGTCAAGGTTCAAAATGTCGAACTCCCAATTTACACCTTTAAACGTGGATGTTGAGTTCAGCCACCACGGAGAGAACAACAATATGGTACCCAGTAACGAGGTACCCCCTGTCGATCCTAGCACAGTTCTAATCGCGGACCCGATCGACGCTAACTCACATGTGGCCATCAATGTGAATCTGCCTACCGATCCTAAGAATAACGTCCGGGGGGGTCCGATGGACAGTCCAAAATACACACAACGGTGAAGGAGGTGAGATCAACTTGCGAGTGATCTTTGAAATGTTACAGGCCCAACAGACAGCGATAGCCCAGCTGCAAAACCAAAGTCGCGCCCCCAGTAGAATTGAACCCGAGTCATCCCGGGAAATCACTCGTAGAAGCGAACCAATTACGAAGAGGTCGAGTGAAGCTAAACCCGAGACTAACTCCGAGATCATAAAAATGCTCGAGGAACTGACAAAACGGGTAGAATCGAGAGAAAAGAAAATTGAGGCTAATGACAAAAAGGTGGAAACCTATAATTCCAGAGTCGAACAAATCCCAGGAGCACCATCGATATTGAAGGGTCTGGATTCCAAGAAGTTTGTTCAGAAACCCTTCCCTCCGAGCGCGGCTCTGAAGTCAATTCCAAAGAAGTTCCGCATGCCTAAAATTCCTAAGTACAACGGAACAACTGACCTAAATGAGCATGTGACCTACTACACATGCGCCATTAAAAGGGAACGACTTGGAGGATGATGAGATCCAGTCCGTCCTACTGAAAAAAGTCGGGGAAACTTTGTCGAAGGGAGCTATGATATGGTATCACAACTTACCCCCTAATTCTATTGACTCGTTTGCTATGCTTGCAAACTTCTTCGTTAAAGCACACGCTGAGGCCATCAAGGTCGAGACCAGGAAGTCAGACCTTTTCAAAGTGAAACATAGGGATAATAAGACGCTCAGGGAATTTGTGTCCCGGTTTCAAATGGAACGAATAGACCTGCCTCCGGTCGCAAATGATTGGGCCGTTCAGGCCTTCACCCAAGGACTCAATGCTCAAAGCTCATTGGCTTCACAACAGTTAAGCAAAATCAGGTAGAGTATCCAACTGTAACATAGGCCGACGTACATAACCTGTATGAATCAAAAATTAGGGTCAAAGATGATTAGTTTGGGGCCCCTTCCAGGTCCGTTTACCCCCGTCAGAACTTTCGACAGACCCAAGAGAGACATTGATCGTGAACCGAGATCAAATAGGGATCAATATCAACCATACAATGGGGACCGAAGAGGCAATGGGTCTGGATGAAATACTGTGAGAAGTGAAAGGCGAAGCGATCGAGGTCAAAATAACCGGGGAACAACGAGATCGAGTACGAGGCCATGATTGCAGGTCTCGAACTAGCTAAATGCCTGGGGGACGAGGTGATTGCAGCTAAGTGTGATTCCCTCCTTGTGGTGAACCAAGTCAATGGAACATTCGAAGTCAAAGAGGAGCGAATGTGAAGGCACCTGGATAAACTACAAGTGACGTTACTTCGGTTCAAGGAATGGACTTTGCAACATGTACCTCGAGATCAAAATAGCGAAGCTGATGCTCTTACAAACTTAGGATCGTCGGTTGATGACGATAAATTCAACTCGAGAACGGTCGTACAACTCATGAAATCGGTAGTGGAGGAAGGCCACACCGAGATAAATCGGCAAGCTTAACATGGGACTGGAGAAAGAAGTATATAGATTATCTAAAGACCGAAAAACTGCCCTCGGACCCTAAAGAATCGAGAGCTCTACGCACGAAGACGGCCAGGTTCAGCTTGTCCGAAGATAACAACCTATTTAGGAGAACGTTCGATAGCCCACTCGCCATATGTCTTGGACTGGGAGATACCGAGTATGTTTTGAGGGAAGTTCATGAAGGCACATGCGGGAATCATTCTGGTGCCAAATCGTTGGTTCGTAAGATAATCAGAGCCAGATACTACTAGATCGACATGGAAAAAGACGCAAAGGAGTTCGTACGAAAATGCGACGGATGTCAGAGACATGCATCGATGATTCATCAACCCGGGCAATTGCTACATTCGATCTTGTTGCCCTGGCCATTCATAAAATGGGGAATGGACATCGTTGGCCCCCGCCATGGGCACCCGGTAAGGCTCAATTTATGTTATTTATGACTGACTATTTTTCTGAATGGGTGGAAGCCCATACATTCGAAAAAGTCAGGGAGAAAGAAGTTATTGACTTCATTTGGGACCACATAATATGCCAGTTTAGAATGCCGACCAAAATCGTTTATGACAATGGGAAGCAGTTCATCGGCAGTAAAGTGAGTAAAATTTTCGAGGATCATAGGATCAAAAGAATCCTATCGATACCCTACCACCTTAGTGGGAATGGGCAGGCAGAATCTACGAATAAAACTATACTCCAGAATCTTAAGAAAAGGTTGGCCGACGCCAAAGGGAAATGGAAGAAAATTTTGCCTGAAGTCCTGTGGGCATATTGAACGGCCTCAAAATCTAGTACCGGGGCTACCTCGTTCTCGTTGGTCTACGGTGCCGAAGCTCTAATACCGGTCAAAGTAGGGGAACCGAGTCTCAGGTTCCGATATGTGACTGTAGAGTCAAACAATGAGGCCATGAGCACGAGTCTAGAACTGTTGGACGAGAGGCGCGAGACCACCCCCATCCCGCCCAAAAACAACGGATTGAAAGGTATTACAATCGGAGAGCCAACCTTTGACATTTCAATATCGGGGACTTAGTGTTAAGAAAAGTGACACTAAATACTCAGAACCCGAACGAAGGCAAGCTGGGATCGAATTGGGAAGGTCCATATCGAATTATCAAGATCACCGGCAAAGGGTCATACAAACTCGAAGCGGGGAACAATGAGCGACTACCGACCAACTGGAACGTGACCCACTTAAAACGGTACAACTGCTAAGGTACAACCCCATTCATTCTTTTCGTTACCTATATTACGAATTGAACTAATACTTGCAGACAACATCCAAAGAATGATGTAGTTATTAGGCCTGAAAGCACGCATTGCATTCTTTTTCCCTTAAATCGGTTTTGTTCCAAATGGGTTTTCCGGTAAGGTTTTTAACGAGGTAATAATGGATCGTGCTAACTTAGAATTGACGACCGACTATGAACCGGGGTCAAGGGTCGCATCAACAGTATCCGAACCCTCTCTATAATCGGCCTTGAATACTGGAGGCCATCACCCTTGATAATGATTTTAGCGAGGAAGGAAACTTTGTGCTTGAACAATCTGGGCTTGGTGGATAGGATTTATTGTAAGGGCAAAACGACCAAATGAACCATTCCCACATAGATCACCTAAGCCATAACACGAAGCTTGTACATATTTTCCATCTTGTATGTTACGCACAGAAATGAAAGAAAGTTTCTACCTTACAGATACATATTTTGTCTCTTAAAAACTACTACATTTTGCTCCTTAAGGACATCGGGCCCAAGGGCCACCTCTATCCAGATCCAAGGGATCACACCACTCAGGGACTATCGTCCAAGGCAAACTTGGATGGCTCGGGCTATCGAAGCCCGGGGGCACAAAAACCTATTAAGCAGTTCCCGAACTTTAAAGGCTATTGTCACTCCCATTCGGGGACTGTCATCCTAGGCAAGCCCGGATGGCTCGGACATCGAAGCCTGGGGTAATAAGCCTATTGGGCAATACCCGAACTTAAAAGGCTACGTCCATCTTAGAAATGGCTCAGAGACGTCCGAAACCTGTAACCAAAACATAAGGCCTTCAAAATTTTCAAACCGGTCCAAAGGCTACCCTTGGCAAAATTATAATCTAAAAACTTCCAAATAAGCACTTTGGGGAAAGCTTCCAGTCATACCAAGACCCCACGAGTTATAAACAAAATCACTTCTAGAGCAACCCTTGTTCGAACCTCCGAACAAGACCTTATTACTACGTGCTAAGGCATTTGAAATCTTTGCAATCGTAAAGAAAAACCAAAAGAAACAAACTTGCAAATTGCCAAAGGGAAAAAATAAAAGTCTTGTATATATATAAAGATCTTTACAAAGGCCAAACGGCCTCAACAAAATACATAAAAATACAAAAATAAAGAAAATTCTACAAGGCGCCTAAGCCTGATCTTCGTCGGAGCCCACCTCGTCACCATCAGGGTTTTCTCCGCCCTCGTATCTGTCGGAGCCCTCATAGCCTTCCTCGTCCTCGGGATATACCTCGAGCTTCTTAACGTTTTTGATCTTGACCGTTAAGTCAAAACCCCGGGCATGAACTTCCTCGAGAGCCTCTCTTCGGGACTGCCACTTCACATATTCGGCAATAACTTTCAGGCGGTCCTGGGCTGCCTCAGCGTCAGCTTTGTACTGGGCCACCAACTCGTCGGCGTCGGCCCTGGTTATTTTCGCCACTGACTTGGCTGCTTTAAGCTCCTTGGCAAAAGTATCCCATTCGGCAGCAGCCGAGCCCAGTTGAGACTGGAGGTCATCAATTTCTTAGGATCGAGCCTCAACTTTATCCCTCGCTGCTCGAAGTTGGGACTCCGCCGCTGCCAGCTACTCCCGAGCAGTCTCCTTTTACGAAGCCAATCGATCCATTTTGCTTACACTCTTCGGCCATAGCCTTGACTTCGTCTATCTCGGCTCGGAGCTGGTCGACCCGATGAACCTTCTGCTGGACATGCGGGTTCTGACCGTTACTCACTATGTCTAACTCGTCATCACTAACTTCAAAGATCTTTACCTGTTCCACTAGGTTGGCATGTTCTTTATGAGCTGCGTCCAACTCGGCTCGAAGGTTCTTGACTTTTCCTTTGCATCGCTCGCTGAGAAGCTTATACATGTCCCTCTTCTTAGCTATCCCTTTGACTTTGGCCTCGGGTTGACTAAGCTCATCCCGGTACCGAAGGAAGGTTTCATGATGAAGCACCGAGGCATGCAAAATAAGGAGAGGAAAAGGCATTAGAGCCATCAGAAACTGAACCCGAAGATAAAAGAGTATGATAACACCTTACCCGGTTCAGCGCATGTTGTGCTTCGTTGAACAAGCATGGCGCATCCACCTCGTTCATTTTTGCCTGGTCTTCTTCGGTTACCAGGCACCGGAAGTAACTAACTATCCCTACAAGGTGGAAAGAACCCGGGCATCCTCTGAAATGGTGATTACAACTGACCGCCTCCGACCAGGATTCACGCTCGAGGCAGGGAACCGATTGATCAACCTCGGGCTCAAGTTCGATCCGTCAACCTCCGAGGATGGACTTTTTCTCGGCACCTCTAAATCGCCCAACCCGATGAAATATTCCAGGGCGTTTGAGTCCATACCATCAAAGAAGCATCAGAGGGGATCGTCCGCTCCATGGACCCCTTCGTTGGATCTCTCCTTCGCCGCTCGGGCTTCGTCAAACATAGACTCCGTGAACGAAGGCGATTCTAAAATTTCTATGACACCGGGTGGGGCAGAGCCGGTGTCTCGAGGAGTCTCGACCCTTGCCCCTACACCAGCTTCGTGCACTCGAGGGGATTAGCCTTCGTCGTTTACCCCTCGGCTTCCACCTGCTCCTCAAGGACAAATGGTTTGTGGGCCACCAAAATTTTATCTTCCCCGGGCTCGTCCCTGAGCCGGTAGAGTGAGTTCGAGTCAGGCACTCGGGAGCTAGAGCTTTTCTTTGACTTATGAACCAACCTTCTCCTTGGTTTCTTTTTCTCCGAGATTGGGGAACTTGGATCCCTCTTCCTTTTCTTCTCTCCTACTGTGGTCGCGGGCTACACCGAAGCAGAAGAATCAGCGGGCAAGTCCTCGTCCCCGACCGGAGGCCTAAGCTCCACGATTTTAGGCAAACCTGCAAAAAGGAAATAAAGGAAATAAGAATGTTATGCTAGAAGAAGAAGCCTAACACAACTTATTCGGGAAAGAGATCTTACTATGGGAACGGGTTTCCTAACGGCCCTTCGAGAGTTTGCGCCACGAGCGCTATGAATAGAGCATCTGTGAGATAATGCCTTCGATCCACTCTTTTAATCGAGGGACAATATTTGGGACTCGAGCAACAGTTGCACCACCACGAATACCAATGAGGAAAAATGAGATGAGCGTGAAATCAAAATTCAAAGAAAAGTTGTACTTACGTGATGCATTCGACTTCTCGGGGAATCGCCTAAATTTGGCCGGAATCAAGTTCGAGGTCCTCACCCGGACAAAGCGTCCCTGCCAGCCTCGATCTCGGTCTTTATCGATACTTGATAATAAGGCTTTACTAGCCCAGCGCACGAGCTTTATCAATCCCACTCGTAAGATTCGGGGACTGTACAAGCGGAGTAGATCATCCACGGTGAGCCGACGGGAGTCGATCTTGTTCACAAAATATCGAAGGAGGATTACGATCCTCCACAAGAAGGGTCTTATATCAAAGTAGGCAACGGACAAGAATTCAAGAATTCAAGAAAAATACCTTATCATCTTAGCAACGTGAAGCGACCTCAATCTTTCATACAAAAACTGTGTAATGTTATAGCAATGAGATTTTGTGATTCTAAGGGAGTACGATGCAATCTTTCTAAAAGAATATCATACGGATTTTTCCCTACTTCGATCCGTCGTTATGTGATTTGTCACAATTGACGTGCATTAGAGGGATTGTCAAGAGAACCGACTCAGGTATATTAAGACTAAGCCCTTCCTTCATTTTGGCATGATCTCATAATTATATGTGTTTGATAACGAGGCATAAAGAGAAGTTCATACTCCCGAATTTATATACATTATCCTAGTCTCATAAATTACAGTATTCTCCTTATCAGGACTTCATATTCAATTGAGTATTGTCTTCTTCCAGTCAAGAGAGCAGAGATCCTATATATATATATATATATATATATATATATATATATATATATATATATATATATAGTATTACAGTATTTTCATTACCATCGAGCTATAATCGATGGGCAGGCCCCTATTGGGTAACTTCTTATCAGATGGTAAGTTATATACCGAGCCTACTGTGGTCGAGCGCCTATGAGCGAGCCTAGTTAGCCGAGATACAGAGCCTAGTATGGCCGAGCGCCTATGAGCGAGCCTACTACGACAGAGCAGTTATATATATACCGAGCCTTATAAGGCCGGACAACTATTTTACTTATTATATTGAGAGAGTTGAGTCAGCAGGTGAGTATATCTTCAAATTATCTTTGACTCCCAGTTACTTTCAGTTATTATATTATTAGTTCAGTTTCAACTTTCAGTATATTACCTTACATACTCGGTACATTATTTCGTACTAACGTCTATTTTTTGGGGGCGCTGCATTTCATATGTGCAGGTCCAGACAGACAGACGGGTAGACCTCCTCATTAGGTGTTGCCCGAGTTCAGCTTGATCGGTAAGCTCCATACCCTTCGGAGTTGCCGGGTCTAGAGCTTTATGTACATCTTGTGTATATATGTATATATGCTATGAGTAGGTCGGGGCCCTGTTCCGATCACAATATATCCATCGGTAGAGGCTTGTAGACGTATCCTGCCAGTTAGTGCAGTATGTTGGGTTTATAGGCCTTTTATGTATATTTTGTTGATTTGCCAGCTGTAGTAGTTATGACAGCTTTGTCGGCCCAGTTTTATATTGATGTTTAGTCAACATTCGCAATTATCTTGCAATGTGGCCCATGGCCAAAGTATGACACTATATGTTCAGAGTTCCTTAGTCCCAAGTTGGTACGCGAGGATAGGTGAGTCACCAGGTGCCGATCTCGCCCCAGGTTTGGGGCGTGACAGAGAAATCTTGAGTAACAGAGGTAAAAATGCTAGAGTATAAAAAAGGGTAATGAAATTCTGAAGATACGAGGGTAGAAGTTTGGACGAAAAGTAAAAAATAAACGAAGAAGGGAATATTTATAGGGTTTCCATGACGCTTTGCGTCCAGGGGTAGCCAAACGACGGCTGACATGCATTTGAGGTCATAATGACATGACTGATGGGACGTTTCGATTTCTCTGTCATTTTGTGCCGTAGCGTATTGAAGAAGAGATCGAAGAACTCATGTCGTTCCTTGTCATTTTCGTAAAACTTACTCTCCGAGAAACGGGGAGACTATCTGTATACGGGTAAAACCGAACACATAAGCCGACCTGATAAAATAAATCGAGTAAGGGACGTGATGACAAGGAACCGAAATCGAGGTAGGGGACTCATTGAGTCAGGCACCGGGGGCACGACGCCCGCCCTCGAGTATATTGAGGCCATGACCGCGGGATCTGTCCCAATCCCAGGAGACTTCGGAGAGCATCATTGGGCAATCGAGCACGATTAACGGAAGACCGTAATATCTGCGATCGACCGTTTAATTATTATCCGTTTTTAGGGTAAACAATGTCATAGACATACTTGGTACGAAATATGCCATTACTTTCATTCATGCTTTTCCAAGAAGCCCTTTATGGCAATAGAATAAAGGTTTGATTACATTTAAAAACTTAGTTACTCAAATACTTATCAGAAAAGTCATAGAAGAAAAACAAACTCTATTACAATAATACACCCAAACTCAAATTTGAACATTTACCACAAGACCAAAAACAAATAATTTTTTTTTAGAATAAAGCATATAAAAAATAGTTTTTGGATCTAGCTCAATAAAAACTAACTCGTAAAGTGAATATTTGTTCAAGGCCTTATAAGGAGACGATAGCTCATTTCCTCCACTAATGTAGAACACTTAATGTCACACCCAAAATTAGGTGCTCACACTTAATACTCCTTCAAACGCCCATGACAGAATATCTACGACACAAACAACATAACATGGGCCGAATATTGATTAAACCAAAAATATAAATAGGTCTTATTCTAATATCATGGTAAAGTTAGACATTGAAGCTAACAACAACAACAACACAGTAAAATTCCACAAGTGGGGTATGTGGAGGGTAGTGTGTACGCAGACCTTACCCCTACTCCAGAGGAGTAGAGAGGTTATTTCCGATAGACCATCAGCTCAAGAAGATGAAAAGAAACAGTGGTGCAGTATCAGCAACGGAAGCCAGAAAGATAATACCAGCAACGTAATAACCAGAAATAGAGAAAAAAACAATAACAATAAGCAGTAATAATGGCACAGTACTACAGACACAATGGAGACATAATGACACAACATAGACCACCGGTAGCCTAGGACAAAAATATTATCAGACTAGCCTCCTACCACCTAACCTGCAACCCTAACGAAGTAGTATGGACACAACTAGAACCATTAGCAACCTTAGACAAAACACTATCAGTCTAGCCTCCTACCACCTAACCTGCAACCTCGATGTTCGGCCTCCACAACTTCATAGCAAGGGCCATGTCCTCGAAAATCTGAAGCCGCGCCATGTCCTACCTTATCACCTCTCCCTAATACTTCTTAAGCCACCTTCTACCTTTTCTCATACCTGTCAAGGCCAGCCATTCACACCTCCTTACCGGGGCATCCAAGCTTCTCATCTGCAAATGCCCGAACCATCTAAGTCTAGCTTCCCACATCTTGTCTTCCATGGGAGCCATACCTCCCTTCACCCTGATATCTTCATTCCTAATCTTATCCGCCTAGTGAGCCCGCACATTCATCTCAACATCCTCATTTATGTTACATTCATCTTCTGGATATGATAATTCTTGACCGGCCAACACTCTGTACCATACAACATGGCCGATCCAACCACCGCTCTATAGAACTTACCTTTAAGTTCCGTAGGCATATTTTTGTCACACAATATGCCAGACGCTAACCTCCATTTTATCCACCATCCCCCTCTATGGTGCGGGAGATCCTCGTCTATCTCCCCCACCCCTTGGATAACCGACCCCAGGTACTTGAAGCTCCCTTTCTTTGGGATGACTTGTGAGGCAAGCCTCACGTCCATGTCCGACTCTCCCGACACGCCGCTGGACTTGCACTCCACGTATTCTGTCTTAGTCATGCTCAACTTGAAGCCTTTAGACTCAAGGGTCTGTCTCCACACCTCCAACCTCTCGTTAACTCCTCCTCGCGTCTTATCAATCAGAACTATATCATCCGCGAATAACATACACCATGACACCTCCTCTTGAATATAGTGTGTTAGTGCGTCCATCGCCATATCAAATAAAAACGGGCTGAGCGCAGATCCTTGGTTTAATCCCATAACAAACGGAAAATGCTCTGTGTCACCCACACTGTCCTAACCCGAGTTTTAGCTCCATCATATATGTCCTTAATCACCCTAATTTAAGCTACCAGAACACCTTTTACCTCTAGGCATCTCTACATAACTTCCCTAGGGACCTTGTCATATGCTTTCTCTAGGTCAATAAACACTATGTGCAAATCCTTCTTCCTATCCCTATACAGTTCAACCAACCTTCTAATAAGATGGATAGTTTTCATAGTAGAACGACCAGGCATGGACCCAAACTGGTTGCCTGATATCAACACCGACCTACTCACCCTCACTTCCACTACCCTCTCCCAAACTTTCATGGTATGACTTAGTAACTTGATACCCCTATAGTTATTACAATTATGGATATCACATTTGTTCTTGTATAGAGGTAATATCGTACTCCACCTCTATTTTTCTAGCATCTTGTCCGTCCTGAAAATAATATTAAATAACATTGTCAGCCACTCCAATCCCACTCTAACCACATACCTCCAAATTTTTACCGGAATTTTATCTGGCCCGGTTGCTCTACCCCTGCTTATATTACGCATAGCCCCACGACCTCTTCGACCTTAATGCACCTTCAGTAACTAAAATCTCGGTGACTCTCAGAGTGCTCCAATTCACCTGGACCTTGAAGCTAACTCTATCCAAAATATAGCTCGTACGTGATGTTAAGATTGCTCCGGGCACAATAAGAAAATAATAATTCATTTCCTCCGCTAATATACTTAACAAAGACAAAACAAAAACAAGTTGCTTTTTAAGCCAAGCACCATTGTTCTTAGAAGCTTTTTAGTCTTAGTAAACCCTTTTTTTTTTCCATCAAGTCTTAGCAAACCCTTGAGACACTTTAAAAGAAACCTCTAGAAACTAAGATAAAATTTCTAAAAGGTAAGAAATATGCACAGACTTCTTTTTTAATTTTCTTAAAAACGCCACCTTATTTTCCACGAAAATCACAAAATAGTGCAATTGTCGGTCATCCCCAACCCGCCGCCACGTGTCTCCCTGCAACGTGTCAGCTTTTCATATGTCACCTCATACCCATTTTTTGTACAAACATTTCACAATAGAAAAGCTTCTCTATAACAGCATAAACATGACTATTTCCCCTTCCCCTAATTTACCCTTTTATTTTCCCTAATTTCCAACCGTATCCCTTCCCCACTCCCATCGAAAACCCAACCAAACAACACTCTCGATCAGAACTCATCCTTCTTTCTAAACTCAGTTCTTCATTTAGCCCCACCCACCCCCTCACCCCTACCCACCCCTACTAGGGCAACTTTTTTTTTCCCATAGTTGATCGGACGGTCAGTCGTTATCCTCAAGCATGACCATGCTGAATCCTCAACCGTTGGATGTGAGTCTTCCCTACATTACTTCGTTGAATTAACTGTTACTATCGATAGAAATGTCTATTTATATGTTTTTTTCTTGGTCAAATTTGTTAATTATTCGCATGTTCAAGTGATGCCAAAAGTTGTCTCGCATTGAATAGGTTTGTGATCAGCTAGGGTTTTTGTTATGGTAAGGTAGGGTTTAGGGACTAAATTGTCTTTAATTGGTTCGTAAATTGAGTTGCGTTATTGTGAATGGAGAAAAAAAAGTAGTGTTTTTGATTCAAAGGACTGGGTTAGGGTTTTACCTGATCATGCTCCTGACTTGATTCTATGTTTATTTGTTTTGCATTTACGATGCATGCGTCTTTATTTTATTTTTGGATTAGTTAATATGTACTGGCAATGTAAATTTTTCTTACGCTATCAGTGTAGTTTAACCTGTTATAGCAGGTAACTTACTATTTATTCTAGGTTATTAATAAATGTTTATTAAATAGAGTTATAGTTACCTGGTACCTATGCTGGTGGGAGGTAATAGGTACAACTTGGAATTAGTCGAGGTGCGTGCAAGCTGGCCCGGACACTACGGTTATTAAAAAAGAAATAGAGTTACCACATTTAGTCATTGACTAATTCACTAGGTAATCCTCAATAAATGCTTACTTGGATTGGGGCACATGGGCGGATGTATGGTGGTAATGACGGGTTCAATCGAACCCATAACTTTCGATGCGGAGTAAAAATTTATATGTAAAAACTTGTTAAAATTGCAAAAAGAGTAGATATGAACCCATAACTTTAAAAATATAATGGGTTATATGTTAAAACCTTAAAAGTTGAACCCATAGAGTTTAAATCCTGGATCCGCCTCTGTTGGGGCAGATAGGTTCACACTGGTGCATGTCTCTGTTATTTTAGTTTTAATAAAGGTGCGTAGCGCATTTTGCGCGCACCTCAATTAATCACTTGGGAATCTGCTATAGCCCACAAGTAGGTCTCTGGTAGACCTGCCCTGCCTAGATTGGGGCAGATGAGCTCACTGTGTTGCATCTGTTTTTTTATTTTATTTTATTTGATAATGTTGTTGTTGTGGCAAGTTTTCCCATGTCTTGAATAATCCACTGGCAACCTGATAGCACCTACAAGCATATGTGTCAGGTGAACCTGTCCGACAAGGTTGGTACGGATGGGCTCACATGGGTGCAAGTGTCTTTGTTTTAGCAATCTCTGAAATTACTCTTTTTTTGGGAATAATTCAGCAGCAGGAAGAAGAGGAGATGCTTGTGCCACATTCTGACTTAGTTGAAGGTCCTCAGCCCTTAGTTGAAGGGCCTCAGCCCATGGAAGGTTGTTCCTCTTTTAACTGTTGCTATTTGAGTTCCTTTTCTGTTTTAGAGGAGTTTAGGTTGGTAATTGATCAGTCTTATGCTTGTCTTGGATCTTGTTGTAACGTTTTGATGTGATCATATGGTAAATTTGATTAATAGTGGCACCTGCTGAGAATGCTAGTACGGGGGAGAGCCAAGCCGCGGACGAGCCACAGGCATCCCGGTTTACTTGGACAATTGACAATTTCTCTCGGTTATCTGTGAAGAAGCTATATTCTGAGGCTTTTGTTGTTGGTAGTTATAAATGGTAAGTGGCATTTATTGCTTAACTTGGTGGTTAACTTTAATAACTTTTTTAGAGTGGGTTATAATTGGCCTATGGCTGGCATTGGTTTGTAGGCGAGTGCTTATATTTCCAAAAGGAAACAACGTGGATTGTTTGTCAATGTATTTAGATGTGGCAGATTCATCTACATTGCCATATGGGTGGAACAGATATGCCCAGTTCAGCTTAGCTGTTGTAAATCAAATAAACCCCAAATATTCAGTGAAAAAAGGTACTTTCTTCTCCTGTTTCGGTGCACCTAAAGCTTGAATCCAAATTTCATCCGCATGATTTGGATGTCAGATTTTATTTTTTCCTTCATTGCCTTTTCACGTGTCTTGGAATATTCTCATTTCTCCCTCAGTCGAAGTACACTTAATGAAACTTCCTTTAGGGAAAAAAGAAAAAGTAGCGTCTTACCTTTCCTGACGTTGACTCATCCTTTGCATGTCTTTTTGTTTGTAAACTGTATGCCTATTTTGATTTTTTCGTTTCCATACCTTACCTTTCTTAGTGTCGTAAAAATCAGTGTCTTTTCATTTTAAAGTTTTTGCTTAAGAACTTGCAAACTTATGGCGCATAATAATAGCTTCACCATCTTTTTTGTCTGTTAAGGGTTTCATACAAATCTATCATGTGAACATTTATTTCGCCCTTTTGATCTTTTACATTTTAAATTCCACCGTATGGTAGTAACCATTTCTTCTTGAAATGTGTCATTTCAAGAATGCATACACTGTGGTTGCACCTTGGCTCAATCTTACAGCCGAATGAATATAGAGGATTTATATCACCCACCGCAGCTAACTTGGAATTGAGCGGAGTTTGATTGAATAAGTAAAGTTAGAGACTTTATTTATTGTCACACCGAAGGTGTGTCCACCTTCGTTTCAATCTTTTAACCTACGAGTCAAAAACCTACAAAATCAGAAACAGCCAATCAGCCGTACAAATTATCTCATCAGAATTGGCGTAATCAGATCATTAAATATTATCAGGTCATCTCCACTTTTGGAGTTTGTTCTTTTTTCTTGTCAAAAGCAGTTCATAAAGAAACACACGCTGAGCAGAATCTGAAGTCCTGCATTTCGTGAATTTTAGTTTTCTTCTTCTGTTTACGTTGCACTTTTTGTGTGGAGTGGGTGAACCCTTGCTGTAATAATAAAACGCTAAAAAAGCTTCAGACTAATAATGGACGCAAGATGTAAAAAGAAATGGAAGTCTATTTGAACCTTTTCCTGCCACACAAGGATAGGAGTACAACCATATGTCTGTCCTTTTATTTTGGGTTTGGGGGGAGGGGGATAAGTAATCATTTAAAAAAAAAATGCTTGCACTAAACCAGTGCGGCAAGTTTCTTTTTTATAGGGTTGACGATATCATCTTCATTCGCTGAATTAATGTTTAACTACAATTGGAAAAGGATTCTTGTATATCTCTCAGCACCATCTTGGTTTGATAATAATAAATGAAGTTTAATTTATTCGAAAAAGGAAGGTCAAACAGCCAAGCAAAAGAATCGTATACTGAGGTAAGATGGGGGAGGGGGATAAGTAATCATTTAAAAAAAAAAATGCTTGCACTAAACCAGTGCGGCAAGTTTCTTTTTTATAGGGTTGTCGATATCATCTTCATTCGCTGAATTAATGCTTAACTACAATTGGAAAAGGATTCTTGTATATCTCTCAGCACCATCTTGGTTTGATAATAATAAATGAAGTTTAATTTATTCGAAAAAGGAAGGTCAAACAGCCAAGCAAAAGAATCGTATACTGAGATAAGATGGGGGAGGGGGATAAGTAATCATTTAAAAAAAAAAATGCTTGCACTAAACCAGTGCGGCAAGTTTCTTTTTTATAGGGTTGACGATATCATCTTCATTTGCTGAATTAATGCTTAACTACAATTGGAAAAGGATTCTTGTATATTTCTCAGCACCATCTTGGTTTGATAATAATAAATGAAGTTTAATTTATTCGAAAAAGGAAGGTCAAGCAGCCAAGCAAAAGAATTGTATACTGAGATAAGTTGGAAGAGAGACATTATGTGAACGTTTCTCTGTCCAATCTCTGACAAAGGTATGGTAAATCTTTACCTATTTATTGCAATAAACATATGGAAAATTTATCTGAACCTATTGAATAGGACAAAAATGGGCAACTTCATTACTCCAGGCTGCTCCAAATTCCTGAATAAGGCTTCCTAAACTGTTTTTACGCTTGCTGTTAATAGTCTAGGAATTAGGAAACTTATCCCTGAAAGACAAATCATAACAACAACTACACCTCAGTCCCAAACAAGTTAGGGTCGGCGAAAAGGAAAAACCAAATACAACAATAACAACAACATACCCAGTGAATTGGATTAGTGATCTGCAAGTTTGTTAGAAAATTGACTTGATAATGAGATACGGAACTGAATGGCTCTCAGGGAGCCTGAGATGCCAATAACAACAATATGTGTTTGTCTCATCGTGGCATGGATTTGAATTGTTTTTTTGTTGCAGAGACGCAGCACCAGTTTAACCAAAGAGAGAGTGACTGGGGCTTCACATCTTTCATGCTTCTAAGTGATCTTTATGACCCCAATAAGGGATATCTTGTAAATGATAAAGTTGTTATTGAAGCCGATGTTGCTGTACGAAAGGTCATTGATTACTGGACATATGACTCAAAGAAGGAGACAGGATATGTTGGGCTTAAGAATCAGGGAGCTACCTGTTACATGAACTCTCTCCTACAAACCTTGTACCATATCCCCTACTTTAGAAAGGTTAGCATATGTTCGAGTTTTTTATGATGCAAGTTTTTTACTAAGTATATTTGTTTTATTGGTTCTAGAATGCAATATCCTCATTTTGGGTTGTTGGTCCCCCAGGCTGTGTATCACATGCCAACTACAGAGAATGACATGCCATCGGGGAGCATCCCGCTGGCTCTGCAAAGTTTATTTTATAAGCTCCAATATAGTGATACCAGTGTGGCGACGAAAGAATTGACAAAATCTTTTGGATGGGACACTTATGATTCATTCATGCAGCATGATGTGCAAGAATTAAACAGAGTGTTGTGTGAAAAGCTTGAAGACAAGATGAAGGTATGATTACAAAATGACTAATTGCTAATTTTGAAGATCTTATTGGATCTTCTAATTATGTTTTTGTCCAGGGTACCGTTGTGGAAGGGACAATTCAAAAGTTATTTGAGGGGCACCATATGAATTACATAGAATGTATCAACGTGGACTTCAAATCAACGAGAAAAGAGTCATTTTATGGTATCTGCTTATCCTCAGGTTTGGCCCTTGAATCCTTAATGCCTGCTCATGGACTTATTTTTTTAATAAACTTCTGCAGATCTTCAACTCGACGTCAAAGGCTGTCGCGATGTTTATGCCTCTTTCGACAAATATGTTGAAGTTGAACGTCTAGAAGGCGATAATAAGTACCATGCTGAAGAACATGGTTTGCAGGTTCAAGACTCTTATCAATGAACAATAAATTGATGGGCCTTTGTTGTGGTTACATGTCCTCATTTATAACAATAAAGAATCAAAAAGTTTTCAATTATTTTTATGCCCCGTATAGAAACTGAAAAAAGATCTACTTATCACAAATCATTTTTTTTATAACCGTCGTGTCCGGACTAGGTTGCACGCACCTTGACTCATTCCTGGGTACCTGCTATCTCACACCAGCATAGGTACCGGGTAACTCTGTCCACCAAGGCTTAGACAAATGGAAAAAAATCACCTAGTTTTTTTGTCTCTGCTGATCATTTGTAGTGTTTCCACAACAATGGAAATAAGAAGCTTGAAATTGGATAGTGCGAGTCCGAATTGGTTAGAATCAGAGCTTGGGATTCACTAGCATCTCTCTAAAACATTAGACCATCCATATTCTTGTGAAAATGCAACAAGAATATTAATCTTCATAAATGAATATTTTTTTCTCTCAGAAGGCCTATCCACATGATGGAGGAGTATCTTCTTAACTGAATAGGCATAGAATTTGGAGCCTAATTCAGCCTTTCTGTTTTTTCCGCTTCCTATGTTTTTCGGGGCGGACGGTGTTGGTAGTTCCCCGATGTAAATTAAAAATTCCAAATAGATGAGGGATAGTAGCAGGTACCACTAAGGGGGACATAATGGAATCAAACATCTTATTTGGATTTGTATTTTGCGGGTCTTGGGGCTAGATTGGTGCTAAGAATGCCATTATGCAGGAAGTCGGAAGACACATGAAATACCCTACCAGCATGTTGAATTTAAAGAACTTGCTACTTGAACTCATAAAGCTAAATAATAGAGAATGTCACAAAGGACTTCCTTAAGCCAGCAACTGACTCTTATTTGTTGCCTTTTTTTCTTCTGTTGTGAATATGGATTGCTGTGTTGATTTCAGGATGCAAAAAAAGGTGTACTATTTATTGACTTCCCTCCAGTTCTCCAGCTTCAGTTAAAAAGATTTGAATATGATTTCATGCGAGATACAATGGTTAAGGTTAGTACTAGTTTCTTCTTTCTCAGCTTGCCTTGCTATATGATTTGATCTGTAGTATTAGGTTTTGGGTTGATTCATAATTTCTCTTTCTAAAATGGCGTTATTTCCCATATTTGGTTCAAGTAAATACGTTTGGCAAATG
Organism: Nicotiana tomentosiformis; assembly: GCF_000390325.3. NCBI lineage: Eukaryota > Viridiplantae > Streptophyta > Magnoliopsida > Solanales > Solanaceae > Nicotiana > Nicotiana tomentosiformis. The sequence continues at coordinate 13,461,613 of NC_090813.1, read as the reverse complement.
AAATAGAGCATACCTTTTGTCACTGCTGGCTCACATAGCTTTTTGGATTGTTCCATGGTTCCCTCCCTAGAGTGAGTGTTATTTGCTGTTTGCGGGTCTGAACATTTATGTTCGGCAAAAGAAGTGTATTACTTCAATATCCTACTACCTTATCCGAAATAATGGGGCAATGAAAAGAAACTTGAAAATGAACCTGTTAAAGCAAACTAGAATAAAGGAAAAGCCCAAGGTTGAAAATTTGTGATCATCATTTTCTAGAAGTGTAAGCCCATATAGCATTTTCTTTAAAGGCGCTATTTGGTAGTTGGAATATTTTCAGTGGAAGGTTTTCCAATTTTTATGAACTTGTTTGTTGAATTGTGGGCAGAGTTTTTGTCTTTTTTAACAGAAGCTTTCCATCAGAAAAAGGAAACAGTGGGGCATGATTTATTCTGCACTGCGACTCCTCTGCCACTATCTGATAATACGGCCGAATTGTCTCCTAAAAAATGGTCCTGTTACTGATTATTAACTTTGTTACCAACCACAACCATCATGACCCCCAAATCTTCCGTTGTCCTACTATCAGATGCTGCAAATGTTTGTCTATTTAATCTGAACATCAGAAAATGATTAACTGTAGTTTTAATCGTTTAACGTTCTCTTACAAGAAATATATTCCTTGAAATGTAGTTTACATGTTCTAATATATTATTGATAGTATTCAATCCCATATTATTGTCCAGATGCTCACGTGTTACAATCTTTGCTTCTATGTTGCAGATAAATGACCGTTATGAATTTCCTCTAGAACTTGACCTTGATAGGGAGAATGGCAAATATTTGTCTCCTGATGCAGATAGGAGCGTCCGGAATCTCTACACACTTCATAGGTAAGTTTAACTCTCTTTTCTATGTGTATGTGCGGACAACACACTAGCACGCAATTGCAAAGGCTTCTTGTTTGACTTCTTTGCCTAATCAGTTTGGGTATGAAATAAGGTGTCTTTTTTTTTGATAAGTAAAGGTATTTTGTTCACATTAAATCAAAAGGTAAGTTGGTGCAACGTAAGCCTTTCGATTACATATCTAAGATACAGGACAAATCATCATTGCTTTCTGATTAATCTGCATCCTTTTAATTATACGAAAACAGAACAAGTTTGTCAAATATCTGTGCTTTAAGCTATGCACTGCTCTTACCTCCCTCAAAGCATCTCCTATTTCTTTCTGTCTATATATACCACACGATGCATAGGTAAGCGATATCCCAAAACTTCCTTACTTCTTTATGGACTTTCAACCTCTCAATGGGGAAAGACATTCATGATTGATGTCGGCCTTTAATCATTCTATTCCAAAAAGAACAGAGAACACATTCGACACCTCTTTTGCTGCCTCACTTTGCATAAGGTTATTCACCAACTTTTTACCTTTTGCAAGCTTGAAGCATTTATAGCTTACCTCACTTCCATTACTTGACATAAGCAAGGTGTAGGAAACTTTACTGTGAAGCTGCTGCATTTCCCCCCTACTCGGTATCCTGGTCCAAAATACCCTTGTTACACGGAGCAAAGCTTACTTACTACTGCTAATTCCCAGTCCTCAATCCCAACTATGACTTTGCTCCCATAATCTAGTTGGCTAGGACTGTGGTGCGAAGTATTCGGCTTAGCTCAACTATGCTTTATACACATCTATTTTTTCTGATGTGTTTCTTTTGCTCTTTATAAACCATATGTACCATACAACAACAACAACAACAACAACAACAACAACCCAGTATAATCTCAGACTTTTTTCATGAAAACATTTTGTAGTTACTGAGACTTTTTTCACACTTTTTTAGTTTTATACTCTTATATACTCGCTTTCATTCTCTTATGTTGTATTTGCTTAAGATTTTACAATGAATTGGTCACTGTTCTGTGTGCTGTTTCTTTTTGTTCATTAGTGATATGATATTCCGAACCATTGGCTAACCTAGATGCTTAGCATTATCTTTTATCTTTATGCTAAGAGTATCACCTTCCCCTTTTCTTAATGCAGTGTGTTGGTTCATAGTGGTGGTGTGCACGGTGGACACTATTATGCTTTCATCAGGCCAACACTATCAGATCAATGGTACGCACCGTCTCTGTAAAATATTTTCTTCCTCTGTCTCTTTCTTCTATTAATCCAATATGCTCACGAACACGCACCCGAACACCGAACACCCTCTGATGTACCTATCTCCTACACGTCGTGTTCACACATGCTTGTATGTGTGATGTATATAAACATGTACTTCAAGCATGTTGAGACTGGCAAAGAATCTAAATATACTTGGATTTTGTTAGCTTCAATTTTTGGAATTCTCTTCGTAATGTTCTACGTCAGGTTCAGGTCTCTGTTGTCATCTTTCTCTTTGTTGTTTTTTCTTTTTCTTTTTCTTTTTTTTGGGTGGGGGTGGGGGGTGGGCGCTGCTTGTATCTACATATATAATTTTCCCGGAGGATCACAGAGCGGTAACAAAAAAATTCTGTATCTATCTATCTTATGTCATTCAGATAAACTGAAAAGTTAATCTTTGTGATTTGGGCTCTGATTGGATGTGATTATTTGGTTCTATGGTAGGTATAAGTTTGATGATGAACGGGTGACAAAAGAAGACTTGAAGAGGGCTCTAGAGGAACAATATGGTGGAGAGGAGGAGGTATATGTCGCTAATAGCAGATCTAAATTGTGTCTTGTTGTGACATGCTTTGATTTGGACTTACTTTTGCTTTTACAGTTGCCACAGACAAATCCTGGCTTCAATAACACCCCCTTTAAGTTTACAAAATACTCCAACGCGTACATGCTTGTTTATATACGTGAGAGTGACAAGGATAAAATAATTTGTGATGTCGGTGAGAAAGACATTGCGGAACACCTAAGGGTATGTTTTCAAAAATTCTCCAGGCAAGAAATAGATTTTGTGCACCTGTTACTCAGTTTGCCTGTGATAAATTCTATTTTTTTGTTTCATTTCAGATAAGGTTGAAGAAAGAACAAGAAGAGAAGGAGGACAAGAGAAGATACAAAGCGCAGGCCCACCTTTATACAATTATCAAGGTAATTTTCAAATGGATGTGTAAGATAATAGGTTTTCTCTCCTTGAATATGTTGTGTTGATCGACTCGTGTATGTAGGTTGCACGTGATGAGGATCTTAGGGAGCAGATAGGAAAGGAGATATATTTTGATCTTGTTGATCATGACAAAGTTCGTAGCTTTCGAATTCAGAAACAGATGCCTTTTAACCTTTTCAAGGTACTATTCACTTTCTCTAAGTATTGTTGCTTAGTTTGGACCTATGTTGTTCGATACTTTTAAAATGCCGTCTAGTGTGTGTTGGATCCTCCAAAAGCTATGTATATTTGACGATTCGACATGAGTGCGGTGAGATCTTTGGAGGATCCCAGTAAAATAGGTTTGGACTCAAGTAGCACATCACTTCCCAATAACTTTAGTCGTGTGGACCTCTTTGTTTTTGTTGTTTGATCCTTGTTAATAACCTTTGTTCAATAAAACAAGGATGGAAATATTATCTGTGGAATTGAATCAGGAGGCAGAGTTATTTTTCTTAAGGATGACCTTTTTGGCCTTCTCCGGTCTATACAATCAATGAGTTACTAATTTCTATATGTTGTGCCTGTTCATATCTTTGGCATGTTTATGTGGTAGTCCTATTTCATGGATATTCTCGCTTGTGTTTGACCAAACTACCTGTTGCTACAGGAGGAAGTTGCAAAAGAATTGGGTATCCCAGTTCAGTTCCAGCGTTTCTGGATTTGGGCAAAGCGGCAAAATCACACTTATCGGCCCAATCGCCCATTAACTCCGCAGGAGGAACTACAAACCGTGAGTCCTTTTACCTTTCTCATATCCATTCTGAGTTTTTTGCAATTTGTTATGACAGTATTTACCTGTTCCGGGAAATAATACATGTTCATAGTTTCAATCATGTTTTTGCATTGGTAATGTTTGTGCTTAATTTCTGAGTGTTGGATTCAAGCCTCTGCTGTTGAGGGCATGGAGAACTTTTTTTTTTAACTTCATCTAAGCTAGAAGGTGGGTTTTTTCTTTTGTAGAATCAGTGTGCACCGTAAGGATATGATAATTTGTTGCAGTCTTGTGTTTCATTCTTTGGAAAAGATAGTTAATTAGAATAAATTTGTGGATATCTATTATCTCTTCTTGGGCGGTGTAGGGTTTTCATGTTTTTGAATTTCAAACTTTTTAAAAAATTGGTCTAGAAAAAGAACATAACACAACTTCCTAGAAACAAAAGGATTCGATCTTGCGGTTGAAGAAAATTAGATCTAGTGTACCAAGAAAAAAACGAACTTGATTGTCAGAGTTAGCTTAGAAGTAAGGCCATAGTGATCGTTATCAAATTTTAAACCATGGTGATCGTTATCAAATTCTAAGGCCATATAATGACTACGGAAAGCTTATGCTTCTTCTTTCTTGGTAATCCCTCTCCTCGTTGTAAAGAAGTAGGGGAAGAGTGGGCTGACTGAATAAATTATAAGCAAGATTCAACACTAGCCGTTATTCTCCATCGTCTTAAAGAAAAACATGTGAGTCCTCCTCTGAGAACACCACTACCATTCACGCTATTAAAAATATAAATGAAGGAGAAATATTCAATTCTATTGCTGGGAAATCAAATGGTGGAGGATTCATAAGGCAACTTGCTTTAGTATTCAGTTTCTCCAAATTTCCTACGCAGCGCTTCTTGTTTGATTCGTTTCTGATCCTTGCGAAGAATTGATACGGTAGGTGTTGGAATATTGTTTTTCCAAGTTTATTCATCCAAGTAAAATTATTCTTAGTTTAGGTTATCTAAGTTGCTCCGACACGGTAGTTTAGGTGCCGCACCCGTGATGACACGACACTAGTATGAGTGTGGGATCCGTACCAGATCTGGTCAAACAATTTTGAGTACTTTGACCACAACGGACAAAACAATTCGAGACGAGATACAATTTGATTCCCGAAATCAGAACCAAAACTAGGGTAAATTTGGAGAAAATAACATATCTTATCTAGGAAATCAATCCTTTACTTATTTGCAACTTGAGAATAAAAAAGAAATCTACACTTTACAAGTTCTACGTAAGTATTTCACAAAATTTCTCATAATTTAGAGATATTTTCATATTTTTATTTTTTTGAATTATTTTTTGATAAATAGACCTTGGGCCTAACTCAAACCCCAAAAGCTAGCTTATGAGGTGAGGATTGCCCAAGATCATATAAGGAGACCAAGGACCTCAAATCCCACCGATGTGGGACAACTCAACACCCCCTCACGCCCAGGCCTGCAAACTGGAGCGTGGACAGCATAAATGGGGGCCCAACACTCGGACACCCGCACTCGTGTCCGAGCAACTTAGTAGGTTATACAATGGCATTTCATTTGTTGTGTAGTTATCTCTTATCCTGTCAAACTAATTAAGAAATCATGGACATGCAAATGTTGGTTTCTTAAAATGTTTGCACTAACTAATGTATTTATCATCTTTACAAAGTTTTGATTGCCAACAGCTGAATGTCTTAGCTTTATGATTCTTGAATTGTATTGTTGTACCTTTACATGTTGTTCTACTGCATACATTCTCTTCTGCCTATCCAACAAAAAGACTTTGCCTTGTTTTGCTTCTATGACTCTTCATAATAATTTACATAATCCACGCTTTTAGCTTTTCTTAAACGATGTATACTGTTGTTTGAAGACAACCATCTATATGTGCAGGTTGGTCAGTTAAGGGAAGTTTCTAACAAGACCAACAATGCCGAGTTAAAATTATTTTTGGAAGTGGACCTTGGCCTGGTACCTTTAAATTGACTTGAATTACTTTCCTTTATTGACAAGTGTTTTTTTGCCTTAGATTCTACTGTACTTTACCTTTTAACTCGTGGAATATTTCAGGATCTCGTTCCTAGTCCTCCACCTGACAAAAGTAAAGATGATATACTCCTTTTCTTTAAGCTTTATGATCCTGAGAAAGAAGAGCTTCAGTAAGTCATTTCCTCTTAAAGGAGCCTCATGTTAGAAATATATTGGCATGCGACAAGGTCTTTTTTATTTTTTATTCTTTTATGAAGATTTTTGTGACAAGGTCTAATAGCAAGATTATTCCCTTTTTGCATTTCCAGATATGTTGGTAGGCTTTTTGTGAAGAGTACTAGTAAGCCAATTGAAATACTTCCAAAACTGAATGAATTGGCTGGATTTGCTCCTGACCAAGAAATTGACCTTTTTGAGGTGTGTTACTGTTGCCTTCTCTCTGTTATTGATACAGTTATCGATCTTATTGACGTGACATGAGAATTTGTCTTTTTCCTTTACAGGAAATAAAATTTGAACCTTCTGTCATGTGTGAAAGACTAGACAAAAAGGCTTCATTTCGATTTAGCCAGGTTTTTGTCTTCTGTTTTCCCTTCCCAGTTGCTGAAAGCTCATATCTTCTCGGATTTAGATTTTCTTTGCTGACTGACTTAATTTTAATAGATTGAAGATGGTGACATTATATGCTTTCAAAAGAAAGCTTCTCCTGAAGTTGAAGAACAAGTCCGATTTCCGGATGTTCCTTCATATCTGGAATATGTAAAAAATCGCCAGGTGAATCCCGATACTGCTCCAGTTTTCGCTAAGCTGTTGATGCTCTTTATGTTGATGTTAATTCTTATCCTTTATTTTTTGGGTTTATGGTCCTCTATGGTGGTGCCAAAGGAAATAAGTTTCAAAACTCCCCTGGGTTTTTGCCTTGACTATCATTGTTGTTACTGTATATGTGACATCTTTCTCGCCTTAATTTATGTTTTATGCTTGCGTACACCGTACAATTGGCTCTTTATGTTTTACTTTCTCCATTTTTGATTCCTTAAATCTGAGTTCGTTGTTTACAGATTGTCCACTTTCGAGCACTGGAGAAACCAAAGGAGGATGATTTCTGTCTGGAGTTGTAAGTTTATTTGGTATCTTATCTTTCAATTTATTGCAAAGCATTTGCTTACATCTATAACTATTTGGTTTTGTAAATTTACAGAGCAAAAAGTGATACATATGATGATGTAGTGGAGAGAGTGGCGCAGCGGCTTGGTGTGGATGATCCCTCCAAAATTAGGCTTACTCCACACAACTGCTACTCTCAGCAACCCAAGCCTAACCCCATCAAATATCGGTCCGTGGATCATTTGGTAGACATGCTAATCCATTACAATCAGGTTTGTTAACATGAACTGACTTTATCTTGGGAGCACATGGTGACGTTTAACGCTTTACTCATCATAGCTGTGGACAGTGGTATACTATTTTGGTAGGATCTGATGTGCTAATGGACTAATAACCACATCTCATTTTTTTGGGTGGGTGATAGATTTCTGATATTCTTTATTACGAAGTTCTGGACATTCCTCTGCCAGAATTACAATGTCTGAAGACGCTCAAAGTTGCTTTTCATCATTCTACGAAGGATGAGGTGTGTCTAGTATGGCAAAATCATTTGAATCAAATCAAATTATTACTTTTCCTCATTACATTTTTTTTTCATTGCTTTCAGGTTGAAATTTTGAATGTAAGATTGCCTAAGCAGAGTACCGTGGGGGATGTTCTTAATGAAATCAAATCAAAGGTATAGATAGGTGTAGCAACTTGAATTGCAATATTGAGTCTATGAAAGGAAGAACGCAATTTCTGTACCCAGCAGGAAAAAAACAGTTTCCTAATGTGGTAGATTTCTTATGTCTAGATGATTATGTATTTTAGGTACTTGTTAGTTTACAGCATGTATATAGTGTAGTATTGTCCCACATTGGTAGAGGAGTAGTATGTCCTTGTATAGTATAGCTATAAATAAGGACCTCTTGTATTGTATTGTTCGTCTAATATCAATAACATATTTTCTCCCGTGCTTTCTCACATGGTATCAGAGCAATTGTGAGAGACTTATCGCTGTGCATAAATTCCAGCTATTCCGGGAAAGAGAAATCAGTATTTTTTAAGACTGTTTTCTATCTGCTTCATTTCTGTCAGTGTTGTGCAAAATCCAACACTACCACAAGAGTCGTCACTGTCCGGCGACCAAACCCCAGTGAAAAGCTCCGGCAGCAGTCTCCTCACGCGCCTCTATGCGCCACCAGAAGCTCACGCGCGTGAGCTCACACGCCGGCGCGTACGACCACTTCCGGCCATTTTTTGAAAATCTTCCTTAAGAACAGTTGGGTCGCCTGGTAATTCCGATCCTACCCCTACTGTTTTCATTTCGACAACTTTGAGTTATTTTCCGGCAGCTACAGTACTATTCCGGCAGCTACAGTAGATTCCGGCAGCTACAGTATTTCAGTATTCTGTTTCTGTGTTTCCGTACACTGTTTCAGTGGATTACAGTTGATTCTTTCTCTTATTTGGTAATAATTTGCAACAATGTCTTTGGGATTTGATGCTTTTGGGTCTAGAAACATGAGTTCTGGAAGCGCTAGTGCTATTATTACCTCAGAACCTTTAATGGGAGGTTCAAACTACTTAGCTTGGGCTTCATCTGTCGAGTTATGGTGTAGAGATCAAGGTGTTCAAGATTATCTAATCAAACAGTCTAGCGATGGAGATGAAAAGGCAAAAGCACTTTGGGCAAAAATCGATGCTCGGTTATGTAGCATCTTGTGGCGATCTATTGATTCCAAGTTGATGCCCTTGTTTCGTCCATTCCAGACATGTTATTTGTTTTGGGCAAAGGCACGCACCTTATACACTAATGACATATCTCGCTTCTATGATGTGATATCGCGGATGACAAACTTAAAGAAGCAGGAATTGGATATGTCTACTTACTTGGGTCAAGTACAGGCAGTCATGGAAGAATTTGAGAAGTTGATGCTAGTTTCTGCTAGTGTGTAAAAACAACAAGAGCAGCGACGGAAGATGTTTCTCGTTCTTACCCTCGCTGGACTTCCTAATGATCTTGATTCAGTGCGCGACCAGATTTTGGCTAGTCCGTCTGTCCTGACAGTTGATGAATTATTTTCTCGACTACTCCGCCTTGCTGCAGCACCAAGTCCACCAGTGATCTCATCACAGATACTTGATTCCTCTGTTCTTGCATCCTAGACAATGGATGTTCGGGCATCTCAAACTATGGAGCATAGACGAGGAAGAGGTCGTTTTGGAAGATCTAGACCCAAGTGTTCTTATTGTCACAAACTTGGACACACTCGTGAAATGTGCTATTCCTTGCATTGTCGTCCACCCAAAAATGCTTACATTGCTCAGACCGAGACTCTAGGTAACCAAGGATTTTCTTTATCTAAAGAAGAATATAATGAGCTCCTTCAGTATCGAGCAAGTAAGCAGACATCTCCACAAGTAGCCTCAGTTGCTCAGACTGATACTTCTGTTACTGGTAATTCTTTTGCTTATGTTTCCCAGTCTAGCACTCTTGGCCCATGGGTCATGGACTCCGGCGCTTCTGATCACATCTCTGGTAATATATCACTTTTGTCAAATATTGTATATTCACAGTCTCTTCTCACTGTTACTTTAGCCAATGGATGTCAAACTAAGGCAAAAGGAGTTGGACAAGCTAATCCCTTGTCTTCTATCACCCTAGATTCCGTTCTTTATGTCCCTGGCTGTCCTTTTAGTCTTGCATCTGTTAGTCGTTTGACTCGTGCCCTCCATTGTGGTATATATTTTATTGACGATTCTTTTATTATGCAGGACCGCAGTACGGGACAGACAATTGGTACAGGACGTGAATCAGAAGGCCTTTACTACCTTAACTCACTCAGTCCTTCCACAACATGTCTAGTTACAGATCCTCCAGATCTAATCCACAGACGTTTAGGACATCCGAGTTTATCCAAACTTCAGAAGATGGTGCCTAGTTTATCTAGTTTGTCTACATTAGATTGTGAGTCGTGTCAACTTGGGAAACATACCCGAGCCTCCTTTTCGCGTAGTGTTGAGAGTCATGCAGAGTCTGTCTTCTCCTTAGTTCATTCTGATATATGTGGTCCTAGTAGAGTCAGTTCATCCTTGGGATTTCGTTATTTTGTCAGTTTCATTGATGATTATTCAAGATGTACTTGGCTTTTCTTAATGAAAGATCGTTCTGAGTTATTTTCTATATTCCAGAGTTTCTGTGCTGAAATCAAAAACCAATTTGGTGTCTATTCGCATTTTTCGCAGTGATAATGCCTTAGAATATTTATTTTCTCAATTTCAGCAGTTTATGACTTCTCAAAGAATTATTCATCAGATATTTTGTCCTTATACCCTTCAGCAAAATGGGGTTGCTGAGAGAAAGAATAGGCACCTTATTGAGACTGCTCGCACACTTCTAATTGAATCTCGTGTTCCGTTGCGTTTTTTGGGCGATGCAGTTCTCACAGCTTGTTATTTGATTAATCGGATGCCTTCATCTCCCATCAAGAATCAGATTCTGCATTCAGTATTGTTTCCCCAGTTACCCTTATATTCTCTTCCACCTCGTATTTTTGGGAGCACGTGTTTTGTTCATAACTTAGCCCCTGAGAAAGATAAGTTAGCTCCTCGTGCTCTCAAGTGTATCTTCCTTGGTTATTCTCGTGTTCAAAAGGGATATCGTTGTTATTCTCCAGATCTTCGTAGGTACCTTATGTCAGCTGGCGTCACATTTTTTGAGTCTAAACCTTTCTTTACCTCTGCTGACCACCATGATATATCTGAGGTCTTACCTATACCGACCTTTGAGGAGTTTACTATAGCTCCTCCTCCACCTTCAACCACAGAGGTTTCATCCATACCAACTGTTGAGGAGTCTAGTGTTGTTCCCCCTAGTTCCCCAGCCACAGGAACACCACTCTTGACTTATCATCGTCGTTTGCGTCTTCCATCAGGCCCAACTGGTTCTCGTCCTGCACCTGACCCTGCTCCTGCTGCGGACCCTGCTCCTAGTACACCGATTGCACTTCGGAAAGGTATACGGACCACACTTAACCCTAATCCTCATTATGTCGGTTTGAGCTATCATCGTCTGTCATCTCCCCATTATGCTTTTATATCTTCTTTGTCCTCGGTTTCCATCCCTAAGTCTACAGGTGAAGCGTTGTCTCATCCAGGATGGCGACAGGCTATGAGTGACGAGATGTCTGCTTTACATACAAGTGGTACTTGGGAGCTTGTTCCTCTTCATTCCCTCAGGTAAATCTACTATTGGTTGTCGTTGGGTTTATGCAGTCAAAGTTGGTCCCGATGGACAGATTGATCGATTTAAGGCCCGTCTTGTTGCCAAAGGATATACTCAGATATTTGGGCTCGATTACAGTGATACCTTCTCTCCTGTGGCTAAAGTGGCTTCAGTCCGCCTTTTTCTATCCATGGCTGTGGTTCGTCATTGGCCCCTCTATCAGCTGGACATTAAAAATGCCTTTCTTCACGGTGATCTTGAGGATGAGGTTTATATGGAGCAACCACCTGGTTTTGTTGCTCAGGGGGAGTCTCGTGGCCTTGTATGTCGCTTGCGTCGGTCACTTTATGGTCTAAAGCAGTCTCCTCGAGCCTGGTTTGGTAAGTTCAGCACGGTTATCCAGGAGTTTGACATGACTCGTAGTGAAGCTGATCACTTTGTGTTTTTTCGGCACTCTGCTTCAAGTCTCTGTATTTATCTGGCAGTCTATGTTGATGATATTGTTATTACTGGCAATGATCAGGATGGTATTACCAATCTGAAGCAGCATCTCTTCCAGCACTTCCAAACTAAGGATCTAGGCAGATTGAAGTACTTTCTAGGTATTGAGGTTGCCCAGTCTAGCTCAGGTATTGTTATTTCTCAAAGAAAATATGCTTTAGACATTCTTGAGGAGACGGGGATGATAGGTTGCAGACCTGTTGACACTCCGATGGATCCGAATTCTAAACTTATGCCAGGACAGGGGGAGCCGCTTAGCGATCCTGCAAGCTATAGGCGACTGGTTGGAAAATTAAATTATCTCACAGTGACTAGACCCGACATTTCTTATCCTGTGAGTGTTGTAAGTCAGTTTATGAATTCTCCCTGTGATAGTCAATGGGATGCAGTTGTCTGCATTATTCGATATATAAAATCGGCTCCAGGCAAAGGGTTACTCTTTGAGGATCGAGGTCATGAGCAGATCATTGGATACTCAGATGCTGATTGGGCAGGATCACCTTCTGATAGACGTTCTACGTCTGGATATTGTATTTTAGTAGGAGGAAATTTGGTGTCCTGGAAGAGTAAGAAACAGAATGTAGTTGCTCGGTCTAGTGCAGAAGCAGAATATCGAGCAATGGCTATGGCAACATGTGAGCTAGTCTGGACCAAACAATTGTTCAAGGAGTTGAAATTTGGTGAAATCAGTCGGATGGAACTTGTGTGCGATAATCAAGCTGCCCTTCATATTGCATCAAATCCGGTGTTCCATGAGAGAACTAAACACATTGAGATTGATTGTCATTTCGTCAGAGAAAAGATACTTTCAGGAGAGATTGCTACAAAGTTTGTGAGGTCGAATGATCAACCTGCAGATATTTTCACCAAGTCTTTCACTGGTTCTCGTATTGGTTATATATGTAACAAGCTCGGTACATATGATTTGTATGCACCGGCTTGAGGGGGAGTGCTAGTTTACAGCATGTATATAGTGTAGTATTGTCCCACATTGGTAGAGGAGTAGTATGTCCTTGCATAGTATAGCTATAAATAAGGACCTCTTGTATTGTATTGTTCATCTAATATCAATAACATATTTTCTCCCGTGCCTTCTCACAGTACTTAATGCATTACTGAATGTCGTTTGATGGATTCTGGCTCTGTGGAGAACATGTAGGAAAAGGATAGTCTTGTCTAACTCGTGTTATTTATTTACCTTAATAATTGAAGAGTTGAACAGTCAACCTACCCCAACTTGTTTGGGATCGAGGCATAGTATTAGTAATAATTGAAGAGTTGGTATTTGCATTCATTTCCTACACTACGCCAGTGTGTGTTTTTCTGCTACTTTGGTTAATACCCTTTTCTGCAACTTGTTTGACAGTTTTTTAATGCTAGATTGGCAATGATCAAGTTGTCTTTTGAAAATAACATTTAGAGATTTAGAAGTGACATGAGAAGTACAAGTTAGCAACTGTTGCTTTTCAATTTGTTACCATAATTGAGTATGTGAAAGTTCACTATTTTTGACATGTGGGGGTTGTCATTTTTTTTGTGAATTTGTTTTACTTTGGAAGATGGCAATCTTTCTTTTTTAGGCGAGGGGAGTACTCTCTTTTCCATCAGATTATCTTATTTAAAACCATTAATAAAGGATTTGTAGTGAATGTGCACCCTAATGTTTTTTATCGGTGTATATTATGAAGAAATCATTCTACATGCATTTTTTTGAGGACATTTGCCTCCCTGTCTTCTCCCTGCCTCCTATCTACAAAGGAAAAAGGAAAAGATCACGCGGAGCGTGACTGGCAATACGAGATTTAGATCTGTCATGTATATTTTGCAACCAATATTATATGTCTAATGTCTCTGTTTAATGATGGCTTCTGTTTCTGGTATGAGAATATAACTACTGGCATATGGTTGCTGCAACAGGTAGAGTTGTCCCATCCAAATGCAGAGCTTAGATTACTCGAAGTCTTCTATCACAAGATTTATAAGGTGAGTAGTCCTAATATAAGTTCAGTACTTTTATCTTTTATTATGTTTGTGCTGACATTTTAGTTTGATAGCTAAATGGCCTTTCAAGACTTGCACTGCTAGCTTATATGTTCTTTTTGTCTGTCTATCTAATGCATGCTTTCATTATTGCTAATCTGCCAGATCTTTCCGCTCACTGAAAAGATTGAGAATATAAATGACCAGTATTGGACATTGCGGGCAGAGGAGGTTAGTTCTCTAGGTGTTTTCTGGCTGGTTTCTTCTTTCTTCTCTCTTCCTCATCTCCTGTTGGTCTTTTTACCTCTTTTTTTCAACAACAAAATAAAAAAAACTGGTGAGGTTTTGAAAGTTTAAGCAGAGATTTGAATAAATATTTCATTCCTCCCCCACCCTCTTTCAAAATGGAGAATCTAGGGTCTGGGTTTTAATTTGATATGCTTTTCTGTGTCAGCTTTAATTGTTAGGCCTTCTGTTCCACTGACCTCTCTGCTTTAGACAGTTCAATCTGGGCAATTAATGATGACATTTATGGCATAAGTTAGTCTTGTTTACTTGCTTACTAGTTACTACTGCATCTATTTTATTTTAATTTTTTTGCAGATACCAGAGGAGGAGAAAAATCTTGGTCCCCATGATCGTCTAATTCATGTTTACCATTTCACGAAAGAGACTCCACAAAATCAAATGGTATTACATATTGGCTTGATTGATGTTACTGATACACTGCTGCATCTGATGTTGAAATTAGTAACTGGATTGGTTTTCTACAGCAAGTGCAGAATTTTGGAGAACCTTTCTTTCTGGTCATCCATGAAGGGGAAACTTTAGCGGAGATTAAAGTGCGCATTCAAAAGAAATTGCAGGTTCCAGATGAGGAGTTTTCTAAGGTACAGTGCGCGAGCACAAAGCTTTTGCTGCAGATGGAATATGCTTGCATACTTATAGCATGGTGGTTTAATTTTTGAAAGCCCTATGACTGACTTGGGGGTTGACTCTGTACTCTTTTGATGGCTAGTGGAAATTTGCATTTTTATCATTGGGGCGCCCGGAATACCTTCAGGATTCGGACATTGTATCCAGCCGCTTTCAGGTAGTGTATTGATGTTATCTTGTATTTTCTTCCCCCCCTTGAATTTCATTGTCAACTTCCGTATAAGTGTTTGGGTCAGCTTTAGTTGTGTTTTCTTTGTTTCCAAATTCTGTCCATGCTGAAGATGCTTATATTCCTGTTGCAGAGGAGAGATGTTTATGGTGCTTGGGAGCAGTACCTTGGATTGGAGCATGCAGATAATACATCTAAGAGGCCATATGTTAGTCAGGTAAATTCTCTAGGTCTTATGGCTTCTGCATAACCCCAAGATACTAGGAGTTACCTTTTGGTTACCGGATTAAACATGCGAGTAACTCAATTGTACAATCTAAATTTTGGCTCCTCTTAAAGGGCTGTTAACTCTTATAGTTATTGATCTGAGCGGAGCATATTCTTTTGTTAGCCATTATATATATATATATATATATATATATATGTATTTCCCCTCTCATACAAATATTTTACTTGGTGCTAATGAAACAGGCACATACAGTTTGGCAAATATCACAAATCTCTTTGAAAATAGCCTGTAAAAAGTTACTGGTTGAAACATTTTTTTTTTTTTTTTTTTTTTGGTGAATGTTCTGGTTGAAACAATTTAAGTCTCCCATTGTAGCACATTTAATAAATTATATATGCAAGGAAGCTGAATGGAAATCATTGACATGTCTTTCTTGTTCTGATTTTTTCTTCTTCTGGATAAGTTCATCGTTCCGATTTATATGGGAAATATGGAATGGCAATAGAAAAAGAGAATGAGGATTTTTGAAGTGGGAAAAACAATTATAGCAACTATTGAGCCTCCTGTCTTTATTTTAAGAAAACAAAAATAACAAAAATGGGGTAAAAATTTATCTTCAGTCAACGTGTAAACCCTAGAACTAGGTTATACGTGCAGGAAGGTGTTAGTAAATATACTTTTCCCTCATTTGTTGTTTAAGGGTTTCCAATGGATTTTATCATGTCCTGAGCCACTCTACAGATTGCTTTAAGGTTTTGTGGATGCTCAGATCTCTACTCTTATTTCAATTAGGATTAAGGATATGTTTTTATGTTTGAGCTTGGTATAGTAGGATTTAAATTGTAATTGAAATTATGGAAAGTTTGAGGACTTTAATGGGCAATTGTCATGTCAGGGTTACAATAATCTAAAATGTACTAATATAGTAGTTTAAAATTTTCAAAGGGAAAGCTCGGCTATAAACAACTGAACGAATTAGGCTATTAAATCAGTACAAAGGACTTCTCAGAAAAAACAAAAATTAGTACAGAGGGACTAATCACTTTTGACAAGAATTAGTTTGTCTTGATCAGTCAATACAAAGGGACTAATCACTCTTAACAATGCCAAAAAGTACATAGTGTCAGTTACATGAAACAGGTTTATGCTCTTATAATCTACAAAACCTGATTCATATTAATTTACTTTCATTATTGCATGCTTTTAGCTTTTGACGAACTGTTAGGGCCAAGTTAAGATTTACTGTCTTTACTGTAGTTTTAGCGACTAGATTGTGACCTAGATCTTGCTATGTGATAAGGTATTCAGGTCGTAGATCGATTATTAAAATAATAATAATAAATTCAATTAATAGTTGCAGACATGGTTTAATTTCTCTTGTGCTGGACCCTCTCTTTTGGGGGGTGCAGTCAGATATTAGATATGACTGATGTTGCCATTTTTCACAATGATATTAATTCAATTAGTGGTTTGCATGTATAGTACCAAAAAACATCAGTTTAATATTACTTGTGTGCTGGACCTTCCCTTTGAGCGGCTTGTTGCCTTATAATGTGGTCATTTTATGTTAAAAGGACCTCTATTAGTTTATTATGCTTTAATATTTCACTCTGAATTTTGCAGAACCGCCACACCTTTGAAAAGCCAGTCAAGATATACAATTGAAAAGGGTCTGTGATACTCCAGCGGGGGGCTTTGGTTGTACAGCGTACACCCCTCAAAAGCTAGAAGGGATTTGTAAAAGAGTTGTGAGCTATGGCAGGATGATAAGTAGAATGAAGAGAAGAGATTAGCATGAATATTATTTTCCTCCTGGTAATTTGGTCAGACTGCAGGCTATTGTTCTTCCTTTTAGTTTGGTTTGGGTAAGGGAGGTTTGTATTTTGCTCTTTAGTTTAGTTAGGATGTGCGCTGCAGTTTCTGCCCTCACCTTCAGCTATTACTCTGCTGAGGGTTGGGTCTTTTTGACATTATCTTCTGCATATAAGATTTTGGTTGAAGGGATGTATAGTTGATATAGTTGGGTGCATTCTGGACTTGCATTATCTGCATTTTATTTTACAGAATTTTCCCATTCCTCAGTTTGGTTGTATGTATGTAATCTCATACTTGTGAGGGATGGGTTTGTAAAATCTCCCTATAGTATTGATATATGTTTCTTTGCTTCATATCTCTGTCTTTGTTTTTGCTGTTGGTTTAGTTTGGCCGAAACTGAGAAAACCGTGCTCTCAAGTATGTGAATTATTCATTTGTCGGCTATATTTTTGTTTCTTTTGTTAATGAAGGCCCGCTGGACTGGGAGAAGTGTTAATTCTCTGCATTTATTTTATCGAGTTATTTATGTGGAAACAATTATTGCTTAAAACTGATGATGCGTTTTTCCCCCTCATCTTTCTTGATGACAGACAATGATGATTTATTAGCCCATCACTGGATTGAGATGTTTCACAGTAAAATCTTTTAACAATTTAATTGTGATAGCAAGTCAATTTTTCAGAATCAACTAATGACATCTACGGTTAGAGAGAGAGAGAGTTCAAGATAACACTAGTTCTTTCTCTTGTTGATTAAGCTTAGATATTCAATTCTCTGAAACATCTTCAATAGTTTTCTCCAACACACCTAAATTGGTAATTTTATTTAGTCCGTAATCTACTAATTAAGGTTAAATAATTGGCAACAAGTTTACTTGTAGAATTTTAATTATTCAGATCTCAGATAAGTGGATTTGTTTTTAAAATCTAAATCTTAATCATTAAGTGTTTTTACATCACAACCACTTGATGACTGAATAGGTCTGTATAATTAAAGTTTATAAATAGACTTAATTTCATTAAAATACTAGCATCCCCATTTATTACTAACTGCTGCCACCACCTACTATTATCAACTACTACTACCACCATACTCAATCATAACCGCCACCACTACCACCACCCCACCCCCATCACCCCCAACCACAATTACACACTCACCCACCTCAACTACCACAACCAACCATCCATCACCATCAACAATCATAGCCGGCACCGCCCACCATTATTAACTATCACCACCCACCATCCTTAACCATAATTGCCATGGATACCAATCACCACAAGCTACTATCCATAACTACCACCATCAACCAAAATCACCACCCATCACCGTCTCTAGTTGGCATTCACAAGCACCTCCGTAGCCATCACCACCACCAATTACCATATATATATATAATATATATATATATATAGTATTTTATTTGAATTTTATATTTATTAATTTTTAAATAAAGATAAATCTTAATACAACATTCAGATATATTCAGATTCAGACGTCATAATCTTAAATAATATTAAATAAACAAATGAGGCAAATGAGCTTTGTGTGCTAGGAGGATTCGAAATCGTGATGTAGTTCCATCATGCATTCTTTAACACAGATAAAATTGCTCATCATGTATAACAACTATCAGAGCCGAAATTCCTGTGTTAGACCAGAAACTTAATGGAAAAAAGGAGGAAAAAGAAAGATAGTTGCAGTTAGAATTGCAATTAAAAGAAAGAAAAAGGAATTGATTACCACATTAGATGGAAAGACAGGAAAAGATAATTCATTGATATTGCAGCATTTAAAACCACAAAAGTAGATACTGTATACAATTAAGATCTGCTTTATGTGGGTCAGACGTAAATCACACACATAAAGGCTTTCTCCCGGAAACTATTGCCTATTGGGTAAATTTGATGTCAGAAAATATATACAAAAAAGAGGAAGAACCCAGGGCAAGTGGTAAGATAACTGGTTTTGCAGAGCCTTGGCATTTTGAATCATGTAGTGATGTTAATCTGATGATTGCATTTCATATTATTAACCCTGCATATGAGACGTTTGAAACCGTTAAGAATAATTAGCCCCCCATGTCGGGGATAAGAAACAGACGAAAAGAAGTACCTGCTGGCTTAAAATTTCCACAGCAACATTTAAGTCCCCTTCAGCTGCTGCCAGTGCAACTTCTACTTGTGTCTGAGAAAGTCAAGATCGTTAGCAAATTCATGAGCCAGAAGTTAGCGCATTCATGATGCATTTAAACTAAAACCACCACCATTAAGCGAATCTGAACCATAAATGTACCTTCTCAAAACCCATTGCAACTAGCTTCTGAACCTTTTCATCTGAGGGAATAGAGCCCTATATACAAAGAGATACTTTTAGCATTGACAATTGTAAGGATAACAGTTAGCAAGGGTCCAACGTCTAGATCATATACCTGCTGTCCTAGCGGTCTGGTAGCTCCGGCCGTAGTATCTACTGCTGATTGTCTGAGTTGTCACACAGAATCAAAATATAACTATGTGTTTAGAGCAAATCACGATACCAAGCTCTTAGGTTTTAACAATAAAAGTTGAGCTATCAATCTCTATCCGCAGTTGAATGCCAGCCAATTATTGAAATTCGAGGCTCTACTATGATATGGATTATTTGATATAACTCTACTTTGATATAGATAGAAATCAGAAAATCCAGAAGAAATTATACTGTGTAAACGAAGTCGAAGTGTAGTTTTGTGAACACATTGAACGAAACCAGCTTTTCCTATCTGTAGTGATATAACTTAAACTTGGTTACTGGATATGCCAATTTCAACACCTGTATGCCAGCTAATCACTAAATCGGATAGCAGTATAAGTAGGCAGCAGAATGTGAAATGCAATTAAAAACAGATCGATCTTCGTGCAACAACCAATGATTAAGATAAATTCAAAATCGATATGATTACCGTCAATTTAGCATGTAACAACAGTCTGTTTCTAGTACCTTCCAGTTAAGCTCCGCTCTCCACCTATTGCCGCTGGAGCTGAAATACGCTCAGGGCTCTCGCTACCACTCAGGAGCCTGGCCTGTAATGTTGAATCCTGATTTCCAGTGGAGGTTTGAGAAGTCAGAGTTCTTCCTCTCCCAGGAAACCTGGTATCATCTGCCACCGGCTGCATTTTCAACAAGTTAACAACTTGATAGACTTCAATTCAAGATTTTTATTCCTATCTATACATTAGGACACACACAAAAGAGAGCTATGTAAGTAGCGACTATTAAGCAGTTGTGTAGTTTGTTGAGAATTCTGCAAGAGAAGGGTTGATAAGTACATCTGCGAGACTCATCAATACACAGGTTAGAGGATGGCATTGACTTTCTCTCATTCACAGCCCACTACAGACCAAGCTCAATTACAGCTTTACCTACTTTGTTAAAAGAAATTTCTGCTGACAAGAAAAGGAGGACAAGATAGACACTGCACTCAAGCTAATTTGATAGGGAAATAACATCCATACCCTCTCAACTCCTTCTAATCTAGATCAGTCGATGGGACATTTGAGAGAGAAATATGGGCTCGTACCACATTAAGTCCGAGAAATCCCCTCTATTTCATGCACACTCAACTGTTTATATTTTCTATCAATCACCAAAAGTTCTCCATTCCAACTTCTGTGATTTTTCTTCCAAAATTCTAAGAGGAGGTAACACGTGCTTTGAAAACTTATTCGCTCTATGAAATGGACTCAAATCCATTTTTGTGAGATAATAGAGAAGATTCTATTTTAACAAACCTTGTAGTTCGCATATTTATGAAAACCTTCACTAAAGTTTTGCAAAACTAAATTAGGATCCCCACTCCCAAGAAAAGAAAATAAGAATAAACAAAGAAGAAAAAGAATAAGAGGAAAAAATAAATAAATTACTCTACAAGACACTGACAAACAAATTATACCACTTCATATAGTGGTGCTGTTTTAAATCTTATTCAAAACCAGAAAGAGTTAAAAGAACATACAAAAATTACTTAATAGGAACCAAATAAAAAAAGAAAGAGATGCTGTTTTCTATTTTCTTTTTCTTACCTGATTCCAACTAATATGGTCTCTACTTACGTTCATTTCAATCACTACTTTGGTGATTACCTTTAAATGTGACAACAGGAAACTTGGGTAGGTTTGTGCAATTATTCTCACAGTTACAGGGTTGCAATGCAATTTATAGAGTACGAAGGTCAACAGTCTCAAAGATAACAAGACAGAAGTTGTTCTCCCTAATAAGCTTCTCATCACCAGCATTGAAATCAAACAAACATAGGGTTCCTTTGTGTCATTTATCTACCATCTCTCTCACTGCTATTCATATATTCCTTACCCAAAAAATCTACCAAACATAGTTTCATGCATGTACTATTTCTAAAGAGAAGCAAGGTCAGATTAATCCAATATCCATATGTTTATCTTCTAGTGTACTCAGAAAAAAGCCAGTCTGGATAATCTGGAAGATACCTGAGCAGAGTTCTCTCTCTGTGGCATCCATGAAGAAAGGTTCTCCCAAATATTTCCAGAAAGCACTCCACTTCTGAAAGGAAGAAACATCACTATTTTTGCACATGCTCAGATTAAATCAGTAAGATTATACGAAATTAAAAACAGGATCTACCTGGAGGTTACAGTTTGATTTGAATGTGTGGGCAGGTATCCTGCACCATTACCACCAGTGCACATAATAAACTTTGGTCGCCTCACGCAAGTTGACTGCCCAAAAGATAGATATAAGTATTTTGCTAATTTCACTTTGTCATTGAAGTGCATCAACCAAAACGAAATTGAGAGGTGGGCGAGGGCTTAGATGTGCCATTAGAAAAAAGCATGCTTCAACCACTAAAATGTTACAATGAACTGAACTTTCAATATAACAATAATTAACAAACAATTTTTCTCCTGTTCAAGTTAAATACACAAAACCTAAAGGGACTTAACCGGTTTGACAATCAAAAGGGAAAAAGATGTGAGTGCCTTAATTTTGGATAGTTTTCGACAGCTATAAAAGTGTTTCCCCCACAGGTTGTGATCTTTTGGGTCTTCTCTTATCAAAATTTTGGGTTCTTGTCCACTCCCTGGAGTTTGCCATTCTAGTAAAATTTTACATTTACCAATTGAGAAAAGAATGAACCAGAGATATAATACGGCCTACTGAAACACTTATCTTTGGGATTTCAGAGAAGGGAATATATAGAATCAGTACAAGGACTTGAAGCAGCATCTACTTAACGACATTGTTATCGCCTAGGACAAACCACCCACGGCAGCAGTAAACGAGAGGCAACAATGTCTTGTACTAATTAAGATGCAAACACATTATCTTTTCGGTTGGTTAACGACAGGACTATTTTGGATTAAATCATCCGTCCCCTGACAGCTATTAGTAGTGTCTCTGGCTGTGACAATTTACCATGCAAATGCCCTGATCATAGGCTTAACTTATTCTTTTTTTTGTTTTGATAATAGGCTTAACTTATTCTTATGCCATAGTTCTTTGTCCTATTTAAGGTTTTATTATCTACAAGATGCCAAAAAACCAAGGTGGGAAGTTAAGTATCAAGGGAAAATGAAGCAAACAAGCAAGCCAAGTCAATCAGAAGGGTGATGCTCCATGTCACTTTATACCTCAAAGTTGAGCACACAAGTGGTTTAAAAGTTAAGAAATATCGGAGTATCTTACTGTCATTTCTTTAGAGAACTTACTAGATATGAGGAAGATTCAATAGCCGAGAAGAAAGAAGTCCCCGGTATCAAAACATTGAACAATCCATATGTATCTGGTACCATCAAGAAAAGGGAAGGAAAAAAGAAAAAGTTTTAAAAGATATATGAACACAAATTAAGATGTAAAGATTGTGGACGTAATTATCATGATATCACAAATGACAGGGAATAGAATTTTGAAAACTTGAAGAAGGACCAGCAGGGTGAAAGTTACTTACATGCAAATCCAGACAAAATACCACACAGATGTCCAAGTAAGGAGACATTAGTCATAACAAGCTGAAACACCACCAATAATATCAATGCATACCTAGTGGAAAAACAATCAATATTATAGCATAAGATTCTATGATGTGAAACGTACAACAAAGTACAATTATCGGAAAGTTACACTGTTACCATGTAGCAGGCACGTTGAAAAGCCCAAACACACTGCAAAAAGAAGCAAACTGACATTAACAAACACATGATTCCAACAACTCAAAATTGATCTAAGGTGACCAGTCATATCTAATTTCAGACAGTCTTTTTCCCAAACCTATCTGTGAAAGAAACGAAGAAAAACCATACTTTAATTGATTTAAAAAGAAGATACAGTATCCAGAAACAGGAAACAAACAAACCTTCTAGTTTGAGCCCCACTTAGACTCGTCTCAATCACAATCATTGAAAATAAGACGCCTGAGAAACCTATAGCACATTCGTCCATAAAGTATGGAGAAGGATGAAAGGGATTATGAGCAACCAACAATGCTATAAGAAGATGGAATAAGGCACTGCTAATGGCCAACAGAGCAATTATGTATAACAGGCGCACAGATCCCATAATCCTCTCCAGCTCAGAACCCAAAGGAACCAAAGCTAACATATTAAACAGAACGTGCAGTAGAGAACCATGAAACAGAATTGAGGTGAAAATCCTGTAAACTGACAGAGAAACACAAAAATAAAATGGTTGTCAACATAAATAAGATACAAAGTTATGCTAGAAATGACAAAGAAAGAAAGGATATCAAAATTATAGTTCCACAAAAGGCATACATGCACTGTAGAGAAAGCAAATCAAAGTTGAAATTGCGTGATTCATTGCGAATGAATGACAAATACGAGTGGTATCTTTTTGAAAGTTAAGTATGTGTGTGGCAAATGAACGAGAAGAGTATGAAAGAGTAAGGGTGCCAGCAGCTTTTGAGCAAGTGAACGATTAAAACAATTGATCATCAGAAACTAATTCCTAGCTAAATAACCACCACAGCCACCATGCCCCCCCCCCCCCCCCAACTCATCAATGGATGCTAGACAATAGCAACGTATAATCATCCTCAAATTCAATTGAAAAGATTAAATCAAATTTATCTTTCAGATATGGAAAGAGTAATTTGAGTGCAGCTTAACAGGATTTCTTCTTAACAGGCACATTTTGATATATGAGCAGCACTATAAGTGACCGTGTACCTTGAAATCGAGAAATTACAGCAGAGGGCCAGAAGCATACTTCAGCAAAGGAGTCATATCCAACCAAAAGGCAAACCAAGTAAATTACCCCACAAACAACCACCACTGAAGATGTAAGTACAGGAATTCCTTCCCACCACTGTCCCATCCTTGTCTGCAATCCCGCCTACAAACAAATGGAACAAGTGAGTCAACATAAAAGCTATTTATTCCCACTAACCCGTCTTTCAATTCCAAGCTAGACATAAATCATAATGCAGTACTAAGAAATATGTTCCATTTTAATTGTCTGAAGTAGGAATATGTAGAACACGAGATAAAATGGATAAGATAAGAAGATAATATCTCTAGTTGCTTCTTATCGGCAGAATAATAGAGTAAAATGGTGGATCTGATAACTCGGTAGTCCATGATCTTAATATCACTTTTTGCTTCACAGTGACACTTAAAAATAAAGAGCTAATAGAAGTCTTTTGGAAAAAAAAGAAAAAAAAGATAACACATAATTTGGAATGAAAAGAACTGATTAAAATAAAAAAAATCACTGGCCAATCCATTATAATAATGAATTGCTTAAATGTTAACGAATTCAAGAGGAATAATCATTCTTCAAAAGCAATATAAAGCACATTATCTTTGCAGCCTTACAGTGACATAATCACTGCAAGAATATAAAGAACATTACAGTTATTGAATATAAACTTTAGTAACAACATCTGAAATCGACTGCACTAGCTGAGGCAAGGTTACAAAAAAAAAAAAAAAAACTTAATGCAAATGCATTATTGCCCGTGAATTCCTCATTAGCTTTGCCACCATTACACTAAATTTTCACTACTCGATTTTAATATATATTCAATAAAAAATCACAATAATTTCCAATCGTATCATCAAAATATGTGGTGCATGTCACAGTTACATACAGTCAACAGAAATACTCCCATTTCCCATAAATAGTCCCTCAATAAATGACATGACCAAAAAAGAAAACTAACTTCCGCATCATGATTATGAAAATACCTTATAATTTTCAATAATGCTAAAAAAATAACCCTAAGTTACTGTAATTCTCCATAACTAACTTGATCAGAGATTCAGAATTCAAAAATCAAGCATTTTCATTACATTTTCATAATCCCACTACTTTTCTAACTTCAATAAGAATAGAACCCTAGCATACAAAAAGGATAAGTGAATAACTTGTAGATCGAAAATGAAAATGATGAGAAAATTACCTCAGAAACAATGTTTGGTCTCATTTTCACTGAGTTTTTTCTTCTTTCGAGATTTCCAATTCGAACGTTGTTTTTTCAGGTAGAGTGTAGAACTCAAGACCGTCTCTTTATATATACTCCTGGTATGGGGTCGGGTCTGATAGTGTGATTGGCCGAGCCGGATATATCAGCTTATTTTAACAATTGTTTTTTTTTAAAGTATTTTTTAAAAAAGTACTTTCGGATAGAAGCACTTTGTGTTTTGCTAATTACTCTGAAAAGTACTTTTGAACAATAATTTATGTTTGACCAAGCGTTTCAGAAAGTGATTTTAAGTATCAAATTACGAATAAAGACATGAATAGATTTACTTAATAGTTAATATTATAAGTAAATAAATAATCTTAAAATTTTGTTATTACAGACATAATTAAATCTTTTTATTTTATTTAAGTAAATATGAAAATATAATTTAAAAGTACTTAATTCTTTTAATATAAGTTAAATATATTAAAAATCATTCAACAAATATAAAAATATTCACCCCTAAAGTCACTATTTATTAGAAAGTTATCCTAAAAATAATAAGAAATATTTATACATTAATATCCTAAGTATTAGGTTTAACAGTTATTTTGGTATATACTATATTTTGTTAAGGGTATTTTTGGCAAGAAGAAAGTCAAAACTGTTTCTGATTTTACTTTTGGGAAGAAGCTACTTTTTTCTGCTTCTCAGAAACTGCTTTGTTTCTTCCCAAAAATACTTTTTTCCTCCAAAAAGGCTTGGCCAAACACCTAAGTTAGGGGAAAAAATACTTTTGAGAAAAAAAAAATATTTTTGGCCTCTTGAGAAACTTGGCCAAACAGGCTATGAATCTGAATCAATTCAAAGTCCGATCCGAATCCATTTGAGAAAATGACCATCTACGGTCCCCCATGTTTTTCCCAGGGAAAGTGCACAATTAGCCACTAATTAGAGATGTTACTCTTTAGCCACTGTTTAAAATGTATTTACTGTTTAGCTAATGGTTAATAAATTTTTACCCGCCCAAACGAAAATATCCCTGTGCTAGACATGGATGCTATGTAAATATTAAGGACATGGTGTCCTTAACTTCATGAATGTTGTGTAAATATTAAGGACAACGTGTCTTGTATTTGCACCTTCCGTTGTTAAACTTTAGGATATCAGGTCCTTAACTTCATATGTGCAGTATAAATGTTAAGAACATGGCGTCCTTAACTTCATATGTGCAATATAAATATTAAGGACATAATGTCCTTAACTTGTATTTGCACCTTCTGTTTTTAAACTTTAGGACCTCATGTCATTAACTTCATATGTACAATGTAAATGTTAAGAACATGATATCCTTAACTTCATGTGTATAGTGTAAATGTTAAGGACATAATGTCCTTAACTTTATGAGTGTTGTGTAAATATTAAGGATTGGTGTCCTTAAATTTATGAGTGTTGTGTAAATATTAAGGACAAATTGTCATGTATTTGCACCTTCCGTTGTTAAACTTTAGGACATCCTGTCCTTAACTTCATATGTGCAGTGTAAATATTAAGGACATAGTATCCTTAACTTCATGTGTGTAGTGTAAATGTTCAGGACACCATAGCCTTAATATTTACACAGCACTCATGAAGAAAGGATAAAAACATCTTTTCGTATTAATTTTAATAGAGTAATGGCTATTTTTGCTCATCATTAAAAATACTGGATAAAAACTAAATAACATGTTAAAAAGTGGATATCCCACGCCATTTCTACTTTTTCCCCATTGACACGAAATGGCCCTCCGGCCCAAACATATTACATCTAATAGCCCAAAATGTCTATTTTGTATATTTTTTGTATAGTGACAGTCTATTTTGTATATTTTTTGTATAGTGACAGTCTATTTTGTATAATTTTTTGTATAGTGACAGTCTATTTTGTATATATTTTATATAGTGACAGTCTATTATATATAAAATGTGTAGTGACAGTCTATTTAGTATAATTTTGTATAGTGACAGTCTATTTTGTATATATTTTGTATGGTGACGGTCTATTTAGTATATTTTTTGTATAATGACAGTCTATTTTTGTATATATTTTATATAGTGACAGTCTATTGTATATACATTGTATAGTGACAGTCCTATACAATTCCTCTTGCTTTCTTTTGTTTCTAGTTGGTTGTAATAGATTTGCCTACAACCTTGAATTAATGTGAACCTCATTGGTTAAGGTATAGAAGCTACATACAGAATTGAGGAAGATGATAGGTACAACATTGACATCATAAATCAAAACTCCAAAGGTGTCGTACTACTCATGAATGTGAACATTTCATCAACAATGTACAACATAAAGAAAGCAAAGAGTATTTGTTCGACAAACAATGGACTTTGTCGCCTCAATCTGTCATACCCTTTTACCCAATATGCTGTTCTGGCAACACATGATACTGTAAGTACCCAACTAGTATATTTTTACAAAATCTAGAAAAAGATCTAATAGGAGAATACAACTTCCTCTTACAATAGGAGGAAGAATTTTTGAAACTCAAACACCAGCGACCCTCCATTAAATCCGGCGACTCTTTCTTCTCGTTTTATTTACTGTTTTTGGGGCTTTTGATATTATAAAAATCTAGATCTAAAAGATAGTTTGATTGCTATTTGGATTTCGGCAGATCTGGCCGGTATATAGCTTTTTCGGCGACCGTGAATTTTTCGGCCACTGATTCGACTGGTGAAGTTTTCCGGCACCATTTTGGGCCGAAAATCATTTCTCCAGTGAACCTATATTTGTGCTTGTGGGTCAGATGTATAATTCGGTGGCTAGCCACTAAAATCACTTTTGGGCTATAAAATGTATATTGTAATTTTGGGCTACATATATTATAAGTTTGGTGCGAATAGCTATAAATGAATTTTGCTCAATCCATTTGTAGCAACCCGCTTGGACTCGAATAGTAATCTCTTCGTTACTAAGTTTTCTGTGAGGACGTGTCAATTTCTTCTTTTTCTTATCTATTTATTTATTCCATACGACTGCTTGAATATAGTGTTTAGAATATTTTAATTCAAAGATGATTTTCATTATTGACGCTTTTCCTCCTTTTTTTTTTCTTTTTTTTTTATTGAGGTTTAAATAGGAAAGTTTGTATGATGTTACAATTTATAATGTATTTCTAAGACATAGTTTTATTAGTTTTGGGAAAATAAAGTCAATCTTCTTCCAATTTAACTTAAAATTTTAGTAATATAATCAAATTGGAATAAAGGGATCAGAGTAGAACTAAAAAGAAAGTAAATGCAAGGTTAGAATTGTGACGGTCTGCCAACAACATTCATCTCAACTGACATATCAACCACTAGTAGAAATTGTTGTTGTTACTTCAAACTGGTTGGTCAAATAGTATGCAGTGTCACCCAATCATCATTTAATTTCCTATGAGGATTTGTATGGTCAAATAAATTTGCATCCTCTGCAATTGCAATGCCAGCGAGTTCCAAGCGACAACCATGTACTGATGTAAAGATCGGTAAAAGTTTACTCGCACTCGAACTTTTTACTCACACCTGATGTTTACATCAGCTTAATACATACATAAGACATGTCTTTACCTACACTTCAATCACTAAATCAATGTTAATTAGTACAAATTTTCGCATTAATTTATAACTTAATTATGATAAATTAATACGATTTCGTGTAAACACTAAAGGGTTGTTTGGTTATTGGGATAAAGATACTAATCCCCGGATAAAATTTTGGGATTGTATTTATCCCATATTTAGTTATGAATATTAGCTAATACCGGTATAAATTTTATATTAAAATGATAGTATTAGTTATCCCATATAGAAGGTGACATAGCTAATCCCGTAGGATAACTCAGCCCATGAGATATCCTTATCTATCCCACTATTGAACGACCCCGGTTGTGGATGAATTTGTACCGAAACAAACCACATGGTGATAGGAAGGTCAGAGTTAACTGTGCCGAAAAAGAAATATCCAAACAAAAGTAACAAGGCACAACTTGGAGATAACAAAGTACAATCCATGAAAAAACCTATAAATGAACACAAGGTAAAGATGGATAAGGCAGAACTGAGGGTAAAACGCCGACAAAATTTGACAAGTTGTACGGATACTGGGTTTTCAAGCACCTTAAATAGCGTGAAACCAGAATAGAGCTATATAATTATTTCTAATATTTTGTTCTTTTAGGTATGTTTAGGTAACTGAAGAAGGTGTACAAACAATATTTCATGAAAGGATGTTGCTAGCTTGAAATATGATTTAGAAAGCTTCTGTCACGAACCACTGTCAACCTACAACATTTTTGGTGAAGAGGATTTCCGATTGAACATGCGTTTGTTACGCCTGCTCCCAGCCACCTAGCCTCGTCCCTGGGTCATAGTTTGTAAACAGTCGAAACTCATTGCCTAGTTTGCTCGAGTGATGTGGCCTAAAAACGCATGGACGTAAACCCAAGAGCTCCGAAGCCCTATCAATTTGCACTTCACCTGCATGTCCAAAAAAAGAAACGAGAGGTTAAAGCACATTCAAGGCATACACTGGTTATCTTCAAGACAGGATATCCTTCTTCACTTTTCTCCTTTTTGTTCTTCTCTCTTTGCTTTACTTCAGTAGCATTCTCACTCTGTCCTTCCAAAAAAAAATCCTCCTCACTAAACTTTGGAGACGGATGAAAGTCGATAAACCTTGTCTCTAAACCATTTGATGGTTTTGACTTTTTAATCAACGTAATATTTGCTACTAACCTCCACAAAAGATAGGGGGTAAGGTCTGTGACTCTGCGTACACACTACCCTCCCTAACCAACTTGTGAAATTACACTTGGGTTTTTTGTTATTGTTGTTGTTGTAATATTTGCTACTACTATTAAAATTAGTAAGCAGCTTCATGACAACCATGAAGAATGAAGACAGGCAGAAATAACTACATTCAATGTTTAATGATCCTTAAGAAAAAATAACAAGATTCAATACCTATTAACAAGATGAACAACGGGAGGCCAGGTCCCAAAACACCACATAAAATTCGGTACCTGTGAGTAAAAGCAAGTAAGGTTCTCCTGGTCTCATGAGAAAAGAAATTGTTTGAGCAACTTTCTCTAAGCATTCCCGACTCTGAAAATTAAAAAACAGTTATTGAATAAGCCATTGCATAAATGTCAAACTTGCACACAACTAATGACAATGATGTGAATAATTCACTTTCATAGCATTCCCTACTCAGAAAAGTAGAAGAACAAATGTGAATGAATCATCGTACTTTGCACAAGACAAGTAACGTCAATAATGGAATTAATTCATCTGCATCGTCACAACAGTGCATAAAAGCAGTTAGTTTTCTAACATAGATAAAAGAGGTTAATTGAACGAGAAGTATATATTCTTTTCTAGGTTACAAACAGCCTTCTAATATAGCTGAAGATGCTCTAAAGGTCATTTTCAGGCAAGCCTATCTTCAGGTTCTTTTTAAGTAGGATCCTCCCATTTTTAGAGAGGTAATCCATGCTGACCTTGAGGCTTAGAGGTAATCCATGCGGACCTTGGAAATGCAGATTAATAAAAAGTAAAGACCAGTAGAATCCTCCCATTTTTAAGGCTTCAGGTTCTTTTTAAGTAGGATCCTCCCATTTTTATGAGCATTTTCCAACTAGATATTAATAAATGCCTGTTGCCCCAAGAATAACAAATCAGAAAAATGAACAATCAAAGCAGCATAGAATTCTCTCATTAATGGAGACCAGTAGAAACTGAAAAGAAGCATGAGGTTAATAGGTGAGTTTTCTGATAGAAGACAAAGTAACATTTGATATTAAGGTGACTAAATTTAGAGAAGAAAAGAAAAGGGCAAGAATAAGATTCACATAAACACTTGCATGCCACACTATGAAACAGTCAAGTTTGGGATACTTTCATGCAAACTATGCACTTTTTTATATACCATCCCATCCAAAGGTGAGAAACCCATAATTAAGCAATGAATGATCTTCGACAATTCTGACTATAAGGAAGACAATGTATTTATAGATATCTCTTAAGTATACAGGGAATTTCAGAAATCAAACTAGTCATAGGTAAAGATGAAATATAGTACAAAAAAATATATTCTTTAATAATCATAGAACCACTTCATCATACAGCACATATCAGCTCTCACCAGGTAAGGAGGATCTGCAACAATTATTGGATATGAGTGTTTCAATGATGAAGGAAGATCTTCTGGTTGGTTGTAGTCGTAGAATGTGAACTCGCTTCCATATTGTTCAAACCGTTTGTCATACTCCAAAAGTTGTGCTGGCACATTAGGGTCAATTTTCTGAGACCGAGAAATAAGACAAAGCATTAGAAGTTGGAAAATATATCAGTTCACCATGAAGAACTAATGATCAAATAACAGGCAAATGTAAGAAAAACGTCGGGAATTGCTTCCCAAGCACTTTTACTAGTGCAATGATATGGTTGAAACAATATGACACAAATTATAAATTTCTTCCACAATCCGCAATTGTGCATGCAAATAATTTACATACATATATGAAGATGAAATAGTCAGAGAGATACAAATAGAAAGGGAATATAGAAGAATGTACACAGAATACTTCGATTTAAGTTTTTGAAAAGAATTTCCTTTTCTCATGTGAGTATTGCTTTTGCATGCTAACTCTTTTATTTTTTTTAATAACCATGGTGTTTCCACGGGAGACCTGCTACCTCCCAGCAACAAGTACCAGGTAACTCTATCCACAAAGGTTTGGACAAATGGGAAGAAATCACCCAGTATTTTTTGCCTCCGTTGGGATTTGAACCTGAGACCTCATGGTTCTCAATCCACTTCATTGACTACTAGGCCAAGCTCTTGGGTGCTTTGCATGCTAACTCCTTATGAACTAGCTCTGATGCTACAAATGTTAATAAACTGTCCCTGTTCTTCAAAATATATCTAATGCTACATATATTAATAATGAACAATCTCTTTTCCTCAAGTTTATTCCCTGTTAACATATTTTTCTCACAATGAAAATCCAGCTCATCTGTCTTAAATCTTATTAAATTCCTAAACTTGCTCCTTCATTCAATCAATCAAGCATATATAAGTGCTTCTATTTCAATAACTAATTTTTGATCATCTTTACAAGGACAAAAAGATTGCTAGTTTTACTAGCTCTTTTGAAAGAAAAAAAAAAGTAATTTTTTTTAATGTCTAAACATAAAAGAACAAATAGTTATACATTATACAAGTTTGACAATTAAAATACACTCAATTATCAAGTAATTGTAAACTCCGCTAGATAAATGAACAACGTTCCTTAATCAGAATTTCAAGTATTATTCTTTTTTCTTTTTATTTTTATTGTTTCTTGAGCCGAGGGTCTATCGGAAACAGCCTCTCTATCTCTATGAGGTAGGGTTAAGGTCTGCGTACACGCTACCCTCCCCATACCCCATTTATGGGATCAAAGTGTGTTTGTTGTTGTTGTTATTCTTTTTTCTTTTTATAACAGAATTATCGTTGTTTCCAGCTAATTAGCCTGTCTTCTACCTTCTCCATCTAAACACCAGTTCACTAGCAGGATTCGAACTTGTGAGTTGCGCCTACCACACATTGTGCTGTACTACCTTCAGTGGCGGAGCCACAGCCAAGGAAGTGGGTTCAATTAAATCACCTTCGTTAGAAACTTGTTAAAACTCACGGCCCAGCCTCTGAATACCTTTGCTATTGAATCAAAGCCCCAGGGCCAAGAATTATTCTTCGCATTTTAGGAAATTTTCCAAAAGCTAATTTTCTTGTCAAAGATGAAATTAACAATATTCTTAGATTATTTACTGTGCTTTATCGGTTTCACTTACTGTGAGAATAAACTATAAGCAAGACATTCTGCGCTGTAACAGTAGAATTGAAATAATCAAACCTTAAAATACCTCACCTTGAGGTAAGCGTAAAGCGTGGGGCAAGCAATGCAAGCAACCGCCGGCGAATCAATCGACTGGCAAAGAGCGAGGACTTCAGCGGCGACGGTTTCAGCTGTTTCGCGATCGTACCAGAACTGGCTGAGCCGCCAATCCTCCGTCACAAGAGCCACCGCATCCTCCCCTTGTTTCTCCACCGCCGCAGCTGACGAAGCTTCCGCTAGTGCTCGATTCTGTTCGTCGAGGAACTCTTTAAGTGCTTCTAGTGCATGAGAGCTTAGCGCCGGCGTATCGTCGTCGCCGTCGGCCTCCAAACCGACGTCGTGGTGTATGGTGTCTTTTGCAGTCTCCATTTTTGCTAAACCCTCGCGAGCTCGGAGCTTTTCTACAATTTTGAAATTAAAAGAAAAGTTAAAATTACATATAACCCCTCAAAGTATGGCTCATATATACTTTAAACCTCCCTGAATTTTGATTGAGACTTATAGCCTGTTTGATCTGGCTTCTAAAATCTAATTATTTTGAGAAGTACTTTTTTTAAAAGTATTTTTCAAAAAAATATTTTTGGTGATAATCGATTTGTGTTTGACTAATTAATTTAAAAAATATTTTTGAGCAGTAATTAGTGTTTGGCCAAGCTTTTGAAAACTGTTTCTAAGTGTATTTTTCTCAACAGTGCTTCTGAGAAAAATATTTTTGGAGAGAAACTACATTTTTCTGCTTCTCAAAACTGTTTCTGCTTCTCCTCAAAGCATTTTTTTCCTTTTAAAAGTTTGGCTAAACACATTAATTTTTAGCCAAAATCACTTTTGACCAAAAAAAAAAAACTTGGTCAAATAGGCTATTATTCTTCAAGTGAAGTACGTTTACCATTTTTTGTGTCAAATTAACTTCCATAACAGTTGATAATAGTTTTTTCTTTTGTCTCAGAAATCTGACAAATTTCAGTAACAAATACGGATTCGATGATCTAACTAAATAATAATACTATGGTTTGGGAGAAAATAACAGTATCTATAATGTGTTTATATGGCTCTAATTAAGTCATCCACAATCTTTTATTAAGTTTGTCCAATTGTCTATGCACCATGATATTTTTTCCGTACACCAAAAAAACAACAAATTGAACATAGAAATACATGTTAATGCTTTCTCATTAAGTGAATTATAATAGTTGAAGCAAATTACAATACCCCACGGCTTGGACTAGAATTCTTAATTACTCCAAACAAAAGTAATGACATTATTGTCACGACCAGAGTTATGAGCCTTCAAAATATTGAGAGGGCGAGCTTATTCTTTATCAACTATAAATAGTACAAAGGAAAAGATAAGGCTGCTCCCAGATCGACAGGGGGAGAAGAAAAAAGTCTCTTCCCAGCTAAGTCCTATGATGAGTAGGAAGACTGGCCTCTCTCCTTAGTGGTCTATGATCCCCAATGCCTTACTACTAGCCCTTGGGCTTGCCTTACGCTTTCATTCAAGCTAACTAGACAGGTACGCAATCCCATCCCCAACGCAGATTAAAGTAAGATTTTTGCTCAATGGATACAAACAGCCATGCTTTAGCACCTGGTGCAACGACTCCTGGTGCAACAGCAAGTACCAGTTTAACTTGGGGGTGGTGATTTAGTGGCAGTGGGGGGCAAGGTGGCTTTGTTGCGTGCCAATCAACCCAGCCACCAGATTTGAGAATAAGGTGGGATTCCTGGATCTAGTGGCCGGTGAATCATTGATCAAAGAGCAGATTTTAGAGAGATTCTTCATCGATCTAGTAGCCGGTGAATCACTGATCAAAGAGGAATTTCAGGTGGAGCGGTGAAATGCGTAGAGATCGAAAAGAACACCAACGACGAAAGCACTCTGCTGGGCCGACACTGACACTGAGAGACGAAAGCTACGGGAGCTGAGAAACAAAAAAATGCACTGCTAGCAAAATGAAGCTCATAATCTTTAGCCATTTATTTAGGAAGAAAGAGATGGAAGCTGATGTTTGAAATAAGATATTTGAGTTTGATAGTTCAAACTTCAAAATGGAGGTTCATGTTATTTGCTGACCTATGCAAATATATAGTAGTACTTTCTCATCATTTCAAGAAGAATAAAGGGGTTCTATGTAAAAAAAAAGTCAAAATTTCTAATTTCAGTCTCAATTCAGACATCAATTTTTTATTCTTTTAAAACAAAATTTGCATAATTAGAAATTAAATATTAAAATATTGCATAATACAATTTTTCATAATTAAAATGTATTCAAAGAATGTTTGAAAAAATTGTAGTCAAAGAAAAAAGTTATTGACTCCTCAAATACTAATAGTGTCATACAAAATGGAACGGACAAATTACCGGCTAGTTTATAAATTTCTTTTTGTTTAGCTATGGTTAATAATTTTGACCAGGCAAAAGGCTGATGGAGGCAAAATTGCACTCATTCAAATCAATATGAATCAATAATGTTAGGATTGATCAATTTGTCAAATTTTAGGAACTAGCCACGAGTTTCTTGATTTTGAAAAGAAGATAAAAAGAGGTAATTGAATTTAGCTTGGAAATTTTGATGGAATTTAAGTAGCTTCTGACATTTTTTGGGGGGAAAAAGATTTTATTGTTCATTCTACAACACGACTTGTGTCAAAATGACAATGGCAAAGATAGTAAGCAAAGAAGAATTAATCCAACGTATATAAAATTTTTTAGTTATATTAATTGTTAAGATCAATCTGAACAAGTTAAAGAAGCTGATTTCAAGCTAAGTTATATTAAATGATGCTATATTTGGAAAGTATTAAAGTTGAGCAGAATCAGACTGCAAAAAGGATTTAAGAAAAATTCTCATTCTTTTGGTTAGCTGCAATAATCTGCAAGCTAATATTCAACTTGTTAATAAAATCTTCCTACACAAACTCGTTCACGCAAAAGACATTGGAGTTTAATGCACGCAAGCTGGCCCAGACACCACGATTTCAATAAAATTTGAATGAATAGTATTCTTCCAGTACAGACTACAGAGTAGTATTCTCCCAAATCCCAACCAGGTAAAAATCAAGATTGTAAAGAATAGATTACATATTTCAATCACAGGTCAGACTCTATAAATAGAGATAAGCCCCAGGGTCCACATGTACAAAACCAAGAAATGGTATATATCAATAGCATATCCAGTGATAGTATCCATTATATATATGTATACATTGCTTAACTGGGTGATGAATAAGTTAAGCACCCTTGTTACTGCTCCATGGTTTAATCACACCAACGACGATGATTGCAACAATTATGAGGAGGAGGATGATGGCAAAGCACATCCATTTTCTGGAATTCCTTTGTAGTTTCTTTGCCTTTTGTAAAGCAGTATTCCCTGATTGCACATGGTCTACAGCAGTTGATACCTGAAAATTCGGGTTGTTGGAAATGAGGAAACATAAAAGTATACCAAAGTTCCCATACTTATTTTAAAGAGGGATAATACAAGGATAAAGAATTTCAGTACCTGTGATTCTATATTATCAAGCATGTCTCCTTGAGCATCAACCAACACTGCTATGTCCAAGAATATCTGTGTTGCAGTATACGACAACCAGACATCAATATGTATTACTCATTTATCAGGGCACCATATATATTCCTTAATTTGTCATGTTTCCAAATTGGCACCAGACTAGATGTGACTAAGGAAAGTATATACCTGTTGCAACTCAAGAAGCTTTCTCTCTAATTCTCTGACTGCATCATGGCGCTCTTGAATTTCAGCTAGAGTGCCCATTATCTGCAAGCCGCCAACAATGAGAACCAGTATACTATTATATCACCAATCACTAAAATTTCAAGTGCCTCGCTAGCAAGATTATTAACGTACCTAAGCTTCTTTATCACACAAAAGGCCAAAAGTTTGCATGTAATATTATTTATTTAATAGAACACGAAGAGAGAATAAGGAATATGGATCAGGTGATGGTGGTTAACTTTCATTGTATATTTCGGGCTCTAGTTGTTATGTTTCATCAAACTTGGTCATTAGATCAAGATTGGCGGCCAAAAAATGATATGCATTGAAATAATAAAATATAACTCCAGAAAATCTTATCCATGTCTGTCGCCAAAATAATAACCCCCTACCACTATTATCTGCTGCCTCTATCCCCACGTGGCTAGAGCTAGTTCCCCTGCTATCTCCCCTCTTTTGAACATAATTCCAGTATGTTGCGTCATTCACTTTTTTGAGTGCTACACTACTCCAAGGGAAAGCCACTGATCAATCATTAGCAGCTTGAGGATTAAAAAGATCTTTGTCAATTTGGCCTTATCCAGCTCAGGAATTTTTCAAAAGGACAGGAAGAATAAGATTACTTGGTTTCATATACTACAGAAGTCAAATCATGAATCTCCTTCCCTCCTTTTTTTGGGGGGTGGGGTGGGGGGTAAGGATTCAGATGAATGTTAATAACTTTATGGTGGTTTCCAGCGAGTTGGAAAGCAGCTAAGACTTTCTTCTCTTATGTTTTTAGGGGAAGGGATGTGGCATTGACATTTAACAGAAAGGGAATATATAAAGGAATAAACACAACATAACATTAAACAAGAGCTGTTTGCAAGATGTTATGATGGTCACAAGATACTACGATCACCTAACATGGTCCCCATAGAACCTCTGCCGTATCTGGAGCCTGAAGTATTAGCATCAGATCATCCATAATAGTCATTTCCTACCGTTCAATCCATTTCTAGGAATTTGACGATCTATGAACTCTCCCTATCAAATCTTAAGAGGGTTGAAAGATGGATCATTCCAATGTCGTCAATAAAGCCGCTTCTGAGATGGTAAAAGAATGTTGCTGGAGTAAGGCATCACGGGCTTTATGTGAGTCCAAAAAACATACCTAAACATTGATTGCATGTTAAAGAATTGATAAATAAAACAGCACTAAATGGAATAGGATGGCCCAATTCCATGTTTAACAAAGCCAGTGGAAAAGCCAACAGAAACTTAAGCTGCTTAAAAGCATGGACTTCTAAATCCCAGAGATAATAGCTTCAAGCATTCAGATATTGATCCTAAGTGCTATGTGAAGAGGTTACATGCTAATAACACTAGGGCATAAGGTAACAATACAAAGTAAATAAAAGGAAGAGATTGCAAAAACAATTGAGCAGGACCTGTCCTCGCCCTTGTTGCTGAATAGCTTTCTGGAATATTTGTTCACTATCCCCAGTCTCTATCAATCTATCAATAGTCTGAAGTGAAAATAGAGGGAAAACAAGAAAAGGGGGCAAATAAGAAGATATACGAAAAAGAATCTACGTTCTCAATGAGTCACAAGAACTACAAGCTTTTACCTCTTCATCAGCTCGATTACCAGTCACTGTCGACCACAAAAAGAGAAAGATACAAAAAAAGAAAAAGAAATAGCAATTAGAATTTGTTTTAAAACATTTAAAATCCATGCAGAAAATTCAAACTCAGAAGTTTTTTGCACCTGTAAATACTCGTCTTTCAACAACCTCACGATATTCATGGTGGATGTTTTCCCTTAAAGTCTGCAAATATTTCAAATCAACTGAACCTTAGAGCAAGTAAAGCCTAGAGAAAAAGCCATTCTTAACTAACGTCTTACATACCTGAAACTCGGCCATCTTATCTTTGAACTTCTTTTTCAAGGAACTGCAAGCATATATAACAAGTTAAGTGCATACCATAGGTATATCAAGATAAGTATTGAGAATGTGCAATAATGCAAGAGGGAAAGACTAAGGAAAACCATGAGGGCTTCACTTTAACAAATTTTCCGATGCATTAAGCACTGACAAACTGGAAACTACTTGCTGAAGTGTTTCCACATGTGTGCAAACTAAAAGGAGGAAACACACTGTTTCTGTTTAACAGGGATTAGAACCACCCATCAAATAAATGAATTACTAAGAGGAGGAAATACACTGAAAATATTCTGCTGTCCACAATCAAGTTCAACAGACTGTACATCCCCTAGCACAACCATTATTTACTCTCCTGATCAGAACAAATTCAAGAATTCAAACTCTATTTACTGTGAAAACAATAGTGTTTGGGACTGAGGCGTAGTAGTAGTTGTTGTTGCTTGCCCCAGCATAGTGTCTACATACGTCATAGCCAACCAATTTGAGCATCTCTTTATAATAAATTTGTGATACCCATT
Source organism: Nicotiana tomentosiformis (assembly GCF_000390325.3). Lineage (NCBI taxonomy): Eukaryota > Viridiplantae > Streptophyta > Magnoliopsida > Solanales > Solanaceae > Nicotiana > Nicotiana tomentosiformis. Next base: position 13,422,265 of record NC_090813.1, on the reverse strand, counting down.
CAACAATGTCAAAATAACAACTCTGTGACAATGAAATAACTATCAGAGAAACAAAGGAGACAAAGTAGTCGAAATTACACTGTTGTAGCTGTTCTTGATCTGTCAACAGCTGATCCTTTACCACATCCCGGCTTGTTTCTATTGGCTAGATTCTGCAAGAGAATAAACAATAGATTGAAACAGAGAGAAAATAAAAGGACCAAAAGTAAGACATGTAAGAATTTGATGTTACTCACTTCTTTATCAAGTTCCTCAATTTTTAATTTGATTAATCGAGCTATTTTTCCGACTTCATCGACATCTTTTTCCATTCGCTGCTTAATTGCTGCAGGTTACAATTTTATCGATTAACAACTACCTACTTAAAAACAACAGCAAACACATAAGGAAAATGGACTTTCCCAAGCAAAGGGAAGATCTTGCTCAGTGCAAAAGTCCCATTTCAATTTTTACTTTTATTTGCTACATTTGCAAAACCAAAAAAAAAACATTCAATAAACTGCACCTACATGCTTCAATTTTTTTTGTCAACATTCTAAATTTAAGGACAGAGCACTAATCCATTCTCAAATTGCTTTAGGGCATGCTCTCATATTTTATCTGTACTTCTAATGTGTTTATCATTTGTAGAAGTGTACAATATGGTCTATGTGTTACATAAATTGGGATAGATACTTATAGATAAAACACCTAAATTGGAATAGAGGGAGTGTCTAATTATCTTATGTCTTAATTCATTCTACTTTCTATTGTATGGTATACCAAGAAAATATTTGATTCAACTTTGGTAACACATTAGGAGTTCCTACTCCGATCAAGTTAAACTAAGTTCCATAAAATGGGTTAGAGTGAGTATATAATATATACTACGAGTCCAAAATACCATAATCATGCAAATCAATGGCTATATGACTTGCTCAAGTATTACAACTGCATAAAGATGGATTATTACCTTTCATAGCAGCAGCTTTTGTAACAGCCTTTGATTCCTCATGAGCATCCTGTTAAGAACATTGGGAAGGATCTTTAAGTATTTACATATCTACCTAGTATTTCAAGAACAAAGAAATTACACGGATCTTCTAAGCTCATACATCTTCTGCTAAGTGACCTACAATTTGAGAGAGAATTATTAATTCTAGAGGGGATATATAGAAGAGCCTTCTAGTTATGTAGAAGAACACGATTTGTCTCTGGAAGCTAGGTTATATTACAAAACAGCTAAAGGTCAAAATGGCAGTCAACCAATTATCTTTTTGACACAGTGCTCTTAATAAATCTAAACATCAATGAACTAGGGGAAAATGAAGTTGCGAAAGATTACAATTAATATCTAATAAACCGTCTCGGGCAAGAAGTATACTCAAAATATTCATTCTTCAAATTGTAGAAGAATGATGGGTCTGTATGGTTTTCTTCATATGGGATGGGGTCTTGATGGGTCTGTATGGTTTTCTTCAGAGATGAAAGCCTTAAGTGATGACTGTGAACGATTTGTTAGTTTCCTTCCCGGTCATATTTATTCAAGCAAAAATGGTATGCCCATACGAAGCTCATTTCTGAGCCTGCTTCATTTATGTTGATAAGCCATCATGTTTCCCATACGATCAGCGTACTTTTCCTATTTATTTCAGATTTACTTTAGGACCCTGTTGGAAACAGTCTTGAACTCTTATTGATGGTGTAATTATTATCTCTTGATCAACCAAAGGAGTAATTACATGTAATTATTACAAATTTGCAACAAAATAACTTTTAGGATAACCAGTGGAGCTTCATGAATCTTTTAGGATAGTTGGGATGCTAGAGTGATGTACTTTTGATAATGTCGGTTAACATAAATCCTCTGACATTGTACTGATGTACTGGCTGAGCAGATTTTATATTACTTTCTAATCCCTCTACAAATAAAAAAATTGTGAGACTGCAATATAACACCATTTTTTTAATGTATTTACAATGTTTAAACTTGATTTAGCAATGTAGAACATGTCGACCTTAAACAGAGGTTCTATTTGTCCTAGATAAAGGAAGATCAGCATAATGAAACATTACAGGAGAGGAGCTCTATTGAGTTTTTGTTAATCTAGAGGGAGCCCGTAAATAGAACACCAATTCATCTGTTATATGACTTCTTTTTCATTTTGGAACGTTTTAAAGTTTGACAACATTTTTTGATCTCCGTACGCTAAACTTTTTGTTGTATTAAACTAACTATTTCCACTACTTTAATATTTTCTTCCTTAAACAACTCCTGTTAGCATCTTAAACTCTGTGTGTTCAATACCCTCATATAAAATTAAACGAGTATTTTTTTTTATATTTGCTTATGTCCTTGGAGTGGGTTGCTCTAGTGGTGAGCACCCTCCACTTCCAACCAAGAGGTTGTGAGTTCGAGTCACCCCAGGAGCAAGGTGGGTAATTCTTAGAGGAAGGGAGCCGAGGGTCTATCGGAAACAGCCTCTCTACCCCAGGGTAGGGATAAGGTCTGCGTACACACTACCCTCCCCAGACCCCGGATTATACTTGGTTGTTGTTGTTGTTGTTGCAAATTGTAGAAGCTCGTCAGAATACTTATCAAAGAAAAGGAAAAGGAAGTTCGTTGTAATTTTACTAGGAAATTGAGATACACAAGCTTATAAATTAGGTGGTCAATATAAAGGAAGTTAATCATATAACGCATTAGAGTTTTACTGGTTTTAGTATAAATATCCAAATCCAGAGGAAATTTAGAATGTGGCACCTTTGTGTGCTTGATTAGCGCATCGAGGAATGCGAACTTTAAAACAAAATCACTGTATGTAAAAGTTGAACCTTGGAGCAAAAAGATGTTCAATTAAACCAAGAAGTTACATTAGAATTTCAAAGACCTCGAACGCATATCTTATAACACACAACAAGAAACCAAACTCAATAAAAGAAATACAGGCATGAGCCTGCTCAAATAATGAACAAGTTGTAAGAGATAGAAGCAATGTCTCTGAGACAGAAAAGTAAAAGAAAAATGGAAAACGTTTGAAGTACTCAAATGCACTTTCGAGGAAATTAGGTGCCACTCCTTTGCATGATTCTAATGGCAATTGTACCTTTTGAAGAAAAAGATTCAGAAAGGAAAAAAAAGGAAAGACATATACCTGAAGTTTCTGGAGTAGTCCGTTCAGATTTTCATATTGTTTTTCAATTTGTTGAACCTAGCACACAAAGATAAGTGGGGAAAGAAACGGAGGAAGTGAGAAAGCTTCATGAGATCAACTTCAAAATGCGCAGAGAAAGTAATTGAAGAAGGGGAAGGAGAGGGATAGGACAATCATGCTATTATTCTTCCATTAAAAAAGAAACAAGATTATTTATAAACCTTTTTAAAGAAATCGTCGAGGCCTAGCTCCCCGGAATTCATTGCTCTTTGGGTTCCCATTTCAATATCTCCATTTCTATCATTTTGATGCCTAGGGGCCTCCAAAGTATCAAAATCATCCTACAAGAGAAATCAAGCTGTTATAATATGAAAAATGAAATATTATATGCTTTTCAACAAGTGCATTACCAAAAGGATATAGATCTTTATATTGAGTACTACATGCAGCAACATGCTTCAAGGATTATATCAAAGCCGACATGAGTGAATGAAGTTAAAAGACTAGGACCACTAAAATAGCACTAAATATACTAAACTTTTGGAGAAGTCTATTGACACAGACATCGAATATCCTCCGAAATCATTAGTAAAGAAACAAAAAAGTAGTCCTAGGATAATCATTTTTTATGTAAAAATGGCAAAACAAAGGCCATTAATTTACATACATCTTTTTTAATAATAGTGGTATCTGGGCCAGCTTGCGCACTTCACTGTTGCACCAGGTACCTTATTTTTACGTACATCTAATACTACATGAAGAAAATCCAGGTTCAATGACAGTTGGCCAATGACAAACAATACCCATAGCTATTAGAGTTTTACATGCTACATTGAGAAGGATAAGGATTTTCAGGTTGTCAGACTATGTTGCTCGGACTCTCCAAAAGTGCTGCCGCACCCGTGTCGGATCCTCCAAAAATGTACTAAGTTTGGAGGATCCGACACGCACCCAACAACATTTTTGAAGAGTCCGAGTAGCATATCAGACCAAAAAGTTATGAAGAATATACAATTTATAGAGCGAAATTTTGAACTACAATTCACATATCCAGTTATCAGCTCTTTGATTCAAACTTACAGCACAAAGATGGATCTGATTAGTGAGTAGTGACACTCTTTCATCTATTATCATGGAGATTGAGATAGTTATAATGACACCATATTAGCATTTGTTCCTTCTTATTTCAGCAAGACGTTAGACCGAGCACTTATTAGAGAACAAAATGCCAACCCAAATATTGCTAAAAGGTGTAAAAACATCTTATAGTTTGACAATTCTCGGGTCGAAAATGTGCCCCGGAGAGGAGTCTACAGAGGATCATGAAACTTTGCCTCCTAATATATAATCTTACCAAAAAAAATGTGTTCAAATATGTGCAGGGAAAAAATATGGACACTTTTTTTCACCTCCATAACAGGGAAACAATTGAGAATAGTGCTCCTGGAAGGAGAAGATTTTGAGCCTTTTTCACCCTCCATAACAGGGACACGACAACATTCAGACATAACCATTGACAACGAAGCCTAAGAATCACTTGTCTTCCTTGCTGTAGTGTTTTGTAACGGCATAATAAAAGAGCTTATATAATAAAATTTTGCATTAAAAATGCTTATAAGCGATGGAAATTCCAAGAAGTGGTTTTCCTTCACTTCTTCTACCCCTTACAGCAGTAAGTTTAAAAGCCAACTTCATCATAGTGGCAAAGAAAGGCCAAAGAATGCAGCTTTTTTTTTTGATAACCGTGGTGTCCGGGCCAGCTTGCGCGCACCTCGACTAATTCCACGGGATACCTGTCACCTCCCACCAGCAACAGGTAACTCTATCCACCAAATGGAAAGAAATCACCTAGTATTTGCCTCCGCTGGGATTTGAACCTGAGACCTCATGGTTCTCACCTACTGCATTGACCACTAGGTCATACCCTTGGGTGCCAAAGAATGCAGCTTTTTAACAATTGTCATGATCCAAATGTCATTTTGTACTGTCTTTTTCATTCCTAACTTACTCATCAGCTAGAAGCCGTCAAGAATACACAATAATAAACAATTATTTACTACAGACACCTTTTTTTCCTTAATCAAATCAAGAAGAAGAACATGGTAAGTTGAGTAATGACACACAAATATTTGACCATTTAAGCTATGAAAAGCGAAACAAGGGAAAACACATAAAGGTTCACTACAAGTTTTTGTCTTTTTTCCATTTCTTTGTCATTCTCGGCTGTCATTAAGAAAATGGAAAAATTGGGTACACAGGCAAATAAAATCTGATCCTGTGAGCTATGAAAGCATTGAAATACCCACAAAAAAAAACGAAAAAAAGGTCAACGAGTTTTGTTCTTTTCCCAATTCTCAGCTGCCAAAAGGATAAACAAAAAATGACCAATAAAACATGAACCCTTTGAGAAATTGAAAGCAGTGAAACATGGGAAAAACCAAAAAGATTTAACAAGTTTCGTTCTTTTCCTATTTCTTTGTATTTCCCAGCTGCCATACAGATTTTTTTTTAAAAAGGTTAAGTGGCTATCATGACAACTAAAATTTGACCCTTTGAGCAATAAATGAAGTAAAACATGAAAAAATCCAAAAGGGGTGGACAAGTTTTGTTCTTTTTCTCATTTCTTTGTATTTCTCAGCTCTCATATAGATCAAAAGACAAATGGTAAAGTAGCTATCATGGCAACTAAAATATGACCCTAAGTCGAGGTCAGCATCGTCCTAAAAAAAATAGACCCTTTGACCAAAGAAAGCAGTGAAAAATGGGAAAACCGAATAAGGGTCGAAAAAGATTTCATTCTTTTCCCAATTCTTGAAATTTCTCAGCTGCCATATAGATCAAGAAAATGTAGATACAAAACAAATAAAGAGGGGGTGTTAGGGGGAAATGTAGAAAGCTTACATTTAAAAGGTCGTTCATTGTGGAGAAGAATGAGAGATCTTTTTGGTGCTCTCTCTCTCTGTCTCTCTCTCCTCCGTAGTTTTCTTCTCTATAAGTTTTGCTTTCGACCCCTTTGAGAATTTTAGAGAGAGAGGGGGGGGGAGAGAGACAGAGACAGCGATATGAAAGAATGTGCTTTGCTGTTGCAACAGCGTGTGAATATTCAGTGACAGAGCGTGAAGGAAGGTTTCATTTCTTCAATTCAAACCTTCTGTTACAGTATCTATTTTTAATAGTAGTAATAAATTCTATCGTTTCTTTTCTTCAAACAAGGACTTCTATAGTTCTGTTTCTCACTTTCAAGTTAGAAGTTTGAACTTAAAAGGGAGTTTACCAAACTAATTAAGATGTATTCATTTATTTTTTTGCTCATTAAACTAATTATTTTTCTTATATATTGTATCTTTTGTGGGTAATTGGCTATTTTTTCCTTTTCTTTTTTCTCCTTTCTGTTCTTTTTTTAAATCATACTATTTTTTATTTTATTATTTTCAAATAATCTGATTCCATACTCAATTTTGGCTCCTTTCTTTTATTTTATTTTTTCTCTTTTTCTTTCCTTTTGTTCATTTTCTTTATTTCTTCTTCCTTTAAATTAATTTAGCTCTTTTTGTCTTTTACTTTTTTTTTTATACATAATCTAATTACATTCACTTTTTTGCTCCTTTTCTTTATTCTTCTTTTTTATACAATAATAAAAAATAATTTATATAGTAAATATTTATTCACCTTCTTAATATAACTGATAGTATAATATACTATTTGTCTTTCTTTTTTTCTTTTTTTTCTTCTTTAAATCAAATATTAGAACTATACCTGTTTTCTCTTCTCTTTTTTTCATGTATATTCTTTTTTTCTTTATTTTTAAAAATGTATGTATTAGTGTAAATATTTCTAGCACATAGGATCCAAAATTATATATCATTATAATAAAATGGTGTATTAGTATAATAAAATGGCATATTAGTATTTAATGTCATTGTAAAATACTTGTCTCAATAGTATACCAAACAACAACAACAACAACAAATATATTTTATGTCTTCCGACACCTACTTCGTATATAGTGAATATTATTTTTCATGGAACTCCATCAAAAAATTCATTTAAGAAAACATTTGCAAGGAACTAGTTGAAAAATATTTTTTTTTAAAAGATTTATTTATTACGGTATACTGTTATATTATATTGTATATTATAACAATATAATATTACTATAACAATGACTTTAACTTTGCACAATAGCACCTAGAACAAATAGGATTCGAAGTATACTATTTACGGTATATTGTATACTATTGCAACATAGTGTTGCAGTATATGCATATTATTACAGTATACTATTATAGTAGTATATTGTATAATATAACAGTATATTATTGCAATATAACTATATATTCCTATAGTATATTGTATACTGTAGCGGTATACTATTAGATAATTGTGTTCTTCTTCTATTATTACAATATACCATTGTAGTATATTGTATAATGTATATTATAACAATATACTATTGTAGTATAACTATATACTCCTACATCATATTGTATACCGTAGCGATATACTGTTGGGTAACTGCATTCTTCGATTTTCAGCTGAAAAATTATATCTCAATCACCTCAAATCAGCTCCAAATGCGATCAAATTTAAGTATGAGCTTCTATAAAGTACTTTAAACAATACAATATTTAATAACACCCACTTTGACTCAAACAAAAAATCTTCAAAAAAAAAAAAAATCAACAGCTTCAAGCCCAACAATGGTGGATATTCAAATACACGTAAAAATTCAGATCCGGAAAGCTTACTCGAATGTACTGCAAGTTATATTTTATAGCACCCACATTGAATCAAACAATAAATCTTCAAAACAAAATTTCAAATTCAGGAGCTTCAAGCTCAACAATGGTGGGTCTTCACACACACACAAAAATATGATATGGGAAACTTAATATATAACTACAACAACACATGAGTTCAGAAATATAAATAAATACACAAAAAAAGAATATACTAATATAGAAAGAAGATTTTGGAGTGAAACTCATGTACAATAATATGAAAACTTGTCTTTTAGAATTTATATAGAAAATTGTATTGTTTAAGGGGTGAATGGATGGGTTCGTAATGGAATTTCATCATTTACTAAAAAGACTAAATTATGGATGTTTTTTGAAAGGGGAAATGAACGTTTGGGGTGTGGGACTCCGCTTGTTTAAAGAAATTGAAAAGGTAAAGGGGACTGGGTAGGTGGGTAAATAGTTTAGACCGTATAGGTAAGAAAAGTAAAATCTTTGAACTTGAATATTAAAGGATAAATAATTTGGGCTTAATGGGTATAAAGCTAGATTTTCCCCTTTTAAAAGCTAAAGCTAACAATAGCCCACTACGTTTGATGTTTCTCTTAGAATAGTCTTATGGGTGTTTGGTTACCGGGATTCTACCCAGGGGTTGTATAGATAAATCGATATAAATTTTATATCAAATTTTTGGTGTTATTTGTCCCACGTATAAAAGTATCAAAAAGATAACTGTACTCTCCAAACCTTTTATAAGTCACTCATATATAAGGTCAAAATTTGATAACAAAACTTTATCCTAACTTATCTAGCTTCAATCTAATACAAGGTATAGATTATACACTGCATATCTAATTTTTTATATATGAACCAAATCACTAGTACTAAATAATTAGAGGATTATTAATCTAAGCTAGCGTTTGGATATAGATTTGGTTTAAATTTGAAAAAAGAGTTTTTGAAGTTGTGTAGATTAATAATTTTTAGAAGTTGAAATTGTGTTTGGACATATATTTTATTTGAAAGAAAATTGAAGTTTTGTGAGCGGAAGAAAATATTTCACCAAAAAACTACCCTAAATAAGTTTTTAGGAACTTGAAAAAAAATTTCAACATTTTTTTAAAAAAACTGATCATATTCCATGAACAAATAATTTTTTTTTTAAAAAAATAAGCCAAAATATATGGTCAAACGGGAGCTTAGTATTATAATCCTAAAATTATATAATCATTGCATAGCTTTAATCGCGAACCAAACAATCTCTTAAATACATAAGGTGAATGATGAAATATTAACATCCCTTATGGGTCGTTTGGTAAGAAGTATTAGGGGAAATAATACATGTATTAGCTTTAGTACTATTAATCTCTTGTTTGGCACTCTTAGTATTTTTCAACCTACACCTTGTTAAATACTATTTTTATACATAGCAAACTATGATATTACCAATGCCATATTTTTAAATATGGATAAGCATGTATAAAGATATAATTACTCTTTCAAAATCTTTTCCACAAATTTTAAGGTTATTTTTATAAACAAAGAATTTTTTATTAAAAAAAGTATGCAATGCATATTATTTTTAATGCACCGAACTAAATAATCGATAAATTACGTGAACATTTTTAATTTCAACATAACTAATCACATCATTATTAATTCCAAAACTATTAATACATTATATTCAGTACTATTCTTATACACTCTGCCAAACTACCCCTTAGAATTTTCAAAAGTTATAACCATATGTCCAATCCAACCAAATCCGTCTATTCTTTGAGAAAATTTTCTATATTGTCTTTAAAGGGTTAGAGATAATTGCGAAGAAACTAATTTTCGTTCAAAGTGAAGAAAGTCATTATCCCTTTTTAGTAAAAATGCTGTCTCCATAAAGTATTTTTTAATAAGTCATTTGGTTGCACTAAGCTCTCGTTATGCGCGGTGTTTGGAAAAGGGTCGGATCACAAGGGGCTATTGTACGCAACCTTACCATGTATTTTCTGTAAGAAACTGTTTTCACAACTTGAATCTGTGAACTCCTAGTCACATGACAATAATTTTATCACGGGAAAAGGCCCAAAAATGACCTTGTGGTATTAGAAATGGATCAATTATAACCTCCGTTTAAACTTGAGTCCAAAAATGACATTGCCGTTATAGAATTAGTCTAATAATGCCCTTGTGTTATTCGAAATGGATCAATTATAACCCTTGTTTAAACTTGAGCCCACCAATGACCCTCCCATTAAAGAATGTGTCTAATAATGGTATTTTTCTTGGCCCACCAATGACCCTCCCATTAAAAAATGGGTCTAATAATGGTATTTCTCTCAGTTAGTAATGATTAGGTGTGTAAAATGGATATTTAAAAACCGACAAAACTGTGCCGAACCAATTTTTAGGTTTCTTTTAATAAAATCGTAGGTTTTTATATAAATCTATAATTGTACCGATAATTAGGGTAGATTTTTTATTTTATAAAAATAAATCGAAAAATATTGAGCCGTACCGAATAAATTTACATTTGAATATATGATTCACATGTAAATATATTCGAACCGTACCGAATAAATTTACATGTAAATATATCAGACCTATTATTAGACCCAGTATAAATATATGTTTCACATGTAAATTTATTCGGTACGGTTCGATATTTATATATTAAGTTTTAAAATGATAATGGGTTTAATATTTATAAAGAATGAGACGAATAAGAATGAGTCTAATATTTATATTTGTAAATAATAATGTATTAATATAAATAATGTACAAATTTTAATACATTATTATTTTTAAACTCAATATATAAATATATGTTTCACATGTAAATTTATTCGGTACGATTCGATATTTTTTCGGTTTATTTTTATAAAATAAAAAACCTACCCTAATTATCGGTACGATTATAGATTTATATAAAACCTACGGTTTATTAAAAGAAACTTAAAAATTGGTTGACATAGTTCTGTCGGTTTTTAAATATCCATTTTACACTCCTAATCATTACTAACCGAGAGAAATAGCAGTATTAGACTCATTCTTTAATGAGAGACTCATTGGTGGGCTCAAATTTAAACAAGGGTTATAATTGGTCAATTTCGAATAATACGAGGGTATTATTAGACCCATTCTATAACAGCAAAGTTATTTTTGGATTCAAGTTTAAACGAATGTTATAATTGATCCATTTCTAATACCACAAGGTCATTTTTGGGCATTTTTCCTTTTATCATTACGCCAAGGCTCCCCTTCTAATAACCAAATACCAAAAAAGTGACTTATTATTTGAAATACATTACCGTAATACCAAATACACCCTTAGAAACCATTGATTTTCGGATAAATAATGTGTAGTATACAATGAAAAAGGAATGCCTTTTCTAATAACAGGACTGTATGTGTTCCTCATAAGTCATAACCTCCCTTCTGTAAAGTAAAAGCTAGACTATCATGATACTTTTAGTCCAGCCAAATGAATGATTTTTCACATTATTTTGGATGAATATCTCATGAAAGTATTTTTAAGCCTATTTTTAATAATAGCTTAATAAATCAAATGTTATCATTCTAGTTGCTTGTATAACATTTATTTTGAAAAAAGAGGGAGTAATATAAGTTTCTTTCTTTTTTATGAGTTGTTTATGATTTTGTAAAAGAAATAAAAATATATTTGAGAAAAAATTATAAAAGAAATAAAATGATACGACCAATAAGGAGAGTGACAGGATGGTAAAAATTTAATCATATGGATGTTTACATATTATATTTATTAGTAACATTACCTTGACGAGAGGGAGAATTTTCCATCTTTTAAGATAAAGTATTTTTTCTTTTAATGAGCTTTAGACAATTCAAAATTTAGTACTAAAATTTTAGTATGAAATGGATTAAAAAAAAAAGTGCAAAATGAAAGGAGCTTCGTGGTAGCTCGCAATCCCCTCTAACTCGAATCGATACACGGGTGCCACGCGTCCAACTCCACTTTACAAACCAAATATTCAATTCTCCGTGTTACGTTCGCCACGCGGTTATATAAACATATTCTGTCCTTTATCTTCAATTCTTGCTATAAATTCCCAACTTCTGGATTTGTTCTAATATCCACAACATATTTGTTCTTTTTCATACTTTATATAGAGCACAGAGTTTTCTTGGAGTTTTTTGTTTCTTACTGAAAAGGGTAAGTTATATTTCCTTGCTTATTTTTTATTTCCTCTGATTATCTCACCTGGGTGTTGCTAATATTGTGCAAAAGTTTATCTTTTTTGCTCTTTTAATTGATTTTCTTTCTTATTCCTCTCATTCTCGTAAACTCGTTTATTATTGATTAGTTATGTGGTATTGAGATCGCTATATGCAAATATATATTGGGGCTGCTTTATCAATCAATTTTGAGGATTCATTTTATAGTTTATGTGATGTTAATTTGGGGTTAATAAGTTTTATTGGAACCCCTCTAGAACTCCCGCTATGCGATTAAAGCATAAAATCTTTTTATCTCTGTATTGTTTATATTTTTATATCAGTATCACTTTCCTATTTCCATGCAAGAATTACCGATTTGATTGATTGTGGTCATCCAATAAGTTTCTGTATGCTCTATATCAATCTTGTTTGTGATTCACTTTTGATTATGTATTGTTAACCATGTCTGACTAATAACAATAATAACTGCGCCTCAATCATAAAATTTGAAAACAATAAAATCCCACTTCCTTTTTCTCTTTTCGTGAGAAAATTTGGATAGTTGTGGTTGTATTATGTATTTATCATAAATTGACTAGTTTTACACTTGCTATCGACTTACTGCAACTCTCTTCCTTTATACAGCCAGCAATGTTAGCAAGCTCACACATTCCAAATTTGTTGTTGTGGTCCTGTTGATTAGAATAATAAGGTAATCTAGGTTGTGATTGACTCTATTAAAATTGGATTAGAGACAACTCTGCAGTTATCTCCAATTACCAGTGTGATATCTCTTGGAACCTTACAGTTGATAGTATGAGTTTTCTGCATCTGAATTAGGAGCTAGATTGGTCAACAGATATATTATGTGGTGAATCACTCTAGTGTGATACGAAAAGAACGAAAGAGAAGAAAACTGTAGTGAAGTGAGGCTTATAAAGAACAAGAAATGCTGAAAATCAGTTACAAGCTGAAACAATAATGTGGCATGGGATATAGAGGCGCAGGAAAAGGATATAAGAAAATGTTTCTTTGAATGATATTTTTGGAATCAGGTTTACATAATACTGATGGTTCTTTTCTTCTCTGGGTATGTGTAAGTTACAGCTAGTTAATCCATATTGCCTCTTTACCATATTTTCATATGGTCGACTTCCCTTTGATATTTAGCTTTTAATTTATATCGTGTTACAACTGATAATGACTCTGTTGCTTACCATGTGATTCATATGGTAATACCAGAACAAAACTGCCAATGAATCTGCTGAACAAAACTGCCTTGTGAGAGACAACTTTGTGGTTCATTAGGTTCTAATTGCCTAGTGCCTACTCGACGTTAATCCGGATTAGTTGGGCGTGGTTTAGATACCGGATGTCTAAAAAAGAAAGAAAAAACTGCCTAGTGCCAGTCGACCAAATACGTAGTCATTTAGTTATCCTTGTTCTTTGCAACCTGTGAAAACATTATTTGTCCTTCATTGGTTTGAGAAAAATCTTAAGTTGTTTGCCAGTCTTTTTACCATTATTGTTATTTTCTTGTCTACCTAGTGCTTTCATTACACATGAGAATTATAGACTAATTGTTTTCTTAATTTTTTCATCTCCTTCTCAGATACCTTGGAGAAATTAAAGGCACATTGACGTGCGGACAATTTTAGATAGGAAGGCAAAACTGTTGTTGTTGCCAGGGGAGAAGTAAAGATGGAAAAGGAAAAGAAGATAGACATGGAAGAAAAGCATGAAAAGGAATTGAAGGAGAAAGAGAAAAAGGATAAAGTAAAAAATACGGGGAGCGAAGAGGAGTCGGAGGAAACAGAGGACGAGAAAGATGGTGCAACAAAAAATGTAAAAGAAAAGAAATACAAGAAGGAAAAGAAAGAGAAAAAGGATAAAGAAAAGAAAGACAAGAGTAAAGAGGAGGAGTCGGAGGAAGAAACCGAGGAAGAGAAGGATGATGGAAAAGGGAAGAAGGATAAAAAGAAGAAACATAAGACAGATATGAAAGAGAAAAAGGATAAAGAGATGAAAGACAAGAGCAAACATGAGTCAGAAAAAGAAGACAGCAAAGAAATAGAGGAAGAGAAGGATGACGGAGAAGGGGAGAAGAAAGATAAAGAGAAGAAACTCAAGAAGGGAAAGAAAGACAGAAAGGAAAAAGAGAAGAAAGACAAGAGCATAGAGGAGTCGAAGGAAGAAAAGGATGATGATAAAGGGGAGAAGAAGGATAAAGAGCAGAAAGACAAGAAGGAGAAAAAGAACAAGGAAGAGAAAGGCAAGAGCAAAGGGGAATCAGAAGAAGAAACCGAGGAAGAGAAGGATGATGAAAAAGGGAAAAACAAGGAATCGGATGAAGAAGACGAGAGACAGACAGAGGAAGAGGAGAATGATGAAAAAGGGGTGAAGAAGGATAAGGAGAAGAAAAACAAGGAAAAGAAAGAGAAAAAGGACAACGAAAAGAAAGATAAGAGCAAAGAGGAAACGGAGGAAGAGAAGGATGATGAAAAAGGAGAGAAGAAGGATAAAGAGAAGAAATGCAAGAAGAATAAGAAAGAGAAAAAGGATAAAGAAACGAAAGACAAGAGCAAAGAGGGGTCGGATGAAGAGGAAGAGAAAGATGACGAAGAAGGGGAGAAGAAGGATAAAAAAAAGAAACACAATAAGGATAAGAAAGAAACAAAGGATAAAGAAAAGAAATACAAGAGCAAAGAGGAGTCAGAAGAAGAAGATAAGAAAGAAACGGAGGAAGAGAAGGATGATGATGAAGAGGGTCAGAAGAAGGAAAAAGAGAAGAAAAACAAGAAGGATAAAAAAGAGAAAAAGGATAAAGAAAAGAAAGTCAAGAGCAAAGAGGAGTCAGATGAAGAAGACAAGCAAGACAAGGTGAATGAGGTTGAAGTCGCCACAAGAGAGATAAAAATTGAGGATGACAAGAAAATATTGGACGGTGAAGCAGACGAGAAAGGTAAAAGGAAGGAGAAAGGAAAAGACAGTAAAGATGAGAAACAAAAGGATGCAAAAAAGGACAAAGCTGAGAAGACGAGAAAACTTGAGGACAAGTATAAAAGCAACGGTAAGTTGAAATCCAAGTTGGAGAAGATCAATGCCAAACTGGAAGCTCTTCAGCAGAAAAAAGCGGACATCATGAAGACAATAAAAGAAGCCGAGGATAAAAACTTAGCCGTGGTTGAGAGTCCTAAAGAGGCAGACCTGAAGGCACACGATGGAGTAATGACTGAACAGTGAGTAGTATATTTTTCATAATAATGTTAGATGTTCTTATACTGTCGTTGTGTATACCTTTCCCTTCCACTGTCATTTAGAAATGTATTATCTTTGTCTTAATTAAGTTAAAGTAATAGAGATGATATACTTGCATTTAAGTTTCATAAATTTTGACATTTTGCAATTCAACAACAACAACCCAGTATAATCCCACTAGTGGGGTCTGGGGAGGGTAGTGTGTACGCAGACCTTACCCTTACCCCTACCCTGGGGTGGAGAGGCTGTTTCCGATAGACCCTCGGCTCCCTCCCTCCAAGAACTCCCCACCTTGCTCTTGGGGTGGCTCCCCACATTTTTGCAATTCATCTTTCTTAAAAAAAATTCACTTCCTTATTCTGTCTTGCTTTGTGCTCACCTTAGTGTAAAGTTGTTAACATGGTTCAGGCCCACTGCATCTACAAAACTAAACAAGTAAAGTGTTGATGAGTCCGGAAATATCTGTATCTCATTCTCTAGGTAAAGCACTAAAATTTAAAATGAAAATTAGTGAGTGAGGTTCAAGAAGGTTTGATCTTCAGCTGCCAAAGGAATGTTTTTTGTGAGGTTTTTAAGTGAACAAGTAAAATATTGGAGTTGCTGAGCATGGCAAACAATTTGAAGGGCAAATTAAAGGTGTGTAATTATCTGCAGCAATACAGTATGTCAAGACTTTTACTGCTCAAAAGAAAAATAATTAGGGTCCAGCAGAAAGGGACCATTAAACAATGGCTCACAAGTCATGACTGGAAAACATAACAACACTGTCTTCTAGCTGCAAGAGAACGACTGGAAATTTCTTTTGATCAAATGACCTCAGGAAAACAATGCTAAAATGGATTAGGCTACTTGGACATTAGATTCTTTTTGTTGCAAAGCATCAGTCATGTAACATAGGACACTTACTGATATTTAATAGTAGCCTTTTCTTCTCTCAATCAGTGAAATCTCTTCTTCTCTCATTTGGGGGGAGCTTTTTGCTTCTTAGGCATAGTAATGTTTGTTATGCAATGCCATTTGTCTTATATAGGCATAGAATTCCGTAGAATCTATTTGTAAGAAGATGTCGATGGTTATAAATATGCATGCATGTCTGTATTGACAAGTACCGTGGATATTATCTTTTAGAAAATAGTTAGTCCATTAAATATTGATGATTTAGATAATTAACAAATGATTTGCGTATTATCCAAATGATTTACGTATTTTATCAAGAGAAAAAGGTCAAATTTTCTCTTGTAATATCCGATACTGATCGACTTTGCCATCCATTAGAGTTTTGGGATAATATTACCCCTGCTATTGGGAAAAAGTCTCGTCTTTGCCCTTGATCCCTAATGGAGTTGGGTTTTTCTCGTAGAATTTGAACATGTGGAGTCTACTCATTTCATAAATAAGAAAATTTTCAATGAATGGGTGCACTGATTTTTTTCAATATAAAGCACTACAGAACCGCCTAAAATTCATTATCTGTCCGATTTCGCAAGTTATTCTTGAAGAAAGTTTTTTAAGAAGAAAATAAGTGGTTGCTATAAGGTTTCTTTCGTCTTATTTTTAGCAATAGGTCTCTTGAAGAAAAAAGGAAATTAGAAGGAAACAAAGTGGTTGCTATAAGGTCTTTTTCGTAAATTTTCTTGATCGTCCAAGAACATTAGATATATACTCTTTCTAAAGTTTTGTTTAAGACTTTGGTTAATTTCAGCACTTATAACAAGATATGTTTATTCCAATTTAATGACCCAACACCAATCGAACAATGGAATAGTGTTAGAAATCGAGTGTCTAGTTTAGGGATCTTTACACGAATAACGGGTTGGATTTAACATTTATTTTTTATAGGGTACACTACTGGAAAATGGCAGAATTCCGACTGCCAAAACGGTCGAAAATCACGAATTTCCGACTACTTTCCGATCAAAATTGGTCGGTCGGAAAATAATTTCCGACCGAATCCGTCGGTGATTTCCGACCAAAGTAATCGGAACGTTCAAAAGATCAGACGACCAAATATTTTCAAATTTCCGACCAAAGTGGTCGAAATTTACCGACCGAATCAATCGTAATAATATAAATAAAAATAATTATTTATTTAAAATTAAATAATATAAATATATAATTTCCGACCGAATTGGTCGGAGATTAATAATTAAAAAATATATTTTATTTAATTTTTGACGGAATCAGTCGAAAACCTTTAAATATTAATTTTTTTAAAAATTTCCGACCGAATCGGTCGGAAATCTAGGAATTTTTGGCAAAATTTGGGTAGCTGTTCGACTGTTTCCGTCGGAAATCAGTCGGAATTTTCTGTAAAACGGGGCAGCATTCTGCCCAATTTTGAGCTACACCACATGTCAAACTATTACAATACAATAACGCTAACAACCAATCAACCATTAACACAATCTAAACCAACAATACCAACCATTAACACAATCTAAACCAACAGTACCAACCACTAACACAATCTAAACTAACAATACCAACCACTAACACAACCTAAACCAACAATACCAACCATTAAACTTAACAATTTTGGGCATAAAAACATCCAAATAGTGTCACGACCCAATTTCACCTATAGGTCGTGATGGCGCCCAACAC
Source organism: Nicotiana tomentosiformis (assembly GCF_000390325.3). Taxonomy (NCBI): domain Eukaryota; kingdom Viridiplantae; phylum Streptophyta; class Magnoliopsida; order Solanales; family Solanaceae; genus Nicotiana; species Nicotiana tomentosiformis. Next base: position 13,404,342 of record NC_090813.1, on the reverse strand, counting down.
TACAGCTAGGCAAGCCAACTAATAAGTTAAACATACATTGGTTAAACTTTTATTCCAAGAAGATAATAAAATACCAATTTCTACCAATGTGTGTGCCAAGACCCGGTGTCACAAGTGCATGAGCATCTAGTAGATTATACAAAACTTCAAATACTGTCTGAAATAAAATAGACAGAATATAAATATCAGAAGAGACACTGATAGCTGTAGAACGGCTCAGAAAGGCAGCTCACCACTATGCCTCGGGATGACGTGGGTATGTGATGATAGGTCCTCCACTAGTACCTGTCTCAGATCCTGCACAAAAAGTGCAGCAAGTGTAGTATGAGTACGTAAACAACGTGTACCCAGTAAGTATCAAGCCTAATCTCGAAGTGGTAGAGACGAGATGACCGACTTTGACACTCACTATAGGTCAATAATAATTGAAATAAAATTAGGATATTTAAATCAGCATGATTTACAGAATTTACAATAATTTATTTAATCAGCGAAAATAATCAAATTCCTTCAAATGTATAAATTCTCAATATATTAATTAAATTCCTTCAATTCAAATAAATTCTAATTTATCAATTAAATCTCATTTACAAGAGTAACAATTAATTTCTTAACAAGCAAGAATAATAATTCATTAAATTCCGAAGATTTTTCAATTTACTAATTAGCTTCACAAGCTGAAATAAATTATTAAAACATGGACCTCGGTCATGGCCTCGAGCCATACCTTCGATCATGCCCTCGAGCCTTGCCTTCGATCGCGGCTTCGATCACAGGCTCGAGCCTGGACCTCGGTCATGGCCTCAATCAGGGTATCGAGGTTGAGCCTTCGATCATAGCCTCAATCATGGCATCGAGCTTGAGCCTTCGATTGTGACCCTCGATCTTGGGTCTCGATCCTGGCCCTCGAGCCTTGCCTTCGATCATGGCCCTCGAGCTAGACCTTCGATCATGGCTTCGATACACTAGCTAAAGTCTGTATCTCGTCAACCCTGGGCTCGATACCTGGGCTCGATATTTGGCTCGATATCTGGGCTCGATCACAGCCCAGAATGTCCAACAGAAGAGGAAAAATTGCAGCAGCTTTTTAACTCAAATGTTTGATCCGTTAACCATCCGAAACTCACCCGAGGCCCTCGGGACCTCAACCAAATATACCAACAAGTCCTAAAATATCATACGAACTTAGTCGAACCTCTAAATCACATCAAACAACGCTAAAACCATGAATCATATCCCAATTCAAGCTTAATGAAACTAAGAGTTTTCAACTTTTACATTCAATGCCGGAACCTACCAAATCAACTCCGATTGACCTCAAATTTTACACACAAGTCATAGATTACATAACGGAGCTATAAAAATTTTCAGAACTGGATTCCGACTCCGATATCAAAAAGTCAACTCATCGGTCAAACTTTCAAATTTAAGTTCTTGTTTTTAGCCATTTCATGCCTAATTTAACTACGTACTTCCAAATAAAATTCCGAACACGCTCCTAAGTCCAAAATCACCATACAGAGCTGTTGGAATTATCAAAATTCTATTCCGGGGTCGTTTTTTCAAAATGTTGACCGAAGTCAAACTTAGCACTTTAAGGCCAACTTAAGAAACCAAGTGTTCTGGTTTCACCCCAAACACTTTTAAATCCTGAACCAACCATCCCCGCAAGTCATAAATCATTACAAGCACCTACAAAAAGTTTTATTTTAGGGAACGGGGTTCTAAAAGTTAAAATGACCGGTTGAGTCATTACATTCTCCACCTCTTAAACAAACGTTCGTCCTCGAACGGGTTTAGAATTGTACCTGGAGCGCTGAATAAGTGTGGATATCTGCTCCGCATATCTTCCTCGGCCTCCCAAGTCGCTTCCTCGACTGGTTGGCCCCTCCACTGGACTTTTACTGCAGAAATCCTCTTGGACCTCAACTGGTGAACCTGTTTATCAACAATGTAATTGGCTCCTCTTCATAACCCAAGCTATTATCTAGCTGAACTGTGCTGAAGTCTAACATATGTGATAGGTCGACATGATACTTCCGGAGCATAGATACGTGAAAAACCGGATGAACTCCCGATAGGCTGGGAGGCAATGCAAGCTTATAAGCAACCTCCCCAACTCGTTTCAACACCTCAAATGGGCCTATAAATCTTGGGCTCAACTTGCCCTTCTTCCCGAATCTCAAAATTCCCTTCATCGGCGAAACCTTCAAGAGAACTTTTTCACCTACCATAAATGATATATCACGCGCTTTCTGATCCGCGTAACTCTTTTGTCTGGACTGTGCTGTACGAAGTCGCTCCTGAATCAACTTTACCTTTTCCAAGGCATCCCTTACCAAATCAGTACCATATAACTTAGCCTCACCTGGGTCAAACCATCCGATAGGTGAACGACATCGCCGACCATATAAAGCCTCAAATGGATCCATCTCGATGCTGGATTGATAATTGTTATTATAAGCAAACTCGGCCAAAGGAGGAAACGATCCCACTGACCTCCAAAGTCAATCACACATGCCCTGAGCATATCCTCCAAAATCTGAATTGTCCTCTCTGACTGTCCATCGGTCTGCCGATGAAAGGCTGTGATGAGGTCTACATGGGTCCCCAACTCACTCTGTACTGCTCTCTAGAAATGTGAAGTAAACTAAGGACCTCTATCTGATATGATGGAAATTGGCACACCGTGCAACCGAACTATCTCCTGAATATAAATCTGAGCCAACCTCTCTGAAGTATATGTAGTCACAATAGGAATAAAATGTGCCGACTTAGTCAACCTGTCAACAATCACCCAAACTGCATCAAATTTCCTCAAGGTCTGCGGCAACCCAACTACAAAATCCATAGTAATTCGTTCCCATTTCCACTCTGGTATGGTCATCTACTGAAGTAGGCTACCTGGCCTCTGGTGCTCATATTTAACTTGCTGGCAATTTAGACACCGAGTTACATAATCAACTATGTCCTTTTTCATTCGTCTCCACCAATAATGTTGTCTCAAGTCACGATACATCTTCGTAGCACCTGGATGAATAGAATATCGAGAACTGTGTGCCTCCTCTAGGATCTTTTTCCTCAGTTCATCCACTTTAGGAACACACAGACGATCCTGGAGTCGTAGAACACCATCTGCACCAATAGTGACTTCCTTGGCACCACCTCATAGTACCGTTTCACGAAGAACCACCAGGTGTGGGTCATCATACCGGCGAGCCTTGATCTATTAAAATAGTGAAGACCGGGCCACAACACATGCAAGAACTTGGCTGGGCTCTGAAATATCCAGCCTCACAAGTCTGTTAGCCAAAGACTAAATATCTGAGGCTAATGGCCTTTCCTCTGCTGAAATGAAAGCCAAACTACCCATACTCTCCGCCTTTCTGCTCAAGGCATCTGCAACCACATTTGCTTTGTCCGGATGATACAGTATAGTAATATCATAATCTTTTAGTAACTCCAGCCATCTATGCTGCCTCAAATTTAGATCCCTCTGCTTGAACAAATGCTGCAAACTGCGATGATCAGTGTAAACTTCACAAGACACCCCATAAAGATAATGCCTCCAAATCTTAAGAGCGTGAACAATCGTAGCTAACTCCAAATCATGTACCGGATAATTCTTTTCACGGGGCTTCAACTGACGTGAAGCATATGCAATAACTTGCCCTTCCTGCATCAATACACAACCCAAGCCAACGCGCGAAGCGTCGCAATACACTGTATACATCCCCGAACCGGAAGGCAACACTAACACTGCTGTAGTCAATGATGTCTTGAGCTTCTGAAAGCTCACCTCACAATCATCGGACCATCGGAATGGAGCACCCTTTTGGGTTAATTTGGTCAAAGGTGCTGCAATAGATGAAAAACCTTTCACGAACCGACGATAATAACCTGCCAAACCCAGAAAACTCCTGATCTCCATCGCCGAAGTGGGATGATGCCAATTCTGAACTGCCTCAATCGTTTTGGGATCAGCTTTAATACCTTCGCCCGATATGATATGTCCCAAAAATGCTACAGATTCAAGCCAGAACTCACATTTAGAGAACTTAGCATATAGCTTTTGTTCCCGCAATGTCTGAAGCACTAATCTCATATTCTGCTCATGTTCCTCCTTACTGCGCGAATAGATTAATATGTCATCAATGAAGACAATGATAAACAAATCAATATATGGCATGAATACCCTGTTCATCAGATCCATAAACGATGCCGGGGCATTAGTTAAACCAAAAGACATTACCAGAAACTCATAATGACCATATCTAGTACGAAAAGCAGTCTTCGGAATATCCGAATCCCAAATCTTCAACTGATGGTACCCCGACCTCAAATCGATCTTAGAGAATACCCTAGCACCCTGCAACTGGTCAAATAGATCATTAATACGCGGCAACGGGTACTTGTTCTTAATAGTGACTTTGTTCAATTGGCGATAATCAATACACATCCGCATTGTTCCATCTTTCTTTTTCACAAATAATACTGGTGCACCCCAAGGCGATACACTCGGTCTGACAAACCCTTTGGCTAGTAACTCTTCAAGCTGTTCTTTCAATTCTTTCTGAGCCATGCGATACGGTGGGATAGATATAGGCTGGGTATCTGAAGCCAAGTCAATACAGAAATCAATATCACGATCAGGTGGCATACCTGGAAGATCTGACGGGAATACATCGGGGAACTCCCGAACTACAGGCACTGAATCAATAGCCGGAGTCTCTACAGTAATATCCCAAACATAGGCTAGATAAGCCAAACAACCCTTCTCAACCATGTGTTGAGCCTTAATAAAAGAAATAACTCGATTAAATGAATTAACAGGCGAACCCTTCCACTCCAGCTTAGGCAATGCTGGAATAGCCAAGGTAACAGTCTTGGCATGATAATCTAGAATAGCATGATATGGAGATAACCAGTCCATACCCAGAATAATTTCAAAATCGATCATCTCAAGCAACAGGAGATCTGCTCTAGTTTCATAACCACAAAATATAATAATACAGGACCGGTAGATCCGGTTCACGACAAAGAATCGCCCACAGGAGTGGACACATAAACAGGAGTACTCAAGGACTCACGAGAAACACCCAGGAATAGAGTAAATAGGGATGACACATATGAATACATAGATCCTGGATCAAATAATACTGAGGCATCTTTGCCACAAACAGAAATAATACCTGTAATCACGGCATCTGAGGCCTCTGCATCTGGTCTAGCCGAAAAAGCATAGAACCGAGATGGAGCGCCAACTGTCTGGCCTCCGCCCGGCTGACCTCCACCTCTAGGACGGCCCCTACCCACCTGTCCTCCATCTCTGGGTGGTCGGACTACTGGTAGAGCAACTGGTCCGGTAAGCATAGGCTGCTGACCCTGCTGTACTGGTCTACCCCGAAGCCTGGGGCAAAACCTCCGCATGTGACTGGGATTCCCGCACTCATAACAACTCTTCGGTACGATGGGCTGCTGACTAAGTGTCTGGCCCTAGGGACCTGAATACCCACTGGGAGGATCCTGAATAGCTGGTGGGCGGTAAGAACTCTCTGGGATAACACTAAGATAAGGTCGCACTGGAGCACCTCGAGGAGGTGGTGGTGCTGGATATGGGGGTCTGCTGGACTGTCCCCTCACGAACTGACCTCTGCCCCCGGACGGAGCACCTCTGAACTCTCCAGAGTACCTGAACCGCTTATCTCTCATAATCTGCTCTCGGCTCCGCTGACGTACACCCTCAATCCTCCGGGCTATCTCCACAACTCGCTCATAAGAAGTACCCATCTCAACCTCTCGAGCCATAGTGGCCTGAATACCAGTATGTAAACCGGCTACAAACCTTCGCACTCTCTCCGCCTCAGTAGGGAGTATCATTAGTGCATGGCGAGATAATTCAGAAAACCTCGCCTCATAATCAGTCACTGACATCTGACCCTGCTGGAGCTGCTCAAACTGAAACCGCAACTCTTCCCTCTGGGAGGGTGGAATATACCTGTCCAAGAAGATACGGGTGAACCTGTCCCAAGTCATGGGAGGAGAATTTGCTGGTCTGCCAAGAGCATAAGACTGCCACCATCTACGGGCTCTACCCTCTAGCTGAAAGGTAGCGAAATCAACCCCATGGGATTCCAATATCCTCATGTTGTATAGTCTATCCTTACAACGATCAATGAAATCCTGTGGATCCTCATGTCGCTCACCCCCGAAGACAGGAGGATGTTGTCTAGTCCATTTGTCCAATTGTTTCTGAGGATCGGCGGCTACACCTGGCCTGGGCTCAGGTGTAGCTGATGCCACTGGCTGGACTCCACCCACGGGTAGTGCACCCTGGGTTTGATATACAGCAGCTGCCTGTCCATGAGCCTACGCAGTAGGGGTCTGTGCTCCCCCGTCCGCCTGAGATGTGGCTGGGTCTGCCGGAAATAAACCGGCCTGAGTCATATTGTCCATGAATCGCAGCATACGACCCATGACATCCTGAAATCCCGGTGCAGATGTGAAGTCCACCGGAGCTGGCTCTGCCACAGGCACCTCACCCTGCTCCTCAATAATAGGATTTTCTGCTGGATTCACTGGCGGCATAACCGGAATAGTCCTGGGACGTCCTTGCCCTCTACCACGGGCTGGAGCCCTCCCTCGGCCTCTAGCAACTGGGGGAGTAGCTCTTCCCTGGTCTGGAACTCATTAGAGCGTGTTCTCACCATCTGTGAGAGAATAAGAGAAGGATATTTAGTACTACATCAATTGCACGATGGAATATGAAGAAAGGTAATTTCCTAACACCATATAGCCTCTCGAAGATAAGTACAGACGTCTCCGTACCAATCCGCAAGACTCTATTAGGTCTGCTCATAACTTGTAAGACTTACGTGAACCTAGTGCTCTGATACCATGTTGTCACGACCCAATTTTACCTATAGGTCGTGATGGCGCCCAACACTACAGCTAGGCAAGCTAACTAATAAGTCAAACATACATTGGTTAAACTTTTATTCCAAGAAGATAATAAAATACCAATTTCTACCAATGTGTGTGACAAGACCCGGTGTCACAAGTGCATGAGCATCTAGTAGATTATACAAAACTCCAAATACTGTCTGAAATAAAATAGACAGAATATAAATATCAGAAGAGACACTGGTAGCTGCAGAACGGCTCAGAAAGGTAGCTCACCACTATGCCTCGGGATGACGTGGGTATGTGATGATAGGTCCTCCACTAGTACCTGTCTCAGAACCTGCACAAAAAGTACAGCAAGTGTAGTATGAGTGCGTAAACAACGTGTATCCAGTAAGTATCAAGCCTAATCTCAAAGTGGTAGAGACGAGATGGCCGACTTTGACACTCACTATAGGTCAATAATAATTGAAATAAAACTAGGATATTTAAATCAGCATGATTTACAGAATTTACAATAATTTATTTAATCAGCGAAAATAATCAAATTCCTTCAAATGTATAAATTCTCAATATATTAATTAAATTCCTTCAATTCAAATAAATTCCAATTTATCAATTAAATCTCATTTACAGGAGTAACAATTAATTCCTTAACAAGCAAGAAAAATAATTCATTAAATTTCGAAGATTTTTCAATTTACTAATTAGATTCACAAGCTGAAATAAATTATTAAACCATAGTGTAATTATTATTATTATTAAGCACGATTTCTGCCGAGGACGTACGGCCCGATCCAGAATGTCGTGTACACTGCCGAGGGACGTGCGGCGCGATCCATAGATGCATCTATCTTGTCGAGGCGTTCGGCCTGCTCCACAAGAAAGGAGGACATTTTCTTATGTGCCTCCGGAAGGAGAGTATATTCATTATAAGATGAATTTGGGAGGAGAACAATTTCTTTTAACAATTAATTGATTTAAACAGACAATCAAGCCTATGAGATTTTCATCCTTTAATATCTTTATCTAACAATTCACAATATATTCATATAGATATCAATTAATATAAATAAATCAAAGAATACAATTTACACAAGTAAGGCATGCTTTGAGTCCTAAACTACCCGCACTTTAGCATTAATAGTAGCTACGCACGGACTCTCGTCACCACGTGCGAACGTAGCCCCCCACAATTAGCAACAATTATTTAATTTTAATCACCTATGAGGTAATTTCCCCCTCACAAGATTAGACAAGAGACTTACCTCGTCTTGCTCCAATTTAATTCATAATTTTGCCTTTTCCACGATTATCCAACTCTGTCTGGCTCGAATCTAGCCAAAATAATTCGATACAATCACTAAAAATTATATGAAATAAATTCTATAAGGAAATACTATATTTTTAATAAAAATCTCAAAATTAATTAAAAATTCGCCCGCGGGGCCCATATCTCGGAATCCGGCGAAAGTTATGAAATCCGACAACCCATTCAATTACGAGTCCAACCATACCAGTTTCACTCAATTCCGACTCCGAATCGATACCGAAATCTCAAAATTTCGTTTCTATGAGATTTCTAAATTTTTCTAAATCTCAAATCTCAAAACACTAATTAAATCGTGAAAACAATGATACACTTGTATATGTAGACCAAATCCGTGTTAGAATCACTTACCCCAATGTTTTTTCCTTGAAAATCTGCCAAAAGTCGTCTCTACTCAAGCTCAAGTTCGTCAAAAATGGCAAATGGGACGAATGCCCTCTTTTTATAAAACTATCCAGCAGCCTTCGGAACTGGTCCTCGAACTGGGCCTCGATCGCGGCATCGAACATGTACCTTCGATCAGGGCATCGAGGTTGTGCCTTCGATCAGGGCATCGAGGGTTGGGCCTCGATCCTAGCCCTCGAGCCATACCTTCGATCATGCCCTCGAGCCTTGCCTTCGATCGCGGCTTCGATCACAGGCTCGAGCCTGGACCTCGGTCATGGCCTCGATCAGGGTATCGAGGTTGAGCCTTCGATCATAGCCTCAATCATGGCATCGAGCTTGAGCCTTCGATTGTGACCCTCGATCTTGGGTCTCGATCTTGGCCCTAGAGCCTTGCCTTCGATCATGGCCCTCGAGCTGGACCTTCGATCATGGCTTCGATACACTAGCTCAAGCCTGTACCTCGTCAACCCTAGGCTCGATATCTGGGCTCGATCACAACCCAGGATGTCCAACAGAAGAGGAAAAATTGCAGCAGCTTTTTAACTCAAATTTTTGATCCGTTAACCATCCGAAACTCACCCGAGGCCCTCGGGACCTCAACCAAATATACCAACAAGTCCTAAAACATCATACGAACTTAGTCGAACCTCTAAATCACATCAAACAACGCTAAAACCATGAATCATATCCCAATTCAAGCTTAATGAAACTAAGAGTTTTCAACTTCTACATTCAATACCGGAACCTATCAAATCAACTCCGATTGACCTAAAATTTTACACACAAGTCATAGATTATATAACGGAGCTATGAAAATTTTCAGAACTGGATTCCGACTCCGGTATGAAAAAGTCAACTCATCGGTCAAACTTCCAAACTTAAGTTCTTGTTTTTAGCCATTTCATGCCTAATTTAACTACGGACTTCCAAATAAAATTCCGAACACGCTCCTAAGTCCAAAATCACCATACGGAGCTGTTGGAATCATCAAAATTCTATTCCGGGGTCATTTTCTCAAAATATTGACCGAAGTCAAACTTAGCACTTTAAAGCCAACTTAAGAAACTAAGTGTTCTGGTTTTACCCCAAACACTTCCAAATCCCGAACCAATCATCCCCGCAAGTCATAAATTATTACAAGCACCTACAGGAAGTTTTATTTTAGGGAACGGGGTTCTAAAAGTTAAAATGACCGGTTGGGTCATTACAAATAGTAGCCCACATTCAAGTTTAAAAACAAATTAATAATTAAATATAATAATTAAATTTGAATTAATTTAATATTTTATTTTTTAAATTAATAGTTTTTAACACTCGAAGTCTCACATTAATCCCTATTCTAAATAATATAAGTCTTTAAATATAATAATTAAATTTGAATAGCTTCTTAAATGTTCATATAATCCAAATTAACTAATGATTTCTCAAACAAAAGAAATAGTTGTAATTAAAAATTATTTAAACTATTTAAACATATAAAAATTAAAGAATTCTAATAGAATATAAAAATTAAGGCATTTAATTTAAAGAGCATAATTGTTTAATATAAAGTAAAATGAATTCAAATATTTGGGATCTACAATAACAATTATGTAAAAAAAAAAAAAAAAAGGACTAATCTACAACAATAATTTAATAATTTAATGGATGAAAATGATAATAGATTTCAATTAAGTAAAATTCCATGAAAGTCAAAAGATATTAAAAAAGTTAGGAGTAAGACATATTGTCAAAAGTAGTCAACTAGCACTAAGAGTTTTAATAGATTCTTCATACTTTCTCCTCTTAAAATTAGTACCCTCCCCAATATAATCAAATGAGATGAATTGCTATATATGTAACAACTCTACAAATTAGTTAGCAAAATTATTTAGTAAAATTATCTCCAACTTGGTAATGTTATCCCCAAATTAGTATGTAATTTACCAACATATAACTTTAACATAAAAATTTAATTTAGCAACATATAACTCTAAATTACCAACATATAACTTTAACATATAACCCTAAATTACCAACATATAACTTTAACATATAACTCTAAATTACTAACATATAACTTTAATTTAGCTACTAAAAATAGTCGTAGATTTACTTTAGCTAACACCAATCAATTTTTACAAACCAAACTAGGAGCAATTAAACAAAATCAGTGTATTTTTTTTTAAAAAATAAAGGAGGATGAGGGAAACCTACCTGGCAGTGGAGGGTCGTCGAAGGACCTGCAGCAGGGCGGCGTCGCCGGTGAGTGTCGCTGGTGACACTACAACAAATGTGATATTTAGCTACAAAACTTTTAGCCACGACATAAAATTCGTCACTAATTATTCACTTTTCGTGACGAAAATTATGTTTCGTGTTTAGATACATAATCCGCATACTTTTAGTGACGAAACATATAATTTCGTAGTAAAAGTTTTTGTCCGCTAAAGTTTCCCACCAAAAATAACTTGGCGCCATTATTTAATAACATTAGCCACGAATTTTATATTATTGGTGACATATTATTTTGTCACTAATGATGCACCCAATTTGTGACAAATCATAATTTGTCTTAAAATTAGTAACACTTTGGACACGAAAACAATTCGTCACAAAAAATGCGTTATTACAATAGTGACAAAATAAAATTTGTAGATAAACATGGTAAAGTTTAGCTACAAAAGTTTATAATTTATTATGACATTAGTTTTTGTCGCTAATAGTGCGAACAAATAGTGACAATTATTTAATTGTCTCTATTTAACCTACAATTTAGTCACAACAAAATTTTTGTCACGAAAAATATAATTTTTAAATGGCTACAACTTGAATTTTGTAGTTGAATAGTGCAATTATTGGCGACAAAAAAAAATTATAGTTAAAAACTAAAAGATATAGTTTTGTTCACGTATGATACATAAAATTACTTTATGGCTAATTAACCTTATGACTGAAGCACCCACCTTGAAAAATTATCAAGTTGGAGAAACTTGAATCTCATTTTATAAAGTTTTATTATGAAGTCTATATGACCTGCAAAATTGAAAGAACTCAAATCAAAACTATATGCATTTTGATTCAATTGCCATGTCTAACTTTAGAAAATAGAAAACCAAAAACCCAAATTAAAATTTAATAGAACCCAAGGAACACTTGCTGCTACAAAAATTTAGCTTCCACTTCAAAATTTCTTGAGATTAGAAGGTTAGTACCCTAAATGACCCTCCTTTATTTACCAATTTAATCTTATATCTTGCTCATCATTTTATTATAAATAAAAGTAAATAGCACACTTCTTTAGCTCACTAATCACAATTAATAAGTCTATCCTTGCATGAATGCTTGTTAGGCTAACTAACCTTGAGACGCCAAAACACAAATATCAAAACACAACAAAAATTAGAACTATATCCGTCAATAAACATGCATAACACAAACTCAATTTACTCTGAACTATTATTATTAGACTATATTGTTGACATATCATGTGATAAAATAAATAAAATGCCTGAAAACATCACGATACTCTGAATAAAAAAAGTTACAAATTAAGTTGTCAAAACCATCAAGAGTCTCAACAAATCTGCAAATACTTTATCATACACATGACTAACAAAAGGCATCTCAACATAAGGAGTTTACAAGACTATTACAACAGTTAGAGCTAACAAGAGTCATATGCCTACTGCTAAGCTGTATTCTAACAAAATAAGATAGAGAACAAGAATTTCAATAATGTTGTCTCATTTGGCAGAGAAGCCTCTTCCATCTCTTTTCTGCAAATGCCACTCAAACCAAAGTTGTTGCTTCTTTTTCTTTTTCCCTGGCCTGACAATAAATTTTTATGTGACAGACCATATTATTCACCAAAAAGAATCTCAGAGAAATAAATATCCTTACATACAACACCACAAATAAGTAATTTAACATAAATGTAGTAATATACTTATCAAAATTATCTACTACCAATAAAAGCACTCTTGCTAGGTATAAGATAAAACGCAACAGAAAGAGGAGAAAAGAAAGGAAGAAGAAAAATGTATAGTCTCTATATACTTTTCCCTAAAAAGAACGAGGATTCCCACCGAATCACATTGGTGCTAAATACATCTGCTCCTTGTGATGGCTTAGAAAAAAGCTGAGTTGACATGGCGACAAGCATGAATCTAAGCAACTCATAAATTTGTAAAAGATATACCTCCGAGCTAGGAATGAGTTCTTGAAGCCCCCTCATCCAAGAGGACCAAGACAATTTTCAAATAAAACGAAAGGCCTCAGCAAGTTGGGGATACATAAAAGAAAGGAATAGCAATATGCCAACCATCTGTTCATACGCTTAAAGCATTAAGCGGATGATTTATTTACTCTTTCACTATTCAGAGTTCATGTGATAGACACTAATAAAGTTAACATTTAAGAGAAAACAAAAGGAGAATTTACTCTAGACATTTAAAGTAGAATAAAAAGAGGACAGAGAGACCTACATAGGCGGATATTACCTCAAGATATCTATAAATGTCCTAATTATTTAAAACCTCCCATTCGCCCAATCGCCAACATAATAAATTTAAAAAAGATGCATACCAGCAACAGGTTACTGACCTTACTATTATGAGGTTACATCATAAAACCAATGTCATCATCATCATCATCTGTGTTATCGACTTCATCGTCATTAGTACTATTATTACCTTCATTCCCCTCATTCTCCTCATGATCACTAATGTACTCTACCATTGTGTCATCCTCTTCGTCAGAATTTTCTTCGTCATAACCAACTTCATGTTCTGTCTGAGCCTTCAATTCAATTACAGTTGCATCTAGGGTAATCGAATCAACATCATCTCTATGTAGTTGACTCAGCATATTATCCGCATCATTGACAATTGAATTACTTTCAAGTGATACATCTTGATATACTTCATCATTTGTAATATACAATTCGCCATTTTCTGTCTTTGAATTTTGCATCTCTGGCACATCATATAAGTGTCTATCTTGAAATTTTAGGACAATTCGCCAATTTTCTCCCAACTTCGGATCATCAATATAAAATACTTGCCTTGCTTGAGTAGCTAATACAAAAGAATCATGTTCATACCAAAATCTATTAACATTGATGCTCGTAAAATTTTTATCTTTTTGCATCCCTGTCTTCTTGCGAAGATCAAACCACTTGCATTTAAATAGCAGAACTGGATTGCCATTAAGATACTCTAACTCAATCATGTCAGTTATAATACCATAAAAATCAATCACCTCATTTTCATGATAGCCTTCAACAACTAGACCGCAATTTTGACTTTTACGTAGTTCATCGCGTCTTTGAATATGGTACCTAACACCATTTACGGTACACCCAGTATATGTTCTTCCACGCACATCAGGTCCTATTGCCAAAGGATATAACTTATTGATAGACACTGACTTTTCCTTATTATATAATTGCATAATCTACAATGAAAAAATTATTACTTTTAATTAGTAAAGAGGAAAACAAATTAGAATTTAAGCACATTAAGATGATTCTTATCGTAAAAAGTTACTTACTTTCCTTTTGAACCATAAAGGAAATTGTTCTCTATGTTTCTCTTCTATATTCGCAACAACTTGCTTCATCAACTCTTCTTTATGCTCCCTGTATGCAAAATAAATTACTTATAAATTATTTAAAACAGAAAAATAACAATAGAGAGAAAAATAACTTACCGAAGAAAAGGTTCTACTTCTTCGCAATTATTCAACACATACCACCGAGCCATATCAAAATCTTTCTTTGGTATGGTATCATAGTGTCCATCTCCAAATGGTCTAGCACACTTTGAGAATATGTCCAGAACAAGTTCATCTTTGTTACTAGATCCATCATGATCATTTCGATCTTCACGATTAAATCTAGTTTCGATGCCAGTAAGATACATAGAGCAAAATGTCAAACATTCATCAATAAGATAGCCTTCTGCAATAGAACCTTCTGGTCGTGCCTTGTTTCGCACATAACGCTTAAGCTTGCACAAAAATCTTTCAATTTTGTACATCCAACGATATTGTACTGGTCCCCCATACATAGCCTCTCGTGGTAAATGCACAGCCAAATGTACCATAACATCAAAGAAAGCAGGTGGAAAGATCATCTCAAGCTTACACAATATTAAAATTATATTCTTTTCTAGTTGTTCTAAGTCATCTTTTCTCAAAGTCTTGCAACATATTCGTTGAAAGAAATCGCCTAACTCAATCAATGCTGAAGAGACATCTTTATTTACAAATCCACGAATAGCAATAGGCAACAGTCGTTGCAACAAAACATGATAGTCATGACTTTTGAGTCCAGTTATCTTATCATCATCCGCACTTACACGACATGAGATATTTGAAGCATAACCATCAGGAAATTTAACTGATTTTAAAAATTTACAGAACTCTTTTTTTTCACTTTTTGACATATTATAACAAGCAGCCGGCATTGTATAACTAGAACCATTATCCTGTAACCATAGTTCTTTTCTTATGTTCATATCCTTAAGATCTTGTCTTGCTTTATATGTGTCCTTAGTTTTTCCTTCAATATTCAGTATTGTCCCCAAAATATTCTCGCAAATATTCTTTTCTATGTGCATGATGTCTAAATTGTGTCGCAACTTCAAGCTCTTCCAATATGGCAACTCAAATAAAATACTTTTCCTCACCCAATTCAACTCTTCAAGAAGACGTTTTCTTTTCTTATTATTTGGGTGTTTTCCTGGTCTATAAGTACTAAGAAAATTCAATTGTTGTAAGACATCATCTCCTGATAGCTGTTTTGGTTTTAATCTTTTTTCTATCTTACCATCAAATTTTTTGCTTCTTCTCCATGTGTGCTTAGGTTCAAGATACCGGCGATGATCCATATAACAGATTTTACTTCTTAACTTGTGTGAAGGTGCATCTTTATTGCAAGTAGGACATGCCATGTATCCCTTAGTACTCCATCCAGATAAATTACCTAATCCATAAGAAATAATATATGCTCACATTAGTTTATATTCCTAAACTATAATAAACTTACTTACAAGTAGTATACTAGTAAAATGTATACAAAATCTTCTATTTAACAATTATTTAGACATCTTGGACAGTAAGGAATTTAAGAACTTACCATAAGCTGGAAAATCGTTTATGGTCCATATAACAGCAGCGTGCATCTTGAAGGACTCCCCTATTGATGCATCAAATGTATCTACACCTTCACTCCATAACTCATTCAATTCATCAACCAAAGGACGCAAATAAACATCAATATCCTTTCCTGGTGCTTGAGGACCAGGAATAAGCAATGACATTAACATAAAAAGATCCTTAAAACATTTCCAAGGAGGAAGATTATAAGGAACTAGAATGACAGGCCACATACTATAAGTTGTGCTCATGTTACCAAATGGATTAAAACCATCGGTTGCAAGGCCAAGTCTAATATTCCGAGGTTCTTGTGCAAACCACTCATGATTCTTGTCAAATTCTTTCCACTCTTCACAATCAGCAGGATGCCTTAATACATTTGGCTCATCAAGACGTTTTTCTTTATGCCACCTCATGTCCTCACTTGTTTTTCTTGACATAAATAACCTTTGAAGTCTCGGTTTTAATGGAAAATATCGCAAGACTTTATGAGGAATCTTTTTATCCTTTCTGTTATTAATTTTCCACCTCGAAGTACCACAATGTGGACACTCTTGTCTATCTTTAAGCTCACCCCAATAAAGCACACAATCATATTTGCAAGCATGGATGGAAATGTATCCTAATCCCAAACCTTGCAGCATGTTTCTAGCATCATAATATGACTTAGGAAGTGCCTCACCATTTGGCAATACCTCTCTTAGTAACTCTAGCAACATATTAAATGACTTATTACTCCAATGATTGTACACTTTCAAGTGTAGCAACTTCACAAGGAATGACAACTTTGAGAATTTCTGACATCCCGGGTATAATTCATGTTCAGCTTCTTCCAACAATTTGTCAAACTTTTTGGCTTCCTTCTCATGCATATTACCACATATATTATTACCAGTTATTGTCTCCCCCGAAAAATTGGCAAATGATCTTCCACTGACATCTTCTAACATAACGTTAATTCCATCATTGTTGTCATGTTCTTCATCTTCATCTTCGTCCTCGTCCTCGTCCTCGTCATCGTTGTAAATTGCTTCATCTTTATCTCTCCTTTGCGATTGTTCCCCATGGTATATCCATTGCACGTAACTTCCCGTAATTCCTTTTATCAACAAGTGGTCATACACTACTTCTTGTGTTTGAAAATCTATATTTAAACAGTCTTGACATGGACATCGAACTTTAGAATTTCGATCAAAGTTTGACCGAACGAGTTGCATAAAAGATTGAACACCCTCAATATATTTTTTAGAAAACTTTCGTTCATGCATCCAACCTTTATCCATGATCAACTGCACAAACATATCGACAAAGCAAGCTAAGTCAGCCATGCGGTAATAATTGAGTTTTAATAAAAAAAAAAAGAGAAATGCATTTATAATCTTTCAACATGTCATAAAACTTCTGCTGAGAGAATAATAAAGAACAAAAGTAAAAAAACACAAAAATTATGAGAATATTGCTAGACATAGTTCAATGTTTTATTAGATTATCTTGTCTAAAATCTAATTAAAATATGAAAACTACAGAAGATTTACAAAGGAATTAGGATCATGTAATAGGAAGGTGTACATTATGATGAAACAAGTTTAATTGAATAACGAAATATGATCATGAACTCTTCTGGACGAAGGGACTACAAAAGAAAATTAAGAAAAAGAAGACTAATATATGAACAGAAAACCATTTTTGAGTTCAAATTTCTCTAGCTTTTCCCCTGAGAAGACTAAAAAGGTAAAAAAAAATTCCCATAAGTTATTGTTTCATAAGGTTGTGGTTATTTGAATTTATCTTTAATCTTGCTATGTGTTCTTCTGCTCCTAACTTCTACAGTAAACTTGAGGATGGCATAGTTACATGGTTACGAGAAACTCTTAAGAGATTTGTTAGTGAATTGGCCACACAATTTTCGTTTGATCCAAACTACTCCTTCATGGCTAGAATAACTAATTATAAGTGTTAGTTAGCTAATTACATTAGATTAGCATTGGTAATAAATAGTTAGCTAAATAAATTGAGCCTGTATATATACACAATTATATAGCACTTGGGAGTATCAATCAATGAACGAAATCCTATTTCTCACTTCTCTCTGTTCCATTCCCTCTTCTTCCCTCTATTCTCTAATCCCCCTTTCTCCTTCTAATGCTTTTCTTAGTGAAGGCAGTCCCTTCATTCAAGTGATATTTACTTGTACACTGATTTCTTAAAATTTAGTGCAACATATGACTTCCTAATTTATCGTTTTCCTCTAAATCTCAGTCAAGTTAAATAAATAAGTACCCATCTATCCACATACAAAAAATCAAACTTCAATTCATTCTTATGACAAATCAATTCATAAATCAAAACTTAGTATTCAGATGTTAAGAAATAAATAGAGAGGAGAAGGCAGCGACAGAAATAAAAGAGGAGAATTTACCAGAGTGGTCTGATAGCGACGAAGGGGAGGACCAAGAGCAACGAGATGCAGCGTCAGGCGAGGGCTGTAGCGATAATTCTTTTTTCTGAAAAGAACGGATGAGGTGAGATGTTTAAGGGCTTGCAGTGAAAATTTCTTGTTTGACAAAAAGAGTGACCAAAAGATTTGTTTTATAAAAATAGAAGAAAAGGTGTAATCCAAATTCCCGAACAGATTGAAACTCCAATAATGGTATCAAAGTTTGAAGAAGAAAAATTAATCCATTATGCTCACCTTGCTCATATGCGGAAAAGTGAACAAAAATATATATGTGAAAACACATATATCCTAATTACAATAATATTTGTTTATTCATTTATGCTATAGTTACACAAAACTTGAGGTGTTCATTGTTCAGTCTTGTAATACCCAACCGGTCATTTTGACTTTTAGAACTCTGTTACCTAAAATAAAATTTTATGTATGTGCTTTTAATGATTTATGATTTGCGGGGATGATTGGTTCTGGATTTGTAAGTATTTGGATTGAAATCGGAACACTTGGTTCCTTAAGTTGGCTTTAAAAGGCCAAGTTTGATTTCGGTCAACATTTTGAGAAAACGACCCCATAATAGAATTTTGACGATTCCAACAGCTATGTATGGTGATTTTGGACTTAGGAGCGTGTTCGGAATTTTATTTGGAAGTACGTAGTTAAATTAGGCTTGAAATGGCTAAATAGGAATTTAAGTTTGGAAGTTTGACCGGGGAGTTAACTTTTTGATACCGGAGTCAGAATCCAGTTCAGAAAATTTTTATAGTTCCGTTATGTCATTTATGACTTGTGTGCAAATTTTGAGGTCAATCGGATTTGCTTTGATAGGTTTCGACATCGAATGTAGAAGTTGGAAACTTTAAGTTTCATTAAGCTTGAATTGGAGCACAATTCTTGATTTTAGCGTCGTTTGATGTGATTTGAAGTTTCAAATAAATTCGTATGATGTTTTAGGACTTGTTGGTGTATTTGGTTGAAGTCCTGAGGTCCTCTGGTAAGTTTCGGATGGCTAACGGATCAAGAATTGAAGTCGGGAGACTGTTGAAGTGAGTTTTGCTGGTTTTTGGCTGATCTGGTTTTTTCCCTTATCTATCAAAATCGGACCCCATAATCGGACTCCCTGATCGAGCTCCCTGATCGGACTCCATGATCGGCCCCCAGGACCGAGCTCCCTAATCGGACCCCAAGATCGGACCCCAGAATCGGACTCCGTGATCGAGCTCCCTGATCGGCCCCCAGGACCGAGCTCCTGATCGGACTCCAAGATCGGACCCCAGAATCGGACTCCGTGATCGAGCTCCCTGATCGGACTGGACAGATCTGTAAGTTATAAAAATAGGGTACTTTGTCCCATTTGTCATTTTTGATGAATTGGAGCTTGAGGAGAGGCGATTTTGATATATTTTCAAGGAAAAACATTGGGGTAAGTGATTATAACTCGGATTTGGTCAATATACACAAATATATCATTAAATTTACCATTTAATTAGTGTTTTGAGATTGATATTTGGGAATTGTTTAGAAATCTCATAGAAACGAATTTGAGATTTTGGTATCGATTCTGAGTCGGATTTGAGCGAAACTGGTATGGTTGGACTCATAATTGAATGGGTTGTCGGATTTCATAACTTTCGATGGATTTCGAGATGTGGGCCCCACAAACGAATTTTTAATTAATTTCGGGATTTTATTAAAAATGTGGTATTTTCTTATAGAATTGATTCCTATAAATTTTAGTGATTGTATCGAATTATTTTTGGTTAAATTCGAGCAAATCGAAGTTGTATAATCGAGGAAAATGCCTGCTAGTAGATTAAATTGGAGCAAGACGAGGTAAGTCTCTTGTCTAATCTTGTGAGGGGAAAATTACCCCATAGGTAATTAAAGTAATAATTGTTGCTAATTGTGGGGGGTACGTATGCACGAGGTGAGAAGAGTCCATGCGTAGCTACTATTAATGCTAAAGTTCGGGTAGTTTAGGACTCAAAGCATGAATTACTTGTGTAAATTATATTCTTTGTTTAATTAATATTACTTGATATACATACATACATATATATATAGTTAGATAAAAATAATAAGGGATGGAAATCTCATATGCTTGATTTTCTGTTTAAATTAATTAATTGTTAAGAGAAATTGTTCTTTCTCCCGAATTTATATTATAATAAATATACTCTCCTTCCGGAGGTACATAAGAAAATGTCCTCTTTTTTTGTGGAGCGGGCCGAACGCCTCGGCAGGATATATGCATCTATGGATCGTGTCGCACGTCCCTCGGCAGTGTACACGACACTCTAGATCGGGCCGTACGACCTCAGCATAAATCGTGCTTAATAATAATTTCACGATACTTGGCAGTTTATTGCAGCTTGTAAAGCTATTTGATAAATTAAAAATTTATTGAAATTGAATTGCAGTTTGTAAAGCTATTTGATAAATTGGAAAATTTATTGAAATTGAATGATTTAATTAATATATTGAAAATTGTTGCATTTGAAGGATTTTTATTATTTCTGCTACTTAAATAAAATTATTGTTAACTTTGTGAATTATGCTGATTTGAATAATTATAATTTATTTTATTTATTATTGTTGACCCTTAGTGAGTGTCAAAGTCGGCCATCTCGTCTCTCCCACTTTGAGATTTGGCTTGATACTTACTGGGTACACGTTGTTTACGTACTCATACTACACTTGCTGCACTTTTTTGTGCAGGATCTAAGACAGATACTAGGGTAAATTTTATTTGGTGTCTTATTATTTTTCTTGGATTTAAATTTTATCGATGTATGTTTAATTTATTAATTTAACATGGAATAAATTCTACAAACCAAAATAGAATATAAACTATACTATAAGTGCAAAAATTAAGCTACGAACCAAGAGCGCAAAAATCAATGTGTAATGTAAATTTTTATGTAGTTATAATTTTTAAATAGGTATTTATATAATTAATCTGGTTTGACCTTTTCGATTAAGTTTTTATTAAAATCAAATAATTAAATTTTATATGTTCTTAAAACTAAAAAATTAAAATCGAATAAAGAATGTAGATTGTTTTCTCCGATTTGATCCGTTTTCTGTTTAGTTCAATTTCTCGTGAACACCCTTTGTTTAACTTTTTATTTTATGCCAAGATAGTTAAATCAATTTTTGAAATAATTATTTTGAATATTGTATTATTGTAGTATATATTTCATATAATTTGTTTATAACATAAAGTCATCCAAAATTGGGATAAGTTCTAAAATAAAGTTTCATTTTAGTATTATTTTCACAAGTTAAAGTTTCTTTTTACTATTGTTTCCCATAAGTTGGTTGTAGACAGTATTATATCCGCTGGAGAGAGAGATAAAGGTGAGGGTTATAAGAAAGTTTGGGTAAAGCCACTTCTCCACTTCCTAATTTTTTGGATAATCTTCTTCCTTGGCATGATAACTCTCCAACCTCGTCCATACCCACCAAACTCGTCGATACCCACCAAATAGAATTCCACAAGACTGTAAAATGGAGAAAGAAACCGTCTTTTGGCGCTGGATTTTGGGATTTTTGGCTCCAAACGAATTTCAGGATAACCACTATATATATATGAGAAAAATTACTGGAAAAAATACATTGCAAAGTAAAGCAAAATTTCTGAACAGGTATGTATCATTCCACCTACTCTATGTTTGAATAAGATTCAATAGATTGTAATTTGCCACAATCATATAACGAATTAATAATTCATTAATTATTTGTGGCATAGACATTGATATGCCTTTATTTTATCTCATATGATCAATCTAGACGAGAATAAATCAATTGGAAGATTTTGAAACAGAAACTCTCTAATTTACTGTGTATATTTATAATTTTTAATTTACTGTGTATATTTAGAGTTTTGCAAGGTGTGTATTTTTACAGTTGGTGTGTGGTATACAACTAGTGAAGCATGTCTCTACTGAAGGGGAAATATTAGGGATTATCAGAGTAGGCATCTATTTTGTATATATATATATATATATATATAGGCATCTATTTTGTGTATATATATATATATATATATTGAATTTTGCTGTCTGGTTTTTAGGGAAGAGTGGAGAGTGGATGGATTGTGGAAATATGGTATTAAAGCTTCTGTTTGAGTCAAATCATGCTTCTTGGTGGCCCTTAGGAATTTGTTTGATCGGATAATGGCACTTTAAATTTAGATGAACTGAACCAAAGTGTTTTAATGTGAACATTATGTAGGGTAATTTATATTTTTTGTTGAAATCAGTAAACATTTCTTCACTAGGCTCAATCTTTGTTAGACACACAACTTCTTTTAACTTTGCTGCATATATAAGTTTTTGAAAACATAGTTTATGTGCCTTCAAATTTAAAAATTTCCTGCATAAATAGATCTTTGGTATGTTATACTAATTACTTAAGTTGGCTAGTGATGCTTCAATAGTTCAATAAGTATTAGGAGAAGAAGACAGTAAACTCTTATTAGGAAATGATAGGCATCAGGCTTTCCAGATTGATGATTTATGTTCTTTTTGAATTTTCCTTTAGTTATTTCTAACTTTTGGTTTGTTAAACTAATATATTTTATATCTAATGAATATACTAAAATTATATAGTATGTTTGGTAGAATTCTACAAATCAATGGCACCGGGCGGACGTGTCTCTAGACAAACCACAATTACAGGTGCTTCCACTCAAGCAAGCCTATCATCTGATCCATCAAATAGTAATAATCCTATTCCTAATACAGGTAATACGTACCTTTTATTATATTGACTAGGAGTATATCTATTAGTTATTGTTTGTTCTCCTTTTTTCTGATGCTTATTGCTCATTGTTGTCAGAATACTCCTATTTTTTGTTGTTTACTCTTATGGATCCTTTTTTTTTTGGCTTGTGCAGTGCATTCCATATTGTTTTTCTATATGCATCAACTATATCCTGCATTTTCTAATTCAGACTTTTGGTAGTATTATTTTTACTGAAACCTTTGCTGTAAAATTGAAGTAATTTCTTATGGTTGGGTCAATTCCATTGCAATTCGAAGGTATATTGGGGATTTTCATTTCTGTGGAAGTCATTATCTGATAAATTACATTGCACCCATTCTTTCTTACTGGTTTTAGTAGATACTAAGGGTAGCCAAGAACTACACACCTACTGCAATATTATTCTTGAGTTTAACTTTATAAAACAAACGGATTGTCTTTAAAACAGGGGATATAAACAAAGTTTCTGATTGTCGCCCAATAAGAAGTTGCAACAAATTCTTACTTTCCTCGACTGGAAAGAAATAGCTATCTTTATATTCCAGCATCTAGGATTCTTTTGTGTTCAAGTTGGAACCAAATATATTAACATTTGAAACATTCATTTATGTTAAACTTGTAACAATAGAGTTTTCATTTGTAGCATAGCAATTAATTACTAATATATATACATGGTTACCATTTCTGAATTTTTAGCAAGTATTTTAAACTAACTTTAACTTTTTAAAATCAGATGATTCAACTAGAATCAGGAAAGGTCGTGGAAGGACAATGGGAAAAGGTCTTGAGAAAATGAAGAAGTCTATAGGAAGAAAGATGGTTATAGACATCCCAGTTGGTAAAGGAAGGCCAGTTGAGGCAATTCCATCAGCAAAGCTATCAAATGAGTTAGGAATTATTGCTCGCAACTTTCTTTCGCTTCCAAACAGGTGGAAGGAACTCACAAGAGAGGATAAGGATGCAGCATTAATTAGATGCCATGTAAGGATTCTATATTTTGGTACATTTTATTACATTTTAAATATGTTAGTTTTCAATCTTTTACAAGCAAAGGGAATTTTGATTGTTTTGTGAGTGTCTTCAAAACTTCTCATTTTGCAGGAGAAGTTTGAAATTAACTTGGACGAGCATTACACCAAAGATAGCTGTGAGGATATTCTGAAAAATAGAAGTCGACAATGGCGCTACAAATTAAAAAAGCTATTTGAATGTGCAAGCTCTGAGGAAGAGGCTCGTAAAATTGAAGTGCCAGAGTTGACCCCGGAAAATTGGAATAGGCTCTGTGACATGTGGGCGAATCCAGAGCATAAGGTAATTTCTATTCATATTTATCTCGTCGTAATTTTTTCTAGCAAACAACATTCACGATTTCTCAAAGAAAAATATAATTTAAGTAATTAAGTATACAAACGAACAAAATGTACAGAAGATATTTTCAGTAACATATTTTTTTCTTCTTTGTAGCTGCAACATTCAGTCATGGATGATATGGCTTACATTGATATGAGTAGTCCCTTCAAAAATTTGCATTTACAGAAGATACAAATAAGAGAGAGAAAATAAACTGGAAGTAAAAAAAGAGAAAAAAGGATCCTTTAAATGCCTCTGTAAAATGCAACCTTTGAGAAGAGCTTGATGTGGTTCTTTAGTTTCTGTCCACTCTTTTCTGCTAACATCCGAGAACTTATAGTGCGAAATGATAATAAGCTTTAGCATCATATTTGTGTCATTATAATTTTATTTACTTATATTTATATATTCTTTGTAGAGACGATGCGAGATAAACAAGGTCAATCGAACAAAGTTGAAATCTAATCATTTCATGGGGTCAAGAGCTTTTGTAGCTGCTCGTGCTGAAATTGTAAGTTATACTATTTTTACTTTTTGTAACTTTTCCAATCCCTTTGCTTGGTAGGCGAAGAGTGAATTCTCAAGGGACATTTTTAATATTCAAAATGGTGAAAAGAAAAGAAAAGAAAAAAAGGCCAATGAGTTTGGTATACTTCTAATTCTACTTGACAGATACTTTTAAGTATTGTCATTTTTCATTCATAATTCAAATCATAACTTCAATTCTTTGTCTTCTTAAAAGAGAAAGAAAAGGACACTATTTAGTTTATGTTTAATATAAAAGTTAGTATTGTTATTTGTCTCCTTTCTATCATTTTTCCTACTGATTTTTTGCCATTTGTTCTTCAAATATATACGTGTTAATAGATGAATAGATGAGTGTTAGTCACTGGTTTTTAATTAACTTTTAGTACCTCAGGGAGATATAAATTTGTATAGCCTTAATAAAACTTCATGGAGGGTATAACTGTAAGTTTTCCCTGCTTGTGAAAGCTTATGAAATTACAAGTCACATACATATACTTTTATATCTCTGTTTAAGGGAACAAGAGTCTTTTTCAACTTTTGATTAAGCATAACACTACTTTTATATTTCTGTTTAAGGGAACAAGAGTCTATATCTCTACTAACTTACGTATGACTTCTGTTAACTCACAAAACTAGTTTTCAATTTTCCATTATACAATGGATAGTTGCATAATATAAAGAACCACGATCCTATTAGACAATACATTCCTTACCTTTTGTTGAACCTGTAATCTAATCATGTTAATGTGGTTGTGGTTCAATCACCCTCCACATTCATTACTAAGATGATATTTTAGTAATATTTCATATTATTTTCATATTGTGTAGGGTGTGAATGAACATGGAGGAGTAGAGCCAAATAGGATTGAGTTCTACAAAAGCACCCATTACTCGAGTGAAAAAGGATGGTCATCTCCAGAGGCTGAGACTAACTATGTAAGTAATATTTTAGTAACATGTCACATGTATTCATTCTATCTTATCATTAATTTAATTGATGTAATATTTTTATGTAGAACAAAATGAGAGACTTGAGAGCTCGGTCTGTTTCTGAACAGAATCCAATGACTATTGATGAAATTGCTGATAATGTACTTGGTACAAGGTCGGGATATATTAAAGGCCTTGGCTATGGTCCAAAGCCTAATACAACTACATCAACAAAAAGAAGGACAGCAGAATTAGAGGACTCTCTTAGGAGGGCAAAAGAGGATGCTGCTACTGCCCAACATGGTTTACAAGAACGCTTGAATGCAGCTGAAACTGAGGTAGCAAATCAGCAGATACAGATACAAACATTAACTTCTGAGTTGGGTACTGTACGGGCACGCCAAGAGGAGATATTAAACCAAATGCAGCGTCATTTTATTGGCTCATCACCATCAAGGTTAGAAGTACTACATCTTTAAATGATAAATTCAATTATAATTCTTTTAGCATCTAAGTTCGAATGCTTTTTTTTATGATACAGCGAAGATTAAGCTCCACAAGATTATCAACTTTGGGTACACTAAACTTCACACTATTTATTTTTTGCTCATTTTTATTTTTTTGTATCACAATTCAGTTATTTGTTTCACCAATTAAACTCTACGTTTAACAAGAAGTCGTAGTTTATACCAATTATATTTTATTTATACCATGATACCATAAAGTATTAAATTAAATCTTAATTTTGTCTCTATCTTTTATACAGGTATATGAAGGTAAATATTGGATCAAGACTAATTGCAAGTGAAGTGTCATTCCATTCCTCCACTTCTCAGTTCTAGCTTAGGAGTAATATTTAGTATATCTCAATTCTCAGTTAGACTTTTATGTTGGACAGATTTACTTTAATTATGTTTCTTTTAATTTATGGAGCTTTTATCTCAATATAGTTTTAATCGTAGTTGTATGATCAATGGTGAATATTTTTGTTATTACCTTTGATTGTTTTTAGTTTTCTGTTATTACCTTGATTGTTTTATTATGTTATTTCAAATTCGTATAACGCCAATCTAAAGCAAATACGAATATAAACGTCATCAAACATTTGTTATTAGTGACAAAAAAGTTCACTTATGTATAGTTTTTAGGAATATCACATTTTCGTCATGAAACAAATTAAGTTCGTCATAAATTCACTATATTTAGTGACAAAAATAATGTCCCAAAATCATCTTTTTATTGACTACGAATCAACTTTGTATTTTTCGACGATTTTAATTGTCACTAATCATGACAATTTATAGTGACAAATTTTTTTTGTCGATAAATTTTTTTTTTTAGTGACGAAATGATAGTTTTAACTACAAAATTATAATTGTCACTAATTATATATTTAGGGACAAAATATTTTTTTGTGGATAAAAGGTAGTCTTTAGTGACAAAATTACGGTTTTTCAACTACGAAACACACATAGCTTTAGAGACATCTGACGTCGTCACCAATTAAACTAAATATTTAGCGACGAGCCACTTTCGTCGACATTAATGCATTTTTAGTGACGAAATCATACTATTAAGTACAATTTTTTGTACTTTTTATGACAAATAAATCCGTCATAAATATTACGTATTTGGGGACGAAAAAAGATTTCGTCTTTAATATATCATTATTTGGCGACGAAACATAAAGTTGCCTTTGTATATTATTAGTGACGGTGTTTTAGAGACGAAATATTGACAAAAATTTTTTTGTCACAAAAAATCTTTAGTGACGAAAAGTGAATCATAGGTGACAAAATAATTCATCACTGATAATCAAATTTGTTGTAGTGTGATAGCAGCGGCGGGTTGGGTGGGGGGAGGGAGAGGGGAGGTTTGAGTGTGAGAGAGAGAAGAGAAAAGGAAGAAAATAGGGAAAGAAAAAAGAAAGGGTTCGGGGTGGTTTTAAAATTATATTCCGACCGATTCGGTCGGAAATTAGGTCAAATAGTCGAATCTCGTTTTAATAAAAGATTCCGACCGAATCGGTCGCATTTTTTTTTTTCAATTGTTTCCGACCGAATTGGTCGCTAACAGTTATGCGGTATTTTTCGTCAAAATTTACGACGGATATAGACGGAATATCAGTCGTAATTATTATTAAAAATTGAAAAATATATTTTTATGCAATTTTCGACCGATTCTGTCTGAAATTTTCGACTACTTTTTCCGGCCGGAATATTTCGGTCGGAAATTGGCCGTTTTTTAGTAGTGGTATATGTAAAACGTTAATTATACACAATTATACGCATATTATACGTAGATTATATATAATATATATTCAAGAACTATTTTTAATTAAAACGTTAAGTAAACTGCTATTTGGATCAATCACATTAATTACGAGCCACAAGAGGTTGTCACTACTTAGTACTCGCGTGAATCGTGATAATTGTTGGCTCTAAGCTTCACCAAATCAATTGGTATACAATTGTTTTAATGAGATAGACAGTAAAAACTATGCCTTCAATCCTTAATTTTTTACTTTCACTATCATAATTATGGTTTAACTGGTGAACTTTAGTTATTTGGTCTTTTGTATGAGAATGTTAATGCATTGAAAAATATTTCTATGATAATCTAATATTCTTATCTAAGATTTTTTAGAATATAAAATAAGATTTGGACTTTTGATCAATGGTGTTATAGTGGTTTAAGCACAAGACACCCACAAAAATGCCAATTAGGAGGGAATTCAACACTTAAAATAGCAAAGAGCAACCTATAGCACACTCGAATTTGCTAAAAAATATTCAAAAGAAAACATATATATGGTGGTTGGACAGGGGGGGCCGTGTTAAATAATACTGTCTCGAGAAAAACGTGGTGATGAGGACAAATCTATATATAATAAAAGCAAAATCACAATATTAAGACAAGTGACAAAATCACAAAAAGCCAAGTGTCATTAGGACAAAACAAACTACCTTTCTAACTAAAAAAACCTTTTCAATTTTAAATTTTGAATTAATTGGTTGGTTACTCTATTTCAATTAATAAATATAGATATCTTATAATTAGCTATAATAAAAAAATAAACACACACACACACACACACACACACACACACACACACATATATATATATATATATATATATATATAAAATTCCATTCAAATTGTGGAGAAGTTTCAAGTTGAAGTTTTAAAATAATTTTAAAATAAAAAATAAAATTAGCTATAATAAAAAAACGAAAATATACAATAAAAAACCTACCCATTCATATTGGAGAGTAGTTTCAAGTTGGAGTTGTAAAATTATTTTAAAATAAAAAATAAAAACATAAAATAAAAAAACTTTCAATTCAAATTGGGGAGTAGTTTCAAGTTGGAGTTTTAAAATTATTTTAAAATAAAAAAACGAAAATAAATAAATAAAAAACTTTCAATTCAAATTGGGGAGTAGTTTCTTCCTAATATAGTAGTCTATATAAATATCTATTTTATTTTTTATATATATAAAAAAGAAGTAAATAATTATATGATGCCAAGTGGTATAACCATAAGACGACAAGTGTAGATTTTTAGGACAAAGCTCCAACAAAGTTGGAGTTTTAAAATTATTTTAAAATAAAAAAAATAAAAATTGCCAATTCAAATTGGAAATTAGTTTCAAGTTGGAGTTTTAAGACAAAACAAACTTCTTTTCTAACTAAAAAAACCTTTTAAATTTTAAATTTTGAATTAATTGGTTATTCTATTTGAATGATATAAATATAGATATCTTATAATTAGCTATAATAAAAAGATAAATATATAAAAATCAAATACCCATTCAAATTGGGGAGTAGTTTCAAGTTGGAGTTTTAAAATTATTTATATAAAAATATTTAGATGTAACAAAAAGAGGAAAAAATATATATTAAAAAAACTACCCATTCAAATTAGGGAGTAGTTTCAAAATTATTTTACAATAAAAAACGAAATTAAAAATAAAATAAAAAACTACCCCATTCAAATTAGGGAGTAGTTTCAAGTTGGAGTTTTAAGATAAAATAAACTACATTTCTAACTAAAAAACCTTTTGAATTTTTAAATTTTAAATTAATTGGTTACTCTATTTCAATTAAAAATATAGATATCTTACAATTAGCAACAATAAGAAAAACAAAAAAAAAAAACCTATTCAAATTGAGGAGTTGTTTCAAGTTGTAGTTATAGAAATTTTAAAAAAAATTGCCAATTCAAATTGGGGAATAGTTTTAACTTGGAGTTTTAAAAATTATTTTAAAATAATTAAAACGAAAATAAAGAAATAAAAAAACTTTCTATTCAAATTAGGGAGTAGTTATTTCCTAATATAGTAGTCTCTCTCTCTTTCGCTATATATATATATAGTTAATAATTTAAATTTAATTAAAAATAATTATACATATTGGTAGTTTTTTTTATAAAAATAATAAAACTTATATCTTTATACTTTTGACGAATTTAAAATTATAATTTAGTAAAAAATATTACGTTATTTAAATTTTCAGTAAATTTCAAAATAAGAAAACTAATCAAATATTATAGTAGAAAAGAAAAGAAAAGATTTTTGAAACTTGTGGTCTTAGAAACTTAAGAGGTAAAAGCTTTGTGGGGCCATGATATTTGTATGATTATAAAAGCTTCTCATTAAGGGTAAAGTGAATAAAATAAAGAGTTTAAAGTTGAATTATGTTTTTCAATTATAGAAATATGTTATTCTTTCTGGCATAGACTAATAAGAAAAGTGTAAGGCTCAAAACGTGGTGACGAGGACAGTTATTTTTCAAAGGAGTTAGTGCATTAATTATAATTACTACTGCTCAAAATGTGGTGACGAGGACAAATATTTTTCAAAGGAGCTAGAGCATTATAATTATTACTACTCAAAACGTGGTTATGAGGACAAATATTTTTCAAAGGAGCTAGGTCTTGTAATTAGTTATTTTCTTAAGTTGGTAATATATGGCCTTTACTTCCGTCGGTAGTATATGACCCTTTACATTCGATCTGTCTTCATCGTATCAAGTCAATATAGATCCCATAGTGGTTGAGGACTGATAGGTATAGTAATAAAGGTTTCCTGGCGTTATAGTACATTATAATTACTACTACACCTACTACTATATTATTTGTAGCAATCTGGAGACTTAAATTCTCACTTTGAGCATTTCAAGAAAAATACCAATTAAGAAACCAAAAATGGAAGATTCAAAAGCTAACAAGAATGACAACAATGGAGAAGAAGAAGGAAGATGGAGTCTCAAAGGCAAAACAGCCCTCGTTACTGGTGGCTCTAAAGGCATAGGGTGAGTTTGAAAATTTTCCCTTGAGTCTTCCATTTAATTATAGAGGTAGTTAGTGGCGACCGAACCAAAATTTTTACTAAGGGAATTCAAAAACATAAGAAAGTAAATACATGAAGAATCTAAGGGAATTTATTAATTAACATCTACTATATTTTAATATATATATAGAAAATATATAATTATAACCTTATATATATAGTGTAATTTTTCCTAACTCTGCTCTTACTAATACCTATGACAAATTTATACATGTAGAATTCCGAGTAAGTAATGTGATCGATCAGAATGAGTATGATGTTATTAATTATCATCATATATTTTAAAATTTTCTTTTTATGTATTAACTGTTGGAGTCGAAAGAAATGATGATGTCAGTTAAACCTGCAAAACCTGCTATAGTTCACGTTATATATGATTTTATCTCTATAGTTGAAAACCTCTAAGAAATACAAGTGGTACTATTAGTATTGCACTTATTGTCATAAATCAGTAAGTGTAGTGATACTCTACTCTAACTCATCAAATGCACGATCGATCTTCTTGAAAAATGATTTCTGTCATATTAAATACAAACCTTATAGACGTTATAATTTCCATGAAAATATATAGGCAGAACTCACCTCTCCAGCAAGTTAAGATATGACAAATCTATTAGCTATGAACTATATATTTATACTGAGGCGAATCCAAAATATAGAATCAACGAATTCAGAGTGAATGCGATCTTATTATATGTATATATTTTACTCTGTTCTGTCTTCTAATTCTTTATTATTGGCATTTTAGGTATGCAATAGTGGAAGAATTGGCAGGTCTTGGAGCAAGAGTATATACATGTTCACGTAATGAAAAGGAATTGCAGGAATGCCTTGAGATTTGGAGAAACAAGGGATTTAAAGTAGAAGGTTCTGTGTGCGACCTATTGTTGTGTACTGAACGTGAGAATCTTATGCAGGCCGTTGGAGATGTTTTTAATGGAAAGCTCAATATTTTGGTTAGACTTTAATTCCACCTATTTTAATTTTTACGTATGGATAGTGTATAAATTTTTTGCATTAGCATATCATTTAATAACAAATTACAAGCAATCGCGGACCGAGGATTTGAAAGTAGCAGGGTACCACTATCAAATAAAAACGAGTAAATGCTGGAGTCAGAATTGAACGTTGCTTTCCTAAATCGACGAATGTAGTTGCTTAAGATTTAAATTTTAGGTTCCCAATCAAAATATATACTTGTTATTTAAAAATATATTATACATATACATATTTTTTTAAAGTCATCTAGAGGGTAGGTCTGCCTCTAATTACAAGTAAATAGTCTATAGTAAGTGTGATTTGTAACGAAGTACTCCTAATTGAAATGGGTTTCTACCCGCTCAGCGTAGTTAGATTAAGTTTCTAATTGCCTTCCTTTTCATAATACCTGTAAATACTTATTCACACCAGGTATTTATACCAAATATAATAGTTAAGTAGTTACAAGTCAGTTAACCATGATTAAGTGATATATATGTATATGAAAGATACATGTCTTTTATTTAGTGGTTTGTTGTAAACATCGGGCACAAATAAATTTTCTGTTACCTGTATATGAATATTTAATAATCTAATTATATAAAAATTATTATTTATACTATCCATTTATAAAAGTTAAAGTTCCTTTTGAAAAAGTTACAACACTAATTTAATTTGTTCATGGTTAGGTAAATAACGCAGGGGTTGTGATACATAAGGAAACTAAAGACTTCACAGCAGAAGATTACAACATTGTAATGGGAACTAATTTCGAAGCTGGTTTTCACTTATCTCAACTTGCTTATCCCTTGCTCAAGGCATCTGAAAATGGCAATGTCATCTTTCTCTCTTCTATTGCTGGCTTTTCGGCACTGCCTTCTCTTTCTCTTTATTCTGCTTCCAAAGGTAATCTTTTGTATCTTTACATATGTGCTAATTTTGTCACACACATATATAGTTCTAACTAGATACAATGACTTTTGCCAAACCTGTTGTTGGGATCGAAATAATAAGGCGCCATGTGAAAGCTTATAACAAAATAAATTTTAGCAATGATAAATCAGACAATAAAAAAATAATATATTAAACTAGATTTATCATAATTTGATCAATCAACCTACATATGATTCATTACTAATATAACAGAAAATAAAGTTTTTGAGAAAATAGTCTCCCTTTTACAAGACTCTCTTAAATGCTACATTATGGAGGTTGTATTTATTTTTGTGTGAAAGAGGAATCCTCAATTTATAGAGTTCCACAATATTTTCCTCTAGAAAAGGGGCCTGTCAAATATGGAAGAGATCTATATTTTTATTTTAAAAAAAGTAAAATCAATTTATATTATATTAAAGGGAGAGTAGTGAAGCATGGGATAGTTAAGTCAAGTGGCTTATGAGAAAATGTCACTTGGCACTTTTAAGATATAATCTAAACACATTTAGACAAATATTCTGAAAGCTTTCCAAAAAATAAAGATTCCTATTTTAATAATTATTCACTAACCACATGCTCCGTTTTCTTTTATTTCATAATTTTATATTTTAGGAATATTACCTACAAAAATAAAATAATAGTAAAAATATTTAAAAATAATTAGATATAATGTGTCCAAACAAATAAGAAATAATTCTCTATGATTAATATTTGAATTGAGTGCCTTTAGTTTAAGTTTGAAAGCATAAGATAATTTTTTGAAAATGTGGTCCAAAATAGCGTCAAAGTTACTATTGAAATAATTTTAATTTTTATATGTATTATATTAAAATGATTATGATAGAAGTGGATATTAAAGTCAAATAAGCTAATAAAAAGCCACATGACACTGCGATATGTTAAGTATTAAATAATATAATAGCAAAAATAAGAAACAAATTGAGAAACTAAAAATTAAAAATTTCATCACAGAGAAAAAAAGAAGGATGGATGAGAAAAATTTTCTTGTCTATTATGATAAGAAAGATCATGTTGTGGGTAAGGCCAGATAAATCAAGTATAATAGAAAAAATACAAAATAAAAAATATTGAATAATGAAATAAATTACTAATAATGTGAGGATATTTATACAAAAAATTAGTTTAGAAAATGAAACAAAGTAAATATACAGTACTTAAAATTATTTTTGACAGACTAAACAATTTTAAGAATTCCCAGTAATATTTTAAAATAAACTAAATATTTATTTTAAGATTAAAAAAATTACATATCTATCTATATTATAAATTAAAGAATAGTAGTGATGATATTAAATAAAGTGGCAAGTTAATGAAAATTCACATGAAAACATGATAATACTTATATTAGATAAAGTAAAATTAAGGAAAATAATTAAACTTTTAATATTAGATGGAAGGGCCAAAGACTATTTGAAATTGAGATTAGAAAGTTCTAATATAAATTTATGAGGAGAACGTTTCAACTATCGATAGGACCACAAAATTAAAGTCTTACTAGATAAAAAAAAATATTTGATAAAAAAACTAAAAATGTAAAAATATAAAATAAATCTAATGTAGATAATTTTACAAACTAAAATTAGAAGTCAAATTTGTATTTGAAACTAAAAGAGAGAAAACATTTAATTGCATGTAACCCAAAAACTAATTATAAGAAAACTCAATAAACTTGAAACATAATAATAAAAGAACTTATGTATTAATATTTTAGACTAATTCAAGGTTACAATTTAAAAAAAATATAATATTACTTTGATTATAGGTAAAATATTTATGTAAAAGACCAATTAAAATTTCATAGTAAGGAAGAGAATATATAAAGAGGAAAATAGAGATAGTGCAAGAATACTTACACTTTAAATTAATTTAAAAATAAATATATTAAATAATATTGTACTTAAAAATATTGTTGATAGATTTAAATGGTAAAAGAGTTTCAAATAAGAGGATAAAAGCATAAAAATATATTAAAGCAAGACATTAAGTCAGCAGATAAGCTAATAAAAGATGACATGACAATATAATAATATCAATTAATGAATAATGCAATATTTATAAACAACGAAAAATATATATACATAATTGTGTAGAAAAAATATAGAAGAATAAGACTTATTTGAATTTGAGATGAAAAACAAAGTGATAGTAAAAGTTTTGCTCAAATAATATGATCTAATATGCTCAAACAAGACATATCACGCCATGACATGTTCAGTATTCTTTAATAGACACTGAAACGAAATGCAAGTACTAAAATCAAGGGGTTGGTTGTTACAAATATAAAAAAGAAAACAAGTTATCCAGTACGAGATTTGAGAAATAGTTTCATGTTCTGCTTCTTAATTAATATTTAATGATATATATAAATTTTTTCTGGAATACTTATATTTTAAAGTTATTTGCGCATAATTCAAATAACCCCAATCATAATTTGATATGGTTTGTCTGTGTGTATCACGCGAGTACTAATACTAATTATGGTTAATATTCTGCATTTTCTTTAATAAAAAAAATCTAAATATAGTAAAAAAATTATGATAAACCCTAACACTCATCGCATGCATCTAATCTAGATCTGCCACTGATTTTAACCATCATTTTGATTTTTTAGTTTGAATAAGGCCACATTTCTTTATATAATAAAATCAGTTATTGAAGTTGAATAGATATTTCATTTAAAATTTTCATTTGTCTTCATTTCTTTTGTTTAGTCGTTACTTGACTCCATTAATTTATGATGATTAATTTATTTTGTTTAGAAAGAAGTTGCTCTAAAAGAACAACGTTCTGTTTCAGTTTTTAAAATCAACAATTTTTTGTTCAGTCTTCTATCATAATTTGGAGTATTGTACTTTAATTTTCTGAATATGACAAAACAAAATCTTTCTGAAAATTTTAGCACGTACACAAATGCGTAAATTTAAAAAACTCTACATAATATATTCAACTAATGAATAATTTAATCACGAGAAAATATCAATTTAGTGACAACCTTTTTTTATTTTGTTTAACCGAATAGGAGCAATAAAATCAGACGACCAAGAGTTTGGCTTGTGAATGGGCCAAGGACAATATTCGGGTCAATTCGGTTGCTCCAGGAATCATTATGACCCCACTTGTTGAAACAGCAATTAAGGTAAGGGATTGTTACACAAATAGCTTGTCAGATTTAATGTTTACCTTTTATAGTCGGTATACATAGATTATACATATATTAAACATGAATTACATATATATTATACATCCGCCAGCTATTTTAAATTTAAGATATTAGGTGAACGACTATTTGGGTTAAATTTTCTTAAGGTAAGCTCTTCTTATATAATTTTCTTTAAAACAAAAAAAGGGCAGTTGATCACACCCAATTATGCCTCCCAAGAGGTCTAGCGGTCGTTGTAAATATAGTCCGGTTTACAAGTCCGGAGTCGAATTGTCACGACCCAAAATCTAACTATGGTCGTGATGGCGCCTATCGTGTTACAAGGTAAGCCTACTTCCCAAAATATTACTACTAAACTGATTATAAGAATTTAATAAAATATTTCAACATTTAAATTTTTCATAAACTAAATCAACTCTAAATATAATATAGAAAAATACGGAAACGAGCCCCAAACATTGGGGTGTCACTAAGTCATGAGCGTCTAAAACTATAAACTAAGATATATAAACTGTCTAATTGTCCAAAAGAAGAAATGACAAAAGAAGTAACAAGGTCCAGCGGACGCAAGCAACTACCTTGCAATCTCCACAGATAGTCGGCCTAAACTCAACGATCGTCGCGCTATAACTCACCTAGATCTGCACATAAAGTGCAGGGTGTAGTATGAGTACAACCGACTCAGTAGTAACTGAAATAACTAAAGAACTGAGCAGTAGTGACGAGCTAAGTAAAACAGTCCAATTATTTATTTTTATAATTTAAGTACAAACAGGAGTAGACAGGTAATTTCATAAATCAGTAAGACTACAAGAAAAATTAACAGGTAAATGCAGCAACAACAAAAGTAAATGCAACCTCACAACAATGTCACTCCATCACTCAACACTCGCACTCAGCACTCAACGCTCAACACTCTGCGCTCACTGGGGGTGTGTACAAACTCTGGAGGGGCTCCCAAATCCCAAGCGCTAAGCACAGACAACTCACGTGATATGCAGACAACTCACACGCTATGGTATAAATACCTGGACCCGCACGGTCAACTCACGTGCTACGCGGACAACTCACGCGCTATGGTATTAATATTCTCACAACCAGGCTCTCGACCTCACTCAATCATGTACCTCACTAGCCTCACCATCATCAACAAACAAGGGAACATAGCCCACATCAAGTATCACAACATATTAGCAAATAATAGAGACTGAGGTAAACATGTACAATAACTTCTATGACTCAGTACAAATAATGTGAGCATGAATAAAGCTTAAGCATAATTTCTAACACGAAGGCAGACAAGTTCAACAACAAGTAACTACATAAACATAGATGATGGCTATGAGGTATCACGGGACGGACCAAGTCTCAATCTCTCATGGTGCGAACCCACACGCTCGTCACCTAGAGTGGGTATCACCTCCAAACAATCACGTGATATCAAATCTCCGGGTTTATACCCTCAAAGCCAGAGTTAAAACTATTACTTACCTTAACAACGTAACATCCTACTCCGGGATGCCCTCGTCTCTAAACTCAATCTCCAAAGGCTCCGAATCTAACCAAAAATCATAATACTACTATCAACATAGTCTAAAGAATCGAATTCCACAATAAAAACTATATAAATATGCCAAAAATCCGAAATCGGCCAAAACCCGGCCCTCGGGCCCACGTCTCAAAATCAGTCAAAAATGATAGAATAATAAACCTCGTCCTCTCCCGAGTCTAACCATATAAAATTCATCAAAATCGGACTCCGTTTGATCCCTCAAATCCTCACTTAAACTCTTCAAAACTCAAACCCTAACTCCCTCAATTTCACTTTGAAATCATCAATCAAATCCCAAAAATGAAGATGGATTCATGAAATATAACCAAAATTGAGTAGAGAATACTTACCCCAGTCCTTATGGTAAATATCGCCCCCACAATCGCCCAAATCCGAGCTCCCCAACTCAAAATATGACCGAATGAACAAACTCTCGTTTTATATATTTTTCTACCAGTTATTCTGCCTTGTTTCTCATGCCAAATGATCCCGAAACTCACTTTTATGCCTCTAATGGATTCCTTGTAAAATTTTAGTCAAGTTAGGATTTTGAATCACTTAATTTGACCTTATAATGAAGGAGATATGTAGGTTTTAATCTTTGCAAATCGTGCAGATTTTTAAATACGAATTCAGTGGCAATTGCGTAATTAATCTGCAAAAAACTGGCAACCCAATTATTTTAGTAAAATGACCATAAATTCCTCATACGATGCCCAAATTCGACGATTCTTTTGGCTATGGCTCCGTAATTACGATAACGGATCTAATTCTTCAATCAAAGCAGAAATCGGAGCTCATTTGCTTAATGTGGTACCATTTATACTTGAAGAAACGACGTCGAAACATAAGAAAAACGAGCGCAACGCAACCCAAACCTATCCGAAACTCACCCGAGCTCCTCGGGACCCCGTACGAATATACTAACAAGTCCCATAACATAACACAGACCAACTCAAGGACTCTAATCATGCATAACAACATTTAAACGACGAAACGCGCCTCAAATCAAACTAAATGAACTTTCAAACTTTCGACTTTCAAAAACTCGCGCCGAAACATATCAAATCAACTCGGAATTAACTCAAATTTTTCACACACGTCAAAAATGATACTACGAACCTACTCAACTTCCGGAATTTTATTCCGACCCTGATACCTAATTTTTCACTTCCGACCAAAATTGCCAAATTTCTAACTTTCGCCAATTCAAGCCTAATTCTACCACGGACCTCCAAATTATATTCCGGACACACTCCTAAGTCTAAAATCACCCAACGAAGCAAACCGAATCATAAAAATCCCAATCCGAATTCATTTACTAATAGGTCAACTTCCGGTTGACTTTTTCTTACTTAGCTTTCTAATTTAGAGTCTAAGTGCCTCATTTCACTCCAAAACAACTCTGAATCCAAACTACCAATTCAAAACAACTCAACACAGCTGAACAATACAAAAATAAGTAGAAATGAGGGAAACGAGGCTATAACTCTCGAAATGACCGACCGGGTCGTTACACGAATCTCACACGAAATTAACCTACTAATTACAACCACTAGTTTCGCACGAATTCAAGTAATCAACCTTCAGAAATATTAAATAATGATTTGAATGTTTACTAACTAAGATCAAAGTAATTAAAATGCAGTAATTTATAACTAACAGAATACTTTATCGAATCCCAAGTACTTAGGGTGTCGTAGTTCTCTTCCGAGTAACTACCACAATTTACTAGACGTATTCTTCCAAACTACGCTAGCTGGCACTAATTTACCGCTCACTATGATCGCACCAAGGTTTCGTTATTCCTAATCCCACTTTTAAACCTTTCGTATTGATTCTTCATATACGTTAGGAGTGATGTTCAATAACCACCTAAATGTGTACCCTTTCTAAGGAATACACACTAAATAGGCACAGTCAATTGAGAGTTCTTCAATCAACAACAATGAAAACGTAGTTGAACAAGTAGAGAAAAATCAAAGGCTAATTTATATTAAACGTAATAGAAAATCATCCTCCAATAGGTACCATCAAACCCTAGATTAGAGAGTTTAGCTACTCATAAATATATCAGCAATCATCATGATGTTCAAAGACATTAAACTACAAAGTAAAGAGACGGAGGGAAAACTCGTTTGATTTTTGCTCCACAGTACTCTATAGCCTTTTTCTTCTCCAAAATAGTGTTCAACCCTTTCTCAACTCGTTTGGGGAGTATTTATGCCATACTTCAAAAATTTAATCAACACAAGGCAATATGTTTATAACAACCCTAGCCTTACAAACTGACTCAGTATCACAATGCATCTATGGCTTGAACACTTAACATCACAGAGACATCTAATAACGTCACATATCCCTTGCGAAATCATGTGCCCTCACAAAAAGAACAAAATAATAAATCGAATCCACACACTTGAATCAAATGTTCAAATATATTTTAAGGACTCAGATAAATCAAAAAAATTCCTCACTCTCACAAAGAAGTCACATGCATGCACAAAGTACCATAGGCTTGCCCTTTACGTAAATCTCCACTAATGTAGGCTTGCTCGATCTAAAATCAATTACTTTTTCATGGTTATCATGTGAACTAAGGGACGAGTAGGATATATTTAGGAATAGTGATTAACTCTCCTAAGCACTTTAACACATCACAAAATTAACCTTAAGCGCATTTTTCTTCAACATAACTTCAATTTCACAAACAATATCGTCCCCGAAAATATTTTCTCTTTCTTTAAGCACTACTTTAATTCATATCCACTAGAAAGGACAAGATATTTTTATTTTCTTTTGCTACATATTTTTTTCTTCTTTTCCACACTACCTTTTTTTGTTTTTACCATTCCTGCTAGTGGTGTATCCCTTACAATACAAGTGCACCTTTCTTCATTGGTTCCACTCAAAAGTCATCCAAGTTCCCTCATTAATTATTTTAGGATTGATTAGGGATAATTTTTATTTGTGGTAAGCATTAAGCTCAAAAAGATCAAAGAAAGCCTAAAATTATTTTTCAAACCGAGCAAAACCTAAATTTTTGCTTCAACTCAAATGCCGGGCAAGTTCTAGACTCTAATGCAATGACACAAGCTATACAATTTCTCACCACACATGGCACATGACTCACTAAGGACTGTTCCATTCCAATTCTCAAACAATTGCAAGTATTTACGGAACCATAAAATTTTAAGCATCAAGCACAAAGTGACACAAGATGAGAAAATGAGATATAGGCATTAATAAACATGTTATCTACTCAACAAGTCATCATAAGCATTTTCAAACTTTAGGGAAGGTACTACACATGTTAGAGACTAAATATACTACTATCAAACTAGTCAAGAGCACCTAGCAAATCTCATTTTTTCTATCCTTTTATTCCCTAAATCCTACTCTACTCTAAAGATAAAAAAACAACTACTACCCGATTCAACTACATCCCGTCGAAAAGAACCGAGGCACAAATAAAAATCACGAGGGATTATTACTACCTAAAATAATAAAAAGATATATTTTTGGATTTTTCTGTTTTTCAATTTTTTTGTGTTTTTGGTTAGACTTTAATCCCTCAAAAAAACTGCCTAGGAAATCCATCATCGGGAAAATTCCAATCATTTCTAATCTTATCTCTCTCTCTCTCTCTCTCTCTCTCTCTCTACTTACTATATATATATATATATATATATATATATATATATATATATATTTACAAGCAATAATTATTTTATCTATTATTTACAAGTAACAGAGAATATAGAATCCCCCACTCCATACTTAATTCATGCAATGTCCTCGGTGCATATACAAATTAATAAAAACAAGTAAGGTGGTAGGAAAAACTCCATGATTAGTCATCGTCATCTCCTTCATCGTCGAATGCCCCATCTGCAGTTGTCCACTCTTCATCCTCTGTTCCCTAATCAGCATTATCATCCTACTCCTCCTAGGACTGCTCTGGCTCGGCCTTGGAACACTCTTGCGTGTTGACATACTCATCCTCTGGGAGTATCTGGCCATCACTAAGCCCAACCAGATGCTGGGCATGAGTATTGAGCGAAAAACGCTCCTCCAAGATGGCCCTCTCCTCCATAGTGGTCGACCTCCCTCCAATCCTAAGCTGCAAGTCCATGATCCCATATAAATGGGCCATAAAGTTTTCATCTCGAGCATTGCGCTCAGTACCTATCAGTGAGGACATATCACTCTCCTCATTTGCCATGATGTTGGTGATGGTCGTCAGTCAAAGGGGTGGTGGAATGACTAAATCAAAATCTCGCTCCTCATCCACATCTTCTTTTCTCAGGTACTGAGTCAGCATGTTACCGAAGGACAATCTATCAATTCTCTTGCTTGTTCTCACCTGCGACATCTGGTAGCGTATCAACTGGCCCACATTCACCTTCTGGCCAGTCATTAGGAAGTATAGCAGACAGACCCTTTCACGGCTAATCAGAGTCTCATGGTTGCATGGTAGTAGCCGCGTGTCGATCAATTTCAACCACACTTGAGCTTTCAGCTTAATTTTCTCTTTGGAAATTTCCTATGATGTTGGGTCTTCTTGTCACGATCCAAGCAACCACAGAATTGACTCCACAGAGAGTGTGTCTTAGCACCAGATATGTTGGGCGGGCAATGAAATTATCCAGGGACTCGTGGGGAACATCCGGATCTCCCAAGTAATTGCATATAGCTGATGCATAAAAATCAATCAACCCCCTCTCCCCCTCCCCCGAATAGGCACTAGCTGCTCGGGATCATTTGGATCATATCCGGCGTAAAACTCACGGACAAGGTTTACATTGATATCCCCAGTGTTTCCAAACAGTTAGATCAATCCAAGATTATGAATACCCTTCCAAATTGATTGATACTTCACTTTTAGACGGCACTCATGAACAACCGACTCAAAGTGTATATGTCTCGGCCGACAAATCTTGTACCAATCCTTGACCGATGGGGGTATACTCTTAAGTCCAAATTCTCGTTGTCCTGAAGGTTGTGGGTGTGAGGCTGATATAGCTGCCGCTGCTTGCAATCCCTCAACCTGACTTGAAGTGGCCTCCCCTCCTTTTCTCTTTTTCGGTGGAGGTGCGGAAGAAGCCTTGCCTTTGGTATGAGCAGTGGCCTTGCCCTTTTCTTTACCGTTGTCCTTCTTAGGAGGAATATTTGTGCCTACAAAAGTAGATACTAGCCAACCTTAGAAACATTGAATCAATTCAAAACAT
Organism: Nicotiana tomentosiformis; assembly: GCF_000390325.3. NCBI lineage: Eukaryota > Viridiplantae > Streptophyta > Magnoliopsida > Solanales > Solanaceae > Nicotiana > Nicotiana tomentosiformis. The sequence goes on along the minus strand of NC_090813.1, from coordinate 13,361,324 downwards.
GGTCTTACCACCCCACACTTAAGAGTTCATCACATGATGTTCAACAATTTTGAGGCTACTCATACATCACCTCTTTATTTTTGCATGAGAGTCAATCAATGTCACAAAGATGTCTACTACAAAATATGATGCATATATCTACCATCTCAGCTCTGGTGAGCCACCCCACACTTAAAATTTCAAGTGGTTCAAGACGACATAACACTAATATAACAATCCCGGAGACTCGGACTCCAATGGGGACAAAGAATGCCTTTGAGGCATTTTGACAAACACTTAGCATGCACTAGTGCCATGGAAGTGCTCGTAGGAATGAGGGATTACCTCACCCTCTCAAATCGGCTTGGGACCTTCGTGCTACCACCCTTGTAAACAACAACAATACCATTCTTATGGGGTTTATGCGGTTAGGACAAACAAGCATAGTGTTACTATGAAGAACATACCCAAAAGTTATTCGATTTCATTACTTTACCCAATTCTAAATTCGACAAAAAAAGAGTTAGAAATCGTACCTTAGATGCTTTGGAGGGGGGATTGTTCTTCAATTGATGTTGCTAGTGAATGAATGAGTGGAGAAATATATGAATTTTATGGAGTTTGTGAGTGAGAGGGGGGATTAGGGCGGGCAGTAGGGTTTCTTTTTGTGAAGGACTTTGAAAAGTGAAGGAGAAACGGGGTGGGGGCTAGCAGTGTGGTGTTTAGAAGAACAAGGGTAGGGTAGTAGGTTTGTAATGGCTGGGGACTGGGCGGTTGTGTTGTGTTTTAATTAAGGTGTGTGTGTGGTGTTTTAAACCGGTGGGATTATAAAAAAAATATTTACAACATACCTGGCCTAGAGACAACACTGGAAAAGCGAGGCAGGCAGCGATCTCAAGCGAGGTGTAGGCTGCGCAGCGCCAGACTCATTGCGAGATCGAGCGCGCTACAGAGTGTGCGGTGCCAGTTCTGCAGCCAGATCCATGGCGCTTTAGAACACGCTTCTTACCTGCTTGGAGAGCTTTGGGGCATAATCATATGGTTTTCATTCATTTTCTTGTAAACTACTCCAAGCGTTATGACCTCCCAACGTGCTCCAGTACCTGTTCAAGCACCAAGACTTAAATAAAAACTTGTTAGTGCCTAAAAAAAAAGACAATTCTAGTTAAGCTAAAATAAACTACGAATTGGGTTGCCTCCCAACGAGCGCCTTAGTTAACATCACGACATGATAAATACAACATTACAATGGGTTGCCTCCCACAAAGCGCGTGATTTGGCACGACACATGCTATCAAACTTAAGGTTCACTCAACACTTGAGGCTCCTTCAAGTAAATCACTGATACAACATTTTCTACGGCTCCAGCGGGATGCATCTTTACCACACAGAATGGTCCTGACCATCTTGACTTCAACTTGCCCAGAAACAACTTCAATATCGAATTGTATAGCGATACCACATCTCCAGGTTTAAAATTTCGCTCAAGAATATTTTTGTCATGCATCATGTTCATTCTCTCCTTATATAGCCTTGTACTCTCAAAAGCATGGTAATAGAACTCATCAGGTTCGTGCAGCTCTGTGACTCTACTCGTTCCAGCGGCCTCCTAGTCAAGATTTAATTTCCTTAACGCCCAAAAGGCTCTATGCTCTAACTCCACCGGTAAGTGGCATGCCTTTCCAAACACCAATTTGTATGGTGACATACCAATCGGATTTTTGAATGCAGTGCAGTAAGCCTATAGTACATCATCCAATTTTCTCACCCAATCAGTCCGTGTAGCATTTATAGTTTTGGTCCAAACACTCTTGATTTCTCTATTTGACACCTCCACGTACCCACTTGTTTGTGGGTGATACGGAGTGGAAAACTTGTGGCGAACTCCATATTTTTCCAACAACTTTGCGAAGGCTCGGTTGCAGAAGTGAGTTCCTCCATAACTGATGATCGCTCTTGGAGTACCAAATCGGGTGAGATATTTTTTCTTATAAAACCAATAACTCCATTTGCATCATTTGTTGGGAGTGCCACGGCTTCTTCCCATTTTGAGACATAGTCCACCGCTACCAGTATGTACTTGTTGCCATGTGAGCTGAAAAATGGTCACATAAAATCGATTCCCCTTACTCAAATACTTCCACCTCTTGAATTGGGTTCATGGGCATCTTATGTCGACGGGAAATATTCCCCGTCCGTTGGCACTCATCACAACTCTTTACCTAAAAGTGTGCATCTTTAAACAACGTCGGCCAATAAAAGTCCGACTCTAGCACTTTAGCAGATGTCCTTACTCCTCCAAAATGGCCTCCATAAGGCGAAGCATGACATGCCTGCAAAACAGAAGTTTGGTCTATATAAGGATATCTCCGAATCATGTTATCACTACAAATCCTAAACAAATATGGTTCATCCCAGAAATACATCTGACAATCACGAAAGAACATTTTCTTCTGCATAAAGGACAAGTCATAGGGAACAATATCGCTCGCCAGGTAGTTTGCAATATCTGCATACCATGGCGCAACCTCAAGGCTCGTTGGTAAAAGTTGTTCATCTGGGAAAGTCTCTATAATCTATTCCACCTCAGCCCTCTTTTCAGCTCCTTCAAGCCTGGACAAATGATCAGCAACTTGGTTTTCCGTTCCTTTTCGGTCACCAATTTCCAAGTCGAACTCTTGCAGCAATAGCACCCATCGAATCAAGCGTGGGTTTGACTCATTCTTGTCAATTAGGTACATGAGAGCAGCATGGTCAGTATACACAATTACCTTCGAACCTATCATGTATGACTTGAATTTGTCAAATGCGAACACCACTGCTAGCATCTCTTTCTCTGTCGTTGTGTAATTCAGTTGGGCACCACTCAAGATTCTACTTGCATAGTAGTGTCATGACCCCAAGTTCCCTCCGTAGGATGTCGTGATGGCACCTAGTCTCTAATACTAGGTAAGCCTAGCACTTACTAAATTAATAGAAGAATTCAATCGTCAATGATAAATATAAAATAGAAATCTTTATACACAACTTACAATTCCCAAAATCGATAGTACAAGTCATAAGCTCTACTGAATTTGCTAAAAAAATCCCTAAATATAACTGTTCAGAATAGAATTAAACAGTACAGGTACAATATTAGAAGGTGACTCTGAGGCCTGCGAATGCGACTGCATGTTTACCTTGAGTCTCTACAGCTCGACCAACCAGCTAATAATCAACAACAACCGTGGCACCTGGATCTGCACAGAAAATATATAGGAACGTAGTATGAGTACACCACAGCGGTACCCAATAAGTATCAAGACTAACCTGGGTGGATCGGTGACGAGGGACAGTCAAGACACCAGCGGACAAAACAACTTGAACAAGTGTGAAGGTGAACTAATAGAGAAAAACAATATTAATATACAACTAAGCAAGATAAGGAATACCAAACAATACTTGCAACGAGACACCAATAACAACAATATTTAACAGGAAGAAGTCGGGTAATAATGTCGTAGAGTAAGATGGACACAGTCTAAGTCGAGTAAAATCAAAATAAAGGAAAAACGAGCAATAACTCAATAAGAATAACCGCTTTCACACCAGATTTGTTCAAGTATTTCCATGAGGTACCGAACCTCATAATCACAGCTCACGGGTACCAATTCTTGAACCCTAATACCTTGGCATCTTATGCCCACATTACGACCCATATCCGCATGGACGTCTCACACACCAATAGAACATTCCTCACACATAAGGCAAGTAGACAAGAGTACGTATAATGGTTAATGACGTTAGGATTCACCTTTTGAAACCGATATGGGTGATTTAACTACTTGTATGCTTGTGCAAGTGTTCTACCACAAATCCAGTCAACAAATAGGGGTAGAGATAATGAATGGCAGTTAAGAAACGTTCACCACAAAATGTACAGTGTAATAAAAGCAGGAATGAAGTTTGAAGCAGCGACCAGCACAACAAGATTAGCTACATAGAACTGAGCAAGAAAGTGCATCACGAAGGATACAATTGGTAGTAAGCTAAGAAAAACAACAATCAAAGACAAGTGCACAAAAAGGGGAAATGACAACCAGAGCCCTCTCGAGGTACCGCCTTGTAGTCTCAAATCGTAAAATGAATCACAATTTTCCTTATATCACCGCATGAGCCTTTATATTTAATTTTGAAAATCATTTTTCCAGTAATAGCATCCCGCGTTTTAGCCCCTCTTATCACACCGCATGACTTCTAGTAGTTCCCCTACTAGCCACGTGTTTCAAGGCCACCTTATCTCACTGCATTTGCTTCAACAGCCAGACTTTATACCACCGCATGCGTATCAATAATAACATCACAACAGAAACCTCATGCAACACAATAACAATAGCACGGCAGAAACCTCGTGCAAACACAATAACAATCGCACGGTAGAAACCCCGTGCAAACTACATAACAATTCTCTCAACAAAACACATATGCCAAAAACATAACAACTCAAATAAATTATTTTCACAATATGTTGCCACATGCCACAACATTTCCTCAAAACAGTTTCAATATTGCAACCACACATAGCCCTCGGCTCAACAACACCGAATACAATAACAACAACAATAATAACACGAGCATACAACAAGTAAATCAACACAAGAACTTCATAACACAAAGAAACGGAAGAACGAACTCACAAAGAAAGACACAACAGCGAAATAATAGTCTCAACAAGAATAGTTCAACAAGGGAGAGGTAATGTGTAACAATGATCCCACGAAAGTGCAATTCGACAACAAGAGAGATAGCAAGAATTAATGACCCCAAATAAGAATACATCAACAATTAAAGTGATAACAAACTTCAATTAAGGCTAAGCAATTATTGAAGAGATAATAATAATTTCAATTAAGGTAAAGCAATTACGGAAAATGATAGCATGACGATAAAAATGGGCAATAACTTCAGTTAAGGCACACAAGAATTTAATCAACAATAAGGGTAGAACATGAAGCAATTAATTTTAATTAAGACACGTAAGGGTGAATTTAGTAAATGAGGTATTTAACATGACAAAACAACTTCATGTTTAATAGACATACGAACCTTAGAGACCTAAACGGTCAAATTTCCACAAATAATCCCGAGCACGTCCTCGTCACCTCGCGTATACGGCCTTCACATGACACAAATTAGCACCAAAGAGATAAATCCTAAGGGGTAGTTCCCCCACATAAAGTTAGGCAAGATACTTATCTCAAAGAAGGTAGATCGATACTCTAAAATGACCTTCTCGAGTGAAACACCCTCTGGACGACTCAGATCTAACAATATTAACTCCAAATCATAAATAAAACTCATAGAAAATAATTCTGGATAATAAAGCTTCAATCTTTAACAAAAACTAAAAAGTCAACCTACAAGTAAACCCCTTGGCCCGCACCTCGGAACCCGATAAAATTCACAAAACCCGAACACCCATTCCGATACGAGTTGAACCATACCAAAATTATCAAATTCCGACATAAATTCGTCCTTCAAATCATCATTTTACACTTTTGAAAGATTTTACAAATTTTCGCAAATTTCCATATTAATTCTCTAATTTAATGATGAAAACAAAGATAAAACCATGAAATAAAACCAAAACTAGGTAAAGATCACTTACCCAAATCAACCACGTGAAGAATCCCTAAAATATCGTTCAAATCCGAGGTCTCTAACTTAAAAGATGAAAAATAGACAAAACCCACGATTTTGAAAATATATTCTGCTGCCCAACGATTTATACATCGCGATCGCGGACCAGAATTTGCGATCGCGAAAGAGAAAATATACCAGCTGTTGAGCTGTGCTATGCGAACGCAGAACTGCCCATGCGAACGCGAAGAAACAAAACTCACACTTACGCTATCGCGAACCTCACAATACGATAAAGAAGGAAAAAGGTCAGTCCAGCACAACCTACGCGAAAACGACTTGAACTTTGCGATTGCGTAGAATGGGATACCAGATATGAGAACAGCCATCCAAAACATGAGAAAATGGCTTGTAGTTCATCCGAAACAAGCCCGAGGCCCACCGGTCCCCATTGAAACATACCAACAAGTTCCATTATATAACACGGACCCGCTCGATGTCTCAAATCATATAAAACAATGTCGGAACTATGAATCGCACCACGAATCGAACTTATGAATTTGCAAATATTAAAACTTCCAAAACGCGTACCGAAATATTTTAAATCAACCCGAAATGACGTCAAATTTTGCATGCAAGTTCCAAATGACATAACTGTCACGACCCAAAATCCACCTAGTCGCGATGGCACCTAACCCAACCCGTCAGGTAAGCCAATTAACAACTATTCAATTCAATTAATATTTAACTGACTCTAATACACTCCCCAAGGACTGGTAGTACAAATCATGAGCTTCTAAGATTAGAATTTACAAGCTGGTATGAAATAAATACATCATCTATTCGAAATGTACATAAACATATTTTTATAAATCTAAGGGCTACCATGAACAAAAGGCAGCTATGACCGAAACACAGGTACATCTTTAAATCCCGCTCTCGTCGATCACAGCAATATCAGCATCCAATATTTGCATGCAAGGTGCAGAAGTATAGTATGAGTACAACTGACCCCATGTACTCAATAAGTAATAAACCTAACCTTATGTTGAAAGTAGTGACGAGCTGGAACAAAGGTCGGGTCCAACACCAATATCCAACAACAGTCCATAACAACGTAAAGAAAGTAATAAAAGAAGTAACTCAGAGATAAAATGCTCAGCTTAATCATGATTTCTGAAAATAGTTCTGTCTTTCAAGTGTATGAGTGAAAACTCAAGTCTTTTACCGAAATTGCCAAAAAATATGAGTAAGTTTGAAAACAGTAATTTTCCCAAAAATCCTTTCCACAATAAATAAGATGTTTCATTTTCTTTCCAGATAGCCAGTAGAAAATGCATCACTATGCCCATATGCCAATATGTGTGAGAAGTCATGAATGACGTGATACCGTACAACATGAGGAAAATACATCTACATGCTTGTATATCATGTGTGCATGTCAATGTAATGTATCTCAGTGATAAAACCATATGCATACTCTCAGATTATCAATTCACTCAGTACTCCCCATCACTCAGTCACCATAGTCACTCAGTCCTCCCAGTCACTCAATTCTCACAGTCACTCAATTTTCTCAATCGCTCGGCACTCGCACTCAGTAGGTACATGCACTCATTGGGGTGTGTACAGAGTCCAGAGGGGATCCTTCAGTCCAAGCGTTATAACAAGCCAATCATGGCATAGATCAATAAAACATGTTGCGGTGCGCAACCCGATCCCATAATTATCCTCACCATCAGGCTCTCGGCCTCAATCAGTCATCAATCTCTCCAGTTTTTCGGGCTCACAATGTCATGAAAAATCAGCCCAGAATGATGATATGATGTGTTAATATGTAGCAACAAAGACTAAGATATGATATGAAATGAATGAACATGACTGAGTATGAAATTGCAATGTAAGAAAATAACTCAACAACAGTAACAACCTCAATAGGTCCCAACAGAATAAACATGTAGCCAAGACATGGTTTCTAACATGAATCACAACTCGATAACTCTAGTACGTAGAGATTTCATGATTACAGATAAATTCAGGTAACTACACAGTACCACAGGAATAACGGAGTCACAGTTCACACGGTGCACGCCCACAAGCCCGTCACCTAGTATGTGCGTCACCTCAACACTAAACACATAACACGTATAATCAGGGTTCAAACCCTCAGCTCCAAGATTAGAAGAGTTACTTACCTCGTACAAGCCGAATCCGATGTCGACCAAGCTAAACAATACTCCGGAAATTCCATTCCATGCATATCGACCTCCATACGACTTCCTATCACCTCAACTCAAGCCAAACGATTTGTATCTATTCAAACAACGTGCAAATTAATCAAAATATACTCCAATACTTACAATTTAACAATTTATAAAAATTCTTAACTCCGCTTGTAAAGTCGGCAGTGGGGCCCACGTCTCGAAATCCGACGAAACTTATAAAATTTGACAACCCATTCAATTATGAGTTCAACCATACAAATTTCACTCAAATTCTACTCTGAATCGGTATTCAAAACTCGAAAATTCGTTTTATGAAATTATAGAAATTTCCTTCGATTTCTCTTGAAAATTCGATAATCATACGCCAAAAATGAAGATTAGTCCGTGAAATATAATCACAAGTGAGTCAATAACACTTACCCCAAGTTGTGTGGAAAACTTCCTCTCCAAAGTCGCCCAAACCGAGCTCCAAAATCCGAAAAAGGCTAAAATAGCGAATCCCCGAACTTAAAGCTTCTGCCTAGCGTCTTCTGCATTTGCGATCGCATAGTCGCACCTGCGGCCTCCGCTTCTACGGAAGTAGCTCGCATCTACGAGTTATCCTTGGCCAACAGTGGTCGCTTCTGCGATGCCCAAACCACATTTGCAGTCGGGCTTCTGCGCGAGTTGGGCCGCTTCTGCAATGCCTCCCAGCTAGCCTTCCCAGGTCACTTCTGCGACCAATTTTCACGCCTGCAGTCACTCATGCGCAGGTGCGAAGACACCAGCAACATAAAAATTCCAGTATTCCCTTAGGTCCGAATTTGATCTGTTAATCATCTGAAACTCACCCGAAACTCCCGGGACCTCAACCAAATACACCAACCAATCCTAAAACATCATACGAACTTAGTCGAACCTCTAAATCGCATCAAACAACGCTAAAACCACGAATCATACCCCAATTCAAGCTTAATGAAACTAAGAATTTTCAACTTCTCATTCGATGCCGAAACCTATCAAATCAAGTCCGATTGACCTCAAATTTTGCACGCAAGTCATAAATGACATAACAGAACTATTCAAATTTCCAGAATCGAATTCCGACCCCAATATCAAAAAGTCAATTCCCCAGTCATACTTCCAAACTTAAATTTTTATTTTAGGCAATTCAAGCCTAATTTAACTATGGACTTTCAATAATTTTTCGGACACGCTCCTAAGTCCAAAATCACCATACGAAGCTATTGTAATTATCAAAACTCTATTCCGGGGTCGTTTACACATAGTCAACATCCGATCAACTATTTCAACTTAAGCTTTAAATCTTGGAACTAAGTGTTCAAATTCATTCTGAACTCTCTCCGATGAGTCACATAATTATAATTGAACACACGATAAGCAGTAAATGGGGGAACATGGTTGTAATACTCAAAATAATCGGTCGGGTTATTACAATAACGAAGCTAATCTAACTCTCAGAATCACATTCCAACCCCAATATCACCAAAGTCAACTCTCGGTTAAACCTCTCAACCTTCCAAAACTTCGACTTTGCCGAAATACTTCAAATTACCCTATGGACCTCCAAATCTAAATCTGGACGCACGCATAAGGCCAAAATCACCATACGAAGCTATTGGAATCATCAAAATGCTATTTCAGAGTCATCTATACAAAAGTCAAATTACGTTAAACTATTACCGCTTAAGCTTCTAAAACAAGAATCTTTCTTCCAAATCCCAAATCATCTGAAACCCGAACTCGACCATACACGCAAGTCATAACACATAATACGAAGCTGCTCGAGATCTTAAGCCACTGAACGGGACATTAATTCTTAAAATGACCAGTCGGGTCGTTACAAGTAGATTGGATGCATGACTCTATCTTTTCTCAGCCCTAGAACTGCTTCCACATCATAGTTGTTTGCATCGCACATCAGCTCAAAAGGTTGTTCCCAGTCAGGTGCCACTATGATTGGTGCAGTCACCAGTCTCTTCTTCAACTCCTCAAAAGCTACCATGCAGTGATCAGAAAACAAAAGGGGTGATCTTTTTCAAGCAATTTACACAAAGGGTTAGCAATTTTGGAAAAATCTTTTATAAACTGCATGTAGAAGCCGTCATGACAAGGAAACTTCTCATGTCCTTAACGAAATTGGGTGGATGAAACTGCTCAATTATATCAACCTTATCATGGTCCTTCTCAATGCCCTTACTTGACACTAGGTGTCCCAAGACTATACATTCATGTACCATGAAATGTCACTTTTCCCAGTTCAGTACCAGATTGGTCTTCATAAAACTCTTCAATACTCTTTTCAAGTTCATACGACAATCATCAAATGAGTTCCCCACCACTGAGAAGTTATCCATGAAAACCTTTATTATTTCCTCTACCATATCTATGAAAATGGCCATCATGCATCTTTGGAATATGGCAAGTGCGATACATAGGCCAAACGACACTCTATGGAAAACATAGATGTCATACGGACAAGTGAATGCCGTTTTCTCTCTATCCTCTGGGGCTATAGAGATATGGTTACACCTCGAGTATCTATCCATGAAGCAAAAGTGGGACCTCCCCGCCAATCAATCTAGCATATGATAAATGAATGGCAGCGGAAAGTGGTCTTTTCGGGTGGCCTTGTTCAATCTTCTATGATACATGCAGATTCGCCATCCCTTGACTGTTCTTGTTGAGTTAAACTCATTGTTCTCATTTTGCACTACAGTCATTCCACCCTTCTTTGGCACATACTGAAGAGGGCTAACCCAGTTGCTATCAGAGATGGGGAAGATGATTCCTTTATCTAACCACTTGATCACTTCTTTCTTCGCCACTTCATGTTTGGGTTCAACCTTCTTTGATATACTCTAGAAGGTTTGTGCCCATCTTCCAGTAGAATCTTATGCATACAAAATGTTGGGTTGATTCCCTTTATGTGTACAATGGTCCACACAATTGCAGTCTTGCACTCCTTCAGAACTTGCAAAGTTGTTCTACCTGTACATTTAACAAATCAGATGAGATAATAATAGGTAATATCGAGCTAGGTCCCAAGAAAGCATACCTGAGGTGAGACGGTAACGACTTTAGCTCCAACTATGGTGCCTCTTCAATTTATGGCTTAGCTGGAGGGGTCTTTCTTTCTTCTAAGTGTAAAGGCTCGAATTCGAGCTCTTTTTTCCAGTACCCTTCGCCCTCAAGGGCCAAAAACCACTCCGCTAAGTCCTCACCATCTACCTCTTCTCAGTTCATCAGGCAGGCTGATAGGGGGTCTTTTACATTCAGTGCCTCATCTTCCTCCTCCAGAATCACATCCACATCTTCGATCAGATAGCAATTAGCAAACTCACTAGGTCACCGCATAGACTTCTGTACATTAAACGTTATTTCTTTATCGTTCAATCTCTTCTTTAGCTCCCCAGGTTCAGAATAAATCAAAGCTCTCTCTCTCTCTCTCTCTCTCTCTCTCTCTCTCTCTCTCTCTGTCCAAGAATAGCCTTCCCAAAATTATGGGAATCGCTTCATCAACTTGGCAGTCTAGAATGACAAAATCTACCGGAAACACAAACTTTCCAACCTGCACAAGTACATCATCAAGTATATTTGATGGCCTCTTCACCGTTTGGTCGGCTAGTTATAGTAACATGGATGCGGGTCTTGCCATTCCAATGCCTATCCTTTTATAGATAGCCAAGGGACATAAAGTTTATGCTCGCCCCCAAATCATACAATGTTTGGCAAAAGCATAGCTGCTTATGGTGTGCGGAATTGTGAAACTCCTTGGGTCAGATAGCTTCTCAGCTATAGGTCTTGTCATGACAGCACTGAAGGTCTGAGTCAGTGTCACAATTGCCAAGTCTTGAAAGTCAAACTTGCAAGACATCAAGTCCTTCATCATTTTTTCATAACCGGGCATCTCCCTCAAGAAATCAATCAGTGGAATGTTCACCTGAATCTTTTGCAACATCTTCATGAATTTCTTATACTGCTCATCCTTCTGATAATTGGATAACCTATGCGGGAAGGGTGTTGGCGGTCTCTTCTTTTCTGTGACTTGAGTTAGATCGTGTTCAAGCACTTTTTCTAATGCATTCTCTTGCAGTTTCTCAGTATCCTTTACAAACCTCTTTCTCTTTGCTTAGTTACTCCTGAGTTGGCTACACTCTTACTTCTATTAGCTCAGTTGACCCATCCACCTTAATTGGTACTGGCACGAGTATCTCAGTAGGTCGGCTCTCGCGAGCGATTTCTTGCTCTAAATCAAGATCTCTATCATTTCTCAGACTCACAACCATCAGCTGCTTCGGGCCCTGCTCTTTCGGGTTAACATGTGTGTCTGCAGGTAACGTCCCTTGAGGTAGATTGTTAAGGGCCATGGATATTTGCCCTAGTTGAATCTCAATGCCCTTGATAGTTGAGTCGTATGATACTACCTTTTCTTGTATCTGGGGGACCTTTTCTTCCATTTTTCCGCTGGACCCAATGAGTTGTTGTAGCATTCCTTTAATTTCAAACAACCCATCATCTTGTCGCACTATCTGTTGCTATTGAGGTTGTTGATAAGCTAATTGTTGATTCTGCTGATTATACCTTTGTTGCCTTTGATAAGGCACAACCTGACCTTGTGGTCGTGCAGCTCCAGGATTATTAGTTGTACTGCTGCTACGCTGGCCTCTATTGTTGATTTTGTTGTCCCCAAGTCTGACCACCTTGTCTCTGGCCTCCATAGTTGCCCACATAGTTTATATTCTCTTAATATTTCTAATTGTCACTCTCACCAATCCGCATGCACATATATAGCTGATTAATGCATGGCGTGCATAATCCTCCATTTGTCGTGTCAACTATGTGCACCTGCTTTTGGCCTTACTCATCAATCTTTTTGGTTAGGATACTCAATTGCGTCATCATAGTAGCCATATTCATAGCCATGGAGTTGTTTGGGTCTAGAGCCACAGAGAGTGATTGTAGAGTCTCTTGTCATCCATCCTCAGTTTTGAGCCATTTTATTAAGTAAGACCTTACATTCTCTGACTGATTTGCTAAAAAATGCTCCACTTGCTGAAGCATCAATATTGGCGTTCAAGATGTCTGTCAATCCCATGTATAACCTTTGCCCCAACATCTGATCAGGAATGCCATGGTGTGGACACTTGACCAACATCCCATTGAACCTCTCCCACGTTTCTTGCAGTGTTTCAGTTGGTTTCTGCCTGAAGCTCAATATCTCATCAACTTGCTTGGAAGTCTTATTGGGTGGGTAGAATTTGTTCAAAGACTGCTTGACTATTTCCTCCCAAGTAGTGATGGAGTTTATGCGGAGCGATTTGAGCCAAGTCTAAGCCTCTTGTTAGCTCGATTTAGTGCCTTGAAAACTTTCTCAGGGTCCGGTAATGTTTCGTACAATTCACTAGTTCTTGAGGAGTTTCTAGTCATGCACATGTAACACACAAGACTACAAACATTAGAGTTTCAATATAATGAATTTCAAGTCGAGAAAGCTGACTAAATTAAGAATTCTAACAATATTTTTAGCCGTAATTAATAACACCGTTAATTTTCCGGTAACGGTACCAAAATTTGATCATGCCCAACTATGCCTCCCAAGAGATATAGCGGCCATTGCATATATAATCCGATTTACAAGTCCGGAATCGAATCCCACAGGTAATTAACCTACTAATTACAACCACTAGTTTCGCATGAATTCAAGTAATCAACCTTCAGAAATATTAAATAACGATTTGAATGTTTACTAACTAAGATCAAGGTAATTAAAATGCAGTAATTTATAACTAGCAGAGCAAACATTGTGGACAAGATTTGGAAAAGTCTAGGGTTATGATTTCCCCTATTGTCGGAATCCTCCCCGTTACATTTTTATAAATTTGCCTAAGTGTTCTCTACCGATCGTGAGTACTTTGGGTGTCGTAATTCTCTTTCAAGTAACTACCACAATTTACTAGATGTATTCTTCCGAACCACGGCAGCTGACACTAATTTACCGCTCACTATGATCGCGTAAAGGTTTCGCTATTCCTAATCCCAATTTTAAACCTTTCGTATTGATTCCTCATATACGTTACGGGTGATGTTGTTCAACAACTACCTAAATGTATACCCTTTTCCAAGCAATACAAACTAAATAGGCACAAGTAATTAAGAGCTCTGCAATCAACAACAATGAAAACGCAGTTGAACAAGTAGAGAAAAATCTAAGGCTAATTTCTATTAAACGTAATAGAAAATCATCCTCCAATAGGTTCCATCAAACTCTATATTAGAGAGTTTAGCTACTCATAAATGTACCAACAATCATCATGATGTTCAAAGACATTAAACTACAAAGTAAAAAAGATAAACGGAGGAAAAACTCGTTTGATTCTTGCTCCACGATACTCTATAGCCTTTTTCTTCTCCAAAATAGTGTCCAACCCTTTCTCTACTCTTTTGGGGAGTATTTATATGTTAGGGTCGAAATACTTGAGTCAAAATCCGGGTAAGAGTCTTTTAACCCCGCAACTTTTAATCACCATGCTATAGACCTTGCGAGGCCATGATTATAGCGCAGTCAGCCTGACTACAGTGTAGGCTACGTCTGGCCTATAGCGCGGTCAAGCTGGCTATAGAGCTAGCTTTACTTAGTCTGTAGCACGGTAAGGCAGGCTATAAAGCTGGCTTTACTTGGTCTGTAGCACTATTTGGGTACTTGATGATTTTGTGCTCTTTTTTTGTATTTTTGTCCTCTTTTAGTGCAACTTTCATTCGACTCTTTCTCCTAATGCCCCTTCACATAAAACAACACAATTTAGCTCAAATATCACACAATTAATCACTAAACCAACAAAATGTAGGCGAGTAATATACTAAAATTATAGCATTTTGGTCAAACATCAGCAGCTTATTACACGAAGCATTCCTTATTCACATATGGTCCGGGGACAGGATACACCTAAGGGTGTGTGTGATGGAAGCAACCTACCCTAATACAGGTATCAGTGGTTGCTTACACGGCTCGAACTCGTAACTTATAAGTCACACGAAGACATAATTATGTTGCTCCAAGACTCCCCTTCTCTTATTTAATTTCTTTTTTGTTATAAGAAAATTGAATTATTGTGGATGTCTACTCTTCTCCATTATCTCCATAACTCCCAATACTCTAATAATTATGGAGTTATGATTGTAACTCTATAACCTCCTCCATGATATTACTCTCAAATGCTTAATGACATGTTCAATGACATATTTTGCAATAGTAATTCTTCAATTTTCATGCCTATATAAAGACCTTGTAATAGATAGGAAAATACACACAATTGAAGAAGAAAATCTCTTCTCTCTTTCTCTATATATCTCTTAGCTTGTTTTTCCTTATTTTATATTGTTACTTTGAGGTATATTTTTATAACATTTTTGATATTTTTAGTTTTTTATTTATGCATTTTCCTACCAAATTTGCTCCCTATTTACATTATTATCATAAGCCTCAGTGTGGATGCTGGTATAATTTTTTTAATTTAAACTAGAAGAAACTGTATCTGATCATTATAAATTAGAAGAATGATATAACTATGTTTTATTTGTCTACTTTTTCTAATAATCTCAAGGATTGCAGAGAAATCCTCGTCAAAGGGAAGAAATAGACCATTTTATTGTCAGAACTCCAATGGGCCGGGCTGGAAAGCCCGAAGAGATATCTGCACTAATAACTTTCCTTTGCTTCCCTGCTGCTTCTTACATTACGGGCCAGATCATATGGGCTGATTGTGGATTCACTGCTAATGGTGGGTTTTAATTGGACATTGTAATCTTTTGAACAATAATTTAAATGGATATTTTAAATATTACCAAGATGAGAGACAGGTCCTATTTATTAATAATATGACTTTTTGGGACTTCGTAATATTATTTAAAAAAATAACACTATATAGCCGTTCTCAAAATAATAACCGAAAAATATATATATATATATATATATATATATATATATATATATATATATATATATATATATATATATATGATTTTTGGATCAGCCTGCTCCAATCTTTTTGCGTGGAAGTTACACCAGGTACCCATTTTTAACCCCGCCGTTTAAAATATATCCAAAGTTTACGAGTTATTTAAAGATTAGCCAATTTGCTAAAACTTTAAGGATACGACGCCTAAAAGTTAAAATCTCAAAATTCAAACTACATGACATTGTGTCCTAAAGTTCGAAAATCGTGTCCAGAAGCTCTCTTATGTCCTAAATTTCAAATTAGCACTTGTAAAATTCAGGATACTAGATCATGATTTTCAAATTTAGGATACTTAATCCTGAAATTTAGGTAAATTGAATAATCTTTAAGATATATTATAAATTGTGAATATATTTTAAAGAGTTGGTTTAAAATTGGCTGTTGGTGCACATCTCCCTCTTTTTGCTATCATCGCCCCAATAAAAGCTGGAGTATAACATGTGCTTCCTTTTTTTAAAATCTCTTATTCCCGATTTATGTAATTTATTTTCTTTTTCAGTTTGTCAAAAAATATATATTATATATATACATTATTTATCTTTAATGAAATAATTATAACTAAATAAATATCTATTGACTTATTTTGAAACACTAGTTTCGAAAGATTTTCTTTCCTTTTTAGATTTTGTGCTCAATCAATTAATACTACATAAATTAGTATTAATTTAATGTGTCCTAAAGTCAAAATTTAATGCGTGACCTAATATTTAAAAAATAATTGTAATATATATTTTTATTTAAAATCTATTTTTCTAGCTTTTTGAGATATAAAGTTGATAAACATTTTTATAATCAATTTCTTCAAATAATTCCCTTTAAGTTGATAACCGTCAACATTATTCTATAAGTATATCAATTAAATTATTATCTTCTACTTGTAATATTTCACTTAACAATTATAAAATCCTATAAACCTATTAATTTTAAAGAATGGGCCCCCCTAAATTTGGGGGCTAATACGTAAGCCTTACTAGCAACTCCATAACATAAGAGCCTGCCGTGGACTGAGGGAATATTTTATGAGGATTTTTACCAAGCTATACAATAATAGAAATATATTTACCACTTTTATTTAGGTTCCTTATTAATTACTTGGTATATTTATATTTACAAGTTATATACAAAATCATAAAAAAGAAGAAAATTCAAGATCTCTTAAATTTTGTCTATCAATTACATGACACTCACGCCCCCTCATTTCCAATAACGCCTACATTTAATATTCTGTTCCTTTTCCAAAGGAATTCAAAAATATTCTGTCATAATTTTTTTTATACATATTCTGCAAAAATTGTCGATTCTTTTTCTATTCCAAAACTTTTCAAACCCAATTTCTCTTTCTTACTAATCATCTAAAATCTCTCTTTCTTATTGACACATTGCAGACGAAATACGGAATATTACTCTAGAACTAAGTTACTGGTAAGTTTGAATCTTGTTTTCTTCCTTTCTAAAATATTTATTGTATGTGACTTGTATATCATACATCAATACCCAAAATAATACTTGATATAATACAAATACAATTGAATGATTTAAGGAATTTTGATGTAAAAAAAAAGAGAGAGAAGAGGAGAGGATAAAAAAAGAAAGGATGTAATTGAATCCCTTAATTGTAGGGACTAATAATGGGTTGGGAGCAATCGACATAACTTGTAAGAAAAACCTAAATACTTATTAAAAATTACAAAACATAGAGAACATAAGTAAATAAATTTCTAATATAGTATAGCTAGGTAAAAATTAATATTTTATAAGGACATATCATTAATATTACTTTAATGAAACTTACTCTTTTAAAAGTACAACTTTTACAGCTTTGTGAGTGGTAAAAATACAACTTTTACAGTTTGGTGAAATTCTTACTCGTTTTAAAAGCGGTGGCTTGGAATATAGCTCTTTTCTTTTAAGTCAATATCACACTTGTTCTCCTTTGTACTAAGTAGGATTTGAAAAGCTGGACAAAGTAATATTATTTTCATTTCTTGTCAAATATTTTCGATTCAATTGAAAATACGACCGTAATTAAACGCATCAAAAACATGAAGAGATTAAACATAAATGTTTTCAGGAAATACCAATATAGAAACGACATGGGAGCACGTGCACCCGGTCATCCTAAGGCAGGCTACATAGAAATGACATCAAATAGTTACTCTGAAAAGCTGTAATTTAAGAACTAGCCAATGTGTCTTGAATTTTAGTTTTTCGGTTACTTTTTAGAACAAAAATGACATGAGTTGTCCTAAAATTAAGATGTTTAATTTATAATTTCAAGATAAAAATAAGTATGGGATAATCTCTAAATGACATCTTTGAGAATGACTATTTGTGTACTTGGTTGCTCTTTAAGACCAAGCAGATTTGTTAACAAAAAAGATTATGAGTTCTCAGGATTTTCGTCTCATTTTCGAGTTAGTGTGTTGAATCTCTTTCTGTGGCTATAGTTAGTACAAGGAATATTAATTCAGTGGCAAGATATATAGAGGAATATATAGAGGACAATCAACAAGATTTTATAGTTGTCCTATATATATATTCCTCTTAACTATAAAAATCTTGTTGATTGTCCTCTATATATTCCTCTATCTTTCCCACGCTCTAGATTGAAGGGAGATTTTGAGCAGTATATCCAAGTTATATATAGGCTAGCTTGGGAAAGTTGAACAGTCACTTGCAGAATTAGGACCCAGAAGGCAGGTGATAAATACATGGCAAAATTAATAATTACTACTAGTAATTAAGTTGGTTAAATAGATATTTGGAAGTAGCTTGTGTTCTTTATGAAAACCCTAACTCCCCCCTATAAAGGGGGGAAAGGGACACTATACACACATTTCTCTGGTTCTTATACTATGTCACATACTCAATATACACGCTAACATTAAATAAAAAACGAGTTTATATATCCTTTAATTCCGATATATATGAATAAAACACAGCATAAACCAAATATAATGGAAAATAAGAAAAGGAATAGAATTCATATGCATAA
This sequence comes from Nicotiana tomentosiformis, assembly GCF_000390325.3. Classification (NCBI taxonomy): domain Eukaryota; kingdom Viridiplantae; phylum Streptophyta; class Magnoliopsida; order Solanales; family Solanaceae; genus Nicotiana; species Nicotiana tomentosiformis. The sequence goes on along the minus strand of NC_090813.1, from coordinate 13,342,488 downwards.
TTATAAGGAAACTTACTAGCTAACATATAGATTTCATTATATATTTTATAGCTGTGATTTTGTCCTAAATCCAAATGGTTGTTATAACTGCAAAGGGATCCATGAACTATATATGGAACAGTCTTAAATCCAAAAGAGAATATAAACTAGTGAAGACATATAAAGGAAACCATGAATGGAAAACTTCCCTGCAATTTGACCTAAAAACTATCGAGACGGATAATATATATATTCTTCAAACAAATACACATCAAATTAGTAAACATGATTAATAAAAATTCTATGGTAGCAAAGAAAAGGTACTGATATATATAATCAAGATACAACGACTTAAAAACACACTTGGATTAACAGCTTAAAAGAGTTTTATTTGCAAAGCAACTTATTGTAAAACAGAAGACAAGATAAATTAAAAACAATAATTACAGTATTCGAAAAAAAAAAGTGATACCAACTTCGAACAAGAAAATACCTATTTGTTTTCTTGATTTACAAGGAGCTATATATATAGCTAGCTGTGAATGAGAATATCTTCCTTTGTGCTGCTAGAAAATGTGTGTGAGGAATGAAGCCTGGTCCGAGATCACTCCAAAATGTCTCACTGAATTAGATTACTACTTTTAGCTAAAAAGCAAAAACACTCCGAAAATACACACACAAATTTAAAAAATAAAAAAGAGAGAGAGGAGAAAAAGTAAAAGATTGATTAAGATTTAGACTAAAAGAATCAAAAACCCCAAAAAATCAAAGGGTAAAGAAGAAGAAGAAGAAGAAGAAGAAGAAGAAGAAGAAGAAGAAGAAGAAGAAGAAGAAGAAGAAAGAAAGAAGAGGAGACAAAAAGGAAATAGAAGGATCTTGGATCAGTCTTCATTCCAAACACTTCATTTTTCTTTGAATGATGATAATCTCATAATTTCAATTCTCTCTGCCTTTCTCATGATTTAGCAATGAAGAGCAAGCTATATATGCATATAAAGCTGCAGAGACTCGAATTCTCAATCAATTAAAGCTATGTACTCGTGGCGACACAAACGACAACATTATGTACTCTCTTCCTTTATTTTTTAGTGGTCCATTTTTACTAAGGAGGGAATAGTACTTTCAAAAAGAGAATAAATGAGCTTGTGAATAATTTTGAAATTCTAAAGAAAATGTTTCCAAAGAGAGTTCTGAAAGCATTTCAAAAAGAAAATGTTTTTTTCTAAAAACCAAACCCTATTAGAGTACGTCATTTAATTCCACGCGATGTCCGGATGCACCTCAAATTCTTATTCCGATAACTTTATTCAGAAAAGTTTGGACAAATGAAAAGTTAACTTGTATATAATCTTCGTCTTTTTGTACTCCTATGTATCAAATTTCAAGATTAAAACCCTAATTTTGTAACTAATAATTCCAAAAAATTTCATTCCCTTTCTACGAATATATTTCTGATAAGTTCTAGTTTCTAGGTGTGTGACAGTATGAAGTTGTACTTTTTCTCTTTTTTGTATTTTACAAATCTATTTATGGGTTTAAGTTAGACAGAAATGGTGCATGTGGAAGAGCACATGAAAGACAGGTCATGGAGATTTCTTTTGATAAAATAAAGAAAAGCTGATGAATTTTGGAGTCATTGAATTGTCTTGTTCTGTGACTTTTGGTTGAAGGGATAATTCAGATAGAGACAGTGCCTATTACAGCTATAACTTTTCTTTTGCAGTGCGCTGCCTCTGCTTATGGGAAAAGAATAAGAAATTTATGCACTGAAAACAAAGCAAAAAAAGAGGACAATGGGGAAATATGACGTAGGACATGGTCCTCCTATTAAATTGTGAAATTAATTTTACTCTATTGATGAGTGACTTTAACAGCTTGTTGTTTCGTAATATAATACTATATCGTATTGGAATATATTGTTATGATGTATATGCTGTTTAGATAGATTATATTGTTTGTCATTATTTTATGATATTATGTGTCGATAATATAAAAAATAAAATTATAATATTATAAAGATTTAGTAAGTTATGAGGTTAAACTATTATATAAAAAGGAGGAGTAGGATCAGAGACAGATCCAGAATTTCAAGAAAATGGGTGCACTATTGTGAAGAGCTGGATCTGGAATTTACATTTGACGAGTTTAACTTTAGTCTCTTACCATAAATCCACTACACTTTTAAAATTCTAGGTTTATATTGACGAGCTTGTAGCATGAGTATGCTGATGAAATCTGCCTCTCCCAAGTCTAGGACAATCTCTCATGATGTGCCTAATATCACCACACTCATAACAAACCCTTTGCAGGTCCGGCTGCTCATACTGAGTCTATGCCAGATAACTAGAATAACTATTATAAGAACCATGTGTCGGTGGTGCGTTAAAAGAACTTACTAGAACACTCCGAGTATTCTAAAATTATTTCCATGACCCCGCTGATACTGGAATGTAGAATTATTAAGGATGCGAGAACATCATTATCCCAAAGAAATCTCAACTCTTAATCATATACAAGTTTTGGAGAACCCTTCAATACCACATAAATACATCTCAGGCTAAAATTGATATAACACATGACCGTGCAATCTGATTGTTTATAGTGGACTCCCTTCACTTGGCGAGAAGCCATAGGACACAGTCCGATGATCCACAATACTAACCTTCATCGCTTGTACGACACTAATCATAAGACACCTTAAGACCTTTATTTGGCGCATGTCATCCTCGTGACAGTTAGACTCGCTTCCTCGAGTACCTTGGCTGCTAGTATGTACCCTCCGCTAAATAGAAATTCCATATGAACCACATAATCGCTAATACTACCAACTATCTTCAGATTTACATCCACCTCGTTACCCTACCACGATTGTGACGATTAGACAACTAATTAAACCTTCTTAAGAACGTACTTATCAACCAGGTATCAGAACGTGCAGCACCCTCATGTGCACAACTGAATGATCTCTCAATACTTCCGCATCCTCGATCTCGACGACACGTGGTAACAATGGTTGAGCAACCCTGGCTCCCTCATAACCCCTTTATAGTATCACGAACTGTTGGCGCATAGTTGATACCAAGTGCGCAACTTCATACACGAGTGAATGCAAAAGAACATAAGATATATGTTTCAAGCTAAATAAATGTCGCACGATAAGGAATGAAAGAAGTGGAGATATTTCCTACTAGCTGTGTAGCCTCTCGAAGATAAGTACAGACGTTTCCGTACCGATCCGCAAGACTCTACTAAACTCGTTCGTGACTCGTAGAACCTATGAACCTAAAGCTCTGATACCAACTTGTCACGACCCAAAATCCCACCACAGGGGTCGTGATGACACTTAGTCTCTAAGACTAAGTAAGCCGATTATAATTACAATTCAAGATAATTTTTTTTTATATAAACCAACAGCAAAAATAATTACAAACAACCTCCCAAAACTGGTAATACTGAGTCACGAACTCTAACTAAATACATGAAATGATCTTAAGGATCGAATACTCAATACTGTTTGATTAATAATTAACAGTATAATAAAATGGAAAGACTCCAAGGGACTTCGACGACCAAACAGCTCTACCTTGAATCCTTGCGATCACACTCTAACTCTGTCCGAGTCCGATATCTCCAATACTGGCTCTGTACAAAAATGTGCAGAAGTGTAGTATGAGTACACCACAGTTGGTACCCAATAAGTATCAAGACTAACCTTAGTGGAGTAGTGACGAGGTACAGTCAAGACACTCACTAGTCTAATAACATGTGTAATATAGCATACAAAAATAATAGGAAACAAATAACAATGATGATAATAATAATCAACCAGCGATATAAACAGCAGGGCGACAAGAACACCATAAATATTGTGCAACAAATAATGAATACAAGTACAACCAATTAATCAAGTCATTCCAATATAAATCTTTCGCCTATATGTTTTTCAAATAGAAATCCTCACGATATAATACTTTCAAATAAATCTCATTCAAATCTATTTCCCTCAAATATCTTTCAAATAAAATTCTTTCAAATAAATCTCTTTCGAATAAAAGTCACCTTGTGATACAGTATTTCAAAATCATAAAATACGGGTCTCAGCCTACTTTCATATTTCCACGACACCTCGTGCTAATTTCTCTATCACAACCGCACGGACAACTCACGTGCCAATATCATCATTATTTAACCACAATACCTAGTGCCCACATTTCATATCCCAACTGCACGGATAATTCACGTGCCGATATACCAATATATATAAGATACGCATGATTAATTTATTTTCAGTAAAGTAAGTTTATAATTTTTAAACCAACTAAGAAATCATCAAAGAAGTGAGTTTATTTTTGAACTCGTTTGGTGAAGAAAATGACATTTCAATTAAAATGAAGCATCCGATGACTACTAAGTTGGTTGTAAAATTTATTAAATTAAAACATAATAGCAATTTCTTTTATTCGAAACAACTCAATTCTCGAAAACCAGTAAAAATCATAAACACAAATCTGCAGAGTCTTGTACAAAGAGCCAAAGCCAACACAACACAACAAGAAATACAAAACACATAATAAAATCAAATAATACATCACGGAAGAACACAAAAATTTACATATCACGAAAAAATAAAATAACCAAAGGCAAGTGCATCCATAGAAAAATATCAACAAAAAAAAAAGCACCCCCGTAGTACCGCCTCGTAGTCCCAAAAGTAAATATGCAAGACATGAGGGATCTCCCAAGGTACCATCTCGTAATCCCAAAAGTAAATATGCAAGACAGGGGGATCTCCCGAAATACCGTTCCGTAGTCTCAAAGTAAATATGCAGGGCATGGGGATCTCCCAGAATACCGTTCCGTAGTCCCAAAGTAAATATGCAGGGGGATCTCCCGGAATTTTGTTCTGTAGTCCCAAAGTAAATATGATTTTAACAACTGCACATCAAGTGTTCACATATCACAAATGGCTCATCAAGTGCTCAAATACTACAACATATCACAAATTACAAATCAAGTATTCAAATATTACAACATATCACAAATTGCACATCAAATGTCAAATATTACAACATATCACAAATTGCACATCGAGTGCTCAAATATTTTAACTTGCCACAGAAATCAACAATACATCAATTTCCACAATAAGGAGCCCATGGCTCGGCCATAATGTGCACAAAATCTTAACAAAAATATTCGGGAGTGAACAACTCAATAAAATAATACTTCACATAAATTCAAGGTGGCAATCACACCAAATCATCATATAAAAATAATTTCAACAACAAGGATCTAGGCATGACAAATAGAGGATTTAATAAGTGCTAATAATTTCCAACTTAATACATAAGGGCGTTTAAGAATTTTAACCAATGTAATTTGCACGTATAAACCAAGTACGTACTCGTCACCTCGCGTACATGGTTTTCAATTACACAATTTACACATAAGGCTCAATGCATAAGGGGTAATTTTTCCACTCAAGGTTAGACAAGATACTTACCTCGACGAAACTAAACCGATATTTTAAATGATCTTCGCGAGTGAAGCCACCTCCGGACGGCTCAAATCTGAAATTCGCCCCTTCATAATACTACGATGGTCCACCACACTAAACAAATTTAAATCTACAACAATGCAACATAATTGCGCCAATATTAGCAAGATTTCTATACTTTAAGCCATTTAGACATTTTATCAAACATCTAATGTGCATATTTTTTCACAACCTCCTTCAATGAAATTTCTTTACCTAACAATCATCTTCCACACAAATGATTGATCTCACAATGGTCTCTAGGTCATCCACAACTTCCCTTAGCACATGCATGCCCAATAATTTACTCCCAACACACAAATATTATCAATTTATTCAATTTACAATCTCTACAATACCAACACACCTAGGTTGGGCACTTATTGCTTCCAATCACCATCCCATAAGTCCTAACACGTATTTCGTACATAAATAATCACCATGAATTAGTTAGAGGTAGTAGGCACACCTATTATAGACCAAATCTTGAAAGACAACTCTTGGGGTGTTCTTGAGATTTGAAGAAATACTATGGAATTCAATCAAAACTTTGTTGTAACTAGTGATTGAGAAGTGAAATCATCATAAAACACACTTAAAAACTCAACTTAGGTGTGTATTAGAAGCCTTGGCGAGATGGGTGATGGAGAGAAAGCCCTAGTATTGAAGAAATGACTTAGCCCCTCTCTCTACCCGTCCTTGAAGTTATTTAATGGGCTCCTACATGCGCGGCCGCGCACCTGGGCAAGTGATCGCGCATCGGACCGCACACCTGAGGCGGAAACTCTCAAATATGCGCGGCCGCGCATCTGGGCGCGCATATGACACATGTCTAGTAAAATGACCATATCTTTCTGTTTACATATCCAAATGATGAACAATTTGATGCGTTGGAAACTAGACTCAACGAGATTTAATTTGATAGGTTCTACACCATATAACTTTTCATATCTTGCGAGTTATGATTGTTGAAAATTAGGTCTTGTGCGAACTCACTTGAAACTTTATCCCATCATATAATTTTCAACTTGACTTAGCCTTATGGATCTTCTTAGACCATAAATCATTCTTAATGCACCTCATACATATATTATCATGATCAATGGATATCATTCAAATTATCGGTTTTGTTCATACCCGAATGAATATAATTAGCACCCGCCAATCTTATTAATGGTCTTAAAATATTTCAAAAATTTTCGGGGTGTTACACTTTTAGAGTAGTTTTATTATCAAATTCCGTAAAGCATAAAGTAAAAATACCTATTAAAGATTTTAATTAATATATAATACAGTTATTCAAAGTAATGGTATTAAATATGTGATATTACTTATTGTCTACATGATCACTTAAGTATATCAAAATACATCATTCAGTATAAATTTAAAATATACTCCATAAATCAATATATAATAGAAAAGATCTATTTTTAATAGAGATATTATTCCAAAGAGGAATTACAAATATAATGAAAATAAAAAAGAGAAGAAAGGGATGGTAGAAACAAAAATAAAAATAAAATTTACGAGTGATAATTTGTAATATATAAATTATGGTAAGGATGTTTTTGTTATGAAAAAGTTAATTTTTTGCTTCTGATTTTTGGAAGAAGCTAAAATTTGTAGCTTATCTCTAAAAGCAGAAAAAATTGCTTATGCTCATTCTTAAAAAAAGAACTTTTTTATCTTGGCCAAACACTTCTAATTTTTATATAATTGACGCTTATAACTTAACTAGGAATATAGCCCCTGAATTTCACACTATTACTATTCGTATATTCTTTTTGAGATTTGTCGATGTGTTATCCTTACTTTAAGCATGAAGAAAAAACCTTTTTTGCCCCCTATGTTTTCTATCCTAACTAGTTTAATTTACGTGAGCTTTGACTAGTTATTGACCACTAGCGTAAAAATAGTTATTACTAATTGTTTATAAGTTCTAATATATTGAGACGTGCTCAAGTAGGAATGAGGTGACATGAAATAGTTGATCGCACTTTTTTACTTTTTGATTTATACGCTCTTCTTTAGAAATTTAACAGTTACCGTCTTACCGACCAGTGAAAGAAAAGAGCCGGGTCAGTCATTGACAAAGGAATATCGAACTTTACCTATGTGAGGCCTCACTTTATACTTTAACATCGGTAAAAAGATCGAGAGGGCAACTAAAGCCAGAGTAGGGTAAAATTGTGTTAACTCCTTCAAAAAGTGTAACAAGACAAAAGAGTCTGGACTAGTAGCCTGTTTGGCTAACTTTCTCTAAGTTGAAAATCGCATTCTTTTTTGTTTAGAAAAAATATTTTTTTTCAAAGCTGAAATGTTTGGCCAACAAAAAAAAGTGCTTTTGAGTAGAATCAGAATTTGTTTCGGAGAAGTACAAAAAAATAACTTTTTTCCCGAATCACTTTTTTGAGAAGCACTTTTGAAAAAAAAAAAACACTCTGAAGCACTTTTTAAAAGTTTGGCCAAACACTAATTGCTGCTTAGAAGTACTTTTCAAATTAATTAACCAAACACCAATTGTTTTTCACCAAAAGTATTTTAAAAAAAAAAATATTTTTTAAAAATCACTTCTCAAAACTGATTTTTCCAACTTTGCAAAAAAAAAAATAAGAGGAGTAGAAAAAAGTAACTTCTTCCCCGAATCACTTTTTTGAAAAGCACTTTTGAGAAAAATACACTCTGAAGTACTTTTTAAAAGTTCGGTCAAACACTAATTGCTGCTTAGAAGTACTTTTCAAATTAATTAACCAAACACAAATTATTTTTCACCAAAAGTATTTTTAAAAAAAATATTTTTTTTAAAATCACTTCTCAAAACTGATTTTTCCAACTTTGCAAAAAAAAAAAACAAGAGGAGTAGAGACGAAAAGAAAAAGTTTTCAAATAAGACATATGACTAAGTACATGCTAATGTATTCTAAATATGAACTAACAATAATTTAGCAAAAGTATTCTAATGAAAAGTGTAAGAAAAGTTGTGCAAAAACAAAAGATTTCTCCTTCACATAAAGTGTCCCCTGCCCATATTAAAGCAAAGATATCTCATATCAGTACAACTCACAAAAGATTTTCCACTTAGTGGATGGCCATAGATGTGATTATGCATTATAATGTCACTATTTATATTCATAATTAGTGGATGCGCAATAATTCTGACAAAGGAGTGATTTATATATTTAGAAACCTGATTAAGAAAATGCAGATTAATATTGAAACAGCGCGAGAGTAGCAAATAGTTAAGAATAACAAGTACAAAAACAATACTAATGTTTATTTATCTTTTTTTTTAATCCCCAAATTTGGATCGTGAAAATTGATCCATTTACATGAGAAGAAGTTTCAAATCTGATCAAGGTACTATACAAGGCGGATGTAAAGTGTCATCTACGGATTTATATGAACCCAATAGCTAAATATATATATAAAAATTCATTAAATATTTTTAAATATTTGACAGAGATCATAATAATAATAATTATTATTATTAATTTGAAATCATTATAGAGTTCATAAGTTTCAAATCCTAAATTCGCCTCTACATTTTATAATCTATCAGTAAGAGCATTTTCCTAAAACACCTTTTTTTTTTTCTCTCACGGTCAAGATGAAGCTGAAGATTTCTGCATGCTAATTGAGGACATATGTTTGGCCATCGACAATCTAAATAATTTACTTATCCAAGTAATATGAGACATAGAATTTTTTTTTTGTCATAATAAGAAACATTTTGCCCTTAATAAGAGTTTGAATTTTATTGTCTCATCGCCAATGCTATCCTATTAACTGCTGAGTTTCTTCTTTCCTTATTAATTGGAGTATGTAAATTTGGATGAATTCCGCAATGACAATAGAGAACTTTGGGCTGGTCAGGTTCAGAAATCACCCAATTAGAATTGGGCCTACGGTCCACTAGACTCCCTTCTGGCCCACTTTGTTAGGGCCAAGATCAGAATCCAACCCATCTGGACTAGATGAACCATGGATTTGTAGGCCCGCAAATATCATGATTCTCCCTTATGATTAGCTCAAATTAAGAAGGCAAAATACATACTTTACCCATCGACCTTGTCCTCAAATCCCTCTTACATACCTGTTAAATACGGAATAATATTATACACCAAAACTTTTAAAAGTGTCTATTACACACATCTTTTGCCGTGTGTCACACGCGTGTATTACACATAAAAGAGGCGCGTCAAAACTAAAAAATTCATCTGAAATTAAGGTCCCCAACCCCAAACCGCAGCGTCCCCCCCGTCTCGTTTTGTCTTCTTCCCCAATCCCCACCCTAGTTTTGTCTACCACTCCTGTTCCGTCTCCCCAACCTCCATGACTAAGAAGGAAAAAAAAAAAAGAAGAGGAGTTATTGTGGTCTTGTAAAAATCACCATTATTGACCTTTGGGAAAAACTTGAATATTTAATCGGTCTTGTTGATTTTGGTGCTCCATGACATAGAAAATTAGTTTGAGTTCATGATTATTGTTGAGTTAAAAATTTGCTTAAAATATGCTGAAAATTTGGTGATTAATTTTGATAAAATTCAAATACACCATTAACAAGTTTAAAGCTTTGGGTTTGAGCCAAAATTTTGTTATAAGGATTTGTGATGAATGTTGTTGAAACTTGTTAAAAATTGGCAAAGAGTTGAATCTATAATTAGGGAAGAAGGTGCTTATAGTAGAAGGGTTGGTGGTAGTATGGTGGTAGTGCAGAAGATGATGGTTGGGAAGATGAAGAGGGGGGGGGGGGGAGGGAGGATTTTTCTTTTCTGTATTTTTTTTCTTTAGGAAGATGAAGAGAGGGGTTGGGGTTGGGGTGGGGGGTACAAATTTTTTTCCAATTTTTTTCTCGATTTATGACACGTGTCAGATGCTGATTGGGCGTGTAATAGTAATTTTTAAGCAAATGTGAGCAAACACCAGAGTGGTGTGTAATAGACACACTTTTAAAAGTTTTGATGTGTAATATTATTGGGATTATTACACAAATAGCCGGTCAGATTCAATGTTTACTTTTTCTAGCCGGTATACATAGATTATACATTATTTATACATAGATTATACATTATTTATACATAGATTATATATTATTTATACATAGTTATACATATGTTATACACTAATTATATGTATAGTATATATTCAACGGCTATTTTTAGTTTAAGAGATCAAATGAGTGGCTATTTGGGTTAATTCTTCAATATTCCCATATTTAATAGGTGTGTAAGAGGGGTTTGGAGACAAGGTAGATGGGTAAAGTATGTATTTTGCCAATTAAGAACTGAACCGGGGTCTACCAATTGAAGACCTGAAGACCCATCTTTTGCATAGTTTCTCCCTTTCCTTTTAAGGTTTTATTTCTTATTTATACCTAAAACAGAGAATATATTTAAAGCAAATAAGCAATCCCTTCATGATACTAATAAATTAATTTTTAATTGTTATTTTGACGTAAATTAGAGTTGCATTTATTAGTCCGTTCCAGTGACAAGTTAAAGCCCATGGGTCGGCCCATTATATTCGGAGCCTAAGTATGTTTGATTTGATATGGAAGCAGCTAAAGCGTACATAGATAAAGTTCAGTAGAGCTAATTTAATTAAGAGAGAATTATGCGACATAACAAATATTTACACTATATTTATCATTCGTAGATATACTTTCAAAAAATTACTAGTCGTAGCTATATTTAATTTTTATAGCAAATCCATGAAATAAGAGATCACTTGTTTTGAACTGAAACAAGAGAGCAACAAGCTCTCGTAACTTAGTTGGTTAGAGCGCCTGCTTAGTAAGCGGAGGTTTGGAGTTCGATTCTCAATGAGAGCATTTTATTTTTTCGTATTTCGGAATTTAGCCTTGATTGTATACGTTGCGCGAACGAATACTGTTGATACAAATTGAACAGTAGCTACAAATACTAATTAGACAAATTATAGTTACGTATGGTAATTAGGCTCTAAGCTATAGTATTTTATGAAAATTTCTCGTTAATTAAGGGCTCTCCGATGTTAATAGCTTATTTTTGCATTTTACTGCTTTATTTGATGAATTTCGGGTAAACCAAAATGTAAATAATGTAATATTGGGGAAAAAGTAAATACTTATATTCATTAGGTGTTTACACCAAACCATATTAATTTTATTAAGTGATTCAATGTGATAAAAATATATAGTAATTAATTATGGCTAAGTGTTAGAAATGTATGTGCAAACACAAACACATGTCACATAACATGGATTTATTAGTGAAAAACTATCAGATATGTCTATTTATAAGTAGCTTATTACTAAAATTGGCCAATTTATTAAATATTACTAATATTAGTCAAATATTACCAATATTAGCCAATTAGCTATTTGTAGCCAAAACAAGGTCAAATTTTTATTTTCTTTTGAGTGGATGTAATTAGAAAAGATTGGATACATCTTAAATAGTTTGAATCTCAATTTTTAAATGATTTGGCGGAGTTTTGAATTCAAAATTCGAAGTAAAAAATGAAACATCTAAAAAAAAAGACATGTGTATCACATATGTATCATATTAGTATCAAATGTGTATCACATATATATCCATGTATACTTGTGTGTGTGATCATGATTGATACCAGTATTTTAAAAAGCGTGGACGTAAGGCGAGCCATTTTATATATGCCGCAGCGAGGCGTAAGTCCCGAAGCACGGGGCGTAAGACCCATAAGTATTTAATTTTTAATATTTTATAAAATAATATAATTACAGTAAATATTTATAAACATATAATATTGCATAAAAATAAAGAAAATTATAAATATGTGATATATATATATATATGTGTGTGTGTGCGCGCGCGCGCTTTATCCCCACAAAAAACTAGTCAAAACAATCTATTATATGCTACTTATAGAAGCACAAGTAACTTAAGTCGAAAAGAATAAAATTTTCTACATGGAGGAACAAAAAGGATGATTAACCTACAATTTGAACTTTGAACTTGCTGCTATGAAGGAGAATGGAGTTCTATTTGTATTTGTAAAATTATTTTTGAATTTTCATTGCTTTTGTGAGATATTAGCAGACTAGCGGACAAGATAAAGAGTTGGAAAAGATTATGAATAAGGGCTTCAATCTGTAATGACCCGACTTGTCGTTTTGAACATTCACGCTCCTTCCAACTATTTGAAGTCTTGAATAGCTTCATATGATGTATTATGACGTGTGTGAATCGCATGTTTTGATTTTCAGGTATTTCAGGATTAGTTCGGAAAAATAAATTCCATGTTGGAAGCCTTAAGTTGAAACAATTGACTAAATTTAATTTTTTAGTATTCAACCTCGTATCGGAATTTTGATAGTTCCGTTAGGCCGGATGGTGATTTTGAACTTAAGCTTATGCCCGGATTTGCATTTGGATAGGTTTAGAAGGTTTCGACACTAATTAGCGAAAGTTGGAAATATTAAGTGGAAAAAGTGTCTTAATTTGCACAACACCTACCTTTGAACGGGTGTAACTCTCATAATGTGAAAATAATTTTCATGAATTTTGCACCTAAAGTGTAGCCCTTTGAGTCTAGTTTCCAACGCATCAAACCGTTTGTCATTTGGACTTTTCTACTAAACGTTATGATCACATTACTAATGTTAGACCACTTAGTTAATTTGGCGGACAGCGAAGCGAAGCTCGCTTCGCCAAACCAGAAACGGATCTTGTCTTCCCTTGCCTGCAGTGGACAGCGAAGTGAGGCACACTTCGCTAGAGTAGACGCGCCCCAGCTACGGCTCTTTTTAATCCAATTCGGGGTTCATTTTTCCATTTTATTTGGACGGATTTTAGAGCTCTTCTCCACTCTCTCAAGACCACCAACTCCCCTTTTCTTCAAAGTAAGCAATCCCCATTATCTTGATATGAAATTCCATTATTTCTACACTAGTATTGATGAAATCTACACATAAAATACTTAGATCTTCAAGAAATTTCTTCAAGAACTCAAAGGAGGGTTTTGCAAGATTTCTTCCAAAAAGGTAATCCTACACTCTTAGACTTATATGTACGGATTTATTGTGGGAATATGAGTATGAATTAAGTATTGTTACTCATGGTGTGATGATTGGAAGCCATGAATTCTCAAGTTAAATGAATACCCATTTTAGAGATTGTAAAATAAATTAATTGATAAGATTTGTGGGTTGTGAGTGAATTGTTGAGCATGCATGTGCTAACGGAAGTTATGGATGGACTAGAGACGATTGTGAGGTAAATAATTTGTGTGGAAGATGGTTGTTAGGTGAAGAAATTCCATTGAAGGAGGTTGTAGAGAATTATGCACTCTAGATGTTTGACAAAATGCCTAAATAACCAAAAATCTGGAAATTTGTTACTAATATTGGTGCAATTATGTTTCATTGTTGTAGATTGAAATTTGTTTAGTGTGGTGGACCATCGTAGTATTATTAAGGGGCCAATTTCAAATTTGAGCCGTACAGAGGTGGCTTCACTCGCGAAGATCATTTAAAGCATTGACTTAGTTTCGTCGAGGTAAGTATCTTGCCTAACCTTGAGTGGGAGAAATTCCCCTTAGGCATTGAGTCTTATGTGAAAATTGTGTGATTGAAAACCATGTACGCGAGGTGACGAGTACGTACTTGGTTATATGTGCAAATCATATTGGTTTAAATTCGTAGACTCCCTTATGTATTAAATTGGAAAATTATTGGAACTTAGTAAATCCTTGATTTGTCATGCCTCATTCCTTGTTTGTCGAGTTTGTATTTTATATGATAAATTGGTGTGATTGCCACTTGAATTTTTATGTGAATTCCGTGTGTTTGTTGATTTGATATTTCTTGGAATTAATTTTATTATGGATTTTCCATCTGCAACTAATTAATTAAATAAGCTTAAAAATAGGCGTTAATATATTTATCAAAAAATTGGATTAAAGAAGATGTTGTCCTATGCTGAGTTACTTTTCCATCTCTGTTGTTGTTTTGAGGTTTTATATACGTTGTGTGGAGCCTTGGGCTATTTGCTTTGAAATTAATTGATTTTTGTTGTATCTTTGGAGTTGGTTGTGGCCGATGGGCTAATTTTGATATGAATTATTGTATTGTGTTGTCATTTAAACACTCTCTATGATGTTATTTATGCTTCCTACCTTTCTTGTTAATGATATACATGTGCTTGGTAAGGAAGAGTGTAAAGCACGAAGTGTGATGCCGTGCCATTTCATATACATTATCATGTAAGGGAGAGTGTAAAGCACGAAGGGTGATGCCGTGCCATTTCATATACATTATCATGTGAGGGAGTGTGTCAAGCACGAAGGGTGATGTCGTGCCATTTTAGAGTGTAAAGCACGAAGGGTGATGCCGTGTCATTTGAGAGTGTAAAGCACGAAGGGTGATGCCGTGCCATTATATTTATATTATTATATGTTCATGGCACGAAGGGTATTTTCGTGCAGGCGAGGACAAGAGACATATATTATATTGTGATATCTTTTCGTTGTGTATACATTCATGTCTTTATCTTGAGATGTTATTGTGCACCTATATTTTTTATGTGACTTGTAGTTGTTGTTGCTTCCTGTGTACCTCTCACTTTATTTCTTTTATTGTTATTGGCATTTTTTCACCTAATTGGTACTGTTATATGTATGCTCTATGCGAAAGAGATAAATACACGAAGGGTATTGCCGTGCCAATTTATATGTGTTTGGCTGATTTTGGTAAGTCTGTGATTAATGATTAGAGATTGGTAAGTTTGAAATTATTTGAGACATTTATGTAAGATTCCCTTTATTGATTTAACGTAAACACATTGAGCTAGTAAGTTTTTACCTTGGGGAGAATGTTATGAGGATTTAACTATGACATAGAAAGTAAGTACATGCTATAATATATTTTTTGCTAAAAATGTTAATGGAAAATATCGTTACTCAATTTGACAGATTAAATTGAAACTGACAATTTTATCTATACTCTATACTATATTAAAAGTACGAATCCCCTTAGTGAAATATTGTTCGTCTTTTTACCCTTTAAATTAGTGTTCACACAGGACAAAATAGTAATTTAATTATTTACTTAATATTTAGCACTTTAAAGTCAACTAAAACTTTGCTTATTAAATTTTTTTCTTGTTTGAACTGCTACATAGGAAGTCCTAATATTTAGGACACCAAAAGTAATTAATTTACCTTATGTAAGCCAAACAATTCATTTATAATTTTTTAAAAATTGTACGTGCATATCATAACGTGATAAAACATTTCAAAGTTCCACTCAACACAAACATTTCTCCCGAATTAAATATCTACTTTGTTGTATATGCATCAATTTACATAATTAATTTTGTAAAATACTTATGTTATTAAGGTGTAGTCCATGTTTGACTACCTATAATTTCTAACCCACATGCTGTCACGACCCAATTCCCTTATAGGCCGTGTAACACCCAACGCTGCCGCTAGCCAAGCCAACAGTGAACTAACCACGTAATTTTTTTAAGAAAATAAATTTTCCAAGTAATTAAATTTCATTTATTAAGAGATTAAGAAGTAGAAAATTTAAATAAATAAAACGAAAGCAACTGAGTGCAATCATAACCATAGTTATAATACAAAACCACAAAGTCTGCTAGTGTGTGCCATATAATAGACACCTTTATCCCTCCGCCCCGACAATATCAATAGCCACCTTTATCCCTCTGCCTCGATAATATCAATAGCCACCCTTATCCCTCCGCCCTGACACTATCAATAACCACCCTTATCACTCCTATAATACCCTCCCTTATCGCTCCGTTTAATAGCCTCCCTTATCACTCCGCCCAGACAATATCCCAACACACATAACAATAATGAAATGTCACCCTTATACTTGACAATATCCATCATTATCTCTCCTATAGCCACCCGTATCACTCCATATAATAGTCACCCTTATCTCTCCTATAGCCACTCGTATCACTCCATATAATAGCTACCCTTATCCTCCACCCCGACAATATCAATAGCCACCCTTATCCCTCCGCCCTGACACTATCAATAGCCACCCTTATTGCTCATATAGCCACCCTTATCACTCATATAATAGCCTCTCTTATCGCTCTGTTTAATAGCCTCCCTTATCACTCCGCCCAAACAATATCCCAACACACATAACAACAATAAAATGCCACCCTTATACCTGACAATAGTCACCCTTATCTCTCCTATAGCCACCCGTATTACTCCATATAATAGTCACCCTTATCTCTCCTATAGCCACTCGTATCACTCCATATAATAGCTACCCTTATCCTCCACCCCGACAATATCAATAGCCACCCTTATCCTTCCACTCTGACACTATCAATAGCCACCCTTATCACTCCTATAATACCCTCCCTTATCGCTCCGTTTAATAGCCTCCCTTATCACTCCACCCAGATAATATCCCAACACACATAACAATAATAAAATGCCACCCTTATACCTGACAATATCCATCATTATCTCTCCTATAGCCACCCGTATCACTCCATATAATAGCCACCCTTATCTCTCCTATAGCCACTCGTATCACTCCATATAATAGCTACCCTTATCCTCCGCCCCGACAATATCAATAGCCACCCTTATCCCTCCGCCCTAACACTATCAATAGCCACCCTTATTGCTCATATAGCCACCCTTATCACTCATATAATAGCCTCTCTTATCGCTCTGTTTAATAGCCTCCCTTATCACTCCGCCCAGACAATATCCCAACACATATAACAACAATAAAATGCCACCCTTATACCTGACAATAGTCACCCTTATCTCTCATATAGCCACCCGTATCACTCCATATAATAGCCACCCTTATCCCTGATAATAGCCACCCTTATCTCTCCAATAGCCACCCGTATCACTTAATAGCCACCCTTATCTCTCCGCCCCGACAATATCAATAGCCACCCTTATCCCTCCGCCCTGACACTATCAATAGCCATAATTATCGCTCATATAGCCACCCTTATCACTCCTATAATATACTCCCTTATCGCTCCGTTTAATAGCCTCTCTTATCGCTCCGTTTAATAGTCTCCCTTATCACTCCGCCCATACAATATCCCAACACACATAACAACAATGAAATGCCACCCTTATACCTGCATAATATTAACAATGGAACGCCACTCTTATACGTCGTACAACAGTAACCCAAATCACACAATAATTTACACAGAAGATTATCACAACAACACCACATAATCAACTCGTAATTACAAATTGCCCGTAGGCCACAACCTTTCCAAAAGTATAACAAAATCAATTAATTTCACAGCAAATAGCCCAAGGCTCAACACAACGTATATAAAACCTCAAAAATAATAACAAGGATGGAAAAATAGCCCAGCACAGGACAACGCCTTCTTTAATCCAAATTTTAAATAAATATACAAATGCCTCTTTTTAAACTTATTTAATTAATTATTTTCAGGAAATGTCAACTCAACAAACACACGAGATTTACATAAAAATCAAAGTGGCAATCACACCAAATTATCATATAAAAACAAATTAGACAAACAAGGATTTGAGGTATGGCAAATAGAGGATTTAATAAATACCAATAATTATCCAATTTAATACATAAAAAATACTTAAGACTTTAAACCAATAAAATTTGCACATATAAATCCGAGTACCTACTCGTCACCTCGCATACACGACTTTCAATCACACAAATTCGATATAAGATTCAATGCCTAATGGGTAATTCCCCCACTCAAAGTTAGGCAATATACTTACCTTTTTGAAGTTAGGCCGATATTTCAAAATAGCCTTCTTGCTTGAATTGACCTCCGGACAGCTCAAATATATCAAAATTAATTATATAACTTCATTAAAATTCATTGAAAATAATTTCGGATAATATAACGTCGACTTAAAATTTCACATTAAAAAGTCAACCGAAAGTCAATGCAGGGCCCGCCTCTCGAAACTCGATAGAATTTTTACGAAATCTGAACACCCATTCCGATATGAGTTCAACCATACCAATTTTATCAAATTCCGATAACAACTCGACCTCCAAATCTTAAATTTTCGTTTTTGAAAAATTCTAATTTCTTCCATTTAAATCCGAATTAAATGATGAATATAACCATGGATTTATGAAATATAATCACTTTCGGATATAGGACATTTACCCAAGTTGAAGTATTGAAGAAATCCTCAAAATCGCCCAAGAACCATGCTCCAAAAATCCAAAACGAAATGAAGGAAATGACTATTTTTGGTTCTTATGTTTCTGCTCAATAAAAACACTAATGTGGTCGCTAAAAGTCCAATACCCGTCGCTAAAGGTGCCAAATCTGGTCGCTAAAGGTGCGCACCAGAACTATTTACACCAGCAATTTATTGTTTTTACTAAAAAGGCTCTAACTCCATCATACGAACTCGAAATTCGACGATTCTTATTCCTATGAGTCACAAATAATAATACGAACCTAGTTATTCAATCGAAACTCAATTCAGAGCTCATTTGCTCAATGTGATACCAACTTCGATCGTTAAATAATTAACTCATGTTTCGCGCTAAAAACCCAATCGCAACTTGATGAAATTAGACCAAACATTCCAGATCATTCTTATAATTCATTATCAAATATAGAAGTCTCGAAATCGAATTTCGATCTCTAGAACTAAAAATGGACCTTTGGATCATTTCATGCTTGTGCTCAAAACAATGACAAAACACCAAACACGTTAAAAACCCATCCAAAACTCATCTGAACCCCATGGGACCCCAACCAAGTATACTAACAAGTCCCAAAATACAATACGAACTTAGTCGAGGCTTCAAATAATGTCGAAATTACAAATCGTGCCTCGAATCGAATTATGAGTTTTCAAATCTTTCAACTTCTATAATTTGCGCCGAAATGTATCGAATCAATCCGGAATGACTTCAAATTTTGCACACGAGTCATAAATGAAATAATGGACCTGTTTCAATTTTCGGGATTGAATTTTGACCCCGATATCAATAAAGTCAACTCATGGTCATACTTTCTAAAAAATCTTCCATTTTCCAACTTTCGCCAAAATGCGTCGAATTGACCTATGAACTTTTAAATCCAATTCCGGACATACGCCTAAGTCCGAAATTATCATACGAAGCTATTGGAATCATCAAAATTCCATTCCGGAGTTATTTTCTCAAAAGTTAAAACTCCGGTCAACTCTTTTCATTTAAGCTTCAAAAGTAAGAATTGTTCTTTCATTTTAATTTTGAATCTTCCGAAAACCAAACTCGATCGCACATATACATTATAATACATATTACGAAGATACTCGGTACCTTAAACCATTGAACGAGACGCCAATTCACAAAATGACAAGTTAGGTTGTTACATACGATTACTGGGAAGCCTACGTTGGGCTGCTTCTACAGCTATTGGCTCACTTCTGCGAGCTCGCACCTGCGGCTAGCTCTCCGCAGGAGAGATTGCACTAGAAGCTGGGTGCTCCAGCTAACCAACTAAGGCCAAATGACATCCGCGCATCATCCGAATGGCATCCGGGCCTCCCGAGGCCCCGCCCAAACGTACCAACAAGTTTGAAATCATAAAACGGACTCGCTCGCACCCTTGGAACATAGATAACAACATTAAAACTAGGAATCATACGCCAAACCCAATAATATCAACTTATGAACTTCAAGTTTTTCCAACTTACTCCGAACGCGCCAAATCATACTTAAACTACTCGGAATGACTCCAAATTTTGCTTGTAAGTCTTAAATCACCATACAGAACTATTCTCAGGCTCGGAATCCCAATTGGACATCGATAATATCAAATCCTACTTCAAACCAAATTTAAAGGACTTTAAAACCTTTAATGTGCCAACCTCCAATATTAAGCGCCGAAATGCTCCCGGGTCATCCAAAACCCGATCCGAACATACGTCCAAGTCCAAAATTATCATTCAAACCTATTGGAACCGTCAAATCCTGGTTCCGAAGTCGTTTACTCAAAACATTGACTCAAGTCAAATTTAACCCTCTTTAGCCAACCT
Source organism: Nicotiana tomentosiformis (assembly GCF_000390325.3). NCBI lineage: Eukaryota > Viridiplantae > Streptophyta > Magnoliopsida > Solanales > Solanaceae > Nicotiana > Nicotiana tomentosiformis. The sequence continues at coordinate 13,321,937 of NC_090813.1, read as the reverse complement.
TAAGAAACCAAGTGTTTCGATTTCAACCCGAACCCTTTTAAATCTCGAATTAACCATCTCTGTAAGTCATAAAACAGTAAAAGCACATACATGGAGTCTTATTTAGGGGAACGGGGATCTTGAAAGCAAAATAACTGGTTGGGTCATTACATTCTCCACCTCTTAAACAAACGTTCGTCCTCGAACGGATCTAGAATCATACCTTGAGTGCTGACTAAGTGTGGATATCGGCTCTGCATGTCCTCCTCAGCCTCCCAAGTCGCCTCCTTGACTGGTTGGCCCCTCCACTGAACTTTTACTGCAGAAATCTTTTTGGACCTCAACTGGCGAATGTGCCTGTCAACAATGGTAATCGGCTCCTCTTCATAACCCAGGCTCTCATCTAACTGAACTGTGCTGAAGTCTAACACATGCGACCTGTCTGCATGATACCTCTGGAGCATAGACACGTGGAAAACCAGATAAACTCCCGATAGACTGGGAGGCAAATCAAGCTCATAAGAAACCTCCCAACTCGTCTCAACACCTCAAATGGGCCTATATACCTTGGGCTTAACTTGCCTTCTTCCCGAACCTCATGATTCCCTTCATCGGAGAGACCTTCAATAGAACCTTCTCGCCCACCATAAATGATAAGTCACCTGCCTTCTGATCTGCGTAACTCTTCTGGCTGGACTGTGCCGTAGGAAGTCGCTCATGAATCAACTTTACCTTTTCCAAGGCATCATTCACTAAATCAGTACCATATAACTAAGCCTCGCCGGGCTCAAACCATCCGATGGATGAACGACATCGCCGACCATATAATGCCTCAAATGGATCCATCTCGATGTTGGACTGATATCTGTTGTTGTAAGCAAACTTGGCCAAAGGCAAGAATCGGTCCCACTGCCCTTCGAATTCAATCACGTATGCTCTAATCATGTCCTCCAAGATCTGAACTGTCTGCTCCAACTGCCCGTTAGTCTGCGGACGAAAGGTTGTGCTGAGCTCCATCGGGTCCCCAACTCACTTTGTACTGCCCTCCAGAAATGCGAAGTAAACTGAGGGCCTCTATCTGATATGATGGAAATAGACACACCATGCAACTGAACAACCTCCTGAATGTAAATATGAGCCAACCTCACTGAAGAATACGTGGTAACAACCGGAATGAAGTGTACCAACTTGGTCAACCTGTCGACAATGACCCAAACTACATCAAACTTCCGCAAGGTCCGCGACAGCCCAACTACGAAGTCCATAATAATGCGCTCCCATTTCCACTCAGGTATAGTCATCTGCTCGAGTAGGCCACCTGACCTATGATGCTCATACTTAACCTGCTTGCAATTTAGGCACCTCGCTACATACTCAATTATGTCCTTCTTCATCCACCGCCACCAATAATACTGCCTTAGGTCGCGATACATCTTCATAGCACATGGATGAATAAAATACCGAGAAATCTGTGCCTCCTCTAGGATCTTATCCCTCAAGCCATCAACATTTGGAACACATAGGCGACCCTGGAGTCGCAGAACACCGTCCTTACCGATAGTAACCTCCTTAGCACCACCCTGCAATACCTTCTCTTTGAGAACCAACAAGTGCAGATCATCAAACTGACGAGCCTTGATCTGCTTGAATAATGAAGACTGGGCGACAACGCATGCAAGAACTTTGTTGGGCTTTGAAATATCCAACCTCACAATTTTGTTAGCCAAGGACTGAATGTCCAAAGCTAGTGGCCTCTCCTTCGCTGAAATGAATGCCAAACTATCATACTCTCCGCCTTTCTGCTTAAGGCATCTGCAACTACATTCGCCTTGCCCAGATGATAAAGGATGGTAATATCATAATCCTTTAGTAACTCAAGCCACCTGCGCTGCCTCAAATTGAGATCCCTCTGCTTGAACAGATGCTGCAAGCTGTGATGATCAGTGTAAACCTCATAGGACACCCCATAAAGATAGTGCCTCAAGATCTTAAGAGCATGAACAATCGCGACTAACTCCAAATCGTGTATAGGGTAATTCTTCTCGTGGGGCTTCACCTGACGTGAAACATATGCAATAACTCGCCCCTCCTGCATCAATACACAACCCAAACCAACGCGTAAAGCGTCGCAGTACACAGTGTACGTCCCTGAACCGGAAGGCAGTACTAAAACCGGTGTTGAAGTCAATGCGGTCTTGAGCTTCTGGAAGCTCGTCTCGTAATCGTCGGACCATCAGAACGGAGCACCTTCTGGGTCAATCTAGTCAAGGGTGCCGCAATAGATGAGAAGCCCTTCGCAAACCGACAATAATAACCTGCTAACCCCAGGAAGCTCCTGACCTCAGTCGTTGTAGTAGGACGAGGCCAACTCTGAACTGTCTTGATCTTCTTGGGGTCTACCTTAATACCCTCTCCTGATACAACATGCCACAAGAATGCCACAAAATCTAACCAGAACTCACACTTGGAGAACTTAGCATATAGCTTCTGTTCCCGTAAGGTCTGAAGCACCACTATCTTATACTGCTTGTGCTCCTCTATGCTACGTGAGTATATCAAAATGTCATAAATGAAGACAATGAAAAATGAATCAATATATGGCATGAACACCCAGTTCATCAAATCCATAAATGCCACCGGGGCATTAATCAAGCCAAAGGACATCACTAGAAACTCATAATGGCCATATCTAGTCCGGAAAGCCGTCTTCAAAGCATTCGAATCCCGAATCTTCAACTGATGGTACCCCAATCTTAAGTCGATCTTAGAGAACACCCTGCAACTAGTCGAACAAATCATCAATACACGGCAAAAAGTACTTGTTATTGATGGTAACTTTGTTCAACTAGCGGTAATCAATTCACATCCGCATATTCCCATAGTTCTTCTTCACAAATAACACTGGTTCACCCAAAGGCGATACACTCGGTCTGACGAACCCCTTTGCTAGCAACTCCTCAAGTTGTTCCTTCAATTCCTTCAACTCTTTCGGAGCCATGCGGTATGGTGGGATAGAGATAGGCTGGGTACTTGGAGCCAAATTAATACAAAAATAAATATCGCAATCTGGTGGCATGCCTGGGAGATCAGAAGGGAACACATCGGAGAACTCCATGACTACGCGAACTGAATCAATCGCCAGAGTCTCTGTAGGTATCTCGAACATAAGCTAGATAAGACAAATAACCCTTCTCGATCATATGTCGAGACTTCATAAAATAGATAACCCGACTAGATGTACTGACAGACGAACCCTTCCACTCCAATCTAGGCAACTCTGGCATTGCCAAGGTAACGGTCTTGGCATGACAATCAAAGATGGCGTGATATGGAGATAACCAATCCATGCCTAGGATGATCTCAAAGTCGGTCATATCGAGCAACATAAGATCCGCTCTGGTCTTATAACCACAGAATGTAACAATACATGACCGATAGATCTGATCCACAATAACAGAATCGCCCACTGGTGTGGACATATAAACATGAGTACCCAAGGACTCATGAGGAACTCCCATGAAATGAGCAAATAGAGATGACACATATGAATATGTAGACCCTGAGTCAAATAGTATTAAAGCATCCCTACCGCAGACAGAAATAATACATGTGGTCACGACATCTGTGGCCACTGCATCTGGTCTGGCCGGAAAAGCATAGAACCTAGCTGGAGCGCCACCTGACTGGCTTCCACCTCTAGGACGGCCCCTACTCACCTGCCCTCTGCCTCTGGGTGGTCGGAAGACTGGTGGGACAGCTGGTGCTAGAATCATAGGTTGCTGACCCTGCTGCACTGCCTTGCCCCGAAGTCTGGGGCAGAGCCTCCGCACATGATTAAGATCCCCGCACTCGAAACAACCTCTCGGTACGGTGGACTGCTGACCTGAAGTCTGACCCTGATGGACTGAATACCCACTGGAGGAACCCTGAACAGCTGGTGGGCGGTAGGAACTCTCTGGCATGGCGCTGAAATAAGGTCGCACCGGAGCACCCCGAGGAGGCGGCGGTGCTGGATTTGTGGGCATGCTAGACTGATCCCTCATAAACTGACCTCTGCCCCCAGCGGGGGCACCTCTGAACTCTCTAGAATACCGAAACCGCTTATCCCTCATAGCCTGCTCCCGGCTACGCTGGCGTAAACACTCGATCCTCCGAGTTATCTCTCTAAGTTGCTCGTAAGAAGTCCTCATCTCAACCTCTCGAGCCATAGTGGCCTGAATACCAGAGTGCAAACCTGCAAAAAACCTCAGCACTCTCTCTATGTTGGTAGGAAGTATCATAAGTGCATGGCGAGACAACTCAAAAAATCTCGCCTTATAGTCGGTCACTGACATCTGACCCTGCTGGAGCTGCTTGAACTGAAACCGCAACTCTTCCCTCTGAGAGGGCGGAATATACCTATCCAGAAAAATACGGGTGAACCGGTCCCAAGTCATGGGAGGAGAATCTACTGGTCAGCCGAGAAGATATGACTGCCACCACCTACGGGCCCTACCCTCCAACTGGAAAGTAGTAAAATCCGCCCCATGGGACTCCAATATCCTCATTAATTATTTTTATTTCTTTTTGCAACTATTCCAACAAATGACATCTCCTTATATTTTCGTATATTGAGTTATTTGTTGTAAATTATTAGTCATTTTAAAGTTTATAAGCAAAAGATCAATTTTTAATTTGTATTATTTGACAAATCATCGTGATAAAAGTATTTTCTTTATTAATTAGGGAATACAAATAATGACAATGTTCATAAACTATCTATACTATATTAAAAGCACGAAGGCCCTTAACGAAATGTCGTTCGACTTTTTTACCCTTTAAAAACAGATTTTACATTGGACAAAATTGTAATTTAAGTTATTTTCCTAATATTTTGAACTTTAAAATCAACTAAACTTTGAATATTAAATCTTTCCTTGTTTAAAATATTATTATAGATTCTTAATATTTAAGACATTAAAATCACTTAAGATTTACCTTTCATAAATTCGTTCCTAATTGAAGTAGGTAACACAAGTATAATTGGTAAAAATTAGAAAGATATTAAGGCTAAACGTTAGCTTACTTGTCAAAAAGACACATAAAAAAATAAAAATTCTTTGAGCATAAAATTTTTATTGCAAAATAACTATAATTTTTTAACGTTGTTTTTCTTAATATTTACTCCATAATATCTTGAGATTAACTGAAATTTTGTTTATTAAATTCTCCGTATTTGAATTAAGTCCTTATATTATTAATTAAAATTTAATTTTCTGTAAATTTTGTTCTTATTTGAATAGTGTATAATAATCATATAAATTCCTTCCAAGCGAACTTTGAACTTTATATATGCACTATAATACTTTTTATATTACATTTATACTCATTTCCTTCGCCAGCTTGCTTTAGTATCCTTTTTGAGTGTTTTTATTTTTATTTTTATTGCACTTTGGTTTTTGTATTTATTTGATATTAGTGATATATTTTAAATACTACCCTTCAGTATTATATAGGTTTTCAAGGGTAATCTATTATTTCTCAAACTGAAAAGGAAGCATAATAACTTGTGAAATTGAAATTATGTCATTATAAAGCTGGAACAAATTCTAAATTGAATTATTGTCTAATGATTGAGAATTTTTATGAGACATTTTCTTTCTTGAATGAGTTAGTTATATACTATCAACATTCATGATCATCCTCATAAACTTACACTTTTATTTTATAACTCAAGCATAAATTTTAAATAAATTAATACTCATCGATACGAGGTACACGCGCATCGCGCGTACCTTGAGACTAGTTCTTATAAGACTCTGAGGATTTCCATCCGGCATGATTTTTTAAATTTATTCAGTTAGATAAATATAATCAATATTCATATTTATAGAAAGTTCAGACATTTTATTTTTATTTTATGGCTCAAAGATATTGTTTAAGTACTACATATATAATTTTTAAAAATTATTTATTCACTGACACGAAAAACACGCGTAAAATGCGTATCCTAAGACTAGCTTTCTAGATATTGGGAAAGAATAAAACTGTAAGGATTATGTTTATATTGATATGACATATAATCTTAGTTAAGAACAAACTTGATTATTGGTATACTTGATTCAATTTGATTGGTCGGGGGTGGTCGAAATGTGTATAAAAACTAAAAAGGATCTTGTTGTTAGTTAACTATGTTCAGAACAAAAAAACAGAAATATGAATTATAAACAGTATGAACAGAATAATCTATCAGAACAGTAGCGCGAAACAAGTTTTTTTTAAATTTTATTTTATGTTCTTAAGGAATATAATCCTCTCACTATTATCCAGTTATTTGTATTAATTACTCACAACATAAAACGAAAAACTGTTCTGTAATAGCGAAAAAATATCACACACTGGATAGTTCTTCGAAAAGAACAAAAAAAAAAATAATAATAAATTTGGTCCAAAAAAAAAAATAATCAATCAATCTGATCATTTAACCGAATTCGAAGTCGAACGATGACAACGGCGCGCGGCTTGCTTTCTTTTTAACTCTTTAAAGATAGAAGAAGTGTTTCTATATATAAGCACATCAATCTTCCTCTTCCTTTTTAACGAGAGACAAAGCTCCTTTATAAAAAGAAATCATTTCTTATGTTTTATTTTCCTTCATTAATTTTCTTTCCATTTCTCATTCACCTTTTAAAAAATCCAACACTTGTTTCGCTCAATTAGTTGATTTTTTTCGTTACCCAGACTCATTATTAGTTTTACATAAACCATAATTACATGATGGCCACATGAAACTCGAAATATATATTTTAAAAAAAGTTACGTGTTGAAGATTTGATTAATATTGATTATCTCTAATTCTCCAACAATTCAATAAACTATAATACGTGTAAAGTTAGAGTTTCCTCTGTAGGTAGTTCGTGAACTCCTAACACGGCCAGATCAAAGTATACGTTAAAATAACTCCATGCCCCTTAAAGCTCAAACTATTAATATTTCTTTAGATGGTGCACCAAAAGACTAAAATGACAAGTAAATAGGATTATGAATGTGAGGTCTCGTCGTGGCTTCTTATGAGATGGTAAGCATCAAGTATTAGTAACTTTAATTTTAAATTCTTAATCAATATAATATATCTTTGGAAGTAAATGTAGAATAAGTTTTGGAGGTTTGTCACAAGAAAACGTTAAGATGTTATGACATAAATTAATGCCATTAGGAGTAATAAATTGAAGGCTCAACAAATATATTGACATGAGTCATGACTAATAGAAAGATACATACATGGTTATGATTTCACGTGGCCATCTCGCTTATAATCATTAGCGCGCTACTTAACAGTGGTCATATACGTACTTGAGAAAAATGAAATGTTTCTTGTTTTAATGGAGTAGTTTTTAAACTTTGTGAAATTGATTTATTGTCTTAACATTATATCTTGTAATACTACTTTTGTTTGGTGATATACAAGACATCGATAGCTTTCTCCTAAGTGTTGTTTACATCAATGACTGAGGCTGCAACTAGTTAGATGGCGAAGTCAGAATTTAAATGTTACGAGTTTTGAACTTATTCATAATTAAATATTTTCATATATTTAATATATTTTCTAATATAAATACAAAATCTAATCAAGACCTATTAAGTTCATCTAAAACCATACCTAATACTCTAGCTCCGCTCCTACAGCGCACTACTGGAAAATAGGCCTATCGCAACAGGTCAAAAACCGTTGCAATAGGTAGTCAAACTGTTGGGACAGACATATTGCAACAGTTTTGCATCCGTTCCATTAGGTCGCGTGCTAATAGGTCTATTGCAACGGTTTTGTGCAACGGTTGTAGGACCATTGCAATAGGCCTATCTGTTGCAACGGTTTAGAAAGCGACGCCATTTGCCTATCTTTTGCAACGGTTATCTAGTCAAATGGAACGATTCAAAAACGTTGCAATATCATTTTGTGCCGTGATTGTTGTGGCTATTGCAGCGGTTTTTGAAGCTATGGCAACGGTATTAAGAGCAATTGCAACTGCTATTTGGAGCTATTGCAATGATTATTGGGAGCTATTGCAACGGTTTTGTGATCTATTACTTTAATCATTTACCTATATAATAAAATATAAATTGCAAAAGGAAACTACTCATCAATAAAATCATGATCCAAAATATCGAATTAGTATTATCTATTTATAAAGGCAAATACACAATGTTTTTTGACAATTTAAGAGTTAACATACATAAGTTTGCAAAAGTTCTAAAATAAAAGATCCGTAGAACATCTAAAAGTCTAACAACGATCAACCAATACTCTTAAGTAGATCTTCACTGCTTTCAGTTATCCTTTGTTCATTTGTTTCACCTACAAAACCATCAAAAATAACTTATGTGATTTGGTTACGTGGAATTAATTATAAGCAAAAGACAAGATAAATGAAGCTAATTAAATACTCAACCAAGCAATATTTCTTCTGGGCAGTAAAGGAATTCATTATGCAACTATGCTTAAGGAATTCTTTAACTGTTACTTGGAATGATTGCCAGACAACCAAAGCATAAGTCATTCACTTGTAATAGTTCAAAGGCTTTTTCACCTGACAAAGTAATAACAAGAAGTTTCATTTCTCAATGCAATTTATTGTTCACTCTAAAACTTAATGGTCTAAATGTTGAACTACTAACAATCCAAAACTAAAACTTAGACAGAGTCACAAAGTTGAGTGACTCATCAGAAGGTAGAAAAAGCATAAAACTAGAAACTAGAAACTAAAGTTGTGATATCAAGAAAAAGTGTTCCCTGCAGGAGGAACTACCAAAACTGATAAAGCCCAAAATTTAGAATACCATTTTTACTTGTTGCGAACGACCTGAAAGAGATGCTTGGTGCCACTTACTTAAACTTGTTAATCTAGAATATTGTAATGCATATGCATACAAGAGGTCTAACCAACAAATCACTTTCGCAATTGTAAAAGATAATATGAACAAGTAGATCCCAATTTAAACTACACAAATTAGCCCCCTGCTCATTTTTTCCACAAGTAGCAACATAAAGAATATAACAGCAAGCTAGTTGGGAAACCAGAAACATCCAAGTACCAAGAATTATACTTTCTTGCAGCAAAATGATATTGATTAAAATAATTCCCTCAAAGATATACAAGACTAAATAGAAAGTTACATCTATTCAAACCTACATCTCAAAAAGAAAAGGAAAATACCTTTCACAATCAGAATACAAGTTCTAGTCCAATAAAAAATAGCAAATACTTCTCTACATCCCAATTTTCAACTCCAACTAAACATATTGTAAATAAAATTTGATTGATATATACTAGTTTTTACTTGGCACTCCCACAAAGACAAAATTACTGGAGAAACTTACATCTAACACAAAGTGTATACCTTTCACAACTTTAATACTGTTACACCTCATGTTTTCGTACGTGAAAGTACGCCATAAGTAAATTGATGCAAGCTCGGGAATGAGATTATTTTGAGGTTACAAGTCTTATACTATTTCAAACAAGTGATAAGTAAATTCGTGAACGTGAAAGGGTAAGCGAATCGAAGAAAACGAGTTTCGTCAAAGTTTGACATGCTGGGATAAAATATGATCCGAGCTAAAATATCCGGTATTTATGGACTAGTGTCATACAAGTTACCACATGACCATGATAGTAGGATGTACAAGGTATGTGAGAAGTGAGTAGTATTTTAAGTAAGTAGAAATAATTCTTAATTATGTGGGTAATTGGTTAATTATTGAATAATAAAAAATTACCTAGTTAATTAATAATTAGTGGTTGATTAATTAAAGTTTGTGGATAAAGATTGGACACAAAACGTGGCAGCCACATAAAACTACATTAAGTGACTCTTAAATTATTTTTGTAAGGTGACAACATTTAAAGATGCCTTTATCTCATTTGGTTAAGAATATAATCATAAAGGACAAAAGATGGTACAACCCTTTAGATTACTTTCTTGCATGTAGTCGATGGCCTTCCATCTTCTTTTCAGACAGTTTGTTTCTTTTCTAGCTATGTATCTGTTTAGTAAAAGAAATTCTTATTGTTAGTTAACTATTCAATGAGAAATCTGTTTCTTATGAAGAATTTAAACAAAAGACGTGCTCCATCCTTGTTGATGAAGAAGTCTTTCTCATGAGATGTAGTTTTCTAGTGAAAGGTGTAGTCTGCTCATTCTACTCTGAGTTTTCATCCCTCAGTCCATATGTCCTTCCTTAGTACCTCAGATTTTTAGGATCTAAGACGTTTTCAAAGCTCCTAGCAGGTTTTTTTTGAAGGTTACACTTATAACTCCAGCACTATTACTGGGTCTCTGATGTTAGATAGCTGCAGTTACATTTAATTGAAAAGATTCGTGACTTTTCAAAAAGAATATATTCTTTATTTTTGAGTTTGAGGATACAAAGGCATGTTAATTGAGTTAACCCATGCTTTTAAAGATATGCAATCTTTTTCAAGAATATCATACGGATTTTCTCCCTCTATTTTGCTTCGTCATTACGTGTTGTCGCAATTGACATGTGTTAGAGGGATTGTCAAGAGAATCGGCTCAGGCATGTTAAGGCTATCTCTTCTCTCTTTTTGGCATGATCTATACGATACGAACGAAACGAGCAAATGCATAATTTTCATAAATGACTCTATTCATAAAAATATTAGGGGTGTCTATATACTTGATTTTTCCATGTGAATTATTATATATCTTCTGTTCATGGGTCTCAGAAAAATACGTATTTGATAAAATTTATCCGACAAACATATTATTTTTGTGACATTCTGAGAAAATCTTATTAACGTATTTCTTATGCATTTCATGAATTTATACATGTACATCGATCCATGACCAGATGGCATTATATACGCGTATATATATGTATATGTATATGTATATGAGATATGGGAAAAGGTGACGGCGTTATATACGCACCACCACCTGATCAGCTGGTATACATTGATGATTTGCCCAAAGTGGCCGAAATGATATGATGGGATGCCCTCAGAGGCTTGATGATGTTATGAACACATATACCTATACATGGTATGACATTTATACGCATATGCATGATGTTATAAAAATGAAATGATTAACAGAGTTATGCAGACGTACATGTCGAGTCTTTTACTCTATGTTTCTCTCATGTCTATTATTTACTGATTTTCATTCCTTACATACTCGGTACATTATTTGTACTGATGTCCCTTTTTGCCCGGGGACGCTGTGTTTCATGCCCGCAGGTCTCAGTAGATAGGTCGAGAGTCCTCCAAGTAGGCGATCAGCTCAGCGGAAGATGTTGGTACACTCCATTTGCTTCGGAGTTACTTGTTTGGTCAGTATAATTTATATGTGTATTATTTGGTATGGTGGGGCTCTGTCCCGACCTTAATGATAATTATGTATTCGTAGAGGCTTGTAGACAGATGTCATGTACAGATACTTCTATGGCCTTGTCGGCCTATATTTTGAGTTTGTAAATGATCATGTTGGCCTTATAGGCCCGTATGTCACGTATGTAAGTTTCTATATCAGATTGGGTCATTCTATATTTATTCTAGTTAGCCCATGATGGCCTGTTTGGCCCATTTGCCAATGATAGTACGATATGAAAGATACGGTACGTTGGTACTCTGTTGAGTAAGGCACCGGGTGCCCGTCGCGGCCCATTGATTTGGGTCGTGACAAAAGTAGTATCAGAGCAGTACTGTCCTAGGGAGTCTACAAGCCGTGTCTAGTAGATTCTTATTTATGGGTGTGTCGTGCACCATACTTATAAGCAGGAGGCTACAGGGCATTTGGGACTGTCACTCTTTTTTCTTACTGTAGATCGTGTGGTAGAGCTCAGTTGTAAGAACTCAATTTCCTAAACTTTATCTTATTCGTAATACAACGATGCCTACATCCAGAAAGACGGTTGGTAAGAGATATAGCTGTGGAAGAGTTGAGTCAGAGGAACTCAATTTTTGCATCATGCTTATGATGGATAAATATGAGGTATTCAGCAGATCATGTGTATAATAAGACGTGTAAGCCTCTTGATAAGGAACCTTAAGGCAAGAATATTTATCCACCTTTATGGTGAAAGACAATGAGAGATTCAGAAGATAAATACAAGTTTCAAGAAGTAAAAGAAGCAAGATGAAGAAGGGTACGAGGTACCCAGTTAATAACAATTATCATTATTTACCATTCAGAGAGGGAGATATAAGTATTTTGAGTTACCTTCAACAGGGACAGATGTATGTACAATCGGCCACACCGATCTCAATTATGCCCTATGGGAGCTAACAAACATAGTTTAAGAGAAGGACGAGTTATCAGGATCCGGCTGCGGATAGAGTAACCCAAAATAGTGGATGGATTGGTAGAGTTAGTTGACATTTTCGAAGGATAGTGCAAATATGGTAATGGATCTCCTGGTGAGACACCTCGATGGTGCACCCTAAAATAGTACAACTAGATATGAGTACTACAAAGATAAGCACTAGAAGCCTGGAAAGAAAAAATATTATCTTAGTATGGCTCCCGTCCCTAGTAGAGAGAGAATGTTAGGCAACCCGAAGAGCCAGTAGATGGAGCAAGGGAAGCTAAAAGCAAGAGAATATCTTGTTGAAGTTTTCAGAATAAGGTGATAGACAGAGATGATAGCAGGGAAATAAGAAGAGAGTTAATAAAGCATTATGAGTAAGATGTCAATATGGATGACAACGGTGGATCAAAAAGATGACAGTATTACAGAGTCTATAGTCAATTGAAGGAAAAGACGAGAGGTAACAGGCCTTGAAACAACAAAAGAGTATAGGCCATAAAGTCATATCCTTATTTCAAGAAATAAGTTCGTAACTCCAACACGACTACCAGAAGGAAAAGTTAGACTCCAGAACAATAGAAATCAGTATGGGTTGGTGAACAAGATAAACTAAGCATGAATTAGGGACTGAGTTATTGGATAATAGTCAGCATCATGAGAATTTCAAATTTCGTTCCGGCGATAATAGAGTGGACAATAGAAGAAGATTTATGAGAAATTCATAGAATGGTCATTGAGGAAGACACTTCCCTAAAGCAGGCAAGGTGAGTAAAGTTAAGTTTAAGGGACTGTATGTGCCAGTTACACTAAGTGTCACCCTCGCGAGTGAGGAATTTCGTTATCCTTGGTACTGAAGGATTACCGCGAGGCAAGTAAGGATCATCGATAATGTGAAAAGATGCCAAAGATGAGAGGATAAAATATCTATATATAGATCATTGTATCACTAAATCTTAGTGCTCCCCTAAAAGTGGGAATATGGTGTGATATGACATTAGTTCAGAATTAAGTGGTTCTAGTAACTATGAAAATGGTAAAGAAAGAATGTGATAAGAATGAGAAAGGGATAAGATTTCACTTATTCAAGTCCTGTAGATACGCTACGATTCCAGAATATTATGCAAACACGACATCAGGGAGAGGAGGTAAGGGTTCCTGCCTGAGATGTTATTGATAGATAAGGAGCAAGTGCGAGATGTAAGTTAAGATAAAGGAAATGACGCATGAAAAATTACGCAGAATATTGATATGAGAATGAGCCAATGAGTAGTTAGTAGTTGATTCAGGAAGAGCCTAGTTGTGTCTAGACAAAAGGATATAGACAAATCAATAGATCGTGCAAGATAAACAGAGTGAACCCCAACATGGGGAATTCAGTCGCGCAGATATGACATCGTGACCTTGAGAAATATTCGGATAGGAGTTGGGGTAGTTAAAGATACCGTATGAGTGTTAAGGGAAGACAGTCAAAACTTCAGTTCGGGAGCAACCGTACAAGCATATAAGTATGGAGGTAAGTAACTAAGGAATTTTATATGTGAGTATGAACATCAAATATTCCGTTGAGTATACGATGTAATAAGCTCGCAGCCTTGTAAGAATCAGAGGGTCCTCCCTAGGTACTACAATAAAAGACTAGCAGAGGAAATAAGGAAGAAGGTTTTAACCAAGCACAGTCACCTAAAGAGGAAATGGTCATGTACAAACAGTCTCACAACAACATTGTATGCACTCCATCAGCGTGGGCACTAAAATAAGCTAAGTATGCACGCAACAAGGAGGCAGAACGACTAGGAAAAGCAATTGCTTGCATTTAAAGAAAGTTGAGAAGGAATGAAAGGAATTATTCGACCAATGATCCAGAGATAATTACATAATGAATGTACCTAAGATTTCGGAGTATTATCCATGCGGCATATATGTTGACAATCATACAAGCTGTAGAAGACTCCGGTATAAGTTAAAAGAAAGAATTAAGCCCAGAAAATAAACAAAGGATTAAATGGCTAGAAGATTGCATCATGGATATTCTATAGCACCCATGGAAGGCTAAAGTAATAACTAATACCAGGAGCCACAGATCGGAATATAGCTTAAGCCTACATAAAGGTTGATCAGAAGGAAGAGAAAACTAAAGAGTTACAACAACGAAGTAAATCAAGAGTCTGATTATTGTACCTAGAAAATTATAGAAATTGCGCTTGAGAACATGGTAGAATCACTCTTAATATCAGAGGTGCAAGAGAGATAATGCAACAACCATATTCTATAATAGCTCTATAAGGAAGCTGGTTAGAAGAAGTACCAACCTTATAAGAAGTCGGTATGAATCTCTCACCAGATTGTGTATGCACCAAAGGTGCAAGTATTATAATAGAGCTTCAAGTTGTGGATGTGAATCATACCTATATGGAAGGGAGGTCATGAAAGAAATAGAAAATGTGATGCGAGATTTTAAGGTAAGGTAAAGGTCAAAAACGTACGAGATACTCAAATGCAGAAGGTTGTGAGTAGTCCATAATGCGGATAAAAGGCTAGAAGCGCGGGGATTCAGTATCCAGGAATGATAGCAGCGTCGTCAGTAGCATACCTTCCAGCCTATGGTTTCTAAGTACCGAAATTTTTAATTAAGAGAGTAAAGAAGAGTTAGAGACGATGTAATGTCTCACTTGATGTTCCAGAAAAGCATAAGGAAATTGATCGCAAGCTAAGTATGGTAGAGCGACAAAGGTTTACAAGACATGAGCAAGTATAAAGAAAGGCGAGTAAGAAGGTAACGAAAATGGATAAGTCCTCAGGATTAAGCCCATGAAAACAAGAAGAGCTGATGGTTTCTCTAAGTATAAAAAGCTCAGTATAGCCTGAATGAAATCAAAGGAGTCTAAGACTAGTAGCATTTAGAAGAGATGGAATGTTGCCTTGGTAGCAGAATAAGGGTGTAATTGTGATAAATAAATGATGATGTTTGGGCCTTCGCTTGAGAAAGGATTTGAATAACAAAAATAAAGGAAGGGGATCTCGTGAATTGTATAGGATTAAAATACCCACGTAAGATGAATCACATTGGGATGCTATGAAATACGGTTATGAAAGCTTGGTATTGCCCCAGATGGACCAGTCTAATCATTTCAGATATTCCTCGATGCAACGTAAGCCCTAGTGGCAAGGTATGACGTAAAAAGTTTCAAGTTATCAGTGGTATATTGTAGATTAACATTGAGGTGAATCAACAATCGATGGATAAAAGTTACAAAGTATGAGATGAGATTAGGCAATCATTCTTAAGATGAACGGTAAGGAAGAAACATTAAAGGACTTGAATTTATTCACAGAACAATTGCCAAGATGGCAAGAAGACTACTAAAGTATTCGGAAGGTATAGGTTACAAAAATGATAAGTGCATCAGTCAACATTCGAGGATGAATGTTCCAAAGGGGGAATAATGTTACATCCCATATTTTCGTACGTGAAAGTACGCCATAAGTAAATTGATGCAAGCTCGGGAATGAGATTATTTTGAGGTTACAAGTATTATGCTATTTCAAACAAGTGATAAGTAAATTCGTGAAGGTGAAAGGATAAGCGAATCGAAGAAAGCGAGTTTCGTCAAAGTTTGACATGTTGGGATAAAATATGGCCCGAGCTAAAATACCGGTATTTATGGACTAGTGTCATACAAGGTACTACATGACCATGATAGTAGGATGTATAAGATATGTGAGAAGTAAGTAGTATTTTAAGTAAGTAAAAATAATTCTTAATTATATGGGTAATTAGTTAATTATTGGGTAATGGGACATTACCTAGTTAATTAATAATTAGTGGTTGATTAATTGAAGTCTTTGGATAAAGATTGGACACAAAACGTGGCAGCCACATAAAACTGCATTAAGTGACTCTTAAATTATTTTTGCAAGGTGGCAACATTTAAAGATGCCTTTATCTCATTTGGTTAAGAATATAATCATAAAGGGCCAAAGATGGTGCAGCCCTTTAGATTCCTTTCTTGCATGTAGTCGATGGCCTTTCATCTTCTTTTCAGACAGTTTGTTTCTTTTCTAGCTATGTATCTGTTTAGTAAAAGAAATTCTTATTGTTAGTTAACTATTCAATGAGAAATCTGTTTCTTATGAAGAATTTAAACAAAAGACGTGTTCCATCCTTGTTGATGAAGAAGTCTTTCTCATGAGATGTAGTTTTCTAGTGAAAGGTGTAGTCTGTTCATTCTACTTTGAGTTTTCATCCCTCAGCCCACATGTCCTTCCTTAGTACCTCAGATTTTTAGGATCTAAGACGTTTTCAAAGCTCCTAGCAGGTTTTTGTTTTGAAGGTTACACTTATAACTCTTAACACTAATACTGGGTCTCTGATGTTAGATAGCTGCAGTTACATTTAATTGAAAAGATTCGTGACTTTTCAAAAAGAATATATTCTTTATTTTTGAGTTTGAGGATACAAAGGCATGTTAATTGAGTTAACCCATGGTTTTAAAGATATGCAATCTTTTTCAAGAATATTATACGGATTTTTTTTTCTATTTCGCTCCGTCGTTACGTATTGTCGCAATTGACGTGTGTTAGAGGGATTGTCAAGAGAATCGCCTCAGGTATGTTAAGGCTATTCATTCTCTCTTTTTGGCATGATCTATACGACACGAACGAAACGAGCAAATGCACAATTTCCATAAATGACTCTATTCATAGAAATATTATGGGTGTCTATATTCTTGATTTCCCCATGTGAATTATTATATATCTTCTATTCATGGGTCTCAGAAAAATACGTATTTGATAAAATTTATCCGACAAGCATATTATTTTTATAATAATCTGAGAAAATCTTATTAACGTATTTCTTATGCATTTCATGCATTTATACATGTACATCAACCCATGACCAGATGACGTTATATACGCGCGTATATGTATATATATGTATATGGGATATGGGAAAATGTTACGGCGTTATATACGCACCACCACCTGATTAGCTGGTATACATTGATGATTTGCCCGCAATGGCCGAAATGATATGATGGGATGCCCTCAGAGGCTTGATGATGTTATGAACACATATACCTATGCATGGTATGACATTTATACGCATATGCATGACATTATAAAAATGAAATGATTCACAGAGTTATGCAGACGTACATGTCGAGTCGTTTACTCCATGTTTCTCTCATGTCTATTATTTACTGATTTTCATTCCTTACATACTCGGTACATTATTTGTACTGACGTCCCTTTTGTCCGGGGACACTGCGTTTCATGCCCGCAGGTCTAAATAGACAGGTCGAGAGTCCTCCAAGTAGGCGACCAGCTCAAGGGAAGATGTTGGTGTACTCCATTTGCTTCGGAGTTGCTTGGTTGGTCAGTATAATTTAGATGTGTATTTGTTTGGTATGACGGGGCTCTTTCCCGACCTTTGTGACAATTATGTATTCTTAAAGGCTTGTAGACAGATGTCATGTACGGATACTCGTATGGCCTTGTCAGCCTATGTTTTGAGTTTACAAATGATCATGTTGGCCTTATAGGCCCGTATGTCACGTATGGTTTCAATATCAGGTTGGGTCGTTCTATGTTTATTCTAGTTATCCCACGATGGCCCGTTTGGCCCATTTGCCAATGATAGTACGATATGAAAGATACGGTACATTGGTACTCGGTTGAGTAAGGCATCGGGTGCCCGTCGTGGCCCATCGGTTTGGATCGTGACAAATACAAGTTCTAGTCCAATAAAACTAAAGCAGATACTCAATAACTCATACAACCCAACTTAAGCTCACACAACATGAGATTAAACATCAATTTCTAAAGCAACTTATTTCAGGGAAAATAATGTTTCCATAGATACCAAAAAAGCAAGTTTAGACCCACACTACCCAACTTAATAGTACATGCAACAGGAAATCTAATATCAATTTATAGAGAAATTTTATCTAGATTAAACAATTTCACCATAAATACCAAAAGAAATAAATTTAGACCCGCACTAACAATACCGTAATGAAAAAATCTAACAATTTAGGTTTGAATCATCAATAGAAAGCAAGATATACCCTACCCACACCCAAAAGAATAAAGAAAAAAGAATTGATTAAATAAGGAATGGAAACCCCCAAAATATCCAAATTAGAAAAGTAAAGCATACAGCTTGTTTTGAAAGCGACTTTCCACAAAGTGCCTTTTGGGACAACAATTTCTACGGTTGAAGTCGCCAGGAGACAGCAATTTAGCGTATTAGGGTTATGGACAAGTGAGGAAATGGTGTAGGTTTGATAGTGAAATGGGATTATTAGCTCGTTTGATAAGGTGGGTTATGGAAATGGGTTTAGGTTGGACGTGGGGAAAAGGTTTGGTCATGTGATAGTGTTTCTAAGAAAAAAAGTAAAATGAATATTAAATTTTTTTGGTGGGTTTAGCAAAATAAAGGGAGGAAATAATAACCGTTCCAATTGATATATTTTTACAAATACCGTGCCAATAGGTAACAATGTTGCAACAGTTACGAAAACTGTTGCTATAGGAACTTCTAAGGCAACGGTTACAGTACAATGGTAACGGTTTTATTACAACAGAGTATCGCCTCAAAACTCTTTGGCAACGGTTGAAAGCGTTGCTGTACATCATTTATGGCAACGGTTGTATAACCGTTGCATAAAGAATCGTTGCCATTGGTCCAATTTCCAGTAGTCTAGTTGGATTGAATCTATTCGCTAGGTTTCACATCTTATTTTTGCGCTCATATAACAAGATTTATAGTTGATGTCTACAAGTACTGAATTCATCTCAATTTGCAGCATTGGATAATTTCTTTCAAAGGAGTGATAATATAAATTAAGAACAAAATAAAACAAGTAAATTGAGACAAAAACACTATTGTGATTACATCAAATATAGCATGTGATAAAACAAGACTATTCGCATATGGCTGCTTTCTTACCTCTTTGTTGGCCAATGTACAGAGAATAGATAGGCTAATATATAGAAAAAAGTGTGAGCAGCATGGACATTTGCAATCATGTGTTCAATCATTTTGTTTAAAAATTTTGACCTATCATATTTAAAAATAAAAGGGGTCCTTTTGTTGCAGGTACAATTTACTACAAGATCTACATAAAATCTAGCATTAGCAATACAATATTTGTCAGCATTTTGGTTACTTGCATAAACTCCAGCGTTTGTAATGTATTTGCTCTTGATTTTTGTTGTCCGCATATATAATACAAGTTATGTAGTAGAATTTACGTAGTATTTTATGAGAGATAAAAAGTGGAGTTAGAATAGCTAAAATGGCCAAAAATAACCATCATGCATTGAACAACTTCTTCTAAAAGAAAAAAAAGTTAAATAAATTACATAATAATCTTGGCATCACAGATTTACATGCATTACTAAACCCTGCATTACCAATATTCCAATTACGATCCCTACATTACTAATCTCTATATTATAATCTTAGTATTATTGTCCTTGTAACTTGTTCATGAACTAAACCACCCCTATAGAGGTTGGAGTAGTAATTCCCTATAAATAGATTTCATGACATCATACACTAACAGAGCAAACTGGCTTGATAAAAAAGCTTGACTTAGATATTATTCATTCTTTTTCTTTCTTCCTTTCTCCTTCCCTTTTAGAGGAAATGTATGATTATTTTCCCTTATTTGATCTACAAATAGTTGCACCTCTTCTAGTTTTTACTGTATCAATAATTCTATGGACAAGAAATTGGAGAAGTCCAAAGCTACCTCCAGAAATCCCAGGATCATGGCCAATTAGCTCGTACTTTTGGAGCATTGTGTGATCAATATGGTCCAATTTTAACTATTAAACTCGGGATGTTTCGTTATTGTGTGGTGAATAATTGGGAAGCAGCTAAAGAATGCTTCAAAATTCATGATAAAGAACTTGCTGCTAGACCAATTAGTTTAGCAGCTGAACATTATGGTTATAATTATGCAAGATTTTCTTTTGCTATAATTATGGTCCGTATTATATTTAAATGCAAAAACTTGTATTACGACAAGTTCTTTCTAGTGCTAGACTTGAGAAAGTAAAACATGTCCGAATTTCCGAGGAGGAAACTATCATCAAAGACTTATATAAAATTGGTCACGCTTCTTCAAATGTGATTAATATTAGTAAATGGTTTGAAAAATTAACTTTGAATATAATTGTGAAGATGATTTCTGGAAAAAGATATGGATCTTTAGAGAAAGATAAAGAAGTACAATGTTTTAGAAGGGCTTTTGCTAAGATAATGTATCTTGCGGGGCAATTTATTATATATGATGCAATTCCGTTCCGAATTTTCAAATATGTGGATTTTCAAGGGCATATTAAGACTATGAAGCAAATTTACAAGAACTTGAATGATAATCTTCAAAGTTGGCTAAGTGAGCATATGGAGAAATGTTGAAGGTAAATTTACAAGGACTTGGATGCTATGCTTTCAGCGACAGTCTGATGAATTTAAAGCCTACAGTTATACACGGGATACAGTTATTAAAGCGACAGTATTGGTATGTCTTTCAGTACACTCATAGTGTAAAATTCATTTGCATTATTTGTGTAGTTTTAACTTGTTAGCATGTGTTGCGACCAAACACACTCACGCAAGTATACGCGGTCGTCAAGTAATAAAGTGACTCAAAGTCGGATGTCGAACCCACGAGGACTTATGATTAGCTATTAACTAAATTAGCCTATCTTAATTATCTAAACAAGAATTAAATCTAAAAATATTTTATTCTAACTAATTAAATAAGAAAAATATAAATAATAAACTTTGAACAGAGAAAGAGCAGATTTTAATGATATCAATGTAATGAAAACGATCTAGGGTTATGGTCTATCTAACAATCCTATTGTATTCTTCAATTGAATTGACCGACTAATTTATCTAGCTTATTGGTTGACAGGGTTAATATTGCTCATAAGAATCTGTCGAGTTCTTACTCGCCTATTCAAGCTAACCTAACGCCTATATGTCTATGGAGTTAGAATCAACAAGAACGCATTTATAATTCCTGTAAATCAACCAAGCAAGGCAATTAGGTATATGTCTATCCTAACCACGAATCCGTTCCCCGATGCCCGAGTTCAAGAACTTGCCCTACTCAATCCTATATGCAATATAGAATTCCCACTTTCGAGTTCAATTCTAGATTCGTAGATAATATTCAATTGGTGATCAAGCAATTAAATAATTAAGCGCAAGATTGAATAAATAAACTAATATGATAAATCAAGAAGTCAAAATCAATATCCGAATAACAATAGTCATGAAAGAACCACAACCCTAGAACGTGAAGTTTAGCTCCACATAGACATGGTAGCCAAACAACAAATCATATAAAGAAACATAAAAATTACTAAGTTTGGTGGGAGAAAGATGAAACTTGATGAATTCCGGCCTCCACAGCTTTTTCGTGGCTTTTTCCCCCTTCCCAATATGTTAGATAACCTAAAGGAGGCGTTTTTGGCTTATATATTGCGTACAAAAGTCGTGGGCCAAAGCTCTCCTATTCCTAGTCCAAATCGGCTTCAGAGATTTATGCTAAGGTGGATGCGACGCATCCACCTTGTCCTCCATTTCAATTTTTGCCTGCGAAGGTGGATGCGACGCATCCCCTTTGTCCTCTATTTCTCAGCTTGCATGCGATGGTGGACGCGACGCATCCAGCTTCACTTCTACTTCCCAGTTTCGCACGCGATGGCAGACGCGATGGCCCAACTTCACTGCTAAGGTTGCATGCAGGATGATGTTTTCCTAGGTTGGATGCGACGCATCCAACCCTTCTTCCTCTAGCTAAACCACCATTTCTTCATATTTTGCACTCCGAACACCTTAAATCGTCACACATAACTTAATTAGTCATCAAACCAATAATTACACCATGTTGGGTGTTTTAAAGATTAAATAACATCAACAAGTGGTTAAAGCATGGGCAAAGTAACATCAACACATATCGAAATATGCCAAACATCACTACCCCACACTTAAACCTTTGTTCGTCCTCGAACAAACCATCCTATAGTAGACGAAACAAAATTAAACTCTTATCATTCAAAGCACACTGCACCTATGACCGTGGTTATTTGCTACAATTAGGCTCTAGACTATGCATCAACACACTTCCCTTTTCTTATGCCCTTCTTTAAACATATTCGAACAAAGACAACATGCTCACAACAATCCTAACCTCAAAAACCGACTCAATGTCACAATGCACTCATGGCTTGAACAACCAACATCATAGAGAAGTCTAATAACGTTACCTATCCCTCGTGAAACCATGTGCCCTCACAACAAAAGCAAAGAGAGTAGAATCAATCCACACATTCGAATCTCATGCTCACAAAGAAAATCGCTCACTCTCACAAAAGAAGTCACATGCATGTAATTGGTACCATAGGCTTGCCCTTAATGTAAATCTCTACTAATGTAAGCTCGCTCGATCTAAAATCAATTAGGACTTTTTCATGGTTGTAATGTGGGCTAAGGGACGGGTAGGATATATTTAAGGAATAGTGACTCACCCTCCTAAGCACTTTAACACATCATCAAATAACTTAAGCGCGAATTCTTCAACACCCTTTCAATTTCACCAATAATATCACTCCAAACAATATTTCCTCTTTCTTTAAGCACTACTTTAATTCATACCCACTAGCAAGAACAAGACAACAATTTATTCAAGAACAAGACAACAATTTATTCATTTATATTTTTCTTTCTTTCAATTTCCGCTAGTGGTGTATTATTTTACAAAATAAGTGCACCCTTCTTTCTTTCATTGGTTCCACTCAAAAGTCACCCCACACTTAGTCCCTTCTTACTTCTTTTAGCGCTCATCTAACAATTAAAGTGCTTTAAGAGGTAAAAGGATCAAAACAATGTCAATTAAGAATAAAAAGGGTATAGGCTTGTAATGTGGGTACCAAATAAAAGGTCTACAGGCTCAAAAGGTTTAACTAGGGATAGATTTTATTTGTGATAAGCAATAAGCTCAAAAAGATCAAAGAAAGCCTAAAATCATTTTTCAAACCGAGCATCACCTAAAATTTCGCTTCAACTCACATACCGGGCAAGTTCTAGACACAAGTACACTACATGGACTACACAAAAACCTCACCACATATGGCACATGACTCATTAAGGACGGTTACATTCCGACTCTCAAACAATGCAAGTATTCACGGAGCAACGAGATATTAAGCATTAAGCGCAAAGTGAACACAAGTCAAGAAAATGAGAAATAGGCTGCAACAAAACATGCTATCCGTTTTAACAAGGCATCATCAATAATTTCAGAGTGAGAAGGGAAGATATTACATATGTAAAAGCTTAAATATGCCAGTATCAACCAAGTCAAGGTCACCTAGGTTCATCATTCTTCCTCCTTTTATTCCCTACATTCCTACTCTACTCTAAAAAGAAAACAAAATTACCCGGTTCAAATTACATCCCATGGAAAAGAATCGAGGCACAAAGAAAAATCACAGGGGATTATTACTACCTAAAGAAAGCTAAAAGACATATTTTTTGGATTTTTGTTTAGACTTTAATCCCTCAAGAAAACTGTCTAGGAGATCAATCGTCGGGAAAAGTCCAATTTTTCTAATTTTTCATTTTTTTTTCCTTCACAAAAGCTACTACACTTAAGAATGAGTACTACAACTAAGCTAAAATAGCACAGAAACTTATCCAAACGATCTCCTCACCCCACACTTAAAATTTTGCAATGTCCTCAATGCACATTATAAATAATAAGAGGGTAAACGAGACTCCCTGGTAGGCCAAAGGCCGAAGCAATAGCGGCTCACGAGGTACTCAGACTTCCCCCAGGCATCGTCCTTTGTGTGGGCACCCCACACTTAGTCCTCACCATCTAGCTCGCTTTTGCACTCTTCTAATGGCTTTGCTTCCTATGCTCATAATCCTACAAAACAAAAATAAATACTACAAAATAATAAAAATAAAATAAAATAAAAAGTAAACAAAAATAAAAGAAAGCAGTAACGCTGGGTTGCCTCCCAACAAGCGCCTGATTTAACGTAGCGGCACGACGTGAACCACTTTTTGCCTCCACCTCGAACTTATGAATTGAGCCCCTAACATGGCATCCAGTTTGCGGCTATGCTCCAGTGGTGGGGCTACAAAGATAACCAGGCCAAGTAATAAATTTTTCACTCTACACTTCTCGGCCTTTAGATGAGGAATGTATTTTTTGCTTTTTGGCATGACAAATTCAAAAATATAGGCATCATGTTCCTCTTCCATTGACTCCTCCAAAGGCTTAGATGACTCGATTTCCATGTCATCATCCAAATACAATGTCGAAAAATGTTTAGAATGAGGACCAACATGCCCCAACTTTAGAATTGTATTACTATTTATATCCTCATATGTGCACACATTAGAGTCTTCAAATATAACATTATCTGCTACCTCGCATGGCTCTAGTGTACTTTTCTCAACATGGGCATCATCAACAGAAATATGCTCGAATGATTGGCTCTCCACTTTTAGCTCCTCAATTTGGCGTATAAGCTCCTTTTCAGCTTCTGACAACTCATTACTATTTTGTTGGGCGATAGACGCAACAACCTTTGCATTTAGTTTATCTTGCAAGTCGTGAATAGTAGTGACAAATTTATAGATCCCTTGTCCCAGTTTAGATCTTCCCTCTATAAAGTGTCTCATCCCATCAGTAAGTTCCTCATGTTGAGCTTCATATATTTCTAACTTTTCAGCCTGTTCTGCCAGCCAAGTTTGGCTCAAAATCTCCTCTTTTTCAAAAATTTTCTCTTGCTGGTACTCGCTCTCTTCATTCAATTCTTCCATATTGGCCTTCATTCTTGTGATTGCTGCCCTCATTCTTTTCATATCTTTTTTGAGTTCATCCTGTTGCTCTGCTACTTGCCTCAGAATATCCCTAATATATGCATCAGGCTCCATATCCTGCACTTCATTGCCCCTATCAAACTCAGAAATATCATTAGAAAGATCATAATAAGGGCTCAGAGAAGGATGAACAAAATTAGGACAACCATCCCAATGGCCATCTTGACCACCACACATATTATAAATATTCCACTCAAAGGATTGAGATTGTGCGCACAACTCGCTCCTGGGAACATTCTGACAATTTTTCCACCAGTGGGGTCCTCCACAATATGGACAAGGATCATCAAAATAAGAATAACCATCATTCGAACAATTTTTATTCCAAGATGCCATGCTAAAATAAATAAAAAATACTAACTAAAATAAAATAATAAAAAAAACATGAATAGATAAAAAAAATGTCTAATCTAGAAAAATAGCAAATACTTGTTGCGACCAAACACACTCACGCAAGTATACGCGGTCCTCAAGTAATAAAGTGACTCAAAGTCGGATGTCGAACCCACGAGGACTTATGATTAGCTATTAACTAAATTAGCCTATCTTAATTATCTAAACAAGAATTAAATCTAAAAATATTTTATTCTAACTAATTAAATAAGAAAAATATAAATAATAAACTTTGAACAGAGAAAGAGCAGATTTTAATGATATCAATGTAATGAAAACGATCTAGGGTTATGGTCTATCTAACAATCCTATTGTATTCTTCAATTGAATTGACCGACTAATTTATCTAGCTTATTGGTTGACAGGGTTAATATTGCTCATAAGAATCTGTCGAGTTCTTACTCGCCTATTCAAGCTAACCTAACGCCTATATGTCTATGGAGTTAGAATCAACAAGAACGCATTTATAATTCCTGTAAATCAACCAAGCAAGGCAATTAGGTATATGTCTATCCTAACCACGAATCCGTTCCCCGATGCCCGAGTTCAAGAACTTGCCCTACTCAATCCTATATGCAATATAGAATTCCCACTTTCGAGTTCAATTCTAGATTCGTAGATAATATTCAATTGGTGATCAAGCAATTAAATAATTAAGCGCAAGATTGAATAAATAAACTAATATGATAAATCAAGAAGTCAAAATCAATATCCGAATAACAATAGTCATGAAAGAACCACAACCCTAGAACGTGAAGTTTAGCTCCACATAGACATGGTAGCCAAACAACAAATCATATAAAGAAACATAAAAATTACTAAGTTTGGTGGGAGAAAGATGAAACTTGATGAATTCCGGCCTCCACAGCTTTTTCGTGGCTTTTTCCCCCTTCCCAATATGTTAGATAACCTAAAGGAGGCGTTTTTGGCTTATATATTGCGTACAAAAGTCGTGGGCCAAAGCTCTCCTATTCCTAGTCCAAATCGGCTTCAGAGATTTATGCTAAGGTGGATGCGACGCATCCACCTTGTCCTCCATTTCAATTTTTGCCTGCGAAGGTGGATGCGACGCATCCACCTTGTCCTCTATTTCTCAGCTTGCATGCGATGGTGGACGCGACGCATCCAGCTTCACTTCTACTTCCCAGTTTCGCACGCGATGGCGGACGCGATGGCCCAACTTCACTGCTAAGGTTGCATGCAGGATGATGTTTTCCTAGGTTGGATGCGACGCATCCAACCCTTCTTCCTCTAGCTAAACCACCTTTTCTTCATATTTTGCACTCCGAACACCTTAAATCGTCACACATAACTTAATTAGTCATCAAACCAATAATTACACCATGTTGGGTGTTTTAAAGATTAAATAACATCAACAAGTGGTTAAAGCATGGGCAAAGTAACATCAACACATATCGAAATATGCCAAACATCAGCATGTTACCCTATTCGTCTCATTTTATGTGACAATGTATAACTTTAACGGAGTTTTTTAAAAAAAAAAGTCGTAGGAGTAGTTTAAAACAAGTCTCAAACTTTATTTGGATATAACTTATAATATTAAGAGTAAAATAATTATGAAGTTTAAAATTGAAATTATTTCTAATATAGAAATGTGTCATTATTGATGGAATGGGCTAAAAAGAAAAGTTTGCCACATAAAATGAGACGCGGAAGTACTTACTGTATCTTTTATCTAGAGCTATACTTCTATACACCGATCATGTAAATATAATTTTATATTATTAGGCCACTTAAACAATAACTTCAGATAACTAGCTATAATAAGTGGGATTAATAATCTTAAAAAAGGTAACTTGCTAAAATATATTAAAATACACAGACAATGTAAATATTTTTGCATTGTTAGTATATATAAGTCAACTCCTATATCTTAAGTTAGCAAAAGGTTAGAATATATTAATAATTAAAGAAAGGGTTGTTTAAACTTTTTATACGAGACGGTTCACATATTTCAAATTATACTACCACAAATCTTGTAGAGTATGATGTTGGATGGTTCGGACACAACCGCTGTTCACCTAATATGGCTCATGTCCTTACTCTTGAACAATCCTCACGTCATGAAACATGCCCAAGAAGAGATAGACAACAAAGTTGGTAATTGGAGAGATGGGTAGACGAATCCGATATCAAAGAACTTGTTTATCTCCAAGCTATCTATTATTAAAGAAGCGTTGCGTTTATATCTACCATCACCTTTGTTAGTCCCACATGAAGCTGTGGAAGATTGTACATCGCGATTCTAAAATTTGGTCAGAGCCCGAAAAATTCATGCCAGAGAGATTCTTGAATGAACATTCAAATGTGGATGCTCGTGGTCAGCATTTTGAGTTCATTCCGTTTGGTTATGAAAGACGATCTTTTCCTGGAATTAGTTTTGCGATGCAAGTGGCTCATCTCATAGTTGGAGTTGCTCGTTTAATTCAAGGGTTTGACTTCGGAACACCATCAAATTTGCCAGTGGATATGACTGAAGGTCAAGTTATTACCATGCCTAAGGCAAAACCTGTGGAAGTTGTAATCACCCTACGTTTGGCTTCTGTGTTTTATGAGTAATGTCATGGGCTGCTTTCCATCATCGACCCATGACCCCTTGGACGCGCCCCGTGGCGTCCCGGCAAGCCTCCCAACGCCTAGCGCCACGGTCGGCCCCGTGGTCTCGGCAGCGCCAAGTGACAAGCGAGCATGCGCCTCTGTCGCCCCACCGATAATCAATGCCAGCGCCCAGCGGCTGGCCAATGCCATCAGCGCCGCGCGCACCGACAATGCCGCGCGCCCAAATCATCATGTTGCCATCAGCGCCGCACTCCCAGACAGTGCCTCGCGCGCAGACCCA
Organism: Nicotiana tomentosiformis; assembly: GCF_000390325.3. Classification (NCBI taxonomy): domain Eukaryota; kingdom Viridiplantae; phylum Streptophyta; class Magnoliopsida; order Solanales; family Solanaceae; genus Nicotiana; species Nicotiana tomentosiformis. The sequence goes on along the minus strand of NC_090813.1, from coordinate 13,293,473 downwards.
ATGCCAAGCGCCAGCGCCCCGCCGCTGGCAGATCCAAATAGTGCCGCGCGTGCCCACAGCAATGCGCGCGCAGACCCTGCTGCTCAAGACAAAGTTACTGCCATCGGACTTGCTTCCATAGAAGACTAAGTCCTTTTCATTGTAATTATAGAGTAGTTTTACTTTATTTATTTTCAGTGTGCTTCTACAGCTTTCTTAGGTCAACTCATGTAACTTTGGTTTATTTTTTTAAGCATTATTAAGGGGGACCAAAGCATTCAAACATTCAAGCATTCAAACAATTCTCTGTACTGGTGTCTCTCCCCCCTGACACCGCATTGCATCTTGTAATAGCTTTCATCATCATCATCAATACAATCATCAGCTTTCATTATCAGTTGCTCATTTTCCGCTGCTCAATTGCTTACGACATTTGATTTTCCCATACGGCACTGACAATCTAGTCTAGCGTACGGCGAGGACCCCAGTTGGCGCATAGCAACCACACTGACATCGGTTGCTTAGCCTTACGTCGCCCTTCCAAGGAACCTCAGGAAGGCGCCGCGTAACAGTTGGTATCAGAGCCTAGGCTCGACATCGGACGAGGGAACTCATTGGCATCATCATCACCATTTCTGACCATGGTGAATCACGGGGATCGCATCACGACCCTAGAAGAGACGGTTGACGCATTACGGCCCATCGTGGATACGTTGCCTGATCTAAAAACCAGCCTAGTGCAAAGGTTGGACGACCTGGACCGCAGAATGCGGCAGGCCGAAAATGACATAGCAAACATCAGTCAAGACTCTGAGGAAGACCGACAAACGGCTGCCGTCGAGGCAACCAAAATTCATGGCCAATTCGAGGACCTCCAACAGGAGCGTGCCGAGGATTTAGCCCATCGGGAACTAGAGGCAGACAGACTGACAGTCATGCAGCAAACCATAGACAACTTGACAGGCCAGCTCAATGTTGTCAATGCTGCCCTTCAAAGCCTGCTCAAAGGAGGCGAAAACCACATCAGGGGTGCCATGAACATTGCCCCCATGCCACAAAAGCTGAAAATTCCTGAGCCCAAGCCATACAACGGAGCCCGGGATGCTAAAGAAGTGGAAAACTTCATCTTCGACATCGAACAATACTTCGATGCCGTTGGACATTTGGAAGAATCCAAAAACGTAGCAACTGCTGCCATGTATCTTCAAGGCGATGCAAAACTCTGGTGGCGAGTCAAATACGAAGCCATCAGGGCCGGTGAAGATACTCTCCAGACATGGGCAGAACTGAAGGCCGCCATACGCCTGCAGTTCTTCCCCGAAAATGTGGAATACAATGCATGAAGAAAGTTGCGTGAACTCCGCCACACCAGGTCGGTGTGGGACTACGTGCGTGAATTTTCCGCACTCATGCTAAACATACGGGATATGGGGGACAAAGACAAACTGTTCGCATTCATAGAAGGTTTGAAACCTCATGCTCGTATGGAACTGCAAAGACAACGGGTAGATACCCTACCCAAGGCCATTCAAGCTGCTGAGTGCCTTGGGGATTATCAGTTGGAAACTCAGAAGGATAGGCCCCAACCGCCTGTCCGAGGGGGATACAACGGGAGCCAACCTAGCAACGGTGGCCCCAACAGAAACGGAGGAGATCGAGGTGCATCCAAATCCAAGACTCCTTCCTCAAGCAGTAACACTACTGCATCAGTCAACAACAATCAGGGGAGAAAGCCCCCATCAGAATGCCGTCATTGCGGCGGGGAACATTGGAACAATCAATGCCCCAATACACAAGTCAATGCTCAACAAACTGTTGACGATGACGAGACAGATACCGACGACTCAGACGGCGCCGATCAAGTAGGTGCCTTCAACGTATTTGTCGGCTCCATTCATGATACTTTGGCGGGAACTAGTACTGGCAACCCCAAGAAGAAGGCATTCCCAATCGACAAGAAAGGGAAAGGAAAGGCGGACGAGAGGCCTCCCCCATCACAAAAGAGGACCCTAATGTTCGTTGACATAAAAAGTAAACGGCAGACCTATTCGGGCATTGATAGACACGGGTGCTAGCCACAACTACCTGGCCTCAACTCAGATGCAACGCCTCGGTCTAGCAGTGCAAAAATGCAAGGGTCGTGTCAAGGCTATCAACTCTCCATCTCAGAAAGTGAGTGGAATAGCCAAAGAAGCGCCAATCCAACTTGGCCCATACAAGGGAATATTCGACCTACGCATAGCTATCATCGATGACTTCGAACTGATAGTGGGATTGGAATTCCTCAGGCAGACCAACACCATCCCGGTACCATACGCCAACATGCTCCTAATGATGGGAGACAACGGGGCCAAACCCCACACCATACTGTGCATATCCAGGAAGATGGCCGCTGGAAACATCACGGCCATGCAATTTAAGGAGGGAACCAACAGACCTGAACCCACGGTTCCGGCTGCCCTCAACATCATCAAACAGGCATCACATCATCGGGGTCCAACAGCTCATGGCGCCCCTCATTGTGTGAAGACTTTTCAAGCATTCCAAAAGGACAAGTCAGATCACTCAGCACAAGCGGGACTCTTGGAGCCACTACCTGTCCCACAGAGACCTTGGGAAAGCATTTCCCTGAATTTCATCACAGGATTGCCCAAGGTCGAAAATCATGCAACCATCATGGTGGTAGTAGACCTGTTTTCCAAGTATGCTACCTTCATTGCAGCCCCGCAGAACATGTCGGCAGAAGAAACAGCTCGACTCTTCTTCTCCCATGTTGTCAAACATTGGGGTATGCCCAGCAACATCATCAGTGACTGCGACCCTCGCTTCACTAGCAAGTTTTAGACCCAACTCTTTAGTTGCCTCGGATCCAAACTGAGTTACAACTCAAGCCATCATCATCAGCAAACATATGATCAAACAGACCGGTTCAATGACATGCTGGAGGAATATTTCCGCCAATTTGCTACCGGGTCACAAACACATTGGGTGAAGCTTCTGGATGCTGCTCAGCTGTGTTTCAATTCACAAAGGTGCGCCCATACAAACAAAAGCGCTTTTGAAATTGTTACCGGACAGCAACCGCTACTCCCACATAATGTGAATGCACCTAACATACCATCATCTCATCGAGCTGCCAGTTTCTCTACAGAATGGGAATAAACTTTGAGGATAGTGCGGAGCTATCTTGTCAGGGCCCAAGACAGGGCAACGAGGCATGCCAAACAAAACCGTCATTTTGCCCAATATCAAGCAGGGGACAAAGTGATGGTAAGAACCCCGAGACGGAACTTGTTTGCAAAGAGGACCCAAGATCCTCGCCTATTGCAAAACTACATCGGGCCTTTTTCCATTGAAAGGCGCATCGGGAAATCCACATACAAGCTGAACACACCAGCCTGGTAGAAAATTCATCCAGTCTTCCATGTCAGCCGCCTCAGGCCATTTCAGAAATGCATGGAAGATCATTCAGAAAGACATCTCACAACACCGAGGGGAACAAACCTCCCAGCCATCAAGAGCCTGACCAATCATCATCATCCTGCAGGTAAGGCTCCGAGGACGTCGCCAACTCAGGTGGGGGAGAATGTCATGGGCTGCTTTCCATCATCGACCCATGACCCCTTGGACGCGCCCCGTGGCGTCCCGGCAAGCCTCCCAACGCCTAGCGCCACGGTCGGCCCCGTGGTCTCGGCAGCGCCAAGTGACAAGCGAGCATGCGCCTCTGTCGCCCCACCGATAATCAATGCCAGCGCCCAGCGGCTGGCCAATGCCATCAGCGCCGCGCGCACCGACAATGCCGCACGCCCAAATCATCATGTTGCCATCAGCGCCGCACTCCCAGACAGTGCCCCGCGCGCAGACCCAATGCCAAGCGCCAGCGCCCCGCCACTGGCAGATCCAAATAGTGCCGCGCGTGCCCACAGCAATGCGCGCGCAGACCCTGCTGCTCAAGACAAAGTTGCTGCCATCGGACCTGCTTCCATAGAAGACTAAGTCCTTTTCATTGTAATTATAGAGTAGTTTTACTTCATTTATTTTCAGTGTGCTTCTACAGCTTTCTTAGGTCAACTCATGTAACTTTGGTTTATTTTTTTAAGCATTATTAAGGGGGACCAAAGCATTCAAACATTCAAGCATTCAAACAATTCTCTGTACTGGTGTCTCTCCCCCCCGACACCGCATTGCATCTTGTAATAGCTTTCATCATCATCATCAATACAATCATCAGCTTTCATCATCAGTTGCTCATTTTTCGCTGCTTAATTGCTTACAACATTTGGTTTTCCCGTACGGCATTGACAATCTAGTCTAGCGTACGGTGAGGACCCCAGTTGGCGCATAACAACCACACTGACATCGGTTGCTTAGCCTTACGTCGCCCTTCCAAGGAACATCAGGAAGGCGCCGCGTAACAGTAATAATATTTTGGTAGTTGTAATAAGAAAATATAAGAAGCACATTTTTCAAGCTTTTGTAATGTTTAAAAATAACTACGTATGTGATTTATCTCTTATCGTTTCCTTTTCGGAAGACAAAGCTAAATTTCTCTTTGTTCCATAAAAATTTATGTCATAATTATGAAATACTTATTAATTAATAATCAGTTGCAATATTTGATCTTTTTCCCCCTCAAGAAATGGGGACAATATATTCCTCAAACTTTATTGTATAATTTATGGGTTGGTGAAGATAATATAAAACATCACCTCTTCCCAATCAAACGCAAGGTTTCAATAAAAATTCTGTGTTAATTAGTTTTATTGAATATAATGACAAGAATGTGAAGGAAAATAATTAATCTAGTAGCTCAGCTCATAGGTTCAAAAAGTTAGTTACAGTTGGTTAAAAGTTAGTTAAGTTAGTTACGAGTCAGTTATATGGTTATGACTTGTAGAGATTTTATTCTTAGAGAAACAGGGGATGATCTGCTTCTATATAAATGTGTAGATGTATACAGAAATCAATCAATGAAGAAAATTCTTCTCTTAGTTCATTCTCTTCTCTGTTCTTCATACTCTCTCTTCTCCTTCTCTTCGTCTCCTCAAACTAATGAATTCTTCTATCTGTGATCTTCATCTCTTCTTGTTAATTGCTTCTAATCATATTGTTCTTATGATGTACATTTAAATTTCTACATGGTATCAGAGCAGTAGAATCCAATCACTTCCACAAATTAAAAGTTCTTGTTCTTGTCAATTTAAATCTGTCAAAAATCTTTCTTCAAATCTTGAAGAAGTCTGAGAATCTGTATTCTGGCAATTTGAATTGAAACAAGCTTTGATGGTTAATTGCAATTGTCTGAAGATATGACAATCAATAATTCTGAGAATCTGGGAACCACGATTGGTACTTCACCATCTATTGTTCAAGTTGATGTAAATGGAACTCAATCTGCACCTGTCACGGATTATAATCATCCTCTATATCTACATTCGACTAATGTAAGTGGCATTTCTCTCATCTCCTTACAATTAACTGGTTTAGAGAATTATTCTTTATGGAGTAAATATATGAGAATAGCCCTGCTAGAAAGAAACAAGTTGGGATTTGTTGATGGCTCTTGGAAGTAAGAAAATTTTAGAGAAGAATTTTGGTACAAGTGGGAGAGGTGTAATGCTATAGTCCAATCTTAGATAATGAACATTGTGTCTAGTAATTTGTTACGGGGAATGGTTATGCAGATAGTGTTCAAGATGTTTGGGAAGATATGAAAGAAAGATTCAATAAGGTGGATGGATCAAGATCATTTAGCCTACATCAAGAAATTGTAAGACTAACTCAAGGAACAACGTCTGTGGCAACTTACTTCACAAAGCTGAAAGAGCTTTGGGTTGAATTAGAGGCACTAGTGCCACTACCGGGCTACAAATATGATAAGTTAAGGGAGTTTGTAGCCTATCTTCAAAAACATAAATTATATCAGTTTCTAATGGGGTTGAATGATCACTATCTACAAGCTAGGAGTCAGATATTTCTGAATAAACCAAGCATATGCTTAATAATCAGTGATAAGTCACAAAAGACTTTGGGAACAGTCTCCAGCTCAGTTGGTCTATTAGGTACTATGCCTACTCTTGATTCTATTGCAATGTACTCTAAGACAGGATATCAAGGTCAGAAGTTAAGAAAAACCAATAACTTGTATTGTGATTACTGCAAGATAAGATTTCACACCAGAGAAAATTGTTATAAGCTGAAAAGATATCCTCAAGAATCAAATTTTAAAAGAAAAGGAGGACCAGGTGGTTCATCTGCTGCTTACAATGTGTTCTCAGAAGAAGCCAGTGATCAGCTGACACAACTTGATAATCAAGGGAACAATAAAGCCAACAGAGTACACTATACAGAGACACCTGCACAAATGGCTCAAATGAATCAGCTCCCAGAACAGATAACCCAGACTGGAGCATGTGCTTTCACTCAGTCTCAATATGAACAAATTGTGCAACTACTTAATCAAAGTCAGCTGCAAAGTGCAAATTCTCATACTGCTTCCTAAGCCAATGTACAAGGTAAGAAGCAGGTATTAGCAGCAGTAAGGCAATGCTAGTGTCAAAAATCCTTAGAGATTAGCTTATTGACACTGGTGCCACAAACCATATGGTATCTGATATAAGCATGCTAAACAAAGCATCTATATTAAAAAGTACAAATTCAAAAAATGTGCAATTACCAAATGGTGATGTATCACAAGTAACACACATTGGCTCTAGCACAATTTCTGATAACAGTACTCTAATTAATGTATTTCTACTGCCTCAGTTCAAGTATTACCTTATGTCAGTCTCACAGGTAACAAAATAATTAAACTGTGTAGCTGCCTTTTATCCTAACTTTTATGGGTTTCAGGATCTTTGCAGCGGCAAGGTGAAGGAGATTGGTAAGGAGAGTGAAGGCTTATACCTGCTATTAAACAAGTCTACATAAAAACTTGGAGAAACCATTCTAAAAGTGCATCAAGTTACTACTGTTAGTGAAGATGAAATAAAAATGTGGCATATGAGATTTGGCCATGTATCTAGTACTACCTTAAATAAAATACTACCTGCTAATAATCAGGTTATAGCAGAAACTATTAAAAAGTGTAGTATATGTCCATGTGCTAAACAATGTAGACCACCTTTCCCTACCGACTCAAGTAAAAGTTCTGCTAAATTTAATCTTATTCATATGGATGTATGGGGACCTTACAAAGTTCAAACTTTTGATGAAAACAAATATTTTCTAACCATAGTAGATAATTTCACTAGAATGACATAGGTTTATTTGTTAAAACTAAAATCAGATGCCAGTACTGTTATTCCATTCTTCCTAAAAATATGTTCAAACTCAGTTTAATGTCATAGTTAAAGTTGTTAGATCTGACAATGGTACTGAGTTCCTAAATGATGTATGTAACAATATATTCAAACAATTAGGTATAATACATCAAACGTTATGTGCCTATACACCCTAGTAAAATGGTATAGCAGAAAGAAAACATAGACACATTCTAGAAATAACAAGAGCAGTCAGGTTTAAGGCAAATATTCCTCTAAAATTTTGGGGACATTGTGTTTAAACTGCTATGTATTTGATTAATAGGTTGCCTTCATCTGTGATTAAATTATCTCCATATGAAAAGATGTATAACAGAAAACCTTCACTCAATTACCTAAGAGTAATAGGATGCCTATGCTATGCCAAGAACTTTACTGAAACTGATAAACTACAACCAAGGACAATGACTGATGTACTGATAGGATATTCAAAGGTACAAAAAGGTTATACTTTATATGATCTCAATAACAAATATTTTTTTGTCAATAGGGATGTTAGTTTCAGGGAAGATGATTTTCCATTCAAATAGAGTACTACTGATATTCCAATTTTCACCAACACTATGGCTGAGATGGCTTCAGCAGATGAGCACAACCTACCAAATCTGGGACTATAAGAGTCTTCTGACAGGAGAGTGAATGAAAACAATGAGATAGCACAACTACCATCAGCTATCAGTCTATCATTGCCTCCGGCTCAAACCAATCCAGAAAAATAATCCATTATACAACCTCAGATCAATATAAATACACAACCTCTGATATAGCCACTATAGCACTAACAACTCAACCATTGCTCACTCAGCCTATGTCAAGATCAAAACCAAGAGTTGAACTCACTAGAAAGTCAATAAGAACTTCAAAGCCACCTATATGGAGAAAAGACTTCATATCTCTTAGTCTACATAACAATACCACTTATCCAATCTCAGACTCCATCTCATATGACAAAATCTTACCAAAATACAATGCTTTTCTATCAGCCTTCTCATCTGTTACAGAACCTTAGTCTTATGCTGAAGCAGCTCAAGATCCAGATTGGATTGAAGCAATGCAGTAAGAGATCAATGCACTACAAGAGAATAACACATGGGAGATTGTAAGCTTGCCAAAAGGGAAGAAACCAATTGGTTGCAAATGAATATACAAGATTAAGTATAAATCAACAGGTGAAGTAGAAAGGCTTAAGGCAAGACTTGTAGCAAAAAGTTACAGTCAACAAGAAGGCATAAACTACCAGGAGGTATTTTCTCATGTAGTCAAGATGGTGTCAGTGAGATCAATCCTATCTATAGCAGCTTCAAGAGGTTGGCATATACACCAAATGGATGTGTATAATTCCTTCCTACAAGGAGATCTCACTGATGAAATATACATGGAATTATCATAGGGATTTCAGAGTCAGGGGGAGATTAGAGTGTGTAGACTCATAAAATTTCTCTATGGATTAAAACAGGCACTAAGGCAGTGGAATGCAAAATTGACATAAGCTTTGTTGAGTTTCCAGTTTACTCAGAGTCAATTTGATCATTCTTTATTCATCAAGAGGACAGACAAAGGCAGTACAATGGTTCTTATCTATATTGATGACATGTCGATAACAGGTGATAGGTTGGATCTTATAAAGGACACCAAGAGTGCACTACAGAAAGCATTTAAGATGAAGGACTTGGGAGAATTAAAATACTTTTTAGGGATTGAATTTGCAAGATCAGATAAAGGAATCCTAATGCATCAAAGAAAATATGCATTAGAATTAGTGTCTAAACTTGGACTCTCAACTGCAAAACTAACAGGTACATCTATGGACAACAATCTGAAACTTACAACTAGGGAATATGATGAATACTTCTCAACTGCTTCACTCATAGAAGATGAAGTCCTAACTGATCGAGGACCATACCAAAAGCTTATTGGAAAGTTACCATATCTCACAGTCACAAGGTCTGACATAGCCTTCAGTGTACAGAACTTAAGCTAATTTTTGTAACAACCAAAAAGGTCGCACATGGAAGCAGCTCAAAGAATAGTTAAATATATCAAAAATGAGCCTGACCTAGGTGTGCTTCTATCAAATAAACCTCAGGACAAAATTACAGCATTTTGTGATGCTGATTGGGCAGCATGCTCTCAAACAAGGAAGTCTATCACAAGTTTTCTAGTGAAGATTAGAGATTCAATAGTGTCGTGGAAATCAAAGAAACAGACTACAATCTCAAGAAGCTCTTCTGAATCATTGTATAGAAGCATGGCTTCAGCAGTAGTAGAATTGACATGGCTATTAGGAATGCTCAAAGAAATTAGTCTCAAGTTTGAACTCCCAATAACTACTTATAGTGACAGCAAAGCTGCAATTCAAATTCCAACTAATCCAGTTTTTCACAAAAGAACAAAATATATTGAGATAGATAATTATTTCATAAGAGAGAAGATACAATAAATACTTGTGAGGACTGAATACATTAATACCAACTAACAGCCAGTTGACATTCTTACAAAGGGGCTAAACAAAGTTCAACACCTACACTTAAGGTCCAAGCTAGGATTACTTAATATCTTTACTCCACCTAGCTTGAGGGGAGTATTGAATATAATGACAAGAACGTGAAGGAAACAATTAGTCTAGTAGCTCAGCTCATAGGTTCAAGAAATTAGTTACACTTGGTTAAAAGTTAGTCAAGTTAGTTACGAGTCAGTTATATGGTTACGACTTATGGAGATTTTATTCTTAGAGAAGCAGGAGATGATCTGCTTCTATATAAAGGTGTAGATGTATACAGAAATCAATCAATGAAGAAAATTCTTTCATTAGTTCATTCTCTTCTCTGTTCTTCATACTCTATCTTCTTCTCTTCGTCTCCTCAAACTAATGAATTCTTCTATCTGTGATCTTCATCTCTTCTTGTTAATTGCTTCTAATCGTACTATTCTTATGATGTAAACTTGAATTTCTACAAGTTTAATTTTGAAAGAGAAAACATTAACATTTTTAGATGATTTATTTGTCTATGTTAAACGATATTCCTTCTATCCAATTTCTTAAATACAATTTCAGAGATCCCGTTGTAGATTTGTTTTATAACGCTTATTTTCCTTATGGTTTGAAATATTACACATACCTCCTTTTCTTCTATTTCAAGCCACTCGACTGAATTCCTTGCGGAATACTTGACCAGGATTTAGAAAATACAATGACAACTAGCGCGCTTTGGCGTTCGACCCAACCTGAGCAATGAGAATTCGCCTTGTTAAGACTTTCGGCTTGAGCTCTTGGAGTTGTTTATGTTATAATTATGTATTACTGTAATAAATAATTAAACTTTCTGGAAAAACAAAACAGAAAGTTAGTAATACTTGTTTAACGAAATAGATTCTGAAAAAAAAAAACAGTATATGAATAAATCGAGCCATGGCTGTTGGAACAGGGTTGTTTGAAACATTGAGGGAAAATATATTTAAAATAATCCGGAAAAGAAAATGGGCCTGACTGAACCGGATCGCGGGTCATGGGTTATTCCGGATTGAATTTTTCATTAATTATTTAATTAATTAATTAAATAATTGAAAGGAATTTTATCCAAAAAGATTAATCAATCAATCGATCTTTGACCAAATCCAAATCCAAATCCAAATCCAAATTCGAATCCGAATCCGAAGCCGAAGTCGAAGCCGAAGCTGAGCCGAGCGAGCGACGACGACGACAGCACGAGGCTTGCCTTCTTCTTAACTCTCTAAGAGCTAGAAGAAGAGCAATTATATATATACCCATCAAAAGCCTTTTCTTCCTCCGATATGGGACAATGTCCCTTTGCCAAGGGAAACTCAAATATTTTATTTTCTCTCCATTTCTCATTCACCCTCTTTAAGCTACACAAGCTTAAAATCCCAACAATCCCCCACATGAATGGGGAATAGCTATAAAATAAAGGAATGCATGGACGCATGTGTGTTTTACATGCAAGAATTAATTGCATCTGGATAAGTAGGTTTTCCTTTGAACTTTCCGTAGTGAACTTATATCAGATATACTCGGTCAATCGGTAGATTTGATATCTTTGAACCGTCGAGATTTGTTGTATACCTAGACAACATAAGTCACACAATCAATCCTTAACCATCTATGGTTCTCACGGTTGTGTTCGTTTCAGCCATGAACACTGCCTGGTTTCATGAGTGCTTAGAGAATGGGCCTTTACTTTCATTCCCCTTAAAGCGGCTTACACTTCACACTCACATAGGTGATTTCTAAACGTGTAATCCTATAGACATACTATCTGGTCATATCCTGCCAGACTTAGCAAATCATTAAAAACCTTTAAGCTTTGTTGACTCATCAAAAAGCCTTAATGCTTTACCTCAATTTCTGAACATTGTCTTCATCACGAGAATGGGTTGAGTTATTTGACAATGTTGAACCGTCATTCATAACTTTGTTTTATCTCTTTGAACCTAGATCGTGGGATCTCCAGTCTGCTAGGTAGAGTTACCGTCATGATAACTTGTCCTAGACCTTAACCCCATTCCCTTTGATGATCTTTCAACTGCCTCTCTAAATAGGCCTTTTGTAAGTGGATCCGACACGTTATCTCTTGACTTTATGTAGTCAATTGTGATAACACCACTAGAGAGTAGTTGTCTAACGGTATTGTGTCTCCGTCGTATATGACGAGATTTTCCGTTATACATAATGCTCCCTACCCTTCCTATTGCCGCTTGACTATCACAATGTATACAAATAGGTGCCAAAGGTTTGGGCCAAAATGGAATATCTTCCAAGAAATTCCGGAGCCATTCAGCTTCTTCACCGGCCTTATCTAAATCTATGAATTCAGATTTCATTGTAGAACGGGCGATGCACGTTTGTTTGGATGATTTCCAAGACACTGCTTCACCCCCAATTGTGAAAACATATCCCCTCGTGGATTTAACTTCAGATGATCCAGTGATCCAATTTGCATCACTATATCCCTCGATCACGGAGGGATATTTGTTATAATGCAAAGCGTAATTTTGGGTATGTTTGAGATACCCCAAAACTCGTTTCATTGCCATCCAATGTATGTGATTGGGATTACTTGTAAACCGACTCAGTTTACTAATAGCACATGCTATATCTGGTCGTGTACAATTCATGATATACATCAAACTTCCCAATACTCTTGCATAATCCAATTGTGAGTCACTTTCACCTTCATTCTTTTGAAGTGCATAACTCACGTTAATTGGAGTCTTGGCAATTTTGAAATCCAAATACTTGAACTTGTCAAGTACCTTTTCAATGTAGTGAGACTCTGATAATGCTAGACCTTGTGGAGTCTTGTGAATTCTGATTCCTAAGATCACATTAGCAACTCCTAAGTCTTTCATATCGAATTTGCGAGCCAACATGCGCTTAGTAGCATTTATATCTGCCATGTTTTTGCTCATTATCAATATGTCATCAACATATAAACAAACAATGACTTCATGACCTGGAGTGTTTTTAATGTAAACACATTTGTCGCACTCGTTGATTTTATACCCACTTGCCAACATTGTTTGGTCAAATTTGGCATGCAATTGTTTGGGTGCTTGTTTAAGTCCATAAAGCGACTTAACAAGTTTGCACACTTTCTTTTCTTTACCAGTTACCACAAAACCCTCAGGTTGTTTCATGTAAATCTCTTTCTCTAATTCTCCATTTAAGAAAGTTGTTTTAACATCCATTTGATGGATTTCAAGACCATACACGGCCGCTAGTGCCACTAACACCCTAATAGATGTTATCCTCGTTACTGGTGAGTAAGTGTCAAAATAATCAAGGCCTTCCTTTTGTCTATAACCTTTGACAACAAGTCTTGCCTTATATTTGTCAATAGTGCCATCAGCTTTCACTTTCCGTTTAAAGATCCATTTCGAACCTAAAGGCTTATTTCCCGGAGGAAGATCTACCAATTCCCATGTATGGTTATCCAAAATTGATTGAATCTCACTATTAACTACCTCTTTCCAAAATGCTGAATCAGAAGATGACATAGCTGCTTTAAAAGTTTGAGGCTCATTTTCAAGCAAGAATGTCACAAAATCTGGTCCAAAGGAAGTAGATGTTCTTTGACGTTTGCTACGCCTTGGATCTTTTATACTTGGAGTATTTTCTTTTGGTTCTTCCCTAGGTCGTTTAGGTCTTTCACTTAACGACTCACATTCAGTTTTATACGGATAGATGTTTTCAAAGAATTCAGCATTATCTGATTCCATTACCGTATTAACGTGAATTTTGGGATTATCGGATTTATGAACCAAAAATCGACATGCTTTACTGTTTGTAGCATATCCAATGAAAACGTAATCAACAGTTTTTGGTCCGATTTTAACCCTTTTAGGTAAAGGAACTTGTACATTTGCTAGACACCCCCACATTTTGAAATATTTCAAGTTGGGTTTTCTTCCTTTCCATTTTTCATATGGAATAGATTGCGTTTTGCTGTGGGGTACTCTGTTGAGTATTCGGTTAGCTTTAAGGATAGCTTCGCCCCACAAACTCTGCGGTAATCCAGAACTTATTAATAAAGAATTCATCATTTCCTTTAATGTCCGATTTTTCCTTTCCGCAATTCCATTAGATTGAGGTGTGTAAGGTGCAGTAGTTTGATGGATAATTCCATATTCGGAACATATTTCTGCAAATGGAAATTCATATTCTCCACCCCTATCACTTCTAATCATTTTGATCTTTTTATTCAATTGATTCTCCACTTCATTCTTGTATTGCTTAAATGCTTCAATTGCTTCATCCTTACTATTAAGCAAATAAGCATAACAATATCGAGTGCAGTCATCAATAAAAGTAATAAAATACTTTTTCCCACCTCGAGATAGTGTCGACTTCATATCACAAATGTCAGTATGAATTAAGTCTAAAGGATTTGAATTCCTTTCAATAGACTTATAAGGATGTTTTACAAACTTAGACTCAACACATATTTGATATTTTGATTTATTACACTCGAATTTAGGCAACATTTCTAAATTAATTAACTTCTGCAAGGTTTTGTAATTGACATGTCCTAAACGAATATGCCATAAATCATTTGACTCCAATAAATAAGAAGAAGCTGCAATTTTATTCATACTGTCAACAACCATTACATTTAGTTTGAAGAGGCCCTCTGTGAGGTAGCCCTTTCCAACATACATTTCATTCTTGCTTACAACAACTTTATCAGAAACAAATACACATTTGAATCCATTCTTAACAAGCAAAGAAGTAGAAACTAAATTCTTCATAATAGTAGGAACATAAAGAACGTTGTTGAGCGTTAACACCTTGCCGGAAGTCATCTTCAGGAATATCTTCCCATAACCTTCATTCTTGGCTGTTGCAGTATTTCCCATGGAAAGCTCTTCTTCGGGACCAGCAGTAGAGTAAGTCGCAAATGCTTCCTTGATAGCACAAACATGTCGAGTGGCTCCAGAGTCAATCCACCACTCCTTCGGATTTCCAACTAGGTTGCATTCCGAAAGCATTGCACACAGATCATCAATATCATCATTCTTCTCCACTATGTTGTCCTGTCCCTTCTTCTTATACTTTTTCGGGAGACGACAATCAGGGGCTTTGTGACCGGTTTTTCCATAATTGTGGCAGCTACCCTTGAATTTTTTTTGTTCTGCTCCTTAGTCTGTCCAGAAGACCTCTTTCTCTTCTTCCTTTTTGGAGCAGTCTCCTCAACGATATTAGCTCCCATGATCGTTGAATTTCCATGAGACTTCTTCTCGGCTGTTTTGTTGTCTTCCTCAATCTTGAGACGAATCACAAGATCTTCCAACTTCATTTCTTTGCGCTTGTGCTTAAGATAGTTCTTGAAATCTCTCCACGAAGGAGGCAATTTTTCAATCATTGCAGCCACTTGAAATGCTTCATTCACGACTATACCTTCAGCAATAAGGTCATGAAAAATAAGTTGAAGCTCCTGAACTTGGGTTCCAACAGTTTTACTGTCTATCATTTTATAGTCTAGAAACTTGGCAACCACGAACTTCTTCAAGCATGCATCTTCAGTCTTGTACTTCTTCTCAAGTGCGTCCCATAATTCTTTCGAAGTATTCATCACACTGTACACATTGTACAAGTCGTCCTCTAAAGCGCTTAAGATATAGCCTTTGCAAAGAAAATCTGCCTGCTTCCATGCCTCAACAATCATGAATTTCTCGTTGTCCGGCATGTCAGCAACAGGCACTGGAGGTTGTTCACTAGTGAATTTCTGCATACCAAATGTGGTAAGCCAGAAGAACACCCTTTGCTGCCATCCTTTGAAGTTGGCTCCGAAATATTTCCCCGGTTTCTCTGCCGGTGGAACAACAGTTCGGCTTGACGAGGCTGTCGTCGTTGTCGCACTAGTCGCAGAAGAATTTCCGTTATCAATTGCCATTTCTCACTGTAAACAACAGAAAAGTTCAATTAATAGCAAAATTAGAACAGTAAGCAATACTGTTATTAACAAAAACAGTATGTATAATAAATAAAATCGAAGTTTTTATATACTGTTTCACAGAAAAACGATGAAGTTTTTATGTTCTTCAAATCGTTTTATGAATTTCAATACTCTGATGAAGTTTTTTATATCTTCAAATCAGAATAGTAAAATTCAGAAGGAGTAGAAAACCACACAGGTTTTAATCTCCACAAACAAAATACAGAATATAATAAAGTAATTTCCTTAAGAATGTTATAATTCTGTATTGCTGTAATAAACAATTAAACTTTCTGAAAAAATAAAATAGAAAGTTAGTAATACTTGTTTAACGAAATAGATTCTGAAAAAAAAATAGTATAGGAATAAATCGAGCCCACTGAATACACAGTGTATCCTTAAGGAAATTATTCCCCTCAAGTACCCGAGGTGCTGGAATATATTCTCCCAGGATAGAACGATTTAACTCACCGGAGTGTTGGTACCAAAATGCCGGTGAACATCGAGCCACTCAAAGGCTGTAAAACATACTGGAATTTATTGTGCAGAAGAAGAAGAAGAAGAAGCTCAAAAAATTTGTAAGGAAAGATTCTGGGATTCAAACTCTATTTATAGAGTTGCTGGCATTGTTTCTGAAAAGGTTTGCAACCTTTTAGAAACAACCATGACTGTTGGAACAGGGTTGTTTGAAATATTTGCGGGAAAATGTATTTAAAATAATTCGGGAAAGAAAATGGGCCTAACCGAACCGCGAACCGGGTCGCGGGTCATGGGTTATTCCGGATTGAATTTTTCGTTAATTATTTAATTAATTAATTAAAAGAAATTTTGTCCAAAAAGATTAATCAATCAATCGATCTTTGACCAAATCCAAATCCAAATCCAAATCCGAATTCGAAGCCGAATCCAAATCCGAATCCAAATCCGAAGCCGAAGCCGAAGCCGAAGCCGAGCGAGCGACGACGGCGACGGCGCGAGGCTTGCCTTCTTCTTAACTTTTTAAGAGCTAGAAGAAGAGCAATTATATATATACCCATCAAAAGCCTTTTCTTCCTCCGATATGGGACAATGTCCCTTTGCCAAGAAAAACTCAAATATTTCATTTTTCCTCCATTTCTCATTCACCCTCTTTAAGCTACACAAGCTTAAAATCCCAACAATTTATTTGCTTGTTGGAAAGAGTAAAATAATAAAAAGCAAACAAGAAATCATAACTTTTGAGTGTGCGTGAATTTTGTTTAAGCACAATTTTACGTAGAATGAAGCATTTAAATTTGTTTGTATTTAATGAAGTCTCAAGTTTTTATCAATAATGTTACAGTGGGAGACCTTGAAAGAATATATCCCTAAAGATTTGTTTACCCGAAAAACGGATAGAGTTGAATTTATACGTAGTTCTAAGGATACGTGATATAAATTAATACAAATTGGGAAAGATATGTAAATGAACATCGAAATTAGTTATAAAAGAAATGAATGCAAACCGAATGAACTAGTTAGCCTAAGCCTTTAAGTTTTATCACCTTCAAATTGAGTGAAGAATGATTGGTAGAAGAAATAATATGACTAAATATCAAAAGCCAAAAAGGATAGTATTTGCTCTCTTTTCTATATATCTCAAAATGAATATGTCCCTTCCACAAATGATAACAACTCTTAATATAGTAGGGGAATTCCATTTTGGATATAATTAAAAATACATAGTGGGGATCTCATGATAGATTAATTAATTAGTTTTTCCTTGATTCAAGCCATGATTTCTGCCGAGATTCTCCCCCTAATTGCGGCTATAACGGCTTTTTTGTTTCTTGGCTCGATCTTGATCTTTGCCAATCTCGATCTAGATTGGTTTCTGGGGCTCGAGCTCGACAACCAAACTCTGCATCATGGCTCGATATTATAATGACGAACCTTGGTCCATTATATTCCAATCTCGAAGGGCAAACCCGGCTTTGACCGTATATAGATAGTCCCCTCATTTCTCGGAAAGAAGATAGCGAGAAACGATATAAATTTTCAAAACTCCAACTAGATGGAAAATGACATCAGCGACGAACCCGATTATGACGCATGCGATAAACGTCTCGTCAGTCCAGTTACCAAGGTATTAAATGTGCATCAGTCGATGATCGGCCACTACCAATTTTGAACCGTCGTTGTGAAACCAATAAATAGCCCCCTTCTTCATAATTTCAAACTTTTACTTTCAAATCTTTTTCATTCCAATCTTCATAGTCCTTTGCCTTCTCCAAAGCTCCCTATTTCCAGGTTTTCAAATTTCTTTGCTTGTTCTTCCTAAAACACCAAATACTTCAATCTTCATTCTTCTTTGTTCACAAAAACTAAATGGACAAAACATCTAAAATCGTTCTGCAGAAAGAGGTTGCTTTCTCATCTCGGCCGGCCGGTGAGAAACCAGTGGTGGAGCCACGCCTTGAAGAACTTATTCCCGGGGGGTATGTTATTGATTCCGACTTTAAGGTTGAGAAACCCTTATCGGTTGCTGGTCGATGTGATCTGGTATCGAGATATATATGCTCGATATCCCAAAGCCTTCTTGATCTGGTGAAAAAAGATTGCAATTGGGAGAACAAAGAGGTTGTGATACCGACACAGGAAGAAGCGATCACTACCTACATGGAAAGATACCTGACTGTTTATATTTATTCTTTCACGCTGGGTTCCCTCGATCCGGTCATCGTCGATTTCTGCAAGAAATACCAGGTGACCCTCGGCCAAATTCACCCTTCTTTCTGGAGGATCGTGATACTGCTCCGTTTCTTCGTGAGTAAAATCGACGGGCTTCCCTTCACCCTTGACCACCTTGTAAGATTATATAGCCCTCGACTCTCCCGAGGTGGGCTGATAAAGCTTCAACGCTGGGCCACCAAGGCGTTCACCTCGAGTATAGATTAAGACAAAGATCGGGGCTGGATGGGCCGGTTTATTCAGATGAAGACCACATACCTAATCCCGACTGTGAGCATGCCATTTTCTGAGAAATGGAATATGAAACGTAAGTATGATCCCA
This sequence comes from Nicotiana tomentosiformis, assembly GCF_000390325.3. Lineage (NCBI taxonomy): Eukaryota > Viridiplantae > Streptophyta > Magnoliopsida > Solanales > Solanaceae > Nicotiana > Nicotiana tomentosiformis. Next base: position 13,274,688 of record NC_090813.1, on the reverse strand, counting down.
TCTTTAATTTCTGTTTGTTGTTTTTACTTCTTCATCCTTTCTTATCAGTGTTTTTCTCGATGCAGCCGTTGCTTGGATGTCGGGTGCAGTTCCCCACCTCGATAACTAGGTTAGGAGCCTAGTTTCGACCTCAACATATGCCGAGCGTGCGTGGCGCGATTTGTCAAAGGGCTGGTGGGAGGCTCGTACTCATGGTAAGCTTTATTCTTGGCTTACCGATTTGCCTATAGTTCAAGCATTTTTTCAAGCATGAGTTTACTTACTTTCTCCTTTTGTAAGTCTCGGAAAAGATGCGGCTATGAGACCCCCGTTTGGTGATGAAGAAGCTTTACCGCCTATCTCAAAACCGGCAAAGATGATTACGAGAAAAAGGCCCTCGAACTCCGAGGGTCAAAAACCCAAGAAGAGAGCGGCCCGTAAACCCAAGGGGAACACAATCCCACTGACTATGGAGTCAGTCCAAAGACTAAGGGAAGAAGAAGAAGAAGAAGAAGAAGAAGAAGAAGAAGAAGAAGAAGAAGAAGAAGGTGATTCTGGACTGGTGGCCCGTGCACGAGCTAGCACCGATATTCAGAAAACTTCTGGACCGGTGGGAGTTGATACTGCTCCATCTAGGCTCGATGTGGTCGAGGAGGAGACTCCGACCCAAGTTCTCGAGCCGAGGGGAACCGAAGATGCTTTACCTTATGGCAAAGAGACCGTTGAAGAGGTGGTGGATGCCGATGCATAAACCAGGCTTGAGGCTCGTCAAGACGGAGGCGACACCCCCAAAAAACCTACTTGGGGCAATAGAGATCGGGGATTCCCCCTCGTTTCCTTCATTTTCCCAGTAGATGATATATGATGCTCAGGCCGTGGAGATTTGTCATGGGGAGGGAGCCCATGGAGAGGAAGATCCTTTCCGTGGTTATTTTGTTAGGGTAGAAGATGTCACCAGTCTGAGTGACTTTGAGGCTCCGAAGAAGAGCTCGGGCGAGGTGGGAATGTCTTGTCTTTTCAACGAAGCTCAACAGGCCCTGAATCGGGTAAGTTCATATTTTCTTTGTCAATTTTTATACTTGTATTTTTCTTCCCTTGTATAATTCCTTATTTCTATTTTTGTAGGCCTATGTGCTTCATCACGAGGCATATTTCCGATCCCGAGAGGAGCTGAGCCGGTATGAAGATGAAATCCGAGGGCTTACTGAGGAGAGAGATTCCTTCAAGCTTATCAGTGAGCAGAGAGAAGGAGAAGCAAAATGACTTCGGGCTGACCTAGAAGCAGCTCGAAAAGAACAAGCTGATCTGGCCGAGCAGGTAAAAAGAATCTTTGAAGTTAATGACACTGACTCGGGCATGATGGCTAACAGTTCGGTCCCAAAGGTCCAGTAAAAGTTTGCTGTGATCAGGCAGCTTCGTGTTGAAGTGGACGCAGTGAAAGCGGAGGCTGAGGAGTGGAAGAAGAACATGGACCGCCTTGCCTCAGAAAAGGAGGCTGCCCGAGCTCAACTGGCTTTGGCTGAGACCCAACTTCGAAGCTTGAAAGAGAAAGTCTTAGTGCAAGCCAAGAAAATCGAGGAGTTCCCGCCTCGGTTGGGCTCAGCAACTTCTAATCGAGAGAGACTGGCCACAGAACTTGCAGCGGCCAAATCGGAGGTCGAAATAGCCACGGCTAATGCTGATGCAATGGTGGCCGTCTACCGGTCCGATGCTAAAGCTGCTCAGGTTCGAGCAAAGGAGGTTGCCGAGGCTGCTCAGGCTCGAGCAAACTGGGTTGCCGAGCATGACTAAATGCCAGTCTCGAAGGGAGACTCTCAAGGAGATCCATGCTCGTGGCTTCGATCTTACAGAAGAGATCGAGAATGCTAAGGAGCTTGAAGTCGAAACCAGAGTGTTGGCCTTTCTTGATGATGATGATACCGGGAGTATGAGCGGATCTGAAAGCGAAGGAGGCCTCGAGGGAGAAGATGCTGCTCCCGAAAAGGACTAAGTCTTTTAGGATTAGTATTTTTTGTGTCTTTTAAGAACGTTTCGGTCTTTTGTAGAGAAACTTGATCGGGCCATGCTGACCTTGTAAATGATTTTTGACATATATATAAAAACTTTCTTCCTTTCCGCCTTATAAAATTATGAAGTTGTATTCTAAGATCCGAGGTTTAGACAATTTGATTGGAACTGAATTAGTATAGCCCTTAGACTTTATGATCGAGTGAGTGATTGCTCGAACTCAAAGTAAGGTAACCCTTAGGTTTTTTATTTGAGCGAGGATGGTCTCTCGAACTCAAGACAAAAAATAACCCTTAGGCTTTTGTAAAAAGATTGTTTATGGCTTTGTCCCCTTTTCGGCTTGAAAAAGTTTTTTATCATTTGTATTTGCGAAACTTGTAATGCCTTGGCATGAAATAAGGAATTGTTCGAGAGTTCGAATAATTTTGTACTCATTAGAGTTTTTGAGGCTTGATATTATCGAAGCCTTTTATAATTTTGCCGGGGTAGCCTTTTTAACCGGTTTATGAAAGAATTCAAAGGCCTGTTTTGTTATGGAATTTGGATGTCTCCGACCCGTGTTAATTCAGTCGTAGCCTCTTTAGTTCGGGATTTTCCTCTTGGGCTTATTTTTCCGTTTTACTTCGAGCTTGCCCGAAGTGTCAGTCCCCGAGTGGGGTGGCCGTGGCCTATAAAATCGAGGGTTGCCTAAAAGGTCTTATAATTTTGGAGTTTATATAATTCGATCTCGTTTATTTTTCGGACGACAGTCCCCGATTGTAGGGGTGATCATTCGAACTCTGGTCATGGTCGGCCCTTAAGCCTGTTTACATAGTAGATCGAGAGTAATTATTTGTAAAGTAAATTTTTTTTCTAAGGCACGAGATATCGGTAAAGAAAAATACATCTCTTTATAGATGATTATACATGCGTATATATTCTGTTCCAGGGCTCGAGCAAACTACACGGGCATGGTTCATTTGACCGTTTGGACCTTACAAATTTTTTCTATCGAGACCCTGCTGCCATGAAGTAACTTACTCGCATCAAAGTTGATATTCGAGGGAAATGTCCCCTAGTATTCGAGGTTGATTGTAAAGAAGCCTCGAATACTGCTGAATTATTCTAAGTTAGCACGATCAACGGTTGCCTCATTAAAAACCTCGCCTAAAAACCCATTTGGAATAAAACCGGTCTAAGGGAAAAAGAGTGCAACATGTGCTTTCAGACCTAAAGGCTTCGTGTTGGAGAATCCATCGTTGTTTCTGGTCGAACACCTGCAAGGGTTAGTTTTGAAATATAAATAAAAATGGGAGGGGCCGTACCTTAGCAGTAGTATCGTTTTAGGTGCGATACGTTCCAATTGCTCGGTAGTTGTTTGCCGTTTATCATGCCGAACTTGTAGGATCCTTTTCCGATGATTTCGAGAACCTGATACGGTCCTTCCCAGTTCGGACCCAGTTTCCCTTCATTCGGATTTCGGGTGTTGAGGGTGACTTTTCTTAGCACCAAATCCCTGATGTTAAAATGTCGAAGATTGGTTCTTCGATTGTAGTACCTTTCGATCTGCTGTTTTTGGGCGGCCAATCGGACGAGAGCAGCTTCGCCTATTTCCTCCAATAATTCTAAGCTCGTATTCATGGTCTCGTTATTTGAATCCTTTGATGCATATCGAAACCTTATGCTAGGTTCTTCGACCTCGAACGAGATTAGAGCTTTGGCGCCATAAACCAACAAGAACGGTGTTGCTCCGGTACTGGATTTCGATGTTGTGTGGTATGCCCATAGGACCTCGGGTAGTATTTCTTTCCATTTTCCTTTAGCGTCGATCAATCTCTTCTTAAGATTTTGGATGATGGTTTTGTTGGTCGATTCAGCTTGTCTATTCCCGCTGGGATGATAAGGTGTTGATAGGATCCTTTTGATCTTGTGATCCTCGAGAAATTTAGTTACTTTGTCGCTGATGAATTGTTTTCTATTATCACATACAATCTCGGAGGGCATCCCGAATCGACATATGATGTGTTCCCAAATGAAGTCTATGACTTCTTTTTCTCTGACTTTCTGGAAAGCTTGTGCTTCAACCCATTTAGAGAAATAATCAGTCATAAACAAAATAAACTGAACCTTACCTGGGGCCGATGGGAGAGGGATAATGACGTTCATTCCCCATTTCATGAAGGACCATGGGGATAGGACCGAATGGAGTAGTTCCCCGGGTTGATGAATCATATGCGCATGACTTTGGCATTTGTCGCATTTTCGAACGAACTCCTTTGCATCCTTGACCATATCAGTCCAATAATACCCTACTCTGATTACTTTGTAGACCAGCGAATCGGCACCGGAATGATTTCTACAAGTGCCCTCGTGAATTTCCCGTAGGATATAGTCGGTATCTCCCGGTCCCAAACATATTGCCAATGGTCCATCGAACGTCCTTCTAAACAGTGTTCCGTCTTCGGACAAAGTGAACCGTGCTGCCTTTGTGCGCAGAGCTCTCGACTCCTTTGGATCTGATGGAAGCTTCCCGTTCTTTAAGTACTCTACGTATTTGTTTCTCCAATCCAGGTTAAACTTGTGAAGTTTATCTCGGCGTGACCTTCTTTGATTACCAATCTCACGAGTTGTACGACAGTCCCCGAGTTGAGTTCGTCGTCTTCGACCGATGAACCTAAGTTTGCAAGAGCATCGGCCTCGCTGTTCTGTTCTCGAGGTACATGTCGCAAGGTCCATTCCTTAAGTCGATGTAGATTCACCTGTAGTTTATCCAAGTACTTCTGCATTCGGTCTTCTCGGAATTCAAAAGTCCCGTTAACTTGGTTTACCACGAGGAGGGAATCACACTTAGCCTCTATGATCTCCACTCCCAAGCTTCTAGCTAGTTCGAGACCTACAATCATAACCTCATACTCGGCCTCATTGTTAGTTAATTTTGTAGTTCTGATAGACTGTCTAACTACATTACCTGTGCATGATTTTAGTACGATGCCTAGTCCGGACCCCTTCGCGTTCGAAGCACCATCTGTAAAGAGGGTCCAGTCTCCCGAAGATGTACCCGATTTTATTAGTAGTTCTTTTTCAATCTCGGGTATGAAGGCCGGCGTAAAGTCAGCCACGAAGTCCGCCAAGATTTGAGACTTGATGGCGGTTCGGGGTCGATACTCAATATCGTACCCACTGATTTCTACGACCCATTTGGCCAATCGAACCGAAAGCTTAGGTTCGTGAAAAATGTTTCGAAGAGGATAAGTTGTTACAATACATATTGTATGACATTGAAAGTATGGTTTTAGTTTCCTAGAGGTGCTTATTAAAGCAAGTGCTAATTTTTCTAAGTGTGGAATCTCTGAGACTGCCAAGCACAGCTAAAGACGTTCGTCCACTTTCAAGGTGTGAAGTAGCGGTGGGCTCGATAAATACCGGTTTAGTTCCTCCAAGGCCTGCTGGCATTCCAGGGTCCATGCAAAATTGCTCTTCTTCTTAAGCAGCGAGAAACATTGGTGGCTCCTATCTGAGGGTCTCGAAATGAATCGTCCTAGGGCGGCTATCCGTCCCGTCAGCCTCTGTGCGACTTTTACATTATCCACTTCCGTGACATCCTCGATAGCTTTGATTTTATCGGGGTTGATCTCGATTCCCCGATTGGACACCATAAAACCAAGAAACTTGCCCGAGCCAACCCCGAATGCACATTTTTCGGGGTTGAGCTTCATATTGTACTCCCTCAGTATATCGAAAGCCTCCTGCAAATGCTTTAAATGGTCCTCTACTCATAGGGACTTGACTAAAATGTCATCAATATAAACTTCCATTGATTTTCCTATTTGTCTTTGAACATTCGGTTTACTAGGCATTGATAAGTTGCATCAGCATTTTTTAGACCGAATGGCATTACGTTATAACAATAGGTATCGTACTTAGTAATAAACGAGATATTTTCCCGATCCTCCGGGTTCATCTGTATCTGGTTATTCCCGGAGTAGGCATCGAGAAAACTGAGAGTCTCGTGGTCAGCCGTGGCATCGATCATACGATCGATATTGGGCAAAGGAAAAGAATCCTTGGGGCATGCTTTATTCAGGTCTTTATAATCTACACACATTCTAAGTTTGTTTCTCTTCTTAGGGACCACCACCATGTTTGCTAACAATTCAGGGTACTTTACTTCTCGAATGGATCCTATTTTGAGAAGTTTGATTACCTCGTACTTGATGAAGGTATGTTTGACCTCGGACTGGGGCCTTCTTTTTTGCTTCACCAGATTGAATTTTGCATCCAAGCTTAGTCTATGAGTGGTGATTTCCAGTGGGATTCCTATTATGTCAAGATGGGACCAAGTGAAACAGTCCATGTTAGCTATAAGAAATTGAATAAGCTTTTTTCTGAGTTCGGGACTTAACCCCGTGCCCAGGTATACCTTTCGTTCGGGAAGATGTTCGATTAGTGTGATTTGCTCCAGTTCTTCGACAGTTGATTTGGTAGCGTCAGAATCATCGAGGACCACGAAGGATCGAGGGATCCCATAATCATCATCTTCATCAGTCTTCTGCTTCTCTAGTTGGGTCGAGGCTGACGTTTGTGATTGCTATTTGGTATCTCGTTCTTCCTTCGAATTTGATCCCTTTATCGATGAGAGTGATGATATCGGAATCACTTCATCAACGGCAAACATTTCCTTTGCGGATGGTTGCTCCCCGTAGATTGTTTTGATTCCCTCTGGTGTTGGGAATTTTAGAACCTCGTGAATGGTCGAGGGTACTGCTCTCATGTTATGGATCCACGGCCTCCTGAACAGGGCGTTATACCTCATGTCGCCCTCGATCACGTGGAACTTCATTTCTTGGATGGTCCCGGCCATGTTTATTGGCAGAATTATCTTGCCCTTAGTAGTTTCACATGCCATGTTGAATCCGTTTAGTACCAGGGTTGCGGGCACGACCTGGTCCTGTAGATCGAGTTGCTCTACGACCCTCGATCGAATGATGTTGGCCGAACTACCTGGATCAATTAACACACGCTTAACTTGAGTTTTATTCATAAGTACAGATATTACCAGTGCGTTGTTATGGGGATGCATGATTCCTTCTGCGTCTTCGTCATTAAAGGACAAGGTTCATTTTGGTATGTAATCCTGAGCTCGAGATCGTTTCTCTCTTACAATCGACATCTTATTGCGTTTAAGCACTGGCCCCTGTGGGTCATTGATCTCTACGATGATCATGTTGATAATGTGTTATGGCTCTTCTTGTTCATTTTGTCTATTGAATTATCTGTTTTTGAAATGATTCTTGGCCCAGTCACTTAAAAACTCTCGAAGGTGCCCTTCATTGAATAACCGGGCTACCTCTTCTCTCAACTGCCTGCAATCTTCCGTTCTGTGGCCATGGGTACCTTGATACTTGCACATTTGATTGGGATTTCTCTGGGCTGGATCGGTCTGTAGAGGTCGAGGCCATTTAGTATCTTTGATGTGTTCGATAGCCGATACGATGGCGGATGCATTAATGTTGAAGTTATACTCTGAAAATCGCGGTGCTTCCTTAGGTCTGGTATGCCTGTCGAAACCATTCTTGTTCATCAGCCCTCGAGACCCTTGGCCTCGATCACTTCTCCTTTCACCTCGTACGGAGTTGCGTCCTGGTTCGCTGCCCCTACAATCTCCATTATACGGCCGGTATTGGTCCCTGTTCGACCTCGATTCTCGGTTGATGCTCCTTTTAATAACGGACCCAAAAGGGGCCCCCAACAGGTCATCTTTGACTCTAATCTTCGATTGATATCGATTATATACATCAGCCTAGGTAACAGCTGAGTACTCAATCAAGTTTTGCTTCAACTGCTGTGAAGCCATTGAGCTTTGTTCATTTAGTCCTTGGGTGAAAGCTTGAACGGCCCAATCGTCCGTGACCGGTGGTAGATCCATTCGTTCCATTTGGAAATGAGATACAAACTCTCTTAGCATCTCGTTATCTTTTTGCCTTACCTTGAAAAGGTCTGACTTCCTGGTCCTGACCTTTATAGCTCCGGCGTGTGCTTTTACAAAAGAATCTGCAAGCATGGCAAAAGAATCGATAGAGTTAAGTGGTAAATTATGATACCATATCATTGCTCCCTTTGATAAAGTTTCCCCGAATTTCTTTAATAATACGGATTCGATCTCGTCGTCCTCTAGATCATTCCCTTTAATGGCACATGTGTAAGAGGTGACACGTTCGTTGGGGTCAGTCGTTCTATTATATTTAAGAATCTCGGGCATGCGGAACTTCTTGGGGATCGGTTTGGGAGCTGCGCTCAGGGGGAAAGGCTTTTGTATGAACCTTTTGGAATCCAAACCCTTCAATATTGCTGGTGCCCCCGGGATCTGATCAACCCTAAAGTTATAAGTTTCTACTTTTTTGTCGTTTGCTTCAATCCTCTTTTCTCCTGACTCTATATGTTTTGTCAGTTCCTAGATCATCTTTATAATTTCGAGGTTAGTCCCCGATTCTTGTTCATTTGACCTTACTACAGCTGGCCCCATTCTGTGGGTGACTTCTTGGGGTGGATCGGGCTCAGGCCTGCTCGGTGCCTGGGTTTGGCTCTGCAATTGAGCTATCGCTACCTGTTGAGCTTACAATATTTCAAAAATCATACGCAGGCTGATCCCGTCCTTTCCAATATTTTGGGTATTTCGAACTGCAGATCGAGTTCCACTATGAATGTTGTTTTCGGGGCAGAATGTTGGTTCGCTTTGATGGCCACATGCGAATTAACGTCAATTGGATCCACGGCCCGAGTCCCAATAGGGTCAATGGGTGGCCTTTCATCCCCGGGCGTCACGTTGTTATTCTTATCTTGATGGCCAGATTCGTTGTCGATAGGTAGGGTCATTAACTGAGAGTTCGTCATTTTCAGCCTGAAATCAAAGACACTTCCAAGAGCAAGTGTAAAGCAGTGTGTGTTTTAAAGAGATTTGTATCAAATAACCACTATTATCCTTAGCCCCACGGTGGGGCCAAACTGTTTACCCGAAAAACGGATAGAGTTGAATTTATACGTAGTTCTAAGGATACGTGATATAACTTGATACAAATTGGAAAAGATATGTAAATGAATATCGAAATTAGTTATAAAAGAAATGAATGCAAACCGAATGAACTAGTTAGCCTAAGCCTTCAAGTTTTATCACCTTCAAATTGAGTGAAGAATGATTGGTAGAAGAAACAGTATGACTAAATATCAAAAGCCAAAAAAGGTTAATATTTGCTCTCTTTTCTATGTATTTCAAAATGAATCTGTCCCTTCTACAAATGATAACAACTCTTAATATAGTGGGGGAATCCCATTTTGGATATAATTAAAAATACATAGTGAGGATCACACGATAGATTAATTAATTAGTTTTTTCTTGATTCAGCCTTGATTTCTGCCGAGATTCTCCCCCTAATTGCGGCTATAACGACTTTTTTGTTTCTTGCCTCGATTTTGATCTTGGCCGATCTCGATCTAGATTGGTTTCTGGGGCTCGAGCTCGACAACCAAACTTCGCATCATGGCTCGATATTACAATGACGAACCTTGATCCATCATGTTCCAATCTTGAAGGGCAAACCCAATTTTGACCGTATATAAGATCATCTCTTACTTTTCTGTTTTTGGGTCGACTATATAATTAGGAGGGGATAAAAAATTAGTTTGGGCCAGCACGTCTGAAATTAGGTAGTGGGCAGCGAAATCCTTAATAATAACTGCATATCAGCATTATGCCCGATGTCCACAATCCCCGGAGGCAGTTGATTGATTCTCCGATTGTGCACATTTATTCTTTGAATACTCGTTCTCCCAATAGTCAGAGGTTCCGGAACAGTAAGAGTCATCAAATTCGATAACAGATTCCATAACTCGTATCCATTCCTAGGTGATGTTGAGTCCTTTTCATAATATAATACACTATGCACAGTAGCATATTTATGAAGAAACCTCGACAAAATATTCAGTGTCGAAAGGAAAAACAAATACTTGGGTCGTTGATTGTCATGTTCTTAATCATGTCCTGTCTAGGGGTGTATATGGATCGAGTTGGTTCGATTTTTATGAAAATCAAATCAAACAAACTATATCAGTTTGGATTGGTTCGGTTTTGTCGGGTTTTTCGGGTTTTCGAGTTTTCGGGTTTTTTATTACTTAAATATTATTTCAATCTTACTTTATTAAATATTTGATAAGTAAATATATATTTAGTAAAAATATAAAAAAATAACAAACATATTATCGATTAAAATATTCTTATGGGAGAATTCTATTAGTAACACATAATATTTATTTTTTTAGTCGTCTGACAATAAGTTTTCGTTGATGTACACTTTCAGGTTAATCGAATTTAGTAATTAAACATAAAAGTCAATATGATACATATATATTAATAATCACTTCACATTCGAAAAAAATATAAGAGTTTAATAGATCTTAACATATGATATGAATATGGAAGAACAAAGAGATAGACGCATTTCTGTAACACTTGATAAGAAAGTGGTCATACAACCCATTATTTAAGGTCAATAAATATGGAGCACTTCATAATTTATTAAAATTTATATCCCGCAAGAGAATCCCAAATATTTCTGGATATTTTTTAAAGAAAATTCTATATAAAATTTTAAAAGTATATATAAAAATTATATATTTATATGTCGGGTTGGTTCGAGTTTTTTTACTCAATACCAAACCAAATCAAAACAAACCAAGTCGGGATTTTTTAATCGGTTTGATTTGACTTTTCGATTTGGTGCGGTTTTTTGGTTGTTAGTCTTAACTAATATGTAATCTGAAATGTTGCTTCCTGTCAAAAACTGAAAATAGTTACGTACCATACTTCATTAGCCGTTAAATAATATATCCCACTAATGACAAGAGGGAGAGAAAAAAAACAAACGATTTTTGTTGGTTCCTCGACAACAAATGCTAAATTACACAATCTGCTGGTGATTGAAACAGTTATATTACCATCTTACAAAGAAAGCAGGTCTATACCAGGCTCCATATATATATATCCTATCATATCAACATCTACTCACTGATGGAAACAAGATTTTCGCTTAAGGGGTTCAAAAAAGAAAAAGTTAAAAAATTAAAAGAGACTATGGCCAGTTAAAATTGAACCAATGACCTCACAAAGTTTTTGAAAACTTAGTTATACTTTTGGGTTGTGTCAAATGTATTCAAAATATAATATATTGTTATAAGAAAAATCAAATTATGGTGTATGTCTACTCTTCCTTCATGATCTTCTCAAATGCTTAATGACATATTCAATGACATATTTCTATGCTTAATGACATATTCAATGACATATTTTTCTTCACTTTTCATGTCTATATAAAGGCCTTGTAATAGATAGGAAAATACACGCAATTGAAGAAGAAAATCTCTTCCTTCTTTCTATCTCCATTTATTGTTCATGTTTTATTAAATTGCTTTTATTTCATAACAACATGTCTTGTTCATGTTTTACTAAGTTGCTTTTATTTTATAACACGTTATCAGCACGAATTGCTCATTTCATGATCTTCTACGTCAAGACTATGTAAATTATAAGCAGGTAATGAGATCAAGTACAATGAAAAATGTCTTGGATGATAATACAAAGATAAGTTTTACATCCATCTAAACCCGTTCATACTTTCATATCTTTGCATTAACTTTATGTGCAGTGTTTAGTAAAAATATTTTTTTCAATTGTATCCAGTGAAATAAAAAATTGGAAAGGTATGTCTTTATTTGCTACATCTCTTATAGGACAAAGATAATATTCCAACGTATATATATGTTCTGACCTTTTACATACTATGATAGATAATTATTAAGGTAATTTTAATAATATTTTTACCATAACATGATGTATTTCATTGAAAGCAAAATTGGCATATATCCTAATGAAATACATCATGTTATGCCAACGCATTATCTATCAACGCATTATGGCCTAGCATGCCTTTATATGGGTAATGCATTGGGTTTGAGTCCTAATGCACCATATTGATAATAATAATAATAATAATAATAATAATAATAATAATAACTAAAGAAAAAATAATATAATTTTCATGAAAAAGCATGAAGCTTGTCCCACTTGACTTGCTCCATTCTTGAAGTGAATGTGATAGCAGTGCATGATAAGTCTAAATAAAGACAAGTGGTTGACCAATGAATGCGGGCATGTGAAAGGCCAAAATAATAATAGTTATCAATATGGTAATTATAAAAAGGGAGAAATTCTTTGAAGAGAATGTGACTTGTGATAAACATTGAGATTGCATACTCATTCCTGAAAGCGAATATGAAAATATATATATGATAAAGATTATGCATAATAATGTACTTGTGCATAGTTGGATAAATACTACAACTCATCTCTAAGGGAGGTTTGAGAAAAAGAAAGATAATGAATATTATTGTGTAGTTACATGAATATATCATTGGTCACATACATGTGATACGCCAAATAATATTTTGTCATGCCTTATGAAAGATATTAAAAGCAAAATTAAAGCAAGAAATTATTTTGCTTGTGATGATTTTGAACATGACAATTATTATGATATGATTCTCTTTGTGAAGGAGACATTCATTATATGGATGGTGTGACTAAAGATCTTGTAGTTCAAAAGCAGTTAAGAGTTCTGAAAGAACTAATTTGTTACTACCCGGATGAATAAAATTGTTCATGACATTAATATTGTAGTAAGTATCAAAAGAAATATTTTGATTTACAAATATATTAGCCAAAGTGGTTGGAATATTGAGACTATAAATGAAAAGAAGATTGAATATCTTTATATTACTATAATCATACCGGGTAAATATGAAAGGTTACCTGACTTTTCTTCTATTTGTACTACACAAGTATAAGCATGATGATGCAATCATAAGCCACAAGTAAACTAGAGGTTTACTGAAATAAATATTAGTTGGCATGACCGGTTGACCATCTCGATTCAATTATGATGCGAAAAAATTAATTGAGAATTATATTGGCATATATTGAAGAAATATAAGATTCTTCAAGAATTCTCTTGTGCTGCTTATTCTCACGATATACCAGTTAAGGTTGAGATTAAATCCTTTGATTTCTGGAACGAATAAAAGGTGATAAATATATGGGCCCAGTCACCTTCCATGTGGACCGTTTACTATTATATGATTTTAATAGATGCATCTATTATATGGTCACATGTGTATTTGTTATCAACTTATAGTTTGGCTTTTGCAAGATTGATTGCTCAAATTATTAGAGCACAGTTCCAGAATATAAATTATGATGATTTATCTTGATAATACTGGTTTAAATCCAAGTTGGTTTAGCAGAAATTGTATGCCTCCAATTATATCTAAACCATTGGTTATGAGAACAAAATTGCCAAAATAAAATTTGGTATATGATGTATTATTTAATATACAACAACACTTGTACGCATAGCCAAGTTATGATAAGTTCTCCCTATCACAATCGGTTCAGGGTCAGGAACCAAATAATTTCCATCTAGAAATATGAATGTGCTATATGATTAAATTATTCCACCACAATGCACAAAGATAGATCCCCAAATAAGGCTAGGGATATGTGTTGGTGATCTCAACAATAGGGGGAGAAAATGGGAAGCTAAAAAAGTAATGCATGTAATGAATTATTATGAGTACATCGAGATCCTCATACGAGAAAATGTGAACTTGAAGTTCAAGTGATAATTCATTTGCAAAATATTGCTAGGCGTATTTGCTGACCCAAAACTAAATGTCATATTCAACTGCTAATACTCCAAATAAAATAAAGTTCATAATGAATAGAGTCCATGGCATGCATAAAGCATAATAGACTAATCGGTTCCAAAGATATAACTCCTTGAAGAAGGAGAGGAGCAAATGTTCAAGATGGTCATAATAAGAAGGCAAGTGCTCTAGAAAAGCACCACGACATAACACTTCATAAGACCTCATGGGAGAGGCTCAGGTACCTGAAAATAATAAGATAAAGAGATCTCAATAAGTTATATCTTTATTGGGTAATAGTAGAACCGATATAAAATGATCATCGATGATATTATTAATATAATGTAGCGCTCAATATTATTAATATTGACTAGGATCTTGAGCTCAAATCTGTCATGAAATTTGGAAAGATAAATGATTGGCCAAATGAAAAATACGCAATAAAAATTGATTTCACCTGAAAAATATGAAGTTGGACGGATAGTCCCAACACCTGAAAGTATAAAGCCAGTGGAGGTATAAATGTGTTCTTGTGCGGAAAAAAGGTCAAGTCGATAGACATAAAGATGACTTGTGTCACAAGAAGATTTGTAAATATCCTGGCATTGATTATATAGAGACATGTTCTCTTATGGTGGATGTCGCCATTTCAGGTTTTAATCTGGCAATACAAGAAAAACGTGATATGCGTATAATGGAAATCATTGAAGGATTTAAATTGTTCTGAAGCATATTAAGATTTCCAAGAAATTTATTAAATAAAGCTTCAAAAATCCTTATACGGATTGAAATAATCAGTGCGCATGTGGTATAATCACCTGAGTGAGTACCTGTTGAAAGAAGGGTACAAGAATTATTCAATTTGTCCTTGTGTCTTTATAAAAAGATCTGGATCTAAATTTGTTATAATCACCATGTATGTTGATGATTTAAATATCATTGGAACTCCTAGGGAGCTTCCTAAAGAAGTATAGCTTCCTAAAGTAGTAGACTATTTAAAGAAAGACTTTGAAATGAAAGATCTTGGAAAGACAAAATTTTGTCTTGGTCTACAAATTGAGTATATGAAAGATGAAATTTTTATCCATCAATCAACATATACTAAAATAATTTTAAAGCATTTTATATGGATAAAGCATATCCATTCTGACCTCATGAAAATAATGAAGAGCTTCTTGGTCCTGACGTACCATATCTTAGTGCAATTGGTGCACTAATGTATCTTTCTTACATTACAAGGTCTGAGATAACTTTTTCAGTTAATGTCTTAACAAGATATAGCTCTGCTCCTACAAGGAGACATTGGAATGGAATCAAACACATATTGCGGTATCTAAAAGGGACTACCGATATGGGATTATTTTATGGCAATGATTGCAGTCCTGATCTTGTTGGTTATGCCGATGCTGGGTATTTATATGACTCACAAAAGGTTCGATCTCAAACAGGCTATGTGTTTACATATGGAGGCACTGCCATATCTTGGTGATCGACTAAGCATTCAATCGTGGCTACTTCATCTAATCATGCTGAGATAATTTCTATTCATGAAGCAAGTCGAGAATGTGTATGGTTGAGGTCTATAATACACCTTATTCGAGACAAATGTGGTTTGAAGTGTGACAAACTACCCATAATTTTGTATGAAGACAATACAGCATGCATAGCCCAGTTGAAGGGAGGATTTATAAAAGGGGATATGACAAAGCACATTTCACCAAAGTTATTTTTCACACATGATCTTCAAAAGAATGGTGATATCAATGTGCAACAGATCCGTTCAAGTGATAATATGGCTAATTTGTTCACCAAATCTCTATCGACGTCAATCTTCAAGAAACTAGTGTACAAGATTGGGATGTGAAGGCTCAAGGATGTGAATTGATGCTCTCATCAGGGGGAATTAATACGCGTTGTACTCTTTTTTTCTTACAAGGTTTTGTCCCACTGGGTTTTCCTTGCAAGGTTTTTAACGAAGCAACTAAAAGGCGTATTTCTAAACATGTGTACTCTTTTTCCTTCACTAGAATTTTTTTGCCATATGGTTTTTTCCTAATAAGGTTTTAACGAGGCACATTATCTATGGACATCCAAGGAGGAGTGTTATAAGAAAAATCAAATTATGGTGGATGCCTACTCTTCCTCCATGATCTTCTCAAATGCTTAATGACATATTCAATGACATATTTCTATGCTTAATAACATATTCAATGAAATATTTTTCTTCACTTTTCATGCCTATATAAAGGCCTTGTAATAGATAGGAAACTACACACAATTGAAGAAGAAAATCTCTTCCTTCTCTCTATCTCCATTTCTAGTTCATGTTTTACTAAATTGCTATATATATATATATATATATATATATATATATATATATATATATATATATATATAGAGGCACCAAACAAATTTTATTTTATATGTATGTATGCGGTCAAAATAGATTTCGGCCTTCGTACGTTTGATCGAGTTCGAATGGTAAGCGACCGAAGTGAGACTTCGAGACGAGTTCCGAAGATAGTACAAACAAGCTTCGAGCTCCAAGACCGATCGAGGAATTGGCTCGGTATGATTATCGAGCCCATGACCAAATCGAACCGCAAGGCAACGTGAAGGTTGACGGAGACGCACAGACCGATTGACACTCACCCCGAATGCCGAACTCGAACCAAGGCCGAGGGCTCGACCCAATACCGAGCTCGAGCCAGTATCGAGCTCGTAGACAAGAGTCGTTGCAACCGCACTAGGGGAGAGAATCTTGGCGGGAATCGAGGAAGAGACAATTCATCATGGGTTCTCCACTATATATTTTTTATTATAAATAAAGTAAGATCCCTCTACTATAAATGGGGAAATCCTTGTAAGCACAGGGTAGGTTCACACATTGTAAGAAAAAACTACTTTTCTTATTGAAGAATAAATCTCTTGAACTTGTTTGACTCAGCATATTCACTCTTCTTGTTCAATAATTTATATCCCGTTTTCATAGCCAAGAATCTAAAACTTTCCACTTCTACGTACGATTTATGTCAAGCTATATCACATATCCTTAGAACTACTTATAAATTCAATTATATTCGATTTTTCGGGTAAACAGTTTGGCGCCCACCGTGGGGCTAAGGATAACAGTGGTTGTTTGATACAAATCCGCAATACGCACCAGTTTATAACTCCGAATCAACAATGGCAAACCCTCGATTCATGGCTTTACCTATCGACCACAAAGTCGGCCTTCAGGATGAAACCAACAACTTGATACCCAGGGCCGGAAGGCCACTTAACGATGTCACTGAAGCTCGAGTCGAAGTACCGCTGGATGTTAATTCACAAGTGGCTCTTGAGGCGAACCAACATTCCTAACTGGAAAAAAGCATACAGGGCGGCACTCGATCCGTAGCTCGAGACACCCATAATGTGGAGAAGATCGGAGTCAACTTACGGATGATCTTCGAGATGTTACAAGCCCAGCAAATAGCGATAGCTTAGTTACAGAGCCAAACTCAGGTACAAAGCAGGCTGGAGCCCGATCCGCTTCGAGAAATCACCCACGGAATGAAGCCAGCCATAGTGAAGTCAAACGAGCAAGCATCGGGTACTACTCCCAAAATTACTAAATTGCTCGAGAAACTCACAAAATGAGTCGAATCTAATGATAAAAAAGTAGAAACATATAATTTCAGGGTCGATCAGATCCCGGGAGCTCCACCAATGATAAAAGGGCTAGATTCAAATAAATTCATTCAAAAGACTTTTCCCTCGAGTGCAGCCCCAAAATCAATCCCCAAAAAATTCTGTATGCACAAAATTCCCAAATATAACGGTACGACCGATCCCAACGAACACGTCACCTCTTACATGTATGCCATCAAGGGTAACGATTTGGAAGATGATGAGATCGAATCCGTGTTATTGAAAATATTCGGAGAGACCCTCTCGAAGGGAGCGATGATTTGGTATCATAATTTGCCACTAAATTCCATCGATTCTTTTGCCATGTTAGCGGATTCGTTTGTAAAGGCACATGCTGGTGCCATAAAGGTTACAACAAGGAAATCGGACCTCTTCAAAGTAAAGCAAAGGAGTAATGAAATGCTGAGAGAGTTCGTATCCCGATTTCAAATGGAATGCATAGAATTGCCACCGGTCACAGACGACTGGGCCATCCAAGCTTTCACCCAAGGGTTGAACGAGCAAAGTTCAATAGCATCACGTCAGCTGAAGTAAAATTTGATCGAGTATCCAGCAATAACTTAGGCGGATGTACACAACCGATATCAGTCAAAAATCAGGGTTGAAGACAACCAGTTGGGAGCTCCTTCCGGATCCCTGCATCATAACAGGACAACTTTTAAAAACAAGAGGGATATTGACAGAGAGCGAAGGTCGAACAGAGACCGATATCAACCGTACGTCGCAGATCGAATGAACAACAGTTCAACGCGCAATGCCGTTTGGAACAATCTAAGGAGTGATTGAGGACAAAATTCTCAGGGGCTTATGAGCAAGAGTGGCTTTGATAAATATGTCGATCGTATAGAGGCACCTCGGCTATCGGAGTACAATTTCAGCGTCGACGCATAGGGCATTGTATCGGCGATCGGAAGAATCAAAGATACTAGGTGGCCCAGACCCATACAAACCGACCCTTCCCAAAGGAACTCGAATTCGATGTGCAAGTATCATGGTACGCATGGCCACAAGACCGCGGATTGCAGACAATTAAGAGAAGAGGTAGCTCGCTTATTCGATGAGGGCCACCTTCGAGAGTTCCTCAGTGACTGAGCCAAGAATCACTTCAGAGAAAGGGACACCAGCAAAAACAATAAACAAGAGGAACCTCTGCGTATCATTCATATGATCATCGGTGGGGTTGATACTCCACAGGGACCCATGCTCAAGTACGGCAAGATACCGGCCACAGGGGAAAAACAAACTCGAGGTTATGTATCCGAGGGCACTTTGTCATTCGGAATTGAAGAAGCCGAGGGCATCTCTCAACCTCACAATGACGCTCTGGTAATTTCTATCCTATTAAATAAAGCTCAAGTTAAGCGTGTTTTAGTGGATACAGGTAGCTCTGCGAATATCATCCGATCTTAGGTAGTGGAGTAGCTCGGTTTGCAGAATCAAGTCATGCCCGCAGCTCGGGTCTTAAACTGTTTCAATATGGCCAGTGAAACGACTAAAGGGGAGATTACTCTACCAGTGAATGTAGCTGGAACCATCCAAAATACCAAATTCCACGTAATCGAAGGGGATATGAGGTACAATGCCCTACTCGGAAGGCCTTGGATCCACAATATGAAGGCAGTGCCTTCGACCCTCCACCAAGTAATGAAATTTCCTATGTCGGACGGCGTGAAAATAGTATACGAGAAGCAACATGCTGCGAAGGAAATATTTGCGGTCGATGAGGTAACACCGATACCAACGCTATCGGACTTGGAAAGATCGAGCACTAAAGATAGATGAGAAACCAAATAGCAATCACAGCCACCAGTCTCGACCGAACCGGTGGAATAGGAAATAGAGGATGACGAGGAAGAGTTTCTGACACCTCGAGCTTTCATCATCCCCGACGACTCCGATGCCACCAAATCTACGATCGAAGAACTGGAGCAGGTTATATTAATCGAATATCTGCCCGAGAGAAAGGTATACCTGGGGACGGGATTGACCCCCGAACTCAGGAAAAAACTTATTCAATTTTTTATCGATAACATAGACTATTTTGCTTGGTCCCATTTAGACATGGCACGGATCCCACCGTCGATAACAACACACCAGCTGAGCTTGGACCCTAGGTTCAAACCGGTGAAGCAAAAAACAAGACCTCATCCAGAGATAAAACACGCATTTGTAAAGGATAAGGTAACTAAACTTCTCAAAATAGGGTCAATTCGGGAAGTAAAATATCCCGAGTGGTTAGCCAACGTAGTTGTAGTCCCTAAAAATGGAAACAAACTTAGAATGTGCGTAGATTATAAAGATCTAAACAAAGCATGCCCCAAAGATTGTTTTCCACTGCCTAGCATCGATCGCATGATCGATTCTACAGCCGGCCACGAGATCCTTAATTTTCTCGACGCCTACTCCGTGTACAATAAAATTAGAATGAACTCGGAGAACCAGGAAAAGACTTCATTTATCACCAAGTACAGAACCTATTGCTGTAATGTAATGCCATTCGGACTAAAAAACGCGGGAGCTACTTACCAACGCCTAGTGAATAAAATGTTCGAAGAACAAATAGGTAAGTCGATGGAAGTTTACATTGATGACATGCTAGTTAAGTCCCTGAGCGCAGAGGACCATTTGACTCATTTGCAGGAAACGTTCAAGATCTTAAAAAAATACAACATGAAGCTCAACCCCGAGAAATGTGCTTTCGGGGTTGGATCTGGCAAGTTCCTTGGTCTCATGGTATCGAATCGGGGAATCGAGATCAACCCCGACAAAATTAAGGCCATCGAAGAAATCACCATCGTGGATAGCGTGAAAGCAGTGCAAAGGCTGACCGGGCGGATAGCTGCCTTAGGCCGATTCATTTCAAGGTCATCAGATCGAAGCCACAAATTCTTCTCTCTACTCAAAAGGAAGAACAATTTTGCCTGGACCCCGGAATGCCAACATACACTAGAACAATTTAAGCGGTACCTATCGAGCCCACCACTACTTCACACTCCGAGGACAGATGAGAAGTTGTACTTATACTTGGCGGTATCGGAAATCGCGCTAAGTGGCATCCTAATTTGAGAAGAGCAAGGTACACAGTTTCCTGTTTATTATGTAAGTCGGACCTTAAGAGAAGCAGAGACTAGATACCCTCACTTAGAGAAATTAGCACTTGCACTAACAAGTGCCTCTATAAAGTTAAGACCATACTTTCAATGTCACCCCATATGCGTTTTAACCACTTACCCACTTTGCAATATTTTACACAAGCCCGAACTATCGGGTCGATTAGCCAAATGGGCCATCAAACTCAGTGGGTACGATATCGAATATCAACCCTGTACAACCATCAAGTACCAAATTTTAGCAGACTTCGTGACCGATTTCACGCCAACCCTCGTACCCGAAGTTGAAAAGGAACTCTTATTAAAATCAGGTACGTCGTCGGGGGTTTGGACCCTCTACACATATGGTGCTTCAAATATGAAGGGGTTCGGGCTTGACATCGTACTGAAACCTCCCACAGGTGGCATTATTAGACAATCCATCAAAACCACTAGATTAACTAACAATGAGGTCGAGTACAAGGCCATGATTGCAGGTCTCGAGCTAGCTAAAAGCCTGGGAGCAGAAGTCATTGCAGCCAAATGTGACTCTTTACTAGTGGTGAACCAAGTAAATAAGATTTTTGAGGTTCGAGAAGATAGGATGCAAAGGTATTTGGACAAATTACAAGTAACTCTACACCGTTTCAAAGAATGGACCCTACAACATGTGCCTCGAGAACAAAACTATGAGGCCGATGCACTCGCAAATTTGGGGTCGTCGGTCGAGGAAGATAAGATCAACTCGGGGACTGTCGTTCAACTCTCGAGATCTGTAATCGAGGATGGACATGCCGAAATAAATTCCACGAGCTTAACCTGGGATTGGAGGAATAAGTATATTGAATATTTAAAGAACGGAAAACTCCCATCGAACCCTAAAGAATCGAGGGTTCTACGAACCAAGGCTGCTCGATTCATGCTGGTTGAAGATGGAACATTATACAGAAGGACATTCGACGGACCACTGGCGGTATGTTTGGGACCAGGAGACACCGATTATGTTTTACGAGAGGTCCATGAAGGCACTTGTGGAAACCACTCCGGCGCCGAACCATTAATTCACAAAATCATCAGAGCAGGGTACTACTGGGATAGCATGGAGAAGGACACTAAGGAGTTCATTCGAAAATGTGATAAATGTCAAAGGTTTGTACCGATGATCCATCAACTCGGAGAGCAGCTTCATTCGGTCATTTCTCCATGGCCATTCATGAAATGGGGAATGGATATCGTCGGCCCTCTACCATCGGCCCCAGGTAAAGCTAAACTCATTTTGTTTATGATTGACTATTTCTCTAAATGGGTTGAAGCACAGGCGTTCGAAAAAGTGAGAGAGAAAGAGGTTATAGATTTCATCCGGGACCACATCGTGTGTCGATTTGGGATACCAGCAGAAATAACATGCGACAATGGTAGACATTTTATCGGCGGTAATGTGACAAAATTCCTCGAAGACCATAAAATAAAAAGAATACTATCTACGCCATATCATCCTAGCGGGAACGGGCAGGCTGAATCAACGAACAAGATCATCATCCAAAACATAAAGAAAAGATTGAACGAAGCTAAAGGAAAGTGGAGAGAAATTTTGCCCGAAGTCCTTTGGGCATATCGGACAACATCTAAATCCAGTACAGGAACGACCTCATTTTCCTTAGTGTATGGCTCTGAAGCTCTAATTTCGGTCGAAGTCGGGGAACCAAGTGCAAGGTTATGACATACATCGGAAGAATCGAACTACGAGGCAATGAATACTAGCCTCGAATTATTAGATGAAAAATGAGAAGCGATACTGGTTCGAATGGCTGCACAAAAACAACGAATCGAAATGTACTACAACAGAAGAACCAACCTCCGCCATTTCAAAGCCGGGGACTTGGTCCTAAGGAAGGTCACCGTCAACACTCGAGATCCTAATGAAGGGAAGCTCGGCCCAAATTGGGAAGGACCCTATCAAGTACTCGATATAGTCGGGAAATGGTCTTATAAACTTGGAGCAATGGATGGAAAACAATTACCAAACGATTGGAAGATATCGCTTCTCAAACAATATTACTGTTAAGGTATGATTTTCTCTTCTCTATCGTCTATATACGTATATTCAACACTAACTCATTGGAGGAATTCGACGAAAAACATCAAGACCTCTAGTTTCAAAGCACGCGTTGTACTCTTTTTCCCTTAAGTTCGGCTTTTATCCCAAATGGGGTTTTCCGGCAAGGTTTATAACGAGACAACAACTATGTGCTACTCGGGGACTAATCAATAGTATCTGAGGCTCCTTCATAATCAACCTCGAATACTGGGGGGCTACCAAGCGCGAATAAATCAAGTTCGGCACAAGAAAGTTGCTCTATGTCAAATTCATGTCGAACAGGGTCTCGATAGAGAAAAGTGTAAGGGCCAAATGATCAAAACGAATCATGCCCACGTAGTTTTGCTCGAACTCTGGCACAAGATACAAACATATGTGTAATGACTTATAAAGGAGAACTTCTTTTTCAGATATCTCACACTTTGAAAAGTTTTTCCTGCTTCATGATTCAAACAGGCTTAAAGGCCAACCGCCATCAAAGGGATTTTTGATACAAGCGATCATAAAAGGCTTACGGGCTAAGATATTTTGAGTTCGAGTTCGAAATAATCACCCACTCAATTATTAAAGCCTAAGGGCTATCTTACTTTGAGTTCAAGCAATCACTCACTTGGTCATAAAGGCCTACGGGTTAAGATATTTTGAGTTCGAGTTCGAAACAATCACTCACTCAATTATTAAAGCCTAAGGGCTATCTTACTTCAAGTTCGAGCAATCACTCACTCGGTCATAAAGGCCTACGGGCTAAGATATTTTGAGTTCGAGTTCGAAACAATCACTCACTCAATTATTAAAGCCTAAGGGCTATCTTACTTCGAGTTCGAGCAATCACTCTCTCGGTCATAAAGGCCTACGGGCTAAGATATTTTGAGTTCGAGTTCGAAACATTCACTCACTCAATTTTTAAAGCCTAAGGGCTATCTTACTTCGAGTTCAAGCAATCACTCACTCGATCATAAAAAGCCTACGGGCTAAGATATTTTGAGTTCGAGTTCGAAACAATCACTCACTCAATTATTAAAGCCTAAGGGCTATCTTACTTCGAGTTCGAGCAATCACTCACTCAGTCATAAAGGCCTACGGGCTAAGATATTCTGAGTTCGAGTTTGAAACAATCACTCACTCAATTATTAAAACCTAAGGACTATATTACTTCGAGTTTGAAACGTTCACTCGACTACTAAGCCTGTGGGATACTTTTATTTTTCGAGTTCGGGCAAGCGCCCACTCAACCACTAAGCCTGTGGACTACTTTTATTTTGAGCTCGAGCGAACACTCACTCGGCCATAAAGGCTACGAAGGCCGAGATCGATGAAATCACCTAAATCCTCATAAAAACATCTGCAAGGCATGAATGAAATCTTCACGAAGCAAGTCAGTAAAAAAAAGATATTTGTATAGATATACAAAGATAGTTAACATAAATAAATGCAACATAGAAGAAGCTAAGGGCTAAGCTTCTGGGTTATCATCGAGAGCGGTCTCTTCTCTACTGGGCTCCCCCCATCTTCGGACCCGCTCTTGCTACCATCATCATCATCGCCATCAGAAGCCAAGGATTCAGTATCAGCTTCGAGTTCTTTAGCCCTTTTTATCTCTTCAGCAAAGTCGAAACCTCAAGCGTGTATCTCTTCGAGGGTCTCCCTCCGAGACCGACACTTAGCAAATTCGGCAACCCAATGTGCTCGAGTGTCGGCAGTATCCGCTGCCTCTCTTACCTCCATTTGAGTAGCCTCGGCATCGGCCCGATACACGGCAATGGACTTGTCTGCCATGACTTTCGACGACTCAACCTCCGCCTTGGCCTCAGCAAGCCTTGTTTCAAGCTCCTCGATCCTCTTGGCCTGAGTCAAACCTTTTTTCTTGATGCTTCGAAGATGAACATCGGCCGATAATAATTTGGCCAAGATGGTTTCTTTTTCTGCAGCCAGGCGGTCGATAGTCTCCTTCCACCGGTCACATTCGGCCTTCATTTGATCAACTTCTTCCCGAAGCAACCCGATCTTTTCAACCTTTTGCTGCAGCTGAGATAAGGAAGGGTTAGCTTCCACAGTTGGATAAAACCCATACTCCAACAGAACGAGGCTCGCCTGCTTATCTAGTCTGGCCTCTTCTTCACGAGCCTTAGCCAAATTTGCTTGGAGGTCCTTTATAACCTCGTCCTTTTGGCTTCAAAGAAGCCGCAAAACATCTCTCTCCCCCGAGACCTTCTGAAGCTCGACCTCACACTGGCTGAGGTCGACTCGAAACCTGCTAATGATCTGCACAGTAGGGAAAAAACACAAGTCAAGTTTAGAAAAGAACGAAGAAACCAAGCACAGTAAGATCATTACCCGAGAAATGAAATGTTGGGCATCTTCTAGGAGGAGAGAAGCGTCACTAATATCGGAGGCATCATCGACTCCAGTAAAGCAATCCCGAAAAGGGTCCCCTACACTAGAGCCTCCGCCCATATCGGGGGTCATCAATTCTCGAGCTTCATTTAACGCCTCCTCCGAAAAGGTCAGAAGAAAAGGCAAATGACCCACTATCATTGTCCCAAGCGAATCGCTCGGGACGCTCTGATCGAGACTCGGGGTATCGGAACCGACCCCGACCGGTATAGCCGTCATCAGCTCAGAAGGTCTGGCGACCTCGATAGCTTTTGCAGATCGGATCACCAAAGTCGAAGCACCCTCTTCTTCTTCTTATTATTCTTCTTCTTCTTCTTCTTCTTCTCTCAGTCGTTGGACCGAGTCCGTCGAAAGAGCGATTACCTTCTTCCTCACCCTTCGAGTTTTGGGATTGGGGTCCTCTGGTCGAGAGACAACTTTTTGCTTCTTATATTTCCCCAGTTCCGGGACCGGAGACTTGGTTCCTTCCTCACCACTCGAAGGCCTCAAAACGGCATCCTTGGTTACACCTGCATGAAAGGAAATCGGTAACGAATGGAGCATAAAAAACATTTCGAAGAACATGAGAAGTGACCCTTACCGTGATTCTTGGCCTCCCATCTACCTTTTGCCAAATCACGCCAAGCGCGTTCGGCATAAGAGGAAGTCGAGGCTAACTTTCGAACCCAATCCTCGAGGTCGGGTAGCGCTTGTGGCATCCAAGGGGCAACTGTATATTGGAGAAAGATATCAGATAGAAGTAGAGAAAGATACGAAAAGCAACGCCTCATGAAAACCACTTACGATTGAAATTCCATTCCTCAGGGAACGCCATCTTCTCTTCCGGAATGAGGTCACGGGTCCTCACTCGAATATAACGGCCCATCCAAACCCGATCCTTGTCCTCATCGATGCTCGACATTAAAGCTTTCAATGCCCGACGATGAAGCCTGATTAGTCCTCGAAAGATTTGAGGCCGATACAATCGTATGAGGTGATTTAGGGTGAAATCCAGCCTCCCGACCTTGTTGGAGAAGAAGCGAAGTAAGGTTACTATGCACCATAGAGAAGGATGAATTTGACCGAGGGAGACCTGATATCTTTTGAGTGATGGCGCTCTCTTCAGGAGAGGGAATTTGCAACACAACCTCAGGACCCAATTGCAGTCTTTCCTCACAGCCTCGAGATGGCCCTCTGTTATCGAGCACATATACATCGACACATGCTCACATCGACCCGGAACCGACGAAGGATTTTCAACCTTAAAATCGATCTTCAGAGTACACGGGCCAGGAACATACTCATGGGGAGGTGGCTCTACCGGCGCCTTGTCGTCGGACTACCGTGAAGAGGAAACTTTCTTCTTCTGAGGTACGGTTTTTGAAGTTTGTGCAATTGATGTAAGAGAAAGAAAAGCAAAAGAAGATGAAAGGTTGACGGTGTCAAACATTGATGAAGGTGGCTCTACAAGCGGCGAAATAGAGGCAGAAAAAAGTAAGAGAATTTGGGAGATTGAAGATGTAAAAGTGGTAAATGATAAATGAAAGGGTTATTTATAGGTTTATACCGTGGCGGTTCAGTATCAGCGGTGGCTGACCACTGCCTGACGTGCATTAAATACCTTGAAAGACTAAATCGACGGGTCAGCTATCACATATGTCATGATCGAGCCCAGTGAAAACGTCAGCTTATAATCCGATTGAGCCGTCGAAAATCATATCGCTTCTCGCCACATTCTTCCTGAGAAACAAGGGTACTATCTGTATACGGTCAAAATAGATTTCGGCCTCCGTACGTTTGATCGAGTTCGAATGGTAAGCGATCGAAGTGAGAGCTCGATACGAGTTCCGAGAATAGTACAAACAAGCCTCGAGCTCCAAGACCGATCGAGGAATCGACTCGGTATCATCATCAAGCCCATGACCAAATCGAACCGCAAGGCAACGTGAAGGTTGTCCGAGATGCACAAACTGATTGACACTCACCCTGAATGTCGAACTCGAACCAAGGCCGAGGGCTCGACCCAATACCGAGCTCGAGCCAGTATCGAGCTTGCAGACAAGAGCCGTTGCAACCGCACTAGGGGAAAGAATCTTGGCAGGAATCGAGGAAGAGACAATTCATCATAGGTTCTCCACTATATATTGTTTATTATAAATAAAGTAAGATCCCTCTATTATAAATGGGGGAATCCTTGTAAGCGCAAGACAGGTTCACACATTGTAAGAAAAGACTACTTCTATTTATTGAAGAATAAATCTCTTGAGCTTGTTTGACTCAGGATACACACTCTTCTTGTTCAGTAATTTATATCTCGTTTCTATAGCCAAGAATCTAAATGTTTCCACCTCTACGTACGATTTATGTCAAGCTATATCACATATACTTAGAACTACTTATAAATTCAACTATATCCGATTTTTCGGGTAAACAAGTATCCCAATATAAAAAAAACATGTGATAAAATTTCATGTTGTAACTAAAATTTGAAATAATTTCTTGTTTATAGATATAACTGATATAAGTACTTAACTATGTAGATTTTCCACTATAATCTTACTCTGTTGGGAGCACGGGCCTAAGCCACTAGTTACTTTACTTATATCGACTTTTACTGCTAATAAAATTCTGCTTAACGTCATTAAACTTTAAAATGGGGGTACTTTAGACTTTGCATAATTAACTGTGATGTGAAATATTGTATTCTGTGCTGTGGAGGTTTTCATAAGCTATGAGTTGACGAAAATATTCAGGGTCTTCTTATATATTTCCTTCTGTGCTCTTCCCTGAAACCCTTCCCTCTTCTCCGTCGTAATTCAGTTTCACTTTCTATTGAGACCCCGATTCTTTCTCTTCTCTATTCTTATTTTGCCCCATGGAATTGGAGTCAATTTACGAAACTGATCGTGTCGCCGGATTCATCTCCGGTAGAGGCTTCCGCCGAGTTGCTCTTCAGGTACACATTTTGTTTCTGAAATTCCAATTTTACAGTTTATATTTTGTTGAAATAATTTTGAAATTGTCTGCTTCAACCCTACAAAACCCTTGAAAGTCACCTTTTTTGAGTTGCGCATTATTTGTATGTTCTTGGCTTCACATGTTGCAAAAGCTGTCGTATCTAGCAAATTACTTTGGACATAGGCTTAGTGGTTCAGTGATAGCAGATTACTTTGGTGGTATGCTTCAATTTGCAGGAGAAGAGTTTGAAAATCCACTTTTTCGACTGTAAATGTTGGTGAGAGGCTATGTTACTCTTGAATATGTGCAATCAAAGTATATATCACTAATAGGAGTTGGGACAAAAACTCTTTTTAAGTAACAGAGGTCATTTTCCAATTTCAAACCATATGGTCAGCATTCAGATTTGACCAAATGATACTGTTGTCTTGCACATTTAGCTACCTAGTGATATGAAAGAAGAATAATTGGGGCAAATATGGCCTTGACTTGAAATCATACTTGTTGTTGCTTCAAGAAGGTTGTGAGCTCTTCAGACCCGATTCTATGATGTGAGGGCTTCTCCGTTTCATGGCTAGTTTAATCATTATAAAGCATTTGTAGCCCATTTCTTTGAGGAAATATTTATATAGAGCGTCTCGTTCATAGGTTCAAAGTTATTTCGTATATAACGTCTGCAGGACGAACAAAATATATGAGGAATGTAGAGAACAAGAGTTTTTCTTTAGCCTTTTGTTTCTTTTGCTTTTCCAAATCTTTTGAGATGTCGTAGAGTTGCTTGCTAAAGGTGCTAGTTATGGAAGATTAGTGGCCTTTGAATGGAACATGATATGTTTTTTGTTTAAACTGTTAGTTCCCTGATGAACTATTGAAAGATTCAACGAGGATAGTTGCTGCACTACATGAAAAACTTCGCTCGTTCAACCAGTTACATACTGGAAGTAATGGAGATGCAAAGGATGTTAGGCTGTATGTAATGGCGGATACTACGTATGGAAATTGCTGTGTCGATGAAGTTGGAGCATCTCATGTTAATGCGGACTGCGTTATCCATTATGGCCATACTTGCTTCAGTCCGTGAGTATTGAATGTTTATGATTTTCATCACGCTTGTAACTTGGGTTTGCGATACGGTTGATGAAATTAGTGTTTGGATCTGACTATTTCTGCTGTAGGACATCAACTCTTCCCGCATTTTTTGTCCTTGGGAAAGCTTCACTAAATGTGCCACTTTGTGCTCAAAAGCTTTGCGAGTATACAATAAAAGCTGGCAAACCTATTTTGGTATGACTAACTGCTACTTTCCACGTCTATTTTTGCCTTCTGCATTAGTTTATCATCAGAAAGTTGCAATAAGCATATTTTTCTAGTGCATTAAGTAATATTACAGTGAAGTTGTTTTTCTGTCTTTTGTTACTTTGGTTAATATTGGTACATATTGTGCAGTCAAAACTGTCAAACTAAAAGCTTGTCTCAGTGATGGTTATTTCTATATCAATTTGGTTCAGTTAAGTGGTTGCCATGAGTGTGTTTGACTTCCATACGCCATTCATAATGCTGGGAGGTTTTACCATCATGATTTCTGATTATTCAGACAGCAATAAGAGCAGGGGCGGATCTACTAAGGAGGGTGTGGGTGCCACGCCACCCGCAAACTTCGGCAAAAATTAAATCGTATAAATATTTCCACTGCCACCCGCAATATCAAAAGGTGCCAGTGGCAGGGGGTTGGATTTTGCATCAAGCTGGCAAGAGTTTGAATCTGGCCAGCTGCATTGCTTAACTTTTTTAGGTTTCTCAAACTAAAAAGTGAAACACAAATAGGCTTATATGCAGACACGATCATACGGCAACATTTATATACTTGTTCACAATCTTCTTTTTCTATTGACTGTTGACTTTTTTTGGTTACAAGAAGTATAAAATATTAGAATTAAATAATAGAGGTTTCTTTCTTTTAGTGTCTTTGGTGTTTAAGATGCAGAACCCAATAAGTACATGAAATGGACTCAAAATTGGTTACTTATGGAGCCACAGTTGAAGCCATGGGAATTGATTAGTTTATATTGCTCTTTGTGTAGATAATGCTCTTGATTGGCCTATGCTAACACCATTAAAATCTCAGAAGTGTGAAAACTGTTCGCCGGATTTGTATTTCCCTGTAAATTATCGGAGACGTATATGTCTCCATCGTCGAGCTTTAAACTTAGATAAGGTATTTTAAGATGTATTTTTCCTTTATATTACTTTAAACTTTCACAAAAAGGCTTTATTTTATTCCAGAAAGTTATAGGTTAACCGTTTGCGTATGTAGTCTTCCATTTTCCGATATACATAATTTTCATTGTGGCGACCTTTAATTTGCTATGTAAAATAGTGCATTATGATCTCTGGCTCGATTTCAGTGCTTTAATCTGCACTGTGCTAAAACTTGTTCTTATTGATTCATCCATCCTAAATGTTGCTAGTAATCTAATTCTATCAGTTTGTTCTCTTGCATTAGTTATATTTTACCGTTCGATCCATTTGTCTATATAAACAGAAAAGGACGAATAACTCGAACCCAAGCCCAAAAAAGTTGATCAAATCTGTTAGTGTGGCACCCGGACCCTCTAAATCCTGGATCCGCCTCTGAATAAGAGCTGTCAAAATTTTAAATTCTATATCGGACTTGTTAAGGACATTTAATGCCACTCAAATGGCATCAAAAAAATTGGTAGTCTATATCCTACATTTTTTTCAAAAATAAGTGTTGTTGCTTATAACGGCAGGTTCTTTATGGACTTGAATATGCACATGCAATCACAGAAATCAAAGCATCAGTTGGTACTCAATCATGCTTCAAACTGGAAATTTGTTATGCTGATACTATATCTCCAGTTATAACTCCATCAGAAACTTTTAGCTCGATGAATGGGCAACCAGAACTAATTGATGGTCAATGTGCAAATGGCTGTACTCCTGAGGAGAACAATGCACCATATCGTATTGGAGGGTTGACGTGGTCGTTACCTGTGGGACACAGGATGGAGGACTATTTGCTTTTCTATGTTGGTTCAGATGACTCAGCCTTTGCAAATATATTAATGACATACAATACTTGTGAAATAGGTGAGGGTTTTTCCTTCTTGTGTGTAAAGTTGTCATTATTTGCCTTAATTTATTTGGCTGTGAAGACTGAAGACTGTCTTTCAGATGCAGTGCCTCTGCATCTCCTTGCTGGGAATTTGTCTCACTTAGTGTTCGGAGATTGCAAAAGTCCTCCATCTAATACTATCTACTTTTGTATCTCTTTCTACTTCCCAATCAGAACAATATTACTATTCCTTTCTTTGCTGGTTTAATAAGATGTGTTTTTTCACTTCTCTCTGTTTCTTCTCTTTTGATTTTTTATCTCCAAATGGTTCTCGGTGTTGATAATTCTGGTTTGAAGATGAAAAGATTACTAACCTTTTGATGTTCCTGAAAATTTTCTTTTATTCATTTCAAAAGGAATTGTTGTCTCTTTTGTCAGAAGGTTTGGCTTTCAGTAGGATCTATCTGTAGATAATTCTATATGATGCTGATAAAATTTGATGCTAGTTTTGTCTTTTGGATGTTACTGATTGTTGTCTAGATAATTCTATATGATGCTGATAAAATTTGATGCTAGTTTTGTCTTTTGGATGTTACTGATTGTTGTCTTCTATGTTCTCTGCATCATTCCCAGTCAGATATGATGCTACTGAAGATCTTTTGGTGAATGATTTTTCTCAGCAGAAAAGGATTCTTAAGCGTAGGTATTATTAGTATCATTCCCTTCATTTCAGTTGATAGATTTTGTTAGCTTTCTCTTTCTTTGATGCTCTTGCTTGTGACACTATGTCATGGTTTCTGTACTATTTATGTTTCTGCAGGTACTTTCTTATTGAGAAAGCAAAGGATGCTAGCATCATAGGGATCTTGGTAGGAACACTTGGAGTAGGTACTTTCTTGTATACATACTTGGACTTTATAGGATCTGATTTGGTGCAAATTGAAAGTTGCACGATTTGTATTTTTTACCTTTTCAAGTACATAGAATAAGTCTTTTATTCTTCTATTATTGGTGCAGCTGGTTACCTCCACATGATTCATCAGATGAAAGACTTGATTATCCAAGCTGGGAAGAAAGCCTATACTTTTGTTATGGGGAGACCTAACCCTGCAAAACTTGCCAACTTTCCCGAGGTAAATCACCTTAGTCGCATGATGCTTGGAGGTATTTTTTTT
The DNA here is from genome assembly GCF_000390325.3 of Nicotiana tomentosiformis. Classification (NCBI taxonomy): domain Eukaryota; kingdom Viridiplantae; phylum Streptophyta; class Magnoliopsida; order Solanales; family Solanaceae; genus Nicotiana; species Nicotiana tomentosiformis. The sequence continues at coordinate 13,242,510 of NC_090813.1, read as the reverse complement.
GTGATTTGTTGGAATACTGAAAATCTTGCTGTATTTCTGCAGTGCGATGTCTTCATTTATGTTTCTTGTGCACAAACTGCTCTATTGGATAGTAAAGAGTTCTTAGCTCCAGTTATTACTCCTTTTGAAGCAATGATTGCTTTCGGCAGGTGGTATTTCAAACTCCATTCTTATGTTTAGCCACTCATGTTTCTTTTTAGCGACCAGTTATTCTGTTAGCCCTACTTATAAAAGAAGTTATTTTGTTAGCCTTCATCAACGCGTTGTGGAAGCTCATCGCATTTGCGTGTAACTGGGTTGGTAGCTTTCCCTGATGTAGGACAAAAGTAGGGATTAATTAGGTGGCCACAGGATTGTAAGGACGTAACGTTGGGATTTATTTTCTAGTATTGCGAAGATTATGAAGCAGTACTTCAGCTAAATAAACTGCTTGGAGATGTGTAAGCTTCGTACATTTGGAGAGTTGGAGCTGCAACACGTAGAGAAAAGTCCCAAAAAAAATAAATTTAAAGGGGCAGTCCGGTGCACAAAGCATCCCGCGTTCACATAGGTCTGGAGAAGGGCCGCATCCCAAGGGGGTGCGATGTAGACAACCTACCCTAATGCAAGCATCAGTGTCTGATTCCACGGCTCGAACCCGTGACGTAGGTCACATAGAGATAACTTGACCATTGCTCCAATGCTCCCCTTCTCTAACAAAAAAAGTTAAGAAGAGAAAAATGGAGATGCTAGAAATAAGTATTTGACTACGATTTTTATTTTTAAAGCATTCTTATTCTAAAATATCCTGATTACCTTACCTTTTACATACTATTTAAATTTGTACATTTAATCTAAAAAAACTAAAAAGTCAATTTTGGAATTTCTGTTAAATTTAGATGCATAATGCATTGGCCCTGGTACTTTGGTCTTTGCCATTATGTTCTGGACGGGGGAGTATTACTATTGTTTCTTTGGCGATTGGGTTATATTATTATTGCCTATTGCGGAGAGACACTGAGACGGTTCGCGCAGAAACATATTGGGGGCATATCCTGCTATAATAATAAAAATAAAAGGTTTTATAAGCACTTCATTCTAAGCTGACAAGATTGGGTTGCTCTTAGTGGTGATAGCTCTTGACTTCCAACTAAGGGCTGAGAGTTTGAGTAAGTAGGAAGGGGAAGGGGAACGAAAAGAAACTTCAGTCTAAACAAATGTTACATTATCACCTTGAATATATTTCATAGGATCCTTTGGATTGTTACTACTTTCAAATCTTAATTTTATAATATAATGATTACCAGAGCCGTTTGGTGTAATTGAAATCCTTTATAGATGGAATATATCATGGATAGTCACATTTATAGCATTTTTTATTACCGTAAAATGCATGCATAGACAGACAAGCTGGCGATATTTCTTTTTGGTTTGTCTAAGAGGAAGCAGTAATCTTTTTTAAATTGTTTAATCAATATTTTTCAGAGGAAGCGAATGGACTGGGGCTTATGTGACAGAATTTCGGGATTTGATTACTTCTTCCCCCATGGAAGTGAAAGACCGGTCAGAAGCGCGGTTTTCTTTCATTCAGGGTGGATATGTGGAAGATTTTGAGCAGCAAGGTGCATTTTTCTGCTTACATTTTTCTTTTGGGTTCAAGATGAAGTTACAATAAAAATATACATGCATAGCTCCTGTTCAAATATGAACAAACTGTAAATATCATTTCTTGATAGAGTTATACCACTTTGCATTTGCTTGTGGGTAAGCGTGATTTTGGTTAAGGTTGTTATGGATAAGTAATTACAACATAGTAAGTTTTATTGATGATCCTTTTTCCTTTTAGTTCATGAATTAGGTGTTTTTCAATGTATAGTTTTCATGATATTTTGGGTCTTGGAGGTTCTCTTTTCGTCTATCCGGCTGTGATCCTGCAAATTCAACTTTCACTTATTTCATAGCTGTGCTTCCAATACTTGTTTTTGGACTGAGCCTTCAGCAAAAGCTAATATCGATTTCTACTAAATTTCCCTTGGGGTGTGCATTACTTCTGCCTGTATGGTGCCTTTTCTTTTGTTTATTACTTGAAGGCATCTGGTTAAACTTTTAAATATTTCTGCAGATGTTGAAGAAGATGTCGAAGATGGAGTTTTTGCTTTAGTGAACATCACAGAGAAGGCTCTGCGTGTTCGTGACAAGGACTCTCAAACTCTAATGAATGGAACAGCTAAATCTGGGGCAGAGTACTTTGCAGCTAGGTCGTTTCACGGCCTTGACATTCATACTGAAAATAATTTTCCCGAGCCATTCTTAATTGGTAAAAGTGGGAGAGCATCAGGGTACAAGAATGAGACGACAGAATAAAAGTAAGTTTGTGATTATTCCTGCCAGCTGAGATAACTTGTTTGGGACGAGGCGTAGACGTTGACTTTTCCTGCCAGCTCGGAGGTGAAAACTATATGCATCAAAACGAACCACTATACATTCAAAGCTAAATTTTCGGAGACGCAGCAAGATATCGAAAGGAGCCCTAAAAGATTTGTAAAATTGTATTAACAGTTACCATTCTCAAAAACGATTTGTATGATTGTAATAACAGCAGCTATTCTTAGCTTTTGGTCCCATATGGCTATTTTTTTCTCCATCATGTGTACAATTTTGACAATCTTAGGACCTCTTGTAATTTTTTTTTGTTGTCAATATTGAGATAGTTTCTTTCATATAATCTTTTTTCTTCTCTTTTTATTGTTCGTAGAGGTGGTAATCAGTGAAAATAGCAGCTAGTTATTTTTCGGACTGGTAATCGAAAATTAACCAGCGTTTGTAAAGTCATTGAAAAATAGTCATTGTTTTGCTGAAACACGGAAAGTTCCTGCATAATATGCGAGATTATGGAGCTCCTGCATATAAACTTCCAGCATATTATGTTGGAGCTCCAGCACACGGAAAGTTCCTTCATAATACGTGTTTATGGAGCTCATGCATATAAACTTCCAGCATATAATGTTGGAACTCTAGTACATTATGAAATTCCAGCACATTATGTTGGAATCTCATATGTAAAAATTCGAACTCAGCATATTATGCTAGAATTTTTCGGATTTTTAAGGGTGTTTTTGTACAAATTTTATCTTTACATGAAAAAGTGATAAATTTCAATTACTTTTGAAACCATGACTATTTTTCTATTACCAGTTATAAATCTGGCTATTTTTTAATTTTTTTCCCTGATAATCAGGAGGCTCAAGGGAGGCTAGTAAAACATTTGCATAAAGCCCCCAAAATTTTAAGGCCCCAAAAGTATTAATAGTGGAATACATAATAATATTTTTGCTAATACAGTATTAAACTTTATAGAAAAAAGTACAAAAACTTTATAATAAAAATTAAAAAAAGACTGTCTACTTTTAAACATTAGAAATATTTAAGAACTTCGAATTAAACTACTTAGATCTTTATATTAATAAATAAACAAATTTACAATAAGATCCAGGGTAATATATTGCAAATAAATGGCTGACATCTTATTAACAAGAATTACCATTTAGTAATAATAATTTATTAGGTGAAGTTAAAGGCTTTTAAGTCTTGAAGCATATTATTCTATATACAAGTGCGAAAATAAAAAGGAAAGATAATACTAATTTTTTTGCATGTGTGTGGCTCTATATATTTAAATATATAAATTTTATTAAAAAAGTTTAACGTCTCTTATTAAAATTTGATCGTAGGCCATATATTTGTTGAGATATCCTTGGACTAGTAATATTTTCTGCTACAACAATTGTCAATTGAATTTATTTATATTATTATAAAAGCACAAATATTAAAACACCAAAAGTTGATCGGCTGAAATATTTTCGAAATATTGATAGACTTTTATACCCATTAAAAGTTAAAATATATATTTTTTAAATTATCTCTAAAGGACAAAATTGTAATATTAGTAATCATGTCATACTAATTTTACTTGGACAATAACATCGGACAAAGAATTTTTCTGTCCTTCGAAGTCCAACTAATTAGAAGAAAACACACATGAAGAGATATAAACCTACAAGTCAAAAATCCATATGAGTCCAATTTTATTTATTATTTATTACATATACCAACAATACGTTAAACAATATAAAAAATATTGATGGGATACCCAAATTTTAGAAATTAATTTCATTTGTTCACAAAAAAGCAAAAGAAGTAAATTCATATTTCTGAAGAAAAATATATATTATATAGTGTTAGAGATATATTAGATATGCCCTAGATCCAATCTCATATTTGATGATTTGAACATATTTTTGTGAATGTTATTTGATATAAAAATATATGGCATTTGATATTCGTTTATCATAGTTATTATTAATTGCTTGATTAATTTAATAAGATTCTTGATTAAATTTTGAGACTTGTCATCATGATGGAGATCATGATAATGAGAGTAAAGTCTCTTACAATTTAATCTAAATTTTGTTCTTGATCGTAGGATTATTAATTTGGACATTAGTAATCCGGTTAGATCAATATTTATGTGAGCGTCTTTATGGGATAAAGATTAGTTGATCTCATTAACGAAATAACATAAATAGATGATGCATATAGAGATATGATCATTGAACCGATTCATTGGATAATTCCTAATGGTTAGAATTACCATAAACTGTCAATAGGATATTCTCTTGAAGAATGTGATGTAAGAGTTTCCTTTGACCTGATATCATCATAGTAATTGACAAGTTATTTATTGTGCTTTGATACTAGACACCTATGCCCTAGGGCGATAGTTGAAAGGATATTGGGTACGATTAAATACTTGTAGAATTAGTAATTGATCAAGATGGAATCTGTCAACTCTTTGTAATGAGTTTAAGCTCCATGTTGTCATAAATTATAACCGACCAAATTAAGACCTTGGCGAGGGCGATTGAATGAAAGAAGAAAAGAGTTTCTTAGGTCATTCAATGGTCGATTATTTTTGACATAAACACATAGTCGGTCGCCTATTAGGATTTGACAGTTGAACCATATCCTAGGGTGACCCAGAGCTATAAAGACAGAAGGAATTAATATATTATTCTGCTACAGGTTCTTGAGAGTAAATTATATACTTCATGCTATCCGGTCGTTAAGGAGTGTTGCTAGACGCCACCCTTGATTAGTATATTGATGTGATCAATTTACTACCGGTTTAATATTGAACCTATGGGGTCGCACACTAACGAGTGTCCTGATCTTTGCTAAAGGATTAATTACTTTATTATTTGATAATTAAATTAAAGAATTTAATTAGTCAAATAAATTTAGTTATTAGTCCAAATAAAATACTATTATATTCTTTGCTAGCACAGAGGATATAATTAATATTGTGGACAAGTTGAAGTTTTTTATTTTAAGTAAGAAAATTAAATTACATCTCTTAGTTGATATATATATATATGCACTTGGTAATTATAATTAATATTTGTAGAATTCAATTTAGAATTGAATTCCATAAATGAGTAACATGTTTTTATTTTAAAATTTTGACTAAGTTGTAGAATTCAATTTAGAATTGAATTCCATATATGAGTTACATGTTTTTATTTTAAAATATTGACTAATTTGTAGAATTCAATTTAGAATTGAATTCCATAAATGAGTTACATATTTTTATTTTAAAAGTATGACTAAGTTGTAGAATTCAATTTAGAATTTAATTCCATAAATTAGTTACATATTTTTTTTAAATATTTACCATAAAGCATGTGATTTGTATTTTCCAATGGAAATTATGTGTGTGTATATATATATATATATATATATATATATATATATATGTGTGTGTGTGTGTGTGTGTGTGTGTGTGTGAGTCCTAATTAAGAATTAGGGTGATATAGATCTTACGCATATTGTAAAGTCATGTAAAAACCAAGAGAGTTATTCTTGAGAAGAAAATTACTTTGAGAAAGTAATAGTGCAATACAAAGCCAAGATAGAAAATATTAGTACAAGAAAATTATTTCTTGTTCTTCTACCTTTGAGTTGAGATTTTTGAGAAAAATTTCAACACAATATTTTCATTCAATTTGTTCGCGGGATTTCATTGATCAAAGAGTTGATAGCAAGGATTAGTCTCGGTGTGGATACGCATAGAGTATTCGCACTATCGAAGAAATTTAAAACGAGACTCTCTTCACTAGGTACGTCTTAGATCCGATCTTTGACATGCAAAATAAATTTTAAACACGAAAAGATCTGCCTAGGATTGTTATTGTCTTCCGCTGCGTGTTATGAGCACTTCCATGCAATCCAACTGTGGTATCAGAGCCGTAGTTTATTGTGTCTAAAATTTATTTACGAAATGTTTTAAGATTATATTTGAAGAGTTCAAACCATAATACATGTGTCTTGTGCAATAGTCAAATTATTTGAATGCATATGAATTGATATTATTTTATTGTGAATAAAATATGTATTCATATAAGTTAAACTATTGAGATAGTTCGTAACTTGAATTTGAAATTTTGTACAAGATACGATGGAAATCTATAATAGGTTATTAGATTATACAATTATTTTAATTGTTATTAGTTTATGAGATATAAATTAATAATAATGTTCTAGCATGAATTATTTTATGTGGCATATAAGATAAACATGTTAGAAGATGTTGAATTTCATTTTAATGTCACGTGCTTGTTCATTACATAATTTTGAATTATTTATTACATGTGATGTAAATTAATTTAGGACTAAGCATGTAGACAACTTGAACTAAATTCACATTCTATAAAAGATTTGATCTTTATGTTATTAAAAATTATTTTAGTAACAATTCTCTCTTAATAAATTTGAGTTCTTAAATAATAAAATATATAATATTTTATTGTAAAGTTATCCATCAAAATAAATAATTTTATTTATTTCTTGTTTATAAGGAACGGCCTGACAACCAGGAGAATTATAGTTCGAGAATATGTTAAAATTATTTATTGCATTAGATATATGGATTGGAAGAATTATTTAATTTTACACTGGATGCCTGGACTAATCGGGGGAGTATAAAATTTAATAAGTTCTTTGCTTTCATGATGGTTGAACTCAACTATGCCAATAGGATCGACTTGACCACCAGGGGACTATTTGACATAGAGCTATTTAAGAAAATTGTATGGGGATACAATTGGTAAGAGTAGCTACCTTTAAAATATACGTGAGAAACGACTTGACATCCAAGGGGCTCATACATATTGTTAAAGGATTCCTTTACTCCACTAAAAGAAATAGAGATTTCTTAAACTATATTGAGCGTAAATAGTTTAAAATAATTAATGGAAATATCATTTAGATAAAAGTTCATGTCTTTATGATATATATGTAAATATGTTCTTATATTATTGCCTTTTCTTTTCCATATTTTAGATTTCTCAATATTTTTGTTATATCACTGCGTGGAATACTTGAGGCCAACAAGTTGGTAGGATCAAACTTTGATGATTGGTACAGAAATTTGAGAATTGATCTCATGCATGAAAAGCTTATTGATGTGATCGATAAGCCTGCCAAGGAAGTCCCAAATGAGGATGATGATGATGCCACCAAGATTTATCAGAAATACTTAGAAGAATGTCTTACTACCAAATGCATCATTCTCGCTTCTATGAGTTCTGAGCTCCAGAGGAAACATCAGGATATGGATCCAACTGTAATCATTGAACATCTTAAGAAGATGTTTGGTACACAAAGCAGGACGGCTAGATACCAGCTATCTAAGGGTTTATTTGGATCCAAATTGACTGGAAACTCTCCAGTTGGACCCTATATCAATCATATGATTGATCTTATTGAAGAACTTAAGAAGTTGGGGTGCAAACTGGGTAAAGAGCTTTCTCAAAATTTGATCTTGCAGTCACTCTCTGAATCTTTTTCACAATTTGTTATTAATTTCAATATGAATAAAATGGATTGTGATCTTCATGAAATGCTTAATATGCTAATTGATTATGAGAATCAACTTGCATCTGAGAAGAAGAAAGGAACTGTCATGTTGGTTGGAAACTCTTCTAAGAAGAAGGGTAATGGTAAAAATAAACCCATGAAGAAGCCTACTGCGCCTAAGGGTGGTGTGACCAAACTCAAAGGCAAAAGAGGAAAAGCTGACCAATCTGATGCTGAAAGTTTCCATTGTAAGAAGATAGGATATTGGAAGAGAAATTGTCAGGAGTATCTTGCAACTCTAAATGACAAGAAACAAGGTAAGACTCAAATGAAAAATATTTTCAAAGTTTCTTTAACTACTACTGATGCTTCATTGTGGGTATTAGATACTGGCAGTGGTTATAACATCTGCAATATATTGCAGGGATTTCAAATAAGTAAAAGATTAAAGAAAGGAGAAATTAATCTACAAGTTGGAAATAGTGCAAAAGTTGCGACCGTAGCTGTAGGATCAATTTCTTTAATAATGCCTACGGGCAAAGTACTTATGTTGGATGATTGTTATTACGTTCCTAAATTTGGTTCGAACATAATTTCAGCTTCTATGTTAGACAAACGTGATTTTCGCATTATTATAAGCAATGGTATTTGCTCTATTTATTATGATGATAATTTATATGTGAATGGCTACCTCCAACATGATGTTTATGTTTTACCTAATATGAATGCTAATTCGATTATGCATGTTTCAAGTCTTAAGAGGAAAAGAGATAATCAAGTAAATCATACATACCTTTGGCATTGTAGACTTCGTCATATTGGAGAGAAAAAAATTAAAAAGTTGTACAAGAAAAGGTACCTTGACAAGTATGATTTTGAATCATATCCACCTTGTGAATCTTGTCTCAAAGGAAAAATGACCAAATCTCCATTTACTGAAAGTGGAGAAAGAGCTACTGAATTATTGGGACTAATTCATACAGATGTTTGTGGGCCCATGAAAATTCAAGCTAGAGGTGGATATTCTTACTTCATCACCTTCACTGATGATATGTCAAGATATGAATTTGTGTATCTTATGAAACACAAATCTGAATCTTTTGGAATGTTCAAAAGGTTCCGTAGTGAAGTTGAGAAACAAACTGGTAAAAGTATTAAAGTACTAAGGTCTGATAGAGGTGGAGAATATCTTAGTGAAAATTTTACTAGGTATCTCAAAGAGAATGGTATTCTCTCACAGTGGACACCTCCAGGAACACCACAACACAATGGTGTATCTGAAAGGAGAAATCGAACCTTATTAGATATGGTGAGATCTATGATGGGGTTTACTGATCTTCCAATAAATTTATGGGGATATGCTTTGGAAGCAGCAGCATACTTACTTAATAAAGTTCCCACTAAGTCAGTCTCTATAACACCTTATGAGATATGGAAAGGACGTAAGCCTAATCTTAAGCATATTAAAGTTTGGGGTTGTCTATCTTATGTTAAGAGACTTAAATTTGATAAACTTAACTCAAGATCTGATAAGTGTAGGTTCATTTGGTATCCCAAAGAAACAATGGGATATTATTTTTATCACCCTTCTGACTATAAAGTGTTTGTGGCTAGAGGAGCAACCTTTTTGTAAAGGAAATTTCTTTTGGAGGGAAATTATAGTGGAGAAATAGAACTTGATGAAGTTCAAGAAACAAATGAATTAACACAAAATCAAGATCATGAGACGCAAGTTGAAAAACCTTTATTAGATGTTTTGAAGTTGACAAGGAAGTTGCCATCTTCAACGGTTAAAGTTCAAGAACTAAATGTAGTTCAAGAATAGGTTAATGAACCAGTTCCAAATCAAATTGAACAACAACCAAATCCAGCACAAGGTGAACAAGTTGTACAAGAACCTCTTAGAAGGTCTACACGAGAACGTCATGTACCAACTAGATTAAATCTAATGGTACAAGATGATGTATCAAATGAGGTTGATCATAATGATGATGACCCTAAGACCTATGAAGAGGCTATACAAAGTTCTGATTATGAGAAATGGCAAAAGGCCATGGAATCCGAAATGGAATCCATGAAGGAAAAAAAATATGGACTTTAGTTGAACCTTCAAAGGATATAAAACATATAGGTTGTAAATGGGTTTTTAAGAAAACGATTGGAGCAGATGGAAAGGTGGAGACCTACAAAGCCCGTCTTGTTACCAAGGGATATCGTCAGAAAGAAGGAGTCGACTATGACGAGACTTTCTCTCCCGTGGCAATGCTCAAATCAATTCGGATTTTGCTTGCTATAGCAGCCTACTATGATTATGAAATATGGCAAATGGATATGAAAACAACTTTCCTTAATGTTGAGTTAGAAGAGGATGTGTACATGACACAACCTAAAGGTTTCACATCTCCGTCTGATTATAATAAAATTTGCAAGCTACAAAGATCCATTTATGGACTAAAGCAAGCTTCTCTAAGTTGGAATATTCGCTTTAACAAGACAATTAAAAAGTTTAATTTTGTTAAATGCGAAGAACCTTGTGTGTATAAAAAGGTTAGTGGGAGCACAATTATATTCTTAATACTTTATGTTGATGATATATTGCTCATAGGAAATGATATACCGGCATTGCAAAGTACCAAGATTTGGCTATCTAAACAGTTCTCCATGAAAGACTTGGGAGAAACAGCTTATATATTGGGAATAAAGATCTATAGAGATAGATCTTGGAAGCTTCTTGGGCTTTCCTAATCCTTGTACATTGATAGCATCTTAAAGAGGTATATCATGGATAATTCCAAAAGAGGCTATCTACCGATAGGCACTGGAATTACTCTCAGCAGGGAGGATTGTCCTAAAACACCTGAAGAGAGAGAACACATGAGTAGGATGCCATACGCTAGTGCAGTGGGAGCTATCATGTATACCACGACATGTACATATCCTGATGTGGCTTATGCACTAGGAATGACTAGCCGATATCAGGCAAATCCTGGTGAGGAATATTGAAAGGTGGTGAAGACCATTCTTAAGTACTTAAGAAGGACTAAAGACCAATTCCTCATTTATGGAGATTCTGAGTTGAAACTTGAAGGTTATACTGATGCAAGTTTCTCTTCAGATAGAGATGATAACAAATCTATTTCTGGTTATGTATTCACCTTAAATGGTGGGGCAGTGAGTTGGAAAAGTTCCAAACAAGCTACAGTAGCTGATTCAGTGGCTGAAGCAGAATATATAGCAGCTAGTGAAGCTGCTAAGGAAGCTGTATGGATGAAAAAGTTCTTAAGTGAACTTAGTGTGGTTCCTTCAATAGAAGGTGCAGTTCTATTATTGTGTGACAATATTGGAGCCATTGCTCAAGCAAAAGAACCAAGATCATACCAAAAATCCAAACACGTCCTGGGAAGGTATCACTTGATAAGAGAGATCATTGAACGTGGAGACGTCGAAATTCAAAAGGTCGATGGAAAGGAAAATGTTACAGACCCATTCACTAAAGCACTTGGAGCAAAGGAGTTTGACAAGCACAAGTGAAAATTGGGAATGAAGTACAAGAGCAATTGGCTCTAGTGCAAGTGGGAGATTGTTAGGGATATATTAGATATGCCTTAGATCCAATCTCATATTTGATGATTTGAACATATTTTTGTGAATGTTATTTGATATAAAAATATATGACATTTGATATTCGTTTATCATAGTTATTATTAATTGCTTGATTAATTTAATAAGATCCTTGATTAAATTTTGAGACTTGTCATCATGATGGAGATCATGATAATGAGAGTAAAGTCTCTTACAATTTAATCTAAATTTTGTTCTTGATCGTAGGATTATTAATTTGAACATTAGTAATCCGGTTAGATCAATATTTATGTGAGCGTCTTTATGGGATAAAGATTAGTTGATCTCATTAACGAAATAACATAAATAGATGATGCATATAGAGATATGATCATTGAACCGATTCATTGGATAATTCCTAATGGTTAGAATTACCATAAACTGTCAATAGGATATTCTCTTGAAGAATGTGATGTAAGAGTTTCCTTTTACCTGATATCATCATAGTAATTGACAAGTTATTTATTGTGCTTTGATACTAGACACCTATGCCCTAGGGCGATAATTGAAAGGATATTGGGTACGATTAAATACTTGTAGAATTAGTGATTGATCAAGATGGAATCTGTCAATTCTTTGTAATGAGTTTAAGCTCCATGTTGTCATAAATTATAACCGACCAAATTAAGACCTTGGCAAGGGCGATTGAATGAAAGAAGAAAAGAGTTTCTTAGGTCATTCAATGGTCGATTATTTTTGACATAAACACATAGTCGGTCGCCTATTAGGATTTGACAGTTGAACCATATCCTAAGGTGACCCAGAGCTATAAAGACAGAAGGAATTAATATATTATTCTTCTACAGGTTCTTGAGAGTAAATTAAATACTTCATGCTATCCGGTCGTTAAGGAGTGTTGCTAGACGCCACCCTTGATTAGTATATTGATGTGATCAATTTACTACCGGTTTAGTATTGAACCTATGGGGTCGCACACTAACGAGTGTCCTGATCTTTGCTAAAGGATTAATTACTTTATTATTTGATAATTAAATTAAAGAATTTAATTAGTCAAATAAATTTAGTTATTAGTCCAAATAAAATATTATTATATTCTTTGCTAGCACAGAGGATATAATTAATATTGTGGACAAGCTGAAGTTTTCTATTTTAAGTAAGAAATATATATAAATAAGAAAATTAAATTACATCTCTTGGTTGATATATATATATATATATATATGCACTTGGTAATTATAATTAATATTTGTAGAATTCAATTTAGAATTGAATTCTATAAATGAGTTACATGTTTTTATTTTAAAATTATGACTAAGTTGTAGAATTCAATTTAGAATTGAATTCCATAAATGAGTTACATGTTTTTATTTTAAAATGTTGACTAATTTGTAGAATTCAATTTATAATTTAATTCCATAAATTAGTTACATGTTTTTTAAATATTTACCATAAAGCATGTGATTTGTATTTTCCAATGGAAATTATGTGTATATTTATATGTGTGAGTCCTAATTAAGAATTAGGGTGATATAGATCTTACACATATTGTAAAGTCATGTAAAAACTAAGAGAGTTATTCTTGAGAAGAAAATTGCTTTGAGAAAGTAATAGTGCAATATAAAGCCAAGATAGAAAATATTAGTACAAAAAAATTATTTCTTGTTCTTCTACCTTTGAGTTGAGATTTTTGAGAAAAATTTCAATACAATATTTTCATTCAATTTGTTCGCGGGATTTCATTGATCAAAGAGTTGATAGCAAGGATCAATCTCGGTGTGGATACGCATAGAGTCTTCGCACTATCGAAAAAATTTAAAACGAGACTCTCTTGACCAGGTACGTCTTAGATCTGATCTTTGATATGCAAAATAAATTTTAAATACGAAAAGATCCGCCTAGGATTGTTATTGTCTTCCGCTGCGTGTTATGAATACTTCTATGCAATCCAACATATAGTGCTCAAATAACTAATATTTTTAAGGAATATAAACAAAATAATTCAATCCTTTACTATTAAAAATATATGTTTGGTTTTATTAAGTTTTTAATTAAACAAATAAAGAAAATATGGAAGAGTATTAAGCAGACTAGTAGAGTAACCCATTCCGGCGTAATTTCTACTAGAGGTTAAGAAAACTAGGTTTATATAATCTTTACCTCCTACTTGTTTTTATAAGGCATTTAATATTCACACTCAAAATTTTCTAGCATCTTTCCAATTTTGTAACTAACCATTGAAAAGGTGAACAATATTATTTGAGATTATTGTTGAATCATATCATAGGACCTTCTTCAATACATTTTTGTAGCTAAAGTAATAATAAATCTTTGAACTTTTACTTACTATTAACATAAGAAAGTTGGGAACATTTAAAAAAATTGCAAAGAAAAAATGGTATTAGTATAACATCATTCATAAAATCTATGTGAGGCATTCCTCTTCAAAATGTCATTAGTTTACTAAATTTTATTTGTTGTTGTTTTGGTGCATTGTAATTTGACTGATAGTAGAAACCTGTGGAAAATGTATTTGTGATGACCCAAAAGGTCATCTATATTTTAGAACTCGAATCTGAGCTCTTAAGCCTTACAAATCTTATTTTTATCCTTTTCGATTTGCGTGCGTAGTCCGAGCAGGTTTCCGAAAAGCTTTTATGTTGAAAACTAATGAAAATAAGAATTTTTGCCTTAAAAGTTGATGTTTGTTGACTTCGGTCAATATTTTTAGTAAACGGGCCCGGATCCGTACTTTTACAGTCCCGGTAGGTCCGTATCTAATTATGGGACCTGAGCGTATGCCCGGAATTGAATTCGGAGGTCCCTAGCTTGAGTTATGAATTTTTGATGAAAATTAAAAGTCTGAAAATTATTTGTTTTTAAGAATTGATTGATATTTGGCATTGTTAGTATCGGGTCCGTATTTTAGTTTCGGAGCCTGGTACAGGTTCGTATTTCTAAAATCGACCGAATATAAGACTGTAAATACAAGTTTGGCAAAATCATACTCATGACATCAAATGAAAACAATTAAGGTAACAAAAGAATATGAGATGGCAAGAATATATTCATCTTTTAGTGATTTCTTGCTTCGTATCAAAAACAAAGAAAAGCATACAAGTCATGATGTGTTTATTCTTAGGAAGAAAATTGCTTATTAAAGGAAATATTTTTATCGTTAAATGAAATGTAAGTGTAAAATACATGACGGAATGAGCTATCTAGGCAGATAGAGATGACTATATCAAGCAATTGAATGAGAAGTTGATCCTGCATAACTCATGATGGGCCAATATGTTTTCAAGCACGTGCTTCTAGACATGGCGTACACAAAATTTTTCGTAAACGGTGTCGACATTTAAGTTGAACATAATTTAAGAATATCATATTAAAAAGAAAATACAAAAGTAATTTGCAGAAATTACAATCTTGCAGAGGGAGCCGAGTACGTTTTTCAAAATTAGCATTTTGAGTTGGCTGAAATAATTCATTCTTAGAAACTAGGAGTTTTGTTTTCATCTCAAGTGACCTATCTATCTTTAGTTTTTTGGTTTAGCTATTGTTTTAAAGTTTTAAGAGGTTAAAGGTTCAATGCTCGCTACTTTTGTTTAAAAAAGTAGCAAAAAATGGCGCATAACTTTGAACAACCAAGATGCCTCACCATTGAACCAAGAAGCTCTAGTTGTTTAACAGAGTCGTTTTATTTTTTATATAAAACTTCATCTTGTCATGCATATATATACATAATAAAATTTTCCGACGAAGACGACACCGCTTCACATAACGTAGATCCGCCCCTGCTTCCAGAATTCAACTTCTACCTTAAGAAAATAAAGGATATCCTTTGCAATTCGTCCAAATACATTTTCAATATATTTTGCAATGATTAAAAGAAGGGCTCGATAATCCCTAGTACTGTTGAAGTATATTTTTTGCAACGACCTATAATGACACCATCTGGTGTAACGACCTCCGCCATTCCATAAAATAAATATAACAACGGCTGGGTCTCCATCTCTAGGACGCCATCTACCCCCCTGTCCTCCACCCTTAACTGGTCGTGTGGGTGGTGTAGTAACTGCAATGGGGCACATAGTGTGAGTGCTTTGATGAAATATGCCTCTCCCAAGTTTGGGACAATTTTCTCATGATGTGTCTAGTATCGTCGTATTTATAACAACCCATTTGCGGGTTTGGCTGCTCATATTGAGTCTGTGCCAGATAACTGGAATAACCATTGTAGGAAACTCATGTCGGTGGTGCAATAAAAAAAAAAACTTACTGGAGCACCTCGATTAATCCGATGTGCGAACTGGGCTGGCCGACTGCCCGAGCCTCCGCCATAATAATTTATACTCGCAAAGTAGAATCCACTGAATCCCCCAAAATCTCGAGACGTCTTGGTCTCCTTAGTTTACTTTTTCCTCACCCCGAATACGTTCTAATATCTTGGCAATTTCTACCACTAGTGGAGATGAAGTATCAGTCTGTAGCTCCCGAGTCATACAAAATTTTACGATCATAATTAAGTCCTTTAATTAGTCTGTGGACTCGCTCTCTTGCTGTAGGAAGCAAAGTAGGAATATGACGGGCTAACTTATTGAACCCGATGGCATATTATGACACCGTCATAGTGACTTGACGCAACCATTCAAACCCTATGGGCCATGAATTACGGAGAGTCCGGGAAACAAACTCTTTCAAAAGCATTTTTGAGAACCGGGCCAAGTGGGCAGTGTTGTATTGGCTGGTCTGCCCTCTTCATAGGCTTGCCACAAACACCTGTGGAGAATTATCTCTCCCAAGGCCAATTTCTTCTTTTGTTATGCTGACTCAACACTGTTGAGCTGGCCCATTTCTTAACATACTCTTCGATTCTTCTTTGGGGTAAACTTTACCCCGATTTATATACAATGATCACAAAAGTAGAGCTCCATACAGACAATTCTTAGTCCAGAATCTCGTCAACCACTATGCTTCCAGGCCTTATACTCTACGGAGGTGGACATACCGCAAGACCCAACCTTATACTCTGCAAAATCTCAGGCCTTAAACACATGTAAATATTTGGGGGAACCTTTCAGTACCACATATATATATTTCAGGCCAAAACTGATATAACACATGACTCGCAATCCATTCATTGATAGTGGACTCCCCCACTCGGCGCGAAGTCATAGTTCACCACGTCCGATAGTCCACAATATTAACCTTCACAACTCGTATAAATCAACCAAATGCCAAGGTACGTTGCACCCTCCACGTTATTCACTGGGTGATCTCTTTATACGTCTGCATCTTCAGTTGGAATCACACGTTGAGGCAATTTTTGACCATCTCTGGCTCCCTCGTAGTTCATCTGCGGCATCACGAACCGTCGACGCACAACTGATACCGAGTGCGCAATGTCATACACGAGTAGATACAAAGGAATACGAGATATAGGTTTCAAGCAAAATCAATGGCGCACGATAAGGAATGAAAGAAGTGATATTGTTCCTAAACTTCATAGCCTCTGAGAGATAAGTACAGACGTCTCCGTACCGATCCTTCAGAATCTACTAAGCTTGCTCGTGACTCGTGAGACCTATGTAACCTAAAGCTTTGATACCAACTGTCACCACCTGAAATTTCCCACCGACGGGACCGTGATGGCGCCTAACATTTCACTTGCTAGGCAAGCCAACGTTAGAAAATCGTTAAACCAATTCCTTATTTCCATTCAGTAAATAACAATAATTAACTAAGATGAAATATAAGAGGTGCAAAATTTTATAAAACTATATTAATTACTACCTCCCGGATCTGGAGTCATAATTCACGAGCATTCTAGAATTTACTACAAGTAATAGTCTCAAAGAAATACAACTGTCTGAATGAAATAAAACAACAGTGACATAAAAAGTAGACGGGGACTTCAAGGTCTGTGAACGCCTACAGATCTACCTTGAGTCTTCGGACAGCGGACCAATAGCAAAAGCTCGATCAACCGGACCCGATATCAAAGTCTGCACAGAAAGTGAAGAGTGCAACATCAGTACAACCGACCCCATGTACTGGTAAGTGTCGAGCCTAACCTCGGCGAAGTAGTGACGAGGCTAGGACAAGACACCCACATATAACCTGAACAGTATAATCATGCTAGTGGCAACAACAGTAAATAAAGAAATAATGCAGAAATAATGGGAAGGGAACATACAGTGGAGGAATACAACATAAAGAGTGAGAATAATAAAAAGACAGAATTAAACCAAAAAGAATTGAGCAATTAAAACAGCAAGGAAAACTGCACGGCATCACCCTTCGTGATTTTACTCTCAACCTCACCAAATAAAGAAATAGAACGGCACGGCATCACCCTTCGTGCATTTACTCTCAACCTCACCAAATAAATAAATAGAACGGTACGGCATCACCCTTCGTGCATTAAACCTCTCATATTATACACGACATCACCCTTCGTGCTTTAAATCTCTCATAATATACACGGAATCACCCTTCGTGCTTTACACTCTTCCTCACAATATAAATAATGCATGCACGGCATCACCCTTCATGCTTTACACTCTTCATCACCAATCACAGAATCAATAACAACGGATAGATAATAGTATCATAGAGAAACCAGTATCGTACTCATAATCAATAGCACAATGTAATCTCAATCTTGAATCAATATTCAAAAGTAACCAAATCTTAGTGAAACCAGATGTGAGTCACCCAATATTTCAAACAACCCGCTAAGTATGAATAGTAGAATTTAAGGCTACAAAATAAAGAAGAATAGAATTTCACTCGCATGCTATGACTCGACAGCGACGCATAGTTGCTCGTCACCTCACCTATACATCGTATTTAACAACCAAACACGTAGCAAGTGAACACATAATACCTATTCCCTCAAGCCAAAGTTAGACACGACACTTTCCTTGCTCCGAAGGCCACTTAATTCTCAATCACAACTTTTCGTCTAGAATTCACCTCCAAACCACTCGTATCTATTCAAAAATGACTCAATAATATAAAATATTGCTAAAGGAATGAATTACATTGCATAAATTTAGATTTCCCAAATTTTCCTCCAAAAAGTCGAAAATCGACCCCGAGTTCGCTTGGTCAAAACCCGAGGTTCGGACCAAAATCCATTTACCCATTCACCCCCGAGCCCGAATATATAATTGGTTTTGGAATCCAACCTCAATTTGAGGTCTAAATCCCCAAATTTTCGAAATCCCTAGTTTCTACCCAAAATCCCCTAATTCTACCATGGAAACCTTAGATTTTAGGTTGAAATCTTGTAAAATGTAGTGAAAGATTGACATAAACCAGTTTAGAATCACTTATCTATGATTTGGGGAAGAAATGGTCTTTGAAAAATTGCCTCTTGTGTTTTAGGTCTTGAAAATTTGGGAAATGAATGAAAATTCCCATCCAAAAGTCATTTTGATCAGCTGCAGATGTCGCATTTGCGACCTGAGCTTCGCAAATGCGAAGCTTGCAAATGCGAAGCCCTTCACACTTCTGCTGCCTTCGCAAATGCGACCTTGAATCTTCGCAAATGCGACTAAATGATCGCATTTGCGATCATTGCCCTTCCTCTAATCCCTTCGCAAATGTGAAAGAAAACTCGCAAATGCAAAAATTATTGGCCCAGCTTCTCTTCGCATTTGCGATGAGAAGCTCGCAAATGCGAACCTCTCAGAGGTCGCAACTGCGATGCCTGATCTCGCAAATGTGAGATCAGAGGCTTGCAATAATATCAGATGCCCAACAGTGTTTTCCAGGCCAAATTTCACTCCGTAACCTATCCGAAACGCACCCGAGCCCTCGGGGCTCCAAACCAAATATGCACACAAGTCTAAAAGCATCATACGAACTTGCTCGCGCAATCAAATCGCCAAAATAACACCTAGAACTACGAATTTAGTACCAAATCAAATGAAATTCTCAAGAACACTTTAAAATTTCTATTTTCTCAACTGGAGGTCCGAATCACGTCAAATCAACTCTATTTCTCACCAAATTTCACAGACAGGTCTTAAATATCATAATGAACCTGTACCGGGCTCCGAAACCAAAATACGGACCCGATACTAACAATGCCAAATATCAATCAATTCTTAAAAACAAATAATTTCCAAACTTTTAAATTTCATCAAAAATTCATAACTCAAGCTAGGGACCTCCGAATTCGATTCCGGGCATACGCCCAGGTCCCATAATTCAATACGAACCTACCGGACTCGTCAAAGCACGGATCCGGGCCCGTTTACCAAAATCTTTGACCGAAATCAACTAAAATTAACTTTTAAGGCAAAAATTCTTATTTGCATTAGTTTCCCCCTTTCAGAATTGCATAGAATTTTTTTTTATTCGTCATTGATGAATTATTCATTAGAATCGCCATTAGAAATCTAGTAGTAGTATTTTTTTTTATTTTGGAATTATTTCAATTGAATTTATTTCGATTATTTTAGTTTAGATTATTTAGTATTTCTAATTTTATTTAGAATTTACTTTTTTTTATTTATAAATAAAAAAAGTAATAAATA
Organism: Nicotiana tomentosiformis; assembly: GCF_000390325.3. NCBI lineage: Eukaryota > Viridiplantae > Streptophyta > Magnoliopsida > Solanales > Solanaceae > Nicotiana > Nicotiana tomentosiformis. The sequence continues at coordinate 13,222,486 of NC_090813.1, read as the reverse complement.
CAACATAAAAACTTTTTGAAAACCTGCCCGGACTACGCACACAAATCGAGAAGGGTAAAAATGAGATTTTTAAGGCTTAAGAGCGCAAATTCGAGTTTAAAACATACGATAACCTTTTGGGTCATCACATTCTCCACCTCTAAAACAAACGTTCGTCCTCGAACGGACATAGAAAAGTACCTGGGCTGGTGAAAAGGTAGGGATATCTACTCCGCATATCGGACTCAGACTCCAAAGTAGCTGCCTCAATAGGCTGACCTCTCCACTGCACTCGAACTGAAGGGTAACTCTTTGATGTCAACTGACAAACTTGTCGGGCTAGAATTGCCACCGGCTCCTCCTCGTAAGTCAAATCCTTGTCCAACTGGACGGAGTTGAAATCTAACACATGGGACGGATCACCGTGATACTTTCAAAGCATGGACACATGGAATACCAGATGAACGGCTGCTAAACTAGGTGGAAACACAAGCCTGTAAGCCACCTCTCCCACTCTCTCCAGAATCTCAAAAGGTCTGATATACCTAGGGTTCAACTTGCCCTTCTTTCCGAACCTCATTACACCTTTCCTAGGTGAAACCCGAAGCAATATTCTTTCTCCAACCATGAATGTAATATCACGAACTTTACGGTCGACATAACTCTTTTGCCTAGACTGAGCTGTGCGAAGTCAATCCTGAATAATCTTGACCTTACCCAAGGCATCCTGTACCAAATCGGTACCCAACAACCGAGCCTCTCCCTGTTCAAACCAACCAACTGGCGATCGATCGCCTTCCGTATAATGCCTCATATGGAGCCATCTGAATGCTCGACCGTTAGCTATTATTATAAGCAAACTCCGCTAACGGCAAAAACTGATCCCAAGAACCTCCAAAGTCAATAACACAGGCGCGAAGCATATCCTCTAATATCTGAATAGTACGCTCGGACTGTCCTTCCGTCTGAGGATGGAATGCTGTGCTCAACTCAACCCGTGTACCTAACTCACGCTGTACTGCCCTCTAAAAGTGTGAGGTAAACTGCGTACCTCAATCAGAAATGATAGACACGGACACACCGTGAAGATGGACGATCTCACGAATGTAAATCTCTGCCAACCACTCCGAGGAATAGGTAGCTTCCACAGGAATGAAATGCTTGGTCAATCTGTCCACAATGACCCAAACTGCATCGAATTTTCTCTGTGTCCGTGGAAGTCCAAAAACCAAAATCTATAGTGATACACTCCCATTTTCATTTAGGAATTTCTAACTTCTGAAGCAAACCACCAGGTCTCTGATACTCGTACTTAACTTGCTGATAATTCAGACACCGAGCTACATATGCAACTATATCCTTTTTCATTCTCCTCCACCGATAATGTTGCCGCAAATCTTGATACATTTTGGGAGTACCTGGATGAATAGAATACCTGGAACTGTGTGCCTCTTCAAGAATTAATTCACGAAGCCCATCCATATTAGGCACACAAATACGACCCTACATTTGCAGAACTCTATCTTCCCCCACAACAACCTGTTTGGCATCACCGTGCCGCACCGTGTCCTTAAGGACAAGTAAATGAGGATCATCATACTGTCTCTCTCTGATGCGCTCATATAAAGAAGACCGAGCGACTGTGCAAGCTAGAACCCGACTGGATTCTGAAACATCTAACCTCACGAACTGATTAGCCAAAGTCTGAACATCTGCAGCTAATGGCCTCTCAGCAACTGTAATATATGCAAGACTGCCCATACTCACATCCTTTCTACTCAAAGCATCGGCCACCACATTGGCCTTTTCGGGGTGATACAAAATGGTGATATCATAGTCTTTCAATAACTCCAACCATCTTCTCTGCCTCAAATTAAGATCCTTTTGTTTGAACAGATACTGAAGGCTACGATGATCAGTAAATACCTCACACGAGACACCGTAGAGGTAATGCCTCCAAATCTTCAGCGCATGAACAATGGTTGCCAGTTATAAGTCATGAATATGATAATTCTTCTTGTGATCTTTCAACTGCCGCGACGCAGATGCAATCACCCTGCCATCTTGCATTAATACTGCACCAAGCCCAATGTGAGAGGCGTCACAATATACCGTATACGATCCTGAACCTGTGGGTAATACCAACACTAGCGTTGTAGTCAAAGCAGTCTTGAGCTTCTGAAAGCTCAACTCACACTCGTCTGACCATCTAAATGGGACACCCTTCTGGGTCAATTTGGTCTTAATAGTTGTTCATAATCAATTACAGAATCGTCAATTAACTTCATGTTAACAAAAATCTCATTTCAAACCTTCACAATACTAATAATAAGATGTGAGGCATGAAGACCTCATAATTATTTACCCGAATTAACGAGTCACATTTAACGCCATCTGGGCGGGAACCTACCTCGTAGGTTACAACTCAATATTACAACACGAATTTTGCAAGTATGCACAGAGAATTTCATACAAAAAAAATTTCAAATAAGCCTAGCAGGCACGACTCCCTATTAGTATTATAGTACAAATTTAATTTCACAAGGGAGAATTTAAACACAAGAATTTTTATCACAAGGATCTCATCCTTATATAACTTCCACCGCAACTCGTAGCCCGGTTTAAACATATCAATTTATTTTAAAATGCGAGGACCTCGACCTCAGTTCTGAATCACAAGTAATATGCACATATTGCCAATCGAAACTTTCCATTTTCTCCTATTAAATAACTTTCGTTAAACAAAATCACAACACATAATGAACCCCACACTGGTAGGGCATATAATTCACAATTTGTAATTAATTATCCGGAAATACATCAAAACATACCGAAATAAGTACCAGAAAGGCACCTTTAGCCTCACATATCTTATTAGAGTCCATCATGGAATGATAAGTATAGTTATCTCCATAAAACCTCCCAACAGAAGTAAACACATAAGTATATTATAGAATTACGAAGCTCACTCATAAGTGGAGCATAATAGGAGGACTCCTCTTGATACTCAGAATCGAATTAAGTTAAGTAAATTATTACTTTATTTTAAATCGAGGTCGTACCTATAACGACACCATCTGATGTAACGACCTCCGCCATTCCATAAAACAAATATAACAACGGTTGGGTCTCCATCTCTAGGACGCCTTCTACCCGCCTATCCTCTACCCTTAACTGGTCGTGTGGGTGGTGTAGTAACTGCAATGGGGCATATAGCCTGAGTGCTTTGATGAAATATGCCTCTCCCAAATTTGGGCCAATTTTCTCATGATGTGCCTAGTATCATCGTATTCATAACAACCCATTTGCGGGTTTGGCTGCTCATATTGAGTCTGTGCCAGATAACTGGAATAACCATTGTAGGAAACTCATGTCGGTGGTGCATAAAAAAAAAACCTTACTGGAGAACCTCGATTAATCCGATGTGCGAACTGGGCTAGCCGACTGCCCGAGCCCCCGCCATAATGATTTATACTTGCAGAGTAGAATCCAATGAATCCCCCAGAACCTAGAGATGTCTTGGTCCCCTTAGTTTTCTTTTTCCTCACCCTGAACACGTTCTAATATCTTTGCAATTTCTACCACTAGTGGAAATGAAGTATCAGCCTGTAGCTCCTGAGTCATACAAAATTTTACGATCATAATTAAGTCCTTTAATTAGTCTGTGGACTCCCTCTCTGGCTGTAGGAAGCAAAGTATGAATATGACGAGCTAACTTATTGAACCCGATGGCATATTATGACACCGTCATAGTGACTTGACACAACCATTCAAACCCTATGCGCCATGCATTACGGAGAGTTCGGGAAACAAACTCTTTCAAAAGCATTTCTAAGAACCGAGCCAAGTGGGCGGTGTTGTATTGGCTGGTCTGCCCTCTTCATAGGCTTGCCATAAACACCTGTGGAGAATTATCTCTCCCAAGGCCAATTTCTTCTTTTGTTATGCTGACTCAACACTGTTGATCTGACCCATTTCTTAACATACTCTTCGATTCTTCTTTGGGGTAAACTTTACCCCTATTTATAGACAATGATCACAAAAGTAGAGCTCCATACAGACAATTCTTAGTCCAGAATCTCGTCAACCACTGTGCTTCCTCTAAAGCACCCCAAAATTCGTAACTTTTGACGTCCACGCTGAGTAGACCTTCTGTAATTTTAATGTTGTTTCTCTAACTCCTTTGGTACTGAAGTATAAGATTATTACGGAGGCAGACATAACACAAGTCCCAACCTTATCCTCTACAAAATCTCAAGCCTTAAACATATGTAAATTTTTGGGGGAACCTTTCAGTACCACATATATACATTTCAGGCCAAAACTGATATAACACATGACTCGCAATCCATTCATTGATAGTGGACTCCCCCATTCGGAGCGAAGTCATAGTTCACCATGTCCGATGGTCCACAATATTAACCTTCACAACTCGTATAAATCAACTAGATGCCAAGGTACATTGCACTCCCCCACATTATTCACTGGGTGATCTCTTTATACTTCCGCATCTTCAGTCGGAATCACATGTTGAGGCAATGTTTGAGTATCTCTGGCTCCCTCGTAGTTCATCTGCGGCATCATGAACCGTCGACGCACAACTGATACCGAGTGCGCAATGTCATACACGAGTAGATACAAAGGAATACGAGATATAGGTTTCAAGCAAAATCAATGGCGCACGATAAGGAATGAAAGAAATGATATTGTTCCTAAACTTCATAGCCTCTGAGAGATAAGTACAGATGTCACCGTACCGATCCTTCAGACTCTACTAAGCTTGCTCGTGACTCGTGAGACCTATGTAACCTAGTTCTCTGATACCAACTGTCACGACCCAAAATTTCCCACCGGGGGGACCGTGATGGCGCCTAACATTTCACTTGCTAGGCAAGCCAACGTTAGAAAATCGTTAAACCAATTCCTTATTTCCATTCAGTAAATAACAATAATTAACTAAGATGAAATATAAGAGGTGCGGAATTTTGTAAAACTGTATTAGTTACTAACACCCGGATCTGGAGTCACAATTCATGAGCATTCTAGAATTTACTACAAGTAATAGTCTGAAAGAAATACAACTGTCTGAATGAAATAAAACAACAGTGACATAAAACGTAGACGGGGACTTTAAGGTCTGTGAACACTGACAGATCTACCTTGAGTCTCTAGACAGCGGACCAATAGCAAAATCTCGATCAACCGGAGCCGGTATCAAAGTTTGCACAGAAAGTGAAGAGTACGGCATCAGTACAACCGACCCCATGTACTGGTAAGTGTCGAGCCTAACCTCGGCGAAGTAGTGACGAGGCTAGGACAAGACACCCACATATAACCTGAACAATATAATCATGCTAGTGGCAACAACAATAAATAAAGAAATAATGCAGAAATAATGGGAAGGGAACATACAGTGGGGGAATACAACATAAAGAGTGAGAATAATGAAAAGACAGAATTAAACCAAAAATCCTTAAACGAATTGAGCAATTAAAATAGCAAGGAAAACTGCACGAAATCACCCTTCGTGCTTTTACTCTCAACCTCACCAAATAAAGAAATAGAACAGCACGACATCACCCTTCATGCATTTACTCTCAACCTCACCAAATAAATAAATAGAACGGCACGACATCACCCTTCGTGCATTAAACCTCTCATAATATACACGGCATCACCCTTTGTGCTTTAAATCTTTCATAATATACATGGCATCACCCTTCGTGCTTTACACTCTTGCTCACAATATAAATAATGCATGCACGGCATCACCCTTCGTGCTTTACACTCCTCACCAATCACAGAATCAATAACGGATATATAAGAGTATCACAAAGAAACTGGTATTGTACTCATAATCAATAGCACAATGTAATCTAAATCTTGAATCAATATTCGAAAGTTGCCAAATCTTAGTGAAACTAGATGTGAGTCACCCAACATTTCAAACAACCCGCTAAGCATGGATAGGAGAATTTAAGGCTACAAAATAAACAAGAATAGAATTTCACTCGCATGCTATGACTCGACAACAACGCATAAATGCTCGTCACCTCACCTATACATCATATTTAACAACCAAACACGTAGCAAATGAACACATAATACCTATTCCCTCAAGCCAAAGTTAGACACGACACTTCCCTTGCTCCGAAGGCCACTTAATTCTCAATCACAACTTTTCGTCTAGAATTCACCTCCAAACCACTCGTATTTATTCAAAAATGACTCAATAATATCAAATATTGCTAAAGGAATGAATTACATTGCATAAATTTAGATTTCCCAAATTTTCCTCCAAAAAGTCGAAAATCGACCCCGGACCCGCTTGGTCAATACCCGAGGTTCGGACCAAAATCCATTTACCCATTCACCCCAGAGCCCGAATATATAATTGGTTTTGGAATCCAACCTCAAATTGAGGTCTAAATCCCCAATTTTCGAATTCCCTAGTTTCTACCCAAAACCCCTAATTCTACCATGAAAACCTTAGATTTTAGGTTGAAATCTTGTAAAATGTAACGAAAGATTGAAAGAAACTAGTTTAGAATCACTTACCTATGATTTGGGGAAGAAATGGTCTTTGAAAAATCGCCTCTTGTGTTTTAGGTCTTGAAAATTTGGGAAATGAATGAAAATTCCCGTCCAAAAGTCATTTTGATCAGCTGCAGATGTCGCATTTGCGACCTGAGCTTCGCAAATGCGAAGCTCGCAAATGCGAAGCTCGCAAATGCGAAATAGTCATCGCAAATGGGAAGCCCTTCACACTTCTGCTGCCTTCGCAAATGCGAAGATAAGTTTGCAAATGCGACCTTGAATCTTCGCAAATGCGAATAAATGATCGCATTTGCGATCACTGCCCTTCCCCGACTCCCTTCGCAAATGCAAAAGAAAACTCGCAAATGCAAACACTATTGGCCTAGCTTCTCTTCGCATTTGCGATGAGAAGCTCGTAAATGCGAACCTCTTAGAGGTCGCAATTGTGATGCCTGATCTTGCAAATGCGAGATCAGAGGCCTGTAATAATATCAGATGCCCAACAGTGTTTTCCAAGCCAAATCTCACTCTGTAGCCTATCTGAAACTCACCCTAGCCCTCGAGGCTCTAAACCAAACATGCACACAAGTCTAAAAATATCATACGAATTTGCTCGCGCGATCAAATCGCCAAAATAGCACGTAGAACTATGAATTTAGTACCAAATCAAATGAAATTGTCAAGAACACTTTAAAATTTCTATTTTCTCAACTAGATGTCCGAATCACGTTAAATCAACTCCGTTTCTCACCAAATTTCACAGACAGGTCTTAAATATCATAATGAACCTGTACTGGGCTCCGGAACCAAAATATGGACCCAATACTAATAATGCCAAATATCAATCAATTCTTAAAAACAAATAATTCCTAAAATTTTAATTTTCATCAAAAATTCATAACTCAAGTTAGGGACCTCCGAATTCGATTCTGGGCATACGCCCAGGTCCCATAATTCAATACGAACCCACCGGGACCGTAAAAGCATGGATCCGGCCCCGTTTACCAAAAATATTGACCGAAGTCAACTAAAATTAACTTTTAAGGCAAAAATTCTTATTTTCATTAGTTTTCAACATAAAAGTTTTTCGGAAACCTGCTCGGACTGCGCACACAAATCGAAGAGGGTAAAAATGAAATTTTTAAGGCTTAAGAGCACAGATTCGAGTTCTAAAATATAAGATGACCTTTTGGGTCATCACAGACTATATAAAACAGTATATGTCACAACCCCATTCTTCCCTCCGTAGGATGTCATGATGGCACCTAGTCTCTAAGACTAGGTAAGCCTAACAATTTACTGAATAACTGAATAATAAAACTTAAGCTCAAATCTAAACATGTGATATAATTCAAACTGCGATTCAAAAATCAATACATCTCCCAAAATCCGATAGAAATAAGTCAAGAGCTTCTAAGAGCAATTACTAAGTGTCTCTATACATGAGAGTCTAAAGAAAATAAGGAAAACAACATAGTAAGGATAAAGGAGGACTCAGAGGTCTGCAAGCGCTGTTAGATATACCTTGAAGTCTCCGCGAGCGGTCCAACTCACTGGTATCTGGGCTGGTGGGAAGATCCCGGATCTGTACAAAAAGATGTGCAGAGTGTTGTATGAGTACGCCACAACGATACCCATTAAGTGCCAAGCCTAACCTCGGTAGAGTAGTAATGAGGTCAGGTCAGGGCCCTACCGGTTTAAAAGAAAAGTAAGGTAGAAGATATAATAATATTTTAAAATGGCTAAGAATTTCGAACAATAAGAAGTTTCAGAAAATATCAGCACAATAAATAGAGGTACACAGCAGGGGCACTCCCGAGGTACCGCCTCGTAGTCCCAAATGTAAAGATGCAGTACAGTGGGATCTCCCGAGGAACCGCCTCGTAGTCCCGAAGTAAATATGCAGTACAGGGGGATCTCCCGAGTAAACGCCTCGTAGTCCCAAAGTAAATATGCAGTGCAGGGGGATCTCTCGAGGAACTGCCTCGTAGTCCCAAAGTAAATATGCAGTATAGGGGGATTTACCAAGGAACCTCCTTGTAGTCCCAAAGTAAATATGCAGCAGGTAATCGAACAAAAACATAATTTTTCAGCAAGAATCTTACAGTTAAGGATTTAATTCAAATCAAGGAAAGCAGGTAGTTCAACTAAGCATGTTGCACAAATTGCAAGTAAGAGTTAAGGCACATAGACATGCGATGCTAGTTTAAGCATGAATTCTACATATGCTAAGGCATCTCACTTAATGTATTTTAAAGGAAGACAAATCAGTTAATGTATTTTAAAAGATGACAAATCAGGAAGAACCGAATTTTTTCATAATCAGCCTGTGTACGCACTCGTCACCTCACGTACATGGCGCTCACATATCACAAATTGTTACAACAGTACCAAACCCTAAAGGGATTTCCCCCACACAAGGTTAGACAAGTCACTTACCTCAAATGTCGCTCAATCAATTGGTATGAATGTCTTTCCCTCGACTTTCCAACTCCGAATGGCCCAAATCTAGCCAAAAGCAATTACATAACATGAATACAACTACAAGAAACTAATTTAAATAATGAATCTATGACTTTAGCAAATAATAAAAAATTCGGCCCAAAAAGTCGACCCAGGACCACGTCTCGGAATTTGGTAAAAGTCACAAAATACGAACACCCATTCAACCACGAGTTCACCCATACCAAAATTACTAAAATCCGACACCAAGTCACCGCTCAAATCCCCAAATTTTACTCTCCAAATCTCTAGCCTCAAACCCCCACTTCCACCTTAAACACACATAATCTAGGTGGGAAAAACAACGAGGAAACAAGATTATTGATCAAAATAAGTACAAGAGACTTACCTTAAGAAAACCCTCAAAATTTCTATCACAAATTGCCCTAGACCGATTCTGCAAAGTCCAAGATGACAAAAATCACGAAGCCCTTCGGTTTTAAACACTGCCCAGGCTTTTTGCATCTGCGGCCAATTATCTGCACCTGCAGAACCGCTTCTGCGGCCCGTGATTCGCTTCTGCGGAATCAGATCTTGGCACCCATTATACTTCTACGGTCAAAATCTCGCTTCTGCGGGTGCGCATTTGCGCAAACACATCCGCTTCTGCGGACATGCCTTCCCACACGCGTTCGCTTCTGCGACCAATATTTCGCAGAAGCGACTCCGCTCCTGCGGTGTTCACGTCGCATATGCGACAACTAGCCAAGTCTTCCAGCCCCGCATCTACACCCAATTTCTCCCTTATGTGGGCTCGCACCTGCGGTCAATCTTGCACAGGTGCGATTACACCAGAAGCAGCCAAGCACCAGAAAAATCTTCTAAGTCCCAAAAATGATCCGTTAACCATCCGAAACTCACCCGAGGCCCCAGGGACCTCAATCAAATATACCAACCAGTCCTATAACATCACACGAACTTAGTCGAGCCTTCATATCACATCAAACAACGCTAAAAACATGAATTACACATCGATTCAAGCCTAATGAACTTCAAAGTTTCAAACTTCTACATCCGACGCAGAAACCTATCAAATCAAGTCCGATTGACCTCAAATTTTTCACACAAGTCATAATTGACATTACAGACCTATTCCAACTCCCCGAATCGAAATCCGACTCTGATATCAAAAAGTTCACTCCCGGTCAAACTTCTCAAAAATCATCCTTTTTCCAACTTTCGCCAATTAGCGCTAAAATGAGCTACAGACCTCCAATTCAACATCTGAACACGCTCTTAAGACCAAAATCACCCTACAGAGCTATAGGAACCATCAAAACTCCATTCCAGAGTTTTCTTCACATAGTTCGAACTACGGTCAATTCCTATGACTTAAACCTCTATTTTAGGGACTATGTGTCCCATTTCACTTCGAAGCCGAAAACAAATCTTCTTGGCAAGTTACATAACCACTAATTGAAGTAGGGGGAGCAATAAATAGGGGTTCAGGGCTAATTCTCTCAAAACGACCGACCGGGTCGTTACATTCTCCCCCTCTTAAAATATACGTTCGTCGTCGAACGAGTATAGAGACATACCTGAAGTGGTGAAAAGATGAGGATAACTGTTGTGCATATCATGCTCGGTCTCCCAAGTCGCCTCCTCGACCAGATGACCCCTCCACTACACCTTCACTAGCGCGATGTTCTTCGACCTCAACTTTCGAACCTACCTGTCCAAAATAGCCACTGGCTCCTGAACATAAGATAGATCCTTGTCCAACTGGACTGAGCCGAAGTCTAACACATGAGACGGATCATCGTGACACTTCCGGAGCATAGAAACATGGAACACTGGGTGAACTGCATAGAGACTAGGTGGTAGCGCAAGTCTGTAAGCCACCTTTCCAACCCTTTCAAGAATCTCAAAAGGTCCGATATACCTAGGGCTAAACTTGCCCTTCTTTCCGAACCTCATAACACCCTTCATGGGCGAAACCCGGAGCAAGATCCGCTCCCTAACCATGAATGCAACGTCACGAACCTTCCGATCTGCATAACTCTTCTGCCTGGACTGAGCTGTACGAAGTCGATCCTGAATCGATTTAACCTTCTCCAATAGTCTGTTCCCAATAGTCTAGCCTCACCCGGCTCAAACCAACCCACTGGGGGCCGGTACCTTCTACCATACAAAGCCTCGTACGGAGCCATCTAAATGCTCGACTGATAGTTGTTGTTGTAGGCAAACTCCGCAAGTGGCAAGAACTGATCCCAAGCACCTCCAAAATCAATCACACATGCACGAAGCGTATCCTCCAATATCTGAATAGTGCGCTCGGACTGTCCGTCCGTCTGAGGGTGAAATGATGTACTCAACTCCACACGAGTACCCAACTCATGATGTATAGCTCTCCAGAACCATGATGTAAACTGATTTCCCCTGTCGGATATGATAGATACCGGTACACCATGAAGCCTATTAATCTCGCAGATGTAAACCTGAGCCAACTGCTCCAAAGAGTAAGCAGTAATCACAGGAATGAAATGAGTTGACTTGATCAATCTATCCACAATCACCCAAACTGCATCAAACTTCCTCTGAGTCCATGGGAGCCCAACAACGAAATCCATAGTGATCCGCTACTATTTCCACTCTGGAATCTCTAGATTCTGAAGTAATCCACCCGGTCGCTGATGCTCATACTTCACCTGCTGATAATTTAGGCAACGAGCTACATATTCCACTATGTCCTTCTTCATTCGTCTCCACCAATAGTGCTGCCTCAAATCCTAATACATCTTCGCGGCACTTGGGTGAATGGAATACCGCGAACCGTGATCCTCCTGGATAATCAACTCACGCAACCTATCTACATTAGACACACATAGCCTGCCCTACATCCGTAACACACCGTCATTTCCAGTAGTGACTTCCTTGGCATCACCGTGCTGAACCGTGTCCTTAAGGACAAGCAAATGAGGGTCATCATACTGACGCTCCCTGATGCGATCATAAAGAGAAGACTGAGAAACCACACAAGCCAAAACTCTTCTCAGCTCGAAAATATCCAATCTGACAAATTGGTTGGCCAAGGCCTGAACATCCAAGTCTAAAAGCCTCTCCGCTACTGGTAGATATGCTAAACTGCACAAACTCTGCGCCTTGCGACTCAAGGCATCGACCACCATATTGGCCTTCTCGTGATGATAGAGAATGGTGATGTCATAATCCTTAAGCAAGTCCAACCATCTCCGCTGCCGCAAGTTAAGATCCATATGTGCAAACAGATGCTGTAGACTCCGATGATCGGTGAAAGCCTCACAAGGAACACCATACAAATAGTGCCGCTAGATCTTCAAGGCATGAACAATAGCTGCTAACTCAAGGTCGTGGATAGGATAATTCTTCTCATGCACCTTCAGTTGTCTAGACGCGTAGGCAATCACCCTACCGTCCTGCATCAACACTGCACCGAGACTAATGCGCGATGCATCACTATACACCGTATAAGACCCCGATCCAGTAGGCAACACTAACAGTGGGGCTATAGTCAAAGCAGTCTTGAGCTTTTGAAAGCTCTCCTCACACTTCTCGGTCCACCTGAATGGAGAACCCTTCTGGGTCAATCTGGTCATAGGTGATGCAATAGACTAGAAACCCTCTACAAATCGACGGTAATACCCCGCCAAGCCAAGAAAACTTCAGATTTCGTAGCTAAGGATGGTCTGGTCCAACTCTGCACTGCTTCAATCTTCTTCGGATCTACCTTGATCCCTTCACTCGATACTATATGACCCAAAAATGCCACTAAATCTAGCCAGAATTCACACTTCAAAAATTTTGCATATAACTTCTTCTCCCTCAAGGTCTGAAGCGCAGTCCTTAGGTGCTGCTCATGATCCTCTCGACTCTGGGAGTACAACAAAATGTCATCAATAAACACAATGACGAATGAGTCAAGATAGGGCTAAAATACATTGTTCATTAAGTGCATGAATGCTGCTGGGGCATTGGTCAGCCCAAATGACATCACAAGGAACTCGTAGTGACCATACCGAGTCTTGAAAGCAGTCTTCGGGATATCTAGCTCCCAAATCTTCAACCGATGATAGCCCGAACGCAAGACAATCTTAGAGAACACTCTGCACCCTGAAGCTGATCCAATAGGTCATCAATACGTGGAAATGGATACATGTTCTTCACTATAACCTTGTTCAACTGGCGATAATCAATAAACATTCGCATAGAACCATCATACTTCTTCATAAACAAGACATGAGCACCCCATGGCGACACACTACGCTGATTGAAGTCCTTATCGAGCAACTCTTGCAACTGTTCCTTTAACTCCTTCAGCTCTGCTAGGGCCATACGATAAGGTGGAATAGAAATGCCAAAGTCAATATCATTTTCGGGCGGCATGTCTGGAAGATTTGCCAGAAATACGTCTGCAAATTCCCTAACTATCGGAACTGACTCGACGGTAAGAGTATCAACACTAATATTTTTCACATAGGCCAGATACGCATCACACCCCTTCTCAACCATTCGCTGAGCTTTAAGAAATGAAACAACCCTGCTAGGAACATGATCCAAGGTACCTCTCCACTAGTAGCGGTAGACCTGGCATAGCCAACATCACCGTCTTGGAATGACAATAAAGGATAGCGTGATAGAGCGACAAACAGTTCATGCCCAAAATAACATCGAAATACACTATACTGTGCACAATCAAACATGACCGATACACACGGTCAACAACAATGGAATCACCAACGGGTGTAGATACATAAACAGGTGAACCCAGAGAATCACAGGATACACCCAAACACGAAGCAAAATAAGATGACACATAGGAATAAGTGGAGCCTGGATCAAATAAGACTGATGCATCTCTATGACAGACTGGAACAGTACCTATGATAACAGAATCTGATGCAACTGCCTCTATCCTAGTAGGAAGGGCGTAATATATGGCCTGGCCTCCCCCTCTAGGGCGACCTCTACCTGTCCAAATTCCACCTCTAGCTGGTTGTGCAGGTGGGGTGGTAGCTGGTGCTGCAATCATAGCCTGAGGATCCGGTAGAGCACGTGGTGCCTAAGAAATCTGTAGAGGTGCACCCCTCCTGAATCTGGGGCAATCCCTCACCAAATGATGAGTGTCGCCACACTCAAAACAAGCTCTCGAAGGACGTGGCTGTTGTGACTGGCTCAGGCATGTTCGACTGGACTGACCACTGGAAGCACCCCGTACAGGAGGCACACGAGACACTAGCGGTGCATAATAAGGATCCTGGGGCCTAGTAGTGGCCGGAGCACCGCTGGTAGCTGGACGTGCTGAATGAACAGGGCAGCCCATATAACCTCTGCCCTGACGAGTTGTAGCTGGGACACGAGTACCACTGTAAATGCCAGACTCTCGAGACCTCTTGGCCTCTCTCTCCTCTCTATCTAGAGTCAGCATACCCTCCAACCTCCTAGCAATCCATACTACGTGCTGGTACGTAATATCCTTCTCCAACTCGCGAGACATGATCAATCTGATATTAGGGTTGATCCACTCAATGAACCGACGAACCCGCTCTCGAACAGTAGTGATCAAGGCTGGTGCATGCCTGCCCAAGTCACTGAATCAGACCGCATACTCTAACACGATCATAGCACCCTGGCGCAAATGCTCAAACTCTGCGAGCCAAGCATCCCCGAGGCTTTGGGGAACATACTCCTTTAGGAACATATCTGAGAACTGAGTCTGGGTGAGTGAAGTTGCCTCATCTAGACTATCCAAATCGTATGCGCGCCACCACTAATAGGCCTCTCCTCTAAGCTAGAATGTAGTGAAAGAAACCCTACTAGTCTCTGCAACACCCATAGTACGGAGAATACGGTGTCACTCCTCAAGAAAACCCTGGGCATCCTCTGAAGCCAAGCCACTGAAAGTTGGTGGGTGGTACTTCTTGTACCTTTCGAGCCTGAGCTGCTCTACCTCAGAAGTGCTGCCCTAAACTCGGGCTGAACTGGAGCTACCGGCTGTATTGGTATGATCTCTGGATCCTGGTCTACCTGAACCTACTGCTCTGGGGTACCGGCGACGGGAGTCTGTGCTCCTCCCCTGGCTTGAGATGTGGCAGGAATAGGGGGTATCAATCCTGCCTGAGCCAAGGTACTGAACATGCTCAGGAACTGGGCTAGAGTCTTCTGGAGAGCTGGTGTAGTAACAGGCGTCTCGGGTGCCTGCCCTCCAACTGGAGCTACTGGTGGCTCCTCTGTAGTAGCTCGTGTGGGTGTTCTGGATGCACCATGTGGACGTCCTCTGCCTCTACCCCGACCCCGGCCTCTCGCGACTCTAGCATTGATTGGTAGTATTGATCCCCCTATAGAAAGTTTGTTGAATCATAGACTTAGTCATATCATTGTACGAACACTCTTTCACCATAGTTCGGTACCTCTCCTATATCTCATGCAATGGCTCATTGGGTTCTTGTTTGAATGCTAGAATTTCATCTCTAAGAGTAGCCATATGCACGGGAGAAAAGAACTTGGCCATGAATTTCTCCGCCAATTCATCCCATGTATGGATAGAATGGTTTGGAAACCTTTCTAACTAATCCAAGGCTTTCCCCCATAGTGAGAAAGTAAATAGCTTAAACCTTAAAGCATCCTCAGAGACATTTGTCTGTTTACTCCCCCAATAAGTGTCCACAAATCCTTTCAAGTGTTTGTACGCATTTTGATTCGGATCCCCGGTGAAGAATCCCCGTTGCTCTAGCAATGTGAGCATAGCATTTGTGATTTGAAAGTTGCCCGCCTTAATGCGGGGCGGGACTATGGCACTTTCATACCCTTCATTCGGCAACACCCGGTGTGGAGCCGCTATTGGTAGAGGTGGGAGTTGAACGGGAACATTGTCTTGAAGCGGTCGACCTCGTCTATTTGCTTGAGGTTTAGGAGGAACCTCTTCAAATTGGTCATCTTCCACGTCCACATCCCCCAAAGGCATGTTTCCAAGAGTATCATTGTTGTTGAGAGCCATTGTTTCACCTACAATTATTTAACCAAAAAGATTAGTAACACGGAAGGAAAAGAAGACAATTCACACATAAAACCAATTATATAGCTAAATACGTCTTTTATGCTCCCCGACAACGGTGCCAAAAATTAATCTCGCCCAAATTACACCTCAGTTTGGGGTTGTAAAGCGGCCGATTGCAATAATAATACCCAACGAGGAGTCGGGATCAAATCCACAGGGAGCGTAGATGGGATTAGTGGTATGTATTTTGTCTAAGCACATGAACTGTCTAAGTTGCACTTCCACAAACTTTGTTATTGCAATCGAAAAATATGAAACTAGAGAAGAATGTTTTTGTTGTTGTTTTTCAAATTTGTAAAAGATCTAGGGCTGTGACTTCCACCTAGGTGTTTGCTTAACGAATTGTGGGCTTTAGAGCGAGTTGCGTTGGTCAGGGTGTATTATAGCAATCAACACTCAAGTACCCACTCAATACCTCTCGGTAAGAGAGTAGTTTTGCCCAATTTGGCTTTCTCAAATCCAAATGGGTATTGAAATAAACAATTGACAAATGACTCAAGTCGGGTTTTACTATCTCTAGGTTCAACCCTCTAATTTGGACTATCAATCTCTTTATTTCATCCCAAACTCTTGTTAGCCAAGTTTTCCTAGACTAAGTCTCGCTTTCTCAAGCAGAGACCAAGTCAAATAGGCTTGAACTAATGTTTGCAAGCATTAATTCTACAATTATAGCAAGAACTAATCTAAATAATACACACCCAACCATAAACAAGCCCTAAATCAAACACCCATTAGGTTCCCACACTAGGGCTGGGTCACAACCCTAGCTAGAAAATTAGCTACTCATAGTGGATATTGAAGAAAATAAAGAAGAAAAGATGATAAAACTCATATTGAATGATTAATAGATGCAAATCCAATGTAAAATCAACAATATAAACTAAAGTTGCCTAAAAGAGTAAAGAAAAACGGCTACAAACTTCCTGGTATTCAAAACTTGACCTAATTTCGACAAAAAAGACTATTTATACACAGCTGGAATGTTTGGACAAAATTGCCCTTTCGGAGGTTCTGCGGCCGCACAATTCTGTGTGCGGTCCGCACTTTGCTGTAGCTCTTGACAGGAGTGGTTTCTGCGGCCGCACAATTCTGTACTACGACCGCACTTCTTGAGTTCTGCGGAACGCACAATTCTGGGTGTGACCACACATTTGATTTTTGTGGCCGTACAATTATAGTGCAGTCCGTAGATCTTGATTGTCTTGAATTCCCAACTCTCTGAACCTTGACTTCTGCGGCCGCACAATTATTGTGCGGTCCGCACTTTGCATTGCGGCATTGTCAAATTTTCTTCTTGTTCTGCGGCCGCAGACAGAATTCTGTGGTCCGCACTTTTGCCTTTTTGCTTGATTTTTGTCCTTGTTCAAAATTACTCATTCTTGAGTTGAATTTCATCACTTTGGCTCATTTTCCATTACTCCTGCAAGTAAGCATATTTTATCAGTTTTTCGTAAATACCTTTAAGCATTTTTGATCTAAAATGAAAGTCAAAAGGTGCAAATATGTAGTCAAAGTCCCCACTTATCAACTCCCCCAAACTTAAGCTTTTGCTTGTCCTCAAGCAAATAAGGTAATTCCCACCTCACAAGAAAAAATCTATTCCAGCTAAGCTAAGGTGAATCAAACACACATCAATTGGGACCAACAATTACCCACACACTCATGAATTATCAACAAGGCAATGTTTTGAAGGTTAAAGCACAAATAGCTTTAATGTGACACTTGAGCATCAATAGTTGACTTTACTCATCAAGGAAGTTCGCACTTTCATGTAGGTCACTGTGGATCCCAAACTCCCCCTCCTATACTCTCCGTTAGCTCCTCTTACTTAAGAATGTTGCACTCAATTCAATGATTTGTGAAAAGTTCGCTCATCACTCTCAAAATAATGTCACAAGTACGGTTGTAAGTACCATATGATTGCCCCTCATGTAAATCACCACTAATGTAAGCTCATGTAGCTTGAAATCACGTAGGACTTTTTCGGCATGTAATGAAGGCTTTTGGACTAAGGTAGAAAATGTTGGAATAGAACGGGTTCATCTTTCCTTACACACTCTATTTTCTCTTTTTGGCTCATGCTTTGTCGACTCTTTGAGTCATTTTCTTTTTCCTTAGGGGAACTAGAGAGACTTGACATCACTCTTTCTCGGTCATGATATTCATTTTCTGCTTCTTTGTTTTCTCCATGCTTTGCACTTTTGCTTTTCTTTGAATCCCTTCAACCCTTAAATTTATTCACTTTCTTTTTTGTGTTTTTCTTTTGTTCTTTCTTTTTCTTCATTTCTTTTCTCTTTTTGTACCTTGTTACCACTTTCAAACTCCTCGTCTCTCCCCTAAACTTATTTTTTTGCCAATTTGCTTCTCATAAGTGTTAAGGAAAGCTCGAGTGCCAAGAGAGGGTCACTACAAAATGGGTAAAGGCTTGTAACATGGTTATCAAATAAGAAAGCCTTTAGGCTCAAAAGGGTTAACTAGGGATAACATCATTAGTGGGCCATGGAAAATTTCAAAATGGTTCAAGGAGAGCTTACAATCACTTCTTAAGCCAAGCAAAACTTAGAATTTCACCTAAAAATACATTCAGGGCAAGTTCTATACCATTCGCATGGGTACTTGGACTTGTAACAAAACATCTCACCTCTCACACAGCTGGATTGTTCAAGAGGATGGAGTCAAAGGCCCACAACAACTGTATTCAAGATTGAAAATCACTAATGGTTCAACTAAACCACTCGATGATTGCCTAAGTCAACGCAAGAGTCACAAGGTCACTAACTAGAGCTATTTCTTTCCAAGAACTTGTTTTTAATCATAAGCATGCAATTAAGTGTATTGGTACCAATTGAAGCATGCTTGACTCTTCTAGTTTGACTCACTTAGGTCCTCTTATTCATTATTACTACTGTTCTTTCCTAAACATCAAAACCAGACTCAATCCCTTAAGAAGGTTGTCACGCCATCCATTGTTGGGTCTGCTGGTACTGATGGATCTGTCTCCATCAGTAAGTCAAATAGAAGATCCCTAGCGGTTGTTATCTTGGTCACTTCTTGTCTCAATTTGTCAACGGATTTTATCGAAGCCTAAGTTTTCCTCATCTTCTTCACTTGCTTCCCAAGCTCCTCAATTCCTACCCCATGTTCCACCATGGTGCCCATGATGGTATTTTGATTCTCCAATATTTTCTTTAAAGTTTGCTCCACTGACATAGGAATCTGGGGTGATGAGGTAGAGGTCTGAGCTGCAACAACACTGGATAGGTCAGACAGCTTTGCAGTAGCTGTCTGCATCCAGTTGTTGTGACTCGCTAGCGTCTGGGAGACTCACAGCGTAGAGAGTGGATAAGTTGAGGAGGAAGGCACTGATACTGATGCCGATGGCCCTAAAGATAGAGGTGGTGGCATGGCAGCTGTCTCGGTGGTAGGCCCGGCTGTTGTGGAAGACATGGAAGTTGTAGAAGGCATAGCAGCAGAATCTGCAACTATCACCGATGGCTCATCAGACTGGCCTACGGTAGTACTCGACTTACCCTTATTTTTCAAGTTACTTGGGTCCTTTAGAGAGTACCAGGAGAAGGGATTCTTAAAACTTACCTTCGTATCAAAGATCTTGGGCTCCACCCCTGCATCCGTGAGATACTCCGTGATAGTGTTGGGATACGTAGAGCAGTTTTCACCCTTCCTAACAACCAGAGACATGTTGGCTGACATGATGGCACCCACATTAATTGGCCCGGCCATGATAGATGCAACTAAGACTGCCCTAGGGATTGGAAGATTGTTTTCATTTCGGCTTGGGTCTATGCGAGTGCATACAAATGTTTGCCACCCTTTTGCTTCTAAGTTGAGGGTGTTTTGCAGAATAGGAACCCCTGCTGTGATCCATGGCTGTGGTGGTCCTGGAGCTGCCAGTATCTCAGCTAGCCAAGGGCGAGATGCATCACCAAGTGTGAACTTCTTTAAATACTGCACCGACTCCATATCCTCGAACCCCAAATAAGTGTTCAGGGTGCTCTGATCAAATCGTACTTTTAGGTTCCGCACCTTAGTCACCTTAGTCCCCTTCTTGATGTGCGCCACATTGTCATAGAACTCCCTGACTAAGTGCTCCTTGGCATCCAATACGCTTTTCGTGAACCATTTCCACTCTTTTATTTCCCAAAATTGTCTTAACACATTCGGGTTGTATCTATCCAGATATTTCAACATAAACTGTCGCTCAATAGTGAGCGATCTCTGCGGTCACCACTTTTGGAACCTATTGAATGCAGTCAGGCTCACAAACCTATCTTCCCAAACTTCCTTCTTCTTTGACCTCTCTAGGCTTGCAGCTCGGGTATTACCCCCTCGACCGTCATCCGGAATATCATCATCATCAACAACTGTGACTGGTGCGGCAGGGGCATGAGTAGACGAGGGATCCGTAGCCTGACTATTCCCTTATGATACCTTAGAATTTCTCTCAGAATAGGTAGGCTCGTCTCTCAGTCGGTATCTATCCTGGGAATCTGTGGCTGTGATGGCACAACATGCTTCCTTTGCACTGAGTCGCTCTCTGATACTTCCCTAGATGGGGCATATGAACTAGATTCGGAGGGCTGTGGATGTCTACCTCGGCCTACTGTTGCCTTCTTACTAATCACGTTTTGCACGAGAGTGGTAGGGTACCCCTGCCTCGGCCTCGGTAGGGTTCACCCCTCCATTTGGAAGTGTCACCACGTCCTCTTGATCTAACCATTTTCTGCAATACATAGCAACATGAGTAAGTTAAAGTTCAAACACAGACTATAAAACAATTACAGATAAAATAGTGGGCGAGAGGGGGAAGTGCAGTTCGCACAATTCTGAGTGTGGCCGCATAATGACTTATGTGGACCGCACAATTTTGGAAGTGCGACCACACAATTGTAGTGTGGTCCTAACAATTCTGAGTGTGGCCGCACAATTCAAGTCCCAAAAATATCAATTCTCTGAAGTTTTGATCTGTGGCCGCAAATATTTTTCTGCGGCCGCAGTTCAGTTTCTGCGGAGCGCACAATTTTGAGTGTGGTCTGCACAATCAATGCACAAACTTTGCCCTCGCCTAAGGATCTGCGGACCGCACAATTTAACGTTGCGGCACGACGCAGATTACCATCAATCACTTGAAGTGAATCAATGCCACGATGTGGCCTCATCAACCTTTTCCAAATAATGCTTCACCCGGTGACCATTGACTCTAAACACTTCATCATTTTATTCTTCAAGTCTAATGCACCAAAGGGTGTCACACTCACAACCTCAAACGGGCCACTCCATTTAGACTTCAACTTTCCCGGAAATATCTGTAACCGAGAATTGAACAATAACACAAGATCACCTTCTTTGAACTCCTTGTTCCGAATGTATTTGTCATGGAGGTACTTCATCTTCTCCTTATATAAGGAAAAACTTGTATATGCATAGTACCAGAATTCATCTAGCTCACTCAATTGTGCCACCCTTAAGTTGGCAGCGATATCCCACTCAAGATTTAGCTTCTTCACTGCCCACATAGCCTTGTGCTCAAGTTCCACCGGAAGGTGACACTGTTTCCCGAACACCAACCGGTATGGAGACATCCCAATCAGTGTTTTGTAAGTTGTCTTATAGGCCCATAGAGCATCATCAAGTTTCTTCGACCAATCCGTCCGGTTGGCATTCACTGTATTTGAAAAAATACTCTTGATCTCCCTGTTAGAGACTTCCACTTGTCTACTTGCTTGAGGGTGATAGGGGGTCGTGACTTTGTGAGTGACATCATACTTGGTGAGTAAGGTATCAAAAGCTTTGTTGTAAAAGTGCAATCCCCCATCACTTATAATGGCCCTTGGAGTACCAAATCTTGTAAAGATTTTCTTTTTCAAAAATGCCACCACACTTCGAGCTTCGTTGTTAGGTAGATCAACGACCTCAACCCACTTTGACACATAGTTCACAACTACCAAAATGTATGTGTTCCCACAAGAGCTAATGAATGGTCCCATGAAATCAATCCCCCACACATCAAAAATATCAATTTCCAAGATGGTGGTGAGGGGCATCTCATTTTTCTTATAAATACCACCGGCCCTTTGACAGTCATCACAACGCTTGACTAGATCACTTATGTCCTTGTAGAGAGTAGGCCAATAGTATCCAAAACTCAACACTTTCGCCTCCGTTATCGCTCCACCATGATGACCACCATATGGTGAAGAGTGGAAAGCACAAAGAATTTCCACTTGTTCCTCCTCCGGCACACATCTTCGAATCACACCATCGGTACAAATCCGTGAGAGGTACGGTTCATCCCAATAGTAGTCAATGCAACCCCATTTGAGTTTCTTCCTTTGGTTTGAAGAGAAATCATTCAGTACAATACCACTCATAAGATAATTTGCTAAGTCGGCGAACCATGGCATCTTGGTCATTGAAATGGCTAGAAGTTGCTAGTCGGGGAAGGAGTCATTGATTTCAAGGCCATCATGTGGCCTCCCCTCCTCCTCCAAGCGAGACAAATGGTTCTCCACTTAGTTTTCACTGCCTTTTCTGTCTTGGATTTATAGATCGAACTCTTGAAATAAAAACACCCATCTCATTAACCGCGCCTTTGAATCTTTCTTGCTCATTAGGTACCGAAGCGTCGCATGATCGGTGTGGACAATCACCTTTGTACCCATCAAGTACGGGAGAAACTTCTCCATAGCAAAGACAATAGCAATGTGCTCTTTTTCGATCACCGTGTAATTGACTTGGGCATCATTCATGGTCTTACTAGCATAGTAGACCGGATGGAAGATTTTGTTGATATGTTGTCCCAAAACTGCTCCGACCGCCACATCACTTGCATCACACATGAGCTCAAAAGGCAAGCTCCAATCCAGTGCGGTGATAATAGAAGTAGTAGTCAATTTGAACTCGAGCAATTCGAATGCCTTCATGCAATCCTCGTTGAAATGGAATTTGGCATCTTTCTCCAAAAACTTACACAAGGGGTTCACCACTTTTGAAAAATCCTTGATGAAACGGCGATAGAACCCCGCATTACCCAAGAAGCTCCTCACTCCCTTCACGGATGTAGGGGTGGGAGTTTAGAAATCACCTCTATTTTGGCCTTGTCGACCCCAATACCATTCTTTAAAATTTTCTGGCCAAGGAGAATGCCTTCCTCGACCATGAAGTGACATTTCTCCCAATTGAGCACCAAGTTTGTCTCCTCACATCTTTCCAAGACCTTATCCAAGTTTTTCAAGCAATCATCAAAGGAATTCCCAACCACAGAAAAATCATCCATGAAGACCTCAAGAAAATCCTCCACCATGTCGGTGAAGATAGCCATCATACACCATTGAAAAGTTGTCGGTGCATTGCATAACCCAAATGGCATCCGCAAGAATGCGAAAGTACCATAGGGACATGTGAAAGTAGTCTTCTCTTGGTCCTCTGGAGAAATAAGAATTTGATTGTAGCCGGAATATCCATCAAGGAAATAATAGAAAGTACGGCCGGACAACCTATCGAGCATTTGATCAAGGAATGGAAATGGGAAGTGATCTTTCCTTGTGACTTTGTTGAGCTTGCTATAGTCCATACACACTCTCCACCAGGTCACCGTTATTGTAGGAATCAACTCGTTCTTGTCATTGGTGACCACAATCATGCCCCCCTTCTTTAGGATACATTACACAGAAGAGGTCCACGAGCTATCAGAAATGGGTTAAATAACCCCGGCATCCAACCACTTTATGATATCCTTCTTTACCACCTCTTGCATTGCTTCATTTAATCTTTTTTGATGTTTAACGGAGGGTTTGGCATCCTCCTCCAAAATAATCTTGTGCATGCAAAAGGCAGATTATACCCCTAATATCCGCCAATATCCGATAGCTTTCTTCCTCTTTTGTAGCACCGCCAAAGTAGAGTCTACCTACACATTAGTCAAACAAGAGGAAATAATAACTGGTAAAGTAGAACACGAGCCAAGGAATTCATACCTGAGATGTGGAGGCAATGGCTTTAACTCCAAAGTGAGAGGCTCCTCGATTGAGCGCTTTGTTGGAGGAGTCTTCCGGTTTTCAAAATCTAAGGACAATTTGCAGGGTTCATAAGTGTATGACCCCATTCCTTGCAATGCATTCACACATTCCACATAGTCATCCTTCTCATCATCATCATGATTAATCAATACGGCCTCCAAAGTATCATCAACATTCATCATGGCACTAGCATCATCAACAATCACCTCGGTCACTAAGTCCACAAACGAACAAACTTCATTGCTATTCGGTTGCCTCATAGATTTGCACATCAACAAGTGCCTTCCCCATAACAAGGAAATGTCTACCCAAAATAATAGGAACCTCATAGTCCACTTCACAATCAAGAATCACAAAGTCCGCCGGGAGGATGAACTTATCAACTCGAACCAACACATCATCAATGATATCCAATGGTCTCTTCATAGTATGATCCACCATTTGTAGCCTCATCGAAGTGGGTCTTAGTTTCCCAATCTCCAACGTTTTGAAAACTGAGTAGGGCATCAAGTTGATACTCGCCCCTAGATCACAAAGAGATTTGGCAAAGTCGGCGCTTCCAATGGTGCAAGGGATTGTGAAAGCGCTGGGATCTTCCAATTTAAGAGCCATTGAGTGCACAAGTGTGCTTACTTGATGTGTCATCTTTATAGTCTCACAATTCATCGACCTCTTCTTTGTCACGAAATTATTCATGAACTTTGCATATCCGGGTATTTGCTCCAAAACCTCAACTAATGGCACATTAATAGATAAGTTCTTCATCATGTCAATAAACCTTTTGAATTGGTTCTCGCCATTTTTTTTGGCAAGACTTTGAGGGTATGGAGGAGGAGGCCTTGGCATTGGTGCCTTAGCCTTTGGCACTATCAGTTCTGGTATGTCTACAATGTGTTCCCTAGACGGGTTCACTTCTTCTTGAGTCTCCTCCATATTTTCATCAATATCAATTCTCACTTAGTCATTTGCTTGCACCACATTATTTGAAATCTCATCTTCTTGAATCACTTGTTCATCATCCACAATTTTTCTTTGACTTAAGGTGGTTGCATCCTCACCTTTTCCACTCCTTGTAGTCACGGCCATGGCATGTCCCATGTTGTTCCCACCCTTCGGATTCACCACCGTGTCACTTGTTAGTGCCCCCTTAGGACGAGTGTTTAAAGCTTGCGAGATTTGCCCTAATTGAACTTCCAAATTGCGAATTGAAGTGTTGTGAGAGGCTAGTTGAGCATCTGAGTCGGCATTCTTCTCCATTATTTGTTTAAACATGTTCTCAATTCTCCCCATCTCATTATTGGAAGAGCTAGTCCTATGAGACGGATAAGGAGGCAGGTTGCTTGGTTGTTGATACATCGGGGGACTTTGAAAGCCCGGCCCCCTATTCCCTTGGTTATTGTTCCAACCCCCTTGGGTGTTGCCTCCCCAATATCCTTGATTGTTGCCACTCCAATTGCCTTGGTTGTTTTGACCATTCCAATTGCCTTGATTGTTTTGATTGTTCCAATTACCTTGGTTGTTACCACCACTCCAATTGCCTTGGTGGTTTGAGTTCCAATTCCCTTGATTACCTTGAGATCGCTATTGTTGTTAATTCGGGCCTTGAGAGTTGTTTCTTTGCCCTTGGAAGTTGTTCATATATTGCACTTCCTCCTCTTGTTCGTTGTAGGATTCATCTTGGTAAAACCCACTATCTTCTTGCACATATTGTTCCGCACAGTTTTGTACTTGTTGACCCTTTTGCCTTCTCTTATTTACCATCATATTTACACCCTCTATTGAATTTACTTGCTTAGGACCTTGAACTTGTTGAAGTTGGGCTTTAGCTAATTGATTCATCGTAGTGGTCAACTCGGCAATTGCTTGCCCATGATCATGTAATTCTCTATGTAGGTGAATCACATTTGGATCATCTTGAGGAATATTTGCTCTACTTTGCCATACCGATGAAGTATCCGCCATTTCATCTAAGATCTCACAAGCTTCAACATATGGTGTTGTCATGAAATTTCCACCGGCAGGTTGGTTGACCACACATTGATTGGTAGTATTGATCCCCCTATAGAAAGTTTGTTGAATCATCACCTCAGTCATGTCATTGTTCGGGCACTCTTTCACCATAGTTCGGCACCTCTCCCATAACTCATGCAACGACTCATTGGGTTCTTGTTTGAATACTAGAATTTTGTCTCTAAGAGTAGCCATATGCCTGGGAGAAAAGAACCTGGAAATGAATTTCTCCGCCAATTCATCCCATGTATGGATGGAATAGTTTGGCAACCTTTCTAACCAATCCAAGGCTTTCACCCATAGTGAGAAAGGAAATAGCCTTAAACTTAAAGTATGCTCAGAGACGTTTATCTATTTACTCCCCCGACAAGTGTCCACAAATCCTTTCAAGTGTTTGTACGCATTTTGATTCGGAGCCCCGGTGAAGAATCACCCTTGCTCTAGCAATGTGAGCATAACATTTGTGATTTGAAAGCTGCTCGCCCTAATATGGGGCGGGACTATGGCACTTGCATACCCTTCATTCGGTAACACCCAGTGTGGAGCCGCTCTTGGTAGAGGTGGGGGTGGAATGGAAACGTTGATTTGAGGTGGCCGGCCTCGTCTATTTGCTTGAGGTTCAGGAGGAACCTCTTCAAATTGGTCATCTTCCACGTCCACATCCCCCAAAGGCATGTTTTCGAGAGGATTACTATTGTTGAGAGCCATTGTTTCACCAAAAAGATTAGTAACACAGAAGGAAAAGAAGATAATTCACACATAAAACCAATTATATAGCTAAATCCTTCTTTTATGCTCCCCGGTAATGGCGCCAAAAATTGATCTCGCCCAAATCACACCTCAGTTTGGGGTTGTGAAGCGGTCGATTGCAATAATAATACCCAACTAGGAGTCGAGATCGAATCCACATGGAGCATAGATGGGATTAGTGGTATGTATTTGGTCTAAGCACATGGATCGTCTAAGTTTCACTTCCACAAACTTTATTTTAGTTTTACTTCTAAAATTATACTAAGGATTGCAATCGAAAAATATGAAACTAGAGAAGAATGTTTTTGTTGTTGTTCTTCAAATTTGTAAAAGATCTAGGGCTGTGAATTCCACCTAGGTATTTGCTTAACGGGTTGTGGGCTTTAGAGCGAGTTGCGTTGGTCGGGGTGTAATGACCCAATCGGTCATTTTAACTTTTAGAACCCTGTTTCCTAAAATAAAACTCCCCGTATGTGCTTTTAACGATTTATGACTTGCGGGGATAGTTGGTTCGGGATTTGGAAGTGTTTGGGTTGAAATCGGAACACTTGGTTCCTTAAGTTAGCCTTAAAAGGCCAAGTTTGACTTCGGTCAATATTTTGAGAAAACGTCCCCGGAATAGGGATTTGACGGTTCCAATAGGTTCGTATGATGATTTCAGACTTGAGCGTATGTGTTACACCCTATATTTTCGTATGTAAAAATGCGTCGTAAGCAAACTAATGTAGGACAAAAAAATGAGATAATATTTAAAAGTATATAAAGTAAGTTAATCATGTTACCTCTGAGGTTACAAATATTGAAGATCATGAACAACAAGTACAAAGAGGGTTGGACAGTTCAGAAGCTAAAGCAATTAAATAAAGCAATGTTTCATCGAAAGTCGACAAGTTGGGAATGTTATAACATGTACCTTTGGGGTGAGACTAGGGTGATTAACATGATAAAGAGATTATGTTATGATTTATATTAGTCGTATTACATCCGTGTGTTATGTTTTTAAGTCAAGCGAGTTGTGAAACAAAAGTCGATGAAAGTCATCACAAGTTACATTCATAAGTTTTACTGAAACTTTGGGTCAAATGTAACTGCAATTGTCTCCCAGTATACTTAGATTTATGGTGTGTTCCACCCATCAAATTAAAGATCTATGAGTCTATTTTCCAACGCATTAAACCATTTGTCAATACGACATCGGAGTAGAGAGATATGTGCATTTTTGCGATACTGCGCAAGCTGCTAGGTGACAAGTAGGTGTGTCACCTACTTGCTTAAATGAAAGCCCAAAAATGGGCCATTTTCGGGTCGTCCAAAGAGGCCTTTTAAGGGCCTATTTTCTTCATATATTAGACTTAAAATAGAGCATAATAACCAGACATAAGCTCTGCAAAGAATCCTCCCAAAAATTTCCCACAAACCCTAATTGATTTTCTCTCCCTTTCAAGTTCCAATTGGAGGTAAAACTTAGAGTTTGAAGAACCAAGATAGGAGCTGAGTTATCCAACAAATAAGGTGAGTTTACTGCTCTCTTTCATCCATTTTTTCTTCTGTAAATTCATGGTAAGTCGTTCTATACTTGTAAGAACTCACGGGATGGTGATCGGAAGCCGTGAGTTCGAGTTATTCACTTGTAGCGGACTGTTTTGTGGACTGTTTTGTGTTGCTGTTGGGCTGCGTGTTTTATTACTATTTTGTGGAGTTTTGGAGGAGGAAGGGGGTTTATAAACACCATATAAATGTAGGGTGGTTGGCTGGTCGTTCGTCATAACATTTTCGGGTCGTTTGACACTACTACGGTGGTCGTTTTGTGTACGAAGAGATTGGGGTGTGTTGGGCTGTTTTGTAGTATTTGATGGTGTATATAGGGCTGGAAAATGATGTATATATGTTGTTATTGTTCTGTCCTTGTATTGTTGGTGTTATCTTGAAGTTGGAGGAAGGGCATATTATAGGGGAGATGCTGCCCGTTTTAATACAAAATAGGTTTGTCGTTCGTTGTGCGATAGTTGTACCTTTCGTAACTTAACGATAGTATTATTATCATTCTTGTAGATTAAGGTGCGAAGAGGTGAGTTCAACTTGGTGATTGAAAAGATTGTGATAAGGTATGTTAAGGCTAAGCCTTCCTTCATTTTGGCATGATCTCGTAGCTACATGTGTTAGTAATGAGACAAAAAGAGAAGTTCATATTCATGAATTTATTCACACTATTCTAGTCTCATAAGTTACAATATTATTCCTTATCGAGACTCTATATTCAATTTTAGTATTGTCTTCTTTCAGTCAAGAGAGCAGCAAGCCTATATATACAGTATTACAGTATTTTCATTACCATCGAGCTATAATCGATGGGCAGGCCCCTATTGGGCAACCTCTGATCAGATGGAAAGTTATATACCGAGCCTACTGTGGCCGAGCGCCTATGAGCGAGCCCAGCATGGTCGAGATACATAGCCTAGTATGGCCGAGCGCCTATGAGCGAGCCTACTATGGCAGAGCAGTTATATATATACCGAGCCTTATAAGGCCGTACAATTATTTTACTTACTATATTGAAGGAGTTGAGTCAGTATCAGCAGGTAAGTATATCTCCAGATCATCTTTGACTCCCAGTTAATTTCAGTTATCATATTATCAGTTCAGTTTCAGATTTCAGTTATTTTATTGCCTTACATACTCGGTACATTATTTCGTACTGACGTCCCTTTTTTGGGGGCGCTGCATTTCATGCGTGCAGGTTCAGACAGACAGACGGGTAGACCTCCTCAGTAGGTGTTTTCCGAGTTCCGCCTGATCGGTAAGCTCCACGTCTTTCGGAGTTGCCAGGACTAGAGTTTTGTGTACATCTTATGTATATCTGTATATATGTTATGGGTAGGTCGGGCCCTGTTCCGATCACAGTACATCTATCAGTAGAGGCTTGTAGGCATATCCTGTTGGTTAGTGCAGTATGTTGGGTTTGTATAAATTGGTGGTTTGTCAGCTGTAGTAGCTATGACGGCCTTGTCGGCCTAGCTTTATATTGATATTTAGTTAGTGCTAGTTTCCATTCAGTTTTATATTTTGCTTCGCAAATTGTCTTGCAAGGTGGCCCCATGGCCAAAGTATGACATTATGTGTTCAGAGTCCCTTAGTCGCAATTTGGTACGCCAGGTTAGGTGAGGCACGGGGTGCTTGTCTCGCTCCTAGGTTCGGGGCGTGACAAACTTGGTATCAGAGCAGTTCTGTCCTAGGGAGTCTACAAGCCGTGTCTAGTAGGGTCTTGTTTATAGATGTGTTGTGCACCACATTATATAAGCAAGGAACTACAGGGCATTTAGGAGTTGGTTACACTTCTTTGAAATCTAAATCGTGCTATAGAACTGAGTTATAGGAAATTTGAATTAAACTTATGTGTTGGTGTTTGCATGCACAGATGACGGTGACTAGGAAGACTACGGCTAGCCAGAGGAGAGATATAGTAGTAGGTGAGGGGACCAACAGGGTACCCCCAGTAGATGGGGCCCAGTCTGAGGCTCAAGGGGAGACCCCTACTCAGCCATTACCGGCTCCTCCACCAACTACGGAGATTCCTAGGGAAACCGCACATCCAGTTCCCCCTCCACTTCCATCAGATCAGGACTTAAGGAGTGCGGTGCATTTGTTGACACAGTTGGTAGCTACCCAGCAACATGCTAGGGCATCAGCTAGTGCAGGAACTTCTGAGGGGTCTGGGAGTTCAAGGGTCCGAGAGTTTATTGCTTTGAGTCCCCCAGAGTTCACGGGGACAGATCAGAGGGAGGACCCGCAGGATTTCATAGATCAGCTTCACAGGATCTTTCGTGTTATGCATGCCACGGAGAAAGAGGCAGTTGAGCTAGCAGCTTTTCGACTCCGAGATATAGCCATCCTTTGGTATGAGGGATGGGAGAGGTCCAGGGGACGTGATACACCTCCAGCTATTTGGGAGAATTTTTCAGATGCTTTCCTTGACCAGTACTTACCGCGGGAGATCCGACAGGCTCGAGTCGATCAGTTTCTAGCCCTCAAGCAGGGTAATATGAGTGTTCGAGAGTATAGTCTCCGTTTTGACTCATTGGCCAGATATGCACCATCCATAGTTTCTACTATGCGGGATAGGATTCACAGGTTTATAGCAGGGTTAGCCCCAGAGTTAACCGAGGCATGTGCCACCGCTGCATTGCAGGATAGTATGGATATCTCCCGGATTCAGGCATTCGCCCAGAATATAGAAAGGGGTAGGCGTCGGCAGCAGGGTACAGAGAGGGCTGAGCAAGGGCAACGTAAGAGGATGAGATTTCCCAGGTCTCAGGAGCAATCTCAGGGTAGTTATAGGACCCAGTACTTCGGACGGCCACCTAGGCCTCTGCCACCTCAGTTACAGGGTTACGGGTATGACCGCTATACTCAGTCAGGACCAGGTGAGAGCTCACAGGCGTCGGGTTTGCAGCGACAACGAGGTTCTGCGCAGACATGGTCATTTCCTCCGCGGTGTGACATCTGTGGTAGAGGACACTTGGGTCAATGCCGAGCAGGTTCTGATGCTTGTTATACATGTGGGCGTCCGGGGCATATGATGCGAGATTGCCCAAATAGAGATTCTGGGGGAATGGCACAACCAGCGAGTTCAGCAACAGGATCGTCTATGTCCGTGCATCCTTCAAGGCGTGAGTCTCAGTCTTCGGCTGGTAGAGGTCGAGGCAGAGGTAGAGGTTCCAGTTCAAGTGGTAATCAGAACCGTATCTATGCTTTAGCGGGTCGACAGGACCAGGAGTCTTCACCAGACGTTGTGACAGGTATATTAACCATTTGCTCTCACGATGCTTATGCTTTGATAGACCCAGGATCTACTTTATCGTATATTACCCCATTTGTCGCGAGGAAGTTTGGTATAGTGCCTGAAATACTAAGTGATCTTTTTGCGGTATCTACACCGGTCGGAGAATCGATTATTGCTAGACGGGTTTACCGAGGTTGTACGGTGACAATTTGTAGTCGTCAGACCTCAGCTGACCTAGTTGAGCTAGAGATGATGGACTTTGATGCTATCATGGGCATGGACTGGTTGGCAGCTTGCTATGCCACAGTTGATTGCCGAGCAAAGGTAGCCAAATTTCATTTTCCGGGTGAGCCAGTCCTTGAATGGGTAGGTAATACACCAACACCCAGAGGTAGGTTTATTTCCTATCTGAAGGCGAGGAAAATGATCGCAAAAGGGTGCATTTATCATATTGTGTGAGTTAGAGATGCAGATGCTGAGATACCTACACTTCAGTCTATTCCCATAGTCAAAGAGTATGCAGATGTGTTTCCAGATGAGCTTCCAGGTATTCCTCCAGAGCGAGAGATTGATTTTAGCATCGATTTGCTTCCAGGAACTCAACCAATATCCGTCCCTCCGTATAGAATGGCACCTGCCGAATTGAAGGAGTTGAAGGAGCAGTTAAAAGATTTGCTGGAGAAAGGTTACATTAGGCCCAGTACCTCACCTTGGGGTGCACCGGTACTATTTGTGCGGAAGAAAGACGGCTCGCTGAGGATGTGTATCGATTATAGGCAGTTGAACAAGGTAACTATTAAGAATAAGTATCCACTTCCAAGGATCGATGACTTGTTTGATCAGTTGCAGGGAGCTAGATGCTTTTCCAAGATTGATTTGAGGTCGGGGTACCACCAGGTCAGAGTTCGGGAAAAAGATATTCCGAAGACAGCCTTCAGGACCCGATATGGCCACTTCGAGTTCCTTATCATGTCCTTCGGGTTGACTAATGCACCCGCTGTATTTATGGACTTGATGAATAGCCTATTCCGGCCATTTTTAGATCTGTTCGTGATAGTATTTATTGATGATATTCTGGTTTATTCCCGTTCAGAGGATGAGCATGCGGACCACCTGCGAGCGGTACTCCAAACCCTCCGTGATCGTAAGTTGTATGCTAAGTTTTCTAAATGTGAGTTCTGGTTGAAGTCTGTAGCATTCTTGGGGCATATTGTATCAGATGAAGGGATAAAGGTGGACACTCAGAAGATTGAGGCCGTGAAATCTTGGCCTAGACCTACCACTCCGACAGAGGTTCGTAGCTTTCTAGGCTTAGCAGGATACTATCGGAGGTTCGTAGAGGGTTTTTCTTCCCTTTCGGCACCATTGACGAAGTTGACACAGAAAGAAACTAAGTTTCAATGGACAGAGGCTTGTGAGCGGAGTTTCCAAGAGCTTAAGAACAAGTTGACCTCAGCTCCAGTTCTAACACTTCCAGAGGGTCTAGAGGGTTATGCCGTGTATTGTGATGCATCAGGTGTCGGGTTAGGATGTGTCCTGATGCAACATGGGAAGGTAATTGCATATGCTTCAAGGCAGTTGAGGAAGCACGAGAGGAATTATCCGACCCACGACCTCGAGTTAGCTGCGGTTGTCCATGCACTTAAGATATGGCGGCATTATTTATATGGTGTTCATGTTGATATATTTACTGATCATAAAAGCCTACAATATATTTTCAAGCAGAAAGAGTTGAATTTGCGACAGAGGCGATGGCTTGAGTTATTGAAAGATTACGATGTTAACATTCTCTACCATCCAGGGAAAGCTAATGTTGTAGCAGATGCCTTAAGTCGCCGATCTATGGGTAGCTTAGCACATGTAGAGCCCGAGAAAAGACAATTAGCTAGAGATATTCATCAATTGGCTTCGTTGGGGGTTCGGTTAGTAGATTCTGAGGATGGTGGAGTTGTAATCCAAAACACTGCAAAATCATCCCTCATAGCTGAAGTCAAGGAAAGGCAGTACGAGGACCCAGAGTTGGTCGAGTTGAGAGAGCGAGTTCCGCAGCAGAAGAAGCCATTGTTAGAGCTCAAGGGAGATGGGGTTCTCAGATACAAGGGTCGTTTGTGTGTTCCAGATGTAGCAGGGCTACGAGACAGGATTATGTCAGAGGCACATTATTCATGGTATTCCATCCACCCTGGATCGACGAAGATGTATCATGTCATTAAGGATATGTACTGGTGGAATGATATGAAGAAGAACATTGCTGAGTTTGTCGCCCAATGTACTAGTTGCCAGCAAGTGAAGGTAGAACACCAGAAGCCCGGAGGGCTAATGCAGACTATAGAGATCCCGACATGGAAATGGGAGGCGATAAACATGGACTTTATCATGGGTTTACCTCGTTCTAATCGTAAGTTCGATTCCATATGGGTGATAGTCGATAGGCTCACGAAATCAGCTCACTTCCTACCGGTCAGATCTACATATACAGCAGAAGATTATGCAAAGTTATATATTAAGGAGATAGTGCGGCTACACGGAGTACCAGTTTCTATTATATCTGACCGTGGGGCTCAGTTTACAGCACATTTTTGGAGGTCATTTCAGAGAGGTCTAGGGACTCAGGTGAATCTCAGCATAGCTTTTCATCCACAGACTGATGGACAAGCCGAGCGCACAATTCAGACGCTCGAGGATATGTTACGAGTATGTGTGTTGGATTTTAAAAGAAGTTGGGATGAACATCTACCTCTTATCGAGTTTGCATATAATAACAGTTACCACTCCAGTATCCAGATGGCTCCGTACGAGGCTTTGTATGGGCGTAAGTGCAGATCTCCTATAGGGTGGTTTGATGTTGGAGAATCTGGGTTACATGGGCCAGACCTGGTTCAGCAGGCCATAGAGAAAGTAAAGGTTATCCGGGAGCGACTGTTGACAGCTCAGAGTCGTCAGAAGTCATATTCTGACGTGCGGCGACGAGACTTAGAGTTCAGGATTAATGACTGGGTATTCTTAAAGGTATCACCTATGAAGGGCGTGATGAGGTTTGGCAAGAAAGGAAAGCTTAGCCCACGGTATATTGGGCCTTATAGGATCATTCGGAGAGTGGGCCAACTAGCTTATGAGTTAGAGTTGCCCTCAGAATTGGAGTCTGTCCATCCGGTTTTTCACGTATCTATGCTACGGAAGTGCATTGGCGATCCTACCCGAGTGGTGCCCACGGATGATGTACAGATTACAGAGGACTTGTCATATGAGGAAATTCCAGTTGCCATCCTAGACCGACAAATCCGCAATCTACGAAATAAGGAGGTAGCTTCCGTAAAGGTTTTATGGAAGAGCAAGAATGTAGAAGAGATGACGTGGGAATCGGAGGAAGAAATGAAGTCTAAATACCCCCACCTATTTCAAAATGAAGATATGGTTCGAGATGGGATGCTACAACATAGCTCTATGTAGGCTAGCAGGTCATCAGGTAAGCTTTTATTTTTCACTTTCAATATTTATGATTTACGGTCGGTGAGGCAAATTGCTGCTATTTATAAAGATTGGCCATGTGTGGCATGCATAGTATGTTTCTGGCTACGTGCAGGTTGGTTTTAACCTAGTGTACGAAGGATACTCTGGAAAAAGTTTCCAAAGTCTCCAAGAGTAAACATTCGAGGACGAATGTTCCCAAGGGGGTAGTGATGTTACACCCTATATTTTCGTATGTAAAAATGCGTCGTAAGCAAACTAATGTAGGACAAAAAAATGAGATAATATTTAAAAGTATATAAAGTAAGTTAATCATGTTACCTCTGAGGTTACAAATATTGAAGATCATGAACAACAAGTACAAAGAGGGTTGGACAGTTCAGAAGCTAAAGCAATTAAATAAAGCAATGTTTCATCGAAAGTCGACAAGTTGGGAATGTTATAACATGTACCTTTGGGGTGAGACTAGGGTGATTAACATGATAAAGAGATTATGTTATGATTTATATTAGTCGTATTACATCCGTGTGTTATGTTTTTAAGTCAAGCGAGTTGTGGAACAAAAGTCGATGAAAGTCATCACAAGTTACATTCATAAGTTTTACTGAAACTTTGGGTCAAATGTAACTGCAATTTTCTCCCAATATACTTAGAGTTATGGTGTGTTCCACCCATCAAATTAAAGATCTATGAGTCTATTTTCCAACGCATTAAACCATTTGTCAATACGACATCGGAGTAGAGAGATATGTGCATTTTTGCGATACTGCGCAAGCTGCTAGGTGACAAGTAGGTGTGTCACCTACTTGCTTAAATGAAAGCCCAAAAATGGGCCATTTTCGGGTCGTCCAAAGAGGCCTTTTAAGGGCCTATTTTCTTCATATATTAGACTTAAAATAGAGCATAATAACCAGACATAAGCTCTGCAAAGAATCCTCCCAAAATTTCCCACAAACCCTAATTGATTTTCTCTCCCTTTCAAGTTCCAATTGGAGGTAAAACTTAGAGTTTGAAGAACCAAGATAGGAGCTGAGTTATCCAACAAATAAGGTGAGTTTACTGCTCTCTTTCATCCATTTTTTCTTCTGTAAATTCATGGTAAGTCGTTCTATACTTGTAAGAACTCACGGGATGGTGATCGGAAGCCGTGAGTTCGAGTTATTCACTTGTAGCGGACTGTTTTGTGGACTGTTTTGTGTTGCTGTTGGGCTGCATGTTTTATTACTATTTTGTGGAGTTTTGGAGGAGGAAGGGGGTTTATAAACACCATATAAATGTAGGGTGGTTGGCTGGTCGTTCGTCATAACATTTTCGGGTCGTTTGACACTACTACGGTGGTCGTTTTGTGTACGAAGAGATTGGGGTGTGTTGGGCTGTTTTGTAGTATTTGATGGTGTATATAGGGCTGGAAAATGATGTATATATGTTGTTATTGTTCTGTCCTTGTATTGTTGGTGTTATCTTGAAGTTGGAGGAAGGGCATATTATAGGGGAGATGCTGCCCGTTTTAATACAAAATAGGTTTGTCGTTCGTTGTGCGATAGTTGTACCTTTCGTAACTTAACGATAGTATTATTATCATTCTTGTAGATTAAGGTGCGAAGAGGTGAGTTCAACTTGGTGATTGAAAAGATTGTGATAAGGTATGTTAAGGCTAAGCCTTCCTTCATTTTGGCATGATCTCGTAGCTACATGTGTTAGTAATGAGACAAAAAGAGAAGTTCATATTCATGAATTTATTCACACTATTCTAGTCTCATAAGTTACAATATTATTCCTTATCGAGACTCTATATTCAATTTTAGTATTGTCTTCTTTCAGTCAAGAGAGCAGCAAGCCTATATATACAGTATTACAGTATTTTCATTACCATCGAGCTATAATCGATGGGCAGGCCCCTATTGGGCAACCTCTGATCAGATGGAAAGTTATATACCGAGCCTACTGTGGCCGAGCGCCTATGAGCGAGCCCAGCATGGTCGAGATACATAGCCTAGTATGGCCGAGCGCCTATGAGCGAGCCTACTATGGCAGAGCAGTTATATATATACCGAGCCTTATAAGGCCGTACAATTATTTTACTTACTATATTGAAGGAGTTGAGTCAGTATCAGCAGGTAAGTATATCTCCAGATCATCTTTGACTCCCAGTTAATTTCAGTTATCATATTATCAGTTCAGTTTCAGATTTCAGTTATTTTATTGCCTTACATACTCGGTACATTATTTCGTACTGACGTCCCTTTTTGGGGGCGCTGCATTTCATGCGTGCAGGTTCAGACAGACAGACGGGTAGACCTCCTCAGTAGGTGTTTTCCGAGTTCCGCCTGATCGGTAAGCTCCACGTCTTTCGGAGTTGCCAGGACTAGAGTTTTGTGTACATCTTATGTATATCTGTATATATGTTATGGGTAGGTCGGGGCCCTGTTCCGATCACAGTACATCTATCAGTAGAGGCTTGTAGGCATATCCTGTTGGTTAGTGCAGTATGTTGGGTTTGTATAAATTGGTGGTTTGTCAGCTGTAGTAGCTATGACGGCCTTGTCGGCCTAGCTTTATATTGATATTTAGTTAGTGCTAGTTTCCATTCAGTTTTATATTTTGCTTCGCAAATTGTCTTGCAAGGTGGCCCCATGGCCAAAGTATGACATTATGTGTTCAGAGTCCCTTAGTCGCAATTTGGTACGCCAGGTTAGGTGAGGCACGGGGTGCTTGTCTCGCTCCTAGGTTCGGGGCGTGACAGTATGTTCAAATCGGGTTTTGGATAACCCGAGAGCGTTTTAGCGCTTAATAGTGAAAATCAACTTTTTGAAGGTTTAAAGTTCTTTAAATTTGGTTTGGAGTAGGTTTTTGAGTAATTCAAGTCCTTTCGAATTCCGAGTTTTGGAATAGTTCCGTATAGTGATTTAAGACTTGCACGTAAAATTTCATGTCATTCCGGGTAGTTTAAGTACGTTTCGGCGTATTGGAAGTAACTTTAAGAACTTGAAGTTCTTATATTTGATTCAATTTGGTTTGGGGTATGATTCTTAGATTTGATGTTGTTTTACACGTTCTGTAAGTTCGAGTGAGTCCGTTTTATGATTTCAAACCTGTTGGTATGTTCAGGCGGGGCTCTGGGGGGCCCGAGTGTTAACCGGACGAGGCTAGGACCAATTTTGGAAATCTGAGCCAAAGCTGAAGCTCCCAGCTACTGTCATAATTGCACCTGCGCTTGGCTAGCCGCAGGTGCCTAACAATTTGGAGGTAAGTTAATTCTACACACCTCGAGTTAAATACATAGATTATGGGTAGATTATAGCTAGTAAATATTAGAAATCAAAGGTTGGTTTAGATGAAAAACCTAGATTTTTATAAAAAATGAGATTTAACCATGAAAATGGTTATGAAATTGGGTAGAAATTATATATTTGATTTCTTGAGATTATGGGCAACGTTTTCATCCAAAACATTTCCAGAATCCGGGCACGTGGGCCCGAGGTGAATTTTAGGAATTTTACTGTTTTGGTTAGGGTAATTTATTTAATAGCCTAAATTTGAATTAGTGAACATGTATTAATTATTTTGTATAATATTTGGATAGCTTCGGATTTTTCGGCATCGAATTGAGAAATTTCACGCGACATGGTAATCGAAAAGTGGACTTTGCGACAAGGTAAGTATCTTGTCTAATCTTGTGAGGGGAAAATTATCTCATAGGTAATTAAAGTAATAATTGTTGTAAATTGTAAGGGCTACGTATGAACGAGGTGACGAAAGTCCGTGCGTAGCTACTATTAATGCTAAAGTCTGGATAGTTTAGGACTCAAAGCATGAATTACTTGTGCAAATTCTATTCTTTGTGTGTGTGTGTGTGTATATATATATATATATATATATATATATATATATATATATATATATATATATATACACACACACACACACACACACATTTATATATATACATTGTGAATTGTTAGAGAACAATATTAAAAGGCGAAAATCTCATATGCTTAATTTTATGTTTAAATTATTAATTGTTAAAAGAAATTGTTCATTCCTCCCGAATTTATCTTATTATAAATATACTCTCCTTCTGGAGGTACACAAGAAAATGTCCTCCATTCTTGTAGAGCGGGCCGAACGCCTCGGCAGGATAGATGCATCTATGGATCGTGCTGCACGTCCCTCGTCAGCGTACACGATACTCTGGAAGGGGCCGTACGACCTCGGTAGAAATCGTGTCAAATAATAATAATAATTACATGATACCTTGCTATTATTTTTGCAGCTTGTGGATTTATTTAATAGATTGGAAATTGTTACATTTGAAGGATTGTTTTATTATTTATGCTAATTGAATAAAATTTTGTTAACTCTTTGAATCATGCTGATTTAAATAATTCTATTTCATTCAATTTATTATTGTTGACTCTTACTGAGTGTCAAAGTTGACCATCTCATCTCTACCACTTCGAGATTAGGCTTGATACTTACTGGGTACACGTTGTTTACGTACTCATACTACACTTGCTGCACTTTTTGTGCAGGACATGAGGCAAGTACTAGTGGAGGACCTATCATCTTACACCCACGTTATCCAGAGGCGTACTGGTGAGCTGCCTTTCTGAGTCGTTCCGCAGCTACCAGTGTCTCTTGTATTTACATTTTGTCTATTTTATTTCAGACAGTATTTGGTGTTTGTATAATCTACTAAATGCTCATACACTTGTGACACCAGATCTTGACAGACACATTGGTAGAATTTGGAATTTCTATTATTTTCTTGGATTTAAGTTAAGCGGTATCTTTTCCAATTTCTTGAATATTGCTAGTTAAATAATAAAATTACTTAGAAAATTATTCTGAAAATAATTGATATATGTTTAATTTATTTGTTGGCTTGCCTAGCTGTAGTGTTGGGCTCCATCACGACCTATAGGTGAAATCGGGTAGTGACAACATGGTATCAGAGCATTAGGTTCACGTAGGTCTCACAAGTTATGAGCAAGCCTAATAGAGTCTTGCGCATCAGTACATAGACATCTGTACTTATCTTCGAGAGGCTATAGGGTGTTAGGAAACTACCTTTCTTCATATTCCATCATGCAATTAATGTAGTACTAAATGTCCTTCTCTTATTCTCTCACAGATGGTGAGAACGCGCTCTAATGAGGTTCTAGACCATTAAAGAGCTACTCCCCCAGTTGCTAAAGGCCGAGGCAGAGGCCGAGGGAGGGCTCCAGCCCGTGGTAGAGGGTGAGGACGTCCTGAGACTGTTCCAGTTATGCCTCCAGTGGGTCCAGCAAAGAACCCCATTGTTGAATAACAGGGTGAGGTGCCTGAGGCAGAGCCAGCACCAATGGATTTCACATCTGCACCGGGATTTCAGGATGTCATGGGTCGTATGCTGCGGTTCATGGACACTATAACTCTGGCCGGTTTATTTTTGGCAGACCCAGCCATATCTCAGGCGGGCAGAGGAGCACAGACCCCTACTGCACAGGCTCATGGATAGGCAGTTGCTGTATATCAGACCCAGGGTGCACTACCCGTGGGTGGAGCCCAGCCAATGGCAACAGCTACACCTGAGCCCAGGCCAGCTGCAGCCACTGATCCTCAGAAACTATTGGACAGATGGACTAGACTACATTCTCCTATCTTTGGGGGTGAGCGACATGAGGATCCCTAGGATTTCATTGATCGGTTCAAGGATTGACTGTACAACATGAGGATATTGGAGTCTCATGGGGTAGACTTTGCTACTTTTCAGCTAGAGGGCAGAGCCCGTAGATGGTGGCAGCCTTATATTCTTGGCAGTCCAGCAGATTCTCCTCCCATGACTTGGGACAGATTCACCCGTATTTTCCTGGACATGCATATTCCACCCTCTGAGAGGGAAGAGTTGAGGTTTTAGTTTGAGCAGCTCCAGCAGGGTCAGATATCAGTGACCGATTATGAGGTGAGGTCTTCTGTGTTATCTTGCCATGCACTTATGATACTCCCTACTGAGGCGGAGAGAGTGCGGAGGTTTGTTGCGGGTTTACATACTGGCATTCAGGTCACTATGGCTTGAAAGGTTGATATAGGTATTTCCTATGAGCTACTCGTGGAGATAGCCCGCAGGATTGAGGGTGTACGTCAGCGTAGCCGAGAACAGGTTATGAGAGATAAGCGGTTTAGGTATTCTGGAGAGTTCAGAGGTGCTTCGTCTGGGGGCAGAGGTCAGTTCGTTAGAGGGCAGTCCAGTAGACCCCCATATCCAGCACCACCGCCTCCTCGAGGTGCTCCAGTGCGACCCTATCTCAGTGCTATACCATAGAGTTCTTATCGCCCACCAGCTATTCAGGGTCCTCCCAGTGGGTATTTAGTTCCCCAAGGCCAGACTCTTAGTCAGCAGCCCATCACACCAAAGAGTTGTTATGAGTGCGGGGATCCCAGTCACATACGGAGATTCTGCCCAGGCTTCGGGGTAAACTATTGCAACAGGGTCAGCAGCCTATGATTACCGGACCAATTGCTCCACCAGTTGTCCGACCACCAAGAGGTGGAGGACAGGTGGGTAGGGGCCATCCTAGAGGTGGAGGTTAGCCAGGCGGAGGCCAGCTAGTTGGCGCTCCAGCTCGGTTCTATGCTTTTCCAGCCAGACCAGATGCAGAGGCCTCAGATGTCGTGATTACATATATTATTTTCGTTTGCGGCAAAGATGCCTCAGTATTATTTGTTCCAAGATCTACGTATTCATATATGTCATCTCTATTTGCTCCATTCCTGGGTATTTCTCGTGAGTCCTTGAGTACTCATGTTTATGTGTCCACTCCTGTGGGCGATTCTGTTATTGTGAACCGGATCTACCGGTCCTATAATATTACATTCTGCGGTTATAAAACTAGAGCAGATCTTCTACTGCTTGAGATGACCGACTTTGAAATTATTCTGGGTATGGACTGGTTATCTCCATATCATGCTATTCTAGATTGTCATGCCAAGACTGTTACCTTGGCTATTCCAACGTTGCCTAGGGTGGAGTAGAAGGGTTCGTCTGTTAGTTCATTTAATCGAGTTATTTCTTTTATGAAGGCTCAACACATGGTTGAGAAGGGTTGTTTAGCTTATCTAGCTTATGTTCGGGATACTACTGTAGAGACTCTGGTTATTGATTTAGTGCCTGTAGTTCGGGAGTTCTCCGATGTATTCCCTTCAGATCTTCCGGGTATGCCACCTGATCGTGATATTGATTTCTGTATTGACTTAGATCCAGATACCAAGCCTATATCTAATCCCACCGTATCGCATGGCTCCGAAAGAATTGAAAGAACAGCTTGAGGAGTTACTAGCCAAAGGGTTCGTCAGAACGAGGGT
This sequence comes from Nicotiana tomentosiformis, assembly GCF_000390325.3. Taxonomy (NCBI): domain Eukaryota; kingdom Viridiplantae; phylum Streptophyta; class Magnoliopsida; order Solanales; family Solanaceae; genus Nicotiana; species Nicotiana tomentosiformis. The sequence continues at coordinate 13,180,047 of NC_090813.1, read as the reverse complement.
TCGTTAGACCGGGTGCACCGGTATTATTTGTGAAGAAGAAGGATGAAATAATGTGGATGTGTATTAATTATCGCCAATTGAACAAAGCCACTATTAAGAACAAGTACCTGTTACCATGTATTGATGATCTATTTGACCAGTTGCAGGGTGCTAGGGTGTTCTCTAAGATCGACTTGAGGTCGGGGTACCATCAGTTGAAGAGTCAGGATTCAGATGTTCCGAAGACTGCTTTTCGGACTAGATATGGTCATTATAGTTTCTGGTGATGTCCTTCAGTTTAACAAACACCCCGGCAATGTTTATGGATCTGATGAATAGGGTATTCAAGCCATATATTGATTCGTTTGTCACTGTCTTCATTGATGGCATTTTGATCTACTTGCACAGTAAGGAGGAGCATAAGCAGCATATGAGAGTAGTACTTCAGACATTGCGGGAACAAAAGCTATATGCTAAGTTCTCCAAATATGAGTTCTGGCTAGAGTCTGTAGTATTTTTGGGGCATATTGTATCGGGCGAGGGTATTAAGGTTGATCCCAAAAAGATTGAGGCAGTTCAGAAATGGCACCGTCCCACTTCGGCGACTGCGATCAGGAGTTTCCTAAGTTTAGCAGGTTATTAACGTCGGTTCGTGGAGGGCTTTTCATCTATTGCAGCACCTTTGACCAAATTAACCCCGAAGGGTGCTCCGTTCCGATGGTCCAATGATTGTGAAGTGAGCTTTCAGAAGCTCAAGACAACATTGACTACAACACTAGTGTTAGTGTTGCCTTCTGGTTCGGGAATGTATACGATGTATTGTGATGCTTCACGCGTTGGCTTGGGTTGTGTATTAATGTAGGAAGGGCGAGTTATTGCATATGTTTCACGTCAGCTAAAGCCCCACGAGAAAAATTATCTGGTGCATGATTTGGAGTTAGCTACGATTGTTCACGCTCTTAAGATTTGGAGGCATTATCTTTATGGGGTTTCTTGTGAAGTTTACACTGATCATCGCAGTTTGCAGCATTTGTTCAAGCAGAGGGACCTAAATTTGAGGCAGCGTAGATGGCTGGAGTTACCGAAAGATTATGATATTACTATCCTATATCATCCGGGCAAAGCAAATGTGGTTGTAGATGCCTTGAGTAGAGGGGGAGAGTATGGGTAGTTTGGCTTTCATTTCAGCAGAGGAGAGGCCATTAGCTTTGGATATTTAGTCTTTGGCCAACAGACATGTGCGGCTTGATATTTCAGAGCCCAGCCGAGTTCTTGTATGTGTTGTAGCTTAGTCTTCACTATTTGAACAGATCAAGGCTCGCCAGTATGATGATCCATACTTAATGTTTCTTCGAGAAACGGTACTACGGGGTGGTGCCAAGGAAGTTACTATTGGAGCGGATAGTGTTCTGCGACTCCAGGATCGTCTATGTGTTCTTAATATGGATGGACTGAGGAAAGAGATCCTAGAGAAGGCACACATTTCTCGGTATTCTATTCATCCAGGTGCTACAAAGATATATCGTGACCTGAGGCAGCATTATTGGTGGCGACGAATGAAAAAGGACATAGTTGAGTATGTAGCTAGGTATCTAAATTGCCAGCAAGTTAAATATGAGCACCAGAGGCCAGGTGGCCTACTTCAGCAAATGACTATACCAGAGTGGAAATGGGAACGCATCACTATGGACTTTGTAGTTGGGTTGTCGCGACCCTTGCGAAAGTTTGATGCAGTTTGGGTCATTGTCGACAGGCTGACCAAGTCGGCACACTTTATTCCTGTTGTGACTACGTATACTTCAGAGAGATTGGCCCAGATATATATTCAGGAGATAGTTCGGTTGCACGGTGTTCCAATTTCTATCATATCAGATAGAGGACCTCAGTTTACTTCACATTTCTAGAGAGCAGTACAGAGTGAATTGGGGACCCATGTAGAGCTCAACACAGCCTTTCATCCGCAGACCGACGGGCAGTCAGAGCGGACAATTCAGATTTTGGAGGATATGCTCAGGGCATGTCTGATTGACTTTGGAGGTTAGTGGGATCGTTTCTTGCCCTTGGCCGAGTTTGCTTATAATAACAGTTACCAATCAAACATCGAGATAGCTCCATTTGAGGCTTTATATGGTCAGCGATGTCGTTCGCCCATCGGGTAGTTTGAGCCCGGTGAGGCTAAGTTATATGGTACTGATTTGGTGAAGGATGCCTTGGAAAAGGTAAAGTTGATTCAGGAGCGACTTCATACAGCGCAGTCCAGACAGAAGAGTTACGCAGATCAGAAAGCGCGTGATTTATCCTTTATGATAGGTGAAAAAGTTCTCTTGAAGTTTTCGCCGATGAAGGGAATCATGAGATTCGGGAAGAAGGGCAAGTTGATCCCAAGGTTTATAGGCCCATTTGAGGTGTTGAGATGAGTTGGGGAGGTTGTTTATGAGCTTGCATTGCCTCCCAGTCTATCGAGAGTTCATCCGGTTTTCCATGTATCTATGCTCCGAAAGTATCATGCCAACCTATCACATGTGCTAGACTTCAGCACAGTTTAACTAGATAATAGTTTGCGCTATGAAGAAGAACCAGTTGCCATTGTTGATAAACAGGTTTGCCAGTTGAGTTTCAAGAGGATTTCTACAGTAAAGGTCCAGTGGAGGGGCCAACCAGTCGAGGAAGCGACTTGGGAGGCCGAGGAAAGCATGCAGAGCACATATCTACACTTATTCAGCACTTCAAGTATAATTCTAAACTCGTTCAAAGATGAATGTTTGTTTAAGAGGTGGAGAACGTAATGACCCAACCGGTTATTTTAACTTTTAGAACCCCATTCCCTAAAATAAAACTCCCCGTATGTGCTTTTAACGATTTATGACTTACAGGGATGGTTGGTTCGGGATTTGGAATTGTTTGGGTTGAAATCGGAACACTTGGTTCCTTAAGTTAGCCTTAAAAGGCCAAGTTTGACTTCAGCCAACATTTTGAGAAAATACCCCGGAATCGGGATTTGATGGTTCCAATAAGTTTGTATGATAATTTTGGACTTGGGCGTATATTCGAATCGGGTTTTGGATAACCCGGGAGCGTTTTGGCGCTTAATAGTGAAAATCAACTATTTGAAGGTTTAAAGTTCTTTAAATTTGGTTTGTAGTAGGTTTTTGAGTAACTGAAGTCCGTTTGGAATTCCGAGTTTGGGAATAGTTCCGTATAGTGATTTAAGACTTGCACGCAACATTTCGTATCATTCCGGGTAGTTTAAGTACGTTTCGGCGTATTGAAAGTAAATTGAAGAACTTGAAGTTCTTAAGTTTGATTCAATTTGGTTTGGGGTATGATTCTTAGTTTTGATGTTGTTTTACACGTTCTGTTAGTTCGAGCGAGTCCGTTTTATGATTTAAAACCTATTGGTATGTTCGGGCGGGGCTCCGGGGGCCTCGAGTGTTAACCGGACGAGGCTCAGACCAATTTTGGAAATTTGAGCCAAAGCTGAAGCTCCCAAATACTGTCATAATAGCACCTGCGCTTGGCTAGCCGCAGGTGCGACTCTCGCAGATGCGAGTTGTATGCGCAGAAGCGGAAAAGGGAAGGAGGCAATCGACCATAGATGCAGATGTCTTTGTGCACCTGCGAAAGCGCAGGTGCGAAGCATTTCGCGCAGATGCAAGAGGGGCCAGTAAATTGAAACTCTCACCTGCGAGGCTTTTCCACAGGTGTGAAAGCCACAAGTGCGGTACACTTTCCGCTGGTGCGAAAAACCTATTTGGGCAGAACCTTAAAACGGACGAAACTCAGACATTTTTGTTCGTTTTTCTTCCATGTTTGGGCGATTTCAGAGATTTTTGAGAGAATATTTCAACTAGCAATTTGGATGTAAGTTAGTTCTACACACCTTGAGTTAAATACATAGATTATGGGTAGATTATAACTAGTAAATCTTAGAAATCAAAGGTTTAGATGAAAAACCTAGATTTTTATAAAAAACAAGATTTAACACGAAAATGGTTATGGAATTGGATAGAAATTATATATTTGAGTTCTTAAGATTATGGGTAACGTTTTCATCCGAAATATTTCCAGAATCCGGGAACGTGGGCCCAGGGTGAATTTTAGGAATTTTACTATTTTGGTTAGGATAATTTATTTAATAGCCTAAATTCGAATTATTGAACATGTATTAATTATTTTGTATATTATTTGGATAGATTCGGATTTTTCGGCATCGAATTGAGAAATTTAACGCGACGTGATAATCGAAAAATGGACTTTGCGACAAGGTAAGTCTTTTGTCTAATCTTGTGAGGAAAAAATTACCCCATAGGTAATTAAAGTAATAATTGTTGCTAATTGTGAGGGCTATGTACGCACGAGGTGACGAGAGTTCGTGCGTAGCTACTATTAATGCTAAAGTCTGGGTAGTTTAGGACTCAAAGCAAGAATTACTTATGCAAATTATATTCTTTGTTTAATTAATATTATTATTATTATTATATATATATATATATATATATATATATATATATATATATATATATATATATATATATATATATATATATATATATATATGTGATATGGGAAGAGAAAAATATTAAAATATGAAAATCTCATATGATTAATTTTATGTTTAAATTATTAATTGTTAAAAGAAATTATTCATTCCTCCCAAATTTATCTTATTATAAATATACTCTTCTTCCGGAGGTACATAAGAAAATGTCCTCCTTTCTTGTGGAGCGGATTGAATGTCTCGGCATGATAGATGCATCTATGGATAGCGTCGCACGTCCCTCTGCAGTGTACACGACACTCTGGAATGGGTCGTACGACCTCGACTGAAATCGTGCCTAATAATAATAATAATTACACGATACGTTGCTATTTTTCTTGCATCTTGTGGATTTAATTAATAGATTGGAAATTGTTACATTTGAAGGATTTTTTATTATTTCTTATAATTGAATAAAATTTTGTTAACTCTGTGAATCATGCTGATTTAAATAATTCTATTTCATTCAATTTATTATTGTTGACCCTTAGTGAATATCAAAGTCGACCATCTCGTCTCTACCACTTTGAGATTAGGCTTGATACTTACTGGGTACACGTTTACGTACTCATTATACACTTGTTGCATTTATGTGCAGGACCTGAGGCAAGTACTAGTGGAGGACCTATCATCTTACACCCACGTTATCCAGAGGCGTAGTGGTGAGCTGTCTTTCTGAGTCGTACCGCAGCTACCAGTGTCTCTTCTTGTATTTATATTCTGTCTATTTTATTTCAGACAGTATTTGGAGTTTTGTATAATCTACTAGATACTCATACACTTGTGACACCAGATCTTGGCACACACATTGGTAGAATTTGGAATTTCTATTATTTTCTTGGATTTAAGTTAAGCGGTATCTTTTCTAATTTCTTGAATATTACTAGTAAAATTATAAAATTACTTAGAAAATTATTCTGAAAATAATTGATATATGTTTAATTTATTTGTTGGCTTGCCTAGCTGTAGTGTTGGGCTCAATCACGACCTATAGGTGAAATTGGGTCGTGACACGGGGTGTATTATAGCAATCAACACTCAAGTACCCACTCAATACCTCTCGGTAAGAGTAGTTTTACCCAATTTGGCTTTCTCAAATCCAAATGGGTATTGAACTAAACAGTTGACAAATGACTCAAGTCGGGTTTTACTATCTGTAGGTTCAACCCTCTAGTTGGGACTATCAATCTCTTAATTTCATCCCAAACTCTTGTTAGCCAAGTTTTCCTAGACTAAGTCTCTCTTTCTCAAGCGGAGACCAAGTCAAATAGGCTTGAACTAATGTTTGCAACCATTAATTCTATAATTATAGCAAGAACTAAGCTAAATAATACACACCCAACCATAAACAAGCCCTAAATCAAACACCCATTAGGTTCCCACACTAGGGTTGGGTCACAACCCTAACTAAAAAGTTAGCTACTCATAGTGGATATTGAAGAAAATAAAGAAGAAAAGATGATAAAACTCATATTGAATGATTAATAGATGAAAATCCAATATAAAATCAACAATATAAACTAAAGTGGCCTAAAGGAGTAAAGAAAAACGGCTACAAACTTCCTGGTATTCAAAACTTGACCTAATTTCGTCAAAAAAGACTATTTATACATAGCTGAAATTTTCAGACAAAATTGCCCTTTCGGAGGTTCTGCGGCCGCACAATTCTGTGTGCGGTCCGCACTTTATTGCACGTCTTGACAGGAGTGGTTTCTGCGGCCGCACAATTATGAACTACGGCCACATTTCTTGAGTTCCGCGGAACGCACAATTCTGGGTACGGCCGCACATTTGATTTTTGTGGCCGCACAATTATAGTGCGGTCTGCAGATCTTGATTATCTTGAATTCCCAACTCTCTGAACCTTGACTTCTATGTCCGCACAATTATTGTACGGTCCACACTTTGCATTGCGGCGCTGTCAAATTTTCTTCTTGTTCTACGGCGGCAGATAAAATTCTGCGGTCCGCACTTTAGCCTTTTTGCTTGATTTTTCCATATTCAAAATCACTCCTTCTTGAGTTGAATTTCATCACTTTGGCTCATTTTCCAATACTCCTGCAAGTAAGCATATTTCATTAGTTTTTCGCGAATACCTTTAAGCATTTTTGAACTAAAACGAAAGTCAAAATGCACAAACAAGTAGTCAAAATCCCCACTTATCAAGCTCTGATACCAACTTGTCACGGTCCCATTTTCCCCTCCGTAGGATGTCGTGATGGCACCTAATCTCTAAGACTAGGTAAGCCTAACAATTTACGGAATAACTGAATAATAAAACTGAAGCTTAAATCTAAACATATGATATAATTCAAACTACGATTCAAAATCAATACATCTCCCAAAACCCGGTAGAAATAAGTCACAAGCTTTTAAGAGAAATTATTAAGTGTTTCTATACATGAAAGTCTAAAGGAAAATAAGGAAAACAACATAGTAAGGATAGAGGGGGGCCCCGAGGTCTGCAAGCGCTGGCAAATATACCTTGAAGTCTCCACGAGCGGTCCAACTCACTAGTATTTGGGCTGGTGGGAAGAACCTGAATTTGCACAAAAAGATGTGTAGAGTATAGTATGAGTACGCCACAACGGTACCCAGTAAGTGTCAAGCCTAACCTCGGTAGAGTAGTGACGAGGTTAGGTCAGGGCCCTACTGGTTTAAAAGAAAAGTAAGGAAGAAGATATAATAATATTTTGAAATGGCTGAGAATTTAAACAATAAGAAGTTTCAGAAAATATCAGCACAATAAATAGAGCTACACAGCAGGGGCACTCCCGAGGTATCGCCTCGTAGTCCCAAATGTAATGATGCAGTACAGGGGGATCTCCCGAGGAACCGCCTCGTAGTCCCAAAGTAAATATGCAGTACAGGGGGATCTCCCGAGTAAATGCCTCATAGTCCCAAAGTAAATATGCAGTACAGGGGGATCTCCCGAGGAACCGCCTCGTAGTCCCAAATTAGATATGCATTACATGGGGATCTCCCGAGGAACCACCTTGTAGTCCCAAAGTAAATATGCAGCAGGTAATTGAAGGAAAATATAATTTTTCAGCAAGAATCCTATTGTAACGACCCAACCGGTCCTTTTGACTTTTAGAACCCCATTCCCCTAAATAAAACTCCCTAAATGTGCTTATAATAAATTATGACTTGCGGAGATGGTTGGTTCGGGATTTGGAAGTGTTTGGGTTAAAAGGCCAAGTTTGACTTCGGTCAACATTTTGAGAAAACGACCTCGGAATAGAATTCTAATGATTCCAACAGCTCTGTATGGTGATTTCGGACTTAGGAGCGTGTTCGGAATTTTATTTGGAAGTCCGTAGTTAAATTAAGCTTGAAATGGCTAAAATAGAAATTTAACTTTGGAAGTTTGACCGGGGAGTTGACTTTTTGATATCGGAGTCAGAATCTAGTTCTGAAAATTTTCATAGATCCGTTATGTCATTTATGACTTGTGTACAAAATTTGAGGTCAATCAGAGTTGATTTGATAGGTTTCGACGTCGAAGGTAGAAGTTAGAAATTCTAAGTTTCATTAAGCTTGAATTGGAGCATAATTCGAGGTTTTAGCATCGTTTTAGGTGATTTGAGGTTTCAAATAAGTTTGTATGATGTTTTAGGAGTTGTTGGTATATTTGGTTGAGGTCCCGAGGGCCTCAAGTGAGTTTCGGATGGTTAACGGATCAAAAGTTGGACTTAAAAAGCTCCTGCAATTTTTCCTTTTGCTGGATATTCTGGGCTGTGATCGAGCCCAAGATCGAGCCCAGATATCGATCCCAGGGTCGACGGCCTGAGTCGAAGCCAGGGACGAGGCTCAGTATCGAAGCCACGATCAATAGTCCAGCTCGAGGGCCATGATCGAAGGCAAGGTTCGAGGGCCAGGATCAAGACCCAAGATCGAGGGTCACGATAGAAGTCCCAGGCTCGATGCCATGATTGAGGCGATGACCGAGTCCCAAGCTCGAGGCCATGATCGAGGCCATAACCGAGTCCCAGGCTCGAGGGCCACGATCGAGGCCACGATCGAGGCCCAATTCCAAAGGCTGCCTGGACAGTTTATAAAAGAGGACATTCATCCCATTTGCCATTTTTGACGAACGTGAGCTTGAGCAGAGGTGACTTTTTGACAGATTTTCAAGGGAAAAACGTTAGGGTTAGTGATTCTAACTCCGATTTTGACTACATATACAAGTATATCATTGTTTTCACCATAAATTAGTGTTTTGAGATTTAAATTTGGAAAAGGTTTAGAAATCTCATAGAAACGAAGTTTTGAGATTTCAGTATCGATTCAGAGTCGGATTTGAGTGAAATTGATATGGTTGGACTCGTAATTGAACGAGTTATCGGATTTCATAACTTTTGCCCGATTCCGAGACGTGGGCCCCACTGACAAATTTTTAATTAATTTCGGGATTTTTATTAAAAATGTAGTATTTTCTTATAGAATTGATTCCTATAAATTTAGTGATTGTATCAAATTATGTTGGTTAGATTCGAGCCAACTGAAGTTGGATAATCGAGGAAAAGGCCTACTAATGGATTAAATTGGAGCAAGACGAGGTAAGTCTCTTGTCTAATCTTGTGAGGGGAAAATTACGTCATAGGTGATTAAATTAAATAATTATTTCTAATTGTGGGAGCTACGTACGCACGAGGTGACGAGAGTCCGTACGTAGCTACTATTAATGCTAAAGTCCGGGTAGTTTAGGACTCAAAAGCATGAATTACTTGTGTAAATAGTAGTCTTTACTTAATTAAATTATTTGATATATTTATATATATATGTTGTGAATTGTTAGATAAAAATATTAAAGGATGGAAATCTCATATGCTTGAATTTCTGTTTAAATTAATTAATTATTAAGAGAAATTGTTCTTCCTCCTGAATTTATCTTATAATAAATATACTCTCATTCTGGAGCTACATAAGAAAATGTCCTCCTTTCTTGTGGAGCGGGCCGAACGCCTCGGCAGGATACATGCATCTATGGACCATGCCGCACGTCCCTCGGCAGTGTACACAACACTCTGGATTGGGCCGACCGACCTCGACAGAAATTGTGCTTAATAATAATAATTACACGATACTTTGATAGTTTATTTCAGTTTGTGAAGCTAAATGAAATTTGGAAATTATTAAAATTTAAAGAATTTATTTATCTCTGTTTGTTAAGAAAATTATTGTTATTTCTGTAAATGAGGCTATTTGATAAATTGGAAATTTATCGGAATTGAAGGAATTTAATTATTTCTGCTAGTTAAAGAAACTCATTGTAAATTCTATAAATCATGTTGATCTAGATATGGCTATTTTTATTTCATTTATTATTATTGACTCTTAGGGAGTGTCAGAGTCGGCCATCTCGTCTCTACCTCTTAGAGATTAGGCTTGATACTTACTGGGTACACGTTGTTTTTCGTACTCATGCTGCACTTGCTGCATATTTTATTGTGCAGGTACATATATGTCTAGCGACCTTGTGGGCGCAGAGGTGTGGTTACAAATGTGGGGACTTAGGTGAGCTGCATTCTATATTACAATTCGCAGCCAAAAGAGTCTCCTTCAGAGATATTATATTTTCCTGTCTAATTTATATTCTAGACAGATGTTGTATTTTAAATTTTAATTCCCTAGTAAATGCTCATGCACTTGTGACACCGGATTTTGGGAATGGTTGTGAGTTGTTTAGAAATTTAGTTGCTAAGAATATTTATCATTTACTCTATGACTTTTATTTTTATTATTTCATTGAAGAAATTTTGATTTTAAATCCATTAAAATGGGTAATTAAGCTAAGTGTGTATTGTTGGCTTACCTGATAGCGGTGTCCGGTGCCATCACGACCTTTAATGGATTTTGGGTCGTGACACTTACAGTTAAAGATTTAATTCAACTCAAGGAAAGCAGATAGTTCAACTAAGCATGTTGCACAAATTGCAAGTAAGAGTTAAGGCACGTAGATATGCGATGGTAGGCTAAGCATGATCACTACATATGCTAAGGCAGCTCAGTTAATATATTTTAAAGGAAGAAAACTCAGTTAATGTATTTTAAAAGATGACAAATCAGCAAGAACCGAATTTTTCCATAATCATCCCGTGTACGCACTCGTCACCTTGCGTACATGACGCTCACATATCACAAATTGTTACAACAGAACCAAATCCTAAGGGGATTTCCCCCACACAAGGTTAGACAAGACACTTACCTCAAATGTCGCTCAATCAATGTAACGACCCGGCCGGTCATTTTGAGAGTAATAGCCCCGATCCCCTATTAACTGCTTTCCCCAAATATGTTTCTACTATTGTGACTTGCCGGGATGATTGGTTTTGAGTTTCGGAGTGTTTTGGGACACTTAATCCCCAAATGAGAGCTTAAGCCTTAGGATTTGGACCGTAGTCGGAACTGTGTGAAGACAGATCCAAAATGGAATTCCGTCAACTCCGTTGAGTGATTTTGGGGTTAGGAGCGCGTCCAGAATGTGTTTTGGGGGGCTATAGCAGATTTAGGCTTGAATTGGCGGAAGCTAGTTTTTCGGCGATTTCGGCCGATAGTGGAAATTTTGATTTCGAGCTCGGAATGGAATTTCGAATATGGATGTAGGTTTGTAATGTTGATTATGACTTGTGCGCAAAATTCGAGGTCAATCGGACGTGATTTGATAGGTTTCGACATCGGTTGTAGAATTTTGAAGTTTCAAGTTCTTTAAAATTGAATTGTAGGGTGATTCCTGATTTTTGCATTGTTTGATGGGATTTGAGAGCTCGACTAAGTTCGTAAGGTGTTTTAGGATTGGTTGGTATGTTTGGTTGAGGTCCCGGGGGCCTCGGGTGTGTTTTGGATGCTTAACAGGTGAAAACTTGGACTTAGAGGAATTTCTGAACTTTGCTGGTTCTGGTGTTTTTGCACCTTGTAAAAGAGACTGCAGGTGCGCGAGCCGCACATGCGGAGATGGAAGCGCAGTTGCGATAAATCGAGAGTTGGCCTGGGATCACAGGTGAGAGGAAGTTTCCGCATCTGCGATGCCCGCAAATGCGCAAGGATGCTCGCACATGCGCAAGATGCGCAGAAGCGGAAGGGACTCCGCAGGCGCGAGGGCGGAAATGCGGCCCTTTCGTCGCAGGTGCGAAGGCAGAGGGGGTAAGTGATTTGCATAGATGGGCACGTTTTTCCGCATAAGCGCACCCGCAGGTGCAAGCCCAGGTTCCGCAGGTGCGTAAATACCTGGGCAGTGATTAAAACCGAAGGGCTTCGCGATTTTTATCATTTTTGGCTTTGCAAACTCGGGTTGGGGCGCTTTTAAGAGCATTGTAGAGGAATTTCTTGAGGTAAGTTCCTTGTGCTTATTTTTGGTCAATAATCTTGCCTTGCCATGTATTTTCCCACCTAGTTAATGTGTATTTAAGGTGGAAATTTGAAGTTGGAGACTAGGGATTTGGGAGTTTGAATTGTGGATTGGAGGACCATTTGGTGTCGGATTTTAGTAAAATTGATATGGTTAGACTCGTGAGTGAATGAGCTTTCTAGTTTCATGAATTTTGTCGGGTTTCGAGATGCGGGCCCCGAGGGCCGGGTTTGAGCCAATTTCGGATTTTTGGCCTAAGTTTGTAGTTTTACTTGTGGGATTCATTCCATTAGCGCGTATTGATGGTATTGTAGTGCTTTGAATAGATTCGGGCCATTTGGAGTCGGATACTCATGGCAAGAACGTGATATCAAGTTGATTTGAGCGGATCGAGGTAAGTGGCTTGCCTAACCTTGTGTTGGGGACTTTCCCCTTAAGATATCTTGATATTATTTGGTGTGTGGGCGCCGTGTACGTGAGGTGACGAGTATGTACATGGGCTATTATTGAAAAAAATCATGTTTAACCTTTTAAAATCATAAATTGGTTCTCTTATTAATTGTACTAATATGTTTAATTGTGTAGTTTAGACTAGAAAAACATGCTTACGTGTTTTAACTGCCTAATTGACATTTTGTGCGTCATGTTTAGTTAAGTCCTTATTTTCCTTTTCTGTGTCCTGTATAAACTGTATAACTCGATGCCATACCTGCCATTTCATCTTGTATTGCATATTTAAATTGGGACTACAGACGTATTCTGGGAGATCCCCCTGTATTGCATATTTAAATTGGGACTACGGACGCATTCCGGGAGATCCCCCTGTACTGCATATTAACTTTGGGACTACGGACGTATTCCGGGAGATCCTCCTGTACTGCATATTTACTTTGGGACTACGGACGTATTCCGGGAGATCCCCCAGCACTGCATATTTACTTTGGGACTACGGACGTATTCCGGGAGATCCCCATGTACTGTATATTCATTTGAAACTACGGGACGGTATCCCGAGAGATTTTCCACTGTGTTTACCTTATTTTGAGCCGAGGGCTCCCTTTACTATTAAATTTTTGAGAATTTCTTTAACTGTGTTACCGTAAATTCTACTTATATCTTTTACTGTTTAATTTATTATATTTACTCTGGTAGGGCCTTGACCTGACCTCGTCACTACTCGACCAAGGTTAGGCTTGGCACTTACTGGGTACCATTGTGGTGTACTCATGCCCTTCCCTGCACATGTTTTTCGTGTGCAGATCCAGGTGCGAGCTATCAGCCTCGGGGTTAGCACGTGCTGCTAATTCTAGGAGACTTCAAGGTACCTCTGCTTGTGTCCGCAGATCTTCGGAGTCCCCTTCTACTCCCTCGTCTAGAGATTTTCCTTATTTTCTTCAGACTTTTGTATAGAGCTACATAGATTATAGCAGCTTGTGACTTAGTGATATTCCGGGTCTTGGGAAATTATTTTGTATATGCCGAGTGGTACTACTCTTGGCTATTTAAAATATACTGTTTATCTTAAAAAAACAAATGTTGTGTTTTCTTTATATTTTCTGCAAATGTTAGGCTTACCTAGTCGTAAAGACTAGGTGCCATCACGACACCTTAGAGAGGGTTTATTTGGGTCGTGACAAGTTGGTATCAGAGCACTAGGTTCGTAGGAGTCGCGAGTCACAAGTCGGTTTATTAGAGTCTCGCGGATCGGTGCGGAGACGTCCGTACTTATCTTCGGGAGGCTATGTAACTGTTAAGAACGATCATATTTCTTTGATTTCCTTGTCGTGCGAGTTATTGACACCAAAAATTCTAAGATTCTATTCTATTCTTTCTCACAGATGGTGAGGACCCGTAATGGGAGGACCGATGATCAGGCACCCGAGCCCCCTACCAGAGCCACCAGAGACCGGGGTCGGGGTAGAGGACGACCACGCGGTGTAGCCCGAGCACCTGCGAGAGCTGCGTTAGAGGAGCCCCCAACAGCTCTAGCTGGAGGGCCAGTGCCAGAGATCCCTATTGCTACTCCAGCCCTCAGGCTGCACTATTTTCGATAGCTCCCGCTACATCTCAGGTCGGGGGAGGGGCACAGACTCCCGCAGCCCGCACCCCTGAGCAGAGGGTCCAGGTTGATCAGGCCCCAGAGTATATTCCTATGCCCCAGTGGCTCCGGTTCAGCATGAGATCAGGGTAGCTGCTTCTGAGGCAGAGCAGCTCAGACTTGAGAGGTACAAGAAGTACCACCCACCTACTTTCAGCGGACTAGCTTCAGATGATGCTCTGGGTTTTCTTGAGGAGTGTCATCGTATTCTCCGCACTATGGGCATTGTGGAGACGAGTGGGGTTTCTTTCACCACTTTCCAGCTGAAGGAGCAGCATATCAGTGGTGGCGTGCCTATGAGCTGAGTAGCTCAAACAAGGCAGACTCACTCACTTAGACTCACCTTTCAGAGATGTTCTTACGTGAGTATGTTCCTCGGAGCCTCAGGGATGCTTGGCGCATAGAGTTCGAGCAGTTGCGTCAAGGTTCTATGACTGTGTCAGAGTATGCAGTCCGTTTCAGTGGGTTAGCTCGCCATGCACCGGCTCTGGTTGCTACAGTCAGAGAGAGGGTTCGTCGCTTCATTGAGGGACTCCACCCCAGTATTCGGACCAGTATGGCTAGGGAGTTGGAGATGGACATCACTTATCAGCAGGCAGTGAGCATTGCCAGGAGAGTGGAGGGCATGTTCGCCCGTGACCGAGAGGAGAGAGAGGACAAGAGGTCTCGAGAGACTGGTCATTATTCAGGAGCTCGTGCACCAGCAGCACGCTATGGTAGGGGTTTTGTGAGTCGCCCTATTCATTCAGCTCTTCCAGCAGCCAGCGGTGTCCCAGCTCCTCCTAGACCTCAGTTGCCCTATTATGCACCGCCAGTATCCAGTATGCCTCCTACTCGAGGTGCTATTACCGGCCAGTCCAGCAGGCCAGGTCCGAGTCAGTCTCAGCCGCCGCGTCCTCCGAGAGGTTGTTTTGAGTGTGGTGACACTCGTCACCTGGTTAGAGATTTCCCTAGAGCCAGGAGGGGTGCACCTCCGCAGACTTATCAGCCAGCTCAAAGTGGAGGTCGGGGAGGTCGAGGTCGCCCTAGAGGGGGAGGCCAGGCTAGGTACTATGCCCTTCTAGCCCGTTCAGAGGCTGTTGCTTCAGATTCAGTTATCACAGGTATCGTCCCCGTCTGTCATAAGGATGCATCAGTATTATTTGGCCCAAGCTCTACGTATTCATATGTGTTTTCTTATTTTGCTCTACATTTGGGGGTATCTCGGGATTCTTTGAGTTCCCCTGTTTATGTATCTACTCCTGTGGGAGATTCTCTCATTGTGGACCGCGTATATCGGTCGTGTTTGATTGCTCTTAATGGTTTTGAGACCAGAGTCGATTTGTTATTTCTCAGTATGGTAAATTTTGATGTTATCTTGGGCATGGACTGGTTGTCGCCCCATTATGCTATTCTTGATTTTCACGCTAAGACTGTGACACTGGCTATGCCAGGTTTGCCGGGATTGGAGTGGAGAGGTACCTTAGAGTATACTCCCCGTAGGGTCATTTCATTTCTTAAGGCTCAGCGAATGGTTGAGAAGGGGTGTGATGCGTATTTGGCCTATGTGAGAGATGTCAGTATTGATACCCCTACAGTTGAGTTAGTTCCAGTAGTGAGGGACTTCCCAGATGTGCTTCCAGCTGATCTTCCGTGCATGCCGCCTGACAGAAATATTGATTTTGGCAATGATTTGTTGCCGGGCACTCAGCCCATCTCTATTCCTCCATATCGTATGGCTCCTCCTAAATTAAAGGAGTTGAAGGAGCAGTTGCAGGAGTTGCTTGATAAGGGCTTCATCAGGCCTAGTGTATCACCTTGGGGTGCTCCGGTCTTATTTGTGAAGAAGAAGGATGGTTCTATGCGTATGTGTATTGATTATCGGCAGTTGAACAAGGTTACAGTGAAGAACAAGTATATTTTGCCTCGCATTGATGACTTATTTGATCAGTTACAGGGTGCTAGGGTGTTTTCCAAGATTGACTTGCGTTCTGGCTATCATCAGTTGAAGATTCGGGAGCCGGATATCCTGAAGACTGCTTTCAGGACAAGATATGGTCACTATGAGTTTCTTGTCATGTCATTTGGGCTGACCAATGCCCCAACAGCCTTTATCCATTTGATGCACAGTGTATTCCGGCCTTATCTTGATCCCTTCGTCATTGTGTTTATTGATGACATCCTGGTATATTCCCGGTCTCGGGAAGATCATGAGCAGCACCTGAGGATCATGCTTCAGACTTTGAGGGAGATGAGGTTGTATGCAAAATTTTTTAAGTGTGAATTCTTGCTTGATTCAGTGGCATTCCTGGGCCACATAGTGTCTTGTGATGGGATCAAGGTAGATCAGAAGAAAGTGGAGGCAGTGCAGAGTTGGCCTAGACCGTCATCAGCTACGGAGATCCGCAGTTTTCTTGGTTTGGCGGGGTATTACCATCGCTTTGTGGAGGAATTTTCATATATTGTAACACCTATGACCAGGCTGACCTAGAAGGGTGCTCCGTTCAGGTGGACTGAGGAGTGTGAGCAGAGCTTTCAGAAGCTCAAGACAGCTTTGACTGAAGCCCCAGTATTAGTATTGCCTATAGGTTCAGGGTCATACACTGTCTATTGTGATGCCTCGATGATTGGCCTTGGAGCGGTATTGATGCAGGATGGTAGGGTGATTGCCTACGCGTCTAGACATTTGAAGGTTCATGAGAAGAATTATCCAGTTCATGATCTCGAATTAGCAGCTATTGTTCACGCCCTGAAGATCTGGCGTCATTATTTGAACGGTGTTCCCTGTGAGATTTACACTGATCACCGGAGTTTGCAGTACTTGTCCAGGAAGAAGGACCATAATTTGCGTCGGCGGAGGTGGTTGGAGCTACTTAAAGACTATGACATCACTATATTATACCACCCGGCGAAGGCCAATGTAGTGGCCGACACCCTGAGTCACCGGGCAGAGAGTTTAGGGAGTTTGGCATATCTTTCGGTAGCTGAGAGGCCCTTAGCCTTGGATGTTCAGGCCTTAGCCAACCAGTTCGTGAGATTGGATATTTCAGAGCCTAGCCAGGTATTAGCTTGTGTGGTTGCTCGGTCTTCTCTTTATGACCGTATCAGGGAGCGCCAGTATGATGATCCTCATCTTCTAGTTCTTCAGGACAAGGTTTAGCGAGGTGATGCCAGAGATGTGACTATTGGTGATGACGGTGTGATGAGGATGCAGGGCCGGATCTGGGTGCTCAATGTAGATGGGCTTCAGGAGTTGATTCTCGAGGAGGCCCACAGCTCGCGGTACTCCATTCATCCCGGTACCACGAAAATGTACCAGGATTTAAGACAGCACTACTGGTGGAGAAGGATGAAGAAGGATATAGTTGGGTTTGTGGCCAAGTGTCTCAACTGTCAGCAAGTCAAATATGAGCACCAGAGGCCGGGTGGATTACTTAAGAGGTTAGAGATCCCAGAGTGGAAGTGGGAGCGGATCACCATGGACTTTGTAGTTGGACTTCCACGGACTTTGAGAAGGTTCGATGCTATTTGGGTGATTGTGGATCGGCTGACCAAGTCAGCTCATTTTATTCCAGTGTTGACCACTTATTCTTCTGAGAGGTTGGCTGAGATTTATATCAGAGAGATTGTCCGCCTTCATGGTATTCCAGTATCCATCATTTCAGACAGAGGTACATAGTTCACATCACGGTTTTGGAGGGCCGTACAGTAGGCTTTGGGTACTAGGGTGGAGTTGAGCACAGCCTTTCACCCTCAGACGGACGGGTAGTCCGAGCGCACAATTCAGATTCTTGAGGATATGCTCCGTGCCTGTGTGATGGAGTTTGGAGGGTCATGGGACCGATAATTGCCACTTGCAGAGTTCGCTTACAACAACAGTTACCAGTCCAACATTCAGATGGCACCGTAAGAGGCTTTGTATGGTAGACGGTGCCGGTCCCCAGTGGGATGGTTTGAGCCGGGCGAGGCCCGATTATTGGGTACAGATTTGGTCCAGGATGCCCGAGATAAGGTGAAGGCGATTCAGGAGAGACTTCACACAACCCAGTCTATGCAGAAGAGTTATGCAGACCGTAAGGTTCATGATTTGGCGTTTATGGTTGGTGAGCGGGTCTTGCTTCGGGTATCACCTATGAAGGGTGTCATGAGGTTCGAGAAGAAGGGCAAGCTGAGCCCGAGGTTCATTGGTCCTTTTGAGATATTGCGGCGAGTTGGGGAGGTTGCTTATGAGCTTGCCTTGCCTCCCAGCCTAGCACGAGTTCACCCGGTATTCCACGTGTCTATGCTCCGGAAGTATCACGTGGACAAAGATCCAATTGGACAAAGATCTATCTTATGTTGAGGAGCCAGTAGCCATTTTGGACAGGCAGGTCAAAAAGCTTAGGTCAAAGAATATTGCTTCAGTAAAGGTCTAGTAGAGGGGTCAGCCGGTCGAGGAGGAGACTTGGGAGACCGAGAAGGATATGCGCAGCCAGTACCCTCATCTTTTCACTGTTTCAGGTATGTCTTTATACTCGTTCGAGGACGAACGATTGTTTTAAGAGGGGGAGGATGTAATGACCCGGCTGGTCGTTTTGAGAAAAATAGCCCCGATCCCCTATTAACTGCTTTCCCCAAATGTTTTTCTGCTATTGTGACTTGCCAGGATGATTGGTTTTGAGTTTCGGAGTGTTTTGGGACACTTAGTCCCCAAATGAGAGCTTAAGCCTTAGGATTTGGAGTGTAGTCGGAACTGTGTGAAGACGGATCCAGAATGGAATTCCGTCAACTCCGTTGAGTGATTTTGGGGTTAGGAGCGCGTCCAGAATGTGTTTTGGGGGTCTGTAGCAGATTTAGGCATGAATTGGCGGAAGCTAGTTTTTCGGCGATTTTGGCCGATAGTGGAAATTTTAATTTCGATCTTGGAATGGAATTCCAAATATGGATATAGGTTCGTAATGTTGATTATGACTTGTGCGCAAAATTTGAGGTCAATCGGATGTGATTTGATAGGTTTCGACATCGGTTGTAGAATTTTGAAGTTTCAAGTTCTTTAAAATTGAATTGTAGGGTGATTCGTGATTTTTGCGTTGTTTGATGGGATTTGAGAGATCGACTAAGTTCGTAAAGTGTTTTAGGATTGGTTGGTATGTTTAGTTGAGGTCCCGGCGGCCTCGGGTGTGTTTCGGATGCTTAACGGGTGAAAACTTGGACTTAGAGGAATTTCTGAACTTTGCTGGTTCTGGTGTTTTCGCACCTGCGTAAAAGAGACCGCAGGTGCACGAGCCGCACATGCGGAGATGGAAGCGCAGATGCGATAAATCGAAAGTTGGCCTGGGATCGCAGGTGCGAGAAAGTTTCTGCATCTGCGATGCCCGCAAATGCGCAAGGATGCTCGCACATGCGCAGAAGCGGAAGGGAATCCGCAGGCGCGAGGGCGCAGATGCGGCCCTTTCGTCGCAGGTGCGAAGGCAGAGGGGGTAAGTGAATTGCGCAGATGCGCACGTTTTTCCGCATAAGCACACCCCGCAGGTGCGAGCCCAGGTTCCGCAGGTGCGGAAATACCTGGGCAGTGATTAAAACCGAAGGGCTTCGCGATTTTTATCATTTTTGGCTTTGCAAACTCGGGTTGGGGCAATTTTTGAGAGCATTTTCGAGGCATTTCTTGAAGTAAGTTCCTTGTGCTTATTTTTTATCAATAATCTTGCCTTGCCATATATTTTCCCACCTAGTTAATGTGTATTTAAGGTGAAAATTTGAAGTTGGAGACTAGGGATTTGGGAGTTTGAATTGAGGATTGGAGGACCATTTGGTGTCGAATTTTAGTAAAATTGATATGGTTAGACTCGTGAGTGAATGAGCTTTCTAGTTTCGTAAATTATGTCGGGTTTTGAGATGCGGGCCCCGGGGGCCGCGTTTGAGCCAATTTTGGATTTTTAGCCTAATTTTGTAGTTTTACTTGTGGGATTTATTCCATTAGCGCGTATTGATGGTATTGTACTGTTTTGAATATATTTGGGCCATGTGGAGTCGGATACTCGTGGAAAGAACGTGATATCAAGTTGATTTGAGCGGTTCGAGGTAAGTGGCTTGCCTAACCTTGTGTTGGGGACTTTCCCCTTAAGATATCTTGATATTATTTGGTGTGTGGGCGCCGTGTACGTGAGGTGACGAGTACGTACACAGGCTATTATTGCAAACATCATGTTTAACCTTTTTAAATCATAAATTGCTTCTCTTATTAATTGTACTAATATGTTTAATTGTGTAGTTTATACTAGAAAAGCATGCTTACGTGTTTTAACTGCCTAATTGACATTCTGTGCGTCATGTTTAGTTAAGTCCTTATTTGCCTTATCTATGTCCAGTATATACTGTATAACTCGATGCCATACCTGCCATTTCATCTTGCATTGCATATTTAAATTGGGACTACGGACGTATTTCGGGAGATCCCCCTGTATTGCATATTTAAATTGGGACTACGGACGCATTCCGGGAGATCTCCCTGTACTGCATATTTACTTTGAAACTACGGACGTATTACGGGAGATACCCCTGTACTGCATATTTACTTTGGGACTACAGACGTATTCCGGGAGACCCCCCAGTACTGTATATTTACTTTGGGACTACGGACATATTCCGAGAGATCCTCCTGTACTGCATATTCATTTGAAACTACGGAACGGTATCCCGAGAGATTTCCCACTGTGTTTACCATGTTTTGAGCCGAGGGCTACCTTAACTGTTAAAGTTTTGAGAATTTCTTTAACTATGTTACCGTAAATTCTACTTATATCTTTTACTGTTTAATTTATTATATTTACTCTGGTAGGGCCTTGACCTGACCTCATCACTACTCGATCGAGGTTAGGCTTGGCACTTACTGGGTACCATTGTGGTATACTCATGCCCTTCCCTGCACATATTTTTCGTGTGTAGATCCAGGTGCGAGCTATCAGTCTCGGGGTTAGTACGTGCTGCTTATTCTAGGAGACTTCAAGGTACCTCTGCTTGCGTCCGCAGATCTTCGGAGTCCCCTTCTACTCCCTCGTCTAGAGATTTTCCTTATTGTCTTTAGACTTTTGTATAGAGCTACATAGATTATAGCAGCTTGTGACTTAGTGATATTCCGGGTCTTGAAAAATTATTTTGTGTATGCCGAGTGGTACTACTCTTGGCTATTTAAAATATATTATTTATCTTTAAAAAAAATGTTGCGATTTCTTTATATTTTCCGCAAATGTTAGGCTTACCTAGTCGTAAAGATTAGGTGCCATCACGACACCTTACGAAGGGTTAATTTGGGTCGTGACAATCAATCAGTAAGAATGTCTTTCCCTAGACTTTCCGACTCTGAATTGCACAAATCTAGCCAAAAGCAATTACATAACATGAATACAACTACAAGAAACTAATTTAAATAATGAAACTACGACTTTAGCAAAGAATCGAAAATTTGGCCCAAAATGTCAACCCGAGTCCACGTCTCGGAATCGGGTAAAAGTCATAAAATACGAACACCCATTCAACCATGAGTTCACCCATACCAAAATTATGAAAATCCGACACCAAGTCGACACTCAAATCCCCAAATTTCAATCTCCAAATCCCTAGACTTAAACTCCCACATTCCAACTTAAACACACATAATCTAGGTGGGAAAAATAACAGGGAAACAAGATTATTGACCAAAATAAGCGCAAGAGACTTACCTCAAGAAACCCCTAGAAAATGCTCTCAAACATCGCCCTAAACCGAGTTTGCAAAGTCCAAAATGACAAAAATCACGAAGCCCTTAGATTTTAAAGACTGTCCAGGCTTTTCGCATCTGCGGCCAATTATACACGCCTGTAAAACCACTTATGTGGTCCGTGATCCACTTCTCCGGAATCAGCTCTTGGCACCCATTCCGCTTCTGCGGGTGCGCACTTGCGCAAACACGTCCGATTCTGCGGACATGCCTTCCCACACTCGTCCGCTTTTGCGACCAATCTTCCTCAGAAGCGACTCCGCTCCTGAGGTCTTCACGTCGCATCTGTAACCATTGGCCAAGCCCCCAGCCCCGCATCTGCGACCAATTACTCGCTTTGTACCTGTGGTCAATCTTGCGCAGGTGCGATTACACCAGAACCAACCCAGCACGAGAAAAATCTTCTAAGTCCCAAAAATGATCCGTTAACCATCCGAAACTCACCCGAGGCCCCCAGGACCTCAACCAAATATACCAACCAGTCCTAAAACATCACACGAACTTAGTCGAGCCTTCAAATCACATCAAACAATGCTAAAAATATGAATTACACATCGATTCAAGCCTAATGAACTTTAAAGTTTCAAACTTCTACATCCGACGCCGAAACATACCAAATCAAGTCCGATTGACCTCAAATTTTGCACACAAGTCATAATTAACATTACGGACATATTTTAACTTTCGGAATCGGAATCCGAACCCGATATTAAAAAATTAACTCCCGGTCAAACTTTTCAAAAATTATCTTTTTTTCCAACTTTCGCCAGTTAGCGCTAAAATGACCTACAGACCTCCAATTCAATATCCGAATACACTCCTAAGACCAAAATCACCTTACGGAGCTATAGGAACCGTCAAAACTCCATAACGGAGTCATCTTCATACAGTTCAAACTACGGTCAATTCCTATGACTTAAACCTCTATTTTAGGGACTATATGTCCCATTTCATTTCGAAACCAAAAACAAATCTTCCCGGCAAGTTGCATAACCACTAATTGAAGTAGGGGGAGCAATAAATAGGGGTTCGGGGGTAATTCTCTTAAAACGACCGGTCGGGTCGTTACATATATACACTATTTTCCTACAAATAAGACAGAAAATACACGTCTTCTTTTATTTACGTCCACATAAAAAATCTAATGAAATTTCTTGATGTATTTTCCTCTTTTATTTATGTTCGGGAATTCAAAAATAACTTTTATCTTTTTTAGTTACATTCGAAACTTTAAGGAATATTTTTTCTTTTTCTGAAAATTTTTCATGGCACTTAAAGTCGAAAATAATTATGTAACTAGGAAAAAGGGATATAAATGCTCATAGATGGCAGTCGAGCGAGGCAGGAAAAAAAATAAAGCATGAAAAGGCAAGACAAATAAGAAGTTGAATTAGGATGTTAGAAAGGAGGTCAGCCAAGATCGTTGTATCCTAACAATGAAAGAATTATGATGAAAATAAATATTGAAAGGAACATTTCTTGTGTAAATTTGGCACTAAATCTGAATTTAATATTACCTAAAGTTTATCTATTGGCTTTTGAAAATTTTCTTTCTTTGGTTTGGAGTGCAAATTTTAGTTTTTCGTATCTCTATTGAATAACTATTTACCATTTTGTGTAATTTATTTCAGAGGCGGATCTAAGATTTGAAGGTTTCGGGTGCCATATTATTTTATACATAAATGTACTATTATTTATACTGTCCAAATGGGATAAATATTTAGTCGGTTTGATCAAATTTGTGCTTCGGTTCGAGCTATTCATCTTTTCCATTTATATAGATAAATATATCGAACGAAAAAAAATAATGACAACTTAACGCACATCATAAAATTTTCAGCAGTAATACCAATATCATAAAAAATTTTCTACATGAAAAGTACAAAAAGACAACCACTTCTTTCATTTTCTGATAATTGAAAATATCTTCCAATTAACAAAATACTACCATAATAAGTTGGTCACTACAACTAATAAGTAAGACATACATAATTCTTTCATCCTTGAGTAAACAAAAACATACATGAAGATCATTCATTTACAACTGTCCTCGACGAGTTTTCATATTTTAAAAACGGCCAATGATAGCATCATTACTTACCTTTTCAAATGCTTCACGTTCTATGTAACAAACTAAACAATCATTTAAATATTGATCACTAATGCTATTTCACACTTCATTTTTTATCCGCTTCATGGATGAAAGTACTCTCTCCACATTTGCAGTAGCAACAGGTAAAATCAAAGTCAACTTCATGAGTAAATAAATAAGTGCATAAGTCTCCACAAGATTTGCTTCAACCAATGCTTTTGCTAAATCTCTAATTCCTTGCAAGTTGGAGAACTTGGGATCATCTCCTCGCATATGAATTATGAAGGTATCGAGTTGATAACTCAAATCCCGAAGCTGGAATTTATCAAATTCATTTGGATAACATTTTGCCAGTGTCATTATTCTATCCTTATCAAAATTAGTAAAGGAATTAACTGGACTCAAGCTAGCCATCCCAAGAAGCAAATCACTACTTACTACATCAAAACGTTCATTAAGCTCTTGAAGTTGTACATCAATCACAGCACAAAAGATTTCAACACGCAAGTGATGTGAGTAACAAACATTAGACTTACGCTTAGACTTTTTAGGAAAGTAAGACTCATCCATCTTCGGAATCAAAATATCATGCCTATCACAAAATGAGGAAACATCATCTAATAGAGACTTCTATCTAGTTTCCCTCATATCTTGCAACCTTTTCTTTGTAATGTCAAGAAACACCACGACATTAACAATATCTTGATCCTTTTTTTGTAAGATCTTGCTCAATTCATTTGATATGGCCAACACTTTCACCATCAAATGAAGCACGAAAATAAATTTGAATGTTCTAATCTTACCCAAAAGATACTCTGCTTGATTTCTTTCATGTGAGGTAGAACCTTCATACTCAATCAATTTAAGCACACGAACAATAGAAGAGAAAATAGCAATAAAGTTATCCAATGTTTTAAAATAGGATCCCCAACGAGTATCACCTAGTCTTTGAAATTCACATTCTTGATTTAATCCTTGTCCGGTAATAATTTCACCGGACTCGAGTAATTTCTCCAACTCTTCAGCTTGATGATGACGAAGCAAGTCTCTGCGCTTGAAAGATCCTCCAATAACATTCAACATATTAGTAACATGATCAAAAAAGTCATCAACATCCAAATGCTTTTTAGCAATAGCTACAAGTGTTAATTGCAATTTATGAGCGAAGCAATGAATGTAATATGCCGATAAGCTATCTTTCATAATTAAAAGTCTTGAGACCATTTATCTCTCCCTTCATATTACTAGCTCCATCATAACCTTGTCCACGTATTTTGGATGTACTTAGTGAGTGATCCGAAAGCAAAGAATATATTTCTTCCTTTAATGAGCATGCTGATATATCACTAACATGGACAAGGCAAACAAATCGTTCTACTACTTCACCATTCTTATTAACATACCGCAAAATAAGAGCCATTTGTTCTTTGTGTGAGATATCTTTGGATTCATCGGCTAATATACCAAAGTAATCTCTATTCAAGTCTTCAATTATAGATTTCAATGTTTCTTTTGCACAAGCATTGACAATATCCTTTTGAATCATAGGACAAGTTAAAGTATCATTTTGTGGAGCATTTTCTATTATTACTTTTCCCACATCCGGATGCTTGTCCCCATGCCACCGCAAAAAGCTTAGAAATAAGATTTGATTTGTTGAATATTCACTTTCGTCATGATCTCGAAAAGGTAATCCATGATGCGAGAGACGTCTTGCAACATCAAACGAGGCTTCCAAGCGCATTCGGTACTCACTTTTCACCTTCTCTGAATGCTTGTCTAAAACAACTTGAATTGATTGATGATGATTTGACAAATCTAGCATCTTGTTGAAACATTTATTATGGACACTACTAATCTCACCGACATGCAAACGGAACCTTTCAAAAGCCTTATTCCATGTCCTAAAATTACTTTTTGTAAAACATTCACCCGCACTTCCATGAACGAATTCATTTTTGAACAAATAACAACATAGACAATATGCGACATCTTTTTTCACACTATACTCCAACCATCTTGAAAATGAACGTTTGAACCAACTTGGTTTAAATTGGTGCATTCTTCCTCCTATTGTAGTTTTAGGAAATTGATGATTGGTAGGTTGACAAGGCCCATTTTGAATGTAATATCTCCTCACCGCATCTCGTAATCGAAGGTTATAATTAGCAATGGGTATTCTTTCTCCTGGATCGGTGCTAAATGATTCTGAGTCAAGCTCGTCGATAAGAAGAGAAAGATTGACATTCGCACGGTTTTCTGGAGGTATTGCCTGACTCAATAATTGCACACTAGAACTAGAACTTGGTTGAGAATAATTCATCTTTACGACAAATTTATCCATCTCAATCTTTCCTACAAAACAAATGTTCAATCTAACTCATAATTAATTTAAGGATGTCATATACATTTTTGGTATAAATTATAATTAAAACTGAAAAAATCTAAACAACAAAATGCTTTAAAAACTTATCTGATCATGAAACACATCATCTTAGCATATATTTACACAAAAATCATACAAAAGCTAAATAGCTAATACAATCAGAGATTCAAGGGAACAATATACACAATAACATAATAAACTATAAATTAAAGATTGGAACAGAGAAAAAAAATCAAATCTGAATTGAATAAAAGGAAAACAAGGGAGAGAATGAAAGGGTCAAAGGGGTTTAGTAACTTATAAGTCTATACTATAATACTATTAAATATTAACTATACCACCAAAAAATTTATTTTCAGAGAAACCCAACATAAAAAAAATTAAAAAAAAGAGAGAATAAGAAAGATTTACAGTCAAATTACAAAGGAGTGGTGCAGCAACAAGGTGAGGTGCAATGGAAAAGTGGACACCAAACGGTGGTGGCCAACCGCCAGTGAGTGACAGACTGAAAAACTGAAAACCCAAGAGTCCCCAAGCTTGGGGCAGCAGCACCATAGAAGAGAAGGGTTTTGGGTGGGAAGAGGCTTTGGGGGAAATAAAGGAGCTTTTGTATTTTAATGGTAAAGAAAGCAATAGAAAAATCAAAAAGTATATAATAAAGTAAAACAAAGAATAAATAAGAAAGGAAACAAGTGAAGTGTCGTACACCTCACATTAATTGTCCAATAGTACACTAATAAAAGTTCCAAAACTTTTATGTGTTGCACAGGTTTCGAACTTCCGCTACTAGGGAGATATTTTCGGGTCTTTACCATTAGCACCCAGTGGCTATTTTGTTCATTAGAGTGTCATTTTATTATATGTACAATATTTCTTCTATAAATATAGATATATACACAGAGTTCCGACCGAGGTCTGCTGGTGCCGGCGCACCCCCTCGGCTCTATGTAGATCCGCCCCTTATTTAGTTATAAGTAGAGATAGAGAAAGCATACAATTCGAATGTGTATTTTCAAACAAAGCAATAAGACGAAGGAGCTATCAAGCATTTTGACAATTATTTCACAAGAGGTAGTTGAATTACTTATGGTTATGTTATTTGCAGGAGCGACAAAACTAACACAAACTCATTTGACCCGCCCAAATAATAATGAGTTTGGGCTAGAACTATTTTGAAGATGGGTTGTTTGGGGCTGGCCAAAGTTAACCCATTACAAATCATCGACGCAAATGGATCCATGATGATGCCCAACCTTGACCCATGGAAATGCATAATCTTAAAGTTCTACCTTGTCCCATGTAATAGCTTCAGGGTATATTTGGTATGAAGAAAAATATTTCTTGAAAAATATTTTTAATTTTTCCATGTTTGGTTGATTTAAATGTTTGGAAAATATTTTTCTTATGAACGTGTTTTTCTCCAATTGAAGAAAACTATTTTCCCTATTTAGAGAAGGAAAAATATTTTTCAAAACTCTTTTTCAACCATCCCCATCCCCACCAACTCTCACCACCCCACCCCACTCCTTCCCCACTTACCCACCTCCCCAATCCCCTACCCCTACCCCCCAACTGGACTGGGACGGAGCAGTACCGGTACGGACCGGACCGGTTCCAGGTAATCCCCTCCCCTTAAACAGCCCTACTTGGATGCCCACCCTCACCCACGCACCCCCATCCCCCACCCTTAATATATGAAAATATTATTTAGAGTACTTTTTTTCATGATGTAGAAAAGTATTTTATTTCATTTCAACAAAATAGTACTTTCTTTTCATGATATAGAAAAAGTATTTTTTTTAATTTCAACAAAATGAGTATTGAAGTAAAAAAAAATATTTCTTTCATTTCAACAAAATGAGTACTTTCTTTTCAGAATGTAGAAAAAAATATTTTCTATCATTTCAACAAAATGAGTATTTTTTTTCATGACGTAGAAAATATATTTTCTTTCATTTCAACAAAATGGATCATTTCGTTTCATGATGTGAATGATTTATTTAACTAGCTGTTGTTGACAAAATAATCATCAAACATGAAAAAAATGAAAATAAAGAAGAAATTATACACAATATCACAATAAAGACAACAACAAATAAAATTTATATTAATAAATAAAGAACGTTTACTGAGCTATTTTTTAGGTATCACAATATAATTCACAACATATCATGATTTGAGTTAGAGGAGATTATTTGTGAATATTTTTTTTTTTTTTTTAAAATATTGGGTTTTGATTTGTTTAAAAGTTGAGAATATTGTATAGATTTGGGTCAAGTTGGGTGGGTTGGGTTACGACCCATTATTTAACCCATCTAAACTCAGTCCATCTTGACCCAAATAAACTTGGAATTTTTACACAAATAGCCTGTCAGATTCACTGTTTACTTTTTCTAGCCGGTATATATAGATTATATATTGATTATACATATTATACATATATTATACATGAATTATATATATATTATATATCCATCGGCTATTTTTAGTTTAAGAGATTAGGTGGGCGGCTATTTGGGTTAATTCTTCAATGAAATTTGGGCAAGGTTGGGCATTAGCCAATTTATTTACTCAGCCCATCTTGACACGCCCAACTTCAGCCCAAACACCCCGTTTGTCACCCCTAGTTATTTGTATTGTTGTTTGCGTGCTTAAGTGCCATAGTTATTTATTACAATCAAGAACTCTTTTATTTTTTATTTTCTTCATTAATATAATCGTCTTTTATCATAACGATACAAGTAGCATTATAAAACTTATTCATGCTGTCACGACCCAGAAATCCATTTAAGGCCGTGATGGCGCCGGACACCGCTGTCAGGCAAGCCAACACTATATAGTTAATAAAATCCTCTTTTAGTATTTTGAAATCAAAAATTTCTTCAATGAAATAATGAAGACATAACTCATAGAGTAAATGATAAATATTTTTAGCAACTACTTTTCTAAATAATTCATAACCATTCCCAAAACCCGGTGTCACAAGTGCATGAGTATTACTAGGGAATTAAAAATAAAATACAGCATCTGTCCAGAATACAAATTAGACAGAAAAATATAATAACTCTGAAGGAGACTCTGTTGGCTGCATATCGTAATATAGAATGCAACTCACCTATGTACCCACAATTATTAACCAACATGTACGCCCACAAGGCCGCTAGACATATATGTACCTCCATACTAAAATGTGCAGCAAGTGCAGCATGAGTACGAAAATAATGTGTACCCAGTAAGTATCAAACCTAATCTCGAAGAGGTAGAGACGAGATGGCCGGCTTTGACACTCACTAAGGGTCAATAATAATAAATGAAATAAAGATAGCAATGTCTAGATCAACATGATTTATAAAATTTACAATGATTTTCTTTAACTAACAGAAATAATTAAATTCCTTCAATTCCAATAAATTTCTAATTTATCAATTAGCCTCATTTACAGGAATAACCATAATTGCCTTAACAAGTGGGAATAATAATTCTTTCAATTTTCAATAATTTCCAATTTATAAATCAAATTCATTCAAATGCAACAATTCTCAATCTATTAATTAAATTCACAAGCTGCAATAAACTATCAAAGTATCGTGTAATTATTATTATTAAGCACGATTTCTGCCGAGGTCGTTCGGTCCGATCCAGAGTGTCCTGTCCACTGCCGAGGGACGTGCGGCACGATCCATAGATGCATCTATCTTGCCGAGGCGTTCGGCCTGCTCCACAAGAAAGGAGGACATTTTTCTTATATACCTCCGGAAAGAGAGTATATTTATTAAAAGATATATTCAGGAGGAAGAACAGTTTCTCTTAACAATTAATTAATTTAAACAGAAAATCAAGCATATGAGATTTTCATCCTTTAATATTTTTATCTAACAGTTCATAATATATAATTATGTATGTGTGTGTGTGTGTGTGTGTGTGTGTGTGTGTGTGTATATATATATATATATATATATATATATCAAATAATATTAGTTAAACAAAAAATACAATTTACGCAAGTAATTCATGCTTTGAGTCCTAAACTACCCGGACTTTAGCATTAATAGTAGCTACGCATGGACTCTCGTCACCTTGTGCGTACGTAGCCCCCACAATTAGTAACAATTATTACTTTAATTACCTATGGGTAATTTCTCCCTCACAAGATTAGACAAGAGACTTACCTCGTCTTGCTCAAATTTAATCCACTAGTAGGCCTTTTCCTCGATTATCCAACTTTGATTAGCTCGAATCTAACCAAAAATAATTCGATACAATCACTAAAATTTATAGGAATCACTACTATAAGAAATTACTACATTTTCAAAAAAATCCCGAAAATTAATTAAAATTTCGTCAATCGGGTCTACGTCTCGGAATCCGGAGAAAGTTATGAAATTCGATAATTCATTCAATTACGAGTCCAACCATACCAGGTTCACTCAAATACGACTCCGAATCGATACTGAAATCTCAAAAATTCAATTCTATGAGATTTCTAAAATTTTCCAAATTTCAATAATCTGCCAAGGCAGCCTTCGCAACTGGGCCTCGATCGTGGCCCTTGAGCCTGGGCCTCGGTCATGGCATCGAGCCTCGATATTGTGACCCTCAATCTTAGGTCTCGATAATAGCCCTCGAGACTGGCCTCGATCATGACCCTCGAGACTAGCCTCGATCGTGGCCTCGATCATGACCCTCGAGACTGGCCTCGATCGTGGCCTCGATCATGACCCTCGAGCCTGGCCTCGATCGTGGTCCTCGAGACTGGACTTGATCATGACCCTCGAGCCTGGGCCTAGTCCCTGGCTTCGACCATGGCCGTCGACCCTGGGCTCGATCTTGGGCTCGATCACAACCCAGAATATCCAGCAGAAGAGAAACAAAATTGCAGCAGCTTTTTAAGTCCAACTTTTGATCCGTTAACCATTCGAAACTCACTTGAGGCCCTCGGGACCTCAACCAAATATACCAACAAGTCCTAAAACATCATACGAACTTATTTGAAACCTCAAATCACATAAAATGATGCTAAAACCATGAATTATGCTCCAATTCAAGCTTAATGAAACTTAAAGTTTCCAACTTCTACATTCAATGTCGAAACCTATCAAATCAAGTCCGATTGACCTCAAATTTTGCACACAATCCATAAATGACATAGCGGAGCTATGAAAAGTTTCGAAACTGGATTCCGACTCCAATATCAAAAAGTCAACTCCCCGGCCAAACTTCCAAACTTAAATTCTTGTTTTAGCCATTTCAAGCTTATTTTAACTACGGACTTCTAAATAAAATTCCGAACACGCTCCTAAGTCCAAAATCACCATACGGAGCTATTGGAACCGTCAAATCCCTATTCTGGGGTCGTTTTCTCAAAATGTTGACCGAAGACAAACTTAGCATTCTAAGGCCAACTTAAGGAACCAAGTGTTCCTATTTCAACCCGAACGCTCCCAAATCCCGAACCAACCATCCTCTCAAGTCATAATTTATTATAAGCACATATAGGGAGTTGTATTTAGGGGAACGGGGTTCTAAAAGTTAAAACAACCGGCTGGGTTGTTACATTCTCTCCCACTTAAATATACGTTCGTCCTCGAACGTGCTAAGGAGTGTTCCAGAGTTATCCGAAATCACTGTTTAACACCCCGTGCTCCCACCCGTGCTACCATACCCAGTTGAGCACATTAACTCGAGCCAATCTGAAGATTCTCCCCTTTATTTAGGCAAATTAAGCCTTAGAGCCCAATTCTAACATCCAGAATTCTCTACCATGCATGTTTCCAACCTATGAACACCGTATCAATCACTACACGATGCACCAATACAGGATTGCATACCTTTGTTGAATTTAGACCATGCATCGCATCATTCATATGACCATAATAACATCCTCCGATAACAATAGCCAAAATTCCACGAATCTGATGTTCATAACATACCTCATGATACATATAAGTCTTGTTCCAACTCTTGAAATGTTTACATGATGGAAGAAATGTGTAGAAATTCATAACCAACTGCCGAGTCAACAAATTATTGAGTTTCTCCTGCTGACAAGAACCATTGCCTTATTATAACCAAATAATGGTATTTGCTCTTTATTATACTTCATATAACCCGATCTCACTAATCCCGGATCCAATAATTTTGTCTCCCCCAGCATGAGTTACTCAGACAATAAGCCACCTCAGACACAACAAAAAGCCTCATATGACGCCACAATGAGCTAATAAGCTACAGACTCGATTGCGATACATAAGGAAAATGAACTCTGGAAAGGATTTATCAACCCACGTGACTAATTAGACAATCGAAAAGGTGTCATGAACCTTCCTCAAGAAAATGGGACAAAAATACACAAAACAGAATATATGGGACTGTACTCAACATCACACTGTTGCGGCGTGCAACCCGATCCAAAAAACATACCCGTGGCGGCGTGCCACCCGATCCGCACAAAAAGAATCTGTAAGGAAATACTTACCGAGCTAGAATGCTCATTACTACAAAAATATTCGAATATCGGACACAAGCACGCTAAGTGCATAATACCATCCCTGGAAGGACCGGCAGCGCCATACACTACAAAAATCAAGCACAACTAAGGTGCAATATATGATCTGAATTTCGAGAGCCATCATGCTCACATAACATCATCGCTACGCGGAACCTCAACACATAAGAAATTTATCAAGCTGTTTCACAACTCACGCGACACAATATAGTATTACATGAAATAACCGACGACGAAACAACATCCAACGTCCGAATACTCCTCCATAAGGAGCTTTTATGCTGAAATGAACACATTCGGCCTGATATAGAGCCCGTATTCATATTTAAATCCATCCACATACCTCAAGCCGATTATGTTCGCACCGTACTAGGCTAATAACCTTTCAAGGATCCATAATAACCCTTTTTCTCATAACACACAAGAACAACCATCATAACCGGAAAAAATTTCCACATTCCACAACCAAATAAACCGAGCGCCCTCCAGGCAAAAATTCTCGAATTAGCGATATCGTCATAATCTTCATACTTGGTTGTTAAATATTTAATCAATCAGGTGACTACTTGTCATGCTCATAAACGTCTCCCATGGAATACGCCCCTATGACTTTCCGCAACGGATAACAAATCTGCACATCCATACAACCGGCCATACTAATACTGTAAGGAGAATCAAGGATCCGCAATTCAATACACAAAGCCTCTTACACATAACGTCGATCTCAAGTGACATTGAAGACAATACCAGCTTGCTTTAAAGCTCTAACTCCTTTTCTTCTCGTCCGAGCTTGTGACATCCTTGTCAACACCAAACCAAAATCTTAAATCCTTAACTTTCGAATCTCATGCTACTTAATGCACTTAATCACGTAGGAGTACAAGAATTCCATCATAACTCCCGAGCCACTAATAGGGTAAACATTTCATCATATAGAAACTTTCTACTTAACTCAT
The DNA here is from genome assembly GCF_000390325.3 of Nicotiana tomentosiformis. Taxonomy (NCBI): domain Eukaryota; kingdom Viridiplantae; phylum Streptophyta; class Magnoliopsida; order Solanales; family Solanaceae; genus Nicotiana; species Nicotiana tomentosiformis. The sequence continues at coordinate 13,146,429 of NC_090813.1, read as the reverse complement.
TTCAAGAGAACCATTACAACACATGACTAAATTCCTATATCCGCAAAAAATACCGGCCTCAAGTAGTGGTCTATGCCACCATAACTCTTCCGGGATCCCTCTATACATAACATGCTATAATACTTGAATTCCTCCAAATAAAATCAATTACGGCGGCCGCCAAGCCTCGCACGTACCGCCACAAATTACATGCATAACTCTATGTGCGGAAGGAACTGATCATTGCCACCATCATGCCGATTCAACCATTGTTAGCCAACCCGTTTTCACAATTTATTCTCAACTTGCCTTAGAAATAATAATAGCTCCATTCATTACATCACGAACTCAAATCCGCACTCATCCCGAGTGACCTTATTTCACGAGACCACGCTGTTTCAAAACTCACGAATCATCTCATACTTCTCCTTGTGCGCACTTTTACATATTTAACTGGTATACCCATTCTGATACTTCTTTTATGAATCCGAAGTTATTTTCTTCCGTTTCTCTAATGCTACACCACAACCTGAAGATAACGCAGAGTACTCCAAGCCCCATTTCATAATCTGCTACAAAAGCTCGATACTCGACCATACTACGGACTCGAGATCCTTAGGCACCGCACTTTAAATTTTTGAACCCTCTAAGACCGTTATCGAGAGTCACTTGCTCTGACTTGTTCCCAAACATGATCAACTCCAAGGCCCTTCTAGCACATGGACACTTTATCAAGGAAACACTCGACTGTCTCACTTTCCCTGTGCATTACATCTACACAAAGTATAAACTCTATGTCTTCCAAAAACCTGAATATGAATCGATAAGGCCAAATATGGCACACATTTCCCAAATCCTTTGCTCAAATTACTACTAATATTTTCTTCCCTTAGTTGCAATGACCCACCAATACACCGATAACAAGGAACCTCACAAATAGACAACCATGCAATCCAATTGTAGATGGTGGGGCTCTCTCACTTAGCTTGAAGATACAATTACATAACTCTGGAATCCACCTAGATTTTTTCTTCATCATTGACATGATCCTGCACACGCAACTTGCCAAATTTCTCGAATCCTTCTATTAACCTTTAATAAACACTCGGAACCACTAGCCACATTTACATATTAAATCTCTTACCGGGTAGCCAGTAGAATTCTTCGCAGAAGCTTCATCAACACCACGCGACCGCTAACCTGCTCATAGGAGATAACCCATCTGTGGAGATTACATGCCAATGTCGCTGCACTGGGTGCAATTACTACAAAATCAGTAGATCATCATGAGTCTGAGCTCATTCACCAGCTGCACTAGTCCGTTCACTCCTCATGGACTTCAACTAAAGGTGCGACAATACGTTCTAATCCAAGGTCATGTCGTATCCTTCTTCATATCAAGCAACTCCCTCCCGTTGTATCCACTCTTCCTCAATATAGCAGCTAATATTATAACTTAAGTCCGTAGACCTAGTCACTGTCCATCTTAAATCCCAAATCACTTCAAACTTTCCTCAAGCCTTGTAGTTATCCTACCACGTAACTCATATGCTACCTTTCCACTCTCCTTTAAGAAACTACTCGACTTCTGTTTCTCACACTTGGCCTCCTAGGAACTTAACCACCGCAAGACACCTTCCACATGTTCTTCCTTATCCTTCGCTTTCCAGTTGTTGCCTTGACTAAACATCCGTCTCTATAGTACTTGAACCAATAGGTCTTTACCAGCTTTAAACCTTTCTGAGGATCATCCTTCTCGAGCCATCAATACTAGGAACAGTGCTTCGACCCTAAACCATTGCACACCACGTTCTCTAACAACTGCTTCCCCTATACCAATTCTTAACACCCCGTCGTGAAGGCGAGTTGAAGAAAACTATAACACCGGCCAACCTTAACGCACTTAACAAGGCGATAACACCACATCAAAATTGAGAACTCTACCATGCTCAAAGATGTCAGGCTTCATTACTCCATCAACCCCAAACCTGAACATTCATAGTCCGATTGCCTTTTTTCCGCTGGAAATAAACACATGGAACTTCTGAATCATGTACTGAGAAAAACGTTCTTTCAAGTCATTTACTGCCATGACACATAGACATGCATTTTACCATTTCATAAACACTATGCGATAACAACGCACGAATCGTCATAACAATCAATGCCAAATCTCAAAACCTTAGGTAATACTGATACTTAATCTAAAATGATAGAGCGACCTTCCGCAAGGCGACGACAATAGCCCAATTAATTACACAGGGAGAAGCATCCTGCACTACATCTGTAGTACCATTAAAATTCCCTCGATCCCCAATTTATAACAAGCGCTTCACGTCGCATAAGATTGAATAGGAAGAAAATGTAGGCATAAGCCTCAAAGGAATCGAATCGCACGATGAGGAATTAAAAAAAGAAGTATTCTTAATAGCCCTGTAGCCTCTCGAAGATAAGCACAGACGTCTCCGTACCGATCCGCAAGACTCTACTAGACTTGCTCATGACTCGTGACACCTACGTGAACCTAGCGCTCTGATACCATGTTGTCACGACCCAGAAATCCATTTAAGGTCGTGATGGCGCCGGACACGACTGTCAGGCAAGCCAACACTATATAGTTAATAAAATCCTCTTTTAGTATTTTGAAATCAAAAATTTCTTCAATGAAATAATGAAGATAGAACTCATAGAGTAAATGATAAATATTTTTAACAACTAAATTTCTAAACAATTCACAACCATTCCCAAAACCCGGTGTCACAAGTGCATGAGCATTACTAGGGAATTAAAAATAAAATACAGCATCTGTCCAGAATACAAATTAGACAGGAAAATATAATAACTCTAAAAGAGACTTTGTTGGCTACAGATCGTAATATAGAATGCAACTCACCTATGTCCCCACAATTATTAACCAACCTCTACGCACACAAGGCCGCTAGACATATATGTACCTGCACAATAAAATGTGCAGCAAGTGCAGCATGAGTACGAAAACAACGTGTACCCAGTAAGTATCAAGCCTAATCTCGAAGAGGTAGAGATGAGATAGTCGGCTTTGACACTCACTAAGGGTCAATAATAATAAATGAAATAAAGATAGCAATGTCTAGATCAACATGATTTATAAAATTTAAAATGATTTTCTTTAACCAACAGAAATAATTAAATTCCTTCAATTCCAATAAATTTCTAATTTATCAATTAGCCTCATTTACAGGAATAACCATAATTTCCTTAACAAGCGGGAATAATAATTCTTTCAATTTCCAATAATTTCCAATTTATAAATCAAATTCATTCAAATGCAATAATTCTCAATCTATTAATTAAATTCACAAGCTACAATAAACTATCAAAGTATCGTGTAATTATTATTATTAAGCACAATTTCTGCCGAGGTCGTTCGGCCCGATCCAGAGTGTCATGTACACTGCCGAGGGACGTGCGGCACGATCCATAGATGCATCTATCTTGCCGAGGCGTTCGGCCCGCTCCACAAGAAAGGAGGATATTTTTCATATGTACCTCCGAAAAGAGAGTATATTTATTATAAGATAAATTCAGGAGGAAGAACAGTTTCTCTTAACAATTAATTAATTTAAACAGAAAATCAAGCATATGAGATTTTCATCCTTTATTATTTTTATCTAACAGTTCATAATATATAATTATGTATGTATATATATATATCAAATAATATTAGTTAAACAAAGAATACAATTTACACAAGTAATTCATGCTTTGAGTCCTAAACTACCCGGACTTTAGCATTAGTAGTAGCTATGCACGGACTCTCGTCACCTCGTGCGTACGTGTCAGACCCGAAATTTCCCATTGATGGGACCGTGATGGTGCCTAACATTTCACTTGCTAGGCAAGCCAATGTTAGAGAATCATTAAACCAATTCCTTATTTCTATTCAATAATTAACAATAATTAACTAAGATGAAATATAATAAGTGCGGAATATCATAAAACTGTATTAATTACTACCACCCGGATCTGGAGTCACAATTCACGAGCATTTTAGAATTTACTACAAGTAATATTCTGAAAGAAATACAATTGTCTAAATGAAAGAAACAGTAGAACAGAAAAGATAGACAGGGACTTCAAGGTCTGTGAATGCCGAGAGATCTACCTTAAGTCTCCGGACAGTGGACCAATAGCAAAATTCGATCAACTCGAGCCGGTATCAAAATCTGCACAGAAAGTGCAGAGTTCAGTATCAGTACAACCGACCCCATGTACTGGTAAGGGTCGAGCCTAACCTCGACGAAGTAGTGACGAGGCTAAGGCAAGGCACCTACAAATCAACCTGTACAATTTAACAGTGTATATACACATCACAGAAATGAAGAACTAAACAGGAAATATCGATAGGGGAACATACTAAGGGGAATGGAAGATAAAGAACTACAATAGAATGATCTCCGGAATAGTCAATATACCAGGAATCAACAGGAATAGTGAATACAGTAAGGAAAAATGCACGGCATCACCCTCCGTGCTTTTACTCTCAATCTCACCATAAAATTAATAAAAACAGCACGGCATCACCCTTCGTGTATTAACTCTCATATCATGGCACGACATCACCCTTCGTGCATTAACACTCACAATATGGCACGGCATTACCCTTCGTGCATTAACACTCACAATATGGCACGGCATTACCCTTCATGCATTAACACTCTCCCTTACTATAATGCAATGCATAAATAATAATAGGGAGATAGAATAACAAATACAAACCTTACTTCAACATTTGGTTCCATAATATCAATCTCAACTTTGAAATAAAAATCAATTATCACCAGAAAATCCGTAAACATGATAAGAACGATAAATTGAACAACACGAGTATAACACGTAGCAATTAGACATAGGAATGAGACAATATAAGAAAAACAGAGAAACATGGAAAATAGGTAAATTGGCGGTGCATAAATATTTGCCACCTCACATATACACCGCTCACATAAATTTCACTTAGCAAGTAATCTAAGGTTCCTAATTCCCTCAAGTCAGGGTTAGACACAATACTTACCTCGCTCCGAAGGCCACTTAATTCTCAATCACAGCTTTTCCTTTGGAATTTACCTCCAAACCACTCGTATCTATTCAAAAATGACTCAATAATATCAAATATTGCTAAAGGAATCAATTATATTGCATAAATTAAACTACCCAAATTTTCCTCCAAAAAATCGAAAAATCGACCCCGGGCCCGCTTGGTCAAAACCCGAGGTTCGGACAAAAATTCATTTACCCATTCATCCCCGAGCCCGAATATATAATTGATTTTAGAATCTGACCTCAATTTGAGGTCTAAATCCCCAAATTTCCGAAATTCCTAGTTTCTACCCAAAACCCCTAATTCAACCATGAAAACCTTAGATTTTAGTTTGAAATCTTGTAAAATGTAGTGAAGATTGAAAGAAACTAGTTTAGAATCACTTACCTATGATTTGGGGAAGAAATGGTCTTTGGAAAATCGCCTCTTGTGTTTTAGGTATTGAAAATTTGGGAAATGAATGAAAATTCCCGTCCAAAAGTCATTTTGATTAGCTGCAGATGGCGCATTTACGACATGAACTACGCAAATGCGAAACTCGCAAATGCGAAGGAGTCATCACAAATGCGAAACCCTTCACACTTCTGTTGCCTTTGCAAATGCGAAGATAAGTTCGCAAATGCGACCTTGAATCTTCGCAAATGCGACTCAATGATCGCATTTGCGATTACTGCCCTTCCCCCGACTCCCTTCGCAAATGCGAAAGAAAACTCGCAAATGCGAAAATTGTTCGCCCAACTTCTCTTCACATTTGCGATGAGAAGCTCGCAAATGCGAACCTCTCAGAGGTCGCAATTGCGATGCCTGATCTCGCAAATGCGAGATCAAAGGCCTGTAATAATATTAAATGCACCAGCAATGTTTTCCAAGCCAAATCTCACTCCGTAGCCTATCCGAAACTCACCCGAGCCCTCGGGGCTCTAAACTAAAGGTGCACACAAGTCTAAAAATATCATACGAACTTGCTCGCGTGATCAAATCGCCAAAATAATACCTAGAACTACGTATTTAGCAACAAATCAAATGAAATTCTCAAGAACACTTTAAAATTCATATCTTCTCAACTGGACGTCCGAATTACGTCAAATCAATTCCGTTTCTCACCAAATTTCATAGACAAGTCTTAAATATCATAATGAACCTGTACCGGGCTTCGGAACCAAAATATGGACCCGATACTAACAATGCCAAATATCAATCAATTCTTAAAAACAAATAATTTCCAAACTTTCAATTTTTATCAAAAATTCATAACTCAAGCTAGGGACCTCCGAATTCAATTCCGGGCATACGTCCAGGTCCCATAATTCGATACAGACCTACCGAGACCGTCAAAGCACAGATCTGGGCCAGTTTACCAAAAATGTTGACTGAAGTCAACAAAAATTAACTTTTAAGGCAAAAATTCTTATTTTCATTGATTTTCAACATAAAAGCTTTCCGGAAATCTGCCCAGACTGCGCACGCAAATCGAGAAGGGTAAAAAATTTAGATTTGTAAGGCTTAAGACCTCAGGTTCGAGTTCTAAAACATAAGATGACCTTTTGGGTCATCACATTCTTCATCTCTAAAACAACTGTTCGTCCTCGAACAGACATAGAAAAGTACCTGGGCTGGTGAAAAGGTAGGGATATCTACTCTGCATATAGGACTCGGACTCCCAAGTAGCTGCCTCAATAGGCTGACCTCTCCACTGCACTCGAACTGAAGGGTAACTCTTTGATCTCAATTGGCAAACTTGCCGGGCTAGAATTGCCACCGGCTCCTCCTCGTAAGTCAAATCCTTGTCCAACTAGACATAGCTGAAATCGAACACATGGGATGGATCACCATGATACTTTCGAAGAATGGACACATGGAATACCGGATGAACAGCTGCTAAACTAGGTGACAACGCAAGCCTGTAACTACCTCCCCCACTCTCTCGAGGATCTCAAATGGCCCGATAAACCTAGGGCTCAACTTGCCCTTCTTCCCAAATCTCATAACACCCTTCATGGGCGATACCTGAAGTAATACCCTCTCTCCGACCATGAATGCCACATCACAAACTCTACGGTCGGCATAACTCTTTTTCCTGGACTGAGCTGTACGAAGTCGATCCTGTATAATCTTGACCTTGTCCAAGGCCTCCTGAACTAAATCTGTACTCAATAACCAAGCCTCCCCCGGCACAAACCACCCAACTGGCGACCTACACCGTCTACCATATAATGCCTCATAGGGAGCCATCTGAATGCTCGATTGGTAGCTGTTATTGTAGGCAAACTCTGCTAACGGCAAGAACTGATCCCAAGAACCTCCAAAGTCAATAACACAGGCGCAGAGCATATCCTCCAAGATCTGAATAGTACGCTTGGACTGTCCGTCTGTCTGAGGATGGTATGTTGTGCTCAACTCAACCTGCGTACCTAACTCACGTTGTACTGCCCTCCAAAAGTGCAAGGTAAACTACGTACCTCCATCATAAATGATAGACACGGGCACACCGTGAAGACGGACGATCTCACGAATGTAAATCTCGGCCAACCGCTCCGAGGAATAGGTAACTGCCACAGGAATGAAAAGCGCTGACTTAGTCAGCCTGTCCATAATAACCCAAACTGCATCGAACTTCCTCTGAGTCCATGGGAGTCTAACAACAAAATCCATAGTGATACGCTCCCACTTCCACTCAGGAATATCTAACCTCTGAAGTAAACCACCAGGTCTCTGATGCTTACACTTTACCTGCTGGCAATTTAGGCACCGAGCTACATACACAACTATATCCTTTTTCATTCTCCTCCACCAATAATGTTGCCGCAAATCTTGATACATTTTGGCGGTACCTGGATGAATAGAATATCTGGAATTGTGTGCTTCTTCAAGAATTAATTCACGAAGTCCATCCACATTAGGCACACAAATACGACCCTGCATCCTCAAAACTCTGTCATCTCCAATAGTAACTTGCTTGGCACCATCGTGCTGCACTATGTCTCTAAGGACAAGTAAATGAGGATCGTCATCATGCTGATCTCTGATGCGCTCAAACAAAGAAGAACGAGCAACAATACAAGCTAGAACACGGCTGGGCTCAGAAACATCCAACCTCACGAACTGGTTGGCTAAGGCCTGAACATCCAATGCAAGCGATCTCTCACCAACTGGAATATTTGCAAGGCTACCCATATTGACTGAATTTCTACTCAAAGCATCGGCCACCACATTGGCCTTCCCGGGATGATACAATATGGTGATATCATAGTCTTTCAATAGCTCCAGCCACCTCCTCTGCCTCAAATTGAGTTCCTTCTGCTTGAACAAATACTACAAGCTCCGATGATCAGTGAATACCTCACATGGCACGCCGTAAAGATAGTGCCTCCAAATCTTCAGCGCGTGAACAATGGCTGCCAGTTCTAGATCAAGAACAAGGCAATTCTTCTCGTAAACCTTCAGCTGCCGCGAAGCATATGAATAACATTGCCACCCTGCATCAACACCGCATCTAGACCAATACGAGATGCGTCACAATATACTATATAAGATCCTGAACCTGTGGGTAACACCAATACCGGTGCCGTAGTCAAACTATCTTGAGCTTCTGAAAGCTCACTTCACACTCGTCTGACCACCTGAACGGGGCACCCTTCTGGGTCAATCTGGTCAAAGGGGTTGCTATGGATGAAAATCCCTCCACAAATCGATGGGAATAGCACGCCAAACCCAGGAAACTACGAATCTCTGTAGCTGATGTGGGTCCAGGCCAGTTCTGAACTGCCTCAATCTTCTTAGGATCCACCTGAATACCCTCTGCTGATACAGCGTGACCCAAGAAAGCAACTGAATTCAACCAAAACTCGCATTTTGAGAACTTAGCATATAACTGGCTGTCTTTCAGAGTCTGAAGAACGATCCGAAGGTGCTGCTCATGCTCCTCTCGACTGTGGGAGTAGATCAAGATATCATCAATAAACACAACTACAAAGGAATCTAAGTAGGGTTTGAACACTTGGTTCATCAAATCCATGCATGTTGCTGGGGCATTTGTCAGCCCAAATGACATCACTAGAAACTCATAATGCCCATACCGAGTCCGAAAAGTTGTCTTAGGAACATCGGATGCCCTAATCCTCAACTGATGGTAGCCAAATCTCAAATCAATCTTTGAAAACACCTTGGCACCCTGAAGCTGATCAAATAAATCATCAATCCTCGGCAATGGATATATGTTCTTGATGGTGTCTTTGTTCAACTGTCGATAATCAATACACATCCTCATCAATCCATCTTTCTTCTTCACAAACAACACGAGTGCACCCCAGGGCGAGACACTAGGTCTAATGAAGCCCTTATCAAGCAAATCTTGCAACTGCTCCTTCAATTCTTTCAACTCTGGCGGGGCCATGCAATATGGCGGAATAGAAATAGACTGAGTGCCCGAAGCCAAATCAATATCCCTGTTGGGTGGCATCCCCGGCAGGTCTGCAGGAAACACCTCTGGAAACTCACGAACAACCGGCACCGAATCTATGGAAGGAACCTCCGCACTAGAATCGCGGACATAAGCCAAATAAGCTAGACACCCTTTCTCGACCATATGCCGAGCCTTCACATAAGAGATAACCATGCTGGCAGAATGGCCAAGATTCCCTCTCCACTCTAATCGAGGCAACCCCTGCAAGGCTAAGGTCACCGTCTTGGCGTGACAATCTAATATAACATGATAAGGTGATAGCCAATCCATACCCAGTATGACATCAAAATCAACCATGTCAAGAAGTAGAAGATGTACACGAGTCTCAAGACTCCCAAGGTTGACCACACAAGAACGATAAACACGATCTACAACAATAGCATCTCCCACTGGTGTGGACACATACACAGGAGCACTCACAGAATCACAGGGCACAACCAAATATGAAGCAAAATAGGATGACACATAAGAGTAAGTAGATCTCAGATCAAATAGATCTTAAGCATCTCTACTTCAAACTGAAACAGTACATGTGATAACAGCGTCAGATAACTCAGCCTCAGGCCTGGCTGGGAAAGCATAACACCGGAGCTGGGCCCCGCCACCCTAAACTACATCCCTGGGACGGCCTCTAATTGGCTGGTCTCCACCTCTAACGGCCTGACCTCCACCTCTAATAGTTTGGCCTCTACCTCTGGCTGTCTGACCCCTGCCTCTAGCTGGCTGAGCAGGCGGTGCAGCAACTGGTGCCGGAACCATGGCACGAGAACTCTAATGCTGTGAGCTGCCCGTTGCTCGAGGGCAAAATCTAGCAATGTGTCTCGGATCACCATAAGTATAACATAACCTTGGTTGCAGTGACTGCTGACCCTGAAACTGACCCTGTCATCACTAATAACCACCCTGATAACTCTGGAGTGGAGGTGCACTAATAGGAGCTGTTGGTGCACCGTAGGCTAGCTGGTCGGAATAATGCATCTGAGGGCCACGACCACCTGAGGCACCGTGGGATACCTGGAGCGCTAAATGAAACGGCATGGGAGGATGGCCTCTACCAAAGTACTCCTTCCTCTAGATGAGGCACCGCTGAACTCACCAGAATGATGAGGTCTCCTGTCAGACCCCTGACCTCCTTGAGTGAGAACCATTTCGACCCGTCTGGCGACATTAGCAGCCGCCTGAAAAGAAATCTCACTCCCAGTCTCCTTAGCCATCTGCAATCTGATAGGCTGAGCAAGTCCATCAATAAAACTTCTCACTCTCTCTCTCTCTCTCTCTCTCTCTCTCTCTCTCTCTCTCTCTCTCTCTCTCTCTCTCTCTCTCTCTCTCTCTCTCTCTCTCTCTCTCGGTGGGAAGTAGAAGAATGGCATGACGAGCCAAATCCACAAAACGGGTCTCATATTGAGTAACAGTCATACTACCCTGCTGGAGATGCTCAAACTGACGGTGACGCTCCTCTCTCAATGATAGGTAGAAACTTCTCTATGAAGAGTTGAGAGAACTGGTCCCAAGTAAGAGCAGGCGACCCAGCTGGTCTGGTCAACAAGTAATCTCTCCACCATTTCTTGGCAGAACCAGTCATCTGAAATGCAGCAAAATCGACCCCATTGGTCTCCACTATACCCATGTTTCGTAGAACCTCGTGACAGCTATCAAGATACTCCTGGGGATCCTCTAAAGGAGCACCACTGAAGTGAATAGGAAAGAGCTTGGTAAACTTTTCCAATCTCCAAAAAGCCTTAGAAGACATAGCTGGCCCATCTCCGACTTGTGCCGCAATAACCGGCTGAACTAATCTGACTAGCTGAGTTGCTGGAGCCTAGTACTGGGGAGCTATCTGCTCCAGACCGGGAGTAGTGGGAGTCTGGGCTCCTCCTCCAGCCTGAGAGACTGTTGGTGCCATGGGAAATGCGCCAATCTGGGCCACACTCTCAATAAGGCCCACCAAACGGACCAAAGCATCTTGAAGTACTGGGGTGGCAATGAACCCCTCCGGAACCTGAGCTGGTCCGGTAGGAACAGTCTGGACTGGGACCTCCTCATCAAACTCTTTCAGAGGCTCCACTGCCGGGGTTGTTGCTCGGGCTCTAGGCTGAACCCTGCCCTTGCCCCTGCCTCGGCCTCTGGCACGGCCTCGACCTCGACCTCTGCCCCGCGTAGGAGCTGCCATTGGAGGCTCTGGCTGCTGCTCAGCTGAGGAAGCGGTACGTGTTCTCGCCATCTGTAAGAGAATAAGAGTTCAATAAGTATTGAGAAAGTAAAATCGCACGACAGAGAAGAATAGAAGTGAAACTTGTTCCTAAACTTCATAGCCTCTGAAAGATAAGCACAGACGTCTCCGTACCGATCCTCCAGACTCTACTAATCTTGCTCGTGAATCGTGAGACCTAGACAACCTCGTGCTCTCATACCAACTTGTCACGATCCAAAATTTCCCACCGACGGGACCGTGATGGCGCATAATATTTCACTTGCTAGGTAAGCCAACATTAGAGAATCATTAAACCAATTCCTTATTTCTATTCAGTAATTAACAATAATTAACTAAGATGAAATATAATAAGTGCGGAATATCATAAAACTGTATTAATTACTACTACCCGGATCTGGAGTCACAATTCACGAGCATTATAGAATTTACTACAAGTAATAGTCTGAAAGAAATACAACTGTCTAAATGAAAGAAACAGTAGAACAGAAAAGATAGACGGGGAATTCAAGGTCTGTGTACGCCGATAGATCTACCTTAAGTGTCCGAACAATGGACCAATAGCAAAATCTCGATCAACCCAAGCCGGTATCAAAATCTGCACAGAAAGTGTAGAGTGTAGTATCAGTACAACCGACCCTATGTACTGGTACGTGTCGAGCCTAACCTGGACGAAGTAGTGACGAGGCTAAGGCAAGTCACCTACAAATCAACCTATACAATTTAACAGTGTATATACAAATCACAGAAATGAAGAACTAAATAGGAAATGTCGGGAGGGGAACATACTGAGGGGAAAGCAAGATAAAGAACTACAACAGAATGATCACCGGAGCAGTCAATATACCAGGAATCAACAGGAATAGTGAATACAGTAAGGAAAAATGCACGGCATCACCCTTCGTGCTTTTACTCTCAATCTTACCATAAAATTAATAGAAACGGCACGACATCACCATTCGTGCATTAACTCTCATATCATGGCACAGCATCACCCTTCAGGCATTAACACTCACAATATGGCACGGCATCACCCTTCGTGCATTAACACTCACAATATGGCACGGCATCACCCTTCGTGCATTAACACTCTCCCTTACCATAATGCAATGCATAAATAACAACATGGAGATAGAATAACAAGTACAAACCTTACTTCAACATTTGGTTCCATAATATCAATCTCAACTTTGAAATAAAAACTCAATTATCACCAGAAAATCCGTAAACATAATAAGAACGATAAATTGAACAACACTAGTATAACACGTAGCAATTAGACATAGGAATGAGACAATATAAGAAAAACAGAGAAACATGGAAAATAGGTAAATTGGCGGCGCATAAGTACTCGTCACCTCACATATACGCCGCTCACATGAATTTCACTTAGCAAGTAATCTAAGGTTCTTAATTCCCTCAAGTCAGGGTTAGACACAACACTTACCTCGCTCCGAAGGCCATTTAATTCTCCATCACAGCTTTTTCTTTGGAACTCACCTCCAAACCACTCGTATCTATTCAAAAATAACTCAATAATATCAAATATTGCTAAAGGAATTAATTATATTGCATGAATTAAATTTCCCAAATTTTCCTCCAAAAAGTCGAAAAATCGACCCCGAACCCGCTTGGTCAAAACCCGAGGTTCGGACCAAAATCCATTTACCCATTCATCCCCGAGCCCGAATACATAATTGGTTTTTGAATCCGACCTCAATTTGAGGACCAAATCCCCAAATTTCCGAAATCCCTAGTTTCTACCCAAAACCCCTAATTCTACCATGAAAACCTTAGATTTTAGGTTGAAATCTTGTAAAATGCAGTGAAAGATTGAAAGAAACCACTTTAGAATCACTTACCTATGATTTGGGGAAGAAATGGTCTTCGGAAAATCGCCTATTATGTTTTAGGTCTTGAAAATTTGGGAAATGAATGAAAATTCCCGTCCAAAAGTCATTTTGATCAACTGCAGATGTCGCATTTGCTACCTGAGCTTCGCAAATGCTAAACCCTACACACTTTTGCTGCCTTCGCAGATGCGAAGATAAGTTCGTAAATGCGACCTTGAATCTTCGCAAATGCGACTCAATGATCGCATTTGCGATCACTTCCCTTCCCCCGACTCCCTTCGCAAATGCGAAAGAAAACTCGCAAATGCGAAAACTGTTGGCCCAGCTTTTCTTCGCATTTGTGATGAGAAGATCGCAAATGCGAACCTCTTAGAGGTCACAATTGCTATGCCTGATCTCGCAAATGCGAACCTCTTAGAGGTCGCAATTGCGATGCCTGATCTCGCAAATGCGAGATCAGAGGCCTGCAATAATATCAGATGCACCAGCAGTGTTTTCCAAGCCAAATCTCACTCCTTAGCCTATCCGAAACTCACCCGAGCCCTCGGGGCTCTAAACCAAAGGTGCACACAAGTCTAAAAATATTATACGAACTTGCTCGCGCGATAAAATCCCCAAAATAACACCTAGAACTACGTATTTAGCACCAAATCAAATGAAATTCTCAAGAACACTTTAAAATTCATATATTCTCAACTGGACGTCCGAATCACGTCAAATCAACTCCATTTCTCTCCAAATTTGACAGACAAGTCTTAAATATCATAATGAACCTATACCGGGCTCCGAAACCAAAATACGGACCCGATACTAATAATGCCAAATATCAATAAATTCTTAAAAACAAATAATTTGCAAACTTTTAATTTTCATCAAAAATTCATAACTCAAGCTAGGAACCTCCGAATTCATTTCCGGCCATACGCCCAGGTCCCATAATTCGATACAGACCTACCGGGATGGTCAAACCACAGATACGGGCCCGTTTACCAAAACTATTGACCGAAGTCAACAAAAATTAAGTTTTAAGGCAAAAATTCTTATTTTTATTAGTTTTCAACATAAAAGCTTTCCGGAAACCTACCCGGACTATGCACGCAAATCGAGGAGGGTAAAAATGAGATTTGTAAGGCTTAAGAGCTCAGATTCGAGTTCTAAAACATAATATGACCTTTTGGGTCATCACAGTACGTAGCCCCCACAATTAGCAACAATTATTACTTTAATTACCTATGGGTAATTTCTCTCTCACAAGATTAGACAAGAGACTTACCTCGTCTTGCTCTAATTTAATTTACTAGTAGGCCTTTTCCTCGATTATCCAACTTTGATTAGCTCGAATCTAACCAAAAATAATTCGATACAATTACTAAAATTTATAGGAATCACTACTATAAGAAATTACAACATTTTCAATAAGAATCCCGAAATTAATTAAAAATTCGTCACTGGGCTCACGTCTTGGAATCCGGCGAAAGTTACGAAATCCGACAACTCATTCAATTACGAGTCCAACCATACTAGTTTCACTCAAATTCGACTCCGAATCGATACCGAAATCTCAAAAATTCAATTCTATGAGATTTCTAAAATTTTCCAAATTTCAATCTCAAAACACTAATTAAATGGTGAAAACAATGATATATTTGTGTATATAGACCAAATCCGAGTTAGAATCACTTACCCAAATATTTTTCCTTGAAAATCTGCCAAATATTGCATCTACTCAAGCTCAAGTTTGTCAAAAATGGCAAATGGGACGAAGTTCCCTCCTTTATAATCTGCCCAGGTAGCCTTCGGAACTGGGCCTCGATCGTGGCCCTCGAGCCTTGTCCTTGGTCATGGCATCGAGCCTCGATATTGTGACCCTCAACCTTGGGTCTCGATCCTGGCCCTCGAGACTGGCCTTGAACGTGGCCTCGATCATGACCCTCGAGACTGGCCTCGATCGTGGCCTCAATCATGACCCTCGAGACTGGCCTCGATCGTGGCCTCGATAATGACCCTCGAGCCTGGCCTCGATCGTGACCCTCGAGACTGGCCTCGATCGTGGCCCTCGAGAATGGCCTCTATCATGGCCTCGATCTTGACCCTCGAGCCTGGTCCTCGTCCCTGGCTTCGACCCTAGCCGTCGACCCTGGGCTCGATCTTGGGCTCGAACTTGGGCTCGATCACAGCCCAGAATATCCAGTAGAAGAGAAAACAAATTGCAACAGCTTTTTAAGTCCAACATTTGATCCGTTAACCATTCGAAACTCACCCGAGTCCCTCGGGACCTCAACCAAATATACCAACAAGTCCTAAAACATCATACGAACTTATTTGAAACCTCAAATCACATAAAACGACACTAAAACCATGAATTATACTCCAATTCAAGCTTAATGAAACTTAAAGTTTTCAACTTCTACATTCAATGTCGAAACCTATCAAATCAAGTCCGATTGATCTCAAGTTTTGCACACAAGTCATAAACGACATAACAGAGCTATAAAAAATTTTGGAACTAGATTCCGTCCCCGATGTCAAAAAGTCAACTCCCCGGTTAAACTTCAAAACTTAAATTCTTGTTTTAGCTATTTCAAGTCTATTTTAACTACAGACTTCCAAATAAAATTCTGAACACGCTCCTAAGTCCAAAATCACCGTACGGAGCTATTGGAACCGTCAAATCTCGATTCCGGAGTCATTTTCTCAAAATGTTAACCGAAGTCAAACTTAGCATTCTAAGGCCAACTTATGGAACCAAGTGTTCCTATTTCAACCCGAACGCTCCCAAATCCCGAACCAACCATCCTCGCAAGTCATAATTTATTATAAGCACATACAGGGAGTTTTATTTAGAAGAACGGGGTTCTAAAAGTCAAAACGACTGGTTGGGTCGTTACACATGCTACCAGTGTTTTCATAATTTAATAAATGCAATACTTATGGATGAAGAGAAATTGTAGACTTAGCAAATTGATTATGCCATTTCCTACTACTCCAATAAAATAAGTTGTTTACAAATAGTACACGTTAAATACTGTTATAAATAAAATTGTATTTAAGGTGAATGTCTATATTTTAGAGAGATTTTAGGGTTTGTTACTTGGTGGTTAAGTCATTTCTTTCCTATAAATAGAGGGGTTCTATTCCATTGTAAATCATCCCAAATCAATAAAAATTCTCTCTCTCTACTTTTCTCTGCAACACTCTTCTTCTTCTTTTATTGTTTTATAACACATTATCGGCACGAGACTCCAACCAATTGAGTATAGGCTTTGGGATACGTGCATGGTGCTCAACTTAAACATAATGATTGTCAATTGTTCCATGAACTTCCCTCAGGAATAAATTCTGGAATTAAGGTAAGTATTTAAGCTTATTTTTCTCTTTTAAATTCTGGACATTCTATAATTTAATTTTAAATACAAGCAAAGACAATAAATTTTGACTATAACTCTAATAGAGTTTGTAAGAAATTATAACCACCCGAAGTGGTAAAATTTATATGTTTTGCCATGATCAAAGTCATGTATGATCGTGAGCACAAGAAGTGGAAACCCGTCCCATTGAATTTGCTTCATCCTCATTCCCTTAAGAGAATGTGGTAGCAAAATGTATGTGATGACCCAAAAGGTCATATTTAAATTTAATAATTAATTCTGTGTTCTAAAATCTTGAAAAGTACTATTTATCATTTCTCGACTCGCGTGCGCAGTCCGTATAATTTTCCAGAAAGTGTTTGTATGAAACATTGATTAAAATGTGAAATAGGGCTTTAAAACTCAACTGAATTGACTTTGGTCAATATTTTAAGCAAACGAACCTGGATCAGTATTTTGACAGTTCCAGTAGGTCTGTATCATGATTTGGGACTTGGACATATGTCTGGAATTTAATTTGGAGGTTCCTAGCTCAAGTTATGGCCATTTAGCGGAAACTAGAAATTTAAAGGTTAAAGATTTCCAAAGTTGGCCATGGATTGGACTTTTTGATATCGGGGTCGGAATCCGATTCCAAAAATTGGAATAGCTCTGTTATGTCATTTATGACTTGTGTGCCAAATTTGAAATCATTCCGGATTCATTTACCATGTTTCGGCACAAGTTTTGTATATGGAAAAGTTTGAAACTCTTAAGTCCGAATCAAGGTGTGAATTGTAATTTCGATATTATTTGATGTGATTTGAGACCCCGATTAAGTCTGTATTATGTTACGGGACTAGTTGGTATAATTGAACGGGATCTCGAGTGGCTCGATGACTGTCGGGGTGCGTTTTGAGCGAGTACAGGCATTTCGGCACTCTAATATTTTTCTGGAACTTTAGGAAGTGCGGGGGCACATTTTTGAGTACTATGGCAAGGGAAAAAGTGCAAACCGCATAGCAAAAGTGCGGACCGCACAATTTTGCTCGCGGCCGCACTTTAGGGGGGTTCTGCAGGTTAGATGTTCTGATTTCGGAAGCTTATATCTTTTAATCTATAAGAAATTTGGAGATAATTCAAAAACGAAAGTTGTAGACCTTTGAATCTAGTTTTCATAAAGGTATAGAACTAATAATTTGGACATTTGTAGAGAAAGGTATGGTAAAATTACTAAAGCCTAGTAGTGCAGTCACCATAGAAGTGCGACCTCACAATTTCAACTGTGGTCGCAGAACCTGGGATGTGCGGCCGTACAAAAATATGTGTGATCAGCACAATGAAGGGTCAGAATTGTGTACTATTTAACTGAGGGTTTGGGTATTATTTCACATTTTGGACTTTGGGAGCTCGGTTTGTGACGATATTTTGTGGGTGTTTCAAGCAATTCATTGAGGTAAGTGTTCCATATCCTATATTGATTATATTCTATGATTCCATACTCATTTGCATCACAAATCCGTGAATTTATGAAAAAAAATCAGATTTTTATAAAATCTTCCAAAAATGTAAAATTCAAATTTGAAGGTCAATTTGATGTTGGAATTCGATAATTTTTGTATGGTTGAACTCGTATCGGAACGAGTGTTCGAATTTCGTGAGTTTTTCGGGATTCGAGACGTGGGTCCTACTGTTAATTTTTGAGATGAATTTTGGATTTTAATCCTAAAAATTTGTAATTTAAAACGAAATTAATTCCTACAATTTGTATTTAGTATATTGAATTTTTTATGACTAGATTTGAGGATTTTGGATACGAATTCGCGAGGAAAAGGTTTATTTGTGTGATGACCCAAAAGGTCATCTTATGTTTTAGAACTCGAATATGCGCTCTTAAGCCTTAAAATCTCCTTTTTACCTTTCTCGATTTGCGTGCGCAGTCCGGGCAGGTTTTCGGAAAACTTTTATGTTAAAAATTGATGAAAATAAGAATTTATGCCTTAAAAGTTAATTTTAGTTGACTTCGGTCAACATTTTTGGTAAACGGGCCTGAATCCATATTTTGATGGTCCCGGTGGGTCTGTATCGAATTATGGGACCTGGGCGTATGCCCGGAATCGAATTCAGAGGTCCCTAGCTCAAGTTATGAATTTTTGATAAAAATTAAAAGTCTGAAAATTAATTATTTTCAAGAATTGATTGATGTTTGACATTATTAGTGTAGGGTCCGTATTCTGATTCTGGAGCCCGGTACAGGTTCATTATGATATTTAAGACTTGTCTGTGAAATTTGGTGAGAAACGGAGTTGATTTGACATGATTCGGACGTCCAGTTGAGAAGATATGAATTTTAAAGTGTTCTTGAGAATTTCATTTGATTTGGTGCTAAATTCGTAGTTCTGGGTGTTATTTTGGCAATTTGATCACACGAGCAAGTCCGTATGATATTTTTAGACTTGTGGGCATGTTCTGATTGGAGCCCCGAGGGCTCGGGTGAGTTTCGGATAGGCCACGGGATGTTTTGAACTTAGAAAGTTTTGCTGGTATAACTGAACCTGTTGCAGGCCCCTGATCTCGCAATTGCGAGATCAGGCATCGCAAATGCGAACATAACAGGGTCCGCAATTGCGAGGCTTTCATCGCAACTGCGATCAGAAGCCTAGGCCAGCAGTTCTCGCATTTCCGAGGTTACCTTCGCAATTGCTAAGGGAGTCTGGGAAGGGAAGGTTCGCAAATGCGAACATCTACTCGCATTTGCGAGGTTCAGTGGTCACAAATGCGACACTTTACTCGTATTTGCGAAGGTAGCAGGATTGTAAAGGGCATCGCAATTGCGATTGTTCATTCGCATTTGCGAGCTTCGCATTTGTGAAGCTCAGGTCGCAATTGCGACACCTGCAGCTGAGTAAAAGGGACTTAGACGGGATTTTTCATTCATTCTTCAAATTTTCAAAACCTAAACCTCAAGGGGTGATTTTCCAAAGACCAATTCTTCCCCAAATCATAGGTAAGTGATTTTAAACTATTTTCTTTTAATTACCATTACATTTTATGAATTATCAACCTAAAATCTAGAGTTTATACGATATAATTAGGGGTTAGGGTAGAAACTAGGGATTTCGGGAATTTGAGGATCTAGACCTCAATTTGAGCTCGGATTCCAAAACTAATTACATATTCGGGCTCGTGGGTGAATGGGTAAAAGGATTTTGGTCCGAACCTCGCGTTTTGACCAAGCAGGCCCGGGGTCAATTTTTCAACTTTTTGGAGGAAAATTTGGGGGATTTAATTTACGCAATATAATTGATTTCTTAAGCAATATTTGATATTATTGAGTTATTTTTGAATAGATAAGAGTGGTTTGGAGGTGAATTCCAAAGGAAAAGTTGTGATTGAGAATTAAGTGGCCTTTGAAGGGAGGTAAGTGTTGTGTCTAACCCTCACTTGAGGGAATTAGGAACCTTAGATTACACTCTAAGTGAAATTCATTTGAGCGGCGTATATGTGAGGTGACGAGTACTTATGCGCCGCCAATTTACCTATTTTCCATGTTTCTCAGTTTTTCTTATATTGTCTCATTCCTATGCCTAATTGCTATGTGTTATACTAGTGTTGTTCAATTTATCGTTGTTATCATGTTTACGGATTTTCTAGTGATAATTGAGTTTTTATTTCAAAGTTGAGATTGATGTTATGGAACCAAATGTTGAAGTAAGGTTTGTACTTGTTATTTTATCTCCATGTTGTTATTTGTGCATTGCATTATGGTAATGGAGAGTGTTAATGCACGAAGGGTGATGTCGCGCCATATTGTGAGTGTTAATGCACGAAGGGCGATGCCGTGCCATATTGTGAGTGTTAATGCACGGAGGGTGATGTCGTGCCATATTGTGAGTGTTAATGCACGAAGGGTGATGTCGTTCCATGATATGAGAGTTAATGCACGAAGGGTGATGTCGTGCCATTTCTCCTTTACTGTTTTCACTATTCCTGTGTATTCATGGTATATTGACTGCTCCGGTTATCATTCTATTGTAGTTCTTTATCTCGTATTCCCCTCATTATGTTCCCCTCCCAACATTTCCTGTCTAGTTCTTCATTTCTGTTATTTGTATATACACTGTTAAATTGTACTGGTTGATTCGTAGGTGCCTTGCCTTAGCTTCATCACTACTTCATCGAGGTTAGGCTTGACACTTACCAGTACATGGGGTCGGTTGTACTAATACTGCACTCTGTACTTTTTGTGCAGATTTTGATATCGGCTCGGGTTGATCGAGATTTTTGCTATTGGTCCGCTGTCCGGAGACTCAAGGTAGATCTGTCGGCTAACACAGACCTTGAAATCCCCGTCTATCTTTTCTGATCTATTGTTTCTTTCAGTCAGACAGTTGTATTTCTTCAAACTATTACTTGTAGTGAATTCTACAATGTTCGTGAATTGTGACTCCAGATCCGGATAGTAGTAATGAATACAGTTTTATGATATTCCTCACTTATTATATTTTATCTTAGTTAATTATTGTTAATTACTGAATGGAAATAATGAATTGGTTTAATGATTCTCTAACGTTGGCTTGCCTAGCAAGTAAAATGTTAGGCGCCATCACGGTCCCGTCGGTGGGAAATTTCGGGTCGTGACAGTTGGTATCAGAGAACTAGGTTACATAGGTCTCACGAGTCATGATCAAGCTTAGTAGAGTCTGAAGGATCGGTACGGAGACGTCTGTACTTATCTTTCAGAGGCTATGGAGTTTAGGAACAATTTCACTTCTATTCAACTATGTCGTGCGATTTCATTCTATCATTGATGATTGAACTTTTCTATTCTTGTCCTCTTACAAATAGCGAGAACATGCACTGTGTCTACAACCGGACATGAGCTAGAGCCCCCACTAACAGCTATGACTAGGGGCAAAGGCTGAGGTCAAAGTCACGCTAGAGGCCGAGGTATAAGCAGAGGTAGAGCTCAGTCCAGAGCTCGAGAAGCCGCACCTGTTGTAGAACCTTAGGTGGATCTTCAGGAGGAGGTTATAGTTCAGAATGTACCAATTTGACCAGTTCAGGTCCCGGAAGGTTCATAGCCACTCCAGTGCTTCAGGATGCTCTAGACTGCTTGGTGAGTCTTATGGAGGGCGTGGCCCATAATGGTACATTTCCAGTGGTGCCAGCCGTCTCACAGGCTGGGGGAGGAGCACAAACTCCCACTACTCCCGCTGTGGAGCAGATAGCTCCCCAGAATCAGGCTCCAGTAGCCCTGCCAGTTGGTGTAGTGTAGCCGGTTGTTGCGGCACAGACCAGTGATAGGTCCACCATGTCTTTTGAAGCCTTATTGAGATTGGATAAGTTTACCAAGCTCTTTCCAGTCCACTTCAGTGGTACACCTTCTAAGGACCCACAGGATTATCTTGAACGCTACCATGATGTGCTGTGGAACATGGGCATAGTTGAGACCAATGGGGTTGATTTTGCTGTATTTCAGATGACGGGTTCTGCTAGGAGGTGGTGGAGGGATTATACATTGACTAGACCAGTTGGATCGCCTGCACTTATCTGGGAGCAGTTCTCTCAACTATTTCTAGAGAAGTTCCTTTCTGTCACACCTAGAGAGGACTTCCACAAGCAATTTGAGCGTCTACAGAAGGGCAGTATGACTATTACTCCGTCCGAGTCCCGTTTTGTGGATTTGGCTCGTCATGATCTCCTTTTACTACCTACTGAGGGAGAGAGACTGAGTAGGTTTATTGAGGGACTCACTCTCCCTATCAGGCTTCAGATGGGCAAGGAGACCGAAAGTGAGATTTCTTTTCAGATGGCTACTAATGTCGTGAGGAGGATCGAGATGGTTCTTTCACAGGAGAGAGGGCAGAGGTCTGATATGAGGCCTCATCAGTTTGGTGGTTTCAGTGGTGCCTCGTCTGGAGGCAGGGGTACATATGGAAGGGGTCAGGTACCTAGAGGTGGAGGTCAGACCGTTAGAGGTGGAGGTCAGACCGTTAGAGGTTGAGGTCAGGCCGTTAGAGCTGGAGGACAAGCGGGTAGAAGGCGTCCTAGAGGTGGAGACCCATCTGTTGTTATATTTGTTTTATGGTATGGCGGAGGTCGTTATATCAGATGGTTCCGTTATGGTTATGACTTCGATTTAAAATAAAGGAATAATTTCCTTAACTTGATTTGGTTCTGAGTATCAAGATGAGTCCTCCTATTGTGCTCCACTTATGAGTGAGCTTCGTAATTCTATAATTTACTTTTGTGTTTACTCCTATTGGGAGATTCTATGAAGATAACTACACCTATCATTCCATGTTGGCCACTAATAAGAGCTGTGAGACCAAATGTGGCTTTCTGTTACTCATTTCGGTAAGTTTTTATATAATTTACAGATAATTAATTACACATTATGAATTATGTGCCATACCGGTGTGGGGTTCATTACGTGTTGTGATATTGTATAACCGAAATTATGTAAAAGGAGAAAATGGAAATTTTCTATTAGCACGATATGCATATTACTTGTGATCTAGAACTGAGGACGAGATCCTCGCATTTTTAATATAAATCGATATGTTTAAACCGGGCTACGAGCATCGGTGAAAGTTATATAAGGATGAGATCCTTATAAGGAAAAAATCTTGTGTTTAAGTTCTCCCTTGTGAAATTAAATTTGTACTATAGTACTTATAGGGAGTCATGCCTATTAGGCTTATTTGAGAATTCTTGTATGAAATTCTCTGTGCATATTTGCCAAAATATTGAATTTTGTAATTATTGAGTTTTAACCTACGAGGTAGGTGCTCGCCTAGGTGACGTTAAATGTTACTCGTTAATTCGGGTAAACAATTATGAGGTCTTCATTCCTCGCATCTCATTATCAGTATTGTGAAGGTTTGCAACGAGAGTTTTTATTAACATGAGGTTAATTGGCAATTCGATAATTGATCATGAACAAGTATTAAGAACAAATATCTGCTGCCAAGAATTCATGACTTATTTGATCAGCTTCAGGATGCCAAGGTATTTTCGAAGATCGATTTGAGGTTTGGTTAACGTCAGTTGACGATTAGGGCATCTGATGTCCCTAAGACAACTTTTCATACTTGGTATGGGCATTATAAGTTTCTAGTGATGTCATTTGGGCTGACAAATGCCCCAGCAGCATTCATGGATTTGATGAACCGGGTGTTCAAACCCTACTTGGATTCCTTTGTGGTTGTGTTTATTGATGATATCTTGATCTACTCCCACAGCCGAGAGGAGCATGAGCAGCAACTTCGGATCGTTCTTCAGACTCTGAAAGACATCCAGTTATATGCTAAGTTCTCAAAATGCGAGTTTGGGTTGAGTTCAGTTGCTTTCTTGGGTCACGTTGTATCAGCAGAGGGTATTCAGGTGGATCCTAAGAAGATTGAGGCAGTCCAGAACTAGCCTAGACCCACATCAGCTATAGAGATCCGTAGTTTCCTGTGTTTGGCGGGCTATTACCGTCGATTTGTGGAGGGATTTTCATCCATAGCAGCCCCGTTGACCAGATTGACCCAGAAGGGTGCCCCGTTCAGGTGGTCAGACGAGTGTAAAGCAAGCTTTAAAAAGCTTAAGACTGCTTTGACTACGGCACCAGTATTGGTGTTACCCACAGGTTCAGGATCTTATACAGTATATTGTGACGCATCTCGTATTGGACTGGGTGCGGTATTGATGCAGGGTAGGATATGCTTCGTGGCAGTTGAAGGTTCACGAGAAAAATTACCATGTTCATGATCTAGAGCTGGCAGCCATTGTTCACGCGCTGAAGATTTGGAGGCACTATCTTTACGGCGTGCCATGTGAGGTATTCACTAATCATCGGAGCTTGCAGTATTTGTTCAAGCAAAAGGAACTCAATTTGAGGCAGCGGAGGTGGCTGGAGCTATTGAAAGACTATGCTATCACCATATTGTATCATCCCGGGAAGGCCAATATGGTGGCCGATGCTTTGAGTAGAAAGTCAGTCAGTATGGGTAGCCTTGCATATATTCCAGTTGGTGAGAGACCGCTTGCATTGGATGTTCAAGCCTTGGCCAACCAGTTTGTGAGGTTAGATGTTTCCGAGCCTAGCCGTGTTCTAGCTTGTACAGTTGCTCGGTCATCTTTGTTTGAGCGCATCAGAGATCGGCAGGATGACGATCCTCATTTTCTTGTCCTTAGAGACACAGTGTGGCACTGTGGTGCCAAGCAGGTTACTGTTGGAAATGACAGAGTTTTAAGGATGCAGGGTCGTATTTGTGTGCCTAATGTGGATGGACTTCATGAGTTGATCCTTGAGGAGTCCTACAGTTCCCGGTATTCTATTCATCCGGGCGCCGCTAAGATGTATCGGGACTTGAGGCAGCATTATTCGTGGAGGCGAATGAAGAAGGACATAGTTGCTTATGTAGCTCGGTGCCTAAATTGCCAGCAGGTAAAGTGTGAGCATCAGATACCTGGTGGTTTACTTCAGCGATTAGATATTCCTGAGTGGAAATGGGAGTGTATCACTATGGATTTTGTTGTTGGACTCCCACGGACTCAGAGGAAGTTCGATGCAATTTGGGTTATTGTGGACGGGATGACTAAGTCAGCGCATTTTATTCCTGTGGCAGTTACCTATTCCTCGGAGCGGTTGGCAGAGATTTCCATTCGTGAGATCGTCCATCTTCACGGTGTGCCCGTGTCTATCATTTCTGATCGAGGTACGCAGTTTACCTCGCACTTTTTGAGGGCAGTACAGCGTGAGTTAGGTACGTGGGTTGAGTTGAGCACAGCATTCCATCCTCAGATGGATGGACAGTCCGAGCGTACTATTCAGATCTTTGAGGATATGCTCCGCGCTGTGTTATTGACTTTGGAGGTTCTTGGTATCAGTTCTTGCCGTTAGCGAAGTTTGCCTACAATACCAGCTACCAGTCGAGTATTCAGATGGCTCCCTATGAGGCATTATATGGTAGACGGTGTAGGTCACTAATTGGGTGGTTTGAGCCGGGGGAGGCTCGGTTATTGGGTACAGATTTAGTTCATGAGGCCTTGGACACAGTTAAGATTATACAAGATCGACTTCGTACAGCTCAGTCCAGGAAAAAGAGTTATGCCGACCGTAGAGTTCGTGATGTGGCATTCATGGTCGGAGAGAGGGTATTACTTCGGGTATCGCCCATGAAGGGTGTTATGAGATTTGGGAAGAAGGGCAAGTTGAGCCCTAGGTATATCGGGCCATTTGAGATCCTCGAGAGAATGGGGGAGGTAGCTTACAGGCTTGCGTTGCCACCTAGTTTAGCAGCTATTCATCCGGTATTCCATGTGTCCATGCTTCGAAAGTATCACGGTGATCCATCCCATGTGTTAGATTTCAGCTCTGTCCAGT
Organism: Nicotiana tomentosiformis; assembly: GCF_000390325.3. Lineage (NCBI taxonomy): Eukaryota > Viridiplantae > Streptophyta > Magnoliopsida > Solanales > Solanaceae > Nicotiana > Nicotiana tomentosiformis. Next base: position 13,120,123 of record NC_090813.1, on the reverse strand, counting down.
TGGACAAGGATTTGACTTACGAGGAGGAGCAGGTGTCAATTCTAGCCCAGCAAGTTCGCCAGTTGAGATCAAAGAGTTACCCTTCAGTTCGAGTGCAGTGGAGAGGTCAGCCTATTGAGGCAGCTACTTGGGAGTCCGAGTCCGATATGCGGAGTAGATACCCCCACCTTTTCACCAGCCCAGGTATTTTTCTATGTCTATTCTAGGACGAACGATTGTATTAGAGGTGGAGAATGTGATGACCCAAAAGGTCATCTTATATTTTAGAACTCGAATCTGCGCTCTTAAGCCTTAAAAATCTCATTTTTACCCTCCTCAATTTGTGTGCGCAGTTCGGGCAGGTCTCTGAAAAGCTTTTATGTTGAACATTGATGAAAAAAAGAATTTATGCCTTAAAAGTTACTTTTAGTTGACTTCGGTCAAAATTGTTTATTAACAGTCCCGTATCTATATTTTGACGGTCCTGGTGGGTCTGTATCGAATTATGGGACCTGGGCGTATGCCCGGAATTGAATTCAGAGGTCCCTAGCTCAAGTTATGAATTTGTGATGAAATTTAAAAGTCTGAAAATTAATTATTTTCAAGAATTGATTGATGTTTGACATTGTTAGTGTCGGGTCCGTATTCTAGTTTCGGATCCCGGTACAGGTTCATTATGATATTTAAGACTTGTCTGTGAAATTTGGTGAAAAACGGAGTTGATCTGACGTGGATTCGGACGTCCAGTTGAGAAGATATGAATTTTAAAGTGTTCTTGAGAATTTCATTTGATTTGGTGCTAAATTCATAGTTCTAGGTGTTATTTTGGAAATTTGATCGCGCGAGCAAGTCCGTATGATAGTTTTAGACTTGTGGGCATGTTTGGTTTGGAGCCCCGAGGGCTCGGGTGAGTTTCGGATAGGCCACGGGATGTTTTAAACTTAGAAATTTTTGCTGGTATAACTGAACCTGTTGCAGGCCTCTGATCTCGCAATTGCGAGATCAGGCATCGCAACTGCGAACATAACAGGGTCCATAATTGCGAGGCTTTCATCGCAATTGCGATCAGAAGCCTGGGCCAGCAGTTCTCGCATTTGCAAGGTTACCTTCGCAATTGCGAAGGGAGTCTGGGAAGGGCAGGTTCGCAAATGCGAACATCTACTCGCATTTGCGAGGTTCAGTGGTCGCAAATGCGACACTTTCCTCGCATTTACGATGGCAGCAGGATTATGAAAGGCATCGCAATTGTAATTGTTCCTTCGCATTTGCGAAGCTCAGGTCGCAATTGCGACACCTGCAATTGAGTAAAAGGGACTTAGACGTGATTTTTCATTCATTCTTCAAATTTTCAAAACCTAAACCTCAAGGGGCGATTTTCCAAAGACCAATTCTTCCCCTAATCATAGGTAAGTGATTCTAAACCATTTTCTTTCAATTACCCATTATATTTTATGAATTATCAACCTAAAATCTAGAGTTTTCATGGTAGAATTAAGGGTTAGGGTAGAAACTAGGGATTTCGGGAATTTGAGGATTTAGACCTCAATTTGAGGTCGGATTCCAAAACTAATTACATATTCGGGGTGTCGGGGGTGAATGGGTAAAAGAATTTTGGTCTGAACCTCGGGTTTTGACCAAGTGGGCCCGGGGTCGATTTTTCAACTTTTTGGAGGAAAATTTGGGGGATTTAATTTATGCAATATAATTGATTTCTTAAGCAATATTTGATATTATTGAGTCATTTTTGAATAGATAAGAGTGGTTTGGAGGTGAATTCCAAAGGAAAAGTTGTGATTGAGAATTAAGTGGCCTTCGGAGCGAGATAAGTGTTGTATCTAACCCTCACTTGAGGGAATTAGGAACCTTAGATTACTTGCTAAGTGAAATTCATGTGAGCAGCGTATATGTGAGGTGACGAGTACTTATGCGCCGCCAATTTACCTGTTTTCCATGTTTCTCAGTTTTTCTTATATTGTCTCAGTCCTATGCCTAATTGCTATGTGTTATACTAGTGTTGTTCAATTTATCGTTCTTATCATGTTTACGGATTTTCTGGTGATATCTGAGTTTTTATTTCAAAGTTGAGATTGATGTTATGGAACCAAATGTTGAAGTAACGTTTGTACTTGTTATTTTATCTCCTTGTTGTTATTTATGCATTGCATTATGGTAAGGGAGAATGTTAATGCACGAAGGGTGATGTCGTGCCATATTGTGAGTGTTAATGCACGAAGGGTGATGACGTGCCGTTTCTATTAATTTTATGGTGAGATTGAGAGTAAAAGCACGAAGGGTGATGTCGTGCATTTTTCCTTTACTGCTTTCACTATTCCTGTTGATTCATGGTATATTGACTGCTCCGGTTATCATTCTGTTGTAGTTCTTTATCTCGTATTCCCCTCAGTATGCTCCCCTCCCGACATTTTCTATCTAGTTCTTCATTTCTGTTATTTGTATATACACTCTTAAATTGTACAGGTTGATTCGTAGGTGCCTTGCCTTAGCCTCGTCACTACTTCGTCGAGGTTAAGCTCGACACTTATCAGTACATGGGGTCAGTTGTACTGATACTGCACTCTGCACTTTCTGTGCAGATTTTTATATCGGCTTGGGTTGATTGAGATTTTTGCTATTGGTCTGTTGTCCGGAGACTCAAGGTAGATCTGTCGGCTAACACAGACCTTGAAATCCCCGTCTATATTTTCTGCTCTACTATTTCTTTTATTCAGATAGTTGTATTTCTTCAGACTATTACTTGTAGTAAATTCTAGAATGCTCGTGAATAGTGACTCCAGATCCGGGTGGTAGTAATGAATACAGTTTTATGATATTCCGCACTTATTATATTTCATCTTAGTTAATTATTGTTAATTACTGAATGGAAATAAGGAATTGGTTTAATGATTCTCTAACGTTGGCTTGCCTAGCAAGTAAAATGTTAGGCGCCATCACGGTCCCATCGGTGAAAAATTTCGGGTCGTGACAATTGGAATCTTGAATTTGGTTGCAAGCGAGGTAAGTGTCGTGGTTAAACTTTACTTGAGGGAATAGAACCCTTGAATTATTTGTTACGTGAATTTCATGTGTAACGATGTATAGGCAAGGTGACGAGTGCCTATACTTTGTCAAATTAATTATTTGCATAAATATTTAAAAATCATAAATTATTTTAAGACACAAATTAACTATTATAATAATTGTTTCTCTCATATTCCTTGTCAATAATTAATTCTTGAATTCATGCAATAATTGTTACGTGCTTATTTGATTTATGTGCCTTAATTGCTACTTGACATTTAGCATATTAAATGTGACATTGCCTATTTTTTCCCCTGATGTTCCACAATTAATTGCTACTTATCATTACTTGTTTCCTGAATAAATTATAATCATCGTATTCTTTATTGCCTAATAATGTGGTATTTAATGGAGCATTTTTTATTACCATCAAGAGTTTTTAATTTCATATTGCTGGAGCGGGTTGTACGCTGCAACGGAAATAAAAATAAATATATTAGGGGATCGGGTTGCATGCCGCAACGGAAATTTATTGAAGAATTATATTGTTGGAGCGGGTTGCACGCCGCAACGGAAATTGATTGAATTAATAATTGGCTATGACTGCTGAGTTGGTTTCAACTGTTGAATTGATTTACATGTTTTATTTCTATTATTGTTATCGTTATTATTATTGCATACAGGTTAATGTAAGTGACCTGCCTTAGCCTCATCACTACTTCGTCGAGGTTAGGATCGTCACTTACAGAGTACATGGGGTCAGTTGTACTCATACTACACTCTGCACTTCTTGTACAGATTTCGGAGTTGGTCCCAATGGCGTACTGTAGATTTGCTTGGATTCAGCTACCAGTGGATATTTGAGGTATAATTGCACGGCGTTCGCAGCTCTGAAGTCCCCTTCTATTTTATTTCAGCTGTGTGCTTTCTTTCAGACAACTTTATTTGTTTTGACCCTTGTTTGTATTATTGTAGAAGCTCGTGCACTTGTGACACCAGTTCTAGGATGGTATTCAGACATCGCTAGTATTGTGGAGTATTCACTTTATTTCAGACTTTATTTTCGCATTTGTTACTTTGTTATTAATTAATTTAAAATTGTGTTATAATGGCTAATTATATTCTAACGTTGGATTGCCTAGCAAGTGAAATGTTAGGCTCCATCACGGTTCTGAAGATGGGAATTTCGGGTTGTGACAATGTAATAAGTCTGAAAGAAGACAAAATTATTACCGTGAAGGTATCAATGGAAGTGGACATGGCAATAGACGAAATTATAATCGTCATCATTGTGGTAATGAGAATAATAAGGATTCTCAAAATAATCTTTCACTCTGTGAAAGTAATATTTGTCATCGATTTGACATGAGATTTTGTAAAGCACATATAGATGATTATGGTCCAGTCATGATGTGAATGTGACAACATGTGATTTATGAATATATATTCATAATCTCTTGGAAGAATATGAACATGTTAGTGGTAGTGAATATACCACACTCACATCTAGAAGGAGGTTTGATATATGAGAAAATAATGTTATTATGATGGCATGAATGATCATTGGTCACGTTCCTATTGTACGCTAAAACATTTTGGTAATGTGATTATTAAAGAATAATAGTAATGCAAGAAATAGATCTTGCATATAATTTTGACCATGACTATAATGGTATAACTTTCTCTTTAAAAGAGATATTCATCATATAGAAGTTGATGAATATATGGTAGTACCAAATTAATTGAAAGCTCTGGAAGAGCCAATTATTACTATTTTGGAGGAATAAAATTAATTATCAATAAGGCATTGTGTGGTAGTAACTCTCAAAGAAACTTATTGAGTTTACAAGGTATTCGCGAAAGTGGTTGGTAATATTGAGACTATAAATAATTAGAAGATTTAATATCTTTACATTACTACAACTGTAGTAGGGTAATATGTATATGAAAACTACCCGCTTTATTGTTGTCACGACCCAAAATTTTCTACCGACGGGACCGTGATGGCGCCTAACATTTCACTTGCTTGGCAAGACAACGTTAGAGAATCATTAAACCAATTCCTTATTTCCATTCAGTAAATAACAATAATTAACTAAGATGAAATATAAGAGGTGCGGAATTTTATAAAACTGTATTACTTACTATCACCCGGATCTGGAGCCACAATTCACGAGCATTCTAGAATTTACTACAAGAAATAGTCTGAAAGAAATACAACTGTTTGAATGAAAGAAAATAGTAGGACATAAAAGATAGACAGGGACTTCAAGGTCTGTGGATGCCGACAGATCTACCTTGAGTCTCCGGACAGCGGACCAATAGCAAAATCTCGATCAACCTGAGCCGGTACCAAAATCTGCACAGAGAGTGCAAAGTGCAGCATCAGTACAACCGACCCCATGTACTGGTAAGTGTCGAGCCTAATCTCGGCAAAGTAGTGACGAGGCTAGGATAAGACACCCACATATAACCTGAACAGTATAATCATGCTAGTGGCAACAACAGTAAATAAAGAAAATAATGCCAAAATAATGGGAAGGGACATACAGTGGGGGAATACAATATAAAGAGTGATGATAATGAAAAGATAGAATTAAACCGAAAATCCTTAAACGAATTAAGCAAATAAAACAGCAAAGGAAAACTGCACGGCATCACCCTTCGTGCTTTTACTCTCAACCTCACCAAATAAATAAATAGAACGCGGCACGGCATCACCCTTTGTACTTTTACTCTCAACCTTAACAAATAAATAAATAGAACGCGGCACGACATCACCCTTCGTGCTTTTACTCTCAACCTCACCAAATAAATAATTAGAATGTGGCACGGCATCACCCTTCGTGCATTAAACCTCTCATAATATACACGGCATCACCCTTCGTGCTTTATACTCTTCCTCACAATATGAATAATGCATGCACGGCATCACCCTTTGTACTTTACACTCCTCCTCACAAATCACAGAATCAATAACAATGGAGAGATAGGAGTATCACAAAGAAACCAATATTGTCACGACCCAAAATCCCACCACAGGAGTCGTGATGGCACCTAGTCTCTAAGGACAAGTAAATGAGGATCATCATACTATTGCTCTTGGATGCTCTCATATAAAGAAGACCGAGTGACTGTGCAAAGCTAGAACCCGACTGGGTTCTGAAACATCTAACCTCACAAACTGACCAGCCAAAGTCTGAACCTCTGCAGCTAACGTCCTTTCACCAACCGAATTATACGCAAGGCTGCCCATACTCACAACCTTTCTACTCAAAGAATCGTCCACCACATTGGCCTTTCCGGGGTGATACAAAAATGGTGATATCATAGTCTTTCATCAACTCCAATCATCTTCTCTGCCTCAAATTGAGATCTTTTGTTTGAACAGATCCTGTAGGCTATGATGATCAGTGAATATCTCACATGGCAAGTCGTAAAGATAGTGCCTCCAAATCTTCAGCGCGTGAACAATGGTTGCCAGCACTAGATCATGAACAGGGTAATTCTTCTCGTGAACCTTCAGCTGTCGCGAAGCATATGCAATAACCTTGACACCCTGCGTTAATACCACACCCAAACCAATACGAGATGCGTCACAATATACTGTATAAGATCTTGAACCTATGGGTAACACCAATACCGGTGCCGTAGTCAAAGCTGTCTTGAGCCTTTGGAAGCTTACCTCACACTCGTCTGACCACCTGAACGGGACACCTTTCTGGATCAGTCTGGTCAATGGGCTTGCTATAGATGGAAACCCTTCCACGAACCGAAAATAATAACATTCTAAACCCAAGAAACTCCGGATCTCTGTAACTGAGGTAGGTCTAGGCCAATTCTGAACAGTCTCAATCTTCTTAGGATCCACCTTTATGCCTTTTGCCGATACAACATGCCCCAAAAAAGGTAACTGAGTCTAACCAAAACTCACATTTTGAAAATTGGCATATAACTGATTATTCTTCAAAGCCTGAAGCACACTCCGAAGATTCTGCCCGTGCTCCTCTCGACTACTAGAGTAAATCAAGATATCATCAATGAATATAACCACAAAAAAACCCAATAGGGCTTGAACTCCTGATTTATCAAATCCATAAGTGTTGTTGGGGCATTGGTAAGCCCAAATGATATTACTAGGGATTCGTAATGCCCATACCGAGTCCGAAAAGCTATCTTAGGGACATCAGATGCCCTAATCTTTAATTGATGGTAACCAGACCTCATAATTATTTACCCAAATTAACGAGTCACATTTAACACCACCTGGGCGGGCACCTATCTTGTAGGTTAAAACTCAATAATTACAACACGAATTTGGCATGTATGCACAAAGAATTTCATACAAGAATTTTCAATTAGGCCTAACAGGCATGACTCCCTATTATTGCTACAGTACAACTTTAATTTCACAAAGGAGAACTTAAACACAAGAATTTTGCTCACAAGGATCTCATCCTTATATAACTTCCACCGCAGCTCGTAGCCCAGTCTAAACATAACAGTTTATATTAAAGTGTGAGGATCTCGTCCTCAGTTCCGAATCACAAGTAATATGCACATCGTGCCAATCAAAAAAGATTCCATTTTCTTCTTTTAAAAAAAATTCGGTTACACCAAATCACAACGCATAATGAACCCCACACCGGTAGGGAATATAATTCTCAATTTGTAATTAATTATCTGAAAATTACATCAAAACTTACCGAAATAAGTAACAGAAGGCCACCTTTAGCCTCACTACTCTTATTAGTGACCAACATGGAATGATAGGTGTAGTTATCTCCATAGAACCTCCCAACAGGAGTAAACACATAAGTAGATTATAGAATCACGAAGCTCACTCATAAGTGGAGCACAATAGGAGGGCTCGTTTTGATACTCAGAACCGAATCAAGTTAAGGAAATTATTCCTTTATATTAAATCGAGGTCGTACCTGTAACGACACCATCTGATGTAGCGATCTCCACCATACCATAAAACAAATATAGCAACGGCTGGGTCTCCACCTCTAAGACGCCTTCTACCCGCCTGTCCTCCACCCTTAACTGATCGTGTGGGTGGTGTAGCAACTGCAATGGGGCACGTAGCCTGAGTGCTTTGATGAAATATATCTCTCCCAAGTTTGAGACAATTTGTTTCTCATGATGTGCCTGGTATTGCCGTATTCATAACAACCCTTTTGTGGGTTTGGCTGCTCATATTGAGTATGTGCTAGATAACTGGAATAACCATTTGTAGGAACTCATGTCTGTGGTGCATTAAAAGAACTTACTGGAGCACCCTAGGTAATCCGATGTGCGGACTGGGCTGGCCGACTGCCCGAGCCCCTGCCATAATGATTTTTACCTGCAGATTAAAATCCACTGAATCCCCCAGAACTTCGAGACGTCTTGGTCTCCTTATCTTGGCAATTTCTACCACTAGCGGAAATGAAGTATTAGCCTGTAGCTCCCGAGTTGTACAAAATTTTACAATAATAGTTGGGTCCTTCAATGAGTATGTTGACTTGCTCCTTGGCTGTATGAAGCAAAGTAGGAATATGATGGGCCAACTTATTGAACCTGATGGCATATTATGACACCGTCATGGTGACTTGACGCAACCGTTCAAACATTATGCGCCACGTATTACGGAGAGTCCGAGAACAAACTTTTTCAAAAGTGTTTCTGAGAACTGAGCCAAGTAGGCGGTGTTGCATTGGCTGGTCTGCCCTCTTCATACGCTTGCCATGGACACATGTGCAGAATTATCTCTCCCAAGGACAATTTCTTCTTTTGTTATGCTGACTTAACACTGTTGAGCTGACCCATTTCTTAACATACTGTTCAATTCTTTTCAGAGGTAACCCTTACCCCTATTTATACACAACGATCACAAAAATAGAGCTCCATACAGACAAATCTTGGCACGAACCACATAGTCCAGAATCTCGTCAACCACTGTACTTCCTCTGAAGCACCCCAAAATCCGCAACCATGGCGTCCACGCTGAGTAGACCTTCTGTAAATTTAAAGTTGTTTCTCTAACTCCTTGGGTACTGAAGTATAGGATTATTAAGTAGGCGGACATAACGCAAGTCCCAACCTTATCCTCTAAAAATTCTCTGGCCTTAAACATGTGTACATTTTTAAAATTTTTTTAAAAAAATTGGGGAAAACTTTCAGTACCACATATATACATTTCAGGCCAAAACTGATATAACATATAACCCCGCAATCCATCCATTGATAGTGGACTCCCACACTCGACGCGAAGTCATAGTTCATCATGCCCGATGATCCATAATATTAACCTTCACAGCTCGTATAAATCAACTAGATGCCAATGTTCGTTGCACCCCACCCCCCCCCCCCCCCCACACACACACACACACATGATTCACTGGGTGATCTCTTAATGGGCCTGCATCTTCAGTGCGAACCACACGTTGAGGCAATGTTTGAGCATCTATGGCTTTCTCATAGTCCATCTGCAGCATTACGAACCGTTGACGCACAACTGATACCGAGTATGCAATGTCATACATGAGTGGATACAAAGGAATACGAGATATATGTTTCAAGCTAAATCAATGTCGTACGATAAGGAATGAAAGAAGTGATATTGTTCCTAAACTTCATAGCCTCTGAGAGAAGTACAGACATCTCCGTACCGATCCTTCAGACTCTACTAAGCTTGCTCGTGACTCGTGAGACCTATGTAACCTAGTGCTCTGATACCAACTGTCACGACCCAAAATTTCCCACCGATGGAACCGTGATGGCTCCTAACATTTCACTTGCGAGGCAAGCCAACGTTAGAGAATCATTAAACCAATTCCTTATTTCCATTTAGTAAATAACAATAATTAACTAAGATGAAATATAAGAGGTGCGGAATTTTATAAAACTGTATTAATTACTACCACCCGGATCTAGAGTCACAATTCACGAGCATTCTATAATTTACTACAAGAAATAGTCTGAAAGAAATACAACTGTTTGAATGAAAGAAAATTGTAGGACATAAAAGATAGACGGGGACTTAAGGTTTGTGGATGCCGATAGATCTACCTTGAGTCTCCGGACAGCGGACCAATAGCAAAATCTCGATCAACCTGAGCTGATACCAAAATCTGCACAGAGAGTGCAAAGTGCAGCATCAGTACAACCGACCCCATGTACTGGTTAGTGTCGAGCCTAACCTCGGCGAAGTAGTGACGAGGCTAGGACAAGACACCCACATATAACCTGAACAGTATAATTATGCTAGTGGCAACAACAGTAAATAAAGAAAATAATGTAGAAATAATGGGAAGGGACATACAGTGGGGGAATACAATATAAAGAGTGAGGATAATGAAAAGATAGAATTAAACCGAAAATCCTTAAACGAATTGAGCAAATAAAATAGCAAAGGAAAACTGCATGGTATCACCCTTCGTGCTTTTACTCTCAACCTCACCAAATAAATAAATAGAACACGGCACGGCATCACCCTTCGTGCTTTTACTCTCAACCTCACCAAATAAATAAATAGAACGCGGCACGGCATCACCCTTCGTGATTTTACTCTCAACCTCACCAAATAAATAAATAGAACGCGGCACAGCATCACCCTTCGTGCATTAAACCTCTCATAATATACACGGCATCACCTTTCGTGCTTTATACTCTTCCTCACAATATGAATAATGCATGCATGGCATCACCCTTCGTGTTTTACAATCCTCCTCACAAATCACAGAATCAATAACAACGGATAGATAGGAGTATCACAAAGAAACTAATATTTTACCTATAATCAATAGCACGATGTAACCTCAACCTTGAACCAATATTCGAAAGTTACCAAATCTCAGTGAAACCAGATATAAGTCACCCGACATTTTAAATAACCCGCTAAGCATGGATAGTAGAATTTAAGACTATAAAATAGACAAGAATAGAATTTCACTCGCATTCTATGACTCGACACGACGCATAGATTCTCGTCACCTCACCTATACATCGCATTTAACAACCAAACACATAGCAAATAAACACATAATACATATTCCCTCAAGCCAAAGTTAGACACGATACTTACCTTGTTCTGAAGACCACTTAATTCTCAATTAGAGTTTTTCCTTTGGAATTCACCTCCAAATCACTCGTATCTATTCAAAAATGACTCAATAACATCAAATATTGCTAAAGGAATCAATTATATTTCATAAATTAAATTTCCCAAATTTTCCTCCAAAAAGTCAAAAAATCGACCCCGGGCTCGCTTGGTCAAAACCCGAGGTTCGGACCAAAATTCTTTTACCCATTCACCCCCGAGCCAGAATACGTAATTAGTTTTGGAATCCGACCTCAAATTGGGGTCTAAATCCTCAAATTTCTGAAATCTCTAGTTTCTACCCTAACCCCTAATTCTACCATGAAAATTCTAGAATTTAGGTTAATAATTCATAAAATGTAATGGGTAATTGAAAGAAAATAATTTAGAATCACTTACCAACAATTTGGGGAATAAAATGGCTCTTGAAAAATCGCCTCTCACCGTTTGGTTTTTGAGAAAAATGAATTTTTGGCTAAAATCCCGTTTTTGAATTTTGTTAAGTGCTGGGCGACAGTGTTCATCGTGTTCGCGAAGGGTACTGGCTTCCAAGCCTTCGCGTTCGCGATGGTTACTCCCCCCTGGCCTTCACGTTCGCGAGACATTGCTTGCATTCGTGATGAAGGAACGGCTGACTCCCCCTTCCCAATGCCTAACACTACGCATTCGCGATAGGCTTGTCGCGTTCGTGAAGGGTAATGCCCCCATCGCTTCGCATTCGCGACCAAGCCTTCGTGTTTGCGAAGAAGAAATCCCTGCCTCATCAGTTTACCCTTTGCGTTCGCGAGAAGACCTTCGCAAATGCGGAGAAGGATATGCCAGACACCAGAATCTGCAGAAAACCACATTTTTCCCAAGTCCAAAACAACTTGTGGCCTATCCGAAACTCACCCGAGCCCTCGGGGCTCCAAACCAAACATTCACACAAGTCTAAAAATATCATACGAACTTGTTCGCATGATCAAATTGTCAAAATAACACCTAGAACTACGAATTTAGCACCAAATCAAATGAAATTCTCAAGAACACTTTAAAATTTCTATCTTATCAACTGGATGTCCGAATCACGTCAAATCAACTCCGTTTCTCACCAAATTTTACAGATAGGTCTTAAATATCATAACGAATCTGTACCAGGATCTGGAACAAAAATACGAACCCTATACTAACAATGTCAAATATCAATCAATTCTTAAAAACAAATAATTTTTAGACTTTTAAATTGTCATCAAAAATTCATAACTCAAGCTAGGGACCTCCGAATTCGATTCCGGGCATATGCCCAAGTCCCATTATTTGATACGGACCTACCAGGACCGTCAAAGCATGGATCCGAGCCCGTTTACCAAATATGTTGACCGAAATTAACAAAAATCAACTTTTAAGGCAAAAATTCTTATTTTCATTAGTTTTCAACATAAAAGCTTTCCGAAAACCTGCCCGAACTGTGCATGCAAATCGAAGAGGGTAAATGAGATTTGTAAGGCTTAAGAGCGCAGATTCAAGTTCTAAAACATAAGATGACCTTTTGGGTCATCACAATTGCCTGATTTGTACTGCACAAATAAACAATATTGTGAAATTGCATGACGCAGTAAACTGAAAGTTTTTTATATAAGAACCCATATCATAATAAACTTGGAGTTTTTTTAATAATTGCACACATCATGGTATAAACCTGAAGTTTATCAATATTGATAATTTATTCAGTTGGCATTGGTTTAGCCATGTTAATTTAACTATGATGTGAAAAAATAAAAGAAAATTCACATGGGTAAATATTAAAGAACTAGAAAGTTCTTTACGAATTCTATTATGTTGCTTATTCTCATTAATTAATAGACCAACTAAACTTGGTATTGAATCTCGTGAATGCTGGAAATATCAAAGGTGAATATGGGCTCATTCACCTGCCATGTACCACATAAGATGTATCTATGAGATGGTTACATGTGCGATTTTTATTAACGTGCAACTTGGTGTTTGCGAGGTAACTTGTTCAGTAATTTAATTTAAAGCATAACTTCCATATTTTCTAATAAAGACAGTTCATCCTGATAAGTTGGTTTACATTGAAGCTGGCTTAGCAAAATAATATTTTGAGTTCCTTCACTTAATAGCTAAACTATTTCATATGAGAACAAAGTTATCTATATCAGTTTGATATATCTTATATACAAAAGAAAATTATATTCTCACCTCACAAGTGGTTCACTGTCAGGAACCAAATAATTTCATCTTATTATTATTGATGTGCGGTGTATATTTTGATTAACCTCATAACGCACAAAGGTAAATTTTCAAAGTTGAGGAAACAAGTTAGTTTTTCTAACATGGGGGAGATAGGATAAATAATTGAGAAAAGGTTACATGGAATGAATTATCATTTGTACCTCTAGATCCTCGAATAAGATAATATGAACTTTAAGTTCATAAAAGATAATTTATTTGCAATTATTGTGAAGCATGCCAGACGCATTTATGATAGCGCTTATGAGGATCTTAAGTCTAGAGAAACAATTCAAGTAGAATTGGTTTCATATGAAAGATATGTTGTTTTGAACCTGCAGTTCAAACACTTGAAAGTATAAAGTCAATGGTATGTGCAATCACTTTTATTTATCTTATATGTCCAACATGACATGAAAACTTGATATGTATCTAAAGTCTATTTAAATGGTTTATATGACTTAACTTATATGGCAATCCCTCAAGAATTCAAATCGCTTAAAGCATATACAATTCTTGGTTCTAAAGTACCATATCCTAAGTGCAATTTGTGCACATAAATATTGCTATAACTATAAGCATTATAATATGATAGCAAGAGTTTTTACACCTATGTGAAGATATTGAAATCGTAATTCCAACAAGATCATATGAAGACAATAGATCTCTATCAGGAATGATGATTTCAAGGTGAAACAATTCATTCAAGTTAATATGGTTGATTTGTTTATCAAATTTCTACCAACGATCTTTTGAAGATGGTGCACAAGATTAGAATGCAAAGGCTCAAATATGCCAATTGATTGTCTCATCAGGGGGAGTTAATATGTGTTGTACTCTTTTTTTCTTATAAGATTTTGTCCCACTGGGTTTTCTTTGCAAGTTTTTTACCGAGATAACCAAAAGGCGTATTGTTAGATATGTGTACTCTTTTTCCTTCACTGGATTTCTTTTCCACTGGGTTTTATTTTAGTTAAGGTTTTAACGAGGCACATTATTTGTAGAATAGACATTCAAGGGGGAGTGTTATAAATAGAATTGTATTTAAGGTGAATGCATATATTTTAGAGAGATTTTAGGGTTTGTTACTTAGTGGCTAAGTCATTTATTTCCCTATAAATAGAGGGGTTCTATTCCATTGTAAAGCATCCCAAATCAATAAGTGTAACGACCCGTCTGGTCGTTTTGAGTATTACAGCTCTGTTCCCCCATTTACTGCTCAATTTGTGCTTTACAACTGTTATGTGACTTGCCGGGGTAATTGGTTCGGGTCCGATGAGGTTTTGAAAAGAATTGAGACACTTAGTCTCCAAGATGAAAGCTTAAATTGGAAAAGTCGACCGGATATCAATTTATGTGTAAACGACCTCGGATTTGAATTTTGATGATTCCAATAGCTCCGTATGGTAATTTTGGGCTTAGGAGTGTCCGGAAAATTATTTGGAGGTCCGTAGTGAAATTAGTCTTGAAATGGCGAAAGTTAAATTTTTTGGAAGTTTGGCCGGGGAGTTGACTTTTTGATATCAGGGCTGGAATCTGATTTTGGAAATTGGAATAGCTTCGTTATGTCATTTATGACTTGTGTGCAAAATTTGAAGTCATTCCGGATTGGTTTGATGTGTTTCGGCATAAAATATATAGAATTTGAAAGTTCAAAGTTCATAGATTTTGATTTGAGATGCGATTCATCGTTTTGATGTTGTTAGGTGTCATTTGAGGCCTCGATTAGGTCCGTATTATGTTATGGGACTTGTTGGTATGTTCGGAAGGGGTCCCGAGGCGGCTCGGGTGAGTTTCGGAAGAGGGTCGGAGCATTTTGAAAGTTTTGGCTAAGGCTGGAATTTTTTTGGTTCTGGTGTGACCGCACCTGCAGAGTGTTGGGCGTAGGTGTGGAGCCACAAAGGCGGCAGTGCCATTGCAGAAGCGTGAAGGGAGCTGGGCGTGAGGACTGCAAATGCGGGTGCTTGGACGCACCTGCGCGACCACAGATGCGGTTCACGTGCGCAGATGCGACCATGGTCATCGCAAAAGCGGCCTGGCTCGCATATGCCTGCCTTTTTCCGTAGAAGAGAGGGTCGCAAGTGCGACCTCTTGTCCGCATATACGGAAGTCGCTGGGCAGAAGCTTTAAATCGTGGGTTTTGGTTTCTTTCTTCATTTTCGGATTTTGGAGCTCGGTTTGGGCGATTTTGGAGAGGAATATTTCCACACAACTTTAGGTTAAGTGTTCTTGACTCCCTTGTGATTATATTCCATGAATTAATCTTCGTTTTCGGTTTTAGAATATTGATTTTTCGAGAGAAATTGGAGGAATTTTCTACAATTTCATAAAATAAATTTTCGAGATTTGAACAGCGATTCGGAGTCGGATTTGAGTGAAATTAGTATGGTTGAACTTGTAATTGGATGGGTTGTCAGATTTTGTGAGTTTTGTCGGATTCCGAGATGTGGGCCCCACGGGCGATTTTTGGAGTGTAATTTCGGATTTTGTGGGAAAATATTAGTATTTTGATATGGAATTAATTTCTATAAATTGTGTGGACTGAATCAAATTAATTGTGACTAGATTTGAGTCATTCAAAAATTGTTATGCGCAGAATGAAATTTCTGGAGCATTGTTTAGCTTGCTCGACATTGGATTCGTCTTGTTTGAGGTAAGTAACTCTTCTAATCTTGGAGCTGAGGGTATGAACCCTGAATATACATATTATGTGTTTGTTGTTGAGGTGACGCACATGCTAGGTGACGGGCATGTGGGCGTGCACCATGTGAGCTGTGACTCCGTCATTTCTGTGGTACTGTGTAGTTACCTGAACTTGTGTGAAATCATGAAATCTCTACGTACTAGAATTATCAAAATGTGATTCATGCTATAAACTATGTTTAGGCTACATGCTTATCCTGTTGGGACCCACCGAAGTCATTTCTGATGTTGAGTTATCTGCTTTCATTGCATTACATACTCAGTCATACGCATTCATATGCATATCATATCACAGTCTCTATTGTTATTTATTGATACATCATACCATCATTTTCGGGCTAGTTTCATGACATTGTGAGCCCGTGTGAGAGAGACTGGAGAGATTGATGACTGAGTAAGGCCGAGGGCCTGATTAATTCTGATATTGATACTATGGCACGTGAGTTATCCGTGCGGTTTATAGCGCTTGGGCTGAAGGAACCCCTTCGGAGTTTGCACACATCCCCAGTGAACGTGATTGTTATTATTGAGGGATGGATCTTCCCTGGACATGGATCTTATCTGAAGCATTATATACCTTGAGATGGATCTTCTCCGCGAGCTGGATTTGTAATGACCCAACCGGTCATTTTAACTTTTAGAACCTCGTTCCCTAAAATAAAACTTCCCGTATGTGCTTTTAATGATTTATGACTTGCGGGGATGGTTGGTTCGGGATTTGGAAGTGTTTGGGTTGAAATCAGAACACTTGGTTCCTTAAGTTGGCTTTAAGAGGTCAAGTTTGACTTCGGTCAACATTTTGAGAAAAACAAATCCCGAATAGAATTTTGACGATTCCAATAGCTCTGTATGGTGATTTTGGACTTAAAAGCGTGTTCGGAATTTTATTTGGAAGTCCGTAGTTAAATTAGGCTTGAAATAGCTAAAATAGGAATTTAAGTTTGAAAGTTTGACCGGGGAGTTAACTTTTTGATATCGGGGTCGGAATCCAGTTTCGAAAATTTACATAGCTCTGTTATGTCATTTATGACTTGTGTGCAAAATTTAAGATCAATCGGACTTGAATTGATAGGTTTCGGTACATAATGTAGAAGTTGGAAATATTAAGTTTCATTAAGCTTGAATTGGGGGATGATTCATGGTTGTAGCGTTGTTTGTTGTGATTTGAGGGTTCGAGTAAATTCGTTTGATGTTTTGGGACTTGTTGGTATAATTGGTCGAGGTCCCGAGGGGCTCGGGTGAGTTTCGGACGACTAACGGATCACCTTTGACCTTTGGAACACTGCTGATAACTGCTGGTATTTTCATCTGGTATCCTTATACGCGATCGCGTAAGTTGGTCTACGATCGCGTAGAGTAATTTAGGCAGAGGTGGATTTGTTCTACGCAATTGCGTGAATAGGGTTGTGATCGCGTAAGGTTAATTTGGGCACCTGGGAATTTGTTCACTACGATCGCGTGGACACGTCCGCGATCGCGTAGGATTGGCCAGTGTGTGTATCGCGATAGCGTGTCATTATTTGCAATCGCGTAGGGGAAATTTGAGAGGAAGTTGGGCCACGCGTTGTTCTACGTGATCGCGTGAAGAGGGATGCAATCGCGTAGAGTCGGAACCTGGTGCATCACGATCGCGTGGGACTTGATGCGATCGCGTTGGGTTAATGTTTGGGCAGAAAAATTTGTGCTACGCAATCACGTGAGGAAGTTCGCGATCGCGTAGAAGAAATCACTGGGCAGAGAGTTTAAGTTCTTCCCATTTTTCATTTTTAACGATTCAGAGCTCGAATTTAGGCGAGTTTTGGGAGATTTTCAGAGAAAACAACGGGGTAAGTGTTCTTAACTCAATATTGGTTAAATTACCCGAATCCATCACTATTTTTATCATTTAATTAGTGAATTGAGTTGGAAAAGTTTGAAAACCCTCTTCGATAGATTTGAGGATTTGAGGGCCGAATTGTTATCGGAATTTAGTGATTTTGGTATGGGTAGACTCGTGGTTGAGCGGGTGTTCATATTTTGTAACGTTTGCCGAATTCCGAAACGTGAGCCCCACGGACGAATTTTTAATTAATTTCTTAATTTTTATTGAAAATGTAGTATTTTCTTATAGAATTGATTCCAATAATTTTTAGTGATTGTATCGAATTATTTTGGCTAGATTCGAGCCAGACAGAGTTGGATAATCGTGAAAAAAGCCTTCTAGTAGATTAAATTGGAGCAAGACGAGGTAAGCCTCTTGTCTAATCCTGTGAGGGAAAAATTTCCTTATAGGTGATTAAAAATTAAATAATTGTTGCTAATTATGGGGGCTACGTACGCACGAGGTGACGAGAGTCCGTGCGTAGCTACTATTAATGCTAAAGTCTGGGTAGTTTAGGACTCGAAGCATGAAGTACTTGTGTAAATTATATTCTTTGTTTAATTAATATTATTTGGTATATATATATATATATATATATATATATATATATATATATATATATATATATATATTGTGAATTGTTAGATAAAAATATTAAAGGATGGAAATCTCATATACTTGATTTTCTGTTTAAGTTAATTAATCGTTAAGAGAAATTGTTCTTCCTCTTGAATTTATCTTATAATAAATATACTCTCATTCCGGAGGTACATAAGAAAATGTCCTCCTTTCTTGTGGAGCGAGCTGAATGCCTCGGCAGGATAGATGCATCTATGGATCGCGCTGCATGTCCCTCGGCAGTGTACACGACACTCTGAATCGGGTCGTACGTCCTCGGCAGAAATCGTGCTTAATAATAATAATTATACGATACTTTAATAGTTATTTCAAGCTGGCAAAGCTAATTGATAAATTGGAGAATCCTTGAAATTTAATGAATTATTATTCCTGCTTGTTAAGGAATTAATTGCTATTCCTGTAAATGAGATTAATTGATAAATTGGAAATTATTTGAATTTAAGGAATTTAATTAATATATTGAGAATTGTTGCATTTGAAGGAATATGATTATTTCCGCTGGTTAAATAAATTATTGTAAATTCTGTGAATCATGCTGATTTAGATATTCTATTTGTATTTCAGTTATTATTATTGACCCATAGTGAGTGTCAAAGTCGGCCTTCTCGTCTCTACCACTTCAAGATTAGGCTTGATACTTATTGGGTACACGTTGTTTACGTACTCATACTACACTTGCTGCACTTTTTGTGCAGGACCTGAAGCAAGTACTAGTGGGGGACCTATCGTCTTACACCCACATCATCCAGGGGCATAGTGGTGAGCTGCCTTTCTGAGCCGTTCTGCACCTACTAGTGTCTCTCCTTGTATTTTTATTCTGTCTATTTTTATTTCAGATAGTATTTGAGATTTTGTATAATCTACTAGATGCTCATACACTTGTGACACCAGGTCTTGGCACACACATTGGTAGAATTTGGTGTTTTATTATTTTTTTTGGTTTTAAATTTTGTCAATATATGCTTAATTTATTAAGTTGGCTTGCCTAGCTGTAGTGTTGGGCGCCATCACGACCTATAGGTGATATTGGGTCGTGACAGGATTGGCCCTACTTGGTACTGAGTGACTGATGATCAGTTGATGTGTATATTTCGGGATGGATCTTTCCTGGGCCGTATTGGTCATATACAGTACCGAGTGATGTTGTGAGAAAGTGAGATTGAGTACTCTGAGAGTGTGAATACATGAGTTCATCTCTGAGATACATTGCATTGACATGCACACATGACATACAGTCATAGAGATGTATTTTTCTCATGTTGTACTGTATTACGTCATTCATGACTTCTCACACATATTGACATATGGGCATAATGATGCATTGGTTTTACACCGGCTATCTAGAAAGAAAATGAAACATCATAGTTATTGAAAGAATTTTTGAGAAAAATTACTGTTTTCAAACTTACTCCTATTTTTGGCAACTTAGATAAATGATTTGGGTTTTCACTGATACAATGAAAAGGCAGAATCATTTGCAAAAATCATGATTTAGCTGAGCATTTATTCTTTGAGTTACTTCTTTTATTATTTGCTTTATGTTGTTATGAACTATTGTTGGTTATTGGAGCTGGACCCTGACCTTGGTACAAGCTCGTCACTACTTTCAACCTAAGGTTAGGTTTGTTACTTATTGAGTACATGGGGTCGGTGGTACTCATACTACACTTCTGCAACTTGCGTGCAGATGTTGGCTGTTGATGTTGTTGTGTTCGTTGGGAGCTGGATCTAAAGATGTACCTGCGTTCCGGTTGTAGCTGCCTCTTGTTCATGGTAGCCTTAGATTCATAAAACTCTGTTTATGTAATTTTCAAACAGATGATATATTTACTTCATACCAACTTTGTAAACTCTATTCTTAGAAGCTCATGATTTGTAGTACCAGATCTTGGGGAAATGTATTAGTTTCATATATTTTCTTTTAATCAATTGCCTTATTAAATTTCATTGGAATTGGATAGTTGGTAATTGGCTTACCTAACGGGTTGGGTTAGGTACCATCACAATTCATGACTAGTTGGATTTTGGGTCGTGAAAAAAGAATTCTATCTCTCTACTTTTCTCTGCAACACTCTTCTTCTTTTTTTATTATTTTATAACAAATACAAAGATTGTTATCATTATTAGATGCGCTATTATTCAAAATATAGTTTGTATAAGAAGAAACTATTGAGAAGTTTTCATGCGATGCATTTGTTGAACGATATCTTAGTGTCCATGATTTAAGGAGGATATTTGGTTTTACTTCTGAACATGAAAAGTGTGGTGCGAGTTTGAAGGAGCTCAACTTAGTCTCAATGGACTTCAAGATTCAACACAGATTGTAAGCACAATGGACGAATGTGTTTTTTTCAATTTTTTATTTTGAAGAATTATTCCAAATAGCCGCTCATCCAACCGCTTTAATTAAAAATAGCCGGTGGAGATATAATGTCACGACCCAATTTCACCTGTAGGTCGTGATGGCGCCCAACACTACAGCTAGGCAAGCCAACTAATAAATTAAGCATACATTGATAAAATTTAAAACCAAGTAAATATAAACCCAAACTCTACCAATGTGTGTGCCAAGACCTGGTGTCACAAGTGAATGAGCATCTAGTAGATTATACAAAACTCCAAATACTGTCTGAAATAAAATAGACAGAATATAAATATCAGAAGAGACACTGGTAGTTGCAGAACGGCTCAGAAAGGCAGCTCACCACTATGCCTCTGGATGACGTGGGTATGTGATGATAGGTCCTTCACTAGTACCTGTCTCAAATCCTGCACAAAAAGTGCAGCAAGTGTAGTATGAGTACGTAAACAATGTGTACCCAGTAAGTATCAAGCCTAATCTCAAAGTGGTAGAGACGAGATGGCCAACTTTGACACTCACTATAGGTTAACAACAATTGAAATAAAACTAGGATATTTAAATCGATGTGATTTACAGAATCTATTTAATCAGCAAAAATAATCAAATTTCTTCAAATGTATCAATTTTCAATATATTATTTAGATTCTTTTAAATTCAAATAAATTCTAATTTATCAATTAAATCTCATTTACAGGAGTAACAATTAATTCCTTAACAAGCAAGAATAATAATTTATTAAATTCAAAAGATTTTCCAATTTACTAATTAGCTTTACAAGCTGAAATAAATTTTTTTTTAAGCATCGTGTAATTATTATTATTATTATTACGCACGATTTCTGCCGAGGACGTACGGCCCGATCCAGAGTGTCGTGTACACTGCCGAGGGACGTGCGGCGCGATCCATAGATGCATCTATCCTGCCGAGGCATTCGGCCCGCTCCACAAGAAAGGAGGACATTTTCTTATGTGCCTCCGGAAGGAGAGTATATTCATTATAAGATAAATTTGGGAGGAGAACAATTTCTTTTAACAATTAATTGATTTAAACAGACAATCAAGCCTATGAGATTTTCATCCTTTAATATCTTTATCAAACAATTCACAATATATATTCATATATATCAATTAATATTAATTAATCAAAGAATACAATTTACACAAGTAATACATGCTTTGAGTCCTAAACTACCCGGACTTTAGCATTAATAGTAGCTACGCACGGACTCTCGTCACCTAGTGCGTACGTAGCCCCCACAATTAACAACAATTATTTAATCTTAATCACCTATGAGGTAATTTTCCCCTCACAAGATTAGACAAGAGACTTACCTCGTCTTGCTCCAATTTAATCCACTATAAGGCCTTTTCCACGATTATCCAACTCCGTCTGGCTCGAATCTAGCCAAAATAATTCGATACAATCACTAAATATTATAGGAATCAATTCTATAAGAAAATACTACATTTTAAAGAAAAGATCCGAAATTAATTAAAAATTCGCCCGCGGGGCCCATATCTCGGAATCCTGCAAAAGTTATGAAATCCGATAACTCATTCAATTACGAGTCCAACCATACCAGTTTCACTCAAATCCGACTTCGAATCGATACCGAAATCTCAAAATTTCGTTTCTATGAGATTTCTAAACTTTTTCAAATTTCAATCTCAAAACACTAATTAAATTGTGAAAACAATGATATATTCTTGTATATTGATCAAATCCGAGTTAGAATCACTTACCCCAATATTTTTCCCTTGAAAATCTGCCAAAAGTCGCCTCTGCTCAAGCTCAAGTTCGCCAAAAATGGCAAATGGGACGAATGTCCTCTGTTTATAACACTACCCAGCACTTCGGAACTAGGCCTCGAACAGGGCCTCGATCGCGGCATCGAGCATGTGCCTTCGATCAGGGCATCGAGGGTTGGGCCTAGATCCTAGCCCACGAGCCATACCTTCGATCATGCCATCGAGCCTTACCTTCGATCGTGACTTCGATCACAGGCTAGAGCCTGGACCTCGGTCATGGCCTCGATCAAGGTATCGAGGTTGGGCCTTCGATCATAGCCTCAATCATTGCATCGAGCTTGAGCCTTCGATCAGGGCATCGAGCATGGGTCTCGATCCTAGCCCTCGAGCCTTATCTTCGATCATGCCCTCGAGCCTTGCCTTCGATCGAGGCTTTGATACTGAGCCTCGTCCCTGGCTTCGACTCAGGCCTCGATTGTGGGCTCGATATCTGGGGCTCGATCTGAGGCTCGATATCTGGGGCTCGATCTGAGGCTCGATCACAGCCCAGAATATGCAGCAGAAGAGAAAATTGCAGTAGCTTTTTAAGTCCAACTTTTGATCCGTTAACCATCCGAAACTCACCCGAGGCCCTCGGTACCTCAACCAAATATACCTACAAGTCCTAAAACATCATATGAACTTAGTTGAACCTCTAAATCACATCAAACAACGCTAAAATCATGAATCATACCCCAAATTCAAGCTTAATGAAACTAAGAGTTTTCAACTTCTACATTCAATGTCGGAACCTATCAAATCAACTCCGATTGACCTCAAATTTTACACATAAGTCATAAATTACATAACGGAGCTATGAAAATTTTCGGAATTAGATTCCGACTCCGATATCAAAAAGTCAACTCCCCGGTCAAACTTTTAAATTTTAAATTCCTATTTTAGCCATTTCAAGCCTAATTTCACTACGGACTTCCAAATAAAATTTCGATCACGCTCCTAAGTCCAAAATCACCATACGGAGCTGTTGGAATCATAAAAATTCTATTCCGGGGTCGTTTTCTCAAAATGTTGACCGAAGTCAAACTTAGCACTTTAAGGCCAACTTAAGGAACCAAGTGTTCCGGTTTCACCTCAAACACTTCCAAATCCCGAACCAACCATCCCCGCAAGTCATAAATCATTACAAGCACCTATGAAAAGTTTTATTTTAGGGAACGGGGTTTTAAAAGTTAAAATGACCGGTTGGGTTATTACATATAATATATGTATAATCTATCTATCTATATCTATCTATCTATATTATTATAAAAGCATGAATATAATGTCGGTTTACAAAAATAACCTTATAATATTAAGCATAATAACTCATAATAAAAGGACATAACCGGAATTCTAGATATTAGCCTTATAATCCTATTAGTTTTAGGACATAATATTACACGTTAGGAATCCTATATGATTAACTTTAGGAATCCTATTAGTATAATTACTCCCGGACATAAACATATAATACTTACATGTTAGCATGTATACCTAATACATTTAGGAACACGTTATGTTTCCTTTTAATATAATTACTTTCAGGGTAGAAACATATTTTTAGTCATGTAATTCTATCACTTTTAGGATATACTTCTTTAAAATTTCTATTACTAATTTAATTTGAAAACATATTATAATATCCTATTACTAATTTAATTTAAAAATGTATTATATTATCCAAATCCATTTAGAAAAAGGAGAGTCTATATTACTATAAAAGCACAAATACAATATTAATAGACCAAAATAGCCCTAAAATATTAAATGGAAGAACACATAGGGAAAGGACATAACTGCAATAAACTTTATTTCGGACTAATTTGAGAATGTATTATATTATCCAAATTCATTTAGAAAAAGGAGAGCCTTTATTATTATAAAAGCATAAACACAATATTAATAGACCAAAATAGCCAAAAAATATTAAATGGAAGAACTCATAGGGAAAGGACATAACTGCAATAATCTATTTTTTAGACTACAATACCTTCTATGTGTAACGACCTGACCGGTCGTTTTGAGCTCTAGCACGTCATTCAGCGGTTTGAGACCCTGAGCAGCTTCACTTTAGGTATTAAGACTTGTACGCGTGGTCGGAATTTAATTTCGGAAAGTTCGAAATTGATTTCGAAAGAAACTTCTAATTTCGAAAGCTTTAAGTTGGAGAAATTGACTAAAGTGTGATTTTTGAGTAGATGACCTCGGAATAGGGATTTGAAGGTTCCAACAGGTTCGTATGATAATTTTGGACTTAGACGTATGTCCGGATCTATTTTTAGATGACCCGGGAGCGTTTCGACGCCTATTGTGGAAGTTGGCATTTTGGAAGAATTTCATAAATATTGGGTTTAGGCATAGTTCAATATTATCGATGTCTGTTTGGGATTCCGAGTCTGGGAATAGCTCCGTATGGTGATTCTGGTATTGGGAGCGCGTCCGGAAGTGGATTTGGAGGCCCATAGGTCATTTCGGGGTCATTTGGCGAAAGTTAAAAATTTGAAGGGTTTTTGAGAAGTTTGACCGAGAGTGGACTTTTTGATATTGGGGTCGGATTCTGACCCCGAAAATTGGAGTAGGTACGCAATGTCAATTATGACGTGTGTGCAAAATTTGAGGTCAATCGGACGTGAATTGATAGGTTTCAGCATCGATTGTAAAAGTTTGAAATTTCAAAGTTCATTAAATTTGAATTGGAAGATGATTCGTGTTTTAAGCATTGTTTGATGTGATTTAAAGGCTCGAACAAGTCAGTTTTATGATTTCAAACTTGATGGTATATTTGGAAGGAGCCTTGGGGGCCCCGATGCCGTTCGGACGATGTGCGGATTGAGTTGGAAACTCAAAGGGGCTGCTGGTTGCATCAGTTCCGGTTTAACCGCACCTATGAGCTTTGGCCCGCAGGTGCGAGGGTTCGGTCGCAGAAGCAACTCTGAAGCATTTGGCCAGCAACCGCAGATGCAGAATTTTGTGCACTAGTGCGAGGAGGAAAGGCGCAGGTGTGGGACTGGGCGCAGAAGCGGCACGCTTGCCACAGAAGCGGGCTCCCGACCGCAGAAGCGTCCCTCCCTGGGCTTGAAGGCCTCCACAGAAGGGGACCAAGCACCGCAGGTGCTGTACCGCAAATGCGGCCAACGCACCGCTGGTGCGAAAATCGCTGGGCAATGAAGTTTTTATAAAATGGGATTTTGGCTCATTTCACTTTATTTCGTCCATGTAAGCCGATTTTGGAGCACTTTTGGAGTGTCATTGTCACGACCCCAAATTTAACCCTCCGTAAGGTGTCGTGATGGCACCTAGTCTTCACGACTAGGTAAGCTTAATATTACGAAAAATATAAAGAAAACACAATATTTTAAAGATAAACAGCATATTGTGAATAGCCAAGAGTAGTACCACTCGGCATATACAAAATATTTTCCCAAGACCCGGAATATCACTAAGTCACAAGCTGCTATATTCTATGTAGCTCTATGCAAAAGTTTGAAGATAATAAAGAAAAAAAAAATCTCTAGGCGAGGGAGTAGAAGGGGACACCGAAGATCTGCGGACGCAAGCAGTAGTACCTTGAAGTCTCCTAAATCAGCAGCACGCACTAACACCGAGGCTGATAGCACGCACCTGGATCTGCACACGAAAACATGTGCATAAAAGGGCATGAGTACACCACAATGGTACCCAGTAAGTGCCAAGCGTAACCTCGGTCGAGTAGTGACGAGGTCAGGTCAAGGCCCTACCGGAGTAAATATAATAAATTAAACAGTAAAAGATATAAGTATAATTTACGGTAACACAGTTAAAGGAATTCTCGAAAATTTAACAGTTAAGGGAGTCCTCGGCTCAGAACAAGGTAAACACAGTGGGGAATCTCCCGGGATACCGTCCCGTAGTTCCAAATGAATATGCAGTACAGGAGGATCTCCCGGAATACGTCCGTAGTCCCAAAGTAAATATGCAGTGCTGGGGGATCTCCCGGAATACGTCCGTAGTCCCAAAGTAAATATGCAGTGCTAGGGGATCTCCCGAAATACGTCCGTAGTCCCAAAGTAAATATGTAGTACAAGGGCATCTCCTGGAATACGTCCGTAGTCCCAAAGTAAATATACAGTACAGGGGGATCTCCCGGAATACGTCCGTACTCTCAATTTGAATATGCAACGCAAGATGAAATGGCAGGTATGATATCGAGTTATACAGTTTATACTAAACACAGATAAGGAAAGTAGGGACTTAATTAAGCATGACGCACAGAATGTCAAATAGGCAGTTAAAACACGTAAGCATGCTTCTCTAGTCTTAGTTTATGATTTAGAAAGGAAAAATGGGGGTTTTGTTTTTTGCAATAATAGCCCATGTACGTACTCGTCACCTCACGTACATGGCGCCCACACATCAATTAATATCGAACATCTTAAGGGAAAAGTCCCCAACACAAGGTTAGGCAAGCCACTTACCTCGAACCGCTAAAATCAACTCGATATCACGTTCTTGCCACGAGTATCCGACTCCAAATGGCCCGAATCTATTCAAATTAATTGCATAATGTAAATATAGCTACAAGTAACTAACTTAGCTAATTAATTCGAAGCTAAAGCGTGAAATTAGGAAAAATGCCCAAAAAGTCTCTCCGGGCCCACGTCTCGGAATCGGGTAAAAATTACAAATTATTAACACCCATTCACTCACGAGTTCACTCGAACAAAAATCATCTAAATCTGACGTCAAATTCCCATTCAAATCTCAGATTTTTAATTGGGGAACCTTTTGCCCCATTTCCAAACTTTTACCCTCAATTTCCTTAATTAGACGAGAAAAACAACAATAGATTAATGTATTATGATCAAAATAGAGTTAGACTTAGTTACCCAATAGTTCTCCTTCAAAATCCCTTGAGAAATCGTCTCCCACCGAGATCTAAATCGAATTTTGTGTTCTGAAATTCCAAACCCTCGAAATCCTCTTTTCTGCCCAGCGATTTCCGCACCTGCGGACCTAGGACCGCACCTGCGGTCACGCACCTGCGGACAATCCATCACAGGTGTGAAGTCCACTTACATGGGCTGGGTCCGCACCTACGCGCATAAGTCCGCACATGCGGATGCGCTTCTGCGCTCAATCGTCCGCTTCTGCGGAACCTTGGGTCCTTGTCACCTCCGCATCTGTGACTGCCCTTCCACAGATGCGGCTCCACTCCTGCGGCTCACTTGTCACATCTGCGACCACTGAATCCCTGGCCTAAAAGCGCACCTGCGATCCCAGCCTCACTTCTGCAAGGTCGCACCTACGGACTCCCCACCGCAGGTGCAAAAACACCAGAACCAGCAACTCCAAATATTCCTCTAAGTCCAAGTTCATTCCGTTAAGCATCCGAAACACCCCCAAGGCCCTTGGGACCTCAACTAAACATACCAACTAGTCTTAAAACACCATACAAACTTAGTCGAGCCTTCAAAATACGTCGAACAACACCAAAATCATGAATTAAGCACGGATTCAAGCCTAAGAATTTAAAATTTTCCAAATTCTACAAATGATGCCGAACCACATCAAATCTAGTCCGAATGACCTCACATTTTACACACAGGTCACAAATGACACTACAAACCTACAGCCACTTTTGGAATTCCAATCCGAGCTTGATATCAAAATTTCCCCTCTCGGCCGAAATCGACAAAAAACTAACTTCCGCCAATTCAAGCCTAAATCTACTACAGACCTCCAAAACACATTTTGGACGCACTCCTAACCCCAAAATACTCAACAGAGCTAACGGAGTTGACGGAATTCCATTCTGGATCCGTCTTCACACAGTTCTGACTACGGTCCAAACTCCGAGGCTTAAACTCACAACTAGGGACTAAGTGTCCCAAAACTCTCTGAATTCCATAACCAATCACTCCGGCAAGTCCCAAAAGCAGAAACAAATATGGGGAAAGCAGATATTAGGGGATCGGGGCTCTAATTCTCAAAATGACCGGCCGAGTCGTTATATCCTCCCCCTCTTAAAACAATCGTTCGTCCTCGAACGAGTATAAAGACATACCTAAAACTGTGAAAAGATGAGGGTACTGGCTGCGCACATCCTGCTCGGTCTCCCAAGTTGCCTCCTCGACCGGCTGACCCCTCCACTGGACCTTTACTGAGGCAATGTTCTTTGACCTGAGCTTTCTGACCAGCCTGTCCAAAATGGCTACTGCCTTCTCAACATAAGATAGATCTTTGTCCAACTGGACTGAGCTGAAATCCAATATATGAGTCAGATCACCGTGATACTTTCGGAGCATAGACACGTGGAATACCGAGTGAACTCCTGCTAGGGTGGGAGGCAAGGCAAGCTCATAAGAAACCTCCCCAACTCGCCGCAATATCTCAAAAGGACCAATGAACCTCGGGCTCAGCTTGCCCTTCTTCCCGAACCTCATGACGCCCTTCATAGGTGATACCCGAAGCAAGACCCGCTCACCAACCATAAATGCCAAGTCACGAACCTTCCGGTCCGCATAACTCTTCTTCCTGGACTGGGTTGTGCAAAGTCTCTCCTGAATCACCTTCACCTTATCCAGAGCATCCTGGACCAAATCTATACCCAACAATCAGGCCTCGCCCGGCTCAAACCATCCCACTGGGGACCGGCACCGCTTACCATACAAAGCCTCATACGGTGCCATCTGAATGTTGGACTGGTAACTGTTGTTGTAAGAGAACTCTGCAAGTGGCAAGTATTGGCCTCAAGAATCTGAATCGTGTGCTCGGACTGCCTGTCCATCTGAGAGTGAAAGGCTGTGCTTAACCCCACCCTAGTACCCAACTCCTGTTGTACGGCCCTCCAAAACCGTGATGTGAACTGTGTACCTCTGTCTGAAATGATGGATACTGGAATACCATGAAGGCAGATAATCTCTCTGATATAAATCTCAGCCAACCTCTCAGAAGAATAAGTGGTCAACACTGGAATAAAATGAGCTGACTTGGTCAACCGATCCATGATCACCCAAATAGCATCGAACCTTCTCAAAGTCCGTGGAAGTCCAACTACAAAGTCCATGGTGATCCGCTCCCACTTCCACTATGGGATCTCTAACCTCTGAAGTAATACACCCGTCCTCTGGTGCTTATATTTGGCCTGCTGACAGTTGAGACACTTGGCCACAAACCTAACTATATCCTTCTTCATCCTCCTCCATGAGTAGTGCTATCTCAAATCCTGGTACATCTTCACGGCACCATGATGAATGGAGTACCGCGAGCTGTGGGCCTCCTCGAGAATCAACTCCTGAAGCCCATCTACATTGGGCACCCAGATCCGGCCCTGCATCCTCATTACACCGTCATCACCAATAGTCACATCTCTGGCATCACCTCGCTGAACCTTGTCCTGAAGAACTAGAAGATGAGGATCATCATACTGGCGCTCCCTGATACGGTCATAAAGAGAAGACCGAGCAACCACACAAGCTAATACCTGGCTAGGCTTTGAAATATCCAATCTCACGAACTGGTTGGCTAAGGCTTGAACATCCAAGGCTAAGTGCCTCTCAGCTGCCGGAAGATACGCCAAACTCCCCAA
Organism: Nicotiana tomentosiformis; assembly: GCF_000390325.3. Classification (NCBI taxonomy): domain Eukaryota; kingdom Viridiplantae; phylum Streptophyta; class Magnoliopsida; order Solanales; family Solanaceae; genus Nicotiana; species Nicotiana tomentosiformis. The sequence continues at coordinate 13,089,892 of NC_090813.1, read as the reverse complement.
ACTCTCTGCCCGGCGACTCAAGGCGTCGGCCACTACATTGGCCTTCCCAGGGTGGTATAATATAGTGATATCATAGTTTTTAAGTAGCTCCAACCACCTCCGCTGACGCAAATTAAGGTCTTTCTACCTGGACATGTACTGCACACTCCGATGATCAGTGTAGATCTCACAAGGAACACCGTACAAATAATGACGCCAGATCTTCAGGGCGTGAACAATAGCTGCTAACTCGAGATCATGGACCGGATAATTCTTCTTATGCACCTTTAACTGTCTAGACGCGTAGGCAATCACCCTACCATCCTGCATCAATACCGCTCCAAGGCCAATCCTCGAGGCATCACAATATACAGTGTAGGACCCCGAACCTGTAGGTAATACTAATACTGGGGTTGTAGTCAAGGATGTCTTGAGCTTCTAAAAGCTCTCCTCACACTCATCGGTCCACCTGAACAGAGCACCCCTTCTCGGTCAGCTTGGTCATAGGTGCTGCAATGGATGCAAATCTCCCCACAAAGCGACGGTAATACCCCGCCAAACCAAAGAAACAGTGGATCTCCGTAGCTGATGATGGTCTGGGCCAACTCTGCACTGCCTCCACCTTCTTCGGATCTACCTTGATCCCATCACAAGACACTATGTGGCCCAAGAATGCCACTGAATCAAGCCAGAATTCGCACTTAGAAAATTTTGCATACAATTTCTTCTCCCTCAAAGTCTGAAGCACGGTCCTCAGGTGCTGCTCATGATTTTCCCGAGACCAGGAATATACCAGGATCTCGTCAATAAACAAAATGACGAAGGAATCAAGATTAGGCCGGAACACACTGTGCATCAAATGCATAAAGGCTGCTGGGGCATTGGTCAGCCCAAATGACATGACAAGAAACTCATAGTGACCATATCTAGTCCTGACAGCAGTCTTCGAGATGTCCGGCTCCCGAATCTTCAGCTGATTATAGCCAGAACACAAGTCAATCTTATAAAACACCCCTGGCACCCTGTAACTGATCAAATAAATCATCGATGCGAGGCAAAGGATACATGTTCTTCACTGTAACCTTGTTCAACTACCGATAATCAATACACATACGCATAGAACCATCCTTCTTCTTCACAAATAAGACCGGAGCACCCCAAGGTGATATACTGGGCCTGATGAAACCCTTATCAAGCAACTCCTGCAACTGCTCCTTCAACTCCGGAGGAGCAATACGGTAAGGAGGAATAGATATGAGCTGAGTGTCCGGCAACAAATCAATGCCAAAATCAATATCTCTATCGGGCGGCATACCCGGAAAATCATCTAGAAACACATATGGAAAGTCCCGCACTGCTGGAACTGACTCAACTGTAGGGGTATCAATACTGACATCTCTCACATAGGCCAAATACGCATCACACCCCTTCCTAACCATTCGATGAGCCCTAAGAAATGAAATGATCCTGCAGGGAGTATACTCTAAGGTACCTCTCCACTCTAATCTCGGCAAACCTGGCATAGCCAGCGTCACGGAATTAGCATGACAATCAAGAAAAGCATAATGGGGCGACAACCAGTACATGCCCAAGATAACATCAAAATCTACCATACTGAGTAATAACAAATCGGCTCTGGTCTCAAAACCACTAAGATCAATCAAACACGATCGATACACATTGTCCACAATGAGAGAATGTCCCATAGGAGTAGATACATAAACAGGGGAACTCAAAGAATCCCGAGATATCCCCAAATGTGGAGCAAAATAAGAATACACATATGAATACGTAGAGTCTGGGTCAAATAATACTGATGCATCCCTATGATAGACAGGGACGATACTTGTGATGACTGAATCTAAAGCAACGGCCTCTAAACGGGTTGTAAGGGCATAGTACCTGGCCTGGCCTCCCCCTCTAAGGCGACCTCGACCTCCCCGACCTCCGCCTCGAGCTAGCTGAGGAGGTGAGGTGGCAGCTGGTGCTGGAAGAATGGCCGGAGGACCCAGTGGAGCACGTGGAGGCTGATAAGTCTATGAGGGTGCACCCCTCCTGGCCCTAGGGTAATCTCTAACCAAGTAACGAGTGCCATCACACTCAAAACAACCTCTCGGGGGATGCGGCAGCTGAGACTAACTCGGACCTGGCCTGCTGGACTGGCCGGTAATAGCACCTCGAGTAGGAGGCATACTGGATACTGGTGGTGCATAATAGGGCTCTTGAGGTCTAAGAGGATCTGGAACACCGCTGTCTGCTGGAAGAGCTGAATGAACAGGGCGACTCACAAAACCCATACCATAGCGTGTTGCTGGCGCACGAGCTCCTGAATAATAACCAGTCTCTCGAGACCTCTTGGCCTCTCTATCCTCTCTGTCCCGGGCGAACATGCCCTTCACTCTCCTGGTAATGCTCACTGCCTGCTGATAAGTGATGTCCATCTCCAACTCCCTGGCCATACTGGTCCGAATACTGGAGTGGAGTCCCTCAATGAATCGACGAACCCTCTCTCTGACTGTAGCAACCAGAGCCAGTGCATGGCTAGCTAACTCACTGAAACGGACTGCATACTCTGACATAGTCATAGCACCCTGATGCAGCTGCTCAAACTCTGCACGCCAAGCATCCCTAAGGCTCTGAGGAACATACTCATGCAAGAACATCTCTGAAAATTGAGTCCAAGTGAGTGACGCTGCCTCGTCCGGACTACTCAACTCATAGGCATGCCACCACTGATATGCCGCTCCCCTCAGCTGGAAAACGGTGAAAGAAACCCCACTCATCTCCACAATGCCCATAGTGCAAAGAATACGATGACACTCCTTAAGAAAACCTAGAGCATCATCTGAAGCTAGTACGCTGAAATTAGGTGGGTGGTACTTCTTGTACCTCTCAAGTCTGAGCTGATCTGCCTCAGAAGCAGCTACCTTGATCTCATGCTGAATCGGAGCCACTGGTCAACCTGGACCCTCTGCTCAGGAGTGTGGGTTGTGGGAGTCTGTGCCCCTCCCCCAGCCTGAGATATAGCGGGAGCTATCGGAAATTGTCCAGCCTGAGCCAGAGTGCTGAACATGCTCATGAACTGAGCTAAAGTCTCCTGGAGGGCTGGAGTAGCAATAGGGATCTCCGGTGCTGGCCCTCCAGCTGGATCTGTTGGGGGCTCCTCTGACGAAGCTCTCGCAAGTGATCGGGTTGCACCGCGTGGCTGTCCTCTACCCCGACCCCGGCCTTTGGCGGCTCTGGGAGGGGGCTCGGGTGCCTGATCGTCGGTCCTCCCAGTACGGGTCCTCACCATCTGTGAGAAAGAATAGAATAGAATCTAAGAATTTTTGGTGTCAATAACTCGCACGACAAGGAAATCAAAGAAATATGATTGTTCTTAACAGTTACATAGCCTCCCAAAGATAAGTGCGGACGTCTCCGCATCGATCGGCGAGACTCTAATAAACCAGCTTGTGACTCGCGACTCCTATGAACCTAGTGCTCTGATACCAACTTGTCACGACCCCAAATTTAACCCTCCGTAAGGTGTCGTGATGGAACCTAGTCTTTACTACTAGGTAAGCCTAATATTACCAAAAATATAAAGAAAACACAACATTTTAAAGATAAACACCATATTGTGAATAGCCAAGAGTAGTACCACTCGGCATATATAAAATATTTTCCCAAGACCCGGTATATCACTAAGTCACAAGCTGCTATATTCTATGTAGCTCTATGCAAAAGTCAAAAGATAATAAAGAAACAAAATCTCTAGGAGAGGGAGTAGAAGGGGACTCCGAAGATTTGCAGACGCAAGCAGTAGTACTTTGAAGTCTCCTAAATCAGCAGCACACACTAACCCCGAGGCTGATAACTCGCACCTGGATCTGCACACGAAAACATGTGCAGGAAAGGGCATGAGTACACCACAATGGTACCCAGTAAGTGCCAAGCCTAACCTCGATCGAGTAGTGACGAGGTCAGGTCAAGACCCTACCGGAGTAAATATAATAAGTTAAACAGAAAAAGATATTAGTAAAATTTATGGTAACACAGTTAAAGGAATTCTCGAAAATTTAACAGTTAAGGGAGTCCTTGGCTCAGAACAAAGTAAACACAATCAGGAATCTCCCGGGATACCGTCCCATAGTTCCAAATGAATATGCAGTACAGGGGGATCTCCCGGAATACGTCCGTAGTCCCAAAGTAAATATGTAGCGTTGGGGGATCTCTCGGAATACGTCCGTAGTCCCAAAGTAAATATGAAGTGCTAGGGGATCTCCCGGAATGCGTCCGTAGTCCCAAAGTAAATATGTAGTACAGGGGGATCTCCCAAAATACGTCTGTAGTCCCAAAGTAAATATGTAGTACAGGGGGATTTCCTGGAATACGTCCGTAGTCCCAATGTAAATATGCAACGCAAGATGACATGGCAGGTATGACATCGAGTTATACAGTTTATACTAAACACAGATAAGGAAAGTAGGGACTTAATTAAGCATGACGCACAGAATGTCAAATAGGCAGTTAAAACACGTAAGCATGCTTCTCTAGTCTAAGTTTAACAATTAAACGTATTAGTGCAATTTAATAAGGAAAAACAGGTTATGATTTAGAAAGGAAAAATGGGGGCTTTTTTTTGCAATAATAGCCCATGTACGTAATCGTCACCTCACGTACACGGCGCCCACGCATCAATTAATACCGAACATCTTAAGGGAAAAGTCCCCAACATAAAGTTTGGCAAGCTACTTACCTCGAACCGCTCAAATCAACTCAATATCATGTTCTTGCCACGAGTATCCGACTCCAAATGGCCCAAATCTATTCAAATTAAGTGCATAATATAAATATAGCTACAAGTAACTAATTTAGCTAATTAATTCGAAGCTACAGCGTGAAATTAGGGAAAACGCCCAAAAAGTCTCCCCGGGCCCACATCTCGGAATCGGGTAAAAATTACAAATTATGAACACCCATCACTCACGAGTTCACTCGAATAAAAATCATTTAAATCCGACGTCAAATTCCCATTCAAATCTCAGATTTTCAATTGGGGAACCTTTTCCCCCATTTCCAAACTTTTACCCTCAATTTCCTTAATTAGACGAGGAAAACAACAATAGATTAATGTATTATGATCAAAATAGAGTTAGAATTAGTTACCCAATAGTTTTCCTTCAAAATCCATCGAGAAATCGTCTCCCACCGAGCTCTAAATCGAATTTTGTGTTATGAAATTCCAAACCCTCGAAATCCTCTTTTCTGCCCAGCAATTTCCGCACCTGCGGACCTAGGACCGCACCTGTGGTCACGCACCTGCGGACAATCCATCGCAGGTGCTAAGTCCACTTACTTGGGCTGGATCTGCACCTACATGCATAAGTCCGCACATGACACTACGAACCTACAGCCACTTTCGAAATTCCATTCCGAGCTCGATATCAAAATTTCCACTCTCGGCCGAAATCGCCAAAAAACTAACTTCCGCCAATTCAAGCCTAAATCTAATACAGACCTCCAAAATACATTCCGGATGCGCTCCTAACCCCAAAATTACTCAACGGAGCTAACGGAGTCAACGGAATTCCATTTTGAATCTGTCTTCACACAGTTCCAACTACGGTCCAAACTCCAAGGCTGAAACTCACAACTAGGGACTAAGTGTCCCAAAACTCTCTGAATTCCATAATCAATCACTCCGGCAAGTCCCAAAAGCAGAAACAAATATGGAGAAAGCAGATATTAGGGGATCGGGGCTCTAATTCTAAAAATGACCGGCCGGGTCATTACAGCCATCTTCATCAACTATAGTGGGGTAAGTGATTTCTTCACATTGTGAGTTAAATACATGGTTTTTACATGGATTCAAGCATGAAAATTTGTAGAAATTTGGGGTTTTGAAGAAAAACCTAGAAATTGGTATTCTCGGATTTTAATCACGAATTTGGGCATAAAATTGAGAATAAATTATATAATTGAGTTCGTAGTGCTATGAGTAGTGTTTCTCTTTGAATATTTTTGGAATCCGGGCACGTGGGCCCGAGGGTTGCTTTATCGATTTTTCGAGCGGAGTTGAAAAATTATTATAAATTGATTAATTATGAGTATTAGAGTATATTTTGATTGGGTTGCATCTTATTTGACTAGTTTTGGATCGGCGGTCACCGGTTTGAGGTGTTAGGGCGGTGTTGGAGCTGGTTTTGGAACGTCAGAGTGAGGTAAGTCTCATGTCTAACTCTGTGAGGGGGTAATTACTCCTAGGTGTTGTATATTGATGTGTGCTACTTGTTGTGGGGGCTACGTACGAGCGAGGTGACGAAAGCCCGTACGTAGCTACATTCATGTTATTGTCCGGGTAGGCTTAGGTTCACATCATGCTATAGCTGTATTATTTGAGCAGTCTCTCAACTATTAAATTCCTCTATTTTTACATTACTATTTGAGACCAGACTTGTTATTGTAGAGACTTCACGAGTTCATGATTAGTCACCGAATAATTCTACTCCGCTTATGGCATGTTTCCGCGATATATATACTTCATTGAAAGGTTTTTGTTAAAGAAATTACAACTCAAACGTTTATTCGTGAGTGGCGTTAAGGACCCGTCAAAGCTTCTTACTCTTATGGGATCAGGCCGTTCGCCTCGGCAGGAATTTGTATTTCACTCTTACGGGATCGGGCCATTCGCCTTGGCAGGAATTTGCATTTCACTCCTATGGGATCGGGCCGTTCGCCTCGTCAGGAATTTGTATTTCATTCTTATGGGATCGGGCCGTTCGCCTCAGTAGGAATTTGTATTTCACTCTTATGGGATCGGGTCGTTCGCCTCGGTAGGAATTTGTATTTCACTCTTATGGGATCGGGCCGTTTACCTCGGCAGGATTTATGCACCACTCTCATAGGAGCGGGTCGTTCGCCTCGACAATTTAGTAGATGTATCTATGGTTTGGGCCGTTCGATTCTCGGCAGTGCACAGTTTAAATATTTATGTGTGATCGGGTCGTATGCCTCGGCATTTCCTATATCATATCCTCATGGAATCGTGCGTAATATTTGGCGAAAAAATGGGGTATCTGTAAATTTCCCCCTGATTCGAATTATAATAACCTGCTTGGTGAGGTCCAGTATACATATGTCACCTAGTCTCTAAGACTAGGTAAGCCAATTTTAATTACCTTTTGAAGCCATTTTTTTTGAATTAAATAAATAATCAAAATTCACAGCGGAACAAATATGAATATGCAACTTCCCAAGACTGGTAGTACTGAGTCACGAACTCTAACTGAATACATGGAATGATCACGACGACCGAATATACAATACTGTTTGATTACAAATTAACAGTACAATGAAATGAAAGGACTCCAAGGGACTGCGACGGCCAAGCAGCTGTACCTTGAATCCTTACGATCGCGCTTTAACTCTGCTCAAGTCTGATATCCCCAATACCTGGCTCTACACAAAAATATACAGAAGTGTAGTATGAGTACGCCACGGTCGGCACCCAATAAGTATTAAGACTAACTTCAATGGAGTAGAGACGGGGTACAGTCAAGACACTCACTAGTCTAATAACCTGTGCAATATAATATACAAAATAATAGGAAACAAATAATAATAATAAAGGCAGGGACAGAACAACCAGTTATATGCACAATAGACAACAAGTACCATTAATATCACTCAATAATTAATAAATACAATTACACCCAATTAAATCAAGTCCTTCAAATAAATGTCTTTCGCATATAATTCTTCCAGATAACTCTCTTTTAAATATAATTTTCTCAAATAATTATTTTTTTCAAATATAATTCTTTCAATAAATCTTTTCAAATATAATTTCCTCAAATAAATATCTTTCAAATACAATTCTTTCATATAATACTTTCTAAGTAAAAATCCTTCTAAATAAATATTTTGAATATAATTCTTTCAATTAAAAAGTCACCATGTGACACCTCATTTCATAATCATAAATATACTGGTCTTAGCCCATTTTCATATTTTTCTTAAACATGGGTCTCAGCCTATTTTCATATTTTGCACCTCGTGCCCATAATTAAATCATCATATTTTCCCGCACCTCGTGCCCACAATTCATTTTATAATCTACCTGGCAATAGCCACAGGCTCTCAATTTCAACATAAATCAGATTGTTATCAATTTACCAACAACAAGACAAATTGCACAAGGTATAAAAATAAACATAAGAAAATCAAAACATCACATGAAAATCATCAACGCTAGAACTCCACATCATCACATATCGTCCCTGACAATAGCCACCCTTATCGCTCCTATTTCCACCCTTATCGCTCTGCCCAGACAATATCAATAGCCACCCTTATCGCTCTTATTGCCACCCTTATCGCTCCACCTAGACAATATTCCAACAAACATAACAACAGTGAAATGCCACCCTTATACCCACATAATATCAACGGTGAAATGCCACCCTTATCTCCCCAAAATAATAACTCACACAACACAACAATTTACACGAAAAATTAATACGGCAACATAATAAAATCAATTCATATCACAATTTGCCCAATGGCCACAACCAAATTCCAAAGATATAACAAAATCAATAATTTCACAACAAAAAGCCCAAGGCTCCACACACAATATATATATATAACACCCAAAAACAATCAATAGAGATAGAAATTACTCAGCATAAAGCAAAGCCTTCATTAATGCAAATTTAGATAATTATATTAACACTTATTCTTAAGCTTGCTTAAATTAATTATTTGCATAAGAAAATTCATATTGGAATTAATTTCCAAGAAATATTAAACCAACAATACTCACGAAATTTCATAAATATTTTAAGTAACAATCACATCAAATTATCATATAAAGACAAATTTAACAATAAGGATTTAGGCAGGGCAAACAGATGATTTAATAAGTTTCCATAATTTCCCAATTTACTACACAATAATGTCTAAGACTTTAATTCAATAAATTTTTGCACATATAAGCCCGAGTACGTACTCGTCACCTCGCGTACACGGCTTTTCACATTTCACAAATGGCACATAAGACTCAATGCCTAAGGAGTAATTCCCCCACTCGAGGTTAAGCTAGACACTTACCTTTTTGAAGTTAGGCCGATATTCCAAAATAGCCTTCTTGCTTGAATTGACCTCCGGACAGCTCAAATCTATCCAAATTAATTGTATAACTCCATTAAAATTCGTCGGAAACAATTCCAGATAATAATACGTCGACTTAAAAATTTATTCCAAAAAGTCAACAAAAGTCAACGCGGGACCCGCCTCTCGGAACTCGACATAATTTTCATGAAATCCAAACACCCATTCCGAGACGAGTTCAACCATACCAATTTTATCGAATTCCAATAACAAATCGACCTCCAAATCTTAAATTTATACCAAGAGGGTTTTCTAAATTTTTCAACCCAATTCACTAATTTAGTGATAAAAACAACAATAGATTCATGTAATTTAACCAAAATCAAGTTAGGAATTCTTACCCCCAATGTTTTCCTCGAAAAACTCTCAAAAAATCACCTCACCCGAGCTTCCTTGGTCCAAAAATGGAAGAATGACACGAATTTGGACTTGATTTTTCCTCCATTAAATCCAAATTAAATGATGGATTAAAAGACATAATCATGGAAATTAATCAAAACTGGATAAGAATCACTTACCCCAAACACCCACGCAAGAATCTCTCCAAAAATCGCCTTCTACCGAGCTCCAAATTTGATTTTGAGTTATGAACTCAAACCCCCATTTTTGGGACTTTTAATTCTGCCCAGATAGGCCTTCTTCGCGTTCACGAAGGCCAAAACCCAACTGCCTCAAATCCTTCATCGCGTTCGCGACCTCCTCGTCGCGTTCGCGAAAGCCAACTCTTTTTGCCCCGTCATTTCCTCTTCACGTTCGCGAACTCCTCGTCGCTTTCACGATGACCAGCTGACCAACCCCTTCGTGTTCGCGAAGGCCAAACGACCCCAGGCCCCAATCTTCCTTTCTTCTTCGCGTTCGCATTGCCGGGGCCGTGTTCGTGAAGGCTTGCCCTGTTCCTTTTTCGCGTTCACGTCCACAGCTTCGCGTTCGCGAAGGCCAAACCATCAGTCCCTCAAATTCCTCTTCGCGAATGCGGGACTCCCTTCGCGTTCGCGAAGAAGGAAACCAGATGACAGAAAACTGCAGTTCAAATATAGAAGGAAATGGCCCATAGCCCATCCGAAACACACCCGAGGCCCCCGGGACCCCGTCTAAACATACCAACAAGTTCCATAACCTATCATGGACTCGCTCGAGGTTTCAAATCACACCAAATAATGCCGAAAATACAAATCGCACCACGAATCGAACTTATGAACTTCCAAAACTTCCAACTTCTAAAACTCGTGCCGAAACCTATCCAACCAACCCGGAATGATGTCAAATTTTGCAGGCAAGTCCCAAATAACATAACTGAGTAGTTCCAACTCTCGGAATCGCATTACGATCCCGATATCAAAAAGTCAACCCCCCAGTCAAACTTTTCAAAAATTCGACTTTCGCCATTTCAAGCCTAAATTGGCTACAGACCTCAGATTCACAGTCCGAACACGCTCCCAAGTCCAAAATCACCCAATGGAGCTAACAGAACCGACAAAACTATATTTTGGAGTCGTCTTTACATAGTTCCAACTACAGTAAAAATCCTAAGACTTAAGCTTCCATCTCAGGGACTAAGTGTCCCAAATCTCTCTGAATCATCCGTAAATCAAACTTGACCACACATGCGGGTCATAATATATATTGCGAGGCTGCTCGAGACCTTAAGTTACTGAACGGGGCATAAATTCTTAAAACAACAAGTTGGGTCGTTACTTCCGATTGAGGAGAAATTTGCTAGTTAAGAGCTTGAGTTTATTGTAAGGAGGATAATTGTACCACATATTTACACTTGTTTATTTCATTTATTTGCTTTGCCTCGTATTTTCTCACCTCCTTATTGTACTTGATATCATTGGACCACTAGTGAGTGTCGATGTCGACCCCTCGTCACTACTTTTCTGGGGTTAGGCTAGATACTTACTGGGTACACGTTGATTACGTACTCATACTACACTTGCTGCATATTTTTGTACAGGTACATATGTGACTAGTGGCCTTGTGAGAGCAGAGGCACGTATGCATGCGGGGACTTACGTGAGCTGCATTCCATATTATGACTTGCAGCCAGCAGAGTCTCTTTCGGAGTTATTTGTATTTTTCCTGTCTGAGCTGTATTCCGGACAGATGTTATACTTTATTTTTTTTACTTCTTAGTTGATGCTCATGCACTTGTGACACAGGATTTTGGGATGATTATGGGTTGTTCTGTATCGAAATTGTTAAGAATATTATTATTTACACTGTGAATTCTATCGTTTACTATTTAATCAAAGGAAAATATGATTTCAAAAAAATATTAAAATGAGAACCAAATCAAGTATTTATTTTTAGCTTGCGTGACAGCGGTGCCCGGCGCCATTACGACCTTTAACGGATTGTAGGTCGTGACAACATAGTATCAGAGCGCTAGGTTCACTTAGGTCTTACGAGTCATGAGCGAGTCTAGTAGAGTCTTGTGGGTCGGTACGGAGACATCTGTACTTATCTTCGAGAGGCTACAAGGATGTTAGGAGCACTTCCCTTCTTGATTCCTCATCGTGCGAATTGATTCTTTTAAGGCTTGTACCTTTATTTCTTTCCTATTCAATCTTATGCGACATGAAGCGCTTATTATAGATTGGGAATAGAGGAATTGTCATGGTACTACAGAGGTGGTGCAGGATGTATCTGCCTGCGTGTTTGATTGGGCTATTACCGTTGCCTTGCGGAAGGCCGCCCTGTCATTTCAACTCAGCATCATTATTTCCTATGGTTTTGAGATTTGGCATTGATTTTCATGAAGATTCGTTCATTTTTATCTCACAGTATTGATGTAGTGGTAGGATGCTTGTCTATGTGTCGGGGCAGTGAATGACTTGAAAGGAGGATTTTTCAGCGCATGATGTAGAGGTTCAACGTTTAATCCCAGCCAAGGAAAGGTAATCATACTATGATTGTTCAAGTTTGGGATTGATGGAGTGATGAGGCTTGATATTTTCGAGTGGGGTAGAGTTCTCAATTATGATGTGGTGTCATCGCCCTTGTTAAACGTGTTAAGGTTCGCCGATGTTATAGTCTTCTTCAATTTGCCTTCGGGGCATGGTGTTGTGAAATAGTGCCTGAGATGCGGTTGTCAGAGATAACGGAGTGTAGCGATTTCGGAATCGAATTGGTACTTCTAGTATTGATGGCTCGAGAAAGATGATCGTCTAAGAGGTTTAGAGTTGGTGGCAACTCGTGATCGGATGTTACAGAAATGGATTCGGGTTTGGAGCAACAATTGGGCAGTGAAGGACGAGGAAGTACACGTGGGAGGTTGCGGTGATTGAATTGTTAGGAGGTCAAGTGAGAAAAGTAGAAGTCGAGGAGTTGCTTAAAGGAGAGGGTTTGACCAAAGTGGGAGAGTGGCAGGGGTAGCATATGGGTTCTGTGGTAGGATAGCCACACGCCTTGAGGGAAGCTTAGAGCAATTTGGGAATCGTGATGGGCAGTGACTAGGACCATGGATTTTATTTGGATGCAACATGACTTCGAGTTTGGAATGTGTTGTTGGACTTTTAGCTAATGTCAATTGGGAAGAAGGAACCTTGGCGGGTCCCAGGGTTATGTAATTGTAGCTTCAAGCTAAGTGGGAGAGCCCCACCATCTACGATTGGATTGCATGGTTGCCTACTTGTGAGGTTTCTGGTTATCAGCATATTGGTGGGTTATTACAACTAAGGAAATAAAACATCAGTGGTAATTTGAGCAAACGATTAGAGGAATGTGTGCTACGCTTGGGCCTTATCGGTTCATGTTCAGTTTTGAGAAGACTCAGAGTTTCTACTTCTGGTGGAAGTAATGTACAAGGGGAAAGAATTCAGTTGGGTGCTTCTTTGATAGGATGTTCACGTGTTGGCAGAGCGCTAGAGTTTGGCTTATACTCGGGACCAAGACAGAGTGGGTGACTCTCAACAGTGGTCCTGGTGGGATCAAGAATTTGAGTACGGTGCCTAAGGACTTGGAATGTTCTATGTTATCATTGGGTATGTGGTGCAGTATGGGAGGAAGGTAATAAGTAGCTCCAGATTTATGAAAAGTCTTGTAGAACGGGAGTATCAGTTGGCTATGCTATTGAGCGCTTAAGGATAATATGAGATGGTTCGTGGGTTTTGGAGACAACGCGGTCTCGTGAAATAAGGTCACTCAGGATGAGTGCGGATTTGGGTTCATGATTTTTTGAATGGAGTTATTATTATTCCTAAGGCAAGTCCAGAGTAAGTTAGAAGAAGTCGGATTCGGTTAGCAATGGTTGAATTGGCATGATGGTGGCAATGATTAGTTCCTTCAGCGTGTTGAGGTATGCATGTGATTTGTGGCGGTACAAGCGAGGCCTGACGGCCGCCATAATTGATTTTATTCGGAGGCATTCGAGTATTATGGCATGTAGATGGATCCCAAAAGAGTTATGGTGGTTTAGACCACTACTTGAGGTTTGTATTTTCTGCAGTTATGTGAATTCAGTCACGTGTTACAATGGTTCTCCTGAAATGAGTTAAGTAAAAGGTTTCTATATGATAAAGTGTTTATCCTATTAGTGGGTCAGAGGTTATTACGGAATTTTGGTACTCTCACGTATTGGTATGTTAGGTACAGTGGGCGGCAGGGGAAATTGGAAGCTGAGGATCAAGGTTGCGGTTCGGTATTGACAAGAATGTCACGAGCTCGGATAAGCAGTGAAGAATTCAAATGTTTAGAGTAAGTTGGTATTGTCCTTAGCGTTACCTGAGATCGGTGTCATGTGTAAGAGGCTTTGTGTACTGATTTGCAGCTTCTTGATTTGCTTTACAGCATTAGTATGACCGGTGGTATAGATGTGCAGACTTGTTACCTGATGCGGAGGGTTATGGGAGTGTATCCCACACGAAGATTGTATAAGTGTGACATGTAGTCACTTAATTGATTAAAGATTTAAAATCAAGTATGGGGATTGTGGTACTATCGCTAATGTGAGAATTTATGCCTGAAGGGCGCTCGGTTCATTTAGTTGTCGAATGTGTGAGTTTGTTCCGGATTTGACGGTGGTTCTTATGTGTCATGAATAGGTCATTGTGGGTCCTTGAGAGACTATTTAGCCAATCATGGTATGATCAGAATCGGTTTGAGGTCCGTGGATGGATCTAAATGTGAATGTGGGCTCTATATCAGGCCCGATGTGCTCATCTCAGCATAGCGTTGTTTTCAGAAGGATCTTCGGGTCTTAGATGTTATTTTAGTCGTCAGTTATTTCGTGTAATCTATATTATACCAGGTGGGTTGTGAGGTGGTTTGATTATTCGCACTCGTATTGAGATCCTGTATGGTTTGTGGTATTATGTGAGCAGGGTGGCTCTCGAGATGCAGATCATATATCGCACCTTAGTTGTGCTTGAGTTTTGTAGCGTGTGACGCTACCCGTCTTCCTAGGATTTGTATTATGCACTTGGCGTGCTTAAGGTTGATATTCGGGCATTTCGTGAGTATAAGCATTACAGCTCGATGTGTGTTTTCTTTAGATTATTATGTTGGTTGGATCGGGTGGCCCGCCGCCACAAATATATTGTTTGGATCGGGTGGCATGCCGCCATGTGTATCATGGTTGGATCGGGTTGCACACCGCAACGGTATCATGTGTGGATCGGGTTGTACGCCGCAACAGTGTGTTATTGAGTACAGTTTCCCATATCTATTATTGTGTGTTTTGCTTCTCGTTTCCTGAGGAAGGTTTATAACATCTTTTTGGTTGTTTAAATTAGTTGTGTGGGTTGAGTAGATCCTTCCAGAGTTCGTTTCCTTATGTATCACATTCGAGTTTGTAGCCTGTTGGCACATTATGGCATCCTATGAGACTTTTGGCAGTGTCTGAGGTGGCTTATTGCCTGAGCAGCTTGTACTGGGTGAGACGAGATTATTGGACATGGGATTAGTGCGATCAGATTTATATGAAGCATATTAAAGAGTAAATATTTTTATTCAGTCCAGAATGAGGTAATGGTTCTTGTTGAGAGGAGAGACTCCATAAATTGTGATTCGGGAGGTGATTATGAGTTCTATGCATATTCTCTATCGTGGCCGTATTGCGAGAGTTAAAGCAAGGCTTAATTGGTCATGGGGTACACCACGAGCTTCGGGTCAGTGGAAATTTTAGATGTTGTGCCTTGGAAAGATTGCCTTAGGCAAATGAGTTACGCGGTGCATGGTAAGAATTCAGTAAGGGTATACAATCATGTGTTGGTACATCATGTAGTGATGGATATGGTGTTCGTATGTTGGAAACAGGCCTTGTAGAGAATTTCTGATGTTGGAATTTGGCACTAAGGCTTATTTGACTAGATAAAAGGGAGAATTTCAGGTTTGCTCGAGCAAATGTGCTCAACTAGGTTGTGGTAGCACGGGTAGGTGCACGAGGTGTTAAAAAATGATTTCGGACCAACTTCAGAGCAGTTCTTAGCGCGTTTGAGGACGAACGTATGCTTAAGTGGGAGAGAATGTAACGACCCGACCGGTCGTTTTGAGCTCTAGCGTGTCATTCAGCGGTTTGAGACCCTGAGCAGCTTCACTTTAGGTATTATGACTTGTACGCGTGGTCGAAATTTAATTTCGGAGAGTTCGGAGTTGATTTGGAAAGCAAATTCTAATTACGCAAGCTTTAAGTTGGAGAAATTGACTAAAGTGTGATTTTTGTGTAGAAGACCTCAGAATCGGGATTTAAAGGTTTCAACAGGTTCGTATGATGATTTTGGACTTAGGCATATGTCGGGATTGGGTTTTGGATAACCCGGGAGCATTTCGGCGCCTATCGTGGAAGTTGGCATTTTGGAAGAATTTCATAAATATTGGGTTTAGGCGTAGTTCAATATTATCGATGTCTGTTTGGGATTCCGAGTCGGGGAATAGCTCCTTATGGTGATTCTAGTATTGGGAGCGCGTCCGGAAGTGGATTTGGAGGTTCGTAGGTCATTTCGGGGTAATTTGGCGAAAGTTAGAAATTTGAAGGGTTTTTGAGAAGTTTGACTGAGAGTGGACTTTTTGATATCGGGGTCGGATTCCGATCCCGAAAGTTGGAGTAGGTCCGCAATGTCAATTATGACTTGGGTGCAAAATTTGAGATCAATCGGACGTGATTTGATAGGTTTCGGCATCGATTGTAGAAGTTTGAAATTTCAAAGTTCATTAAGTTTGAATTGGAAGGTGATTCTTGTTTTTAGCGTTGTTTGATGTGATTTAAAGGCTCGAACAAGTCCGTTTTATGATTTCAAACTTGATGGTATGTTTGGACGGGGCCTCGAGGGCCCCGATACCGTTCGGACGATGCGCGGATTGAGTTGGAAACTCAAAGGGGCTGCTGGTTGCATCAGTTCTGGTGTAACCGCACCTGCGAGCTTTGGGCCGCAGGTGCGAGCCCGCAGGTGCAAGGGTTCGGTCGCAGAAGCAGCTCTGAAGCATTTGGCCAGCGACCGTAGGTGCGGAATTTCGTGTGCACTCACGAATGCACAGGTGCGGGACTGGGCGCAGAAGCGGGCTCCCGTCCGCAGAAGCAGCCCTCCCTGGGCTTGAAGGCCTCCGCAGAAGCGGACCAAGCACCGCAGGTGCAGTACTGCAAATGCCGCCAACGCACCGCAGGTGCGAAGATCACTGGGCAATGAGGTTTGTATAAAATGGGATTTTGGCTCATTTCACTTTCTTTCGTCCATGTGAGCCAATTTTGGAGCACTTTTGGAGTGTCATCTTCATCAACCATAATGGGGTAAGTGATTTCTTCACATTGTAAGTTAAATACATAGGTTTTACATGGATTCAAGCATGAAAATTTGTAGAAATTGGTATTCTTGGATTTTGATCACGCATTTGGGCATGAAATTGAGAATAAATTATGTAATTGAGTTCGTAGTGCTATGGGTAGTGTTTGTCTTCGAATATTTTTGGAATCCGGGCACGTGGGCCCGAGGGTTGCTGTATCGATTTTTCGAGCAGAGTTGGAAATTATTATAATTTGATTAATTATGAGTATTGGAGTATATTTTGATTGGGTTGCATCTTATTTGACTAGTTTTGGATCGGCGGTCACCGATTTGAGGTGTTAGGGCGGTGTTGGAGCCGGTTTTGGAACGTCGGAGTGAGGTAAGTCTCATGTCTAACTCTGTGAGGGGAAAATTACCCCTAGGTGTTGTATATTGATGTGTGCTGCTTATTGTGGGGGTTACGTACGCGCGAGGTGAAGAAAGCTCGTACGTAGCTACATTCATGTTATTGTCCGGGTAAGCTTAGGTTCATATCATGCTATAGCTGTATTATTTAGCAGTATCTCACCTATTAAATTCCTCTGTTTTACATTACTACTTAAGACCAGACTTGTTATTGTAGAGACTTCACGAGTTCATGATTAGTCACCGAATAATTCTACTCCTCTTACGACATGTTTCCGCGATATATATACTTCATTGAAAGGTTTTTGTTAAAGAAATTACAACTCACACGTTTATTTGTGAGTGGGATCAAGGACCCGTCAAAGCTTCTTACTCTTATGGGATCGGGTCGTTCGCCTCGGCAGGAATTTGTATTTCACTCTTATGGGATCGGGTCGTTCGCCTCGGCGGGAATTTATATTTCACTCTTATGGGATCGGGTCGTTCGCCTCGGCAGTAATTTTTATTTCACTCTTATGGGATCGTGTCGTTCGCCTCGGCAGAAATTTGTATTTCACTCTTATAGGATCGGGTCGTTCGCCTCGGTAGGAATTTGTATTTCACTCTTATGGGATCGGGTCATTCACCTCTGAAGGATTTATGTACCACATTCTCATGGGAGCGGGCCGTTCGCCTCGGCAATTTAATAGATGTATCTATGATTCGGGTTGTTCGACCCCCCGGCAGTGCACAGTTTTAATATTTATGTTGGATAGGGTCGTACACCTCGGCATTTCCTATATCATATCCTCATGGAATCGTGCGTAATATTTTGGCGAAAAACCGGGGTTTCTATAAATTTCCCCCTGATTCGAATTATAACATCCTACTTGGTGAGGTCCAGTATATATATGCGCTCCGGTTGAGGAGAAATTTGCTAGTTAAGAGCTTGAGTTTATTGTAAGGAGGATAATTGTACTACATAGTTACACTTGTTTATTTCATTTATTTACTTTGCCTCGTATTTGCTCACCTCCTTACTGTACTTGATATCATTGGACCACTAGTGAGTGTCGATGTCGACCCCTCGTCACTACTTCTCCGGGATTAGGCTAGATACTTACTGGGTACACGTTAATTATGTACTCATACTACACTTGCTGCACATTTTTATGCAGGTACATATGTGACTAGTAGCTTTATGAGAGCAGAGGCGCGTATGCATGAGGGGACTTACGTGATTTGCATTCCATATTATGACCCGCAGCCAGCAGAGTTTCCTTCAGAGTTATTTGTATTTTTCCTGTCTGAGCTGTATTCCGGACAGATGTTGTACTTTATTTTTTTTTACTTCTTAATTGATGCTCATGCACTTGTGATACAGGGTTTTGGGATGATTATGGGTTGTTCTGTATTGAAATTGTTAAGAATATTATTATTTATACTGTGAATTCCATCTTTTACTATTTATGGGTGATTATGGGTTGTCAAGTATTTATTTTTGGCTTGCTTGACAGCGGTGTCCAGCGCCATCACGACCTTTAATGGATTTTGGGTCGTGACACTATGCTAATTTTTAATATTTAAAATTTAATAATTAATAAAATTTTATCTATTAAATTCTTATTACAAATATGTAGGAAGGTTTAATAAAATCAATTTCATAAGAACCCTCTGTATTGGTAATACATTACCACTCCATAATATCAAATACCAAGAAAAAATAAAAGTAATATTAAATAAATTGCATAAAGAGTTAAAATTGAGAAAAAAATATCCCCACAATAATATATTTGTATATTATATCTGAACTGTTTTTCCACTCAAATAATATTTTTGATCAATATTTTTCGTGTAATACTGAAAAATACCCAATTATTAAACAACAATTAAGAAAATATTTAAGAATATAAATGTGTGAGAAAGAAAAAAAAAATGGTTGGTAAGAGTCAATACGACTAATGATTCTACAAACATAAAGATCTAAAAGTTAAATGTCATATCAATCTTTTACTCTTTGAAAATAAAATTTATGGTGGATAAAATTATAATTAAGATGAAATATTCAAAACAAGAGATGAACTAATATTAAGATCTGAATCAACATAGAATAAATTATTTTTATGTTAAAACCAATAATTAAAATTTTTAATTAATTATTTAGCAAGAGAATCCAATTCAATTATTTTTTAAATTCATCATATGAGTAAAATTCTTATTCAAGATTAAAAAAAAAACTTAAGGTACATAAATTTATTCCATAAAAAGACCGTTAGAGATTAAAAATATTATAACATAAAGTAAAAAGGTTAGTATATTATTAATAATCAAAATGCTATACAAGTGTTTAAGGAAGCACAATCAAAGCTAAATCCTAAACAAGAACAAGCTTTTCAAGACTATATTATAAAGAGTCGACCTGGTATAGTGGGATTATTCTTTGTAGATGCCTCCGGCGGAATTAAATAATATTTCTATGTCATGCATTACTTGCAAATATCATATCAAGAGGCATGATACTGTTAGCAATAATATCAAGTGATGTACCAACAATGATTTTATTGTGAGGTCACCCACTTTAGATTTGATATACCTCTTCAAACAACTTACATAACCATCACAAATATATCAAAGCATAGCAATGGTGCTAAATTTATAAGGAAAGCAAAATTGATAATATGGGATGAAGCAATTATGGCAAAGTGCCAAACGATCGAAACAATTGCCCGGAGTTCTAGAGATATATTGGATATTAATGAACCGTTCGGTGAAAAATTAATCGTTTGAGAGGTGATTTCTATTAAGTACTACCAGTAGTTCCAAAATCGACAAAAACAGAGACTGTAAAAGCTAGCTTGACAAAGTTATACTTCTAGTTGAAAACGAAGAATAGCATCCAATAAAAGATGATTTGGTTCTTTCTGAATACTTGCTTATCAATCCCAATGATAATAGTAGTGCATTTAATAAGAGAAATACTTCTATCCTTATATTAAAACGCAATTTGTGCAAATCGCATGATAGAATTAAAAAGTTATCTTAGCTAGCAGAAATGAATATGTTGATTAACTAAATAAAAGGTTGATTGTAAAATTTTATAGTAAAGACAAAATGTTTTTCGGTGTTTGACTCACCAAAAAATGATACCAATAATTACTACCAAGAAGAATACTTAAATACTTTAATATCAAATGGCCTTCTACCATACATGTTTGTTATCAAGTCTATTACGTATATAAAATAGACTAAGTTAAAATTGATCTTCCATTCTATATAGGTTGATTTTGAAGAAAACTATTCCCGTCATGCTACTGAAAAACATAGATACACCGAATAGCTTATGTAATAGCACACATATGGTATATAAAAGTTTGAACAATAACGTCATACATGCTAAAATTATGATACTTGTAATGACCTAACCGGTCATTTTAATTTTTAGAATCCCGTTCCCTAAAATAAAACTCTTTGTATGTACTTTTAATGATGTATGACTTGCGGGGATGGTTGGTTCGGGACTTGGAAGTGTTCGGATTGAAATCGGAACACTTGGTTCCTTAAGTTGGCCTTAAAGTGCTAAGTTTGACTTCTGTCAATATTTGGAGAAAATGACCTCGGAATCGAGATTTGACGGTTCCAATAGCTCTATATGGTGATTTTGGACTTAGGAGCGTGTTCGGAATTTTATTTGGAAGTCCGTAGTTAAATTAGGCTTGAAATGGATAAAACAAGAATTTAAGTTTGGAAGTTTGACCGGGGAGTTGACTTTTTGATATCGGGGTCGGAATCCAGTTTCAAAATTTTTTATAGCTCTGTTAAGTCATTTATGACTTGTGTGCAAAATTTGAGGTCAATCGGACTTGATTTGATAGGTTTCAGTACCGAATGTAGAAGTTGGAAATCTTAAGTTTCATTATGCTTGAATTGGAGAATGATTCGTGATTTTAGCGTTGTTTGGTGTGATTTGAGGGTTCGACTAAGTTCGTATGATGTTTTGGGACTTGTTAGAATATTTGGTTGAGGTCCCGAGGGGCTCGGGTGAGTTTCGGACGACTAACAGATCACTTTTGGCCTTTGGGAGACTGCTGATAGCTGCTGGTATTTTTCTTCTGATTTCCTTATATGCGATCACGTAAGTTGGTCTGCGATCGCGTAGTGTAAATTGGGCAGAGGAGACTTTGTTCTACGCGATCACGTGAGATAGTATGTGATCGCGTAGACTTATTTGATGCAGCGATATCTTTGTTCTTCGCGATCGCGTGAATAGGGCTACGATCGCGTAGGTGTGGGAATTTGGTATTCGCGACCGCGTGGAGGAGGTCGCGTTCACGTAGAGTAAGTGGAGCAGCAGGGAAGGCCACATGTTTGTGCTTCGTGATCGCGTGAAATGGTTTGCGATCGCGTGGGCCTGTAGGTTTAAACTTCGCGATCGCGTGGGACTTTATGCGATCGCGTAGAGTTAATTTTGGGCAGTGTTGAAATTGTTCTTCGCGATCGAGTGAGGAAGTCCGCGATCGCATAGAAGAAATCACTGGGCAGAGAGTTTAAGTTTTGAAAATGGGACTTCGTCCCATTTTTTATTTTTAACGATTTGGAGCTCGGATTTGGACGATTTTTGGGAGATTTTTAGAGAAAACAACGGGGTGAGTGTTCTTAACTCAATATTGGTTAAATTACCCGAATCCATCACTATTTTTATCATCTAATTGGCAAATTGAGTTGGAAAAGTTTGAAAACCCTCTTGGTTAGATTTGAGGATGTGAGGGCCGAATTATTATCGGAATTTAGTGATTTTGGTATGGGTAGACTCGTGGTTGAGTGGGCGTTCATATTTCATAACTTTCGCCGGATTCCAAGACGTGGGCCCCACAGACGATTTTTGAATTAATTTCAGATTTTTATTGAAAAATATAGTATTTTCTTATAGAATTGATTCCTATAATTTTTAGTGATTGTATCGAATTATTTTGGTTAGATTCGAGCCAGACAGAGTTGGATAATCGTGTGAGGAGGAAAATACCTCATAGGTAATTAAAGTAATAATTGTTGCTAATTGTGGGGGCTACATATGCACGAGGTGACGAGAGTCCGTACGTAGCTACTATTAATGCTAAAGTCCGGGTAGTTTAGAACTCAAAGCATGAATTACTTGTACAAATTTTATATATATATATATATATATATATATATATATATATATAAGCGAATTGTTAGATAAAAATATTAAAATATGAAAATTTCATATGCTTAATTTTATGTTTAAATTAATTAATTGTTAAAAGAAATTATTCATCCTCCCGAATTTATCTTATAATAAAAATACTCTCCTTCCGGAGGTACATAAGAAAATGTCCTCCTTCCTTGTGGAGCGAGCCGAATGCCTCGGCAGGATAGATGCATCTATGGATCGCGCCGCACGTCCCTCGGCAGTATACACGACACTCTTGATCGGGTCGTACGACCTCGGCAGAAATCGTGCCTAATAATAATAATTACACGATACTTTGATAGTTTATTGCAGCTTGTAAAGCTAATTGATAAATTAGAAATCTTTGAAATTTAAAGAATTATTATCTCTACTTGTTAAGAAATTATTGTTATTCCTATAAATGAGGTCAGTTGATAATTGGAAATTTATTGTAATTGAAGGAATTTAATTAATATATTGAGAATTGTTGCATTTGAAGGAATTTAATTATTTCTGCTGGTTAAAGAAAATCATTGTAAATTCTATAAATCATGTTGATCTAGATATTGCTATTTTTATTTTATTTATTATTATTGACTCTTAGTGAGTGTCAAAGTCGGTCATCTCGTCTCTACCACTTCGAGATTAGGCTTGATACTTACTGGGTACACGTTGTTTACGTACTCATGCTACACTTGCTGCACTTTTTGTGCAGGATCTGAGGCATATACTAGTGGAGGACCTATCATCGTACATCCACGTTATCCAGAGGCGTAGTGGTGAGCTGCTTTCTAGGTCGTTCTGCAGCAACCAGTGCCTCTTCCTAAAAACTTATTTCTGTCTACTTTATTTCAGACAGTATTTATAATTTTTGTATAATCTACTAGATGCTCATACACTTGTGACACCAGGTCTTGGCACACACATTGGTAGAGTTTGGAATTGTATTATTTTCTTGGATTTAAGTTAAACGGTATTTTTTCTAATTTCTTGAATATTGCTAGTAAAATAATGAAATTACTTAGAAAATTATTCTGAAAATAATTGATATATGTTTAATTTATCTGTTGGCTTGCCTAGCTATATTGTTGGGCGTCATCACGACCTATAGCTGAAATTGGGTCGTGACAATACTGGTCAATGTGCTTCTAAGTATATTCTTATCCCTGAATACAACTTTGGACTTCCGAAACTAAGGAATATCCTTTTAAATTTGTGTAAAAATAATTTTTAGTATATTTATGTTTTGCAAATATACTAAATAAAGCACAAGGACAAACATCCTAAATATTAGACTATATTTATCGCAATATAATTTTTTGCACGAACAATTGTATGTTGCACTTTCAAGAGGGATATCAAGATCGACAACAAGAGTTCTGGTTAAGGTAGAGTAACCAAATCATTAGGAGGAAACATACTACAAAAAAATTCCGTTCAAAAAGAAATATTCGGTAAGATACCATCCATTAAATACTTTTAAACTATACTCCCTCCAATCCACTTAAGGTTAATATGGTCAATTATATTGTTAATTAATGTTAAAATGTGAATTCCTTAATATGTGTGAAAGCACCCAAAAAATCACTTAAAGTGGACCAGAGGAAGTAATACATAATTATCTAACTAACATGATAAAATTGATCATTTGCGTACGTTTTGATGATGTTCTTTTATTTTAAATTCTTGTATTATGCTAATGTAATAATATTTTTCGGCATTTAGATAATTGTTGTATTATTATACATAAAATTTCTCTCATTAATTAAATTTATTATTCCTTCATATAAATAAATGTTTAAGCCATCACGTGCCATTATTAACGTGCAACGCACGTTCATAGATACTAGTTTATGTATTATATGTGTATAATTATGTATAATTAATGTATAAATTATGCATGTAATTAATAAAAGTAAACAATGAATATGACCGGCTATTCGTGTAAAGATCCCTTTTATTTTTAGCCCTCTTGGCACGTCTAGGTGTCACAGTTACTATCAATTAGAAAGCCGAGACAACCTTTATTAATTAATTTATCAGAATGATAAAATAAACAAGACAATCTTCTTCTTCAACAATGAAATAGGATTGGATCCTCACTTTTCCCGGTATTTGGAGATGTTAGCTATAGATGATCAAACATTAATAATTTTAAATATTTTTATCTAAATTTTATTCTATAATTCAAACACATATTTTAAATATTATTTTGTTATTTTATAAAAAAATTATTCTCATAAATAGGGGCACACGCGCAATATGAATTAGTAAGACTAGTGACTTTCGAATATCAAATGCTAATTAACAGCTTGTTTGGATAGTTATTATGTATTGTTTCATAATGTATTATATTTTATTTTATTATATTGTATTGTATTATTTTAATATATATAATAATTGAATAAATTGTGTTGTTTGATGTAGTTTTATGACGTCATGCATCCAATTCAGCATCTTCTCTGTATCACTGAAATAGGTCGTTAAATAAAGTTAGGTTTAATGATATAAAAAGAATAAAAAAAATAGAATAGATATATACATGTTGTTTTGTCAACGGAACACGTGAGATAGGCTGAGAAGTTGATCGATCTCCTTTGTTCGTTACCCCCAACGCATCGACCACTAACACACAAAAAAAACATCTCATAATTCAATTCAGCATCTTCTCTGTAGAAAATATCTCCAAATTCCGCTTCAGATCTGTATTCTGGATCTTCCAATTTTCGTGGGGGATTCATTCTACTAAAACAGCACAAATATGTACGGATTCGAAGCGCTTACCTTCAACACTCACAGTGGCTATTTGGAAGCCATCGTCAGAGGTCATCGATCTGGCCTTCTCACCGCCGCCGATTATAACAACCTCTGCCAATGCGAAACCCTAGATGACATCAAAATGCACCTCTCCGCTACTGAATACGGTCCTTTTCTCCAAAACGGTAAAACTTTCTTCTTCCTAATTATGATCGTTAATTAATTGAATTTTGACTCAGATTTGTATGTAAAAGGTAGTGAGGTAGTTTGATTTTGTAGTTTCGGAATTGGCTTTAAATTTGTTTACCTTATGTACAGTAGAAGTCGTTGATAATGCACAGCGTATAGCTGGTTTAGTGGAACCAATTGATTTTTGTATTGTGGATATCTTATAAATTTGAAGTTTGACGTAGATTTGTTATAAAAAGATATGAGGCAGTTTGTTTTTGTCCTATGGAAGTATTTGAATTCTCTATATTCATCCAATACTCACTAGTTGGTCATTTAAGTCAAATTAGGGGTTCTATGGCACTAGAGGTTCTCTAAATCTCGCATTTATCAGTACCTTGACGTGAAAATCTTCATTATTATGAGGTACCAACTTTAAATTACTAGTTTTACGCTGGCTGGCAACCTAGTACAACACTCATCTTTTATCTGGGATTAGTTGGCAATGTGAAAGGCATATATGATACGAGGTTTTCCGTTAGTTGGGAATTGAAGTGAAATTAGTTTTATGAGGAAAGGGATTGAGTTAATTGATGCATTTAGGAAGGGTTTTAGTTTGGCCACCTATGTTGCAATAAGAATCTAATTCTTGCTTTTAGTGCAGTACTGTTGTGTATTATGATCATGGAACACTATTATCCTTGCTTTAGAGCTGCTCCATAAACCCCAATTCATAATCTACCACGAAGACAAGCTACCTGATGCAGTGATGCTCACTAGATGAGTTATTGGATGTCAAATAAAGTGAAGACCGAATCTCCTATTTGAAAAGATCAACTTGCTTCAAAAAACTTTGTTGTCCTGTGCTTAGAAATTTTATTGGAGCTTGTTTCCTATGATATTGGATTTGGAATAGATATAGAAATATTAGTTGGAGTACTTGTCAAATTAGACTGATATTCTCATTTGACGGAGGCAACGTTCTTTTGTACTCCATAATTCAATATTTTTTTGGGTGGACAGTATTGTGTAGTTGAGAGAAGCATCTCAAAAAAAAAAAAAAATAGGTGATAAGCATTTGAGATGAAGCAAGCGCTTGTATTTTAAGTTTCTCAGTGTTTCGGGATATCAATTTTGTTTTATTGTTTTGACCGGCTCACTTTATCCTACTCCCTCTATCCCAAAAAATAATGATACTTTTCAGATTTCGAGAGTCAAACGAGTTGTTCTTTGATCATGATTTTTCATATAACTTTTAAATATTTTGAATTGTTAATTATTGTGATTTATAGTACTTTTTATGTAGTTTCCAAAAATGTAAAGTTTATTTTAAATTTTTTATTGATTTTATGTCTGAATTCATGGTCAAAGCTAAGAAGGTTGACTCTCGAACTCCAAAGTGTATCATCCTTTTTTGGAACGGAGGGAGTATATGTTTTCTGTACTAATTGAATTTCTTTAAACCTTGTGGGTAAAATGTTCATGTTACCAATGTTGTGAAATGGAAGCCAATAGCCTGAAATCATTCCTCAAGATGATTTTGTCTTCAAAATGTCTAGATTCCAGAATATGCTGGATAGGCAGGAGGAATTCTAAGCAGCCTATACTAGGCAGTTGTTTAAATGCCAATATTTTAGGAATTTTTCAAAGCACTCTGCTCTTGTGCAATGCTCAACAGAGAGCACTTTGACACTTTTCCTTATTCTAGTTTTGCTGGCCTTTTGCAATTTGCAGAGCCTTCCCCTTTACATACAACTACGATTGTGGAGAAATGCACTCTTAAACTTGTCGATGAGTTTAACCACATGCTCTGCCAAGCCACCGAGCCCTTGTCAACCTTTCTGGAGTACATCAGGTACATATTATTTGTGTTGCTGGGAAAAATTGTCTCTTTATCTATATACCACTTTTCTGTTTTGCTATGCATGGTGAATTATCTTAGAGAAATATGATAACAAGTTATCCTGCAGTGCATGATATTTGAAATATTACCTTTTTACATTAAAGGACACATTTTTGTATAATAGAACTGAGAACTCATTTTACTGCTCCATTAACATACGGTTTATTATGTTGCATTAGGCTGTATGGCTGTATATCACATACACAGTTAGTCTCATACCCTTAACTTTTTCATGTATTATTCACTATTCAGGAAAATGCATGAAAAATTTTGTATTAAGAAAAAGATGAAACAATACCAAATTGGTGCTGCTGTTTAAGAAAGATCAACTATTACTTCCTTAATGAATATTTTAGTCGTAAATAGCAACGTGGGTGTTACGCATCCTTACAATTAGTTACAGCCCTAAAGAGCTTAAAGATATTGATACGATCATTTATACTATATACGTTATTTTTATTTCACAAATAAATAATTAAAGTTATAATGCGTCTATCTTTCCAGCTTTGTTCTTAACCCCTTTGAACCATATTCTATTCCTTTCTTCCCAGAGCTTCCAAGAGATGCAGAAAGGAGTTATGTCCTAAAGTTCCCTAACATTAATGCAGATTAGGCAGCCTCTCCAGATAGTTTAGCAATCTCCCAGTGTTAGCATTACACAAGATGCCCCATACAGCAAAAGGAACATTTGCTGCTGCTCATTCGCCACCTCATAATCTAAAAGCATATAGTTGGCTGACTCTTCATGTTTTTCACACATAGAATACTTATTACACCATGTCTTCTCCCATTTCTGCAAGTTATCTTATGTTGTTGGAAAGACTGTCAGAGAAGATGATAGACTTGGAAAGTTTAATTCGATTTGAAACATAGCTCATTAACTTCATGATCTAAAGCTCATTAACATAGCTCCACTTCTGCAATGTGATTGAATCTAAATTGTGGTGTTCCTTCACATGGTTCAGATATGGTCACATGATTGATAATGTTGTCTTAATTGTCACCGGAACTTTGCATGAGAGAGATGTCCAAGAATTGTTGGAGAAATGCCATCCTTTGGGCATGTTTGACAGGTATTGTTCCAAATGCATGCCTTGGATTTTTATAGCTAAATGAAATATGTATTAACCATTTTAATATTTTGCAGCATTGCTTCTCTGGCAGTTGCCCAGAATATGAGGGAGCTATACAGGCTGGTGCTTGTTGACACACCCTTGGCCCCATACTTCTCTGAGTGCATTACTTCCGAGGTATCAAATACTTCACCCTTTTCTTTTAACTTTGATATGGTAATCAGAAACTACCTATTGCCGTTTCCAAATAAGAAAAGGTTGCATATGCTTTTAGGGGTCGTTTGGTACAATGGTGGGATATCCAAAATATCCCATGTAGTTGTAGTGGGATATCCCATGGGATTAGTTATCCCACCTTTTATATGGGATAACTAATCCCACCATTTTAGTGTACAAGTTGTCCCGGGATTAGCTAATACCCCAAACCAAACATGGGATAAAGTTAATCCCAAATTCTATCCTGGGATTATTATCCTTAATTCCTTATCCCATGTACCAAATGACCCCTTAGTTTTCTTGAGTATCGGCCTTTTCATTTCATGCTGTCCCTTTGAAGAATCAATATCAAGTAAATGGTTGTAGCTCCATGCACTTCATATGTAGTTAACCAGTATCCTCTCCCCGCATTACAGGGCCCTAGTATTTTGTCATTGATTGCTTGCAGTTTTGAGGATGATAGTTATCTTTTCTGTTTTTGTGCATTCCAAGTAGAATTGGTTCATAATTTCGGAGTATCTTTCATCATGCATCAGTTGCTTTTATCAGTCTTTTTTCTTCCATGTATGAACATATCCTTTCATATATGGGACTTACTTTTGAGCAGGACTTGGATGACATGAACATTGAGATTATGAGAAACACACTATACAAGGCGTACCTTGAAGATTTCTACAGATTTTGCCAGGTACAATCTGTTGTACAATTTCTATCATATTTTCCTACTCTTCATTTTAATAAAAGTTTAACACTCACTTCACTTGTCTAATATGAAAATTTTGCAAATAGAAACTAGGGGGTGCTACTGCAGAGATCATGTCTGATTTGCTTGCTTTTGAGGCCGACAGAAGAGCAGTTAATATTACCATAAACAGGCATGTCACTGTTTCAGAATTTCTCATAATCTTGCTGGACAACGTTTATCGGACCTTGTCATAATGTTTCTACTATTAACAAACATTTTTCATTTGCAGCATCGGCACTGAGCTAACACGTGATGACCGCAGGAAGTTGTACTCTAATTTTGGCTTACTGTAAGTTCATGTAGCTCAGTCTTTTATATTCTTGATGGCATATGCCGCGAAACATCTCTTTCTGACACAGTCTATGTTAAATAGTTATCCATACGGTCATGAGGAACTTGCTATATGCGAAGACATCGATCAGGTATTGTATGAGCAACTTTTCTTTATTCTTCTTGTTGCTCTTTTATGCGTGTGAAATATGCTTGCGTTGGTTAAATAATAGTTAGCTAGATACGATGAATCAGTAGTCTTGTTGGGGTGCTACATCGCATGCAGTTCTCTTTCCCCCACCTTGCCTTTAAAAGGAGAAGACTGGAGCATCATATAGTGCCTGGAAGTGGGCAAGAAATCCTTTCCCTAATTCTTTTTTGGGTGGGGGGAGTGCAGTGGTGGCAATGGCGGAAGGTTTAAATACTATTTGAAGGGAGCGGAGAGACGAGGAAAAGAAGAGAAAACAAATACAGAATTTTGTTTGTAGTGTAAAGGGTACAAGCTATTTCTCTCTCCGTTTTAATTTATGTGACGCATTTTTCTTATTAGTCTACTCCAAAAGAAATAACACATTTCTGATTTGGAAACCATTTAACTAAAAAAAATTCAAATGTCTTATAGCAAAACAATTCTTCCTTTTTTTCTTAAACTCCATGCCGTGTCAAACTACGTCACATAAATTGAAACAGAGAGAGTAATATTTTTCGTGTCTTCTAAGTGTCCTTTTACTACTTATTGTAGGTCCGTGGTGTCATGGAAAAGTACCCCCCTTACCAATCCATTTTTGCTAAGTTGGCATATGGGGAGAGCCAGATGCTCGACAAGGCTTTCTATGAAGAGGAAGTCAAACGCCTCTGCTTAGCTTTTGAACAACAGGTTTGTTCATTTGAGCTCTCTGTATAAAAATCTTATACTGTTAATGTCTCTTACTTGTACAGGACAATTTCAAAAAATTTCCCACCCCAAAATGTTCCTCCAAGAAAGTGAATAGGGAGCAGAAGCAGAAGGACCATCCATCTGCTTCCCGATTGATATTTTCTTTTCTTTTCATTGCAGTTCCACTATGGTGTATTTTTTGCATATATAAGGCTGAGAGAGCAGGAGATCAGGAACTTAATGTGGATTTCTGAATGCGTCTCTCAAAACCAAAAATCCAGAGTCCATGACAGTGTTGTTTTAATATTTTAGTAATTAAGCCATATTTGAGATGATGTGTTCTCCATGCTCATCTGTAAATTTGATTTGCACGACCATTTGTTGATAACTATGAGTTTTTGGTTAAGAAGGCCTGAACCCAGCCGTAGGACGGGGGTTACAGTAATTGTGAGGCCATTCTCCTTGGAACTTACCATATCTCCCCTATGCCCTTCCAAAGCCGTAGGAAGTGGATATTACTCGTTCGTTTGCAACTTAATAAGTCATTGTATGTTGGTTAAATTTGTCATCTGGAACAATACTTGGATTGATGTGTATCAATGTATCACTATTTATTGAGTTTTGCTGCTGTCATTTACTTGAATTACCGGGATTTAACTATATGGGTAATTTCCTTTGGTAAAGCGATGAGTTACAAAATACCTGCTTGAACTTGCAGAGCTGAACCATTAGAAACCGCAGTAGAGGAGAATGACCATTTGTTGTTGATATAAAAAACTGAAAGTTTTCCTCTGTTTTCAGTTTTGAAAAAAATTCATATTGGTGATGATATATTCTTTCTGATTGATCTTTTTCTTCGAATTAGGTGATTCAACAATGTCTTCTAAAGTTCTAATACCTTCATGTGTTGGACATTGAAAGAAGGTGGGTTAGAGAGAGCGTTCTTTTCTCAAAATAATTCTTTTTTTGTTATATGTTTAAAACATTCCTTCCAAGTCAGACTCATCTATTCTATTTCTAATCGAACCAAATAACATAAGATAAAGCAATAACTAGATTATTTTCCCCTATTCTCACAACCTCCTCTCTTCCCTTAGACCAAATATTTAATAGGAAAGATGCTGACAAGCATAAATACAAGTAGAAAAACCAAATGAAACAAAACTTATAAAAATGGATCCAACGTGATGGAATCAGAGTTTTTATTCCAAGTAAGCATACATGTTGAAACGTTGTTAAAAGCCAATCGACAACTTATACATTATTAGGACCATCCCGTCCTCACAAAATTCAATCTTTACCCAAAAGTTACCAGTTATTCATTCATTTATTCCGGCCTAGATGAAGGCAAGTTTTGTGTTCCAACACAATTGTAGCATCCAAAGGCCACTCAGCATGGATCAAACTTATATTAGAATTGTCCAAAGTAAAACCACACCCCCAACAAATATCTTGTACGCAGATGTAGTAACCTTGTATGAGTTGTTTGAGTCATCCTTTTTTGGTGCCGGTCCCGGAGCCGGAGCTGCCGGTGCCGGTGCCAGGGCTGCCGGTGCCGGTACCGGAGCTGCCGGTGCCGGAGCTCCACCTTCTACGGTGATGACAAGCTTTTGGTTATGGTCGGAGCAATGTGTTGGAACACCACAAATGTACCATTTTTTACCAGGCTTAGCCAATGTAATCACATCATGGCCAGTAGTTAATCCTTCACTTGGTGGAGGAGCTATGCAGTTTTGGAAACCAGTTTGGTTCACTTTGAACACATTATGATGACCTTTGGTATACTTAAAAACTGCATCAAAGACAAAGAAAAAGATAGAAAATAGTTCAAGTAATAGTCACCATTTAACCAGTTAAATATAGCTTCCTTTAAGTCGAATAATAATTCTGCATTCCATTAACTAGTTGAGAAAAGAAAAGAAGTGGAAATTACATTCTTCCTATTGATTAATGAAGAGAAATAGAACAGAGAAATTGCACTAAGTCAATAAAAGAGAAGTTACTTCGGACACTCCACAAAGTTCTTGATAGTCCTTTACTACTTTTCGTTCATGTTTCTATCTTTTAAGGTTTTTGCATATTCCGTAGAAAAGATATTTAATAGTTTTAATCATAAGAGTATTTGTCTAAATTACTATTTATCTCTCCTTAAGTATCTCACTAAATTAACACAGCAATCAGAGGCGGATGTAGCTTACTAGCTACGGGTTCAACTGAACCCATAACTTTCGACGCGGAGTAAAAATTTGTATGTAAAAATTCATTAAAATTGCAAAAATAGTAGATATGAACCCATAACTTTATAAATATAATGGGTTCAATGTTAAAAATCTTAAAATTGAACCCATAAGATTTAAATCCTGGATCCGCCTCTGACAGCAATAAGAGTAGATCAGAAGAAAAGTAATAAAAGACCTTGTTTTTCTAATATGACACTTTACAGAAATGACTAATATTTGAGACCAGAGACCCTATACAAAATGTAATGTAGGATCCACTTTTATATTAAACAAAACTTTAATTCTTAAGAACATTAACTTTATTTTCTTTCTTGACCACTTTATAAGATTATGGGCAGTCCGGTGCACGAGACATCCCGTATTCACGCAGAGTTCGAAGAAGGACTGCACCCTCCCCAAGGGGTGTGATGTAGACAGCTTATCTTAATGCAAGCATTAGTGGCTGCTTCCACAATTCGTGACATATAGGTCACACGGGTTAAAAGTATAAGAATAATAGAATATAATGGTTATATATGTCATACCTAAGGTATCTCCAACCTTGAAAGTTTTGTTTTTGGCCCAAGCTTGATAATCAACATCAATGGTCCAGCCTTTATCACCCCCTACCCAATACTCAGTTGGCGGTGCCGGAGCGGCGGGTGCCGGTGCCGGAGCTCCATCTTCGACGGTGATGACAAGCTTTTGGCTAAAGTCAGAGCAATGTGTTGGAACACCACAAATGTACCATTTTTTACCAGGCTTAGCCAATGTTATCACATCATGGCCAGTAGTTAAACCTTCACTTTGTGGACCAGCTATGCAACTTTGGAAAGCTGTTTGGTTCACTTTGAACACATTATGATGCCCTTTGGTATACTTAAAAACTGCACCAAATAAAAAGAAGATAGGAAAAAGTTTTAAGTAATAGTCACCATTTAACTGGTAACACCTTGTTTTAATACTACCTCCTATCCATTTTAAATGTCATTTAAGGTCTGTGGCACACCCACTGTTCAAATTGAGCTAAAAATCCTAGCCCAACTCAAGCAAATAAGCAGGCTGAGTTGGCCGGCTCACGGATCAAGTCCATTTTGACGGCTCTAGGAAAAATCATTTAGTAGCATTATGTTTTAGGTTTATTTGACTAAATGGCCATTTTATCTGTTCTAAAAATGAGTAATAGTTGTTGAGAGACTTTTCTGAAAACTATATAAATCACTAATGGAGTAACGATAAATTTGAAAAAAAAAAAATAACTAATGCATTCTTATTTTCCTAAAGTAAGACTTATTTCCAGCCAAATTTATTTGGCTAAAACGACATTTAAATGAACGGCATGTAGTAATAAATTGAAGAAGTGAAAAGAATACATGTTTCATGTCTAAGATAGCAGTGCTGAAGTCAGAAAATTCAACATTCTTTGCTAATGGGCTATGCAAGGGTGTCCAAAATCTATTTTTTTATTAATATCTTGAATATAGTACAATTTTTCGGCGAAAGATAGTTCAGTTAACCACCCTTAGCCGTATATAGCTTCGCCCCTGTAAGAAAGTTATGATAGCTACAGAAGTGTGATGCAACTAATTGAATGTTCACCAACAGTGTAAAAATAATTTACATTATCAATATATATAACTTAAATATGTCATACCTAGGGTATCTCCAACTTTGAAAGTTTTGTCCTTGGCCCAAGCTTGATAATCAACATTAAGGGTCCAACCTTTGTCACCCCCTACCCAATACTCAGTTGCAATTGTGATTGCGGGCAGAAATCCTGCAATCATAATTATTAAACACAGCATCTTGGAAGCCATGGAAATTTTTTCTTAGGAGCTTACTAAAATAGAAAACTTTAAGGATGAGTTGTTAGAAGAAAAATTGGTATGGCTATTTATAGCTTCACTTAACAAGAAAGTTAATCGAGGTTTCCGAGGATCACAAAGTGATTGATTACTTTGAATCCTAAGTACGTGAACTCCAATGAATTAGCCTGGCAAATATTCCACTATTGTTCTCGTAAAGTTCAAAGAAAAGAAAAATAAGAATACCTTAGTTATTTATAAGATTACTAATGGCTTTAATTACAAGATTATTTGTCTAACTTATCGTTATTATTTTCTCTTAAATGTTTCATCTTATTAATTGGAGTAGTAAGGGTAATAAAAAATAACAACTGTATTTTATTTTTCTAAAACGTCAAATATTTCGAAGCAAATTTAGTTTGCTAAAACGATTACTATTTGGGACCGGGCGGAGTAGGTTGTTAGCATTTATAAGGAATTTTATCATACCCAAAATTAAAGCTAAAAAAGAGAATACAAATATGACCATTGTTAATCATGTTTCAAGCTATAGTGTCACTCATATTGGAAATAATATGTTTCCATACTCTTAAATTGTGGAGCATAGGCTTGCTATGAAACACTAATTTCTTCGGCGAGTCAAGAGTATATTGTCATTCTTTTTTATTTATATTTATCTACAACCACTGATAAGTCGGAATAAGATGCCTATATCATATCTTCCTAAGTTGTAATCCTTTTCAGGACCTTATGTGAATGCGGGATGCATCGTGCATAAAACTGCTCTTTTATGCTTATATTCGAGGACACTAAGCTGAACTAAATTATTGTTGTTAACTTGCTATCGAGGTATGTGTTGATACTGTTTTGTTCTTATGTGTTTTTATCTTTATCCTAAAAAAGACCTCAGAGAATACATTCTTAAAAACTTAAGAGATATATCACATGTTTGACTGGTTGTTATTTGCCTTTGATTTAGAAAAGACTGCAGGAAAGCTCTTTTGGAAAAAGATACTTGTACTAACAAGCACATTCAGAATAGTTTGCATGGTCAAAACATAAGCTTAACCACACGCTATTTCGTACAGGTTTTTTTGAATAATTGTGATTCTAAATATTTTTCTGAATGTAAGGAGATAAGAGATAAAACTTCTTAAATTTTGATTCTGACCAAGCACTACTTAAATGATGGTTTGCAGGAAAGTTGACATGGAATGGCAACTCCGGAAGTTTTTTTCTTAAAGATTTAAACATGGTGTAATTAAAAAAACAAAAAAAGGGTGGGGATTGTTTGGGGGGGGGGGGGGGGGGGGAGGAAAGTGAGCTTAAACTGACAACAAGATTTCTTCTCAAAATACACCAATCCGCTTCCTGGTATTATAATAAGGAAATCCAAAAACCATCAAAATAAATGATTTTCAAGAAAAAGACAACTCCAAGAAAAAAATCAGCAAAAGGCTCAGAGTGCAGTCTAACCTACACAATAATATATTGTTGTTTGCATGATCACCCAAGATGTAAAGAAGGATGCGAGCAAATCTATCAATGATGTACGAAAGAAGACAAGAAAAGAAGGAGTAAAAGAAAGGAAGAAGGCAAAGATCTGTCAACAGAAATAAGAAAGGAAGGCCTAAGAATAAAGAGATTTGTAAAAGATACGACAACCATGATGACAGAGTATAAAGAAGGAAGGACCAAGATTTGAGGAGATCTAGACGACTGAAATTATGCCTGCTCAGATTGCTGAAGATATGCGTCGCAAAGGAAGATTATCAATCCCTTAGATTAAGGAACAATCTAAGGACCACTTACAAGGAAGATTCACTTACAAGAAGGAAAGACTGGCAATCATGAACTAACTAAGGAAGCTCCGCACTTATTCGTGGAATGAATCATAACAAATTCAACTCCAAGGACCAATTCCCTTGCGATCACAAATCTCTCAACGATCTGCTGAAATCAGTGCCTAAGCCAGCAAATACTACAATCATTGGAACAAAATAGGTATTCAGAAATAAGTTGAGGATGGAAAGGTAATCAGAAAGCCAGATTGGTGGCCCAAGGCTACTCACAACAGGAAGAAGTCTACTATGATGAAACCTTTGCTCCGGTAGCGCGGTTAGAATCAATTCGTATACTGCTTGCATATGCATCTTTTAAAGGTTTTAAACTTTTTCAAATGGATATTAAAAGCGCTTTCTTAAATGGCTTTATTGATGAGGAGGTATATTAAAATAATCTCCTGGTTTTGAAAACTCAAAATTTTCTTACTATGTGTATAAGTTGACTAAAGCCTTT
Source organism: Nicotiana tomentosiformis (assembly GCF_000390325.3). Taxonomy (NCBI): domain Eukaryota; kingdom Viridiplantae; phylum Streptophyta; class Magnoliopsida; order Solanales; family Solanaceae; genus Nicotiana; species Nicotiana tomentosiformis. The sequence continues at coordinate 13,053,133 of NC_090813.1, read as the reverse complement.
GTATGGACTCAAACAAGCTCCTCGAACCTGGTATGAAAGGCTTAGCTCATTCCTAACTGATCATGGATTCACAAGAGATAAAGTTGATACTACATTATTTATCAAAAGATCCTCGGAAGGTAATCTCACTATCCAAGTCTATGTTGGTTATATTATTTTTGGAAGAGCTAACTCTCTCCTGTGCGAGGAATTTTCTAATCTCATGCAAAGTGAGTTGGAAATGAGTATGATGGGAGAACTCACATTTTTTCTTGGACTTCAAATTCAACAATCTAAGAAGGGAACATTTATATGTCAGACCAAGTATACAAAGGAATTGATTCAAAAATTCGGCATAAGCAATTGGTACACCCATGAGCCCTTCAACAGGTCTTGACAAAGATGAGAAGGGAAATTCAGTGGATGAAACAAAGTACCGTGGGATGATTGGATCCTTACTTTATTTAACTACTAGTCGACCATATATTATGTTCGATGTGTGTAAGTGTGCCAGATTTTAGTCAGCTCCTAATTAATCACATCTGACAACAGTAAAGCGGATAATTCGCTATCTTATCAGAATTATTTCTTATGGACTATGGTATCCGGCATCTAACAATTTTAAGCTTGAAGGCTTTTCAGATGCTGATCTTGCAGGGGATAAAGAAGAACAAAAAAGCACCAGTGGAACATGTCAATTATTGGAAAAAATATTAATTTCCTGGAACAACAAGAAACAAGGTTCAGTAGCACTGTCCACAACTGAGGACGAATATATTGCTATTGGACAATGTTATGCTCAATTACTCTGGATGTCTTGTCAACTAGTCGACTATGAACCATAATTTAAACTTATTCAAATATTCTGTGATAATTCTAGTGCTATATGTCTTTCAAAGAACCCTGTGCATTATTCTAGAGCTAAGCATATAGATATTAAACTTCATTTCATTAGAGATCATGTCCTTAAAGGAGATATAGAATTGATGTTTGTTAGCACTACTGATCAATTTGCAGATACTTTTACAAAGCCCTTGCTTGAAGATAGATTATGTACTCTAAGGAAATTACTTGGCATTATTTCACTTAGTATAAAAAATTAGGACTTATGTGTTATTTTTAATTCTTTATATGGTTACTATTTTTTTGTAAGAAGTAGTTAATTGTGCGCCTCCATTTTTCCTCCCTTTTCGCATTAGTCACAACTCTCTAGAAATGAAAATCAATCATTATGTCCTTTCACTAACGCATTTTCCTTTCCTGTACTCAACCGTCAAATTCATTCCTTTTAACCTTCTAAATCACTTCCATTCTTCATTCATCGGTCCTATCGCTCAGAAACCCTCATCCAAAACTCATCAATGGCGAAAAGCTCAAAAACCCCTTTGCCTCCACTCGAAAAAGCACTTGTTTCAGGGCAAAACCTTTCTCTCAGCCCCCAAAATCAGTAGATTTAGGTTCCGATCATTCTGAAGGCTTTGCCTCCTCTCAGGCAGAGCTCTCTGACAACACTCGTAGCCTGAACGAGAAAGCCCTTGGAAAACGACCCATGGAAGAACCTCCTGAATCTTTCACCCCAAAGAAACCTAAAGTAGACCTTTCGATCTCTCTAGAGTCAGACATTAACTTCTGGGATACTCCAAATAGAGACACCTTCGTTGCCCTCAATGACAAGCCTATAGCCCATGGCAGAGTGATCGATTTAAATGATATGGAAGCCTCAACTGTAAGGTAAAAGAGCTTTTTGATCTCCAAGGTTGGTCAAACTTCCTCTCTCTACCGCCCCCTAAAATCTATTCCCTAGTTAGGGTGTTTTATGCTAATCTCCGTTCTCCCAAGCCTGATAAGTTGGAATCTCTAGTTCTAAGGAAGCGCACTATTCTAGATTGTGCCCTGTTTGACTCGATTTTTCAGTGTAAGTATTCTGGTTTCTCTATGCTTTTCAAAAATACATGGCCTGAAGATTTTGAAATTACTTTTGATCAAGCAAAGCGTTGCATAGCTGAGTCTCCCTCTGATTCCCTTCCTAACCAGTTAGGCCCCAGTAATGTTAGTTTTGAAATCTGGGTGTCGCACACATTGTAGCAACAACCCTTCTCCCTCGCATTGGTTCATTCTCCACATTTTCTCAATAAGATACCTTTCTTGTTTATTGCCTAGTGACCAAGCGTAAAGTCAAACTGTCTTCTTGGGTCATAATATGATTGAAAGTGTTGATGATCCCACTAGTCTTCCTTATGATATGGTTATCACTCATCTCCTAGAACCTCATAACATCACTATTTCCAATTACCCCTTTGTCTCTGTCACAAAATCTTACAATTCTAGAGGCTTTGGCAGTATGGGGTATGTTTGTGCTAAGGGTACCTGGGTGAAGAAACAAGAAGGAAAGATTAAGGTTGTTCATACTGAATCCAAAGCTAGAACGTCTGGTTCCCATCATGGTGTGTGTGATCGCGAGCTTGTGGAGAAATTGACTGATATGGACAACAAGTTGACCATCATCAAGGACCTTCTTGTCTCGACTCAATCAACCATTGGGGACATCCATGACATTTCTAATGAGACATGGTCAGATGTATCAAAGATAAAGGTCAAGATTCTCAAGTTAGCAGAGAATGCAGTCAAAGCTTTCAAGGAGGTGCATGACAAGATTGATGGGGTATCTGTTATAGTGAATACTAGCTTTAATCATCTGAAGGAGGCTATCTGCAATACTCTCACTCATTTTCTGCGTCGTTAGTTGTGAATAGGTGAATGTTTAATACAATATTTTCTTTCTGTTGTTTTCGTTTTGCTATTTTTGACTGGTTCACCAGTCTTTGGATGTTTTTGTAGGACACTCGCTATCACTGCATATCTATCACTGTACTTATGTTTGCATAGTTTGCAGTGCTTCTTTATGATTACATATTGTTATAATCCTTTTTGCTGATGCCAAAAGTTGAAGAAATGAGTTTACAGTACAGGTAGCAATTTTTTATGACTGTCATGTTGAGGGGGAGTCGACTGCTACGAGTATTCAGCAAGTATACACATCTTCATGACTGTTCTGTTGGGGGGAGTCAACTACCACGTGATGCCCAATCAATGAGGAGTCAGCTACAGCAAGAAGAGAGACGAGTAAACAGGGAAGTAGACTATTTTTATATATGTTATTTTATCATCATCAAAAAGGGAGAGATTGTTAGATCTAGATTTCAATGATGAAAAAAATAACATATTGTTATTTGCAGGATCATTCAAGATGCAAAGAAGGATGCAAGCAAGTATATCAATGATGTACGAAAGAAGACAAAAAATGAAGGAGTAAAAGAAAGGAAGAATGCAAAGATCTATCAATAGAAACAAGAAAGGAAGGCCTAAGAATAAAGAGATTTGTATAAGATACGACAACCAGGATGACAGAGTATAAAGAAGAAAGGACCAAGATCTGAGGAGATCTAAACTGCTGAAATTGCGCCTGCTTAGATTGCTGAAGATATGCGTCGCAAGGGAAGGCTATCAATCCCTTAGATCAAGAAACAATCTAAGGACCACTTACAAGGAAGATTCACTTACAAGAAGGAAAGACCGGCAATCATGAACCAGCTAAGGAAGCTCCGCACTTATTCTTGGAATGAATCATAACAGATTCAACTCCAAGGATCAATTCCTTTGAGATCGCAAATCTCTCAACGATCTACTGAAATCAACCAAGCCAAATATGCGCCCCTGCATCTAGTATTGGGTAGACCTCATACTATAATTGTCCTAACACTACCATATCTTTTGTTTCCTTTCTTTTGGAACAATCACAAATATTTTTTTGATTATAGATCTACTACGAGAAATTCAATGCGTAATCTCAGCATTCAATGTGTATTCCTGAATAATCTTCAAGTATATATTGCAAATTATCAAGAAATAATGATATACTTTGATCAAACCAACTTCATGCTCTTTGTTCTACTCTAAACAAGCATTGTAATCTAAGTATAGTTTACTGTGTAATCAGTAGAGAGAAAAAAGAGAGAAAAACCTTGGTGAGGCATTGTATCACAATTATTACGAGTGTACTTAGAACCAAGAGTGAGTTGGTGTTCGGAGACAACATCAACATAATTGTACGAAGTTATTCAAGGAGCTTTGAAGAGAGAACACACGTGCAACCCAAGGGGACCGGAGTAGGATTCATTGAATCTGAACTAGTATAAAAATTTTAGGTGTCTTTAATTCCTGCACTTTACTTCTGTCTTTAGTTTTATTCTGCTTTTACTTTAGTCAACTATTTGATAAACTAGTCAATTACTTATGATATATAAAAAACAATCGACAATTCACCCCCTCCCCCCTCTTGTACTTTCACTTAAATTATGGGGCACGGGCTTGATATGAAACACTAATTTCTTCGGCGAGTTAGAAGTATATTGCCATTCTTTTTTACTTATATTTGTCTATAGCTAACCTACATCATATCCTCTTAACTTGCGATCCTCCCCTAGATCTTGTGTAAATACGAGATGATTTGTGCGTAACACTGTCCTTTTATGATTATATTCGTGTAGACACTAAGCTGAACTAATTTATTGTTGTTATCGAGGTATGTGTTGATACTGTTATGTTCTTATGTGTTTTTATTTTTATCCTAGAAAAGATTTCAGAGAATACACTCTCAAAAACTTAGAGATTATCACATGTTTGACGTTGTTGTTTGCTATTTGAATTCCAGAAGACTACAGGAAAACTCTTTTGGAAAAAGATACGTGTAGTAACAAACACATTCAGAATGGTTTGCATGGTCAAAACATAAGCTTAATCGTTAACAATTTTGGGACAGGTTTTTTTTTTTTTTTTGTTTTTTGAATAATAAATAATTTTGTGAATGTAAGGCGAGAAGACATAAAGCTTCTTAAATTTTGATTCTGAGAACTACGTAAATGATGGTTTGCAGGAAATTTGACATTTGGAATGGCAACTCTGGAAGTTCATCTCGAATAACGATTTAAACATGATGTAATAATAAAATAAAATAAAAAAAGGAAGCAGAAAAGTGAGCATAAACTGACAACAAGATTTCTCTGATTTCTTCTCCAAAATACATCAATCCGCTTGCTGGTATTGTAATAAAGAAATCCAAAAACCATCAAATACAGTAGATAAATGATTTTCAAGAAAAAGATAGCTCCAAAGAAAAAAAATCAGCATAAGGCTCAGAGGGCAGACTAACCTACACAATAATATTTCATCACAAGCACAATTACTAAAATCAACAGAGAAATTTCTCATTCAAGTTCAAAGAACACCATGTTATAGTTGATTCAAGAATCCTCTAGCTCATTCAGTTCACTTGGCACTGGCGAGCTGAGTGCGGATTGCCTTGGCTGCAGACACCATGTTTTGCAGGGCTGGTTTCACCTCGGTGTACTTGCGAGTCTTGAGACCACAGTCGGGGTTGACCCACAAGATGTTGGTGTCAAGAACTGCAAGCATCTTGTTAACTCTATCGGCTATCTCCTCTGTGGATGGTATTCTTGGAGAGTGGATGTCATAGACACCGGGACCAATGCCAGCTCCGTACTTCACTCCCTCCCTGAAAACTGAGAGGAGTTTCTCATCAGAACGTGAGTTCTCAATAGTGATCACATCCGCATCCATGTCTATGATGGAGTGGATAATGTCGTTGAAGTTGGAGTAGCACATGTGGGTGTGGATCTGCAAGCCACAAAAGATAAGCTCATTAACAAGCAGATATCGGTTTAAAATAAGTTCTGAAGTTAAAACAACAAGATCAGAATCGAACCTGTGTAGTGTCCTGGATACCGACGTTGGTGATTCTGAAGGAGTGGACAGCCCAGTTCAAGTAGAATGCGTGTTCAGACTTCCTCAGAGGCAAGCCTTCTCTCAAAGCAGCTTCATCGATTTGGATCACAGTGATTCCTGCCTTCTCCAAATCCTCCACTTCATCCTTAATGGCCAAAGCAATCTGGTAGCAGGTCTCAAACCTAGAAAAAGCGATGATGGCAGTCAACATTACACATAATTGGAGAAGGTATAAAACTCAAATTAGGAGGGCATAAATTAAAAGTTACCTTGGCTGGTCATTTCTGACAAAAGACCAGTTGAGAATGGTGACAGGGCCGGTAAGCATTCCCTTCATTGGCCTCTTGGTCATGCTTTGAGCAGCTGAGGACCAGAAGACAGTCATTGGCTTTGGGCGGCTCACATCACCATAGATGATAGGTGGCTTCACACATCGAGATCCATACGATTGAACCCATCCATTAGTAGTGAAGGCAAAACCAGATAGCTGCTCTCCAAAGTACTCAACCATATCGTTCCTCTGCATACATCAAGCATTCAAACTTACTAATCCATATTTACGCATGCGAGCGTGTGTATATGGACACAAAAAATGCTAATACATGCATATGCATGCAAGTTAAGTAGGTAATTGTCCTACCTCAGGCTCTCCGTGAACCAAGACATCAATGTCAAGCTCTTCTTGGAGATCGACAACCTTCTTGATTTCCTCCTTGATGGCTTTAACATATTCCTCCTCAGAGATCCTATAAATAAATGAATTATGAGAAGAGATGTTCAACAAGACCAACAATAAGAAGCAGAAAATAAGTATAACACTGACTTCTTGGCCTTGTATTCACGACGAACTCTTCTAAGCTCCACTGTCTGAGGGAAGGATCCAATGGTGGTTGTAGGCAGAATTGGTAGGTTAAGTTTCTGTTGTTGGGCATCAAGTCTAGCACTAACATTTGTAGCCCGGCGGTGGTCAGATCCTTGAAGAGCAGCGGACTGAGATATCACACAAGAGTAAAAAGTAGTAAGTACAATATGATACAAGTCATTAGAAAGAGAAGACGATCCTTCAGTTCAACACTTACAGCCTTTTGAACAGCTTCATTTGTCACTCTTGGGGAGGACTTTCTGGAAGCTTGAGCAGCAGCATTAGCAGAGAAAAATGCCTGTAAGTACAATGAACACATTTAGCCGTGATATGCGAAAAACTTGCCGAGAGTAAAAGTAAAAAAGACTCATTTTCCGAAGTGATTTTATGAAGACCATTTAGTTAAGAACAAACTATACCTCATCCTTGGTACCAGCCAATGCCTTGGCTAAAGCATTCACTTCAACAACCTTTTGGGCAGCAAATGCGAGCCATGATTTGATTTCATTGTCTAGCTTTGGCTCGTTGACCAGATCAACAGCAGTGTGGAGTAGGGAGCAAGATGTAGAGACGACAAGCTTGTCTGCATAATTGAATGAAAAAATTAATCATCTTCTGCTGACAAAATCACTACCAACTATCAAGTGATGAGATAGGAAATACATTACCTTTTCCTACAATGCCCTCAAGAGATTGCAGGAGGTTAAGAGATGCAGCAAGATCATTAGCCCAAATGTTTCTCCCGTCAACCACTCCAGCAAACAAGTACTTGCCGGAAGGGAAACCACCCTTGATTAAATCGAGGGCCTGAGTTCCACGGACCAAGTCAAAACCAAAGCCGGTAACTCCTTTCAAAGCAGTGAGGGTTTTGAATGCCTCGGCAGGAACATCAGCAAAGTAGGTCTCAACGATAACATTGAGGCCAGATAGAGATGACTCCAACTCAGCATAGGCCTTAGTGAATGCTTCCAATTTGAGAGCCTCTAGATCCAACACAAGTGTAGGCTCGTCAAACTGAATCCAAGAAGCGCCAGCTGCCTTCAACTCCGCAATAACTTCCCTACATTGACAATTTAAGTTAGACTATGTCCATTCAGATATAGAGGGCGTGAAAAAAGAATACTTACTTGTAGATTGGAAGGATTTTGTCCAGAAGTGACAAAAGGGGGAAAGATTTCTCAACACCCTTAGCAGGTTTGGACAGCAACAAATATGAAACTGGACCAACAAGTACTGGAACAGTATCTACTCCAAGCTGCGTGAGTAAAAAGATCAAGATAAATAAATAAATCATCTAATCTTTTATTTCCATGCATAAGCACAGTAGATTTGACAAGACAATGTAAATGTTGTAACCAAGTATGCACCAAAACAAAATGAAAACATAAAAGAAATGAACAATCAGTCTTTCTAGAGTCTAGACCACAAATCCAAATTTGTATCTGCTCTCTTAGAAAATTAAATAAAACAAAAAAGTGAAGTCCATGATGATGAATGATCACATCCATTAATTATATTCCCCTTTCAATAGTTCAAAAATCAGATGTATTGTGAAATGAAAAAGTATATATAAAAGAACATACCCCCTTGGCCTCTTTGTACTCATCTACTGCCTTGTGAGAAGCATAAGAAAAGTTAACATCAGGTCCCAACTCAGGGACAATGAAGTGGCTGGATCAAACATCGAAAAACCATAAATCAACACGCGGACAAGATAATCATATATCCGATAAAAAGAAAAAGTGGATGTATCACTTACTAGTTGGTATCAAACCACTTTGTCATCTCCATTGCAGGGACAGAGGCGTTTCCTCTGGCCATGGAGAAGTAAGTGTCAAACCCGATCTCACCACCGGTCCAGTTGTACCTAGAAGGGACGGCACCAAGCATTGCGGTTGTGTCGAGCACTTGATCATAGTAAGAGAAGGTGTTGCTGGGAATATACTTAATGCCAGCATCAGCCATCTGTTTCCAGATAGATGACCTGAGGTCAGCAGACACCTTCTTCAAGTCCTCGGCACTGCTCTTTCCATCCCAGAAAGACTCGAGAGCAAATTTGAGCTCTCTCTTTGGGCCCATACGAGGGTATCCAACAATGTGAGATGCCATTTTTCTGCTTCAACAAAAAACACTCAATAAGACATGAACTTAAACCAAACTCATTCTTTATTCACACACTTTGAATAGATCTAGTTTTGGTAAAGGTTCCACCAAAACGCCCTTGATTAGAGGGGAATGGATATAAAGGATTATATAGCTGACCCAAATCAGGTGTCGTTGATGGTTAATGAAGATACTTAAAATGCTTAAAGATTCATTCTTCTTTTTTTATAAATTTTTTGGAAGGTGGTTGGGGGTGGTTGAGCATTGCCACGTGTTGTATTAAATGTATATAATTAGAAAGTGCATTATTACAAAAAGCAGAGCTTGGCTCTTTTCCAAGTACAACTAACAAACAGAGAATGAAACCTTAAAACAATGATACAAAAGCAAAACAAGTACACAATGCTGATTTCCCAAACAAAAATCAACACTCAGTTAAATAAGGCAATTATTCATCATATATATAACATATATGAACTTCAGAAAACCAGATCTGCATTACATCAAGCAATAAAAGTTGGTTCACAAACACCCAATACCCACCTCAAATCAGATCTAACGAGAGAACAAAGACCTTAATACAGATCTGCAACTTCTCACCACCTCATATTTTTCTTTTAAAACAGATCCCAAGGGACAGTGGCGCACAGTTCTAAACACAGTGGATAATGGGCTCGCCCCTCTACCCTCACCATCCCATAATTACACAGATCTAAAACTCAATATCCATGCATAAAGATTCACACCCCAGAGACAAAAGGGTCAAATGGTTTTGTGGCCCGTTACAAGACTTGTTTTTAGTTTTATGACCTCGTTTCATTTTTTATAAAGAAATTTACTTTTACACATAATAGATTTGAAATAACCAGATCTAAAAAAGACACTTTCTTAATTTAGAACATTGTAAAAAGCCATGAAGCCTAAAACCTCGAAACAAAAACGGTGAGTAGTATATAATTGCAATCCATTAAGAGCTAAAGAGGAAAAATGACACATAACATCAAATGGGCCCATAACCATATAGTACTAAACCAACACACAAAAAAACAATTTGGATTCAAGAATTAACACTAAATCCATACCAATTGGGGAAGAAACAAAAACGGAATCTTGAGGGGGGAAAACAAAACCAAAAAAGAATCCAACTTCAAATGAAGTGTTGTAAAGGGAATATGGCAACAGGAATACAAGAAATGAAAGGTTAAATAACAGAATTAGGACGAACGACAGAGCGTACCTTTAGCAAAATATAGGAACCGGTGAAGAGTGGTTCTTGGTCGTAGAATGAAGAAGAAGAAGAAGAAAAGGGAGGACGCGAGTTTGAAGCGGAAGATGATTTGGTTTATATAGAAAGGGTTGTACAAAAAGTTGGTGTCGTGTGGTAGATCTGGCATGGGAATATAAAAATTGATTAAAATTCTTATAAGCAAGGTAAAAACTTTACTCATATATACATGGTATTTTTCCAAATTATATTAATTTACCTAATTAAATACTTAATAAATTAATATAAAAATATGTAATAATTAAATATATAATAATAACCATTACGTGAATACGCGTGTTATATATTCATTAATTTATAAACAGTCAACTTTAAAAATTACTATATTAATATAATTACAGCTGTAACAGATCATATATTATACTTTATGGGGACCAATCAATTTATTTTATAGACGGTTGAATTTAATTGACTCTAAAGTGATTTGATCATGCAGGAGTAAATTCAAATTTTAAGTTGAAGTTGAAAAAAAAAATTACCTTACAGAAATTCGAGTTTGAGATGTTTGAAGTTGAATATGAACCTATACAAATTTAAGTAATATATATATTTTACTATATAGACTGACTGTACAAACTAATTGTTGAAATTTTCACATTTTTCTTCACTATCAGTTATTAAAAGATAATTACAAGAAATGGTCTACACCAAGTGTAGATTTATAAATTACCTATAATAAGATTATATGTATTGTTAGGAGACAAAAATAATTGCACTATGAATCTATAAAAGTGCAACGCCATATCTTGATTGTGAAAGTTGGGTGTGGTGCCTAATACCTACCCCTAGAAGGCTAGAATCGTAAAGAATGATGAGGATATCCCTTCATTCTCAATATAGTATTAATTTAACATAATTAGGTGATAGATATGTCTTCGTAATCCGAAGGCCTATCAGTACCTTCTCTAATTTCCGGGATAAAAATAATGTATGCATACACTATTGTTCTCAAATTTCATTTGTGAAAATTTATTGAGTTATTATTGTAGGTGATAGATATTGACGATACGTATAAATATATTTATTTGTTTGATACAAAGGTTGTACGTGAATAAAGTTTTTCGACTGAGTAAACATACTTTGTCAAGTGGCAAAGAGCAAAACTCGATCTACATATTTAGCTTCAAAACCTTTGCTTGTCGGTGCATCATTAGTTAGAAGTCACGACAGTTAATGATGCCAATACTATGGTTTTTCCAGCATTTGAGTAAAAACAAAATCAATGCTACTACTGTCTTGGCTTCTTGTCTAAGGAATTCATATTACAAGACATAAGATCTCATTCAATGCCACAAATTTAGCAAATTTACCCTGATCTTATAAAATTTTCATGTGTATTATATTACGGATCTTCTATGTCGTGCAATAGAAAGATCTCATGTGAAATGAGCTTTATAATGAAAAGTCCTTTGTAATAGATCATATCTGATTAAAAAAAATGCTTCCATTTTTATCTTTTTAAAGCCTTTTTCACATTTATTATTTCTCTACACCAATCTATATTTATATTCTATATATTATTATTAAAAAGATTGAAAAAAGCTCTCTTCTTTAGCCAAGTGGCACCTTTAAAATTAGTCACATGTAATGTATTAACTAATTAACTATTAACTAATAACTAATTTAGTCATATGGCACAACCAGAAAAAGCCACATATAATTTATTTCTTAATTAATTAATAATAAATAACTAAATCAAAATATTAGAAAATTTACTATATAATACTTAAAAACATTATTAATTTATATCTATATATTATTAAAAGGAGAGGAAAAAACCCTCTCTTAAGCCAAGTGATAACCTTAAAATTAGCCACATGTAATGTGTTAACTAATTAACTATTAACTAATAATAATTTAGCCATATGGTTGTGTTGACCCAAAAGGTCATCTTATGTTTTAGAACTCGAATCGGCGCTCTTAAGCCTTTAAAATCTCATTTTTACCCCTCCTCGATTTGCGTGCGCAGTCCGGGCAGGTTTCCTGAAAGCTTTTATGTTGAAAACTAATGAAAATAAGAATTTTTGCCTTAAAAGTTAATTTTAGTTGACTTCGGTCAATATTTTTGGTAAACGGGCTCGGATCCGTGCTTTGACAGTCCCGATGGGTCCGTATCGAATTATGGGACCTGGGCGTATACCCGGAATCGAATTTGAAGGTCTCTAGCTTGAGTTATGAATTTTTGATGAAAATTAAAAATTTAGAAATTATTTATTTTTAAGAATTGATTGATATTTGGCATTGTTAGTATCGGGTCCGTATTTTGGTTTCGGAGCTCGGTACAGGTTCATTATGATATTTAAGACTTGTCTGTGAAATTTGGTGAGAAACAGAGTTGATTTGACGTGATTCGGACGTCCAGTTGAGAAAATAAAAATTTTAAAGTGTTCTTGAGAATGTCATTTGATTTGGTACTAAATTCGTAGTTCTAGGTGTTATTTTGGCGATTTGATCACGCAAGCAAGTTTGTATGATATTTTTAGACTTGCGTGCATGTTTGGTTTGGAGTCCCGAGCGCTCGGGTGAGTTTTGGATAGGCTACAGAGTGATTTGGACTTAGAAAAAAAAATAGCTGGTGTGCTTCAGCTGTGTTGCAGGCCTCAGACCTCGCAAATGCGAGGTCATAGTTGGTATTTATGATCACTGTTGTGGTCACATTTGCGAACTTCTCATCGCAAATGCGAAGAGAAGCTGGGCCAGCCTGTGTTCGCAAATGCGAACTTTTCTTCACATTTGCGAACTGAGTCTGGGAGGGGTATAAATCGCAAATGCGATATTTTGTCCTCATTTGTGAGGTCAGTGATCGCAATTGCGACACTTTCCTCGCATTTGCTAAGGGCAGTGGGAATATGAAGGCTTCGCAATTGTGATAGCCCCTTCGCAATTGCGAGCTTCGCATTTGCGAAGCTCAGGTCGCAAATGCGACGTCTGCAGCCGAACAAAATGACTTTTGGACGGAAATTTTCATTCAATTCCCAAATTTTCAAGACCTAAAATACAAGAGGCGATTTTTCAAAGACCATCTCTTCCCCAAATCTTAGGTAAGTGATTCTAAACTGGTTTCTTTCAATCTTTCACTACATTTTACAAGATTTCAACCAAAAATCTAAGGTTTTCATGGTAGAATTAGAGGTTTTGGGTAGAAAGTAGGGATTTCGGAAATTTTTTGGATTTAGACCTCAATTTGAGGTCGGATTCCAAAACCAATTATATATTCAGGCTCGAGGGTGAATGGGTAAATAAAATTTGGTCCGAACATCGAGTTTTGACCAGGTGGGCCCGGAGTTGATTTTTGGCTTTTTGGAGGAACATTTAGAAAATCTAAAATTATGCAATGTAATTGATTCCTTTAGCAAAATTTGATATTATTGAGTCATTTTTTAATAGATACGAGTGGTTTGGGGGTGAATTCCAAGGAAAAAGCTGTGATTGAGAATTAAGTGGCCTTCAGAGTAAGGTAAGTATTGTGTCTAACCCTGACTTGAGGGAATTAGGAACCTTAGATTACTTGCTAAGTGAAATTCTTGTGAGCGGCGTATATGTGAGGTGACGAGTACCTATGCGCTGCCAATTTACATGTTTTTCCATGTTTCTCTGTTTTTCTAATATTGTCTCATTCCTATGCCAAATTGCTACGTGTTATACTAGTGTTATCCAAATTATCGTTCTTATTATGTTTACGGATTTTTTGGTGATAATTGAGTTTTTATTTCAAGATAAGATTGATATTATGGAACTAAATATTGAAGTACGGTTTGTACTTGTTATTCTATCTCCCTGTTGCTATTTATGCATTGCATTATGGTAAGGGAGAGTGTTAATGCACGAAGAGTGATGTCGTGCCATATTGTGAGTGTTAATGCACGAAGGGCGACACCGTTCCATATTGTGAGTATTAATGCACGAAGGGTGATGGCGTGCCATATTGTGAGTGTTAATGCACGAAGGGTGATGTCGTGCCACGATATGAGAGTAAAAACACGAAAGGTGATGCCGTGCCATTTCTATTAATTTTATGGTGAGATTGAGAGTAAATGCACGAATGGTGATGCCGTGCATTTTTTCTTACCGTATTCACTATTCCTGTTGATTCATGGTATATTAACTGCTCCGGTGATCATTCTGTTATAGTTCTTTATCTTGTATTCCCCTCAGTATGTTTTTTCCTCCCGACATTTCTGTTTAGTTCTTCATTCCTATTATTTGCGTATACATTGTTAAATTATACAGGTTGATTGTAGGTGCCTTGCCTTAGCCTCGTCACTACTTCGTCGAGGTTAGGCTCGACACTTACCAGTACATGGGGTCGGTTGTACTGATGCTGCACTCTGCACTTTCTGTGCAGATTTTGATACCGGCTCTGGTTGATCGGGATTTTGCTATTGGTCCGCTGTCCAGAGACTCAAGGTAGATCTGTCGGCGTCCACAAACCTTGAAGTCCCCGTCTATCATTTCTGTTCTACTGTTTCTTTTATTCAGACAGTTGTATTTCTTTTAGACTATTACTTGTAGTAAATTCTAGAATGCTCGTGAATTGTGACTCCAGATCCGGATGGTAGTAATTAATATAATTTTTATGATATTTCGCACTTATTATATTTTATTTTAGCTAATTATTGTTACTTAATGAATGAAAATAAGGGATTGGTTTAATGATTCTCTAACGTTGGCTTGCCTGGCAAGTGAAATGTTAGGCGTCATCATGGTCCCGTCGGTGAGAAATTTTGGGTCGTGACAGTTGGTATCAGAGCACTAGGTTGCCTAGGTCTCACGATTCACGAGCAAGCTTAGTAGAGTCTGGAGGATCGGTTCGGAGACGTCTGTTCTTATCTTCCAGAGACTATGAAGTTTAGGAACAAGTTTCACTTCTATTCTTCCTTGTCGTGCGATTTTTCTTTCTCAATACTGATTGAACTCTTCTACTCTTATTCTCTCACAGATGGCAAGAACACGTACCGCTTCCTCAACTGAGCAGCAACCAGAGCCTTCAGTGATAGCTCCTACGTGGGGCAGAGGTCGAGGCCGAGGCCGTGCCAGAGACCGAGGCAGGGGCAGGGCTCAGCCTAGGGCCTGAGCAGCAGCCTCAGCTAGAGATTGACGAGGAGGTTCCAGCCCAGACTGTTCCTGTCGGACCAGCTTAGGTTCCTGAGGGGTTCATTGCTACCCCAGTACTTCATAACGCTTGGTCCGTTTGGTGGGCCTTATGGAGAGTGTGGCCCAGACTGGCACATTTCCCATTGCACCAGCAGTCTCTCAGGCTGGAGGAGAAGCCCAGACTCCTACCACTCCTGCTCCGGAGCAGATAGCTCCCCAGTATCATGCTCCAGCAGCTCAGCCAATCGGGTTAGTTCAGCTGGTTATTGCGGCACAGGTCGGAGATGGGCCAGCTATGTCTTCTGAGGCTTTATGGAGATTGGACAGGTTTACCAAGCTCTTTCCTGTTCACTTCAGTGGTGCTCCTTCAGAGGACCCCTAGGAGTATCTTGACAGTTTTCACGAGGTTCTACGGAACATGGGTATAGTTGAGACCAATGGGGTCGATTTTGCTATATTTCAGATGACTGGTTCCGCCAAGAAATGGTGGAGATATTACTTGTTGACCAGACCAGCTGGGTCGCCTGCTCTTACTTGGGACCAGTTCTCTCAGCTCTTCATAGATAAGTTTCTGCCTATCACATTGAGAGAGGAGCGTCACCGTCAATTTGAGCATCTCCAGCAGGGCGGTATGACGGTTACTCAGTATAAGACCCGTTTTGTGGATTTGGCCCGTCATGCTATTCTTCTGCTTCCCACCGAGAGAGAGAGAGAGGGTGAGGAGGTTTATTGATGGACTTGCTCAGCCTATCAGATTGCAGATAGCTAAGGAGACTGGGAGTGAGATTTCTTTTCAGGCGGCTGCTAATGTCGCCAGACGAGTCGAGATGGTTCTTACTCAGGGAGGTCAGGGGTCTAACAAGAGGCCTCGTCATTCCGGTGAGTTCAGCGATGCCTCATCTAGAGGCATGAGTACTTTTGGTAGAGGCCATCCTCCCAGGCCGTTTCATTCAGCGCTTAAGGCATCCCACGGTGCCTCAGGTGGTCGTGGCCCTCAGATGCATTATTCCGACCAGCTAGCCTACAGTGCACCACCAGGTCCTATTAGTGCACCTCCACTCCAAAGTTATCAGGGTGGTTATTCATGTCGACAAGGTCAGTTTCAAGGTCAGCAGTCACAGCAGCCGAGGTTATGTTATACTTGTGATGATCCGAGGCATATTGCTAGATTTTGCCCTCGGGCAACAGGCAGCTCGCAGCATCAGAGTTCTCGTACCATGGTTCCTGCACCAGTTGCTGCACCACCTGCTCAGCCAGCTAGAGGCAAGGGTCAGGCAGCCAGAGGTAGGGGCCAAACAGTTAGAGGTGGAGGTCAGGCCGTTAGAAGTAGAGACCAGCCAACTAGAGGCCGTCCCAGGGACGTAGTTCAGGGTGGTGGGACCCAGCCTCGGTGTTATGCTTTCGCAGCCAGGCCTGAGGCTGAGTCATCTGACACTGTTATCACAGGTACTATTTCAGTTTGCAGTAGAGATGCTTCAGTTCTATTTGATCTGGGATCTACTTACTCCTATGTTTCATCCTATTTTGCTTCCTATTTAGTTGTGCCCCGTGATCCTTTAGGTGCTCCTGTGTATGTGTCCACTTCAGTTGAAAATGCTATTGTTGTAGATTGTGTTTATCATTCGTGTGTGGTCAGTATTGGGAGTCTTGAGACTCGTGTAGATCTCCTACTTCTCGACATGGTTGATTTTGATGTCATACTGGGAATAGATTGGCTGTCACCTTATCATGCTATATTAGATTGTCACGCCAAGACGGTGACCTTAGCCTTGCAGGGGTTGCCTCGATTAGAGTGGAGAGGGAATCTTGGCCATTCTGCCAGCAGGGTTATTTCTTATATGAAAGCTCGGCGTATGGTAGAGAAAGGGTGTCTAGCCTATTTGGGTTATATTCGCGATCCTAGTGCGGATGCCCCTTCTATGGACTCAGTACCAGTTGTTCGTGAATTTCCAGAAGTATTTCCTGCAGATTTACCGGGGATGCCACCCGGCAGAGATATTGACTTCTGTATTGATTTGGGCACTCAGCCCATTTCTATTCCACCATACTGTATGGCCCCGCCAGAGTTGAAAGAATTGAAAGAGCAGTTACAAGACTTGCTTGATCAGGGATTCATTAGACCTAGTGTCTCGCCCTGGGGTGCACCAGTATTATTTGTAAGGAAGAAAGATGGCTCTATGTGGATGTGTATAGATTATCAGCAGTTGAACAAGGCCACTATAAAAAATAAATATCCGTTGCCAAGAATTGATGACTTATTTGATCAATTTCAGGGTGCCAAGGTATTTTCGAAGATTGATTTGAGGTCTAGTTACCATCAGTTGAAGATTAGGGCATCTGATATCCCTAAAACAGCTGTTCAGACTCGGTATGGGCATTATGAGTTCCTAGTGATGTCATTTGGGCTGACAAATGCCCCAGCAACATTCATGGATTTGATGAACCGGGTGTTTAAAACCTACTTGGATTCCTTTGTGGCTGTGTTTATTGATGATATCTTGATCTACTCCCACAGTCGAGAGGAGCATGGGCAGCACCTTCGGATCGTTCTTCAGACTCTGAAAGACAGCCAGTTATATGCTAAGTTCTCAAAATGTGAGTTTTGGTTAAGTTCAGTTGCTTTCTTGGGTCACGTTGTATCAGCAGAGGGTATTCAGGTGGATCCTAAGAAGATTGAGGCAGTCCAGAACTGGCCTAGACCCACATCAGCTACAGAGATCCATAGTTTCCTGGGTTTGGCAGGCTATTATCGTCGATTTGTGGAGGGGTTTTCATCTATAGCAGCCCCGTTGACCAAATTGACCCAGAAAGGTGCCCCATTTAGGTGGCCAGACGAGTGTGAAGCGAGCTTTCAGAAGCTCAAGACAGCTTTGACTACAGCACCGGTATTGGTGTTACCCATAGGTTCAGGATCTTATACAGTATATTATGATGCATCTCGTATTGGTCTGGGTGCGGTATTAATGCAGGGTGGCAAGGTTATTGCATATGTGTCACGGCAGGTGAAGGTTCACGAGAAGAATTACCATGTTCATGATCTAGAGCTGGCAACCATTGTTCGCGCGCTGAAGATTTGGAGGCACTATCTTTACGGCGTGCCATGTGAGGTATTTACTGATCATTGGAGCTTGCAGTATTTGTTCAAGCAGAAGGAACTCAATTTGAGGCAGAGGAGGTGGCTGGAACTATTGAAAGACTATGATATCACTATATTGTATCATCCCGGGAAGGCCAATGTGATGGCCGATGCTTTAAGTAGAAAGCCAGTCAGCATAGGTAGCCTTGCATATATTCCAGTTGGTGAGAGACCGCTTGCATTGGATGTTCAGGCCTTGGCCAACCAATTCGTGAGGTTAGATGTTTCTGAGCCCAGTCGTGTTCTAGCTTGTACAGTCGTTCGGTATTCCTTGTTTGAGCGCATCAGAGATCGGCAGGATGACGATCTGCATTTACTTGTCCTTAGAGACACAGTGCGGCACGGTGGTACCAAGCAGGTTACTGTTAGAGATGACGGAGTTTTGAGGATGCAGGGTCATATTTGTGTGCCTAATATAGATGGAATTCGTGAGTTGATCCTTGAGGAGTCCCACAGTTCCCGATATTCTATTCATCTGGGCGCCGCCAAGATGTATCAAGACTTGAGGCAGCATTATTGGTGGAGGCGAATAAAGAAGGACATAGTTGCCTAAATAGCTCGGTGCCTAAATTGCCAGCAGGTAAAGTGTGAGCATGAGAGACCTGGTGGTTTACTTCAGAGGTTAGATATTCCTTAGCGGAAGTGGGAGCGTATCAATATGGACTTTGTTGTTGGACTCCCACTGACTCAGAGGAAGTTCGATGCAGTTTGTGTCATTGTGGACAGGCTGACTAAGTCAGCGCATTTTATTCCTGTGGTAGTTACCTATTCCACGGAGCGGTTGGTAGAGATTTATATTCGTGAGATCGTCCGTCTTCACGGTGTGCCCGTTTCTATCATTTCTGATCGAGGTACGCAGTTTACCTCGTACTTTTGGAGGGCAGTTCAGTGCGAGTTGGGTACGCGAATTGAGTTGAGCATAACATTTCATCCTCAGATGGACGGGCAGTCCGAGTGTACTATTCAGATTTTGGAGGATATGCTTCGCGCATGTGTTATTGACTTTGGAGGTTCTTGGGATCAATTTTTGCCTTTAGCGGAGTTGGCCTACAATAACAGCTACCAGTCGAGCATTCAGATGGCTCCCTATGAGGCATTATATGGTAGACGGTGTAGGTCGCCAGTTGGGTGGTTCGAGCCGGGGGAGGCTCGGTTATTGGGTATAGATTTAGTTCAGGAGGCCTTGGACAAGGTCAAGATTATACAGGATCGACTTCGTACAGCTCAGTCCAGGCAAAAGAGTTATGCTGACCGTAAAGTTCGTGATATTGCATTCATGGTTGGAGAAAGAATATTGCTTCGGGTATCGCCCATGAAGGGTGTTTTGAGATTTAGGAAGAAGGGAAAGTTGAGCCCTAGGTATATCAGGCCATTTGAGATCCTCGAGAGAGTGGGGGAGGTAGCTTATCGACTTGCGTTACCTCTAGGGTTATCCTCAGTTCATTCGGTATTTCATGTGTCTATGCTCCGAAAATATCATGGTGACCCGTCCCACGTGTTAGATTTCAGCTATGTCCAGTTGGACAGGGATTTGACTTACGAGGAGGAACCGGTGGCCATTCTAGACCGACAGGTTCGTCAGTTGAGGTCAAAGAGTTACCCTTTAGTTCGAGTGCAGTAGAGAGGTCAGCCTATTGAGGCAGCTACTTGGAAATTCGAGTCCGATATGCGGAGTAGATATCCCCACCTTTTCACCAGCCCAGGAATTTTTCTATGTCCGTTCGAGGACGAACGGTTGTTTTAGAGGTGGAGAATGTGATGACCCAAAAGGTCATCTTATGTTTTAGAACTCGAATCGGCGCTCTTAAGACTTAAAAATCTCATTTTTACCCTCATCGATTTGCGTGCGCTGTTCGGGCAGGTTTCCGGAAAGCTTTTATGTTGAAAACTAATGAAAATAAGATTTTTTGCCTTAAAAGTTAATTTTAGTTGACTTTGTTCAACATTTTTGGTAAACGGGCCTGGATCCGTACTTTGACGGTCCCGGTGGGTCCGTATCAAATTATGGGACCTGGGCGTATGCCCGGAATCGAATTTGGAGGTCCCTAGCTTGAGTTATGAATTTTTGATAAAAATTAAAAGTTTGGAAATTATTTGTTTTTAAGAATTGATTGATATTTGGCACTGTTAGTATCGGATCCGTATTTTGGTCCCAGATCCCGGTACAAGTTCATTATGATATTTAAGACTTGTCTGTGAAATTTGGTGAGAAACAGAGTTGATTTGACGTGATTCGGACGTCCAGTTGAGAAAATAGAAATTTTAAAGTGTTCTTGAGAATTTCATTTGATTTGGTACTAAATTCGTAGTTCTAGGTGTTATTTTGGCGATTTGATCGCGCGAGCAAGTTCGTATGATATTTTTAGACTTGCGTGCATATTTGGTTTGGAGCCCTGAGGGCTCGGGTGAGTTTTGGATAGGCTACAGAGTGATTTGGACTTAGAAAAAAATAGCTGGTGTGCTTCAGCTATGTTGCAGGCCTCAGACCTCGCAAATGCGAGGTCATGGTTGGCATTTGTGATCACTGTTGAGGTCGCATTTGCGAACTTCTCATCGCAAATGTGAAGAGAAGCTGGGCCAGCATGTGTTCGCAAATGCGAACTTTTCTTTGCATTTGCGAAGGGAGTCTGGGAGGGGTATATATCGCAAATGTGATATTTTGTCTGTATTTGCGAGGTCAGTGATCGCAATTGCGATACTTTCCACGCATTTGCGAAGGGCAGCGGGATTGTGAAGGCTTCGCAATTGCGATAGCCCCTTCGCAATTTGCGAAGCTCAGGTCGCAAATGCGACGTCTGCAGTTGAACAAAATGACTTTTGGACGGGAATTTTCATTCAGTTCCCAAATTTTCAAGACCTAAAATACAAGAGGTGATTTTCCAAAGACCATCTCTTCCCCAAATCTTAGGTAAGTGATTCTAAACTGATTTCTTTCAATTTTTCACTACATTTTACAAGATTTCAACCAAAAATCTAAGGTTTTTATGGTAGAATTAGGGGTTTTGGGTAGAAAGAAGGGATTTTGGAAATTTGGGGATTTAGACCTCAGTTTGAGGTCGGATTCCAAAACCAATTATATATTCGGGCTTCGGGGTGAATGGGTAAATGAAATTTGGTCCGAACCTCAGGTTTTGACCAAGCGGGCATGGGGTTGATTTTTGACTTTTTGGAGGAACATTTAGGAAATCTAAATTTATGCAATGTAATTGATTCCTTTAGCAAAATTTGATATTATTGAGTCATTTTTGAATAGATACGAGTGGTTTGGAGGTAATTCCAAGGGAAAAGCTGTGATTGAGAATTAAGTAGTCTTCAGAGCAAGGTAAGTGTTGTGTCTAACCCTGACTTGAGGGAATTAGGAACCTTAGATTACTTGCTAAGTGAAATTCTTGTGAGCGGCGTATATGTGAGGTGACGAGTACCAATGCACCGCTAATTTACCTGTTTTTCCACATTTATTTGTTTTTCTAACATTGTCTCATTTCTATGCCAAATTGCTACGTGTTATACTAGTGTTATCCAAATTATCGTTCTTATTATGTTTACGGATTTTCTAGTGATAATTGAGTTTTTATTTCAAGATGAGATTGATATTATGGAACCAAATATTGAAGTACGGTTTGTACTTGTTATTCTATCTTCCTGTTGTTATTTATGCATTGCATTATGGTAAGGGAGAGTGTTAATACATGAAGGATGATGTCGTGCCATATTGTAAGTGTTAATGCACGAAGGGTGATGCCGTGTCATATTGTGAGTGTTAATGCACGAAGGGCGACGTCGTGCCATATTGTGAGTATTAATGCACGAAGGGTGATGGCGTGCCATATTGTGAGTGTTAATGCACGAAGGGTGATGCCGTGCCATATTGTGAGTGTTAATGCACGAAGGGTGATGCCGTGCCATATTGTGAGTGTTAATGCACGAAGGGCGACGTCGTGCCATATTGTGAGTATTAATGCACGAAGGGTGATGGCGTGCCATATTGTGAGTGTTAATGCACGAAGGGTGATGCCGTGCCATATTGTGAGTGTTAATGCACGAAGGGTGATGCCGTGCCACGATATGAGAGTAAAAGCACGAAGGGTGATGCCGTGCCGTTTCTATTAATTTTATGGTGAGATTGAGAGTAAAAGCATGAAGGGTGATGCCATGCATTTTTCCTTACTGTATTCACTATTCCTGTTGATTCATGGTATATTGACTGCTCTGGTGATCATTCAGTTGTAGTTCTTTATCTTGTATTCCCCTCAGTATGTTTTTCCCTCCCGACATTTCCTGTTTAGTTCTTCATTCCGGTTATTTGCGTATACACTGTTAAATTGTACAGGTTGATTGTAGGTGCCTTGCCTTAGCCTCGTCACTACTTTGTCGAGGTTAGGCTCGACACCTACTAGTACATGGGGTTGGTTGTACTGATGCTGCACTCTGCACTTTCTATGCAGATTTTGATACCGGCTCTGGTTGATCGAGATTTTTCTATTGGTCCGCTGTTCGGAGACTCAAGGTAGATCTGTCGGCGTCCACAGACCTTGAAGTCCCCGTCTATCATTTCTGTTCTATTGTTTCTTTTATTCAGACAGCTATATTTCTTTCAGACTATTATTTGTAGTAAATTCTAGAATGCTCGTGAATTGTGACTCGAGTTCCGGGTGATAGTAATTAATACAATTTTTATGATATTCCGCACTTATTATATTTTATTTTAGTTAATTATTGTTACTTAATGAATGAAAATAAGGAATTATTTTAATTATTCTCTAACGTTGGCTTGCCTGGCAAGTGAAATGTTAGGCGCTATCACGGTCCCGTCGGTGAGAAATTTTGGGTCGTGACAAGGGCATAACTAGAAAAAGCCACATATAACTTATTTCTTAATTAATTAATAATAAATAACTAAATCAAAATATGAAAAAATTTACTATATAATACTTAAAAATATTATTAATCTATATATTATTAAAAGGAGAGAAAAAAGCCCTCCTCTTAAGCCAAGTGGCAGCCTTAAAATTAGTCACATGTATTGTATTAACTAATTAGCTATTAACTAATAACTAATTTAGTCATATGGAATAACCAGAAAAAGCCACATATAACTTATTTCTTAATTAATTAATAATAAATAACTAAATCAAAATATTAGAAAATTTACTATATAATACTTTAAAACATTATTAATTTATATCTATATATTATTAAGAGGATAGGGAAAAACCCTCCTCTTAAGCCAAGTGATAACCTTAAAATTAGCCACATGTAATGTGTTAACTAATTAACTATTAACTAATAATAATTTAGCCATATGGCATAACTAGAAAAGGCCACATATAACTTATTTCTTAATTAGTTAATAATAAATAACTAAATCAAAATATTAGAAAATTTACTATATAATACTTAAAAACATTATTAATCTATATATTATTAAAAGGAGAGGAAAAAGCCCTCCTCTTAAACCAAGTGGCAGCCTTAAAATTAGTCACATGTAATATATTAACTAATTAACTATTAACTAATAACTAATTTAGCCATATTGCATAACCATAAAAGCCACATATAACTTATTTCTTAATTAATTAAATTTAAATAACTAAATAAAAATATTAGAAAATTTACTATATAATACTTAAAAATATTATTAATAAATTTAAATAATTTAATAATTTTGAGTACTAATTTAAAATAATATAATTATTTATATCAAGATTAACAAATACACATTTATCTATATTATATTAAATGATATAAATAGATAATGATATTAGAGAGGAATTGTCAAGAAGACCTCCCACTTGAATTGGTCAAGTGACCTCCCATTTTCTTTCTCAATTTCTTTTAGTTTGAAAAATTGTTAAATGAGTGGGTTAGGGTGGATGGGGCCTTTTTAATTTTTTAGAAACTTGTGGATCACATATAAAATTTGAAAAACTTGCTTCCTCTCTCATTTTTCCACTAAGTTTCTCTCTCTTCTCTCTTTCTCTCAACCCATCGAGAATGTGGTTTCCAGCGGGACTAGACAAGAATCAAGCGGCGATTCTGGGTGTAATCGTTCTATAGACCCAACAAGCACTGTATTAAAGCTAAGAAAGCGTCAATTTTGGTAGATCCTAAATTTTTCTTTTTCCGTTTCTTACATTTTTTATTTTGGATTTTGTAGAATGATTCGTTCATGTGCATGTTCAAGATCGATTGAGTTATGAATAACCATATCTTATATGGCGTGAGTGGTTATATTTACTTCTTGGACTAGCTCTGTGCTCTGCATATTCGAATTTCATCATAATTGCCGACCTAATGTTTATTGATAAACATGTGGTCGATTGTTTTCTCGTCATAGATGTTTGCTGGAATTGGGGCTTATTTTTCTTATTTTGATCATAAGTTTAAAATTATTAAATGTGACATTGCATATTTTGATGTAGGTAACATGAGGAGGAAATCAGTTGCTAAGAAGCAGATTCCTTTGACAAAGCCTTCACAACCTTCAAACATGGGAAAAAATGCAGAAAAAGAAGCAATGCCAAGTAAAGCAATTGCTGAGCCTTCAAAAACTGCTACTAGAAAACAAAAAGTAGATACTTCTAAAACTTCCCCTAGTAAATGAAATGCTAAGATTTCTAAGCGTGATAGGAGAAAAAAGAACAAAGAGCCATCACAGTCTATCAGTGAAAAAAGAACAAGATCAAAGTCTTGATTAGTTGACGAGGACATACCTGTTAGTAAAAAATTTGTTTCAAGGAGGTTAGCATTAGAGGGTGTAGTTGAGGAGGAGGAAGAAGACTTGTACATAAACGCAACACAAACTCAAATGGAAGAACATGTTTCTGAAAAAATAATTGTTGAAGAAGAAAATGACAATGATGATAAAGTTTTAGGTGTGGATGATGATAAAAATGGTGATGACGCTGTTTAGGAGGTTGATAAAGATGCCAAAGAAGAAAAAGAAGAAGATGTAGCAGAAGAAAAAGAAGTAACAAAAGAAGAAGATGATGAAGAAGATGACGAAGATGATGAACAACTTGAAGATGGACTAGAAAGTAAAACAAATGCAGCAATTGAAGGTGACCGGGATGCTCTGTCAATTCCTGTGTTTGTAAGGGCGATCGACGCATCCAAATACAGATTCAGGACTTTTCTAAGAAAGCATAGACGTTTCCCGGCCAAGACAAGTGTGAGGTCTAGGATCAATGTATTTCACGAGTTCAAGGATAAACTTAGAACAATCAAATTGATAGAAAAGTTTAATAGTAGTTGGTTTGGTCAGTTTGCAAAACGTTCAGAGCACTAGACACAGTTCAATAGACAACTTGGTCATTCCCTGCTGCTTCGCCAAATTTATTGCGCGAAGAAGCACAAGTTGTGATTTTTAGTTGGAGACAAGCCTCTTCACTTGGGATTGAATAAATTTGCTATGATGACTGGATTGAACTATGGTGCCAAACCAAGTAAAGAAGCAATGAAGAAAGTGATGGATGATGGCCAAGCATTCTACGACAAAGTTTGTCAATCTAGCAGGAAAAGGGTGGATGCAGAGTTGCTTTTGAAATAGTTCAAGTCCAAGAGGTTTGACACAATCGATAGGTTTAAGATTTCATAGGTGTGGTTTGTCCATTCAGTGTTGCTTGCAAGGGATAAGATAGCGCGCGTCGATAAAAAGTGGATTCGTATTTGCTAACAATCTGGAATTTTTCATGAAATATCCATGGGGCAAGGAGTGTTTTGATATTACAATTGAGTACATGAGGATGGACATGTTTCCAATGTACAAATCATATGTGAGCAAGAGGAAGGAAAATAATATCTCTGCTAAAAAGTCCAAATCGGCTAGTTGTGCCCTGCACGGCTTCCCATGGGCATTCATGGTAAGTATTAAAACAACCTTCTCAGATTTCTTTGCAGTTGAGTACTATTATTTTATTTACTGTATACATAAATTAATACTTTTTGGTTCACGAAAAAATATAGGCATGGGCGTACGAAACAATTTCGCTATTTGGTCGTAGTGCCGAGAAATCAAAGGTCGTACCGATGCCATTGTCAATGATATTGAGATAGCACACAAGAAAGTGACATCTGACCTTGATTAGGATCCTTTTACGCAGAGAGTTGATGATCCTGGTGTGGTAGGATAAAGAGTGCAATAACACTCCACCAGTAGTTTAGAATCAACTAAAGTAGGAGATTATCATAGACCTCGTGTCTATTGTTTTGTATTGCTTGTATAATGACTTATATCTATGCTATATTTCAGGAGGTGAACCTTTACCTTATTCTTACCCTACATGATATGGATATGGACTATATTAAGAGATTGGTACCATACGACGATGAGGTAGCGGATCCTATAATCGACCAGCTAGCGGTTGATTTAGAATGGGTGATTGCCATTAAAAAGTACCTGGTGTAGCGAGATTAGAGACTAATGATGAAGCTGACATTGATGATTATGACCCTTTAGGTGGGAGTATTCCTGGTTCACCACTGATTGGTGATTTTTCTGATATTGGTATAGGAGGACCATGCAGGATGTGCAATGCTTAGCCTAGTGATATAGACGTGCGTGAAGAGTTAAAAGGTTATGAATAAGAAATTGGATAAGGTGTTGAAGATCCTTAGGGAGATGCAAAATCAAAATGAGAGCCCTTCTAAAGTAGTTGAGTCACCTTGGTACAGAGTTACAAGATTGCAAAGCAGACTGAGGAATACTCCAATTTATGCAAGCAAGATGAGGAAGCTGGAATAGAGCAAGAAGAAAAAACCAAAGGTAGACGTACTCAAACTAGTTTCGGAGGAAGATAAAAAAACTATTTTGTTAATAGTTTGACAAAAAGGAGAAGTTTTCCAAAAACGTGTTGACCGGTAGCTATGACTGGAGGTTTTTCGTGCAGTTGTGTGGTGCTAACCTGTCAGTTTTAATTTTTGTAAGTCCCTTAATCACTCACTGTGTGTATTTCTTTTTTTTAGTAGCTCCATATTTAACGTACAGTTCTATATAATATTTAGCATGTGGAGGAACGTTTGTCACTAATGCGTGTACGAAATATAAAATATCTATGCCTTTATGTCCGTAGTCATGTTGTTATGGATGTTGCATTATGCAACAACATGTGCACTGCATGGGATAAGATCAAGGAGGCTGCTAGTAAAGAAGAAAAGGATTTGGACTTTTGTGACACAGTTAATGCTTGTCAAGACTTGTGTCTTACACCCCTGATGCTATATCCTCAAGGAACTATGCCACAACCTGGGGTTGTGGAGTGGTGCAAGGCTAAGCTGTTGTACTATGTATGGCAAATTGATAACAAGTATTTTGTGCTGGTTTTTTTTCACTTGGCAGAGGGTTTGATTCAAATTTACGATAGCAATGTCAGCTTGTATGATGACGGCAAACTAGAAAAATTGGTACAACCCCTCGCACTCGTGATGCCGAGGATTTTGATGAAAATTGGCAAGTTTGCAGGCTTAGGACAAGATGTGCTTATGAAGAAATGGTCTTGGGAGCGTATTATGGATGTTCCATCCATTCATCCAAGGTAAATTAAATTTGTGATTCATTATGTTTTACTCATTCTTTGGTTTCTTTAATAATTAATTGTGTCTTTGATTATTGTAGTGAAAGCAGTGGAGCATATGCAGTGAAGGTTATTGACTTCCTGCTAACTGATACGTTGTTGGATCAACTTAATGACAAGCGAACGGAGTTGTTCAGGGAAATATTTGCAGTTGATATCTTCAGGGGAAGGATGGACCCTTCTTAGTTTTATAATTAAAATTTCAATGTTGTGTTGGTCATGGGACAAATTCATTTTGGGTGAACTTGTAGTAATTTATGATATTTGTATCTAACCGTATGTAATGAAACTACCTTGATTGCGTAATAGACAATGTGTCTAGTAATAAACTAGCTACTTCGTTGCGTAATAGACAATGTGTCTAGTGATAAACTAGCTACTTCGTTACGTAGTAGACAATATGTATAGTACTAATAATTTGATCAAATATAATATTGCACCAGGCATAACCCCAGAGGTTGCGTAATAGACACTAGGTCCATCAATAAACTAGCTACTGGGTTGCGTAACAGACTCAAGGTCGCGTTTAATAACTTCAACAAATTTAACATTACATCAATACTACGTTACATGATCCAAAATACTTCAAAAAAAATAATATTTTCCTTCTCACTTTATCATCCACGTTGCCACAAATCCCACAACTACGCACAAGAGCATTACCCACTTATTGAGCCTCATTTCATTCATCTTAACCATCCCTCCAACTGTATAATTTACAGGAATATGCCGTCCCTCTAGTTCAATCCTCTATCATCATTATCTTCCTCATGAACATCCACTGCTAATATATGTTAAAGTTCAACCACCTTCATCTGCAGAACGATCTTTTCACGCTTAAGAGCATTCTTTTCACACTTCAAACTATTGATAAGGTCAGCAATCCTTGGATTTAGCAGATCATCGTCCCATTCCCAAAATTAACATATTTTGCCCTATCGAATCAAATGGACAAAATAATTTATTTGTAAAATTAAATCTCTAAAATTAAAAAGAGGTGAATCTGTGGAATTCATCTTACCTTAGTTTTGGAACATTTTGAGAAACGCCGACCAGCATCCACCAGAGTTGTAGCTGTAAATTGACTTGCAGCCATACCGCAGTAATAATTCTTTCTCGGCCCAATGGACGCACTCGACCCTTGACTTATTTTTCTTCAATTGTTTGAGTAATGTGTTTCGGAAGTAAAAATTAGGGTTGATCTGCGATCAATTATTTTTGGATCAAATGGGTTAATTTGAGCGAGTCAAAAAAATATGATTAAAATGTGATTAATTTTGTTTTGATCACATGGCCGGTCAAATGGGTAATTTTAACGTGTCATAAAATGTATGGTTAGGGATAAATCACATGGACATATTTTAATTTACTAAACAGCACCAGTTATCTTTCATCAACCAGTAGTCGCTGATAAACTTCTTTAATAGTCTATAAACCCTAAACCCCAAACTTGAACCCCAACTCTGGACATTCAGCATAAATCAATAAACCTCTTTAATGGGCAAGTGTCAACTTGAGGTTTCATCCTCAACTCATATTGCGGTCGAGGACAAACTAATGGTCGAGAATTTACTAAGATAAGGATTACACCAGTGGGATAGACTATATACTGTAGGTTTATTCAAAAACTATTATAAAATTTTCAATTCAATGGCAGGAAATTCAAACATTTGGAAGACTAAAATTTATATCCCCTCAGTTGTATGTTTCTATTGGAACATCTTTATTTTATTTTGAGGCCTTATGGCACTTAAGTGTTGTCATATGAAAAAAAAATAACAAAAGCATAAAAATAAAAAATAGGGAAACAAAATTCAAAATAAAGGGCAAAAATTTAAATAGAAAAAACTTAATATTTTAATTAAATAATCCCCCCCCCCCCCCCCATAGCAGTATACATTTTTTCCCATTAACTAAAGAAAAAAAAATTAAACTGCATGGGGAGAAGGATCACAGGGAGGAGAATTTCCCGGGCTAACATAGTGGTTAATATTTGCACAGCCCTACGAAGGAGAATCTACAGCATGCGTGCTATACTGCGAATGTTCCTCTCTTGCCTCACCCTGTCTTCTTGGATCTCTCGGATGAGCCTATCCAGTGATTCCCTGATGAAAATGGCATCCATGCTTGGACTTGGCCTTGGGGGTATTTCTCTGTTAAGTAATTGGACTATTTGGAAAATGAATAAATATTTCCATCAGATCCAGTGTAT
Organism: Nicotiana tomentosiformis; assembly: GCF_000390325.3. Taxonomy (NCBI): domain Eukaryota; kingdom Viridiplantae; phylum Streptophyta; class Magnoliopsida; order Solanales; family Solanaceae; genus Nicotiana; species Nicotiana tomentosiformis. The sequence goes on along the minus strand of NC_090813.1, from coordinate 13,023,088 downwards.
TTATAGGAAAAATTTGATACTAAATGGTATTTTTCCATATGACTTTCGTAAATGACGTGTGAGTGTTTTGAGAAATGAATTGATGCTTTGCATCGGCATATTCGATATAGTTCAATTAATTATACAACTCCTTTTCATATTGGTTGGTAGTTATTATTAACATTAGATATTAAATTAACTACCTAAACCAGTGGTTGTCAATAGACTACTTAAACCAGCGCAACAAGTCATGGTTAAATTGAGAATATCAATGGGGGTTGACAATAGAATATTGGTTGATTACAAGTGGTTTAAGATACAATAAGGGGGGTTGATCGTAAAACAGGGAATAAGTATGTCATATGACTCCTTCTTAAAATAAGGAGGTTGATTCAAGATCATAGGTCTACAATTAACAATGTAAGTGGTTGATTCTAAAATAGTAGTCTATGAGACAACTTGGTCACATGACTCCTTCTTAAAATAAGAGGGTTGATTCTAGATCATAGGTCTACAATATACAATGTGGGTGGTTAACAATAAAACAGTAGTCTATGAGACAACTTAGTCACATGACTCCTTCTTAAAATAAGGGTTTGATTCTAGATCATAGGTCTACAATAGACAATGTAAGTGGTTGATTCTAAAACAGTAGTCTATGAGATAACTTGGTCACATGACTCCTTAAAATAAGGGGGTTGATTCTAGATCATAGGTATGCAATAGACAAAGTGGGTGATTGACAATAAAATAGTAGTCTATGAGACAACTTAGTCACATGACTCCTTAAAATAAGGGAGGGTTGACTCTAGATCTTAGGTCTGTAGTAGACACTGTGAGTGGCTGATTCTAAGACAATAGTCTATGAGATACAATGCAACAGTTGATAGTAGAAACAACAAGTGATTACAAACAACAAGTTTAGAATATTAAAAGAGTTAATTATCTTTAATACAACACCAGTAGCTAAAAGATCAAGAATGCTGGAACAATACTTTACAAGTCATTTTCTTGTGGCCAAGTTCTTTGCAAATGGAACATTTATTTTTGCCTTTCTTCCTGCAACCAGAAGAACTAGGTTCTAAAATGCTTGGCCATCTCTTAAACTTCCTTCTACCCTTTGTAGGCTTGACATCGGGTGGAAGTAGTTTTGTGGATTGAATCTCGCCAGGCACCACCCATATCTCTTTTGTAGGGATTAAGTGAATGGTTCCTTCATATGCAGCCAAATATGTTGAAACCTTATAGAACGGAGATAAGTGATCGTAAATGGATAAACCATATCCATCCTCAAATTTCAATCTCAGAGTTGCCATTGCATGTGGGCATGGTATTTTTTCCAAATCAAACTGACAGCAAGAACATGTGTTCAAATCCAGATCAACTAATGCATCTATGTCGTATGTCACGACCCAATTTCCCCTCCACGTGACGTCGTGACGGCACCTACACTATACAACTAGGTAAGCCTAATATTTTTTATGGAATAATGAAATATAAATTTAACCAACTATTCAAAAATAATACAACAATCCCAAAACCCAGAACATCATGAATCACAAACTACAGGCGAAAAATCTAGTGTCTCTATACATCATAGTCTATCAAAAGAAAATACATAAGATAATGGACACGGGGAAGAGTAGAAGGGGACTCCTAGGTCTGTGGACAGATATACCTTGAAGTCTAGAAAGTTGTTCCAGCTCAGTGATAGTGCGGGTGATAAGGATCAAATGGATTTGCACACGAAAAACATGTGCAGAAGAGTAGCATGAGTACACCATAATCGGTACCCAGTAAAGGCCAAGCCTAACTCCGGTAGAGTAGTGATGAGGTCAAGTATGAGCCCTATTGGAATATGATAATAAAGCAAGGCAAGAATAAAATATCGCAGTAAAATAAAGACTGAAATTTAACAAGAAAGAATTCATAGAAAGTAACAGCTCAATACACAGAAATACAGCAGGGGATCTCCCGAAATACAGTCTCGTAGTTCCAAATGTAAATGTGTACGGGGATCTCCCAAAATACCATTTCGTAGTCCCAAAGTAAGTATGCAAGATAGGGGGATCTCCCGAAATACTGTTCCATAGTCCCAAAGTAAATATGCAGTACAAGGGGATCTCCCGGAATACCATTCCGTAGTCCCAAAGTAAATATGCAGTACAGAGGGATCTCCCAGAATACCGTTCCGTAGTCCCAAAGTAAATATGCAGTACAAGGGGGGTCTCCCAAAATACTGTTCCGTAGTCACAAAGTAAATATGCAGCGCAAACAATAGAAATACAACTACATCATGAAATCTTACGATTTAAACTAAGTACCAGTTAAGGAAGAAACAGGAAATTCACTAAGCATGCTGCACAGAGTTCACATAAGCAATTAAGACACGTAGACATGTTGTATTAGACTAAGCAGGATAGCTACACATATTGGAATAACTTAATTAAGAATAAAAATAGATTAATACTCATTAAAGTGGTATAACTCAAAATAAAAGGAAAATATATTGCTACTCCGTAAGAAAATCGGATTTTTCCACAACTAGAACGTGTACGTACTCGTCCCCTCACGTACATGGCGCTCACATATCACAATGGTTCCAAATCTTAAGGTGGATTTCCTCCACACAAAGTTAGACAAGCCACTTACCTCGAGTCAAGCTCAATCAATCTGTACGAATGCCCTTTCTTCGATTATCTGACTCCGAATGGCCCAAATCTAACCAAACACAATTGCATATCATAAATACAACTATAATAGACTAATCTAATTAATGAAATCAAGATTTTAATAAAAATTTCGAAATCCGTCCTAAAAAGTCAATTTGGGCCTACGTCTCGGAATCGGATAAAAGTCACAAAATCCGAAAGCCCATTCACTCACAAGTCTAACGATATCAAATTTACAAAAATCCGACACCAAATGGTCCTTCAAATCCACAAATCAAAACTTTTTAAATCCCTAACTTCCAACTCCCAATTTCCACCTTAAATACACACTAACTAGGTGGGAAAATAAACAGGGAAGCAAGATTACTGATAAAAAATACGCACAAGGGACTTACCTCAAGAAACCCCTCAAATATTCTCTCAAACAATCGCCAAACCCGAACTCAAAATGTTGAAAATGGGCAAAAACTCGCGAACCTTTGCATTTAAGTGTTCTGTCTAGACATCTCGCACTTGCGGACTCTCTGTGGCATCTGTGACTATCGCAGGTGCAGAAATGCATCACACCTGCGCCTAGCTGCCCGTATCTATGACTCTCGCAGGTGCGGGAAAATCTTCGCACCTGCGGTTCCTGTCCAAATCACTCCAAACACCAAAACGAAACCTCCCGGCAAGTCACAATAACAGAAAAAGATATGGGAGAAGCAGTAAATAGGTGATCGGGGTTATTACTCTCAAAATGACCGGCCGGGTCGTTACATTCCCCCTCTTAAAACACTCGTTCGTCCTTGAATAAGCATAGAGACATACCTGAAGTGGTGAAAAGATGAGGATAACAGCTGCGCATATCCTGCTCGGTCTCCTAAGTCGCCTCCTCGACCGGCTGTCCCCTCCATTAAACCTTCACGGAAGCAATGTTTTTTTATCTTAGCTTTCTGACCTGCCTGTCTAAAGACTAAAATAGCCACTGGCTCCTCAACATAAGATAGATCCTTATACAACTGGACTGAGTTGAAATCCAACACATGAGACGGATCGCTGTGATACTTTCGGAGCATAGAAACATGGAATACCGGATGAACTCCTGGTATACTGGGAGGCAAGGCAAGCTCATAAGCAACCTCCCCAACTCTCAGCAACACCTCAAATGGACCAATGAACCTTGGTCTCAGCTTTCCCTTCTTTCCAAACCTCATAACTCCCTTCATAGGAGAAACCCGGAGCAAGACTCGCTCTCCAACCATGAATGCTACATCGCGAACCTTCCGATCTGCATAACTCTTCTATCTGGATTGGGTTGTGCGAAGTCTATCCTGAATCACCTTAACCTTTTCCAAGGCATCCTGAACCAAGTCCGTACCCAATAATCTGGCCTCGCCGGGCTCGAACCAACCTACTAGGGACCGACACCGCCTACCATACAGAGCCTCATACGGTGCCATCTAAATGCTGGACTGATAACTGTTATTGTAAGAAAACTCCGCAAGTGGAAAGAACCGGTCCCAATCACCCACAAAATCTATCACATACGCACGAAGCATATCCTCTAATATCTGAATATTGCGCTCGGACTGCCCTTCCGTCTGAGGGTGAAATGTTATGCTCAACTCAACCTGAGTACCCAACTCATGCTATACAGCTCTCCAGAACCGTGATGTAAACTGCGTACCCCATTAAGAGATAATAGATATCGGTACGCCATGAAGCCTGACGATCTCACGGATGTAGATTCGAGCTACTAGCTCGGAAGAATAGGTAGTCATCACAGGAATGAAATGAGCCGACTTGGTTAGCCCATCCACAATCACCCAAACTGCATCAAACCTCCACTGAGTCTGTGGGAGTCCAACAACGAAATCCATAGTGATACGCTCCCATTTCCATTCCGAAATCTCCAATTTATGAAGCAACCCACCTGGTCGTTGATACTCATACTTCACCTGCTAGCAATTTAGACATCGGGCCACATACTCTACTATGTCCTTCTTTATCCTCCTCCACCAGAAATGTTATTTCAAGTCCTGATATATCTTTGCGGCACCCAGATGAATAGAGTACCTCAAACTGTGAGCCTCCTGGAGAATCAACTCATGCAAACCATCTACATTTGGCACACATAGTCTGCCCTACATCCTCAATGTACCATCATCTCCAATAGTGACCTCCTTAGCATCATCGTGCTGGACCGTGTCCTTAAGGACAAGCAGATGGGGGTCATCATACTGATGCTCCCTGATACGATCATAAAGGGAAGGCCGAGAAACCACCAAAGCCAATGCTCGACTCGGCTCAGAAATATCCAATCTCACAAACTGACTGGCTAAGGGCTGAACATCCAACACCATGGGCCTCTCTGTTACTGGTAGATATGCTAAGCTCCCCAAACTATCTGCCCGGAGACTCAAAGCATCGGCCACCACATTGTCCTTCCCAGGGTGGTACAAAATGGTTATATCATAATCCTTAAGTAGCTCCAACCACCTCCTCTGACGCAAATTAAGATCATTCTGCTTGAACAGATGCTGTAAACTCCGGTGATCGGTGTAGATCTCACAAGGAACACCGTACAAATAATGCCGCCAAATCTTCAAGGCATGAACAATAGCTGCTAACTCCATGAACATCATAGTTATTTTCATGCACCTTCAGCTGTCTGGATGCGTAGGCAATCACCCTACCGTTCTGCATCAACACCGCGCCAAGATCAATCTGTGGGGCATCACAATATACAATATAAGACCCCGAACCTGTAGGCAATACCAATACTGGTGCTGTAGTCAAAGCTGTCTTGAGCTTCTGAAAGCTCTCCTCACATTCCTCTGTCCACCTTAACGGAGCACTCTTCTGGGTCAGCTTGGCCATAGTTTCTGCAATAGTTGAGAAACCCTCTACAAATCGACGGTAATACCCCGTCAAACCAAGAAAACTCCGGATCTCCATAGCTGAGAACGGTCTGGGCCAACTCTACACTGCTTCAATCTTCTTTGGATCCACCTGGATCCCCTCACTCGATACTATATGACCCAAGAATGCCACTGAGTCTAGCCAAAATTCACACTTTGAAATTTTTGCATATAACTTCTTTTTTCTCAAGGTGTGAAGCACAGTCCTCAGGTGTTGCTCATGATCCTCCCAAGTATGGGAGTATACCAGAATTTCGTCAATAAACACAATGACGAATGAATCAAGATAAGGCCGGAACACACTGTGAATCAAGTGCATTAAAGTTGCTGGGGCATTGGTTAGCCCAAAAGACATCACAAGGAACTCGTAGTGACCATACCGAGTCCTGAAGGCAGTTTTCGGGATATCTGGCTCCCAAATCTTCAACTGATGATAGCCGAAACGTATCTTGGAAAACACCCTGGAACCTTGTAAATGATCAAATAAGTCATCAATACAAGGCAATAGATACATGTTCTTCACTGTAACTTTGTTCAAGTGGCGGTAATCAATACACATCCGCATAGAACCATCGTTCTTTTTCACAAATAAGACAGGAGCACCCCAAGGTGACACAGTAGGCCGAATGAAGCCCTTATCAAGCAACTCATGTAACTGCTCGTTCAACTCAGGAGGAGCCATATGGTACGGAGGAATAGAGATGGGCTGAGTGCCCGGTAACACATCAATGCCAAAGTCAATATCTCTGTCGGACGGCATGCCCGGAAAATCAGCTGGAAATACATCTGGAAAATCTCTCACTATTGGGACTGACTCAACTGTAGGGTTATCAATACTGGCATCTCTCACATAAGCTAGATACGCGTCACACCCCTTCTTAATCATTCATTGAGTTTTAAGAAATGAAATAACTCTGTTGGGAGTATACTCTAAGGTACCTCTCCACTCTAATCGCGGTAATCCTAGCATAGCGAACGTCAATGTTTTGGCATGACAATCAAGAATAGCATAATGGGGCGGCAACTAGTCCATGCCCAAAATAATATCAAAGTCCACCATGCTGAGCAATAATAAATCGGCTCTGCTCTCAAAACCACTAAGAGCAATCAAACACGACTGATACACGCGGTCTACAACATGAGAATCTCTCACAGGATTGGACATATAAATAGGGGAACTCAAAGAATCCCGCGATACGCCCAAATACGGGGCAAAATAAGAGGACACATAAGAATATGTAGAGCCTGGGTCAAATAATACCGACGCATCTCTATGACAGACTGGAACAATACCTGTAATAATAGAAGCAGAAACAACTACCTCTTTACGAGCAAGAAGTGCATAATATTTGGCCTGTCCTCCCCCTCTATGGTCACCTCTACCTCCCCGACCTCCACCTCGAGTTGGCTGAGCAGGTGGGTGGAAGGTGGTGCTGTAATCATAGCCTGAGGACCTGGTGGAGCACGCTGTGGCTGAGAATTTTGAGGAGGTGCACCCCTCCTAATCCTGGGGCAATCCCTCACCACATGGCAAGTGTCACCACACTCAAAACAAGCTCTGGGAGGACGTGGTTGTTGTGGCTGGCTCGGGTCAGATCTGCTAGACTAGCCTCTAGGAACACCCCGTGCAGGAGGCACACTAGATACTGGTGGTGCATAATAAGGCTCATGGGGTCTAGAAGGAGCTGGAACACCGTTGGTGGCTAGAAGAAGTGAATGAACGGGGAAACTCACATAACCCCTACCATGGCGAGCTGCTGGGGCACAAGCTCCAGAATAATAACCATTCTCTCGAGACCTCTTGGCCTCCCTCTCTTCTCTATCCCGGGCCAACATGCCCTCAAATCTCTTGGCAATACTCACAACCTGTTGATAAGAAATATCCATCTCCACCTTCTTGGCCATACTACTCCGGATGCTGGGGTGGAGTCCTTCAATAAACCGTCGAACCCTCTCTCGGACTGTGGCAACTAAGGCCGATGCATGTCGGGCCAAATCGCTGAAACGAACTGCATACTCTAACACAGTCATAACACCCTGGTGCAGCTACTCAAACTCCACGTGCCGTGAGTCCCTGAGGCTCTGAGGGACATACTCTATCAAAAACATGTTCGAGAACTGAGTCCATGTAAGTGAAACTGGCTCATCCGGACTACTCAGCTCATAGGCACGCCACCACTGATAGGCTGCTCCTCTAAGCTGGAATGTAGTAAAAGAAACCTCGCTCATCTCTGTTACGCCCATAGTACGGAGAATACGATGACACTCCTCTAGAAAACCCTGAGCGTCATCTGTAGCCAATCTGCTGAAGGTAGGTGGGTGGTACTTCTTGTACCTCTCAAGTCTGAGCTGCTCCACCTTAGAAGTTGTTGCACTAACCTCGGGCTGAGCTGGAGCTATCGGCTGCATTGATACAATCTCTGGAACCTGGTCGACCTGAACTCACTGCTCTGGGGTACTGGCGACGAGAGTCTGTGCTCCCCCCCGACCTGATATGTGGCAGGAGCAAGTGGAATCAATCCAGCCTGAGCTAAGGTGTTGAACATGCTCAAAAACTGGTCTAGAGTCTTCTGGAGGGCTGGTGCAGCAACATGTATCTCAGGTGTCTGCCCTCCAGCTGGAGCTATTGGGGGCTCATCTGTAGCAGCTCGTGTGGGTGCTCTGGTTGCACCTCATGGACGTCCTCGGTCTCTACCCCGGCCCCGGCCTCTCACGGCTCTAGTAGGGGGCGCGGGTGCCTGGTCATCAAATCCGCTTGTACGTGTCCTCACCATCTGTAAGAGAATAGAATACATAAGTTTAGAATTTTTGAAGTCAACAATTTTCGCACGACAAGGAATCAAAGTAGTAAAATTTTCCTAAAAACCCCATAGCCTCACGAAGATAAGTACAGACGTCTCCATACCAATCCGCGAGACTCTACTAAACCAGTTTGTGACTCACGACACTTATGAACCTAGAGCTCTGATAGCAACTTGTCACGACCCAATTTCCTCTCTGTGTGACGTCTTGACGGCACCTAGTCTCTACAACTAGCTAAGCATAACATTGTTTGTGGAATAATGAGATAAAAATATAAATTTAACCAGCTATTCAAAAATAATACAACAATCCCAAAATCCGGAACATCGTGAATCACAAACTACAGGAGAAAACTCTAGTGTCTCTATACATCATATTCTATTAAAAGAAAATACAGAAGATAATGGACATGGGGAAGAGTAGAAGGAGACTCCGAGGTCTGCGGACGCGGCAGATATACCTTGAAGTCCCCAAAGCTGTCCCGGCTCACTGATAGTGTGGCTGATAAGAAACACCTAGATCTGCAGGTGAAAAACATGTGCAGAAGAGTAGCATGAGTACACCACAATCGGTACCTAGTAAGTGCCAAGCCTAACCCCGGTAAAGGAGTGACGAGGTCAGGTACGGGCCCTACTGGAATATGATAATAAAGCAAGGCAAGAATGAAATATCGCAGTAAAATAAAGACTGAAATTTAACAAGAAAGAATTCATAGTAAGTAATAACTCAATACACAGAAATATAGTAGGGAATCTCCCGAGATACCGTCTCGTAGTCTCAAACGTAAATGTGCATGGGGGATCTCCGTAGTCCCAAAGTAAATATACAGTACAGAGGGATCTCCCGGAATACCGTTTCGTAGTTCCAAAGTAAATATGCAGTATAGGGGGGATCTCCCGGAATACCGTTCCGTAGTCCCAAAGTAAATATGCAGCGCAAACAATAGAAATACAACTACATCACGAAATCTTATGATTTAGACTAAGTACCAGTCAAGGAAGAAGCAGGAAATTCACTACGCATGTTGCACAGAGTTCACATAAGCAATTAAGACATGTAGACATGATGTATTAGACTAAGCAGGATAGCTACACATATTGGAATAACTTAATTAAGAATAAAAATAGATTAATACTCATTAAAGTGGTATAACTCAAAATAAAAGGAAAACATGTTGCTGCTCAGTAAGAAAATCGGGTTTTACCACAACTAGTCTGTATACGTACTCGTCACCTCACGTACACGATGCTCACATATCATAATGGTTCCAAATCTTAAGGTGGATTTCCCCCACACAAAGTTAGACAAGCCACTTACCTCGAGTCATGCTCAACCAATCTGTAAGAATGCCCTTTCCTCGATTATCCGACTACGAATGGCCCAAATCTAACCAAACACAATTGTATATCATAAATATAACTATAATAGACTAATCTAATTAATAAAATTAAGATTTTAATAAAAATTCTGAAATCCGTCCTAAAAAGTCGACCCGGGCCCACGTCTCGGAATCGGGTAAAAGTCACAAAATTCGAAAGCCCATTCACTCACGAGTCTAATCATATCAAATTTATAAAAATTCGATACCAAATGGTTCTTCAAATCCACAAATCAAACTTTCCAAATCTCTAGCCTCCAACTCCCAATTTCCACCTTAAATACACACTAACTAGTGGAAAAATAAATGGGAAAGTAAGATTATTGATCAAAAATACGCACAAGGTACTCACCTCAAGAAATCGCCAAACCCGAGCTCAAAATGTTGAAAATGAGCAAAAATCGCGAACCGTTGCATTTAAGTGTTCTGTCCTGACATCTCGCACATGCGGACTCTCTGTCGCATCTGCGACTATCGCAGGTGCGGAAATGCATCACTCCTGCGGCCCCCCTTCGCACCTGCGTCCAGTTGCCTGCATTTGCGATTCTCGCAGGTGCGGAAAAATCTTCGCACTTGCGGTTCCTGCCCAACTCCTTCTTGGCCGCATCTACGACTCCTCCTTCGCACATGCGATTCCGCACCTACGGTTTCCCTTACGCAGGTGCAAAAATACCAGAAACCAGAAAATCTTCAACAACTAGCCTAAGTCCAAATTCAATCTGTTAAGCATCCGAAACACACCCGAGGCCCCCGAGACTTCAATCAAACATACCAAAAAGTCCTAAAATACCGTACAAACTTAGTTGAGCCCTCAAACCACATCAAACAACGCTAAAATCACAAATCACCCTCTGATTCAAACTTAATGAACTTGAAACTATAAACTTCTACAACCGATGTCGAAACCTATCAAATCACGTTCGATTGACCTCAAATTTTGCACACAAGTTATAATTAACATTACGGACCTACTCCAACTTCCAGAATCGGAACCCGACCCCGATATCAAAATTTCCACTACCGGTCCAAATCTCCAAAAAATGGATTTTCGCCATTTCAAGTCTAAATAAGTTACGGACCTCCAAAACATAATTCGGACACGCTACTAAGCCCAAAATCACCCAACGAAGCTAACGGAACCGACAAAACTCCATTTCAAAGTCGTCTTCACACAATTTTGACTACGGTCAAAATCCTAGACTTAAGCTTTTGTTTAGGGACTAAGTATCCCACATCACTCCAAAAACCAAAACGAAATCTCCCAGAAAGTCACAATAGCAGAAGAAGATATGGGAAAAGCAATAAATAGGGGATTGGGGCTATTACTCTTAAAATGACCGATCAGGTCGTTACATCGTGCCCGACGATGCTAAACTAGTTATTATCTAATTGATGCACCCAAAGCGTGTCGCCGATAACCATATTATTCTTAATCTTCTTTTTAGCAGAAGGAACAAAAAGGGTCAAAGCATTTTTCATTTCATTATGCCTCTCCTCGAATTTTTCTGCAAACTTTCGAATAATATGATTGAATAGGCCAATGATCGGGAAGTATCTTTGGTCTTTAAGCATTGCGTTAAGCGAGTCTGCAATGTTTGTTGTTAACATGACGTACCAGTTTCCTAGAAAGAAGACCCTGCTCCACTTTTGGAACCCAATTTCATTCGCGAGGCAGTTAGCTACTTCCTTGCTTTTATCACGCAATTGCATAAAATGGTCAAAGAAATCCTTAGTACTGTATGACTGTGCAGCAGAAAAGAAATACTTAATTAAAATCCCACAACGAAACCTCTGGCACATATTTTCAGCAATGTGACGCGTGCAAAAACCATGATAAGTGACAAAAAAAACTTTTCTGAAGACATTCCCAATAGACACATGTCGATCAGATATAATGCACAATTGAACATTTTCATCAACAATGTGCCGCAACTGTTCAAAAAAGTAGGTCCAAGAATCATCGCGCTCTTTATTGACTACACAGAACGCAATTGGAAAAATGTGATTTTCTTTATCTTGTGCTACAACAGATAACAAGCAGCTTCCATACTTGTCACTCAGAAATGTCCCATCAACAGTATTAACATTTCTCATATGCGCGAATCCCTTAATGAAAGCTCCAACAGATAAGAAAAAATATCGAAAATGCAGTTTATGATCATACTTCAAATCAACAATACTTCCTTCATTATAGGACATCATAATATGGCGATACGCTTCTAACAAAGTATACCCATCTTCCTAAGTACCCCTGATCATAGACTTAACTATTTTACCTACGTTCCAGCTCATCCAATAAGTAAGATTTTGATTAAAATCTGCAAAAATAGCATCTTTCAGATCTGACGGGGATGGACCTTTTCCATTAACATACCGTTCCTGGTAATATGCACCAAAGTCTTCGACGACGTATTAGGATGACGACTTGATATGTGTTGTACCCCGCATGTGTGCTCGCCATGGTACTTGGTAATATAAAACCTATCAGAACTCTCATACTTTAAAGCGCGTAACTTCCACGGGCAACTCACATCTTGGCATGCCATTGAAGTTAATTTACTGCTACTCTTCCTCATACAAAACGTAAAATGTTTTTTCATATAAAAAATCTCAAACTGTTTCATTAGATCTAATTTGTTGTCAAAACATTTCCCAAGGAAAATATCTGTACCATCAGAGTGGTTGTGTTGTGTAGTTAACGAGTCTACCATGCCTTTATCTCCAGCTGCCCGAGTGACAATATCTGGGAGCTCTTTTGCTCCATCTGCATCTTCCGAATCATACGAGTTCATTTCATTGTTACCAAAATCATGCAAGTCATCACTAAATTCACTGAAGCCATTTTTCATCATTCTTTCGTCCTCTAATTCTAAAATTGGTGGCTGTATTGGTGGTGATGGTGGTGGTAGTGCAGCTGTGACATTTGAACCTTAAAGAGACCTTTCAACAAGAACTTCAGCGCCTTCTTCAAACTCATTTTCAGCCAGAAATTTCTTCAAACAAGGCCTTATACCATCAATTGTAACATCAAGGAGGTACAATTGCAAATCATTGTCATTCTTAATGAAGGAAGGAGGAATTTTTTCCTTCTTCGGTGCAAAGCTAAGCATATGTGTAATATTCAAATTCCTCGGAAAACATGTTAGTTTTTCATATTTAATGATGACATCAACAAATTTGTCAAATGTACAATTGCTAGGTATACGGATAGGTACCGCAACTTTTATATAGGAATTCCAATTCCAACTAGTGGGCCCCTCAACCCATTCATCAGAATATAGATTGCATACTAATATATAATATGCTATTAGTCTATTGTGAACCAGTGGTCTATTATACAATAGTGGTCGAGCACTGTGCAGAAAAGATTTGCAGAAATCCAAATTAACAATGACGAAGAAAATGAGATGAAAAAACTTACAAGATGAAGGAGGTACACAATATACCACCTGAAATGAATTATCAATTCAATGTACCACCAATTTCTTTTCCAAATTCGACAGATCCGAAAAAACCCAAATTTGTCGATTTCTTCAAAGTAAATGTTAAATCAAAAGAATGAAGCTTTGAGAGGAATGGGAAAGAAGGGAGACGACCTTTGTGTATTGAATGCAAGAAAAATAAGCTACAATGAATGAATCAGCCGTAGAAAATGAGGATTGGGCGGTAGATGAGGCGGGAAGGGATGGTTTTTTTTTTTTAAAATCTGATAATATTACATTTATATAAGTTGGGAACAAAGTATAATAATTGAAACTTTAGGAATAAATACTCAACTTTTTCCTTTCACTTTATAATCTCACTTAACTATTAATTAAGCATGAAAGTCAATTCTACGATAATTAAAACCTGAAGGTTACTTAGCCAATTCAAGTTTGAAAGGAAATCACCTTGCCAACTACCACACGATATTAAATAAAGAGAAAAGTTAATGAAGGCCACATGAAAACATAAAATATTATATATTAGGTAACAGCCGCGTTCACACAGCCCTATGCCCCCCCTTGTGGTATTCATCCGGATTTCTCTGTCCCAAGTCACCACATGATATTAAATAAAGAGAAAAGTTAATGAAGGCCACATGAAAACATAAAATATTATATATTAGGTAACGCAATAGTACTAGCTATGGAATACTTCAGCAGAATGCTGAAAAGAATGACCAAGAATCCCGGATTCAAATATCATCGCAAGTGTGCCAAAACGAAGATTATCCAACAAGGATTTACCGACGACCTACTGCTATTTTGTAAAGGGGATATGCAATATGTCCAGATTTTATTCCAATGCTTTCAATACTTTTCAAGAGCTTCAGGACTCATTGCAAATCCTAGCAAGAGTTCTATCTACTTCTGTGGGGTTAAACTTGTTCTAAAGCAACAAATACTCAATTTGCTGGGCTTTTCACACGGAGAATTGCCAGTTAGATATCTTGGTGTGCCCCTAAGTTCTAAAAGACTATCTAGCACTCAATTCCAATCATTGGTAGAAAAATACTAGGAAGAATAACCAGTTGGACTTCTAAATTTCTAACTTATGCAGGGAGAGTGCTACTAATCAAAAGTGTCATGTTCTTAGTCCAAACATTCTGGTTGCATGTGTTCATGCTCCCCAAAAAGATCATAAAAACTGATCACCTCGAATTGCAGAAAATTCTTATTGACTGGAGATAAGGAAAGATAAAACAAGGCACTTCTAGCATGGGATATTCTGTGCCAACCTCAATCTGCATGTGGTGTGAACTTTACTGAAATGAAGGCATGGAACAAAGTTGTTATACTTCAACAATTTTGGAAATCTATGCAAAAAGAAGAACAAACTGTGGTTCTTATGGTTTCATGCCTACTATTGGAAGGAAGGACTAATATGGGCGGCGAAATATAATCAAGCATCACGGTGTGTCCAAAAGATCATTAAGGCAGGCAAGCACTTGGAGCAAGCTGGCATCACCTTGACTGAATTCCTGGGAATAGGAAAGTTTTCCATTAGGAAAATGTACAGGAAGCTCGGGGGGGATTATGACAAGGTACCCTGAAAGAGAATGATATGCAACAACATGGCTACCCCCAAATGGATTTTCATCCTCCGGTTGGCTGCACATGAGAGACTATCTACACTTGACAGGCTAACTCGTTGGAGCATATTGGTGAACCAAATATGTCCACTATGCAACCAACAAGATGAGACTATTTCACACATATTCTTTGAATGTGAAATAACCTCCGAAATATGGGATAAAATACTGGAATGGCAAGGAATTCAAAGACAAGCACCGAGCTGGAAAGACGAACTAGCATGGGTTGTAATGCATTATAATGGAAAGAATTCTAAGTCGGAAATCTATAGAATGGTGCTGGCCGGAACTGTATATCATGTTTGGATGGAGCGGAATCAAAGGATATTTAGGCAAACACAAAGAAGTACATCAAAAATCACAAAGATGATAGTTCAAGAAGTCTTCTATAGAGCAATCAAGGAGGCAACTATGGCAAGAACGCTGCAACACCTTAATTCTTATCCTTGAGTATGTAGGTGGGCATTGTAAGGGGGAACGACTGATGTACAGGAAAATGGAACCGGTGTTCATTTTCCTCTATTGAGCAATTTGTTTCTTTTTTGTTGAGCTGTACATATTTTACTTGGTAATAAAGTCTTTATTTACCAAAGAAATATTAATAATTAAAAATTCAAAAATATTTAAGATTATAAATAGAAGGGAATGATGAGTTGAACTTGAGATTAAATTAAAATTATGGTAAAAACGTTCAAACTATGGATAGGACCACAAAATTAAAGTTTTACTAGATAAATAAAAATAACAATGGGATAACAAATTAAAATTTTAAGAATACAAAATAAATGTCTCATGTAGGTAATTTAGTAACAAAAATAAAAGTTAAATTCAATCATGAAGCCCTCTCCTTAAGCCAAGTTGCAGCCTTAAGATAAGCCACATGTAACATATTAACTATTAACTAATAGCTAATTCAGTCATATGGCATAACCAGAAAAAGCCACATATAGCTTATTTCTCAATTAATTAATAATAAATAACTAAATCAAAATATTTTAAAAAATAGTATATAATAATTAAAATATTATTAATAAATTTAAATAATTTAATAATTTCTAGTATTAATTTAAAATAATATAAATATTTATATCAAGATTAAAAAAATATATGTTGATCTATATTATATTAAAGGATATAAATAGATAATGATATAAATAAAAAGAAAAGTTAAGGAAGGACACATGAAAATATGAAATAATATATATTAGGTACGTAGTAGCAATAATTAACAATTTAAAAATATTTAATATTAGAAATAGAAGGAAACGATGATTTGAACTTGAGATTAGATTAAAATTATAGTTAAAACGCTCAAACTATGGATAGAACCACAAAATTAAAGTTTAACTAGATAAATAAAAATAAAAATTGGATAACAAAATTAAAATTTTAAGAATACAAAATAAATGTCTCACGTAGGTAATTTAGTAACCAAAATAAAAGTTAAATTTGTATCCTGAAACTAAAAAACAATTATAACTTAAAATAAAATGTGATACATCATATTTTAATTATATTATAAAATATTAATATAAAAAACTAATTAAAATTTATAATAGGGGTTAAAATATATAAAGAGGAAAAATAGAGTGTGAGAATATTTATACTTTGAATTAATTTAAGGATATTAAATGCAACAACAACAACAACAACAACAACAACAACAACAACAAATAAATAATTTTTTACAATATTAAATAATTAATAATATTCAAAAATATTATTGATAGATTTAAATGACGAAAGAGCTCTGAGTAAGAGGATAAAAGTATAAAAATACATTATATTTTAGGAATAAAAAATTATATTTATATATGATTATCAAAAAGGTAATAAGAAAGATATTAAGTCAATTGGTAAGCTAATAAAATATAACAATATTAAGTAATGAATAATGCAACAACTATAAGCAAAGATTAAATAGAATTTTTTGTTTGGGTGACAATGTAGAAGGATGAGACTTATTCGACTTTGAGGTAAAACATAAAGTGGTAGTAAAAAGAATTTTGTTAAAATAATATGCTCATACAATACATATTACAACGTGATATATTTGATATTATTTAATGTTGACCACAAAATAAAATGCAAGTACTAAGATCAAGGGGTTGGGTTGTCACAAATAAATTTTTAAAAAAGGAAAACATATTATCCAGTACGAAATATGGGAAATGGTTTCATGTCCTGCTTCTTAACTGATATCTAATAATTGTATATAATTTTTATCTGGAAGGTTTAAATTTTAACGTAATTTGCACATAATTCAAATTACCCAAATCATAATTTTATATTTGTCCTCGAATCGTGCGGGTACTAATACTAGTTTGATTTACGACGATCTTGATTGTTATCTAAATTAAAATTAACTGCGTTTTCAAATAATTGTTGACTATTAGTTGAATCATAATTTTTTTCAAAATGTATAAACATTGACTTTGTTTTTTTATATCGAAAGTAATTTGAATTTAAGTTCCAACTAAATTATACATATATTTGGTTACTTGTCCACCATACTAAAAATATATTTTCACATTTACTTATCAATTTTAGTAAATCAAGAGAAAGACAATCTTTTTTTTCATATTTTACGCTTATCATTAACTACTAATTCTTCAAATCATTTCCCATTTTTTTTGAAATACTATCATTATTATGGATAAAATTATAAAATACGCACTTTATTTATATTTTTTAAAGGGTGCGCAAAGTCAAAAGTGAACAACTAAGGGTGTGTTTGGTATGAAGGAAAATATTTTTCAGAAAATATTTTTTTTAATTTTCCCATGTTTGGTTGGCTTAAATGTTTTGAAAAATATTTCTCATGAACACTTGGAGAAAAATATTTTTCCTATTAAGAAAAGGGAAAATATTTTTCAAAACTCTTTTTCAACCTTCTCCACCTTATTCTCCACCCCCACCAACCCCTACCATCCCACCCCATCTCCCAAACCACCCCTACCTTACCCACTCCCAACCACCCCTACCCCACCACACCTACCGAAAAATGTTTTTCACTCACCAACCAAATAAGAAAAATTAAGTGATAAAACCACTTATTTTTCAGAAAAATATTTTTCAGGAAAATATTTTTCTTCGTACCAAACACACCCTAATAGTTCACGGAGGGCAAGGCTCTTCAAAATCGAACCAAAATCGTTAACCGAACCGAACTGGTGGCTTATTGGTTTATTGGTATCGGATTATCGGAGTAATGGATGATGAACAGATTGACTTTTTATAATTAACGACTTAACGGTATGGGGGCGGATTACTCATTTTTCTAATCGGATAAACCGTTAACCCATTAAGAATTTTTATATTTACACATTTACCAATTTGTATATAAAGTACTATTGAAACCCTAAATGAATAAAGTATTAAGAAGTTTGGGTCTTTCATCTTTGTATCAGAATCAACTTTTTTTTATTGTGCCCATACGCTGGGGTGTTGTTTCTGGCAAAGTATTTCCTATTATAGAATTAGTGTTGGATTTCTGCAGCTACGTAGGAATAACATTGGGTACTGGCTTGGTGGTGTCCTCTGCTACAAGCTACTATTGTGTTGGCTCAGCTGGTTTTATCCTTGTTTAAGTTTGAGCTTTATATGTTGTTATAACTTGAGAGTTGAAATGATAAAAGCCAGTAAACAGACAATTAGCTCATATTATACCACACTAAAGTAATAGCAACTTGTTACTACCTTGTTGCATAAGTAGTTGTACATAGAATAATAGAACTGTCTGTAGCTAATGGCAGTCGTCTCTGGCTTCTCATCAGAAAAATCTACTACAACTAACAGAGACAATTTGAATTATGCAGTTTGGCCTTTTGGTATCCGCAAGACTAGGATTGTTCAAAAATATTCTATTTGGTTTAGCTGATAAATCGCTCGATAATTGTTAATCAGATATCAATCCGTCCATTGTCTTATTGGATGGTTAGCGGATTACTACATTTATAATTCGATAACTGATAAGCCGAATTGTTAAGCGTAATTATCCGCTCGATAAGCACTCCTAACGGAGGAAGTACTATATATATGTGCAGTAACTAGTAACTAAGCATTACTATTTATTAAGTACAGTAAAGGCCCTTCCCATTTAGGCGAGCTTTATATGTTGTTATAGCTTGAGGGTTGAAATGATAAAAGCCAGTGAACAGCTAATTAGCTCATATTATAGCATACTAAAGTAATAGCAACTTGTTACTACATTGTTGCATAAGTAGTTGTACATAGAATGATAGAACTGCCTGTAGCTAATGGCAGTCATATCTGGCTTCTCATAAGGAAAAGCTACTACAACTAACAAAGACAGTTTGAATTATGCAGTTTGGCCTTTTGGTATTCGCAAGACTAGGATTGTTAAAAAAATTTCTATTTGGTTTAGTTGATAAATCATCCTATAATCGTTAATCAAATATCAATCCGTTCGTTGTCTTATTGGATGGCTAGAGGATTACTACATTTATAATCCGATAACTGATAAACCAAACTGTTAAGCGTAATTATTCGCTCGATAAGCATTCCTAACGGAGGAAGTACTATATATATGTGCAGTAACTAGTAACTAAGCATTACCATTTATTAAGTACAGTAAAAGACCTTCCCTTTTAGGCGAGCTTTATATGTTGTTATAGCTTGAGGGTTGAAATGATAAAAGCTGGTGAACAGACAATTAACTCATATTATAACACACAAAAGTAATAACAACTTGTTACTACATTATTGCATAAGTAGTTGTACATAGAATGATAGAACTGTCTGTAGCTAATGACAGTCGTCTCTGGCTTCTCATCAGGACAAGCTACTACAATTAATAGAGACAGTTTGAATTATGTAGTTTGGCCTTTTGGTATTCTCAAGACTAGGATTGTTAAAAAAAAATTTATTTGGTTTAGCTGATAAATCGCTCGATAATCGTTAATCAGATATCAATCCATTCATTGTCTTATTGGATGACTAGAGGATTACTACATTTATAATCCGATAACCGATAAGCCAAACTGTTAAGCGTAATTATTCGCTCGATAAGCATTCCTAACGGAGGAAGTACTATATATATGTGCAGTAACTAGCAACTAAGCATTACCATTTATTAAGTACAGTAAAAGACCTTCCCTTTTAGGCGAGCTTTATATGTTGTTATAGCTTGAGGGTTGAAATGATAAAAGCTGGTGAACAGACAATTAGCTAATATTATAGCACACTAAAGTAATAACAACTTGTTACTACATTGTTGCATAAGTAGTTGTACATAGAATGATAGAACTGTCTGTAGCTAATGGTAGTCGTCTCTGGCTTCTCATCAGGAAAAACTATTACAACTAACAGATACAGTTTGACTTATGCAGTTTGGCCTTTTGGTATCCGCAAGACTAGGATTGTTCAAAAATATTCTATTTGGTTTAGCTGATAAATCGCTCGATAATCGTTAATCAGATATCAATCCGTCCATTGTCTTATTGGATGGCTAGCGGATTACTACATTTATAATTCGATAACTGATAAGCCGAATTATTAAGCGTAATTATCCGCTCGATAAGCACCCTAACAGAGGAAGTACTATATATAGGTGCAGTAACTAGTAACTAAGCATTACTATTTATTAAGTACAGTAAATGCCCTTCCCATTTAGGCGAGCTTTATATGTTGTTATAGCTTGAGGGTTGAAATGATAAAAGCCAGTGAACAGCTAATTAGCTCATATTATAGCACACTAAAGTAATAGCAACTTGTTACTATATTGTTGCATAAGTAGTTGTACATAGAATGATAGAACTGCCTGTAGCTAATGGCAGTCATATCTGGCTTCTCATAAGGAAAAGCTACTACAACTAACAAAGACAGTTTGAATTATGCAGTTTGGCCTTTTGGTATTCGCAAGACTAGGATTGTTAAAAAAATTTCTATTTGGTTTAGTTGATAAATCATCCTATAATCATTAATCAAATATCAATCCGTTCGTTGTCTTATTGGATGGCTAGAGGATTACTACATTTATAATCCGATAACCGATAAGCCAAACTGTTAAGCATAATTATTCGCTCGATAAGCACTCCTAACGGAGGAAGTACTATATATATGTGTGCAGTAACTAGTAACTAAGCATTACCATTTATTAAGTACAGTAAAAGACCTTCCCTTTTAGGCGAGCTTTATATGTTGTTATAGCTTGAGGGTTGAAATGATAAAAAGCTGGTGAACAGACAATTAGCTCATATTATAACACACAAAAGTAATAACAACTTGTTACTACATTGTTGCATAAGTAGTTGTACATAGAATGATAGAACTGTCTGTAGCTAATGACAGTCGTCTCTGGCTTCTCATAAGGAAAAGCCACTACAATTAATAGAGACAGTTTGAATTATGCAGTTTGGCCTTTTGGTATTCTCAAGACTAGGATTGTTAAAAAAATTTCTATTTGGTTTAGCTGATAAATCGCTCGATAATCGTTAATCAGATATCAATCCATTCGTTGTCTTATTGGATGGCTAGAGGATTACTACATTTATAATCCGATAACCGATAAGCCAAACTGTTAAGCGTAATTATTCGCTCGATAAGCATTCCTAACGGAGGAAGTACTATATATATGTGGAGTAACTAGTAACTAAGCATTACCATTTATTAAGTACAATAAAAGACCTTCCCTTTTAGGCGAGCTTTATATGTTATTATAGCTTGAAGGTTGAAATGATAAAAGCTGGTGAACAGACAATTAGCTAATATTATAGCACACTAAAGTAATAACAACTTGTTACTACATTGTTGCATAAGTAGTTGTACATAGAATGATAGAACTGTCTGTAGCTAATGGTAGTCGTCTCTGGCTTCTCGTCAGGAAAAGCTATTACAACTAACAGATACAGTTTGACTTATGCAGTTTGGCCTTTTGGTATCCGCAAGACTAGGATTGTTCAAAAATATTCTATTTGGTTTAGCTGATAAATCGCTCGATAATCGTTAATCAGATATCAATTCGTCTGTTGTCTTATTGGATGGCTAGCGGATTACTACATTTATAATCCGATAACCGAAAAGCCGAACTGTTAAGCGTAATTATCCGCTCGATAAGCACTTCTAACGGAGGAAGTACTATATATATGTGCAGTAACTAGTAACTAAGCATTACCATTTATTAAGTACATTAAAAGCCCTTCCCTTTTAGGTGAGCTTTATATGTTGTTATAGCTTGAGGGTTGAAATGATAAAAGCCGGTGAACAGACAATTAGCTCATATTTTTCACGACCCAAAATCAACCGTCGATGGCGCTTATTGTGGAACTAGGCCAGCCTCAACTCAACAACCCAACACCAATAACAATAAGTTTGAAAATGTTAACGGAAGCATTTAGCATTAAAGAAAAACTATTCCAAACATAAGAAAATCCCAAAGTGATACAATCCAGCCCAAAACTAGGGTGTCACTGAGTACATGAGCATCTAGATCAGAAGTACAGTCTACTACAGTGTCTAGAGATATAAACTAAAAGCACGACAAAGATAAAGAAGGAAAGTCAAGGCCCGCGAACGCAGTGCAGCTACCTTGATAGTCTCCAAAACTCTAGGATCCTCAATCAGCAACCGTCACTACGACCGGTATTGCCTAGATCTGCACACGAGGTGCAGGGAGTAACGTGAGTACACCAACTCAGTTAGTAACAAGTCCAAACTTTGGACTGAAAGGTAGTGACGAACTCAAACTCAACAGGCTAAACAAAAATCAATGTGCAGAAATGTAGGCATGCTTTCAAGTCAAATATACAGCTCAAACAGTAAAGGATATATATATCTGAATAGTGTAAGGTATACAACTCAGCTATATGTACATGCCAATATACAGACTGTATGAAATGTACCATATGCTCCACTCTCAAGTATCCAACTACTCGATACTGTATATTGCCATCCGGCCCAGGGAAATACATCCGGGAACATATACAACACTGACTATAAGTCACCAGTACTGAGGAAAAGGGGCAATCCAACCCTGTGGAGAAATCCATCTCCAGGTATCAAGTACTTCGGGCAAATCTATGTTCAAGGAAATCCATCCCTCAATAATATCATCCGCACTCACTAGGGATGTGTTACAAACTCCGGAGGGGCTCCTACAACCCAAGCGCTATCATAATCTTCAATATAACCGCTGCGGAGTGCAACCCGATCCCATAACTGTCACTCATAACCAGGCTCTTGGCCTCAGTCAGTCATTAACCTCTCCAGTCTCACACACGGGCTCACAATGTCATTAAAACAAATCCGGAACAATGATATGATGACTCAATAACTAATCGAGACTGGTATATGATATAAAAATACTTGAACATGATTGAGTACGGAATATTAATGAAAATAATGAGATGACAGCAAGAAACGACCGCTAAGGGTCCCAAAAATACTAGCATAAAGCCTAAACATGATATCTAGCATGATTTACAGCTCAATTACTTTATCACGTGATGAAAGCATGGATATTAACAGAATAGAGTCACTAAACGGTGCCATGGAATCACCCAGGCCACAATTCTCACGGTGCACGCCCGTACGCCTATCACTTGGCATGTGCGTCACCTCAAAACCAGTCACATAATACGTAATTTGGGGTTTCGAACCCTCAAAACCAAGTTTGGAAGCGTTACTTACCTCAATCCAAGCAAAATCCTACTCTGCGATGCCCTTGCCTCTCAAATCGGCCTCCAAACATCCCGAATCTAGCCACAAGAAATACAATACGATCAATATAGGCTAAAGGAACCAATTTCACAAGAAAAATATCAAATTATAGATAAAATCCGAAATCGGCTCAAACCCGGCCCCCGGGCCCACGTCTCGAAATCCAACAAAAATTACAAAATCGAGAAGCCATTCACTCACGAGTCTAGTCATACCAAATTTACCAAAATTCGACCTCAATTGCCCCTCCAAAACCCCAAAGTTCACTCTCCAATTCTCAAGCCCTAAATCCCTAAATTTTCAAATTCCAATCCCTAATTAAATGATGAACAATGCCATAGATTCACGGAAATTAGACCAATACGGGTTAGAATCACTTACCCCAACGTCCTCCTTGAAAACCTTCGAAAAATCACCTCTCTCCCGAGCTCCCCAAGTCCAAAATTGAAAATGGAAGACAAAACCTCGAGCTGGGGTTTTTTGCCCAGTTAAAATCGCACCGGCGGTCCTAGTTCCGCATCTGCAAATCGGGCTCTGCTTTTGCGGAAATTCATTAAAAGCCTGACTCCGCTCCTGCGATCACGTGACCGCATCTGCGGTTATCGCAGATGTGGGACCCAAGCCACACCTGCGATCCATCTGCGCATTTGCACCTCCCAAACCGCTTCTGCGACCACCGCAGATGCAAAATTTCCATCGCACATGCGGTATGAGCCTAGGTCTCCCTTAGCCGCACCTGAAACTCTTCCTTCACAGTCATCGCACTTGCGGTTCCCACTCCGCAGGTGCGGAAAGCACCAGTAGCAGCAACTTCAGCTGTATTTCTCCAATTCCAAACCTTCCGTTAACCACCCGGAATCACCCTGAGGCCCTCGGGACTATAACCAAACATACCAACATATCCTATAACCTCATACAAACTTAGTCGAACCTTCGGATCACTCAAATCAACATCAAAACAACAAATTACATCCGGATTCAAGCCTAAGAACTTCTAAACTTTCGAATTCCACAAACGATGCCGAAACCTACCAAACCACGACCGGATGACCTCAAACTTTGCACACAAGTTAGAAATGACACCACGAACCTACTCCAACTTCCATAAATCCAATCCAACTCCGATATCAAAATTTTCACTACCGGCCAAAATTGTCAAAATTTTAATTTCCGCCAATTCAAGCCTAATTCTACCACGGACCTCTAAATCATATTTCGGACGCGCTCCTAAGTCCAAAATCACATAACGGAGCTAACGAAACCATCAAAATTCAAATCTGAGGTCGTTTACACATAGGTCAACATTCGGTCAACTCTTCCAACTTAAGCTATTAACTAAGAGACTATGTGTCTCAATTCACTCCGAAACCACTCTAAACCCGAATCAACTACCCCGATATATCATAATATAGCTGAAGAACACAAAAGAAGCAGAAAATGGGGGAACATGGCTATAACTCTCGAGACGACCGGCCAGGTCGTTACATTATAGCACACTAAAGTAATAGCAACTTGTTACTACATTGTTGCATAAGTAGTTGTACAAAGAATGATAGAACTGTCTGTAGCTAATGGTAGTCATCTTTGGCTTCTCATCAGGAAACACTACTACAACTAACAGAGACAGTTTGAATTATGCAGTTTGGTCGTTTGGTATCAAGACTAGGATTGTTCAAAAAAATTCTATTTGGTTTAGCCGATAAACCGCTCGATAATCGTTAATCAGATATCAATCCGTCCATTATCTTATTGGATGACTAGCGGATTACTACATTTATAATTCGATAACTGATAAGCCGAACTGTTGAGCGTAATTATCCGCTCGATAAGCACCGTAACGGAGGAAGTACTATATATAGGTGCAGTAACTAGTAACTAAGCATTACCATTTATTAAGTAGAGTAAAGGCCCTTCCTCTTTAGGCTTTAACTAAGTAATTGGTTGTTTATATTACGGTTATGTGTCAGCCGATAGTATAAAAGTATCTTTGATTAATTGTGTTTTGTGGGATATAATATATACTCTCTTCGATCCACTTTAATTGATTTTTTGGCCTTTTCTTTTTATGGTTTACAATATTTGATTTTTTCATATATGAAGAAGGAATTAAGTTTTTTTTTCCAAAGTTGTCCTTGGAATAAAGAGCCTAGGAGTATTTGTTATATTTTTAAAAAATAAGTTAATATTAATATGGTTAATTTCATTGTTAATTAATGCTAAAAGATGTATTTCTTAATATATATAAAAAGAGCTAAAAAAATTAATTAAATTAGGCCGAAGGGAGTCAAAGAAACTTCATAGTAGCAAGAGATGGGTACAAAGCACAAACTTGTACTCTATTAATTTATACTCCTAAAAAGTAATGCGCACTAACTTCCATTAATTTATACTAGTAGTAAGCAATGTAAACAAACTTCCAGGTAATTTTAGTTGTTCCTTTTTTACTTTTTCTTTTTTTATATTTCTGATAAAGAAGTTTTGCTTTCTCTACATTAATTTGGCACCTGAACATCAAAATTGCATACACCATCCAATACTATTGCTATATTATATTAGTCTACCGTTTTGGCGCTTTTCATTAATTTTTACCACATAATTGCTACAAGGACAGTTATATTCTCATAATTCAAACTTGATTTGTCTTATTTTGTAGACAAAATACGTATATGTGGGTCAATAAAAACATACGTATCTACAAAATAAAAGAAAATAAAAGAGGGCAAAAGTTGGTGGTAGTCGATACGAGCCACTTTATGAATTTTGATTATTATGATATTAAAAGCCAAAGTACCTTTTTTTCTATGTCACCATTTGCAGCAGCCAGAAAGAAAACCCATATATAATTTGTTAGTAGTTGGTAATGGAGTTACATTGTTACAATTATAAAACTTAGTTTTTTTTATATTTCCAGCATTTCTTTTCTCTTGGTTGTCTATTATAGTAATAGTTTTTTTAAATATGAAGAATCCATGTGTTGGAGTTGATGTTTGCCACTATCCATCAAAACCAGATATTTTTGGTAGGTTTACAGCTTGTTTGGATAGTTATTAACCATTGTATTGTATTGTTACTATTTATTTTGTTTGTTACTTAAATTTTATTGTATCGTATCGTTAAATTCGCCGTTACATAACGACAAAATATGACACTTTATGTAACGACCGATTTGGTGTGGTCGTGTCGTTACCTTGTCTTTTTATCTCAATCTCACCCTTCATTATTATTGAATAATTTTATTTTATCATTTACCCTACTTTTTATATAGTAATTTTACCCTGTGTCATAATTTTTCTTTAAAATATTGCAAGTATTCTTCATATTGTTGGTGTGTGATATCATGAAACGATAACAAACGACACAATCTATCCAAATATTATATTTATTAAACGATACAATATAATACAAAGTACGATACGATACATTATGAAACGACAATGAACTACCATCCAAACAAGCTGTTAAGGAGTAATTATTACTACTAACAATTTTATAATTCCCCCCCCTTTTTCCCTTATCATTACTCCAATATTAAATAATTCCCTTGAGGCCTTCTTAGCAACCTCCAAAATAAGACCAGACTTTAACTTGCATTACATATAATCCAGTTTAAGTTCAACACAACTAATTATATTTAATCTTTGTTCGGTAAATTGGACGTTAGTAAACTCTTTTTACGAAATTAATCGGCAAACTATATTTTAGAGCACGTCGTTCTCTAGTATTATATTATGATATATAAACTATTTGTAAGGAATATTCTATTTTTAATATCAACTGAAATTTGAATTGAGTTAACTCCAATAGTATCATGACATCATCAGACACTTCAGATTTTTGCTTTCAGGATCACTCTTGATCATGAAAAAACAAGTCTTGTTTTTTTGTCCCAGTTGAGAAAATTTGTTGATTATCATCGTAGACATTTAATTTTGTCCTCTTTTTATCAAAAATAAATTTTTCAAAAATTTGTAATACTTTATTTCAATGAAATTTCCCTCTATTTTAATTTGAAGAGTTTGAGCAATCCTTTAAGTTCATGATCTTCTACAAAGCTTTGTTAGCATTAAGGGAATAAAATGCTCATATATTAGGAACTTTAAAGACTTGAATTTTTCTAAGAGTAACTCTTGCGTATTTCACTAAAAAATGTACAAGTTTTATGAAAGTTAAAGATAATGCGAACATGTCTTATGTCCACTAATAAGTAGGACATAATCTTATTTACACTAACTGCTATAATATTTTATACCTATTGGAAAAGAATATGTTATTAGATTAAGATCCATTTTTAATTTACTGAAATCATGCAGCACGATTGGCCATAGTTTATTCA
The DNA here is from genome assembly GCF_000390325.3 of Nicotiana tomentosiformis. Taxonomy (NCBI): domain Eukaryota; kingdom Viridiplantae; phylum Streptophyta; class Magnoliopsida; order Solanales; family Solanaceae; genus Nicotiana; species Nicotiana tomentosiformis. The sequence continues at coordinate 12,995,268 of NC_090813.1, read as the reverse complement.
ACAATAATTGGCACAAAATTTTCAAGAACTACTATTATATTTAAGTGCATTGGTAGTGAGTACAACATGGAGAAAGAAGTATTCAAAAATCAGATGGAAATTTCTGGGTAAGTATCTAAAAAACTTGCATGTTATTCATGCAACTTATACTAAAAAATTAATATTGTTAGTATAATAATTTAATTTTTGATTAGTAGAAGCGAATAGTAATTACATACAACACATAAAATAGAAAATTAAATACATTCATGACTAGTTAGTAAGCATACATAATCTCCAAAAGAAGGAAAAAAGAAGATGAAAAATCAAATAATCTATAAAAAGGCGTACTAATAACAAGCGAAAGCTATGTATTTAAGAAAAATAATATAAAAATTTTACACGAAACTTAAACCTTAAATTAGACGTCAATCTATCTAATACTAATTGTCCGTTGTAACTTTGAAATATATTTTACAATGAGAAGGCAATAAATTTGTACATGTACAGAGAAATATGGCTCGTGTTAAAACATTCAAAATCTCTCCGCCACCCAAAAATAGTTCATTAAAAAACAAAAAAAAATTGGTTTGTATGTGAGGTGCCGTGTTGAGACAAAATATAATTAACTTATAAAATGTGTAGTTCATAATAAGTAGGTAAAGACTAGTGACATTTTACTTTTCTTTTTAGTGGTTGGTGAGTCAGAAATTGTGTGACAAAGTAAGCATAAATAGATGGAAAGTCAAAAGAAAGGGGAGTATATTTTGAGTTTATTCACAATTGAAACTTAATTCTCCAAAAATAGTTGTCTAAGTTTTGGTCAAAAGGTTGTGTTGGTGAAAAGGGACCATTTAAGGGATATGTTGAGTGTGGGCTCAATAAGTTGGTTGGTAGTGACAAATTAAAATAAAATACGTGCTTAGATTATCTTGAAAGCCAACGAAATTGACATGTCACTTTTAATAATAGATATAATAAAATGTCAAATTTCATCAACTAACAATTTTTGAGGAACTCATCATTACATGAAACTAGTCGATAAAACCCCAAGGTTTTAATTAGGTGAAGTTAGTGACCTCTTCCTGTGCCAGTTGAAAGATGGATTAACGTCAATTTGTTATGTTCAAGTTTTTTGGATCTCGTTTTGGTACAATTTTTGGAAATAAATTTAAAAAATACGTATTGGATTAGTTTTTTAGAAAACGCCCGTTTTTTGAGAATATTCGTATATGTTACTAGTAGTTTTTGGGTAAGCCTGATAAGGACTGATTTGGTTTTGATAAACACTTTTGGTTCGATTTTTAGAAACAAAAATTTGATTTAATCCAAATGACATTGTTTTCATTTTCGGAAAAGTTTGGGGATTGTGTTAGTTGTATCATCACAAATTAAAGTTTGGGGAATTAAAAGCCACAATCAAAATTCCAGGGTCTTATAATTACCACTTACAAGTTCTAACTTGAGGAGCCTCTATCTGCATATAATTTTCTTTATATGCATAGCGAGTAAGGGTACGAAGTAGAATTAATATATAAAAAAATAAGGTAAAAAATAAAATAAAATTATTTAATAATAAAGAAGGGCAAGAAAATAGAAAAAATAAGGTAACTGAAACAACCTGATTTACTGCAACTCCCTGATTTACTGCAACTCAATGGAACTAATATTTGTATTAATCACTCAACTGGAATTACAAGTAAACTGAATTAGGAGAATATTAATTAGAGCAATATTGAAAAATAATTGGAAGGAGGAGATGAGAAGAGAGAATTACCGAATGAGATAAGGAGAAGTTGTTGCAGTCGATTTGATGATAAGGTTAGAGCTTAACATACACCCTGTCACACCCCTTTTTACCATTAGCAAAATATTATAGTGAAAAAGGTTTTTTTTAATTAAAGTGGCACATTTGAGTAAGGGTTATTTTATTTATAGAGTCGCCACTTGAAATTAATTTTTGGGTGTTCCAAATTACCTTTTATTTGAACCCCTAATCAAAGGAAAACTGACTCTATTTATTATTGATCCGCAAAAATAAGAGACCGAGTAAGGAATTATGTTGACCGGTGTAAGGCAATCCCCGAATTTTATGGTTCTAACACGGCCGCTTTATTAACTTAAACTTGGTTAGAATTAATTTTGGATAAACCGTGATTTATTTTATTTTCATGCTTTTCCTATGTCCGTTTTTATTGTTGATGACTTTATGAATTTCAAACTAGGACGAGTAACTCCGATCCTAGCTTACACTAACCAAGACGAGTATCCCCTACCTTAGTTCGTGTGTCGCACCTAGAATTGAAGCCTACTCGAAGTTAATTAAATAACAAACTTTTATTTATTTGAAAGAATTGAAACAAGACGTGTCCTCACGACCTTGCCATTTTATTTATATCTTTATTCCAAAGCGAGTCTTCCCGACATCGGTTAAGATAAAATTAATTATCTTTTTAATATCTATTACTTTAGGGGTAGATTTTGAAAAAATAATTGTTCATCTTTATTGCGAAAGAAAATACCTCTGTGTAGCTTAATGGTGATAAGACAACATATGGATATTATTGATATTGGACCTTATTTATACTTTATTTTTATTATTGTTGTTGTTAATTAAAAGATGAAATTAGTATAATCAAAATATTTTAATAAAATTATATGCTTACATCCATGCCTATAATTTGCCTAACGCTTTTGGAATTGTTTGCTGGAAGTGACTGAATTATTGAATTAGTAAAATAAAAAAAAAAGGAATTCTGATTTTTAGACTTATTGGGAAAACATGGCAGATTAATATTGAACCAACTTTGTTTATTTTAATAGAGTGAGCCAATTCCTTATTAAATGAGAAATGGGTCAACATCTTTCACTACACTACTTTTGGATCAAGCAGAAAAATCCGTTAGCCCACCACTGGGCTCATCTTGTGGCAAAGGTTCAAAGGCCCCAACAGCCTCTTTAAACCCCAAATCTGCGGGAGAAATTCAAAAATAGTCAGATTTACAAGTGGTTATGGTCATTAAAAAATAGGCACAGTTTCAAAAGTCATCAAAATTTAGCTACTTTTTATGCAAAGATAAATCTGAACAAAAACACTGTTCAAAATCCGAAAAATACTCCAGCATAATATACTGGAGTTTGGAGTTCTAGTATACTTTGCTGGAACTCCAGTATATTATACTGGAGCCAGCAAAGTATACCGGTCCAGCATAATATGCTGGAAGTTCATACACAAGTGCACCGAACTCCAGTATATTATGCTGGATCGGTCTCTGTTGCGGCAAAATAGTGTCTATTTTTCAATGACTTGGCAAACATTGGCTATTTTTGAATGACCAGTCCGAAAACTGGCTAGCCCGTGCTATTTTAACCAAATCTGCAGCAGCCTGTTACAATGTTGCAGATCTAGCCTCTTTATTTACAGCCATAACCACTTTTGACAAAGCACGATGGCAGGCACGACCACTTTACAAAATAGCCACTTTAAACCCAAGTTAATAACCTAAACAAAAATCAGTTGCACCTTGTGAACCAACACCTTAAAACCTTACACACATAACCATTAGACCTATTCTTTGCAAATAAAAGCCCCTCTTTCGTCAACTCACATCACATACAAGAAGGAAGAACCTTAAGTTTTCAAGTTTAGAATCTACACCTTATTAATAACAATCTTTAATGGACTAAACATGAAATATTCATAGCTTTAAATCATCAACCAAATACACTAGCAGAATACAACCTCAACTACAAATGTAAAGGAAACATGATGTTTCAACTTACTTTAACAGATTGACAGTCTTCAACCTACTGTGGCAGAAGCATGGAGGAAAATGTACTTTTAGCCGCCCTACTAGTAAAAAAACAAACCTTTTATGCACCCTAATTCATGATTACACCCATCTACCTTTCAGCTTTTACCAATATCAGTAACTAAACTACAAAAGGCTAAACGTTAACCGCATTTGGACTGATAAGAGACTAATACGATTGTAAACACTTAACCTAACCAGTCAACAAACTAAACTAAATGGCCAATTTACAAAAGGCAAGTACCAAGTACATCAACTGATTCATCAATGATCAAACATAGAGTAAGCAAAATTATTAATTTGTCGATTAATCAAAGGTGAACTAAGAAGGGGGAAAACATGACAATGATAAACTTTTGCTCGATTATGTTGTTCGGATAGGTTAAACACGTCATTAAACGAGCGATAACATAAAAAATAACACTTCAACAATTCATACAAAATACAACAAAATACCAACTAAGCATGAAAATCATAAAATAATATCATACTAACTAGAAAGATAAAACAAAAGAAACTAAAAATTAAACTAGCACCTAAAATATGCGTGGAGCAAAATAGAAAAACAAGGGGGGGGGGGGGGGGGGGGGAGGATTAAGGTATACCATAAGCTTGAATGCCCCCGGACAGTGATGGAACGTCAAAATGACAGCGATGTAAACTTCGAGCATGATTTTTAATTGGTGAATCGTGGCCGCCAATTCTGGCGAGACAGTGGTCAATCATGACATCACCAACGAGAAATTGTGCTTTGATTCACGAGATAGACCAACGAATAGGATCAATGGTGGTGATTTTGGTGGTGCACGAGCAATGTTTGGATAGTGGTTTAGTTAGTGGCGGTGAGACAGATGGGGTGGTCGCCGGATTCGGGGGATTGAGAGGGGTTTGAAGGAAATTGGGCTTGGATTTGTGGAGAGAGGGGGGAGATGAAGAGGATGATGTAATATTTGTGGGGTTATGATGGTGGTTAGCGGTAGCGGGTGCCAGCTAGGGTTACAATTAGGTTTGTATTTATGGAGATTGAGAGTGATTTTGGGGATTTGGGGTTTGGATTGGTGTAGAGGATGAAGAGAAGAAGAGAATAGTGTAAAAATGGGGTAATTTAGTGGTGCACCACCACCATGGGGTGATTTACGACCGGTGATGCTAGGGTTTAGGCGGCAGAGAGATAGGGAGAAGAGAGAGTGATGAGAGAGGGGGGAAATAAAAGAATAAGGGGGAAAATGAGGGCAAAGTTCGGGTATTGGAGGTTTTATATACTTGGGATTTGGGTGAAATATGGCCATTGGATCAAATGAATCTCAACCACTTAAATGAAACTACGTCATTTTGGCATGTCTGGTTGGGGCCTTGAGCTGAGTATGTTAAATGCAATTGAGCCGCTGATTTGGCCCAATTTTTGCTTTAAAATGATAAGACCAATACCATAACCCCATTAACAAATTATTTAATATCATCTAATTCTACAACCTACAAATACATACAGAATAAACCTAAAAAGAAAATATAATGTAGAAGAAAAAGAAAGAGCAAAAATTAGGCATTTACACACCCAATCTCCCACCTGAAGAGTTAGCTCGGAACGTCGTTTATCAACAATGTCTCTATGCACGCACCAAATTATTCTTGAGAAGGGTCATGAGTTCATCCCTATCTACCAAATAAGCTTCGACCGGTTCACTGGAACTGCTGCCCAAAATGTAGCGAGCAACGGTAGGAAAATCCCTTCCGTACAAGGCTGTGAAAGGTGTCATATCTGTAGAGGACTAGAAGGCAGTATTATACCAGTATTCGACCCAAGGGAGCATAGCAACCCATTTGTGAGGAGCATCAGCCACAAAGCAATAAAGGTACTGCTCTACACACTTGTTGAGTGCCTTAGATTGCTCGTCAGTTTGAGGATGATATGCAGTGCTTATTGCTAATGATGTGCCTTGCAAAATGTTCAACTCTTGCCATAATGTGTGTAAGCATCTGGGATCTCGGTCAGTCACAATTGATCAAGGAGGTCCATGAAGAAGAATAATACCAACTACAAATGCCTCAGCTACTGATTGAGTAGAGAAGGATGAAGGCAGGGAATAAAGTGTCCATACTTGGACAGTCAATCCACAATGGTCAAGATGGTAGATTTACCTCTAGAGCTCGGCAGACAAGTAATAAAATCCATCAAACTATCCTATAACACCATGGAGGGAATGGGTAAGGGCTGAAGCATACCATCTTTAGTTGGTGGGAATCCTTCATGTGCTGACAAACCTGACAAGTTGCAACATAGTTGTGTACGTCTATCTTTATTCCCTTCCAATAAAAATTGGAAGCTATGCGATGATAAGTGCTCACAACTCCGACATGTCCCCCAACTATTTTGTCATGAAATTCACGGAGTAAAGTCTGTCGCAAAGGTGAATCAGAAGGTATAACCAAACGACCTCTAAAGAAAAGGATACCATTACGAAAGTTGAACCCCAAGTTGTCAGAAGGCTGGTCCTAGACTGATTTTTGAAGTGCTGCTAACTACGAGTGTGACTGACTCAGTGCCTTGAGCTCGCTCTTAATGTCATAACTCCTCGTTGAGATGGTGAGGAACATAGGTTCAGGGGAGAGAGCATTAGCAGCCTGATCTAGTTTGCCCGGCCGGTAGATAATCTGGAAATCATATCCCACTAGTTTGCTTAGCCACGTTTTTTATTCTAGTGTTTGGATTGTTTAATTCATCATATTTTTGCTTAGCTAGTTACTGTCGTCATTTTCTCACCGCTTGGGTAATATCAAAAAATTTCCTGTAATAAGTTGAAGCTCCTTACATTCTTTTGCTCAATTTCTGGTTGTAATAAGCAACTGGAGGCCTCTTTTGCGAGAGAACTGCACTAATTCTTGCCCTGAAGCATCGTTTTTCAGTTTAAATTCTTGAAACAAATATGGTAAGGTAAAAATTGGGGTATAACTGAGTTTACTATTAAGAGTTTCAAAGTATGTATAGATGTTATTAGTCCAGACAAAGGCTTCTCTGCGGAGTAGATCTGTGAGAGGGTCGGCAATTGCAGCATAGTGATGAATAAATCGCCTATAGTACCCGGCGAGCCCAAAGAAACTGTACACCTGCTTGATGTTCTTAGGATCATGCCATTTCTCAATTGTTGTGATATTTGCTGGATCAATACGACGTCCTTGGTTAGATATCACATGCCCCAATAATCAATTGTTGTTTGGACAAACTGTAGTTGCTACGTTTGGGTTCCAGAATGTGTTGGCATAATAGCTGTAAAACTGACTGTAGATGAGCCCAAATGTTCCTCTCAAGAAGGACTATACACTAGGATATCATCAAAAAATATGAGAACAAAGTGACACAAGAATGGACAGAATTCCTCATTCATGGTAGCTAGAAAGTAGATAGTGCATTAGATAACCCAAATGGCATTACCAAAAACATGCAATGTCCATCGTGAGTTCGGAACACTGTCTTAGCTACATCCTCTGGCCTAACTCGAATCTGGTGATAACCACCCAATCAGTCGAGCTTAGAAAAATAGACTGAATCATGCAACTCATCAAACAACTAGTCAACTCTCAGAATAGAAAATCTATCCTTAACTGTGACTGCATTCAAGGCCCTATAATCTGTACAAAATAACCATGTACCATCCTTCTTTTGCACAAGCAATACTGGAGAAGAAAAAGAACTAGTGCTAGCCCGAATTACCCCTTTTTTGAGCATCCGTTACCAGTTGCTCCATAACTTACTTTTAGAAGTAGGGGTATCGACATAGTTTGACGTTGACCGAAGTTGCACCGACAACTAGATAGATAGTGTGATCATGCAGTCTAGAAGGAGGTAATCCTCGCAATTTTTGGAAAACATCAACAAAGGTATCCAGGAGGCATCGTAGGTCCAGTCTAACCTGTTCATTGGCAGCCTCGTCCGGTGCGACCATATACAATCAGAAGTAGGAGGAAATAGCACATGTATCCGTGTATCTTCGGATACTCTGTAGTTGGACAAGTTGAGCTTTAGTTAGAATCAATCCCTTCCAAATAACGATAGCTCCCTGGTGTTGAAATTCAAAGAGGTATTCAGTATAGTCAGTAACCACCCTTTATAGCGTGGAAAGCCACGAAGCTTCGAGAACCACATCCGCACCTTGTAGTGACAGTACATATAGATCAAAGGTGAGATCAAACCCCTGGATCCAGAGTGGAACTTGTCGAACAATGCCCTCATATATGAGGTGTTGACCCCCCCCCCCCTCCAACTTCAAAATTGGGGGAGATATATATGGGAATGTCATGACCCAAATTTCAACCAGTCGTGATGGCACCTAATCCAACCCACTAGGTAAGATAATTAGCAATAATCCAATTCAAAAGACATTCACTAATAGGAATAAAGATAATATAACTGAACTTTTATACAAAGGCATCCCAAGGACTGGTAGTACAAATCATGAGCTTCTAAGATTTAGAGTTTACAAAGCTGGTATGAAATAAATACATCATCTGTTGAAATATACATGAACAAATTAATAATTCTAAAGCTACCAAGAACAAGAGGCAACTATGACTGGAACGTAGGTACGCCTTCAATGCCAGCTCCCATTGTATACAATAACGTCAGTATCCAAAATTTGCATGCAAGGTGCAGAAGTGTAGTATGAGTACAACCGACCCCATGTACTAAATATGTAACAAATCTAACCTTAGGTTGAAAGTAGTGACGAGCTGGGACCAAGGTCAAAGTCCAACAACAACTCATAACAATATAATAAAAGTGGTATAGGAAATAACTCAGAGATATGATGCTCAGCTAGTTTACAGTTACGGAAAATAGTCATGCTTTTCAAGTATAACAGTAAAACCCAAATCCTTCACCGAAATCACCAAAATATGAGAAAGTGAGAAACTTTTGATTTTTCCCAAAAACTTTCAACAACCGATAAGATGATTCGATCTCAGATAGCATGAGAAAAGTGCATCTCTATGCCTACATGTCAATGTGCATGTGAAGTTATAAATGTCACAAAACCGTGTAACATAGGAAATGTGGCGGTGCATAATAAGGATCCTGGGGCCTAGTAGTGGCCGGATCATTGCTTGCAGCTGGAAGTGCTGATTGAACAGGGCGACCCATATAACCTCTGCCCTGACAAGCTGTAGCTGGGGCACGAGTACCACTATAAGTGCCAGACTCTCGAGACCTCTTGGCCTCTCTCTTCTCTCTATCCTGATTCAGTATACCCCCTAACCTCCTAGCAATCCTCACTACCTACTGATACACAATATCTATCTCCAACTCTCGGTCCATGCTCAATCTAATGCTGGGGTTGAGCCCCTCAATAAACCAACGAACCCGCTCTCGAACGGTAGCAACCAAGGCTGGTGGATGCTTGGACAAATCATTGAATTGGACCGAATACTCTGACACGGTCATAGCATACTGGTGCAACTGCTCAAACTCTACGCGCCAAGCATCTCTGAGACTCTGAGGAACATACTCCCCTAGGAATATATCTGAGAACTGAGTCCAAGTTAGTGAAGCTGCCTCAGACGGAATATACAACTCGAATGTGCGCCACCACTGATAGGCCGTTCCTCTAAGCTGGAATATAGTAAAAGAAACCCCACTAGTCTCCGCAACACCCATAGTACGAAGGATACAGTGGCACTTCTCAAGAAAACCCTAGACATCCTCTGATGCCAATCCACTGAAAGTAGGTGGGTGGTACTTCTTGTACCTCTCGAGCCTGAGCTGCTTTACCTCAGAAGCTGGTGCCCTAACCTCGGGCTAAACCGGAGCTACTGGCTGTATCGGTATGATTTATGGATCCTGGTCTACCTGAACCCGCTGTTCTAGGATACCGGCGATGGGAGTTTGTACTCCTCCCCCAGCCTGAGATGTGGCAGGAGTAAGAGGTATCAATCCTGCCTGAGCTAAGGTGCTGAACATGCTCAGAAACTGGGCAAGACTCTCCTGGAAAGCTGGTGTAGTAATAGGCGTCTCAGGTGTCTGCCCTCCAACTGGAGCTACTAGTGTCTCATCTGTGGTAGTTCGTGTGGGTGCTCTGGCTGCACCACGCTGACTCGGCCTCTACCCCGTCCCCAGCATTTTGCGGCTCTAGCAGGGGGCACGGGTATATGATCATTCAATCTAGTTGTACGTGTCCTCACCATCTGTGAGAGAATAGAAAGATAAAAGTTTAGAGTCCGAAGTCAAAATATTGCACGATAAGGAATCAAAGAAAGTGAAACTTTTTCTAACAAATCCATAGCCCCTCGAAGATAAGTACAGACGTCTCTGTACCGATCCACGAGACTCTACTAAACCTGCTTGTGACTTATAACACCTATGAACCTAGAGCTCTGATACCAACTTGTCACGACCCCAATTCACCCTCCGTAGGATGTCGTGATGGCACCTAGTCTCTAAGACTAGGTAAGCCTAATAATTTGCAGAATAAATCAATAATAAATTTAACTCCAATCTCAACAGATGATATATAAATATAAAACTGCAAATCCATAATTTACAACTCCCAAAACCTGGTGGAAATAAGTCACAAGCTTCTAAGAGCAAATACTAAGTGCCTCTATATATCAGATTCTAAAAAAGATAAGGAAAACAACATAGTAAAGATAGAGGGGGGCTCCAAGGTCTGCGGACGCTGACAGATATACCTTAAAGTCTCCACGTGTGGTCCAACTCACTGGTATCTGGTCTGGTGGGAAGAACCTGGATCTGCACAAAAAGATGTGCAGAAGTGTAGTATGAGTACATCACAATGGTACCCAGTTAATGCCAAGCCTAACCTCGGTAGAGTAGTGACGAGGTCAGATCAGGGCCCTACTGGTTTAAAAGAAAAGTAAGGCAGAAGGTATTATAATATTTTGAAATGACTTAGAATTTAAACAATAAGGAGTTTCAGAAAATATCAGCACAGTAAATAGTGGTAAACAACAGGGGCACTCATGAGGTTCTGCCTCGTAGTCACAAATGTAAAGATGCAAGACAAGGTGATCTCCCGAGTAAACACCTCGTAGTCCCAAAGTAAATATGCGGTATAGGGGGATCTCCCGAATAAATGCCTCGTAGTCCCAAAGTAAATATGCAATACAGGGGGATTTTCCAAGTAAATGCCTCGTAGTCCCAAAGTAAATATGCAGTATAGGGGAGATCTCCTAAGTAAATGCCTCGTAGTCCCAAAGTAAATATGCAGCAGGTAATCAAAGGAAAACATGAATTTTCAGTAAGAATCTTACATTTAAAGATTTAATTCAAATCAAGGAAAGTAGGTAATTCAACTAAGCATGTTTCACAAATTGCAAGTAAGAGTTAGGGCACATAGACATGCGATACTAGGCTAAACATGATCACTACATATGTTAAGGCAATTCAGTTAATGTATTTTAAAAGAAGACAACTCAATTAAAGAAATTCAAAAGATGACAAATCAACAAGAACCGAATTTTTCATAATCAGCCCATGTACGCACTCGTCACCTCGTGTACACGGCGCTCACATATCACAAATGGTTACAACAGTACCAAAACCTAAGGGGATTTCCCCCACACAAAGTTAGACAAGTCACTTACCTCAAATCTCGCTCAATCAGTCAAGTAGTATGCCTTTCCCTAGAATTTTCAACTCCGATCGACTCGAATTTAGCCAAAATAATTTCATACTATAAATATAACTACAAGAAACTAATTTAAATAATGAAACTACGACTTTAGCAAAGAATAAAAAATTTAGCCCAAAAAAGTCGACCCAGGCCCACATCTCAGAATTGGTTAAAAGTTACAAAATACGAACACCCACTCGACCACGAGTTCACCCATACAAAAATTATCAAAATCCAACACGAAATCGCCACTCAATTCCTCAAATCAACTCTCCAAATCCTTAATCTCAAACTCCTAATTTCCACCTTAAATACATATTAACTAGGTGGGAAAATCAATAGGGAAACAAGATTATTGATCAAAAATAAGTACAAGGGACTTACCTCAAGAAATCCCTCGAAAATGCTCTCAAATTTTGCCCCAGACCGAGTATGCAAAGTCCAAAATGACAAAAATCACGAAGCCCCTCGGTTTTAAACATTGCCCAGGACTTCCGCTTCTGCGGATCACTTGACCGCATTTGCGGTCCCTCTTTTGTGGAAAATGCACCGCTTCTGCAGTTTTCTCCCTCGCATCTGCGCAACCGCAGGTGCGGAACTTACTATCGTACCTGCGCACCTTCTGCATCTGTGCCCATCTTCTCGCTTCTATGGGGCGATGACCGCATCTGCAGGCTCAGCTGGACAGTCCTATTTCTGCTTTCACAGCTCGAAGGCCGCTTTTGCGGTGCCGCACCTGCGGCCCAAAATGCGCAGGTGGGATTACACCAGACACAACAAAGCTTCAGCTATGCTCAAAGTTTAATTTTTGATTCGTTAGCTATCCGGAATCCATCCGAGGCCCCCGGGACCTCAACCAAACTTACCAACAAGTTCTAAAACATCATACGGACTTAGTAGATCATTTAAATCACATCAAACAATGCTAAAAACACGATTTGCTTATCGATTCAAGCCTAATGAACATCAAAGTTTCAAACTTCTACATTCGATGCCGAAACCTATCAAATCAAGTCTGATTGACCTCAAATTTTGCACATAAGTCATAATTGACATTAAGAACTTATTTCAACTTCCAGAATTGGAATCTGACCCCGATATCAAAAAGTTCACTCCCGGTCAATCTTCTCAAAATTCATCAAATTTTCAACTTTTGCCAATTGACGCTAAAATGACCAACAAACCTTTGATTCAACATCCAAACACGCTACTAAGACCAAAATCACCCTACGGAGCTATTGAAAACTTCGAAACTCCATTCCGGAGTCATATTCAGACAGTTCGAACTACGGCCTATTCCTACGACTTAAATTTCTATTTTAGGGACTAAGTGTCCCATTTCACTCCGAAACTAAAACAAATTCTCCCGGCAAGTTACATAACTACTAAATGAAGTATATGAAGCAAAAATTAGGGGTTCGGGGCTAATTCTCTCAAAACGGCCGGCCGGGTCATTACAACAAATCATGAGCTTTTAGGATTTAGAGTTTACAAAGCTGGTATAAAATAAATACATCATCTGTTGAAATATACATAAACCGATTAATCATTCTAAAGCTACCAAGAATAAGAGGCAACTATGACCGGAACCTAGGTACGCCTTACATGCTAGCTACCACTGTACACAACAATGTCAGCATCCAAAATCTGCACGTAAGGTACAGAAATGTAGAATGAGTACAACCGACCCCATGTACTCAATAAGTAACAAACCTAACCTTCGATTGAAAATAATGATGAGCTGGGACAAAGGTTAGATTCCAACACCAATAGCCAACAACAACTCATAACAATATAATAAAAGTGGTACAAGACTCAGAGATATGATGCTCAACTAGTTCACAGTTACGGAAAATAGTCATGCTTTTCAAGTATAACGGTAAAACCCAAATCCTTCATCGAAATTACCAAAATATGAGTTAGAAACCTTTGATTTTTCCCAAAAACTTTCAACAACAGATAAGGTGATTCAATATCATATAGCATGAGGAAAGTACATCTCTATGCCTACATGTCAATGTGCATGTGAAGTCATAAATGTCACAAAACCGTGTAACATGAGGAAATGCATCTCTATGCTTATATGACAAGTATGCACGTCAGATGCAATGCGTCACAATGATGAACTCATGTACTCACACTCTCAGAGTACTGAATATCACATTCTCACACTCTCAGAGTACTCAATATCACATTCTCACACTCCCACTCATCACGCTCAATAACTCAACACACTCAGTCACTCAGCACTGTACAGTACTTGCTATGGTGCGCAGCCCGATCCCATCATGAATCAATAGTAAATACGCTCATTGTGGGTGTGCAGACACTGGTCCCATCTTGAATCAATAATACCTGCAGTGGCATGTAGCCCGATCCCATCATGAATCAATAACACTTACTGCGGCGTGCATCCCGATCCCATCAATATCACTCACAATCCGGCTCTCAGGGCCCAACTCAATCATCAATCTCTCCAGTCTTTCGGGCTCACAAATCTCATGCCTAACATCCCAAATAATGATAACAACATGATATGACAACAAATGATAACAGAGACTGAGATATGATATACAAATGAATGAATATGACTTAGTATGTAAATGCAATTTAAGAAAATAACTCAACAACAGAAATGACCTCAGCGGGTCCCAACAGAATAAGCATATAGCCTAAACATGATTCTAACATGGATCACAACTCAATTTCTCTAGCACGTAGAAATTTCATAAATAAAAATAAGATTAGGTAGCTACACAGTATCGCGAAATCAACCGAATCATACTTCACACGGTGCATGCCTACACGCCCGTCACCTCAACACCTAACACATAACACGTATATTTAGGGGTTCATATCCTCAGCACCAAGTTTAGAAGTGTTACTTACCTCGAACAAGCCAAATCTAATACCAAGTAAGCCAAACGATGCTGCGGGGAAAGCAACTCAAGAACATCAAATAATGCCAAAGGAAACAAACCCAATCGATAAAGGTAGAATCTTTAATCAAAAGCCCAAAGTCAACCAAAAAGTCAAATCTGGGCCCGCACCTTGGAGCGTCACAAAACTCACAAAATCCGATAACTCATTCAATTATGAGTCCAGCCATACTAGTTTCACTCAAATCTGACTCTGAATATGTTCAAAACTCAAAAATTTACTTTATGAAATTTTAGACACCCCCCCCCCCCAATTTCTCTTTTGCAATCATCAACCAAATGCCAAAAATGAACGTAGATTCATGAAATATAATCAAAACCGAGTAAAGAACACTTACCCTAATTCATATGGTGAAAATCGCCTCAAAATCGCCTCAATCCGAGCTCCATAGCTCAAAATATGCTAAAATGAACTCAAAATCTAGAAATTTGATGTTTTAATGCACTTCTAGGGTTCCCTCTTCGCGATCGCGGTCCCCAACATTGCGATGGCAGTCCCCAACATCACAATCACGAGCATTCCCCCGTGATCGCGACGAACGAATTCCAGCAAGCTTGCCCAACTTTTCCAGACAGCCTGGAGTGTATCAGTCATAAATTTTTTCTACAAAACTCTAATAGACAAACAATTTGATTTTTCTAAAAACTAAACACAAAGGGCTACAACTTTTCTTTTTGGATCATCTCCAAATTCCTTATAGATTACAAGATATAAGCTACTAAAGTCATGTTAGTGAAAACGGAATTTATTCTTCGCGAATGCGAAGAATGCTTCGCTAATCACGGGTGCCCTTTTCCCATTTTACTCATCACGAACCAAAGTCCACGATCGTGATGCACACTACTGTAGCCAAAATCCATTAACTCAAAATGGCCTAGAAATGGTCCGAAACCACCCAAACTCACCCGAGCACCTCGGGACCCCGTCCGAACATACCAACAAGTCTCAAAATATATTACGGACATACTCGAGGCCTCAAATCACACATATTAAAATTAAAACCACGAATCGTCGATCAAGATCAATCTCTTAAGTTCATAAACTTCTAACTTCGAACCAAGCGTCCGATTCAAGCCTAACCAATACGGAATGAATCCAAAATTTACATATAAATTCCAAATGACATAACGAACCTATTCCAACTCCCGAAATAATAATTCAAACCTGATATCATCAAAGTCAACTCCCGTTCAAACTTGTGAACATTACAAACCTTCAAATTGCTAACTTTCGCCAAATAGTGCCGAAAACTTCTAGAAACATCCAAATGCGAATCCGGGATTACACCCAAGTCGAAAATCACCATCCGGGCCTAACGGAACCATCAAAACTTCGATCCGAGGTCAAATACTAAAAAAGTCAAACTTGGTAAACTCTTCCAACTTAAAGCTTCAAACATGAAATTCATCCTTCCAAACTAATTCCGAATCACCCCAAAACCAAAATCGATGGTACACATAAGTCATAATATATCATACAGAGCTACTCATTCCCTCAAACCACCAAGCAAAGTGAAAATGCTCAAAACGACCGGTCGGGTCGTTACAGAGAAGTTGTAAAAACTTAGCTGCCCTTGCCTGGATAAAGTTATGGTTGCTACCACCTTCCTCCAGAACCTGGACGGGGGACCCATTCACATGTCACAGAAATCGGAGAGTGAACGAAGAATTTTTGCCAGCCAATGCATGATATGATATAGTGGATCGTTCCTTAAGCTCAAGGCATTGCAGCTCCTCTGCAAAAATGTCATTAGAGACAAAGGCTTTGGTAAGGTGGGTTCCACATCAGATCCATCAGTGAGGAGAAGCAGTTGAGGTGGCGATTTTCAATTATCGCCCGCTGAATACTTCTCCTCGCAATAATAGCATAGGTTGCACTCACGATGACTCTGAATCTCTGCATGGGTGAGACATATAATATGAGGTTTAGTCGGTGTTGCCTGGTTGGTGGAAACGAACGATGGTGAAGGATGATTGTATGCAGAGGAACTGAGACTGTAAAAAAGAGAAGCCCCTTATTAGCTAAAGCGGGTCAAACAGGACCCTTCTCAATCAGAATCCATCATTCATGGATGTTGGCCAACGAGACAGCCTCCTCAAAATTTTTATGCCCATGGCTCAAGACAGGCTTTTTAATATCATCCCTAAGCCCAGATATAAAAATTCTAACCATGAGTCTATCCGACATGTCGTCAGTCTCATTAGCGATGGCCTCAAATCATTTTTGCAACTGAGACACGATGGTAACCTACCGGGGCTTCGCCAAACGTCCCTTTACCGACTCGAGCCCCTTCTCCTTAAAATGTATACGCACCTTCTCCACAAAGTGTGGCCAGTCAACCAACTGTTTATTGCGGAATAACCATTTGTACCACTCCAATGCTTCGCCGTCAAAATAGAATGAAGCCACTGTCAATATCTGGTCCTCGCGGTCCGCCTGGATTATCCAGGCGTCATGGTTGTTACCATAGAACCACCCAAACTCCACCGATGCTTGTTTGTGCCGGGGAGTCCGGGCCACCGGTGCGAGTTCCTATCGCCTATCTCCCATCGAAACCTTAGTGGATACTATCTCCATCAATATTTCACGCATCTCAGTCATTTCCTTAGAAATTGAATCTTTCACCTCACGAATTAAATCACGAACCGAATCATCAACAAGAGCCTTGAGTACCTTTTGGTCCTCCATGGAAGACCTCGGGATGAAAGCACCAATGAAACAATCTGATTTACTGAAACTCAATGGAACTAACGATTGTATTAATCACTCAATTGGAATTACAAGTAAACTAAATTAGGAGAATATTAATAGAGCAGTATTGCAGGAGGAGATGAGAAGAGAGATTTACCGAATGAGATAAGGAGATAGAGTTTCCACTATCACAATAGTCTCCTCTAATATTCTTACTGATAGCTATTTATAACTAACTAGTATCTTCACACACTGCCCTTCACGTACTCCGCTTCACGCAAATTCATCACCCAGCTCCAATTACAAAATCAGTTAACTTTTTAGGCAGAGCCTTTATGCGTGTGCTCCTTCTGAGTGTTTTCTCCTTTAGCTGACTGTGCACGTCCACTGTGGCATTTGATGTGTCTCCCACATCAGCTTTGTGGGTAAAAACAGTAACTACGCGACCACACCAAATCGGTCGTTACATAAAATGATACTTTTAGTTATTACTTAACGACGACGGATTTAATGATACAATTCAATAAAATTTAAGTAACAATCAAAACAAACGTTATATTTAAAGTAACAATAAGATATAATATAAATGTAATAACTATCCAAACAAGCAGATACAACAATACGTGAAAAATGAAAGATATTGGCATTGGAATAGAGCAACTACAATTATTAAAACCTAACAACTTACTATTGATGACTCGACGAATCTGATCATTTTACACGGAGTTTAGTGCACTAAACTGTCTTTTATATAATATCTACTCCGATCACCCAAATCAAGAGGATGAAACATTCTTTCCTCAACAAAGAAGGAATATTCAGTTCATTTAACTTCAAGAAATTATCACACAACAGCCAATGGAACAGTCCTATCAAAGCTGCTCCTCCGAACTCTTGATGATTTATTAACAGATCTTTTCTTGACATTCCCAATTTCTACATCTTTAACAGCCATTTTCCCAGAGGATTTCACAAAATTTGTCTCCATTGCCCCAACTTGTTCTTTGGTTGCACCTTGCATTAGTACCCTAGTGAGACCAGAATAATGCAATGACTCTGCAATTTGCAATGCAGTAATCCCTTTACTAGTTCTTGACTCAATATCTGCACCTTTTTTAATTAGCAACTCGGCTATATCAACGTGGCCAGATTCCACTGCACAATGCAAGGCACTGTATCCATCTTCATCCCTTGCATTTACATCAATTCCATTGTCTATTAATGCCTTTACAGCTTCTATTCTTCCTTTGAAACATGCCCTGTGCAATGCAGTCCAACCGTGTTGGTCACGTCCATTGATGCTAGCTCCATTCTCTAGCAACCTTTGTATGGTTCTTACTTCGCCTTTTCTAGCCGCCACACATAGACTGTCACCTACAGAGGCAAATCAAAAATTTAGATCAGCCGTGCAATCTATTTACTAAGGTTTAAATTATTTGCATTGAAGATATATATATAAAAAAATTACGCTATCAATATTTTAATTAGTTATTTCAGGTTATTTACCTTATTTTCTAGATAATTAAATTAGGTTTACTATTAACACTTACATGTTATTATAGATTACCTCGACCTAATACTACAATATTATACACCAATAATTCACAGAAGTTAAACTTTGTTATTAATGAGATTAACTTCTATATGTGCACTGACAATATAACAAAAGAGTTACATTACCTGTTCACCTAAATGCATGATAAGAGGGGGTAGTAAACTAAAAAATTAGACAGATCAACTGTTACACATGTTAAATATACTTTTAGTGTAAAAAATTATTTACATTATCATTGTATATAAATAAAATTATGTTTCTAATATATAACTACTTTTTAACCTTTCTATATATGATATGTATATGTGTGTCTCGTTATAATATAGCTGGAGTCAAAGGTAGTATACTCAGTTAATCCAATTCAGATTACCTAAACGGAGGGCATCAAAAAGCTTGTTATGGCCATATTCAGCTGCAACATCATAAGCCGTTTTGCCATAGTTGTTACGTATATTCTTCTCAGCTCCCTTTTGAAGCAAAACTCTAACCATCTGTTCATCTCCCGAACCAGCAGCAATATGCAAAGGCGTGTCACCATTCTTAGCATTTCGTACATCAGCTCTAGCACCATTCGCCAACAAAAGACGCGCACAATCCCTCCTTCGTTCTTCAACAGCGAGGTGTAAAGCCGTATTCCCGTCTTTTGTTAACGAATTCACATTAGCACCTTTGAGTAGAAGCAGTTTTAGTACTTCCAAATGGCCATTTCCTGCAGCTAAATGTATTGGACCAGAAGCAGAGAACTCTGTTTTTTCAGTGCTAGCTTTTTTAGCTAATAAGAGTTCAACAATTAGTGATTCTCCTGTTGCTGCTGCTGTTTCAAGTGGGCTTGAACATGATCTGCTATGGGCCTCAATATTAGGCCCAAATTCAAGTAGTAATTGTACAAGATCAGGCCTGCTTTGTGAAATGGCTAAGTGAAGTAAAGTTTGACCTTCAAAGTCAACTGAATCAACTGGTTTCCAATTAGGGTCACTTTTTTCTAATACTTCCCTAATTTCATCCATGTAACCTTTTTTTACAAGATAACATAATACAGGTGAACCAACAAACATGATTTTAATAGCACTATCAATGAATACTTGTTTTTTCTTAGTTGTGAACCAATCACTTGGGACCATGTCTAAGGTGGAAGAAGGGTTCTTATTAATAGCAGCTCCTGGGGCAACAACACTATGTAAGAGGAATGAATCATCAGAATGAGGGAAAGAGTTAGGGAGAGTTGTGTTTGGAGGGAGATGGTAAATGATCTCTAAGGTGATTGTGGTTAATGGAGAGATGATACCCGATTGAGGACGGATCGAGTAACGTGTCTTGTTCACTGGCTGTAGTCGGAAAGCCACTGGCATGGTGTACATAACGTTCCGGAGAGTTAACTCCCCTGAACATTTCTGACCTGGTTCAAGTCTTATCGTCACCAGATTTGATGGTTCTAAGCTTAATAGTCGATCCATTTTTGATGATCACTTTATCGATATGTGCCTGTAAAGAATTGAACGAGATTAGAAATAATGACAAACGAACGTGTAGTGCATAGAGAGGTTGTGATTACAATATCTCAATCTTCCATAATTCCTTGTTCCTTATGGATTTTGGAGAAGGGAAAAGGAATTGGTGGAATAGTAAGGAGTGAAGTACATATAAGAGGAAGAATGAAGTGGCCGGCTATAAAGAGGTAATGCCATTTGGTGGTGTCAAGTACAATGATAGACTTGTTCTATTGGGTGTCCGACTTTGTTTTACTACTCGGAAATAGCTGTGTGTAGAAATTTTTAAGTATGACAAGGGCTCTAGAAAAAACGAATATATTGATGAATGGAAGGGAATTCAATGTAGAAAAGTTCGAGTGATTATGGAAATTTTCCTAAATCAGATAAAACATATTCCTATTGATACGTATAATTTCCTGTTTAAAATGCTTGCACTCTTTCAGAAAGATATTTAATAGATTTAATTATAAAAATACTAGTCTAAAACTCTAAATGATCACTTGACTAACGTTTCACTATGTGGAACAATTAGGATAGATTGACAAAATAAATTACTTCTATTTAACGTTAATATTTTAAAACAAATTCAATTTGTCAAAATACTCCCTCCGTTTCAATTTATGTGAACCTGTTTGACTGGACACAAAGTTTAAGAAAAAATGAAGACTTTTGGAATTTGTGGTCCTAAACAATTCAAAAAGGGACCCAGAGTATTTGTGTGGTTATAAAAGTTTCTCATTAAGGGTAGAATTATAAGTTTACAAAATTATTTCTAAATTTAGAAAGGGATCATTCTTTTTGGAACGGACAAAAAAGGAAATAAGTTCACATAAACTGGAACGGATGTAATATTACTTTAAATCAGAGATAGTTTAATCAAAAGTGATGAAGAGGGAAAGAGAGAGATCTAACAAAGAAATTGTAAAGATTTTTATGGGAGTAATTCTCGAAATTCCTGTATAGGGAATGATAAAGAAGTAGAAGTTTGAAAAGAATGAATCAAAGAAAATGAAGAGGGACTAAAGTTATTACGAAGGAATGGGAAAATAATAAACCATAAGCAGTGAATGAGCATATCTGAGTGTCCCATTATTTATTTATTTTTCAACTTTTCCTATTCCTCTCGTAGTAATTCTTCAAACATATAGCCCCAACCATGTCTTTTTTAAACTTTAGATTCTTCGTTTATGATTTTATCTGAAAAAGAAAGAGAGAAAATAAAATAAAAGGGAGGAATGTGAAAATTTGTGTTTTGTGTTTCACAAGTCTTTTTCGTTTCGGCATATTCCAAAGCATTTTGTGGTACAAGGTACACAACTTCTTTTAGTTTATTACTATATTAAACTACTTAATATTTTATTGACTTTGTCATGAATCAAGAAAGATGCTACTATTGTACTTTAGTCAGAAAAAAATTATTTTATTTTTCTACGACTTCATATAAGAAAAATATTTTACTTTGTGCTTGACAAGGGAAAAGGGGAAGAAATTTTGAAATGCTTCTTGCCTTCTAGGGGTCTCTCATTGTCTCATTGAAGAAGCTTAATTCCACATAGAACAAAGAAAATAATATAATCTTGAACAAGTCGTGAAAACTTGGAGTTTATGTTCTAAGATTTACTTGTCTCTTCTTGTGTCTGTTACAAATTGTGCATTTGACCATCTTAATTAATCTTTAATAATGCTTTAGTAATTTCTTGTTAAGTTCGTAAAACTTTTTAAATTATGATTTTTTTTATGTAGCTAACTCCATGTCATAACATTTCTTGAACAATGTAGCCTATTTATTGGTGGATCCAATCTCTTCTAATTTGACATAGGTCCTATCAAATTCTTGACATGGCATTTAGTATCTTATACTATAGCGACGTATAATATTTGAAGAGGTGAATAAATAAATAAATAAATCACTTTAACGATAATTGTATCATTTTTTATATCTATACCAAATATTTTTATTTCTCTTATGATCAATACATAAATATTTACTAAACAAATTGACGAAGCGGTGTTACGTAACACCGTTTGAGGTAAGGTGCCTATGCCCCTGCTTCATCTGGTATAAAATAAGCGTCGTTTATGATTCTTATATATCCATTAATAAAATAATTTAAGAACCTCGGGCTTTAAATACTTTAGGGGATAAAAGCTTATATAGGCTTCAAATTGTACGTTTTGTCATAAGTTTTGTTTTATTAGTTCTAAGCACGCGTATTGCGCGTGTACTCCATATCACTGAGTATAAACTTTCTAAAAATCATATATATATATATATATATATATATAGTTTTATTTGATAAAAGTAAAAAAAGTGGAGAAATAGAGAGCAAAATGAACACAAGGGGATGAATATGAAGTGCTCCTAAGGTTATTCGACAATTGATATAGTTCTATTTCAATGAAAAAAACAAGTAGGAATTTGGATTTAACTCTAAGCCCATCACATGAGAATTGAGAGTAACATCGTAACTGTGACGATCCAAAATTTACTATAGGTCGTGATGGCGCATAACGCCGTCGTCAGGCAAGCAAACAATGATTGAACAATTTAATTACTAATTTTATTATTTTGAAATCATAATTTTTATTAATTAAATAGTATGAAATAGAATTTACAAAGTAAATAATAATATTTACATGAACTACAATAATGAACAACTCGTAGGAATTCCCAAAACCCGGTGTCACAAGTGCATGAGTATCAACTAGGAAATATAATAAACTACAATATCTATCTGGAATACAAATTAGACAGGAGAATATAAATAACTCTGATGGAGACTCTGTAGGCTGCGGATCGTAACATAAAATACAGCTCACGGTAAAGTCCCCGCAATAGCCGCGACCTTTGCGCCCAAAAGACCACCAGACATATATGTACATGCACAAAATGTGCAGCAAGTGTAGCATGAGTACGTAAATCAACGCATACCTAGTAAGTATCTAGCCTAACCCTAGAGAAGTAGTGACGAGGGGTCGACATCAACATTTACGAATGGTCCAATAAGACAGATACGGTAGAAGTAAACAGATGTGAGTCAAAGAAAATAAATAAAATAACAAGTATAAATACGTGGTAAAATTCTCCTCTCAACAATAACTCAAACTCTCAGCTAGTAGTTACCTCCTCAGTCGGAGTATATATAATGGACCTCACCAGATAGGTCGCCACAGTTCAAATTAGGAAAACTCACAGATATACTGCCTTCTTATCAATTATTACGCACGATTTCATAAGAGTATTTTATAGAAATGCCGAGGCATACGACCCGATCCATCATAATATTTCTGAACCATAGATACATTTATTTTATTGTCGAGGCGAATGACCCGCTCTCATGAGAGTGTGATACAAAATTCTACCGAGGCGTACGACCCGATCCATTATAATGTGCGCACTGCCGAGGGTCGAACGATACGAACCATAGATGTATCTATCTTGCCGAGGTGAACGACTCGAACCCATTAGAATAAGAAGCTTTGACGGGTCCTGTCACGACCCAAAACTCACATGTCGTGATGGTGCCTATCTCAACACTAGGCAAGCCGTTAACCTCAATAAAACACTATAATCTCTTACATTTGAGAGCATAATATGTAGATGTAACAGAAAATCCCATAATTTTTTATACAATTACACTTCCAAAATCCAGTGTCACTAAGTACATGAGCATCTAATTGATAGCAAAGTCTGACTGATAAAAATACTGTCTGAAAATATAGAACAGTACAATAACTGAAAGGAAGAGAGTCAAGGTCAACGGACGCCAAACAGCTACCTTGATAGTCTCCAATTGATAACACTTTGAGATCTAACAGTCGCCGTATCCAGAAGCACCTGGATCTGCACACGAGGTGCATGGTGTAGTATGAGTATAACCAACTCAGCAAGTAACAATACTAAATAAAGAATTGAAAGTAGTGACGAGCTTCACAGCTAAGTCAAATTAAAGTAATTTCCAACATAAGAAAGTAGGCATGCTTGCAAGTTCAACAATTAAGGCCCAAACAATACTTTCATATCAAGTTCGACTGAACCAGAAGATAATATCTCTCAGAAATTTCCAAAATAGTGATATACGACAACTGTAGTACAACAATAACGAAATCAATGCATTCTCTCATAGCAACAGTCACTTAGTCCTTCCACTCGCTCAACACTCGGCACTCGCTCTTAGTAGGTACCTGCGCTCACTGGGTGTGTACAGACTCCAGAGGTGCTCCTTCATCCCAAGCGCAATAATCCGCACGGACAACTCACGCGCTATAGTATAATATTCGGATCCGTACGGACAACTCACGTATTGCACGGGCAACTCACGTGCTATAGTATAATATCTAGATCCGCAAGGACAATTCACGTGTTGTAGTATAATATCTCACAATCAGGCCCTCGGCCTCACTCAGTCATAAATCTCTCCAGTCTCTCAGGCTCTCAGTAATCATGAAAAATCAGCCCCAACAGAAATGATATAATGTATCAACAATGAACAATAAAGACTGAGATGTAATATGCAAGTAAAATCATGACTCAGTACAAAATAGCAATTGAGCTGATAATTCAACAGGTACACGACCTCTGTGGGTCCCTACAGTACCAACACATAATCTAATCATGATTTCTAAGTCCAATTTTTCCAGCAAATGCGGTTGCATCAGTAGGCAGCAAATTTTCCAACTTTGTTCTAAGTCCAAATTTGATCTGTTAATCATCCGAAACTCACCCGAGGCCCCCGGGACCTCAACCAAATATACCAATAAGTCCTAAAATATCATACGAACTTAGTCGAGGCCTCAAATCACATCAAACAATGCTAAACCACGGACCATGTCCCAATTCAAGCTTAATGAAACTAAGAATTTTCAACTTCTACATTAGATGCTGAAACCTATCAAATCAACTCCGATTGACTTCAAATTTTGCACACAAATCATAAATGACATAACAGACCTATTCAAATTTTCAGAATCAGATTCTGACCCCGATATCAAAAAGTCAACTCCCCGGTCAAACTTCCAAGCTTAAATTTCTATTTTAGCCATTTCAAGCCTTAACTATGGACTTCCAAATAATTTTTCTGACACGCTCCTAAGTCCAAAATCACTATACGGAGCTATTGGAATCATCAAAAATTTATTCTGGGGTCGTTTACACATAAGTCAACATCCGATCAATCTTTTCAACTTAAGTTTTCATCTTGGAGACTAAGTGTCACAATTCTTTTCAAAGCCTCATCAGACCCGAACCAATTATCCTCGGTTAGTCATATATCAACTGTAAATCATAAATTGAGCAGTAGATGGGGAAACGAGGCTGTAATACTCAAAATGACCGGTCAGGTCGTTACATTCTTTCCCTCTTAAACAAACGTTCGTCATCGAACGAGTTTAGAATCATACTTGGAGTCTCTAATAGGTGTGGAAAATTGCTCATCATCTCCCGCTCAGTCTCCCAAGTAGCTTCTCCGACTGGATGGTCTCTCCATTGTACCTTCACTGAAGTTATATTCTTTGATCTCAACGTTCGAACCTGCTAGTCTAAAATGGTCACCGTCACCTGTAACGACCCGGCCAATCGTTTTAAAAGTTATAGCCCTGTTTTCCTATTTAATGCTCATTCGGTACCTTATAACTGTTATATGACTTGCCAGAGCAATTGGTTTGGGTCCGATGAGATTTTTAGAATAAATTGGAACACTTAGTTTTAAAGTTTAAAACTTAAGTTAAAAAGGTAGGCTGGATAGTGACCTATGTGTAAATGACTCAGGAATAAAATTTTGATGATTCCAATAGCTCCGCATGGTAATTTTGGACTTAGGAGCGCGTCCAAAAAATTATTTGGAGGCCTGTAGTTAAATTAGGCTTGAAATGGCTAAAATAGGAATTTAAGTTTGGAAGTTTGACCAGGGAATTGACTTGTTGATATAGGGGTCGGAATCCAATTTCGAAAATTTTCATAGCTCCGTTAGGTCATTTATGACTTGCTGTGAAAATTTTGAGGTCAATTAGACTTGATTTGATAGGTTCCGGAGTCGTTTGTAGAAATTCAAAGTTTCAATGTTCATTAGGCTTGAATCTATGTGTGATTCGTGTTTTAGTGTTGTTGATGTGATTTGAAGACTCGACAAAGTTCGTATGATGTATTAGGACTTGTTGGTATATTTGGTTGAGGTCTCGAGGGGCTCGGGCGTGTTTCGGATGGTGAACGGATCAAATTTGGACTTAGAACAATTAAACTTGCTGCTGCCTACTGATACAATCGCACCTGCAGAATTAGGCTCGCAGGTGCGAGCTCGCAGAAGCGAGCGTGGGAGCGTAGAAGAGAAAATGGGAGAGTGGGCAGTGGCCGCAGATGCGAAGGAAAATACCGCATCTGTGAGCCCGCAGATGCGGACGAGGGATCGCAGAAGCGAAGCTAGCCACAGAAGCGAGGGAGGCCTTCGCATCTACGAAAGCGCAGATGCGGTCACGTGCATCGCAGGTGCGAAAGCCCTAACATATTACAAAATAGAGGGGTTCCGACATTTTTGTCATTTTGGACATTTTCAACACGGTTTTGGGCGATTTTTCAGAGAGAGTTCACGGAAGAACTTGAGGTAAGTCACATGTGATCATTTTTAGTCAAATATATTGGATTATCATTGAATGTTGCGAATAGATTACATGTTTTAAGGTAAAATTAGAAGATTTGGGCATAGGGATTTCAAAATGAGAATTTGAGATTTGGAGGTCAAGTTGATGTCGGTTTTACTAAAAATATTATGGTTGGACTCATGGTTGAATGTGCGTTCATATTTCGTAACTTTTGCCGGATTCCGAGACGTGGGCCCCACGGACGATTTTTGAGTTAATTTCGGATTTTATTGAAAAATATAGTATTTTCTTATGGAATTGATTCTATAATTTTTGTTGACTATATCGAATTGATTATGACTAGATACGATTCGATCGGAGTCAGAAAATCGAGGAAAAGGCATACTACGTGATTAAATTGGAGCAAGTCGGGGTAAGTGACTTGTCTAACCTTGTGTGGAGGAAATTTCCCCTAGAATTGATATTGATATGATAATTGTAATGTATTAAAAGTCGTGTACATGAGGTGACGAGTGTGTACACGGGCTAAATGTGGAAGATTATGTCTTTAAATTGTGTAGAGCACTGTTGCATATAAATTAAATTATTTTATTCTGTTATATTCATCATCATTAATATATTTTCGTATTTTAAATTTGCCTGACTTGTTCCTGCTAAGTGTTTTACCTGTTTAGTTGAAACTGTATTTTCTTTTGTTCTGTGAGTTACTTGAAGGATGAATTTTTTAATTTAAATATTATTAAAAATGAAGTATTTTACATTTAAAAATTTGATATTTAAAACAAGGTAGTAAATTTGTGAATTATTATATTTGCTGAATATTTTGTGAGATTTTCGTACTAATTGTGATGGAGCCGTGAGCTCTTTATTGTGGAAAAATATTATCATGAATTATTTTGGCATGAGCACGAGTTCTTTATTATGGAAAAATATTGTTGATTTATTTTGGCAAATTGAAATATTTGGGCACTTAAGGTGCAAATTATGATATATTGTGATATTGATACGCATGCGGTGGTATAAGGTTTGGGTGTTGAAACGCATGCGGTGAGATAAGAGTGACTTGATACGCGTGGCTAGTAGGAGAAACTACTAGAAGTCATGCGGTATGATAATGATGGCTAAAACGTGGGATGCTATTTCGGAAAAAATATTTTTTTTAAAAAAATAAATTGTGAAGGCTCCCGCGGTGATATAATGAAATGAGATATTGTGAATTTATTTATGATTTGGGACTACGAGAAGGTACCTCGGGAGTTCCCTTGTTGATTTTGATTTATGGCCGCAGTTGCCTTTGATTATTGTTACGATTTTCTTAAAGCTGAAAAGAATTCTGTATTGTTTCCACGAGGTATTAATTGCCATTATTTGGTGTAATTTAATGGTGACATACTACTTGATTCATTTCCATTGTCATTTTATCTTATTATATTGTTAAACATTTTACCATGCCATTATTTATTTTTCAGTAGGGCCTGACCTGACCTCGTCACTACTCTACCGAGGTTTGGCATGACACTTACTGGGTACCTCTGTGGTATACTCATACTACGCTTCTGCACATCTTTTTCTGCAGATTCAGATACATCTTATCAAACCAGGCATCAGTAAACTAGCTGTACGAGGAGACTTCGAGGTATATCTGCCAGCGTCCGCATACTCCGGAGTCCCCTTCTATCTTACTATGTTTTCTTAATTATTTGCCTTAGACTCTGATGTATAAAGACATAGAGAACGAATTCTTAGAAGCTTGTGACTTATTTCTACCGGGGTTTGGGAGTTGTAATTGTTGAATTGTAGTTTATTTATTTCAGATATTTATTATTATTCCGCATTGATAGGCTTACCTAGTCTTAGAGATTAGGTGCCATCATGACCTCCTACGGAGGGAATTTGGGGTCGTGACAAGTTGGTATCAGAGCTCTAGGTTCATAGGTGTTATGAGTCACAAGCAGGTTTAGTAGAGTCTTGCGGATCGGTACAGAGACGTCTGTACTTATCTTCAGGAGGCTATGGAACTGTTAGGAAAATATTCACTTCTTTGATTCCTTATCGTGCGCAATTGTTGACTTCAAAGTTCTAAACCATTATCGTTCTATTCTCTCACAGATGGTGAGGACACGCACAACTGGATCCGATGATCAGACACCCGCACCCCCTGTTGGAGCCGCAAGAGGCCGGGGTCGGGGCAGAGGCCGAGGCCGAGGAAGACCACGTGGTGCAGCCAGAGCACCTGCACATGCTACTGTACCAGAGCCACCAGTAGATCCAGTTGAGGAACATGCACCTGAGACGCCTGTTACTACACCTGCACTTCAGGAAACTCTTGCCTAGTTTTTGAGCATGTTTGGCACTCTAGCTCAGGTAGGGTTAATTCCACTTGCTCGTGCCACATCTCAGGCCGGGAGAGGAGCACAGACTCCTGCCGCCCGTACTCCAGAGCCACGGGCCCAAGATGACCATGCCCCAAAGGTTATACCAATGCAGCCAGTTGTCCCAGTTCGGCCTGAGATTAGGACATCAGTTTCAGAGGGGGAGCATCTCAGGCTCGAGAGGTACAAGAAGTACCACCCTCCCACTTTCAGCGGTTTAGCTTCAGAGGATGCTCAGGGTTTTCTGGAGGAATGTCACCTTATCCTTTGTACTATGGGTATTATGGATTCCAGTGGGGTTTCTTTCACGGCATTCTAGTTTAGAGGAGCAGCCTACCAGTGGTGGCGGGCATATGATTTGGATAGTCCCGCTGAGGCATCTTCACTCACTTGGACTCAATTTTCAGATATGTTCTTAAGGGAGTATGTTCCTCAGAGTCTTAGAGATACATGGCGCGCAGAGTTTGAGCAGCTGCGCCAGGGTTCTATGACCGTGTCAGAGTATGCGGTCCGATTTAGTGAGTTGGTTAGGCATGCACCAACCTTAGTTGCTACTGTTCGATAGCGGGTTCACAGATTTATTGAGGGTCTCCACCCTAGTATCTGATTCAGTATGGCCCGAGAGCTAGAGATGGACATCACATACCAACAAGTGGTGTCAATTGCTAGGAGATTGGAAGGTATGTGGGCTCGGGAGAGGGAAGGGAGAGAAGCTAAGACACCCCGAGATTCTGGCAGATATAATAATTCTTGTGCCTCAGTTGCACCCCTCATGTTAGAGGTTATGTGAGTCGTCCTATTCATTCAGCACTTCCAGCTTCCAGTGGTATTCCGGCTACTCCCAGACCTCAGGTTCTATATTATGCATCACCGGTGTCTATTGTACCTCCTGTACGGGGTGCTTTCAGCGGACAGTCTAGTCGATCAGGCCCGTGCCAGTCCTAATAGCCATGACCTCTGAGGGCTTGTTTTGAGTGTGGTGAGACTCATCACATCATGAGGGATTGCCCCAGATTTAGGAGGGGTGCACCTTCACGGAGTTCTCAGGCCTCACCTATTCCACAGGGCCCTCAGGCTTCTCAGGCCATGATTACTGCACCAATTGCCACTCCACCTACACAGCCAGCTAGAGGTAGAGGTCGGACAGGTAGAGGTTTCCCTAAGGGGGAGGCCAGGCCAGATATTATGCCCTTCCTGATAGGATAGAGGTTGTTGCATCCGATTATGTTATCATAGGTATTATTCCGGTCTGTCATAGAGATGCATCAGTCTTATTTGATTCAGGATCCACTTATTCTTATGTGTCATCAGATTTTGCCCCGTATTTGGGCGTATCACGCGATTCCTTGAGTTCTTCTGTTTATGTATCTACACCCGTGGGTGAATCTATTATTGTGGATCGTGTATATCGGTCATGTTTAATTATTATCAGTGGTTTTGAGATCAAAGCTAATTTATTATTGCTCAGTATGGTGGATTTTGATATTATTTTGGGCATGGACTGGTTGTCGCCATATCACGCTATTCTTGATTGTTACGCCAAGATGGTGACGTTGGCTATGCCAGGTCTACCACGGCTAGAGTGGAGAGGTACCTCAGATCATGTTCCTAGCAGGGTTGTTTCATTTCTTAAAGTTTAACGAATGGTTGAGAAGGGGTGTGATGCGTATCTGGCCTATGTGAGAGATGTTAGTGTTGATACTCCTACCATGGAGTCAGTTCCTATAGTAAGGGATTTTACTGATGTATTTCCAGTGGATCTCCTACCATGGAGTCAGTTCCTATAGTATGCCACCCGACAGGGATATTGATTTTGGCATTGATTTGTTATCATGCACTCAACCCATTTCTATTCTACCATATCGTATGGCCCCAGCAGAGTTGAAAGAATTAAAAGAATAGTTACAGGAACTTCTTGATAAGGGCTTTATTCGGCCCAGTGTATCGCCTTGGGGTGCTCCTGTTTTATTTGTAAAGAAGAAGGATGGTTCTATGCGGATGTGTATTGATTACCGCTAGCTGAACAAGGTTACAGTGAAGAACAGGTATCCACTGCCACGTATTGATGACCTATTTGATCAGCTTCAGGGTACTAGAGTGTTTTCTAAGATTGACTTGCGTTCAAGCTATCATCAGTTTAAGATTCAGGAGCCAGATATCCCGAAGACTGCTTTCAGGACTTGGTACGGTCATTACGAGTTCCCTGTGATGTCTTTTGGGCTGACCAACGGCCCAACAACATTTATGAACTTAATGGATAGTGTATTTCAGCCATATCTTGATTCTTTGAACATTGTGTTTATTGACGACATTCTAGTGTATTCCCGGAGTTGGGAAGATCATGAACAACACCCGAGGACTGTGCTTTAGACTTTGAGAGAAAAGAAGTTATATGCAAAATTTTCAAAGTGTGAATTCTGGCTTGATTCAGTGGGATTTTTGGGTCATATATTTTCGTGTGAGGGGATCAAGGTAGATCCGAAGAAGATTGAGGCAGTGCAGAGTTGTTCTAGACCGTCCTCAGCTACGGAGATCCGGAGTTTCCTTGGTTTGGCAGGGTATTATCGCCGATTTGTAGAGGGTTTCTCTTTTATTGCTGCACCTATGACCAAATTTACCCAGAAGGGTGCTCCATTCAGGTGGACCGAGGAATGTGAGGAGAGCTTCCAAAAGCTCAAGATAACTTTGACTACAACCCCAGTATTGATATTACCTACGGGTTTAGGGTCTTATACTATGTATTGTAATGCGTCGCGTATTGGTCTCGGTGCAGCGTTGATGCAAGGCGGTAGGGTGATTGCCTATGCGTCCAGACAATTAAAGGTACATGAGAAGAATTATCCGGTCCATGACCTTGAGTTAGCAGCTATTGTTCATGCCTTAAAACTTTGGCGGCATTATTTGTACGGTGTCCATTGTAAGATCTACACCGATCACCGGAGTCTACAACATTTGTTTAAACAGAAGGATCTTAATTTGCGACAGCGAAGATGGTTGGAGTTGCTTAAGGATTATGATATTACCATTCTCTATCATCCCAGGAAGGCCAATGTAGTGGCCGATGCCTTGAGTCATAAGGCGGAGAGTTTGGGCAGCTTAGCATATTTACCGATAGCAGAGAGAACTTTAGCCTTGGATGTTCAGGCCTTGGCCAACCAGTTTGTAAGGTTGGATGTTTCCGAGCCGAGCTGAGTTTTGGCTTGTGTGGTTTCTCAGTCTTCTCTTTATGGCCATATCAAAGAGCGTCAGTATGATGACCCCCATTTGCTTGTCCTTAAGGATACAGTTCAGCACGGTGATGCCAAGGATGTCACTATTGGAGATGACGATGTATTAAGGATGCAGGGTAGGCTATGTATGCCTAATGTAGAGGGTTTGCATGAGTTGATTCTACATGAGGCTCACAGTTCGCAGTACTCCATTTATCCGGGTGCTGCAAAGATGTATCAGGACTTGAGACAACACTATTGGTGGAGGCGGATCAAGAAAGACATAGTGGAGTATGTAGCCCGGTGTCTAAATTGTCAACAAGTGAAATATGAGCATCAGCGACCGGTGGATTGCTTCAGAAGTTAGAGATTCCAAAATGAAACTATGGATTTCATTGTTTGACTTCCACGGACTCAGCGGAAGTTTGATGCAGTTTGGGTGATTGTGTATAGACTGACCAAGTCAGCTCATTTCGTTCATGTGATGACTACCTACTCTTCCGAGCAGTTGGCTCGAATCTATATTCACGAGATTGTCAGACTTCACGGCGTACCGGTATGTATCATCTCTGACCGGGGTACGCAGTTTACATCACGATTCTGGAGGGTAGTACAATGTGAGTTGGGTACTCAAGTAGAGTTGAGTATAACATTTCACCCTCAGACGGACGGGCAGTCCGAACACACTATTCAGATACTGTAGGATATGCTTCGTGCATGTGTGATAGATTTTGGGGGTGCTTGGGATCAGTTCTTACCACTTGGGGAGTTTGCTTACAACAATAGTTATCAGTCGAGCATTCAGATGGCTCCATATGAGGCCTTGTATGATAGGCGGTGCTGGTCTTCAGTGGGTTGGTTCAAACCGGGCGAGGCTAGGCTATTGGGTACAAACTTGGTTCAGGATGCCTTGGAAAAGGTTGAATTGATTCAGGATCGACTTCGTAAAACCCAATCAAGACAGAAGAGTTATGCGGTTCAGAAGGTTTGTGATGTTGCATTCATGGTTGGTGAGCGGGCCTTGCTCCGAGTTTCGCCTATGAAGGGTGTGATGAGGTTCGGGAAGAAGGAAAAGTTGAGCCCTAGTTATATTGGGCCTTTTGAGATTCTTGAGAGAGTTAGAGAGGTGGCTTACGGACTTGCACTACCACCTAGTCTCTCTGCAGTTCATCCGGTATTCCATATTTCTACGCTCTGGAAGTATCACGGCGATCCGTCTCATGTGTTAGACTTCAGTTCAGTTGGACAAGGATTTATCTTATGTTGAGGAACCAGTGGCTATTTTGGATGGGCAGGTTTGAAAGCTGAGGTCAAAGAACATTGCTTCTGTGAAGGTTCAGTGGAGGGGTCATCCGATCGAGGAGGCGACTTGGGAGACCAAGCATGATATGCACAGCTGTTATCCTCATCTTTTCACCACTCCAGGTATAATTCTAAACCCATTCGAGCACGAACGTTTGTTTAAGAGGGGGAGGATGTAACGACCCAGCCAGTTAAAAGTGTAGCCCCATTCCCCTATTTAATGCTCATTTTGTACCTTATAACTGTTATATAACTTACCGGGGCAATTGGTTCAGGTCCGATGAGATTTTTAGAATAAATTGGAACACTTAATTCCAAAGTTTAAAACTTAAGCTAAAAAAGTAGGCTGGATAGCGACCTATGTGTAAACGACCCCGAAATAAAGTTTTGATGATTCTAATAGCTCCGCATGGTAATTTTGGAATTAGGAGCGCGTCCAAAAAATTATTTGGAGGCCCGTAGTTAAATTAGGCTTGAAATGGATAAAATAGGAATTTAAATTTGGAAGTTTGACCGGGGAGTTGACTTTTTGAATCCGGAGTCGGAATCCAGTTCCGAAAATTTTCATAGTTCCGTTAGGTCATTTATGACTTGCGTGCAAAATTTGAGGTCAATCAGACTTGATTTGATAGGTTTCGGTGTCGTTTGTAGAAATTGAAAGTTTCAAAGTTCATTAGGCTTGAATCTATGTGTGATTCGTGTTTTAGTGTTTTTGGATGTGACTTGAAGACTCAACTAAGTTCGTATGATATATTAGGATTTGTTGGTATATTTGGTTGAGGTCCAGAGGGGCTCGGGCATGTTCCGGATGGTTAACGGATCAAATTTGGACTTAGAACAATTGAACTTGCTGCTGCCTACTGATACAATCACACCTGCGGAATTTGGCTCGCAGGTGCGAGCTCGCAGAAGCGAGCGTGGGAGCGCATAATCGAAAAGGGGCGAGTGGGTAATGGCCGCAGATGCGAAGGAAAATACCGCATCTGGGAGACCGCATATGCGGACGAGGGATCGCAGAAGTGAAGCTAGCCGTAGAAGCGAGGGAGGCCTTCGCATCTACGAAAGCGCAGATGCGGTCACGTGCATCGCAGGTGCGAAAGCCTTGACAGATTACAAAACAGAGGGGTTCCGACATTTTTGTCATTTTGGACATTTTCAACACGGTTTTGGGCGATTTTTCAGAGAGAGTTCACGGAGGAACTTGAGGTAAGTCACATATGATCATTTTTAGTCAAATATATTGGATTATCATTGAATATTGCGAATAGATTACATGTTTTAAGGTAAAATTAGAAGATTTGGGCCTAGAGATTTCAAAATGAGAATTTGAGATTTGGAGGTCAAGTTGATGTCGGTTTTAGTAAAAATGGTATGGTTGGACTCGTGGTTGAATGTGCGTTCATATTTCGTAACTTTCGCCGGATTCCGAGATGTGGGCCCCACTGGCAATTTTTGAGTTAATTTCGGATTTTATTGAAAAATGTAGTATTTTCTTATGGAATTGATTCTATAATTTTTGTTGACTATATCGAATTGAATATGACTAGATACAAGTCGGTCAGAGTCGGAAAATCGAGGAAAAGGCATACTACGTGATTAAATTGGAGCAAGTCGAGGTAAGTGACTTGTCTAACCTTGTGTGGGGGAAATTTCCCCTAGGATTGGTATTGATGTGATAATTGCAATGTGTTTAAAGTCGTATACATGAGGTGACGAGTGTGTACACGGGCTAAATATGGAAGATTATGTCTTTAAATTGTGTAGAGCACTGTTGCATATAAATTAAATTGTTTTATTCTGTTATATTCATCATCATTAATATATTTTCGTATTTTAAATATGCCTGACTTGTTCCTGCTAAGTGTTTTACCTATTTAGTTGAAACTCTGTTTTCTTTTGTTCTGTGAGTTTCTTGAAGGATGAATTTATTAATTTAAATATTATTAAAAATGAAGTATTTTACATTTAAAATTTTGATATTTAAAACAAGGTAGTAAATTTGTGAATTATTATATTTTTTGAATATTTTGTGAGATTCTCGTACTAATTGTGATGGAGCCGTGAGCTCTTTATTATGGAAAATATTATTATGAATTATTTTGGCATGAGCACGCGCTCTTTATTATGGAAAAATATTGTTGTTGGTTTATTTTGACAAATTGAAATATTTGGGCACTTGAGGTGCAAATTGTGATATATTGTGATATTAATACGCATGCGGTGGTATAAGGTTTGGTGTGTTGAAACGCATGAGGTGAGATAAGGGTGTCTTGATACGCGTGGCTAGTAGGGAAAACTACTAGAAGTCATGCGGTGTGATAAGGATGGCTAGAACGCGGGATGCTATTTCGGGAAAAGTGTTTTCTTTAAAATAAATTGTGAAGGCTCCCACGGTGATATAAGGAAATGAGATATTGTGAATTTATTTATGATTTGGGACTACGAGGCGGTACCTCGGGAGTGCCCTTGTTGATATTGATTTATAGCCGCAGTTGCCTTTGATTATTGTTGTGATTTTCTTAAAGCTGAAAAGAATTCTGTTTTGTTTTCACGAGGTATTAATTGCCATTATTTAGTGTAATTAAATGGTGACATACTACTTGATTCATTTCCATTGTCATTTTATCTTTTTATATTGTTAAACATTTTATCATGCCATTATTTATTTTTCAGTAGGGCCTGACCTGACCTCGTCACTACTCTACCGAGGTTAGGCTTGGCACTTACTGTGTACCGCTGTGGTGTACTCATATTACGCTTCTGCACATATTTTTGTGCAGATCCAGGTACATCTTATCAGACTTGGCATCAGTGAACTAGCTGTACGAGGAGACTTCGAGGTATATCTGCCAGCGTCCGCAGACTCCGGAGTCCCCTTCTATCTTACTATGTTTTCTTAATTATTTGCCTTAGACTCTAATGTATAAAGACATAGAGAATGAATTCTTAGAAGCTTGTGACTTATTTCTACCGGGTTTTGGGAGTTGTAATTGTTGAATTGTAGTTTATTTATTTCAGATATTTATTATTATTCTGCATTGATAGGCTTACCCAGTCTTAGAGAATATGTGCCATCATGACCTCCTACGGAGGGAATTTGGGGTCGTGACAGCTCCACATCATAAGTCAATATACCATCCAACTACATTGTGCTGAAATCCAAAACATGAGATGGATTTCCGACATACTTCAGGAGCATAGATACATGAAACACTGGATGAACACCCGATAGATTAGGCGGCAATGCAAGTTCATAAGCCACCTCTCCAATCTTCTTATATACCTAGGACTCAACTTGGCTTTCTTCCCAAACCTCATAACACCCTTCATAGGCGAAACTCGGAGTAGTACCTTCTCCCCTACCATATAAACAACATCGCGAACCTTCCGGTCGACATAACTCTTTTGTCTAGACTGCGCCGTGCGAAGCCGCTCCTGAATCAATTTAACCTTCTTAATAGCATCCTGAACCAAATCAGTACCCAATAGCCTAGTCTCATCCAGCTTAAACCAACCCACCGAAGACCGACACCGTCTCCCATATAAAGCCTCATACGGAGCCATCTAAATGCTCGATTGGTAGCTGTTATTGTAAGCAAACTCTTCCAGTGGAAGAAATTGATCTCAAGAACCCCCAAAATCAATGACACAAGCGCATAGCATATCCTCTAATATCTGAATAGTGCGCTCGGACTGTCTATCCGTCTGAGGGTGAAATGTTGTACTCAACTGAACCTGTGTACCTAATTCTCGCTGCACTGCTCTCCAAAATTGTGATGTAAACTACGTGCTCCGATCTGAAATGATGGACACTGGCACACCGTGTAGGCGAATAATCTCGCGGATATAAATCTCAGTCAACTGCTCCGAAGAATAAGTAGTACCAACCGGAATAAAATGCGCGGACTTGGTCAACCAATCTACAATCACCCAAACAACATCAAACTTCCTCAAAGTTCGCGGGAGCCCAACTACAAAGTCCATGGTAATACGCTCTCACTTTCACTCCGGAATTTCAAGTCTCTATAGCAATCCACCCGGTCTCTTATGCTCGTACTTCACCTGTTGACAATTTAAACACTGAGCTACAAACCCAACTATATATTTCTTCATTTTTCTCCACCAATAGTGCTGCCTCAAGTCCTGGTACATCTTAGCGGCACCCGGATGAATGGAATATCGCAAACTGTGGGCTTCTGAAACCTCTCCTCACACTCATCCGACCACCTGGAAATAGCACCCTTCTTGGTCAATTTTGTCAAAGGCGATGCAATGGATGATAAACCCTCTACAAAGCGACGATAATAACCGGCCAAGCTGAGAAAACTCCTAATCTTAGTAGCTAAAGATGTACTGGGCCAACTCTGAACTGCCTCTATCTTCTTCGGATCCACCTTAATCCCCTCACTGGACACTATGTGTCCCAGGAATGCCACCGAACTAAGCCAGAACTCATACTTGGAGAATTTGGCATAAAGTTTCTTCTCTCTCAGCCTCAGTAATACAATACTTAAGTATTGTGCATGCTCCTCCGGGCTACCTGAGTATACCAGGATATCATCAATGAATACTACGACAAATGAATCAAGATATGGCTGGAATACACTATTCATCAAGTGCATAAATGCTGATGGGGAGTTGGTCAGCCCAAAAGATATCACGAGAAATTCATAACGACCATAACGGGTCCTGAATACCGTCTTTAGAATATTCGAGTCTCGAAATTTTAACTAGTGAAACCCGGATTTCAAATTTATTTTGGAGAATACCCTCGCTCCCTGAAGGTGGTCAAATAAATCATCAATATGCAGCAAGGGATACTTGTTCTTGATTGTAACTTTGTTCAACTGCATGTAGTGGATGCACATCCGTATAGTACCATTTTTTTCACAAACAGAACTGGTGCACCCTAAGGCGACACACTAGGCCTAATAAACCCCTTATCAAGGAGTTCCTAAAGTTGCTCTTTCAACTTAGCTGGTGCCATACGATGCAGAGGACTAGAAATAGGTTGAGTACCCGACACCAAGTCAATACCAAAATCAATATCCCTGTCGGGTGGCATACCCGGCAGATCTGCAGGAAATACATCTGAAAAGTCTCGCACTGCCAGTACAGAATCAATAGTAGGAGTGTCAGCATCAACATCTCTCACAAAGGCCAAATATGAAAAACACCCCTTCCCAACCATATGTTGGGCCTTCAAATAAAAAATTACCCTACTAGGAACATAATCAAGATAACCTCTCCATTCGACCTTCGGCAACCCCGGCATCGCCAACGTCATAGTTTTTGCATGACATTCCAGAATAGCATGACATGGAGACAACCAATCCATACCCAAGATTACATTGAAATCAACCATACTAAGCAATAAGAGATCAACTCTAGTATCCAGTCCCCCAATAGTTACCACACACTACTGATACACACGGTCCACAATAATAGTATCGCCCACCGGTGTAGATACACAAACATGTGAAACTAAAGACTCATGGGGCATATCCAGATAATGAGTAAAGTATGATGATACATATGAATAAGTAAAACCATGGTCAAATAATATAGAAGCTTCCTTGTGGCACACTGAGACAATACCTGTGATCACTGCATCTGAAGCAACGACATCTGGCCTGGCAGGAAAAGCATAAAATCGGGACCGACCGCCACCTGATCGGCCTCCCCATCTTGGGCGATCCCTAGCTGACTGAACCTCACCCTGAGCTGGCTGGGCGGGTAGTGTAACTGCTGGTGCTGGTGCCATCAGCCGAGAACTCTGATGTTGATCACCACTCAATAACCTAGGACAATCTCTCTTGATATGACCAAATTCTCCGCACTCAAAACAACCCCTCATCTGACATAACTGTTGATCGTGATAACTTGAGGAATTACCCAAAATAGCCTGAGAGGACAAGGCATGGTGAGAACTCTGCGCTAATAGTGCACTGAATGAAGACTAGCCTGAGTGAGCACTGTAAGAACTGTGGCTAGCTAATGCACCACGATGAGCTGGACGATCCGTTTGAGCATGCCTGTAAGAACGACCTCTATTGTGGTAGGACTGCCCTCAGAAGGTACTCCACCGAAGCCGCCCGAACTTCGAGGCCTTTTGGCCTCCCTCTCACCACTCTCCTAGCTACAGACCACTTCTATCTGCCGAGCAATGTCAACCACCTCATAAAAAGTGGTACCAGATATCCTCTCCCTAGTCATAAGCAACCATAACTGATACGTAAGGCCATCAACGAACCTCCTAATCCTCTCCCTATCAGTGAGAACCAACCAAACTGCATGGCGAGCCAACTCAGAAAACCTCATCTCGTACTGGTTCATAGACATGCCATCCTGCCGAAGCTGCTCAAACTGTCTGCGTAGCTCCTCCCTGCGAGATTGCGGCACGAACTTCTCCAAAAAGAGAATAGATAAATTCTGCCATGTAAGTGGTACTGCACTGTCCATCCTGCGCCTCTCATAAGCCTCCCACCATCTGAAGGTAGCCCTAGAAAACTGAAAAGTAGTAAACGAGACCCCACTGGTTTCCAGAATACCCGCTGTCCGAAGCATCCGCTGACACTTATCCAGAAACCCTGAGCATCCTCTGACTCAGCACCGCTAAATGATGGAGGTCTAAGCCTCCCAAATCTCCCAAGTCTCCTTTACTCATCATCTGCCATAACGGGGACTACCGGGGCCTGAGCAGCTGCAGCCGTATGGGCTGGTAGTGTCCCCGGTATGTGAAGTCCTTGCACTACCTGCTCTGGAGTACGGGCAACAGGGGTATGAGTACCTCTCTCGGACAGAGAAGTGGCTGGTGCGACCTGAGTTGAAACCACCTGAGCAAGGCTAGTGCAAACTGTCAATTGCTGGGCCAAAGCCTCCTAAAGGCCTGGAATCACAATGGGCACAACTGGTGCCTGAGCTGGTTCTGTCGGCTCAACTATATCTGGAATCTGCTCCTGAGCTGGAGCAACTGGTGGTGCTACAGGTGCTGCTCCAACTGCTGTACGAGCTACACCTCGATCTCTACCTCGGCCCCGGCCTCTCGCGGCCCTAACTGGTGGCACTGGTGACTGACCATCTGATCCGGTAGTACGTGTCCTCACCATCTATGAGAGAATAGAATAACAGAAATTTAGTTTCCGTAATCAACAATTCGCATGACAGAATGCAAGAAAGTGATTTTCCTAAGGGTTCGGTAGTCTCTCGAAGATAGGTACAAACATCTCCATACC
Source organism: Nicotiana tomentosiformis (assembly GCF_000390325.3). NCBI lineage: Eukaryota > Viridiplantae > Streptophyta > Magnoliopsida > Solanales > Solanaceae > Nicotiana > Nicotiana tomentosiformis. Next base: position 12,954,467 of record NC_090813.1, on the reverse strand, counting down.
GATCCGCAAGACTCTACTAAACCTGCTCATGACTCGTGAGACCTATATAACCTAGGCTCTGATACCAAGTTGTCACAACATAAAACTTACATGTCGTGATGGCGCCTATATCAACACTAGGCAAGTCGTTAACCTCAATAAAACACTATAATCTTTTACGTTTGAAAACATAATATGTAGATGTAACAGAAAATCCCACAATTTATGATAAAATTTCACTCCCAAAATCCGGTGTCACTGAGTACATGAGCATCTAAATGATAACAAAGTCTGAGTGATAAAAACACTATCTGAAAATATAAAATAGTACAATAACTGAAAGGAAGAGAGTCAAGGCCAGCGGACGCCAAATAGCTACCTTGATAGTCTCCAACTGATAACACTTTGAGATCTAACAATCGCCATATCCGAAAGCACCTAGATCTGCACACGAGGTGCAGGGTGTAGTATGAGTACAACCAACTCAGCAAGTAAAAATACTAAATAAAGAACTGAAAGTAATGACGAGCTTTACAGCTAAGTCCAATTACAGTAATTTCCAACATAAGAAAGTAGGCATGCTTGCAAGTTCAACAATTAAGGCCCAAACATTACTTTCATATCAAGTACGACTGAACAAGAAGATAATCTCTCACAAATTTCCAAAACAGTGATATACGACAACTGTAGTATAACAATAACGAAATAAATGCATCATCTCATAGCAACATTCAGACCTTCCAGTCGCTCAGCACTCGGCTCTCGCTCTTAGTAGGTACCTGCGCTCACTGGGGGTGTGTATAGACTCCGGAGGGAATCCTTTAGTCCAAGCACTATAATCTGCATGGACAACTCACGTGCTGCACGGATAACTCACGTGCTGCACGGACAACTCACGTGTTGTAGTATAATATCTCACAATAAGGCCCTCGGCCTCACTCAGTCATAAATCTTTCCAGTCTCTCGGGCGCTCAGTAATCATGAAAAATCAGCCCCAATAGAAATGATATAATGTATCAACAATGAACAATAGAGACTGAGATGTAATATGCAAGTATGCAATCCCAGTCCTTGCCAAACCAATGTTGATTCTGCGCACCCAGGCTCACTTCTGCGAACTCGCACCTGCGAGATAATTTTCGCAGGTGCGTTTGCATCAGTAGGCAACAAATTTTCCAGCTTTGTTCTAAGTCCAAATTTGATCTGTTAACCATCCGAAACTCACCCGAGGCCCTCGAGACCTTAACCAAATATGTCAACAAGTCCTAAAAAATCATACGAACTTAGTCGAGATCTCAAATCACATCAAACAATGCTAAAACCATGAAACATGCCCCAATTCAAGCTTAATGAAACTAAGAATTTTCAACTTCTATATTCGATGCCGAAACCTATCAAATCAACTCCGATTGACTTCAAATTTTGCACACAAGTCATAAATGACATAACAGACCTATTCAAATTTCTAGAATCTTATTATGACCCCGATAACAAAAAGGCAACTCCCTGATCAAACTTCCAAGCTAAAATTTTTATTTTAGCCATTTCAAGCCTAATTTAACTACGGACTTTCAAATAATTTTCCGGACACGCTCCTAAGTCCAAAATCACCATGCGGAACTATTAAAATCATAAAAATTCTATTCCGGGGTCATTGACACATAAGTCGACATCCGATCAACCTTTTCAACTTAAGTTTTCATCTTGGAGACTAAGTGTCTCAATTCATTTCAAAACCTCATCGGACCCGAACCAATTACCCCGGCAAGTCATATAACAACTATAAAGCATAAATTGAGCAGTAAATAGGGAAACAAGATTGTAATACTCAAAACAGCTAACCGGGTCATTACAGGTCCTTGACCCCACTCACGATTACACATGTGAGTCATGAATTTTTAAGGGAAACCTTTCGATGAGAGCACATCATATGGGGAAAATTCATAAAAGGAGTACAATTATTCTGCGGCTAATCATAAAGCCTTTTGAATCTCTACAATAGCAAGTCTATCATTCTACATGAGTCTAGTCTCAAGTCGCAACGTAAAATAAAGGAATTTAATAGGCAAGAGACAACTCAAATAGTACAGTTATAGCATGGTGGGAACCTAAGTCTACCCCGACATAACATGAATCTAGCTACGTACGGAGTCTCATCACCTTGTGCGTACGTAGCCCCCGCAACAAGTAACACATAACAAATATATCACCTAGGGGTAGTTTCCCCCTCACAGAGTGTAACGATCCAGCCTGTCGTTTTGAGTATTACAACCCCGTTCCCCCATTTACTGTTCAATTTATGCTTTACAGTTGTTATGTGACTTTCCGGGGTGATTGGTTTGGGTCCGGTGAGGTTTTGGAATGAATTGGAACACTTAGTTCCAAGGTTTAAAGCTTAAGTTAAAATAGTGACCAGATATCGACGTATGTGTAAACGACCCTGAAATAGAGTTTTAATAATTCCAGTAGCTCCGTATGATGATTTTGGACTTAGGAGCGTGTCCGGAAAATTATTTGGAAACCCGTAGTTAAATTAGGTTTCAAATGGCTAAAATAGAAATTTATGTTTGGAAGTTTGACCAGGGAGTTGACTTTTTGATATCAGAATCGGAATCCAGTTTTGAAAATTTTTATAGCTCCGTTATATCATTTATGACTTGTGTGCAAAATTTGAGGTCAATCGGAATTGAATTGATAGGTTTCAGCATCGAATGTAGAAGTTGAAAGTTCTTATTTCATCAGGCTTGAATTGGGGTATGATTCATGGTTTTAGCATTGTTTGATGTGATTTGAGGTTTCGACTAAGTTCGTAGAATATTTTAGGAATTGTTGGTGTATTTGGTTGAGGTCCTGGGGGCTTCGGGTGAGTTTCGGGATGGTTTCAGATCATTTTTTCTTGTTTTGCAACTGTTGTCCGGTGTTGTTCTTTGTGAACGCGAAGGGTCTCAGCGTTCGCGAAGAAAGATTTGTGGGCTACGGGGATTTGCCCATCACGAACGCGATGAAGAAGACGCAAACACGAAGAAGAGGCTGGGGAAGCCTACGCGAACGCGAACGCGAAGAGTAAGGGGAGCTGGGAGCCTGCCTGGTGTTAAGCCTTCGCGAACGCGGCTCGTGGCTCGCAAATGCAAATGAAAGAGGTCGGAAGGCTTCGTGAACGCGACGAGGAGTCATGAATGCAAAGGAGAAAATTTTGGTAGCATTTTTGTGCTTCGCGAACTCGAAGAAGGAATCGCTGGACAGAATGTTTAAGTTCTGAAAATGGGACTTTGTCCCATTTTCTATTTTTGACGCATTGGAGCTCGGGAAGAGGCGATTTTCGGGAGATTTTTAAGGAAAACAATGGGGTAAGTGTTCTTAACTCAATATTGCTCAAATTACCCGAATCCATGGTTATTTTTAACATTTAATTGATGAATTAAGTTGGAAAATTTAGAAAACCCTCTTGGTTTAATTTGAAGATTTGAGGGTCGAGTTGATGTTGGAATTTGGTAAAATTTATATTATTGGACTTGTGGTTGAATGGGCTTTCGGATTTTGTAACTTTTGACGAGTTCCGAGATGTAGGCCCCACGGACGATTTTGGGGTAACATTTCAGATTTTTGATGGAAAATTTATATTTTCATATGGAATTAATTCCTATAATTTGTATTGACTAAATCGAATTATTTATGAATAGATTCGAGGCGTTTGGAGGCCGATTAGCTACGCAAAGACATAGTGGAGTAATAAATTACACGGTTTGAGGTAAGTAACACTTCTAAACTTGGTTCTGAGGGTATGAATCTCCGAATTGGTATGATATAAATTGTTTGGAGGTGACGCACACGTTAGTTGACGAGCGTGTGGTTGTGCACCATAAAAATTGTGACTTGTATAAATCCTGTGAAGTTGTAAAATTAAAGAATCATGCTATTATCTAAATATGTTCCATGTGTTAGAGAAATTGAGCTGAGGCTCTTATTGAAGATCATGTTTAGGCTACGTGCCGATATTTTTGGACCCCCATGGGGTCGTGTTGATGTTAAATTAATCATTTTAAAAATGTACATTTCACACTCAGTCATATTCGTCCATTGAGAGTATATTTATGGGATCGAGTTGTGCGTCGCAGTAGGCCATATTGTCTCTATATATATTATTATTATATGAATCGGGGTTGTCCGCCTGCAGCAGACCTTATAGGCTTTATTATTATACGGATCGGGACTACCCGCCTGCAGTTGGCCATATCGACTTTATATCACGCTTGGGCTGAAGGAGCCCCTCCGGAGTCTGTACACACCCCAGTGAGCATAGATGATTATATAAACTTTAATCACGAACTAAAATATATAATTTATTCCCAATTCCATGTCCGATTTCGTGGTCAAAATCCAAAAATATTAATTTTCTAGGTTTTCTACCAAAATCTCAATTTTTATAATTTTCTTGGTTTAAATCCATATATAAACTATGTATTAACTCACAATGTGAAGAAATCACTTACCCCACGATAGTTGATGAAGATAGCACTCCAAAAGTGCTCCAAAATCGGCTCCCATGGACGAAATGAAATGGGATTAAGCCAAACCCTCGTTTTAAAGAAACACACTGTCCAGCCCGACCTTCACACATGCGGTCCAATAGCCGCTTCTATGGCTTCGCACTTGCAAAAAAATCATCGCAGGTGCGGCTCCATCTCAAGCCAGCAGCCTCCGCTTATGCGGCCCAAATAGCGCTTTTGTGGAACCCAATTCCCCTTCTGCAGAACCCAATTCCGCTTCTGCGCTCCTCCACCCGCATCTGCGAGCCCGCAGGTGTGGCATATTCTTTGCACCTGGGAATCCCATCCAGCTCACCCCTACCGCTTTTACGACTCATGGGCCGCTTCTGCGGTCTCGCACCTGCGGCCACAACCTCGCAGGTGCGATCGCACCATAAGCCGCTTCAACAGTTCTTCCAAGTCTGAACTCGTTCCGTTTTCCGTCCGAAACTCACCCGAGGCCCCCGGAACCCCGTCCAATCATACCAATCATTCCCAAAACACATTACGAGCTTAGTAGAGCCTTCAAATCGCATCAAACAACACTAAAACCACGAATCGCACCCCAATTCAAGCTTAATGAACTTTAGAATTTCAAACTTCTACATTAGACGTCGAAACCTATCAAATCAAGTTCGATTGACGTCAAATTTTGCACACAAGTCATTATTGACATTACGGACCTACTCCCACTTTCAAAATCGGAATCCGACCCCGATCTCAAAAAGTCCACTCCCGGTCAAACTTTTCAAAAATCATCAAATTTACAACTTTCGCCAATTGACGCCGAAATGACCTGCGGACCTCCAAATCAACACCCGTACACGCTTCTAAGACCAAAATCATCATACAAACATGTTGGAAGTTGGAACCTTCAAATCCCGATTCCGAGGTCGTTTACTCAAAAGTCAAACTTTAGTCAATTCTTCTAACTTAAAGCTTCCGAAATTAGAATTTTCTTTCCAAATCAACTCCGAACTTCACGAAATTTAATTCCGACCGCGCGTACAAGTCGTAGCACCTGAAGTGAAGCTACCCAAGGCCTCAAACCGCTGAACGACATGCTAGAACTCAAAACGACTGGTTAGGTCGTTACAGTAACCTACCTTTTCTGTCGAAGGCAACAAATATTTATTAAACAGCCAAGCCAAAATAGTTTTGCATCATAGAAACATCACTGTTCTCTAAATGAGAAACGTAAAAAAAACTAAACATGAAGGATAGGAATCCAAGTTTACACCTAATGGTATCTCTAAAGAACAAGAAAATGCTCAATGTTCTAATAGTATGTGCCTAATATCGAAATTAATGTGATAAAGATGAACACACACATACATATATATACATATATATACACGTTTAGGACTAAAACTAATTTGAGGCTTTTGCTTCACACCAAGATAACGTATTCAAGAATAGATACAAAAAGAAAAGAATAGCATGAAATATGAATAACAATGTTTACACCTCTACACATGAGGGAGGATAGTTCTTCCTAGGTTATAAAAGTGCGAAGAGGAGAGATTTAGAATATAATGAAAATATTATAAATTCCGCTTTAAATTGTCGGAGACTTTCATCTTTGAAAAATGTTGAATGTATAGTTCAAGAAGTTGTATGTACAGCCCAAAATGAATTTTGTTTGCTTAACTTTTATCTTCGTAATCACTTTTGTTTCTTTTCGTCGCTGCTATCAACTCCATATAATGCTTTTAATGTCTTTTTTCTGTGTAGAATAAATCTTTCAACAATTAGTAGTAGTTGACTGACACTGCAACAGCAACACAGTACCACTTGTTACATTCTTTTTTCCATTTTCTATGAAATAGACAAATAAGCAAATAGAAATAATATTTAAAAACATGAATAAAATATTCTTTTGCAAGTCATATGAATTAAGCAAATTAATAGCAGTTACATAGAAGGTTAAATATCAAGCAGTCATATAAGTAAAATCTAAATTGGACAAGATTATTCTAGACAAGAGTTTTGTAAGGTACTCGATTAGACTTTCCATGTATTAGAAATGAGTCAATAAAATGTAGTTTCACTGAAAATACATACAAGAACTAAAGAATTAGCACAACACTCACAAAAACTAACAGAAAAAGAAAAAAGTTACCTGATTTAACATTTGTAGATTTATTGCGTGCAAATAGTAAGCAGATTTGCCAAATAAAAGAACGATATTCATTTATTGAAAAACAATCCAATAGACAATAGACAATGGAATTCTAAAGGTTTGGGAGAGTTTATACATTTTTGCAATAATGTAAGGAAAATGAAAGGACACCAAGGATTTGAATTGGCTTCACTAATTGATTGTACGGAAATTCACTCTTCTTATTTATCAAGGTAATGCAAATTTATTATTTTTGAAAGTAATTTACTTTTTAATACAAGAATATTATAGGAATAGTGTTTAAGTGAAGGATAGAATGATCATTCAAATTTTTATGGACATTTTCGTCTTTCAACTTTTGACCTTAGTACCTTCCCACTTTTAGTATAACTACGTGTACACCCATCATTACTTAATTGTAGTAAATAAAAAAATTATTACATATTCTAAAGTGTTTGAGTTTCAAACAAATTTTATAGCATACAAAAAGTTAATTATTGTATATCATTTAATATTTTTAACTTCTTAACTTTCTTTCTGAGTGATGCACGTAATTGAAAGTTATATTAATCGCTTTAATTTATTTGTAAACACTATGAAAAAAGGAAAGGGAGATTCGGTTCTCCTTGTTATGGAAGCTTTTGCTTGAAATTTTCATGTTTATTTTTGCAACAAATTCAACTGTTTTTATTTTCTTTCATTGGTTGGTAAAAATAATATCAACGTTCTAATTTGTAATATTCACAGTCATGATAAAACTTATAAAAATTAAATATTTAAACCTTAAGAGAAATGACAAGGAACGAAATTTTAAAATTAGTTAGACGAAAAATAATTGAAGTGCTCAAGATATTATTTGATACACCCTCTAAATACATAAACAAAACCATTTTTTTGGTTGTAAATCGTTATATATGAATATAGTATATATTGTCTTCTCATCTCAAAATATTATAATCTTACACACTAAAAAGAATCCATCAATTAATGTCAATCCTAAAATCAACCTTTCAGAGAAGATTTCATATATCTCACGAGCTCTACTAGTATCACAGGTGGTTTTCATCATCCGTGAAGTTTAAAAGTAGTGAGAGTTAAAACTATTCTATTCTAGCCTCCATCATATCTATATACTTCTCCAACTCTCAATATCTTTTATTTCCTATAAATTTTTATGGATGAAAAAGAAAGAAAAGGAAACGAAAAAAAAGAAAGAAAGCGAAAATGTAAGATCAAAGAAAATTTGCTCCTCCAAAAGCGTCCTTGTGAGAAATGAAAATCATTTCGTTGCCTTTATATATTTCTTTCTTGGTTGGTGTTCTTTGGCTTTCCCTTGCATATATTTATTAGTAGAATTAACCTCCATTAATTTACTTACGTGTAACTCCTCATTCTACAAATTTTTGTAGTAACGAATAGGTTGGCTGAATTAGGTTGGTTAATGCACTGGTTAATGAGGGAATAAGTTACAAGAGTTACAGAAGATGAAATGTGAAAAGTTTGATATGTAAATAATAATTAAAAAATACAGCTGAAATTATTCATTTAATATAATATTTTTATTAGGTGAAGGACAAAATGGTCACTCAACTTCTAATGGATAATTTGATAATTCAACGTTAACTTTGAAGGTTCCCACTTATAATATAGTGTGTGTATATATATTGTAACGACCCGGCGGGTCGTTTTGAGTGTATTAGCCCTGATCCCCTATTTACTGCTTCTCCCATATCTATTTCTGCTATTGTGACTTGCCGGGAGGTTTCGTTTTGGTTTTTGGAGTGTTTTGGGATACTTAGTCCCTAAATAGAGGTTTAAGTCTCAGAATTTTGACCATAGTCGGAAGTGTATGAAGACGACTCTGGAATGGAGTTCCGTCGGTTTCGTTAGCTCCGTTGGGTTATTTTGGACTTAAGAGAGTGTCCGGACTATGAATTTGAGGTCTGTAGCTAATTTAGGCTTGAAATGGCGAAAGTCGAATTTTTAGAAAGTTTGACCGGCGGGTTGACTTTTTGATATCGGGGTCGGATTCCGATTTCGAAAGTTGAAGTAGGTCTGTAATATTGAATATGACTTGTGTGCACAATTTTAGGTCAATCGGACGTGGTTTGGTAAGCTTCGGCATCGTTTTTGGAATTTAAAAGTTTAGAAGTTCTTTAGGCTTGAATCTGGGTGTAATTGGTATTTTGATGTTGTTTTGAGTGATTCGAAGGCTCGACTAAGTTTGTATGATATTTTGGAATGTGTTGGTATATTTGGTTGAGGTCCCGGGGGTCTCGGGTGAGATTCGGGTGGTTAATGGATCATTTTTGGACTTGGCTTGATAGCTAAAGTCTGGTTGCAGTAGGTTCTGATTTCCTTGTACGCGATCGCAGGGATTCATTCGCAATTGCGTAAGCTTATTCGGGGCTGAGGTGAGTTTGTTCTACGCGATCGCAGAGTTAGGAACACGATCGCGTATGTGTGCGAAGTTGTGCTTCGCGAACGCGTGGCTAAGGTCGCGTTCGTGTAGAAGGATTTGAGCAGGAGGGGAGGTGTGCCCAATGCTCTACGCGATCGCGTGAGGTAGGATGCGATCAAGTAGGTATGAGAGGCAGTGATCCGCGATCGCGTGGGTGATTCTGCGATCGCGTAGGGTAAAAATCCTGGGGCAGCGAAGTTGTTCTTCGCGATCGCAAGGTTATTTCCGCGATCGCGATTAAGGAAATGTCTAGGCACTATTAAAGTTTTTAAAAATTGGGGTTTTGCCATTTTATCAAAAACTTGAGTTGGGAGCACGGAATTGAGCGATTCTTGAAGGGATTTTTGTGGAGTTGATTGGGGTAAGTGATTCTTACTTGGTTTTGGTTAAATCCCATGATTTCATATTTAATTTTATCATCTAATTTGTGATTTGGGGTGAGAAATTAGGAAAAAAGAGGGAGAACTCTTGAGTTGGGATTTTGAGGTTTTGAATGGGATTTTATTATCGGATTTGAGTAAATTTAGTATGGTTAGACTCGTAAGTGAATGAGCTTTCGGATTTTGTGACTTTTGTCGAATTTTGAGATGTGGGCCCGGGAGCCGGGTTCGGGCCAATTTCAGATTTTTGGCTATAATTTAGTACTTTTCTAGTGGAATTGATCTCTTTAGCCTATATTGATTGTATTGTTCTACTTGTGGCTAGATTCGGGACGTTTGGAGACCGATTTGTGAAGCAAAGGCATTTCGGATTAGAGATTTGCTCGGTTTGAGGTAAGTAACAATCTTAAAGCTGGTTTTGATGGTATGAAACCCCGAGAATTGGTATAATGTGATATTTGGAGGTGACGCACATGCTAGGTGACGGGCGTGTGAGCGTGCATCGTGAGCGATTGTGACTTGGTCCGTCCCGTGAGACTGTAAGGTCGAATAGCCATTGTTATTACTTGTTTTTTCTTGTCTTTGAGCAATTGACTGCCTTTCATATTAGAAACCATGCTTAGACCATATGATATCATTGTTGGAACCCGTAGCGGTCGTATACTTGTTGAATTGATTGCTAATTACTGTCTTGTACTCAGTCACAGTCTTATTGTGTGTTATATCTCTGTTTTCTCTCATTTCTTATTGATACTTGTTGTATTCTCTGTTTGGGCTGGTTATTATGATATTCTGTGAGCCCGAGGGGCTGGAGAGGTTAGTGACTGAGATAGCGCCTGAGAGCCGAGCTGCGAGCTGTGAGATATATGGATCGGGTTGCACGCCGCAACATAAGATATATATATATATTTGGATCGGGTTACACACCGCAACAATATTGAATTAGGCTGCGCGCCGCAGCAATATAGTGCTTGGGCTGAAGGAGCCCCTCCGAAGTCTGTACACCCCTAGTGAGCGCAAGTACCTATTAAGAGTGTGTATTGAGGGATGAGAGCCGAGAGTATGAGCTGTTGAGATGAGTTGAGTGACTGCTGCCTTGAGAGGCTGTACTTGCTTTTATTTATTGTTGCACTTAGTTGTTATCTGATGTTATTGTGAAATTTCTGGAAGACTCATATCTGTTTTACTTGAGCTCGAATTGATTTGACTTATACCACCAGATTTGAAAGCATGTTCACTCTTTACTGAAAACTTTTGAAATGATCTGAATTATTATAGTTCGTCACTGCTTCTCAGTTCCTTATTTAATTCTGTTACTTGCGAAGTTGGTTATACTCATGCTACACCCTACGCTTTATGTGCAGATCCAGGTGTGTACGGTTCTGGCAGTCGCTGAGTTCGTGCGCGAGCTGATTATCGGAGACTTACGAGGTAGTTTCCGGCGTCCGTAGTCCTTGTTTCTCCTTTTTTATTATCTTTTCTCTCTTGTATTGGCATTTAGCACCGACTGTAGTAGACTCCGTTTCTAGATTGGTTGTTAGATGCTCATGACTTAGTGACACCCCGATGTTGGGCTATTTTTCCGCACTTATATTTTAATTGGGTTTTACCCCATTTTATGAAAAACTCTGGTTATTTTAAATGTCTTAATTCATTTCTGTTAAATTTTTAAAGTGTTTTGGAAAGGTTCCCTTGCCTAGTACCACGGTAGGCGCCATTATGACGGGTTAGGTTTTGGGTCGCGACAAGTTGGTATTAGAGCCTAGGTTATATAGGTCTCACGAGTCATGAGTAGATTTAGTAGAGTCTTGCGGATCAGTATGGAGACGTCTGTACTTATCTTCGAGAGGCTGCCGAACCCTTAGGAAACTTCACATTCTTGAATTCTTGTCATGCGAATCTGTTGATTCTAGTAACTAAACATCTCTTGTTTCAATCTCTCACAGATGGTGAGGACTCGTACTACCGGGCAGGATGGATAGCCACCGGTACCACCAGCCAGGGCTGCGAAAGGCTGAGGTCGTAGTAGAGGCCGCGGTAGGGGCAGAGGTCAGCCCGCACAATAGTTGGGGCAGTACCTGCAGATCCACTAGTTGCCCCAGATCAGGACCGAATTCCCATTGTTGATGCACCAGCTGAGGCACCACCTGTGCCTATTGTTATTCTTGGCCTTCAGGAGGCCTTAACTTAGATTCTGACTACAGGCGGTCTCTGTTCCGGCCGCAGCAGCCACTTATCAGGCCAGGGGAGGTGCTCAGACTCCCGCTGCCCGCACACCAGAGCAGGTGGTACAGGGATTCCAGATACCGGGGGCACCACCGGCCCAGCCGGTTGCAGCTGCTCAGGACTATGTGGTTCCTGCTATGCTTGAGGATAAGCAGCGTAGATTGGAGAGGTTTGGGAGACTCCAGCCTCCATCTTTTAGTGGTGTAGAGGGAGAGGATGCACAGGGTTTCTTGGATAGGTGTCAGAGAATACTCCGTACAACAGGTATTCTGGAGACCAGTGAGGTCTCGTTCACTACCTTTCAGTTCTCTGGGGCTGCATTCAGTTGGTGGGAGGCTTACAAGAGGCGTAGGCCGGTTGGCGCAGCGCCCCTTACCTGGCAGCAGTTCTCCGTTATATTTCTGAAGAAGTTCGTGCCTCAGTCCCGCAGAGAGGAGCTGCCAGACAGTTTGAGCAGCTTCGTCAAGGCGATATGTCTGTGACGCAGTATGAGATGCTATTCTCGGAGTTGGCCCGTCATGCTATCTAGTTGGTTCCCACAGACAGGGAGAGGATTACGAGGTTTATAGATGGCCTCACTTATCAGCTGCGATTGCTTATGACTAGAGAGAGAGTGTCTGGTGCTACTTCTGATGAGGTTATCGACATTGCTCGTCAGGGAGGATTTAGCGGTGCTCCTTCTGGGGGTCAGTTCCAGCACGGTAGAGGCCGTCCTTTCAGACATGCTCAGACGGTTCGTCCAGGTCACCGTGGTGTATCATCCGGCCATGGTTCTCATAGTTATCAACAGGGCCATTCATCTCTCGGTGCCCTCCCAGCGCAGAGCTCATCCCGTGCTCCATCAGGTCAGGGTTCACCTACGCCAGGTCCTTCTGCCAGTTATCACGTTGCTCGGGGCTCCCTTCAGTCCCCAGCACCAGCACCGGGGAGTTGTTATGAGTGTGGGGATTTTAGTCATATGAGGATAGAGTGTCCCCGTGTAGTAGGAGGTACAACTCCGTAGAGGAGCCAGTCTATGTCATCAGCACCAGCCCCTCTACCACCCGCTCAGCCAGCCCGGGGTAGAGCTCAGTTAGCTAGGGGTCGCCCGAGAGGGGGAGGCCGATCAAGGGGTGGCCATGCCTGTTTCTATGCTCTTCCTGCCAGACCAGATGCTATTGCTCCGGATGCTGTGATTACATATATTGTCTCAGTTTGCCATAGAGATGCCTCTATATTATTTGACCCTGGTTCCACTTATTCATATGTGTCCTCGTATTTTGCTCATTATTTGGATATTCCCCGTGAGTTTCTAGTTTCATATGTTCATGTATCCACTCATGTGGGTGATACTATTATTTTGGACCACGTATATCGGTCATGTGTGGTGACCATTGGGGGTCTGGAGACTAGAGTGGATCTTTTGCTGCTCAGTATGGTCGATTTCGATGTGATATTGGGTATGGATTGGTTGCCCCCATGTCATGTTGTTCTAGATTGTCACGCTAAGATTATGACGTTGGCGATGCCGAGTTTGCCGAGAGTTGAGTGGAGCGGTTCTATAGACTATGTTCCCAGTAGAGTGATTTCATACTTGAAGGCTCAGCGGATAGTTGAGAAAGGTTGTCTATCTTATCTGGCCTTTGCAAGCAATGTTAGTGCAGAGGCCCCTACTATTGATTCTGTTCCGGTGGTACGAGATTTCCCGGATGTGTTTCCTATAGACCTGTAGGCATGCCGCCCGATAGGGATATTGATTTCGGTATTGATTTGGTGCCGAGCACTCAACCCATTTCTATTCCACCGTACAGTATGGCACCGACTGAGTTGAAGGAATTGAAGGAGCAGCTTCAAGAACTCCTTGATAGGGGATTTATTCGGCCCAGTGTGTCACCTTGGGGTACACCAGTTCTATTTGTGAAGAAGAAGGATGGTACTATGAGAATGTGCATTGATTACAGACAATGGAACAAGGTCACAATCAAGAACAAATATCCTTTGCCGCGTATTGATGATTTGTTTGACCAGCTTCAGGGAGCGATGTTGTTCTCCAAGATTGATTTGAGGTCAGGGTATCACCAGCTGAAGATTCTAGACTCAGACATTCTTAAGACAGCTTTCAGGACCCGATATGGCCATTATGAGTTCTTTGTGATGTCGTTTGGGCTGACTAACGCACCAGCAATGTTCATGCATCTGATGAATAGTGTGTTTCAGCCGTATTTGGACTTGTTTGTCATTGTATTCATTGATGATATCCTGGTGTACTCTCGTAGCCAGGAGGAGCATGCCCAACATCTGAGGATTGTGTTACAACGATTGAGAGGGGAGAAGCTTTATGCAAAGTTCTTCAAGTGTGAGTTTTGGCTTAGTTCAGTGGCGTTCTTGGGAAAAGTGGTGTCCAGTGAGGGTATTCAGGTGGATCCGAAGAAGATAAAGGCGGTGCAGAGTTGGCCCATACCGTCCTCAGCCACGGAGATTAGGAGCTTTCTTGGTTTGGCGGGCTATTACCGTCATTTTGTAGAGGGTTTTCCTCTATTGCATCGCCCTTGACCAAATTGAACCACTAGGGTGCCCCATTCAGGTGGTCAGATGAGTGCGAGGAGAGCTTCCAGAAGCTCAAGACTGCCTTGACCACGACTCCAGTTCTAGTTCTACCATCACTTTCTGGTTCCTACACAATGTATTGTAATGCCTCGCGGATCAGTATTGGGTGTGTTCTAATGCAGGAGGGTAGAGTGATTGCTTATGCTTCGCGCCAGTTGAAGACCCATGATAAGAACTATCCTGTCCACGACCTTGAGTTAGCAGCTATTGTTCACGCCTTGAAGATATGGCGGCACTATTTGTACGGGGTCCATTGTGAGATTTACAATGATCATCCGAGTTTGCAGCTTCTATTCAAACAGAAGGATCTTAACTTGCATAAGCGGAGGTGGTTGGAGCTTCTTAAGGACTATGATATCACCATTTTGTACCATCCCGGGAAGGCTAATGTGGTGGCCGATATCTTGAGTCGCCGGGCGGAGAGTTTGGGGAGTTTAGTATATCTTCCAGCAGCAGAGAGATACTTGGCATTAGATGTTCAGGCCTTAGCTAGCCAGCTTGTCAGATTGGATATTTCAGAGCCGAGTCGGGTATTGGCCTGTGTGGTCTCTAGGTCTTCTCTTTATGATAGTATCAGGGAGCGGTAGTATGATGACCCCCATCTGCTCATCCTCTAGGATAGGATTCGGCGAGGCGATGCAAGAGATGTGACTATTGGTGATGATGGCGTGTTGAGGATGCAGGGACGGATATGTGTGCCCAATGTGGATGGGATTCGTGAGTTGATTCTTGAGGAGGCTCACAACTCGCGGTATTCCATTCATCCGGGCGCCGCGAGGATGTACCGGGATATGAGGCAGTACTATTGGTGAAGGAGGATGAAGCAGGATATAGTTGGGTTTGTGGCTCGGTGTCTCAACTGTCAGCAGGTTAAGTATGAGTATCAGAGACCGGGTGGCTTGCTTCAGAGGTTAGAGATCCCAGAGTAGAAGTGGGAGCGGATCACCATGGATTTCGTAGTTGGGATCCCACGTACTTCGAGAAAGTTCGATGCTATTTGGGTGATTGTGGATCGGCTGACCAAGTCCGTGCACTTCATTCCAGTTGTTACTACTTATTATTCAGAGTGATTGGCTGAGATTTACATCCGAGAGATTGTTCGCCTTCATGGTGTCCCAGTTTCCATAATTTCAGATAGAGGCACACAGTTTACATCGCAGGTTTGGAGGGCCGTGCAGCGAGAGTTGGGTACTCAGGTTGAGTTGAGCACAACCTTTCACCATCAGACAGACTGACAGTCCGAGCGCACTATCCAGATATTGGAGGGCATGTTGCGCGCTTGTGTCATTGATTTTGGGGGTTCATGGGACCAGTTTCTGCCTCTCGCAGAGTTTGCATATAACAACAGTTATCAGTCGAGCATTCAGATGGCTCCATGTGAGGCTTTATATGGGAGGCAGTGTAGATCTCCGGTGGGATGGTTTGAGCCGGGTGAGGCTAGGATCTTGGGTACAGACTTGGTCCAGGATGCATTAGACAAGGTAAAATTGATTCAGGAGTGGCTTCGCACGGCGCAGTCTAGGCAGAAGAGCTATGCTGACAGGAAGGTCTTTGATGTGTCTTTCATGGTTGGGGAGAAAGTTCTGCTGAAGGTATCACCCATGAAGGGTGATATGAGGTTTGGGAAGAGGGGCTAGTTGAGCCCTCGGTTCATTGGGCCTTTTGAGGTACTTCAGAGGATAGGGAGGTGGCTTACAAGCTTGCCTTGCCACCTAGCTTTTCGAGTGTGCATCTAGTATTTCATGTTTCTATGCTCCGGAAGTATATCAGCGATTCGTCCCATGTTTTGGATTTCAGCACGGTTAATTTGGATGATGATATGACTTATGATGTGGAGCTGGTGGCCATTTTGGAGCGGCAGGTTCGGAAGTTGAGGTTCAAGGATATAGCTTCAGTGAAGGTGCAATGGAGAGGTCAGCCTGTGGAGGAGACCACTTGGGAGACCGAGCGGGAGATGCAGAGCATATATCCACACCTATTTGAGACTCCAGGTATGTTTCTAAACTCGTTTGAGGACGAACGATTGTTTTAAGAGAGGGAGGATGTAACGACCCGGCCGGTCGTTTTGAGTGTATTAGCCCCGATCCCCTATTTACTACTTCTCCCATATCTATTTCTGCTATTGTGACTTGCCGGGAGATTTCGTTTTGGTTTTTGGAGTGTTTTGGGATACTTAGTCCCTAAATGGAGGTTTTAGTCTCAGGATTTTGACCGTAGTCGGAAGTGTGTGAAGACGACTCCAGAATAGAGTTCCGTCGGTTCCGTTATCTCTGTTGGGTGATTTTGGACTTAGGAGCGTGTACGGACTGTGAATTTGAGGTCTGTAGCTAATTTAGGCTTGAAATGACGAAAGTCGAATTTTCGGGAAGTTTGACTAGGGGGTTGACTTTTTGATATCGGGGTCGGATTCTGATTCCGGAAGTTGGAGTAGGTCCGTAACATTGAATATGTCTTGTGTGCAAAATTTGAGTCAATCAGACGTGGTTTGGTAGGTTTCAGCATCGTTTGTGGAATTTGAAAGTTTATAAGTTTTTTAGGCTTGAATCTGGGTGTAATTGGTGTATTGATGTTGTTTTGAGTGATTTGAAGACTCGACTGAGTTCTTATGATATTTTGGGATGAGCTGGTATGTTTGGTTGAGGTCCCGGGGGCCTCGGGTGAGATTCGGGTGGTTAACAGATCATTTTTAGACTTGGCTTGAAAGTTGAAGTCTGGTTGCAGCAGGTTCTGGTTTCCTTGTACGCGATCGCAGGGATTCGTTCGCGATTGCGTAAGCTTATTCGAGGCTGAGGTGAGTTTGTTCTACGCGATCGCGTATGTGTGCGAAGTTATGCTTCGCGAACGCGTGGCTAAGGTCGCGTTCGCGTAGAAGGATTTGAGCAGGAGGAGAGGTGTGGCCAATGTTCTACGCGATCGCATGAGGTAGGATGCGATCGCGTAGGTATGAGAGGCAGTGATCCGTGATCGTGTGGGTGATTCTGCGATTGCGTAGGGTAAAATTCCTGGGGCAGCGAAGTTGTACTTCGCGATCGCGAGGCTATTTCCGCGATCGCGATTAAGGAAATGTCTGGGCAGTATTAAAGTTTCCAACAATGGGGTTTCTACCATTTTATCAAAAACTTGAGTTGGGAGCACGAAATTGGGCGATTCTTGAAGGGATTTTCGTGGAGTTGATTAGGGTAAGTGATTCTTACTTGGTTTTGGTTAAATCCCATGATTTCATCTTTAATTTTATCATCTAATTTGTGATTTGGGGTGAGAATTTAAAGAAAAAGAGGGAGAACTCTTGAGTTGGGATTTTGATATTTTGAATGAGATTTTATTATCGGATTTGAGTAAATTCGGTATGGTTAGACTCGTGAGTGAATGGGCTTTCGGGTTTTGTGTCTTTTGTCGGATTTCGTGACATGGGCCCGGGAGCCGGGTTCGGGCCCATTTTGGATTTTTGGCTATAATTTAGTACTTTTCGTGTGAAATTGATCCCTTTAGCCTATATTGATTGTATTGTTCTACTTGTGGCTAGATTCGGGACGTTTGGAGACCTATTTGTGAGGCAAAGGCATTTCGCAGTAGAGATTTGCTCGGTTTGAGGAAAGTAACAGTCTTAAATCTGGTTTTGAGGGTATGAAACCCCAAAAATTGGTATAATGTGATATTTGGAGGTGACACACATGCTAGGTGACGGGCGTACGAGCGTGCACCGTGAGGGATTGTGACTTGGTCCGTCCCGTGAGACTGTAAAGTCGAATAGCAATTGTTATTACTTGTTTTTCCTTGTCTTTGAGCAATTGACTGCCTTTCATGTTAGAAACCATGCTTAGGCCATATGATATCACTGTTGGGGCCCGCAGCGATCGTATACTTGTTGAATTGACTGCTAATTACTGTTTTGTACTCAGTCACAGTCTTATTATGTATTATATCTCTGTTTTCTCTCTCTTCTTGTTGATACTTGTTGTATTCTCTGTTTGGACTAGTTATTATGATATTCTGTGAGCCCGAGGGACTGGAGTGGTTAGTGACTAAGATAGGGCCTGAGTGCCGAGCTGCGAGCTGCGAGCTGTGAGGTATATGGATCGGGTTGCACGCCGCAATAAGCCATATATATATATATTTGGATCGGGTTGCACGCCGCAACAATATTGGATCGAGTTGCACGCCGCAACAATATTGGATCGGGTTGCACGCCGCAACAATATTGGATCAGGCTGCGTGCCACAGCAATATAGCGCTTGGGCTGAAGGAGCCCCTCCGGAGTCTGTACACCTCTAGTGAGCGCATGTACCTATTAAGAGTGTGTATTGAGGGTTGAGAGCCCAGAGTATGAGCTGTTGAGATGAGTTGAGTGACTGCTGCTATGAGAGGTTGTACTTGCTTTTATTTATTATTGCACTTAGTTGCTATCTGATGTTGTTGTGAAATTTCTAGAAGACTCATATCTGTTTTACTTGAGCTCGAATTGATTTGACTTATACCACCGGATTTGAAAGCATGTTCACTCTTTACTAAAAACTTTTGAAATGATCTGTATTATTATAGTTCGTCACTATTTCTCACTTCCTTATTTAATTCTGTTACTTGCGAAGTTGGTTGTACTCATGCTACACCCTGCACTTCATGTGCAGATCCAAGTGTGTACGGTTCTAGTGGTCGCTGAGTTCGTGCGCGAGCTGATTATCGGAGACTTACGACGTAGTTGCCAGCGTCCGCTGTCCTTGTTTCTCCTTTCTTATTATCTTTTCTCTCTTGTATTGGCATTTAGCACCGACTGTAGTAGACTCTGTTTTTAGATTGGTTGTTAGATGCTCGTGACTTAGTGATACCCCGATGTTGGGCTATTTTTCCGCACTTATGTTTTAATTGGGTTTTACCCCGTTTTATAAAAAAACTCCAGTTATTTTAAATATTTTAATTTATTTCTGTTAAATTTTGAAAGTATTTTGGAAAGGTCGACTTGCCTAGTACCACGATAGGCGCCATCACGACGAATTAGGTTTTGGGCCGTGACATATATATATATATATATATATATATATATATATATATATATATAATACTACTTTATAAGTATGAAGCCCCAATCTAAAGATTGAATTACAGAAAAATCCTTTAAAAGTTAATTGACTATTATAACTTCTTATTAAATGTTAAATTTTAGATGCACTGAAATTTTTGCCCCAATATAATTTATTGCTACTGTGAGATGATCTCAATGTAAGCCTTTTTACCTCTTAGCTAAGGACCTTTGGTTTACTTTGTCATCATGCTTTTTCCATCGGTTAAGAAACTAATCAACAACTTATATAAATCGACTTTTAAAAGAAGAAATAGCCAAGGAAAGAAGTAAATTTGCAAGTTTAACGTGTAAGTTCATAAAGCAACACCATATACTATTATTTAGTATGAAATAGTATTTATTTTATATTTTTTCCTAAAATCATATAGACTCTTGTGCCATAAATGAAATATTACGTAGTGGAGTTTTTCTCCCTTCAACTTTCATTTCCTACTCTTTTTTTTTTTTTTTCATTTTCCTTTTCAGAATTTTTCCTTTTCTGATATGATAATCTGAGAATTAAGTAGGTTAATTTAATATGACGATTTTATAAAAATAATTAAAGTATTTGTGTAATTTATTGAATTACTTTATTTATAAGGCACATACTGACATTGAAGAGATGAGAAAATGAAGCAATGACCATATATCTCTACAACCGTTGCTACATGGCAGGATATATGCATCCATTGATGAATACTTTATACAGTAAACTTATATATGTGAATATTCAAAGAATTTATCATAATTCATACTGTATATCTATTGTCACGTCCAACGAGAGTGTGAGCATCCCACTTTTCTTTCTTCTCGTGGGGGCATATTTTATTCGATTTGTTGAAAATTTTGTTAGGTATTGTTCAATTAAATAAGCGTTCTTTTATTGGAGGACAATGTGTGGTAGATAAAATACATATAAATGTTAATATTATGATTTTTCGTTCCTTTTAAATATTAATAAATTATTATTGTTATATGTAAAATTATAAAATATTTAGATACAAGTTATCTTGCTTGAATAGAATGGTATTTTGAAATTATAACACGATATCTATATATATCTATATTCGTATCTACACATATTACCTTCGTCAAAAGATTCTTTTGTCATGATCATTTTTTAATTTGGTTAGAACTAATCTTGATACAATTAGAGAAATGATGAAATATTAAGAAAATGCAAAAAGAAAAAAAGAAAAAAAGTCATGAAGATGAAATAGTCAATTAGATAAGAGAATAGTCCATCATTTTATTGTTCTTAGTAATTTGTCCAGAATCCTATTAACCTGCTACTTCTAATAAGAACAGGAGAAGACCAAGGAGAAGCAGATTATTTTTTTTTGCCTAACAGAAACTTGAAATGCAGAATAACCAAATGTTTTGTTGTAAAAAAAGATTGAATTTTTCTTTTTCTTCTATTCACGAGTATCCTAAACAATTCAAAAATAATATGTTGGATTATTCAGTTTTTTTGCCTGTAAACATTACATTATTATGCTTTGCCCTTATTCAAGATTGTTGAGCAATTGTATTAGGTGACAATATAACTCTTTTCTACCACCAACAGTTATAGTATGGTGGTAAGTACCTTGCATCATTAACCAAAGGTCTCGAGTTCGAGTTTTGGGAATAGAGTCACCTTTGATCTGAAGCGCTTTATCTCCCATATGTGATTAGAATTAGTCGGCTCCCAACGCTGATAGCGAATGCCAGGTGCAAAACCACAATAAGAAAAAAAAAATGCTACAATCTGTCTATCTAATACACAAAGTACTTCTCAAATAAGTAACTTTTGGAAGATTTGGCTGTCGTTCCCTTACCTAGAATAGATAGGGTAATAAGATAAAGAAGTTCATAGTAGGCAACTGCTGCAGAAATATTGACAACAGTTTTGCCCAGATCGAATGGAGATGGGCCTTGCACAGCTACTGTCTAAAGACCCATTTGATTCTGGCCCACAAAAATCTTCGGGATTGTTACACAAATAGTCAGTCAAATCCATTGTTTACTTTTTCTACCCGGTATATATAGATTACACATTGATTATATATAGTTATACTATAATTATATATATTATACATCAAACGACTATTTTTAGTTTAAGAGATTAGGTTGGCGGTTATTTAGTTAATTCTTCAAAATGAAAATCTTAACCGAAGATGCGGTGTTTGGATCAGAAAATAATTGTGGTGTTTACCAAAAAAAACGTTCGAGAGTTATTTTGTCGAAAAACGAAATCATGTTTGGATTTTTACAGTTCTTTGGGAAATATTGGGAACATCTTGTTGCCTCAAAGGCATTACCGTTAGGGACTTTTTCGTATATATACAAGATTTTAAATTTATTTACCCGATTTTGTCTAAGTTTTCATATTTACGGAAAGTAACAAAAGTTTTTTACAAAATATATACAAATTCGGTCAAGATCTACAATTTATCTATAACATAAATACACATTTGTTATACAAAATTCGGTCAAAAACTACAATTTACATATACAACTTATATACAATTAAGTTGTAGATATTTGGTATACCGTTTCTACATTCGACATACAGAATATATACAATTTGTTCGTGTCTTCTTTTGTGAATTTCAATCTGAAATTTCAACCAAAACCAACTTGAATATTCACCAAATTGTCTCAAAGTTGAGATATAAACTCTAACGGATATTTTCAAGCATTTGCGACAACACTCAATCCAAACAAAAAATAATTTCATAAAATTTCATTTTCGAATCCAAAGCTTTGAAGGCTTTTAATAGCTGTCAATGGAGTTTTTAATAGATTAACATAGTTTCCAATTCAATCTACTCGCTTCTAATTAATACTATTTTGCTTATTGATTCCAAAAAGCTAAAAGAATGATAACTAAAATAATTTTCTTCATCAGAGCTAGTTTCTTTCTTATTTACTTCCTCGTTTTCATAGGATCTGAGGCAAGAGCTTTACTTAGTACTAATCTTCTCTCTTTTTTTTTTCACTTAACATTAGTATAATTTCTTTCGTTAATCCACATGAAAATATTAATATAAGAATACTGATAGAGAATGAGAGAGAGACATAGAGAGAGATCGAAGAGAGAGAGCGAAGAGGGAATTCCCTATTCAATTCCTAATATAATGGGATACTCATTAATACTAATTTGTATATAATTGGTAAATTGTATATCAACTTGTAATTAAGTTAAAACCTAAACAATTGGGGTAAATAAGTTTCTAATGTAGTACATATAGGTAAAAATCACATACCGTTATCTATATCTATATCTATATTTATATCTATACTATATTAAAAGCACGAAGGCCTATCGAAATGTCGTTCGCCTTTTTTACCCTTAAAAAGTAATTTTTACATTAGATAAAATAGTCATTTTACTATTTTTACTAATATATAGGATTTTAAAATTAGTTTAACTTTGCCTATTAAACATTTCCTTATAACTTGAACTATGTAAAACTCCTAATATTTAGAAATTTAATTAACATAACCAAGATTTTTTGTATCGTTAATAACTCTAATATGGTATCCAAATTAGTCTAGAACTCTCTTGTCTCTAATAAGTAAAAGTACTTCTAATAAATTCATATACTTTTTCTCTCTTCCCCGATCTCTCTTTGCTCTTCTTTTTATGTATCCTTTCCTTTCTAATAGCCTTTTTATGAGAAGTAAACTTTTAGGGTTGCCTCCCACCTACCCACCCACAATTATATAGTTTCTTATTCCGTTGTTGGAATATAATTCAAATCCATAAATAATTGATGGTGACATAAGTTTTACTTTGTGGAAGATAATTAGATTCTCGTGTTAGTAAAATCATTTAGTAATTGATGATGCATTATTTTTACTATATAGTATAGATGCAACTTTATTTTTGCATTTTTGGATCAAATTGTAATGCAGTCATATATTGATTTCATAAAGTTTTGGGATATTGTTGGTTATTTAACTAGAAATAGAATTCTTATTTCATATTTATTGTTAAAATCCTTTATTGGAGATGAATTATTTGTTCAATGATTAGATGTTGATTTTCGCTTTTGTTTTAGAAGAAATTTAAATGTAGACCAAGTTAAGGAGTTTGAGAAGCACTTTGCATTGGAGCATTAGGGTATATTATGGCTTTATCAAATATAGGTTTTGAAGATTCAGAGAGCCAAGAAAAGCTAGAACCCAAGAACTAGAAAGTTAGAGTAATTCACAATGACATAACGTGATATAAAACTTTTTACTATAACTCAAATCGGTAATATTTTTTGCTTTAGTCTTAATCGATAAATTGTTTTTTTTATATTGATTAGTTATAGGAGGCTCAATAAGTTGGAAATAATTAAAATATCTTATTCTTATTTGAACAATTTATGAAATAGTAGTTGGTAAAAAATCACTTTACATTTTTATCCTATATCCAGAAGGAATATGGTGCCTAGCATAGTGTTTGAAGATTTGAATCATGGTAAAAGTATGTTGTATTTTTTATTTGTTATAGGCATTTTTTGTGCTTGATTTTTTTGTTGTCATTATATTTTATTATTTGATGGTGTATATATATGTTTGATTAAAATATAGATAATCAATTTTATAAGGAATTTACAACAATTACAAAAGGATAAAGTCTACAATATGCGAGAAAAATTTGATTGAACCTAGGATGTCAAATTCAACGCATATTTTATTTTCAATGTGTTTATTATACATCTATTGTATTATATGCTCGAGCATGTTTACGTGTGTATATAATAATAAAATATTAAAATGTTGATCGACTTTGTTAATCTTTAAAGGTATATTTAATGTTGGTTAAAGTTGTAACTAGCACTAAAAACTCAAATCACCATAGGATATGTTAATAAAAAAATACAGGATTTGTAAATCATTAAGAGTTCTTATCCTAAATAATAGGCTATCAAGTATTTCTAAACCAAATGCAATTAGTTGCAAAGTTATCCATGTAAGACTTGCTTAAGTATTGCTATTGCTAACACGAGACAAACTTGCACGTTCATATTAAATTGTTCACCAAGTCAATATTAATTATTCATTTTATTACTTTCGAAATCATAGTTTTTAATAAGAAAAGGAGATTTACACTTCTAAATCACGGGAACGTACAATATTTGTAATTTATAAAAGAAATGAAAGGTGATAATAATATACGAAACCCTAAGCATCAACTAGTATAACCCCAAAATTCGGTGTCACAAGTGCATGAGCATTTTCTAAGGAGTACAATAATAATACAACATATGACCAGAATGTAAATAAGACAGGATAAAATAAATAGTACGATGGAGACTCGGTGGACTACGGTGCGTAGCCTGGATTGCAGCTCACATAAAGTCTCCTCAACAGATGCGTCTACGCGCCAAGATGATCATCAATTAAACCTGTCAGATCATGCACATTCACTACTAGAAATTCGGTAAAAACCGACCAACGTTGGTCGATAATGGCTAAAAACCGACCAAAACGCGACCATTTACATGTGGACGGTATTTTTGTGGTCGGAAAGGAATACCGACCAAAGTTGGTCGGAAATTACCGACCAACTTTGGTCGGTCAATTAAATTCAAAAAAAATAATATTGCAAAACAAACCGACCAAAGTTGGTCAGTTTTTTCCGACCAAAGTTGGTCGGTATTTTAATTATGTAATAAAAAGATTCACCATCTGGGAATCGAACCGGGGTCTGTACTGTGGCAGGATACTATTCTACCACTAGACCATTGGTACATTTTGTTTTAAAATTATCTTTTATTTGATTTATACTCTTTAATTGTATTTTCGCACGAAAATAACCGACCAAAGTTGATCGATTTTATTAAAAAGTAAAATTACCGACCAAAGTTGGTCGGTTTTTTTAAATGACCTGCCGAATTAATCGACCAATTTTGGTCGTTTTTTTAATATTAATTTTTATTTATTTTAATTGAAAAACCGACCAAAGTTAGTCGGTTTCTTGAAACATAAATTTCGCAGGACTCAAAAATAGTTTTCCGCATTTTTGCGCCAAAGAAAACCAACCAAAGTTGGTCGGTTTCGTAAAAAAAAAAAAATTAAAAAAAAATATTTTGAAAAACCGACCAACTTTGGTCGGTTTTTTGGTCGATTTTTTGACCGACCAAAGTTGGTCGGTTGACCTTGGTCGGTTTTTGTCGAATTTTTAGTAGTGATTTAGTGTAGAAGTGCAGCATGAGTACGTAAATCAACGCATACCCAGTAAGTATCTAGCCTAACCCCAGAGAAGTAGTGACGAGGAGTCAACATCGACACTTACTAGAGGTCCAATAAAATAATATAATAATTCCTAACATATGTGAAGTGCACAGCGATAGTGGGGTAAATCTGTAAATTTTATAATCTTCCCAATATTTCTTTTAAAGTG
Source organism: Nicotiana tomentosiformis (assembly GCF_000390325.3). Taxonomy (NCBI): domain Eukaryota; kingdom Viridiplantae; phylum Streptophyta; class Magnoliopsida; order Solanales; family Solanaceae; genus Nicotiana; species Nicotiana tomentosiformis. The sequence continues at coordinate 12,928,746 of NC_090813.1, read as the reverse complement.
TAAATTTCTCTATCTTGTATTCTACCTTAACAGCTCAGAAAATGCCAAGTGCCAATATCAAATAAATAAGGAAAATGACGGGCATCATTGGAAGGTTTATCTCGTGAATATTCGGACTACTAGCGATATAACGTACGATTCTGTCGAGGTCGTTCGGCCGATCCAGAATAATGTGTACACTACCGAGGGGCGAGCGGAACGAACCATAGATGCATATATTATACTGCCGAGGCGTTCGGCCTGCTCCACAAGAAAGGAAGGAAGTTACCGAATTACAAGACACGTGCTTACAATACAGTACATGAGCACAAAATGAATATAATCTTTACCGTTTCTCAAATTACTCGCCCACAACTCAAATTCTAAATCAAATTTATTTATAACTTTAATTAATTAAGCCAGCAGAACGAGTTCAAATAATTTAATTATTATATGATAAAGTCCTAAGTCTACCCGAACATAAACATGGTTTATCTACGTACGGACTCTCGTCACCTCACCCATATGCAAGACCCACAACTAGTTACACATAACAATAAATATTACCTAGGGGTAGTTTCCCCCTCACAAAATTAGACAGGAGACTTACCTCTCTCCAAAGTTCCATAACCGACTCCAACGCCACTCAAACTGATGCCCGTCTCTCCCAAAACTAGTCAAACAATGTGCAAACCAATAAAAATGTACTCTAATACTCATAATAAATCAATTCATCATAATTCTCAACTTCGCTCGAAAAGTCAATAAAATTCACCCTCGGGCCCACATGCCCGGATTCCAAAACTTTTCGAAGATAAACTCTACCCATAATACCACGAACTCAAATATATAATTTATTCCAATTTTCATGTCCAATTTCGTGATCAAATTCCAAAAATATCAAATTCTAGGTTTTCTACCAAAATTTCATATTTTCGACTAATTTTCATGTTCAAATTCACATATAAATTATGTATTTAACTCACAATATGCGGGAATTACTTACCTTGACATAGATGATAAAAATCTCCACTTGAAGCTCTCCAAAAATCGCCTAAGCCAAGAAAGAATGAAAGAAAATGGGCCAAATCCCGTATAAAATTCATTTCTGCCCAGCGCTTCCCCCGCACCTGCGGAACAGTAGCCACTTCTGTGGAAGCTTCCTCGCAGATGTGGTTTCCCCCAATGCTAGCTTTTATCCGCTTCTGCAGTCATCCAACTGCAGGTGCGCATCCACTTCTGTGGAAATCCTCTGCACTTGCGGACTTTCCAGCTCGAGCACCACTCCACACTTGCGCGCCCATGACCGCACATGCAGCTCCGCAGGTGCGCTACAGCACCCGCACCTGCAATCATCCAGCCCTAGACCACTTCCGCTTCTCCGCCCGCATCTGCGAGCCCGCAGGTGCGGCAAATTTCTCGCACCTGCGAATCCCATCCATCCTCACTCCCTACCGCTTTTGCGACCTTTGGGGTCGCTTCTGCTGTCTCGCACCTGCGTCCATAACCTCGCAGGTGCGATCGCACCAGAATCCTTAAGCTTCGCTTTTGCGACCTCTGGGATCGCTTCTGCGGTCTCGCACCTGCGTCCATAACCTCGCAGGTGCGATCGCACCAGAAGCCTTAAGCTTCAGCAGTTCTTCCAAGTCCAAACTCGATCCGTTTCCAATCCGATTCGCACTCGAGGCCCCCGGGAGCCCATCCAAATATACCAACACATCCCACAACACGATATAACTTAGTTAAAACCTCGAATCACGCCAAACAACATCAAAATTACAAATCGACGGCCAAAACCTTTCTTTCAACTTTCCAACCTTCAAACTTCGCCGAACGCGTCCGAATTACACTCAAACATCTCGGAATAACGCCAAACTTTACGTGCAAGTCACAAATCACAATACAAACCTATTCCAAGGCCCAAAACTCTAAACGGACATCGATAACGCCAAAATTCATTTCAAATCAAACTTAAAAATTTCTTAAACTTCCAAAATGCCACCCTTCCATAATAGGCACCGGAATACTCCCGGACTACCCTATACTCCACCCGAACATACGCCCAAGTCCGAAATCATCATACGAACCAATTGGAACCTTCAAATCCCGATTTCGAGGTCGTTTACTCAAAAGTCAAATCTTAGTCTATTCTTCCAACTTAAAGCTTCCGAAATTAGAATTTTCCATCCGAATCAACTTCGAACATTCCGAAATTCAATTCCGACCACATGTACAAGTAATACTACCTGAAGTGAAGCTACTCAAGGCCTCAAACCGCTGACGACGCGCTAGAGCTCAAAACGACCAATCGGGTCGTTACAGTACATTGCCGTTTTACATAATTTCTTATTCTTCTACACAAATTTAATTGATTGACATGGTATACACGTGCAACGCACGTACTCTAAGACTAGTAAAAAAGGATTTGCATGCACTCTGGTGTCACTACTAAAAAACAACACAATTTCCGACCAAAATATTTCGACCGGAAAAATTAGTCGAATATTTCTCACGGAATTGGTCGTAAATCGCATAAAAATATTTTTTTTCAATTTTTAATAATAATTACGACAAATATTCCATCCATATCCGTCGCGAAATTTGGCAAAAAATACCGCAAAACTGTTAGCGACCAATTCGGTCGAAAACAATAAAAATAAATTAAAAACTTGCGATCGATTCGGTCGGAATCATTTATTAAAATGAGGTGTGACTGTTTGATCTCGTTTCCGACCGATTCGGTTCGACTATAACCCCACATAATTTTAAAACCCCCCGACCCCTTTCTTTTTTCTTTCCCTTTTTTCTTCCTTCTCTCTTCTCTCTCACACACTCAAACCTCCCCTCTCTCTCTCCCACCCCACCCAGCCTGCCCGCTGCCATCACCGGCGACGTCGCCCCGCTGCAGCTCCGTCCACGATCCTCCACTGCCAGGTAGGTTTCCCTCACTCTCCTTTGTTATTTTTTTTTAAATACACTGATTTTGTTTTATTGCTCCTGGTTTGGTTTGTAAAAATTAATTGGTCTTAGCTAAAGTAAATCTATGACTATTGTTAGTAACTAAATTAAAGTTATATGTTGGTAATTTAGAGTTATATGCTAAAGTCATATGTTGGTAATTTAGGGTTATATGTTAAACTTATATGTTAAAGTTATATATTAGTAATTTAGAGTTATATGTTGCTAAATTAAAGTTATATGTTGGTAAATTTTCTACTAATTTGGGGAAAACATTACCAAATTGAGGATAATTTTACTAAATAATTTTGTTAACTAATTTGTAGAGTTTTTATATATATAGAAATTAATCTCATTTAATTATATTGGGGAGGGTACTAATTTTAAGAGGAGAAAGTACGAAGAATCTATTAAAACTCTTAGTGCTAGTTGACTACTTTTGACAATATGTCTTAGTCCTAACTTTTTAAATATCTTTTGACTTTCATGGAATTAAGCTTAATTGAAATCTAATATCATTTTCATCCATTAAATTATTAAATTATTGTTGTAGATTAGTCAATATTTTTGCATAATTGTTATTGTAGATCTCAAATATTTGAATTTCTTTTACTTTATATTAAACAATTATGCCTTTTAAATTAAATGCCTTAATTTTTATATCCTATTTGAATTCTTTAATTTTTATATGTTGAAATAGCTTAAATAATTGTTAATTACGACTATTTTTTTTGTTTGATAACAATGAAGCCCGTGGGTAAACTTATGAAATGTGATGTAGCTAGTATGATTTTAACAATAGTGAAGTAAATGATTGTAAAATTAAAGTTGATTAAATATAAGAAATTCATTAGTTTGAAATTGAATTAAATTTAAGGTTGCCTTTTAGTTTACTAATGAATTTGGATAAATGCAAAACCCCCTTTTAGATTATTTAATAAGATAGATAAATATCACATTACACTTACATATATATTATAAAACTATTTAGATAACGAACCGTTGAAGAATATAATAAAATTTATTAGTTAGTGTAAATAACATAAATATATTTCAACTTCTAATTCTCTTTTATGTGTAGATGAATCTGGGCATCGTAGATGGATATATGATAGGAATCATTTGCTAGCTTTATTTCTAAGGCAAAGACAATTGATGATTTCCTTATGGAAGGAACGATTAGGTACCGTTATATAAAATGCACGATTAGGTGCCGTTATATAAAATGCAAGTGTCTTAAGTTATTGGGGCCCGATTGTAACGACCCGGTCGGTCGTTTTGAGAGTTATAGCCCCGCTCCCCTATTTAACTGTTTCTTCCATATCTATTTCTGCTATTGTGACTTGCTGGGAGGTTTCGTTTTGGTTTTTGGAGTGATTTGGGACACTTAGTCCCTAACGAAAGCTTAAGTCTTAGGATTTTGACCGTAGTCAAAACTGTGTGTAGACGACTCCGAAATGGAGTTTCGTCGGTTCCGTTAGCTCCGTTGGGTGATTTTGGACTTAGGAACATATCCGGATTGTGTTTTGGAGGTCCGTAGCTTATTTAGGCTAGAAATGGCAAAAGTCGAATTTTTGGAGTTTTGGGCATGTAGTGAAATTTTGATATCGGGGTCGATTTTCAATTGCGAAAGTTGGAGTAGGTCCGTAATGTTGAATATGACTTGTGTGCAAAATTTGAGGTCATTCGGACGTGGTTTGATAGGTTTCGGCATCGGTTGTAGGAATTTGAAGTTTCAAGTTCTTTAAGTTTAAATTGGAGGGTGATTCGTGATTTAGCGTTAGTTGATGTGATTTGAGGGCTCGACTAAGTTTGTATGGTATTTTAGGATTGGTTAGTATATTTTTTTGAGGTCCCCGGGGCCTCGGGTGTGTTTCGGGTGCTTAACGGATCAAAAGTTAGATTTGTGTTGCTTCTGAAGTCTTCAGGCTTCTGGTATTTTCACACATGCGGTGGAGAGACCGCATGTGCGGGATCGCACATGCGGAGAGGCAAGCGCAGAAGTGGAAAAGTGGAGGAGTGCCAGGGGTGGCAGATATGAGGTGAATTCCGTATCTGCGATGCCCGCAGATATGTTAGGGTCATCGCAGGTGCGCAAGGTCCGCAGAAGCGGAAGGGATTTCCGCAGGCGCACACGCACATGTGCGGCCCTTTCATCGCAGGTGCGAAGGCAGAGGGGGTAAGTAATTTGCACAGATGCACACATTTTTCCGTACAAGTGCACCCGCATGTGCGAGCCCAGGCTCCGCAGGTGTGAAAATACCTGGACAGTGGTTAAAACCGAAGGGCTTCGCGATTTTTGTCATTTTGGACTTTGCAACCTTGATTTAGGGCGATTTTTGAGAGCATTTTCGAGAGATTTCCTTGAGGTATGTCCCTTGTGCTTATTTTGATCAATAATCTTGTTTCCCCATGTATTTCCCCACCTAGTTTGTCACGACCCAATTTCACCTATAGGTCGTGGTGGCGCCCAACACTACAGCTAGGCAAGCCAACTAATAAGTCAATCGTACATTGATTAAACTTTTATTACAAGAAAATAATAAAATACCAACTTCTACCAATGTGTGTGCCAAGACCCGGTGTCACAAGTGCATGAGCATCTAGTAGATTATACAAAACTCCAAATACTGTCTGAAATGAAATAGACAGAATATAAATATCAGAAGAGACACTGGTAGCTGCAGAACGGCTCAGAAAGGCAGCTCACCATTATGCCTCGGGATGATGTAGGTATGTGATGATAGGTCCTCCACTAGTACCTGTCTCAGATCCTGCACAAAAAGTGCAGCAAGTATAGTATGAGTACGTAAACAACGTGTACCCAGTAAGTATCAAGTCTAATCTCGAAGTGGTAGAGACGAGATGGCCGACCTTGACACTCACTATGGGTCAATAATAATTGAAATAAAACTAGGATATTTAAATCAGCATGATTTAAAGGATTTACAATAATTTATTTAATCAGCGAAAATAATCAAATTCCTTCAAATGTAACAATTCTCAATATATTAATTAAATTCCTTCAATTCAAATAAATTCTAATTTATCAATTAAATCTCATTTACAGGAGTAACAATTAATTCCTAAACAAGCAAGAATAATAATTCATTAACTTCCAAGGATTTTCCAAATAAATTAATTAGCTTCACAAGCCGAAATAAATTATTAAAGTATCGTGTAATTATTATTATTAAGCACGATTTCTGTCGAGGACATACGACCCGATCAAGAATGTCGTGTACACTGCCGAGGGACGTGCGGCGCGATCCATAGATGCATCTATCCTGCCGAGGCATTCGGCCCGCTCCACAAGAAAGGAGGACATTTTCTTATGTGCCTCCGGAAGGAGAGTATATTTATTATAAGATGAATATGGGAGGAGAACAATTTTTTTTAATAATTAATTGATTTAAACAAAAATTAAGCATATGAAAATTTCATATTTTTCTACTTTTCATAACAATTCACAATATATACATCAATTATTTTAATTAATAAAGAATACAATTCATACAAATAATTCATGCTTTGAGTCTTAAAATACCCGGACTTTAGCATTTATAGTAGCTACGCACGGATTCTCGTCACCTCGTGCGTACGTAGCCCCCGCAATTAGTAACAATTATTCAATTTTAATCACCTATGAGGTAATTTTTCCCTCACAAGATTAGACAAGAGACTTACCTCGTCTTGCTCCAATTTAATCCATAATTTTGCCTTTTCCACGATTATCCAACTCCGTCTGGCTCGAATCTAGCCAAAATAATTCGATACAATCACCAAATATTATAGGAATCAATTCTATAAGAAAATACCACATTTTTAAGAAAAGATCCCGAAATTAATTAAAAATTCGCCCGCGGGGCCCACATCTCGGAATCCGGCAAAAGTTATGAAATCCGACAACCCATTCAATTATGAGTCCAACCATACCAGTTTCACTCAAATCCGACTCTGAATCGATACCGAAATCTCAAAAATTCGTTTCTATGAGATTTCTAAAAATTTTCCAAATTTAAATCTCAACACACTAATTTATGGTGAAAACAATGATATACTTGTATATGTAGACCAAATCCGAGTTAGAATCACTTACCTCAATATTTTTCCCTTGAAAATCTGCCAAAAGTCGCCTCTGCTCAAGCTCAAGTTTGTCAAAAATGGCAAATGGGACGAATGCCCTCTTTTTATAAAACTGCCCAGCAGCCTTCGAAACTGGGCCTCGATCGCGGCTTCGATCACATGCTCGAGCCTGGACCTCGGTCATGGCCTCGATCAGGGCATCGAGGTTGGGCCTTTGATCAGGACATCGAGGTTGGGCCTTCGATCAAGGCATCGAGCATGCCTTCGATCAGGGCATCGAACATGGGCCTTCGATCAGGGCATCGAGCATAGGCCTTCGATCAGAGCATCGAGCATGGGCCTTCGATCAGGGCATCGAGCATGGGTCTCGATCCTAGCCCTCAAGCCTTACCTTCGATCATGTCCTCGAGCTGGACCTTCGATCGTGGCTTAGCTCGAGCCTCGTCAACCCTGGGCTCGATACCTGTGCTCGATATCAACACAGAATATCCAACAGAAGAGGAAACACTGCAGCAGCTTTTAAGTCCTAATTTTTGATCCATTAACCATCCGAAACTCACCCGAGGCCCTCGGGACCTCAACAAAATATACCAACAAGTCCTAAAATATCATACGAACTTAGTCGAACCTCTAAATCACATCAAACAATGCTAAAACCATGAATCATACCCCAATTCAAGCTTAATGAAACTAAGAGTTTTCAACTTCTACATTCGATGTCGGAACCTATCAAATCAACTCTGATTGACCTCAAATTTTACACACAAGTCATAAATTACATAACAGAGCTATGAAAATTTTCGAAACTGGATTCTGATTTCGGTATCAAAAAGTCAACTCATCGGTCAAACTTCCAAACTTAAATTCTTATTTTTAGCCATTTCAAGCCTAATTTAACTACGGACTTCCAAATAAAATTCCAAACACGCTCCTAAGTCCAAAATCACCATACAGAGCTGTTGGAATCATCAAAATTCTATTCCAGGGTTGTTTTCTCAAAATGTTGACCGAAGTCAAACTTAGCACTTTAAGGCCAACTTAAGGAACCAAGTGTTCCGGTTTCACCCCGAACACTTCCAAATACCAAACCAACCATCTCCGCAAGTCATAAATCATTACAAGAACCTACGAGAAGTTTTATTTTAGGGAACGGGGTTCTAAAAGTTAAAATGACCGGTTGGGTCATTACATTCTCTACCTCTTAAACAAACGTTCGTTCTCGAACGGGTTTAGAATTGTACCTGGAGTGCTGAATAAGTGTGGATATCTGCTTCGCATGTCTTCCTCGGCCTCCCAAGTCGCTTCCTCGACTGGTTGGCCCTTCCACTGGACTTTTACTGCAAAAATCCTCTTGGACCTCAACTGGCGAACCTGTTTATCAACAATGACAATTAGCTCCTCTTCATAACCCAAGCTATTATCTAGTTGAACTGTACTGAAGTCTAACTCATGTGATAGGTCGGCATAATACTTCCGAAGCATAGATACGTGAAAAATCGGATGAACTCCCGATAGGCTGGGAGGCAATGCAAGCTCATAAGCAACCTCCCCAACTCGTTTCAACACCTCAAATGGGCCTATAAACCTTGGGCTCAACTAGCTCTTCTTCCTGAATCTCATAATTTCCTTCATCGGCGAAACCTTCAAGAGAACGTTTTCACCTACCATAAATGATATATCACGCGCTTTCTAATCTGCGTAACTCTTTTGTCTGGACTGTGCTGTACGAAGTCGCTCCTGAATCAACTTTACCTTTTCCAAGGCATCCCTTACCAAATCAGTACCATATAACTTAGCCTCACCTGGCTCAAACCATCCGATAGGTGAACGACATCGCCGACCATATAAAGCCTCAAATGGAGCCATCTCGATGCTGGATTGGTAACTGTTATTATAAGCAAACTCGGCCAAAGGCAGGAAACGATCCCACTGACCTCCAAAGTCAATCACACATGCCCTGAGCATATCCTCCAAAATCTGAATTGTCCTCTCTGACTGTCCATCGGTCTGCGGATGAAAGGCTGTGCTGAGCTCTACACGGGTCCCCAACTCACTCTGTACTGCTCTCCAGAAATGTGAAGTAAACTGAGGACCTCTATCTGATATGATGGAAATTGGCACACCGTGCAACCGAATTATCTCCTGAATATAAATCTGGGCCAACCTCTCTGAAGTATACGTAGTCACAACAGGAACAAAATGTGCCGACTTAGTCAACCTGTCAACAATGACCCAAACTGCATCAAACTTCCGCAAGGTCCGCGGCAACCCAACTACAAAATCCATAGTAATTCGTTCCCATTTCCACTCTGGTATAGTCATCTGCTGAAGTAGGCCACCTGGCCTCTGGTGCTCATATTTAACTTGCTGGCAATTTAGACACCGAGCTACATACTCAACTATGTCCTTTTTCATTCGTCGCCACCAATAATGCTGCCTCAAGTCACGATACATCTTCGTAGCACCTGGATGAATAGAATATCAAGAACTGTGTGCCTCATCCAGGATCTTTTTCCTCAGTTCATCCACATTAGGAACACACAGACGATCCTGGAGTTGTAGAACACCATCTGCACCAATAGTGACTTCCTTGGCACTACCTCGTAGTACTATTTCACGAAGAACCACCAGGTGTGGGTCATCATACTGGCGAGCCTTGATCTACTCAAATAGTGAAGATTGGGCCACAACACATGCAAGAACTTGGCTGGGCTCTGAAATATCCAGCCTCACAAGTCTGTTAGCCAAAGACTGAATATCTGAGGCTAATGGTCTTTCCTCTGCTGAAATGAAAGCCAAACTACCCATACTCTCCGCCTTTCTGCTCAAGGCATCTGCAACCACATTTGCTTTGCCCGGATGATACAGGATAGTAATATCATAATCTTTTAGTAACTCCAGCCATCTGCGCTGCTTCAAATTCAGATCCCTCTACTTGAACAAATGCTTCAAACTGCGATGATCAGTGTAAACTTCACAAGACACCCCATAAAGATAATGCCTCCAAATCTTAAGAGCGTGAACAATCGCAGCTAACTCCAAATCATGTACCGGATAATTCTTTTCGTGGGGCTTCAGCTGACGTGAAGCATATGCAATAACTTGCCCTTCCTGCATCAATACACAACCCAAGCCAACGCGCGAAGCGTGGCAATACACTGTATACATCCCCGACCCGGAAGGCAACACTAACACTGGTGCTGTAGCCAATGATGTCTTAAGCTTCTGAAAGCTCACCTCACAATCATCGGACCATCGGAATGGAGCACCCTTCTGGGTTAATTCGGTCAAAGGTGCTACAATAGATGAAAAACCTTCCACGAACCGACGATAATAACCTGCCAAACCCAGAAAACTCCTGATCTCCGTCACTGAAGTGGGATGATGCCAATTCTGAACTGCCTCATTCTTTTTGGGATCAACTTTAATACCTTCGCCCGATACGATATGTCCCAAAAATGCTACAGACTCTAGCCAAAACTCACATTTAGAGAACTTAGCATATAGCTTTTGTTCCCGCAATGTCTGAAGCACTACTCTCATATGCTGCTCATGCTCCTTCTTACTACGTGAGTAGATCAAAATGTCATCAATGAAGACAATGACAAATGAGTCAATATATGGCCTGAATACCCTGTTTATCAGTTCCATAAATGCTGCCAGGGCATTAGTTAAACCAAAAGACATTACCAGAAACTCATAATGACCATATCTAGTACGGAAAGCAGTCTTCGGAACATCAGAATCCCGAATCTTCAACTGATGGTACCCCGACCTCAAGTCGATCTTAGAGAATACCCTAGCACCCTGCAACTGGTCAAATAGATCATCAATACGCGGCAACGGGTACTTGTTCTTAATAGTGACTTTGTTCAATTGGCGATAATCAATACACATCCGCATTGTTCCATCCTTCTTTTTCACAAATAATACTGGTGCACCCCAAGGCGATACACTCGGTCTGACAAACCCTTTGGCTAGTAACTCTTCAAGCTGTTCTTTCAATTCTTTCAATTCTTTCGGAGCCATGCGATACGGTGGGATAGATATAGGTTGGGTATCTGAAGCCAAGTCAATACAGAAATCAATATCACGATCAGGTGGCATACCTGGAAGATCTGACGTAAATACATCAGGGAACTCCCGAACTACAGGCACTGAATCAATAGCCGGAGTCTCTGCAGTAGTATCCCGAACATAGGCTAGATAAGCCAAACAACCCTTCTCAACTATGTGTTGAGCCTTTATAAAAGAAATAACTCGATTAAATGAACTAACATGCGAACCCTTCCACTCCAGCTTAGGCAATGCTGGAATAACCAAGGTAACAGTCTTGGCATGATAATCTAGAATAGCATGATATGGAGATAACCAGTCCATACCCAGAATAATTTCAAAATTGGTCATCTCAAGCAATAGGAGATCTGCTCTAGTTTCATAACCACAGAATGTAATAATACAGGACCGGTAGATCCGGTTCACGACAACAGAATCGCCCACAGGAGTGGACACATAAACAGGAGTACTCAAGGACTCACGAGAAACACCCAGGAATGGAGCAAATAGAGATGACACATATAAATACGTAGATCCTGGATCAAATAATACTAAGGCATCTTTGCCACAAATAGAAATAATACCTGTAATCACGGCATCGGAGGCCTCTGCATCTGGTCTAGCCGGAAAAGCATAGAACCAAGCTGGAGCACGAACTGTCTGGCCTCCGCCTGGCTGACCTCCACCTCTAGGACGACCCCTACCCACCTGTCCTCCACCTCTGGGTGGTCAGACTACTGGTGGAGCAACTGGTCCGGTAAACATAGGTTGCTGACCCTGCTGTACTGGTCTACCCCGAAGCCTGGGGCAAAACCTCCGCATGTGACTAGGATCCCCGCACTCGTAATAACTCTTCGGTGCGATGGGTTGCTGACTAAGTGTCTGGCCCTGGGGACATGAATACCCACTGGGAGAACCCTGAATAGTTGGTAGGCGGTAAGAACTCTTTGGGATAGCATTGAGATAAGGCCGCACTGGAGCACCTCGAGGAGGTGGTGGTGCTGGATATAGGGGTCTGCTGGACTGTCCCCTCACGAACTGACCTCTACCCCCGGACGGAGCACCTCTGAACTCTCCAGTGTACCTGAACCATTTATCTCTCATAATCTGCTCTCGGCTCCGCTGACGTACACCCTCAATCCTCTGGGCTATCTCCATAACTTTTTCATAAGAAGTACCCATCTCAACCTCTCGAGCCATAGTGGCATGAATACCAGTATGTAAACCGGCTACAAACCTTCGCACTCTCTCCGCCTCAGTAGGGAGTATCATTAGTGCATGTCGAGATAATTCAGAAAACCTCGCCTCATAATCAGTCACTGACATTTGACCCTACTGGAGCTACTCAAACTGAAACCGTAACTCTTCCCTCTGGGAGGGTGGAATATACTTGTCCAAGAAGATACGGGTGAACCTGTCCCAAGCCATGGGAGGAGAATCTGCTGGTCTGCGAAGAGCATAAGACTGCCACCATCTACGGGGTCTACCCTCTAGCTGAAAAGTAGCGAAATCAACCCCATGGGATTCCAATATCCTCATGTTGTACAGTCTATCCTTGCAACGATCAATGAAATCCTGTGGATACTCATGTCGCTCACCCCCGAAGACAGGAGGATGTAGTCTAGTCCATCTGTCCAATAGTTTATGAGGATCGACGGCTACAGCTGGCCTGGGCTCAGGTATAGCTGCTGCCACTGGCTGGACTTCACCCACAGGTAGTGCACCCTGGGTCTGATATACAGTAGCTGCCTGTCCATGAGCCTGCGTGTTAGGGGTCTGTGCTCCCCCGCCCGCCTGAGATATGGCTGGGTCTGCCGTAAATAAACTGGCCTGAGTCATATTGTCCATGAATCGCAGCATACGACCCATGACATCCTGAAATCCCGGTACAGATGTGAAGTCCATCGGAGCTGGCTCTGCCACAGGCACCTCACCCTGCTCCTCAATAATGGTATTCTCTGTTGGATCCACTGGCGGCATAACCGGAATAGTCCTAGGACGTCCTCGTCCTCTACCACGGGCTGGAGCCCTCCCTCGGCCTCTGCCTCGGCCTCTAGCAACTGGGGGAGTAGCTCTTCCCTGGTCTGGAATCTCATTAGAGCATGTTCTCACCATCTGTGAGAGAATAAGAGAAGGATATTTAGTACTACATCAATTGCACGATGGAATATGAAGAAAGGTAGTTTCCTAACACCATATAGCCTCTCGAAGATAAGTACAGACGTCTCCGTACCGATCCGCAAGACTCTATTAGGTCTGCTCATAACTTGTGAGACGTACGTGAACCTAGTGCTCTGATACCATATTGTCACGATCCAATTTCACCTATAGGTCATGATGGCGCCCAACACTACAGCTAGGCAAGCCAACTAATAAGTCAATCGTACATTGGTTAAACTTTTATTCCAAGAAAATAATAAAATACCAACTTCTACCAATGTGTGTGCTAAGACCCGGTGTCACAAGTGCATGAGCATCTAGTAGATTATACAAAACTCCAAATACTGTCTGAAATGAAATAGACAGAATATAAATATCAGAAGAGACACTGGTAGCTGCAGAACGGCTCAGAAAGGTAGCTCAGCACTATGCCTCGGGATGACGTAGGTATATGATGATAGGTCCTCCACTAGTACCTGTCTCAGATCCTGCACAAAAAGTACAGCAAGTGTAGTATGAGTACGTAAACAACGTGTACCCAGTAAGTATCAAGCCTAATCTCGAAGTGGTAGAGATGAAATGGCCGACCTTGACAATCAGTATGGGTCAATAATAATTGAAATAAAACTAGGATATTTAAATCAGCATGATTTACAGGATTTACAATAATTTATTTAATCAGCGGAAATAATCAAATTCCTTCAAATGTAACAATTCTCAATATATTAATTAAATTCCTTCAATTCAAATAAATTCCAATTTATCAATTAAATCTCATTTACAGGAGTAAAAATTAATTCCTAAACAAGCAAGAATAATAATTCATTAACTTCCAAGGATTTTCCAAATAAATTAATTAGCTTCACAAGCTGAAATAAATTATTAAAGTATCATAGAATTATTATTATTAAGCACGATTTCTGCCGAGGACGTACTGCCCGATCCAAAGTGTCGTGTACACTGCCGAGGGACGTGCGGCGCGATCCATAGATGCATCTACCCTGCCGAGGCGTTCGGCCCGCTCCACAAGAAAGGAGGACATTTTCTTATGTGCCTCCGGAAGGAGAGTATATTTATTATAAGATGAATTTGGGAGGAGAACAATTTTTTTTAACAATTAATTGATTTAAACAAAAATTAAGCATATGAAAAATTCATATTTTTCTACTTTTCATAACAATTCACAATATATACATCAATTATTTTAATTAATAAAGAATACAATTCATACAAATAATTCATGCTTTGAGTCTTAAAATACCCGAACTTTAGCATTTATAGTAGCTACGCACAGACTCTCATCACCTCGTGCGTACGTAGCCCCCGCAATTAGTAATAATTATTCAATTTTAATCACCTATGAGGTAATTTTCCCCTCACAAGATTAGACAAGAGACTTACCTCGTCTTGCTCCAATTTAATCCACAATTTTGCCTTTTCCACGATTATCCAACTCTGTCTGGCTCGAATCTAGCCAAAATAATTCGATACAATCACTAAAAATTATAGGAAATAAATTCTATAAGGAAATACTACATTTTAAAGAAAAGATCCCGAAATTAATTAAAAATTCGCCCGCAGGGCCCACATCTCGGAATCCGGCAAAAGTTATGAAATCCGATAACCCATTCAATTACGAGTCTAACCATGCCAGTTTCACTCAAATCCGACTCTGAATCGATAACGAAATCTCAAAAATTCGTTTCTATGAGATTTCTAAAAATTTTCCAAATTTAAATCTCAACACACTAATTTATGGTGAAAACAATGATATACTTGTATATGTAGACCAAATCCGAGTTAGAATCACTTACCCCAATATTTTTCCATTGAAAATCTGCCAAAAGTCGACTCTGCTCAAGCTCAAGTTCGTCAAAAATGGCAAATGGGACGAATGCCCTCTTTTTATAAAACTGCCCAGCAGCCTTCAGAACTGGGCCTCGATCGCGGCTTCGATCACATGCTCGAGCCTGGACCTCGGTCATGGCCTCGATCAGGGCATCGAGGTTGGGCCTTCGATCAGGACATCGAGGTTGGGCCTTCGATCAGGGCATCGAGCATGCCTTCGATCAGGGCATCGAGCATGGGCCTTCGATCAGGGCATCGAGCATGGGTCTCGATCCTAGCCCTCGAGCCTTACCTTCGATCATGTCCTCGAGCTGGACCTTCGATCGTGGCTTCGATCTCAAGCTTGAGCTTGAGCCTCGTCAACCCTGGGCTCGATACCTGGGGTCGATATCAACACAGAATATCCAACAGAAGAGGAAACACTGCAGCAACTTTTAAGTCCAATTTTTTGATCTGTTAACCATCCGAAACTCACCCGAGGCCCTCGGGACCTCAACAAAATATACCAACAAGTCTTAAAATATCATACAAACTTAGTCGAACCTCTAAATCACATCAAACAAAGCTAAAACCATGAATCATACCCCAATTCAAGCTTAATGAAACTAAGAGTTTTCAACTTCTACATTCGATGTCAGAACCTATCAAATCAACTCCGATTGACCTCAAATTTTACACACAAGTCATAAATTACATAGCTGAGCTATGAAAATTTTCGGAACTGGATTCCGACTCCGGTATCAAAAAGTCAACTCATCGGTCAAACTTCCAAACTTAAATTCTTGTTTTTAGCCATTTCAAGCCTAATTTAACTACGGACTTCCAAATAAAATTTCGAACACGCTCCTAAGTCCAAAATCACCATACGGAACTGTTGGAATAATCAAAATTCTATTTCGGGGTTATTTTCTCAAAATGTTGACCAAAGTCAAATTTAACACTTTAAGGCCAACTTAAGGAACCAAGTGTTCCAGTTTCACCCCAAACACTTCCAAATCCCGAACCAACCATCCCCGCAAGTCATAAATTATTAAAAGCACTAGGGCTGGCAAGTGGGCCGGTCCCGGGCCTAAACGGGCCAAGTGGGCCGGTCCAAACGGTCCCGGTCCCGGTCCCAAATTAAACGGGCCAAACAAGCCCGAGCCTAAACGGGCTTTTTGTATGGACCGGCCCGGGATCGGGACCGAGACCGTTTGGTCCCGGGCCAAACGATCCCGGCCCGCGGGCTAAACGGGCTAAATGGGCCCAACATATATTTTTTTTAAAAATAATTAAATAGATATTAGAGACAAAAGGATGTTAAAAAAATATCTAAGGCAATGCTTTGTAAATTTTATTATAGAATTGTGACCTAAATTTTATTTAACATACTAAATTTTAATATTCAATATTTAATATCGAATATATATAGTATATAAGATGTATATATAGTATATCGATATAAGATGTATATATATATATATATATATATATATATATATATTATATACATTTAATATATATACTATACTATATATACATCTTATATATAGTATATAAGATGTATATATAGTAACTATATATACATCTTATATACTATATATAAGATGTATATATAGTATAGTATATATATATATATATATATATAAGCTATATATACATCTTATATACTATATATAAGATGTATATATAGCTTATATATATATATATATATAAGCTATATATACATCTTATATACTATATAAGCTATATTCGATAAGCTATATATACATCTTCAATTCACCAACTTCACAATTGTTTCACAAATTGCAACAATAAAGTAAGAAATAGTAGCAATTATAGAAGAAAATTAGAGAGAGATTATGATAGATTGATGATTTTGTAAGAAAAAATGAAAGAATGATAGGGTATTTATAGTTGAAAATAGGAAAAAAGTGTAATTATAAAAAGTTTGGGATTAAAACAAAGTTGGGGGAGGGGAGGGGGGAGGGAGGTTAAATGGCTATTTTATAAATAGCCAACGGCTATTATAAATAGTCGTTGGGCCCGTTTGGCCCGCTAAGGGACCGAGCCGGTCCCGGTCCAGGTCCCGGGCCCTGGCGGGCTAAACGGTCTCGGGCCTGATGGGCCCAAATCATAGGACCGGCCCAGGCCCGCTAAAACCATGCCAAACGGTCCTGGCCCGTTTGGCCCGCGGTCCCGGGCCTGAACCGGCCCACTTGCTACCCTTAACAAGCACCTACGGAAAATTTTATTTTAGGGAACGGGGTTCTAAAAGTTAAAATGACCGGTTGGGTCATTACATTAGTGTGTATTTAAGGTGGAAATTGGGAATTGGAGGCTAGGGATTCGGAAGTTTGATTTGTGGATTTGGAGGACCATTTGGTGTCAGATTTTAGTAAATTTGATATGGTTAGACTCGTGAGTGAATGGGCTTTCGTACTTTATGACTTTTAACCGATTCTGAGACATGGGTCCCACGAGCAATTTTTGAGTTAATTTTGAAATTTTCATTAAAGTATTGATTTCATTAATTAGATGAGTCTATTATGGTTGTATTTATTATATGTAATTGCTTTGGCTAGATTTTGGCCATTCAGAGACGAATTTTTGTGGAAAAAGCATTCTTACGAATTAATTTAGCTTGGTTCGAGGTAAGTGGCTTGCCTAACCTTGTGTGGGGGGAACTCCCCATAAGATTTTTATTGTTTTTGATATATGAGCGTCGTGTACGTGAGGTGACGAGTACGTACACGGGCTAATTGTGTAAAAACCCGATTTTCTACTAAGTAATAACCTGATTTCTTTCTTATTTGAGTTTCATCAGCATATGTAGTATCCTGCTAGATTAGAATAACATGCCTACTTGCCTTAACCATTTACTTGAACTACTTGCAGCTTGTTTAGTAAATTTATTTGTCTTTCCTTAACTGATACTTAGGTTGAACTGTAGAATTTGTGCCGTAAGTATTGAATTCTACTGTTTTCGCTGCATATTTACTTTGGGACAATGGAACGGTATTCTGGAAGATTCCGCTATACTGCATATTTACTTTGGGACTACGGAACGGTATTCCGGGAGATCCCCTTGTACTGCATATTTACTTTGGGACTACAAAACTTTATTCCTGGAGATCCCCCTGCATTGCATATTTACTTTGGGACTACGAAACGGTATTCCAGGAGATCCCTCTGTACTGCACATTTATGTTTGGGATTACGAGACGGTAGCTCGGGAGATCCCCTGTTGTGTTTTTTGTGTACTGAGCTGTTACCTTCTATGATTTCATTGGTGTTAAATTTCAGCCTTTATTTTATTGCGGTATTACACTCTATATTGTTTTATTATATTTTTACCAGTAGGGACCTGACCTGACCTCGTCACTACTCGACCAAGGTTAGGATTGGCACTTACTGGGTACCGATTGTGGTGTACTCATGCTACTCTCTGCACATATTTTTCGTGTGCAGATCCAGGTACTCCTTATCAGCTGCACTATCAGTGAGCCGGGATAGCTTTGGAGACTTCAATGTATATCTGCCGCGTCCGTAGACCTTGGACTCCCCTTCTACTCTTTCTCATGTCCATTAGCTTATGTACTTTTCCTTAGTTAGACTCCAATGTATAGAGACACTAGATTTTTCCTTCAGTAGTTTGTGATTCACGATGTTCCGGGTTTTGGGATTGTTGTGTATTTTTGAATAGTTAGTTAAATTTATATTTTTCTTTCATTATTCCGCAAAATGTTAGGCTTACCTAGTTGTAGAGACTAGGTGTTATCACGACGTCACACAGAGGGAAAATTGGACCGTGACACCGATATTGTTACTGTCCATTTTTATAAGAAGGGGTTTATGGAAAATTATTATGTGTGGACTGTGCATGGGAAGAGTCATGCTAGTATAGATGATGTTCATTTTCAAAACTCATTTGGTGGTGAAAAAGGTAGTCACATAGCGGAGAATATTAATGTTGAAAATTCTATATTTAATGAAATGATGAGGGATGCTTTTGAGATGTTCCTTGGGGTTCAATCCGAACCAAATGATGAGACTAAGAACTTTTTCAAATAGTTAGATGAAGCTAGTTATCCGCTTTATGAAGGCGCAACGCATTCCAAGTTGTTTGTTGCAGTTAGATTACTAAGTATTAAATCGGATAATTTTATTTCTCAAGCGGGCATGGATTCTATCATTGGCCTTATGTATGAACTTAATCTGATCAAGATTGACGTGCCCACAGATTTTTACACAAGACAAAGAAATTGGTTTCCAAGTTGGGTCTTTCATTGGAGAGAATCGATTGTTATGAGAAGGGTTGCATGCTATTTTATAAGGACGATGCAGCTTTAGAAAATTGCAAATTTTGTAACTAGCCGTGTTACAAAGAAGTGACAAATGCTAAATAGAAGAAGGTTCCAGTGAAGGTGATGCACTACTTACCCCTTATACTAAGGTTAAAGAGGTTGTATGCATCAATGAGTTTCTTCTCCTCATATGAGATGGCATTATAAACATAGAAGATAAGATGGTGTGTTATGTCATCCGTCAGATGGAGAAGCATGGGAGCATTTTGATAGGGTGTTCCCAGACTTTGCAGGTGAACCGAGAAATATTAGGCTGGGATTATGTGCTGATGCATTCACTCCATTTGCAGTGTTTGTTGCACCATATTCATATTGGCCAGTGTTTGTTATGCCGTATAATCTATCGCCTGAATTGTTTATGACAAGTCAATATTTATTTCTAACTTGTATTGTTCCAGGTCTACGCAATCCAAAATATTGATTGATGTATACATGTTGCCCCTAATTGATGAGTCAAAGTTATTGTGGCATGAAAATGTAGAAACATATAATGTATCAACTAAGCAAAACTTTAGACTCTGTGCTGCTTTGATGTGGACTATAAATGATTTTTCTGCTTATGGAATGATGTCCGGGTGGTCAACAGCCGGAAAATTAGCTTTCCCGACTTGTATGGAAGACACAAAGGCATTCATGTCACGACCCAATTCCATATCAGGCCGTGATGGCATCCAACACTGTTGCTAGACAAGCCAATAGTGATCAACCTAATGATTTCCCATGTCGCAATTGTTTTCCTTAATTTAAAAGATTTAATGAGAAACAGATTTAAGTTAATAAATGAAAGTAGCTAGAAGTATTTACAACCATAGGAACAAACCAAAATCACAAGTCTACTAATATGTGTCAAGATCTAGTGTCACAAGTATGTGGGCAACTAGTATAATATACAAAAGATGTATACTCTACTGTCAGAAATAGAATAGACAGAAACAAAACAAAAGAGAGACTCCGGTATGCTGCGGAACGGCTCGGAAGGGAAGCTCACCGTAAAATCTTGAACCAGGATCAAGTATGCGCGTCGGACAGATATCAAGATGCATGTCACGACCCCAAATTCCCTCTGTAGGAGGTCGTGATGGAACCTAATCTCTAATACTAGGTAAGCCTATCAATGCGGAATAATAATAGATATCTGAAATAAATAAACTACAATTCAAACAATTACAACTCCCAAAACCCGACAGAAATAAGTCACAAGCTTCTAAGAATTTATTCTCTATGTCTCTATACATCAGATTCTAAAGCAAATAAGGAAGACAACATAGTAAGATAGAAGGGGACTCCGAAGTCTGCGGACGCTGGCAGATATACCTCGATGTGTCCTCGTACAAGAAGTTTACTAATGCCTGGTCTGATAAGATGTATCTGGATCTGCACAAAAAGATGTGCAGAAGCGTAGTATAAGTACACCACAGCGGTACCCAATAAGTGCCAAGCCTAATCTCGGTAGAGTAGTAACGAGGTCAGGTCAGGCCCTACTGAAAAATAAATAATGGCATGGTAAAATGTTTAACAATATAATAAGATAAAATGACAATGGAAATGAATCAACTAGTATGTCACCCTTTAATTACACCAAATAAAGATAATTAATACCTCGCGGAAACAAAACATAATTCTTTTCAACTTCAAGAAAATCACAACAATAATCAAAGGCAACTGCGACCATAAATCAATATCAACAAGGGCACTCCCGAGGTACCGCCTCGTAGTCCCAAATCATAATTAAATTGACAAAATCTCATTTCCTTATATCACCACGGGAGCCTTCACAATTTATGTTAAAGAAAATATTTTTTTTCGAAATAGCATCCCGCGTTTTAGCCATCCTTATCACACCGCATGACTTCTAGTAGTTTTCCCTACTAGCCATGCATATCAAGCCACCCTTATCTCACCGCATGCGTTTCAACACCCAAATCTTATACGACAACATGTGTATCAATATCACAATATATCACAATTTATACCTCAAGTGCCCAAATATTTCAATTTGCCAAAATAAATCAACAACAATATTTTTTTCATAATAAAGAGCTCACGGCTCATGCCAAAATAATTCATGATAATATTTTTCCACATTAAAGAGCTTACGGCTCCATCACAATTAGTACAAAAATCTCACAAAGTATTTAGCAAATATAATAATTCACAAATTTACTACCTTGTTTTAAATATCAATTTTAAATATAAAATACTTCATTTTTTAATAATATTTGAAATTAAAATTTTTTTACCTTTAATTAATACACCGAATAAAAGAAACCAAATTTTAGCTAACAGGTAAAAATAATTGGCAGAAAAAGGTCAAGCAAATTTAAAGTATATAAATCAAATCAATGATGGAGAATATAACAAGATTTAATAATTTAATTAATATGCAACAGTGATCTACACAATTTAAAAATTCAATCTTTCACATTTAGCCCGTGTACACACTCGTCACCTCGTATACACGACTTTCATCACATTACAATTATCATATTAATACCAATCCTAGGGGAAATTTCCCCCACACAAGGTTAGACAAGTCACTTATCTCGACTTGCTCCAATTTAATCACGTAGTATGCCTTTTCCTCGATTTTCCAACTCTGATCGACTCGTATCTAGTCATAATTAATTCTATACTGTCAACAAAAATTATAGAATCAATTCCATAAAACAATATTATATTTTTCAATAAAATCCAAAATTAACTCAAAAATTGCCCACGTCTCGGAATCCGGAGAAAGTTACGAAATATGAACGCCCGTTCAACCACGAGTCTAACCATACTAAAATGACTAAATTACGATAACAATTTGACTCTCAAATCTATCCAAGAGGGTTTTCAAATTTTTTTCCAACTTAAATCACCAATTAATTGTTAAAAACAGTGATGGATTCGGGTAATCTAACCAAGATTGAGTTAATAACACTTACCCCGCTGTTTTCTCTTAAATTCTCCCAAATATCGCCTTAATCCGAGCTCCAAATCATTAAAAATGGAAAATTTCCCATTTTCAGAACTTAAACTCTCTGCCCAGTGATTTCTTCTACGCGATCGCGAACTTCCTCACGCGATCGCGAAGCACAAGTTTTTATTGCCCAAAAATAACTCTAAGCGATCGCGGAAAACCCCCCCAATTACGAAGCACAGTATTCTCAAGCCTACGCAATCGCTAGCCTTCTCACGCGATCACGAAGCATTAAGCGTGTGGCCCAGCTTCTGCTTCGTTTCCTCTTCGCGAACGCGGTCTTAGCCACACGTCCGCATAGCACTTAGCCGAGTCCTCACATCACCCGAGCCCCTCGGGACCTCAACCAAATATACCAACAAGTCCTAATACATCATACGAACTTAGTCGAGTCCTCAAATCACATCCAACAACACTAAAAACACGAATCACATATAGATTCAAGCCTAATGAACTTTGAAACTTTCAATTTCTACACACGACATCGGAACCTATCAAATCAAGTCCGATTGACCTCAAATTTTGGACGCAAGTCATAAATGATATAACAGAGCTATGAAAATTGTCGGAACTGGATTCTGACTCCCGTATCAAAAAGTCAACTCCCCAGTGAAACTTCCAAACTTAAATTCCTATTTTAGCCATTTCAAGCCTAATTTAACTACGAACTTCCAAATAAAATTTTAAACACGCTCCTAAGTCCAAAATTACCATACAGAGCTGTTGGAATTATCAAAATTCTAATTCGAGGTTATTTTCTCAAAATGTTTACCGAAGTCAAACTTAGTATTTTAAGGCCAACTTAAGGAACCAAGTGTTCCGATTTCAACCCAAACACTTTTAAATCCCGAACCAACCATCCCCGCAAGTCATAAATTTATAAAATCACATACGGGGAGTTTTATTTAGGGGAACGGGATTCTAAAAGTCAAAATAACCGGTTGGATCATTACAATGCACCTACCTCAGATCCTGCACAGTTAAGTGCAGAAGTGTAGCGTGAGTACATAAAATAATATGTACCCAGTAAGTATCCAATCTAACCTCAAAGAAGTAGTGACGAGGGGTTGGCTTTGACACTTACTAAGGCAAATGATAATAAGTCAAAATTTTAAGAAAATACATTTACAACAATTAATTTCAGATTTATTAAGGGGAAATTATTCAAGAGAATACCAAATTCTCATTAACGGTCAAGAAAATAAAGTTTAACCTTTTACAACTTCCTTTATCGAGTTTCAATGTGATTTAAGCAATTAAATTATCAAATAGGGTACAAGAATTTGTAAGCATAGCATGATATGGTTCCTTAACTACCCGGACAATAGCATATTTAGTAGCTACGTACGGACTCTGGTCACCTCGTGCGTACGTAGCCCCCACAAATAGAAGTACATTCTTAATTCCATTCACCTATGGGGTTAATTCCCTCTTACAAGGTTAGAAAAGAGACTTACCTAGCCTCAAGCCTACTTCCGGTTCAAGAATGCGCTCACACACTCAAGTCGGTGCCGAATCAATTCAAAACTAATCAAATAGTATATAAACTAGTCAATACATGCTCAAAACTTCGTATTCCAACTATTAAAGAGGTTACCCAACCCTAAATGTAAGATTCTAAGAATTCACCCCCGAGCCCACGTGCCCGGATACCGGAAATATTTGAAGAAAGTTGTCACCCATAACCTCATGAACTCAAATATATGATTCTTACCAAATTCCATAATCAATTTAGTGGTTAAATCTCATTTTTATCAAAACCTAAGTTTTTCATCTAAACCCCATGATTTTCATAACTTTTCATGTTAAAATCTACCCATAATCTATGTATTAAACTCACATTAAATAGAAATTACTTACCTCACAAAGCTAGGTCGAAATCCACCCCTTAAAAGCTCTCAAGTCGTCCAAGAGTGGAAGAAAATATGATAAAAATGGCCTAAGTCCCGTATTAAATGAACTCTCACTGCCCAGCATCTTTCGCACTTGTGGTGTTTTGGGCCGCATCTTCAGTCCCGCACCTGCAGAAAATGCCTCGTAGGTGCTCCTTTCCCTCACCTGGCCAAGCTCCGCTTCTGCGAGCGTAGCCGCACCTGCGACCATGGCTTTCGCACTTGCGCTCACGCAGGTGTGCCCAATCTTCTGCATCTGCGGATTTTGGGCTGCCCTCCATTTCTAGCTTTTGCGGCTCATGGCTCGCAACTGCGAGCCCGCACCTGTGGCTGGCCAAGTGCATGTGTGATTATGACAGATCTGGGAGCTTCGGTTGTTGCTCCAAGCTCCCAACCTGGTCCGAACCTCGTCCGATTGACTCTCAGGGTGCCCGGGCCCCCGCCCGAACATACCAACAAGTTTAGAATTATACAACGGACTCGCTCGAACTCTCGGAACGCCCGAAACAACATTAAAACTAAGAATCGCACCCCAAAACCAATTGAATCAAACTTATAAACTTTAAGTTCTTCTATTCACTCAAAATGCGTCGAAACATACTTAGACTACTCGGATTGACACCAAATTTTGCGTGCAACTCTTAAATGACATTATGGAACTATTCCCGGTCTCTTAATTCCATTTGGACCTCGATAATACCAAAACCCACTCCAAACCAAGTTTAAATAACTTCTAAAACTTTCAAAGAACCAACTTTCACTATTAGGCGTTGAAACGCTCCCGGGTCATCCAAAACCCGTTCTGAGTATACGCCCAAGTCCGAAATCATCATACAAACCTATTGGAACCATCAAATACCGATTTCGAGGTCGTTTACTCAAAACGGTGATCGAAGTCAAACTTAGCCTTTTAAGGCCAACTTAAGGAACCAAATGTTCCGATTTCAACCTGAACCTTTCCAAATTCTCGAACTAACCATCCCCGCATGTCGTAAAACAGTAAAAGCACATACGAGGAGTCTTATTTAGGGGAACAGGGTTCTAGAAAGAAAAATAAACTATTAGGTCATTATAATTCACTTTGAAACATGGAGGCAATAACATATGGTTTCTTGCTAATTGATCATGAGTTTAGGAGAAATACTAATGCATTTATGAAGAAAAAAACTGATTTTGAGGAGCCACCGCATGTCTTATCGCCTGAAGAGATTTGGAACAGAGTTTGGGATCTACCGAAGGTAACATAGGATCCCCATCTACTAGTGCTGCTTCAGTTGCTCATTCACGGAGACAGTATGTTAGTGGGACTGTAGAGTACGATCATATGCATCGATTGATTATCGTACCCTATGGGGACGGGTAAGTAATTCTTTAATTTTTAATTATTATAATAAAGATCTACATATATTTAACGAATATTTATTTTACATATAATATAGGTTTTTGCCATCCTTTCAGGCCACACATATGGTTGTGGAAGCTATGAAGCCATTTTTTCATGAGCCGTGGAATTCCTGTAGAGAGATTCCATACCAAATCAGATTGAATATGTGGTTTCAATTTAAGGTACGAATAAATATAATTTATACAATATTTATTGTGTTCATCAAATATTTATTTTAATTACAGACTAAGTGTGTATGAAAGCCTCAGCATGAAAATTTGGTGAATGAAAATTTCGAGAAGAGAGCTCAGAACATGATTAAAGATACTCACTTTGTTTCTCGGAAAGGTGGGAGCAGGTATTTGTGGTTGCGTGAAGATATATGGAATCAACTATTGGAGAAGTGGAATACCGAAGAATGGAAGCAGAGGAGTGAAAATGTGAAGGCAAACAGAGCCTCCAGTAAGGGTGGCTCGTTGCACAGTGGAGGTTCAATTCGTTTTGCGGCCCATCGATTGAGATTGGTAAGTTATTTATAAAATCTTACTTAGCTTTACTTATATAAGATTCAAGTAATAAACTCATATTTTTAGTTTTGAAAGGAAAAGGCACATGGGGGAGATGTGTCTCATGCTACCGTCTTTGAGGAGACACATAAGAAGAAGAAGAAGGATGGTACAAGAGAATCATGGGTTGAACCGCGTGCGTCGGAGACATATCTAAGATTCTAACAATAATATATTTATTCTTGGTTAAGATTAATTCGTTTTTATAATTGTCACAAGCCAAAATCCACTATGGGCCGTGATGATGCCCAACATCGCCGTTAGGCAAGCCAACACTTAATTATTTATTTTATCATTTTTAAAATCATAAATATTTCTTTAATAACGAGGTTAGTGCATCAGTGTAAAATAAGTGAAAGTGAATCAGTGTAAAATAATCTATAACAAATTCTAGAACATCCCCAACTCCCGGTGTCACAAGTGCATGAGCATTTACTAAGGAGTACAATAATAATACAACATCTATCCGGAATGTAAATAAGACATGATAAAATAAATGGTACGATGGAGACTCTGTGGGTTGCGATACGTAGCTTGGAATGCAGCTCACCATTAATTCTCCTCAACAGTTGCGCCTACGCGCCAAAATGACCACCAATTGAACCTGTCAGATCCTGTACATTTAGTGCAGAAGTGTAGCATGAATACATAAATCAACGCGTACCCAGTAAGTATCTAGCCTAACCTCGGAGAAATAGTGATGGAGGATAGACATCGACACTTACTAGAGGTCCAACAAAGCAATATAATAAATCATAAGCATATGTGAAGCACACAACAATAATGGGGTAAATTGTAACTTACCTAATCTTCCAAATGTTTCTTTTAAAGTATGAATTTTTCAGTCTTGTATTCTAACTCAACGACTCAGGTGTATCAAGTACCAGTAACAAACGGATAAGAAGTACCATATAAAATGCCGAGCATCAGCGGAAAGATAATCTCGTGAATGTTCAGACTACAAGTGATATAACACACGATTATGTCCAAGTCATTCGGCCCGATCCAGAATAGTGTGTGACACGACCCAAAATCCCACCACAGGCGTCGTGATAGCACTTAGTATTTAAGACTAGGTAAGCCGGTTACAATTACAATTCAAGCCTTTTTTTTTCATAATCGAAACCAACAGCGGAAATAATTATAATACCTTCCCAAGGCTGGTAATACTGAGTCACGAGCTCTAATTGAGTACATGCAGTGAATCCCAAGGATCGAATATACAATACTGTTCAAATAAGAGTGGACAGTACAATAAAAATGGAAAGACTCCGGGGACTGCGACGACCAAGCAGCCCTACCTTGAATCTTTGCGATCACACTCTAATCTCTGTCTGAATCCGATATCTCCAATACTTGGCTCTGCACAAAAATATGTAGAAGTGTAGTATGAGTACACCACAGTCGGTATCCAGTAAGTATCAAGACTAGCCTCGGTGGAGTACTGACGAGATACAGTCAAGACACTCACTAGTCAAATAACCTGTGCAATATAGCATACGAAAATAATATAATAACAAATAGAAGTGATGGCAACAAAAATCAACTTGTGACATAAATAGCAAGAAAACAGGAACACCATAAATATTGCTCAAACGGATAATAAATACAAGTACGTCCAATTAATCAAGTCCTTCGAATATAAATCATTCACATATAATTCTTTCGAATAAATACCCTCCAAATAAATATCATTCGAATATAAAACTATTTCACATAAATATCTTATATCATAATCATAAATACGGGTCTCAGTCCCCTTTCATATTCTCATGGCACCTCGTGCCCATGCATATATCACATCTGCACGGACAACTCACGTGCCCAAAATATCAATATATATAAAAATCGTAGGATCAATTTATTTTCAATAAAGTAAGGTTAAAATCTTTAAATCAAGTAAGAAATCAACAAAGAAATAAGTTTAATTTAGAAATCATTTGCGTGAAGAAAAATGATATTTCAATTAAAATAAAGCATCAGATAAGCTACTGATTTGGATGTAAAACTTATTAAATTAAAAATAATAGTAATTTCCTTTATTTAAAAACTCAATCATCGAAAACAAGTACAACCCTGAAATACAAATCCTCAGAGTCATCACGGAGAACACAAGAATTTACAAATTTCGGAAAAATAAAATAACAAAAGGCAAGTGCAACCATAGAGAAATATCAACAAAGGGCACTCCCGAGGTACCGCTGTTGATACCCAATCTTTCTCTCATATATATATATATATATATATATATATATATATATATATATATATACACTTTCAAAATAGTGCATCATCATTTGATTTACAAGCATATACACGTATTTTCATAATTTTTTATAATTTTTAAAGGCTTTAAATCAATTTATATTCGCATTTTTATTATATAAATACCCATTAATTACCTTACAAATAGATTTTATGATGATTTTATCATCTAAACTCATCATGTACACCCATATTAGGTTTTAAACATTTTTAGTACATTTGTTATAATTACATTTGCATTTTAAAAACTAAAATTGCACATGTTTGCAATAGTAGCCTATATGTACTTATAATTACTTTATTTATGCAAACATAACCTTTTTATATTTATATAATGTTGAATATTTTTTTTCAAGCATTTTTATGCACAAATAATATTTTATTATTATTTTTACAAATTATGTTATTGGTTGAATTTGGGTATTTAAAATCTGGCCCCATTGTTTAAATTAATTTCGGACCTAAGACTACCCAAAACTACCCAAACCAGCCCAAGCCCAATACTCCTAACCCAATTACCCTTACCCATTCATTAAAACCCGACCCTAGTCCGTTTAAATCTCAGTCGTTGATCAAAGATGATCAACGGCCCACAAATAACCACCCACTTTCCTTATATCTCCCTCCTCTCTACCCTAACCCTCATTTCCCTAAACCCGCTGCCCTTATTTCCCCTCTGCTGATGAACCCTAATTTCGCCGCCTCACCCAAACCCCCCCAAATCCCGTTCCTAATGGGATTATTTCCCTATTCCCTTGCCATTTCGGTATTTTTCCCTTATTTGGTGCTATGTTACGGAGTAATTTAGGTACTTTCCTAAACATGGCAAGTACCCCGCTTTGATTATATCCAAATCTATGTTTGTCTCTTGAATCTGGACAACCTTGAGTCCAAGCACGTTATTTTGTAACGATTCTCTCATATCTCGTTGATTCACACTAAACCCTAAAGGTTAGGGTTCCATATTTTTATTTGATTCAGACCTAAACTGGTTCAAACTCTGATTTTTAGCATTTTTCTGTCTATATTTATTCTATTACTTTTGAATCTGCCTATTTTTGTCGATTCCCTTCACTTACCTAATTTAGGGTTTCAAACTGTTTTACTTGAACCAAATCTGGTTCGATTCTAGGTTTCCTTTTGAATAATTTCTTACCTATGTTTATTTTTATGTTAATATGTGATTCTTTGCCTTAGTTTCTACCGATTTTGTGGTTTACCTACAATTAGAGTTTCAGACCCTTTTTACTTGAACCAAATCTGGTTCGATTCTGTGCTTCTTTTGAACAATTTCCTGTCTATGTTTGCTATATGCATTGTGTGATTCTTTGCCTTATTTTTCTGCCGATTTTATGTATTTATATCTAAAAGTTAGGGTTCAATTTTACTGATTTATGCTCTAATCTCTACACTATTTAAACCCTTCCCCACTCCCCTTTAAGAGGAGGAGTAAAAGTAAAGTTCGAAAGATCCTTTCACTACTATAAACAAAAGTTGTATACTCCTATTCTCTTGAGTAATTTTACTCTGTGCTTTGATTCCTGGCTGGCTGAAAGCCAAGACTAAAAATCTTCAAGTTCTGCTTCTATTTGGTGATATTTGCTACATTGTTGGATTCTTTTCTTCCCTGTTTCATCTTAACCGGTGAGTTATTGAATCCTCTGCCATTTCATTGTGATTACTTTCTCAATGTGTTACTGCAATTATACCATGTTGTCCTAAATGCTATTACTTGTAGTTGAGACATGTTTGAACTTAGTTTAAGCTGATTAATGAAATATGCCTAATTCTATGTTATTGAGGACTATCTTTTAGAGTTAAACATGTTTTCATACCTCTTTATCCATTTATAGACGTGTGCCTTAACAGATTTATAATGTTTGTTTGTTGAACTTGTTATGACCTGTTTAGTTCTGTTCTTACTATGTTATGATACCTCTATTAGATTGTTTTAATCAGTTCCTACTGCTAATCAATGTGTTTTCTTTCTATAACTTAGCCTGATCTGAAGTCTCTGTTATCACCGTGAACATGTTTATGAATTGGCCTTATTAGCATGTGACTTTGTTAATTCTTAAAAACTTGACTAAGTCTGTCTAAGTTCAAGAATGTCTACCATTTGTTTGTATATGCTCAATATGTGGCTCTATCCTAAAGTGGATTCCCTAATTCATTATACTCCCCTGATCCTTCTGAATTCCTACTCCTAGCTGGCTAAAAGCCAAAGCTATTTAGGCTATATCCTCTTACCTCCCTAGTGTGAGCACTGCTCAGGGTTCATGTGAGACCCTTGTGAACTCTGACACACTAGGACCTGGTCCCTAGTATTTCTTTGAACTGTTTCTGATCAATCTCTCTAGTGTGAGCACTGCCCTAGGTTCCTGAAGCCCTTGGGAACTCTGACACACTATAGATTTGGGTTATGTATGCTTATCCTTGAAATATGTGTGAATCATTCACTACTGGTTATTGTGTATCTATGAACATGGGCTTTTGGAACTACTGTGAGTTGAAGGCCTGACCTGTCCAGGTGTATTTGGGCCTGCTGTAGGCTCCCTATAGTTTTACTTACCTTGTAATTCATTCATTAAATTTTGTTCTATAATAATTATTTGTAATAACAATTCTGGGGTATTAGTAAAAATAGAAAAGGGTTCTTATTTTATACTTGCTATAAAGTGGGGGTAGAAATCCTGCCTATAGGGTTAATGCTGTGATGTTATATGTTAGAAATCATGCTTCTAAGTGTCTTATTGTGTTCCGTCATTATGTGTTAGCAACCATGTCCATAGGCTCAATGTTTGGCTCAATTATGTTCCGTTACAAACCATGCCTATAGAAATGATATGGTCCGATGTGTGTGTGAATTCCTGCTTGCATACCGTTTTGTTCAAATTATAGAAATCATGTCTATAGGATTCAAAAACTGTTCAGATTGTATAAATCATGTCTATAGGATTCAAAACTGCTCAGATTATAGAAATCATGCCTATAGGATTCAAACTGGATCAAGTTATAGAATGCACGCATGAATCTATTTAATTGTTGTTTATGCCCATTTTTTGTGTTGTTACCTTCATTAGAAAACATGCCTATAGGATTAAAACAAATAATTCTAGGTTTGTTTCTGTGACCTGTCACTATTTACTATCGCACAAAATACCTAGATACCATGCTGGTAGGCTTAATTGTATCATGCTAAAATCAATAGGCAAATTTTTCTAGGTCCTAATAATCGCATTAAGAAATTGACTTTATATACGATTGTCTGCTCGTTCGTCAATATTACATAGATATCCTGCCTATAGGATTTTGCAATTAATAAAACCTATTAATGCTAATCAGTTTGGCGTGCATTTGATGTCTAAATACGGAGGGTAACTTGAGCCCATACTTGTTTCTATTTGAAAGTCCTAACTGTTTTTTTGTATGTCTCCTAGTTTTCTCCTTTTGAGCAACCTAAGTTAAGTTTTAGAACTACCTTGAAATAGAGGTCCAAATGCCTCTTGGACCATAGGCATGGGACGGGTAGTGCACGCATAGGGTATGACTTAGAATCAAATAGAGCACTTTAGGTAAACAACTTAAAGATAGTAATCGAGTAGCATGAGATGATAGTCTGTGCCCGCTGAATAATATGTGTAACACCCCGTCTTGAGGGAGTTACAAAGTATTATTTATGTTGTACGGGGTGATCCTTTAGGCTAAAAAACTTAGGACCCCCCATTCCTATTAAAATAATTCTTTCTTTGTCCAAATTGTTTCTTTTCTCTTAGACTAATTCACATGATTTGAGTTCGGCCGGGACCCATCGTTGTGTACCTCAAGGAGTACCTAACACCTTCTCCTCGAGGTAATTTGAGCCCTTACCCGATCTTTGGTGACTCAAACTAGTAAACCTGAGTCATTTGCAAATAGGTGCCCTAACGCACCTTAATCCGTTAGGTGGCGACTCTCTCTTTTAATAACCCTTCCTTTTAAAAGAGTTGTCAACGTCGAAGCCCGATTTCGCGAGAAAAAGGGGCGCGACAGCATGGCGACTCTGCTGGGGATATCCTTAGGTTCTTACCATAATGAACTTGGTCTGTGTGAATTAGTCTCCCTCGATAAGTGTGTCTTTATTATTTTATGCTCAAATTCACCGTTTATTTGCTACATGCACACCCCCTTCCCTATTTTCCCTTTTACATGAATTTACATGTAACTTTTTATTTAACCTTGTTCGCTGGCTTCAATCTTTATGTCTTTCCCAATCCCTACCCTTTTTACCGCTTTATTATAATTTTTCCATTATGCGAACTAACTCCTTCTTTGTTTTTCTTTCTTTCCTATCTTTACATTTATTAAATATCACATTTATCGCTTTCATCATGCAAAATACTTGACAAGGTGTTGTTTTATTTTTTTCATAATTACATGCTCTGCATCATATTTGACTCGTGTGCAATTAATACCATAGCGGTACTTGATGAGTATCTGTGCTCTTCCTATATTACCCTTTTTAAATTTGGAAAGGCTTATTTGCGATAAAACTAGTCGATCAGCGGTGCAGTCGACGGTTCCATACCTTTCCCTCTCAAGTTGTCTGCTTTAGGGTACCGGTCTAGAGTTCTATAGAAAACCCTACTCTGACGTTAATTGTGCATGCATCATGTCTAAACCTAGCATGAGTTAGAATTTTGTCCGCATAATAACTCTATAAGGAAAGCCTTGTCCAAAGTCCATCGGGATTTCCATAATCCCAATGGGCACAATCATGATATGTGCATTATTTGGAGAAAACGTGCCGATATGCTAATCATTAATGTATAAGTAGTCAAACCCGGAGGGGGAAAGGGCTAACTTTATTTGTTTTGTAGAAATGAGGCACAAAGTCCCCAGGTTCGGCATGGTCCGAAGTATCTCACCTCTATTGGTAGACTGGTGGGAAAATCTCTCACCAAGCGACAAGAACCACATGAAAAGAATTCTTAGAAATTCACCTTCTTTGTTGGACATTCAGCCAAACAATGTACTGATCGAGACCGCTACTATGTTCTGGGATGAAAAAAGGGTTGTTTTCCGTTTTGGTAACATAGAGATGACTCCCCTTCTTGAGGAAATAGGAGGTTTTGCCGGGCTACCCTGGGATAGCCCTGGTCTTCTTGTACGGGAAAATCGTACTTCTAGGGTATTTTTGAAAATGATGGGTCTTAGAAAGAATGACGAGTTAGTCTGCCAGAAGATGTCCTACATACCTTTCGACTTCCTCTACGAGCGTTATGGGCACAACACATCCTACTATATCTATCATGATGAGTTTGCCATCACTTCCCTGGGCTGGACTCATCGTCGGGTTTTTGTGTTCATCGTCTATTTTCTGGGTATGATAGTATTTACAATTCAAGGAGACAAGATTCACACTCGTTTGGCTATGGTTACCAAGACCTTAATGGAAGGGATTGAGGGACAGACTTACACTATTGTCCCAATGATCGTGGCAGAGATATACCGAGCTTTGGACCGATGTAAAAAGGGATTCAGACATTTTGAGGGTTGTAATTTGTTACTGCAAATATGGTTGTTGGTGCATCTTCAAAGATAACAGTACCGTCAGGAATTTCCGCGGCGACTATGGAATGACCACATAGCCTTTCACCATCCAAAAAGAATGACTTTCATCCTAGACAGGTTTGCACAACCGGAAAACGCCGTGGATTGGGTACACTTCTTTAGCAATTTGACTGATGACAAGGTCCATTGGATGTTCGAGTGGTTCCCTACTAGAGTGTTCATCATCAGGTTCAGGGATGTTCCTCACTTAGTGATGATCGGGTTGAGGGGTATCTATCCTTATGTTCCTATCAGGGACATGAGACAGGGTGGGAAAAAACAAGTCATACCGCGAGTTTCTAAGATAGTTCACTACAAAGTAGACTTTCAGGGTGGTGCCATTCCATTCAAGTGTGAGGCCCAACACATGTGGCATCTGAAGATTATTGTGAAAAAGGATACCTTCAAACCAGATCGGTACCACGCCGGTCATGTGTGTTTCTACCTATCATGGTTGGATGATGACATAGCAGGAGAAGTCGAGCCAGGGATCGATGGAGGAAACAGGGTCATAGACGATGCTGCTGAAGCACAAGAAAAATACAAGAGGTTGTGCAAGAAAATCCTTCAGTCTGAAGCCAGATATTTGGAACAACACAAGATAGACATGGAATCAATCAATGAATGGAGGGAAGTTGCTACAAAATCAATAGAGAGGTTGGAGTACTTAGAGCAGGGTCTGATGAACCTGAAGGGAAGATGAGGAAAAGGATCGTGGATTGTCAGAATGCAGAGGGCAATGAAGGAGGACACCTAGCAAGGGCGTATCTGCTGCTGGACATGCGCGACCTAGGGAATCTGATTGATTGGGCCAAGAAGGCCAAGCTTGGAGAGGGTCCCTCCGGGACCAAATAGAATAGAATTGTTGTTTATTTGCTTTTCTAGAGTCATTTTAGAAATTGATTATAATAAGGCAAATGCCACTGGCAACTCTTTTAATTATTGTCATTTTAGAGGTCTGATCTATTTATTACATTAATGAAATGAGGTAGTTATCGGCATCAAGTTTCTCCAAATCTATGTGTCGCTAGGCCTACCTTAGGCACAATGAGGTCCCCAAAATTAGGACGCGAATTTATAGTTCCGCAATACATGTTAGATACTGTAAAAATCTTTCCAAAATCCCCTACTAACTTGTTTACCTTTTTGCTTTTCTTTGTTTTGATTATTTCTATCCCCTAAGGTTGGTTCTTGCATACTGGCATCATCAGCATATCATACCTGATCCATAGGCCCTCCACCTCCTCCTCCTCCAAGTGATCCTAAAAGTAAGAGAAAGGATAATATGGATGACATGAGTGGTATCAGGAAAGATAACGATGCACATGCGAAAAATGTTGAAACTTCAGATGGTCGGAGTACTCCGGCACAGAATGATTTGGTTCTACGGTTGGAGCAGAAAATACTGGAATTGCAAGGGGAACTTGAGCAGGTCCGCAACTTGGCAAACCTCTCCCTCACCTTAAACGTCCCGGATATTAACCAACAGAATGCCCAAAACCCAGCACCTCCTCAAAACACACCAAACCAACATCCACAAAATCCTCCTGCACCTCATCAATACGCCACACCTCCTCAAAATCCTAACCCTCCATCAATGCCAACTCCTCCTCAACACCAACATCTTCCGACTCAGTATCCACAAACTACTACCTACCATACTCCTCAAAATACACCGCAACCTACCCCCGATCTGCAGAACTCAACCAATGATCATCACTACACCCAAATCCCCGGTATCCACCAAAGTAACCCCATATACGTAGAAATGCTACCTCACCCCACTCAACAAACCCCATACACACTAGGATCCGCCGAGAATGACCTGCTCATCAAGAATATGGAAGAGGAACTTAAGAAGCTCACAAGCCGAGTCCAGGATGTCGAAGGGGGTAAAGGCATTGAGGGTTTGAACTATGAAGATTTATGTATTCAGCCAGACGTAGAACTGCCAGAGGGTTACAAACCTCCCAAGTTTGAGATATTTGATGGAACAGGTGATCTGAAGGTATATTTGAGAACATATTATGACAAGCTTGTAGGAGTTGGCAGGGATGAAAGAATCCGCATGAAGCTGTTCATGAGAAGCCTCACTGGAGATGCCCTGTCTTGGTACATCAGTCAGAACCCAAAGAAATGAGTTAATTGGGTAGGCATGGTATCCGATTTCATGGATCGGTTCAGGTTTAACACAGAAAATGCACCAGGCATTTTCTATATTCAAAATCTCAAGAAGAAGCTAACGGAAACTTTTCGCGAGTATGCTACTCGGTGGAGGTCTGAAACTGTAAAAGTAAGGCCAGCGCTGGAAGAAGAACAGATGAATAAGTTCTTTGTTAGAGCTTAGGATCCGCAATACTACGAAAGATTGATGGTTATTGAAAACCATAAATCTTCTGATATCATCAATTTGGGAGAGAGAATAGAAGAAGGGATCAAAAGCGGAATGGTGACAAAATTTGAAGCACTCCAAGCCACAAATAAGGCCCTGCAGCCAGGAGGTATCTCCAACAAGAAAGAAGTAGGTACAGTAATGGTAGCCCAAGGTCCGAAGTCTCCTCTCACATACCAAACACCTCCACCCATATATCAGCCTTCACCTACCAGATACCAACAACCTGCCACCATTTACCATACCTATAATACCCAGCCCGCATACTACCACTCACCACCAGCCCGCCAAAACTACCAAAAAGCTAGACCAAATTTCGAAAGCAGACCGCCCAGACAATACACCCCAATTGCTGAACCTGTACACCAATTGTACGAGAGACTGAATGTTACTGGTTATATCACTCCCATTCCCGCTGTCGAGATGGAAAATTCCTCCCAATGGGTCAATCAAAATAAGACATATGCCTATTACTCAAGCATGAAAGGTCATACTATTGATGATTATCGTACTTTGAAGGATAAGATTCAGACATTAATTGACACCAAAGTCATACAGGCAAAGGAGGCTGCACCCAATGTCTGTAACAATCC
Organism: Nicotiana tomentosiformis; assembly: GCF_000390325.3. NCBI lineage: Eukaryota > Viridiplantae > Streptophyta > Magnoliopsida > Solanales > Solanaceae > Nicotiana > Nicotiana tomentosiformis. Next base: position 12,891,667 of record NC_090813.1, on the reverse strand, counting down.
TCTCCCGATCACAGGGACGGAGGGGTAAACATGATAGAGACCGATGAAGAATGGGACTCAGAGTGGTCAATTGGACTCATTCAAGAAGGGGATAATCCTGAAACATCTCTTGTCACTCTCACACCTATCATGGTATAAACTCAGGCACCAATTGAAGTTGAGGTAGTTGCACCAACTCCGTTTGAGGTTGAAATAACAACACCCTTCACCGTGATGGTAGCACCTACACCGTATTATAAGTCTTAAGCTATACCATGGGATTGTGTTACAGAAGCAAGAAGGAAAGGAAAGGGGGAAATGGAAAAAACTGGTGCAGCACAAGGTATGACCAGAACTGGAAGGGTTTACATGCCCGAGCATCTAGGGGAAACAAGTAAAGAAGCCGCTTCCAAGCAACCCATCATTGAAACCGGCCCGGATGATCTTTGGAGAAAGGTGCAAGCAAGGGAGTATTCTGTGGTTGATCATTTGAACAAAACCCCTCCTCAGATATCCATTCTATCACTACTGCAGAATTCTGAGGCGCACAGGAACGTGTTGATGAAAGTGTTGAATGAGGCTTGTGTACCCAACAACATAACTAGTAGATAGATGGCCAATATGGTAGGACAAGTGTTGGAAAGTCACAAGATCACTTTTCATGAAGATGAGCTACCACCAGAAGGACTAAGTTACAATAGGGCAATGCATATCACAGTGCAATTTGAGGATAAGTTCATTGCCAGAGTCCTGATAGATGGGGGTTCGAGTCTTAACATATGTCCACTAACTACTCTGAAAATATTGGGTAAAAGCTTGCATGAGATACGAGCAGGAAGTATGAATATGAAAGCATTTGATGGGTCTCAAAGGGCCACAATTGGGGAAACCAACCTAAGCCTACAGTTGGGCCCAACCTGGTTTGATGTTGAGTTTCAAGTGTTGGACATATCTGCTACCTACAACCTATTATTGGGACGACCTTGGATACATGTTGCTGGGGCCGTAGCTTCTACTTTACATCAGGTCGTGAAGTTTGAGTGGAACCATCAGGAAGTGATCATCCATGGTGACGAAAGTAATCCCATTTACACCAGTCAAACTGTTCCGGTAATCGAGAATAGAAGGAAGTTGGGTGGAGAAACATGCCATCGCATTGAGCGAGTCAACGTAATTGAAAAGGACAAATGGTAGAGCAGTAAGATAGAAGGCATATTGGCATGGACAGGATATGAGCCTGGAAAAGGTCTTGGCAAGAATCTCCAAGGGATCACCAAACCAATACAGCTAAAGCGTCACGGCACAACTTTTGATCTTGGGTATGAATACACCCGGCACGAGTATCAGAATTAGTCGCCACCATGGCATGGTCCTTATTACCCTCTAGAGTAACCAGTACCATATTTGAGCCAGTCATTTCAACAAGCTGACATGATATGGGAATCCGAAGAAGATGAAATTCTAGCCAGTATAAGGAATCTATTTCTGGATGATGGAGACATGGATTGCCGTGCGATAGTTGAGGATGAAGAGGAGGAAGGCCTCATTATTCAGACCTTGGAGACGGGAGTTACTCTCAAGAACTGGACTGCTGCACCATCAAGGGCCTATCGAGTTCCTGGGTAGCCTGGCAATTAGCATCATTTATTTTTAAAAGCAATTTTTATGAGCATTTAAGACATTTTCAGCATTTTGTTTTAAGCATGTTTTGTTTTGAAATAATTGCTCGGGTCATCGAGCCGCGCATGTTTGACGTTTTCAAGATTTATCTAAATGCATTGATATTTTTAGTATTTATTATTATTCAATACGTTTTGTTTCTACAACATTATTATTACCTACCCCGATGAACTTACGACTGTGACATGTAATGAGATAACGTAACATAATAATAATGACTCAGAGGATCTGGAAGAGGATATAATACCCGAGGAAATTGTCAGAGAAGTGGAAAACTTTAAAAACAAGCCTAAGTCCAATTTGGATGAGACTGAAATAGTTAATCTAGGAGACTCCGAAACAGTCAAGGAAACACGTGTAAGCATTCACCTGTCACCATCAGAGAAAGAAGAATACACTCATTTCCTGAAGGAATATGAGGATATTTTTGCATGATCCTATGATGATATGACCGGTTTGAGCACGTCCATAGTGGCTCATAAACTACCTACCAACCCAATGTGTCCGTCAGTAAAGCAGAAGCTCAGAAAGTTCAAGCCAGATATGAGTTTGAAAATCAAAGAAGTCACCAAACAGATCAAAACTAAGGTTCTCAGAGAGGTTGAATATCCAACTTGGTTCGCTAACATCGTGCCAGTTTCGAAGAAAGATGGGAAAGTCAGGGTATGCGTCGATTATCGGGACCTAAACAGAGCAAGTCCTAAAGATGATTTCCTGTTACCCAACATACACATACTGATCGACAATTGCGCCAAGCATGAACTCCAATCCTTTGTGGATTACCTCACGGGATATCATCAGATCTGGATAGATGAAGATGATGCTGAAATGACGGCTTTTATCACACCATGGGGGTGTACTGCTATAAAATGATGTCGTTCGGCCTGAAGAATGCTGGGGCCACTTGTATGAGGGCCATGATAATTATTTTCCATGACATAATACACAAGGAGATAGAGGTATATATGGATGGCGTCATCATCAAATCCAAGAAGAGTACAGATCACATAGCAGACTTGAGGAAATTTTTTGATCGGCTTCGGAGGTACAATTTGAAATTGAATCCCGCAAAATGTGCCTTCGGGGTCCCTGCAGGAAAGTTATTAGGGTTCATCGTCAGCCGCCGAGGAATTGAGCTAGGCCCATCAAAGGTCAAGACTATCCAGGATTTGCCGCCTCCAAAGAACAAGAAAGACGTGATGAGATTCTTGGGACGTCTTGATTACATCAACCGCTTCATAGCACAATCAACCATGATCTGTGAGCCGATTTTCAAAATGTTAAAGAAGGATGCCGCAACCAATTGGACTGAAGACTGCTAGAAAGCTTTTGATAGAATCAAAAAATATTTATCCACATCGCTAGTCCTGGTCCCGCCAGAACCTGGTAGACCACTGCTACTCTATCTCTCCGTATTAGATGGGGCTTTCAGTTGTGTCTTAGGATAACACGACGAGACGGGAAGGAAAGAACAGGCCATATACTATTTGAGTAAGAAGTTCACACCTACGAAGCATAGTATTCTTTGCTGGAACGCACCTGCTGTGCTTTGACCTTGATAGCCCAGAAACTGAGGCATTACTTTTGTGCCTATACCACATATCTCATATCAAGGATGGACCCTCTGAAGTACATCTTCCAGAAACCCATGCCTACAGGGAAGCTAGCAAAATGGCAGATATTGTTGAGTGAATTTGACATTGTCTATGTGACTTTGAAGGAGGTTAAGGGACAAGCATTAGCGGATCATCTTGCGGAAAATCCTATAGGAGGAGAATACGAACCACTAAAAATGTATTTTCCTGATGAAGAAGTATCATTCGTAGGAGAAGATGTCGCCGAAGCCTACGACGGGTGGAGAATGTTTTTTGATGGAGCTACAAACTTCAAATGAGTGGGTATTGGATCCGTCTTGGTGTCAGAAACAGGTCAACATTATCCGGTATCCGCAAAACTCAGATTTTCGTGCACCAATAATATGGCAGAATATGAGGCTTGCATATTGGGGCTCAATTTGGCCGTTGACATAAATATCCAGGAATTACTAGTAATTGGCGATTCAGATCTGCTGGTACATCAGGTGCAGGGAGAATGGGCTACAAAGAATACCAAGATATTACCATATCTATATCATGTGCAAGAGATGATGAAGAGGTTCACGAAGATAGAGTTTAGACATGTCCCGAGAATCCAGAATGAGTTCGCAGACGCATTGGCCACTTTGTCCTCCATGATATAATATCCGAACAAGAATTTCATCGATCCCATTCCGGTAAGGATTCATAATCAGCCGGCTTACTGCGCTCATGTTGAAGAAGAAGCAAACGGGAATCCATGGTTCCATGATATCAAGGAGTACTTGGCAAAAGGAGAGTACCCAGAGCATGCAAATCATACTAAAAAATGCACGCTCCGAAGATTGTCCAACCATTTCTTCCAAAGTGGAGGGATTATGTACAGAAGGACTCCAAACTTAGGATTTGTGATGACCCAAAATATCATCTTTAAATTTAATAAGTAATTCTATGTTCTAAGACCTCGAAAAAAAAATACCATTTATCCTTCCTCGACTTGCGTGCGTAGTCTGTAAAATTTTCTGGAAAGTTTTCATGTGAAAAATAAATTAAAATGTGAAATAGAGCTGTAAAATTCAAGTGAGTTGACTTTGGTCAAGGTTTTTAGCAAACGGACTCGGATACGTATTTTGTTCCGGTAGCTCCGTATCGTGATTTGGGACTTGGGCGTATGCCCGGAATTTAATTTGGAGGTCCCTAGCTCAAGTTATGACCATTTAACGGAACTAGCAACTTAAAGGCTAAATATTCCAAGTTTGACCACGGGGTTGACTTTTTGATATCGGAGCCGGAATCCGATTTTAGAAATTTGAACAGCTCTATTATGTCATTTATGACTTGTGTTCCAAATTTGAAGTCATTTCGGATTCATTTAATATGTTTTGGCACGAGATTTGCAAATTAAAAGTTTAAAACTCAAAGTTCGAATCGGGATGTGAATTGTAATTTCAGTGTTGTTTGACGTGATTTTAGACCCGAGTCAATCCGTATTATGTTACGGGACTTGTTGGTATATTCGAACGGGGTCCCGAATACCCCGAAAGTGAAACGGATCGAAATCGGAACAAGAATTAGACTTAAGCAAAAATCTGAAATTTGGGTTCTGGTATAATCGCACCTGCGGAATTTTGACTGCAGGTACGAGCTCGCAGAAGCGAGACTTCCATCGCAGATGCGGCCTTCGCAGGTGTAGCCGTTGTGCTCAGAAGCGGACATCGCAGGTGCGACATTTTGTCCGCAGATGCGGAACCTCGCCTGGCAGCCCCTTTTCGCAGATGCGAGCTCGCATGTGCGAGCCCAGGCACCGCAGATAAAATTGGGTCTTAGCCATTTTTACTCATTTTTGAGTTTTGAGTCTCGGATTTGGGCGATTTCAAGGGGGATTTTCACAACTTTGGATTGGGTAAGTGTTCTATAACCAAAAGTGATTATATTTCACAAATCCATGTCTATATTCATCATTTATTTTGGATTTAGATGGAAGAAATTGGAATTTTTGTAAAACTTTCCAAAAATGAAAATTTAAGATTTGAAGGTCCATTTGATATCGGAATTGGACAAATTTGGTATGGTTGAACTCGTATCGGAAAGGGTGTTCAGATTTCGTGAGTTTTTCTGGGATTTGAGATGTGGGTCCCACTGCCGAATATTTTAATGAATTTCAGATTTTTATCCGGAAAATTTGTAAATTCATATGGAATTAATTCCTATGATTCGTATTGAATATATCGAATTGTTTGTGAATATATTTGAAGCTTTCGAAGGCAAATTTAAAAGGAAAAGTTGTGGTTGAATAATTGATTGGAATTTACAAAGCGAGGTAAGTGTTGTGGTTAACCTTGACTTGAGGGAAAAGAAACCTTAAATTATTTGTTATATGAATTGCATGTGAACGACGTATAGGCGAGGTGACGAGTGTTTATACGTCGTCAAATTAATTGTTTGCCTGCTTATTTGAAAAATCATAAATTATTTTTAATCGTAAAGTAATTATTATAATAATTATTTCTCTCTTATTCTTTGTCAAATATTAATTCTTGAATTCCTGCATTAATTATTACATGCTATTTGAATTATGTGCCTTAATTGCTATTTGACATTTAACATATTAAATATTAAACTGCTTATTTGCTCCCTGATTTCCATAATAATTTGTTATTTGTCATTGTTTGTTTCAGAATTAAATCATAATTATTGTATGCATGTTGTCTTATAATTTTATATTAATTGCTACATTTATTGGAAAAATTTCTTCTACAAGAATTGGTAAATGAATATGTTGGAGGAGCGGGTTGCACGTCGCAACATGATTGATTATAATGAATATATTGGAGGATTATAATGAATATATTGGAGGATCGGGTTGCACTCCGTAACAAACTTATTAAAAGTCCATATTGGAGGATCGGGTTGCACGCCGCAATAGACTTATTAAAAGTCCATATTGGGGGATCGGGTTGCACGCCGCAACAGACTTATTTAAAAGTAGACATACACATATATATTAGGGGATCGGGTTGCACGCCGCAACAGACTTGATTAAAATAAATATATTGGAGGAGCGGGTTGCACGCCGTAACAGAATTGAGTGTGAATATATGGTAAGAGTGGGTTGCACGCTGCAACAGAATTGATGGAAATGATAATTGGTTATGACTGCTGAGTTGGCTTCAATTATTATAAATGAATTACCTTAATTATTTCTATTATTGTTGTTGTTACTAATATTGCGTACAGGTAATGTAAGTGACCCGCCTTAGCCTCGTCACTACTTCGTCGAGGTTAGGCTCAGCACTTACCAGTACATGGGGTCGATTGTACTGATACTACACTCTGCACTTCTTGTTCAGAATTTGGAGTTGGTCCCAGCGGCGTGCCATAGTTTTGCTCGGATTTCAGCTACTCGGAGGAGACTTGAGGTATAACTGCATGGCGTCCGCAGTTCTGAAGTCCCCGTCTATTTCACTTTAGCTGTGTGTTTATTTCCAGACAGCTTTACTTTATTCATACCTTTATTTGTATTTATTCTAGAAGCTCGTGCACTTGTGACACCAATTCTGGGATGGTATTTAAACACCGTTGCATTTTTGGATTATTTCACTATATTTCAAACTTTGCTTCCGCTTTTGTTTCCTTGAATATTAATAATGTAAAGATTGTTTAAAAATTGGTTAATATTATTCTAACGTTAGCTTGCCTGGCAAGTGAAATGTTAGGCGCCATCACGGTCTGAAGGTGGGAAATTCGGGTCGTGACAGGATTATTACGGTGTGTTGACGCTAAGGAAGCTTCCAAATTGCTCGAAGAGATACAATCTAGAATTTGCGGACCATACATGAATGGTTTCGCTTTAGCCAAGAAGATACTAAGGGCAGGTTATTTTTTGATGACTATGGAAACAGACTGTATCAGGTATGTCCAGAAATGTCATCAGTGCCAAATACACGCAGATATGATACGGGTGCCGCCAAATGAACTCAATGCAACGAGTGCACCTTGGCCTTTTGCCGCTTGGGGAATGGACGGCATTGGACCAATCGAGCCCGCCGCTTCAAACGGGCACAAGTTCATTTTAGTGGCCATAGACTACTTCACAAAGTGGGTCGAAGCTACATCCTACAAAGCTGTAACCAAGAAAGTCATCGCAGATTTTGTTAGAGATCGTATTGTTTGCCGATTCGGGGTTCCAGAATCCATCATCACTGACAATGCCGCCAATCTCAATAGTGATCTAATGAAATCCATGTGCGAGACCTTCAAAATCAAGCACATAAACTCCACAGCATACCGGCCCCAAATAAATGGAGTCGTGGAGGCCGCAAATAAGAATATTAAGAAAATACTGAGGAAGATAGTAGACAACCACAAGCAATGGCACGAGAGGTTATCATTTACCTTATTGGGGTACCGGAACACAGTCCGCACGTCAACCGGGGCAACTCCTTACCTATTGGTCTACGGTACTGAAGTCGTCATCCCTGCCGAGGTAGAAATTCCTTCTTTGAGAATTATACAAGAAGCTGAACTCAGTGACGCAGAGTGAATAAGGAGCCGCTATGAGTAATTAGCCCTCATAGATGGGAAAATAATGAATGCAGTGTGTCATGGTCAGCTTTATCAGAACAGAATGTCCAGAGCTTTCAACAAAAGGGTCAAACCTAGACAGTTTGCACCGGGGCAGCTGGTGCTGAAATGGATCTTTCCACATCAGGATGAAGCCAAAGGAAAATTCTCACCCAACTGGCAAGGGCCTTATATGGTTCACAGGGTACTAACAGGAGGAGCACTCATACTCACAGAAATGGATAGAGAAATTTGGCCAAAGCCTATCAACTCAGATGCAGTCAAAAGATACTATGTTTAAACTGTTTGCATATCTTCTTATGATGTAACTGAACTACGCTTGACCTAATTCCTGTTTAAGACGGGATACGTAGGCAGCCCTATGGGTTCGGTCATAATTCAATAAAATTTTCATTTTCCCCATAATCGGAAAGTGGGGCAGAATTTTGAGGAGGACCCTCAAAATTCCGGGGCAAGGTCAGCCAACGGCACCGTATGCGGAATAGCCAGAAATTCGTCTAGATAACTGGGGCAGAATTTTGAGGAGGACCCTCAAAATTCTATGGCAAGAAGGTCGCAATGTCTCTGATAGTGTCACAGTTACTGGTTCATCTAATCAATTTTTAAATTGCACGTTACTGTGTTTTGAATAACTATGCATGCATATTTTTAGAAAACTTTATTTTTAGCCAAATGCTACCCATGGTAACTCGAACAAGATTCCAACACGAAGCGGAGCAGACAAAGGCACAAACCAACCTCCCTCGCAAAACTCACGATTTTTCTTTGAATGCAGGAATAAGAGATAGTCGTCAGTATGTGCGCACCTTAGAATCACTGTATTCACAACAACAAAGCTACCGAACTCATCCACAACTAAGAAATACTCTGCTATCACTTATTATTTATTCACTGCATGAGACTAAGAGTTGTCTCAAATTTTGCATGAGGCTAAGCCGTGCCTCCTCAATTGCATAAGGCTAAGCTCTGCCTTCCCATTGCATGAGACTAAGCATTGTCTAAAATCTTACATGAGGCTAAGCCCTACCTCCTCAATTGCATAAGGCTAATCTCTGACTTCCCATTGCATGAGACTAAGCATTGTCTCAAATCTTGCATGAGGCTAAGCTCTGCCTCCTCAATTGCATAAGGCTAAGCTCTACCTTCCCATTGCATGAGACTAAGCATTGTCTCACATCTTGCATGAGGCTAAGTCCTGCCTCGTCAACTGCATAAGGCTAAGCATTGCCTTCCCCTTGTATGAGACCAAGCACTGTCTCCATCTTGCATGAGGCTAAGCCCTACCTCCTCAATTGCACAAGGCTAAGCATTGCCTTCTCACTGCATGAACTTTATTTTTAGCCAAATGCTACCCATGGTAACTCGAACAAGATTCCAACGCGAAGCGGAGCAGACAAAGGCACAAACCAACCTCCCTCGCAAAACTCACAATTTTTCTTTGAATGCAGGAATAAGAGATAGTCGTCAGTATGTGCGCACCTTAGAATCACTGTATTCACAACAACAAAGCTACCGAACTCATCCACAACTAAGAAATACTCTGCTATCACTTATTATTTATTCACTGCATGAGACTAAGCATTATCTCAAATCTTGCATGAGGCTAAGCCCTGCCTCCTCAATTGCATAAGGCTAAGCTCTGCCTTCCCATTGCATGAGACTAAGCATTGTCTCAAATCTTGCATGAGGCTAAGCCCTGCCTTCTTAGCTGCATAAGGCTAAGCTCTGTCTTTCCTTGCATGAGACTAAGCATTGTCTCAAATCTTGCATGAGGCTAAGCTCTGCCTCCTCAATTGCATAAGGCTAAGCTCTACCTTCCCATTGCATGAGACTAAGCATTGTCTCACATCTTGCATGAGGCTAAGCCCTGCCTCGTCAACTGCATAAGGCTAAGCATTGCCTTCTCCTTGTATGAGACCAAGCACTGTCTCCATCTTGCATGAGGCTAAGCCCTACCTCCTCAATTGCACAAGGCTAAGCATTGCCTTCTCACTGCATGAGACTAAGCATTGTCTCTCCTTGCATAACCACAAATATTTCTCTGCTCCAAACCTTGCATTATTCTCTTTTCTCGGGACTAAGTTGTGCTCCCGACTCTACATAGGACTAAGCTCTGTTTTGTTTTATCTCAAGCATCATATCTCTGCATCTCATGGGCTGATACATAGTTAATTTGTCCGAAGGCGTCATAGTCCGAAGGCATCATCCTCATAGCCGGGGGCCCACCATGCCATGGCCTGAGGATTTCTCAATCTTGCACATCATTATGGTTCAGAGGCACCATCTTCATAGCCCGAGAACATCATTTCATAGCCTGCGAATCCTTTACCGCACAATTCATGGCCCAGGACATCATGGTCTAAGGACGTCATCATCACCGTCCAAGGAAGATCTCCATGGTCTAAAAGGAATTTTCATCATGTTTAAATTTATGCGATAATATTTATGCATGCATCGTATTTTGAGTTTGCAAGTAATCCGGGAAGTAATCGTTCTCATAACGGGAGCAATCTTCGCTACAATTTCCATTCAATGTTCATATCCTTCAATTATTTCAAACGCAACCGACCACCATCCGTTACTTATTCTTACCTGATGCCCACTCAAATATCCGTAACCATTCTCAACCTGTCATATCCAGAATATTCAGTCCGTTCTTACAACAATTCAATCAGTTTATTCCACCGTCGGATCCAAAACTACACATGGCCTGATTCCTGTATAACCAGGGATATGTAGGCAGCTCAGAGACCAGGGTGCGGCCTATATTTTTCAAAATACCCCATTCGGTCAAAATTGGTCATCATTTCTTTACCCGACAACTATTTCATCCTTCCCGGGTAAAGAAGGGCAGTTGTTGATACCCAATTTTTCCCTCATATTTTTCAAATATATATATATATATATATATATATATATATATATATATATATATATATATATAGACTTTTAAAATAGTACATATGCATCATCATTTGATTCACAAGCATATACAAGTATTTTCATAATTTTCCATAATTTTTAAAGGCTTTAAATCAATTTATTTTCGCATATTTATTATATAAATACCCATTAATTACCTTACAAATAAGTTTTATGATGATTTTATCATCTAAACTCATATTTACACCCATATTAGGTTTTAAATATTTTTAGTACATTTTTTATAATTACATTTGCATTTTAAAGGCTAAAATTGCATATTTTTGCAATAATAGCCTAAATGTACTTATAATTACGCTATTTATGCAAAAATAACCTTTATATATTTTTATAATGTTGAATATTTGTTTTCAATCATTTTTATGCATAAATGATATTTTATTATTATTTTTACACATTATTTTATTGGTTAAATTTGGGTATTTAAAATATGGCCCCATTTTTTAAATTAATTTCGGACCTAAGACTACCCAAACCATCCCAAGTTCAATAATTCTAACCCAATTACCCTTACCCATTCATTAAAACCCGACCTCAGTCCGTTTAAATCTCGACCGTTGATCAAAGATGATCAACGACCCACAAATAACCACCCCATTTCCTTATATCTCCCTCCTCTCTACCCTAACCCTCATTTCCCTAAACCTGCCGCCCTTATTTCCCCTCTGCTGATGAACCCTAATTCCGCCGCCTCACCCAAAGACCCCAAATCCCGTTCCTAATGGGATTCTTTCCCTATTCCCTTGCCATTTCGGTGTTTTTCCCTTATTTGGTGCTATGTTACGGAGTGACTTAGGTACTTGCCTAAACATGGAAAGTACCCTGCTTTGATTCTGTCCAAATCTATGTTTGTCTCTTGAATCTGGACAACCTTGAGTCCAAGCACGTTATTTTGTAACGATTCTCTCATATCTCGTTGATTCGCACTAAACCCTAAAGGTTAGGTTCCAGATTTTTCTTTGATTCAGACCTAAACTGGTTCAAACTCTAATTTCTAGCATTTTCCCATCTATATTCATTCTATTACTTGTGAATCTGCTTATTTTTGTCGATTCCCTTCACTTACCTAATTTAGGGTTTCAGACCCTTTTACTTGAACCAAATCTGGTTCGATTCTAGGTTTCCTTTTTGAATAATTTCTTACCTATATTTATTTTTATGTTAATATGTGATTCTTTGCCTTATTTTCTGCCGATTATGTGGTTTACCTACAATTAAGGTTTCATACCCTTTTTACTTGAACCAAATCTGGCTCGATTCTGTGCTTCTTTTGAACAATTTCCTGTCTATGTTCATTATATGCATTGTGTGATTCTTTGCCTTATTTTTCTGCCAATTTTGTGTATTTTTACCTAAAATTTAGGGTTCAATTTTACTGATTTAAGTACTTGCCTTTAGTATTTAAATTAGCTATTTCTATGCTCTAATCTCTGCACTATTTAAACCCCTCCCTGCTCCCCTTTGAGAGGAGGAGAAAGAAAAAGTTCGAAAGATCCTTTCACTACTATAAACAAAAGTTGTATACTCCTATTCTCTTAAGTAATTTTACTCTGTGCTTTGATTCCTGGCTGGCTGAAAGCCAAGGCCAGAAATCTCCAAGTTCTACTTCTGTTTGGTGATATTTGCTACATTTTTGGATTCTTTTCTTCTCTGTTTCATCTTAACCGGTGAGTTATTGAATCCTCTGCCATTTCATTATGATTACTTGCTCAATGAGTTACTACAATTAGATCATGTTGTCCTAAATGCTATTACTTGTAGTTGAGACATGTTTGAACTTAGTTTAAGCTGATTAATGAAATCTGCCTAATTCTGTGTTATTGAGGACTATCTTTTAGAGTTAAACATGTTTTCATACCTCATTAGCCATGTATAGATGCGTGCCTTAACAGATTTATAATGTTTGTTTGTTGAACTTGTTACGACCTGTTTAGTTTTGTTCTCACTATGTTATGATACCTCTACTAGATTGTCTTAATCAGTTCCTACTGCTAATCAATGTGTTTTCTTTCTATGACTTAGCCTAATCTGAAGTCTCTGTTATCATTGTGAATATGTTTATGAACTGGCCTTATTAGCATGTGACTTTGTTAATTCTTAAAAACTTGACTAAGTCTGCCTAAGTTCAAGCATGTCTACCATTTGTTTGTATATGCTTAATATGTGACTCTGTCCTAAAGTGGATTCCCTAATTCATTCTACTCCCCTGATCCTTCTGAATTCCTACGCCTAGCTGGCTGAAAGCCAAAGCTATTTAGGTTCTGTCCTCTTACCTCCCTAGTGTGAGCACTGCTCAGGGTTCATGTGAGACCCTTGTGACCTCTAACACACTAGGACCTGGTCCTTAATCTTTCTTTGAATTGTTTCTGATCAATCTCTCTAGTGTTAGCACTACCCTGGGTTCCTGAAACCCTTGGGAACTCTGACACACTATAGATTTGGGTTATGTATGCTTATCCTTGAAATATGTGTGAATCATTCACTACTGGTTATTGTGTATCTATGAACATGGGCTTTTGGAACTACTGTGAGTTGAAGGCCTGACCTGTCCAGGTGTATTTAGGCCTGCTGTAGGCTCCTTATAGTTTTACTTACCTTGTAATTCATTCATTAAATTTTGGTCTATAATAATTATTTGTAATAACAATTCTGGGGTATTAGTAAAAATGGGAAAAGGGTTCTTATTTTATACTTGCTATAAAGTAGGGGTAGAAATCCTGCCTATAGGGTTAATGCTGTGATGTTGGATGTTATATGTTAGAAATCATGCTTCTAAGTGTCTTATTGTGTTCAGTCATTATGTGTTAGCAACCATGTCCATAGGCTCAATGTTTGGCTCAATTATGTTCCGTTACAAACCATGCCTAAAGAAATTGTATGGTCTGATGTGTGTGTGAATTCCTGCTTGCATCCTGTTTCGTTCAGATGATAGAAATCATGTCTATAGGATTCAAAAACTGTTCATATTGTAGAAATCATGTCTATAGGATTCAAAACTGCTCAGATTATAGAAATCATGCCTATAGGATTCAAACTGAATCAAGTTATAGAATGCACGCCTGAATCTGTTTAATTGTTATTTATGCCCATTTTCTGTGCGGTTACCTTCATTAGAAAACATGCCTATAGGATTAAAACAAATAATTCTAGGTTTGTTTCTGTGACCTGCCACTATTTACTATCGCACAAAACACCTACATACCATGCTGGTAGGCTTAATTGTATCATGCTAAAATCAGTAGGCAAACTTTGTAGGTCCTAATAATCGCATTAAGAAATTGACTTTGTATACGACTGTCTGCTCGGTCGTCAATATCACATAGATATCCTGCCTATAGAATTTTGCAATTAATAAAACTTGTTAATGCTAATCAGTTTGGCGTGCATTTGATGTCTAAATGCGGAGGGTAACTTGAGCCCATACTTGTTTATATTTGAAAGTCCTAACTATTTTTTGTATGTCGCCTAGTTTTTTCCTTTTGAGCAACCTAAGTTAAGGTCTAGAACTACCCTGAAATAGAGGTCTAAATGCCTCCTGGACCATAGGCATTGGACGGGTAGTGCACGCATAGGGTACGACTTAGAATCAAATAGAGCACTTTAGGTAAACAACTTAAAGATAGTAATCGGGTAGAAGGAGATGATAGTCTATGCCCGCTGAATAATATGAGTAACACCCCGTCTTGAGGGAGTTATGAAGTATTATTTATGTTGCTCAAATATTATAACATATCAAAAATTGCACATCAAGTGCTCAAATATTACAACTTGCCACAGGAATCAACAATATATTATTTTCCACAATAAGGAGCCCATGGCTCGACCATAATGTGTATAAAATCTTAACAAAATATTCGGGAGTGAACAACTCAACAAAATAATATTTCACAATTTAATACTTTGCCTCAGTATGATTTACGACCTTTATAACTCAATACCAATTTCAACAACATGAACTGGAAAGTAATTCATCAAGGAACAACGCCTTCTTTGATCTAATTTTTTGGCAAATAGATTAATGCCTCCTTTTAAACTTACATAATAAATTATTTGCAAACGAATAATCCATAATGAAATTATCTCCAGGAAATATCAACTCAACAAAAACACGAGATTCACATAAAATCAAATTGGCAATCACACCAAATTATCATATAAAAATAAATTCAACAAACAAGAATTTATGCATGATAAATAAAGGATTTACCATGTTTTAACAATTTTTTAATTTAATACATAAGGGCGTCTATGAATTTCAACCAATATAATTTGCACATATAAACCAAGTACGTACTCATCACCTCGCGTACATGGTTTCAATTAAACAATTTTCACATAAGACTCAATGCCTAAGGGGTAGTTTCCCCCACTCAAGGTTAGGCAAGATACTTACCTTGACGAAACTAAATAGATACTTTAAATGATCTTCGCGAGTGAAGCCACCTCCGGACGGCTCAAATATGAAATTCTCTCCTTCAAAATACTACGATGGTCCACCATACTAAACAAATTTCAATCTACAATAATGCAACACAATAGCGCCAATATTAGAAGATTTCTATACTTTAAGTCATTTAGATATTTTATCAAATATTTAATGTGCATATTTTTCTACAACCTCCTTCAATAGAATTTCTTCACTTAACAATCACCTTCCACACAAATTATTGATCTCACAATCGTCTCTAGGTCATCCACAACTTCTCTTAGCACATGTATGCCCAACAATTCACTCCCAAGCCACAAATCTTATCAATTAATTCATTTTACAATCTCTACAATACCAACACACCTAGGTTGGGCACTTATTGCTTCCAATCACCATCCCATAAGTCCTAACAAATAATTTGTACGTAAATAATCACCATGAATTAGTTAAAGATAGTAGGCATACCTATTGTAGACCAAATCTTGAAAGACAACTTTTGAGGTATTCTTGAGATTTTGAAGAAATCCTATGGAATCCAATCAAAACCGTGTTGTAACTAGTGATTGAGAAGTGAAATCATCATAAAAATACACTTAAAAACTCACCTTAGGTGTGTATTGGAAGCCTTGGCCAGATGGGTGATGGAGAGAAAGCCCTAGTATTGAAAGGCTATACACCATATAAATCTTCATACCGTGAGAGTTATTCTCGTTAGAAGTTAGGTCTTGTGCGAACTCACTTGAAACTTTATCCCATCATATAATTTTCAACTTGACTTAACCTTAGGGCTCTTCTTAGACCATAAACCATTCTTAATGCACCTCATATATGTATTATCATGATCAATTGATATCATTCAAATTACCAGTCTTGTTCATACCCGAATTGATATAATTAGCACCCGTCAATCTTTTTAATGGTCTTAAAACACTTAGAATTGTTCCGGGGTGTTACAATGTGTACATTGCTAAGGGCCGAGCGGCACGAACCATAGATGAATCTATTATAGTGTTGAGGCATTCGGTCCGCTCCACAAGAAAGGAAGAAAATTACCGAATTACGAGACATGTGCTTACAATAGAGTACATGAGCACAAAGTGAATATAAATTTTACCGTTTCTCAAATAACTTGCCATAAATTCAAGGCGATAAGGCTCGGCCTAATATATACATATATTTCCACATCAATTTCAATTATAAATTCAATTAATTAAGCCAGCAGAATGAGTTCAAATAATTCAAATATTACATGATAAAGTCCTAAGTCTATCCAGACATAAACATGCTTTAGCCACGCATAGACTCCCGTCACCTTGTGTGTACGTAATGCCCACAACTAGTAGCACATAACAATTACATCACCTAGGGGGTAGTTTCCCCCTCACAAGATTAGATATGAGACTTTCCTCGTTCCGAAGTTCCATAACCGGCTCTAGTGCCTCTTTAACACTCAACTCCAAGTCAAACGTTCCGAAACTAGTCAAACAATCACGGAAGACAATAAAAATATACTCCAATACCATAATTAATTAATTCATAATACTTTCCAACTCCACTCGAAAAGTCAATAGAGTCAACCCTCGGGCCCACGTGCCCGGATTCCGAAAATGTTTGAAGATAAACTTTATCCATAACACCACGAACTCAAATATATAATTTATTTTAAATTCCATGTCCAATTTCATGGTCAAAATACAAAAATACCAAATTCTAGATTTTCTACTAAAATCCCAAATTTTTACTAATTTTCATGTTGAAATCCGTATATAAACCATGTATTTAACTCACAATGAGAAGAAATCACTTACCTCCTGGTTGATGATGAAAATGGTGCTCCAAAATCGTTCCCATAAAAAAATCTAGTGAAAATGAGCCAAACCCCCGTCTTTAAAATGACATTGCCCAGCACCTCCTTCACGATCGTGGAAACAAACCCGATCGCGAAGGCCAAAAGCCCAACTGCCCAAAACTCCTACTTCGCGTTCATCTTCGTGCGTTCGCGATGCCTCCACGTCTGACTCCTTCGCGTTCGTGGTCCTTGAGTTGTGTTTGCGACCACTGAGTCACGCTCGCAATGCACAAATCCCTTTCCAGCTCTAGCTCCTCTTCGCGATCGCATTCCTTCAACCACGATCGCGATGCTTATCAGAAACACCAGAAACCAGCAACATCAAAACACCCAAACTTGGTCCGAAACCACCCCGAATATCACCCGAGGCCTCTGGGACCCCGTCCAATCACACCAACAAGTCCCAATACCTTATACAAACTTATCCAAAGGCTCGAAACGCCAAGAATAATATCAAAATCATGAATCGACGATCAAACTTTTTCTTTCAACTTTCAAACCTCCAAACTTCGACGACCGCGTCCGAATCATATCAAAATATTCCGGAATGATGCCAAACTTCATGCACAAGTCACAAATTACGATATGGACCTATTCCAAGGTTCGGAACCCGAAACAGTTATCGATAACATAAAAATCTACTCCAAGCCAAACTTGAGAAATTCCAAAACCTTCAAAATGCCAACTTTTCACAATAAGCGTCGAAATGCTCCCCGGGCGACCCGATACTCAACCTGAATATACGCCCAAGTCCGAAATAATCATACAAACCTATTGGAATATTCAAATCCCGATTCCGAGGTCGTTTGCTTAAAAGTCAAAACTTAATCAATTCTTCCAACTTAAAGCTTACGAAATTAGAATTTTTCTTTCGAATCAACTCCGAACTTTGCAAAATCCAATTCCGACAACACGTACAAGTCGTAATCAATGAAGTGAAGCTACTCAAGGCTTCAAACCACTAAACAACACGTTAGGGCTCAAAACGACCAACCGGGCTGTTACAATAATATTTTTCAACAACATTTCAGGAAGGGTATCACAGAAGAATGGAGAGGTGGCAACAAACTTAACCCGATTCTCAACCAATGCCCGAAGATATGATTTTGATATGGACACGGGTAGCCGGTTGAGTAAATAAAGGTATAAAATATTTTAGTAATTTTTTAGATATGACTTTGTTTTAATATTATTTTGCACAAGTTATATGTTTCTTCTCTTGCTCATTTAAATATATTTTTTTATTTCTCATCTCATAAAAATAAATAAAGATAGAGTCTACAGACTTGGAGTAAAGTTGTCGTCTAGTCGTCCAGTCACATTATTTAGTGGTGCTTCTGCTTCACCCGAAGAAATTGAGACAATGCAGACGCAAATCAATGAATTATCTCAACAATAGGATAATGCTCAAGAAACAATAAATATGATGTGGACATTCATGTCAAACCATAGAAAATAACCTAGGATAGAAGAATCTAACAATGAGGAGACTGAAACCGATGATGATCGGTAGTAATTTTGAATGTAATATGAATATAGACTTTATTGGTTTCGATTTGATTGGGTTTACACTTGGATTATGTGTTTTAGACTTGAATATCATTTGGTTGAAGTTTTTATACTTTAATGTGTTATAATAGATGTGTTTAGTTTGAAAGTGTTGTATAGATTGGTAGTTTGATATTTGATGTTTTGTGTTCAATTGTTTGAGCAATTGTGATCCATATTAGGTTGAATGATTAGTTTTGATCCATTGCGACCATCTATATTCCGACCATTTCATTTTCGTCGGAAATCCGTCGAAAATAAGTGATTTTCGACCGATTGTTGACCGATTTGATGGTCGGAAATTTGACATTTTTTAGTAGTGTGTTTACTAATCAATGCATGACATATATTGCTATATTTATTTACATGTGGTCACTAAACTAAATTAATTACGATTGTAAAGTCAAAAAAGTACTTTTATTACATTAAAATAATTGAATATAATTTTTCATGAAACAATAAAATCACTAAAATTTACTCATCAAATACTGACTCTGAATCATCAGTTAGCCTTCCATTATAAACGTCACAATATTTGTTTTTCAGTCGGGTATTCCGGCAAAACCCCTAATTCACTAGCTACGAATTAATAAATAAATCTAATCAAATTTGTAGGGTCGGTAGATTAATTAGCTTGTAAATGCCACTTCATTGCACAATGAAAATACAGGGATCTTGACAACCTTTTAAAAAAAATTAAGAAACCTCAGTATGTTTTTACGTAGGTCACTGTGTGTAGGTAGTACCCCCCCCCCCTCCCCCTATTTGTGCGACACGTGTCGTCAAAAATATAATTACTACCGAGTTGTAAAGTATTGAAATATTGTAGGGTCTGTAGGTTGGCAATGCATGTTGACCAAATTATTGCCTTATTTAATTTCTGTGCGGTAATTTTAAAGGCGTATTTGTGAATATATCACATGCATGCTTATTTTTGGGAAGACATGATGACAAACAAAGTATCTACGATTTAATGCTATACATAGTTTCACCTACATGCTATTTTTAGGAGGTTGACTAAATTATCATTGTAGTTGATAATGTGGTGTTTAATCCATTGGAGTGATTCTGGATAATTCCGGGAGCGAATTTAGTGTATACCTTATGAGTTAATCCTCTATATGTGTGTGTTAAAAAGTTTTTCAAATAGGAGCAGTATATAATATATTTTGAATGCAGTAAATCTAATGTATCGCGATAGAATGCAAAACTCGAATGCATGAAGTTCTAATCTTGAATCCGCCCAGTACTTCCTCCACTCTCCCTCGGAGTGATGTTAAGAGTGTATATTTATATTTATATGATATGCATGTAATGGTTAATTAGAAAGAAAAAAAAACCTGCAGAGCTAAAACATATAAAAGGAAGTAGACAATTACATTACATATTTTTCTTTAGTTACATAACATATTAAGTTACAAAAAATGATGAAAGAAAAATAACCTACCAATTTTTATTTTTTAGGGACAATAAAGTCAGACAACTATTACCTTTTGACTTAAAAAATAAAAAGCACACATTTAGCATGTCATGTCATATTAAAAACACATTTTTAAATGATAAAATACATTTAATATATGTCTTTTATACCCAGTTAATCCATATGAGTCTACTTTAAAAGTTCCCTAATTAGGCCAAAACTTGAGATATGGCCGACAGAAGCTTTAAGTGCCAAAGAAATAGCAGTAGTACATTCAGGCTTAATTTTTATTTTTTATTTTACATAGAAAACGGAGAGGTGCTTTGTCGTTTTTTTTTTTTTTGTGATACATAAACGGAGAGAATGGTGTAAATTGTTTTTTTGGGGGTGTGAGATATCATTTAATTCAATAATGAGGCCTTCCTCTAAGCCTAATTTTTGGCTTTATTTTTATATATGGTCATATAAGGGACAAGGGTTTAATGAGTTTTATCATTAAACAAATGAGATTTTAATGATATGATCGATACGATATGTAAATATTTGTTCATATCAGGTATTTACATCAAACCAAACAGTTAATCCATGAGAGTCACAAACTAAAGTATAGTTGCATATTACCTAACCATGGTAAGTATAAAGAACTTATATATACGACAAATGTCATGCATTCATTTACTTGGTATAAACATCAGGTGCGAGTAAATTTTATCCCGTTAAATGAATAGTAGTGTTATTTTTGAGTCAAAAGATAATAGTAGTTGGGGTGACTTCGTTGTTCCAAAAAACCAAAAGTGACTTTAGTAGATTATTTTTATAAGTTGGGTGATTATCCAATGAATTAACTCTCTCAAAAGGCATGAACATTTGTGTAACTTGTCTATAAACTCTAAATTTCATCCAATCATTAGCCTGCTTTGTAATAAGATCTGTAACTTTACACCCGAATTATTCAGTTTTCTTTGCAAAATCTAGTTAAGTTCTAAGCCAAAAAAAGAAGAAGTTTTCCAGTAATTGTTGATATATAATTTAAAGGGTTTTCCTACAAAATCCGTTAGAGAAAGTTAACATGGACAAATAATAATCTAATACAAATATCTTTTGTATTAATTTTTCATTTTTCTTTTTAATCGTGTAGGTTTAATAAAGGAGTAAAGCCCTTCCAATTTTTTGATATTTACATTGATGGTGCATATATATATATATATATATATATATATATATATATATATATATATATATATATATATATATAAACAACCACATGCATTTTTTCCCAAAATTACATGCCTTTGTGACTTGCTAAAGTGACGAATTATTCAATCTACCCTTAGAAAACGGGCATATATATAAGAGAAATCACATGTTTCCCTCTTTCCTTTTGTTAATTTTGGTGAAAAGAAAGTTGCAGGCAAAACTAAAGCATTTACCCTAAAGAGATAGCAAGAATTTCGTGACAAAGCGACATTCACTTTCTTCTCTTTCATACTATTGATGGTTTCTATCAACCATTCTCTCTTTTTTACTTTTTTTTTCTTTTTGGTATTTTTATTATAACGAAAGTGTTCAAAGTCAGTTTGTGCCTATCTCAAATAATTCTACGAAATACCTACTACTTGCTAGCTTCGCCAGCACAAGTATCGAGTAACGTTGTTCACAAAGGTGCTTGGACAGATTTCCTTTGGCGTGTAAATTCTTCTTTAATTACTTGAATTTTCATAGATATAAAAAAAATAAGCATATCCTAATACATGCCGCTCACATGAATTTCACATAGCAAATAGTCTGAGGTACCTAATTCCCTCAAGTCAAAGTTAGACACAACACTTACCTCACTCCGAAGGCCACTTAATACTCAATCACAGCTTTTCCTCTAGAATCCACCTCCAAACCACTCGTATCTATTCAAAAACGACTAAATAATATCAAATATTGCTAAAGGAATCAATTACATTGTATAAATTTAGATTTCCCAAATTTTCCTCCAAAAAGTCGAAAATCGACCCCGGGCATGCTTGGTCAAAACCCGAGGTTCGGAACAAAATCCATTTACCCATTCATCCCCAAGCCCGGATATATAATTGGATTTGGAATCCGACTTCAAATTGAGGTCTAAATTCTCGAAATCCCTAGTTTCTACCCAAACCCCTAATTCTACCATGAAAACTCTAGATTTTAGGTTGAAATTTTATGAAATGAAATGGGTAATTGAAAGAAAATGGTTTAGAATCACTTACCAACACTTTGGGGGAAGAAAATACCTCTTCATAATCGCCTCTAGCCCATTTGGTTTTTAAGAAAATGAATTTATGGCTTAAGTCCCATTTTGATTATGTTTTAAGTGTTGGGCGACAGTGTTCATCGCGTTCGCGAGAACACTGTCGCATTCACGAAGAGTATAGGCTGCCAAGCCATCACGTTCGCGAGACCTTGCTCGCGTTCGTGATGGTTACTCCCCCTGGACTTCGCGTTCGCGAGACATTGCTCGCATTCACGATGAAGGAACGACCAACCCTCCCCAGGTCCCAAATGCTTCACGTTCGCGATGAGCCGGTCGCGTTCGCGAAGGGTAAACCCCCTATCACTTCGTGTTCGTGACCAGACCTTCGCGTTCGCGAAGAGTAAAAATCAGCAATTCCAGTTTCTACTTTGCGCTCGCGAGAGTGAGCCTTCGCGAACGCGAAGAAGGAAACAGAAGGCATCAGAATCCGCAGAAAATCAGATTTTCCAGAGTCCAAACATCACGTAGCCTATCCGAAACTCACCTGAGCCCTCGGGGCTTCAAACTAAATATGCACATAAGTCTACAAACATCATACAAACTTGCTCGTGTGATCAGATCGCCAAAATAACACCTAGAACTACGAATTTAGCACCAAATCAAATAAAATTCTCAATAACACTTTAAAATTTCTATCTTCACCACCGGACGTCCGAATCACGTCAAACCAACTCTGTTTCTCATAAACTTTCACAGATAAGTCATAAATATTATATTGGACCTATACCGGGCTCCGAAACAAAAATACGGACCTGGTATCAAAAAGGCCAAACATTAAAAAATTCTTTAAAATAATTAATTTTTAGACTTTTAATTTTCATAAAAAATTCATAACTCGAGCTAGGAACCTCCGAATTCGATTCTGGGCATACGCCCATGTCCCATAATTCGATACGGATCCACCGAGACTGCCAAAACAGAGATCCGAGCCCGTTTACCAAAAATGTTGACCAAAGTCAACTAAAATTAACTTTTAAAGCAAAAAATCTTATTTTCATCAATTTTTAACATAAAAGTTTTTCGGAAACACGTTCGGACTGCGCATGCAAATCGAGGAGGGTAAAATGAGATTTGAAGTCTTAAGAGCGCAGAATCGAGTTCTAAAACATAAGATGACCTTTTGGGTCATCACATTCACCACCTCTAAAATAACCGTTTGTCCTCGAACGGACATAGAAAAATACCTGAGCTTGTGAAAAGGTGGGGATATCTACTCCGCATATCGGACTCGGATGCCCAAGTAGCTGCCTCAACAGGCTGACCTCCCTACTGCACTCGAACTGAAGGATAACTCTTTGATTTCAATTGGCAAACCTGCCGGGCTAGAATAGCCATTGGCTCCTCTTCGTAAGTGAAATCCTTGTCCAACTGGACAGAGCTGAATCTAACATATGGGATGAATCGCCGTGATACTTTTGAAGCATGGACACATGGAACACCAGATGAACTGATGATAATCGTGGTGGTAACGCAAGCCTGGAAGCCACCTCTCCCACTCTCTCCAGAATCTCAAAAGGTCCGATATACCTAGGGCTCAACTTGCCCTTCTTTCCGAACCTCATTACACCCTTCATGGGTGATACCCGAAGCAACACTCTCTCCCCGACCATGAATGCATCATTACGAACTCTGTGGTCGGCATAACTCTTCTGCCTGGACTGAGCTGTGTGAAGTCGATCCTAAATAATATTGACCTTATACAAGGCATCCTATACTGAGTCTGTGCCCAACAACTGAGCCTCCCCCGGCTCGAACCACCCAACTGGCGACCGGCACCGCCTACCATATAGTGCCTCATAGGGAGCCATCTGAATGCTCGACTGGTAGCTGTTGTTGTAGGCGAACTCTGCAAGGGGAAAGAACTGATCCCACGATCCTTCGAAGTCTATAACACATGCGGGAAGCATATCCTCTAAGATCTGAATAGTACTCTCGGACTGCCCGTCCGTCTGAGGATGGAATGTTGTGCTCAACTCAACCCGCGTACCCAACTCACGTTGTACTGCCCTCCAGAAGCGTGAGGTGAACTGTGTACCTCGATCAGAATTGATAGACACGGGCACACCGTGAAGACGGACGATCTCACGAATGTAAATCTCTGCCAACCGCTCCGAAGAATAGGTAACTGCCACAGGAATGAAGTACGCTGACTTGGTCAGCCTGTCCATAATGACCCAAACTGCATCGAACTTCCTCTGAGTCCGTGGGAGTCCAACAACAAAATCTATAGTGATATGCGCCCACTTCCACTTAGGGATCTCTATCTTCTGAAGCAAACCACCAGGACTCTGATGCTCACACTTTACCTGCTAGAAATTTAGACACCGAGCTACATATGCAATTATATCTTTCTTCATTCGCCTCCACCAATAATGTTGCCGTAAGTTCTGATACATCTTGGCGGCGCCCGGATAAATAGAGTACCGGGAACTGTGGGCCTCCTCAAGAATCATCTCATGAAGTCCATCCACATTAGGCACACAAATATGACCCAGCATCCTCAAAACTCCATCATCTCCAACAGTAACCTGCTTGGCACCATCGTGCCACACTGTGTCTCTAAGGACAAGCAAATGAGGATCGTCATACTGCCGATCTCTGATATTCTCAAACAAAGAAGACTGAGCAACTATACAAGCTAGAACACGACTGGGCTCAGAAACATCCAACCTCACGAACTGGTTGGCCAAGTCTTGGACATCCAATGCAAGAGGTCTCTCACCAACTGGAACATATGCAAGGCTACGTATACTAGCTGACTTCCTACTCAAAGCATCGTCCACCACATTGGCCTTTCCGGGATGATACAATATGGTGATATTATAGTCTTTCAATATCTCCAACCACCTCTTCTGCCTCAAATTGAGCTCCTTCTGCTTGAACAAATACTGCAAGCTCTGATGATCCGTGAATACCTCACATGGCACGCCGTAAATATAGTGCCTCCAAATCTTCAGCGCGTGAACAATGGCTGCCAACTCTAGATCATGAACAGGGTAATTCTTCTCGTGAACCTTCAGCTGCCGCAAAGCATATGCAATAACCTTGCCACCCTGCATCAATACCGCACCTAGACCAATACGAGATTCATCATAATATACTGTATAAAATCCTGAACCTGTGGGTAAAACCAATACTGGTGTCGTAGTCAAAGTTGTCTTGAGCTTCTGGAAGCTCGCCTCTCACTCGTCTAACTACCTGAACGGGGAACCCTTCTGGGTCAACCTGGTCAACGGGGTTACTATAGATAAAATTCCCTTCACAAACCAACGGTAATAACATGCCAATCCCAAGAAACTATGGATCTCTACAGCTGATGTGGGTCTAGGCCAGTTCTGGACTACCTCAATCTTCTTAGGATCTACCTGAATACCCTCTGCTGATACAACATGACCCAAGAAAGCAACTGAACTCAACCAAAACTCGTATTTTGAGAACTTAGCATATAACTGGTTGTCTCTCAGAGTCTGAAGAACGATCTGAAGGTGCTGCCTATGCTCCTCTCGTTTGTGGGAGTAGATCAAGATATCATCAATAAACACAATCACAAAGGAATCCAAGTAGGGATTGAACACTTGGTTCATCAAATCCATGAATGCTGCTGGGGCATTTGTCAGCCCAAATGACATAACTAGAAACTCGTAATGCCCATATCGAGTTCGAAAAGCTGTCTTAGGGACATCGGATGCCCTAATCCTCAACTAATGGTAGCCAAATCTCAAATCAATCTTTGAAAACACCTTGGCACCCTGAAGCTGATAAAAAAATCATCAATCCTCGGTAATGGATACTTGTTCTTGATGGTAACTCTGTTCAACTACTGATAATCTATACACATCCTCATCGATCTACCTTTCTTCTTCACAAAAAACACAGGTGCACCCCATGGCGAGACACTAGGTCTAATGAATCCCTTATTAAGTAAATCTTGCAAATGTTCCTTCAATTCTTTCAACTCTGGCGGGGCCATGCGATATGGAGGAATGGAAATGGGCTGAGTGCCCGAGGCCAAATCAATACAAAAACCAATATCCCTATCGGGTGGCATCCCCGGAAGGTCTGCAGGAAACACCTATGGAAACTCACGAACAACTGGCACTAAATCCATGGAAATAACCTCCGTACTAGAATCGCGGGCATAAGCCAAATAAGCTAGACACCCCTTCTCGACCATATGCCGAGCCTTCACATAAGATATAACCCTGCTGGTAGAATGGCTAAGAGTCCCTTTCCACTCTAATCGAGGCAACCCCTGCAAAGCTAAGGTCACCGTCTTGGCGTGACAATCTAATATAGCATGATAAGGTGACAACCAATCCATACCCAGTATGACATCAAAATCAACCATATCGAGAAGTAGAAGATCTACACGAGTCTCAGGATCCCCAATGGTGACCACACACGAACGATAAACATGATCTACAACAATAGCATCTCCCACTGGTGTGGACACATACATAGGAGCACTCAAAGAATCACGGGCAACAACCAAATATGAAGCAAAATAGGATGACACATAGAAGTAAGTAGACCTAGGATAAAATAGAACTAAAGCATCTCTACTACAAGCTAAAACAGTACATGTGATAACAGCGTCAGAAGACTCAGCCTCAGTCCTGGCTGAGAAAGCATAACACCGGGGCTGGGCCCCACCACTCTGAACTACATCCCTGGGACGGCCTCTAGCTGGCTGGTCTCTACCTCTAACGGTCTGACCTCCACCTCTAACAGCCTGGCCTCTATCTCTGGTTGCCTGACCCCTGCCTTCGGCTGGCTGAGCAGGTGGTGCAGCAACTGGTGCCGGAACCATGGCACAAGAACTCTGATATTGTGAGCTGCCCATTGCCCGAGGGCAAAATCTAGCAATGTGCCTCGGATTACCACAAGTATAACATAACCTCGACTGCTGTGACTGCTGACCCTGAAACTGATCCTGCCGACCTGAGTAACCACCCTAATAACTCTAGAGTGGAGGTGCACTAATAGGAGCTGGTGGTGCACTGTAAGCTAGCTGGTCGGAATAAGGCATATGAGGACCACGACTACCTGAGGCACTGTGGGATGCCTGGAGTGCTGAATGAAATAGCTTGGGAGGATGGACTCTACCAAAAGTACCCTTGCCTCTAGATGAGGCACCGCTGAACTCACCGGAAGAATGAGGTCTCTTGTCAGACCCCTGACCTCCCTGAGTAAGAACCATCTCGACTCGTCTGGCGACATTAACAGCTGCCTGAAATGAAATCTCACTCACATTCTCCTTAGCCATCTATAATCTGATAGGTTGAGCAAGTCCATCAATAAACCTCCTCACCCTCTCTCTCTCTCTCTCGGTGGGAAACAGAAGAATAGCATGACGGGCCAAATCCACAAAACAGGTCTCATACTGAGTAACAGTCATACTGCCCTGCTGGAGATGCTCAAACGGATGGCGACGCTCATATATCAATGTGATAGGCAGAAACTTCTCTAGGAAAAGCTGAGAGAACGGGTCCCAAGTAAGAGCAAACGACCCAGCTGGTCTGGTCAACAAATAATCTCTCCACCATTTCTTGGCGGAAATAATAACCTAAAATGTAGCAAAGTCGACCCCATTGGTCTCCATTATACCCATGTTCCGTAGAACCTCGTGACAACTGTCAAGATATTCCTGGGGATCCTCTGAATCAGCACCACTGAAGTGAACTGGGAAGATCTTGGTAAACCTGTCCAATCTCCATAAAGCATCAGAAGACATAGCTAACCCATCACCAGTTTGTGGCACAACAACCAGCTGAACTACTCTGACTGGATGAGCTGCTGGAGTCTAATACTAGGGAGCTATCTGCTCCGGAGCGGGAGCAGTGGGAGCCTGGGCTCCTCCTCCAGCCTGAGAGACGGCTGGTGCCATGGGAAATGCTCCAGTCTAGGCCACACTCTCCATAAGGCCCACCAAACAGACCAAAGTGTCCTAAAGTACTGGGGTGGCAATGAACCCCTCCGGAACTTGAGCTGGCCCGGCAGGAACAGTCTAGGGTGGAACCTCCTCATCAAGATCTATCTGAGGCTCCACTGCTGGGGCTGCTGCTCGGGCTCTGGGCTGAGCCCTGCCCCTGCCTCGGCCTCTGGCACGGCCTCGGCCTTGACCTCTGCCCCTCGTAGGAGCTTCGACTGGAGGCTCTGGCTACTGCTCAGCTGAGGAAGCGGTACGTGTTCTTGCCATCTGCGAAAGAATAAGAGTAGAAGAGTTCAATCAGTATTGAGAAAACAATATCGCATGACAGAGGAGAATAGAAGTAAAATTTGTTCCTAAACTTCATAGCCTCTGGAAGATAAGCACAGAAGTCTCTGTACCGATCCTCCAAACTCTACTAAGTTTGCTCGTGAATCGTTAGACCTAGGCAACCTAGTGCTCTAATCCAACTTGTCATGATCAAAAATTCCCACCGTCAGGACCGTGATGGCGCCTAATATTTCACTTGCTAGGCAAGACAACGTTAGAAAATTATTAAACCAATCCTTATTCCATTCATTAAACAATAGCAAATTAACTAAGATGAAATATAGTGAGTGCGGAATAATATAAAAATAAATTATACTAATTACTACCACCCGAATCTGGAGTCACAATTCACGAGCATTCTAGAATTCACTACAAGTAATAGTCTGAGAGAAATACAACTGTTTGAATGAAAGAAACAGTAAAACAAAAAAGATAGACGGGCACTTCAAGGTCTGTGAACGCCGACAGATCTACCTTGAGTCTCCGGATAGCGGGTCCAACAACTAAAATCTCAATCAACCCGAGCCGGTACCAAAATCTTCATAGAAAGTGCAGATTGCAGTATCAGTACAACCAACCCCATGTACTAGTAAGTATCGATCCTAACCTCGACGAAGTAGTGACGAGACTAAGGGAAGACGCCTACAAATTAACCTGTTCAGTTTAACAATGTATATACAAATAACAGTAATGAAGAATTAGACAGGAGATATCGGGAGGGGGAAATATGCTGGGGGAAATACGAGATAAATAACTACATCAGAATGATAACTGGAACAACCAATATATAATGAATCAACAAGAACACGAATACAGTAAAGGAAAAATGTACGTCATCACCCTTCGTGCTTTTACTCTTAATCGCACCATAAAATCAATAGAAACGGCACGTCATCACCCTTCATGCATTAACTCTCATATCATGGCACGACATCACCCTTCGTGCATTAACACTCACAATATGGCACGGCATCACCCTTCGTGCTTTTATACTCACAATATGACATGGCATCACCCTTCGTGCAGTAACACTCACAATATGGCACGGCATCACCCTTCATGCTTTAACACTCTCCCTTACCATAATAAAATGCATAAATAACAACAAGGAGATAGAATAACAAGTAGAAGCCTTACTTCAACATTTGGTTCCACAATATCAATCTCAACTTTGAAATAAATACTCAATTGTCACCAGAAAATCCGTAAACATGATAAGAACGATCAATTTAACAACACTAGTATAAACACGTAGCACTTAGGCATAGGAAAGAGACAATATAAGAAAAATGAAAGAAACATGAAAAACGGGTAAATTGGCGGCGCATAAGTACTAGTCACCCCACATATACGCCCATCACATGAATTTCACATAGCAAATAGTCTGAAATTCCTAATTTCCTCAAGTCAAAGTTATACACAACACTTACCTCGCTCCGAAGGCCACTTAATACTCAATCACATCTTTTTCTCTAGAATCCACCTCTAAACCACTCATATCTATTCAAAAACGACTCAATAATATCAAATAGCTAAAGGAATCAATTACATTGCATAAATTTAGATTTCCCAAATTTTTCTCCAAAAAGTCGAAAGTCGACCCTGGGCCCGCTTGGTCAAAACTCGAGTTTCGGACCAAAATCCATTTACCCATTCATCCCCGAGCCTGGATATATAATTGGTTTTGGAATCTGACCTCAAATTGAGGTCTAAATTCCCAAAATCACTAGTTTCTACCCAAACCCCTAATTCTACTATGAAAACTCTAGATTTTAGGTTGAAATTTTATGAAATGAAATGGGTAATTGAAAGAAAATGGTTTAGAATCACTTACCAACACTTTGGAGAAGAAAATACCTCTTGAAAATCGCCTCTAGCCCGTTTGATTTTTGAGAAAATGAATTTATGGCTTAAGTCTCGTTTTGATTCTTTTTTAAGTGCTGGGCGACAGTGTTCATCGCGTTCGCGAGAACACTGTCGCGTTCGCGAAGAGTATAGGCTGCCAAACCTTCGCGTTCGCGAGACCTTGCTCGCGTTCACGATGGTTACTCCCCCCTGGCCTTCGCGTTCGCAATGAAGGAACGACCAACCCTCCCCCAGGTCCCAAATGTTTCGCGTTCGCGAAGAGTAAACCCCCCATCACTTCATGTTCGCGACCAGTCCTTCGCGTTCGTGAAGAGTAAAAATCAGCCATTCCAGGGAAAAGGAAACCAGAAGGCATCAGAATCTGCAGAAAACCAGATTTTTCAAAGTCCAAACATCTCGTAGCCTATCCGAAATTCACCCGAGCCCTCGGGGCTCCAAACCAAATATGCACACAAATCTAAAAATATCATACGAACTTGCTCGTGCGATCAAATCCTCAAAATAACACATAAAACTACGAATTTAGCACCAAATCAAATAACATTCTCAAGAACACTTTAAATTTCTATCTTCACCACGGGACGTCCGAATCACGTCAAACCAACTCCGTTTCTCACCAAATTTCACAGATAAGTCATAAATATTATATTGGACCTATACCGGACTCGGGAACCAAAATATGGACCCGGTATCAACAAGGCCAAATATCAACCAATTCTTAAAAATAATTAATTTTTACACTTTTAATTTTCATCAAAAATTCATAACTCGAGTTAAGGACCTCTGAATTCGATTTCGGGCATTCGCCCAGGTCCCATAATTCGATACGGACCCATCGGGACCGTCAAAATACAGATCTGGGCCCGTTTACCAAAAATATTGACCGAAATCAACTAAAATCAACTTTTAAAGCAAAAATTTTTATTTTCATCAATTTTCAACATAAAAGTTTTCCGAAAACACGCCCAGACTGCGCACGCAACGCCCAGACTGCGCACGCAAATCGAGGAGGGTAAAATTGAGATTTTAAGGCTTAAGAGCGCAGAATCGAGTTCTAAAACATAAGATGACCTTTTGGGTCATCACAGTAAGCTTTAAAAATTCGGAACACGCTCGCCACGGGCCTCGTCTCGCGAGGCAAAAAGCGAGCTTCACCTCGCTACACACTGTGCCTTGCAAGCTCTGTCGCACGCTTGGTCTCGCGGTAAGCCTCGCGGTGCACGCTCAAACGCGAGCAAGAAAGCTCGCCTCGCCTACTCTATAGCGAGCTAAGTATCTCGCTAGGCTTGCTGCTGCTTCAATTCAATTTTTTTGCCAACTTTTCCAATTCCTTTCTCATTCTCTTTTCTTACTTTCAACTCTTCTTTTGCCTTGTTTCTTTTTGTCTTCTTTTGCATTGTCTTCGATCCTTGTCTCAATTATTTTTTCTTCATCAATAATTTTTTTATTATTATATAATCATAAGCCCATTGTTTTAATGCATGAATTAACTTTAAATATTTACTTTCTTCAATTTCATTTGTTCCAATTTCATTTTCAATGTACCTACACATAAAATAAACTCAATTAAGCACAAATATAATTTAGTTTAACATTAAAGCCCCAAAATGTAAGGTAAGTAATGCACTAAAAATACGGAATTATAGCCAAACATCAATTTCCAATAAAATATTTTCGCTCATATATTAAAACCGAAATCATCCCTCCATACATTTATCGACTGTTGTTCAATATAACTAGTTTATAAGTTCAACTCAATTATGGGGCTAGTATTAGTGAGTTTGGGTAGCTAAGTCCACAATTTTATGACTTTTGAGTAGTAGTCCCTACTCTCATGATTGATTCATGATATAATTAATCGTTGTTTTCAAATTATTTAATGCTCTTTATAACTCTATATTAGTCTATGTCCCCTTCGTCGGTCATGATTAACAATCTCCATCCACAGTTATGTTAAATCGGTGACTAATATTTTGCGTTTATAATAGCCAAGATTTGTCTAAATTCATGATGATATTTAAAGTTATACATGAACCGAAGATAATTAGTATAATTTCAGGACGTATCTACCCTGTAAGAGTTCACGCATATTTTTTGTCCATACTTTGTATATGTATTAAAAAATTCACTAAATAAAATATAAATATTTGACAGTAAACTCAGTTATTATTATATGTTACTTTAAGGTCATTTTGGGAACCTATAAGTTGCAAATCCTTAATTATCCTTTGTACGCAGACCTTACCCCTACAATGGGATAGAGAAGTTGTTTCCGATACACCCTCGACTCCCTCCCACCAAGAACTCTTCGCCTTGTTCTTAGGGTAGCATAATATAATCGATGATTACTTTATTTTTCAAGTTATCATAGCATATTTATTATAAATGTTTACTTGTTATTGCGGGTAACTTAACCTTATGCTGCAGAAGTATTAGTAACGCATTGACAATGCATAGAACTTGACGTTGATCTATAAACACAGTACAATTTTAATAGTTTTAGTGAAAAGTTGTTAATTATATTTAAATGACTTTAAAGTGATCTTGCATTTCTACACTTCTTAACTTCCTACCATACTTCATTATTGCTCTTAATTTCCTACCTGAAAGAAATTACACCCCCATCTAAACAAAACATCCTTTTTCTTTTCTGAGTTAATTGATCCAGGAAATATTTGACAATACTAAGGGTGTGTTTCGTATGAAGGAAAACAATTTTCAGTGTTTTAATTTCAATTTTCCTGTGTTTGCTTGATCAAATGTTCCGAAAAATATTTTTTCTAGGAAGATAAGTTCCTTAAAAATTAGAAAATGACTTCCCTGATAGGAGTAAGGATCGCAAAACAACTCTCATAAGTTGATTGTCTCGTCCATACCCTAATAGAATGGTTATGAAATCTCAAGATAATCAAACTTGTAAATGACAGTCTGATGGACAAAGTATCCCACATTCACGGAGGGACCGGGGAAGCGCCGCACCTCAAGGATGTAACGTAGATAACCTATCCTAATGCAAGCCATTGAATTTTTTTAGATATCCTCGGAGTTGTAGGAGCTTATTTGAGTTCATTTCTCAGAAGGCCATTGAACTAACGGAAATTATTTATGAAAGTCACTTTACTTTGTTTTGTAATCAGAAAGTCACCATACTTTGCACATTGGTCACGACCCCAAAAGATGGCGCCTATCTCAATACTAGGCAAGTCGACAACATCAATAACCCGCGATTTCCCTTAAATTTGTAAACAAAATGTTTAAAACAATACCAAAAATCTCGCAAATACCGATACAAACACTCTCAAAACCTTATGTCACTGAGTACATGAGTATCTATACATTACAAGTCTGGAAAATATGGTATATAATAATCTGAGACCAAATACAATAAACAAAAGGATAGGGAAGGAGAGACAAGGTCTGCGAAACATGGAAGCTACCTTTGAATCTCCGAAAAATCAACTGTGTGAAAGAATCAACACCCACTGTGTCCGGGATGACCTAGATCTGCACACGAAGTGCATGGTGTAGTATGAGTCCATTTCTTCATGGCTAATTAGTGACGAGCTTCACGGCTAAGTCCAAATACAATAATTTTCAACATAAAAGGTAGGCATACTCTCAAGTTCAACATTTAAAATTCCACAGTAATTTCATATCAACTTCGACTGAAACAGAAGTAATGTCTTTTAGAAATTTTCCAAAGCAGTGATATATGACTGCTGAAATGCAGAAATAATGAAATCAATATATCCTCTCAGATTAACAGTCACTCGGCCCTCCCATTCACTCCAACCTCACAATCACTCATTCCTCACAGTCGCTCATTCCTCACAGTCACTCATTTCTCACAGTCACGGATACCTCACAATCACTCAGCACTCGGCACTCACACTCGCACTCAGTAAATACCTGCGCTAACTAGGGGTGTGTACAGACTCCGGAGGGGCTCCTTCAGCCCAAGCGCTATAACAAGCCAATCATGGCATAAATCAATAAAACATATTGCGACGTGTAACCCGATCCCATAAATATCCTCATAATTAGGCCATCGACCTCACTCAGTCATCAACCTCTCCAGTCTCTCGGGCTCTCAAAAATCATGATAAGCAGCCCAACAACAATGATATGATGCATCAATGATGAATAAGAGAGGCTGGGGTAAAAATGTGCAAATAGAACCGTGACTGAGTGTAAAATAGCAATTTAGCAGATAATTCCACAAGTACACGACCTATGTGGGTCCCAACAATGTAATCATATGATTTAAACATGATTCATATACCAATTTCTGTAATACATGAAAAAACGTACGGATATCATCAGATTATTTAACTACACAGTTTCATGAAATTGACCAAGTCACAATTCCTACAGTGCACGCCCATACGCGCGTCACCTAACATGTGCGTCACCTCAAAATCAATCACATATCAAAAAATTCGGGGTTTCATACCCTCATGACCAAATTTAGAACTGTTACTTACCTCAAACCGTATAATTCTTTATTCCGCTATGCCCTTGCCACGAGAATTGGTCTCTGAAAGCCTCGTATCTAGCCAAAATTAATTCGATTCAGTCAATACAAATTATTGTAATTAATTCTATAAGGAAATACTAATTTTCCAATAAAATCCGAAATTTAACTCAAAAGTCGCCCGTGGGTCCCATGTCTCGCCCGACAAAAGTTACAAAATATGAACGCCCATCCAACCACGATTCCAACCATATAAATTTCACCAAATTCCGACATCAACTCGACCCTCAAATCTTCAATTAAAGTGTTTGAAGATTTCTACCATTTTCAACCCAATCTTTACCCATTTGAACTCAACAATCTTTTCACAAACCTTATTGGTATGTGTATGTATAAGCAATACTCTTACACCCAAGAATCATACTCCCAATCACCAATCTTTATCCAAACTCGAAATTGAAGACTAAAATTAGAAATTCTTACCTCTTTGAAGCCCTAGCAAGATCCTTGTGAAATTTTCAACCTTGAACAAGAATTGATAGATAAATGACTAGGTCTTCACTTTCTCTCTCTAAAATATCAGATGAAACCCTTCAAAATGGCCCTCAATAGTGTTTTATAAGAATGGGGTCGGGTTTATAAAACTAAAAAAATGAAGCCCCGAAATACACTCTGCGGTCGCATATGCGATCGCAGAATTGATATGTGGTCCACATATCGGCCGCAAAAATTTGGTGCCCAAAATGTAAATATTACTCTGCTGCAGTATAGTATATAGTATAAAGGTAAATTGTTTCCAAATAAGGAAATGGGTCATTCTTTTTGGCACGGACTAAAAAGGAAATAGGTTCACATAAATTAAAACGGAGGGAGTATTATTTTTCATATTTTTCTAACTCAATCATTTAAATAATAAAAAAAAATACCCATTTAAACCGGTGGCTCAACCCGTTCTTTGACCCGACCCACTTTCTCTTATTTTTTGTTACAAAAAACGTAAATATTAGTTTGATGTTAATTACCTTGGTTTTCAACATACTGGTTTAAGCAAAGAATTAAATCAGTTCGACTAGAAATGGTCGTCTTGTAACATTATCTTTACTATAAGCAATGTGCGTTCTTATTCTAAAACATCGAGGATATTGTCTTTTAATTTACTCTTATATTAATATTTCTCAGTCAAAATTTCAAGCATAAATACTTTTTTCATTTTTTCTTCCTCCTTTTTATTTTCTTCCACTTCAACGCTACTAATTTTCTTATTTCACTTTCAAATTTAACTCCTCTAGTTTGTTAAGATTAATTCCTTATTCTCTGTTTAATACTTTGCTTAAATCAATGTATACATTCAGTATAACTATATTGAGAACCAATATACTATACTACAGCAGAGTAATATTTACGTTTTTTATAACAGAAATAAGAGAAAATGGATCGGGTCATGAACGGTCGAGTCATGATTTAAATGGGTTTTTTAATTTTTTAAATGGTTGAGCCGAAAAGAAATATGAAAAATAATGTTTAATAAAGCCCTAAAAGTACCGAGTGACTTTTGAGTTATAATGTGCAAAGTATAATGACTTTCCAGTTACAAAATAAAGTAAAGTGACTTTCATAGACAATTTCTATTAGTTCAGTGACCACGTGAGGAATGAACTCGAGCTTATTTCTAACTTCTTAGAAAAGTTACACAAAGTTTATAATTTGAACTATGTTAACTTAAAAGTTAAAATTCACACATCCATGGACTTCGTCCACATGAAGTTACAATACTAATAAGTTACATTGAGAAAATATTATTAAGTGAATATCATAGGAAGTTCCATAAGTTCTTCAACTTGACCAGCATTTTCTTCAAGCAGCCACTTTTCAAGATATGTGAATGGAGGAGGGGTATTAGTATTCATTGTCTTTTCAGCAACTCCACTGCTTTCACAAGCTGATATATCTGAAATAACAGACATGTATTCTTTTGGAATTGTTTTAATACCGTTGCTAATTCCTCCATCCTGAACCAGAGAAGTTTCACGGCTTTTAAATAGGTCTTGATCTTGGCTATTTTGATTTTCATGCAAAATCATTTCATCAACTTTTCTAGAAGGGTTTGGAGAAGATCTCATCCAACCTTCTAAAAGTCTTGAAATATTCTCAGTACTTGAAGCATAAAAGGAAGAGGAAGAATTTGGAGAGTTGTGGTTCTGTTGTAGTAATAACTTTGAGCCTTGCTTATTATTGTCACTCATGAAATTCCATGAAAAATGATCACAAGTGCTAGAATCTGCAGGAGGAGTACTCAAATGTGAATCCAAACCTGTTTGGAATTTCTTGAGCTTTTTCTTTAGATGAGTGTTCCAATAGTTCTTTATGTCATTGTCTGTCCTTTGTGGTAGATATGATGCTATGGCTGCCCATCTGTACAAATATCGATCATATAAAAACTTTAAAACATGTATATTTGAAAATATTCAGAAGGGTGTATTTATATCTAATCGTTTGTTTCTTTTATTAGTTGTACTACAATAAGTATTACTGCAACATCTCAAGCAAGTAGGAGTCACCTATATGAATATTCACTATCATTTTCCTTCGTTTATGCTCGTCATGGTGTTTTTTTTCTTTTAGTTGTAATGTAGAGTTACAAGGAATTGGAAATATAATTACAGTGACTTCTCTATAACAACATCACTATATAATAGTCATTCACTATAAAAGTCAAATTTTTATGTAACAAATTTTTATGTTATGTTATAATATATGTTTTCTATAACAACACTTCGCTATAATAGTAAAAAATATTCGGAATAAATGAGGTTGTTATAGAGAGATTTGATTGTATTGTTTAAGGAGATTAACATTACTTACTTGTTACCCAATAAAGCTTGAAGATGGACAATCATTCCTTCTTCATGTGGAGTGAAATTACCCCTTTTGATTCCTGGCCTCAAGTAATTTGTCCACCTTAGCCTGCAACTTTTGCTGCACCTCATCAACCCTTTAAAAAACAAAGAAATTTCTTCATTATACATGTATTTAACAAGGAAAAAATTGTAAGGTTCAATATATCAAGTGAATTACCAGTATTAGTAGGGACTGATCTCCAATTTCCAGGACCATGTTCTTGAATATAAGAGACCAAAACAATATCTTCTTCAGGAGTCCAAGGACCTTTTTTTATACCTATTTTATCACAACAAGGAGGCCTTCCCATTTCTCTCTAGTTGGTGTAGGGGTTTCGGGGGGGGGGGGGGGGTATATTGTTGTATGAAGTTTTTGAAGTGAAAATGGTGGTGTTTAAATAAAGGGAGGTGATAGTAGGAAAAAGAAGGTCTTTAATTCTCCCATTGTGTTGAATTGCTGGACAGAGGGTGACACACATAGGTGTTCTGTGTCCTTTTGTGGCACTTAAATGTTAAGAGTTAAAAACACTTGAAGTCAGAAGCTCACTTTTTCTCTTTGGGGTCACATGGCTTATCAGCTCTTCTATCTGTCGTATACTTTATAAACCAAAGGGGGGAAAAAGAAAAAGGAAATTTAAAAGAAAAAAGAGAAAAGATCTTTAATTGGTTGATATATACTAACATTTTGCCACTACAACTTTAATATTTGCATGCTAGTAATTGTTTTTCGAGGTGACATATTATTGTTTACAATTATGCAGGGTTACATGCTGATTCAAGGAAGGTAAATATTGGTATTGCAGTAATAGCTATAAGAAATTGTTAAAATGTTTATGGATCTCCGATTCAATTTGTTGGGAAGGTCATGATTACTGAAGTGTTTGATGTTAAGGACAATTCTTGAACATGTAATCTAGAATGGGTTGAAAGAAATTCTATCCGATGCAAAAATGATATTGAGAGGAATGGAAAATATGTAATTACTTCATAGGACATGGACGTGATTTGTGAAGATATTTGACGGCTCTTATTCTTGCGTGACCATATAAATTCTGTATGTGTTCCTAGGAGTTAAGCTAAAAATTTCATTTCTTTTCTTCAAAAACTATCTAGGAACAGGTTTTATTAAATAAATAAATAAATAAAAGATTGGGTTGTAAATGATGCAAAAGAATTCTTTGCACACTTGGTTTCATCGCTGCAGCAATGTAGTATGTTTACTTTAGTGGAAAGAAGTCTCAACTTCCAGTCAACGTTTATGTGATCTTCAATTCTTGTAAGAGCTGAACTTGGGCCCAAAGTTTTGAATTGGGGGTCCAACTCGTATAACCCATACCAACAGTTTATCTGGTACCCTGACCCGTCGGCCGTCGCGGAGGAAATGTCATCAGGTAGCCACTTTTAGGACCGCTATTTTAAACTTTAATGCTTTTGCAAATTATTTTGTGTTTAACCACAACTTTAAAAAGTGATCGAAAATAGTATGAGCTATCCAGTTTTTAGAAGTTGTAATCGAAAAATAGACAGCATTTGCAAAGTCATTAAAACATAGCCACTATTTTATGCGGAGATAAAATCTGAACAAAAATACTCTAGCTGAAACACGAAAAAGTTCCAATATAATATGCTGGATTATGGAGTTCATGCTTGTAAACGTCCAGCATATTATGTTGGAACTCTAGTACAATATGCTAGAATTTCATATGTAAAAAAATTGAATTTCAGCATATTATGCTGAAATTTTTCCGGATTTTTAATGGTATTTTTGTTCATATTTTATTTTTATATGAAAATGTTGCTAAATTTTGCTTACTTTTGAAATTGTGACTATTTTTCAATTACCTATTGTAAATCAGGCTATGTCTGATTCTTTTTTCCCTTTAAAAATAGGGGCAGACACTACTTCTCGCTTCCTCGAATTTCATAGAAAAGTTTAATTTTTCTATTCAAAAATTCAGGACATAATATCTTGAAGTTCTTTTTGTTCAAAACTCATAGTGTCCTGAAGTTCAGTTTTTTAGTTCAAAACTCTAGGTCCTGAAATTCAGTTTTTCAGTTCAAAATATCAGGATATTATGTCTTAAAGTTTAATTATTTAGTTTGCAATTTTAGGACATTGTGCCCTAAGTTTAATTTTTCCGGTTCAAAACTTCAAGATATTGTCAATAAGTTTAGTTTTTCAGTCCAAACTTCAGAATTTTCAACTTTAGTTTCCTGAAGTTTAGTTTTCCACTTTAAAACTTCAGGACGCTATGTCCTAAAATTTAGTTTTCCAACTCAAAACTTTAGGACACCATGTCCTAACGTTCAGTCCTAAAATTTGACAAACTTCAAGCTTGTATACCAAATTTCAGGTGTGTATGTAATGACCCAACCGGTTATTTTTATTTTTAGAACCCCGTTCCCCTAAATAAAATTCTCTGGATATGCTTTTATAATTTTATGACTTGCGGAAATGGTTGGTTCGGGATTTGGAAGTGTTCGGGTTGAAGTAGAAACACTTGGTTCCTTAAGTTGGCCTTAAAATGCTAAGTTTGACTTCGGTCAACATTTTGAAAAAACGATCCCGGAATAGAATTTTGAAGATTCCAACAGCTCTGTATGGTGATTTTGGACTTAGGAGCGTGTTCAAAATTTTATTTGGAAGTCCATAGTTAAATTAGGCTTGAAATGGCTAAAATAGAAATTTAAGTTTGGAAGTTTGACCGGGGAGTTGACTTTTTGATATCAGGTTCGGAATCCAGTTTCGAAAGTTTTCATAGCTCTGTTATGTCATTTATGACTAGCATGCAAAATGTTAGGTCAATCGGACTTGATTTGATATGTTCCAGCGTCGTTTGTAAAAATTGAAAGTTACAAAGTTTATTATGCTTGAATCTATGTGTGATTATTATTTTTAGTGTTGTTGGATGTGATTTGAAGACTTGACTAAGTTCGTATGATGTATTAGGACTTGTTGGTATATTTGGTTGAGGTCCTGAGGGGCTCGGACGTGTTCCGGATGGTTAACGGATCATTTTTGGCCTTGGTGAGATAGGTGATATCTGGTGCTGCAATTTTTCTCGTTTCCTCTTTTGCGTTCGCGAGAGGAGCCTTGCGTTCGCGAAGAGTGTTCTGAGCTGGTGCGATTTTTGTTCTACGCGTTTGCGGAGGAGAGGACGCGAACGCGAACGTGAACGCGAATGTGAACGCGAAGGGTAGGGCAGTGCATCGCGAACGCGTGAGTGGCGTCGCGTTAGCGAAGGAGAGTGAGGTAGTTGGGAACCCCAGTCTTTTGTTCTACGCGTTCGCGATGTAAGGGACGTGTTC
This sequence comes from Nicotiana tomentosiformis, assembly GCF_000390325.3. NCBI lineage: Eukaryota > Viridiplantae > Streptophyta > Magnoliopsida > Solanales > Solanaceae > Nicotiana > Nicotiana tomentosiformis. The sequence goes on along the minus strand of NC_090813.1, from coordinate 12,850,575 downwards.
GCGAGGGTCTGAGTTTGCAAATCTTCGCGTTCGTGAATCGTAGGTCGCATTCGCGAAGAGAAAAGTTGGGCAGCACATTTTTGTGCTTCGCGAACGCGAGGCAAGGGTCGCGTTCACGAAGAAGAAACCACTGGACATATTGTTTAAGTTCAAAAAATGAGACTTCGTCCCATTTTCCATTTTTAACAATTTGGAGCTCGGATTAAGGCGATTTTTGGGAGATTTTTCGAGAAAATATCGGGGTAAGTGTTCTTAACTCAATCTTTGTTAGATTACCCGAATCCATCACTGTTTTTAACATTTAATTGGTGATTTAAGTTGGAAAAATTTGAAAACCCTCTTGGATAGATTTGAGGATTTGAGGGTCGAATTGTTATTGGAATTTAGTCATTTTTGTATGGTTAGACTCGTGGTTGAATGGGCGTTCATATTTGGTAACTTTCGCCGGATTCCGAGACTTGGCATTTTTGAGTTAATTTTGGATTTTTATTGAAAAATATAGTATTTTCTTATAGAATTAATTCAATAATTTTTGTTGACTGTATCGAATTAATTATGACTAGATACGAGTCGACCGGAATCAAAAAATCGAGGAAAAAGCATACTACTTGGTTAAATTGGAGCAAGTCGAGGTAAGTGACGTGTCTAACCTTGTGTGGGGAAAATTTCCCCTAGAATTGGTATTGTCACGACCCGAAATTCCCACCTTCGGACCGTGATGGCGCCTAACATTTCACTTTCTAGGAAAGCCAATGTTAGAATAATATTATCCATTTTCAAATAATTTTTAAATGTATTAATAACAAGGAAACAAATGCGGAAGCAAAGTTTGAAATATAGGAAAATAATTCATCAAACAACGGTGTCTAAATACCATCCCAGAATTGGTGTCACAAGTGCATGAGCTTCTAGAATAAATACAAATAAATGTCTGAATAAAGTAAAGCTGTCTGAAAATAAACACACAGCTAAAGTGAAATAGATGGGGACTTCAGAACTGCGGACGTCATGCAGTTATACCTCAAGTCTCCTCCGAGTAGCTGAAATCCGAGCAAAACTATGGCACGCCGCTGGGACCAACTCCAAAATCTGCACAAGAAGTGCAGAGTGTAGTATCAGTACAACCGACCCCATGTACTGGTAAGTGCTGAGCCTAACGTCGACGAAGTAGTGACGAGGCTAAGGCGGGTCACTTACATTACCTGTACGCAATATTAGATACAACAACAATAATAGAAATAAATCAAGTAACTCATTTATAATAATTGAAGCCAACTGAGCAGTCATAACCAATTATCATTTCCATCAATTCAGTTGCAGCGTGCAACCCGCTCTCACAATATATTCACATTCAATTATGTTGCAGCGTGCAACCCGCTCTCACAATATATTCATTTTAATCAAGTCTGTTGCGGAGTGCAACCCGATCCTCCAATATGGACTTTTAATAAGTCTGTTGCGGCGTGCAACCCGATCCTCCAATATTGACTTTTAATAAGTCTGTTGCGGCGTGCAACCCGATCCTCCAATATGGACTTTTAATAAGTCTGTTGCGGCGTGCAACCCGATCCTCCAATATGAAATTTTAATAAGTTTGTTGCGGCGTGCAACCCGATCCTCCAATATTGACTTTTAATAAGTCTGTTGCGGCGTGCAACCCGATCCTCCAATATATTCATTATAATCAATCCTCTTGCGGCGTGCAACCCGCTCCTCCAACATATTCATTTACCAATAAATTCTTATAGAAGAAATTCTCCAATAAACGCAACAATTAATATAAAATCGTAAGACAACAAGCATACAACAATTATAATTTAATTATGAAACAAACAATAACAATTAGTAATTTATTATAGAAATCAGGGAGAAAATAGGCGGTTTAATATTTAATATGCTAAATGTCAAATAACAATTAAAACACACAATTCAAATAGCATGTAACAATTAATGCAGGAATTCAAAAATTAATATTTTGACAAAGAATAAGAGAGAAACAATCATTATAATAATTAATTTATGATTTTCAAGTAAACATGCAAACAATTAATTTGACGACGTATAGACATTCGTCACCTCGCCTATACGTCGTTCACATGCAATTCACATAACAAATAATTTTAGGGTTCTATTCCCTCAAGTCAAGGTTAACCGCGACACTTACCCTGCTTTGCAAATTTCAATCAATTATTCAACCACAACTTTTCCTTTTAAATTTGTCTCCGAAAGCTTCAAATCTATTCAAAAATAATTTAATATATTCAATACGAATCATAGGAATTAATTTCATATGAATTTATAATTTTTCCAGATAAAATTCTGAAATTCATTAAACTATTCGGCAGTGGGACCCATGTCTCAAATCCCAGAAAAACTCGCGAAATCCAAACACTCGTTCCGATACGAGTTCAACCATACAAAATTTGTCCAATTCCGATATCAAATGGACCTTCAAATCTTAATTTTTTTCGTTTTTGAAAAGTTTTACAAAAATTCCAATTTCTTCAATCTAAATCCGAAATAAATGATGAATATAGACATGGATTTGTGAAATATAATCACTTTTGGTTAAAGAACACTTACCCAATTCAAAGTCGTGAAAATCCCCCTTGAAATCTCCCAAATCCGAGACTTAAAACTCAAAAATGAGTAAAAATGGCTAAGACCCGATTTTATGTATTCTGCCCAGCATTTTCGCATTTGCGTGCTATATTTTCGCACCTGCAGTCTCGCATTTGCGAGACAAAGCTCGCATTTGCGAAGTGGGGCTGCCAGGCGAGGTTCCGCATGTGCGGACAAAAATGTCGCACCTGCGACATCCGCTTCTGCGCAAAAGGGCCGCACCTGCGAAGACCGCATCCGCAATGGAAGTCTCGCTTCTGCGAGCTCGCACCTGCGGTCAAAATTTCGCAGGTGCGATTACACATGAACTCAAAATTTCAAATTTTGCCTAAGTTCAATTCTTGTTCCGATTTCGATCTGTTTCACTCTCGGGGTACTCGGGACCCCACTCGAATATATCAACAAGTCCCGTAACATAATACGAACTGACTTGGGGTCAAAAATCACGTCAAACAACACTGAATTTACAATTCACACCCCGATTCGAACTTTGAGTTTTAAACTTATCAATTTGCAAATCTCGTGCCAAAACATATTAAATGAATCCGGAATGACTTCAAATTTGGCACACAAGTCATAAGTGACATAACAGAGCTGTTCAAATTTCTAGAATCGGATTCCGGCTCCGATATCAAAAAGTCTACCCCGCGATCAAACTTGAAATATTTAGCCTTTAAATTGCTAGTTCCGTTAAATGGTCATAACTTGAGCTAGGGACCTTCAAATTAAATTCTGGGCATACGCCCAAGTCCCAAATCACAATACGGAGCTACCGGAACTGTCAAAATATGGATCCGGGTCTGTTTGCTAAAAATGTTGACCAAAGTCAACTCACTTAAATTTTAAAGCTCTATTACATATTTTAATCCATTTTTCACATACAAACTTTTCGGAAAAATGTACGGACTGCGCACGCAAGTCGAGAAATGATGAATGGTGCTTTTCGAGGTCTTAGAACACAGAATTACTTATTAAATATAAAGATGACATTTTTGGGTCATCACATTCTGCACCTCTAAAACAAACGTTTGTCCTCGAACGTAGTTAGAAAAAGTACCTGAGCTAGATAAAAGGTGTGGATATTTACTCCGCATGTACGACTCGGACTCCCAGGTAGATGCCTCTACTGGCTGACCTCTCCATTGGACCCGAACTGAAGGATAACTCTTAAACCTCAACTGTCGGACCTGCCGAGCTAGAATAGCCACCGACTCCTCCTCGTAAGTCAAATCTTTGTCCAATTGGACTGAGCTGAAATCTAACACATGGGACGGATCACCATGATATTTTCGGAGCATAGACACATGGAACACCGGATGAACCGCTGATAAACTAGGTGGTAATGCAAGCCTGTAGGCTACTTCACCCACCCTTTCAAGAATTTCAAAGGGTCCGATTTACCTAGGGCTCAACTTGCCCTTCTTTCCGAACCTCATTACACCTTTCATAGGTGAAACCCGGAGCAATATTCGTTCTCCAACCATGAATGCAATATCACGAACTTTACGGTCGACATAACTTTTTTGCCTAGGCTGAGCTGTTCGAAGTCGATCCTGAATAATCTTGACCTTATCCAAGGCATCCTGTACAAAACCGGTACCCAACAATCGAGCCTCTCCCGGTTCAAACCAACCAACTGGCGATCGACATCGCCTTCCGTATAATGCCTCATATGGAGCCATCTGAATGCTCGACTGGTAGCTATTATTATAAGCAAACTCCGCAAGTGGTAAGAAATGATCCCAAGAACCTCCAAAGTCTATAACACAAGCGCGAAGCATATCTTCCAATATTTGAATAGTGCGCTCTGACTGTCCGTCTATCTGTGGATGAAATGATGTACTCAAATCCACCCGTGTGCCTAACTCACGCTGTACAGCCCTCCAGAAATGTGAGGTAAACTGCGTACCTCGATCTCAAATAATAGACACGGGCACACCGTGAAGGCGGATAATCTCACGAATGTAAATTTCAGCTAACCTCTCTAAAGAATAGGTAACTGCCACTGGAATGAAATGGGCTGACTTGGTCAACCTATCCACAATGACCCAAACTGCGTCAAATTTTCTCTGAGTCCGTGGGAGCCCAACAACAAAATCCAAAGTGATACGCTCCCACTTCCACTCAGGAATTTCTAACTTCTGAAGCAAACCACCAAGTCTCTGATGCTCGTACTTAACTTGCTGACAATTCAGACACCAAGCTACATATGCAACTATATTCTTTTTCATTCTCCTCCACCAATAATGTTTCCGCAAATCTTGATACATTTTGGCGGTACCTCGATGAATAGAATACCCGGAAATGTGTGCTTCTTCAAGAATTAATTCACAAGGCCCATCCATATTAGGCACACAAATTCGGCCCTGCATTCGCAGAACTCCATCTTCCCCCACAGCAACCTGTTTGGCATCACCGTGCCGTACCGTGTCCTTAAGGACAAGTAAATGAGGATCATCATACTGACTCTCTCTGATGCGCTCATATAAAGAAGACCGAATGATTGTACAAGCTAGAACCCGACTGGGTTCTGAAACATCTAACCTCACGAACTGATTAGCCAAAGTATGAACATCTGCAGCTAATGGCCTCTCACCAACCGGAATATATGCAAGACTGGCCATACTCACAACCTTTCTACTTAAAGCATCGGCCACCATATTGGCCTTTCCGAGGTGATACAAAATGGTGATATCGTAGTCTTTCAACAACTCCAACCATCTTCTCTGCCTCAAATTAAGATCTTTTTGTTTAAACAGATACTAAAGGCTACGATGATCAGTAAATACCTCACACGAGACACCGTAGAGGTAATAGCTCCAAATCTTCAGTGCATAAATAATGGCTACCAATTCTAAGTCATGAACAAGATAATTCTTCTCGTGAACTTTCAACTTCTGCGACGCATATGCAATTACCTTGCCATCTTGCATTAATACTGCACCAAGCCCAATGTGAGATGCGTCACAATATACCGTATATGATCCTGAACCTGTGGGTAATACCAACACTGGCGCCGTAGTCAAAGCGGTCTTGAGCTTCTGAAAGCTCAACTCACACTCATCTGACCATCTGAATGGAACACCCTTCTCGGTTAGTCTGGTCAATGTGCTTGATATAGATGAAAACCCTTCCACGAACCGACGATAATAACCTGCCAAACCCAGGAAACTCCAGATCTCTGTAACTGAATTAGGTCTAGACCAATTCTGAACAACCTCAATCTTCTTAGGATCCACCTTTATGCCCTCTGCCTATACAACATGTCCCAAAAAGGCAACTGAGTCTAACCAAAACTCACACTTTGAAAATTTGGCATATAACTTATTATTCTTCAAGGTGTGAAGCACACTTCAAAGATGCTTCTCATGATCCTCTCGACTGCTGGAGTAAATCAAGATATCATCAATGAATACAACCACAAAAGAATCCAAATAAGGCTTGAACACCCGATTCATCAAATCCATAAATGCCGCTGGAGCATTTGTCAACCCAAATGACATCACTAGGAACTCGTAATGCCCATATCGAGTCTGAAAAGCTGTCTTAGGGACATCAGATGCTCTAATCTTCAACTGATGGTAACCAGATCTCAAATCAATCTTCAAAAATACCTTTGCACCCTACAGCTGATCAAATAAGTCATCAATTCTTGGCAACGGATATTTGTTTTTGATAGTGGCCTTGTTCAACTGCCGATAGTCTATACACATCCGCATCAAGCCATCTTTCTTCTTTACAAATAATATTGGTGCACCCCAGGGCGAGACACTGGGTCTAATGAATCCCTGATCAAGCAAGTCTTGTAACAGCTCTTTCAATTCTTTCAACTCTGGTGGGGCCATACAGTATGGTGGAATAGAAATGGGATGAGTGCCCGGAGCCAAATCAATACAGAAGTCAATATCTCTGTCGGGTGGCATCCCCAATAGATCTGCAGGAAATACTTCTGAAAATTCACGAACAACTGGTACTGAGTCCATAGAAGGGACATCCGTACTGGGATCGCGAATATAAGCCAAATAGGCTAGACATCCTTTCTCTACCATACGCCGAGCTTTCATATAAGAAATAACCCTACTGGCAGAATGGCCAGGAGTTCCTTTCCACACTAATCGAGGTAACCCCGGCATAGCTAGGGTCACTATCTTGGCATGACAGTCCAATATAGCATGATAAGGAGACAACCAATCCATACCCAAGATGACATCAAAATCTACCATATCAAGAAGTAGAATATCCACACTAGTTTCAAGATTACCAATAGTAACCACACACGAATGGTAGACATGATCTACTACCACAGAGTCTCCCACCGGTGTAGATACACACACAGAAGCACTCTGAGAATCACAAGGCACAACCAAATATGAAGCAATAGGAGGACACATAGGAATAAGTAGATCCTGGATCAAATAGAACTGAAGCATCTCTATGGAAAATTGGAATAATACCTGTGATCACAGCATCAGATGACTCGGCCTCAATCCTAGCTGGAAAAGCATAAAATCAGGGCTGGGCCCCACCACTCTGAACTGCGTCTCTGGGACGGCCTCTAACTAGCTAGCCTCCACCTCTAATGGCCTGACCTCCACCTCTAATAGCCTGACCTCCACCTCTAGCTGCCTGACCCCTACCTCTAGCTGGCTGAGCAGGCGATGAAGCTACCGGTACTAGTATGATGGCTCGAGAATCTTGCCGAGATCTATTACTCGCCAATCTAGGGCAATACCTCCTGATGTAACCAATGTTCCCACACTCATAACACCCATCCTGATGCCGTGGCTGCTAAAGCTAAAGCTGACCCAGATGGGCCGGATAACCACTGTAGTAACTCTGGAGTGGTGGTGCACTGATAGTAGCTGAATGTGCACTGAATACTGGCTGCCCAGAGTAAGGCATAATAGTACCATGACTCCCTGAAGCACCGGGAGATACATGAAGTGCTGAATGAAATGGTCTGGGAGGATGACCCCTACCAAAATTACCCCTGCTTCCAGACGAGGCACCACTGTATCCGCCGACTGACAAGGCCTCTTATCGGACCTCTGCCCTCTTTCCTGTGCAAGAACCATCTTGATCCTCCTTGCGACATTAGAAGCCACCTGAAAAGAAATCTCACTTCCGGTCTCCTTGGCCATCTGAAGTCTGATAGGGTGAGTGAGTCCCTCAATGAACCTCCTCACTCTCTCTACCTCCGTAAGTAGTAAAAGGAGAGCATGACGGGCGAAATCCACAAAACGGGACTCATACTAAGTAACAGTCATACTGCCATGCTGTAGACGCTCAAATTGCTTGCAGAATTCTTCTCTCAGTATGATAGGGTGGATCTTTTCCAGAAATAGCTGAGAGAACTACTCCCATGTAAGTGCAGGCGATCTGACTGGTCGAGTCAATTTATAATCTCTCCACAACCGCTTGGCAGAACCCGTCATCTGAAATACAGCAAAATCAACCTTATTGGTATCAACTATACCATGTTCCGCAGTACCTCATGGTGGCATTCAAGATAATCCAGTGGGTCCTCAGAAGGTGTACCACTGAAATGAACTAGAAAGAGCTTGGTAAACTTATCCAGTCTCAATAAGGCCTCAAAAGACATGGCGGGCCTATCACCGGTCTGTGCCGCAACAACTGGCTGAACTACCCCAACTGGCGGGGTTGCTGGAGCCTGATTCTGGGGAGCCAATTGGACCACACCCTCCATAAGACTCCTCCCCCAGCCTGTGAGTGGAAATGTACCATTCTGGGCCACACCCTCCATTAGACTCACCAATTGGACTAGAGCGTCCTGAAGCACTGGAGTGGCTATGAATCCTTCCGGGACCTGAACTGGTCCAACTGGTACATTCTGAAGTGGGACCTCCTCCTGAAAGTCTATCTGAGGTTCTTCAACAAGTGCAGCTGCTCAAGCTCTATACTGAGCTCTACCTCGGCCTCTAGCACAGCCTTGACCTCGACCTCTACCCCTGGCCATAGTTGCCATCGGGGGTTCTGGTCCCTGTCCATCGGTAGAGATATTACGTGTTCTCACCATTTGCGAGAGAATAAGAGTAGAATAGTTCAATAATCGATGATAGAATAAAATCGCACAATAGAATAAGAAAGAAGTGATATTGTTACTAAACTCCATAGCCTCTGAGAGATAAGTGCAGACGTCTCCGTACCGATCCTTCAGACTCTACTAAGCTTGCTCGTGACTCGTGAGACCTATGTAACCTAGCGCTTTGATACCAAGTGTCACGACCCCAAATTCCCACCTTCGGACCGTGATGGCGCCTAACATTTCACTTACTAGGCAAGCAAACGTTAGAATAATATTATCCATTTTAAAACAATTTTTAAATGTATTAATAACAAGGAAACAAATACGGAAGCAAAGTTTGAAATATAGTGAAATAATCCATCAAACAACGGTGTCTAAATACCATCCCAGAATTGGTATCACAAGTGCACGAGCTTCTAGAATAAATACAAATAAAGGTCTGAATAAAGTAAAGCTGTCTAGAAATAAACACACAGCTAAAGTGAAATAGACGGGGACTTCAGAACTGCGGACGCCATGCAGTTATACCTCAAGTCTCCTCCGAGTAGCTGAAATCCGAGCAAAACTATGGCACACCGCTTGGACCAACTCCAAAATCTGCACAAGAAGTGCAGAGTGTAGTATCAGTACAACCGACCCCATGTACTAGTAAGTGCTGAGCCTAACCTCGACGAAGTAGTGACGAGGCTAAGGCGGGTCACTTACATTACCTGTACGCAATAATAGATACAAAAACAATAATAGAAATAAATCAAGTTACTCATTTATAATAATTGAAGACAACTCAGCAGTTATAACCAATTATCATTTCCATCAATTCAGTTGCAGCGTGCAACCCGCTCTCACAATATATTCACATTCAATTATGTTGCAGCGTACAGCCCGCTCTCACAATATATTCATTTTAATCAAGTCTGTTGCGGCGTGCAACCCGATCCTCCAATATGGACTTTTAATAAGTCTGTTGCGGCGTGCAACCCGATCCTCCAATATTGACTTTTAATAAGTCTGTTGTGGCGTGCAACCCGATCCTCCAATATATTCATTATAATCAATCCTGTTGCGGCGTGCAACCCGCCCCTCCAACATATTCATAATCAATTCTTATAGAAGAAATTCTCCAATAAACGCAACAATTAATGTAAAATCGTAAGACAACAAGCATACAACAATTATTATTTAATTATGAAACAAACAATGACAATTAGCAATTTATTATAGAAATCAGGGAGAAAATAGACAGTTTAATATTTAATATGCTAAATGTCAAATAACAATTAAAACACATAATTCAAATAGCATGTAACAATTAATGTAAGAATTCAAAAATTAATATTTTGACAAAGAATAAGAGAGAAACAATCATTATAATAATTAATTTATGATTTTCAAGTAAACATGCAAATAATTAATTTGACGACATAGACATTCGGCACCTCGCCTATACGTCGTTCACATGCAATTCACATAACAAATAATTTTAGGGTTCTATTCCCTGAAGTCAAGGTTAACCACGACACTTACCTCGCTTTGCAAATTCCAATCAATTATTCAACCACAATTTTTTCCTTTTAAATTTGTCTCCGAAAGGTTCAAATCTATTCACAAACAATTTAAGATATTCAATACGACTCATAGGAATTAATTCCATATGAATTTATAATTTTTTCGGATAAAAATCCGAAGTTCATTATAATATTCGGCAGTGGGACCCACATCTCAAATCCCGGAAAAACTCGCGAAATCCGAACACCAGTTCCGATACGAGTTCAACCATACAAAATTTGTCCAATTTCGATATCAAATGGACCTTCAAATCTTAATTTTTTCCATTTTTGGAAAGTTTTACAAAAATTCCAATTTCTTCCATCTAAATCCGAAATAAATGATGAATGTAGATATGGATTTGTGAAATATAATCACTTTTGGTTAAAGAACACTTACCCAATTCAAAGTCGTGAAAATTTCCCTTGAAATCGCCCAAATCCGAGACTTAAAACTCAAAAATGAGTAAAAATGGCTAAGACCCGATTTTATGTATTCTGCCCAGCATTTTCGCATTTGCGGGCTATATTTTCGCACCTGCAGTCTCGCATTTGCGAGACAAAGATCGCATTTGCGAAGTGGGGCTGCCAGGCGAGGTTCCGCATCTGCGGACAAAAATGTCGCACCTGCGACGTCCGCTTCTATGCAAAAAGGCCTCACCTACGAAGACCGCATCTGCGATGGAAGTCTCGCTTCTGCGAGCTCGCACCTGCGGTCAAAATTCCGCAGGTGCGATTAAACCAGAACTCAAAATTTTAGATTTTGCTTAAGTCCAATTCTTGTTCCGATTTCGATCCGTTTCACTCTCGGGGTACTCGGGACCCCGCTCGAATATACCAACAAGTCCCGTAACATAATAAGAACTGACTTGGGGTCTAAAATCACGTCAAACAACACTGAATTTACAATTCACACCCCGATTCGAACTTTGAGTTTTAAACTTTTTAATTTGCAAATCTCGTGCCAAAACATATTAAATGAATCCAGAATAAATTCAAATTTGGCACACAAGTCATAAGTGACATAACGGGACTGTTCAAATTTCCAGAATCGGATTCCGGCTCTGATATCAAAAAGTCTACCCCGCGGTCAAACTTGGAATATTTAGCCTTTAAATTGCTAGTTCCGTTAAATGGTCATAACTTGAGCTAGGGACCTCCAAATTAAATTCCGGGCATACTCCCAAGTTTCAAATCACGGTACGGAGCTACCGGAACTGTCAAAATACTGATCCGGGTCCGTTTGCTAAAAATGTTGACCAAAGTCAACTCACTTGAATTTTAAAGCTCTATTTCACATTTTAATCCATTTGTCACATAAAAACTTTCCGGAAAAATGTACGGACTGCGCACGCAAGTCGAGGAATGATGAATGGTGCTTTTCGAGGTCTTAGAACACAAAATTACTTATTAAATTTAAAGATGACATTTTTGGATCATCACAAGTATTGACGTGATTATTGAAATTTGTTGAAAGTCGTGTACACGAGGTGACGAGTGTGTACACGGGATAAATGTGAAAGATTATATTTTTAAATTGTGTAGATCACTGTTGCGCATTTATTAAATTATTTTAGCTTGTTATATTCTTCTTCATTGATCTGAAATATATACCTTAAATTTGTTTGACCTTTTCCTTCTAATTGTTTTACCTGTTTAGTTGAAACCTGATCTCCTTTATTCTGTGTATTATTTGAAGGTTGATTTTCTTTAAATCAAATATTATTAATATGAAGTATTTGACATTTTTAAATTTGATATTGAAGCAACGTATTAAAGATTTTGAAATTTTATTTTCCTGAATTATTTATTCCTGAATATTTTTTAAGATTTTCGTACTCATTGTGATGGAGCCGTGAGCTCTTTATTGTGAAAAAATATTATTGATGATTTATTTTGGCACGAGCCGTGAGCTCTTTATTGTGGAAAAATATTGTTGTTGAATTATTTTGGCAAGTTAAATTATTTGAGCATCTGAGGTGCAAATTGTGATATATTGTGATATTGATACGCATGCGGTGGTATAAGGCCTGAGTATTGAAACGCATGCGGTGAGATAAGGGTGGCTCTATACGCGTGGCTAGTAGGGGGAACTACTAGAAGTCATGCGGTGTGATAAGGATGGTTAAAACACGGGATGCTATTTCGGGAAAACTATTTTCTTTAAAATAAATTGTGAAGGCTCCCGAGGTGAGATAAGGAAATGAGATATTGTGAATTTATTTATGATTTGGAACTACGAGGCGGTACCTCGGTAGTGCCCTTGTTGATATTGATTTATGGCCGTAGTTGCCTTTGATTTTTGTTGTGATTTTTTCTTAAAGTTGAAAAGAAATTTTGTTTTGTTTCCACGAGGTATTTATTTGCCATTATTTGGTGTAATTAAATGTGACATACTACTTGATTCATTTCCATTGTCATTTTATCTTTTTATATTGTTTAAATATTTTTTCATGTCATTATTTATTCTCTAGTAGGGCCTGACCTGACCTCGTCACTATTCTACCGAGGTTAGGCTTGGCACTTACTGGGTACCGTTGTGGTGTACTCATACTACACTTCTGCACATCTTTTTGTGCAGATCCAAGTACATCTTATCAGACTAGGCATCATTAAACTAGCTGTACGAGGAGACTTTGAGGCATATCTGCCAGCGTTCGCAGACTCCGGAGTCCCCTTCTATCTTACTATGTTGCTTCCTTATTTGTTTTAGACTCTGATGTATAGAGACACAGAGAATAAATTCTTAGAAACTTGTGACTTATTTCTACCGGGTTTTGGGAGTTGAATTGTTTGAATTGTAGTTTATTTATTCCAGATATTTATTATTTTTTCGCATTGATAGGTTTAAGGCTTACCTAGTCTTAGAGAGTAGGTGCCATCACGACATCCTACGGAGGGAATTTGGGGTCGTGACAGTGTATATCTCTATTCTGTAGAATAATTAAAGCCAACAATTTGTACGTGAAATTTTTGTTGTTGATTGAGACAAAAAGTGATAACTTTTATAGCAAAAGGTATATTTAAATGGAGCTATGTCAATTTATGAGTTATTGGTGAAAAATATGAGTTTGTTTGCAGAAAGTATTTTGGTGTAGTAGAGACAAATTAAGATATGTGAATGAAAAAGAACAGAAGTGGGCAGAAGAAATGAGAAGGGAAAAATAGAGAAGGAGGCTGCTGTTATAAAATAAAGATTATAAAGTAATTAAATCGACGACAAGTATAGAGAGAGATTGATTATTATTCAACTTCAAACTGATGTACATAATGAACTGAAATCTCCTCTATTTATAGAAGAAAGGAAGCAACTGCGAGGCTTTTTTTGAGCTGCTTGTAAGTTTTCTGCATGAGCTACTCGCAACCTGCTTGTTTAATAAGAAGTTGTTGCAAGTCATTTTATTGAGTTGCTTGCAACCTGCATGCATCAACTGCTTGGAGATAAACTTCAATGGAATACTAAATGGATAATCTTCTTCACGAAGATTATCTACAGCAAAGTAATAAATGGACATCCACAATAATATTTTCATAACATTCCCCCTTGGATGTTCATTATTAAGTGTCTTGTTAAAACCTTACTAGGAAAAACCCCGTAGGAAAAACATTGTAGTCAAGAAAAAAGAGTACACTAATAATATACATTAGCAAGCTGCCTCATTAAAAACCTTACCAGGAAAACGCAATGGGAAAAAACCTAGGCAAGGAAAAAAGAGTACATTGCATACTTTACTCCCCTTGATAAAGACGTTGTTTCAAATACCCAAGTCTCCGCATTCCAATCTTGTATATCATCTTCGTTAAGGTTGCAATTGGAAAGGACTTGGTCAACAAATCCGCATGATTTTTTCTTGAACGGATTTGTTGCACATCAATGTCACCATTTTACTGAACATCATGTGTGTAGAATAATTTTGGTAAAATGTGCTTCGTTCTCTCTCTTTTTATAAGTCCTCCCTTTAAATATCACAATATATGCTTAATCCCATTCCAAGATCTCTGTGTGAAGATCTATATCTTACTAGTAAATTAACAGAAAATGCTATGTCAGGCCTTGTAGTATATCAAGATACATAAGTACACCAATTGCATTGAGATAGGGTATTTCAGGACCAAGGAGTTCCTCATCCTCTTTTGGAGGTTAGAACGGCTCATTTTTCACTTCAAGTGATCAAACAATCATTGGCGTACTCAATGGGTGCGTTTTATCCATGTAAAAGCGTTTTAATACCCTTTCTGTATAGGCAAATTGATGGATAAAGATTCCGTGTGCTAAATGTTCAATTTTTCAGATCAAGATAAAGTTTTGTCTTTCCATGATCTTTTATCTCCAATTCTTTCTTAAGATATTTAATTTCCTTTTGGAGCTCTTCTAGATTTCCAACAAGATTTATGTCATCAATATAAACAACAAATATAACAAATTCTGATGACATTTTCATTATAAAAATATATGGACAAATAATATCACTTATGTAACCTTCTTTCAACAAATTGTAACGACCCGGCCGGTCGTTTTGAGAGTAATAGCCCCGATCCCCTATTAACCGCTTTCCCCAAATCTTTTTCTGCTATTGTGACTTGCCGGGATGATTGGTTTTGAGTTTCGAAGTATTTTGGGACACTTAGTCCCTAAATGAGAGCTTAAGCCTTAAGATTTGGACCGTAGTCAGAACTGTGTGAAGACTACTCCGGAATAGAATTATGTCGGTTCCGATAGCTCTGTTAGGTGATTTTGGGTTTAGGAGCGTGTCCGAATTGTGTTTTGGAGGTTCGTAGCTCATTTAAGCTTGAAATGGCGAAAGTTGAATTTTTGGAGTTTTGGGCCGGTAGTGGAATTTTTGATATCGGGGTCGTTTTCCGATTTCGAAAGTTGGAGTAGGTCCATAATTTTGATTATGACTTGTGCGCAAAAACAATTTGAGGTTAATCAGACGTGATTTGATAGGTTTCGACATCGGTTGTTGAATTTTGAAGTTTGAAGTTCTTTAAGTTTGAATTGGAGGGTGATTCGTGATTTTAGCATTGTTTTACGGGATTTGAGAGCTCGACTAAGTTCGTATGGTGTTTTAGGATTGATTGGTATGTTTGGTTGAGGTCCCGAGGGCCTCGGGTGTGTTTCGGATGCTTAACGGGTGAAAGCTTGGACTTAGAGGAATTTCTAATTTTTGCTGGTTCTGGTGGTTTCGCACATGCGGTGGGGAGTCCGCAGGTGCGGCCTCGCAGAAGCGAGACTTGCAGGCGCAAATGCGAGAAAGTCAAGAGTTGGCCTGGGGTCGCAGGTGCGAGGAAGTTCCGCATCTGCGATGCCCGCAAATGCGCAAGATGCGCAGAAACAGAAGGGATGTCTGCAGGCGCGCGCATGCAGGTGCGGCCCTCTCGTTGCAGGTGCAAAGGCAGAGGGGGCAAGTGAGTTGCGGAGATGCACACGTTTTCCGCACAAGTGTACCCGCAGGTACGAGCCCAGGTTCTGCAGGTGCGGAAATACCTGGGCAGTGATTAAAACCGTAGGGCTTCTCGATTTTTATCATTTTTGGCTTTGCAAACTCGGGTTAGGGCGATTTTTGAGAGGATTTGTGAGGCATTTCTTGAGGTAAGTTCCTTGTGCTTATTTTTGGTCAATAATCTTGCCTTTATATGTGTTTTTCCACCTAGTTAATGTGTATTTAAGGTGGAAATTGGAAGTTGGAGGCTAGGGATTTGGAAGTTTGAATTGGGGATTGGAGGACCATTTGGTGTCGGATTTTAGTAAATTTGATATGGTTAGACTCGTGAATGAATGAGCTTTCTAGTTTCATGAATTTTGTCGGGTTTCGAGACATGGTCCCGGGGGCCGGGTTTGAGCCAATTTCGGGTTCTAGCCTAATTTAGTAGTTTTTCTTTTGGGATTCATTCCATTAGCGCGTATTGATGGTATTGTACTGTTTTGAATAGATTCGGGCTATTTGGAGTCGGATACTCGTGGCATGAACGTGAAATCAAGTTGATTTGAGCGGTTCGAGGTAAGTGGCTTACCTAACCTTGTGTTGGGGACTTCCCCCTTAGGATATCTTGATATTATTTGGTGTGTGGACGCCGTGTACGTGAGGTGACGAGTACGTACATGGGCTATTATTGCAAAAATCCTGTTTAACCTTTTTAAACTATAAAATTCTTCTCTTATTAAGTTGTACTAATATGTTTAATTGTGAGAGTTTAGACTAGAAAAACATGCTTACGTGTTTTAACTGCCTAATTGACATTCTGTGCGTCATGTTTAGCTAAGTCCTTATTTGCCTTATCTGTGTCCAGTATAAACTGTATAACTCTATGTCATACCTGTCACTTCATCTTGTGTTGCATATTTACTTTGGGACTACTGACGTATTCCGGGAGATCCGCTTATACTGCATATTTACTTTGGGACTACAGACGTATTTCAGGAGATCCCCCAGCACTGCATATTTACTTTAGGACTACAGACGTATTTCAGGAGATCCCCTTGTGCTTCATATTCATTTGAAACTACGAGACGGTATCCCGAGAGATTTCCCACCGTGTTTACCTTGTTTTGAGCCGAGGGCTCCCTTAACTGTTAAATATTTGAAAATTTCTTTAATTGTGTTACCGTAAATTCTACTTATATCTTTTACTGTTTAATGTATTATATTTACTCTAGTAGGGCCTTGACCTGACCTCGTCACTACTCGACCGAGGTTAGGCTTGGCACTTACTGAATACCATTGTGGTGTACTCATGCCCTTTCCTGCACATGTTTTTCGTGTGCAGATCTAGGTACGAGCTATCAGCCTTAGGGTTAGTGCGTGCTGCTGATTCTAGGAGACTTCAAGGTACTTCTGCTTGCGTCCGCAGATCTTCGGAGTCCCCTTCTACTCCCTCGTCTAGAGACTTTACTTATTATCTTTAGACTTTTGTATAGAGCTATATAGATTATAGCAGCTTGTGACTTAGTGATATTCCGGCTCTTGGAAACTATTTTGTATATGCCGAGTGGTGCTACTCTTGGTTATTTATAATATGTTGTTTACCTCTAAAATATTGTGTTTTCTTTATATTTTTTGCAATATTAGGCTTATCTAGTCGTAAAGACTAGGTGCCATCACGACCCCTTACGGAGGGATAATTTGGGTCGTGACAAGTTGGTATCAGAGCACTAGGTTCGTAGGAGTCGCGAGTCACAAGCTGGTTTATTAGAGTCTCGCGGATCGGTGCAGAGACATCCGTACTTATCTTCGGGAGGCTATGTAACTATTAAGAACAATCATATTTCTTTGATTTCCTTGTCGTGCGAGTTATTGACACCCAAAATTCTAAGATTCTATTCTATTCTTTCTCACAGATGGTGAGGACCCTCAATGGGAGGACCGGCGATTAGGCACCCGAGCCCCCTGCTAGAGCCTCCAGAGGCCGGGGTCGGGGTAGAGGACGACCACGCGGTGTAGCCCGAGCACCTACGAGAGCTGCGTCAGAGGAGCCCCAAGCACCTCCAGCTTGAGGGCCAGCGCTGGAGATCCCTATTGCTACTCCAGCCCTCCAGGAGACTTTAGCTCAGTTCTTGAACATGTTCAGCACTTTGGCTCAGGCTAGACTATTTTCGATAACTCCCGCTATATCTCAGGCCGGGGAGGGGCACAGACTCCCGCAGCCCGCACTCCTGAGTAGAGGGTCCAGGTTGATCAGGCCCAGAGTATATTCCTATGCCCCAGTGGCTCCGGTTCAACATGAGATCAGGGTAGCTGCTTCTGAGGCAGAGCAACTAAGACTTGAGAGGTACAAGAAGTACCACCCACCTACTTTCAGTGGACTAGCTTCATATGATGCTCTGGGTTTTCTTGAGGAGTGTCATCGTATTCTCTGCATTATGGGCATTGTGGAGACGAGTGGGGTTTCTTTCACCGCTTTCCAGCTGAGGGGAGAAGCATATCTGTAGTGGCGTGCCAATGAGCTGAGTAGTCCGGACGAGGTAGCCTCACTCACTTGGACTCAGTTTTCAGAGATGTTCTTGCGTGAGTATGTTCCTCAGAGCCTCAGGGATGCTTGGCGCACAGAGTTCGAGCAGTTGCGTCAGGGTTCTATGACTGTGTCAGAGTATGCAGTCTGTTTCAGTGGGTTAGCTCGCCATGCACCGGCTCTGGTCTCTACAGTCAGAGAGAGGGTTCGTTGCTTCATTGAGGGACTCCACCCCAGTATTCAGACCAGTATGGCCAGGGAGTTGGAGATTGACATCACTTGGCAGTGAGCATTGCCAGGAGAGTGGAGGACATGTTCGCCCGGGACCGAGAGGAGAGAGAGGACAAGAGGTCTCGAGAGACTGGTCATTATTCAGGAGCTCGTGCACCAGCAGCACTCTATGGTAGGGGTTTTGTGAGTCGCCCTATTCATTCAGCTCTTCCAGCAGACAGCGGTGTCCCAGCTCCTCCTAGACCTCAGGAGCCCTATTATGCACCACCAGTATCCAGTATGCCTCATACTCGAGGTGCTATTACCGGCTAGTCCAGTAGGCTAGGTCCGAGTCAGTCTCAGCTACCATGTTCTCTGTGAGGTTGTTTTGAGTGTGGTGACACTCATCACCTAGTTAGAGATTGCCTTAGAGCCAGGAGGGGTGCACCTCCACAGACTTATCAGCCTCCACGTGCTCCACCGGGTCCTCCGACCATTCTTCCAGCACCAGCTGCTACCCCACCTCCTCAGCCAGCTCAAGGTGGAGGTCGGTGAGGTCGGGGAGGTCGAGGTCGCCCTAGAGGGGGAGGCCAGGCCAAGTACTATGCCCTTCCAACCCGTTTAGAGGCCGTTGCTTCAGATTCAGTTATCACAGGTATCGTCCCCATCTGTCATAGGGATGCGTCAGTATTATTTGACCCAGGCTCTACATATTCATATGTGTCTTCTTATTTTTCTCCACATTTGGGGATATCTCGGGATTCATTTAGTTCCCCTGTTTATGTATCTAATCCTGTGGGAGATTTTCTCATTGTGGACCACGTATATCGGTCGTGTTTGATTGCTCTTAGTGGTTTGAGTCCAGAGCCGATTTGTTATTTCTCAGTATGGTAGATTTTGATGTTATCTTAGGCATGGACTGGTTGTCACCCCATTATGCTATTCTTGATTATCACGCTAAGACCGTGACGCTGGCTATGCCAGGTTTGCCAAGATTAGAGTGGAGAGGTACCTTACAGTATACTCCCCGTAGGGTCATTTCATTTCTTAAGTCTCAACGAATGGTTGAGAAGGGGCGTGATGCGCATTTGGCCTATGTGAGAGATATCAGTATTGATACCCCTGTAGTTGAGTTAGTTCCAGTAGTGAGGGACTTCCCAGATGTGTTTCCAGCTGATCTTCCAGGCATGCCGCCCGACAGAGATATTGATTTTGGCATTGGTTTGTTGCCGGGCACTCAGCCCATCTCTATTCCTCCATATCGTATGGCTCCTCCTGAATTAAAGGAGTTGAAGGATCAGTTGCAGGAGTTGCTTGATAAGGGCTTCATTCAGCCCAGTGTGTCTCCTTGGGGTGCTCCGGTCTTATTTGTAAAGAAGAAGGATGGTTCTATGCATATGTGTATTGATTATCGGCAGTTGAACAAGGTTACAGTGAAGAACACGTACCCATTGCCTCGTATTGATGACTTATTTGACCAGTTACAGGGTGCCAGGGTGTTTTCCAAGATTGACTTACATTCTAGCTATCATCAGTTGAAAATTCGAGAGCCGGACATCCCGAAGACTGCTTGCAGGACCAGATATGGTCACTATGAGTTTCTTGTCATGTCATTTGGGCTGACCAATGCCCCAACAGCCTTTATGCATTTGATGCACAATGTGTTCCAGCCTTATCTTGATTCCTTCTTCATAGTGTTTATTGATGACATCCTGGTATATTCCCGGTCTCGGGAAGATAATGAGCAGCACCTGAGGACCGTGCTTCAGACTCTGAGGGAGAAGAAATTATATGCAAAATTTTCTAAGTGTGAATTCTGGCTTGATTCAGTGACATTCTTGGGCCACATAGTGTCTTGTGATGGGATCAAGGTAGATCCGAAGAAGGTGGAGGCAGTGTAGAATTGGCTTAGACCGTCATCGGCTACAGAGATCCGCAATTTCCTTGGTTTGGTAGGGTATTACCGTCGCTTTGTGGAGGGATTTTCATCCATTGCAGCACCTATGACCAGGTTGACCCAGAAGGGTGCTCCGTTCAGGTGGACCGAGGAGTGTGAGGAGAGCTTTCAGAAGCTCAAGATAGTTTTGACTATAACCCCAGTATTAGTATTGCCTATAGGTTTGGGGTCCTACACTGTCTATTATGATGCCTCGAGGATTGGCCTTGGAGCGGTATTGATGCAGGACGGTACGGTGATTGCCTATGCTTCTAGACAGTTGAAGGTGCAGGAGAAGAATTATCCAGTTCATGATCTCGAGTTAGCAGCTATTGTTCACGCCCTGAAGATCTGGCGTCATTATTTGTACGGTGTTCCCTGTGAGATTTACACTGACCACCAGAGTTTGCAGTACTTGTCCAGTCAGAAGGATCTTAATTTGCGTCAGTGGAGGTGGTTGAAGCTACTTAAAGACTATGATATCACTATATTATACCACCCGGGGAAAGCCAATATAGTGGTCGACGCCTTGAGTCGCTAGGCAGAGAGTTTGGGGAGCTTGGCATATCTTCCGGCAGCTGAGAGGCCCTTAGCCTTGGATGTTCAGGCCTTAGCCAACCAGTTCATGAGATTGGATATTTCAGAGCCTAGTCGGGTATTAGCTTGTGTGGTTGATCGGTCTTCTCTTTATGACCGTATAAGGGAGCGCCAGTATGATGATCCTCATCTTCTAGTTCTTCAGGACAAGGTTCAGTGAGGTGATGCCAGAGATATGACTATTGGTGATGACGGTGTGATGAGGATGCAAGGCCGGATCTGTGTGCCTAATGTAGATGGGCTTCGGGAGTTGATTCTCGAGGAGGCCCACAGCTCGCGGTACTCCATTCATCCCGGTACCGCGAAGATGTACCAGGATTTGAGACAACACTATTGTTGGAGAAGAATGAAAAAGGATATAGTTGGGTTTGTGTCCAAGTGTCTCAACTGTCAGCAGGTTAAATATGAGCACCAGAGGCCGGGTGGATTACTTCAGAGGTTAGAGATCCCAGAGTGGAAGTGGGAGCAGATCACCATGGACTTTGTAGTTGGACTTCCACGGACTTTGAGAAGGATCGATGCTATTTGGGTGATCGTGGATCGGCTGACCAAGTCAGCCCATTTCATTCTAGTGTTGACTACATACTCTTCGGAGAGATTGGCCGAGATTTACATCATAGAGATTGTCTGCCTTCATGTTATTATGGTATCCATCATTTCAGACAGAGGTACACAGTTCACATCACGGTTTTGGAGAGCCGTACAGCAGGAGTTGGGTACTAGGGTAGAGCTAAGCACAACCTTTCACCCTCACACGGATAGGCAGTCCGAGCGCACGATTCAAATTCTTGAGGATATGATCTGTGCCTGTGTGATGGAGTTCGGAGGGTCATGGGACCAATACTTGCCACTTGCAGGGTTTTCTTACAACAACAGTTACCAGTCCAGCATTTAGATGGCACCGTATGAGGCTTTGTATGGTAGGCGGTGCCTGTCACCAGTGGGATGGTTTGAGCCGGGCGGGGCCCGATTGTTGGGTTCAGATTTGGTCCAGGATGCCCTGGATAAGGTGAAGGTGATTCAGGAGAGACTTCACACAGCCCAGTCCAGGAAGAAGAGTTATGCAGACCGTAAGGTTCGTGATTTGGCATTTATGGTTGGTGAGCGGGTCTTGCTTCGGGTATCGCCTATGAAGGGTGTCATGAGGTTCGAGAAGAAGGGCAAGCTGAGCCCGAGGTTCATTGGTCCTTTTGAGATATTGCGGCGAGTTGGGGAGGTTGCTTATGAGCTTGCCTTTCCTCCCAACCTAGCAGGAGTTCACCTGGTATTCCATGTGTCTATGCTCTGGAAGTATCACGGTGATCCGACTCATGTATTAGATTTTAGCTCAGTCCAGTTGGACAAAGGTCTATCTTATGTTGAGGAGCCAGTAGCCATTTTGGACAGACAAGTCAGAAAGCTCAGGTCAAAAAATATTGCTTCAGTAAAGGTCCAGTGGAGGGGTCAGCCGGTCGAGGAGGCGACTCGGGAGACTGAGCAGGATATGTGCAGCCAATACCCTCATCTTTTCACAGTTTCAGGTATGTCTTTATACTCGTTCGAGGATGAACGATTGTTTTAAGAGGGGGAGGGTGTAACGACCCGGCCGGTCGTTTTGAGAGTAATAGACCCGATCTCCTATTAACTTCTTTCCCCAAATCTTTTTCTGCTATTGTGACTTGCCGGGATGATTGATTTTGAGTTTCGGAATGTTTTGGGACACTTAGTCCCTAAATGAAAGCTTAAGCCTTAGGATTTCGACCGTAGTTGGAATTGTGTGAAGACGACTCCGAAATGGAATTCCGTCGGTTTCGTTAGCTCTGTTAGGTGATTTTGGGTTTAGGAGCGTGTCCGGATTGTATTTTGGAGGTTCGTAGCTCATTTAGGCTTGAAATGGCGAAAGTCAAATTTTTGGAGTTTTGGGCTGGTAGAGGAATTTTTGATATCGGGGTCGTTTTCCAATTCCGGAAGTTGGAGTAGGTCCTTAATGTTGATTATGACTTGTGCACAAAAAATATTTGAGGTCAATCGGACGTTATTTGATAGGTTTCGACATTGGTTGTAGACTTTTGAAGTTTCAAGTTCTTTAAGTTTGAATTGGAGGGTGATTCATGATTTTAGCATTCTTTGATGGGATTTGAGAGCTCGACTAAGTTTGTATGGTGTTTTAGGATTGGTTGGTATGTTTGGTTGAGGTCCTAGGGGCCTCGGGTATGTTTCGGATGCTTAACGGGTGAAAGCTTGGACTTAGAGGAATTTCCGATTTTTGCTGGTTCTGGTGTTTTCGCACCTGCGGTGGGGAGTCCGCAGGTGCGGCCTCGCAGAAGCGAGACTTATAGGCGCAGATGCAAGAAAGTCTAGAGTTGGCCTGGGGTCGCATGTGCGAGGAAGTTTCGCATCTGCGATTCCCGCAAATGCGCAAGGCTTTTCATAAATGCGCAAGATGCGCAGAAGCGAAAGGGATGTTCGCAGACGCGTGCACGCAGGTGCAGCCCTCTCGTCCCTGGTGCGAAGGCAGAGGGGGCAAGTGAGTTGCACAGATGCGCACGTTTTCCGTACAAGAGTACCCGCAGGTGCGAGGCCAGGTTCCGTAGGTGCGGAAATACTCGGGCAGTGATTAAAACCGAAGGGCTTTGCGATTTTTATCATTTTTGGCTTTGCAAACTCGGGTTAGGGCAATATTTGAGAGCATTTTCGAGGCATTTCTTGAGATAAGTTCCTTGTGCTTATTTTTGGTCAATAATCTTGCCTTGCCATGTGTTTTCCCACCTAGTTAATGTGTATTTATGGTGGAAATTGGAAGTTGGAGGCTAGGGATTTGGAAGTTTGAATTATGGATTGGAGGACCATTTGGTGTCGGATTTTAGTAAATTTGATATGGTTAGACTCGTGAGTGAATGAGCTTTCTAGTGTTGTCAATTTTGTCGGGTTTCGAGACGCGGGCCTGGGGGTCGGGTTTGAGCCAATTTCGGTTTTTGGCCTAATTTTGTAGTTTTTCTTGTAGGATTCATTCCATTAGCGCGTATTGATGGTATTGTACTGTTTTGAATAGATTCGGTCCATTTGGAGTTGGATACTCATGGCATGAATGTGATATCGAGTTGATTTGAGTGGTTCGAGGTAAGTGGCTTGCCTATCCTTGTGTTGGGGACTTCCCCCTTAGGATATCTTGATATTATTTGCCATGTGGACGCCGTGTACGTGAGGTGACGAGTACGTACACGGGCTATTATTGCAAAAATCATGTTTAAACTTTTTAAACCATAAAATTCTTCTCTTATTAAGTTGTACTAATATGTTTAATTGTGTAGTTTAGACTAGAAAAGCATGCTTACGTGTTTTAACTGCCTAATTGACATTCTGTGCGTCATGTTTAGCTAAGTCCTTATTTGCCTTATCTGTGTCCAGTATAATCTGTATAACTCAATGTCATACCTATCATTTCATCTTGCGTTGCATACTTACTTTGGGACTACAGACATATTCTAGGAGATCCCCCAGCACTGCATATTTACTTTGGGACTACGGACGTATTCCGGGAGATCCCCCTGTACTGCATATTTACTTTGGGACTACGGACGTATTCCGGGAGATCCCCCTGTACTTCATATTCATTTGAAACTACGGGATGGTATCCCGAGAGATTTCCCATTGTGTTTACCTTGTTTTGAGCCAAGGTCTCCCTTAACTGTTAAATTTTTGAAAATTTCTTTAACTGTGTTACCGTAAATTCTACTTATATCCTTTACTGTTTAATTTATTATATTTACTCCGGTAGGGCCTTGACCTGACTTCGTCACTACTCGACCGAGGTTATGCTTGGCACTTACTGGATACCATTGTGGTGTACTCATGCCCTTTCCTGCACATGTTTTTCGTGTGAATATCCAAGTACGAGCTATCAACCTTGGGGTTAGTGCATGCTATTGATTCTAGGAGACTTCAAGGTACTTCTGCTTGCATCCGCAGATCTTCAGAGTCCCCTTCTACTCCCTCGTCTAGAGACTTTCCTTATTATCTTCAAACTTTTGTATAGAGCTACATAGATTATAGCAGCTTGTGACTTAGTGATATTCCGGGTCTTGGGAAACTATTTTGTACATGCCGAGTGGTACTACTCTTGGCTATTTATAATATGCTGTTTACCTCTAAAATGCTGTGTTTTCTTTATATTTTTCGCAATATTAGGCTTACCTAGTCGTAAAGACTAGGTGCCATCACGACCTCTTACGGAGGGATAATTTGGGTTGTGACACAAATATTCACTAAGACGATTATACCACATGCGCCTAGATTGCTTTAAACCATACAATGATCTTTATAATTTGATCGAGTACATTTTTTGAGACTTTGAACTATATGCTTCGGGTATTTTAAATCCTTCAGGGATCTTCATATAGATTTAATCAAATGAGTCATATAGGCTATGACTTGCATTTAAATGTCATGACATCTTCACGTGTCTGGACTACATGTTCGATCCTCACAATCTTTTACAATATTGTGCACTATATTTTATCAAATATACCGTCGATGATCATTTTGTATCGGTTCCTAAGTGACATAACTTTTTGAGATCTCATCACTTTCTTTATTTTCAGGTACCTGAACTTCTTTTGAAGTTTCATGAAATGTTATGTCGTGGGCTCTTCTAGAGCTCATTTCCTCCTTATTTTGATCATTTGCTCCTATCCTTTTCAAGGATTGTTACCTTTGGAACCAATTGGTCTACCACGCTTCATGCTTACAGTAAACTTTATCCTTTAGGGACTTTAATTTTAATAGGAGCATTTGCAGCTGAAATATGATATTTAATTTAGGATCAGCAAATGCTTCTGGCATTTGACTTGAATTATCTTCTGAGTGAGGATCATGATAATTCAATTCATATAGCATATTTTTCAGCTGCTTATTCCATCCCCCAAATGTTAGAAAAACTAACATATATCCTCGATCTTCTTTTGGAAACCTATCTTTGTGCATTGTGGTAGAGAAATTAATCATATACCACACATCAACAGTTATTAGATAGTAAAAATATTTGGTTTTTGATCCAGAACCAATTGTAAGAGGAGGACTTATCATATCTTGTTGGTATGATGCATATAAATACTGTTGTATGCAATTTAGAAAATCTTAGACCAACACATAAAGCTTTGTTATCATAAGCAATGCTTTAGCCATTAATACGAGGTATTCAATGCTAAATCAGCTTGGATATAAACCAGCATTATCAAAATGAGTTGTCTTGATTTCATAATCTGAAAACTATGCTCTTAATTGAGAAAAAAACAATTTCAAATGTCAAAATGCAGGTTGACAATAAACACACATGTAACCATCTCATATATGCATCTATAAGTGGTTCACATGATAAGTGAATGTGCCCATATTCACCTTTTATATATTCTAGAATTTAGGGGTCTTAGTCCCAACTTTAGCTGGTATAATCAATTTATTATGAGAACAAGCAACACAAGAGAATTCTTAAAGAATCTTCAACTTCATCAATATATGCTTATCTGAATTATCAAATAGTTCGTTTAAAAATGGCAAATGACAACTTCAAGTTTTTCATGGCATGTGCCATCTCTTAGTAAACTTTTGATTTACTATGGCATAAATTTTTGTATTAATAAACTTCTGATTTACTGTGGCTACTTTTGTATCAGCAAATTTCTAATTTACTGTAGCTACTTTTGCCTCAGTAAAACTTCTAATTTACTGTAACTGCTTTTGCACTAATAAACTTCTAGTTTACTGTGATACATGATGTAGTAAAAATTGAAGAATAAGGCAGGTAACTTCTCACATACATATTATTTTACCCCCTATGATTGTGGAAACATGAAGATTTTCAATCTTTCAATCATTTGTAATCTAAATATGATAGCCATTTGTATTAGTAAAATTCGGGTTTACTACAATATATGTTTTGACCATAATTATATAATATGAATGCCATATTTATATATAATCTCTTCGAAAACCTTCATTTATTATCCACAATCTAATATTATTCGGACACTACTGGTGTCATGTGTCTTCTAGATAAACAATTAGCTCTTCAAGAGTTTTTGATATATTTTGTACTATCAAATATTGCTCAGACACTTCTGGTATCATGAGAGAAAATCATAATCAAATGAACAATATAAAGACAATTCTAAATTTATAAATGTCAGAAATTAAAAATTTCAGTATTTTTACCACCAACTTTGTGACAAATATCTCCTTCAAGGAGAAACGCCATTAACATCTGCATATTTTATATCAAAGCAGCAACCACATAGTTAGTACATCCTTCAGGGAAAGATACATGGGTTGTTATTTTCTTCGGGATAGTTAATAACAACAAACCATAATATATCAATGTGATTATAATAGAAAGTATTATACAATAATCTTTTTGCCTTAGAATGAAAAATATTTAAAGATGTTTGACGTACAACATGTACGTGCAGTAATGATCTCTATGCCACAAAAATAAAATTTATATCCTTTGTTATTCTACCTCTTCAAGAGGTGAGTTGTGATATTTCATCATTCACTCCAGGGAATGAAAATATGCTTCAAAAATAATTTTGAATAGCTCATTATTTTGTTTAAGCACAAAAAGACACTGCTTCAAAATATTTTCCTACTTCAGGAGGAAATTTTAATTGTTTTACTACTTCAGGAGGAAATTTAAAATATAAAATATTGAGTATATATTCTCTCAATCATATTACATCTTCTGGAGGTGAATTGTAATATATTTATATCAAGAGCGCGTTCATATTTATGAGTTTTTTAAATGTTATCACATTCACTTTGGGGAATGGATTAATATTTATTAAAACTTCTCATCCTTCAGGGAACGACACATAATTATCTGATAGTCATAGACATGTATGTAATATAGAGAATATTTCTCTAGCTTATCTTCAATTGTAACCATAGAAAGCCTAAATTACTACTTCTGATAGTCATAGACATGTACCACTTCTGGTGGTTAACGAATGTAGTTATGAAATATATTCACTTCTGGTGGTTAACAAATTTAGTTATGAAACATAATCACTTCTGGAGGTCTGATAGAGTTCAAATGAACCATGAAATTAAATCATAACTGTCACACCTCCTTTTTCCCTAGGGGGTAGGGGTAGGGGTAGGGGTAGGGGAGTTTTTTCAATTAAAGTGACATTATTCGAAATGAAATTATTTGTTTGAGTCAGAGTCGCCACTTGGAATAATTTTTGGTGTCCCAAGTCACCGGTTTATTTTAAATCCCAAATTGATGAAATTTGACACTATTTTTGTGGTCTGCGAACACAAAAGACCGGGTAAGGAATTCTGTTAACCCAGGAGAAGGTGTGAGGTACTCCCGAGTTCCGTGATTTTAGCACGGTCGCTCAACTATTAATGATTGGCCTAATTATCTGATTTAATACATGCTTAAAACCTATTGTGCATTTTTAACTTTTAATCACTTTTAATTATTTATGAAACATATTTGAACAAGTCGCGATGTCACACACTTATTTATTTTTGTACATATTGCGAATCGCGTCACGTGAAACGCACCCGCGATTTACAACGTGCTTATTTTTATTATTATTCGAAGTTGAAGTCAAGTCGCATGAAACACGCACTTGAGTTGGGGTTTACATATCGTGACTATGCCACGGGAACCGTACCCATAGTCACGATGATTTATTAATCGCGCTTAAAGCAAGCTACGAATGTTTATGAGTCTATCTTCCTAAACTAATTTGAGATTATTGTGAAGGCCATAGATTATAGAATTTATTTGTGGATGACATGTCTTAATTTCTAATGGATCATTTAGTACTTGATGACCAAAAGGCTCTTTCAATTCATCTTATAATCTATAGAATATGCCCCAAGTGATAGTAATATATTAATTAATCCAATCGTTCTTATCATTAAAAAGTAATTACTAAAGCCCAATCATTTCATGTGAATGTCCAACTCATCTTTCAAGATATTAGTGTATGGACCAATTAGGAAAAAAATCATTTTCCAATTGATGTTACACCCTATATTTTCGTACGTAAAAATGCGTTGTAAGCAAACTAATGTAGGACCAAAAATGAGATAATATTTAAAAGTATATAAAGTAAGTTAATCATGTTACCTCTGAGGTTACAAATATTGAAGATCATGAACAACAAGTACAAAGAGAGTTGGACAGTTCAGAAGCTAAAGCAATTAAATAAAACAATGTTTCGTCGAAAGTCGACAAGTTGGGAATGTTATAACGTGTACCTTTGGGGTGAGACTAGGGTGATTAACATGATAGGGATATTATGTTATGATTTAAATTAGTCGTATGAAATCCGTGTGTTATGTTTTGAAGTCAAGCGAGTTGTGGAACAAAAGTCGATGAAAGTCATCACAAGTTACATTCATAAGTTTTACTGAAAATTTGGGTCAAATGTAACTGCAATATTCTCCCAATATACTTAGATTTCCACCGATCAAATTAAAGATCTATGAGTCTACTTTCCAACGCATTAAACGGTTTGTCAATACGATATCGGAGTAGAGAGATATGGGCATGTTTGCGATACTGCACAAGCTGCTAGGTGACAAGTAGGTGTGTCACCTACTTGCTTAAATGAAAGCCCAAAAATGGGCCATTTCGGGTCGTCCAAAGAGGGCTTTTAAAGGCCTATTTTCTTCATATATTAGACTTAAAATAGAGCATAATAACTAGATATAAGCTCTACAAAGAATCCTCCTAAATATTTCCCACAAACCCTAATTGATTTTCTCTCCCTTTCAAGTTCTAATTGGAGGTAAAACCTAGAGTTTGAAGAACCAAGATAGGAGCTGAGTTATCCAACAAATAAGGTGAGTTTACTGATCTCTTTCATCCATTTTTTCTGCTGTAAATTCATGGTAAGTCGTTCTATACTTGTAAGAACTCACGGGACGGTGATCGGAAGCCGTGAGTTCGAGTTATTCATTTGTAGCGGACTGTTTTGTGGACTGTTTTGTGTTGCTGTTGGGCTGAGTGTTTTACTACTGTTTTGTGGAGTTTTGGAGGAGGAAGGGGGTGTAGAAACACCATATAAATGTAGGGTGGTTGGCTGGTCGTTCATCATGACATTTCCGGGTCGTTTGACACTACTACGGTGGTCGTTTTGTGTATGAAGAGATTGGGGTGTGTTGGGCTGTTTTGTAGTATTTGATGGCGTATATAGGGCTGAAAATGGTGTATATATGTTGTTATTGTTCTGTTCTTGTATTGTTGGTGTTATCTTGAATTCGGAGGAAGTAAGGATTATAGGGGAGATGCTTCCCGTTTTAATACAAAATAAGTTTGTCGTTCGTTGTGCGATAGTTGTACCTTTCATAACTTAACGATAGTATTATTATCATTCTTGTAGATTAAGGTGCGAAGAGGTGAGTTCAACTTGGTGATTGGAAAGATTGTGATAAGGTATGTTAAGGCTAAGGCCTTCCTTCATTTTGGCATGATCTCGTAGCTACATGTGTTAATAATGAGACATAAAGAGAAGTTCGTATTCATGAATTTATTCACATTATTCTAGTCTCATAAGTTAAAATATTATTCCTTATCGAGACTTCATATTCAATTTAGTTTTGTCTTTATTCAGTCAAGAGAGCAGAGGGTCTATATATATATATATACAATATACACTATTTTCACCACCATCGAGTTATAATCGGTGGGCAGGCCCCTATTGGGCAACCTCTGATCAGATGGTAAGTTATATATACCGAGCCTACTGTGGCCGAGCGCCTATGAGCGAGCCCAGGATGGCCGAGGTACAGAGCCCAGTATGGCCGAGCGCCTATGAGCGAGCCTACTACGGCCGAGCAGTTACACGTACCGAGCCTTATAGGGCCGGACATTTATTTTACTTACTATATTGAAGGAGTTTAGTCACTATCAGCAGGTAAGTATATCTCCAGACCATCTTTGACTCCCAGTTAATTTCAGTTATCATATTATCAGTTCAGTTTTAGATTTCAGTTATTTTATTGCCTTACATACTCGGTACATTATTTCGTACTGACGTCCCTTTTCTGGGGGCGCTGCATTTCATGCGTGCAGGTTCAGACAGACAGACGGGTAGACCTCCTCAGTAGGTGATTCCCGAGTTCAGCCTGATCGGTAAGCTCCACGTCTTTCGGAGTTGTCAGGTCTAGAGTTTTATGTACATCTTATGTATATCTGTATATATGTTATGGGTAGGTCGGGGCCCTGTTCCGATCATAATATATCTATCAGTAGAGGCTTGTAGACATATCCTGTTGGTTAGTGCAGTATGTTGGGTTTGTAGGCCTGGTATGTATATTTGATGGTTTGTCAGCTGTAGTAGCTATGACGGCCTTGTCGGCCTAGCTTTATATTGATGTTTAGTTAGCGCTAGTTTCCATTCAGTTTTATATTTTACTTCGCAAATTTTCTTGCAAGGTGGTCCCATGGCCAAAGTATGACATTATATGTTCAGAGTCCCTTAGTCGTAATTATGGTACGCCAGATTAGGTGAGGCACCGGGTGCTGGTTTCGCTCCTAGGTTCGGGGCGTGACAAACTTGGTATCAGAGCAGTTCTGTCCTAGGGAGTCTACAAGCCGTGTCTAGTAGGGTCTTGTTTATAGATGTGTTGTGCACCACATTATATAAGCAGGGAACTACAGGGCATTTAGGAGTTGGTTACCCTTCTTTGAAATCTAAATCGTGCTATAGAACTGAGTTATAGGAAATTTGAATTAAACTTATGTGTTGGTGTTTGCATGCACAGATGATGGTGACTAGGAAGACTACGGCTAGCCAGAGGAGAGATACAGCAGTAGGTAAGGGGACCAACAGGGTACTCCCAGTAGATGGGGCCCAGTCTGAGGCTCAAGGCGAGACCCCTACTCAGCCCTTACCGGCTCCTCCACCAACTGCGGAGATTCCTAGGGAAACCGCACATCCAGTTCCCCCCCACTTCCATCAGATCAGGACTTGAGAAGTGCGATGCATTTGTTGACACAGTTGGTAGCTACCCTGCAACAGGCTAGGGCATCAGCTAGTGCAGGAACTTCTGAGGGGTCTGGGAGTTCAAGGGTCCGAGAGTTTATTACTTTGAGTCCCCCAGAGTTCACGGGGACAGATCAGAGGGAGGACCCACAGGATTTCATAGATCAACTTCACAAGATCTTTCGTGTTATGCATGCCAGGAGAAAGAGGCACTTGAGCTAGCAGCTTTTCGACTCCGAGATATAGCCATCCTTTGGTACGAGGGATAGGAGAGGCCCAGGGGACGTGATGCACCTCCAGCTATTTGGGAGAATTTTTCAGATGCCTTCCTTGACCAGTACTTACCGCGGGAGATCCGACAGGCTCCAGTCGATCAGTTTCTAGTCCTCAAGCAGGGTAATATGAGTGTTCGAGAGTATAGTCTCCGTTTTGACTCATTGGCCAGATATGCACCATCCATAGTTGCTACTATGCGGGACAGGATTCACAGGTTTATAGCAGGGTTAGCCCCAGAGTTAACCGAGGCAAGTGCCACTGCTGCATTGTAGGATAGTATGGATATCTCCCAGATTCAGGCATTCGCCCAGAATATAGAAAGGGGTAGGCATCGGCAGCAGGGTACAGAGAGGGCTGAGCAAGGGCAACGTAAGAGGATGAGATTTTCCAGGTCTCAGGAGTAATCTCAAGGTAGTTATAGGACCCAGTACTTCGTACGGTCCTATACTCAGGGTAGTTATAGGACCCAGTACTTCGTACGGCCACCTAGGACTCCGCCACCTCAGTTACAGGGTTACAGGTATGACCGCTATACTCAGTCAGGACCAGGTGAGAGCTCACGGGCATTGGGTTTGTAGCGACAGCGACGTTCTGCGCAGACATGGTCATTTCCTCCACGGTGTGACATCTGTGGTAGAGGACACTTGGGCCAATACCGAGCAGGTTCTGATGCTTGTTATTCATGTGGGCGTCCGGGGCATATGATGCGAGATTGCCCAAATAGAGATTCTGGGGGAATGGCACAACCAGCGAGTTTAGCAACAGGATCATCTATGTCCGTGCATCCTTCAGGGCGCGAAACTCAGTCTTCGGCTGGTAGAGGTTGAGGTAGAGGTAGAGGTTCCAGTTCAGGTGGTAATCAGAACCGTATCTATGCTTTAGCGGGTCGACAGGACCAGG
This sequence comes from Nicotiana tomentosiformis, assembly GCF_000390325.3. NCBI lineage: Eukaryota > Viridiplantae > Streptophyta > Magnoliopsida > Solanales > Solanaceae > Nicotiana > Nicotiana tomentosiformis. The sequence continues at coordinate 12,817,512 of NC_090813.1, read as the reverse complement.
AGTCTTCACCAGACGTTATGACAGGTATATTAACCATTTGCTCTCACGATGCTTATGCTTTGATAGACCGAGGATCTACTTTATCATATATTACCCCATTTGTCGTGAGAAAGTTTGGTATAGTGCCTGAAATACTAAGTGATCCTTTTGCGGTATCTACACCGATTGGAGAATCGATTATTGCTAGACGGGTTTACCGAGGTTGTACGGTGACAATTTGTAGTCGTTAGACCTCAGCTGACCTAGTTGAGCTAGAGATGATAGATTTTGATGCTATCATGGGCATGGACTGGTTGGCAGCTTGCTATGCCACAGTTGATTGCCGAGCAAAGGCAGTCAGATTTCATTTTTCAGGTGAGCCAGTCCTTGAATGGGTAGGTAATACAGCAACACCTAGAGGTAGGTTTATTTCCTATCTGAAGGCGAGGAAAATGATCGCAAAAGGGTGCATTTATCATATTGTGCGAGTTAGAGATGCAGATGCTGAGATACCTACACTTCAGTTTATTCCCGTAGTCAAAGAGTATGCAGATGTGTTTCCAGATGAGCTTCCAGGTATTCCTCCAGAGCGAAAGATTGATTTTAGCATCGATTTGCTTCCAGGAACTCAACCAATATCCGTCCCTCCGTATAGAATGGCACCTGCCGAATTGAAGGAGTTGAAGGAGCAGTTAAAAGATTTGCTGGAGAAAGGTTACATCAGGCCCAGTACCTCACCTTGGGGTGCACCGGTACTATTTGTGCGGAAGAAAGATGGCTCGCTGAGGATGTGTATCGATTATAGGCAGCTGAACAAGGTAACTATTAAGAATAAGTATCCACTTCCAAGGATCGATGACTTGTTTGATCAGTTGCAGGGGGCTAGATGCTTTTCAAAGATAGATTTGAGGTCGGGGTACCACCAGGTCAGAGTTCGGGAAAAAGATATTCCGAAGACAGCCTTCAGGACCCGATATGGCCACTTCGAGTTCCTTGTCATGTCCTTCGGGTTGACTAATGCACCCGCCATATTTATGGACTTGATGAATAGCCTATTCCGGCCATTTTTAGATCTGTTCGTGATAGTATTTATTGATGATATTCTGGTTTATTCCCATTCAGAGGATGAGCATGCGGACCACCTGCGAGCGGTACTCCAAACCCTCCGTGATCGTAAGTTGTATGCTAAGTTTTCTAAATGTGAGTTCTGGTTGAAGTCTGTAGCATTCTTGGGGCATATTGTATCAGATGAAGGGATAAAGGTGGACACTCAGAAGATTGAGGCCGTGAAATCTTGGCCTAGACCTACCACTCTGACAGAGGTTCGTAGCTTTCTAGGCTTAGCAGGATACTATCGGAGGTTCGTAGAGGGTTTTTCTTCCTTTTCGGCACCATTGACGAAGTTGACACAGAAAGAACCGAAGTTTCAATGGACAGAGGCTTGTGAGCGGAGTTTCCAAGAGCTTAAGAACAGGTTGACCTCAGCTCCAGTTCTAACACTTCCAGAGGGTCTAGAGGGTTATGCCATGTATTGTGATGCATCAGGTGTCGGGTTAGGATGTGTCCTGATGCAACATGGGAAGGTAATTGCGTATGCTTCAAGGCAGTTGAGGAAGCACAAGAGGAATTATCCGACCCACGACCTCGAGTTAGCTGCGGTTGTCCAAGCACTTAAGATATGGCGGCATTATTTATATGGTGTTCATGTTGATGTATTTACTGATCATAAAAGCCTACAATATATCTTCAAGCAGAAAGAGTTGAATTTGCAATAGAGGCGATGGCTTGAGTTATTGAAAGATTACGATGTTAACATTCTCTACCATCTAGGGAAAGCTAATGTTGTAGCAGATGCCTTAAGTCGCCGATCTATGGGTAGCTTAGCACATGTAGAGCCCGAGAAAAGACAATTAGCTAGAGAGATTCATCAATTGGCTTCGTTGGGGGTTCGGTTAGTAGATTCTGAGGATGGTGGAGTTGTACTCAAAAACACTGCAAAATCATCCCTCATAGCTGAAGTCAAGGAAAGGCAGTACGAGGACCAAGAGTTGGTCGAGTTGAGAGAGAGAGTTCCGCAACAGAAGAAGCCATTGTTAGAGCTCAAGGGAGAGGGGGATCTCAGATACAGGGGTCTTTTGTGTGTTCCAAATGTAGCAGGGCTACGAGACAAGATTATGTCCGAGGCACATTATTCATGGTATTCCATCCATCCTGTATCGACGAAGATGTATCATGACATTAAGGATATGTACTGGTGGAATGATATGAAAAAGAACATTGCTGAGTTTCTCGCCCAATGTACTAGTTGCCAGCAAGTGAAGGTAGAGCACCAGAAGCCCGGAGGGCTAATGCAGACTATAGAGATCCCGACATGGAAATGGGAGGCGATAAACATGGACTTTATCACGGGTTTACCTCGTTCTAATCGTAAGTTCGATTCCATATGGGTGATAGTCGATAGGCTCACGAAATCAGCTCACTTCCTACCGGTCAGATCTACATATACAGCAGAAGATTATGCAAAGTTATATATTAAGGAGATAGTGCGGCTACACGGAGTACCAGTTTCTATTATATCTGACCGTGGGGCTCAGTTTACAGCACATTTTTGGAGGTCATTTCAGAGAGGTCTAGGGACTCAGGTGAATCTCAGCACAGCTTTTCATCCACAGACTGATGGACAAGCCGAGCGCACAATTCAGACGCTCGAGGATATGTTACGAGTATGTGTGTTGGATTTTAAAAGAAGTTGGGATGAACATCTACCTCTTATCGAGTTTGCATATAATAACAGTTACCACTCCAGTATCCAGATGGCTCCGTACGAGGCTTTGTATGGGCGTAAGTGCAGATCTCCTATAGGGTGGTTTGATGTTGGAGAATCTGGGTTACATGGGCCAGACCTGGTTCAGCAGGCCATAGAGAAAGTAAAGCTTATCCGGGAGCGATTGTTGACAGCTCAGAGTCGTCAGAAGTCATATTCTGACGTGCGGCGATGAGACTTAGAGTTCAGGATTAATGACTGGGTATTCTTAAAGGTATCACCTATGAAGGGCGTGATGAGGTTTGGCAAGAAAGGCAAGCTTAGCCCACGGTATATTGTGCCTTATAGGATCATTCGGAGAGTGGGCCAAGTAGCTTATGAGTTAGAGTTGCCCTCAGAATTGGAGTCTGTCCATCCGGTTTTTCACGTATCTATGCTACGGAAGTGCATTGGCGATCCTACCCGAGTGGTGCCCACGGATGATGTACAGATTACAGAGGACTTGTCATACGAGGAAATTCCAGTTGCCATCCTAGACCGACAAATCCGCAAGCTACGAAATAAGGAGGTAGCTTCCGTGAAGGTTTTATGGAGGAGCAAGAATGTAGAAGAGATGACATGGGAATCGGAGGGAGAAATGAAGTCTAAATACCCCCACCTATTTCAAACTGAAGATATGGTTCGAGATGGGACGCTACAACATAGCTCTATGTAGGCTAGCAGGTCATCAGGTAAGCTTTTATTTTTCACTTTCAATATTTATGATTTACGGTCGGTGAGGAAAATTGCTGCTATTTATAAAGATTGGCCATGTGTGGCATGCATAGTATGTTTTCTGGCTGCGTGCAGGTTGGTTTTAACCTAGTGTACGAAGGATACTCTGGCAAAATTTTCCAAAGTCTCTAAGAGTAAACATTCGAGGACGAATGTTCCCAAGGGGGAGTGATGTTACACCCTATATTTTCGTACGTAAAAATGCGTCGTAAGCAAACTAATGTAGGACCAAAAATGAGATAATATTTAAAAGTATATAAAGTAAGTAAATCATGTTACCTCTGAGGTTACAAATATTGAAGATCATGAACAACAAGTACAAAGAGGATTGGACAGTTCAGAAGCTAAAGCAATTAAATAAAACAATGTTTCGTCGAAAGTCGACAAGTTGGGAATGTTATAACATGTACCTTTGGGGTGAGACTAGGGAGATTATGTTATGATTTAAATTAGTCGTATGACATCCGTGTGTTATGTTTTGAAGTCAAGCGAGTTGTGGAACAAAAGTCGATGAAAGTCATCACAACATTCATAAGTTTTACTGAAACTTTGGGTCAAATGTAACTGCCATTTTCTCCCAATATACTTAGAGTTATGGGGTGTTCCACCCATCAAATTAAAGATATATGAGTCTACTTTCCAACGCATTAAACCGTTTGTCAATACGACATTGGAGTAGAGAGATATGGGCATGTTTGCGATACCACACAAGCTGCTAGGTGACAAGTAGGTGTGTCACCTACTTGCTTAAATGAAAGCCCAAAAATGGGCCATTTCGGGTCGTCCAAAGAGGGATTTTAAAGGCCTATTTTCTTCATATATTAGACTTAACATAGAGCATAATAACTAGACATAAGCTCTGCAAAGAATCCTCCCAAATATTTCCCACAAACCATAATTGATTTTCTCTCCCTTTCAAGTTCTAATTGGAGGTAAAACCTAGAGTTTGAAGAACCAAGATAGGAGCTGAGTTATCCAACAAATAAGGTGAGTTTACTGATCTCTTTCATCCATTTTTTCTGCTGTAAATTCATGGTAAGTCATTCTATACTTGTAAGAACTCACGGGACGGTGATCGGAAGCCGTGAGTTCGAGTTATTCACTTGTAGCGGACTGTTTTGTGGACTGTTTTGTGTTGCTGTTGGGCTGCGTGTTTTACTACTGTTTTGTGGAGTTTTGGAGGAGGAAGGGGGTGTAGAAACACCATATAAATGTAGGGTGGTTGGCTGGTCGTTCATCATAACATTTCCGGGTCGTTTGACACTACTACGGTGGTCGTTTTGTTTATGAAGAGATTGGGGTGTGTTGGGCTGTTTTGTAGTATTTGATGGCGTATATAGGGCTGAAAATGGTGTATATATGTTGTTATTGTTCTGTTCTTGTATTGTTGGTGTTATCTTGAATTTGTAGGAAGTAATGATTATAGGGGAGATGCTGCCCGTTTTAATACAAAATAAGTTTGTCGTTCGTTGTGCGATAGTTGTACCTTTCGTAACTTAACGATAGTATTATTATCATTCTTGTAGATTAAGGTGCGAATAGGTGAGTTCAACTTGGTGATTGGAACGATTGTGATAAGGTATGTTAAGGCTAAGCCCTCCCTTCATTTTGGCATGATCTCGTAGTTACATGTGTTAATAATGAGACATAAAGAGAAGTTCGTATTCATGAATTTATTCACATTATTCTAGTCTCATAAGTTACAATATTATTCCTTATCGAGACTTCATATTCAATTTAGTTTTGTCTTTATTCAGTCAAGAGAGTAGAGGGTATATATATATACAGTATTATACTATTTTCACCACCATCGAGCTATAATCGGTGGGCAGGCCCCTATTGGGCAACCTCTGATCAGATGGTAAGTTATATATACCGAGCCTACTGTGGCCGAGCGCCTATGAGCGAGCCCAGGATGGCCGAGGTACAGAGCCCAGTATGGCCGAGCGCCTATGAGCGAGCCTACTACGGCCGAGTAGTTACACGTACCGAGCCTTATAGGGCCGGACATTTATTTTACTTACTATATTGAAGGAGTTTAGTCACTATCAGCAGGTAAGTATATCTCCAGACCATCTTTGACTCCCAGTTAATTTCAGTTATCATATTATCAGTTCAGTTTTAGATTTCAGTTATTTTATTGCCTTACATACTCGGTACATTATTTCGTACTGACGTCCCTTTTCTGGGGGCGCTGCATTTCATGCGTGCAGGTTCAGACAGACAGACGGGTAGACCTCCTCAGTAGGTGTTTCCCGAGTTCAGCCTGATCGGTAAGCTCCACGTCTTTCGGAGTTTCCAGGTCTAGAGTTTTGTGTACATCTTATGTATATCTGTATATATGTTATGGGTAGGTCGGGGCCCTGTTCCGATCACAATATATCTATCAGTAGAGCCTTGTAGACATATCCTGTTGGTTAGTGCAGTATGTTGGGTTTGTAGGCCTGGTATGTATATTTGATGGTTTGTCAGCTGTAGTAGCTATGACGGCCTTGTCGGCCTAGCTTTATATTGATATTTAGTTAGCGTTAGTTTCCATTCAGTTTTATATTTTGCTTTGCAAATTGTCTTGCAAGGTGGTCCCATGGCCAAAGTATGACATTATATGTTCAGAGTCCCTTAGTCGCAATTTGGTACGCCAGGTTAGGTGAGGCACCGGGTGCTGGTCTCGCTCCTAGGTTCGGGGCGTGACATAAACTTTGAGCCCATATTCTTAGCACTAACAATCATTCCAAAATAACGACACCGGTGAAGTAAAACTCACGTCTTAACACCAAAAGAATTAACCAAGGACTTCAAGGCATGCTAATTAACTAAAACTAAAAACTAAAACCAGTAAGCAATTAGACTAAAATATCCTTAAAAAATAACAAGTGAAACAGTAAACTAATCGTGAATAAATCTTTAAGCAAAACAGAAAAAAATATATATTTAAACTTATAGAAAAATAATATGAATTGGAATCCGAAAACTGGAGAACAAGAAATGGACCTTTCAATAGCTAAATATTCTTCGGTACAACATAAACAAAGCTCTGATGGACTTTTGTACGAACTAACAACAACCAAAAACGGTATCGAGAACCTTGACGGAGCTTCTAACCTCGACTGAAACTCTTTTGTTTTAGTGTTTGGGTAAGTTTCAACTGGTGGTTCAAAGAGGAAGATGAGGTTTTAGGTGTTGATTTTTTGCTGAAATTTTAGGCTGGATTTTCGAAAGAAAGATGAAGAAAGCATAACACAAGTAGAAATTCCCTTATCCTAGAAGAAGAAAATAAATTTCTCTTAATTCCCTCCTCCATCTTTTTTTTTCTCCTTCTATCCTCTTTTTTTCCTCACATTTATCTTCTATTTATAGAAAATATTTTCGAAATTTTTAGATTTTTATTTTTTATTATTTTTTATTTTTAATTAAAAGGAATTTCCACTTCCCATTTTTCTTATATTTTTTTAAAAAATAATTCCCCACTTTCCTTTACTTTTATTTTTTAATTTCTTACTTTTTTTACTTTTATTATATTTAAATTCTCACTTTTATACTTTCTTTTTTTATTTCCCACTTATTTACTTTTTTTTTATTTCCCACTTATTTTACTTTTTTTAAAACAATATTCAGCTACCCTTACTTTTACTTTTAATTTTATATTTCTTCTTTTCGTATTTTTTAATTTCCATCCGAAATTTGTTTTAAAAAAAAATAAATTTCTTTTATTAATTCATTTTATTTAAAAATAAAGATAAAAATAATAATAATAATAATACTAATAGTAATAATTGACCTTTTAAATTATATATATATATATATATAGTAAAATATATATATATATATATATATATATATATATATATATATATATATATAGTAAAAAATAGTCAAAAATTAGGTGCTCACAACTGCCCCTCTTTGCTTGATAACATGAAGAGTTTTCAGGCAATGACTAGGTGAGCCACGTGACTAATATTTGACCAAACCATTATTCAAAAGGAAAATAAATAAAAGATAGGGTGCAACCGGGTCCGGGTTTTGGACAACCTACATATCCCGGGTTATAGGGGAATCAGGTCGCGTGTAGTTTAAGGATAATGGTGAAATGATGAGTTGAGGAGTCGAGTGAGGTTCCGTTGAGGCTCCGGTCCGCGGTCCTGCTATTATATCAAAATAAAAAAGAAACTAAACAAGCTTATCAATTATGAGTTACAAGATTCCTATCTATGAGTCTTCAGAAACTTGATCTTGAGTCTTGACTGGTTCTTCATGCAGACTCTGATCTAAACATTGATGCTCGCTAGCTGTAGGTTCTAGTTCATTGTTCTATAGCTTCTTCTAATCAAAACGGGACTCCAATGCTCATGGCTTCAGTCATGTCTTAGCATTCCACATCTTTTCAATTGCTTTTGCATTTTGGATTCACTTATTTTTTTCTTTTCTTTTATTTTGAATTGAGACTTCTTTTGGTCATCTCGAACCTTGTGCCTCGAGGTAAAACCTACTCAGACACCAAAACAAACAAATGAACGAAATTTTTCTGCCCCAGTTTGTACTAGGAAAATTTCGTGAGTTATTGTAACAAAATTCTAAACTATTTCTTTATTGAAAGAAATAAAAGGTCGGGAGTGGTGTACCCTGAAAATGTCATTTCTTTTTTTTTTCTTTTTTTTTTGGATGGTGTTCTTTTATTGTCAAAAGGATGTCTCAACTAAGGATTGGTGTACCTTACGTAGGGAAAATATGGCCAGGGAATGGGATACCTTATATTGGCAAAGATATCGGGGACTGGTGTACCCTGCATTTAAGATCAAATCAACTAGGGAGAGACCCTATGTTAGAAAAAAGCGACTAGGGAGTGGCGACCCTATGTCGAAAATAAAATCAACTAGGGAGTGGAGACCCTATGTCTAAAATAGCATTAACTAGGGAGTGGAGACCCTATGTTGCAAAAGAGACTAGGGAGTGGAGACCATATGTCTAAAAATATCAACTAAGGACTGGAGACCCTATGTTGGAAAAGAAACTAGGAAGTGGAGACCCTATGTCTAAAAATCATCAACTAGGGAGTGGATACCCTATGTTGGAAAATCATCAACTAAGGAGTGGAGACCCTATGTTAGAAAAGAGACTAGGGAGTGGAGACCCTATGTCTAAAATATCAATCAACTAGGGAGTGGAGACCCTATATTGGAAAAAGCGACTAGGGAGTGGAAACCCTATGTCGAAAATAAAATCAACTAGGGAGTGGAGACCCTATGTTGGAAAAGACGACTAGGGAGTGGAGACCCTATGTCTAAAATAACATCAACTAAGGAGTGGATACCCTATGTTGCAAAAGCGACTAGGGAGTGGAGACCCTATGTTGGAAAATCATCAACTAGGGAGTGGAGACCCAATGTTTGAAAAGAGACTAGGAATGAAGACCCTATGTCTAAAATATTATCAACTAGGGAGTGGATACCCTATGTTGGAAAATTATCAACTAGGGAGTGGAGACCCTATGTTGGAAAGAGACAATGGAGTGGAGATCCTATGTCTAAATTATCAATGAACTAGTGAGTGGATACCCTATGTTGGAAAAGCGACTAGGGAATGGAGACCCTATATCTAAAATAAAATCAACTAGGGAGTTTTTCCAATTAAAGTGACATTATTCGAAATGGGATTATTTGTTTCAGTCAGAGCCGCTACTTGGAATAATTTATGGTGTCCCAAGTCACTGATTTATTTTAAATCCCAAATCGAGGAAATTTGACTCTTTTTTTGTGTTCTGCGAACACAGAAGACTGGGTAAGAAATTTTGTTAGCCCAGGAGAAGGTGTGAGGCACTCCCGAGTTCCATAGTTTTAGCACGGTCGCTCAACTATTAATGATTGGCCTAATTATCTGATTTAATACATACTTAAAACCTATTGTGCATTTTTATTTCTTTTACCGCTTTTATTATAATACTGCATTTTAAAATTTTATGGAATTAATATGAGACAAGTTACGTTGTCGTACACTCGTTGTTTATACACATTGCAAATCGCGTCACGTGAATGTACCCGCAATCTACAACATGTTTAATTTTATTTACTATTGTTTGAAGTTGTGGTCAAATCGCGTGAAACGCGCACTCGAATTGGGATTTATGTATCGTGACCATGCCACATGAACCGTACCCATGACCATAATAATTTATTAATTGCACCTAAAGCAAGCTACAAAGTTTATGAATTATTTTTCTTAAACTAATTTGAGATTTTTACAGCCATAAGAGTATGTCATTGTAGAAAAGCATGAAATAGATTAAATTAATTATTCAAGAACTACAAAAAGGGGTCATTGTATGGGATTAATAGGCCTAACAGATTTCAAGTTTTGGTCCAAAAATAAAATAACTTTCTTCATTAACTTATAATAACCTCACAACTCCACTTCCTTCAACAACCCATGTGTCTAGGCCCAAACATTGGATCTTCACCGGTGACATAATTCTAGTTAAACTTGTTTAACAATTTAACTCTATACTTTAATCAATTGACAGCTTAATTTAAAACAAAGATGGAACTACTAAAGCTCATTTATTAACACATGAAGGACTAAATAACCAAATAGAGACATAACATTGCTTGAGCTTCCATTTCAATAAGCAATTGTTTTTTATTTTATTTTATTAACGATCACAACTCACTTATCAATTAGCAAATTTTATTAAATCATTCATGGATGAACCCTTTTTTAAGAGAACATGCTAATGAACTAAAATAAATATACAAAGAGGAAGCTAAAAAATTGGCATATTTAACAGAGAATAATTTCATTCATTCAAGATATAAATGAACACCAAAGAACACCAAAAGAAAAAGAAGCAACTAATATCATTAATCAAAACAAGATAAGAAGTGGACCTCAAAAGTTGAATCTAAAACTTTACAGTTTTACAACTTTGAATCTTAAACTCGTTCAGACCGCACGCAAGACCTCACACGGAGCATCGAAACTCGCTGACGACCTCAACTAAAAACCTCGTTGTTTCGACTGGGTTTGGATGGTAGTTTATGGTATTAAAAGGGTTGTTCTATGGAGGTTTAAAGATTGTTTTTGGGTGGTGAAGATGCTAGTTTTTTTCGAAAGAAAGACGAAGAAAGAATGACACAAGTAGAAATTCCCTTATCCTCAAAGAAGAAAATAAATTTCTCTCAATTTCCTCCTCCCTCTTTTTTTCTTCTCTCTCTCTCCCCCTCTCTTTTTTCTTTTCTCCTCCCTTTTTTTCCCCTCACATTTCTCTTATATTTATAGAAACAAATTCGGAATTTTCAGATTTCTTTTTATTTTTAATTTTTAATTAAAAAGAATTTCCACTTCCCATTTATCTAAATTTTTTTAAAAAACATTCCCCACTTTCCTTTACTTTTATTTTTAAATTTCTTATTTTTTTACTTTGATGATAATTAAATTCCAACTTTTATACTTTTCTTTTTTTATTTCCCACTTATTTTACGTTTTAAAAAAAAAATTCAGCTACCCTTACTTTTATTTTTTAATTCCAACTTTCTTTTACTTTTTATTTTTTTAAATTTCCACATTCTTTTACTTTTATTTTTTTTTAATTTTTTACTTTCTTTTACTTTTTTTATTAAACAATTTCCACCTACTTTTACTTTTACTTTTTTAATTTTTCACTTCTACTTTTCCTATTTTTTAATTTCAAATATATATATATATATATATATATATATATATATCTTTTAAATTATTATTAATTTTTACCCTAAAAGAATGTAACAAAGCTAAAAAATATATAAATTAAATTTCTGAAAATATTTATATAGTAAAAGGAGATAAAAATTCAAATATAGTCAAATATTAGGTGCTCACAACTGCCCCTCTTTGCTTGGAAACATGAAGAGTTTTCAGGCAAAGACTAGGTGAGCCATGTGACTAATATGTGACCAAACCATTATTCAAAAGGAAAAGATGTAATGATCCAACCGGTCATTTTAGCTTTTAGAACCCCGTTCCCTAAAATAAAACTTCTCGTATGTGTTTGTAATGATTTATGACTTGCGGGGATGGTTGGTTCGGGATTTGGAAGTGTTTGGGGTGAAACCGGAACACTTGGTTCCTTAAGTTGGCCTTAAAGTGCTAAGATTGACTTCGGTCAACATTTTGTGAAAACGACCTCGGAATAGAATTTTGATGATTCTAACAGCTCCGTATGGTGATTTTGGACTTAGGAGCGTGTTTGGAATTTTAGTTGGAAGTCCGTAGTTAAATTAGGCTTGAAATGGCTAAAAACAAGAATTTAAGTTTGGAAGTTTGACCGATGAGTTGACATTTTGATACCGGAGTCGGAATCCAGTTCCAAAAATTTTCATAGCTCCGTTATGTAATTTATGACTTGTGTGTAAAATTTGGGGTCAATCGGAATTGATTTGATAGGTTCCGATATCGAATGTAGAAGTTGAAAACTCTTAGTTTCATTAAGCTTGAATTGGGGTATGATTCATGGTTTTAGCGTTGTTTGATGTGATTTAGAGGTTCGAATAAGTTCGTATGATGTTTTAGGACTTGTTGGTATATTTGGTTGAGGTCCCGAGGGCCTCGGGTGAGTTTCGGATGGTTAACGGATCAAAAGTTGGACTTAAAAAGCTGCTGCAATTTTCCCTTATGCTGTATATTCTGGGTTGTGATCGAGCCCCAGATATCGAGCCCACGATCGAGGCCTGAGTCGAAGCCAGGGACGAGGCTCAGTATCGAAGCCACGATCGAAGGCAATGCTCGAGGATCATGATCGAAGGCAAGGCTCGAGGGCGAGGATCAAGACCCAAGATCAAACTTGATCGAGGCCATGACCAGCTCCCAGGATCAAGCTCCCATGATCGAGCTCCCAAAATCGAGCTCCCAAAATCGAGCTCCTTGATCGAGCTCCCAAGATCGAGCTCCCTGAGATCGAACTCTCTGAGATCGAGCTCCCGAGATCGAGCTACCCTGATCGAGCTCCTTGATCGAACTGGACAGAGCTGTAAGTTATAAAAACAGAGGACATTCGTCCCATTTGCCATTTTTGACGAACTTGAGCTTGAGGAGAGGCGACTTTTGACAGAGTTTCAAGGAAAAAACATTGGGGTAAGTGATTCTAACTCGGATTTGGTCTACATATACAAGTATATCATTGTTTTCACCATAAATTAGTGTTTTGAGATTTAAATTTGGGAAACTTTTAGAAATCTCATAGAAATGAATTTTTGAGATTTCGGTATCGATTCAGAGTCGGATTTGAGTGAAACTGGTATGGTTGGACTCGTAATTGAATGGGTTTTCGGGTTTCGTAACTTTTGCCGGATTCCGAGACGTGGACTGGTATATTTTCTTATAGAATTTATTCCTATAATTTTTAGTGATTGTATCGAATTATTTTGGCTAGATTCGAGCCAGACAGAGTTGGATAATCGTGGAAAAGGCCTTATATTGGATTAAATTGGAGCAAGATGAGGTAAGTCTCTTGTCTAATCTTGTGAGGGGGAAATTACCCCACATGGATTAAATTGAATAATTGTTGCTAATTGCGGGGGCTACGTACGCATGAGGTGACGAGAGTCCGTGCGTAGCTACTATTAATGCTAAAGTCCGGGTAGTTTAAGACTCAAAGCATGAATTACTTGTGTGAATTGTATTCTTTATTAATTAAAATAATTGATGTATATATTGTGAATTGTGAATTGTTATGGAAACTAGAAAAATATGAAATTTTCATATGCTTAATTTTTGTTTAAATCAATTAATTGTTAAAAGAAATTATTCTCCTCCCGAATTTACCTTATAATAAATATACTCTCCTTCCGGAGGCACATAAGAAAATGTCCTCCTTTCTTGTGGAGCGGGCCGAACGCCTCGGCAGGATAGATGTATCTATGGATCGCGCCGCATGTCCCTCGGCAGTGTACACGACACTCTGGATCGGGCCGTACGTCCTCGGCAGAAATCGTGCTTAATAATAATAATTACACAATACTTTAATAATTTATTTCAGCATGTGAAGCTAATTAATAAATTGGAAATTCCTTGGAATTTAATGAATTATTATTCTTTCTTATTAAGGAATTAATTGTTACTCCTGTAAATGAGATTTAACTGATAAATTGGAAACTATTTAAATTGAAGGAATTTAATTAATATATTGAGAATTGTTACATTTGAAGGAATTTGATTATTTTCGCTGATTAAATAATTTTTTGTAAATTCTGTAAATCATGCTGATTTAAAAATCCTAGTTTTATTTCAGTTATTATTATTGACCCATAGTGAGTGTCAAAGTCGGCCATCTCGTCTCTACTACTTCAAGATTAGGCTTGATACTTACTGGGTACACATTGTTTACGTACTCATACTACACTTGCTGCACTTTTTGTGCAGGACCTAAGATAGGTACTAGTGGAGGACCTATCATCATATACCCACGTCATCCTGAGGTATAGTGGTGAGCTGCCTTTCTGAGCCGTTCTGCAGATACCAGTGTCTCTTCTTATATTTACATTCTGTCTATTTCATTTCAGACAATATTTGGAGTTTTGTATAATCTACTAGATGCTCATGCACTTGTGACACCAGGTCTTGGCACACACACATTGGTAGAGTTTGGGTTTATATTTTCTTGGTTTTAAATTTTATCAATGTATGCTTAATTTATTAGTTGGCTTGCCTAGCTGTAGTGTTGGGCGCCATCACGACCTACAGGTGAAATTGTGTCGTGACAACATGGTATCAGAGAACTAGGTTCACGTAGGTCTCACAAGTTATGAGCAAACCTAATAGAGTCTTGCGGATCGGTACGGAGACGTCTGTACTTATCTTCGAGAGGCTATAGGGTGTTAGGGAATTACCTTTCTTCATATTCCATCGTGCAATTAATGTAGCACTAAAAAAAAACCTTCTCTTATTTTCTCACAGATGGTGAGAACGCGCTCGAATGAAGTTCCAGACCAGGGAAGAGCTACTCCCCCAGTTGCTAGAGGCTGAGGCAGAGGCCGAGGGAGGGCTCCAGTCCGTGGTAGAGGGTGAGGACGTCCCAGGACTATTACGGTTATGCCGCCAGTGGATCCAGCAGAGAATTCCATTATTGAGGAGCATGGTAAGGTGCCTGTGGCAGAGCCAGCTCTGGTGGACTTCACATGTTCACCGGGATTTCAGGATGTCATGGGTCGTATGTTGCGATTCATGGACAATATGACTCAGGACGGTTTATTTTCGGCAGACCCAACCACATCTCAGGCGGGCGGGGGAGCACAGACCCCTACCGTGTAGGCTCATGGACAGGCAGCTGCTGTATATCAGACCCAAGGTGCACTACCGGTGGGTGGAGCCCAGCCAGTGGCAGCAGCTACACCTGAGCCCAGGCTAGCTGTAGCCTCCGATCCTCAGAATCTATTAGACAGATGGACTAGACTACATCCTCATGTCTTTGGGGGTGAGCGACATGAGGATCCACAGGATTTCATTGATCGTTGCAAGGATAGACTGTACAACATGAGGATATTGGAATCCCATGGGGTTGATTTCGCTACTTTTCAGTTAGAGGGTAGAGCTCGTAGATGGTGGCAGTCTTATGCTCTTGGTAGACCAGCATATTCTCCTCCCATGGCTTGGGAGAGGTTCACCCGTATCTTCTTGGACAGGTATATTCCACCCTCTCAGAGGGAAGAGTTGCGGTTTAATTTTGAGCAGCTCCAGTAGGGTCAGATGTCAGTGACTGATTATGAGGCGAGGTTTTCTGAATTATCTCGCCATGCACTAATGATACTCCCTACTGAGGCGGAGAGAGTGCGAAGGTTTGTAGCCGGTTTACATACTAGTATTCAGGCCACTATGGCTCGAGAGGTTGAGATGGGTACTTCTTATGAGCGAGTTGTGGAGATAGCCTGGAGGATAAGGGTCTACGTCAGCGGAGTTGAGAGAAGATTATGAGAGATAAAGCGGTTTAGGTACTCTGGAGAGTTCAGAGGTGCTCCGTCCGGGGGCAGAGGTCAGTTCATGAGGGGGCAGTACAGCAGACCCCCATATCCAGCACCACCACCTCTTCGAGGTGCTCCAGTGCGACCTTATCTCAGTGCTATCCCAGAGAGTTCTTACCGCCCACCAGCTATTCAGGGTCCTCCCAGTGGGTATTCACGTCCCCAGGGCCAGACACTTAGTCAGCAGCCCATCACACCGAAGAGTTGTTACGAGTGTGGGGATCCTAGTCATATGTAGAGGTTTTGTCCCAGGCTTCGAGGTAGACCAGTACAGCAGGGTCAGCAGCCTATGCTTACTAGACCAGTTGCTCTACCAGTAGTCCGACCACCCAGAGGTGGAGGACAGGTGGGTAGGGGCCGACCTAGAGGTGGAGGTCAGCCAGACAAAGGCCAGATAGTTGGCGCTCTAGCTCGGTTCTATGCTTTTCTAGCTAGACCAGATGCAGAGGCCTCAGATGCCGTGATTACAGGTATTATTTTTGTTTGTGGCAAAGATGCCTCAGTATTATTTGATCCAGGATCTACGTATTCATATGTGTCATCTCTATTTGCTCCATTCCTGGGTGTTTCTCGTGAGTCCTTGAGTACTCTTGTTTATGTGTCCACTCCTGTGGGCGATTTTGTTGTTGTGAACCGGATCTACTGGTCCTGTATTATTACATTCTGTGGTTATGAAACTAGAGCAGATCTACTATTGCTTGAGATGACCGATTTTGAAATTATTCTGGGCATGGACTGGTTATCTCCATATCATGCTATTCTAGATTGTTATGCCAAGACTGTTACCTTGGCTATTCCAGCATTGCCTAAGCTGGAGTGGAAGGGTTCACCTGTTAGTTCATTTAATCGAGTTATTTCTTTTATAAAGGCTCAACACATGGTTGAGAAGGGTTGTTTGGCTTATCTAGCATATGTTCGGGATACTACTGCAGAGACTCCGGCTATTGATTCAGTGCCTGTCGTTCGGGAGTTCCCTGATGTATTTCCGTCAGATCTTCAAGGTATGACACATGATCGTGATATTGATTTTTGTAGTGACTTGGCTTCAAATACCCAGCCTATATCTATCCCACCATATCGCTTGGCTCCAAAAGAATTGAAAGAATTGAAAGAACAGCTTGAAGAGTTACTAGCCAAAGGGTTCGTTAGACCGAGTGTATCGCCTTGGGGTGCACCAGTATTATTTGTGAAAAAGAAGGATGGAACAGTGCGGATGTGTATTGATTATCGCCAATTGAACAAAGTCACTATTAAGAACAAGTACCCGTTGCCGCGTATTGATGATCTATTTGACCAGCTGCAGGGTGCTAGGGTATTCTCTAAGATCGACTTGAGGTCGGGGTACCATCAGTTGAAGATTAGGGATTCGGATGTTTCGAAGACTGCTTTTCGGACTAGATATGGTCATTATGAGTTTCTGGTGATGTCCTTCGGTCTAACTAAAACCCCGACAGCGTTTATGGATCTGATGAACAGAGTACTCATGCCATATATTGATTCGTTTGTCATTGTCTTCATTGATGACATCTTAATCTATTCGCGCATTAAGGAGGAACATGAGCAGCATATGAGAGTGGTGCTTCAGACATTGCGAGAAAAAATGCTATATGCTAAGTTCTCTAAGTGTGAGTTTTGGCTAGAGTCTGTAGCATTTTTGGGACATATTGTATCGGGCGAAGGTATTAAAGTTGATCCCAAAAAGATTGAGGCAGTTCAGAATTGGCATCGTCCCACTTCGGTGACTAAGATCAGGAGTTTTCTGGGTTTAGCAGGTTATTATCATCGGTTCGTGGAAGGTTTTTCATCTATTGCAGCACCTTTGACCAAATTAACCCAGAAGGGTGTTCAGTTCCGATGGTCTGACGATTGTGAGTCAAGATTTCAGAAGCTCAAGACAGCACTGACTACAACACCCGTGTTAGTGTTACCATCTAATTCGGGAATATATACAGTGTATTCCGACGTGTCACGCGTTGGCTTGGGTTGTGTATTGATGTAGGAAAGGCGAGTTATTGCATATGCTTCACGTCATCTGAAGCCCCACGAGAAGAATTATCCAGTACATGATTTGGAGTTAGCTGCGATTTTTTACGCTCTAAAGATTTGGAGGCATTATCTTTATGGGGTGTCTTGTGAATTTTACACTGATCATCGTAGTTTGCAGCATTTGTTCAAGCAGAAGGACCTAAATTTGAGGCAGCGCAGATGGCTGGAGTTACTAAAAGATTTTGATATTACTATCTTGTATCATCCGGGCAAAGCAAATGTGGTTGTAGATTCCTTGAGCAGGAAGGCGGAGAGTATGGGTAGTTTGGCTTTCATTTCACCAGAGGAAAGGCCATTAGCCTCGGATATTCAGTCCTTTGCTAACAAACTTGTGAGGCTAGATATTTCAGAGCGCAGCCGAGTTCTTGCATGTGTGGTGGCCCAATCTTCACTATTTGAGCAGATCAAGGCTCGCCAGTATGATGACCCATACTTGATGGTTTTTCGTGAAATGGTACTACGAGGTGGTGCCAAGGAAGTTACTATTAGAGCGGATGGTTTTCTGCTACTCCAGGATCGTCTATGTGTTCCTAATGTGGATGGACTGAGGAAAAAGATCCTGGAAGAGGCACACAGTTCTCAGTATTCTATTCATCCGGGTGCTACTAAGATGTATCGTGACTTGAGGCAACATTATTGGTGGCGATGAATGAAAAAGGACATAGTTGAGTATGTATCTAGATGTCTAAATTGCCAACAAGTTAATTATGAGCACCAGAGGCCAGGTGGCCTACTTCAGCAGATGACTATACCAGAGTGGAAATGGGAACGAATTACTATGGACTTTGTAGTTGGGTTGCCGTGGACCTTGAGTAAGTTTGATGCAGTTTGGGTGATTGTTGACAGGTTGAGCAAGTTGGCACATTCTATTCCTATTGTGACTACGTATACTTCAGAGAGGTTGGCCCAGATTTATATTCAGGAGATAGTTCGGTTGCACGGTGTGCCAATTTCCATCATATCACATAGAGGCCCTCGGTTTATTTCACATTTTTGGAGAGCAGTATAGAGTGAGTTGGGGACCCGTGTAGAGCTCAGCACAACCTTTCATCCGCAGACCGACGGGCAGTCAGGGCGGATAATTCAGATTTTGGAGGATATGCTCAGGGCATGTGTGATCGACTTTGGAGGTCAGTGGGATCATTTCCTGCCTTTGGCCGAGTTTGCTTATAATAACAGTTACCAATCCAGCATCAAGATGGCTCCATTTGAGGCTTTATATGGTCGGCGATGTCGTTCACCTATCGGATGGTTTGAGCCAGGTGAGGCTAAGTTATATGGTACTGATTTGGTAAGGGATGCCTTGGAAAAGGTAAAGTTGATTCAGGAGCGATTTCGTACAGCACAGTCCAGACAAAAGAGTTACGCGGATCAGAAAGTGCGTGATATATCATTTATGGTGGGTGAAAAAGTTCTCTTGAAGGATTCGCCGATGAAGGGAATTATGAGATTCGGGAAGAAGGGAAAGTTGAGCCCAAGGTTTATAGGCCCATTTGAAGTGTTGAAACGAGTTGGGGAGGTTGCTTATGAGCTTGCATTGCCTCCCAACCTATCGGGAGTTCATCCGGTTTTCCACGTATCTATGCTCCGGAAGTATCATGCCGACCTATCACATGTGTTAGACTTTAGCACAGTTCAGCTAGATAATAGCTTGGGTTATGAAGAGGAGCCAATTGCCATTGTTGATAAACACGTTTGCCAGTTGAAGTCCAAGAGGATTTCTGCAGTAAAAGTCCAGTGGAGGGGCTAACCAGTCGGGGAAGCGACTTGGGAGGCCGAGGAAGGCATGCGGAGCAGATATCCACACTTATTCAGCACTCTAGGTACAATTCTAAACCCGTTCGAGGACGAACATTTTATTAAGAGGTGGAGAATGTAATGACCCAACCGGTCATTTTAACTTTTAGAACCCCGTTCCCTAAAATAAAACTTCCTGTATGTGCTTGTAATGATTTATGACTTGCGGGGATGGTTGGTTCGGGATTTGGAAGTGTTTGGGGTGAAACCGGAACACTTGGTTCCTTAAGTTGGCTTTAAAGTGCTAAGTTTGACTTTGGTCAAAATTTTAAGAAAACGACCCCGGAATAGAATTTTGATGATTCCAACAGCTCTGTATGGTGATTTTGGACTTAGGAGCGTGTTCGGAATTTTATTTGGAAGTCTGTAGTTAAATTAAGCTTGAAATGGCTAAAAACAAGAATTTAAGTTTGGAAATTTGACCGATGAGTTGACTTTTTGATATCGGAGTCGGAATCCAGTTCTGAAAATTTTCATAGCTCCGTTATGTAATTTATGACTTGTGTGTAAAATTTGAGGTCAATCGGAGTTGATTTGATAGGTTCCGACATCGAATGTAGAAGTTGAAAACTCTTAGTTTCATTAAGCTTGAATTGGGGTATGATTCATGGTTTTAGCATTGTTTGATGTGATTTAGAGGTTCGACTAAGTTCGTATGATGTTTTAGGACTTGTTGGTATATTTGGTTGAGGTCCCGAGGGCCTCGGGTGAGTTTCGGATGGTTAACGGATCAAAAGTTGGACTTAAAAAGCTGCTGCAATTTTCCCTTCTGCTGTATATTCTGGGCTGTGATCGAGCCCCAGATCGAACCCAGATATCGAGCCCACGATCGAGGCCTGAGTCGAAGCCAGGGATGAGGCTCAGTATCGAAGCCACGATCGAAGGCAAGGCTCGAGGGCCATGATCGAAGGCAAGGCTTGAGGGCCAGGATCAAGACCCAAGATCGAACTTGATCGAGGCCATGACCATGTCCCAGGCTCGAGGCCTGATCGAGGCCATGACCAGCTCCCAAGATTGAGCTCCCATGATCGAGCTCCCATGATCGAGCTCCCAAAATCGAGCTCCCAAGATTGAGCTCCTTGATCGAGCTCCCAAGATCGAGCTCCCAAGATCGAGCTCCCTGAGATCAAACTCCCTGAGATCGAGCTCCGGATATCGAGCTCCCCTGATCGAGCTCCTTGATCGAACTGGACAGAGCTGTAAGTTATAAAAACAGAGGACATTCGTCCCATTTGCCTTTTTTGACGAACTTGAGCTTGAGCAGAGGCGACTTTTGACAGATATTCAAGGGAAAAACATTAGGGCAAGTGATTCTAACTCGGATTTGGTCTACATATACAAGTATATCATTGTTTTCACCATAAATTAGTGTTTTGAGATTTAAATTTGGGAAATTTTTAGAAATCTCATAGAAACGAATTTTTGAGATTTTGGTATCGATTCAGAGTCGGATTTGAGTGAAACTGGTATGGTTGGAGTCGTAATTGAATGGGTTGTCGGATTTCGTAACTTTTTCCGAATTCCGAGATGTTGGCCCTACGGACAAATTCTTAATTAATTTCGGGATTTTTATTAAAAATGTAGTATTTTCTTATAGAATTTATTCCTATAATTTTTAGTGATTGTATCGAATTATTTTGGCTAGATTCGAGCCAAACAGAGTTGGATAATCGTGGAAAAGGCCTTATAGTGGATTAAATTGGAGCAAGACGAGGTAAGTATCTTGTCTAATCTTGTGAGAGGGAAATTACTCCATAGGGATTAAATTGAATAATTGTTGCTAATTGTGGGGGCTACGTACGCACGAGGTGACGAGAGTCCGTGCATAGCTACTATTAATGCTAAAGTCCGGGTAGTTTAAAACTCAAAGCATGAATTACTTGTGTGAATTGTATTCTTTATTAATTAAAATAATTGATGTATATATTGTGAATTGTGAATTGTTATGGAAAGTATAAAAATATGAAATTTTCATATGCTTAATTTTTGTTTAAATCAATTAATTATTAAAAAAAATTGTTCTCCTCCTGAATTTACCTTATAATAAATATACTCTCCTTCCGGAGGCACATAAGAAAATGTCCTCCTTTCTTGTGGAGCGGGCCGAACGCCTCAGCAGGATAGATGCATCTATGGATCGCGCCGCATGTCCCTCGGCAGTGTACACGACACTCTGGATCAGGCCGTACGTCATCGGCAGAAATCGTGCTTAATAATAATAATTACACGATACTTTAATAATTTATTTCAGCTTGTGAAGCTAATTAATAAATTGGAAAATCCTTGGAATTTAATGAATTATTATTCTTGCTTATTAAGGAATTAATTGTTACTCCTGTAAATGAGATTTAACTGATAAATTAGAAACTATTTAAATTGAAGGAATTTAATTAATATATTGAGAATTGTTACATTTGAAGGAATTTGATTATTTCCGATGATTAAATAAATTTTTGTAAATTCTGTAAATCATGCTGATTTAAAAATCCTAATTTTATTTCAGTTATTATTATTGACCCATAGTGAGTGTCAAAGTCGGCCATCTCGTCTCTACCACTTCGAGATTAGGCTTGATATTTACTGGGTACACGTTGTTTACGTACGCATACTACACTTTCTGCACTTTTTTGTGCAGGACCTGAGATAGGTACTAGTGGAGGACCTATCATTATATACCCACATCATCTCGAGGCATAGTGGTGAGCTGCCTTTCTGAGCCGTTCTGCAGATACCAGTGTCTCTTCTTATATTTACATTCTATCTATTTCATTTCAGACAATATTTGGAGTTTTGTATAATCTACTAGATGCTCATGCACTTGTGACACCAGGTCTTGGCACACACACATTGGTAGAGTTTGGGTTTATATTTACTTGGTTTTAAATTTTATCAATGTATGCTTAATTTATTAGTTGGCTTGCCTAGCTGTAGTGTTGGGCGCCATCACGACCTACAGGTGAAATTGGGTCGTGACAAAAGAAATAAAAGATAGGGTGCAACCGAGTCTTGGTTTTGGACAACCTACATATCCCGGGTTATAGGGGAATCAGGTCGCGTATAGTTCAAGGAGAATGGTGGAATGATGAGTTGAGGATTCGAGTGAGGTTCCGTCGAGGCTCCGGTCCGCGGTCCTTCCATTATATTAAAATAAAAATAAGAAACTAAACAAGCCTATCAGTTATGAGTTACAAGATTCCTATCTATGAGTCTTTAGAAACTTGATCTTGAGTCTTGACTGGTTCTTCATGCAGACTCTGATCTAAACCTTGATGCTCGCTAGCTGTAGGTTCTAGTTCATTGTTCTATAGCTTCTTCTAATAAAAACGGGACTCCAATGCTCGTGGCTTCAGTCATGTCTTGATCATTCCACATCTTTTCAATTGCTTTTTCATTTTGGATTCACTTATTTTTTTTCTTTTCTTTTATTCTGAATTGAGACTTCTTCTTTTGGTCATCTCGAACCATGTGCCGTGAGGTAAAACCTACTCAGACACCAAAACAAACAATCAAACAAAATTTTTCTGCCACAGTTTGCACTAGAAAAATTTCGTGAGTTATTGTAACAAAATTCTAAACTACTTCTTTATTGAAAGCAATAAAAGGTCGGGAGTGGTGTACCCTGAAAATGTCTTCTTTTTTTTTAATTTTAGATTGTGTTCTTTTATTGTCAAAAGGATGTCTCAACTAAGAATTGGTGTACCATATGTTAGGTAAATGTGGCCAGGGAATGGGATACCCTATATTGGCAAAGATATCAGGGAATGGTGTACCCTGCATTTAATATCAAATCAACTAGGGAGTGGAGACCCTATGTTAGAAAAAGCGACTAGGGAGTGGAGACCATATGTCAAAAATAAAATCAACTAGGGAATGGAGACCCTATGTTGGAAAAGACGACTAGGGAGTGGAGACCCTATGTCTAAAATAACATCAACTAGGGAGTAGAGACCCAATGTTGCAAAAGCGACTAGGGAGTGGAGACCCTATGTCTAAAAACATCAATTAGGGAGTGGAGACCCTATGTTGGAAGAGAAACTATGGAGTGGAGACCCTATGTCTAAAAATCATCAACTAGGGAGTGGAGACCCTATGTTAGAAAATCATCAACTAGGGAGTGGAGACCCTAATGTTTGAAAAGATACTAGGGAGTACAGACCCTATATCTAAAATATCATCAACTAGGGAGTGGATACCCTATGTTGGAAAATCATCAACTAGGGAGTGGAGACCCTATGTTGGAAAAGAGACAAGGGAGTGGAGACCCTATGTCTAAAATATGAATCAACTAGGGAGTGGATACCCTATGTTGGAAAAACGACTAAGGAGTGGAGACCATATGTCTAAAATAAAATCAATTAGGGAGTGGAGACCCTATGTTGGTAAAGGCGACTAGGGAGTGGAGACCCTATGTCTAAAAATAAAATCAACTAGGGAGTGGAAACCCTATGTTGGAAAAGTGACTAGGGAGTGGAGACCCTATGTCTAAAAATACAATTAACTAGGGAGTGAAGACCCTATGTTGGAAAAGCAACTAGGGAGTGGAGACCCTATGTCTAAAAATCATCAACTAGGGAGTGGAGACCCTATGTTGGAAAAACGACTAGGGAGTGGAGACCCTATGTTGAAAATGCATCAACTAGGGAGTAGAGACCCTATGTTGGAAAATCATCAACTAGGGAGTAGAGACCCTATGTTTGAAAACATACTAGGGAGTGGAGACCCTATGTCTAAAATATCATCAACTAGGGAGTGGATACCCTATGTTGGAAAATCATCAACTAGGGAGTGGAGACCCTATGTTGGAAAAGAGACAAGGGAGTGGAGACCCTATGTCTAAAATATGAATCAACTAGGGAGTGGATATCCTATGTTGGAAAAGCGACTAGGGAGTGGAGACCATATGTCTAAAATAAAATCAACTAGGGAGTGAAGACCCTATGTTGGTAAAGGCGACTGGGGAGTGGAGACCCCATGTCTAAAAATAAAATCAACTAGGGAGTGGAAACCCTGTGTTGGAAAAGTTACTAGGGAGTGGATACCCTATGTCTAAAAATAAAATTAACTAGGGAGTGTAGACCCTATGTTGGAAAAGAGACTCGGGAGTGGAGACCCTATGTCTAAAATATCAATCAACTAGGGAGTGGATGCCCTATGTTGGGAAAGAGACTAGGGATGGGAGACCCTATGTCTAAAATAAAATCAACTAGGGAGTGGAGACCCTATGTTGGAAAAGGCGACTAGGGAGTGGAGACTCTGTGTCTAAAAATAAAATCAACTAGGGAATGAAGTCACTATGGTGGAAAAGCGACTAGGGAGTGGAGACCCTATGTCTAAAAATAAAATCAACTAGGGAGTGGAGACCCTATGTTGGAAAAGCGACTAGGGAGTGGAGACCCTATGTCTAAAAATTATCAACTAGGGAGTGGAGACCCTATGTTGGAAAAGCAACTAGGGAGTGGAAACCCTATGTCTAAAAATCATCAACTAGGGAGTGTAGACCCTATGTTGGAAAAACGACTAGGGAGTGGAGACCCTATCTTGGAAAAGCAGACTAGGGAGTGGAGACCCTATGTCTAAAAACATAAACTAGGGATTGGAGACCCTATGTTGGAAAAGCAGACTAGGGAATGGAGACCCTATGTCTAAAAACATCAACTAGGGAGTGGAGAACCTATGTTGGAAAATAGACTAGGGAGTGGAGACCCTATGTCTAAAATAAAATCAGCTAGGGAGTGGAGACCCTATGTTGGAAAAGCGACTAGGGAGTGGAGACCCTATGTCTAAAATAAAATCAACTAGGGAGTGCAGACCCTATGTTGGAAAAGCGACTAGGGAGTGGAGACCCTATGTCTAAAAATCATCAACTAGGGAGTGGAGACCCTATGTCTAAAATAAAATCAACTAGGGAGTGGAGACCCTATGTATAAAATAAAATCAACTAGGGAGTGGATACCCTATGTTGGAAAAGCGACTAGGGAGTGGAGACCCTATGTCTAAAAATCATCAACTAGGGAGTGGAGACCCTATGTCTAAAAATCATCAACTAGGGAGTGAAGACCCTATGTTGGAAAACGCAACTAGGGATTGGAGACCCTATACTAGCATGATTTTTTTCTTTCTTTTTAATTTCATATATTTTTTTAAAATAATGAGTAAAATACGGGAAAGAGTTTGGAGAAGACTTCCCTTTTGCAGTAGTTGCTGCAAACTGTTTCTAGCCTTTGCGTAATTACGTTTTGGTTGCACCTGCTTCTTGCAAGGTTGCTTTTGGATTCCACCTGTTTCCCTATTTTTTTTCAAACAAAGAACAATTTGTCAGTTTGAAATGGTGGTTGGTTTTGTGGCCTTGATTGTTTCAGTCACTTGGTCTCGGTCCTTTCAGTTGCAACTGGTTGTTTCCTGAATATCGATTGCATTTATAACCTCGAAGAACCTCTGGCTTTTTCGTACTTTGCCATGATGGTTAGTCACGTGGGAATTAACCTTTTAAACTTTTATTTTGCCATTGTGGGCATTTGACTTTGAATTTACTCTTTCCACAGTTTTGATTTCGAAACATCGGCCAACATGGCCTGTTGGAGTCAACTTGATGCCCATGCCGAGATTGGGTGCCTTTTCTTTTGCATATTGGCTTGTATCAAGTGAGAACCCTGTAAATCAGTCATGCCTTCCCTTCTTTGTCTTAGTTTCAGAATAGAGTTAAACCGAAAAGGATTCAAAGAAAAGCAAACAATGGAATGGACAAATGAATTTAGACAAGAGGTATCCCTTTCGGGGAAAATAAAGAAGGACTTATCTGGAGTGTATACAGACTTCAATGAACATGGCATGCCTCTTTGACTAGATTCCTGATCTGTGTAAACCGTCCAACTCTCAGAAATTTATCACAACTCTTGCTTTGAGACTGAGAAACTTTGCCCAGGACTGTGTAGATGCCAATGACTATGAGGATCCTCTTTTCGATCAGTGGTGCCCTTTGCGAGTTTTCACCAGCTGGCCTCTCTCATTTCTCTTCTCACCATCTCCTTATAGTGCTCTTTGTGAGTTTTCACTAACAAGACTCTCTCATTTTCGAATTTCTCTACTTACCATCGCCTTATAGTGTCCGTGAGGTTTTCACCAATAATACTCTCTCATGTTATTTCTCTCATTTTGTTGTGTCAGATCCGAGTAACTGTATCCTCCCATTTTAAATCTCTTTGCCGATTGATCGGAAGGACTTGAAAATGATTTGGGTAAAAAGGATTTGGATTGAATTACAACTTTGGAACCTTTCGGACAAAACCATCGCTAGAGAGAGGCTGCCTATATATCCTTTCGGAATCAAGTCAAACGTAGTTCAAGGAACATGAACTTGTTTGGATTTTTGTTTTGTTTTCTTTTTCTTCTTCTTTCTCTTTTTTTTCTCTCTTTTTTTTGTTTTGTTATTTTTTCTTTTTTCTTTTTTTTAATAACATATTTAGGTTCCAAAGAGGGTAATCAATGAAAGGTAACCGACTCAAAATGGTTAGCAAAAGGTTTAATGATGTTTGGATAGCGAGAATGAAAGCCTTCTTCATCCCAATCAGAGAACATTAATGCCACATAGAGGGTCAAACATAGTAACTTTTGAATACATCCGTGTTGATAGTTGTTTCATGGACATTTCCTTTGTTGCTTCCCAGGTACAACACTCTCTTTTGCAGTACTCTCGTTACAATGTATGGACCTTTCCAATTTGGAGCCAATTTTCCTTTAGCTTCTTCATGAGGTGGGAGGATACGTCTCACAATGAGTTGTTCTATTTCAAATTTCATGGGCCGCACTTTCTTGTTATAGACACGGGCTATTCTTTGTTAGTACAACTGCCTGTGGCAAATTATGGCCAATCGTTTTTTATCAATTAGCGTCAATTGTCCCAATTGGTTCGTGATCCAATCTTTATCCTCAATTTCGGATTCGACAATGACCCGGAGAGAGGGAATTTCAACTTCTGCAGGTTTCAATCGGGCTTGGCATAGGCATATTCTCATACTGTTCCAATTTTTTTATTTTATTTCCTTAACCTCATTTTCATTGCATTCTGCTTCTTGATTCATTATTTTGAAGTCTGACAGAGTTTTAGGATCTAGTCATGAAGTCTGCAAGCATGTCGTGTTATTAAAATCTGCATGAATCAAAATTGAAAATAGAATAAGAAAAGTGACAAGATTTTAAAAAAAAATAGACATTAATAGACAATGAAATATTAATTTCATTTGATTTTTTTATTCTTTTTTTTTTGCTCTTTTATTTTTTTTTTTGAATTCGGAAGATAGAAGGGTTTACATCGAAAAGTAAGACAATAAAGCAAAACATCCGGATCACATCCTGAGATAATCCTGACACATAAAGGATAGCAAGACTGGCTACCGAGACTCCCGTCTGATGGGGAACTTTCAGGCTTAGCGACCCTTTTTTAGCTTTTCTTCTGTCTTGGCAATGGATGCAATGGCCTCCCGTGCCGGATCAAATTCTTCATCTTCACAAATCATTCCGACTAATGGCTTAAAACATTGGCTTATTTCTTTCTCTCTTTTTTCGGCAGAGTTTCGCAATTTTCAAATACCTACTTCTCACTCCTTTTTTTTTTTGATTTTCTTTCCTTATTCTAGAAACCAGTCAACATGCAAGATGAAACAAGAAAATGCACAAGTAGCACGTAAGATGCATCTTTTAATTTGGGTACACCTGTCCTAAACGGACCCAACCCTAGAGTTGAGTCCCCAAAGTCAAATGCACGTGATGCAAACAAACGTTCCTACTAGGGATTCATCATGAGGCTATGTTATTCTAAGTTTAAAACTTGGGTGTATTGTTCTAGACCTGGCTTACCCGAGCGGACAACTCGAGCCAAGGGGGGCAGTATACCGGGAATACAGAAGCTTCACCAGCTTTGCAACTTGTCTGAACCTCGTTCTAAAATTTGGATATGACTCTAACAGAAAAGAAGCCATGCGAAGCGCACGCTTCATAGAAGATTCAGAAGACTCAGAGAGAAGAGGGTTTCGTAACAGTTTATATACAGTTCAAATAATATCAAAGCGGTAAAAAGCGGCATTTAGCACATTAGGTTCAAACACGTAAAAATCAGACAATCATGAAAGCCAAGCATAACAGTTATCTAAGCTCGAATTCTGAACCCTGAACAAGAAATTCTGGGTTCGATCCTCAGCAGAGTCGCCAGAGCTGCCACACCTTCTTTTTCCCTAGGGGGTAGGGGTAGGAGAGCTTTTCCAATTAAAGTGACATTATTCGAAATGGAATAATTTGTTTGAGTCAGAGTCGCCACTTGGAATAATTTATGGTGTCCCAAGTCACCGATTTATTTTAAATCCCAAATCGATGAAATTTGACACTATTTTTGTGGTCTGCGAACACATAAGACCGGGTAAGGAATTCTGTTAACCCAGGAGAAGGTGTGAGGCACTCCCGTGTTCCGTGGTTTTAGCAAGGTCGCTCAACTATTAATGATTGGCCTAATTATCTGATTTAATACATGCTTAAAACCTATTGTGCATTTTTAACTTTTAACCGCTTTTAAATATTTATGGAACTTATTTGAACAAGTCGCGATGTCGCACCCTTATTTATTTTTGTACATATTGTGAATCGCGTCACGTGAAACGCACCCGCGATTATTTTTATTATTATTCGAAGTTGAAGTCAAGTCGCGTGAAACGCGCACTTGAGTTGGGGTTTACATATCGTGACTATGTCACGAGAACCGTACCCATAGTCATGATGATTTATTAATCGCGCCTAAATCAAGCTACTTATGTTTATGAGTCTATCTTCCTAAACTAATTTGAGATTATTGTGAAGGCCATAGATTATAGAATTTATTTGTGGATGACATGTCTTAATTGCAAATGGATCATTTAGAACTTGATGACCAAAAGGCTCTTTCAATTCATCTTATAATCTATAGAATATGCCCCAAGTGATAGTAATATATTAATTAATCCAATCGTTCTTATCATTAAAAAGTAATTCCTAAAGCCCTATCATTTCATGTGAATGTCCAACTCATCTTTCAAGATATTAGTGTATGGCACAATTAGGAAAAAATTCATTTTCCAATTAAACTTTGAGCCCATATTCTTAGCACTAACAATCATTCCAAAATAACGACACCGGTGAAGCAAAACTCACGTCTTAACACCAAAAGAATTAACCAAGGACTTCAAGGCATGCTAATTAACCAAAACTAAAAACAGTAAGCAATTAGACTAAAATATCCTTAAAAAATAACAAGTGAAACAGTAAACCAATCGTGAATCAATCTTTAAGCAAAACAGAAAAAAAAATATTTAAACTTATAGCAAAATAATATGAATTGGAATCCGAAAACTGGAGAACAAGAAATGGACCTTTCAATAGCTAAATATTCTTCGGTACAACATGAACAAAGCTCTGATGGACTTTTGTACGAACTAACCACAACCGAAAACGGTATCGAGAACCTCGACGGAGCTTCTAACCTCGACTGAAACTCTTTTGTTTTAGTGTTTGGGTAAGTTTCAGCTGGTGGTTCATGGAGGAAGATGAGGTTTTAGGTGTTGGTTTTTTGCTGGAATTTTAGGCTGGATTTTCAAAAGAAAGACGAAGAAAGAATAACACAAGTAGAAATTCTCTTATCCTAGAAGAAGAAAATAAATTTCTCTCAATTCCCTCCTCCCTCTTTTTTTTTCTCCTTCTCTCCCCTTTTTCTCCTCACATTTATCTTCTATTTAAAGAAAAAAAATTCGAATTTGTTTTTCATATTTATTTTATTTATTTGTTTTATTTTTTTATTTTTTAATTAAAAACAATTCCCACTTCTCATTTCTTTTTTAAAAAAAAATAATTCCCCACTTTCCTTTACTTTTATTTTTTAATTTCTCACTTTTTTTACTTTTAATATATTTAAAATCCCACTTTTTTTACTTTTTTTTTATTTCCCACTTATTTTACTTTTCTATTTTTTTTTTAATTTCAACTTACTTTTACTTTTATTAAAAACAAAAATTAGATACCCTTACTTTTACTTTTTATTCCAACTTTATTTTACTTTTCATTTTTTTAAATTTTCACATTCTTTTACTTTTATTTTTTTATTAAACAATTTCTACCTACTTTTACTTTTAATTTTTAATTTTATATTTCAAATTTTACTATTTTTTTAATTCCCATCCGAAATTTGTTTTTTTTAAAAACAAATAATTAATTAATTAATCCGAAATTTGCCATAGTTGTCACACCTCCTTTTCCCGAGGGGTAGGGGTGTTGGAGTTTTTCCATTTAAAGTGACATTAGTCGAAATGGAATTATTTGTTTTAGTCAGAGTCGCCACTTGGAATAATTTATGGTGTCCCAAGTCACCGGTTTATTTTAAATCCCAAATCGAGGAAATTTGACTCTATTTTTGTGGTCTGCGAACACAGAAGATCGGGTAAGGAATTCTGTTAATCTAGGAGAAGGTGTGAGGCAATCCCGAGTTCCGTGGTTTTAGCACGGTCGCTCAACTATTAATGATTGGCCTAATTATCTGATTTAATACATGCTTAAAACCTATTGTGCATTTTTAACTTTTAATCGCTTTTAAATATTTATGGAACTTATTTGAACAAGTCGCGATGTCGCACACTTATTTATTTTTGTACATATTGTGAATCGCGGCACGTGAAACGCACCCGCGATTATTTTTATTATTATTCGAAGTTGAAGTCAAGTCGCGTGAAACGCGCACTTGAGTTGGGGTTTACATATCGTGACTATGCCACGAGAACCGTACCCATAGTCACGATGATTTATTAATCGCGCCTTAATCAAGCTACGAATGTTTATGAGTCTATCTTCCTAAACTAATTTGAGATTATTGTGAAGGCCATAGATTATAGAATTTATTTGTGGATGACATGTCTTAATTGCTAATGGATCATTTAGAACTTGATGACCAAAAGGCTCTTTCAATTCATCTTATAATTTATAGAATATGCCCCAAGTGATAGTAATATATTAATTAATCCAATCGTTCTTATCATTAAAAAGTAATTCCTAAAGCCCTATCATTTCATGTGAATGTCCAACTCATCTTTCAAGATATTAGTGTATGGCACAATTAGGAAAAAATTCATTTTCCAATTAAACTTTGAGCCCATATTCTTAGCACTAACAATCATTCCAAAATAACGACACCGGTGAAGCAAAACTCATGTCTTAACACCAAAAGAATTAACCAAGGACTTCAAGGCATGCTAATTAACCAAAACTAAAAATAGTAAGCAATTAGACTAAAATATCCTTAAAAAATAACAAGTGAAACAGTAAACCAATCGTGAATCAATCTTTAAGCAAAACAGAAAAAAAAATATTTAAACTTATAGCAAAATAATATGAATTGGAATCCGAAAACTGGAGAACAAGAAATGGACCTTTCAATAGCTAAATATTCTTCTGTACAACATGAACAAAGCTCTGATGGACTTTTGTACGAACTAACCACAACCGAAAACTGTATCGAGAACCTCGACGGAGCTTCTAACCTCGACTGAAACTCTTTTGTTTTAGTGTTTGGGTAAGTTTAAGCTGGTGGTTCATGGAGGAAGATGAGGTTTTAGGTGTTGGTTTTTTGCTGGAATTTTAGGCTGGATTTTCGAAAGAAAGACGAAGAAAGAAAAACACAAGTTGAAATTCCCTTAGCCTAGAAGAAGAAAATAATTTCTCTCAATTCCCTCCTCACTCTTTTTTTTCTCCTTCTATCCTCTTTTTTTCCTCACATTTCTCTTCTATTTATAGAAAAAATTTTCGAAATTCTTAGTTTTTTATTTTATTTTATTTTTTATTTTTAATTAAAAAGAATTTCCACTCAAATCGGAGAAATAACAAATCGGCTCTAGTCTCAAAACCACTAAGAGCAATCAAACACGACCGATATACGT
This sequence comes from Nicotiana tomentosiformis, assembly GCF_000390325.3. Lineage (NCBI taxonomy): Eukaryota > Viridiplantae > Streptophyta > Magnoliopsida > Solanales > Solanaceae > Nicotiana > Nicotiana tomentosiformis. The sequence goes on along the minus strand of NC_090813.1, from coordinate 12,785,227 downwards.
GGTCCACAATGAGAGAATCTCCCACTGGAGTAGATACATAAATAGGGAACTCGATGAATCCCGAGATATCCCCAATTGTGGAGCAAAATAAGAAGACACATATGAATACGTAGAGCTTGGGTCAAATAATACTGATGCATCCCTATGACAGATGGGGACGATACCTGTGATAACTGAATCTGAAGCAATGGCCTCTGAACGGGCTGGAAAGGCATAGTACCTGGCCTGGCCTCCCCTTCTAGGGCGACCTCGACCTCCCCGACCTCCACCTCAAGCTGGCTGAGGAGGTGGGGTAGCAGCTGGTGCTGGAAGAATGGTCGGAGGACCCGGTGGAGCACTTGGAGGCTGGTAAGTCTATGGAGGTGCACCCCTCCTGGCTCTTGGGCAATGTCTAACCAGGTGACGAGTGTCACCACACTCAAAACAACCTCTCGGAGGACGCGGCGGCTGAGACTGACTCGGACCTGGCCTGCTGGACTGGCCGGTAATAGCACCTCGAGTAGGAGGCATACTGGATACTGGCGGTGCATAATAGGGCTCCTGAGGTCTAGGAGGAGCTGGGACACCGCTGGCTGCTGGAAGAGTTGAATGAACAGGGCGACTCACAAAACCCCTACCATAGCGTGCTACTGGTGCACGAGCTCCTGAATAATGACCAGTCTCTCGATACCTCTTGGCCTCTCTCTCCTCTCGATCACGGGCGAACATGCCCTCCACTCTCCTGGCAATGCTCATTGCTTGCTAATAAGTGATGTCCATCTCCAACTCCCTGTCCATACTGGTCAGAATACTGGGGTGGTGTCCCTCAATGAAGCGACGAACACTCTCTCTGACTGTAGCAACCAGAGCCGGTGCATGGCGAGCTAACCCACTAAAACAGACTGCATACTCCGACACAGTCATAGAACCCTGATGCAACTGCTCGAACTCTGCACGCCAAGCATCCATGAGGCTCTGAGGAAGATACTCATGCAAGAACATCTCTGAAAACTGAGTCCAAGTAAGTGAGGCTGCCTCGTACGGACTACTCAGCTCATAGGCACGCCACCACTGATATGCTGCTCCCCTCAGCTGGAAAGCGGTGAAAGAAACCCTACTCGTCTCCACAATGCCCATAGTGCGGAGGATACGATGACACTCCTCAAGAAAACCCAGGGCATCATCTGAAGCTAGTCCGTTGAAAGTAGGTGGGTGGTACTTCTTGTACCTCTCAAGTCTGAGCTGCTCTACCTTAGAAGCAGCTACCTTGATCTCATGCTGAACCGGAGCCACTGGGGGCATAGGAATATACTCTGGGGCCTGATCAACCTGAACCCTCTGCTCAGGGGTGCGGGCTACGGAAGTCTGTGCCCCTCCCCCGGCTTGAGATGTAGTGGGAGCTATCGGAAATAGTCCAGCCTGAGCCAGAGTGTTAAACATGCTCAAGAACTGAGCTAATGTCTCCTGGAGGGCTGGAGTAGCAATAGGGGTCTCCGGCGCTAGCCCTCTAGCTGGAGTTGCTGGGGGCTTCTCTGACGTAGATCTCGCAGGTTCTCGGGCTACACCGCGTGGTCGTCCTCTACCCCGACCCCGACCTTTGGTGGCTCTACAGGGGGCTCGGGTGCCTGATCGTCGGTCCTCCTATTGCGGGTCCTCACCATCTGTGAGAAAGAATAGAATAGAATAGAATCTTAGAATTTTTGGTGTCAATAACTCGCACGACAAGGAAATCAAAGAAATGTGATTGTTCTTAATAGTTACATAGCCTCCCGAAGATAAGTACGGACGTCTCCGCACCGATCTGCGAGACTCTAATAAATCGGCTTGTGACTCGCGACTCCTACGAACCTAGTGCTCTGATACCAACTTGTCACGACCCAATTTATCCCTCCGTAAGGGGTCGTGATGGCACCTAGTCTTTATGACTAGGTAAGCCTAATATTGCAAAAAATATAAAGAAAACACAACATTTTAAAGATAAACAACATATTATAAATAGCCAAGAGTAGCACCACTCGGCATATACAAAATAGTTTTCCCACGACCCGGAATATCACTAAGTCACAAGCTGCTATAATCTATGTAGCTCTATACAAAAGTCTAAGGATAATAAAGAAAGTATCTATGAGAGGGAGTAGAAGGGGACTCCGAAGATCTGCGGACGCAAGCAGAAGTACCTTGAAGTCTCCTAGAATCAGTAGCATGCACTAACCCCAAGGCTGATAGCTCATACCTGGATCTGCACACGAAAATATGTGCAGGGAAGGACATGAGTACACCACAATGGTACCTAGTAAGTGCCAAGCCTAACCTCGGTCGAGTAGTGATGAGGTTAGGTCAAGGCCCTACCGAACTAAATATAATAAATTAAACAGTAAAAGATATAAGTAGAATTTTCGGTAACACAGTTAAAGAATATTTAACAGTTAAGAGAGCCCTCGGCTCAAAACAAGGTAAACACAGTGGGAAATCTCTCGGGATACCGTCCCGTAGTTTCAAATAAATATGCAGTACAGGGGGATCTCACGGAATACGTCCGTAGTCCCAAAATAAATATGCAGTACATGGGGATCTCCCGGAATACGTCCGTAGTCCCAAAGTAAATATGCAGTGCTGGGGGATCTCCCGAAATACGTCCGTAGTCCCAAAGTAAATATGCAATATAGTGGGATCTCCCGGAATACGTCTGTAGTCCCAAAGTAAATATGCAATGCAAGATGAAATGACATGTATGACATCGAGTTATACAGTTTATACTGGACACAGATAAGGAAAGTAAGGACTTAACTAAACATAACGCACAGAATGTCAATTAGGCAGTTAAAACACGTAAGCATGCTTTCCTAGTCTAAACTACACAATTAAACATATTAGTACAACTTAATAAGAGAAGAAATTTATGATTTAAAAAGGTTAAACAGGATTTTGACAATAATAGCCTGTGTACGTACTCGTCACCTCACGTACATGGCGCTCCCACATCAAATAATATCAAGATATCCTAAGGGGGAAGTCCCCAACACAAGGTTAGGCAAGCCACTTACCTCGAATCACTCAAATCAACTTGATATCATGTTCTTGCCATGAGTATCCGACTCCAAATGGCCCGGATATATTTAAAGCAGTACAATACCATCAATACGCGCTAATGGAAAGAATCCCACAAGAAAAAATACAAAATTAGGCAAAAATCCGAAATTGGCTCAAACCCGGCCCCTGGGCCCACGTCTCGAAACCCGACAAAATTCACAAAACTAGAAAGCTCATTCACTCAAGAGTCTAACCATATGAAATTTACTAAAATTCGACACCAAATGGTCCTCCAATCCACAATTAAAACATCCAAATCCATAGCCTCCAACTTCTAATCTCAACCTTAAATACACATTAACTAGGTGGAAAAACACATGGCAAGGCAAGATTATTGACCAATAATAAGCACAATTAACTTACCTCAAGAAATGCCTCGAAAATGCTCTCAAACATCGCCCTAACCCGAGTTTGCAAAGCCAAAAATGATAAAAATCGCGAAGCCCTTCGGTTTTAATCACTGCCCAGGTATTTCCGCACCTGTGGAACTTGGGCTCGCACCTGCGGGTGCGCTTGTGCGGAAAATTTGTGCATCTACGCAAATCACTTGCCCCCTCTGCCTTCGCACCTGCGACAAAAGGGCCGCACCTGCGCGCGCGCACCTGCGGACATCCCTTTTGCTTCTGCACATTTTACGCATTTGAGAACAGCCTTGCGCATTTGCGGGTATCGCAGATGCGGAACTTCCTCGCACATGCGAACCTAGGCCAACTCTTGACTTTCTCACATCTGCGACTGCAAGCCACGCTTCTGTGAGGCCGCACCTGCTGACTCCCCACCGCAGGTGCGAAAACACCAGAACCAGTATAAATCAGAAATTCCTCTAAGTCCAAGCTTTCACCCGTTAAGCATCCAAAACACACCCGAGGCCCTCGGGACCTCGACCAAACATACCAACCAATCCTAAAACACCATACGAACATAGTCAATCTCTCAAATCCCATCAAACAACGCTAAAATCACAAATCACCTTCCAATTCAAACTTAAAGAACTTGAAACTTCAAAATTTTACAACCGTTGTCGAAACCTATCAAATCACGTCTGATTGATCTCAAATTTTGTGCACAAATCATAATCAACATTACGGACCTACTCCAACTTCCGGAATTGGAAAATGATCCCGATATCAAAAATTCCACTACCTGCCCAAAACTCCAAAAATTTGACTTTCGCTATTTCAAGCCTAAATGAGCTACGAACCTCCAAAACACAATCCGGACATGCTCCTAAACCCAAAATTACCTAGCGGAGCTAACGGAACTGACGGAATTCCATTCCGGAGTCGTCTTCACATAGTTCTAACTACAGTACAAATCCTAAGGCTTAAGCTCTCATTTAGGGACTACGTGTCCCAAAACACTCTGAAACGCAAAACCAATCATCCCGTCAAGTCACAATAGCAGAAAAAGATTTTGGGAAAGAAGTTAATAGGGGATCGGGGCTATTACTCTCAAAACAATCGGTCGTGTCATTACACGAGGTTAGGCTTGGCACTTACTGGGTACCGTTGTGGTGTACTCATTCTATGCTTCTGCACATCTTTTTGTGCAGATCCATGTACATCTTATCAGACTAGGCATCAGTAAACTAGCTGTACGAGGAGACTTTGAGGCATATCTGCCAGCATTCGCAGACTCCGGAATCCCCTTCTATCTTACTATATTGCTTCCTTATTTGTTTTAGACTCTGATGGATAGAGACATAAAGAATAAATTCTTAGAAACTTGTGACTTATTTCTATCGGGTTTTGAGAGTTGAAATTGTTTGAATTGTGGTTTAGTTATTTCAGATATTTATTATTTTTTCGCATTGATAGGCTTACCTAGTCTTAGAGAGTAGGTGCCATCACGACATCCTACAGAGGGAATTTGGGGTCGTGACAGTGTATATCTCTATTCTGTAGAATAATTAAAGCCAACAATTTGTACGTGAAATTTTTGTTGTTGATTAAGACAAAAATGATAACTTTTATAGCTAAAGGTATATTTAAATGGAGCTATGTCAATTTATGTGTTATTGGTGAAAAATATGAGTTCATTTGCAGAAAGTATTTTGGTGTAGTAGAGACAAATTAAGAGATGTGAAAGAAAAAGAACAGAAGTGGGTAGAAGAAATGAGAAGGGAAAGATAGAGAATGAGGCTGCTGTTATAAAATAAAGATTATAAAGTACTTAAATCAAAGACAAGTATAGAGAGATATTGATATATTATTCAACTTCAAACTGATGTACATAATGAACTGAAATCTCCTCTATTTATAGAATAAAGGAAGCAACTGCGAGGTTTTTTTTGAGCTGCTTGTAAGTTTTCTGCATGAGCTACTCGCAACCTGCTTCTTTAATAAGAAGTTGTTGCAAGTCATTTTATTGAGTTGCTTGCAACCTGCATGCATCAGCTGCTTGGGGATAAACTTCAATGGAATACTAAATGGATAATCTTCTTCACGAAGATTATCTACAACAAAGTAATAAATGGACATCCACAATAATATTTTTATAATATTCCCCCTTGGATGTTCATTATTAAGTGTCTTGTTAAAACCTTACTAGGAAAAACCTCGTAGGAAAAAATTATAGTCAAGAAAAAAGAGTACACTAATAATATACATTTGCAAGCTGCCTCATTAAAAACCTTACCAGGAAAACCCGAAAAACCTAGGCAAGCAAAAAAGAGTACATTGCATACTTTACTCCCCTTGATAAAGACATTGTTTCAAACACCCAAGTCTCCGCCTTCCAATCTTGTATATCATCTTCTTTAAGGTTGAAATTGGCAAGGACTTGGTGAACAAATCCGCATGATATTTACTTGAACGGATTTGTTGCACATCAATGTCACCATTTTTCTGAACATCATGTGTGTAGAATAATTTTGGTAAAATGTGCTTCGTTCTATCTTTTTTTATAAGTCCTCCCTTTAAATATCGCAATATATACTTAATCCCATTCCAATATCTCTGTGTGAAGTGCTATATCTTACTAGTAAATTAACAGAAAATGCTATGTCAGGCCTTATAGTATATCAAGATACATAAGTACACCAATTGCACTAAGATAAGGTATTTCAAGACCAAGGAGTTCCTCATCCTCTTTTGGAGGTTAGAATGGATCCTTTTTCACTTCAAGTGATCAAACAATCATTGGCGTACTCAATGGGTGCGCTTTCTCCATGTAAAAGTGTTTTAATACCCTTTATGTATAGGCAAATTGATGGATAAATATTCCATGTGCTAAATGTTCAATTTGCAGACCAAGATAAAGTTTTGTCTTTCCATGATCTTTTATCTCAAATTCTTTCTTAAGATATTTAATTGCCTTTTGGAGCTCTTCTGGATTTCCAACAAGATTTATGTCATCAACATAAACAACAAATATAACAGATTCTGATGACATTTTCATTATAAAAATATATGGACAAATAATATCACTTATGTAACCTTCTTTCAACAAATATTCACTAAGACGATTATACCACATGCGCCTAGATTGCTTTAAACCGTACAATGACCTTTATAATTTGATCGAGTACATTTTTTGAGACTTTGAACTATATGATTAGGGTATTTTAAATCCTTCATGGATCTTCATATAGATTTAATCAAATGAGTCATATAGGTTATGACTTGCATTTAAATGTCATGACATCTTCATGTGTCTGGACTACATGTCCGATCCTCACAATATTTTACAATATTGTGCACTATATTTTATCAAATGTATCGTCGATGATCATTTTGTATCGGTTCCTAAGCGACATAACTTGTTGAGATCTCATCATTTTCTTTATTTTCAGGTACCTGAACTTCTTTTGAAGTTTCATGAAATGTTATGTCGTGGGCTCTTCTAGAGCTCATTTCCTCCTTATTTTGATCATTTTCTCCTATCCTTTTCCAGGATTGTTACCTTTGGAACTAATTGGTCTACCACGCTTCATGCGTATAGTAAACTCTATCCTTTAGGGACTTTAATTTTAATAGGAGCATTTGCAGCTAAAATATGATATTTAATTTTGGATCAGCAAATGCTTCTGGCATTTGACTTGAATTATCTTCTGAGTGAGGATCATGATAATTCGATTCATATAGCATATTTTCCAACTGCTTATTCCATCCCCCAAATGTTAGAAAAACTAACATATATCCTCGATCTTCTTTTGGAAACCTATCTTTGTGCATTGTGGTAGAGAAATTAATCATATACCACACATCAACAGTTATTAGATAGTAAAAATATTTGGTTTTTGATCCAGAACCAATTGTAAGAGGAGGACTTATCATATCTTGTTGGTATGATGCATACAAATACTGGTGTATGCAATTTAGAAAATCTTAGACCAACATATAAAGCTTTGTTATCATAAGCAATACTTTAGCCATTAATACGAGGTATTCAATGCTAAATCAGCTTGGATATAAACCAGCATAATCAAGATGAGTTGTCTTGATTTCATAATCTGAAAACTATGCTCTTAATTGAGCAAAAAGCAATTTCAAATGTCAAACTGCAGGTTAACAATAAACACACATGTAACCATCTCATATATGCATCTATAAGTGGTTCACATGATAAGTGAATGTACCCATATTCACCTTTTATATATTCTAGAATTCAGGGGTCTTAGTCCCAACTTTAGATGGTATAATCAATTTATTATGAGAATAAGCAACACAAGAGAATTCTTGAAGAATCTTCAAGTTCATCAATATATGCTTATCTGAATTCTCAAATAGTTCATTTAAAAATGGCAAATGAAAATTTTAAGTTTATCATGGCATGTGCCATCTCTTAGTAAACTTTTGATTTACTATGGTATAAACTTTTACATTAGTAAACTTCTAATTTACTGTGGCTACTTTTGTATCAGCAAATTTCTGATTTATTGTAGCTACTTTTGCCTCAGTAAAACTTCAAATTTACTGTGACTGCTTTTGCACTAATAAACTTCTAGTTTACTGTGATACATGATGTAGTAAAAATTGAAGAATAAGGCGGGTAACTTCTCACATACATATTATTTTACCCCCTATGATTGTGGAAACATGAAGATTTTCAATCTTTCAATCATTTGTAATCTAAATATGATAGCCATTTGTATTAGTAAACTTCGGGTTTACTAGAACATATGTTTTGACCATAATCATATAATATTAATGCCATATTTATATATAAGCTCTTCGAAAACCTTCATTTATTATCCATAATCTAATATTATTCGGACACTACTGGTGTCATGTGTCTTCTAGACAAACAATTAGCTCTTCAAGAGTTTTTGATATATTTTGTACTATTAAATATTGCTCAGACACTTCTGATATCATGAGAGAAAATCATAATCAAATGAACAATATAAAGACAATTCTAAATTTATAAATGTCAGATTTCAGTATTTTTACCACCAACTTTGTGACAAATGTCTCCTTCAAGGAGAGACGCAATTAACATCTGCATATTTTATATCACAGCGGCAACCACGTAGTTAGTACATCCTTCAGGGAAAGATATATGGGTTGTTATTTTCTTCGGGGTAGTTAATAACAACGAACCATAATATATCAATGTGATTATAATAGAAAGTATTATACAATAATCTTTTTGCCCTAGAATGAAAAATATTTAAAGATGTTTGACGTACAACATGTACGTGCAGTAATGATCTCTATGCTACAAAAATAAAATTTATATCCTTTGTTATTCTACCTTTTCAGGAGGTGAGTTGTGATATTTCTTCACTCACTCCAGGGAATGAAACTATGCTTCAAAAATAATTTTGAATAGCTCATTATTTTGTTTAAGCACAAAAAGGCACTGCTTCATAATATTTTCCTACTTGAGGAGGTAATTTCAATTGTTTTACTACTTCAGGAGCAAATTTAAAATATAAAATGTTGAGTATATATTCTCTCAATCATGTTACATCTTCTGAAGGTGAATTGTAATATATTTATATCAAGAGCGTGTTCATATTTACGAGCTTTTTAAATATTATCACATTCACTTCGGGGAATGGATTAATATTTATCAAAAGTTCTCATCCTTCAGGGAACGAAACATAGTTATCTGATAGTCATAGACATGTATGTAATATAGAGAATATTTCTCTAGCTTATCTTCAATTGTAACCATAAAAAGCCTAAATTACTACTTCTGATAGTCATAGACATGTACCACTTCTGGTGGTTAACAAATTTAGTTATGAAATATATTCACTTCTGGTGGTTAACAAATTTAATAATGAAAAATAATAACTTCTGGTGGTCTGATAGAGTTCAAATGAACCATGAAATTAAATCATAACGGTCACACCTCCTTTTTCCCGAGGGGATAGGGGATAAGAGAATTTTTCTAATTAAAGTGACATTATTCGAAAAGAAATTATTTGTTTCAGTCAGAGTCGCCACTTGGAATAATTTATGGTGTCCCAAGTCACCGGTTTACTTTAGAATCCCAAATCGAGGAAACCTGACTCTTATTTATGGTCTGCGAACACAGAAGACCGGGTAAGGAATTCTGTTAACCCAGGAGAAGTTGTGAGGCACTCCCGAGTTCCGTGGTTTTAGCATGGTCGCTAAACTATTAATGATTGGCCTAATTATCTGATTTAATACATGCTTAAAACCTATTGTGCATTTTTAACTTTTAACCGTTTTTAATTATTTATGGAACTTATTTGAACAAGTCGCGATGTCGCACACTTATTTATTTTTGTACATATTGTGAATCACGTCACGTGAAACGCACCCCCGATTTACAACATGCTTATTTTTATTATTATTCGAAGTTGAAGTCAAGTCGCGTGAAACGCGCACTTGAGTTGGGGTTTACATATCGTGACTATGCCACGGGAAGTGTACCCATAGTCACGATGATTTATTAATCGCGCCTAAAGCAAGCTACGAATATTTATGAGTCTATCTTCCTAAACTAATTTGAGATTATTGTGAAGGCCATAGATTATAGAATTTATTTGTGGATGACATGTCTTAATTGCTAATGGATCATTTAGTACTTGATGACCAAAAGGCTCTTTCAATTTATCTTATAATCTATAGAATATGCCCCAAGTGATAGTAATATATTAATTAATCCAATCGTTCTTATCATTAAAAAGTAATTCCTAAAGCCCAATCATTTCATGTAAATGTCCAACTCATCTTTCAAGATATTAGTGTATGGCCCAATTAGGAAAAAATTCATTTACCAATTAAACTTTGAGCCCATATTCTTAGCACTAACAATTATTCCAAAATAACGACACCGGTGAAGCAAAACTCACGTCTTAACACCAAAAGAATTAACCAAGGACTTCAAGGCATGCTAATTAACTAAAACTAAAAACTAAAAATAGTAAGCAATAAGACTAAAATATCTTTAAAAAATAACAAGTGAAATAGTAAACCATTCGTGAATCAATCTTTAAGCAAAACAGAAAAAAATATATTTAAACTTATAGCAAAATAATATGAATTGGAATCCGAAAACTGGAGAACACGAAATGGACCTTTCAATAGCTAAATATTCTTCGGTACAACATGAACAAAGCTCTGATGGACCTTTGTATGAACTAACCACAACCGAAAACGATATCGAGAACCTCGACGGAGCTTCTAACCTCGACTGAAACTCTTTTGTTTTAGTGTTTGGGAAAGTTTCAGCTGGTGGTTCATGTAGGAAGATGAGGTTTTAGGTGTTGGTTTTTTGCTGGAATTTTAGGATGGATTTTCGAAAGAAAGACGAAGAAAGAATAACACTAGTAGAAATTCCCTTATCCTAGAAGAAGAAAATAAATTTCTCTCAATTCCCTCCTTCCTCTTTTTTTTCCCTCCTTCTATCCTCTTTTTTTTCTCACATTTCTCTTCTATTTATAGAATTTTTTTTTGGAATTTTCAGATTTTTATTTTAGACATAGAGTCTCCACTCCCTGGTTGATTTTATTTTAGACATAGGGTCTCCAATCCCTAGTCTCCTTTTCCAACATAGGGTCTCCAATCCCTAGTTGATGATTTTTAGACATAGGGTCTCCACTCCCTAGTCTTTTTTCCAACATAGGGTCTCAACTCCCTAGTTGATGTTTTTAGACATAGGGTCTCCATTCCCTAGTCTGCTTTTCCAACATAGGGTTTCCACTCCCTAGTTGATGTTTTTAGACATAGGGTCTCCATTCCCTAGTCACTTTTCCAACATAGGGCCTCCACTCCCTAGTTGATGATTTTTAGACATAGGGTCTCCACTCCCTAGTTGATTTTATTTTAAACATAGGATCTCCACTCCCTAGTCGCCTTTTCCAACATAGGGACTCCACTCCCTAGTTGATTTTTTTTAGACATAGGGACTCCACTCCCTACTCTCTTTTCCAACATAGGGTCTCCACTCCCTAGTTGATGTTTTTAGACATAGGGTCTTCATTCCCAAGTCTGATTTTCTAGCATAGGGTCTCCGCTCCCTAATTGATATTTTTTGACAAAGGGTCTCCACTCCCTAGTATGCTTTTCCAACATAGGGTGTCCACTCCCTAGTTTATGTTTTTAGACATAGGTTCTTCACTCCCTAGTCGTTTTTCCAACATAGGGTCTCCACTTCCTAGTTGAAGTTATTTTGGATATAGGGTGTCCACTCCCTAGTCGTTTTTCCAACATAGGGTCTCAACTCCCTAGTTGATGATTTTTAGACATAGGGTTTCCACTCCCTAGTTAATTTTATTTTAGACATAGGGTCTCCACTCTCTAGTCGCTTTGCCAACATAGGGTATCAACTCCCTAGTTGATTGATATTTTAGACATAGGGTCTCCACTCCCTAGTCTCTTTTCCAACATAGAGTCACCACTCCCTAGTTGTTGCTTTTCCATCATAGGGTCTCCACTCCCTAGTTGATGATTTTTAGACATAGGGTCTCCACTCCATAGTCACTTTTCCAACTTAGGGTCTCCACTCCCTAGTTGATTTTATTTTTAGACATAGGGTTTCCACTCACTAGTCGCCTTTTCCAACATATGGTATCCACTCCCTAGTTGATTTTATTTTAGACATAGGGTCTCCACTCCCTAGTCGCTTTTCCAACATATGGTATCCACTCCCTTGTTGATTGATATTTTAGACATAGGGTCTCCACTCTTTAGTCTCTTTTCCAACATTGGGTCTCCACTCCCTAGTTGATGATTTTCCAATATAGGGTATCCACTCCCTAGTTGATGATATTTTATACATAGGGTCTCCTCTCCCTAGTCTCTTTTCGAACATAGGGTCTCCACTCCCTAGTTGATGATTTTTAGACATAGGGTCTTCATTCCCAAGTCTGATTTTCTAGCATAGGGTCTCCGCTCCCTAATTGATATTTTTTGACAAAGGGTCTCCACTCCCTAGTATGCTTTTCCAACATAGGGTGTCCACTCCCTAGTTTATGTTTTTAGACATAGGTTCTTCACTCCCTAGTCGTTTTTCCAACATAGGGTCTCCACTTCCTAGTTGAAGTTATTTTGGATATAGGGTGTCCACTCCCTCGTCGCTTTTCCAACATTGGGTCTCCACTCCCTAGTTGAATTTTTTTTAGACATAGGGTCTCCACTCCCTAGTTAATTTTATTTTAGACATAGGGTCTCCACTCTCTAGTCGCTTTGCCAACATAGGGTATCAACTCCCTAGTTGATTGATATTTTAGACATAGGGTCTCCACTCCCTAGTCTCTTTTCCAACATAGAGTCACCACTCCCTAGTTGTTGCTTTTCCATCATAGGGTCTCCACTCCCTAGTTGATGATTTTTAGACATAGGGTCTCCACTCCATAGTCACTTTTCCAACTTAGGGTCTCCACTCCCTAGTTGATTTTATTTTTAGACATAGGGTTTCCACTCACTAGTCGCCTTTTCCAACATATGGTATCCACTCCCTAGTTGATTTTATTTTAGACATAGGGTCTCCACTCCCTAGTCGCTTTTCCAACATATGGTATCCACTCCCTTGTTGATTGATATTTTAGACATAGGGTCTCCACTCTTTAGTCTCTTTTCCAACATTGGGTCTCCACTCCCTAGTTGATGATTTTCCAATATAGGGTATCCACTCCCTAGTTGATGATATTTTATACATAGGGTCTCCTCTCCCTAGTCTCTTTTCGAACATAGGGTCTCCACTCCCTAGTTGATGATTTTTAGACATAGGGTCTCCACTCCCTAGTTTTGTTTCCAACATAGGGTCTCCACTCCCTAGTTGATGTTTTTAGACATAGGGTTTCCACTCCCTAGTTGCTTTTGCAACATAGGGTCTCCACTCCCTAGTTGATGTTATTGTAGACATAGGGTCTCCACTCCCTAGTCGTCTTTTCCAACATAGGGTCTCCACTCCCTAGTTGATTTTATTTTCGACATAGGGTCTCCACTCCCTAGTCGCTTTTTCCAACATATGGTCTCCACTCCATAGTTGATTTGATCTTAAATGCAGGGTACACCATTCCCCGATATCTTTGCCAATATAGGGTATCCCATTCCCTGGTCACATTTTCCCAACATAAGGTATACCAATCCTTAGTTGAGACATCATTTTGACAATAAAAGAACACAATCTAAAAAAACAAAAACAGGACATTTTCAGGGTACACCACTCCCGACCTTTTATTGTTTTCAATAAAGAAGTAGTTTAGAATTTTGTTACAATAACTCACGAAATTTTCCTAGTGCAAACTGGGGCAGAACAATTTCGTTTGATTGTTTGTTTTGGTGTCTGAGTAGGTTTTACCTGGAGGCACAGGGTTCGAGATGACCAAAAGAAGAAGTCTCAATTCGGAATAAAAGAAAAGAAAAAAATAAGTGAATCCAAAATGCAAAAGCAATTGAAAAGATGTGGAATGCTAAGACATGAGTGAAGCCACGAGCATTGGAGTCCCGTTTTGATTAGAAGAAGATATAGAACAATGAACTAGAACCTACAGCTAGCGAGCATCAAGGTTTAGATCAGAGTCTGCATGAGGAACCAGTCAAGACTCAAGATCAAGTTTCTGAAGACTCATAGATAGGAATCTTGTAACTCATAATTGATAGGCTTGTTTAGTTTCTTTTTTATTTTGATATAATAGCAGGACCGCGGACCGGAGCCTCGACGGAACCTCACTCGACTCCTCAACTCATCATTCCACCAGTCTCCGTGAACTACACGCGACCTGATTCCCCTATAACCCGGGATATGTAGGTTGTCCAAAACCAGGACTCGGTTGCACCCTATCTTTTATTTATTTTCCTTTTGAATAATGGTTTGGTCAAATATTAGTCACGTGGCTCACCTAGTCTTTGCCCTGAAAACTCTTCATGTTTCCAAGCAAAGAGGGGCAGCTGTGAGCACCTAATTTTTGACTATATTTGAATTTTTATCACCTTCAACTATGTAAATATTTTCAGAAATTTAATATATATTTTTTAGCTTTGTTACACTTATATATTTATTATATATATATATATATATATATATATATATATATATATATATATATATATATATATATATATATATATATATAATTATTATTATTTTTTTAAAAAACAAATTTCGGATGAGAATTAAAAAATAGGAAAAGTAGAAATATAAAATAAAAAAGTAAAAGTAAAGGTAGGTGGAAATGTTTTAATAAAAAAGTAAAAGAAAGTGAAAGAATGTGGAAATCTAAAAAAATAAAAAGTAAAAGAAAGTTGGAATTAAAAAATAAAAGTAAGGGTAGCTGAAATTATTTTTTTTTAAAAAGTAAAATAAGTGAGAAATAAAAAAAGTATAAAAGTGGGAATTTAAATATAATAAAAGTAAAAAAAGTAGGAAATTAAAAAATAAAAGTAAAGGAAAGTGAGGAATTATTTTTTTTTTTCAAAAATAAGAAAAATGGGAAGTGGAAATTCTTTTTAATTAAAAATTAAAAAATAAATAAAAAATAAAAATCTGAAAATTCCGAAATGTTTTTCTATAGATAGAAGAGAAATGTGAGGGGAAAAAAAGAGGAGAGAAAGAAAAAAAAAATAGGGAGGAAAGAATTGAGAGAAATTTATTTTCTTCTTCTAGGAAAAGGAAATTTCTACTCGTGTCATTCTTTCTTCATCTTTCTTTCAAAAAACAAATCCAACAAAATCACCCCCCCAAAAAATAGACTTAAACCTAGCAAAAAACAAGCCACTAAATCACCGGTCTTGCAAGGTTGATCGGGTTGCAAGTCGCGATTTGTTGTTCGAGGTTTCGTGGCCGGTGAAAGCTCCAGTCAACACTCGTCGAATTGTTTAGCGCTCTTGTAATTTCATCTCTGTTAATTTATATCAAAGGTCTATTATTTCCCTTTCTTCACTGATTATAATTGTCCATTTACCTTCTTGTCTATTGACTATTGGTGTGATTATTGGGTAGCATGAAGTAGTAGTTCACTCTATTGATATTTAGATCATTTGAAACTGATTGTTTCCTTGTTCATATGTTTATTGGACCATGATGTTAATTTTAGAGTTGCAAAGTTTTGTTTTGAGTTGATTTTACCGGATAAAGGGTCTATTGAATCACTGTAATTTGGCTTGTTTCATAAGATTGTGGTGTCATTAGTTTTGTTTAAAAAATGTACAGAATATGGGATAATGTGTTAGATAATTTGCTTGGTCCACGATTTGTTTCTAAGGAAATTGTTTTTTTGGGCTGTTGGAGAAGAAAAGATTTTAGGCCAAAAGATTTAGTCTCATCAGACCCAAAATAATAAATAACATAGCTAGCCCATCTTTCTCTAAACTAGCCCACTTTTCTATAAATAATAAGTCCAATTCTTCCACAAATAATTACATAACTCATGACCTTACAATAATCTCAAAATTAGTAATTGAATAATATTCGAACATCGTAGTTTGCTTTAGGCGCGATTAATAATAAATCATCGTGACTGCGGGTACGGTTCCCGTGGCATGGTCACGATACGTAATCCCCAATTCGAGTGTGCGTTTCACGTGACTCGACCATAACTTCAAACAATAATAAATAAAATTAAACATGTTGTAGATTGCGAGTGCGTTTCACGTGACGCGATTTGCGATGTGTATAAATAACGAGTGTACGACAACGTAACGCGTCTCATATTAATTCCATAAAAGTTTAAAATGCAGTAATGTAATAGAAGCGGCAAAAGGAATAAAAATGCACATATAAGTTTAAAACATGTATTAAATCAGATAACTAGGCCAATTATTAATAGTTGAGCGACCGTGCTAAAACCACGGAACTCGGGAGTGCCTCACACCTTCTCTCGGGCTAACAGAATTCCTTACCCGGTCTTCTGTGTTCGCAGAACATAAATAAGAGTCAATTTTCCTCGATTTGGGATTCTAAAATAAATCGGTGACTTGGGACACCATAAATTATTCCAAGTGGCGACTCTGACTCAAACAAATAATCTCATTTCAAATAATGTCACTTTATCTGAAAAAACTCCCCTATCCCCTATCCCCTCGGGAAAAAGGAGGTGTGATAGCTCTGGCGACTCTGCTGGGGACAAGAACCCAGAATCTCTGATTCAGGGTTCAGAATTCGAGCTTAGAATAACTGTTATACTTGGCTTTTGTTTATTATCTGATTTTTACGTGTTTGAGCCTAATGTGCTAAATGCCACTTTTTACCGCTTTGATATTGCCGTGAATTGTATATAAAATTGTTACGACACCCTTCTTCTCTCTCAGTCTTCTAAATCTTTTGGGAAGCGTGCGCTTCGCGTGGCTTCTTTTCTGTTAGAGTCATACCCCTAATTTTAGAACGAGGATCGGACAAGTTGCAAAGCCGGTGAAGGTTCTGTATTCCCGGTACGCTGCGCCCCCCCTGGCTCGAGTTGTCCGCTCGGGTAAGCCAGGTCTAGAACAACACACCCAGGATTTAAACCTAGAATAACATTGCCTTATGTTGGATCCCTAGTAGGAACGTTTGTTTGCATCACGTGCATTTGACTTTGGGGACTCAACACAAGGGTTGGCTCCATCTAGGACAGGTGCACCCAATATAAAAGACCATCCTGATACATATTTACGTGCTACTTGTGCATATGTTTGTTTCGGCTTGCATGTTGACTGGTTTCTATGATAGGGAAAGAAAATTAAAAAAAAAAGTGAAAGGTAGGTATTTGAAAAATTCCGAAACTCTGCCTAAAGTTTGAAAACAAAAGAGAGAAAATAAGCCAATATTTTCAAGTCATGCTTTTTCCCCTATTCCGTCAAAACTGACTGAACTACGCGGGTCTGATTCTTGCCAGATGTGAGATAGGAAGGCAAACCTCATCGGTTCCGGCCCCAATTTTTAAAAATCCAAAAAAAAATTTAGAAGTCTTTCTTTTCAAAAAATTCTCGAAAAAAAAAAGAAATATATTTTTTTAAAAAACATATAAAAAAGTCAAAATCCAAAAATATTTTCTTTACTCTTAAAGAAGTTTTCCTTTCAAAAATTCCCCTAAAAAAAATCAAAAATATGTTTCTTATTAGAAGTTTTCGTGGTCTGTTTTGTGTATGAGTAAAAACAAATAAAGGAAAAAATGTTAGTTTGTTAACTTTATTCCTGATCTTTCCCTGAACTACGTAATAATCTGATTTATGCGGCGTCATGATACATAGGCAATCCCCATCGGATTCGATCTTCACCATAAATAAATTGTGTGAAAAAGAAAGAAAAGAGTGACAAAAAAAAATAACAAAGAAAAACAAAGAGTGAAAAACAACAAAAAGAGAAAGAAAAAATAAATCAAGGTATGAAAAAAAAAGGAAAATAGAAAAAAAAGGAGAGTCTCCCGAGAAGGATTCAGTTTACCCATGTTGATGAATCATACTCGAACTTGTTCCAAAAAGCTAGTCAGGCTAAGTCTGTTGCAGCCAGTAGCCCCGAACCGGGGCACCGGACTAATGCTAGATGTGAATACCACTATGGAGAGTAGTGTGACATGATACAGAAGACTGTTGGACTCTTAAGAGAGCAGTGGAAGACCTCATCGAGGTCAGGGCAATAATGCTTAGGGATGAAGAGGCCCATAATATGATGAACAGTCCTCTACCTATTCACACCAATGTGCCATTAGTCGGAATGATTTGTGAAGATGAAGAATTTGATCCGGCACGGAAGGCCATTGCATCCATTGCCGAGACAGAAGAAAAGCTAAAAACGGTCGCCAAGCCTGAAAGTTCCCCATCAGACGGGAGTCTCGGTAGCCAGTCTTGCTATCCTTTCTGCATCCGGATTATCTTAGGGTGTGATCCGGATGTTTTACTTTATTGTCTTACTTTTCGATGTAAACCTTCTATCTTCCAAATTCAAAAACAAAAAAAGAGCAAAAAAAAAAGAATAAAAAAATCAAATGAAATTAATATTTCATTGTCTATGAATGTCTATTTTTTTTAATCTTGTCACTTTTCTTATTCTCTTTTTAGTTTTGATTCATGTAGATTTTAATAACATGACATGCTTGCGGACTTCAAGACTAGATCCTAAAACTCTGTCAGACTTCGAAATAAAGAATCAAGAAGCAGAATGCAATAAAAATGAGGTTAAGGAAATAAAACAAAAAATCGGAACAATATGAGAATAAGCCTATGCCAAGCCCGATTGAAACCTGCAGAAGTTGAAATTCCCTCTCTCCGGGTCATTGTCGAAGCCGAGATTGAGGATAAAGATTGGGTCATGAACAGATTGGAACAATTGACACTAATTGATAAAAAATGATTGGTCACAATTTGCCACAGGCAGTTGTACCAACAAAGAATAGCCCGTGTCTATAACAAGAAAGTGCGGCCCATGAAATTTGAAATAGAACAACTCATTGTGAGACGTATCTTCCCACCTCATGAAGAAGCTAAGAGGATCCTCACAGTCACTGGCATCGACACAGTCCTAGGCAAAGTTTCTCAGTCTCAAAGCCAGAGTTGTGATGAATTTCTAAGAGTTGGACGATTTACACAGATCAGGCATCTAGTCCAAGAGGCATGTCATGTTCATTGAAGTCTGTATATACTCCAGATAAGTCCTTCTTTATTTTCCCCGAAAGGGATACCTCTTGTCTAAATTCATTTGTCCATTCCATTGTTTGCTTTTCTTTGAATCCTTTTCGGTTTAACTCTGTTCTGAAACTAAGACAAAGAAGGGAAGGCAAGATTGATTTACAGGGTTCTCACTTGATACAAGCCAATATGCAAAATAAAAGGCACCCAATCTCAGCAGGGGCATCAAGTTGACTCCAACTGGCCATGTTGGCCGATGTTTCGAAATCAAAAACTGTTGAAAGAGGAAATTCAAAGTCAAATGCCCACAAGGGCAAAATAAAAGTTGAAAAGGTTAAGTCCCACGTGACTAACCATCATGGAAAAGTCTGAAAAAGCCAGAGGTTCTCCGAGGTTAGAAATGCAATCGATATTCAGGAAACAACCAGTTGCAACTGAAAGGACCGAGACCAAGTGACTGAAACAATCAAGGCCACAAAATCAACCACCGTTTCAAACTGACAAATTGTTCTTTGTTTGAAAAAAAAAAGGTAAACATCTGCAATCCAAAATCAACCTTGCAAGAAGCAGGTGCAACCAAAACAAAATTAGCAAAGGCTATAAACAGTTTTGCAGCAACTACTGCAAAAGGGAAGTCTTCTCCAAACACTTTCCCGCATTTTACTCATTATCATAAAAAATATATGAAATTAAAAAGAAAGAAAAAAAAATCAAGGTAGTATAGGGTCTCAAATCCCTAGCTACGTTTTCCAACATAGGGTCTCCACTCCCTAGATGATGGTCTTTAGACATAGGGTCTCCACTCCCTAGTCGCTTTTCCAACCTAGGGTCTCCACTCCCTAGTTGATCTTATTTAAGACATAGGGTCTCCACTCTCTAGTCTCTTTTCCAACATAAGGTCTCCACTCCCTAGGTGATGATTTTTAGACATAGGGTCTCCAATCCCCAGTCGCTTTTCTAGTATAGGGTCTCCACTTCCTAGTTGATTTTATTTTATACATAGAGTCTCCACTCCCTAGTCGCCTTTTCCAACATAGGGTCTCCACTGCCTAGTTGATTTTATTTTAGACATAGGGTCTCCACTCCCAAGTCTCTTTTCCAACATAGGTTCTCCACTCCCTCGTCTCTTTTCCAACATAGGGTCTCCACTCCCTAGTTATGTTTTTAGACATAGGGTCTCCATTCCCTAGTCTTCTTTTCCAACATAGGGTCTCCATTCCATAGTTGATGTTTTTAGACATAGGGTCTCCACTACCTAGTCTGCTTTTCCAACATAGGGTCTCTACTCCCTAGTTGATGTTTTTAGACATAGGGTATTCACTCCCTAGTCACTTTTCCAACATATGGTCTCCACTCCCTAGATGATGGTTTTTAGACATAGGGTCTCCACTCCCTAGTCGCTTTTCCAACATAGGGTCTCCACTTCCTAGTTGATCTTATTTTAGACATAGGGTCTCCACTCCCTAGTCGCCTTTTCCAACATAGGGTCTCCACTCCCTAGTTGATTTTATTTTAGACATAGGGTCTCCACTCTCTATTCTCTTTTCCAACATAGGGTATCCACTCCCTAGTTGATTGATATTTTAGGCATAGGGTCTCCACTCCCTAGTCTCTTTTCCAACATAAGGTCTCCACTCCCTAGTTGATGATTTTCCAACATAGGGTATCCACTCCCTAGTTGATGATATTTTAGACATAGGGTTTCCACCTCCTAGTTTCTTTTCCAACATAGGGTCTTCATTCTCTAGTTGATATTTTTAGACCTAGGGTCTCCACTCCATAATCACTTTTGCAACATAGGGTCTCCACTCCCTAGTTGATGTTTTTAGACATAGGGTCTCCATTCCCTAGTATGATTTTCTAACATATTCTCTCCACTCCCTAGTTGATGTTTTTAGACATAGGACCTCCACTCCCTAGTCTTTGTTTTCCACATAGGGTCTCCACTCCCTAGTTGATACTTTTAGACATAGGGTCTTCACTCCCTAGTTGTTTTTCCAACATAGGGTCTCCACTCCCTAGTTGAAATTATTTTGGACATAGGGTCTCCACTCCCTAGTCGAAATTATTTTGGACATAGGGTCTCCACTCCCTAGTTGATGCTTTTCCATCATAGGGTCTCCACTTCCTAGTTGATGATTTTTAGACATAGGGTCTCTACTTCATAGTCGCTTTTCCAACATAAGGTCTCCACTCCCTAGTTGATTTTATTTTTAAACATAGGGTCTCCACTCCCTAGTCGCCTTTTCCAACATAGAGTCTCCACTCCCTAGTTGATTTTATTTTTAGACATAGGGTCTCCACTCTCTAGTCGCTTTTCCAACATAGTGTCTTCACTCCCTAGTTGATTTTATTTTGAGACATAGGGTCTCCACTCCCTAGTTGACTTTTCCAACATAGGGTCTCCACTCCCTAGTTGATTTTATTTTAGACATAGGGTCTCCACTCCCTAGTCTCTTTTCCAACATTGGGTCTCCACTCCCTAGTTGATACTTTTCCAACATAGGATATCCACTCCCTAGTTGAAGATTTTTAGACATAGGGTCTCCACTCAATTGTCGTTTTTCCAACATAGGGTCTCCACTCCCTAGTTGATTTTATTTTAAGACATATGGTCTCCACTCCCTTGTAGACTTTTCCAACATAGGGTCTCCACTCCCTAGTTGATTTATTTTTAGACATAGGGTCTCTACTCCATAGTCGCTTTTCCAACATAGGGTCTCCACTCCCTAGTTGATTTTATTTTTAGACATAGGGTCTCCACTCCCTAGTAGCCTTTTCCAACATAGGGTCTCCACTCCCTAGTTGATTTATTTTTAGACATAGGGTCTCCACTCCCTAGTCGCTTTTCCACCATAGTCTCTTCACTACCTAGTTGATTTTATTTTTAGGCATAGAATCTCCACTCCCTAGTCTCTTTTCAAACATAGGGTCTCCACTCCCTAGTTGATGATTTTCCAACATAGGGTATCCACTCCCTAGTTGATCATATTTTAGGCATAGGGTCTAAACTCCCTAGTTCATGCTTTTCCAACATAGGGTCTCCACTTCTTAATTGATGATTTTTAGACATAGGGTCTCCACTCCTTAGTCGCTTTTCTAACATAGGGTATTCACTCCCTTAGTTGATTGTATTTTTAGACATAGGGTCTCCACTCCCTAGTCGCCTTTTCCAACATAGGGTCTCCACTCCCTAGTTGATTTTATTTTAGACATAGGGTCTCCACTCTCTATTCTCTTTTCCAACATAGGGTATCCACTCCCTAGTTGATTGATATTTTAGACATAGGGTCTCCACTCCCTAGTCTCTTTTCCAACATAGGGTCTCCACACCCTAGTCGCTTTTGCAACATAGGGTCTCCACTCCCTAGTTGATGTTATTGTAGACATAGGGTCTTCACTCCCTAGTCGCTTTTCCAATATAGGGTCTCCACTCCCTAGTTGATTTTATTTTTAGACATAGGGTCTCCACTCCCTAGTCGCCTTTTCCAACATAGGGTCTCCACTCCCTAGTTGATTTTATTTTAGACATAGGGTCTCCACTCTCTAGTCGCTTCACCAACATAGAGTATCCACTCCCTAGTTGATTGATATTTTAGACATAGGGTCTCCACTCCCTAATCTCTTTTCCAACATAGGATCTCCACTCCCTAGTTGATGCTTTTCCAACATAGGGTCTCCACTCCCTAGTTGATGATATTTTAGACATAGGGTCTCTACTCTTTAGTCGCTTTTCCAACAAATGGTCTTCACTCCCTAATTGATTTTATTTTTAGACATAGGGTCTCCACTCCCTATTCGTCTTTTCCAACATAGGGTCTC
Source organism: Nicotiana tomentosiformis (assembly GCF_000390325.3). Classification (NCBI taxonomy): domain Eukaryota; kingdom Viridiplantae; phylum Streptophyta; class Magnoliopsida; order Solanales; family Solanaceae; genus Nicotiana; species Nicotiana tomentosiformis. The sequence goes on along the minus strand of NC_090813.1, from coordinate 12,762,371 downwards.
CACTCCCTAGTTGATTTCATTTTAGACATAGGGTCTCCACTCCCTAGTCTCTTTTCCAACATAGGGTATCCACTCCCTAGTTGATTGATATTTTAGACATAGGGTCACCATTCCCTAGTCTGCTTTTCCAACATAGGGTCTCCACTCCCTAGTTGATGTTTTTAGACATAGGGACTCCACTCCCTAGTCTGCTTTTCCAACATAGGGTCTCCACTCCCTAGTTGATGTTTTTTGACATAAGGTCTTCACTACCTAGTCGCTTTTCCAACATAGGGTCTTCACTCACTAATTGATTTTATTTTTAGACATAGTGTATCCACTCCCTAGTCGCTTTTTGCAACATAGGGTCTCCACTCCCTAGTTGATTTCTTTTAGACATAGGGTTTCCACTCCCTAGTTGATTTTATTTTAGACATAGGGTTTCAACTCCCTAGTCTATTTTCCAAAATAGGGTCTCCACTCCCTAGTTGATGATTTTCCAACAAAGGGTATCTACTCCCTAGTCAATGATATTTTAGACATTGTGTCTCTACTCCCTAGTCTCTATTCAAACATAGGGACTCCACTCTCTAGTTGTTGATTTTCCAACATAGGGTCTCCACTCCCTAGTTGATGATTTTTTGACATAGGGTCTCCACTCCCTAGTTTCTTTTCCAACATAGTGTCTCCACTCCCTAGTTGTTATTTTTAGATATAGGGTCTCCACTCCATAGTCGCTTTTGCAACATAGGGTCTCCACTCCCTAGTTTTAGTTTTTAGACATAGGGTCTCCATTGCCTAGCCTGAATTTCCAACATAGGGTCTCCACTCCCTAGTTGATGTTTTTAGACATAGGGTCTCCACTCCCTAGTCTGCTTTTCTACCATAGGGTCTTAACTCCCTAGTTGATGCTTTTAGGCATAGGTTCTTCACTCCCTAGTCGTTTTTCCAACATAGGGTCTCCACTCCCTAGTTGATGATTTTTTGACATAGGGTCTCCACTCCCTAGTTTCTTTTCCAACATAGTGTCTCCACTCCCTAGTTGTTATTTTTAGATATAGGGTCTCCACTCCATAGTCGCTTTTGCAACATAGGGTCTCCACTCCCTAGTTTTAGTTTTTAGACATAGGGTCTCCATTGCCTAGCCTGAATTTCCAACATAGGGTCTCCACTCCCTAGTTGATGTTTTTAGACATAGGGTCTCCACTCCCAAGTCTGCTTTTCCAACATAGGGTCTTAACTCCCTAGTTGATGCTTTTAGGCATAGGTTCTTCACTCCCTAGTCGTTTTTCCAACATAGGGTCTCCACTCCCTAGTTGAAGTTATTTTGAACATAGAGTCTCCACTCCCTAGTCGCTTTTCCAACATAGGGTCTCCACTCCCTAATTGATGATTTTTAGACATAGGTTCTCCACTCCTTAGTCGCTTTTCCAACATAGGGTATTCACTCCCTTAGTTGATTGTATTTTTAGACATAGGGTCTCCACTCCCAAGTCTGCTTTTCCAACATAGGGTCTTAACTCCCTAGTTGATGCTTTTAGGCATAGGTTCTTCACTCCCTAGTCATTTTTCCAACATAGGGTCTCCACTCCCTAGTTGAAGTTATTTTGAACATAGAGTCTCCACTCCCTAGTCGCTTTTCCAACATAGGGTCTCCACTCCCTAATTGATGATTTTTAGACATAGGTTCTCCACTCCTTAATCGCTTTTCCAACATAGGGTCTCCACTCCCTAGTTGCCTTTTCCAACATAGGGTCTCCACTCCCTAATTGATTTTATTTTAGACATAGGGTCTCTATTCTCTAGTCATTTTTCTAACATAGGGTATCCACTCCCTAGTTGATTGATATTTTAGATATAGGGTCTCCACTCCCTAGTCTATTTTTCAACATAGGGTCTTCACTCCCTAGTTGAGGCTTTTCCAACATAGGGTCTCCACTTCCTAGTTGATGATTTTTAGACATAGGGTCTCCACTTCATAGTCTCTTTTCCAACATAAGGTCTCCACTCCCTAGTTGATTTTATTTTTAAACATAGGGTCTCCACTCCCTAGTCGTCATTTCCAACATAGGGTCTCTAATCCCTAGTTGATTTTATTTTTAGACATAGGGTCTCTACTCTCTAGTCGCTTTTCCAAAATAGTGTCTTCACTCCCTAGTTGATTTTATTTTTAGACATAGGGTCTCCACTCCCTAGTTGACTTTTCCAACATAGGGTCTCCACTCCCTAGTCTCTTTTCCAACATAGGGTCTCCACTCCCGAGTTGATGCTTTTCCAACATAGGGTATACACTCCCTAGTTGATCATATTTTAGGCATAGGGTCTACACTCCTTCATGCTTTTCCAACATAGGGTCTCCACTTCCTAATTGATGATTTTTAGACATAGGGTCTCCACTCCTTAGTCGCTTTTCCAACATAGGGTATTCACTCCCTTAGTTGATTGTATTTTTAGACATAGGGTCTCCACTCCCTAGTCGCCTTTTCCAACATAGGGTCTCCACTCCCTAGTTGATTTTATTTTAGACATAGGGTCTCCACTCTCTATTCTCTTTTCCAACATAGGGAATCCACTCCCTAGTTGATTGATATTTTAGATATAGGGTCTCCACTCCCTAGTCTCTTTTCCAACATAAGGTCTCCACTCCCTAGTTGATGATTTTCCAACATAGGGTATCCACTCCCTAGTTGATGATATTTTAGACATAGGGTCTCCACCTCCTAGTTTCTTTTCCAACATAGGGTCTTCATTCTCTAGTTGATATTTTTAGACATAGGGTCTCCACTACATAGTCTCTTTTGCAACATAGGGTCTCCACTCCCTAGTTGATGTTTTTAGACATAGGGTCTCCATTCCCTAGTATGATTTTCTAACATATTCTCTCCACTCCCTAGTTGATGTTTTTAGACATAGGGTCTCCACTCCCTAGTCTGTGTTTTTCACATAGGGTCTCCACTCCCTAGTTGATGCTTTTAGACATAGGGTCTTCACTCCCTAGTTTTTTTTCCAACATAGGGTCTCCACTCCCTAGTTAAAGTTATTTTGGACATAGGGTCTCCACTCCCTAGTCGCCTTTTCCAACATAGGGTCTCCACTCCCTAGTTGATTTTATTTCAGACATAGGGTCTCCACTCTCTATTCTCTTTTCCAACATAGGGTATCCACTCCCTAGTTGATTGATATTTTAGACATAGGGTCTCCACTCCCTAGTCTCTTTTCCAACATAAGGTCTCCACTCCCTAGTTGATGATTTTCCAACATAGGGTATCCACTCCCTAGTTGATGATATTTTAGACATAGGGTCTCCACCTCCTAGTTTCTTTTCCAACATAGGGTCTTCATTCTCTAGTTGATATTTTTAGACATAGGGTCTCCACTACATAGTCTCTTTTGCAACATAGGGTCTCCACTCCCTAGTTGATGTTTTTAGACATAGGGTCTCCATTCCCTAGTATGATTTTCTAACATATTCTCTCCACTCCCTAGTTGATGTTTTTAGACATAGGGTCTCCACTCCCTAGTCTGTGTTTTCCACATAGGGTCTCCACTCCCTAGTTGATGCTTTTAGACATAGGGTCTTCACTCCCTAGTTTTTTTTCCAACATAGGGTCTCCACTCCCTAGTTAAAGTTATTTTGGACATAGGGTCTCCACTCCCTAGTCGCCTTTTCCAACATAGGGTCTCCACTCCCTAGTTGATTTTATATCAGACATAGGGTCTCCACTCTCTATTCTCTTTTCCAACATAGGGTATCCACTCCCTAGTTGATTGATATTTTAGACATAGGGTCTCCACTCCCTAGTCTCTTTTCCAACATAAGGTCTCCACTCCCTAGTTGATGATTTTCCAACATAGGGTATCCACTCCCTAGTTGATGATATTTTAGACATAGGGTCTCCACCTCCTAGTTTCTTTTCCAACATAGGGTCTTCATTCTCTAGTTGATATTTTTAGACCTAGGGTCTCCACTCCATAGTCGCTTTTGCAACATAGGGTCTCCACTCCCTAATTGATATTTTTAGACATAGGGTCTCCATTCCCTAGTATGATTTTCTAACATATTCTCTCCACTCCCTAGTTGATATTTTTAGACATAGGGTCTCCACTCCCTAGTCTCTTTTCCAACATAGGGTCTCCACTCCCTAGTTGATGCTTTTCCATCATAGGGTCTCCACTTCCTAGTTGATGATTTTTAGACATAGGGTCTCTACTTCATAGTCGCTTTTCCAACATAAGATCTCCACTCCCTAGTTGATTTTATTTTTAAACATAGGGCTCCACTCCCTAGTCGCCTTTTCCAACATAGAGTCTCCACTCCCTAGTTGATTTTATTTTTAGACATAGGGTCTCCACTCTCTAGTCGCTTTTCCAGCATAGTGTCTTCACTCCCTAGTTGATTTTATTTTTAGACATAGGGTCTCCACTCCCTAGTTGACTTTTCCAACATAGGGTCTCCACTCCCTAGTTGATTTTATTTTAGACATAGGGTCTCCACTTCCTAGTTGATGATTTTTAGACATAAGGTCTCTACTTCATAGTCGCTTTTCCAACATAAGGTCTCCACTCCCTAGTTGATTTTGTTTTTAAACATAGGGTCTCCACTCCCTAGTCGCCTTTTCCAACATAGAGTCTCCACTCCCTAGTTTATTTTATTTTTAGACATAGGGTCTCCACTCTCTAGTAGCTTTTCCAACATAGTGTCTTCACTCCCTAGTTGATTTTATTTTTAGACATAGGGTCTCCACTCCCTAGTTGACTTTTCCAACATAGGGTCTCCACTCCCTAGTTGATTTTATTTTAGACATAGGGTCTCCACTCCCTAGTCTCTTTTCCAACATTGGGTCTCCACTCCCTAGTTGATACTTTTCCAACATAGGATATCCACTCCCTAGTTGATGATTTTTAGACATAGGGTCTCCACTCCATAGTCATTTTTCCAACATAGGGTCTCCACTCCCTAGTAAATTTTATTTTAAGACATAGGGTCTCCACTCCCTAGTAGCCTTTTCCAACATAGGGTCTCCACTCCCTAGTTGATTTATTTTTAGACATAGGGTCTCTACTCCATAGTCGCTTTTCCAACATAGGGTCTCCAGTCCCTAGTTGATTTTATTTTTAGACATAGGGTCTCCACTCCCTAATAGCCTTTTCCAACATAGGGTCTCCACACCCTAGTTGATTTATTTTTAGACATAGGGTCTCCACTCCCTAGTCGCTTTTCCACCATAGTCTCTTCACTCCCTAGTTGATTTTATTTTTAGGCATAGAATCTCCCCTCCCTAGTCTCTTTTCAAACATAGGGTCTCCACTCCCTAGTTGATGATTTTCCAACATAGGGTATCCACTCCCTAGTTGATCATATTTTGGGCATAGGGTCTATACTCCCTAGTTCATGCTTTTCCAACATAGGGTCTCCACTTCCTAATTGATGATTTTTAGACATAGGGTCTCCACTCCTTAGTCGCTTTTCCAACATAGGGTATTCACTCCCTTAGTTGATTGTATTTTTAGACTTAGGGTCTCCACTCCCTAGTCGCCTTTTCCAACATAGGGTCTCCACTCCCTAGTTGATTTTATTTTAGACATAGGGTCTCCACTCTCTATTCTCTTTTCCAACATAGGGTATCCACTCCCTAGTTGATTGATATTTTAGACATAGGGTCTCCACTCCCTAGTCTCTTTTCCAACATAAGGTCTCCACTCCCTAGTTGATGATTTTCCAACATAGGGTATCCACTCCCTAGTTGATGATATTTTAGACATAGGGTCTCCACCTCCTAGTTTCTTTTCCAACATAGGGTCTTCATTCTCTAGTTGATATTTTTAGACATAGGGTCTCCACTACATAGTCTCTTTTGCAACATAGGGTCTCCACTCCCTAGTTGATGTTTTTAGACATAGGGTCTCCATTCCCTAGTATGATTTTCTAACATATTCTCTCCACTCCCTAGTTGATGTTTTTAGACATAGGGTCTCTACTCCCTAGTCTGTGTTTTCCACATAGGGTCTCCACTCCCTAGTTGATGCTTTTAGACATAGGGTCTTCACTCCCTAGTTGTTTTTCCAACATAGGGTCTCCACTCCCTAGTTAAAGTTATTTTGGACATAGGGTCTCCACTCCCTAGTCGCCTTTTCCAACATAGGGTCTCCACTCCCTAGTTGATTTTATTTTTAGACATAGGGTCTCCACTCTCTAGTCGCTTTTCCAGCATAGTGTCTTCACTCCCTAGTTGATTTTATTTTTAGACATAGGGTCTCCACTCCCTAGTTGACTTTTCCAACATAGGGTCTCCACTCCCTAGTTGATGCTTTTCCATCATAGGGTCTCCACTTCCTAGTTGATGATTTTTAGACATAAGGTCTCCACCTCCTAGTTTCTTTTCCAACAGAGGGTCTTCATTCTCTAGTTGATATTTTTAGACCTAGGGTCTCCACTCCATAGTCGCTTTTGCAACATAGGGTCTCCACTCCCTAATTGATATTTTTAGACATAGGGTCTCCATTCCCTAGTATGATTTTCTAACATATTCTCTCCACTCCCTAGTTGATATTTTTAGACATAGGGTCTCCACTCCCTAGTTGATGCTTTTAGACATAGGGTCTTCACTCCCTAGTTGTTTTTCCAACATAGGGTCTCCACTCCCTAGTTGAAGTTATTTTGGACATAGGGTCTCCACTCCCTAGTCTCTTTTCCAACATAGGGTCTCCACTCCCTAGTTGATGCTTTTCCATCATAGGGTCTCCACTTCCTAGTTGATGATTTTTAGACATAGGGTCTCTACTTCATAGTCGCTTTTCCAACATAAGATCCCCACTCCCTAGTTGATTTTATTTTTAAACATAGGGCTCCACTCCCTAGTCGCCTTTTCCAACATAGAGTCTCCACTCCCTAGTTGATTTTATTTTTAGACATAGGGTCTCCACTCTCTAGTCGCTTTTCCAGCATAGTGTCTTCACTCCCTAGTAGATTTTATTTTTAGACATAGGGTCTCCACTCCCTAGTTGACTTTTCCAACATAGGGTCTCCACTCCCTAGTTGATGCTTTTCCATCATAGGGTCTCCACTTCCTAGTTGATGATTTTTAGACATAAGGTCTCTACTTCATAGTCGCTTTTCCAACATAAGGTCTCCACTCCCTAGTTGATTTTATTTTTAAACATAGGGTCTCCACTCCCTAGTCGCCTTTTCCAACAAAGAGTCTCCACTCCCTAGTTTATTTTATTTTTAGACATAGGGTCTCCACTCTCTAGTCGCTTTTCCAACATAGTGTCTTCACTCCCTAGTTGATTTTATTTTTAGACATAGGGTCTCCACTCCCTAGTTGACTTTTCCAACATAGGGTCTCCACTCCCTAGTCTCTTTTCCAACATTGGGTCTCCACTCCCTAGTTGATACTTTTCCAACATAGGATATCCACTCCCTAGTTGATGATTTTTAGACATAGGGTCTCCACTCCATAGTCATTTTTCCAACATAGGGTCTCCACTCCCTAGTAAATTTTATTTTAAGACATAGGGTCTCCACTCCCTAGTAGCCTTTTCCAACATAGGGTCTCCACTCCCTAGTTGATTTATTTTTAGACATAGGGTCTCTACTCCATAGTCGCTTTTCCAACATAGGGTCTCCAGTCCCTAGTTGATTTTATTTTTAGACATAGGGTCTCCACTCCCTAATAGCCTTTTCCAACATAGGGTCTCCACACCCTAGTTGATTTATTTTTAGACATAGGGTCTCCACTCCCTAGTCGCTTTTCCACCATAGTCTCTTCACTCCCTAGTTGATTTTATTTTTAGGCATAGAATCTCCCCTCCCTAGTCTCTTTTCAAACATAGGGTCTCCACTCCCTAGTTGATGATTTTCCAACATAGGGTATCCACTCCCTAGTTGATCATATTTTGGGCATAGGGTCTACACTCCCTAGTTCATGCTTTTCCAACATAGGGTCTCTACTTCCTAATTGATGATTTTTAGACATAGGGTCTCCACTCCTTAGTCGCTTTTCCAACATAGGGTATTCACTCCCTTAGTTGATTGTATTTTTAGACTTAGGGTCTCCACTCCCTAGTCGCCTTTTCCAACATAGGGTCTCCACTCCCTAGTTGATTTTATTTTAGACATAGGGTCTCCACTCTCTATTCTCTTTTCCAACATAGGGTATCCACTCCCTAGTTGATTGATATTTTAGACATAGGGTCTCCACTCCCTAGTCTCTTTTCCAACATAAGGTCTCCACTCCCTAGTTGATGATTTTCCAACATAGGGTATCCACTCCCTAGTTGATGATATTTTAGACATAGGGTCTCCACCTCCTAGTTTCTTTTCCAACATAGGGTCTTCATTCTCTAGTTGATATTTTTAGACATAGGGTCTCCACTACATAGTCTCTTTTGCAACATAGGGTCTCCACTCCCTAGTTGATGTTTTTAGACATAGGGTCTCCATTCCCTAGTATGATTTTCTAACATATTCTCTCCACTCCCTAGTTGATGTTTTTAGACATAGGGTCTCCACTCCCTAGTCTGTGTTTTCCACATAGGGTCTCCACTCCCTAGTTGATGCTTTTAGACATAGGGTCTTCACTCCCTAGTTGTTTTTCCAACATAGGGTCTCCACTCCCTAGTTAAAGTTATTTTGGACATAGGGTCTCCACTCCCTAGTCGCCTTTTCCAACATAGGGTCTCCACTCCCTAGTTGATTTTATTTTAGACATAGGGTCTCCACTCTCTATTCTCTTTTCCAACATAGGTTATCCACTCCCTAGTCGATTGATATTTTAGACATAGGGTCTCCACTCCCTAGTCTCTTTTCCAACATAAGGTTTCCACTCCCTAGTTGATGATTTTCCAACATAGGGTATCCACTCCCTAGTTGATGATATTTTAGACATAGGGTCTCCACTCTCTAGTCACTTTTACAACATAGGGTATCCACTCCCTAGTTGATTCATATTTTTGACATAGGGTCTTCCCTCACTAGTCTCTTTTCCAACATAGGGTCTCCACTCCCTAGTTGATGCTTTTCCAACATAGGGTCTCCACTCCCTAGTGTATGATTTTTAGACATAGGGTCTCCACTCCATAGCTGTTTTTGCAACATAGTGTCTCCACTCCCTAGTTAATTGTTTTTGTGACATAGGGTCTCCAGTCCCTAGTTGCCTTTTCAAACATAGGGTATCCACTCCCTAGTTGATTTTATTTTTAGACATAGGGTCTCCACTCCCTAGTCGCTTTTCCAACTTAGAGTCTCCACTCCCTAGTTGACTTTGTTTTAGACATAGGGTCTCCACTCTCTAGTCGCTTTTCGAACATAGGGTGTCCACTCCCTAGTTGATTGATATTTTAGACATAGGGTCTCCACTCCCTAGTCGCTTTACCAAAATAGGGTATTCACTCACTAGTTGATTTTATTTTAAGACATAGGGTCTCCACTCCCTAGTCGCCTTTTCTAACATAGGGTCTCCACTCCCTAGTTGATTTCTTTTAGACATAGGGTCTCCACTCCCTAGCTGATGATTTTTAGACATAAGGTCTCCACTCCCTAGTTTCTTTTCCAACATAGGGTCTCCACTCCCTAGTTGATTTTTTTAGACATAGGGTCTCCACTCCCTAGTCGCTTTTGCAACATAGGTTCTCCACTCCCTAGTTGATGTTTTTTGACATAGGGTCTCCATTCCCTAATTTGCTTTTCCAACATAGGGTCTCCACTCCTTAGTTGATGTTTTTAGACATAAGGTCTCCACTCCCTAGTCTGCTTTTCCAACATAGAGTCTCCACTCCTTAGTTGGTGTTTTTAAACATAGGGTCTCTACTCCCTAGTGTGCTTTTCTAACATAGGGTCTCCACTCCCTAGTCGTTTTTCCAACATAGGATCTCCACTCCCTAGTCGTTTTTGCAACATAGGGTCTCCACTCCCTAGTTGATGATTTTTAGACATAGGGTCTCCACTCCCTAGTCGCTTTTCCAACATAGGGTCTTCAATCACTAGTGTATTTTATTTTTAGACATAGGGTCTCCACTCCCTAGTCGCCTTTTCCAACATAGGGTCTCTACTCCCTAGTTGATTTTATTTTAGACATAGGGTATCCATTCCCTAGTCTCTTTTCCAACATAGGGTATCCACTCCCTAGTAGATTGATATTTTAGAAATAGGGTCTCCACTCCCTAGTCGCATTTTCTAACATTGGGTCTCCACTCCCTAGTTGATGATTTTCCAACATAGGGTCTCCACTCCATAGTTGATGATTTTTAGACATAGGGTCTCCACTCCCTACTTTCTTATCCAACATAGGGTCTCCACTCTCTAGTTGATATTTTTAGACTTAGGGTCTCCACTCCATAGTCGTTTTTGCAACATAGGGTCACCACTCCCTAGTTGATATTTTTTTATATAGGGTCTCCACTCCCTAGTTGATGCTTTTAGACATAGGGTCTTCACTCCCTAGTTGTTTTTCCAAAATTAGGTCTCCAATCCCTAGTTGAAGTTATTTTGGACATAGGGTTTCTACTCCCTAGTCGCTTTTCCAATATAGGGTCTCCACTCCCTAGTTGATGATTTTTAGACATAGGGTCTCAACTCCCAAGTCGCCTTTTCCAACATAGGGTCTCTACTCCCTAGTTGATTTTAGTTTTACACATAGGGTCTCCACTCCCTAGTCGCCTTTTCCAACGTAGGGTCTCCACTTCCTAGTTGATTTTATTTTAGACATAAGGTCTCCACTCTCTAGTCGCTTTTCCAACATAGGGTATCCACTCCCTAGGTTATTGATATTTAAGACATAGGGTCTCCACTCCCTAGTCTCTTTTCCAACATAGGGTCTCCACTCCCTAGTTGATTCTTTTCCAACATAGTGTCTTCACTCCCTAGTTGATTATTTGTAGACATAGGGTCTCTACTCCATAGTCGATTTTCCTACATAGGGTCTCCACTCCCTAGTTGATTTTTTTTTTAGACATGGGGTCTGCACTCCCTAGTCGCATTTTCCAACATAGGGTCTCCACTCCCTAGTTGATTTTATTTTTAGACATAGGGTCTCCACTCCCTAGTCCCTTTACCAACATAGTGTCTTCACTCCCTAGATGATTTTATTTTTAGACATAGTGTCTCTACTCCCTAGTCACCTTTACCAACATAGGGTATCCATTCCCTAGTTGATTTTATTTTAGACATAGGGTGTCCACTCCCTAGTTGATTGATATTTTAGACATAGGGTCTCCACCCCCTAGTTGATGATTTTAAGACATAGGGTCTTCACTCCCTAGTTTCTTTTCCAACATAGGGTCTCCACTCCCTAGTCGTTTGTCCAACATAGGGTCTACAGTCCCTAGTTGATGATTTTTTGGCATAGTGTCTCCATTCCCTAGTCTGCTTTTCCAACATAGGGTCTCTACTCCCTACTTGATGTTTTTAGACATAGGGTATCCACTGCCTAGTCTGCTTTTCCAGCATAGGGTCTCCACTCCCCAGTTGATTTTATTTTAGACATAGGGTCTCCACTCTCTAGTCTCTTTTCCAAAATAGGGTATCTACTCCCTAGTCAATTGATATTTTGGACATAGAGTCTCCACTCCCTAGTCTCTTTGCCAACATAGGGTGTCCACTCCCTAGTTGATGATTTTAATACATAGGGTCTCCACTCCCTAGTTGATGATTTTAGACATAGGGTCTCCACTCCCTAGTCGCTTTTCCAACATAGGGTTTCCACTCCCAAGTTGATTTTATTTTTAGACATAGGGGCTCCACTCCCTAGTTGATTTTGTTTTAGACATAGGGTCTCTACTTCCTAGTTGATTGATATATTAGACATAGGGTTTCCACTCCCTAGTCTCATTTCCAACATAGGGTCTCCACTCCCTAGTCGCCTTTTCTAACATAGGGTCTCCACTCCCTAATTGATTTCTTTTAGACATAGGGTCTCCACTCCCTAGCTGATGATTTTTAGACATAAGGTCTCCACTCCCTAGTTTCTTTTCCAACATAGGGTTTCCACTCCCTAGTTGATTTTTTTTAGACATAGGGTCTCCACTCCCTAGTCACATTTGCAACATAGGTTCTCCACTCCCTAGTTGATGTTTTTTAACATAGGGTCTCCATTCCCTAATTTGCTTTTCCAACATAAGGTCTCCACTCCTTAGTTGATGTTTTTAGACATAAGGTCTCCACTCCCTAGTCTGCTTTTCCAGCATAGGGTCTCCACTCCCTAGTTGATGTTTTTAAACATAGGGTCTCTACTCCCCAGTGTGCTTTTCTAACATAGGGTCTCCACTCCCTAGTCGCTTTTCCATCATAAGGTCTCCACTCCCAAGTTGATTTTATTTTTAGACATAGGGTGTCCACTCCCTAGTAGATGATTTTTATACATAGGGTCTCCACTCCCTAGTTGATGATTTTTAGACATAGGGTCTCCACTCCCTAGTCGCTTTTCCAACATAAGGTCTCCACTCCCAAGTTGATTTTATTTTTAGACATAGGGGCTCCACTCCCTAGTCGCTTGTTCCAACATAGGGTCTCCACTCCCTAGTTGATTTTGTTTTAGACATAGGGTCTCCACTCTGTAGTCGCTTTTCAAACATAGAGTATCCACTCCCTAGTTGATTGATATTTTAGACATAGGGTCTCCACTCCATAGTCACTTTTCTAACATAGGGTCTTCACTCACTAGTTGATTTTATTTTTAGACATAGGGTCTCCACTCCCTAGTCGCCTTTTCCAACATAGGGTCTCCACTCCCTAGTTGACTTCTTTTTGACATAGGGTCTCCACTCCCTAGTTGATTTTATTTTATACACAGGGTCTCCACTCTCTAGTCGCTTTTCCAACATAGGGTATCCTTTACCTAGTTGATTGATATTTTAGACATACGGTCTCCACTTCCTAGTCTGTTTTTCAACATAGGGTCTCCACTCTCTAGTCGCTTTTCCAACATAGGGTATCCTTTACCTAGTTGATTGATATTTTAGACATACGGTCTCCACTTCCTAGTCTGTTTTTCAACATAGGGTCTCCACTCCCTAGTTTATGATTTTCCAACATAGGGTATCCACTCCATAGTTGATGATATTTTAGACATAGGGTCTCCACTCCCTAGTTGATGCTTTTCCAACATAGGGTCTCCACTCCATAATTGATGATTTTTAGACATAGGGTCTCCACTCCTTAGTCGCTTTTCAGACATAGGGTCTTCACTGCCTAGTTGATTTTATTTTTAGACATAGGGTCTCCACTCCCTAGTTGCCTTTTCCACCATAGGGTCTCCACTCCCTAGTTGATTTTATTTTAGACATAGGGTCTCCACTCTCTAGTCTATTTTCCAATATAGGGTATCCACTCCCTAGTCTCTTTGCCAACATAGGGTCTCCACTCCCTATTTGATGCTTTTCCAACATAGGGTCTCCACTCCCTAGTTGATTTTATTTTAGACATAGGGTCTCCACTCCCTAGTTGATGATTTTCTAACATAGGGTATCCACTCACTAGTTGATGCTATTTTATACATAGGGTCTCCACTCCCTAATTGATGATTTTTAGACATAGGGTCTCCACTCCTTAGTCGCTTTTCCAACATAGGGTCTTCACTCCCTAGTTGCTTTTATTTTTAGACGTAGGGTCTCCACTCCCTTGTTGCCTTTTCCAACATAGGGTCTCCACTCCCTAGTTGATGATTTTCCATCATAGGGTATCCACTCCTTAGTTGATGCTATTTTAGACATAGGGTCTCCACTCCCTAGTTGATGCTTTTCCAACATAGGGTCTCCACTCCCTAATTGATGATTTTTAGACATAGGGTCTCCACTCCTTAGTCGCTTTTCCAACATAGGGTCTTCATTCCGTAGTTGATTTTATTTTTTGACATAGGGTCTCCACTCCCTTGTTGCCTTTTGCAACATAGGGTCTCCGCTCCCTAGTTGATTTTATTTTAGACATAGGGTCTCCACTCTCTAGTGTCTTTTCCAACATAGGGTATCCACTTCCTATTCGATTGATATTTTGGACATAGGGTCTCCACTCCCTAGTCTCTTGGCCAACATACGGTCTCCACTCCCTAGTTGATGCTTTTCCATAATAGAGTCTCCACTCCCTAGTTGATTTTATTTTAGACATAGGGTCTCCACTCTCTAGTCACTTTTACAACATAGGGTATCCACTCCCTAGTTGATTGATATTTTAGACATAGGTTCTCCACTCCCTAGTCTCTTATCCAACATAGGTTCTCCACTCCCTAGTTGATGCTTTTCCAACATAGGGTCTCCACTCCCTAGTTGATTTAAAAAATAGGGTCTCCACTCCCTTGTTGCCTTTTCCAACATAGGGTCTCCACTCCCTAGTTTATTTTATTTTAGACATAGGGTCTCCACTCTCTAGTGTCTTTTCCAACATAGGGTATCCACTTCCTATTCGATTGATATTTTGGACATAGGGTCTCCACTCCCTAGTCTCTTGGCCAACATACGGTCTCCACTCCCTAGTTGATGCTTTTCCAACATAGAGTCTCCACTCCCTAGTTGATTTTATTTTAGACATAGGGTCTCCACTCTCTAGTCACTTTTACAACATAGGGTATCCACTCCCTAGTTGATTGATATTTTAGATATAGGTTCTCCACTCCCTAGTCTCTTTTCCAACATAGGGTCTCCACTCCCTAGTGTATGATTTTTAGACATAGGGTCTCCACTCTATAGTCGTTTTTCCAACATAGGGTCTTCACTCCCTAGTTGATTTTGTTTTTGGACATAGGTTCTCCAGTCCCTAGTCGCCTTTTCCAACATAGTGTCTCCACTCCCTATCTGATTTCTTTTAGACATAGGGTCTCCACTCCCGAGTTGATTTTATTATAGACATAGGGTCTCCACTCTCTAGTCGCTATTCCAACATAGGGTATCCACTACATAGTTGATTGATATTTTAGACATAGGGTCTCTACTACCTAGTCTCTTTTCCAACATAGGGTCTCCCCTCCTTGGTTGATGATTTTCCAACATAGGGTATCCACTCCCTAGTTGATGATATTTTAGACATAGGGTCTCCACTCCGTAGTTGATGCTTTTCCAACATAGGGTCTCCAGTCCCTAATTGATGATTTTTAGACATATGGTCTCTACTCCTTAGTCGCTTTTCCAACATAGGGTCTTCACTCCCTAGTTGATTTTATTTTTAGACATAGGGTCTCCACTCCCTAGTCGCCTTTTCCAACATAGGGTCTCCACTCCCCAGTTGATTTTATTTTAGACATAGGGTCTCCACTCTCTAGTCTCTTTTCCAAAATAGGGTATCTACTCACTAGTCAATTGATATTTTGGACATAGGGTCTCCACTCCCTAATCTCTTTGCCAACATAGGGTCTCCACTCCCGAGTTGATGCTTTTCCAACATTGGGTCTCCACTCCCTAGTTGATGATTTCTAGACATAGGGTCTACACTTCTTAGTCACTTTTCCAACATAGGGTCTACACTCCCAAGTTGATTTTATTTTTAGACATAGGGGCTCCACTCCCTAGTCTCCTTTTCCAGCATAGGTTCTCCACTCCCTAGTTGATATTATTTTAGATATAGGGTCTCCACTCTTTATTCGCTTTTCCAACATAGGGTCTCCACTCCCTAGACGCTTTTTCAACATAGGGTCTTCACTCACTAGTTGATTTTATTTTTAGACATACGGTCTCCACTCCCTAGTTGATGATATTTTAGACATAGGGTCTCCACTCTCTAGTGTCTTTTCCAACATAGGGTATCCACTTCCTATTCGATTGATATTTTGGACATAGGGTCTCCACTACCTAGTCTCTTGGCCAACATACGGTCTCCACTCCCTAGTTGATGCTTTTCCAACATAGAGTCTCCACTCCCTAGTTGATTTTATTTTAGACATAGGGTCTCCACTCTCTAGTCACTTTTACAACATAGGGTATCCACTCCCTAGTTGATTGATATTTTAGACATAGGGTCTCCATTCCCTAGTCTCTTTTCCAACATAGGGTCTCCACTCCCTAGTTGATGCTTTTCCAACATAGGGTATCTACTCCCTAGTTGAAAATACTTTAGACATAGGGTCTCCACTCCCTAATTGATGATTTTTAGACATAGGGTCTCCACTCCTTAGTCGCTTTTCCAACATAGGGTCTTCACTCCCTAGTTGATTTCATTTTTAGACATAGGGTCTCCACTCCCTTGTTGCCTTTTCCAACATAGGGTCTCCACTCCCTAGTTGATTTTATTTTAGACATAGGGTCTCCACTCTCTATTGTCTTTTCCAACATAGGGTATCCACTTCCTATTCGATTGATATTTTGGACATAGGGTCTCCACACCCTAGTCTATTGGCCAACATACGGTCTCCACTCCCTAGTTGATGCTATTCCAACATAGAGTCTCCACTCCCTAGTTGATTTTATTTTAGACATAGGGTCTCCACTCTCTAGTCACTTTTACAACATAGGGTATCCACTCCCTAGTTGAATGATATTTTAGATATTGGTTCTCCACTCCCTAGTCTCTTTTCCAATATAGGGTCTCCACTCCCTTGTTGATGCTTTTCCAATATAGGGTCTCCACTCCCTAGTGTATGATTTATAGACATAGGGTCTCCACTCCATAGTCGTTTTTCCAACATAGGGTCTTCACTCCCTAGTTGATTTTGTTTTTGGACATAGGTTCTCCAGTCCTTTGTCGCCTTTTCAAACATAGGGTATCCACTCCCTATGTTGATGATTTTTAGACATAGGGTCTCGACTCCCAAGTTGCTTTTCCAACATAGGGTCTCCACTCCCTAGTTGATTTTATTTTTAGACATAGGATCTCCACTCCCTAGTCGCCTTTTCCAACATAGGGTCTCCAATCCCTAGTTAATTTTATTTTAGACATAGGGTCTGCACTCTCTAGTCGCTTATCCAACAGAGGGTATCCACTCCCTAGTTGATTGATATTTTAGACATAGGGTCTCCACTTCCTAATCGCTTTTCTAACATAGGGTCTCCACTCCCTAATCTCTTTTCCAACATAGGGTATCCATTCCCTAGTTGATTGATATTTTAGACATAGGGTCTCCACTCCCTAGTCGCTTTTCCAATATGGGGTCTTCACTTCTTTGTTGATTTTATTTTTAGACATAGGGTATCCACTCCCTAGTTGCCTTTTCCAACATAGGGTCTCCACTCCCTAGTTGATTTTATTTTTAGACATAGGGTCTCCACTCCCTAGTCGCTTTTCCAACATAGGGTCTCCACTCCCTAGTTGATGGAATTTAGACATAGGGTCTCCACTACCACGTCGCTTTTCCAATATAGGGTCTCCACTCCCTAGTTGATGATTTTTAGACATAGGTTCTCCACTCCCTAGTCGCTTTGCCAACATATGGTCTCCACACCCTAGTTGATTATAATTTTAGACATAGGGTCTCCACTCCCTAGTCGCCTTTTCCAACATAGGGTCTCCACTCCCTAGTTGATTTTATTTTAGACATAGGGTCTCCACTCTCTAGTCGCTTATCTAACATAGGGTATCCACTCCCTAGTTGATTGATATTTTAGACATAGGGTCTCCACTCCCTAGTCTCGTATCCATCATAGGGTCTCTACTCCCTAATCTCTTTTCCAACATAGGGTATCCACTCCCTAGTTGATTGATATTTTAGACAAAGGGTCTCCACTCCCTAATCGCTTTTCCAATATAGGGTCTTCACTCCCTAGTTGAATTTATTTTTAGACATAGGGTCTCCACTACCTAGTTTTATTTTCAAAAATAAGGTCTCCACTCCCTAATTGATTTTATTTTTAGAGATAGGGTGTCCACTCCCTAGTCGCTTTTCCAACATAGGTTCTTCACTCCTTAGTTGATTTAATTTTTAGACATAGGGTCTCCACTCCCTAGTTGCCTTTTCCAGCATAGGGTCTCCACTGCCTAGTTGATTTTATTTTAGACATAGGGTCTCCACACCCTAGTTGCTTTTCAAACATAAGGTCTCCACTCCCTAGTTGATGATTTTTAGACATAGGGTGTCCACTCCTAAGTCGCTTTTCCAACATATGGTCTCCACTCACTATTTGATGATTTTTAGACATAGGGTCTCCACTCCCTAGTCGCTTTTCCAACATAGGGTCTCCACACCCTAGTTGATTTTAATTTTAGACATAGGGTCTCCACTCCTTAGTCGCCTTTTTGAACGTAGGGTCTCCACTTCCTAGTTGATTTTATTTTAGACATAGGGTCTCCACTCTCTTGTCGCTTTTCCAACATAGGGTATCCACTCCCTAGTAGATTGATATTTTAGACATAGGGTCTCCATTCCCTAGTCTCTTTTCTAACATAGGGTCTCCACTCCCTAGTTGATGCTTTTCCAACATAGGGTCTCCACTCCCTAGTTGATGATTTTTAGACATAGGGTCTCCACTTCTTAGTCGCTTTTCCAACATAGGGTCTACACTCCCTAGTCGCCTTTTCCAACATAGGGTCTCCACTCCCTAGTTGATTTTATTTTAGACATAGGGTCTCCACTCTCTAGTCTCTTTTCCAACATAAGGTCTCCACTCCCTAGTTAATGATTTTCCAACATAAGGTATCTACTCCCTAGTTGATGGTATTTTAGACATAGGGTCTCCACTCCGTAGTCTCATTTCAAACATAGGGTCTCCACTCCCTAGTTAATGATTTTTATACATAGGGTCTCCACTCCCTAGTTGGTGTTTTTAGACATAGGGTCTCCACTCCCTAGTCGTTTTTGCAACATAGGTTCTCCACTCGCTAGTTTATGTTTTTAGACATAGGGTCTGCATTCCCTAGTCTGCTTTTCCAACATAGGGTCTCCCCTCCCTAGTTGATGTTTTTAGACATAGGGTCTCCACTCCCTAGTCTGATTTTCCAACATAGGGTCTCCACTCCCAAGTTTAAATTATTTTGGACATAGGGTCTCCACCCCCTAGTTGATGATTTTTAGACATAGGGTCTCCACTCCCTAGTTGATTATTTTTAGATATAGGGTCTCCACTCCCTAGTTGATGATTTTTAGACCTAGGGTCTCCACTCCCTAGTTGCTTTTCCAACATAGGGTCTTCCCTCCCTAGTTGATTTTATTTTTAGATATAGGGTCTATACTATCTAGTCATTTTTCCTACATAGGGTATCCACTCCCTAGTTGATTGATATTTTAGACATAGGGTCTCCACTCCCTAGTCGCTTTTCCAACATAGGGTCTCCACTCCCTAGTTGATGGAATTTAGACATAGGGTCTCCACTACCAAGTCGCTTTTCCAACATAGGGTCTCCACTCCCTAGTTGATGATTTTTACACATAGGTTCTCCACTCCCTAGTCGCTTTGCCAACATATGGTCTCCACACCCTAGTTGATTATAATTTTAGACATAGGGTCTCCACTCCCTAGTCGCCTTTTCCAACATAGGGTCTCCACTCCCTAGTTGATTTTATTTTAGACATAGGGTCTCCACTCTCTAGTCGCTTATCTAACATAGGGTATCCACTCCCTAGTTGATTGATATTTTAGACATAGGGTCTCCACTCCCTAGTCTCGTATCCATCATAGGGTCTCTACTCCCTAATCTCTTTTCCAATATAGGGTATCCACTCCCTAGTTGATTGATATTTTAGACAAAGGGTTTCCACTCCCTAGTCGCTTTTCCAATATAGGATCTTCACTCCCTAGTTGATTTTATTTTTAGACATAGGGTCTCCACTCCCTAGTCGCCTTTTCCAATATAGGGTCTCCACTCCCTTGTTGATTTTATTTTAGACATAGGGTCTGCACTCTCTAGTCGCTTATCTAACATAGGGTATCCACTCCCTAGTTGATTGATATTTTAGAAATAGGGTCTCCACTCCCTAGTCTCGTATCCATCATAGGGTCTCTACTCCCTAATCTCTTTTCGAACATAGGGTATCCACTCCCTAGTTGATTGATATTTTAGACAAAGGGTCTCCACTCCCTAGTCGCTTTTCCAATATAGGGTCTTCACTCCCTAGTTGATTTTATTTTTAGACATAAGGTCTCCACTACCTAGTTTCATTTTCAAAAATAAGGTCTCCACTCCCTAATTGATTTTATTTTTAGAGATAGGGTGTCCACTCCCTAGTCGCTTTTCCAACATAGGTTCTTCACTCCTTAGTTGATTTTATTTTTAGACATAGGGTCTCCACTCCCTAGTTGCCTTTTCCAGCATAGGGTCTCCACTCCCTAGTTGATTTTATTTTAGACATAGGGTCTCCACACCCTAGTCGCTTTTCAAACATAAGGTCTCCACTCCCTAGTTGATGATTTTTAGACATAGGGTGTCCACTCCCAATTCGCTTTTCCAACATATGGTCCCCACTCCCTATTTGATAATTTTTAGACATAGGGTCTCCACTCCCTAGTCGCTTTTCCAACATAGGGTCTCCATACCCTAGTTGATTTTAATTTTAGACATAGGGTCTCCACTCCTTAGTCGCCTTTTTGAACATAGGGTCTCCACTTCCTAGTTGATTTTATTTTCGACATAGGGTCTCCACTCCCTAGTCGCCTTTTTCAACATAGGGTCTCCACTCCCTAGTTGATTTTATTTTAGACATAGGGTCTCCACTCTCTAGTCGCTTATCTAACATAGGGTATCCACTCCCTAGTTGATTGATATTTTAGACATAGGGTCTCCACTCCCTAGTCTCGTATCCATCATAGGGTCTCTACTCCCTAATCTCTTTTCCAACATAGGGTATCCACTCCCTAGTTGATTGATATTTTAGACAAAGGGTCTCCACTCCCTAGTCGCTTTTCCAATATAGGGTCTTCACTCCCTAGTTGATTTTATTTTTAGACATAAGGTCTCCACTCCCTAGTTTCATTTTCAAAAATAAGGTCTCCACTCCCTAATTGATTTTATTTTTAGAGATAGGGTGTCCACTCCCTAGTCGCTTATCTAACATAGGGTATCCACTCCCTAGTTGATTGATATTTTAGAAATAGGGTCTCCACTCCCTAGTCTCGTATCCATCATAGGGTCTCTACTCCCTAATCTCTTTTCGAACATAGGGTATCCACTCCCTAGTTGATTGATATTTTAGACAAAGGGTCTCCACTCCCTAGTCGCTTTTCCAATATAGGGTCTTCACTCCCTAGTTGATTTTATTTTTAGACATAAGGTCTCCACTACATAGTTTCATTTTCAAAAATAAGGTCTCCACTCCCTAATTGATTTTATTTTTAGAGATAGGGTGTCCACTCCCTAGTCGCTTTTCCAACATAGGTTCTTCACTCCTTAGTTGATTTTATTTTTAGACATAGGGTCTCCACTCCCTAGTTGCCTTTTCCAGCATAGGGTCTCCACTCCCTAGTTGATTTTATTTTAGACATAGGGTCTCCACACCCTAGTCGCTTTTCAAACATAAGGTCTCCACTCCCTAGTTGATGATTTTTAGACATAGGGTGTCCACTCCCAAGTCGCTTTTCCAACATATGGTCTCCACTCCCTATTTGATAATTTTTAGACATAGGGTCTCCACTCCCTAGTCGCTTTTCCAACATAGGGTCTCCATACCCTAGTTGATTTTAATTTTAGACATAGGGTCTCCACTCCTTAGTCGCCTTTTTGAACATAGGGTCTCCACTTCCTAGTTGATTTTATTTTCGACATAGGGTCTCCACTCTCTTGTCGCTTTTCCAACATAGGGTATCCACTCCCAAGTAGATTGATATTTTAGACATAGGGTCTCCATTCCCTAGTCTCTTTTCTAACATAGGGTCTCCACTCCCTAGTTGATGCTTTTCCAACATAGGGTCTCCACTCCCTAGTTGATGATTTTTAGACATAGGGTCTACACTTCTTAGTCACTTTTCCAACATAGGGTCTACACTCCCTAGTCGCCTTTTCCAACATAGGGTCTCCACTCCCTAGTTGATTTTATTTTAGACATAGGGTCTCCACTCTCTAGTCTCTTTTCCAACATAGGGTCTCCACTCCCTAGTTGATGATTTTCCAACATAAGGTATCTACTCCCTAGTTGATGGTATTTTAGACATAGGGTCTCCACTCCGTAGTCTCTTTTCAAACATAGGGTCTCCACTCCCTAGTTAATGATTTTTATACATAGGGTCTCCACTCCCTATTTGGTGTTTTTAGACATAGGGTCTCCACTCCCTAGTCGTTTTTGCAACATAGGGTCTCCACTCGCTAGTTGATGTTTTTAGACATAGGGTCTGCATTCCCTAGTCTGCTTTTCCAATATAGGGTCTCCCCTCCCTAGTTGATGTTTTTAGACATAGGGTCTCCACTCCCTAGTCTGCTTTTCCAACATAGGGTCTCCACTCCCAAGTTTAAATTATTTTGGACATCGGGTCTCCACTCCCTAGTTGATGATTTTTAGACATAGGGTCTCCACTCCCTAGTTGATGATTTTTAGACATAGGGTCTCCACTCCCTAGTTGATGATTTTTAGACCTAGGGTCTCCACTCCCTAGTCGCTTTTCCAACATAGGGTCTTCCCTCCCTAGTTGATTTTATTTTTAGATATAGGGTCTATACTATCTAGTCATTTTTCCTACATAGGGTATCCACTCCCTGGTTAATTGATATTTTAGACATAGGGTGTCCACTCCTTAGTCGCTTTTCCAACATATGGTCTCCACACCCTAGTTGATTTTATTTTTAGACATAGGGTCTGCACTCCCTAGTCGCCTTATCCAACATAGGGTCTCCACTCCCTAGTTGATATTATTTTTAGACATAGGGTCTCCACTCCATAGTCGCTTTTCCAACATAGGGTCTCCACTCCATAGTCTCTTTTCCAACATAGGGTCTCCACTCCCTAGTATATTTTATTTTAGACATAGGGTCTCCACTCTCTAGTCGCTTTTCCAACATAGGGTATCCACTCCCTAGTTGATTGATATTTTAGACATAGGGTCTCCACTCCCTAGTCTCTTTTCCAACATAGGGTCTCCACTCCCTAGTCGCGTTTCCAATATAGGGTCTCCACTCCCTTGTTGATTTTATTTTTAGACATAGGGTCTCCACTCCCTAGTCGCCTTTTCCAACATAGGGTCTCCACTCCCTAGTTGATTTTATTTTAGACATAGGGTCTCCATTCCCTAGTCTCTTTTCCAACATATGGTATTCACTCCCTAGTTGATTGATATTTTAGACATAGGGTCTCAACTCCCTAGTCTCATTTCCATCATAGGGTCTCCACTCCCTAGTTGATTGATATTCCAACATAGGATATCCACTCCCTAGTTGATGTTTTTAGAAATAGGGTCTACATTCCCTAGTCTGCTTTTCCAACAGTGGGTATCCACTCCCTAGTTGATTGATATTTTAGACATAGGGTCTCCACTCCCTAGTCGCTTTTCCAACATAGGGTCTCCACTCCCTAGTTGTTGTTTTTAGACATAGGGTCTCCACTCCCTAGTCTGCTTTTCCAACATAGGGTCTCCACTCCCAAGTTGAAATTATTTTGGACATAGGGTCTCCACTCCCTAGTTGATGATTTTTAGACATAGGGTCTCCACTCTCTTGTTGATGATTTTTAGACCTAGGGTCTCCACTCCCTAGTCGCTTTTTCAACATAGGGTCTTCCCTCCCTAGTTGATTTTATTTTTAGATATAGGGTCTCTACTATCTAGTCATTTTTCCTACATAGGGTATCCACTCCCTAGTTGATTGATATTTTAGACATAGGGTCTCCACTCCATAGTCGCTTTTCCAACATATGGTCTCCACACCCTAGTTGATTTTATTTTTAGACATAGGGTCTGCACTCCTTAGTCACCTTATCCAACATAGGGTCTCCACTCCCTAGTTGATATTATTTTTAGACATAGGGTCTCCACTCCCTAGTCGCTTTTCCAACATAGGGTCTCCACTCCCTAGTATATTTTATTTTAGATATAGGGTCTCCACTCTCTAGTCGCTTTTCCAACATTAGGGTATCCATTCCCTAGTTGATTGATATTTTAGACATAGGGTCTCCACTCCCTAGTCTCTTTTCCAACATAGGGTCTCCACTCCCTAGTTGATGATATTTAGACATAGGGTCTCCACTCCCTAGTCGCGTTTCCAATATAGGGTCTTCACTCCCTTGTTGATTTTATTTTTAGACATAGGGTCTCCACTCCCTAGTCGCCTTTTCCAACATAGGGTCTCCACTCCCTAGTTGATTTTATTTTAGACATAGGGTCTCCATTCCCTAGTCTCTTTTCCAACATAGGGTATTCACTCCCTAGTTGATTGATATTCTAACATAGGGTATCCACTCCTTAGTTGATGTTTTTAGACATAGGGTCTCCATTCCCTAGTATGCTTTTCCAACAGAGGGTATCCACTCCCTAGTTGATTGATATTTTAGACATAGGGTCTCCACTCCCTAGTCGCTTTTCCAACATAGGGTCTCCACTCCCTAATTGTTGTTTTTAGACATAGGGTCTCCACTCCCTAATCTGCTTTTCCAACATAAGGTCTCCACTCCCTAGTTGATATTTTTAGACGTAGGGTCTTCACTCCCTAGTCGCTTTTCTAATATAGGGTCTCAACTCCCTAGTTGAAATTATTGTGGACATAGGGTCTCCACTTCCTAGTTGATGATTTTTAGACATAGGTTCTCCACTCCCTAGTCGTTTTCCAACATAGGTTCTCCACTCCCCAGTTGATTTCATTTTTAGACATAGGGTCTCCACTCCCTAGTTGCCTTTTCCAACATAGGGTCTCCACTCTCTAGTTACTCTTATTTTAGACATAGGGTCTCCACTCTCTAGTCGCTTATCCAACATAGGGTGTCCAATACTTAGTTGATTGATATTTTAGACATAGGGTTTCCACTCCCTAGTCTCTTTTCCAACATAGGGTCTCCACTCCCTAATCTCTTTTCCAACATAGGGTATCCACTCCCTAGTTGATTGATATTATAGACATAAGGTCTCCACTCCCTAGTCGCTTTTCAAAAATAGGGTCTTCACTCGTTAGTTGATTTTATTTTTAGACATAGGGTCTCCACTCCCTAGTTGCCTTTTCCAACATAGGGTCTCCACTCCATTGTTGATTTTATTTTTAGACAAAGGGTCTCCACTCCCTAGTCGTTTTTTCAACATAGGGTCTCCACTCCCTAGTTGATGATTTTTATACATAGGGTCTCCACTCCCTAGTCGCATTTCCAACATAAGGTCTCCAATCCCTAGTTGATGATTTTTAGACATAGGTTCTCCACTCCCTAGTCGCTTTTCCAACATAGGGTCTCCACTCCCTAGTTGATTTTATTTTTAGACATAGGGTCTCCACTCCCCAGTGCCTTTTCCAACATAGGATCTCCACTCCCTAGTCTCTTTTCCAACATAGGGTATCTACTCTCTAGTTGATTGATATTTTAGACATAGGGTATCCACTCCCAAGTCTCTTTTCCAACATCGGGTCTCCTCTCCCTAGATGATGATTTTCCAACATAAGGTATCCACTCCCTAGTTGATGATATTTTAGACATAGGGTCTCCACTCCCTAGTCTCTTTTCAAACATAGGGTCTACACACCCTAGTTGATGATTTTTAAACATAGGGTCTCCACTCCCTAGTTGATGATTTTTAGACATAGGGTCTCCACTCCCTAGTCGCTTTTCCAACATAGGGTCTCCACTTTCTAGTTGATTTTATTTTTAGACATAGGGTCTCCACTCCCTAGTCGCCTTTTCCAACATAAAGTCTTCACTCCCTAGTTGATTTTATTTTTAGACATAGGGTCTCTACTGTCTAGTCATTTTTCCTACATAGGGTATCCGCTCCTTAGTCTCTTTTCCAACCTAGGGTCTCAACTCCGTAGTTGATGATTTTCCAACATAAGGTATCCACTCCCTAGTTGATGATATTTTAGACATAGGGTCTCCACTCCATAGTCGTTTTTCCAACATAGGGTCTCTACTCCCTAGTTGATTTTAGTTTTAGACCTAGGGTCTCCACTCCCTAGTTTATTTTATTTTTAGACATAGGGTCTCTACTCCCTAGTCGCTTTTCCAACATAGGGTCTCCACTTCCTAGTTGATTTTATTTTAGACATAGGGTCTCCACTCTCTAGTCGTTTTTCCAACATAGGGTATCCACTCCCTAGTTGATTGTTATTTTAGACATAGGGCCTCCACTCCCTAGTATCTTTTCCAACATAGGGTCTCCACTCCCTAGTTGATGATATTTAGACTTAGGGTCTCCACTCCCTAGTAGAGTTTCCAATATAGGGTCTTCACTCCCTAGTTGATTTTATTTTTAGACATAGGGTCTCCACTCAGTAGTCGCCTTTGCCAACATAGGGTCTCTACTCCCTAGTTGATTTTATTTTAGACATAGGGTCTCTATTCCCTAGTCACTTTTCCAACATAGGGTATTCACTCCCTAGTTGATTGATATTTTAGACATAGGGTCTCCACTCCCTAGTCTCTTTTCCAACATAGGGTCTTCACTCCCTAGTTGATTGATATTCCAACATAGGATATCCACTCCCTAGTTGATGGTTTTAGACATAGGGTCTCCATTCCCTAGTCTGCTTTTCCAACATATGGTCTCCACTCCCTAGTTGTTGTTTTTAGACATAGGCTCTCCACTCCCTAGTCTGCTTTTCCAACATAGGGTCTCCACTCCCTAGTTGATGTTTTTAGACATAGGGTCTTCACTCCCTAGTCGCTTTTCCAACATAGAGTCTCAACTCCCTAGTTGAAATTATTGTGGACATAGGGTCTCAACTCCCTAGTCGCTTTTCCAACATAGGGTCTCCACTCCCTAGTTAATGATGTTTAGACATAGGGTCTCCACTCCCTAGTTGATATTTTTAGACATAGGATCTCCACTCCCTAGTTGCTTTTGCAACATTGGGTCTCCAATCCCTAGTTGATGTTTTTAGACATATGGTCTCCATTCCCTAGTCTGCTTTTCCAACAAAGGGTTTCCACTCCCTAGTTGATGTTTTTAGACATAGGGTCTCCACTCCCTAGTCTGCTTTTCCAACATAGGGTCTCCACTCCCAAGTTGAAATTATTTTGGACATAGGGTCTCCACTCCCTAGTTGATGATTTTTAGACATAGGGTCTCCACTCCCTAGTCGAGTTTCCAATATAGGGTCTTCACTCCCTAGTTGATTTTATTTTTAGACATAGGGTCTCCACTCACTAGTCGCCTTTGCCAACATAGGGCCTCCACTCCCTAGTTGATTTTATTTTAGACATAGGGTCTCTATTCCCTAGTCACTTTTCCAACATAGGGTATTCACTCCCTAGTTGATTGATATTTTAGACATAGGGTCTCCACTCCCTAGTCTCTTTTCCAACATAGGGTCTTCACTCCCTAGTTGATTGATATTCCAACATAGGATATCCACTCCCTAGTTGATGTTTTTAGACATAGGGTCTCCATTCCCTAGTCTGCTTTTCCAACATATAGTTTCCATTCCCTAGTTGTTGTTTTTAGACATAGGCTCTCCACTCCCTAGTCTGCTTTTCCAACATAGGGTCTCCACTCCCTAGTTGATGTTTTTAGACATAGGGTCTTCACTCCCTAGTCGCTTTTCCAACATAGGGTCTCAACTCCCTAGTTAAAATTATTGTGGACATAGGGTCTCAACTCCCTAGTCGCTTTTCCAACATAGGGTCTCCACTCCCTAGTTAATGATTTTTAGACATAGGGTCTCCACTCCCTAGTTGATATTTTTAGACATAGGATCTCCACTCCTTAGTTGCTTTTGCAACATTAGGTCTCCACTCCCTAGTTGATGTTTTTAGACATATGGTCTCCATTCCCTAGTCTGCTTTTCCAACAAAGGGTTTCCACTCCCTAGTTGATGTTTTTAGACATAGGGTCTCCACTCCCTAGTCTGCTTTTCCAACATAGGGTCTCCACTCCCAAGTTGAAATTATTTTGGACATAGGGTCTCCACTCCCTAGTTGATGATTTTTAGACATAGGGTCTCCACTCACAAGTCGTTTTCCAACATAGGGTCTCCACTCCGTAGTTGATTTTATTTTTAGACATAGGGTCTCCACTCCCTAGTCGCCTTTTCCAACATAGGGTCTCCACTTCCTAGTTACTCTTATTTTAGACAAAGGGTCTCCACTCTCTAGTCGCTTTTCCAACATAGGGTATCCACTCCCTAGTTGATTGATATTTTAGACATAGGGTCTCTACTCCCTAGTCGCTTTTCCAACATAGGGTCTCCACTCCCTAGTTGATTTTATTTTTAGGCATAAGGTCTTCACTCCCTAGTCGCCTTTTCCAACCTAGGGTATCCACTCCCTAGTTGATTTTATTTTAGACATAGGGTCTCCACTCCCTACTCTCTTTTCCAACATAGGGTATACACTCTCTAGTTGATTTATATTTTGGACATAGGGTATCCACTCCCAAGTCTCTTTTCCAACATAGAGTCTCCACTCCCTAGATGATGATTTTCAAACATAGGGTATCCACTCCCTAGTTGATGATTTTCCAACATAGGGTCTCCACTCCCTAGTTGATGAATTTTAGGCATAGGGTCTCCACTCCCTAGTTTCTTTTCCAACGTAGGGTCTCCACTCCCTAGTTGATGTTTTTAGACATAGTGACTCAACTCCCTAGTCGCTTTTGCAACATAGGGTTTCCACTCCCTAGTTGATGGTTTTAGATATAGGGTCTCCATTCCCTAGTCTGCTTTTCCAACATAGGGTCTCCACTCCCTAGTTGATGTGTTTTGACATAGGGTCTCCACTCCCTAGTCTGCTTTTCCAACATAGGGTCTCCACTCCCTAGTTGATGTTTCTAGACGTAGGGTCTTCACTCCGTAGTTGCTTTTCCAACATAGGGTCTCCACTCCCTAGTTAAAATTATTTTGGACATAAGGTCTCCACTCCCTAGTTGATGATTTTTAGACATAGGGTCTCCAATCCTAAGTCGCATTTCAAACATAGGGTCTCCACTCCCTAGTTGATTTTATTTTTAGACATAGGGTCTCCACTCCCTAGTCGCCTTTTCCAACATAGGGTCTCCACTCCCTAGTTGATTTTATTTTAGACATATGGTCTTCACTCTCTAGTCGCTTATCCAACAGAGGGTATCCACTCCCTAGTTGATTGATATATTAGACATAGGGTCTCCACTCCCTAGTCTCTTTTCCAACATAGGGTCTCCACTCTTGAGTTGATTGATATTTTAGACATATGGTCTCCATTCCGTAGTCTCTTTTCCAACATTGGGTCTCCACTCCCTAGTTGATACTTTTCCAACATAGGGTCTCAACTTCCTAGTTGATTATTTTTAGACATAGGGTCTCCACTCCTTAGTCGCTTTTCTAATATGGGGTCTTCACTCCCTTGTTAATTTTATTTTTAGACATAGGGTCTCCACTCCCTAGTCGCCTTTTCCAACATAGGGTCTCCACTCCTTAGTTGATATTATTTTAGACATAGGGTCTCTACTCTCTAGTCGCTTATCTAACATAGGGTATCCACTCCCTAGTTGATTGATATTTCATACATAGGGTCTCCACTCCCTAGTTGATGATTTTTAGACATAGGGTCTCCACTCCCTAGTCGCCTTTTCCAACATAGGGTCTCCACTCCCTAGTTGATTTTATTTTTGACATAGGGTCTCCACTCTCTAGTCGCCTATCCAACATAGGGTATCCACTCCCTAGTTGATTGATATTTTAGATATAGGGTCTCCACTTCTTACTCTCTTTTCAAACATAGGATATTCACTCCCTAGTTGATTGATATTTTAGACATAGGGTATCCACTCCCTAGTCTCTTTTCCAACATAGGGTCTCCATTGCCTAGATGACGATTTTCCAACATAAGCTATCCACTCCCTAGTTGATGATATTTTAGACATAGGGTATCCACTCCCTAGTCTCTTTTCAAACATAGGGTCTATACTCCCTAGTTTAAGATTTCCCAATATAGGGTCTCCACTCACTAGTTGATGATTTTTAGACATAGGGTCTCCACTCCCTAGTCGCCTTTACAACATAGGGTCTCCACTCCCTAGTTGATTTTATTTTTAGACATAGGGTCTCCACTCGCTAGTCGCCTTTTCCAACATAGGGTCTCCACTCCCTTGTTGATTTTATTTTAGACACAGGGTCTCCACTCTCTAGTCGCTTTTCCAACATAGGGTATCCACTCCCTAATTGATTGATATTTTAGACATAGGTTCTCCACTACCTAGTCTCTTTTCCAACATAGGATCTCCACTACCTAGTTGATGTTTTTCAAACATAGGGTCTCCACTCCCTAGTTGATGATTTTTCGACACAGGGTCTCCACTCCCTAGTCCCTTTTCCAACATAGGGCCTTCACTCCCTAGTTTATTTTATTTTTAGACATAGGGTCTCCACTCCCTAGTCGCCATTTCCAACATAGGGTCTCCACTCCCTAGCTGATTTTATTTTAGACATAGGCTCTCCACTCCCTAGTCTCTTTTCCAACATAGGGTCTCCATTCCCTAGTTGAAGTTATTTTGGGCATAGGGTCTCCACTCCCTAGTCGATGTTTTTAGACATAGAGTCTCTACTCCCTAGTCTGCTTTTCCAACATAGGGTCTCCACTCCCTAGTTGATGTTTTTACACATAGGGTCTTCACCCCCTAGTCACTTTTCCAACATAGGGTCTCCACTTCCTAGTTGATGATTTTTAGACATAGGGTCTCCACTCCCTAGTCGCTTTTCCAACATAGGGTCTCCACTCCCTAGTTAATGATTTTTAGACATAGGGTCTCCACTCCCTAGTTGATGTTTTTAGACATAGGATCTCCACTCCCTAGTTGCTTTTGCAACATTGGGTCTCCACTCCCTAGTTGATGTTTTTAGACATATGATCTCCATTCCCTAGTCTGCTTTTCCAACAAAGGGTTTCCACTCCCTAGTTGATATTTTTAGACATAGGGTCTCCACTCCCTAGTCTGCTTTTCCAACATAGGGTCTTCACTCGTTAGTTGATTTTATTTTTAGACATAGGGTCTCCACTCCCTAGTTGCCTTTTCCAACATAGGGTCTCCACTCCATTGTTGATTTTATTTTTAGACAAAGGGTCTCCACTCCCTAGTCGTTTTTTCAACATAGGGTCTCCACTCCCTAGTTGATGATTTTTATACATAGGGTCTCCACTCCCTAGTCGCATTTCCAACATAAGGTCTCCAATCCCTAGTTGATGATTTTTAGACATAGGGTCTCCACTCCATAGTCGCTTTTCCAACATAGGGTCTCCACTCCCTAGTTGATTTTATTTTTAGACATAGGGTCTCCACTCCCTAGTGCCTTTTCCAACATAGGATCTCCACTCCCTAGTCTCTTTTCAAACATAGGGTATCTACTCTCTAGTTGATTGATATTTTAGACATAGGGTATCCACTCCCAAGTCTCTTTTCCAACATTGGGTCTCCTCTCCCTAGATGATGATTTTCCAACATAAGGTATCCACTCCCTAGTTGATGATATTTTAGACATAGGGTCTCCACTCCCTAGTCTCTTTTCAAACATAGGGTCTACACACCCTAGTTGATGATTTTTAAACATAGGGTCTCCACTCCCTAGTTGATGATTTTTAGACATAAGGTCTCCACTCCCTAGTCGCTTTTCCAACATAGGGTGTCCACTTCCTAGTTGATTTTATTTTTAGACATAGGGTCTCCACTCCCTAGTCGCCTTTTTCAACATAAAGTCATCACTCCCTAGTTGATTTTATTTTTAGACATAGGGTCTCTACTATCTAGTCATTTTTCCTACATAGGGTATCCACTCCTTAGTCTCTTTTCCAACCTAGGGTCTCAACTCCATAGTTGATGATTTTCCAACATAAGGTATCCACTCCCTAGTTGATGATATTTTAGACATAGGGTCTCCACTCCATAGTCGCTTTTCCAACATAGGGTCTCTACTCCCTAGTTGATTTTAGTTTTAGACCTAGGGTCTCCACTCCCTAGTTGATTATATTTTTAAACATAGGGTCTCTACTCCCTAGTCGCTTTTCCAACATAGGGTCTCCACTTCCTAGTTATTTTATTTTAGACATAGGGTCTCCACTCTCTAGTCGTTTTTCCAACATAGGGTATCCACTCCCTAGTTGAATTTTATTTTAGACATAGGGCCTCCACTCCCTAGTATCTTTTCCAACATAGGGTCTCCACTCCCTTGTTGATGATATTTAGACTTAGGGTCTCCACTCCCTAGTCGAGTTTCCAATATAGGGTCTTCACTCCCTAGTTGATTTTATTTTTAGACATAGGGTCTCCACTCACTAGTCGCCTTTGCCAACATAGGGCCTCCACTCCCTAGTTGATTTTATTTTAGACATAGGGTCTCCATTCCCTAGTCACTTTTCCAACATAGGGTATTCACTCCCTAGTTGATTGATATTTTAGACAAAGGGTCTCCACTCCCTAGTCTCTTTTCCAACATAGGGTCTTCACTCCCTAGTTGATTGATATTCCAACATAGGATATCCACTCCCTAGTTGATGTTTTTAGACATAGGGTCTCCATTCCCTAGTCTGCTTTTCCAACATATGGTCTCCACTCCCTAGTTGTTGTTTTTAGACATAGGCTCTCCACTCCCTAGTCTGCTTTTCCAACATAGGGTCTCCACTCCCTAGTTGATGTTTTTAGACATAGGGTCTTCACTCCCTAGTCGCTTTTCCAACATAGGGTCTCAACTCCATAGTTGAAATTATTGTGGACATAGGGTCTCAACTCCCTAGTCGCTTTTCCAACATAGGGTCTCCACTCCCTAGTTAATGATTTTTAGACATAGGGTCTCCACTCCCTAGTTGATGTTTTTAGACATAGGATCTCCACTCCCTAGTTGCTTTTGAAACATTGGGTCTCCACTCCCTAGTTGATGTTTTTAGACATATGGTCTCCATTCCCTAGTCTTCATTTCCAACAAAGAGTTTCCACTCCCTAGTTGATGTTTTTAGACATAGGGTCTTCACTCCCTAGTCTGCTTTTCCAACATAGGGTCTCCACTCCCAAGTTGAAATTATTTTGGACATAGGGTCTCCACTCCCTAGTTGATAATTTTTAGACATAGGGTCTCCACTCACAAGTCGTTTTTCAACATAGGGTCTCCACTCCGTAGTTGATTTTATTTTTAGACATAGGGTCTCCACTTCCTAGTCGCCTTTTCCAACATAGGGTCTCCACTTCCTAGTTACTCTTATTTTAGACATAGGGTCTCCACTCTCTAGTCGCTTATCAAACATAGGGTATCCACTCCCTAGTTGATTGATATTTTAGACATAGGGTCTCTACTCCCTAGTCGCTTTTCCAACATAGGGTCTCCACTCCCTAGTTGATTTTATTTTTAGGCATAAGGTCTTCACTCCCTAGTTGCCTTTTCCAACCTAGGGTATCCACTCTCTAGGTGATTGATATTTTAGATATAGGGTCTTCACTCCCTACTCTCTTTTCCAACATAGGGTATACACTCTCTAGTTGATTGATATTTTGGACATAGGGTATCCACTCCCAAGTCTCTTTTCCAACATAGAGTCTCCACTCCCTAGATGATGATTTTCAAACATAAGGTATCCACTCCCTAGTTGATGATATTTTAGACATAGGGTCTCCACTCCCTAGTCTCATTTCAAACATAGGGTCTCCACTCCCTAGTTGATGATTTTCCAACATAGGGTCTCCACTCCCTAGTTGATGAATTTTAGGCATATGGTCTCCACTCCCTAGTTTCTTTTCCAACATAGGGTCTCTACTCCCTAGTTGATGTTTTGAGACATAGTGTCTCAACTCCCTAGTCGCTTTTGCAACATAGGGTTTCCACTCCCTAGTTGATGTTTTTAGATATAGGGTCTCCATTCCCTAGTCTGCTTTTCCAACATAGGGTCTCCACTCCCTAGTTGATGTGTTTAGACATAGGGTCTCCACTCCCTAGTCTGCTTTTCCAACATAGGGTCTCCACTCCCTAGTTGATGTTTCTAGACGTAGGGTCTTCACTCCGTAGTTGCTTTTCCAACATAGGGACTCCACTCCCTAGTTGAAATTATTTTGGACATAAGGTCTCCACTCCCTAGTTGATGATTTTTAGACATAGGGTCTCCAATCCTAAGTCGCTTTTCAAACATAGGGTCTCCACTCCCTAGTTGATTTTATTTTTAGACATAGGGTCTCCACTCCCTAGTCGCCTTTTCCAACATAGGGTCTCCACTCCCTAGTTGATTTTATTTTAGACATATGGTCTTCACTCTCTAGTTGCTTATCCAACAGAGGGTATCCACTCCCTAGTTGATTGATATATTAGACATAGGGTCTCTACTCCCTAGTCTCTTTTCCAACATAGGGTCTCCACTCTTGAGTTGATTGATATTTTAGACATATGGTCTCCATTCTGTAGTCTCTTTTCCAACATAGGGTCTCCACTCCCTAGTTGATACTTTTCCAACATAGGGTCTCAACATCCTAGTTGATTATTTTTATACATAGGGTCTCCACTCCTTAGTCGCTTTTCCAATATAGGGTCTTCACTCCCTTGTTGATTTTATTTTTAGACATAGGGTCTCTACTCGCTAGTCGCCTTTTCCAACATAGGGTCTCCACTCCCTAGTTGATATTATTTTAGACATGGGTCTCCACTCTCTAGTCGCTTATCTAACATAGGGTATCCACTCCCTAGTTGATTTATATTTCATACATAGGGTCTCCACTCCCTAGTTGATGATTTTTAGACATAGGGTCTCCACTCCCTAGTCGCCTTTTCCAACATACGGTCTTCACTCCCTAGTTGATTTTATTTTAGACATAGGGTCTCCACTCTCTAGTCGCCTATCCAACATAGGGTATCCACTCCCTAGTTGATTGATATTTTAGATATAGGGTCTCCACTCCTTACTCTCTTTTCCAACATAGGATATTCACTCCCTAGTTGATTGATATTTTAGACATAGGGTATCCACTCCCTAGTCTCTTTTCCAACATAGGGTCTCCATTGCCTAGATGATGATTTTCCAACATAAGGTATCCACTCTCTAGTTGATGATATTTTAGACATAGGGTATCCACTCCCTAGTCGCTTTTCAAACATAGGGTCTATACTCCCTAGTTTATGATTTCCCAATATAGGGTCTCCACTCCCTAGTTGATGATTTTTAGACATAGGGTCTCCACTCCCTAGTCGCCTTTACAACATAGGGTCTCCACTCCCTAGTTGATTTTATTTTTAGACATAGGGTCTCCACTCGCTAGTCGCCTTTTCCAACATAGGGTCTCCACTCCCTAGTTGATTTTATTTTAGACACAGGGTCTCTACTCTCTAGTCGCTTTTCCAACATAGGGTATCTACTCCCTAGTTGATTGATATTTTAGACATAGGTTCTCCACTACCTAGTCTCTTTTCCAACATAGGATCTCCACTACCTAGTTGATGTTTTTCTAACATAGGGTCTTCACTCCCTAGTTGATGCTTTTTAGACACAGGGTCTCCACTCCCTAGTCCCTTTTCCAACATAGGGCCTTCACTCCCTAGTTGATTTTATTTTTAGACATAGGGTCTCCACTCCCTAGTCGCCATTTCCAACATAGGGTCTCCACTCCCTAGCTGATTTTATTTTAGACATAGGCTCTCCACTCCCTAGTCTCTTTTCCAACATAGGGTCTCCATTCCCTAGTTGAAGTAATTTTGGGCATAGGGTCTCCACTCCCTAGTTTCTTTTCCAACATAGGGTCTCCACTCCCTAGTTGATGTTTTTAGACATAGGGTCTCTACTCCCTAGTCGCTTTTGCAACATAGGGTCTCCACTCCCTAGTTGATATTTTTACACATAGGGTCTCCATTCCCTAGTCTGCTTTTCCAACATAGGGTCTCCACTCCCTAGTTGATGTTTTTAGACATAGGGTCTTCACTCTCTAGTCACTTTTCCAACATAGGGTTTCCATTCCCTAGTTGAAGTTATTTTGGGCATAGGGTCTCCACTCCCTAGTTTCTTTTCCACCATAGGGTCTCCACTCCCTAGTTGATATTTTTAGACATAGGGTCTCCACTCGCTAGTCTGCTTTTCCAACATAGGGTCTCCAATCCCTAGTTTATGCTTCTAGACGTAGGGTCTTCACTCCCTAGATGCTTTTCAAACATAGGGTTTCCACTACCTAGTTGAAATTATTTTGGACATAGGGTCTCCACTCCCAAGTTGATGATTTTTCGACATAGGGTCTCCACACCCAAGTCACTTTTCCAACATAGGGTCTCCACTCCCTAGTTGATATTATTTTTAGACATAGGGTCTCCACTCCCTAGTCGCCTTTTCCAACTTAGGGTCTCCACTCTCTAGTTGATTTTATTTTAGACATAGGGTCTCACTCTCTAGTCACTTATCTAACATAGGGTATCCACTCCCTAGTTGATTGATATTTTAGACATAGGGTCTCCACTCCCTAGTCTCTTTTCCAATATAGGATCTCCACTCCGTAATCTCTTTTCCAACAAAGGGTATCCACTCCCTAGTTGATTGATATTTTAGACATAGGGTCTCCACTCCCTAGTTGCTTTTCCAATATAGGGTCTTCACTCCCTAGTTGATTTTATTTTTAGACATAGGGTCTTCACTCCCTAGTTTCCTTTTTCAAAATAGGGTCTCCACTCCCTAGTTGATGATTTTTAGACATAGGGTCTCCACTCCCTAGTCGCTTTTCCAACATAGAATCTGCACACCCTAGTTGATTTTAGTTTTAGACATAGGGTCTCCACTCCTTAGTCGCCTTTTCCATCATAGGGTCTCCACTCCCTAGTTCATTTAATATTAGACATAGGTTCTCCACTCTCTTGTGGCTTTTCCAACATAGGGTATCCACTCCTGAGTTGATTGATATTTTGGACATATGGCCTCCATTCCATAGTCTCTTTTCCAACATAGGGTCTCCACTCCCTAGTTGATACTTTTCCAACATAGGGTCTCAACTTCCTAGTTGATTATTTTTAGACATAGGGTCGCCACTCCTTAGTCGCTTTTCCAACATAGGGTCTTCACTCCCTTGTTGATTTTATTTTTAGACATAGGGTCTCCACTACCTAGTCGCCTTTTCCAACATAGGGTCTCCACTCCCTAGTTGATTTTATTTTAGATATAGGGTCTCCACTCTCTAGTCGCTTATCCAACATAGGGTATCCACTCCCTAGTTAATTGATATTTTAGACATAGGGTCTCCACTCCCTAGTCTTTTTCCCAACACAGGGTCTCCACTCCCTAGTTGATGATTTTCCAACATAGGGTATCTACTCCCTTGTTGATGATATTTTAGACATAGGGTCTCCACTCCGTAGTCTCTTTTCAAACATAGGGTCTACACTCCCTTGTTGAAGATTTTCCAACATAGGGTCTCCACTCCCTAGTTAAGGATTTTTATACATAGTGTCTCCACTCCCTAGTTGATGTTTTTAGACATAGGGTCTCCACTCCCTAGTCACGTTTCCAACATAGGGTCTCCATTCCCTAGTTGAAGTTATTTTGGGCATAGTGTCTCCACTCCCTAGTTTCTTTTCCAACATAGGGTCTCCACTCCCTAGTTGATGTTTTTAGACATAGGGTCTCCACTCCCTAGTCGCTTTTGCAACATAGGGTTTCCAATCCCTAGTTGATGCTTTTAGATATAGGGTCTTCATTCCCTAGTCTGCTTTTCCAACATAGGGTCTCCACTCCCTAGTTGATGTTTTTAGACATAGGGTCTCCATTCGCTAGTCTGCTTATCCAACATACGGTATCCAATCCCTAGTTGATGTTTCAAGACGTAGGGTCTTCACTCCCTAGTTGCTTTTCAAACATAAGGTTTCCACTCCCTTGTTGAAATTATTTTGGACATAGGGTCTCCACTCCCTAGTTGATGATTTTTAGACATAGGGTCTCCAATCCTAAGTCGCTTTTCCAACATAGGGTCTCCACTCCCTAGTTGATTTTATTTTTAGACATAGGGTCTCCACTCCCTAGTCGCCTTTTCCAACATAGGGTCTCCACTCCCTAGTTGATTTTATTTTAGACATATGGTCTTCACTCTCTAGTCACTTATCCAACAGAGGGTATCCACTCCCTAGTTGATTGATATATTAGACATAGGGTCTCCACTCCCTAGTCTCTTTTCCAACATAGGGTCTCCACTCTTGAGTTGATTGATATTTTAGACATATGGTCTCCATTCCGTAGTCTCTTTTCCAACATAGGGTCTCCACTCCCTAGTTGATTTTATTTTTAGACATAGGGTCTCCACTCCCTTGTCTCTTTTCCAACATAGAGTCTGCACACCCTAGTTGATTTTAATTTTAGACATAGGGTCTCCACTCCTTAGTCGCCTTTTCCATCATAGGGTCTCCACTCCCTAGTTGATTTAATATTAGACATAGGTTCTCCACTCTCTTGTGGCTTTTCCAACATAGGGTATCCACTCCTGAGTTGATTGATATTTTGGACATATGGCCTCCATTCCGTAGTCTCTTTTCCAACATAGGGTCTCCACTCCCTAGTTGATACTTTTCCATCATAGGGTCTCAACTTCCTAGTTGATTATTTTTAGACATAGGGTCTCCATTCCTTAGTCGCTTTTCCAACATAGGGTGTTCTCTCCCTTGTTGATTTTATTTTTAGACATAGGGTCTCCACTCCCTAGTCGCCTTTTCCAACATAGGGTCTCCACTCCCTAGTTGATTTTATTTTAGACATAGGGTCTCCACTCTCTAGTCGCTTATCCAACATAGGGTATCCACTCCCTAGTTAATTGATATTTTAGACATTGGGTCTCCACTCCCTAGTCTTTTTCCCAACACAGGGTCTCCACTCCCTAGTTGATGATTTTCCAACATAGGGTATCTGCTCCCTTGTTTATGATATTTTAGACATAGGGTCTCCACTCCGTAGTCTCTTTTCAAACATAGGGTCTACACTCCCTTGTTGAAGATTTTCCAACATAGGGTCTCCACTCCCTAGTTAAGGATTTTTATACATAGTGTCTCCACTCCCTAGTTGATGTTTTTAGACATAGGGTCTCCACTCCCTAGTCACGTTTCCAACATAGGGTCTCCATTCCCTAGTTGAAGTTATTTTGGGCATAGTGTCTCCACTCCCTAGTTTCTTTTCCAACATAGGGTCTCCACTCCCTAGTTGATGTTTTTAGACATAGGGTCTCCACTCCCTAGTCGCTTTTGCAACATAGGGTTTCCAATCCCTAGTTGATGCTTTTAGATATAGGGTCTTCATTCCCTAGTCTGCTTTTCCAACATAGGGTCTCCACTCCCTAGTTGATGTTTTTAGACATAGGGTCTCCACTCGCTAGTCTGCTTTTCCAACATAGGGTATCCAATCCCTAGTTGATGTTTCAAGACGTAGGGTCTTCACTCCCTAGTTGCTTTTCAAACATAAGGTTTCCACTCCCTTGTTGAAATTATTTTGGACATAGGGTCTGCACTCCCTAGTTGATGATTTTTAGACATAGGGTCTCCAATCCTTAG
The DNA here is from genome assembly GCF_000390325.3 of Nicotiana tomentosiformis. NCBI lineage: Eukaryota > Viridiplantae > Streptophyta > Magnoliopsida > Solanales > Solanaceae > Nicotiana > Nicotiana tomentosiformis. The sequence continues at coordinate 12,722,992 of NC_090813.1, read as the reverse complement.
TCGCTTTTCCAACATAGGGTCTCCACTCCCTAGTTGATTTTATTTTTAGACATAGGGTCTCCACTCCCTAGTCGCCTTTTCCAACATAGGGTCTCCACTCCCTAGTTGATTTTATTTTAGAAATATGGTCTTCACTCTCTAGTCGCTTATCCAACAGAGGGTATCCACTCCCTAGTTGATTTTTTTTTAGACATAGGGTCTCCATTCCCTAGTCGCTTTTCTAACATAGGGTTTTCACTCCCTAGTTGATTTTATTTTTAGACATAGGGTCTTCACTCCCTAATCGCCTTTTCTAGCATAGGTTCTCTACTCCCTAGTTGATTTTATTTTAGACATAGGGTTTCCACTCCCTAGTCTCTTTTCCAACATAGGGTCTCCACTCCCTATTTGATGATTTTTAGACATAGGGTCTCCACTCCCTAGTTGCTTTTCCAACATAGCGTTTCCACTTCCTAGTTGATGATTTTTAGACATAGGGTCTCCACTCCCTAGTCATTTTTCCAACATAGGGTCCCCTCTCCCTAGTTGATTTTTATATTAGACATAGGGTCTCCACTCCCTAGTTGCCTTTTCCTACATAGGGTCTCCACTCCCTAGTTGATTTAATTTTAGACATAAGGTCTCCACTCTCTAGTCGCTTTTCCAACATAGGGTATCCACTCCCTTGGTGATTTTATTTTAGACATAGGGTCTCCACTCCCTAGTCGCTTTTCTAACATAGGGTCTCCACTCTCTAGTAGATGAATTTTAGACATAGGGTCTCCACTCCCTAGTTGATGTTTTTAGATATAGGGTCTCCACTCCCTAGTCGCTTTTGCAACATAGGGTTTCCACTCCCTATTTGATGTTTTTTGACACTGGGTCTCCATTCCCTAGTCTGCTTTTCCAACATAGGGTCTCCACTCCATAGTTGATATTTTTAGACATAGGGTCTCCTCTCCCTAGTCTGCTATTCCAACATAGGGTCTCCACTCCCAAGTTGAAATTATTTTGGACATAGGGTCTCCACTCCCTAGTCATTTTTCCAACATAGGGTCTCCACTTCCTAGTTGATGATTTTTAGACATAGGGTCTCCACTCCCTAGTCGCTTTTCCAACATAGGGTCTCCACTCCCTAGTTAATGATTTTTAGACATAGGGTCTCCACTCCCTAGTTGATGTTTTTAGACATAGGATCTCCACTCCATAGTTGCTTTTGCAACATAGGGTCTCCACTCCCTAGTTGATGTTTTTAGACATATGGTCTCCATTCCCTAGTCTGCTTTTCCAACAAAGGGTTTCCACTCCCTAGTTGATGTTTTTAGACATAGGGTTTCCACTCCCTAGTCTGCTTTTCCAACATAGGGTCTCCACTCCCAAGTTGAAATTATTTTGGACATAGGGTCTCCACTCCCTAGTTGATGATTTTTAGACATAGGATCTCCACTCCCTAGTCTCTTTTCCAACATAGGGTCTTCACTCCCTAGTTGATTTTATTTATAGACATAGTGTCTCCACTCCCTAATCGCCTTTTCCAACATAGGGTCTCCACTCCCTAGTTGATTTTATTTAAGACATAGGGTCTCCACTATCTAGTCCCTTTTCAAACATAGGGTATCCATTCCCTAGTTGATTGATATTTTAGACACAGGGTCTCCACTCCCTCATCTCTTTTCCAATATAGGGTCTCCACTCCCCAGATGATGATTTTTAGACATAGGGTCTCCACTCCCTAGTTGATGTTTTTAGACATAGGGTCTCCAGTCCCTAGTCTGCTTTTCCAACATAGGGTCTCCACTCTCTAGTTGATGAATTTTAGACATAGGGTCTCCACTCCCTAGTCGCTTTTCCAACATAGGGTCTCCACTGCCTAGTTAATGATTTTTAGACATAGGGTCTCCACTCCCTAGTTGATATTTTTAGATATAGGGTCTCCACTCTCTAGTCGCTTTTGCAACATAGGGTCTCCACTCTCTAGTTGATGTTTTTAGACATTGGGTCTCCATTCCCTAGTCTGCTTTTCCAACATAGGGTCTCCACTCCATAGCTGATATTTTTAGACAAAGGGTCTCCTCTCCCTAGTCTGCTATTCCTACATAGGGTCTCCACTCCCAAGTTGAAATTATTTTGGACATAGGGTCTCCACTCCCTAGTCGCTTTTCCAACATAGGTTCTCCACTCCCTAGTTCATTTTAATTTTAGACATAGGGTCTCCACTCCCAAGTTGATTTTATTTTTAGACATACGGTCTCCACTCCCTAGTCACTTTTGCAACATAGGGTCTTCACTCCCTAGCTGATTTTATTTTTAGACATAGGATCTCCACTCCCTAGTCACCTTTTCCAACATAGCGTCTCCACTTCCTAGTTGATTTTGTTTTTAGACATAGGGTCTCCATTCCCTAGTCGCTTCTCTAGCATAGGGTTTTCACTCCCTAGTTGATTTTATTTTTACACATAGGGTCTCCACTCCCTAATCACCCTTTCTAACATAGATTCTCTACTCCCTAGTTTATTTTATTTTAGACATAGGGTTTCCACTCCCTAGTCTCTTTTCCAACATAGGGTCTCCACTCCCTATTTGATGATTTTTAGACATAGGGTCTCCACTCCCTAGTCGTTTCTCCAACATAGGGTTTCCACTTCCTAGTTGATGATTTTTAGACATAGGGTCTCCACTCCCTAGTAATTTTTCCAACATAGGGTCCCCTCTCTCTAGTTGATTTTTATTTTAGACATAGGGTCTCAACTCCCTAGTTGCCTTTTCCTACAGAGGGTCTCCACTCCCTAGTTTATTTAATTTTAGACATAAGGTCTCCACTCTCTAGTCGCTTTTCCAACATAGGGTATCCACTCACTTGGTGATTTTATTTTAGACATAGGGTCTCCACTCCCAGTCGCTTTTCTAACATAGGGTCTCCACTCTCTAGTTGATGAATTTTAGACATAGGGTCTCCACTCCCTAGTTGATGTTTTTATATATAGGGTCTCCACTCCCTAGTCGCTTTTGCAACATAGGGTTTCCACTCCCTATTTGATGTTTTTAGACATTGGGTATCCATTCCCTAGTCTGCTTTTCCAACATAGGGTCTCCACTCCATAGTTGATATTTTTAGACATAAGGTCTCCTCACCCTAGTCTGCTATTCCAACATAGGGTCTCCACTCCCAAGTTGAAATTATGTTGGACATAGGGTCTCCACTCCCTAGTCGCTTTTCCAACATAGGGTCTCCACTCTCTAGTTGATGATTTTTAGACATAGGGTCTCCACTCCTTAGTCGCTTTTCCAACATAGGGTCTCCACTCCCTAGTTAATGATTTTTAGACATAGGGTCTCCACTCCCTAGTTGATGTTTTTAGACATAGGATCTCCACTCCCTATTTGCTTTTGCAACATAGGGTCTCCACTCCCTAGTTGATGTTTTTAGACATAAGGTCTCCATTCCCTAGTCTGCTTTTCCAACAAAGGGTCTCCACTCCCTAGTTGATGTTTTTAGACATAGGGTCTCCACTCCCTAGTCTGATTTTCTAACATAGGGTCTCCACTCCCAAGTTGAAATTATTTTGGACATAGGGTCTCCACTCCCTAGTTGATGATTTTTAGACATAGGGTTTCCACTCCCTAGTCGCTTTTCCAACATAGGGTCTTCACTCCCTAGTTGATTTTATTTATAGACATAGTGTCTCCACTCCCTAATCGCCTTTTCCAACATAGGGTCTCCACTCCCTAGTTGATTTTATTTAAGACATAGGGTCTCCAATCTCTAGTCCCTTTTCCAACATAGGGTATCCACTCCCTAGTTGATCGATATTTTAGACACAGGGTCTCCACTCCCACGTCTCTTTTCCAATATAGGGTCTCCACTCCCCAGTTGATGATTTTTAGACATAGGGTCTCCACTCCCTAGTTGATGTTTTTAGACATAGGGTCTCCAGTCCCTAGTCTGCTTTTCCAACATAGGGTCTCCACTCTCTAGTTTATGAATTTTAGACATAGGGTCTCCACTCCCTAGTCGCTTTTCAAACATAGGGTCTCTACTCCCTAGTTAATGATTTTTAGACATAAGGTCTCCACTCCCTAGTTGATGTTTTTAGATATAGGGTCTCCACTCCCTAGTCGCTTTTCCAACATAGGGTCTCCACTCCCTAGTTGATGTTTTCAGACATTGGGTCTCCATTCCCTAGTCTGTTTTTCCAACATAGGGTCTCCACTCCATAGTTGATATTTCTAGACAAAGGGTCTGCTCTGCCTAGTCTGCTATTCCAACATAGGGTCTCCACTCCCAAGTTGAAATTAGTTTGGAGATAGGGTCTCCACTCCCTAGTCGCTTTTCCAACATAGGGTCTCCACTCCCTAGTTGATGATTTTTAGACATAGGGTCTCCACTCCCTAGTCGCTTTTCCAACATAGGGTCTGCACTCCCTAGTTAATGATTTTTAGACATAGGGTCTCCACTCCCTAGTTGATGTTTTTAGACATAGGATCTCCACTCCCTAGTTCCTTTTGCAACATAGGGTCTCCACTCCCTAGTTGATATTTTTAGACATATGGTCTCCATTCCCTAGTCTGCTTTTCCAACAAAGGGTCCCCACTCCCTAGTTGATGTTTTTAGACATAGGGTCTCCACTCCCTAGTCTGCTTTTCCAACATAGGGTCTCCACTCCCAAGTTGAAATTATTTTGGACATAGAGTCTCCACTCCCTAGTTGATGATTGTTAGACATAGGGTCTCCACTTCCTGGACGCTTTTCCAACATAGGGTCTTCACTCCCTAGTTGATTTTATTTATAGACATAGTGTCTCCACTCGCTAATCGCCTTTTCCAGCATAGGGTCTCCACTCCCTAGTTGATTTTATTTAAGACATAGGGTCTCCACTCTCTAGTCCCTTTTCCAACATAGGGTATTCACTCCCTAGTTGATTGATATTTTAAACACAGGGTCTCCACTCCCTCGTCTCTTTTCCAATATAGGGTCTCCACTCCCCAGTTGATGATTTTTAGACATAGGGTCTCCACTCCCTAGTTGATGATTTTCCAACATAGGGTCTCCACTCCCTAGTTAATGATTTTTAGACATAGGGTCTCCACTTCCTAGTAGATATTTTTAGACATAGGGTCTCCACTCCCTAGTTGTTTTTGCAACATAGGGTCTCCACCCCCTAGTTGATGTTATTAGACATACGGTCTCCATTCCCTAGTCTGCTTTTCCAACATAGGGTCTCCACTCACTAGTTGATATTTTTAGACATAGGGTCTCCACTCCCAAGTTGATGTTTTTAGACATAGGGTCTTCACTCCCTAGTTGATTTTATTTTTAGACATAGGGTCTCCACTCCCTAGTCGCCTTTTCCAACATAGGGTCTCCACTCTCTAGTTGATTTTATTTTTAGACATAGGGTCTCCACTCCCTAGTTGCCTTTTCCAACATAGGGTCTCCACTCCTTAGTTGATTTTATTTTATACATAGGGTCTCCACTCCCTAGTCTCTTTTCCAACATAAGGTATCCACTCCCTAGTAGAAGATATTTTAGACATAGGGTCTCCACTCCCTAGTCTCTTTTCAAACATAGGGTCTCCACTCCCTAGTTGATGATTTTCCAACATAGGGTCTCCACTCCATAGTTAATGATTTTTAGACATAGGGTCTCCCCTCCCTAGTTGATGTTTTTAGACATAGGGTCTCCATTCCCTATTCTCCTTTTCCAACATTGGGTCTCCACTCCCTAGTTGATGATTTTTAGACATAGGGTCTCCACTCCCTAGTCGCTTTTCGAACATAGGGTCTTCACTCCCTAGTTTATTTTATTTTTAGACATAGGGTTTCCACTCCCTAGTCGCCTTTTCCAATATAGGGTCTCCACTCCCTAGTCTCTTTTCCAACATAGGGTATCCACTCCCTAGTTGATTGATATTTTAGAAATAGGGTCTGCACTCCCTAGTCTCTTTTCCAACATAGGGTCTCCACTCTTAGTTGATGATTTTCCAAGATAGGGTATCTACTCCCTAGTTTATGATATTTTAGACATATGGTCTCCACTTCCTAGTCCCTTTTCAAACATAGGTCTCCACTCCCTAGTTGATGATTTTCCAACATAGGGTCTCCACTCCCTAGTTAATGATTTTTAGACATAGGGTCTCCACTTCCTAGTTGATATTTTTAGACATAGGGTCTCCACTCCCTAGTTGCTTTTGCAACATAGGGTCTCCACCCCCTAGTTGATGGTTTTAGATATAGGGTCTCAACTCCCTAGTCGCTTTTGCAACATAGGGTTTCCACTCCCTAGTTGATGGTTTTAGATATAGGGTCTCCATTCCCTAGTCTGCTTTTCCAACATAGGGTCTCCACTCCCTAGTTGATATTTTTAGACATAGGGTCTCTGCTCCCTAGTCTGCTTTTCTAATATAGGGTCTCCACTCCCAAGTTGATGTTTTTAGCCATAGGGTCTTCACTCCCTCGACGCTTTTACAACATAGGGTCTCCCCTCCCTAGTTTAAATTATTTTGGACATAGGGTCTCCACTCCCTAGTCGCTTTTCCAACATAGGGTCTCCACTCCCTAGTCGCTTATCCAACATAGGTTCTTCACTCCCTAGTTGATTTTATTTTTTGACATAGGTTCTCCACTCCCCAGTCGCCTTTTCCAACATTGGGTATCCACTCCCTAGTTGATGATATTTTAGACATAGGGTCTCCACTCCCTAGTCTCTTTTCAAACATAGGGTCTCCACTCCCTAGTTCATGATTTTCCAACATAGGGTCTCCACTCCATAGTTAATGATTTTGCGACATAGGGTCTCCACTCCCTAGTTGATGTTTTTAGACATAGGGTCTCCATTCCCTAGTCTCCTTTTCCAACATTGGGTCTCCACTCCCTAGTTGATGATTTTTAGATATAGGGTCTCCACTCCCTAGTCGCTTTTCGAACATAGGGTCTTCACTCCCTAGTTTATTTTATTTTTAGACACAGGGTCTCCACTCCCTAGTCGCCTTTCCCAACATAGGGTCTCCACTCCCTAGTCTCTTTTCCAATATAGGGTATCCACTCCCTAGTTGATTGATATTTTAGAAATAGGGTCTGCACTCCCTAGTCTCTTTTCCAACATAGGGTCTCAACTCTTAGTTGATGATTTTCCTAGATAGGGTATCTACTCCCTAGTTGATGATATTTTAGACATATGGTCTCCACTCCCTAGTCCCTTTTCAAACATAGGTCTCCACTTCCTAGTTGATGATTTTCCAACATAGGGTCTCCACTCCCTAGTTAATGATTTTTAGACATAGGGTCTCCACTTCCTAGTTGATATTTTTAGACATAGGGTCTCCACTCCCTAGTTGTTTTTGCAACATAGGGTCTCCACCCCCTAGTTGATGTTTTTAGACATACGGTCTCCAATCCCTAGTCTGCTTTTCCAACATAGGGTCTCCACTCCCTAGTTGATATTTTTAGACATAGTGTCTCCACTCCCTAGTCTGCTTTTCCAACATAGGGTCTCCACTCCCAAGTTGATGTTTTTAGACATAGGGTCTTCACTCCCTCGTCGCTTTTCCAACATAGGGTCTCCATTCCCTAGTTTAAATTATTTTGGACATAGGGTCTCCACTCCCTAGTCTCTTTTCCAACATAGGGTCTCCACTCCCTAGTCGCTTATCCAACATAGGGTCTTCACTCCCTAGTTGATTTTATTTTTAAACATAGGGCCTCCTCTCCCCAGTGGCCTTTTCCAACATTTGGTCTCCACTCCCTAGTTGATTTTATTTTAGACATTGGGTCTCCACTCTCTAGTCGCTTTTCCAACATAGGGTCTCCACTCCCTAGTTGATGATTTTTAGACATAGGGTCTCCACTCCATAGTCGCCTTTTCCTACATAGGGTCTCCACTCCCTAGTTTATTTTATTTTTAGACAAAGTGTCTCCACTCCCTGGTCATTTTTCCAACATTGGGTCTTCACTCCCAAGTTGATTCCTTTTTAGACATAGGGTCTCTACTCCCTAGTTGATATTTTTAGACATAGGGTCTCCACTCCCTAGTCTGCTTTTCCAATATAGGGTCTCCATTCCCAAGTTGATGTTTTTAGCCATAGGGTCTTCACTCCCTCGTCGCTTTTCCAACATAGGGTCTCCACTCCCTAGTTTAAATTATTTTGGACATAGGGTCTCCACTCCCTAATCGCTTTTCCAGCATAGGGTCACCGCTCCCTAGTCGCTTATCCAACATAGGGTCTTCACTCCCTAGTTGATTTTATTTTTAGACATAGGGTCTCCACTAGTTGCCTTTTCCAACATTGGGTCTCCACTCCCTAGTTAATTTAATTTTAGACATTGGGTCTCCACTCTCTAGTCGCTTTTCCAACATAGGGTATCCACTCCCTAGTTGATTGATATTTTAGACAAAAGGTCTCCACTCCCTCTTTTCTTTTCCAACATAGGGTCTCCACTCCCTAGTTGATGATTTTTAGACATAGGGTCTCCACTCCATAGTTGCATTTTCCTACATAGGGTCTCCACTCCCTAGTTTATTTTATTTTTAGACAAAGTGTCTCCACTCCCTAGTCATTTTTCCAACATTGGGTCTTCACTCCCTAGTTGATTCCTTTTTAGACATAGGGTCTCCACTCCCTAGTTGCCTTTTCCAACATTGGGTCTCCACTCCCTAGTTGATTTTATTTTAGACATAGGGTCTCCACACCCTAGTCGCTTTTCAAACATAAGGTCTCCACTCCCTAGTTGATGATTTTTAGACATAGGGTGTCCACTCCCAAGTCGCTTTTCCAACATATGGTATCCACTCCCTAGTTGATGATTTTTAAACATAGGGTCTGCACTCCCTAGTCGTTTTTCCGATATAAGGTCTTCACTCCCTAGTTGATTTTATTTTTAGACATAGGGTCTCCACTCCCTAGTCGCCTTTTCCAACATAGGGTCTCCACTCCCTAGTTGATTTTATTATTAGACATAGGGTCTCCACTCCCTAGTAGCTTTTCCAATATAGGGTCTTCACTCCTTAGTTGATTTTATTTTTAGACATATGGTCTCCACTCCCTAGTCGCCTTTACCAACATAGGGTCTCTACTCCCTTGTTGATTTTATTTTAGACAGAGGGTCTCCACTCCCTAGTTGTTTTTCCAACATAGGGTCTCCGCTCCCTAGTTGATGATTTTTAGACATAGAGTCTCCACTCCTTATTCACTTTTCCAACATAGGGTCTCCACTCCCTAGTTGATGATTTTTAGACATAGGGTCTCCACTCCTTAGTTGCTTGTCCAACATAGGGTCTTCACTCCCTAGTTGATTTTATTTTTAGACATAGGGTCTCCACTCTCTAGTCGCCTTTTCCAACACAGGGTCTCCACTCCTGTGTTGATTTTATTTTAGACATAGGGTCTCCACTCCCTAGTCTGCTTTTCCAACATAGGGTCTCCATTCCCTAGTTGATGTTTTTAGACATAGGGTCTCCACTCTTTAATCGCTTTTCCAACATAGGGTCTTCACTCCCTAGATGATTTTATTTTTAGACATAGGGTCTCCACTCCCTAGTCGCCTTTTCCAACATAGGCTCTCCACTACCTAGTTGATTTTATTTTAGACATGGGGTCTACACTCCCTAGTCTCTTTTCCAATATAAGTTATCCACTCCCTTGTTGATTGATATTTTAGACAAAGGGTCTCCAATCCCTAGTCTCTTTTCCAACAAAGGGTGTCCACTCCCTAGTTGATGATTTTCCAACATAGGGTATCCACTCCTTAGTTGATGATATATTAGACATAAGGTCTCCACTCCCTAGTCTCATTTCAAATATATGGTCTCCACTCCCTAGTTGATGATTTTCTAACATAGGGTCGCCACTCCCTAGTTAATGATTTTTAGACATAAGGTCTCCATTCCCTAGTTTCTTTTCCAACATAGGGTCTCCACACCCCATTTGATTATTTTTAGACATAGGGTCTCCACTCCCTAGTCGCTTTTGCAACATAGGGTCTCCACTCCCTACTCTGCTTTTCCAACATAGGGTCTCCACTCCCTAGTTGATGTTTTTAGACATAGGGTCTTCACTCCCTATTCGCTTTTCCATCATAGGGTCTCCACTCCCTAGTTGAAGTTATTTTGGATGTAGGGTCTCCACTCCCTAGTTGATGATTTTTAGACATAGGGTCTCCACTCCCTAGTCTGCTTTTCCAACATAGGGTCTCCACTCCCTAGTTTATGTTTTTAGACATAGGGTCTTCACTCCCTAGTCGCTTTTCTATCATAGGTTCTCCACTCCGTAGTTGAAATTATTTTGGACATAGGGTCACCACTCCCTAGTCGCTTTTCCAACATAGGGTCTCCACTCCCTAGTTAATGATTTTTAGATGTATGGTCTCCACTCCCTAGTCTCTTTTCCAACATAGGGTATCCACTCCCTAGTTGATTGATATTTTAGACATAGGGTCTCCACTCCCTAGTCTCTTTTCTAACATAGGGTCTCCACTCCCTATTTGATTAGTTTTCCAACATAGGGTATCTACTCCCTAGTTGATGATATTTTAGACATAGGGTCTCCACTCCCTAGTCTGTTTTCAAGCATAGGTTCTCCACTCCCTAGTTGATGATTTTCCAACATAGGGTATCCACTCCATAGTCGATGATATTTTAGACACAAGGTCTCCACTCCCTAGTTGATGATTTTCCAACATAGGGTCTCCACTCCCTAGTTGATAATTTTGAGACATAGGGTCTCCACTCCCTAGTTTCATTTCCAACATAGGGTATCCACTCCCTAGTTGATATTTTTAGACATAGGGTCTCCACTCCCTAGTCGCTTTTGCAACATAGGGTCTCCACTCCCTAGTCTGCTTTTTAGACATAGGGTCTCCACTCCCTAGTCTGCTTTTCCAACATAGGGTCTCCACTCCCTAGTTGATATTTTTAGACATAGGGTCTTCACTCCCTAGTCGCTTTTCCAACATAGGGTCTCCACTCCCTAGTTGAAATTATTTTGGACATAGGTTCTCCTCTCCCTAGTTGCTTTTCCAACATAGGGACTCCACTCCCAAGTTGATGATTTTTAGACAAAGGGTCTCCACTCCCTAGTCTATTTTCCAACATAGGGTATCCACTCCCTAGTTGATTGATATTTTAGACATAGGGTCTCCACTCCCTAGTCTCTCTTCCAACATTGGGTCTCCATTCGCTATTTGATGATTTTCCAACATAGGGTATCTACTCCCTAATTGATGATATTTTAGACATAGGGTCTCCACTCCCTAGTCTGTTTTCAAACATAGGGTCTCCACTCCCTAGTTGATGATTTTCCAACATAGGGTCTCCAATCCCTAGTTGATAATTTTGAGACATAGGCTCTCCACTCCCTAGTTTCTTTTCCAACATAGGGTGTCCACTCCCTAGTTGATATTTTTATACATAGGGTCTCCACTGCCTAGTCGATTTCGCAACATAGGGTCTCCACTCCCAAGTTGATGCTTTTAGACATTGGGTCTCCATTCCCTAGTCTGATTTTCCAACATAAGGTCTCTACTCCCTAGTTGATGTTATTAGATATAAGGTCTCCACTCCCTAGTCTGCCTTTCCAACATAAGGTCTCCACTCCCTAGTTGATGCTTTTAGACATAGGGTTTTCACCCCTAGTCGTTTTTTCAACATAGGGTCTCCACTCCCTAGTTGATATTTTTAGACATAGGGTCTCCTCTCCCTAGTCTGCTTTTCCAACATAGGGTCTCCACTTCCAAGTTGAAACTATTTTGGACATAGGGTCTCCACTCCCTAGTCGCTTTTCCATCATAGGGTCTCCACTCCCTAGTTGATGATTTTTAGACATAGGGTCTCCAATCCCTAGTCGCTTTTCCAACATAGCGTCTCCACTCCCTAGTTAATGATTTTTATACATAGGGTCTCCACTCCCTAGTTGATGTTTTTAGACATAGGATCTCCACTCCCTAGTTGCTTTTGCAACATAGGGTCTCCACTCCCTAGTTGATGTTTTTAGACATCTGGTCTCCATTCCCTAGTCTGCTTTTCCAACAAAGGGTCTCCACTCCCTAGTTGATGTTTTTAGACATAGGGTCTCCACTCCCTAGTCTGCTTTTCCAACATAGGGTCTCCACTCCCAAGTTGAAATTATTTTGGACATAAGGTCTCCACTCCCTAGTTGATGATTTTTAGACATAGGGTCTCCACTCCCTATTCGCTTTTCCAACATAGGGTCTTCACTCCCTAGTTGATTTTATTTATAGACATAGTGTCTCCACTCCCTAATCGCCTTTTCCATCATAGGGTCTCCACTCCCTAGTTGATTTTATTTAAGACATAGGGTCTCCACTCTCTAGTCCCTTTTTTCCAACATAGGGTATCCACTCCCTAGTTGATTGATATTTTAGACACAGGGTCTCCACTCCCTCGTCTCTTTTCCAATATAGGGTCTCCACTCCCCAGTTGATGTTTTTAGACATAGGGTCTCCACTCCCTAGTTGATGTTTTTAGACATAGGATCTCCACTCCCTAGTTGCTTTTGCAACATAGGGTCTCCACTCCCTAGTTGATGTTTTTAGACATCTGGTCTCCATTCCCTAGTCTGCATTTCCAACAAAGGGTCTCCACTCCCTAGTTGATGCTTTTAGACATAGGGTCTCCACTCCCTAGTCTGCTTTTCCAACATAGGGTCTCCACTCCCAAGTTGAAATTATTTTGGACATAGGGTCTCCACTCCCTAGTTGATGATTTTTAGATATAGGATCTCCACTCCCTATTCGCTTTTCCAACATAGGGTCTTCACTCCCTAGTTGATTTTATTTATAGACATAGTGTCTCCACTCCCTAATCGCCTTTTCCAACATAGGGTCTCCACTCCCTAGTTGATTTTATTTAAGACATAGGGTCTCCACTCTCTAGTCCCTTTTCCAACATAGGGTATCCACTCCCTAGTTGATTGATATTTTAGACACAGGGTCTCCACTCCTTCGTCTCTTTAAATATAGGGTCTCCACTCCCCAGTTGATGATTTTTAGACATAGGGTCTCCACTCCCTAGTTGATATTTTTAGACATAGGGTCTCCAGTCCCTAGTCTGCTTTTCCAACATAGGGTCTTCACTCCCTAGTTGATATTTTTAGACATAGGGTATCCACTCCCTAGTTGCCTTTTCCAACATAGGGTCTCCACTCCCTAGTTGATTTAATTTTATACATAGGGTCTCCACTCCCTAGTCTCTTTTCCAACATAGGGTATCCATTCCCTAGTTGATGATATTTTAGACATAGGGTCTCCACTCCCTAGTCTCTTTTCAAACATAGGGTCTCCACTCCCTAGTTGATGATTTTCCAACATAGGGTCTCCACTCCATAGTTAATGTTTTTTAGACATAGGGTCTCCACTCCCTAGTTGATGTTTTTAGACATAGGGTCTCCATTCCCTAGTCTCCTTTTCCAACATTGGGTCTCCACTCCCTAGTTGATGATTTTTAGACATAGGGTCTCCACTCCCTAGTCGCTTTTCCAACATAGGGTCTCCACTCCCTAGTTAATGATTTTTAGACATAGGGTCTCCACTCCCTAGTTGATGTTTTTAGACATAGGATCTCCACTCCCTAGTTGCTTTTGCAACATAAGGTCACCACTCCCTAGTTGACGTTTTTAGACATCTGGTCTCCATTCCCTAGTCTGCTTTTCCAACAAAGGGTCTCCACTCCCTAGTTGATGTTTTTAAACATAGGGTCTCCACTCCCTAGTCTGCTTTTCCAACATAGGGTCTCCACTCCCAAGTTGAAATTATTTTGGACATAAGGTCTCCACTCCCTAGTTGATGATTTTTAGACATAGGGTCTCCACTCCCTATTCGCTTTTCCCACATAGGGTCTTCACTCCCTAGTTGATTTTATTTATAGACATAGTGTCTCCACTCCCTAATCGCCTTTTCCAACATAGGGTCTCCACTCCCTAGTTGATTTTATTTAAGACATAGGGTCTCCACTCTCTAGTCCCTTTTCTAACATAAGGTATCCACTCCCTAGTTGATTGATATTTTAGACACAGGGTCTCCACTCCCTCGTCTCTTTTCCAATATAGGGTCTCCACTCCCCAGTTGATGATTTTTAGATATAGGTTCTCCACTCCCTAGTTGATGTTTTTAGACATAGGGTCTCCAGTCCCTAGTCTGCTTTTCCAACATAGGGTCTCCACGCCCTAGTTGATATTTTTAGACATAGGGTCTCCACTCCCTAGTTGCCTTTTCCAACATAGGGTCTCCACTCCCTAGTTGATTTTATTTTATACATAGGGTCTCCACTCCCTAGTCTCTTTTCCAACATAGGGTATCCATTCCCTAGTTGATGATATTTTAGACATAGGGTCTCCACTCCCTAGTCTCTTTTCAAACATAGGGCCTCCACTCCCTAGTTGATGATTTTCCAACATAGGGTCTCCACTCCATAGTTAATGATTTTTTGACATAGGGTCTCCACTCCCTAGTTGATATTTTTAGACATAGGGTCTCCATTCCCTAGTCTCCTTTTCCAACATTGGGTCTCCACTCCCTAGTTGATGATTTTTAGACATAGGGTCTCCACTCCCTAGTCGCTCTTCAAACATAGGGTCTTCACTCCCTAGTTTATTTTATTTTTAGACATAGGGTCTCCACTCTCTAGTCGCCTTTTTCCAACATAGGGTCTCCTCTCCCTAGTCTCTTTTCCAACATAGGGTATCTACTCCCTAGTTGATCGATATTTTAGAAATAGGGTCTGCACTCCCTAGTCTCTTTTCCAACATAGGGTCTCCACTCCTAGTTGATGATTTTCCAACATAGGGTATCTACTCCCTAGTTGATGATATTTTAGACATATGGTCTCCACTCCATAGTCCCTTTTCAAACATAGGGTCTCCACTCCCTAGTTGATGATTTTCCAACATAGGGTCTCCACTCCCTAGTTAATGATTTTTAGACATAGGGTCTCCACTTCCTAGTTGATATTTTATGACATAGGGTCTCCACTCCCTAGTTGTTTTTGCAACATAGGGTCTCCACCCCCTAGTTGATGTTTTTAGACATACGGTCTATATTCCCTAATTTGCTTTTCCAACATAGGGTCTCCACTCCCTAGTTGATATTTTTAGACATAGGGTCTCCACTCCCTAGTCTGCGTTTCCAACATAGGGTCTCCACTCCCAAGTTGATATTTTTAGCCATTGGGTCTTCACTCCCTCGTCACTTTTCCAACATAGGGTCTCCACTCCCTAGTTTAAATTATTTTGGACATAGGGTCTCCACTCCCTAGTCGCTTTTCCAACATAGGGTCTCCACTCCCTAGTCGCTTATCCAACATAGGGTCTTCACTCCCTAGTTGATTTTATTTTTAGACATAGGGTCTCCACTCCCCAGTCGCCTTTTGCAACATTGGGTCTCCACTCCCTAGTTAATTTCATTTTAGACATTGGGTCTCCACTCTCTAGTCGCTTTTCCAACATAGGGTATCCACTCCCTAGTTGATTGATATTTTAGACATAGGGTCTCCACTCCCTCGTCTCTTTTCCAACATAGGGTCTCCACTCCCTAGCTGATGATTTTTAGACAAAGGGTCTCCACTCGATAGTCGCCTTTTCCTACATAGGGTCTCCACTTCCTAGTTTATTTTATTTTTAGACAAAGTGTCTCCACTCCCTAATCGTTTTTCCAACATTGGGTCTTCACTCCCTAGTTGATTCATTTTTAGACATAGGGTCTGCACTCCCTAGTTGCCTTTTCCAACATTGGGTCTCCACTCTCTAGTTGATTTTATTTTAGACATAGGTTCTCCACTCCCTAGTCTCTTTTCCAACATAGGGTATCCACTACCTAGTTGATGCTTTTTAGACATAGGGTCTCCACTCCCTAGTCATTTTTCCAATATAAGGTCTTCACTCCCTAGTTGATTTTATTATTAGACATAGTGTCTCCACTCCCTAGTCGCCTTTTCCAACATAGGGTCTCCACTCTCTAGTTGATTTTATTTTTAGACATAGGGTCTCCACTCCCTAGTAGCTTTTCCAATATAGGGTCTTCACTCCTTAGTTGATTTTATTTTTTGACATATGGTCTCCACTCCCTAGTTGCCTTTTCCAACATAGGGTCTCCACAACCTCGTTGATTTTATTTTAGACATAGGGTCTCCACTCCCTAGTTGCTTTTCCAACATAGGGTCTCCACTCCCTAGTTGATGATTTTTAGACATAGGGTCTCCACTCCTTAGTCGCGTATCCAACATAGGGTCTTCACTCCCTAGTTGATTTTATTTTTAGACATAGGGTCTCCACTCTCTAGTCGCCTTTTCCAACATAGGGTCTCCACTCCTCTGTTGATTTTATTTTAGACATAGGGTCTCCACTCCCTAGTCTGCTTTTCCAACATAGGGTCTCCACTCCCTAGTTGATGTTTTTAGACATAGGGTCTCCACTCTCTAATCGCTTTTCCAATATAGGGTATCCACTCCCTAGTTGATTGATATTTTAGACATTGGATCTCCACTCTGTAGTCTCTTTTCCAACATAGGGTCTCCACTTCCTAGTTGATGCTTTTCCAACATAGGGTCTCCACTCCCTAGTTGTTGATTTTTATACATAGGGTCTCCACTCCTTAGTCGCTTTTCCAACATAGGTTCTTCACTCCCTAGTTGATTTTATTTTTAGACATAGGGTCTCCACTCCCTAGTCGAAATTGCCAACATAGGGTCTCCACTACCTAGTTGATTTTATTTTAGACATAGGTTCTCCACTCCCTAGTCTCTTTTCCAACATAGGGTATCCACTCCCTTGTTGATTGATATTTTAGACATAGGGTCTCCACTCCCTAGTCTCTTTTCCAACAAAGGGTCTCCACTCCCTAGTTGATGATGTTCCAACATAGGGTATCCACTCCCTAGTTGATGATATATTAGACATAGGGTTTCCACTCCCTAGTCTCATTTCAAACATAGGGTCTCCACTCCCTAGTTGATGATTTTCCAACATAGGGTCTCTACTCCCTAGTTAATGATTTTTAGACAGAGGGTCTCCATTCCCTAGTTTCTTTTCCAACATAGGGTCTTCACTCCCTATTTGATTATTTTTAGACATAGGGTCTCCACTCCCTAGTCGATTTTGCAACATAGGGTCTCCACTCCCTAGTCTGCTTTTCCAATATAGGGTCTCCACTCCCTAGTTGATGTTTATAGATATAGGGTCTCCAGTCCCTAGACTGCTTTTCCAACATAGGGTCTCCACTCCCTAGTTGATGTTTTAATACATAGGGTCTTCACTCCCTAGTCACTTTTCCAATATAGGGTCTCTACTCCCTAGTAAAAATTATTTTGGACATAGGGTCACCACTCCCTAGTCTCTTTTCCAACATAGGGTCTCCACTCTCTAATCGCTTTTCCAATATAGGGTATCCACTCCCTAGTTGATTGATGTTTTAGACATAGGGTCTCCACTCCCTATTTGATTAGTTTTCCAACATAGGGTATCTACTCCCTAGTTGATGATATTTTAGACATAGGGTCTCCACTACCTAGTCTATTTTCAAGCATAGGTTCTCCACTCCCTAGTTGATGATTTTCCAACATAGGGTATCCACTCTCTAGTTGATGATATTTTAGACACAGGGTCTCCACTCCCTTGTTGATGATTTTCCAACATAGGGTCTCCACTCCCTAGTTAATAATTTTGAGACATAGGGTCTCCACTCCCTAGTCTCTTTTCCAACATAGGGTCTTCACTCCCTATTTGATTAGTTTTCCAACATAGGGTATCTACTCCCTAGTTGATGATATTTTAGACATAGGGTCTCCACTACCTAGTCTGTTTTCAAGCATATGTTCTCCACTCCCTAGTTGATGATTTTCCAACATAGGGTATCCACTCCCTAGTTGATGATATTTTAGACACAGGGTCTCCACTCCCTAGTTGATGATTTTCCAACATAGGGTATCCACTCCCTAGTTGATATTTTTAGACATAGGTTCTCCACTCCCTAGTCGCTTTTGCAATATAGGGTCTCCACTCCCTAGTCTGCTTTTCCAACATAGGGTCTCCACTCCCCAGTTGATGTTTTTAGACATAGGGTCTCCACTCCCTAGACTGCTTTTCCAACATAGGGTCTCCACTCCCTAGTTGATGTTTTAAGACATAGGGTCTCCACTCCCTAGTCTCTTTTCCAACATAGGGTATCCACTCCCTAGTTGATTGATATTTTAGGCATAGGGTCTCCACTCCCTAGTCTCTCTTCCAACATAGGGTCTCCATTCCCTATTTGATGATTTTCCAACATAGGGTATCTACTCCCTAGTTGATGATATTTTAGACATAGGGTCTCCACTCCCTAGTATGTTTTCAAACATAGGGTCCCCACTCCCTAGTTGATGATTTTCCAACATAGGGTCTCCAATCCCTAGTTGATCATTTTGAGACATAGGCTCTCCACTCCCTAGTTTCTTTTCCAACATAGGGTCTCCACTCCCTAGTTGATATTTTTAGACATAGGGTCTCCACTCCCTAGTCGATTTTGCAACATAGGGTCTCCACTCCCAAGTTGATGCTTTTAGACATTGGGTCTCCATTCCCTAGTCTGATTTTCCAACATAGGGTGTCTACTCACTAGTTGATGTTATTAGACATAAGGTCTCCACTCCCTAGTCTGTCTTTCCAATATAGGGTCTACACTCCCTAGTTGATTTTATTTTTAGACATATGGAGTCCACTCCCTAGTCGCCTTTTCTAACATATG
Source organism: Nicotiana tomentosiformis (assembly GCF_000390325.3). Taxonomy (NCBI): domain Eukaryota; kingdom Viridiplantae; phylum Streptophyta; class Magnoliopsida; order Solanales; family Solanaceae; genus Nicotiana; species Nicotiana tomentosiformis. The sequence goes on along the minus strand of NC_090813.1, from coordinate 12,704,289 downwards.
GTCTCCACTCCCTAGTTGATGTTTTTAGACATAGAGTCTCCACTCCCTATACTACTTTTCCAACATAGGGTCTCCACTCCCTAATTGATGTTTTTATACATAGGGTCTTCACTCCCTAGTCGCTTTTCCAACATAGGGTCTCCACTCCCTAGTTGAAATTATTTTCGGCATAGGGTCTCCACTCCCTAGTCTCTTTTCCAACATAGGGTCTCCACTCCCTAGTTGATGTTTTTAGACATAGGGTCTTCACTCCCTAATCACATTTCCAACATAGGGTCTCCACTCCCTAGTTGAAATTATTTTAGACATAGGGTCTCCACTCCCTAGTTGATGATTTCAAGACATAGGGTTTCCACTCCCAAGTCTCTTTTCCAACATAGGGTATCCACTCCCTAGTTGATTGATATTTTAGACATAGGGTCTCCACTCCCAAGTCGCTTTTCCAACATAGGGTCTCCACTCCCTAGTTGATGCTTTTCCTTGATGATTTTTAGACATAGGGTCTCCACTCCTTAGTCGCTTAACCAAAATAGGGTCATCACTCCCTAGTTGATTTTATTTTTAGACATAGGGTCTCCACTCTCTAGTCGCCTTTTCCGACATAGGGTCTCCACTCCCTAGTTGATTTTATTTTAGACATAGGGTCTCCACTCCCTCGCCTCTTTTCAAACATAGGGTCTCCACTCCCTAGTTGATAATTTTAAGACATAGGGTCTCCACTCCATAGTCACTTTTCCAACATAGGGTGTCCAGTCCCTACTTGATTTTATTTTTAGACATAGGGTTCCCACTCCCTAGTCGCCTTTTCAAACATAGGGTCTCCACTCCCTAGTTGATTTTATTTTTAGACATAGGCTCTCCACTCCCTAGTCGCTTTTCCAACATAGGGTCTACACTCCTTAGTTGATTTTTTTTAGACATGGGGCCTTCACTCCCTAGTTGCCTTTTCCACCATGGGGTCTCCACTCCCTAGTTGATTTTATTTTACACATAGGGTCTGCACTCCCTAGTCTCTTTTCCAACATAGGGTATCCACTCCCTAGTTGATAATTTTTAGACATAGGGTCTCCACACCCTAGTCGTTTTTCCAATATAGGGTCTTCACTCCCTAGTTGACTTTATTTTTAGACATAGGGTATCCACTCCCTAGTCGCCTTTTCCAACATAGGGTCTCCACTCCCTAGTTGATTTTATTTTTAGACATTGGGTCTCCACTCCCTAGTCGCTTTTCCAATATAGGTTCTTCACTCCCTAGTTGATTTTATTTTTAGACATATGGTCTCCACTCCCTAGTCGCCTTTTTCAACATAGGGTTTCCACTCCCTAGTCGCTTTTCCAACATAGGATGTCCACTCCCTAGTTGATGATTTTAAGACATAGGGTCTCCACACCCTAGCCGTTTTTCTAACATAGGGTTTCCACTCACTAGTTGATGATTTTTAGACATAGGGTTTCCACTCCCTAGTGACTTTTCCAACATAGGGTCCCCACTCCCTAGTTGATTTAAATTTTAGACATAGGGTGTCCACTCCCTAGTTTTCTTTTCCAACATAGGGTCTCCACTCCCTAGTTGATTTTATTTTAGACATAGGTTTTCCACTCTCTAATCGCTTTTCCAATATAGGGTATCCACTCCCTAGTTGATTGATATTTTAGACATAGGGTCTCCACTCTCTAGTCGCTTTTCCAACATTGGGTATCCATTCCCTAGTTGATTGATATTTTAGACATAGGATCTCCACTCCCTAGTCGCTTTTCCAACATAGGGACTCCACTCCCTAGTTGATGCTTTTCTAACTTACGGTCTCCACTCCCTAGTTGATGATTTTTACACATAGGGTATCCACTCCATAGTCGCTTAACCAACATAGGGTCTTCACTCCCTAGTTGATTTTATTTTTAGACATAGGGTCTCCACTCTCTAGTCGCCTTTTCCAACATAGGGTCTCCACTCCCTAGTTGAATTTATTTTAGACATAGGGTCTCCACTCCCTCGTCTCTTTTCGAACATAGGGTCTCCACTCTCTAGTTGATAATTTTTAAACATAGGTTCTCCACTCCATAGTCGCTTTTCCAACATAGGGTCTCCAGTCCCTAGTCACCTTTTCCATCATAGGGTCTCCACTCCCTAGTTGATTTTATTTTTAGACATAGGGTCTCCACTCCCTACTTGACTTTATTTTTAGACATAGGGTCTCCACTCCCTAGTCTCTTTTCCAACATAGGGTCTTCACTCCCTTGTTGATGTTTTTTAGACATAGGGTCTTCACTACATAGTTGCCATTTCCTACATAGGGTCTCCACTCCCAAGTTAATTTTATTTTAGACATAGGATTTCCACTCCCTAGTGTCTTTTCAAACATAGGGTATCCACTCCCTAGTTGATGATTTTTTAGACATAGGGTCTCCACTCCCTAGTCGCTTTTCCAATATAGGGTCTTCACTCCCTAGTTGATTTTATTTTTAGACATAGGGTCTCCACTCCCTAGTTGCCTTTTCCAACATAGGGTCTCCACTCCCTAGTTGATTTTATTTTTAGACATAGGGTCTCCACTCCCTAGTCGCTTTTCCAATATAGTGTCTTCACTCCCTAGTTAATTTTATTTTTAGACATATGGTCTCCACTCCCTAGTCGCCTTTTTCAACATAGGGTTTCCACTCCCTAGATGATTTTATTTTAGCCATAGGGTTTCCACTCCCTAGTCGCTTTTCCAACATAGGGTGTGCACTCCCTAGTTGATGATTTTAAGACATAAGGTCTCCACTCCCTAGTCATTTTTTCAACATAGGGTTTCCACTCCCTAGTTGATGATTTTTAGACATAGGGTCTCCACTCCCTAGTTGCTTTTCCAACATAGGGTCCTCACTCCCGAGTTGATTTAAATTTTAGACATAGGGTGTCCACTCCCTAGTTTTCTTTCCCAACATAGGGTCTCCACTCCCTAGTTGATTTTATTTTAGACATAGGTTCTCCACTCTCTAATCGCTTTTCCAATATAGGGTATCCACTCCCAAGTTGATTGATATTTTAGACATAGGGTCTCCACTATGTAGTCTCTTTTCCAACATAGGGTCTCCACTTCTTAGCTGATTCTTTTCCAACATAGGGTCTCCACTCCCTAGTTGATGATTTTTAGACATAGGGTCTCCACTCCCTAGTCGCTTTTCAAACATTGGGTCCCCACTCCCTAGTTGATTTAAATTTTAGACATAGGGTGTCCACTCCCTAGTTTTCTTTTCCAACATAGGGTCTCCACTCCCTAGTTGATTTTATTTTAGACATAGGTTCTCCACTCTCTAATCGCTTTTCCAATATAGGGTATCCACTTCCTAGTTGATTGATATTTTAGACATAGGGTCTCCACTCTGTAGTCTCTTTTCCAACATAGGGTCTCCACTTCCAAGTTGATTCTTTTCCAACATTGGGTCTCCACTCCCTAGTTGATGATTTTTAGACATAGGGTCTCCACTCCTTAGTCTCTTTTCCAACATAGGGTCTTCACTCCCTAGTTGATTTTATTTTTAGACATAGGGTCTCCACTCCCTAGTAGCCTTTTCCAACATAGGGTCTCCACTAGCTAGTTGATATTATTTTAGACATAGGGTCTCCATTCCCTAGTCTCTTTTCCAACATAGGGTATACACTCCCTAGTTGATTGATATTTTAGACATAGGGTCTCCACTCCCTAGTCTCTTTTCCAACATAGGGTCTCCACTCCCTAGTTGATGATTTTCCAACATAGGGTATCCACTCCCTAGGTGATGATATATTAGACATAGGGTCTCCACTCCCTAGTCTCATTTCAAACATAGGGTCTCCACTCCCTAGTTGATGATTTTCCCACATAGGGTATCCATGCCATAGTGAATGATTTTTGTACATAGGGTCTCCACTCCCAAGTTTCTTTTCCAACATAGGGTCTCCACTCCCTATTTGATTATTTTTAGACATAGGGTCTCCACTCCCTAGTCGCTTTTCCAACATAGGGTGTCCACTCCCTAGTAGATGAATTTAAGACATAGGGTCTCCACTCCCTAGTCGTTTTTCTGACATAGGGTTTCCACTCCCTAGTTGATGATTTTTAGACATAGGGTCTCCACTCCCTAGTATCTTTTCCAACATAAGGTCCCCACTCCCTAGTTGATTTTAATTTTAGACATAGGGTATCCACTCCCTAGTTGCTCTTCCAACAGAGGGTCTCCACTCCCTAGTTGATGATTTTTAGACATAGGGACTCCACTCCCTTGTCATTTTTCCAACATAGGGTCCTCACTCCCTAGTTGATTTTAATTTTAGACATAGGGTCTTCACTATATAGTTGCCATTTCCTACATAGGGTCTTCACTCCCAAGTTAATTTTATTTTAGACATAGGATTTCCACTCCCTAGTGTCTTTTCAAACATAGGGTATCCACTCCCTAGTTGATGATTTTTAAACATAGGGTCTCCACTCCCTAGTCGCTTTTCCAATATAGGGTCTTCACTCCCTAGTTGATTTTATTTTTAGACATAGGGTCTCCACTCCCTAGTTGCCTTTTCCAACATAGGGTCTCCACTCCCAAGTTGATTTTATTTTTAGACATAGGGTCCTCACTCCCTAGTCGCTTTTCCAATATAGTGTCTTCACTCCCTAATTAATTTTATTTTTAGACATATGGTCTCCACTCCCTAGTCGCCTTTTCCAACATAGGGTTTTCACTCCCTAGATGATTTTATTTTAGCCATAGGGTTTCCACTCCCTAGTCGCTTTTCCAACATAGGGTGTGCACTCCCTAGTTGATGATTTTAAGACATAAGGTCTCCACTCCCTAGTCATTTTTTCAACATAGGGTTTCCACTCCCTAGTTGATGATTTTTAGACATAGGGTCTCCACTCCCTAGTCGCTTTTCCAACATAGGGTCCCCACTCCCTAGTTGATTTAAATTTTAGACATAGGGTGTCCACTCCCTAGTTTTCTTTTCCAACATACGGTCTCCACTCCCTAGTTGATTTTATTTTAGACATAGGTTCTCCACTCTCTAATCGCTTTTCCAATATAGGGTATCCACTCCCTAGTTGAATGATATTTTAGACATAGGGTCTCCACTCTGTTGTCTCTTTTCCAACATAGGGTCTCCACTTCTTAGCTGATTCTTTTCCAACATAGGGTCTCCACTCCCTAGTTGATGATTTTTAGACATAGGGTCTCCACTCCCTAGTCGCTTTTCAAACATAGGGTCCCCACTCCCTAGTTGATTTAAATTTTAGACATAGGGTGTCCACTCCCTAGTTTTCTTTTCCAACATAGGGTCTCCACTCCCTAGTTGATTTTATTTTAGACATAGGTTCTCCACTCTCTAATCGCTTTTCCAATATAGGGTATCCACTTCCTAGTTGATTGATATTTTAGACATAGGGTCTCCACTCTGTAGTCTCTTTTCCAACATAGGGTCTCCACTTCCTAGTTGATTCTTTTCCAACATAGGGTCTCCACTCCCTAGTTGATGATTTTTAGACATAGGGTCTCCACTCCTTAGTCTCTTTTCCAACATAGGGTCTTCACTCCCTAGTCACTTTTCCAATATAGGGTCCTTACTCCCTAGTTGATTTTATTTTTAGACATAGGGTCTCCACTCCCTAGTCGCCTTTTCCAACATAGGGTCTCCACTACCTAGTTGATATTATTTTAGACATAGGGTCTCCACTCCCTAGTCTCTTTTCCAACATAGGGTATCCACTCCCTAGTTGATTGATATTTTAGACATAGGGTCTCCACTCTGTTGTCTCTTTTCCAACATAGGGTCTCCACTTCTTAGCTGATTCTTTTCCAACATAGGGTCTCCACTCCCTAGTTGATGATTTTTAGACATAGGGTCTCCACTCCCTAGTCGCTTTTCAAACATAGGGTCCCCACTCCCTAGTTGATTTAAATTTTAGACATAGGGTGTCCACTCCCTAGTTTTCTTTTCCAACATAGGGTCTCCACTCCCTAGTTGATTTTATTTTAGACATAGGTTCTCCACTCTCTAATCGCTTTTCCAATATAGGGTATCCACTTCCTAGTTGATTGATATTTTAGACATAGGGTCTCCACTCTGTAGTCTCTTTTCCAACATAGGGTCTCCACTTCCTAGTTGATTCTTTTCCAACATAGGGTCTCCACTCCCTAGTTGATGATTTTTAGACATAGGGTCTCCACTCCTTAGTCTCTTTTCCAACATAGGGTCTTCACTCCCTAGTCACTTTTCCAATATAGGGTCCTTACTCCCTAGTTGATTTTATTTTTAGACATAGGGTCTCCACTCCCTAGTCGCCTTTTCCAACATAGGGTCTCCACTACCTAGTTGATATTATTTTAGACATAGGGTCTCCACTCCCTAGTCTCTTTTCCAACATAGGGTATCCACTCCCTAGTTGATTGATATTTTAGACATAGGGTCTCCACTCCCTAGTCTCTTTTCCTACATAGGTTCTCCACTCCCTAGTTGATGATTTTCCAACATAGGGTATCCACTCCATAGTCGATGATATTTTAGACACAAGGTCTCCACTCCCTAGTTGATGATTTTCCAACATAGGGTCTCCACTCCCTAGTTGATAATTTTGAGACATAGGGTCTCCACTCCCTAGTTTCATTTCCAACATAGGGTATCCACTCCCTAGTTGATATTTTTAGACATAGGGTCTCCACTCCCTAGTCGCTTTTGCAACATAGGGTCTCCACTCCCTAGTCTGCTTTTCCAACATAGGGTCTCCACTCCCCAGTTGATATACTCCTTAGACTGCTTTTCCAACATAGGGTCTCCACTCCCTAGTTGATGTTTTTAGACATAGGGTCTTCACTCCCTAGTCGCTTTTCCAACATAGGGTCTCCACTCCCTAGTTGAAATTATTTTGGACATAGGTTCTCCTCTCCCTAGTTGCTTTTCCAACATAGGGACTCCACTCCCAAGTTGATGATTTTTAGACAAAGGGTCTCCACTCCCTAGTCTCTTTTCCAACATAGGGTATCCACTCCCTAGTTGATTGATATTTTAGACATAGCGTCTCCACTCCCTAGTCTCTCTTCCAACATTGGGTCTCCATTCCCTATTTGATGATTTTCCAACATAGGGTATCCACTCCCTAGGTGATGATATATTAGACATAGGGTCTCCACTCCCTAGTCTCATTTCAAACATAGGGTCTCCACTCCCTAGTTGATGATTTTCCCACATAGGGTATCCACGCCATAGTGAATGATTTTTGTACATAGGGTCTCAACTCCCAAGTTTCTTTTCCAACATATGGTCTCCACTCCCTATTTGATTATTTTTAGACATAGGGTCTCCACTCCCTAGTCGCTTTTCCAACATAGGGTGTCCACTCCCTAGTAGATGAATTTAAGACATAGGGTCTCCACTCCCTAGTCGTTTTTCTAACATAGGGTTTCCACTCCCTAGTTGATGATTTTTAGACGTAGGGTCTCCACTCCCTAGTATCTTTTCCAAAATAAGGTCTCCACTCCCTAGTTGATTTTAATTTTAGATATAGGGTATCCACTCCCTAGTTGCTCTTCCAACAGAGGGTCTCCACTCCCTAGTTGATGATTTTTAGACATAGGGACTCCACTCCCTTGTCATTTTTCCAACATAGGGTCCTCACTCCCTAGTTGATTTTAATTTTAGACATAGGGTCTCCACTCCCTAGTTGCCTTTTCTAACATAGGGTCTCCACTCCCTAGTTGATTTTATTATAGACATAGGGTCTCCACTCTCTAGTCGCTTTTCCAACATTGGGTATCCACTCCCTAGTTGATTGATATTTTAGACATAGGGTCTCCACTCCCTAGTCGCTTTTCCAACATAGGGTCTCCACTCCCTAGTTTATGCTTTTCCAACATAGGGACTCCACTCCCTAGTTGATGATTTTCCAACATAGGGTCTTCACTCCTTAGTCGCTTAACCAACATAGGGTCTTCACTCCCTAGTTGATTTTATTTGTAGACATAGGGTCTCCACTCTCTAGTTGCCTTTTCCTACATAGGGTCTCCACTCCCTAATTGATTTTATTTTAGACATAGGGTCTCCACTCCCTCGTCTCTTTTCCAACATAGGGTCGCCACTCCCTAGTTGATAATTTTTAGACATAGGGTCTCCACTCCATAGTGGCTTTTCCAACATATGGTCTCCAGTCCCTACTTGATTTTATTTTTAGACATAGGGTCTCCACTCCCTAGTCGCATTTTCCAACATAGGGTATCCACACCCTTGTTGATTTTATTTTTAGACATAGGGTATCCACTCCCTAGTCGCTTTTCCAACATAGGGTCTTCATTCCCTAGTTGATTTTTTTTAGACATAGGGTCTTCACTCCCTAGTTGCCTTTTCCAACATAGGGTCTCCACTCCCAAGTTGATTTTATTTTAGACATAGGGTCTCCACTCCCTAGTCTCTTTTACAACATAGGGTATCCACTGCCTAGTTGATAATTTTTCGACATAGGGTCTCCACTCCATAGTCGCTTTTACAATATAGGGTCTTCACTCCCTAGTTGATTTTATTTTTAGACATAGGGTCTCCACTCCCTAGTCGCCTTTTCCAACATAGGGTCTCCACTCCCTAGTTGACTTTATTTTTAGACATAGGGTCTCCACTCCCTTGTCTCTTTTCCAATATAGGGTCTACACTCCTTAGTTGATTTTATTTTTAGACATATGGTGTCCACTCCCTAGTCGCCTTTTCCAACATAGGGTTTCGACTCCCTAGTTGATTTTATTTTAAACATAGGGTCTCCACTCCCTAGTCGCTTAACCAACATAGGGTCTCCACTCCCTATTTGATAACTTTAAGACATAGGGTCTCCACTCCCTAGTCGTTTTTCCAACATTGGGTTTCCACTCCCTAGTTGATGATTTTTAGACATAGGGTCTCCACTCCCTTGTTGCTTTTCCAACATAGGGTCCCCACCTCTTAGTTGAATTTAATTTTAGACATAAGGTGTCCACTCCCTAGTTTTATTTTCCAACATAGGGTCTCGACTCCCTAGTTGATTTTATTTTAGACATAGGGTCTCCACTCCCTAGTCGGTTTTCCAACATAGGGTGTCCACTCCCTAGTTAATTTTATTTTAGACATAGGGTCTCCACTCCCTAGTCGCTTTTCCAACATAGGGTGTCCACTCCCTAGTTGATGATTTAAAGACATAAGGTCTCCATTTCCTAGTCGTTTTTCCAACATAGGGTTTCCACTCCCTAGTTGATGATTTTTAGACATAGGGTCTCCACTCCCTATTTGATTATATTTAGAAATAGGGTCTCCACTCCCTAGTCGCTTTTGCAACATAGGGTGTCCACTCCCTAGTTGATGTTTTTAGACATAGGGTCTTCACTCCCTAGTTGATGGTTTTAAGACATAGTGTCTCCACTCCCTAGACATTTTTCTAAAATAGGGTTTCCACTCCCTAGTTGATGATTTTTAGACATAGGGTCTCCACTCCCTAGTCGCTTTTCCAACATAGGGTCCCCACTCCCTAGTTGATTTTAATTTTAGACATAGGGTCTCCACTCCCTAGTCTCTTTTCCTACATAAGGTCTCCACTCCCTAGATGATTTTATTTTTAGACATAGGGTCTCCACTCCCTAGTCACTTTTCCAACATAGGGTCTTCACTCCCTAGTAGATTTTTTTTTAGACATAGGGTCTTCACTCCATAGTTACCATTTCCTACATAGGGTCTCCACTCCCAAGTTAATTTTATTTTAGACATAGGATTTCCACTCCCTAGTCTCTTTTCCTACATAGGATATCCACTCCCTAGTTCATGATTTTTAGACATAGGGTCTCCACTCCCTAGTCACTTTTCCAATATAGGGTCCTTACTCCCTAGTTGATTTTATTTTTAGACATAGGGTCTCCACTCCCTAGTTGACTTTTCCAACATAGGGTCTCCACTCCCTAGTTGAATTTATTTTTAGACATAGGGTCTCCACTCCCTAGTCGTTTTTTCAATATAGGGTCTTCACTCCCTAGTTGATTTTTTTTTGACATAGGGTCTTCACTCCATAGTTGCCATTTCCTACATAGGGTCTCCACTCCCAAGTTAATTTTATTTTAGACATACGATTTCTACTCCCTAGTCTCTTTTCCAACATAGGGTATCCACTCCCTAGTTGATGATTTTTAGACATAGGGTCTCCACTCCCTATTCGCTTTTCCAATATAGGGTCTTCACTCCCTAGTTGATTTTATTTTTAGACATAGGGTCTCCACTCCCTAGTTGCCTTTTCCAACATAGGGTCTCCACTCCCAAGTTGATTTTATTTTTAGACATAGGGTCTCCACTCCCTAGTCGCTTTTCCAATATAGGGTCTTCACTCCCTAGTTAATTTTATTTTTAGACATATGGTCTCCACTCCCTAGTCGCCTTTTCCAACATAGGGTTTCCACTCCCTAGTTGATTTTATTTTAGACATAGGGTTTCCACTGCCTAGTCGCTTTTCCAACATAGGGTGTGCACTCCCTAGTTAATGATTTTAAGACATAAGGTCTCCACTCCCTAGTCGTTTTTTCAACATAGGGTTTCCACTCCCTAGTTGATGATTTTTAGACATAGGGTTTCCACTCCCTAGTTGCTTTTCCAACATAGGGTCCCCACTCCCTAGTTATTTTAATTTTAGACATAGGGTGTCCACTCCCTAGTTTACTTTTCCAAAATAGGGTCTCCACTCCCTAGTTGATTTTATTTTAGACATAGGTTCTCCACTCTCTAATCGCTTTTCCAATATAGGATATCCACTCCCTAGTTGATTGATATTTTAGACATAGGGTCTCCACTCTGTAGTCTCTTTTCAAACATAGGGTCTCCACTTCCTAGTTGATTCTTTTCCAACATAGTGTCTCCACTCCCTAGTTGATGATTTTTAGACATAGGGTCTCCACTCCTTAGTCTCTTTTCCAACATAGGGTCTTCACTCCCTAGTTGATTGATATTTTAGACATAGGGTCTCAACTCCCTAGTCGCTTTTCCAACATAGGGTCTCCAGTCCCAACTTGATTTTATTTTTAGACATAGGGTCTCCACTCCCTAGTCGCCTTTTCCTTCATAGGGTCTCCACTCCCTAGTTGATTTTATTTTTAGTCATAGGGTCTCCACTCCCTAGTCGCTTTTCCAACATAGGGTCTTCAATCCCTAGTTGATTTTTTTTAGACATAGGGTCTTCACTCCATAGTTACCATTTCCTACATAGGGTCTCCACTCCCAAGTTAAATTTATTTTAGACATAGGATTTCCACTCCCTAGTCTCTTTTCCTACATAGGATATCCACTCCCTAGTTCATGATTTTTAGACATAGGGTCTCCACTCCCTAGTCGCTTTTCCAATATAGGGTCCTTACTCCCTAGTTGATTTTATTTTTAGACATAGGGTCTCCACTCCCTAGTTAATTTTATTTTTAGACATAGGGTCTCAACTCCCTTGTCGTTTTTCCAATATAGGGTCTTCACTCCCTAGTTGATTTTTTTTTGACATAGGGTCTTCACTCCATAGTTGCCATTTCCTACATAGGGTCTCCACTCCCAAGTTAATTTTATTTTAGACATACGATTTCTACTCCCTAGTCTCTTTTCCAACATAGGGTATCCACTCCCTAGTTGATGATTTTTAGATATAGGGTCTCCACTCCCTAGTCGCTTTTCCAATATAGGGTCTTCACTCCCTAGTTGATTTTATTTTTAGACATAGGGTCTCCACTCCCTAGTTGCCTTTTCCAACATAGGGTCTCCACTCCCAAGTTGATTTTATTTTTAGACATAGGGTCTCCACTCCCTAGTCGCTTTTCCAATATAGGGTCTTCACTCCCTAGTTAATTTTATTTTTAGACATATGGTCTCCACTCCCTAGTCGCCTTTTCCAACACAGGGTTTCCACTCCCTAGTTGATTTTATTTTAGCCATAGGGTTTCCACTCCCTAGTCGCTTTTCCAACATAGGGTGTGCACTCCCTAGTTGATGATTTTAAGACATAAGGTCTCCACTCCCTAGTCATTTTTTCAACATAGGGTTTCCACTCCCTAGTTGATGATTTTTAGACATAGGGTCTCCACTCCCTAGTCGCTTTTCCAACATAGGGTCCCCACTCCCGAGTTGATTTAAATTTTAGACATAGGGTGTCCACTCCCTAGTTTTCTTTCCCAACATAGGGTCTCCACTCCCTAGTTGATTTTATTTTAGACATAGGTTCTCCACTCTCTAATCGCTTTTCCAATATAGGGTATCCACTACCAAGTTGATTGATATTTTAGACATAGGGTCTCCACTCTGTAGTCTCTTTTCCAACATAGGGTCTCCACTTCCTAGTTGATTCTTTTCCAACATAGTGTCTCCACTCCCTAGTTTATGATTTTTAGACATAGGGTCTCCACTCCTTAGTCTCTTTTCCATCATAGGGTCATCACTCCCTAGTTGATTTTATTTTTAGACATAGAGTCTCCACTCCCTAGTCGCCTTTTCCAACATAGGGTCTCCACTACCGAGTTGATATTATTTTAGACATAGGGTCTCCACTCCGTAGTCTCTTTTCCAACATAGGGTATCCACTCCCTAGTTGATTAATGTTTTAGACATAGGGTCTCCACTCCCTAGTTTCTTTTCCAACATAGGGTCTCCACTCCCTAGTTGATGATTTTCCAACATAGGGTATCCACTCCCTAGTTGATGATATATTAGACATAGGGTTTCCACTCCCTAGTTCATTTCAAACATAGGGTGTCCACTCCCAAGTTGATGATTTTCCCACATAGGGTATCCACTCCCTAGTTAATGATTTTTAGACATAGGGTATCCACTTCCAAGTTACTTTTCCAACATAGGGTCTTCACTCCCTATTTGATTATTTTTAGACATAGGGTCTCCACTCCCTAGTCGCTTTTCCAACATAGGGTGTCCACTCCCTAGTTGATGAATTTAAGACATAGTGTCTCCACTCCCTAGTCGTTTTTCAAACATAGGGTATTCAATCCCTAGTTGATTATTTTTAGACATAGGGTCTTCACTACATAGTTGCCATTTCCTACATATGGTCTCCACTCCCAAGTTAATTTTATTTTAGACATAGGATTACCACTCCCTAGTATCTTTTCCAACATAGGATATCCACTCCCTAGTTCATGATTTTTAGACATAGGGTCTCCACTCCCTAGTCGCTTTTCCAATATAGGGTCTTCATTCCCTAGTTGATTTTATTTTTAGACATAGGGTCTCCACTCCCTAGTTGCCTTTTCCAACATAGGGTCTCCACTCCCTAGTTGATTTTATTTTTAGACATAGGGTCTCCACTCCCTAGTCGTTTTTCCAATATAGGGTCTTCACTCCCTAGTTGATTTTTTTTAGACATAGGGTCTTCACTCCATAGTTGCCATTTCCTACATAGGGTCTCCACTCCCAAGTTAATTTTATTTTAGACATACGATTTCTACTCCCTAGTCTCTTTTCCAACATAGGGTATCCACTCCCTAGTTGATAATTTTTAGACATAGGGTCTCCACTCCCTATTCGCTTTTCCAATATAGGGTCTTCACTCCCTAGTTGATTTTATTTTTAGACATAGGGTCTCCACTCCCTAGTCGCCTTTTCCAACATAGGGTCTCCACTCCCTAGTTGATTTTATTTTTAGACATAGGGTCTCCACTCCCTAGTCGCTTTTCCAATATAAGGTCTTCACTCCCTAGTTGATTTTATTTTTAGACATATTGTCTCCACTCCCTAGTCGCCTTTTCCAACATAGGGTTTCAACTCCCTAGTTGATTTTATTTTAGACATAGGGTCTTCACTACCTAGACGCTTTTCCAACATAGGGTGTCCACTCCCTAGTTGATGATTTTAAGACATAGGGTCTCTACTCCCTAGTCGCTTTTCCAACAAAGGGTTTCCACTCCCTAATTGATTATTTTAAGACATAGGGTCTCCACTCCCTAGTCGTTTTTCCAACATAGGGTCCCCACTCCCTAGTCGCTTTTCCAACATAGGGTCCCCACTCCCTAGTTGATTTTAATTTTAGACATAGGGTCTACACTCTCTAGTTGATAATTTTTAGACAAAGGGTCTCCACTCCCTAGTTGATTTTATTTTTAGACATAGGGTCTCCACTCCCTATTCGCTTTTCCAATATAGGGTCTTCACTCCCTAGTTGATTTTTTTTTAGACATATGGTCTCCACTCCCTAGTTGCCTTTTCCAACATAGGGTCTCCACTCCCAAGTTGATTTTATTTTAGACATAGGGTTTCCACTACCTAGTCTATTTTCCAACATAGGGTATCCACTTCCTAGTTGATGATTTTTAGACATAGGGTCTCCACACCCTATTTGCATTTCCAATATAGGGTCTTCACTCCCTAGTTGATTTTATTTTTAGACATAGGGTCTCCACTCCCTAGTCGCCTTTTCCAACATAGGGTCTCCACTCCCTAGTTGATTTTATTTTTAGACATAGGGTCTCCACTCCCTAGTCGCTTTTCCAATATAGGGTCTTCACTCCCTAGTTGATTTTATTTTTAGACATATGGTCTCCACTCCCTAGTTGCCTTTTCCAACATAGGGTTTCAACTCCCTAGTTGATTTTATTTTAGACATAGGGTCTCCACTCCCTAGTCGCTTTTCCAACATAGGGTGTCCACTCCCTAGTTTTCTTTTCCAACATAGGGTCTCCACTCCCTAGTTGATTGTATTTTAGACATAGGGTCTCAACTCTCTAATCGCTTTTCCAATATAGGGTATCCACTCCCTAGTTGATTGATATTTTAGACATAGGGCCTCCACTCTGTAGTCTCTTTTCTAACATAGGGTCTCTACTTCCTAGTTGATGTTTTTTCAACATAAGGTCTCCACTCCCTAGTTGACGATTTTTAGACATAGGGTGTCCACTCCTTAGTCGCTTTTCCAATATAGGGTCTTCACTCCCTAGTTGATTTTATTTTTAAACATAGGGTCTCCACTCCCTAGTCGCCATTTCCAACATAGGGTCTCCACTACCTAGTTGATTTTAATTTAGACATAGGGTCTCCACTCCCTAGTCACTTTGGCAACGTAGGGTCTCCACTTTCTAGTCGCTTTTCCAACATAGGGTGTCCACTCCCTAGTTGATTTTAATATTAGACATAGGTTGTCCACTCCCTAGTTTTCTTTTCCAACATTGGGTCTCCACTCCCTAGTCGCTTTTCCAACATAGGGTCCCGACTCCATAGTTGATTTTAATTTTAGACATAGGGTCTCCACTCCCTAGTCGTTTTTCCAACATATGGTCTCCACTCCCTAGTTGATGATTTTTAGACATAGGGTTTCCACTCCCTAGTCATTTTTCCAACATAGGGTCCCTACTCCCTAGTTGATTTTAATTTTATACATAAGGTCTCCACACCCTAGTTGCCTTTTCCAACATAGGGTCTCCACTCCCTAGTTGATTTTATTTTTGACATAGGGTCTCCACTCTCTAGTCGCTTTTCCATCATTGGGTATCCACTCCCTAGTTGATTGATATTTTAGACATAGGGTCTCAACTCCCTAGTCGCTTTTCCAACATAGGGTCTCCACTCCCAAGTTGATGCTTTTCCAGCATAGCGTCTCCACTCCCTAGTTGATGATTTTTAGACATAGGGTCTCCACCACTTAGTCGCTTAACCAACATAGGGTCTTCACTCCCTAGTTTATTTTATTTTTAGACATAGAGTCTCCACTCTCTAATAGCCTTTTCCAACATAGGGTCTCCACTCACTAGTTGGTTTTATTTTAGACATAGGGTCTCCACTCCCTCGTCTCTTTTCCAACATAGGGTCTCCACTCCCTAGTTGATAATTTTTAGACAAAGGGTCTCCACTCCATAGTTATTTTTCCAACATAGGGTCTCCAGTCCCTACTTGATTTTATTTTTAGACATAAGGTCTCCACTCCCTAGTCGCCTTTTCCAACATAGGGTCTCCACTCCCTAGTTGATTTTATTTTTAGACATAGGGTCTCCACTCCCTAGTCACTTTTCCAACATAGGGTCTTCACTCCCTAGTTCATTCTTTTTTAGACATAGGGTCTTCACTCCCTAGTTGCCTTTTCCAACATAGGGTATCCACTTCCTAGTTGATGATTTTTAGACATAGGGTCTCCACACCCTATTTGCTTTTCCAATATAGGGTCTTCACTCCCTAGTTGATTTTATTTTTAGACATAGGGTCTCCACTCCCTAGTCGCCTTTTCCAACATAGGGTCTCCACTCCCTAGTTGATTTTATTTTTAGACATAGGGTCTCCACTCCCTAGTCGCTTTTCCAATATAGGGTCTTCACTCCCTAGTTGATTTTATTTTTAGACATATGGTCTCCACTCCCTAGTTGCCTTTTCCAACATAGGGTTTCAACTCCCTAGTTGATTTTATTTTAGACATAGGGTCTCCACTCCCTAGTCGCTTTTCCAACATAGGGTGTCCACTCCCTAGTTTTCTTTTCCAACATAGGGTCTCCACTCCCTAGTTGATTTTATTTTAGACATAGGGTCTCAACTCTCTAATCTCTTTTCCAATATAGGGTATCCACTCCCTAGTTGATTGATATTTTAGACATAGGGCCTCCACTCTGTAGTCTCTTTTCCAACATAGGGTCTCCACTTCCTAGTTGATGCTTTTCCAACATAAGGTCTCCACTCCCTAGTTGATGATTTTTAGACATAGGGTGTCCACTCCTGAGTCGCTTTTCCAACATAGGGTCTTCACTCTCTAGTTGATTTTATTTTTAAACATAGGGTATCCACTCCCTAGTTGCCATTTCCAACATAGGGTCTCCACTACCTAGTTGATTTTAATTTAGACATAGGGTCTCCACTCCCTAGTCACTTTGGCAACATAGGGTCTCCACTTTCTAGTCGCTTTTCCAACATAGGGTGTCCACTCCCTAGTTGATTTTAATATTAGACATAGGGTGTCCACTCCCTAGTTTTCTTTTCCAACATTGGGTCTCCACTCCCTAGTCGCTTTTCCAACATAGGGTTCCCACTCCATAGTTGATTTTAATTTTAGACATAGGGTCTCCACTCCCTAGTCGTTTTTCCAACATATGGTCTCCACTCCCTAGTGGATGATTTTTAGACATAGGGTTTCCACTCCCTAGTCATTTTTCCAACATAGGGTCCCCACTCCCTAGTTGATTTTAATTTTAGACATAAGGTCTCCGCACCCTAGTTGCCTTTTCCAACATAGGGTCTCCACTCCCTAGTTGATTTTATTTTAGACATAGGGTCTCCACTCTCTAGTCGCTTTTCCATCATTGGGTATCCACTCCCTAGTTGATTGATATTTTAGACATAGGGTCTCAACTCCCTAGTCGCTTTTCCAACATAGGGTCTCCACTCCCAAGTTGATGCTTTTCCAGCATAGGGTCTCCACTCCCTAGTTGATGATTTTTAGACATAGGGTCTCCACCCCTTAGTCGCTTAACCAACATAGGGTCTTCACTCCCTAGTTTATTTTATTTTTAGACATAGAGTCTCCACTCTCTAGTAGCCTTTTCCAACATAGGGTCTCCACTCACTAGTTGGTTTTATTTTAGACATAGGGTCTCCACTCCCTCGTCTCTTTTCCAACATAGGGTCTCCACTCCCTAGTTGATAATTTTTAGACAAAGGGTCTCCACTCCATAGTCATTTTTCCAACATAGGGTCTCCAGTCCCTACTTGATTTTATTTTTAGACATAAGGTCTCCACTCCCTAGTCGCCTTTTCCAACATAGGGTCTCCACTCCCTAGTTGATTTTATTTTTAGACATAGGGTCTCCACTCCCTAGTCACTTTTCCAACATAGGGTCTTCACTCCCTAGTTCATTTTTTTTTAGACATAGGGTCTTCACTCCCTAGTTGCCTTTTCCAACATAGGGTCTCCACTCCCAAGTTGATTTTATTTTAGACATAGGGTTTCCACTCCCTAGTCTATTTTCCAACATAGGGTATCCACTCCCTAGTTGATAATTTTTAGACATAGGGTCTCCACTCCCTATTCGCTTTTCCAATATAGGGTCTTCACTCCCTAGTTGATTTTATTTTTAGACATAGGGTCTCCACTCCCTAGTCGCCTTTTCCAACATAGGGTCTCCACTCCCTAGTTGATTTTATTTTTAGACATAGGGTCTCCACTCCCTAGTCGCTTTTCCAATATAGGGTCTTCACTCCCTAGTTGATTTTATTTTTAGACATATGGTCTCCACTCCCTAGTTGCCTTTTCCAACATAGGGTTTCAACTCCCTAGTTGATTTTATTTTAGACATAGGGTCTCCACTCCCTAGTCGCTTTTCCAACATAGGGTGTCCACTCCCTAGTTTTCTTTTCCAACATAGGGTCTCCACTCCCTAGTTGATTTTATTTTAGACATAGGGTCTCAACTCTCTAATCTCTTTTCCAATATAGGGTATCCACTCCCTAGTTGATTGATATTTTAGACATAGGGCCTCCACTCTGTAGTCTCTTTTCCAACATAGGGTCTCCACTTCCTAGTTGATGCTTTTCCAACATAAGGTCTCCACTCCCTAGTTGATGATTTTTAGACATAGGGTGTCCACTCCTTAGTCGCTTTTCCAACATAGGGTCTTCACTCCCTAGTTGATTTTATTTTTAAACATAGGGTCTCCACTCCCTAGTTGCCATTTCCAACATAGGGTCTCCACTACCTAGTTGATTTTAATTTAGACATAGGGTCTCCACTCCCTAGTCACTTTGGCAACATAGGGTCTCCACTTTCTAGTCGCTTTTCCAACATAGGGTGTCCACTCCCTAGTTGATTTTAATATTAGACATAGGGTGTCCACTCCCTAGTTTTCTTTTCCAACATTGGGTCTCCACTCCCTAGTCGCTTTTCCAACATAGGGTCCCCACTCCATAGTTGATTTTAATTTTAGACATAGGGTCTCCACTCCCTAGTCGTTTTTCCAACATATGGTCTCCACTCCCTAGTGGATGATTTTTAGACATAGGGTTTCCACTCCCTAGTCATTTTTCCAACATAGGGTCCCCACTCCCTAGTTGATTTTAATTTTCGACATAAGGTCTCCGCACCCTAGTTGCCTTTTCCAACATAGGGTCTCCACTCCCTAGTTGATTTTATTTTAGACATAGGGTCTCCACTCTCTAGTCGCTTTTCCATCATTGGGTATCCACTCCCTAGTTGATTGATATTTTAGACATAGGGTCTCAACTCCCTAGTCGCTTTTCCAACATAGGGTCTCCACTCCCAAGTTGATGCTTTTCCAGCATAGGGTCTCCACTCCCTAGTTGATGATTTTTAGACATAGGGTCTCCACCCCTTAGTCGCTTAACCAACATAGGGTCTTCACTCCCTAGTTTATTTTATTTTTAGACATAGAGTCTCCACTCTCTAGTAGCCTTTTCCAACATAGGGTCTCCACTCACTAGTTGGTTTTATTTTAGACATAGGGTCTCCACTCCCTCGTCTCTTTTCCAACATAGGGTCTCCACTCCCTAGTTGATAATTTTTAGACAAAGGGTCTCCACTCCATAGTCATTTTTCCAACATAGGGTCTCCAGTCCCTACTTGATTTTATTTTTAGACATAAGGTCTCCACTCCCTAGTCGCCTTTTCCAACATAGGGTCTCCACTCCCTAGTTGATTTTATTTTTAGACATAGGGTCTCCACTCCCTAGTCACTTTTCCAACATAGGGTCTTCACTCCCTAGTTCATTTTTTTTTAGACATAGGGTCTTCACTCCCTAGTTGCCTTTTCCAACATAGGGTCTCCACTCCCAAGTTGATTTTATTTTAGACATAGGGTTTCCACTCCCTAGTCTATTTTCCAACATAGGGTATCCACTCCCTAGTTGATAATTTTTAGACATAGGGTCTCCACTCCCTATTCGCTTTTCCAATATAGGGTCTTCACTCCCTAGTTGATTTTATTTTTAGACATAGGGTCTCCACTCCCTAGTCGCCTTTTCCAACATAGGGTCTCCACTCCCTAGTTGATTTTATTTTTAGACATAGGGTCTCCACTCCCTAGTCGCTTTTCCAATATAGGGTCTTCACTCCCTAGTTGATTTTATTTTTAGACATATGGTCTCCACTCCCTAGTTGCCTTTTCCAACATAGGGTTTCAACTCCCTAGTTGATTTTATTTTAGACATAGGGTCTCCACTCCCTAGTCGCTTTTCCAACATAGGGTGTCCACTCCCTAGTTTTCTTTTCCAACATAGGGTCTCCACTCCCTAGTTGATTTTATTTTAGACATAGGGTCTCAACTCTCTAATCTCTTTTCCAATATAGGGTATCCACTCCCTAGTTGATTGATATTTTAGACATAGGGCCTCCACTCTGTAGTCTCTTTTCCAACATAGGGTCTCCACTTCCTAGTTGATGCTTTTCCAACATAAGGTCTCCACTCCCTAGTTGATGATTTTTAGACATAGGGTGTCCACTCCTTAGTCGCTTTTCCAACATAGGGTCTTCACTCCCTAGTTGATTTTATTTTTAAACATAGGGTCTCCACTCCCTAGTTGCCATTTCCAACATAGGGTCTCCTCTACCTAGTTGATTTTAATTTAGACATAGGGTCTCCACTCCCTAGTCACTTTGGCAACATAGGGTCTCCACTTTCTAGTCGCTTTTCCAACATAGGGTGTCCACTCCCTAGTTGATTTTAATATTAGACATAGGGTGTCCACTCCCTAGTTTTCTTTTCCAACATTGGGTCTCCACTCCCTAGTCGCTTTTCCAACATAGGGTCCCCACTCCATAGTTGATTTTAATTTTAGACATAGGGTCTCCACTCCCTAGTCGTTTTTCCAACATATGGTCTCCACTCCCTAGTTGATGATTTTTAGACATAGGGTTTCCACTCCCTAGTCATTTTTCCAACATAGGGTCCCCACTCCCTAGTTGATTTTAATTTTCGACATAAGGTCTCCGCACCCTAGTTGCCTTTTCCAACATAGGGTCTCCACTCCCTAGTTGATTTTATTTTAGACATAGGGTCTCCACTCTCTAGTCGCTTTTCCATCATTGGGTATCCACTCCCTAGTTGATTGATATTTTAGACATAGGGTCTCAACTCCCTAGTCGCTTTTCCAACATAGGGTCTCCACTCCCAAGTTGATGCTTTTCCAGCATAGGGTCTCCACTCCCTAGTTGATGATTTTTAGACATAGGGTCTCCACCCCTTAGTCGCTTAACCAACATAGGGTCTTCACTCCCTAGTTTATTTTATTTTTAGACATAGAGTCTCCACTCTCTAGTAGCCTTTTCCAACATAGGGTCTCCACTCACTAGTTGGTTTTATTTTAGACATAGGGTCTCCACTCCCTCGTCTCTTTTCCAACATAGGGTCTCCACTCCCTAGTTGATAATTTTTAGACAAAAGGTCTCCACTCCATAGTCATTTTTCCAACATAGGGTCTCCAGTCCCTACTTGATTTTATTTTTAGACATAAGGTCTCCACTCCCTAGTCGCCTTTTCCAACATAGGGTCTCCACTCCCTAGTTGATTTTATTTTTAGACATAGGGTCTGCACTCCCTAGTCACTTTTCCAACATAGGGTCTTCACTCCCTAGTTGATTTTTTTTAGACATAGGGTCTTCACTCCCTAGTTGCCTTTTCCAACATAGGGTCTCCACTCCCAAGTTGATTTTATTTTAGACATAGGGTTTCCACTCCCTAGTCTATTTTCCAACATATGGTATCCACTCCCTAGTTGATAATTTTTAGACATAGGGTCTACACTCCCTATTCGCTTTTCCAATATAGGGTCTTCACTCCCTAGTTGATTTTATTTTTAGACATAGGGTCTCCACTCCCTAGTCGCCTTTTCCAACATAGAGTCTCCACTCCCTAGTTGATTTTATTTTTAGACATAGGGTCTCCACTCCCTAGTCGCTTTTCCAATATAGGGTCTTCACTCCCTAGTCGATTTTATTTTTAGACATATGGTCTCCACTCCCTAGTTGCCTTTTCCAACATAGGGTTTCAACTCCCTAGTTGATTTTATTTTAGACATAGGGTCTCCACTCCCTAGTCGCTTTTCCAACATAGGGTGTCCACTCCCTAGTTTTCTTTTCCAACATAGGGTCTCCACTCCCTAGTTGATTTTATTTTAGACGTAGGGTCTCAACTCTCTAATCGCTTTTCCAATATAGGGTATCCACTCCCTAGTTTATTGATATTTTAGACATAGTGCCTCCACTCTGTAGTCTCTTTTCTAACTTAGGGTCTCAACTTCCTAGTTGATGCTTTTCCAACATAAGGTCTCCACTCCCTAGTTGATGATTTTTAGACATAGGGTGTCCACTCCTTAGTCGCTTTTCCAACATAGGGTCTTCACTCCCTAGTTGATTTTATTTTTAAACATAGGGTCTCCACTCCCTAGTCGCCATTTCCAACATAGGGTCTCCACTACCTAGTTGATTTTAATTTAGACATATGGTCTCCACTCCCTAGTCACTTTTGCAACATAGGGTCTCCACTTTATAGTCGCTTTTCCAACATAGGGTGTCCACTCCCTAGTTGATTTTAATATTAGACATAGGGTGTCCACTCCCTAGTTTTCTTTTCCAACATAGGGTCTCCACTCCCTAGTCGCTTTTCAAACATAGGGTCTCCACTCCCTAGTTGATGATTTTCCAACATAGGGTCTCCACTCCCTAGTTGATAATTTTTAGACATAGGGTCTCCACTCCTTAGCCTCTTAACCAACATAGGGTCTTCACTCCCTAGTTGATTTTATTTTTAGACATAGGGTCTCCACTCTCTAGTCGCCTTTACCAACATAGGGTCTCCACTCCCTAGTTGATTTTATTTTACACATAGGGTCTCCACTCCCTCGTCTCTTTTCCAACATAGGGTCTCCACTCCCTAGTTGATAATTTTTAGACATAGGGTCTCCACTCAATAGTCGCTTTTCCAACATAGGGTCTCCAGTCCCTATTTGATTTTATTTTTAGACATAGGGTCTCCACTCCCAATTCGCCTTTTCCAACATAGGGTCTCCACTCCCTAGATGATTTTATTTTTAGAAATAGGGTCTCCACTCCCTAGTCACTTTTCCAACATCGGGTGTTCACTCCCTAGTTGATTATTTTTTAGACATAGGGTCTTCACTCCCTAGTTGCCTTTTCCAACAAAGGGTCTCCACTCCCAAGTTGATTTTATTTTAGACATAGGGTTTTCACTCCCTAGTCTCTTTTCCAACAAAGTGTATCCACTCCCTAGTTGATGATTTTTAGACATAGGGTCTCCACTCCCTAGTCGCTTTTCCAATATAGGGTCTTCACTCCCTAGTTGATTTTATTTTTAGACATAGGGTCTCCACTCCCTAGTCGCCTTTTCCAACATAGGGTCTCCACTCCCTAGTTGATTTTATTTATAGACATAGAGTCTCCACTCCTTAGTCTCTTTTCCAACATAGGGTCTCCACTCCCTAGTTGATTTTATTTTTAGACATAGGGTCTCCACTCCCTAGTCGCTTTTCCAATATAGGGTCTTCACTCCCTAGTTGATTTTATTTTTAGACATAGGGTCTCCTCTCCCTAGTTGCCTTTTCCAACATAGGGTCTCCACTCCCTAGTTGATTTTATTTTAGACATAGGGTCTCCACTCTCTAGTCGCTTTTCCAACATTGGGTATCCATTCCCTAGTTGATTGATATTTTAGACATAGGGTCTCCACTCCCTAGTCACTTTTCCATCATAGGGTCTCCACTCCCTATTTGTCTTTTCCAACATAGGGTCTCCACTCCCTAGTTGATTTAATTTTAGACATAGGGTCTCCACTCTCTAGTCGCTTTTCCAACATTCGGTATCCACTCCCTAGTAGATTGATATTTTAGACATAGGGTCTCAACTCCCTAGTCGCTTTTCCAACATAGGGTCTCCACTCCCTAGTTTATGCTTTTCCAACATAGGGTCTCCACTCCCTAGTTGATGATTTTTAGACATAGGGTCTCCACTCCTTAGTCGCTTAACCAACATAGGGTCTTCACTCCCTAGTTGATTTTATTTTTAGACATAGGGTCTCCACTCTCTAGTCGCCTTTTCCAACATAGGGTCTCCACTCCCTAGTTGATTTGTTTTAGACATAGGGTCTCCACTCCCTCGTATCTTTTCCAACATAGGGTCTCCACTCCCTCGTTGATAATTTTTAGACATAGGGTCTCCACTCCATAGGCGTTTTTCCAACATAGGGTCTCCAGTCCCTAGTTGATTTTATTTTTAGACATAGGGTCTCCACTCCCTCGTTGATTTTATTTTTAGACATAGGGTCTCGACTCCCTATTCGCTTTTCCAATATAGGGTCTTCACTCCCTAGTTGATTTTTTTTAGACATAGGGTCTTCACTCCCTAGTTGCCTTTTCCAACATAGGGTCTGCACTCCCAAGTTGATTTTATTTTTGACATAGAGTTTCCACTCCCTAGTTGATTTTACTCCCTAGTTGATTTTATTTTTTGACATAGGGTCTCCACTCCCTAGTTGATTTTATTTTAGACATAGGGTCTCCACTCCCTAGTCTCTTTTCCAACATAGGGTATCCACTCCCTAGTTGATTGATATTTTAGACATAGGGTCTCCACTCCCTAGTCTGTTTTCCAACATAGGGTCTCCACTCCCTAGTTGATGATTTTCCAACATAGGGTATCCACTCCCTAGTTGATGATATATTAGACATACGGTCTCCACTCCCTAGTCTCATTTCAAACATAGGTTCTCCACTCCCTAGTTAGTGATTTTCCAACGTAGGGTCTCCACTCCCTAGTTAATGATTTTTAGACATAGGGTCTCCACAATCTAGTTTCTTTTCCAACATAGGTCTCCACTCCCTATTTGATTATTTTTAGACATAGGGTCTCCACTCCCTAGTCGCTTTTGCAACATAGGGTCTCCACTTTCCAGTCGCTTTTCCAACATAGGGTGTCCACTCCCTAGTTGATGATTTTAAGACATAGGGTCTCCACTCCCTTGTCATTTTTCTAACATAGGGTTTTCACTCCCTAGTTGATGATTTTTAGACATAGGGTCTCCACTCCCTAGTCGCTTTTTCAACATAGGGTCCCCACTCCCTAGTTGATTTTAATTTTAGACATAGGGTCTCCACTCCCTAGTTGATGATTTTTAGACATAGGGTCTCCACTCCCTAGTCGCTTTTGCAACATAGGGTCTCCACTTTCCAGTCACTTTTCCAACATAGGGTGTCCACTCCCTAGTTGATGATTTTAAGACATAGGGTCTTCACTCCCTTGTCATTTTTCTAACATAGGATTTTCACTCTCTAGTTGATGATTTTTAGACATAGGGTCTCCACTCCCTAGTTGCTTTTTCAACATAGGGTCCCCACTCCCTAGTTGATTTTAATTTTAGACATAAGGTCTCTGTTCCCTAGTTGCCTTTTTCAACATAGGATCTCCACTCCCTAGTTGATTTTATTTTAGACATAGGGTCTCCACTCTCTAGTCGCTTTTCCAACATTGGGTATCCATTCCCTAGTTGATTGATATTTTAGACATAGGGTCTCCACTCCCTAGTCACTTTTCCATCATAGGGTCTCCACTCCCTAGTTGATGATTTTCCAACATAGGGTCTCCACTCCCTAGTTGATAATGTTTAGACATAGGGTCTCCACTCCTTAGCCTCTTAACCAACATAGGGTCTTCACTCCCTAGTTGATTTTATTTTTAGACATAGGGTCTCCACTCTCTAGTCGCCTTTTCCAACATAGGGTCTCCACTCCCTCGTCTCTTTTCCAACATAGGGTCTCCACTCCCTAGTTGATAATTTTTAGACATAGGGTCTCCACTCCATTGTCGCTTTTCCAACATAGGGTCTCCAGTCCCTATTTGATTTTATTTTTAGACATAGGGTCTCCACTCCCTATTCGCCTTTTCCAACATAGGGTCTCCACTCCCTAGTTGATTTTATTTTAGGCATAGGGTCTCCACTCTCTATTCGCTTTTCCAACATTCGGTATCCACTCCCTAGTTGATTGATATTTTAGACATAGGGTCTCAACTCCCTAGTCGCTTTTCCAACATAGGGTCTCCACTCCCTAGTTTATGCTTTTCCAACATAGGGTCTCCACTCCCTAGTTAATGATTTTTAGACATAGGGTCTCCACTCCTTAGTCGCTTAACCAACATAGGGTCTTCACTCCCTAGTTGATTTTATTTTTAGACATAGGGTCTCCACTCTCTAGTCACCTTTTCCAACATAGGGTCTCCACTCCCTAGTTGATTTGTTTTAGACATAGAGTCTCCACTCCCTCGTATCTTTTCACACATAGGGTCTCCACTCCATAGTCATTTTTTCAACATAGGGTCCCTACTCCCTAGATGATTTTAAGTTTAGACATAGGGTCTCCACTCCCTAGTTGATGATTTTTAGACATAGGGTCTCCACTCCCTAGTCATTTTTCCAACATAGGGTCCCCACTCCCTAGTTGATTTTAATTTTAATCATAAGGTCTTTGTTCCCTAGTTGCCTTTTTCAACATAGGATCTCCACTCCCTAGTTGATTTTATTTTAGACATAGGGTCTCCACTCTCTAGTCGCTTTTCCAACAATAGGTATCCTTTCCCTAGTTGATTGATATTTTAGACATAGGGTCTCCACTCCCTAGTCGCTTTTTCAACATAGGGTCTCCACTCCCTAGTTGATGATTTTCCAACATAGGGTCTCCACTCCCTAGTTGATAATTTTTAGACATAGGGTCTCCACTCCTTAGCCTCTTAACCAACATAGGGTCTTCACTCCCTAGATGATTTTATTTTTAGACATAGGGTCTCCACTCTCTAGTCGCCTTTTCCAACATTGGGTCTCCACTCCCTAGTTGATTTTATTTTTGACATAGGGTCTCCACTCCCTAGTTGATAATTTTTAGACATAGGGTCTCCACTCCATAGTCGCTTTTCCAACATAGGGTCTCCGGTCCCTATTTGATTTTATCTTTAGACATAGGGTCTCTACTCCCTATTCGTCTTTTCCAACATAGGGTCTCCACTCCCTAGATGATTTTATTTTTAGACATAGGGTCTCCACTCCCTAGTCACTTTTCCAACATAGGGTGTTCACTCCCTAGTTGATTATTTTTTAGACATAGGGTCTTCACTCCCTAGTTGCCTTTTCCAACATAGGGTCTCCACTCCCAAGTTGATTTTATTTTAGACATAGGGTTTTCACTCCCTAGTCTCTTTTCCAACATAGGGTATCCACTCCCTAGTTGATGATTTTTAGACATAGGGTCTCCACTCCCTAGTCGCTTTTCCAATATATGGTCTTCACTCCCTAGTTGATTTTATTTTAGACATAGGGTCTCCACTCTCTAGTCGCTTTTCCAACATTCGGTATCCACTCCCTAGTGGATTGATATATTAGATATAGGGTCTCCACTCTGTAGTTTCTTTTCAAACATAGGATCTCCACTTCCTAGTTGATGCTTTTCCAACATAGGGTCTCCACTCCCTAGTTGATGATATTTGGACTTAGGGTCTCCACTCCTTAGTCGCTTTTCCAACATAGGGTCTTCACTCCCTAGTTGATTTTATTTTTAGACATAGGGTCTCCACTCCCTTGTCGCCATTTCCAACATAGGGACTCCACTCCCTAGTTGATGATTTTCTAACATAGGGTCTCCACTCCCTAGTTGATAATGTTTAGACATAGGGTCTCCACTCCTTAGCCTCTTAACCAACATAGAGTCTTCACTCCCTAGTTGATTTTATTTTTAGACATAGGGTCTCCACTCCCTAGTCTCTTTTCCAACATAGGGTATGCACTCCCTAGTTGATTGATATTTTAGACATAGGGTCTCCACTCCCTAGTCTCTTTTCCAACATAGGGTCTCCACTCCCTAGTTGTTGATTTTCCAACATAGGGTATCCACTCCCTAGTTGATGAAATATTAGACATAGGGTGTCCACTCTCTAGTCTCATGTCAAACATAGGGTCTCCACTCCCTAGTTGATGATTTTCCAACATAGGGTCTCCACTCCCTAGTTAATGATTTTTAGACATAGGGTCTCCACTACCTAGTTTATTTTCCAACATAGGGTCTCCACACCCTATTTGATTATTTTTAGACATAGGGTCTCCACTCCCTCGTCTCTTTTCCAACATAGGGTCTCCACTCCCTAGTTGATTTAATTTTAGACATAGGGTCTCCACTCCCTAGTCACTTTTCCAACATAAGGTCTCCACTCCCTAGTTGATGATTTTTAGACAAAGGGTCTCCACTCCCTAGTCGTTTTTCCAACATAGGGTCCCCACTCCCTAGTTGATTTTAATTTTAGACATATGGTCTCCACTCCCTAGTTTCCTTTTCCAACAGAGGATCTCCACTCCCTAGTTTATTTTATTTTAGACATAGGGTCTCCACTCTCTAGTCGCTTTTCCAATATTGGGTATCCACTCCCTAGTTGATTGATATTTTAGACATAGGGTCTCCACTCCCTAGTCGCTTTTTCAACATGGGGTCTCCACTCCCTAGTTGATGACTTTCCAACATAGGGTCTCCACTCCCTAGTTGATGATTTTTAGACATAGGGTCTCCACTCCTTAGCCGCTTAACCAACATAGGGTCTTCACTCCCTAGTTGATTTTGTTTTTAGACATAGGGTCTCCACTCTCTAGTCGCCTTTTCCAACATAGGGTCTCCACTCCCTAGTTGATTTTATTTTAGACATAGGGTCTCCACTCCCTCGTCTCTTTTCCAACATAAGGTCTCCACTCCCTAGTTGATAATTTTTAGACATAGGGTCTCCACTCCATAGTCGCTTTTCCAACATAGGGTCTCCAGTCCCTATTTGATTTTATTTTTAGACATAGGGTCTCTACTCCCTATTCGCCTTTTCCAACATTGGGTCTCCACTCCCTAGATGATTTTATTTTTAGACATAGGGTCTCCACTCCCTAGTCACTTTTCCAACATAGGGTCTCCACTCCCTAGTTGATGACTTTCCAACATAGGGTCTCCACTCCCTAGTTGATGATTTTTAGACATAGGGTCTCCACTCCCTAGTCGCTTTTCCAATATAGGGTTTTCAATCCCTAGTTAATTTTATTATGGACATAGGGTCTCCACTCTCAAGTCGCTTTTCCAACATAGGGTTTCCACTCCCTAGTTGATTTTATTTTATACATAGGGTCTCCACTCCCTAGTCTCTTTTCCAACATAGGGTCTCCACTTCCTAGTTGATGCTTTTCCAACATAGGGTCTCCACTCCCTAGTTGATGATTTTTGGACATAGGGTCTCCACTCCTTAGTCGCTTTTCCAACATAGGGTCTTCACTCCCTAGTTGATTTTATTTTTAGACATTGGGTCTCCACTCCCTTGTCGCCTTTTCCAACATAGGGTCTCAACTACCTAGTTTATTTTATTTTAGACATAGGGTCTCCACTCCCAAGTCTCTTTTCCAACATAGGGTATACACTCCCTAGTTGATGAAATATTAGACATAGGGTGTCCACTCTCTAGTCTAATTTCAAACATAGGGTCTTCACTCCCTAGTTGATGATTTTCCAACATAGGGTCTCCACTCCCTAGTTAATGATTTTTAGACATAGGGTCTCCACTACCTAGTTTATTTTCCAACATAGGGTCTCCACTCCCAATTTGATTATTTTTAGACATAGGGTCTCCACTCCTTAGTCGGTTTTGCAACATAGGGTCTCCACTTTCTTGTCGATTTTCCAACATAGGGTCTCCACTCCCTAGTTGATGTTTTTAGACATAGTGTCTCCACTCCCTAGTATGCTTTTCTAACATAGGGTTTCCACTCCCTAGTTGATTTTATTTTAGACATAGGGTCTCCACTCTCTAGTCACTTTTCCAACATAGGGTGTCCACACCCTAGTTGATGATTTTAAGACATAGGTTCTCCACTCCCTAGTCATTTTTCCAACATAGGATTTCCACTCCCTAGTTGATGATTTTTAGACATAGGACTCCACTTCCTAGTCGCTTTTCCAACATAGGGTCCCCACTCCCTAGTTGATTTTAATTTTAGACATAGGGTGTCCACTCCCTAGTTTTCTTTTCCAACATAGGGTCTCCACTACCTAGATTATTTCATTTTAGACATAGGGTCTCCGCTCCCTAGTCTCTTTTCCAACATAGGGTATGCACACCCTAGTTGATTGATATTTTAAACATAGGGTCTCCACTCCCTAGTCTCTTTTCCAACATAGGGTCTCCACTTCCTAGTTGATGCTTTTTTCCAACATAGTGTCTACACTCCCTAGTTGATGATTTTTGGACATAGATTCTCCACTCCTTAGTCGCTTTTCCAACAAAGGGTTTCCACTACCTAGTTATTTTATTTTAGACATAGGATCTCCACTCCCTAGTCGCTTTTCCAACATAGGGTCCCCACTCCCTAGTTGATTTTAATTTTAGACATAGGGT
This sequence comes from Nicotiana tomentosiformis, assembly GCF_000390325.3. Lineage (NCBI taxonomy): Eukaryota > Viridiplantae > Streptophyta > Magnoliopsida > Solanales > Solanaceae > Nicotiana > Nicotiana tomentosiformis. Next base: position 12,673,912 of record NC_090813.1, on the reverse strand, counting down.
ATCCACTCCCTAGTTTTCTTTTCCAACATAGGGTCACCACTCCCTAGTTGATTTTATTTTTGACATAGGGTCTCCACTCTCTAATCGCTTTTCCAATATAGGGTATCCACTCCCTAATTGATTGATATATTAGACATAGGGTCTCCACTATGTAGTCTCTTTTCCAACATAGGGTCTCTACTTCCTAGTTGATGCTTTTCCAACATAGGGTCTCCAGTCCCTAGTTGATAATTTTTGGACATAGGGTCTCCACTCCTTAGTCGCTTTTCCAACATAGGGTCCTCACGCCCCAGTTGATTTTAATTTTAGACATAGGGTCTCCACTCCCTATTTGCCTTTTCCAACATAAGGTCTCCACTTCCTAGTTGATTTTATTTTAGACATAGGTTCTCCACTCTCTAGTCGCTTTTCCAACATTGGTTATCCACTCCCTAGTTGATTGATATTTTAGACATAGGGTCTCCACTCCCTAGTTGATTTTATTTTAGACATAGGGTCTCCACTCCCTCGTCTCTTTTCCAACATAGGGTCTCCACTCCCTAGTTGATTTTATTTTAGACATAGGGTCTCCACTCCTTAGTCGCTTTTCCAACATAGGGTCTCCACTCCCTAGTTGATGATTTTTAGACAAAGGGTCTCCACTCCCTAGTCGTTTTTCCAACATAGGGTCCCCACTCCCTAGTTGATTTTAATTTTAGACATATGGTCTCCACTCCCTAGTTTCCTTTTCCAACAGAGGATCTCCACTCCCTAGTTGATTTTATTTTAGACATAGGGTCTCCACTCTCTAGTCGCTTTTCCAACATTGGGTATCCACTCCCTAGTTGATTGATATTTTAGACATAGGGTCTCCACTCCCTAGTTGCTTTTTCAACATAGGGTCTCCACTCCCTAGTTGATGATTTTCCAACATAGGGTCTCCACTCCCTAGTTGATGATTTTTAGACATAGGGTCTCCACTCCTTAGCCGCTTAACCAACATAGGGTCTTCACTCCATAGTTGATTTTGTTTTTAGACATAGGGTCTCCACTCTCTAGTCGCCTTTTCCAACATAGGGTCTCCACTCCCTAGTTGATTTTATTTTAGACATAGGGTCTCCACTCCCTCGTCTCTTTTCCAACATAAGGTCTCCACTCCCTAGTTGATAATTTTTAGACATAGGGTCTCCACTCCATATTCGCTTTTCCAACATAGGATCTCCAGTCCTTGTTTGATTTTATTTTTTGACATAGGGTCTCCACTCCCTAGTCGCCTTTTCCAACATAGGATCTCCACTCCCTAGATGATTTTATTTTTAGACGTAGGGTCTCCACTCCCTAGTCACTTCTCCAACATAGGGTCTTCACTCCATAGTTGATTGTTTTTTTAGCCATAGAGTCTTCACTCCCTAGTTGCCTTTTCCAACATAGGGTCTCCACTCCTAAGTTGATTTTATTTTAGACAGAGGGTTTCCACTCCCTAGTCTCTTTTCCAACATAGGGTATCGACTCCCTAGTTGATGATTTTTAGACATAGGGTCTCCACTCCCTAGTCGCTTTTCAAATATAGGGTCTTCACTCCCTAGTTGATTTTATTTTTAGACATATGGTATCCACTCCCTAGTCGCCTTTTCCAACATAGGGTTTCCACTCCCTAGTTGATTTTATTTTATACATAGGGTCTCCACTCCCTAGTCACTTTTCCAACATAGGGTCTCCACTCCCTAGTTGATTTTATTTTTGACATAGGGTCTCCACTCTCTAATCGCTTTTCCAATATAGGGTATCCACTCCCTAGTTGATTGATATATTAGACATAGGGTCTCCACTATGTAGACTCTTTTCCAACATAGGGTCTCTACTTCCTAGTTGATGTTTTTCCAACATAGGGTCTCCAGTCCCTAGTTGATAATTTTTGGACATAGGGTCTCCACTCCGTAGTCGCTTTTCCAACATAGGGTCCTCACGCCCCAGTTGATTTTAATTTTAGACATAGGGTCTCCACTCCATATTTGCCTTTTCCAACATAGGGTCTCCACTCCCTAGTTGATTTTATTTTAGACATAGGGTCTCCACTCTCTAGTCGCTTTTCCAACATTGGGTATCCACTCCCTAGTTGATTGATATTTTAGACATAGTGTCTCCACTCCCTAGTCGCTTTTTCAACATAGGGTCTCCACTCCCTAGTTGAAGATTTTCCAACATAGGGTCTCCACTCCCTAGTTGATGATTTTTAGACATAGGGTCTCCACTCCTTAGCCGCTTAACCAACATAGGGTCCTCACTCCCTAGTTGATTTTATTTTTAGACATAGGGTCTCCACTCCCTAGTTGATTTTATTTTAGATATAGGGTCTCTACTCCCTCGTCTCTTTTCCAACATAGGGTCTCCACTCCCTAGTTGATTTAATTTTAGACATAGGGTCTCCACTCCCTAGACGCTTTTCCAACATAGGGTCTCCACTCCCTAGTTGATGATTTTTAGACAAAGGGTCTCCACTCCCTAGTCGTTTTTCCAACATAGAGTCCCCACTCCCTAGTAGATTTTAATTTTAGACATATGGCCTCCACTCCCTAGTTTCCTTTTCCAACAGAGGATCTCCACTCCCTAGTTGATTTTATTTTAGACATAGGGTCTCCACTCTCTATTCGCTTTTCCAACATTGGGTATCCACTCCCTAGTTGATTGATATTTTAGACATAGGGTCTCCAATCCCTAGTCGCTTTTTCAACATAGGGTCTCCACTCCCTAGTTGATGATTTTCCAATATAGGGTCTCCACTCCCTAGTTGATGATTTTCCAACATAAGGTCTCCACTCCTTAGCCGCTTAACCAACATAGGGTCTTCACTCCCTAGTTGATTTTGTTTTTACACATAGGGTCTCCACTCTCTAGTCGCCTTTTCCAACATAGGGTCTCCACTCCCTAGTTGATTTTATTTTACACATAGGGTCTCCACTCCCTAATCTCTTTTCCAACATAGGGTCTCCACTCCCTAGTTGATGATATTTAGACATAGGGTCTCCACTCCCTAGTCGCGTTTCCAATATAGGGTCTCCACTCCCTTGTTGATTTTATTTTTAGACATAGGGTCTCCACTCCCAAGTCGCCTTTTCCAACATAGGGTCTCCACTCCCTAGATGATTTTATTTTTAGACATAGGGTCTCCACTCCCTAGTCACTTTTCCAACATAGGGTCTTCACTCCATAGTTGATTTTATTTTTCGACATAGAGTCTTCACTCCCTAGTTGCCTTTTCGAACATAGGGTCTCCACTCCCAAGTTGATTTTATTTTAGACATAGGGTTTCCACTCCCTAGTCTCTTTTCCAACATAGGGTATCGACTCCCTAGTTGATGATTTTTAGACATAGGGTCTCCACTCCCTAGTCGCTTTTCAAATATAGGGTCTTCACTCCCTAGTTGATTTTATTTTTAGACATATGGTATCCACTCCCTAGTCGCCTTTTCCAACATAGGGTTTCCACTCCCTAGTTGATTTTATTTTATACATAGGGTCTCCACTCCCTAGTCACTTTTCCAACATAGGGTCTCCACTCCCTAGTTGAAATTATTTTAGACATAGGGTCTCCACTCCCTAGTCGCTTTTCCAATATAGGGTCTTCACTCCCTAGTTGATTTTATTTTTAGACATAGGGTCTCCACTCCCTAGTCGCCTTTTCCAACATAGGGTCTCCACTCCCTAGTTGAAGATTTTCCAACATAGGATCTCCACTTCCTAGTTGATGATTTTTAGACATAGATTCTCCACTCCTTAGTCGCTTTTCCAACAAAGGGTCTCCACTACCTAGTTATTTTATTTTAGACATAGTGTCTCCACTCCCTAGTCGCTTTTCCAACATAGGGTCCCCACTCCCTAGTTGATTTTAATTTTAGACGTAGGGTTTCCACTCCCTAGTTTTCTTTTCCAACATAGGGTCACCACTCCCTAGTTGATTTTATTTTTGACATAGGGTCTCCACTCTCTAATCGCTTTTCCAATATAGGGTATCCACTCCCTAGTTGATTGATATATTAGACATAGGGTCTCCACTATGTAGTCTCTTTTCCAACATAGGGTCTCTACTTCCTAGTTGATGTTTTTCCAACATAGGGTCTCCAGTCCCTAGTTGATAATTTTTTGACATAGGGTCTCCACTCCGTAGTCGCTTTTCCAACATAGGGTCCTCACGCCCCAGTTGATTTAAATTTTAGACATAGGGTCTCCACTCCATATTTGCCTTTTCCAACATAGGGTCTCCACTCCCTAGTTGATTTTAGTTTAGACATAGGGTCTCTACTCTCTAGTCGCTTTTCCAACATTGGGTATCCACTCCCTAGTTGATTGATATTTTAGACATAGTGTCTCCACTCCCTAGTCGCTTTTCCAACATAGGGTCTCCCCTCCCAAGTTGAAGATTTTCCAACATAGGGTCTCCACACCCTAGTTGATGATTTTTAGACATAGGGTCTCCACTCCTTAGCCGCTTAACCAACATAGGGTCCTCACTCCCTAGTTGATTTTGTTTTTAGACATAGGGTCTCCACTCTCTAGTCGCCTTTTCCAACATAGGGTCTCCACTCCCTAGTTGATTTTATTTTAGATATAGGGTCTCTACTCCCTCGTCTCTTTTCCAACATAGGGTCTCCACTCCCTAGTTGATTTAATTTTAGACATAAGGTCTCCACTCCCTAGTCGCTTTTCCAACATAGGGTCTCCACTCCCTAGTTGATGATTTTTAGACAAAGGGTCTCCACTCCCTAGTCGTTTTTCCAACATAGAGTCCCCACTCCCTAGTAGATTTTAATTTTAGACATATGGCCTCCACTCCCTAGTTTCCTTTTGCAACAGAGGATCTCCACTCCCTAGTTGATTTTATTTTAGACATAGGGTCTCCACTCTCTAGTCGCTTTTCCAACATTGGGTATCCACTCCCTAGTTGATTGATATTTTAGACATAGGGTCTCCACTCCCTAGTCGCTTTTTCAACATAGGGTCTCCACTCCCTAGTTGATGATTTTCCAACATAGGGTCTCCACTCCCTAGTTGATGATTTTCCAACATAGGGTCTCCACTCCTTAGCCGCTTAACCAACATAGGGTCTTCACTCCCTAGTTGATTTTGTTTTTAGAAATAGGGTCTCCACTCTCTAGTCGCCTTTTTCAACATAGGGTCTACACTCCCTAGTTGATTTTATTTAACACATAGGGTCTCTACTCCCAAGTCTCTTTTCCAATATAGGGTCTCCACTCCCTAGTTGATGATATTTAGACATAGGGTCTCCACTCCCTAGTCGCGTTTCCAATATAGGGTCTCCACTCCCTTGTTGATTTTATTTTTAGACATAGGGTCTCCACTCCCAAGTCGCCTTTTCCAACATAGGGTCTCCACTCCCTAGATGATTTTATTTTTAGACATAGGGTCTCCACTCCCTAGTCACTTTTCCAACATAGGGTCTTCACTCCATAGTTGATTTTATTTTTAGACATAGAGTCTTCACTCCCTAGTTGCCTTTTCCAACATAGGGTCTCCACTCCCAAGTTGATTTTATTTTAGACATAGAGTTTCCACTCCCTAGTCTCTTTTCCAACATAGGGTATCCACTCCCTAGTTGATGATTTTTAGACATAGGGTCTCCACTCCCTAGTCGCTTTTCAAATATAGGGCCTTCACTCCCTAGTTGATTTTATTTTTAGACAAATGGTATCCACTCCCTAGTCGCCTTTTCCAACATAGGGTTTCCACTCCCTAGTTGATTTTATTTTATACATAGGGTCTCCACTCCCTAGTCACTTTTCCAACATAGGATCTCCACTCCCTAGTTGAAATTATTTTAGACATAGGGTCTCCACTCCCTAGTCGCTTTTCCAATATAGGGTCTTCACTCCCTAGTTGATTTTATTTTTAGACATAGGGTCTCCACTCCCTAGTCGCCTTTTCCAACATAGGGTCTCCACTCCCTTGTTGATTTTTTTTAGACATAGGGTCTCCACTCCCTAGTCTCTTTTCTAACATAGGGTCTCCACTCCATAGTTGATTGATATTCCAAAATAGGGTATCCACTCCCTAGTTGATAATATTTTAGACATAGGGTATCCACTCCCTAGTCTCTTTTCAAATATAGGGTCTCCACTCCCTAGTTGATGATTTTCCAACATAGGGTCTCCACTCCCTAATTGATGTTTTTAGACATAGGGTCTCCATTCCCTAGTCTCATTTTCCAACATAGGGTATCCACTCCCTAGTTGATGTTCTTAGACATAGGGTCTCCACTCCCTAGTCTGCTTTTCCAACATAGGGTCTCCACTCCCTAATTGATATTTTTAGACATAGGGTCATCACTCCCTAGTCGCTTTTTCCAACATAGGGTCTCCACTCCCTAGTTGAAGTTATTTTGTTCATAGGGACTCCACTCTCTAGTTGTTTTTCCAAAATAGGGTCTACACTCCCTAGTTGATTATTTTTAGACATAGGGACTCCACTTCCTAGTCGCTTTTCCAACACAGGGTCTCCACTCCCTAGTTGATGATTTGTAGACATAGGGTCTCCACTCCCTAGTGACTATTCCAACATAGGGTCTCCACTCCCTAGTTGATTTTATTTTTAGACATAGGGTCTCCATTCCCTAGTCTCTTTTCCAACATAGGGTATCCACTCCCTAGTTGATGCTTTTCCAACATAGGGTCTCCACTCCCTAGTAGATGATTTATAGACATAGGGTCTCCACTCCATAGTCGCTTTTCCAACATAGGGTCTCCACTCCCTAGTTGATTTTATTTTTAGACATAGGGTCTCCACTCCCTAATCACCTTTTCCAACATAGGGTCTCCACTCCCTAGTTGATTTTATTTTTAGACATAGGGTCTCCACTCTCTAGTTGATGTTTTTATACATAGGGTCTTCACTCTCTAGTCGCTTTTCCAACATAGGGTCTCTACTCCCTAGTTGAAATTATTTTCGGCATAGGGTCTCCACTCCCTAGTCTCTTTTCCATCATAGGGTCTCCACTTCCTAGTCTCTTTTCCAACATAGGGTCTCCACTCCCTTGTTGATGTTTTTAGACATTGGGTCTCCACTCCCTAGTTGATGCTTTTCCAACATAGGGTCTCCACTCCCTAGTTGATGATTTATAGACATAGGGTCTCCACTCCATAGTCGCTTTTCCAACATAGGGTCTCCACTCCCTAGTTGATTTTATTTTTAGACATAGGGTCTCCACTCCCTAATCACCTTTTCCAACATAGGGTCTCCACTCCCTAGTTGATATTATTTTTAGACATATGGTCTCCACTCTCTAGTTGATGTTTTTATACATAGGGTCTTCATTCTCTAGTCGCTTTTCCAACATAGGGTCTCCACTCCCTAGTTGATTTTATTTTAGACATAGGGTCTCCACTCCCTAGTCTCTTTTCCAACATAAGGTTTCCACTCCCTAGTTGATTGATATTTTAGACATAGGGTCTAAACTCCCTAGTTGATTTTATTTTTAAACATAGGGTCTCCACTACCTAGTTGATGATTTTCCAACATTGGGTATCCACTCCCTAGTTAATTTTTTTTAGATATAGGGTCTCCACTCCCTAGTCTCTTTTCCAACATAGGGTCTCCACTCCCTAGTTGATTGATATTCCAACATAGGGTATCCACTCCTAAGTTGATGTTATTTTATACATAGGGTCTCCACTCCCTAGTATCTTTTCAAACATAGGGTCTCCACTCCCTAGTTGATGATTTTCCAATATAGGGTCTCCACTCCCTAGTTGATGATTTTTAGACATAGGGTCTTCATTCCCTAGTTTCCTTTCCAACAAAAGGTCTCCACTCCCTAGTTGATATTTTTAGACGTAGGGTCTCCACTCCCTAGTCGCTTTTGCAACATAGGGTCTCCACTCCCTAGTTGATGTTTTTAGACATAGGGTCTCCATTCCCTAGTCTGATTTTCCTACATAGGGTCTCCACTCCCTAAATGATGTTTTTAGACATAGGGTCTCCACTCCCAAGTCGCATTTCCAACATAGGGTCTCCACTCCCTAGTTGATTTTATTTTTAGACATAGGGACTCCACTCCCTAGTCGCCTTTTTCCAACATAGGATCTCCACTCCCTAGTTGATTTTATTTTAGACATAGGGTCTCCACTCCCTAGTCGCTTTACCAACATAGGGTATCCACTCCCTAGTTGATTGATATTTTAGACATAGGGTCTCCACTCTCTAGTATCTTTTCCAACATAGGGGCTCCACTCCCTAGTTGATGCTTTTCCAACATAGGGTCTCCACTCCCTAGTTGATAATTTTTAGACATAGGGTCTCCACTCCATAGTCGCTTTTCCAACATAGGGTCTCCACTCCCTAGTTGATTTTATTTTTAGACATAGGGACTCCACTCCCTAGTCGCCTTTTTCCAACATAGGATCTCCACTCCCTAGTTGATTTTATTTTAGACATAGGGTCTCCACTCCCTAGTCGCTTTACCAACATAGGGTATCCACTCCCTAGTTGATTGATATTTTAGACATAGGGTCTCCACTCTCTAGTATCTTTTCCAACATAGGGGCTCCACTCCCTAGTTGATGCTTTTCCAATATAGGGTCTCCACTCCCTAGTTGATAATTTTTAGACATAGGGTCTCCACTCCATAGTCGCTTTTCCAACATAGGGTCTCCATTCCCTAGTTGATTTTATTTTTAGACATTGGGTCTCCACTCCCTAGTCGCCTTTTCCAACATAGGGTCTCCACTCCCTAGTTGAATTTATTTTTAGACATAGGGTCTCCACTCCCTAGTCGCCTTTTCCAACATAGGGTCTCCACTCCCTAGTTGATTTTATTTTAGGCATAGGGTATCCACTCCCTAGTCTCTTTTCCAACATAGGGTTTACACTCCCTAGTTGATTGTTATTTTAGACATAGGGTCTAAACTCCCTAGTTGATTTTATTTTTAGACATAGGGTCTCCACTCCCTAGTTGATGATTTTCCAACATTGGGTATCCACTCCCTAGTTGATTTTATTTTAGACATAGGGTCTCCACTCCCTAGTCTCTTTTCCAACATAGGGTCTCCACTCCATAGTTGATTGATATTCCAACATAGGGAATCCACTCCCAAGTTGATGATATTTTATACATAGGGTCTCCACTCCCTAGTTGATGATTTTCCAACATAGGGTATCTACTCCCTACTTGATGATATTTTAGACATAGGGTGTCCACTCCCTAGTATCTTTTCAAACATAGGGTCTCCACTCCCTAGTTGATGACTATCCAACATAGGATCTCCACTCCCTAGTTGATGATTTTGAGACATAGGGTCTCCATTCCCTAGTTTCTTTTCCAACATTGGGTCTCCACTCCGTAGTCGCTTTCCCAACATAGGGTCTCCACTCCCTAGTTGATGATTTTTAGACATAGGGTCTCCACTCCCTAGTCGCTTTTCCAACATAGGGTCTCCACTCCCTAGTTGATGATTTTTATACATAGGGTCTCCACTCCCTAATTGATTTTATTTTTAGACAAAGGGTCTCCACTCCCTAGTCACCTTTTCCAACATAGGGTCTCCACTCCCTAGTTGATTTTATTTTAGACATAGGGTCTTCACTCCCTAGTCGCTTTACCAACATAGGGTATCCACTGCCTAGTTGATTGATATTTTAGACATAGGGTCTCCACTCCCTAGTCTCTTTTTCAACATAGGGGCTCCACTCCCTAGTTGATGCTTTTCCAACATAGGGTCTCCACTCCCTAGTTGATAATTTTTAGACATAGGTTCTCCACTCCATAGTCGCTTTTCCAACATAGGGTCTCCACTCCCTAGTCTCTTTTCAAACATAGGGTTTCCACTCCCTAGTTGATGATTTTCCAACATAGGGTCTCCACTCCCTAGTTGATGATTTTTAGACATAGGGTCTTCACTCCCTAGTTTCTTTTACAACATATTGTCTCTACTCCCTAGTTGATGTTTTTAGACATAGGGTCTGTACTCCCTAGTCACTTTTGCAACATAGGGTCTCCACTCCCTAGTTGATCTTTTTAGACATAGGGTCTCCATTCTCTAGTCCGCTTTTCCAACATAGGGCCTTCACTCCCTAGTTTAATTTTTTAGACATAGGGTCTCCACTCCCTAGTCTGGTTTTCCAACATCGGGTCTCCACTCGATAGTTCATGTTTTTAGACATAGGGTCTTCACTCCCTAGTCGTTTTTCCAACATAGGGTCTCCACTACCTAGTTGAAGTTATTTTGGACATAGGGTCTCCACTCCGTAGTCGCTTTTCAAACATAGGGTCTCCACTCCTTAGTTGATGATTTTTAGACATAGGGTCTCCACTCCCTAGTCGCTTTTCCAACATAGGGTATCGACTCCCTAGTTGATGATTTTTAGACATAGGGTCTCCACACCCTAGTCGCTTTTCCAACATAGGATCTCCACTCCCTAGTTTATTTTATTTTTTGACATAGGATCTCCACTCCCTAGTCGCCTTTTCCAACATAGAGTCTCCACTCCCTAGTTGATTTTATTTTAGACATACGGTCTCCACCCTCTAGTCGCTTTTCCAATGCAGGGTATCCACTCCCTAGTTGATTGATATTTTAGACATAGGGTCTCCACTCCCTAGTCTCTTTTCCAACATAGGGTCTCCACTCCCTAGTTGATGCTTTTCCAACATAGGGTCTTAACTCCCTAGTTGATGATTTTTAGACATAGGGTCTCCACACCCTAGTCGCCTTTTCCAACATAGGGTCTCCACTCCCTAGTTGATTTTATTTTAGACATAGGGTCTCCACTCCCATTTCTATTTTCCAACATAGGGTATCCACTCCCTAGTTGATGATTTTTAGACATAGGGTTTCCACTCCCTAGTTGATTTTATTTTAAGACATAGGGTCTCCACTCCCTAGTCTCTTTTCCAACATAGGGTATCTATTCCCTACTTGATGATATTTTAGACATAGGGTCTCAACTCCCTAGTCTCTTTTCAAACATAGGGTCTCCACTCCCTAGTTGATGATTTTCCAATATAGGGTATCTATTCCCTACTTTATAATATTTTAGACATAGGGTCTCCACTCCCTAGTCGCATTTTCCAATATATGGTCTCTACTCCCTAGTTGATTTTATTTTTAGACATAGGGTCTCCACTCCCTAGTCGCTTTTCCAACATAGGATCTTCACTCCCTAGTTGATTTTGTTTTTAGACATAGGGTCTCCACTCCCTAGTCGCCTTTTCCAACATAGGGTCTCCACTCCCTAGTTGATTTTATTTTAGACATAGGGTCTCCACTCCCTTTTCTTTTTTCCAACATAGGGTATCCACTCCCTAGTTGATGATTTTTAGACATAGGGTTTCCACTCCATAGTTGATTTTATTTTTAGACATAGGGTCTCCACTCCCTAGTCGCCTTTTCCAACATAGGGTCTCCACTCCCTAGTTGATTTTATTTTAGACATAGGGTCTCCACTTCCTAGTCTCTTTTCCAACCTAGGGTATCCACTCCCTAGTTGATTGATATTTTAGACATAGGGTCTCCACTCCATAGTTGATGATTTTCCAACATAGGGTATCTACTCCCTACTTGATGATATTTTAGACATAGGATATCCACTCCCAAGTTCATGATATTTTATACAAAGGGTCTCCACTCCCTAGTCTCTTTTCAAACATAGGGTCTCCACTCCCTAGTTGATGATTTTCCAACATAGGGTATCTACTCCCTAATTGATGATATTTTAGACATAGGGTCTCCACTCCCTAGTATCATTTCAAACATAGGGTCTATACTCCCTAGTTGATTATTTTCCAACATAGGGTATATTTTCCCTACTTGATGATATTTTAGACATAGGGTCTCCACTCCCTAGTATCTTTTCAAACATAGGTTCTCCACTCCCTTGTTGATGATTTTCCAACATAGGGTCTCCACTCCCTAGTTGATGATTTTTAGACATAGGGTCTCCATTCCCTAGTTTCTTTTCCAACATAGGGTCTCCACTCCCTAGTTGATATTTTTAGACGTAGGGTCTCCACTCCCTTGTCGCTTTTGCAACATAGGGTCTCCACTCCCTAGTTTATATTTTTAGACATAGGGTCTTTATTCCCTAGTCTGATTTTCCAACATAGGGTCTCCACTCCCTAGTTGATGTTTTTAGACATAGGGTCTCCTCTCCTAAGTCGCCTTTCAAACATAGGGTCTCCACTCCCTAGTTGATTTGGTTTTTAAACATTGGGTCTCCACTCCTTAGTCGCCTTTTTGAACATAGGGTCTCCACTCCCTAGTTGATTTTATTTTAGACATTGGGTCTCCACTCTCTTGTCGCTTTACCAACATAGGGTATCCACTCCCTAGTTGATGTTTTTCTAACATAGGGTCTCCACTCCCTAGTTGATGATTTTTAGACATTGGGTCTCCACTCCCTAGTCGCTTTTCCAACATAGGGTCTTCACTCCCTAGTTGATTTTATTTTAGACATAGGGTCTCCACTCCCTTTTCTATTTTCCAACATAGGGTATCCACTCCCTAGTTGATGATTTTTAGACATAGGGTTTCCACTCCCTTTTCTCTTTTCCAACATACGGTATCAACTCCCTAGTTGATTGATATTTTAGACATAGGGTCTCCACTCCCTAGTCTCTTTTCCAACATAGGGTCTCCACTCCCTAGTTGATGATTTTCCAACATTGGGTATCCACTCCCTAGTAGATGATATTTTAGACATAGGGTCTCCACTCCCTAGTCTCTTTTCAAACATAGGGTCTCCACTCCCTAGTTGAGGATTTTCCAACATAGGGTCTCCACTCCCTAATTGATGATTTTTAGACATAGGGTCTCCACTCCCTAGTTTCTTTTCCAACATATGGTATCCACTCCATAGTTGATGTTTTTAGACATAGGGTCTTCACTCCCTAGTCACTTTTGCAACATAGGGTCTCCACTTACTAGTTGATGTTATTTTAAACATTGGGTCTCCACTCCCTAGTCGTCTTTTCTAACATAGGATCTCCACTCCCTAGTTAATGATTTTTAGTCATAGGATCTCCACTCCCTAGTTTCTTTTCCAACATAGGGTCTCCACTCCCTAGTTGATATTTTTAGACATAGGGTCTCCATTCCCTAGTTGATGTTTTTAGACATAGGGTCTTCATTCACTAGTTTGCTTTTCCATCATAGGGTCTCCACTCCCTATTTGATGTTTTTAGACATAGGGTCTCCACTCCCTAATCTACTTTTCCAACATAGGGTCTCCACTCCCTAGTTGATGTTTTTAGACATAGGGTCTTCACTCCCTAGTCGCTTTTCCAACATAGGGTCTCCACTCCCAAGTCAAAATTATTTTGGACATAGGGTCTCCTCTCCCTAGTCGATTTTATTTTTATTAGTTCTCCACTCCCTAGTTGATGATTTTTAGACATACAGACTCTATTCCCTAGTCGCCTTTTCCAACATAGGGTCTCCACTCCCTAGATGATTTTATTTTAGACATAGGGTCTCCACTCCCTAGTCGCTTTTCAAACATAGGATATTCACTACCTAGTTGATTTTATTTTTAGACGTAGGGTCTCCATTCCTAGTCGCCTTTTCTAACATAGGGTCTCCACTCCCTAGTTGATTTTATTTTAGACATAGGGTCTCCACTCCCTTTTCTCTGTTCCAACATAGGGTATCCATTCCCTAGTTGATGATTTTTAGACATAGGGTTTCCACTCCCTAGTTGATTTTATTTTTAGACATAGGGTCTCCACTCCCTAGTCGCCTTTTCCAACATAGGATATTCACTACCTAGTTGATTTTATTTTTAGACATAGGATCTCCACTCCCTAGTCGCCTTTTCCAACATAGGGTCTCCACTCCCTAGTTGATTTTATTTTAGACATAGGGTCTCCACTCCTTTTCTCTTTTCCAACATAGGGTATCCATTCCCTAGTTGATGATTTTTAGACATAGGGTTTCCACTCCCTAGTTGATTTTATTTTTAGACATAGGGTCTCCACTCCCTAGTCGCCTTTTCCAACATAGGGTCTCCACTCCCTAGTTGATTTTATTTTAGACATAGGGTCTCCACTCCCTAGTCTCTTTTCCAACATAGGGTATCAACTTCCTAGTTGATTGATATTTTAGATACGGGGTCTCCACTCCATAGTCTCTTTTCCAACATTGGGTCACCACTCCCTAGTTGATTGATATTCCATCATAGGATATCCACTCCCAAGTTGATGATATTTTATACAAAGGGTCTCCACTCCCTAGTCTCATTTCAAACATAGGGTCTCCACTAACTAGTTGATAATTTTACAACATAGGGTAACTACTGCCTACTTGATGATATTTTAGACATAGGGTCTCCACTCCCTAGTATCGTTTCAAACATAGGGTCTCCACTCCCTAGTTGATAATTTTCCAACATAGGGTATCTATTCCCTACTTGATGATATTTTAGACCTAGGGTGTCCACTCCCTAGTATCTTTTCAAACATAGGGTCTCCACTCCCTAGTTGGTGATATTTTAGACATAGGATCTCCACTCCCTAGTTGATGTTTTTAGACATAGGTTCTTCACTCCCTAGTCGCTTTTCCAACATAGGGTCTCCACTCCCAAGTCAAAATTATTTTGGACATAGGGTCTCCACTCCCTAGTCGATTTTATTTTTATTAGGTCTCCACTCCCTAGTTGATGATTTTTAGACATAAGGTCTCTATTCCCTAGTCGCCTTTTCCAACATAGGGTCTCCACTCCCTAGATGATTTTATTTTAGACATAGGGTCTCCACTCCCTAGTCGCTTTTCAAACATAGGGTATTCACTCCCTAGTTGATTTTATTTTTAGACATAGGGTCTCCACTCCCTAGTCGCCTTTTCCAACATAGGGTCTCCACTCCCTAGTTGATTTTATTTTAGACATAGGGTCTCCACACCCTTTTCTCTTTTCCAACATAGGGTATCCATTCCCTAGTTGATGATTTTTAGACATAGGGTTTTCACTCCCTAGTTGATTTTAGTTTTAGACATAGGGTCTCCACTCCCTAGTCGCCTTTTCCAACATAGGGTCTCCACTCCCTAGTTGATTTTATTTTAGACATAGGGTCTCCACTCCCTAGTCTCTTTTCCAACATAGGGTATCAACTTCCTAGTTGATTGATATTTTAGTCATAGGGTCTCCACTCCATAGTCTCTTTTCCAACATAGGGTATCCACTCCCTAGTTGATTGATATTCCATCATAGGATATCCACTCCCAAGTTGATGATATTTTATACAAAGGGTCTCCACTCCCTAGTCTCTTTTCAAACATAGGGTCTCCACTCCCTAGTTGATAATTTTACAACATAGGGTATCTACTCCCTGCTTGATGATATTTTAGACATAGGGTCTCCACTCCTTAGTATCTTTTCAAACATAGGGTCTCCACTCCCTAGTTGATGATTTTCCAACATAGGGTATCTATTCCCTACTTGATGATATTTTAGACCTTGGGTCTCCACTCCCTAGTATCTTTTCAAACATAGGGTCTCCACTCCCTAGTTGGTGATATTTTAGACATAGGATCTCCACTCCCTAGGTGATGATTTTTAGACATAGGGTCTCCAGTCCCTTGTTTCTTTTCCAACATAGGGTCTCCACTCCCTAGTTGATATTTTTAGATGTAGGGACTCCACTCCCTAGTCGCTTTTGCAACATAGGGTCTCCACTCCCTAGTTGATGTTTTTAGACATAAGGTCTTCATTCCTTAGTCTGATTTTCCAACATAGGGTCTCCACAACCTAGTTGATGTTTTAAGACATAGGGTCTCCACTCCTAAGTCGCTTTTCCAACATAGGGTCTCCACTCCCAAGTTGATTTCATTTTTAGACATAGGGTCTCCACTCCCTAGTAGCCTTTTCCAACATAGGGTCTCCACTCCCTAGTTGATTTTATTTTAGACATAGGGTTTCCACTCCCTACTCGCTTTACCAACATAGGGTATCCACTACCTAGTTGATTGAGATTTTAGACATAGGGTCTCCACTCCCTAGTCTCTTTTCCAACATAGGGGCTCCACTCCCTAGTTTATGCTTTTCCAACATAGGGTCTCCTCTCCCTAGTTGATAATTTTTAGACATAGGGTCTCCACTCCATAGTCGCTTTTCCAACATAGGGTCTCCACTCCCTAGTTGATTTTATTTTTAGACATTGGGTATCCACTCCCTAGTTGCCTTTTCCAACAGAGGGTCTCCACTCCCTAGTTGATTTTATTTTTAGACATAGGGTGTCCACTCCCTTGTTGCTTTTCCAACATAGGGTCTCCACTCCCTAGTTGATAATTTTCCAACATAGGGTCTCCACTCCTTAGTTGATGATTTTTAGACATAGGGTCTCCATTCCCTAGTTTTTTTTTCAACATAGGGTCTCCACTCCCTAGTTGATATTTTTAGACGTAGGGTCTCCACTCCCTAGTCGCTTTTTCAATATAGGGTCTCCAATCCCTAGTTGATGTTCTTAGACATAGGGTCTTCATTCCCAAGTCTGATTTTCCAACATAGGGTCTTCACTCCCTAGTTGATGTTTTTAGACAAAGGGTCTCCACTCCTAAGTCGCTTTTCCAACATAAGGTCTCCACTCCCTAGTTGATTTTATTTTTAGACATAGGGTCTCCACTCCCTAGTAGCCTTTTCCAACATAGGGTCTCCACTCCCTAGTTGATTTCATTTATAGACATAGGGTCTCCACTCCCAAGTAGCCTTTTCCAACATAGGGTCTCCACTCCCTAGATGATTTTATTTTAGCCATAGGGTCTCCACTCTCTAGTCGCTTTACCAACATAGGGTCTCCACTCCCTAGTTGATTTTATTTTTAGACATAGGGTCTCCACTCCCTAGTCGCCTTTTCCAACATAGGGTCTCCACTCCCTAGTTGATTTTATTTTAGACATACGGTCTCCACTCTCTTGTCACTTTTCCAACATAGGGTATCTACTCCCTACTTGAAGATATTTTAGACATAGGGTCTCCACTCCCTAGTCGCTTTTCCAACATAGGGTCTTCACTCCCTAGTTGATTTTACTTATAGACGTAGGGTCTCCACTCCCTAGTCGCTTTTTCAACATAGGGTCTCCACTCCCTGGTTTATGTTTTTAGACATAGGGTCTTCATTCCCTAGTCTGATTTTCCATCATATGGTCTCCACTCCCTAGTTGATATTTTTAGACATAGGGTCTCCACTCCTAAGTCGCTTTTCCAACATAGGGTCTCCACTCCCTAGTTGATTTCATTTTTAGACATAGGGTCTCCACTCCCTAGTAGCCTTTTCCAACATAGGGTCTCCACTACCTAGTTGATTTTATTTTTAGAC
This sequence comes from Nicotiana tomentosiformis, assembly GCF_000390325.3. NCBI lineage: Eukaryota > Viridiplantae > Streptophyta > Magnoliopsida > Solanales > Solanaceae > Nicotiana > Nicotiana tomentosiformis. Next base: position 12,656,619 of record NC_090813.1, on the reverse strand, counting down.
ATAGGGTCTCCACTCCCTAGTCGCCTTTTCCAACATAGGGTCTCCACTCCCTAGTCGATTTTATTTTAGACATAGGGTCTCCACTCCCTTTTCTATTTTCCAACATAGGGGCTCCACTCCCTAGTTGATGATTTTCCAACATAGGGTCTCCACTCCCTAGTTGATAATTTTTAGACATACGGTCTCCACTCCATAGTCGCTTTACTAACATAGGGTCTCCATTCTCTAGTTGATTTTATTTTTAGACATTGGGTCTCCACTCCCTAGTCGCCTTTTCCAACATAGGGTCTCCACTCCCTAGTTGATAATTTTACAACATAGGGTATCTACTCCCTACTTGATGATATTTTAGACATAGGGTCTCCACTCCCTAGTATCTTTTCAAACATAGGGTCTCCACTCCCTAGTTGATGATTTTCCAACATAGGGTATCTATTCCCTACTTGATGATATTTTAGACCTAGGGTCTCCACTCCCTAGTATCTTTTCAAACATAGGGTCTCCACTCCCTAGTTGGTGATATTTTAGACATAGGATCTCCACTCCCTAGTTGATATTTTTAGACATAGGGTCTTTACTCCCTAGTCGCTTTTCCGAAATAGGGTCTCCACTCCCTAGTTGATGATTTTTAGACATAAGGTCTCTATTCCCTAGTCGCCTTTTCCAACATAGGGTCTCCACTCCCTAGATGATTTTATTTTAGACATAGGGTCTCCACTCCCTAGTCGCTTTTCAAACATAGGGTATTCACTCCCTAGTTGATTTTATTTTTAGACATAGGGTCTCCACTCCCTAGTCGCTTTTCCAACATAGGGTCTTCACTCCCTAGTTGATTTTAGTTTTAGACATAGGGTCTCCACTCCCTAGTCGCCTTTTCCAACATAGGGTCTCCACTCCCTGGTTGATTTTATTTTAGACATAGGGTCTCCACTCCCTTTTCTCTTTTCCAACATAGGGTATCGACTCCCTAGTTGATGATTTTTAGACATAGGGTCTCCACTCCCTAGTTGATTTTATTTTTAGACATAGAGTCTCCACTGCCTAGTCTCCTTTTCCAACATAGGGTCTCCACTCCCGAGTTGATTTTATTTTAGGCATAGGTTCTCCACTCCCTAGTCTCTTTTCCAACATAGGGTATCCACTGCCTAGTTGATTGATATTTTAGACATAGGGTCTCCACTCCATAGTCTCTTTTCCAACATAGGGTCTCCAATCCCTAGTTAATTGATATTCCAACATAGGGTATCCACTCCCAAGTTGATGATATTTTATACATTGGGTCTCCACTCCCTGGTCTCTTTTCAAACATAGGGTCTCCACTCCCTAGTAGATAATTTTCCAACATAGGGTCTCCACTCCCTAGTTGATTATTTTTAGACCTAGGGTCTCCACTCCCTAGTTTCTTTTCCAACATAGGGTATCCACTCCCTAGTTGATATTCTTAGACATAGGGTCTCCACTCCCTAGTCGCTTTTGTAGCATAGGGTCTCCACTCCCTAGTTGATGTTTTTAGACATAGGGTCTCCATTCCCTAGTCTGATTTTCCAACATAGGGTCTCCACTCCCTAGTCTGCTTTTCCAACATGGGGTCTCCACTCCCTAGTTGATGTTTTTAGACATAGGGTCTTCACTCCCTAGTCGCTTTTCCAACATAGGGTCTCCACTCCCTAGTTGATTTTATTTTTAGACATAGGGTCTCCACTCCCTAGTCGCCTTTTACAATATAGGGTCTCCACTCCCTAGTTGATGTTTTTAGACATAGGGTCTTCAATCTTATCCATAACAAGTAGCTCGACCGACATGCCTCACCCAATGCTACCTAGAGCCACATACGACAAAATTCGTACCCAATAAGCAATACTCAAATATAACTGAAGATGGAAAGAGAACCAAATGAGAGAACTATCCGACAAGTCTAATAGGTAACTCCCCAACAACACCATACTATGAGTCCATCCCACAAGGGAGAAGGAAAACACATGAAATGACCACAAAGAATCTCATCCTAACAAAACCTAGTTGCGGCACGTAGCCCGGTCAAAACATACGGATTCACATGTAATTCTCATCGAACCATAATACTCCCAATCATGAACCACGCATGTATCAACAACAAATACGGCTAAGTACATATACTGTCTAGGGCATGGCAAAATTTCTTTCAATTATGGTATTGTAAACTTTACCTATGCTTATATCTATCTTTTATACTGTTCTTTAAACTCTTGTTCTTAAAACGCTTCTTAAATATGTATGAGGTTATTATTTTCTCTATAAGTATAAGGTAACCGATTAATATCTGGCTCAGACGTTGGCTAGCCTGAAAGAAATAGGTCATTGTTGCCGAGGTAGGCGTTTAGACCTTGCTAGGTGATCCCGTCGCTAAGATGACTTTAGAGAAAATAGATGTAAACCCAAGAAGACTCTTCTAAGAAGCTACTAGATCTAAGATGTTAAGGTACAATATCTGTTAGATATTTGCATATTTACTGTTTACTTATATGCATTGAATAGTTATTTTAGCCCTATAAGCCCCTAGACCGTATTTTCATATCATGAATTCAAACCAGCATGTTTTGAATAGTGTTAATTTATCTTCTGCAGCAACTAAGATTGCTAAACTCGAAACTAATTTACAAAATTGGAACATCCCCAATGAACCTGTTAAAAAGATTTATGAATTAGGAAATTTTAGTTTCATTAAGAAGCATAACATTAAGACCTGTGAGTCCACTATTGCTATTAATAATTTATTAAAAATTATTAAATTACTTTCTGAACAATATTTGAATAGATATAGACGTAAATTCAATTACTTGCATATTGGTCTTGTTTAGATTGCTGTTAAACCTTTTTTAGAAAAGGTTTAGACGTACCCATCTGCGTCCTTCTAAGAGATGCTCGTCTCTTGAACTTCGACGACTCTCTCTTAGGAGTCCTTCAAAGTAACCTAGCCAATGGGCCGGTATACTTTAATTGCTATCCCAACTTCTCGGTAGATATCAATGACCCTAAACCGCTGCTAAGAAGGTCTACTGTCCCTTCCGTACCTTCTTCTTCTAAACCCCCGGAGGAAAGCGTAACTGAAAATGCAACTTCCGTTCCAATTACTGGTAATGACAAAAGAAAAGTTACGGGAGTAGATTTCTCCCATATAGTCCCAAAGGTTTATTACCAAAATCATCCTGCTAGTCCAACCCCTAGCGATATGTACCCTCCTCAGGAAGATGTTCCTGAATTTCTTAAGATGATTAAGTCAGGAGATCCTTATACTCCAGATCCAAAGGTTATCAATCGTCTCTGGACTCATCCTGACAATCTACCAAAAAGAAAATGGTATGTAGCCACTTATTCTCTTAAGCAAAGAGAAAATTTCAGAGATTGTTGGATGTCAGACATGAAAAGAATGAGATATGAAATCGATTCTTTAGATGGTTTGAAATATCCGGCAAATTCAAATGCCAAAAGGACTCTTTACAAGTCCTCATCAATAAGTGGTATACTGCTAACAACAAAGTTGTTGAATCCGTTACTCCTCCTCTAAAAGGAATAAAAATCCCAGTTTCCAATACTGTCATCTCTGCCTCTCCTTTCAAAACTAAAAGTGAGAAACCAAATAGTATGGCTGTTTTTTCAGATATCGATCGAGTCATTGAACAAAACAATTATACCAATCAACTCCTTCATGTTGTCTCTAAACAAATAGAGGACTCCAAAGAGAAATCTCTATTCAGTGGAAAGCCTACCCTTTCACAACCCAGCACTAGTCGGAGTATTGAACATAACCCAAGTTTCAGAATCACTGAGTTCTCCAAAGATAAGTACCCAAAACTCAATGACACTTTTGATGTCTCAGGAGACATTCTTGAAAAAATCAATAATCAACTGGCTAGTTTCAGTATTTCCAAAGAAATTCCTAAAGAAGGAAATATTTCAAATATCCAAGAGAAAGAAGCTCTTCTTCACAAACTCTCAAAAGAACGCTATCATAACTACAAAAATTATCACAAGCGTCCTTCATTTCCTGACATTCAGTACGAGGAAAATCATTTTCTTGCCTCTATATCTCATGAAGGAAGAAGCATAATCGAATGAAATATAGATGCTTTAGCAGAGCATCAAATATACCATAAACTCCATTAAATGGGTGTTTGCATCACGGCTTACAAGATAATAGGTTCCTCTGATAAAAAGGCAGCCTCTATGATTGTAGCTGGATTCACTGGCATGTTAAAATATTGGTGGGATAATTATTTTACCAAAGATGTTAGACAAGTCATTTACTCTGCTATAGCCATTGAAACTGTAGTCAAAACTGAGAATGGCATGGAAGCTACATCTCAGATAACTAGAGAAGACGCTTGCGCTACACTTCTCTACGAAATTGCAAAACACTTCATAGGAGAACCCAAACTCTTCCAAGATAGAAGTTTACAAATCCTAAACAATCTATCTTGCCCATCTTTAGAAGACTTTATATGGTATAAAAACCAATTCATAAGTAAGGTCATGATTAGACATGACTGTCATCTAGACTTCTGGAAAGAGCGCTTTATTAGCGGTCTTCCCCCAATGTTCGCAAGCAAGGTACGAACAAAGATCCAAGATCGTTGTGATGGTAAAATACCTTACCATCAAATGACCTATGGAGACCTTGTCAGTATCATCAACGTTGTAGGTCTTGAACTCTGCACAGATATCAAGTTCAAAAATCAGTTCAAAAAAGAGCAACATTCCTCTAGAAAAGAATTAGGAAGTTTCTGTCAAGACTTCGGTTACACCAACATTGTTGCCCCCTCCACTCACTCTTCTAGAAAGAACAAACCTTATAAATCGTCCAAAAAGATTCATCGTAGAAAATCCCGGAGAAATTCCGAAGATCATCCTAGGAAGAAATTCAAATTTAGAAGACCTTCAAAATCTTCTAAAAACAAAGATGTCTGTTGGAATTGTGGCAAAACCGGTCACAGAGCCAATGAATGCAAATCTGAAAAAAGAAAAAGAAAATCAATCTTCTAGAGATTAATGAAGATACCAAAAAGAAACTCTTCTCTATCTTAGAAGAAGCCAATTCAGATTCTTCTCCCAACTATTCATCGAACAAATATAGCGATAAAGAAAACATCAACGTCGTCTATAACTCTGATTCAAGCCAATCCGGTAATGAATGCCACTGTTTTGAAGCCTTCTGTACCTATGACACTACTCCAGTCTCCATCAAGGTTCTTTCTGATAGCTCTAAAGAAGCTCTCTACGATGTGATACAACACATCAACGATGATGAAACTAGGAAACGATATTTGATAGAACTCAAAAATCTCATCCCTGCCCATCAAGATGACAGACCTAACACTAGGTCAGTCATTGAACCATTCAGCATGAAGCAAGTCATGGCCTGCTTCGATAAGCCTTCTGAGCCCGATAGTGGTGCAGATCGTAACTGTATCATGAAAGGTATTTTTCCCACTCAGTACTTAGAAAAGATTACTTCCAAATTATACTCCGCTACAGGAGAACAACTTCGTAGTAATTATAAGCTTTCAAAAGCTCATATCTCTAACAATGGTATTTGTTTAACAAATGATTTTATTATTACGGAAGATATTAATGAAGATATCATTTTAGGTATTCCTTTTATCACTCAAATAAAACCTTTCAATACTGATTTAAACAGTATCTCCACCCACATTCTAGGAAAAGATTTACATTTTCTTTTTGTAAAAACTCTTTCACAAGATGAAAGTAATTTTATTAGAAAAAATACTGTTTTTCATATTAATAAACTTTCTCAGCATATCACCTTTTTAAAGGATGAAATAAAAGTTAAGAAAATCGAGCAAAATTTAAAAACCACAGAGATGGTTACTAAAATAGCCAATCTTCAAAACATTTTTGAAAAACAAATATGCTCTGATTTTCCTAACGCTTTTTGGGAAAGAAAAAAGCATTTAGTCGAACTTCCATATATTGAAGGATTCAATGAAAATGTCATCTCTACCAAAGCGAGACCTATTCAAATGAATCAGGAAATAATGGAAACTTGCAAAATTGAGATTTCAAATCTTCTTAAAAATAATATTATTCGCCCCTCTAAGTCTCCTTGGAGTTGCTCTGCGTTTTATGTTAACAAAAGTGCAGAGAAAGAAAGAGGTGCTCCTCGATTAGTTATTAACTATAAACCTTAAAATGCTATCCTTAAATGGATTAGATATCCCATTCCTAACAAAAGGGATCTCTTGAAAAGAACTTACAAAGCCAATATATATAGTGAGTTCGATATGAAATCTGGTTTCTGGCAAATTCAAGTAGCCGAGAAAGACAGATACAAAACGGCTTTTAACGTTCCTTTCGGCCAATACGAATGGAATGAGATGCCATTTGGGCTCAAGAATGCCCCATCCGAGTTCTAAAACATCATGAAATCCATCTTTAACGATTACAGTTATATGTCTATTGTTTACATAGATGATGTTCTTATCTTCTCTGAAAACACAGATTCTCATTTTAAGCATCTCAACACTTTTCTCAAAGTTGTTAAGAGAAATGGATTGGTAGTTAGTGCCCAAAAAATTAAACTCTTCCAAACATCCATTAGATTCTTAGGTCATGACCTATACCAAGGATCTTACAAACCTATTTGTAGAGCCATCGAGTTCTCGTCCAAATTCCCTAATGAGATTACAGATAAGACTCATCTTCAGAGATTCTTAGGAAGTCTCAACTAGGTTGCTGATTTTATCCCCAACATTAGACAGGTCTGTGAACCTCTTTATAAACGACTTAGGAAGAATCTTGTCCCTTGGAATTCAGAGCAAACACAGTCTGTCATCCATGTTAAAAGGTTAGTACAAAACCTTCCCTGCTTAGGAATCCCTAACCCAGAAGCTTCTATGATTGTTGAAACAGACGCTTCAGAAATAGGTTATGGAGGTATCCTTAAACAATAGATTTCCACTTAGTCCTCTGAACAGCTTGTTCGTTTTACTTCAGGAATCTGGAATTTCGCTCAGAAAAACTATTCTACTGTTAAAAAAGAAGTCTTGTCTATAGTACTATGTATTACTAAATTTCAAGATGATCTTATTAACAAAGAATTTTTAGTAAGAGTAGATTGCAAATCTGCTAAAGAAATTCTTCAAAAGGATGTCAAAAATCTTGTTTCAAAACAGATACTTGCTAGATGGCAAGCTCTACTATCTAGCTTTGATTTCAAAATAGAGTTTATTAAAGGAGAAAATAACTCTTTAACTGATTTTCTAACAAGGGAATTTTTACAAGGAAAAAATGAGGCCCTTCAAGCCTAACACCCCTTCCAAAGGGAAGGAAATCACTAAACCTCAAATGGCTAGACCATTTGTTCCTCTTCCAATTACACCCAGTAAAACAACAGCCCCTCAAAGGCCACAACTTTCTTTTCAAAACCGGTATACAGCTCTAGATGAATACCCAAAATGACCAGCACCCATTCCAGTTCCCTCAGAGAAACTTACCAATCCCCAACCTAATAGACCTTCTAAAAAAGGATCAACCTCTAACTCCTTAGTTCAGACCAAGGAATGCTATGCCATCAAAGTTCCAGAAACTTTCGTAGAAGTAGTTAACCCTTCAGCAAAGAAGACACCGGAAGATCTTCCCAAAGAAGAACATTTTGATTATATTACCATTCAGGTATTACCCATATTAGCTCTAGACAAAGAATATGAAGGTCTCAAACTAGAAGACCTTATCAAATCATGCTTTACGGATTTTAATTATGTGGATGCTGACAGTCCATACAAGACGAGAAGGTTCTACGAAGCTATTCTCATCGACACAGACTCCATTGAAGTAGAACATACTTTAAATGACAAAAGTCCAGGGTATATTAATTACTCTAGATTTACTATAAATAAAATATTATCACCATTTGAGTGGTTTGCAGATCACTTGCACACACCGATAGCACTTTCCATGATGCATCATCCCCAAACTTACAACTGGCACGACTATAAAGCTGCTTGGTTCAATTTTTTATATCATAGACCAGGACATACTTGGTTCGTCAAATATAGCCTAGAAGTCACTAAGGTTGTAATTCCTAGGTGGTTCTATGAGTGGTGGAATCTATTCGGAGGAAATAAAGAAATCCTCCCATAACAATTCCTCAACAGGTTCGATGACTTTCAGACCAAAGAAGCCATATTTACCTTACTTGAGCACATTAAAATGTGTAAATATTTTATCCAAAAACGAGTTTCCTTCATTATCAGCTGGAATTTTACTAAGGTAGAATTCGATAGAATCAAATATCTGTCCAAAGAAGTAAAAATCAAAGGATGGACTCCTAAACAACAAGTCCTCAAAGTCCCGAAGAATATTCATCAAAGCTTCACCAAAGCTTCACCTTCCAAGGCAGCTCTCAAAGAAAAGCTAAAGCAAGCCTTACAAAACATAGATAACTATGAAGAAAGCCAGATCATGCAATTGATTGAAGATGCTGCTTCTGCAGGAGAAAGCAGCAACGGAGACATGTGCGACCCAAAGGGAATAGCTTTGGCGTATATGGACCCCAACTACGACTAAGAAGTCTGCATCAAGAAAGGAATCTTATCCTTTGTACTGTTCACTTTTAAAAAGAAACAACTTTCACTGTTTACTTTTTGATAAGTCGGACTACCCATTATTGATTGTCGACCACCTCTATTTGTCGATTAAATCAAGCCACACACTTGTACGCCTAAGATTAAAGGCATCTTTTATTCAGTCTATATAAGACTCCCCATTCCCATTGTAAGGGGCATCGAATAATTTCCCAATTTTCGAAAACCTCTCCCCTTCTGTATTCTCTTATTTTCCGCTGCTATGTTTTTAATGTTGATTCAATAAAACTCTTGTAAGTTTTTAAGAGCTTTTCTTATTCTGTCTTAACTGTTTTCATACTGCACTTCGTAACCTAAGAATTTGAGATCTATTGATCCATCAGGAAATTGAATCACCTGTTCAATTTGAGATCTTTCAAGATTCGAGGTAGAAGGTTGAGTTATGGCATCGAAGTGCAATTCATCACTTGTGAGTATATCATTCCAGTTAAGGAGTCTAGGAATAAATACTATGTTATGGTCAGTATTTGCTTCCATAAGCATGGTGACTCCTTTGACACTTTCAACTCGAGCTCTAGGTACAAGAGTAGTGTCCATAAGTCTGTAATAGACTCTATGAATGATAGCTACTTCATGGGTATTAGATTTTCTATTCATGTTCTTGGTTTTGACGTTTAAGGTCAAAGTATCCATGACATTAGGGTCATTGATATCTACCAAGAAGTTGGGATAGCAATTAAAGTATACCGGGCCATTGGCTAGGTTACTTTGAAGGACTCCTAAGAGAGAGTCGTTGAAGTTCAAGAGACGAGCATCTCTTAGATGGACCCATATGGGTACGTCTAAACCTTTTCTAAAAAGAGGTTTGATAGCAATCTGAACAAGACCAATATGCAAGTAATTGAATTTACGTCTATATCTATTCAAATCTTGTTCAGAAAGTAATTTAATAATTTCTAATGAATTATTAATAGCAATAGTCGACTCACAGGTCTTAATGTTATGCTTCTTAATGAAACTGAAATTTCCTAATTCATAAATCTTTTTAAAAGGTTCATTGGGGATGTTCCAATTTTGTAAATCAGTTTCGAATTTAGCAATCTTAGTTGCTGCAGAAGATAAATTAACACTATTCAAAACATGCTGGTTTGAATTCATGATATGAAAATACGGTCTAGGGGCTTATAGGGCTAAAATAACTATTCAATACGTATAAGTAAACAGTAAATATGCAAATATCTAACAGATATTGTACCTTAACATCTTAGATCTAGTAGCTTCTTAGAAGAGTCTTCTTGGGTTTACATATGTTTTCTCTAAAGTCATCTTAGCGACGGGATCACCTAGCAAGGTCTAAACGCCTACCTCGGCAACAACGACGTATTTCTTTCAGGCTAGCCAACGTCTGAACCGGATATTAATCAGTTACCTCATACTTATAGAGAAAATAATAACCTCATACATATTTAAGAAGCATTTTAAGAACAAGAGTTTAAAGAACAGTATAAAAGATAGATATAAGCATAAGTAAAGTTTAAAATACCATAATTGAAAGTAATTTTGCCATGCCCTAGACAGTATATGTACTCAGCTGCTCATGCTAAATACGTATACTGCCAACATAGCTCTAATATTAAGTAGAGACGGAACGAAGTGCAGTATGATAACAGTTGTGAAGACCCTATGTTGGAAAAGCGACTAGGGAGTGGAGAACTTATGTCTAAAAATAAAATCATCTAGGGAGTAGAGATCCTATGTTGGAGAAGGCGATTAAGGAGTGGAGACCCTATGTCTAAAAATAAAATCAACTAGGGAGTGGAGACCCTATGTTTGAAAAGCGACTATGGAATGTCTAAAAATCATCAACTAAGGAGTGGAGACCCTATGTGGGAAAAGCATCAACTAGGGAGTGGATACCCTATGTTGGAAAAGAGACTAGGGAGTGGAGACCCTAGGTATAAAATATCAATCAACTAGGGAGTGGATACCCTATGTTGGAAAAGCGACTAGGGAGTGGAGACCCTATGTCTAAAAATAAAATCAACTAGGGAGTGGATACCCTATGTTGGAAAAGGCGACTAGGGAGTAGAGACCCTATGTCTAAAAATAAAATCAACTAGGGAGTGAAGACCCTATGTTGGAAAACCGACTAGGGAGTGGAGACCTTATGTCTAAAAATAAAATCAACTAGGGAGTAGAGATCCTATGTTGGAAAAGGCGATTAAGGAGTGGAGACCCTATGTCTAAAAATAAAATCAACTAGGGAGTGGAGACCTTATGTTGGAAAAGCGACTATGGAATGTCTAAAAATCATCAACTAAGGAGTGGAGACCCTATGTTGGAAAAGCATCAACTAGGGAGTGGATACCCTATGTTAGAAAAGAGACTAGGGAGTGGAGACCCTATGTATAAAATATCAATCAACTAGGGAGTGGATACCCTATGTTGGAAAAGCGACTAGGGAGTGGAGACCCTATGTCTAAAAATAAAATCAACTAGGGAATGGAGACCCTATGTTGGAAAAGCGACTAGGGAGTGGAGACCCAATGTCTAAAAATCATCAACTAGGGAGTCGAGACCCTATCTGTAAAAATCATCAACTAGGGAGTGTAGACCCTATCTTGGAAAAACAACTAAGGAGTGGAAACCCTATGTCCAAAATAACTTCAACTAGGGAGTGGAGACCCTATGTTGGAAAAGTGACTAGGGAGTGAAGACCCTATGTCTAAAAATATAAACTAGGGAGTGGAGACCCTATGTTGGAAAAGTAGACTAGGGAGTGGAGACCCTATGTCTAAAAACATCAACTAGGGAGTGGAGACCCTATGTTGGAAAATCAGACTAGGGAATGGAGACCCTATGTCTAAAAACATCAATTAGGGAGTGGAGACCCTATGTTGCAAAAGCGACTAGGGAGTGGAGACCCTATGTCTAAAAATATCAACTAGGGTGTGGAGACCTATGTTAGAAAAGAAACTACGGAGTGGAGACCCTATGTCTAAAAATCATCAACTAGGGAGTGGAGACCCTATGTTGGAAAATCATCAACTAGGGAGTGGAGAACCTATATTTGAAAAGAGACTAGGGAGTGGAGACCCTATGTCTAAAATATCATCAACTAGGGAGTGGATACCCTATTTTGGAATATCAATCAACTAAGGAGTGGAGACCCTATGTTGGAAAAGAGATCATGGAGTGGAGACCCTATGTCTAAAATATCAATCAACTAGGGAGTGGATACCCTATGTTGGAAAAGAGACTAGGGAGTGGAGACCCTATGTCTAAAATAAAATCAACTAGGGAGTGGAGACCCTATGTTGGAAAAGGCGACTAGGGAGTGGAGACCCTATGTCTAAAATTAAAATCAACTAGGGAGTGAAGACCCTATATTGGAAAAGCGACTAGGGAGTGGAGACCCTATGTCTAAAAATCATCCACTAGGGAGTGGATACACTATATTGGAAAAGAGACTAGGGAGTGGAGACCCTATGTCTAAAATAAAATCAACTAGGGAGTGGATACCCTATGTTGGAAAAGGCGACTAGGGAGTAGAGACCCTATGTCTAAAAATAAAATCAACTAGGGAGTGAAGACCATATGTTGGAAAAGCGACTAGGGAGTGGAGACCCTATGTCTAAAAATAAAATCAACTAGGGAGTGGAGACCCTATGTTGGAAAATGCGATTAGGGAGTGGAGACCCTATGTTTAAAAATAAAATTAACTAGGGAGTGGAGACCCTATGTCTAAAAATAAAATCAACTAGGGAGTGGATACCCTATGTCTAAAAATCATCAACTAGGGAGTGGAGACCCTATGTTGGAAAAGCATCAACTAGGGAGTGGATACACTATGTATGAAAAGAGACTAGGGAGTGGAGACCCTATGTCTAAAATATCAATCAATTAGGGAGTGGAGACCCTATATTGGAAAAGCGACTATGAAGTGGAGACCCTATGTCTAAAAATCATCAACTAGGGAGTGGAGACCCTATGTTGGAAAAGCATCAACTAGGCAATGGAGACCATATGGTGGAAAAGAGACTAGGGAGTGGAGACCCTATGTCTAAAATATCAATCAACAAGGGAGTGGATACCCTATGTTGGAAAATCGACTAGAGAGTGGAGACCCTATGTCTAAAATAAAATCAATTAGGGAGTGGAGACCCTATGTTGGAAAAGGCGACTATGGAGTGGAGACCCTATGTTGGAAAATCAACTTGGGAGTGGAGACCCTATGTCTAAAAATCATCAACTAGGGAGTGGAGATCCTATGTTGGTAAAGCGACTAGGGAGTGGAGACCCTATGTCTAAAAATCATCAACTAGGGAGTGGAGACCGTATGTTGGAAAAGCGACTAGGGAGTGGAGACCCTATGTCTAAAAATCATCAACTAGGGAGTCGAGACCCTATCTGTAAAAATCATCAACTAGGGAGTGTAGACCCTATTTTGTAAAAACGACTAGGGAGTGGAAACCCTATGTCCAAAATAACTTCAACTAGGGAGTGGAGACCCTATGTTGGAAAAGTGACTAGGGAGCGAAGACGCTATGTCTAAAAACATAAACTAGGGAGTGGAGACCCTATGTTGGAAAAGTAGACTAGGGAGTGGAGACCCTATGTCTAAAAACATCAACTAGGGAGTGGAGACCCTATGTTGGAAAATCAGACTAGGGAATGGAGACCCTATGTCTAAAAATCATCAACTAGGGAGTGGAGACCCTATGTTGGAAAACCATCAACTAGGGAGTGGAGACCCTATGTCTAAAAATATCAACTAGGGAGTGGAGACCTATGTTAGAAAAGAAACTAGGGAGTGGAGGCCCTATGTCTAAAAATCATCAACTAGGGAGTGGAGACCCTATGTTGGAAAATCATCAACTAGGGAGTGGAGACCCTATATTTGAAAAGAGACTAGGGAGTGGAGACCCTATGTCTAAAATATCATCAACTACGGAGTGGATACCCTATTTTGGAATATCAATCAACTAAGGAGTGGAGACCCTATGTTGGAAAAGAGATCATGGAGTGGAGACCCTATGTCTAAAATATCAATCAACAAGGGAGTGGATACCCTATGTTGGAAAAGAGACTAGGGAGTGGAGACCCTATGTCTAAAATAAAATCAACTAGGGAGTGGAGACCCTATGTTGGAAAAGGCGACTAGGGAGTGGAGACCCTATGTCTAAAATTAAAATCAACTAGGGAGTGAAGACCCTATATTGGAAAAGCGACTAGGGAGTGGAGACCCTATGTCTAAAAATCATCCACTAGGGAGTGGATACACTATATTGGAAAAGAGACTAGGGAGTGGAGACCCTACGTCTAAAATAAAATCAACTAGGGAGTGGATACCCTATGTTGGAAAAGGCGACTAGGGAGTAGAGACCCTATGTCTAAAAATAAAATCAACTAGGGAGTGAAGACCATATGTTGGAAAAGCGACTAGGGAGTGGAGACCCTATGTCTAAAAATAAAATCAACTAGGGAGTGGAGACCCTATGTTGGAAAAGGCGATTAGGGAGTGGAGACCCTTTGTCTAAAAATAAAATCAACTAGGGAGTGGAGACCCTATGTCTAAAAATAAAATCAACTAGGGAGTGGAGACCCTATGTCTAAAAATCATCAACTAGGGAGTGGAGACCCTATGTTGGAAAATCATCAACTAGGGAGTGGATACACTATGTTGGAAAAGAGACTAGGGAGTGGAGAACCTATGTCTAAAATATCAATCAATTAGGGAGTGGAGACCCTATATTGGAAAAGCGACTATGAAGTGGAGACCCTATGTCTAAAAATCATCAACTAGGGAGTGGAGACCCTATGTTGGAAAAGCATCAACTAGGCAATGGAGACCATATGGTGGAAAAGAGACTAGGGAGTGGAGACCCTATGTCTAAAATATAAATCAACAAGCGAGTGGATACCCTATGTTGGAAAAGCGACTAGAGAGTGGAGACCCTATGTCTAAAATAAAATCAATTAGGGAGTGGAGACCCTATGTTGGAAAAGGCGACTATGGAGTGGAGACCCTATGTTGGAAAATCGACTTGGGAGTGGAGACCCTATGTCTAAAAATCATCAACTAGGGAGTGGAGATCCTATGTTGGTAAAGCGACGAGGGAGTGGAGACCCTATGTATAAAAATCATCAACTAGGGAGTGGAGACCGTATGTTGGAAAAGCGACTAGGGAGTGGAGACCCTATGTCTAAAAATCATCAACTAGGGAGTCGAGACCCTATCTGTAAAAATCATCAACTAGGGAGTGTAGACCCAATTTTGTAAAAATGACTAGGGAGTGGAAACCCTATGTCCAAAATAGCTTCAACTAGGGAGTGGAGACCCTATGTTGGAAAAGTGACTAGGGAGCGAAGACCCTATGTCTAAAAACATAAACTAGGGAGTTGAGACCCTATGTTGGAAAAGTAGACTAGGGAGTGGAGACCCTATGTCTAGAAACATCAACTAGGGAGTGGAGACCCTATGTTGGAAAATTAGACTAGGGAATGGAGACCCTATGTCTAAAAACATCAATTAGGGAGTGGAGACCCTATGTTGCAAAAGCGACTAGGGAGTGGAGACCCTATGTCTAAAAATATCAACTAGGGAGTGGAGACCTATGTTAGAAAAGAAACTAGGGAGTGGAGACCCTATGTCTAAAAATCATCAACTAGGGAGTGGAGACCCTATGTTGGAAAATCATCAACTAGGGAGTGGAGACCCCATATTTGAAAAGAGACTAGGGAGTGGAGACCCTATGTCTAAAATATCATCAACTAGGGAGTGGATACCCTATTTTGGAATATCAATCAACTAAGGAGTGGAGACCCTATGTTGGAAAAGAGATCATGGAGTGGAGACCCTATGTCTAAAATATCAATCAACTAGGGAGTGGATACCCTGTGTTGGAAAAGAGACTAGGGAGTGGAGACCCTATGTCTAAAATAAAATCAACTAGGGAGTGGAGACCCTATGTTGGAAAAGGCGACTAGGGAGTGGAGACCCTATGTCTAAAATTAAAATCAACTAGGGAGTGAAGACCCTATATTGGAAAAGCGACTAGGGAGTGGAGACCCTATGTCTAAAAATCATCCACTAGGGAGTGGATACACTATATTGGAAAAGAGACTAGGGAGTTGAGACCCTATGTCTAAAATAAAATCAACTAGGGAGTGGATACCCTATGTTGGAAAAGGTGACTAGGGAGTAGAGACCCTATGTCTAAAAATAAAATCAACTAGGGAGTGAAGACCATATGTTGGAAAAGCGACTAGGGAGTGGAGACCCTATGTCTAAAAATAAAATCAACTAGGGAGTGGAGACCCTATGTTGGAAAAGGCGATTAGGGAGTGGAGACCCTATGTCTAAAAATAAAATCAACTAGGGAGTGGAGACCCTATGTCTAAAAATAAAATCAACTAGGGAGTGGAAACCCTATGTCTAAAAATCATCAACTAGGGAGTGGAGACCCTATGTTGTAAAAGCATCAACTAGGGAGTGGATACACTATGTTGGAAAAGAGACTAGGGAGTGGAGAACCTATGTCTAAAATATCAATCAATTAGGGAGTGGAGACCCTATATTGGAAAAGCGACTATGAAGTGGAGACCCTATGTCTAAAAATCATCAACTAGGGAGTGGAGACCCTATGTTGGAAAAGCATCAACTAGGCAATGGAGACCATATGGTGGAAAAGAGACTAGGGAGTGGAGACCCTATGTCTAAAATATAAATCAACAAGCGAGTGGATACCCTATGTTGGAAAAGCGACTAGAGAGTGGAGACCCTATGTCTAAAATAAAATCAATTAGGGAGTGGAGACCCTATGTTGGAAAAGGCGACTATGGAGTGGAGACCCTATGTTGGAAAATCGACTTGGGAGTGGAGACCCTATGTCTAAAAATCATCAACTAGGGAGTGGAGATCCTATGTTGGTAAAGCGACGAGGGAGTGGAGACCCTATGTATAAAAATCATCAACTAGGGAGTGGAGACCGTATGTTGGAAAAGCGACTAGGGAGTGGAGACCCTATGTCTAAAAATCATCAACTAGGGAGTCGAGACCCTATCTGTAAAAATCATCAACTAGGGAGTGTAGACCCAATTTTGTAAAAATGACTAGGGAGTGGAAACCCTATGTCCAAAATAACTTCAACTAGGGAGTGGAGACCCTATGTTGGAAAAGTGACTAGGGAGCGAAGACCCTATGTCTAAAAACATAAACTAGGGAGTTGAGACCCTATGTTGGAAAAGTAGACTAGGGAGTGGAGACCCTATGTCTAGAAACATCAACTAGGGAGTGGAGACCCTATGTTGGAAAATTAGACTAGGGAATGGAGACCCTATGTCTAAAAACATCAATTAGGGAGTGGAGACCCTATGTTGCAAAAGCGACTAGGGAGTGGAGACCCTATGTCTAAAAATATCAACTAGGGAGTGGAGACCTATGTTAGAAAAGAAACTAGGGAGTGGAGACCCTATGTCTAAAAATCATCAACTAGGGAGTGGAGACCCTATGTTGGAAAATCATCAACTAGGGAGTGGAGACCCCATATTTGAAAAGAGACTAGGGAGTGGAGACCCTATGTCTAAAATATCATCAACTAGGGAGTGGATACCCTATTTTGGAATATCAATCAACTAAGGAGTGGAGACCCTATGTTGGAAAAGAGATCATGGAGTGGAGACCCTATGTCTAAAATATCAATCAACTAGGGAGTGGATACCCTGTGTTGGAAAAGAGACTAGGGAGTGGAGACCCTATGTCTAAAATAAAATCAACTAGGGAGTGGAGACCCTATGTTGGAAAAGGCGACTAGGGAGTGGAGACCCTATGTCTAAAATTAAAATCAACTAGGGAGTGAAGACCCTATATTGGAAAAGCGACTAGGGAGTGGAGACCCTATGTCTAAAAATCATCCACTAGGGAGTGGATACACTATATTGGAAAAGAGACTAGGGAGTTGAGACCCTATGTCTAAAATAAAATCAACTAGGGAGTGGATACCCTATGTTGGAAAAGGCGACTAGGGAGTAGAGACCCTATGTCTAAAAATAAAATCAACTAGGGAGTGAAGACCATATGTTGGAAAAGCGACTAGGGAGTGGAGACCCTATGTCTAAAAATAAAATCAACTAGGGAGTGGAGACCCTATGTTGGAAAAGGCGATTAGGGAGTGGAGACCCTATGTCTAAAAATAAAATCAACTAGGGAGTGGAGACCCTATGTCTAAAAATAAAATCAACTAGGGAGTGGAAACCCTATGTCTAAAAATCATCAACTAGGGAGTGGAGACCCTATGTTGTAAAAGCATCAACTAGGGAGTGGATACACTATGTTGGAAAAGAGACTAGTGAGTGGAGAACCTATGTCTAAAATATCAATCAATTAGGGAGTGGAGACCCTATATTGGAAAAGCGACTATAAAGTGGAGACCCTATGTCTAAAAATCATCAACTAGGGAGTGGAGACCCTATGTTGGAAAAGTATCAACTAGGCAATGGAGACCATATGGTGGAAAAGAGACTAAGGAGTGGAGACCCTATGTCTAAAATATTAATCAACTAGGGAGTAGATACCCTATGATGGAAAATAGACTAAGGAGTGGAGACCCTATGTCTAAAAATAAAATCAACTAGGGAGTGGAGACCCTATGTTGGAAAAGGCGATTAGGGAGTGGAGACCCTTTGTCTAAAAATAAAATCAACTAGGGAGTGGAGACCCTATGTCTAAAAATAAAATCAACTAGGGAGTGGAGACCCTATGTCTAAAAATCATCAACTAGGGAGTGGAGACCCTATGTTGGAAAAGCATCAACTAGGGGGTGGATACACTATGTTGGAAAAGAGACTAGGGAGTGGAGAACCTATGTCTAAAATATCAATCAATTAGGGAGTGGAGACCCTATATTGGAAAAGCGACTATGAAGTGGAGACCCTATGTCTAAAAATCATCAACTAGGGAGTGGAGACCCTATGTTGGAAAAGCATCAACTAGGCAATGGAGACCATATGGTGGAAAAGAGACTAGGGAGTGGAGACCCTATGTCTAAAATATAAATCAACAAGTGAGTGGATACCCTATGTTGGAAAAGCGACTAGAGAGTGGAGACCCTATGTCTAAAATAAAATCAATTAGGGAGTGGAGACCCTATGTTGGAAAAGGCGACGATGGAGTGGAGACCCTATGTTGGAAAATCGACTTGGGAGTGGAGACCCTATGTCTAAAAATCATCAACTAGGGAGTGGAGATCCTATGTTGGTAAAGCGACGAGGGAGTGGAGACCCTATGTATAAAAATCATCAACTAGGGAGTGGAGACCGTATGTTGGAAAAGCGACTAGGGAATGGAGACCCTATGTCTAAAAATCATCAACTAGGGAGTCGAGACCCTATCTGTAAAAATCATCAACTAGGGAGTGTAGACCCTATTTTGTAAAAATGACTAGGGAGTGGAAACCCTATGTCCAAAATAACTTCAACTAGGGAGTGGAGACCCTATGTTGGAAAAGTGACTAGGGAGCGAAGACCCTATGTCTAAAAACATAAACTAGGGAGTGGAGACCCTATGTGACTAGGGAGTGGAGACCCTATGTCTAGAAACATCAACTAGGGAGTGGAGACCCTATGTTGGAAAATTAGACTAGGGAATGGAGACCCTATGTCTAAAAACATCAATTAGGGAGTGGAGACCCTATGTTGCAAAAGCGACTAGGGAGTGGAGACCCTATGGCTAAAAATATCAACTAGGGAGTGGAGACCTATGTTAGAAAAGAAACTAGGGAGTGGAGACCCTATGTCTAAAAATCATCAACTAGGGAGTGGAGACCCTATGTTGGAAAATCATCAACTAGGGAGTGGAGACCCTATGTTGGAAAAGGCGACTAGGGAGTGGAGACCCTATGTCTAAAAATAAAATCAACTAGGGAGTGGAGACCCTATGTCTAAAAATAAAATCAACTAGGGAGTGGAAACCCTATGTCTAAAAATCATCAACTAGGGAGTGGAGACCCTATGTTGTAAAAGCATCAACTAGGGAGTGGATACACTATGTTGGAAAAGAGACTAGTGAGTGGAGAACCTATGTCTAAAATATCAATCAATTAGGGAGTGGAGACCCTATATTGGAAAAGCGACTATAAAGTGGAGACCCTATGTCTAAAAATCATCAACTAGGGAGTGGAGACCCTATGTTGGAAAAGTATCAACTAGGCAATGGAGACCATATGGTGGAAAAGAGACTAAGGAGTGGAGACCCTATGTCTAAAATATCAATCAACAAGCGAGTGGATACCCTATGTTGGAAAAGCGACTAGAGAGTGGAGACCCTATGTCTAAAATAAAATCAATTAGGGAGTGGAGACCCTATGTTGGAAAAGGCGACTATGGAGTGGAGACCCTATGTTGGAAAATCGACTTGGGAGTGGAGACCCTATGTCTACAAATCATCAACTAGGGAGTGGCGATCCTATGTTGGTAAAGCGACTAGGGAGTGGAGACCCTATGTCTAAAAGTCATCAACTAGAGAGTGGAGACCGTATGTTGGAAAAGCGACTAGGGAGTGGAGACCCTATTTCCAAAATAACTTCAACTAGGGAGTGGAGACCATATGTTGGAAAAACGTATAGGGAGTGAAGACCCTATGTCTAAAAGTATCAACTAGGGAGTGGAGACCCTATGTTGGAAAAGCATACTAGGGAGTGGAGACCTTATGTCTAAAAACATCAACTAGGGAGTGGAGACCCTATGTTGGAAACTCAAACTAGGGAATGGAGACCCAATGTCTAAAACTATCAACTTGGGAGTGGAGACCCTATGTTGCAAAAGCGACCAGGGAGTGGAGACCCTATGTCTAAAAATATCAACTAGGGAGTGGAGACCCTATGTTGGAAAAGAAACTAGGGAGTGGAGACCCTATGTTGCAAAAGCGACCAGGGAGTGGAGACCCTATGTCTAAAAATATCAACTAGGGAGTGGAGACCCTATGTTGGAAAAGAAACTAGGGAGTGGAGACCCTATGTTGGAAAAGAAACTAGAGAGTGGAGACCCTATGTCTCAAAATTATCAACTAGGTAGTGGAGACCCTATGTTGGAAAATCATCAACTAGGGAGTGGAGATCCTATGTTTGAAAATATACTAGGGAGTGGAGACCCTATGTCTAAAATATCATCAACTAGGGAGTCGAGACCCTATCTGTAAAAATCATCAACTAGGGAGTGTAGACCCTATTTTGTAAAAATGACTAGGGAGTGGAAACCCTATGTCCAAAATAACTTCAACTAGGGAGTGGAGACCCTATGTTGGAAAAGTGACTAGGGAGCGAAGACCCTATGTCTAAAAACATAAACTAGGGAGTAGATACCCTATGATGGAAAATAGACTAAGGAGTGGAGACCCTATGTCTAAAAATAAAATCAACTAGGGAGTGGAGACCCTATGTTGGAAAAGGCGATTAGGGAGTGGAGACCCTTTGTCTAAAAATAAAATCAACTAGGGAGTGGAGACCCTATGTCTAAAAATAAAATCAACTAGGGAGTGGAGACCCTATGTCTAAAAATCATCAACTAGGGAGTGGAGACCCTATGTTAGAAAAGCATCAACTAGGGAGTGGATACACTATGTTGGAAAAGAGACTAGGGAGTGGAGAACCTATGTCTAAAATATCAATCAATTAGGGAGTGGAGACCCTATATTGGAAAAGCGACTATGAAGTGGAGACCCTATGTCTAAAAATCATCAACTAGGGAGTGGAGACCCTATGTTGGAAAAGCATCAACTAGGCAATGGAGACCATATGGTGGAAAAGAGACTAGGGAGTGGAGACCCTATGTCTAAAATATAAATCAACAAGTGAGTGGATACCCTATGTTGGAAAAGCGACTAGAGAGTGGAGACCCTATGTCTAAAATAAAATCAATTAGGGAGTGGAGACCCTATGTTGGAAAAGGCGACGATGGAGTGGAGACCCTATGTTGGAAAATCGACTTGGGAGTGGAGACCCTATGTCTAAAAATCATCAACTAGGGAGTGGAGATCCTATGTTGGTAAAGCGACGAGGGAGTGGAGACCCTATGTATAAAAATCATCAACTAGGGAGTGGAGACCGTATGTTGGAAAAGCGACTAGGGAATGGAGACCCTATGTCTAAAAATCATCAACTAGGGAGTCGAGACCCTATCTGTAAAAATCATCAACTAGGGAGTGTAGACCCTATTTTGTAAAAATGACTAGGGAGTGGAAACCCTATGTCCAAAATAACTTCAACTAGGGAGTGGAGACCCTATGTTGGAAAAGTGACTAGGGAGCGAAGACCCTATGTCTAAAAACATAAACTAGGGAGTGGAGACCCTATGTGACTAGGGAGTGGAGACCCTATGTCTAGAAACATCAACTAGGGAGTGGAGACCCTATGTTGGAAAATTAGACTAGGGAATGGAGACCCTATGTCTAAAAACATCAATTAGGGAGTGGAGACCCTATGTTGCAAAAGCGACTAGGGAGTGGAGACCCTATGTCTAAAAATATCAACTAGGGAGTGGAGACCTATGTTAGAAAAGAAACTAGGGAGTGGAGACCCTATGTCTAAAAATCATCAACTAGGGAGTGGAGACCCTATGTTGGAAAATCATCAACTAGGGAGTGGAGACCCTATGTTGGAAAATCATCAACTAGGGAGTGGAGACCCTATGTTGGAAAAGGCGACTAGGGAGTGGAGACCCTATGTCTAAAATATCAATCAACTAGGGAGTGGATACCCTGTGTTGGAAAAGAGACTAGGGAGTGGAGACCCTATGTCTAAAATAAAATCAACTAGGGAGTAGAGACCCTATGTTGGAAAAGAGACTAGGGAGTGGAGACCCTATGTCTAAAATTAAATCAACTAGGGAGTGAAGACCCTATATTGGAAAAGAGACTAGGGAGTGGAGAACCTTTGTCTAAAATAAAATCCACTAGGGAGTGGATACACTATATTGGAAAAGAGACTAGGGAGTGGAGACCCTATGTCTAAAATAAAATCAACTAGGGAGTGGATACCCTATGTTGGAAAAGGCGACTAGGGAGTAGAGACCCTATGTCTAAAAATAAAATCAACTAGGGAGTGAAGACCATATGTTGGAAAAGCGACTAGGGAGTGGAGACCCTATGGCTAAAAATAAAATCAACTAGGGAGTGGAGACCCTATGTTGGAAAAGGCGATTAGGGAGTGGAGACCCTATGTCTAAAAATAAAATCAACTAGGGAGTGGAGATCCTATGTCTAAAAATAAAATCAACTAGGGAGTGGAAACCCTATGTCTAAAAATCATCAACTAGGGAGTGGAGACCCTATGTTGTAAAAGCATCAACTAGGGAGTGGATACACTATGTTGGAAAAGAGACTAGTGAGTGGAGAACCTATGTCTAAAATATCAATCAATTAGGGAGTGGAGACCCTATATTGGAAAAGCGACTATAAAGTGGAGACCCTATGTCTAAAAATCATCAACTAGGGAGTGGAGACCCTATGTTGGAAAAGTATCAACTAGGCAATGGAGACCATATGGTGGAAAAGAGACTAAGGAGTGGAGACCCTATGTCTAAAATATCAATCAACAAGCGAGTGGATACCCTATGTTGGAAAAGCGACTAGAGAGTGGAGACCCTATGTCTAAAATAAAATCAACTAGGGAGTGGAGACACTATGTTGGAAAAGAGACTAGGGAGTGGAGACCCTATGTCTAAAATATTAATCAACTAGGGAGTGGAGACCCTATGTTGGAAAAAAATTAACTAGGGTCTCCACTCCCTAGGGTCTCCACTCCCTAGTTGATGTTTTTCCAACATAGGCTCTCCACTCCCTAGTTGATGTTTTTCCAACATAGGGTCTCCACTCCCTAGTTGATTAATATTTTAGACATAGGGTCTCCACTCCCTAGTCTCTTTTCCAACATAGGGTCTCCACTCCCTAGTTGATTTTATTTTTAGACATAGGGCTCTCCACTCCCTAGTCACTTTTGCAACATAGGGTCTCCACTCCTTTGTTGATGTTTTTAGACATAGGGTCTCCATTCCCTAGTCTGCTTTTCCAACATAGGGTCTCCATTCCCTAGTTGATGTTTCTAGACATAGGGTCTCCACTCCCTAGTCTGCTTTTCCAGCATAGGGTCTCCACACCCTAGTTGATGTTTATAGACATAGGGTCTACACTCCCTATTCGCTTTTCCATCATAGGGTCTCCACTCCCTATTTGAAGTTATTTTGGACGTAGGGTCTCCCCTCCCTAGTCGTTTTTCCAACATAGGGTCTACACTCCCTAGTTGATGATTTTTAGACATAGGTTCTCCACTCCCTAGTCGCTTTCCCAACATAGGGTCTCCACTCCCTAGTTGATTTTATTTTTAGACCTAGGGGTCTCCACTTCCTAGTCACTTTTGCAACATAGGGTCTCCACTCCTTAGTTGATATTTTTAGACATAGGGTCCTCATTCCCTAGTTGATGTTTCTAGACATAGGGTCTTCACTCCCTAGTCTGGTTTTCCAACATAGGGTCTCCACACCCTAGTTGATGATTTTTAGACATAGGGTCTCCACTCCCTAGTCTGCTTTTCCAACATAGGGTCTCCACTCCCTAGTTGATGTTTTTAGACATAGGGTCTTCACTCCCTATTCGCTTTTCCATCATAGGGTCTCCACTCCCTAGTTGAAGTTATTTTGGTCGTAGGGTCTCCCCTCCCTAGTCGTTTTTCCAACATAGGGTCTACACTCCCTAGTTGATGATTTTTAGACATAGGTTCCCCACTCCCTAGTCGCTTTCCAAACATAGGGTCTCCACTCCCTAGTTGATTTTATTTTTAGACCTAGGGGTCTCCACTCCCTAGTCACTTTTGCAACATAGGGTCTCCACTCCTTAGTTGATATTTTTAGACATAGGGTCCCCATTCCCTAGTTGATGTTTCTAGACATAGGGTCTTCACTCCCTAGTCTGCTTTTCCAACATAGGGTCTCCACACCCTAGTTGATATTGTTAGACATAGGGTCTTCACTCCCTATTCGCTTTTCCAACATAGGGTCTTCACTCCCTAGTTGAAGTTATTTTGGACATAGGGTCTCCACTCCCTAGTCACTTTTCCAACATAAGGTCTCCACTCCCTAGTTGATGATTTTTCGACATAAGGTCTCCACTCCATAGATGCATTTCCAACATAAGGTCTCCACTCCCTAGTTGATTTTATTTTAGACATAGGGTCTCCACTACATAGTTTCTTTCCCAACATTGGGTATCCACTCTCTAGTTGATTGATATTTTAGACATAGGGTCTCCACTCCCTAGTCTCTTTTCCAACATAGGGTCTCGACTCCCTAGTCGCCTTTTCTAACATATGGTCTCCACTCCCTAGTTGATTTTATTTTAGACATAGGGTCTCCACTCCCTAGTCTCTTTTCCAACATAGAGTATGCACTCCCTAGTTGATTGATATTTTAGGCATAGGGTCTCCACTCCCTAGTCTCTTTTCCAACATAGGGTCTCCACTCCCTAGTTGATGTTTTTCCAACATAGGGTCTACACTCCCTAGTTGATGATTTTCCAACATAGGGTCTATACTCCCTAGTTGATGATTTTTAGACATAGGGTCTCCACTCCTTAGATTCTTTTCCAACATAGGGTCTCCACTCCCTAGTTGATGTTTTTAGACATAGGGTCTCCACTCCCTAGTCACTTTTGCAACATAGGGTCTGCACTTCCTAGTTGATGTTTTTAGACATAGGGTCTCCATTCCCTAGTCTGTTTTTCCAACATAGGGTCTCCACTCCCTAGTTGATATTTTTAGATATAGGGTCTCCACTCCCTAGTCTGCTTTTCCAACATAGGGTCTCCACACCCTAGTTGATGTTTTTAGACATAGGGTCTTCACTCCCTATTCGCTTTTCCAACATAGGGTATCCACTCCCTAGTTGATGTTTCTAGACATAGGGTCTCCCCTCCCTAGTCGTCTTTTCCAACATAGGGTCTCCACTCCCTAGTTGATTTTATTTTAGACATAGGGTCTCCACTCCCTAGTCTATTTTCCAACATAGGGTATCCACTCCCTAGTTGATTGATATTTTAGACATAGGGTCTCCACTCCCTAGTCTATTTTCCATCATAGGGTATCCACTCCCTAGTTGATTAATATTTTAGACATAGGGTCTCCACTCCCTAGTTGGTGATATTTTAGACATAGGGTCTCCACTCCCTAGTCTCTTTTCAAACATAGGGTCTCCACTCCCTAATTGATGATTTTCCAACATAGGGTCTATACTCCCTAGTTGATGATTTTTAGACATAGGGTCTCCACTCCTTAGATTCTTTTCCAACATAGAGTATGCACTCCCTAGTTGATTGATATTTTATACATAGGGTCTCCACTCCCTAGTTGATGTTTTTCCAACATAGGCTCTCCACTCCCTAGTTGATGTTTTTCCAACATAGGGTCTCCACTCCCTAGTTGATTAATATTTTAGACATAGGGTCTCCACTCCCTAGTCTCTTTTCCAACATAGGGTCTCCACTCCCTAGTTGATTTTATTTTTAGACATAGGGCTCTCCACTCCCTAGTCACTTTTGCAACATAGGGTCTCCACTCCTTTGTTGATGTTTTTAGACATAGGGTCTCCATTCCCTAGTCTGATTTTCCAACATAGGGTCTCCATTCCCTAGTTGATGTTTCTAGACATAGGGTCTCCACTCCCTAGTCTGCTTTTCCAGCATAGGGTCTCCACACCCTAGTTGATGTTTATAGACATAGGGTCTACACTCCCTATTCGCTTTTCCATCATAGGGTCTCCACTCCCTATATGAAGTTATTTTGGACGTAGGGTCTCCCCTCCCTAGTCGTTTTTCCAACATAGGGTCTACACTCCCTAGTTGATGATTTTTAGACATAGGTTCTCCACTCCCTAGTCGCTTTCCCAACATAGGGTCTCCACTCCCTAGTTGATTTTATTTTTAGACCTAGGGGTCTCCACTTCCTAGTCACTTTTGCAACATAGGGTCTCCACTCCTTAGTTGATATTTTTAGACATAGGGTCCTCATTCCCTAGTTGATGTTTCTAGACATAGGGTCTTCACTCCCTAGTCTGGTTTTCCAACATAGGGTCTCCACACCCTAGTTGATGATTTTTAGACATAGGGTCTCCACTCCCTAGTCTGCTTTTCCAACATAGGGTCTCCACTCCCTAGTTGATGTTTTTAGACATAGGGTCTTCACTCCCTATTCGCTTTTCCATCATAGGGTCTCCACTCCCTAGTTGAAGTTATTTTGGACGTAGGGTCTCCCCTCCCTAGTCGTTTTTCCAACATAGGGTCTACACTCCCTAGTTGATGATTTTTAGACATAGGTTCCCCACTCCCTAGTCGCTTTCCAAACATAGGGTCTCCACTCCCTAGTTGATTTTATTTTTAGACCTAGGGGTCTCCACTCCCTAGTCACTTTTGCAACATAGGGTCTCCACTCCTTAGTTGATATTTTTAGACATAGGGTCCCCATTCCCTAGTTGATGTTTCTAGACATAGGGTCTTCACTCCCTAGTCTGCTTTTCCAACATAGGGTCTCCACACCCTAGTTGATATTGTTAGACATAGGGTCTTCACTCCCTATTCGCTTTTCCAACATAGGGTCTTCACTCCCTAGTTGAAGTTATTTTGGACATAGGGTCTCCACTCCCTAGTCACTTTTCCAACATAAGGTCTCCACTCCCTAGTTGATGATTTTTCGACATAAGGTCTCCACTCCATAGATGCATTTCCAACATAAGGTCTCCACTCCCTAGTTGATTTTATTTTAGACATAGGGTCTCCACTCCATAGTTTCTTTCCCAACATTGGGTATCCACTCTCTAGTTGATTGATATTTTGGACATAGGGTCTCCACTCCCTAGTCTCTTTTCCAACATAGGGTCTCGACTCCCTAGTCGCCTTTTCTAACATATGGTCTCCACTCCCTAGTTGATTTTATTTTAGACATAGGGTCTCCACTCCCTAGTCTCTTTTCCAACATAGAGTATGCACTCCCTAGTTGATTGATATTTTAGGCATAGGGTCTCCACTCCCTAGTCTCTTTTCCAACATAGGGTCTCCACTCCCTAGTTGATGTTTTTCCAACATAGGGTCTACACTCCCTAGTTGATGATTTTCCAACATAGGGTCTATACTCCCTAGTTGATGATTTTTAGACATAGGGTCTCCACTCCTTAGATTCTTTTCCAACATAGGGTCTCCACTCCCTAGTTGATGTTTTTAGACATAGGGTCTCCACTCCCTAGTCACTTTTGCAACATAGGGTCTGCACTTCCTAGTTGATGTTTTTAGACATAGGGTCTCCATTCCCTAGTCTGTTTTTCCAACATAGGGTCTCCACTCCCTAGTTGATATTTTTAGACATAGGGTCTCCACTCCCTAGTCTGCTTTTCCAACATAGGGTCTCCACACCCTAGTTGATGTTTTTAGACATAGGGTCTTCACTCCCTATTCGCTTTTCCAACATAGGGTATCCACTCCCTAGTTGATGTTTCTAGACATAGGGTCTCCCCTCCCTAGTCGTCTTTTCCAACATAGGGTCTCCACTCCCTAGTTGATTTTATTTTAGACATAGGGTCTCCACTCCCTAGTCTATTTTCCAACATAGGGTATCCACTCCCTAGTTGATTGATATTTTAGACATAGGGTCTCCACTCCCTAGTCTATTTTCCATCATAGGGTATCCACTCCCTAGTTGATTAATATTTTAGACATAGGGTCTCCACTCCCTAGTTAGTGATATTTTAGACATAGGGTCTCCACTCCCTAGTCTCTTTTCAAACATAGGGTCTCCACTCCCTAATTGATGATTTTCCAACATAGGGTCTATACTCCCTAGTTGATGATTTTTAGACATAGGGTCTCCACTCCTTAGATTCTTTTCCAACATAGAGTATGCACTCCCTAGTTGATTGATATTTTATACATAGGGTCTCCACTCCCTAGTTGATGTTTTTCCAACATAGGCTCTCCACTCCCTAGTTGATGTTTTTCCAACATAGGGTCTCCACTCCCTAGTTGATTAATATTTTAGACATAGGGTCTCCACTCCCTAGTCTCTTTTCCAACATAGGGTCTCCACTCCCTAGTTGATTTTATTTTTAGACATAGGGCTCTCCACTCCCTAGTCACTTTTGCAACACAGGGTCTCCACTCCTTTGTTGATGTTTTTAGACATAGGGTCTCCATTCCCTAGTCTGCTTTTCCAACATAGGGTCTCCATTCCCTAGTTGATGTTTCTAGACATAGGGTCTCCACTCCCTAGTCTGCTTTTCCAGCATAGGGTCTCCACACCCTAGTTGATGTTTATAGACATAGGGTCTACACTCCCTATTCGCTTTTCCATCATAGGGTCTCCACTCCCTATTTGAAGTTATTTTGGACGTAGGGTCTCCCCTCCCTAGTCGTTTTTCCAACATAGGGTCTACACTCCCTAGTTGATGATTTTTAGACATAGGTTCTCCACTCCCTAGTCGCTTTCCCAACATAGGGTCTCCACTCCCTAGTTGATTTTATTTTTAGACCTAGGGGTCTCCACTTCCTAGTCACTTTTGCAACATAGGGTCTCCACTCCTTAGTTGATATTTTTAGACATAGGGTCCTCATTCCCTAGTTGATGTTTCTAGACATAGGGTCTTCACTCCCTAGTCTGGTTTCCCAACATAGGGTCTTCACTCCCTACTTGCTTTTCCAACATAGGGTCTCCACTCCCTAGTTGAAGTTATTTTGGACATAGGGTCTCCACTCCCTAGTTGCTTTTCCAACATAAGGTCTCCACTCCCTAGTTGATGATTTTTCGACATAGGGTCTCCACTCCCTAGTCGCATTTCCAACATAACGTATCCAATCCCTAGTTGATTTTATTTTAGACATACGATCTCCACTCCATAGTTTCTTTCCAACATTGGGTATCCACTCTCTAGTTGATTGATATTTTAGACATAGGGTCTCCACTCCCTAGTCTCTTTTCCAACATAGGGTCTCGACTCCCTAGTCGCCTTTTCTAACATATGGTCTCCATTCCTTAGTTGATTTTATTTTAGACATAGGGTCTCCACTCCCTAGTCTCTTTTCCAACATAGAGTATGCTATTGATATTTTAGACATAGGGTCTCCACTCCCTAGTGTCTTTTCCAACATAGGGTCTCCACTCCCTAGTTAATGTTTTTCCAACATAGGCTCTCCACTCCCTAGTTGATGATTTTTAGACATAGGGTCTACACTCCCTAGTCTCTTTTACAACATAGGGTCTACACTCCCTAGGTTATGATTTTCCAACATAGGGTCTCCACTCCATAGTAGATGATTTTTAAAAAATAGGCTCTCCACTCCCTAGTTTCTTTTCCAACATAGGGTCTCCACTCCATAGTTGAAGTTTTTAGACATAGGGTCTCCACTCCCTAGTTTCTTTTCCAACATAGGGTCTCCACTACCTAGTTGATGTTTTTAGACATAGGGTCTCCATTCCCTAGTTGATGTTTTTAGACATAGGGTCTACACTCTCTAGTCGCTTTTCCAGCATAGGGTATCCACTCCCTAGTTGATTTATATTTTAGACATAGGGTCTCCACTCCCTAGTCTCTTTTCCAACATAGGGTCTCCACTCCCTAGTTGATAATTTTCCAACATAGGGTATCCACTCCCTAGTTGGTGATATTTTAGACATAGGGTCTCCACTCCCTAGTCTCTTTTCATACATTGGGTCTCCACTCCCTAGTTGATTTTATTTTTAGACATAGGGTCTCCACTCCCTAGTCGTCTTTTCCAACATAGGGTCTCCACTCCCTAGTTGATTTTATTTTAGACATAGGGTCTCCACTCCCAAGTCTATTTTCCATCATAGGGTATCCACTCCCTAGTTGATTAATATTTTAGACATAGGGTCTCCACTCCCTAGTCTCCTTTCCAACATAGGGTCTCCACTCCCTAGTTGATTTTATTTTTAGACATAGGGGTCTCCACTCCCTAGTCACTTTTGCAACATAGGGTCTCCACTCCTTAGTTGATGTTTTTAGACATAGGGTCTCCTTTCCCTAGTCTGCTTTTCCAACATAGGGTCTCCATTCCCTAGTTGATATTTATAGACATAGGGTCTCCACACCCTAGTCTGCTTTTTCAGCATAGGGTCTCCACACCCTAGTTGATGTTTTTAGACATAGGGTCTTCACTCCCTATTCGCTTTTCCAACATAGGGTATCCACTCCCTAGTTGATGTTTCTAGACATAGGGTCTCCCTCCCTAGTCGTCTTTTCCAACATAGGGTCTCCACTCCCTAGTTGATTTTATTTTAGACATAGGGTCTCCACTCCCTAGCCTATTTTCCAACATAGGGTATCCACTCCCTAGTTGATTGATATTTTAGACATAGGGTCTCCACTCCCAAGTCTCTTTTCCAACATAGGGTCTACACTCCCTAGTTGATGATTTTCCAACATAGGGTTTATACTCCCTAGTTGATGATTTTTAGACATAGGGTCTCCACTCCTTAGATTCTTTTCCAACATAGGGTCTCCACTCCCTAGTTGATGTTTTTAGACATAGGGTCTCCACTCCCTAGTCACTTTTGCAACATAGGGTCTGCACTTCCTAGTTGATGTTTTTAGACATAGGGTCTCCATTCCCTAGTCTGTTTTTCCAACATAGGGTCTCCACTCCCTAGTTGATATTTTTAGACATAGGGTCTCCACTCCCTAGTCTGCTTTTCCAACATAGGGTCTCCACTCCCTAGTTGATATTTTTAGACATAGGGTCTTCACTCCCTATTCGCTTTTCCATCATAGGGTCTCCACTCCCTAGTTGAAGTTATTTTGGACGTAGGGTCTCCCCTCCCTAGACGTTTTTCCAACATAGGGTCTCTACTCCCTAGTTGATGATTTTTAGACATAGGGTCTCCACTCCCTAGTCTGCTTTTCCAACATAGGGTCTCCACTCCCTAGTTGATATTTTTAGACATAGGGTCTTCACTCCCTATTCGCTTTTCCATCATAGGGTCTCCACTCCCTAGTTGAAGTTATTTTGGACGTAGGGTCTCCACTCCATAGTTTCTTTCCCAACATTGGGTATCCACTCTCTAGTTGATTGATTTTTTAGACATAGGTTCTCCACTCCCTAGTCGCTTTCCCAACATAGGGTCTCCACTCCCTAGTTGATTTTATTTTTAGACCTAGGGGTCTCCACTTCCTAGTCACTTTTGCGACATAGGGTCTCCACTCCTTAGTTGATATTTTTAGACATAGGGTCCCCATTCCCTAGTTGATGTTTCTAGACATAGGGTCTTCACTCCCTAGTCTGCTTTTCCAACATAGGGTCTCCACACCCTAGTTGATATTGTTAGACATAGGGTCTTCACTCCCTATTCGCTTTTCCAACATAGGGTCTCCACTCCCTAGTTGAAGTTATTTTGGACATAGGGTCTCCACTCCCTAGTCGCTTTTCCAACATAAGGTCTCCACTCCCTAGTTGATGATTTTTCGACATTGGGTCTCCCCTCCCTAGTCGCATTTCCAACATAAGGTCTCCAATCCCTTGTTGATTTTATTTTAGACATAGGGTCTCCACTCCCTAGTCTCTTTTCCAACATAGGGTCTCTACTCCCTAGTTGATTTTATTTTTAGACATAGGGGTCTCCACTCCCTAGTCACTTTTGCAATATAGGGTCTCCACTCCATAGTTTCTTTCCCAACATTGGGTATCCACTCTCTAGTTGATTGATTTTTTAGACATAGGTTCTCCACTCCCTAGTCGCTTTCCCAACATAGGGTCTCCACTCCCTAGTTGATTTTATTTTTAGACCTAGGGGTCTCCACTTCCTAGTCACTTTTGCGACATAGGGTCTCCACTCCTTAGTTGATATTTTTAGACATAGGGTCCCCATTCCCTAGTTGATGTTTCTAGACATAGGGTCTTCACTCCCTAGTCTGCTTTTCCAACATAGGGTCTCCACACCCTAGTTGATATTGTTAGACATAGGGTCTTCACTCCCTATTCGCTTTTCCAACATAGGGTCTCCACTCCCTAGTTGAAGTTATTTTGGACATAGGGTCTCCACTCCCTAGTCGCTTTTCCAACATAAGGTCTCCACTCCCTAGTTGATGATTTTTCGACATTGGGTCTCCCCTCCCTAGTCGCATTTCCAACATAAGGTCTCCAATCCCTTGTTGATTTTATTTTAGACATAGGGTCTCCACTCCCTAGTCTCTTTTCCAACATAGGGTCTCTACTCCCTAGTTGATTTTATTTTTAGACATAGGGGTCTCCACTCCCTAGTCACTTTTGCAATATAGGGTCTCCACTCCATAGTTTCTTTCCCAACATTGGGTATCCACTCTCTAGTTGATTGATATTTTAGACATAGGGTCTCCACTCCCTTGTCTCTTTTCCAACATAGGGTCTCCACTCCTTAGTTGATATTTTTAGACATAGGGTCTCCTTTCCCTAGTCTGCTTTTCCAACATAGGGTCTCCATTCCCTAGTTGATGTTTCTAGACATAGGGTCTCCACTCCCTAGTCTGCTTTTCCAACATAGGGTCTCCACACCCTAGTTGATGTTTTTAGACATAGGGTCTTCACTCCCTATTCGCTTTTCCAATATAGGGTATCCACTACCTAGTTGATGTTTCTAGACATAGGGTCTCCCCTCCCTAGTCGTCTTTTCCAACATAGGGTCTCCACTCCCTAGTTGATTTTATTTTAGACATAGGGTCTCCACTCCCTAGTCTATTTTCCAACATAGGGTATCCACTCCCTAGTTGATTGATATTTTAGACATAGGGTCTCCACTCCCAAGTCTCTTTTCCAACATAGGGTCTACACTCTCTAGTTGATGATTTTTCAACATAGGGTATCCACTCCCTAGTTGGTGATATTTTAGACATAGGGTCTCCACTCCCTAGTCTCTTTTCAAACATAGGGTCTCCACTCCCTAGTTGATGATTTTCCAACATAGGGTCTATACTCCCTAGTTGATGATTTTTAGACATAGGGTCTCCACTCCTTAGATTCTTTTCCAACATAGGGTCTCCACTCGCTAGTTGATATTTTTAGACATAGGGTCTCCACTCCCTAGTCACTTTTGCAACAACGGGTCTGCACTTCCTAGTTGATGTTTTTAGACATAGGGTCTCCATTCCCTAGTCTGTTTTTCCAACATAGGGTCTCCACTCCCTAGTTGATGTTTTTAGACATAGGGTCTCCACTCCCTAGTCTGCTTTTCCAACATAGGGTCTCCACTCCCTAGTTGATTATTTTAGACATAGGGTCTTCACTCCCTATTCGCTTTTCCATCATAGGGTCTCCACTCCCTAGTTGAAGTTATTTTGGACGTAGGGTCTCCCCTCCCTAGTCATTTTTCCAACATAGGGTCTCCACTCCCTAGTTGATGATTTTTAGACATAGGGTCTCCACTCCCTAGTCTGCTTTTCCAACATAGGGTCTCCACTCCCTAGTTGATGTTTTTAGACATAGGGTCTTCACTCCCTATTCACTTTTCCATCATAGGGTCTCCACTCCCTAGTTGAAGTTATTTTGGACGTAGGGTCTCCCCTCCCTAGTCGTTTTTCCATCATAGGGTCTACACTCCCTAGTTGATGATTTTTAGACATAGGTTCTCCACTCCCTAGTCGCTTTCCCAACATAGGGTCTCCACTCCCTAGTTGATTTTATTTTTAGACCTAGGGGTCTCCACTTCCTAGTCACTTTTGCAACATAGGGTCTCCACTCCTTAGTTGATATTTTTAGACATAGGGTCCCCATTCCCTAGTTGATGTTTCTAGACATAGGGTCTTCACTCCCTAGTCTGCTTTTCCAACATAGGGTCTCCACACCCTAGTTGATATTGTTAGACATAGGGTCTTCACTCCCTATTCGCTTTTCCAACATAGGGTCTCCACTCCCTTGTTGAAGTTATTTTGGACATAGGGTCTCCACTCCCTAGTCGCTTTTCCAACATAAGGTCTCCACTCCCTAGTTGATGATTTTTCGACATAGGGTCTCCACTCCCTAGTCGCATTTCCAACATAAGGTCTCCAATCCCTGGTTGATTTTATTTTAGACATAGGGTCTCCACTCCATAGTTTCTTTCCCAACATTGGGTATCCACTCTCTAGTTGATTGATATTTTAGACATAGGGCCTCCACTCTCTAGTCTCTTTTCCAACATAGGGTCTCGACTCCCTAGTCACCTTTTTTAACATATGGTCTCCACTCCTTAGTTGATTTTATTTTAGACATAGGGTCTCCACTCCCTAGTCTCTTTTCCAACATAGAGTATGCACTCCCTAGTTGATTGATATTTTAGACATAGGGTCTCCACTCCCTAGTCTCTTTTCCAACATAGGTTCTCCACTCCCTAGTTGATGTTTTTCCAACATAGGCTCTCCACTCCCTAGTTGATGACTTTTAGACATAGGGTCTCCACTCCCTAGTCTCTTTTACAACATAGGGTCTCTACTCCCTAGTTGATGATTTTCCAACATAGGGTCTCCACTCCATAGTAGATGATTTTTAAAAAATAGGCTCTCCACTCCCTAGTTTCTTTTCCAACATAGGGTCTCCACTCCATAGTTGAAGTTTTTAGACATAGGGTCTCCACTCCCTAGTTCTTTTCCAACATAGGGTTTCCACTACCTAGTTGATGTTTTTAGACATAGGGTCTCCATTCCCTAGTTGATGTTTTTAGACATAGGGTCTCCACTCTCTAGTCGCTTTTCCAGCATAGGGTATCCACTCCCTAGTTGATTTATATTTTAGACATACGGTCTCCACTCCCTAGGCTCTTTTCCAACATAGGGTCTCCACTCCTTAGTTGATGATTTTCCAACATAGGGTATCCACTCCCTAGTTGGTGATATTTTAGACATAGGGTCTCCACTCCCTAGTCTCTTTTCCAACATAGGGTCTCCACTCCCTAGTTGATGTTTTTCCAACATAGGCTCTCCACTCCCTAGTCTATTTTCCATCATAGGGTATCCACTCCCTAGTTGATTAATATTTTAGACATAGGGTCTCTACTCCCTAGTCTCTTTTCCACCATAGGGTCTCCACTCCCTAGTTGATTTTATTTTTAGACATAGGGCTCTCCACTCCCTAGTCATTTTTGCAACATAGGGTCTCCACTCCTTAGTTGATGTTTTTAGAAGTAGGGTCTCCATTCCCTAGTCTGCTTTTCCAACATAGGGTCTCCACTCCCTAGTTGATGTTTCTAGACATAGGGTCTCCACTCCCTAGTCTGCTTTTCCAGCATAGGGTCTCCACACCCTAGTTGATATTTTTAGACATAGGATCTTCACTCCCTATTCGCTTTTCCAACATAGGGTATCCACTCCCTAGTTGATGTTTCTAGACATAGGGTCTCCCCTCCCTAGTCGTCTTTTCCAACATAGGGTCTCCACTCCCTAGTTGATTGTATTTTAGACATAGGGTCTCCACTCCCTAGTCTATTTTCCAACATAGGGCATCCACTCCCTAGTTGATTGATATTTTAGACATAAGGTCTCCACTCCCAAGTCTCTTTTCCAACATAGGGTCTACACTCCCTAGTTGATGATTTTTCAACATAGGGTATCCACTCCCT
Source organism: Nicotiana tomentosiformis (assembly GCF_000390325.3). Classification (NCBI taxonomy): domain Eukaryota; kingdom Viridiplantae; phylum Streptophyta; class Magnoliopsida; order Solanales; family Solanaceae; genus Nicotiana; species Nicotiana tomentosiformis. The sequence goes on along the minus strand of NC_090813.1, from coordinate 12,620,438 downwards.
AGTTGGTGATATTTTAGACATAGGGTCTCCACTCCCTAGTCTCTTTTCAAACATAGGGTCTCCACTCCCTAGTTGATGATTTTCCAACATAGGGTCTATACTCCCTAGTTGATGATTTTTAGACATAGGGTCTCCACTCCTTAGATTCTTTTCCAACATAGGGTCTCCACTCCCTAGTTGATGTTTTTAGACATAGGGTCTCCACTCCCTAGTCACTTTTGCAACATAGGGTCTGCACTTCCTAGTTGATGTTTTTAGACATAGGGTCTCCATTCCCTAGTCTATTTTTCCAACATAGGGTCTCCACTCCCTAGTTGATGTTTTTAGACATAGGGTCTCCACTCCCTAGTCTGCTTTTCCAACATAGGGTCTCCACTCCCTAGTTGATGTTTTCAGACATAGGGTCTTCACTCCCTATTCGCTTTTCCATCATAGGGTCTCCACTCCCTAGTTGAAGTTATTTTGGACGTAGGGTCTCCCCTCCCTAGTCGTTTTTCCAACATAGGGTCTCCACTCCCTAGTTGATGATTTTTAGACATAGGGACTCCACTCCCTAGTCTGCTTTTCCAACATAGGGTCTCCACTCCCTAGTTGATGTTTTTAGACATAGGGTCTTCACTCCCTATTCGCTTTTCCATCATAGGGTCTCCACTCCCTAGTTGAAGTTATTTTGGACGTAGGGTCTCCCCTCCCTAGTCATTTTTCCAACATAGGGTCTACACTCCCTAGTTGATGATTTTTAGACATAGGTTCTCCACTCCCTAGTCACTTTCCCAACATAGGGTCTCCACTCCCTAGTTGATTTTATTTTTTGACCTATGGGTCTCCACTTCCTAGTCACTTTTGCAACATAGGGTCTCCACTCCTTAGTTGATATTTTTAGACATAGGGTCCCCATTCCCTAGTTGAGGTTTCTAGACATAGGGTCTTCACTCCCTAGTCTGCTTTTCCAACATAGGGTCTCCACACCCTAGTTGATATTGTTAGACATAGGGTCTTCATTCCCTATTCGCTTTTCCAACATTGGGTCTCCACTCCCTAGTTGAAGTTATTTTGGACATAGGGTCTCCACTCCCTAGTCGCTTTTCCAACATAAGGTCTCCACTCCCTAGTTGAGGATTTTTCGACATAGGGTCTCCACTCCCTAGTCGCATTTCCAACATAAGGTCTCCAATCCCTAGTTGATTTTATTTTTGACATAGGGTCTCCACTCCATAGTTTCTTTCCCAACATTGGGTATCCACTCTCTAGATGATTGATATTTTAGACATAGGGTCTCCACTCCCTAGTCTCTTTTCCAACATAGGGTCTCGACTCCCTAGTCGCCTTTTCTAACATATGGTCTCCACTCCTTAGTTGATTTTATTTTAGACATAGGGTCTTCACTCCCTAGTCTCTTTTCCAACATAGAGTATGCACTCCCTAGTTGATTGATATTTTAGACATAGGGTCTCCACTCCCTAGTCTCTTTTCCAACATAGGGTCTCCACTCCCTAGTTGATGTTTTTCCAACATAGGCTCTCCACTCCCTAGTTGATGATTTTTAGACATAGGGTCTCCACTCCCTAGTCTCTTTTACAACATAGGGTCTCCACTCCCTAGTTGATGATTTTCCAACATAGGGTCTCCACTCCATAGTAGATGATTTTTATAAAATAGGCTCTCCACTCCCTAGTTTCTTTTCCAACATAGGGTTTCCACTCCAAAGTTGAAGTTTTTAGACATAGGGTCTCCACTCCCTAGTTTCATTTCCAACATAGGGTCTCCACTAACTAGTTGATGTTTTTAGACATAGGGTCTCCATTCCCTAGTTGATGTTTTTAGACATAGGGTCTCCACTCTCTAGTCGCTTTTCCAGCATAGGGTATCCACTCCCTAGTTGATTTATATTTTAGACATAGGGTCTCCACTCCCTAGTCTCTTTTCCAACATAGGGTCTCCACTCCCTAGTCGATGATTTTCCAACATAGGGTATCCACTCCCTAGTTGGTGATATTTTAGACATAGGGTCTCCACTCCCTAGTCTCTTTTCAAACATTGGGTCTCCACTCCCTAGATGATTTTATTTTTAGACATAGGGTCTCCACTCCCTAGTTGTCTTTTCCAACATAGGGTCTCCACTCCCGAGTTGATTTTATTTTAGACATAGGGTCTCCACTCCATAGTTTCTTTCCCAACATTGGGTATCCACTCCCTAGTTGATTAATATTTTATACATAGGGTCTCCACTCCCTAGTCTCTTTTCCAACATAGGGTCTCCACTCCCTAGTTGATTTTATTTTTAGACATAGGGGTCTCCACTCCCTAGTCACTTTTGCAACATAGGGTCTCCACTCCTTAGTTGATGTTTTTAGACATAGGGTCTCCTTTCCCTAGTCTGCTTTTCCAACATAGGGTCTCCATTCCCAAGTTGATGTTTCTAGACATTGGGTCTCCACTCCCTAGTCTGCTTTTCCAACATAGGGTCTCCACACCCTAGTTGATGTTTTTAGATATAGGGTCTTCACTCCCTATTCGCTTTTCCAACATAGGGTATCCACTACCTAGTTGATGTTTCTAGACATAGGGTCTCCCCTCCCTAGTCGTCTTTTCCAACATAGGGTCTCCACTCCCTAATTGATATATTTAGACATAGGGTCTCCACTCCCTAGTCTGCTTTTCCAACATAGGGTGTCCACTCCCTAGTTGATGTTTTTAGACATAGGGTCTTCACTCCCTATTCGCTTTTCCATCATAGGGTCTCCACTCCCTAGTTGAAAGTATTTTTGATGTAGGGTCTCCCCTCCCTAGTCGTTTTTCCAACATAGGGTCTACACTCCCTAGTTGATGATTTTTAGACATAGGTTCTCCACTCCCTTGTAGATTTCCCAACATAGGGTCTCCACTCCCTAGTTGATTTTATTTTTAGACCTAGGGGTCTCCACTCCCTAGTCACTTTTGCAACATAGGGTCTCCACTCCTTAGTTGATATTTTTAGACATAGGGTCCCTATTCCCTAGTTGATGTTTCTAGACATAGGGTCTTCACTCCCTAGTCTACTTTTCCAATATAGGGTCTCCACACCCAAGTTGATACTGTTAGACATAGGGTCTTCATTCCCTATTTGCTTTTCCAACATAGGGTCTCCACTCCCTAGTTGAAGTTATTTTGGACATAGGGTCTCCACTCCCTAGTCACTTTTCCAACATAAGGTCTCCACTCCCTAGTTGATGATTTTTAAACATAGGGTCTCCACTCCCTAGTCGCATTTCCAACATAAGGTCTCCACTCCCTAGTTGATTTTATTTTAGACATAGGGTCTCCACTCCATAGTTTCTTTCCCAACATTGGGTATCCACTCCCTAGTTGATTGATATTTTAGACATAGGGACTCCACTCCTTAGTATCTTTTCCAATATAGGGTCTCAACTCCTTAGTAGCCTTTTCTAACATATGGTCTCCACTCCCTAGTTGATTTTATTTTAGACATAGGGTCTCCACTCCCTAGTGTCTTTTCCAACATAGGGTATCCACTCCCTAGTTGATTGATATTTTAGACATAGGGTCTCCACTCCCTAGTCTCTTTTCCAACATAGGGTCTCCACTCCCAAGTTGATGATTTTCCAACATAGGCTCTCCACTCCCTAGTTGATGATTTTTAGACATAGGGTCTCCACTCCCTAGTCTCTTTTACAACATAGGGTCTCCACTCCCTAGTTGATGATTTTCCAACATAGGGTCTCCACTCCATAGTAGATGATTTTTTAACAAATAGGGTCTCCACTCCCTAGTTGCTTTTCCAACATAGGGTCTCCACTCCATAGTTGATGTTTTTAGACAAAGGGTCTCCACTCCCTAGTTTCTTTTCCAACATAGGGTCTCAACTCCCTAGTTGATGTTTTTAGACATAGGGTCTCCATTCCCTAGTTGATGTTTTTAGACATAGGGTCTCCACTCTCTAGTCGCTTTTCCAGCATAGGGTATCCACTCCCTAGTTGATTGATATTTTAGACATAGGGTCTCCACTCCCTAGTCTCTTTTCCAACATAGGGTCTCCACTCCCTAGTTGATGATTTTCCAACATAGGGTATCCACTCCCTAGTTGGTGATATTTTAGACATAGTGTCTCCACTCCCTAGTCTCTTTTCAAAAATAGGGTCTCCACTCCCTAGCTGATTTTATTTTTAGACATAGGGTCTCCACTCCCTAGTCGTCTTTTCCAACATAGGGTCTCCACTCCCTAGTTGATTTTATTTTAGACATAGGGTCTCCACTCCCTAGTCTATTTTCCATCATAGGGTATCCACTCCCTAGTTGATTAATATTTTAGACATAGGGTCTCCACTCCCTAGTCTCTTTTCCAACATAGGGTCTGCACTCCCTTGTTGATTTTATTCTTAGACATAGGGGTCTCCACTCCCTAGTCACTTTTGCAACATAGGGTCTCCACTCCTTTGTTGATGTTTTTAGACATAGGGTCTCCATTCCCTAATCTGCTTTTCCAACATAGGGTCTCCACTCCCTAGTTGATGTTTCTAGACATAGGGTCTCCACTCCCTAGTCTGCTTTTCCAACATAGGGTATCCACACCCAAGTTGATGTTTTTCGACATAGGGTCTTCACTCCCTATTCGCTTTTCCAACATAGGGTATCCACTCCCTAGTTGATGTTTCTAGACATAGGGTCTCCACTCCCTAGTCTGCTTTTCCAACATAGGGTCTCCACACCCTAGTTGATGATTTTAGACATAGGGTCTTCACTCCCTATTCGCTTTTCTAACATAGGGTCTCCACTCCCTAGTTGAAGTTATTTTGGACATAGGGTCTCCACTCCCTTGTCGCTTTTCCAACATAGGGTCTTCACTCCCTAGTTTATGATTTTTAGACATAGGGTTTCCACTCCCTAGTCGCATTTTCAACATAGGGTCTCCACTCCCTAGTTGATTTTATTTTAGACATAGGGTCTCCACTCCATAGTTTCTTTTCCAACATTGGGTATCCACTCCCTAGTTGATTAATATTTTAGACATAGGGTCTCCACTCCCTAGTCTCTTTTCCAACATATGGTCTCGACTCCCTAGTCGCCTTTTCTAACGTACGGTCTCCACTCCCTAGTTGATTTTATTTTAGACATAGGGTCTCCACTCCCTAGTATCTTTTCCAACATAGGGTATCCACTCCCTAGTTGATTGATATTTTAGACATAGGGTCTCCACTCCCTAGTCTCTTTTCCAACATAAGGTCTCCACTTCCTAGTTGATGTTTTTCCAACATAGGCTCTCCAATCCCTAGTTGATGATTTTTAGAAATAGGGTCTCCACTCCCTAGTTGATGATTTTCCAATATTGGGTCTCCACTCCATAGTAGATGATTTTTAGAAATAGGGTCTCCACTCCCTAGTTTCTTTTCCAACATAGGGTCTCCACTCCATAGTTGATGTTTTTAGACATAGGGTCTCCACTCCCTAGTTTCTTTTCCAACATGGTGTCTCCACTCCCTAGTTGATGTTTTTAGACATAGGGTGTCCATTCCCTAGTTGATGTTTTTAGACATAGGGTCTCCACTCTCTAGTCGCTTTTCCAGCATAGGGTATCCAGTCCCTAGTTGATTGATATTTTAGACATAGGGTCTCCACTCCCTATTCTCTGTTCCAACATAGGGTCACCACTCCCTAGTAGATGTTTTTCCAACATAGGGTCTCCACTCCCTAGTTGATGATTTTTAGACATAGGGTCTCCCCTCCCTAGTCGGCTTTTCCAACATAGGGTCTACACTCCCTAATTGATTTTATTTTTAGACATAGGGTCTCCACTCCCTAGTCTATTTTCCAACATAGGGTATCCACTCCCTAGTTGATTGATATTTTAGACCTAGGGTCTCCACTCCCTAGTCTCTTTTCCAACATAGGGTCTCCACTCCCTAGTTGATATTTTTCCAACATAGGGTATCCACTCCCTAGTTGGTAATATTTTAGACATAAGGTCTCCACTCCCTAGTCTCTTTTAAAACATAGGGACTCCACTCCCTAGTTGATGCTTTTCCAACATAGGGTCTATACTCCCTAGTTGATGATTTTTAGACATAGGGTCTCAACTCCTTAGATTCTTTTCCAACATAGAGTCTCCACTCCCTAGTTGATATTTTTAGACATAGGGTCTCCACTCCCTAGTTGATGTTTTTAGACATAGGGTCTCTATTCCCTAGTCTGCTTTTCCAACATAGGGTCTCCACTCCCTACTTGATGTTTTTAGACATAGGGTCTTCACTCCCTAGTCTGCTTTTCCAACATAGGGTCTCCACTCCCTAGTTTATGTTTTTAGACATAGGGTCTTCACTCCCTATTCGCTTTTCCATCATAGGGTCTCAACTCCCTAGTTGAAGTTATTTTGGACGTAGGGTCTCCCCTCCCTAGTCGTTTGTCCAACATAGGGTCTACACTCCCTAGTAGATGATTTTTAGACATAGGGTCTCCACTCCTTAGTCGCTTTCCCAACATAAGGTCTCCACTCCCTAGTTGATTTTATTTTTAGACGTAGGGGTCTCCACTCCCTAGTCACTTTTGCAACATAGGGTCTCCACTCCTTAGTTGATGTTTTTAGACATATTGTCTCCATTCCCTAGTATGCTTTTCCAACATAGGGTCTCCACTCTCTAGTTGATGTATCTAGAAATAGGGTCTCCACTCCCTAGTTGATGATTTTCCAACATAGGGTCTCCACATCCTAGTTGATGTTTTTAGACATAGGGTCTTCACTCCCTATTCGCTTTTCCAACATATGGTCTCCACTCCCTAGTTGAAGTTATTTTGGACATAGGGTCTCCACTCCCTGGTCGCTTTTCCAACATAGGGTCTCCACTCCCTAGTTGATGATTTTTAGAGATAGGGTCTTCACTCCCTAGTCGCATATCCAACATAGGTTCTCCACTCCCTAGTTGATTTTATTTTAGACATAGGGTCTCCATTCCATAGTTTCTTTTCCAACATTGGGTATCCACTCCCTAGTTGATTGATATTTTAGACATAGGGTCTCCACTCCCTAGTCGCTTTTCCAACATAGGGTCTCCACTCCCTAGCTGATGATTTTTAGACATAGGGTCTCCACTCCCTAGTTGATTTTATTTTTGATATAGGGTCTTCACTCCCTAGTCTCTTTTCCAACATAGGGTATCCACTCCCTAGTTGATTGATATTTTAGACATAGGGTCTCCACTATCTAGTCTCCTTTCCAACATAGGGTCTCAACTCCCTAGTTGTTATTTTTCCAATATAGGCTCTACACTCCCTAGTTGATGATTTTTAGACATAGGGTCTCCACTCCCTAGTTTCTTTTCCAACATAGGGTCTCCACTCCATAGTTGATGTTTTTTGACATAGGGTTTCCATTCCCTAGTTTCTTTTCCAACATAGGGTCTCCACTCCCTAGTTGATGTTTATAGACATAGGGTCTCCATTCCCTAGTTGATGTTTTTAGACATAGGGTCTCCACTCTCTAGTCGCTTTTCCAGCATAGGGTATCCACTCCCTAGTTGATTGATATTTTAGACATAGGGTCTCCACTCCCTAGTCTCTTTTCCTACATAGGGTCTCCACTCCCTAGTTGATGATTTTCCAACATAGGGTATCCACTCCCTAGTTGGTGATATTTTAGAGATAGGGTTTACACTCCCTAGTCTCTTTTCAAACATAGGGTCTCCACTCCCTAGTTGATTTTATTTTTAGACATAGGGCCTCCTCTCCCTAGTCGTCTTTTCCAACATAGGTTCTCCACTCCCTAGTTGATTTTATTTTAGACATAGGCTCTCCACTCCCTAGTCTACTTTCCATCATAGGGTATCCACTCCCTAGTTGATTAATATTTTTGACATTGGTTCTCCACTCCCTAGTCTCTTTTCCAACATAGGGTCTCCACTCCCTAGTTGATTTTATTTTTAGACATAGGGGTCTCCACTCCCTAGTCACTTTTACAACATAGGGTCTCCACTCCTTAGTTGATGTTTTTAGACATAGGGACTCCATTCCCTAGTCTGCTTTTCCAACATAGGGTCTCCACTCCCTAGTTGATGTTTCTAGACATAGGGTCTCCACTCCCTATTCGCTTTTCCAACATAGGGTCTCCACACCCTAGTTGATGTTTTTAGACATAGGGTCTTCACTCCCTATTCGCTTTTCCAACATAGGGTCTCCACTCCTTAGTTGATGTTTCTAGCCATAGGGTCTCCACTCCCTAGTCTGCTTTTCCAACATAGGGTCTCCACCCCCTAGTTGATATTTTTAGACATAGGGTCTTCACTCCCTATTCGCTTTTCCAACATAGGGTCTCCACTCCCTAGTTGAAGTTATTTTGGACATAGGGTCTCCACTCCCTAGATGCTTTTCCAACATAGGGTCTCCACTCCCTAGTTGATTATTTTTAGACATAGGGTCTCCACTCCCTAGTCGCATTTCCAACATAGTGTCTCCACTCCCTAGTTGATTTTATTTTAGACATAGGGTCTCCACTCCATAGTTTCTTTTCCAACATTGGGTATCCACTCCCTAGTTGATTGATATTTTAGACATAGGGTCTCCACTCCATAGTCTTTTTTCCAACATAGGGTCTCGACTCCCTAGTCGCCTTTTCTAACATACGGTCTCCACTCCCTAGTTTATTGATATTTTAGACATAGGGTCTCCACTCCCTAGTTTCTTTTCCATAATAGGGTCTCCACTCCACAGTTGATGATTTTAGACATAGGGTCTCCAATCCCTAGTCGCTTTTGCAACATAAGGTCTCCACTCCCTAGTTGATGTTATTTTAGACATAGGGTCTCCACTCCCTAGTCATCTTTTCCAATATAGGGTCTTCACTCCCTAGTTAATGATTTTTAGACATAGGGTCTCCACTCCCTAGTTTCTTTTCCAACATAGGGTCTCCACTCCCTAGTTTATGTTTTTAGACATAGGGTCTCCATTCCTTAGTTGATGTTTTTAGACATAGGGTCTCCACTCTCTAGTCTCTTTTCCAGCATAGGGTATCCACTCCCTAGTTGATTGATATTTTAGACATAGGGTCTCCACTCCCTAGTCTCTTTTCCAACATAGGGTCTCCACTCCCTAGTTGATGCTTTTCCAACATAGGGTCTCCACTCCCTAATTGATGATTTTTAGACATAGGGTCTCTACTCCATAGTCGCTTTTCCAACATAAGGTCTCCACACACTAGTTGATTTTATTTTTAGACATAGGGTATCCCCTCCCTAGTCGTCTTCTTCAACTTAGGGTCTCCACTCCCTAGTTGATTTTATTTTAGACATAGGGTCTATACTCCCTAGTCTATTTTCAAACTTAGGGTATCCACTCCCTAGTTGATTGATATTTTACACATAGGGTCTCCACTCCCTAGTCTCTTTTCCAACATAGGGTCTCCACTCCCTAGTTGATGTTTTTCCAACATAGGGTCTCCACTCCCTAGTTGATGTTTTTCCAACATAGGGTCTCCACTCCCTAGTTAATAATTTTTAGACATAGGGTCTCCACTCCCTAGTTTCTTTTCCAACATAGGGTCTCCACTCCCTAGTTTATGTTTTTAGACATAGGGTCTCCATTCCTTAGTTGATGTTTTTAGACATAGGGTCTCCACTCTCTAGTCTCTTTTCCAGCATAGGGTATCCACTCCCTAGTTGATTGATATTTTAGACATAGGGTCTCCACTCCCTAGTCTCTTTTCCAACATAGGGTCTCCACTCCCTAGTTGATGCTTTTCCAACATAGGGTCTCCACTCCCTAATTGATGATTTTTAGACATAGGGTCTCTACTCCATAGTCGCTTTTCCAACATAAGGTCTCCACTCACTAGTAGATTTTATTTTTAGACATAGGGTATCCCCTCTCTAATCGTATTTTCCAACTTAGGGTCTCCAATCCCTAGTTGATTTTATATTAGACGTAGGGTCTCCACTCCCTAGTTTATTTTCCAACATTGGGTATCCAATCCCTAGTTGATTGATATTTTAGAAATAGGGTCTCCACTCCGTGGTTTCTTTTCCAACATAGTGTCTCCACTCCCTAGTTGATGATTTTCCAACATAGGGGATCCACTCCCTAGAAGATGATATTTTATACATAGGGTCTCCACTCCCTAGTTGATGATTTTCCAAGATAGGGTCTCCAGTCCATAGTTGATGATTTTTAGACATAGGGTCTGCTCTCCCTAGTTTCTTTTCCATAATAGGGTCTCCACTCCACAGTAGATGTTTTTAGACATAGGGTCTCCAATCCCTAGTCGCTTTTGCAACATAAGGTCTCCACTCCCTAGTTGATGTTATTTTAGACATAGGGTCTCCACTCCCTAGTCATCTTTTCCAATATAGGGTCTTCACTCCCTAGTTAATGATTTTTAGACATAGGGTCTCCACTCCCTAGTTTCTTTTCCAACATAGGGTCTCCACTCCCTAGTTTATGTTTTTAGACATAGGGTCTCCATTCCTTAGTTGATGTTTTTAGACAAAGGGTCTCCACTCTCTAGTCTCTTTTCCAGCATAGGGTATCCACTCCCTAGTTGATTGATATTTTAGACATAGGGTCTCCACTCCCTAGTCTCTTTTCCAACATAGGGTCTCCACTCCCTAGTTGATGCTTTTCCAACATAGGGTCTCCACTCCCTAATTGATGATTTTTAGACATAGGGTCTCTACTCCATAGTCGCTTTTCCAACATAAGGTCTCCACTCACTAGTAGATTTTATTTTTAGACATAAGGTATCCCCTCTCTAATCGTATTTTCCAACTTAGGGTCTCCAATACCTAGTTGATTTTATTTTAGACATAGGGTCTATACTTCCTAGTCTATTTTCCAACTTAGGGTATCCACTCCCTAGTTGATTGATATTTTATACATAGGGTCTCCACTCCTTAATCTATTTTCCAACATAGTGTCTCCACTCCCTAGTTGATGCTTTTCCAACATAGGGTCTCCACTCCCTAGTTGATGATTTTTAGACATAGGGTCTCTTCTCCATAGTCGCTTTTTCAACATAAGGTCTCCACTCCCTAGTTGATTTTATTTTTAGACATATGGTCTCCCCTCCCTAGTCGTCTTTTCCAACTTAGGGGCTCCACTCCCTAGTTGATTTTATTTTAGATATAGGGTCTCCACTCCCTAGTCTATTTTCAAACATAGGGTATCCACTCCCTAGTTGAATGATATTTTAGACATAGGGTGTCCACTCCCTCGTCTCTATTCCAACATAGGGTCTCCACTCCCTAGTTGATGATTTTCCAACATAGGGTCTCCACTCCCTAGTTGATGTTTTTAGACATAGGGTCTCCACTCCCTAGTCACTTTTGCAACATAGGGTCTGCACTTCCTAGTTGATGTTTTTAAACATAGGGTCTCCATTCCCTAGTTTGTTTTTCCAACATAGGGTCTCAACTCCCTAGTTGATATTTTTAGACATAGGGTCTCCACTCCTAGTCACTTTTGCAACATAGGGTCTCCACTCTCTAGTTGATGTTTTTAGACATAGGGTCTCCATTCCCTAGTCTGCTTTTCCAACAAGGGGTCTCCACTCTCTAGTTAATGTTTTTAGACATAGGATCTCCACACCCTAGTCTCTTTTCCAACGTAGGGTCTCCACTCCCTAGTTGATGTTTTTCCAACATAGGGTCTCCACTCCCTAGTTGATGATTTTTATACATAGGGTCTCCACTCCCTAGTCGCTTTTCCAACATAGGGACTTCACTCCCTAGTTGATTTTATTTTTAGACATAGGGTCTCCACTCCCTAGTCTCCTTTTCTAACATAGGGACTCCACTCCCTAGTTGATTTTATTTTAGACATAGGGTCTCCACTCCCTAGTTGCTTTTCCAACATTGGGTATCCACTCCCTAGTTGATTCATATTTTAGACATAGGGTCTCCACTCGCTAGTCTCTTTTCCAACATAGGGTCTCGACTCCCTAGTCGCCTTTTCTAACATAGGGTCTGCACTCCCTAGTTGATTTTATTTTAGACATAGGGTCTCCACTTCCTAGTCTCTTTTCCAACATAGGGTATCCAATCCCTAGTTGATTGATATTTTAGACATAGGGTCTCCACTCCCTCGTCTCTTTTCCAACATAGTGTCTCCACTCCCTAGTTGATGATTTTCTAACATAGGGTATCCACTCCCTAGATGATGATATTTTATACATAGGGTCTCCACTCCCTAGTTGATGATTTTCAAAGATAGGGTCTCCACTCCATAGTTGATGATTTTTAGACATAGGGTCTCCACTCCCTAGTTTCTTTTCCATAATAGGGTCTCCACTCCACAGTTGAAGTTTTTAGACATAGGGTCTCCACTCCCTAGTCGATTTTGCAACATAAGGTCTCCACTCCCTAATTGATGTTATTTTTGACATAGGGTCTCCACTCCCTAGTCATCGTTTCCAATATAGGGTCTCCACTCCCTAGTTAATGATTTTTAGACATAGGGTCTCCACTCCCTAGTTTCATTTCCAACATAGGGTCTCCACTCTCTAGTTGATGTTTTTAGACATAGGGTCTCCATTCCTTAGTTGATGTTTTTAGACATAGGGTCTCCACTCTCTAGTCTCTTTTCCAGCATAGGGTATCCACTCCCTAGTTGATTGATATTTTAGACATAGGGTCTCCACTCCCTAGTCTCTTTTCCAATATAGGGTCTCCACTCCCTAGTTGATGCTTTTCTAACATAGGGTCTCCACTCCCTAATTGATGATTTTTAGACATAGGGTCTCCATTCCCTAGTCGCTTTTCCAACATAGGGTCTCCACTCCCTAGTTGATTTTATTTTTAGACGTAGAGTCTCCCCTCTCAAGTCGTCTGTTCTAACTTAGGGTCTCCACTCCCTAGTTGATTTTATTTTAGACATAGGGTCTATACTCCCTAGTCTATTTTCCAACTTAGGGTATCCACTCCCTAGTTGATTGATATTTTACACATAGGGTCTCCACTCCTTAGTCTCTTTTCCAACATAGGGTCTCCACTCCCTAGTTGATGCTTTTCCAACATAGGGTCTCCACTCCCTAGTTGATGATTTTTAGACATAGGGTCTCTACTCCATAGTCGCTTTTCCAACATAAGGTCTCCACTCCCAAGTTGATTTTATTTTTAGACATATGGTCTCCCCTCCTAGTCACTTTTTCAACATAGGGTCTCCACTCCCTAAATGATATTTTTAGACATAGGGTCTCAATTCCCTAGTCTGCTTTTCCAACATAGGGTCTCCACTCCCTAGTTGATGTTTTTAGACATAGGGACTCCACTACCTAGTCTGCTTTTCCAACATAGGGTTTCCACACCCTAGTTGATGTTTTTAGACATAGGGTCTTCACTCCCTATTCGTTTTTCCAACATAGGGTCTCCACTCCCTAGTTGAAGTTATTTTGGACATTGGGTCTCCACTCCCGAGTCATTTTTCCAACATAGTGTCTCCACACCCAAGTTGATGATTTTTAGACATAGGGTCACCACTCCCTAGACGCTTTTCCAACATAGAGTCTCCACTCCCTAGTTGATGATTTTTAGACATAGGGTCTCCACTTCCTAGTCTACTTTTCCAACATAGGGTCTCCACTCCCTAGTTGATTTTATTTTTAAACATAGGGTCTCCACTCCCTAGTTGACTTAATTTTAGACATAGGATCTCCACTCTCGAGTCGCTTTTCCAACATAGGGTATTTACTCCCTAGTTGATTGATATTTTAGACATAGGGTCTCCACTTCCTCGTCTCTTTTCCAACGTAGGGCCTCCACTCCCTAGTTGATGTTTTTCCAACATAGGGTCTCCACTCCCTAGTTGATGATTATTATACATAGGGTCTCCACTCCCTAGTCACTTTTCCAACATAGGGTCTGCACTCCCTAGGTAATTGTATTTTTAGACATAGGGTCTCCACTCCCTAGTCTCCTTTTCTAACATAGGGACTCCACTCCCTAGTTGATTTTATTTTTGACATAGGGTCTCCACTCCCTAGTTGATTTTCCAACATTGGGTATCCACTCCCTAGTTTATTGATATTTTAGACATAGGGTCTCCACTCCCTCGTCTCTTTTCCAACGTAGGGCCTCCACTCCCTAGTTGATGTTTTTCCAACATAGGGTCTCCACTCCCTAGTTGATGATTATTATACATAGGGTCTCCACTCCCTAGTCACTTTTCCAACATAGGGTCTTCACTCCCTAGGTAATTGTATTTTTAGACATAGGGTCTCCACTCCCTAGTCTCCTTTTCTAACATAGGGACTCCACTCCCTAGTTGATTTTATTTTAGACATAGGGTCTCCACTCCCTAGTTGATTTTCCAACATTGGGTATCCACTCCCTAGTTTATTGATATTTTAGACATAGGGTCTCCACTCGCTAGTTGATGTTATTTTCCAACATAGGGTCTCGACTCCCTAGTCGCCTTTTCTAACATAGGGTCTCCACTCCCTAGTTGATTTAATTTTAGACATAGGGTCTCCACTCTCTAGTCTCTTTTCCAACATAGGGTATCCACTTCCTAGTTGATTGATATTTTAGATATAGGGTCTCCACTCCCAAGTCTCTTTTCCAATATAGGGTCTCCACTCCCTAGTTGATGATTTTCCAACATAGGGTATCCACTCCCTAGATAATGTTATTTTATACATAGGGTCTCCACTCCCTATTCACTTTTCAAACATAGGGAATCCACTCCCTAGTTGATGATTTTCCAGCATAGGGTCTCCACTCCGTAGTTGATGATTTTTAGACATAGGTTCTCCACTCCCTAGTTTCTTTTCCAACATAGGGTCTCCACTCCATAGTTGATGTTTTTAGACATAGGGTCTCCGTCCCTAGTCCCTTTTGCAATATAGGGTCTCCACTCCCTAGTCGATGTTATTTTAGACATAGGGTCTCCACTCCCTAGTCGGCTTTTCCAACATAGGGTCTCCACTCCCTATTTAATGATTTTTAGATATAGGGTATCCACTCCCTAGTTTCTTTTCCAACATAGGGTCTCCACTCCCTATTTGATGTTTTTAGACATAGGGTCTCTATTCCCTAGTTGATGTTTTTAGACATAGGGTCTCCACTCTCTAGTCGCTTCTCCATCATAAGGTATCCACTCCCTAGTTGATTGATATTTTATACATAAGGTCTCCACTCCCTAGTCGCTTTTCCAACATAGGGTCTCCACTCCCTAGTAGATGCTTATCCAACATAGGGTCTCCACTCCCTAGTTGATGATTTTTAGACATAGGGTCTCCACTCCATAGTCGCTTTTCCAACATAAGGTCTCCACTCCCTAGTTCATTTCATTTTTAGATATAGGGTCTCCCCTCCCTAGTCGCCTTTTCCAACATAGGGTCTCCACTCCCTAGTTGATTTTATTTTAGACATAGGGTCTCCACTCCCTAGTCTATTTTCCAACATAGGGTATACATTCCCTAGTTGATTGTTATTTTAGACATAGGGTCTCCCCTCCCTTGTCTCTTTTCCAACACAGGTTCTCTACTTCCTAGTTGATGATTTTCCAACATAGTGTATCCAATCCCTAGATGATGATATTTTAGACTTAGGGTCTCCACTCCCTAGTCTCTTTTCAAACATAGGGTAACCACTCCCTACTTGACGATTTTCCAACATAGGGTCTCCACTCCCTAGTTGATGATTTTTAGACATAGGGTCTCCACTCCCTAGTTTCTTTTCCAGCATAGGGTCTCCACTCCATAGTTGATGTTTTTAGACATAGGGTCTCCACTCCCTAGTCGCTTTTGGAACATAGGGTCTCCACTCCCTAGTTGATGTTATTTTAGACATAGGGTCTCTATTCCCTAGTTGATGTTTTTATACATAGGGTCTTCACTCCTTAGTCGCATTTCCAATATAGGGTCTCCACTCCCTAGTTGAAATTATTTTGGACAAAGGGTCTCCCCTCCCTAGTCTCTTTTCCAACATAGGGTATCCACTCCCTAGTTGATTGATATTTTAGACATAGGGTCTCCGCTCCCTAGTTAATGATTTTCCAACATAGGGTATCCACTCCCTAGTTGATAATATTTTAGACATAGGGTCTCCACTCCCTAGTTCAAGCTTTTCCAACATAGGGTCTCCACTCCCTAGTTGATTTTATTTTAGACATAGGGTCTCCACTCCCTAGTTTATTTTCCAACATAGGGTATCCACTTCCTAGTTGATGTTTTTTAGACATAGCGTCGCTACACCCTAGTCGCTTTTCCAATATGGGGTCTTCACGCCCTAATTGATTTTATTTTTAGACATAGGGTCTTCACTCCCTATTCACTTTTCCAACATAGGGTCTCCACTACCTAGTTGATTTTATTTTAGACATAGGGTCTCCACTCCCTTGTCTCCTTTCCAACATAGGGTATCCACTCCCTAGTTGATTGATATTTTAGACATAGGGTCACCACTCCTTAGTCTCTTTTCCAACATAGGGTCTCCACTCCCTCGTTGATTGATATTCCAACTAAGGGTATCCACTCCCAAGTTGATGATATTTTAGACATAGGGTCTCTACTCCCTAGTATCATTTCAAACATAGGGCCTCCACTCCCTAGTTGATGATTTTCCAACATAGGGTCTCCACTCCCTAGTTGATGATTTTTAAACATAGGGTCTCCACTCCCTAGTTTATTTTCCAACATAGGGTCTCCACTCCCTAGTTGATATTTTTAGACATAGGGTCTTCACTCCCTAGTCTCTTTTTCAACATAGGGTCTTCACTCCCTAGTTGATATTTTTATACATAGGGTCTCCATTCCCTAGTCTGATTTTCCAACATAGGGTCTCCACTCCCTAGTTGATGTTATTAGACATAGGGTCTCCACTCCCTAGTCTGTTTTGCCAACATAAGGTCTCCACACCCTAGTTGATGCTTTTAGACATAGGGTCTTCACTCCCTAGTCATTTTTCCAACATAGGATCTCCGCTCCCTAGTTGAAGTTATTTTTGACATAGGGTCTCCACTCCCTAGTCGTTTTTCCAACATAGGGTCTACACTCCCTAGTTGATATTTTTAGACATAGCGTCATCACTCCCTAGTCGCTTTTTCTACATAGGGTCTCCACTCCCTAGTTGATGATTTTCCAACATATGGTCTACACTCCCTAGTTGATGATATTTAGACATAGGGTCTCCACTCCCTAGTATATTTCCAACATAGGGTCTCCACTCCCTAGTTGATGATTTTCCAACATAGGGACTCCACTCCCTAGTTGATGATTTTTAGACATAGGGTCTCCACTACCTAGTCGCTTTTCCAACATAGGGTCTTCACTCCGTAGTTGATTTTATGTTTAGACATAGGGTCTCCACTCCCTAGTCGTTTTCCCAACTTATGATCTCCACTCCCTAGTTGATGATTTTCAGACATAGGGTCTCCACTCCCTAGTCATTTTTCCAACATAGGGTCTCCACTCCCTAGTTGATTTTATTTTTCGACATAGGGTCTCCACTCCCTAGTTGATTTTATTTTTTGACATAGGGTCTCCACTCCCTAGGTGATTTTATTTTAGACATAGGGTCTCCACTCTCTAGTCGCTTTTCCAACATAGGGTATCCACTCCTTAGTTGATTGATATTTTAGACATAGGGTCTCCACTCCCTAATCTCTTTTCCAACATAGGGTCTCCACTCCTTAGTTGATGATTTTCAAACATAAGGTCTCCACTCCCTAGTTGATGATTTTTAGACATAGGGTCTCCACTACCTAGTCGCTTTTTCAACATAGGGTCTTCACTACCTAGTTGATTTTATTTTTAGACATAGGGTCTCCACTCCCTAGTCGCCTTTTATAACATAGGGTCTCCACTCCTCAGTTTATTTTATTTTAGACATAGGGTCTCCACTCCCTGGTTTCTTTTCCAACATTGGGTATCCGCTCCCTAGATTATTGATATTTTAGACATAGGGTCTCTACTCCCTAGTCTCTTTTCCAACATAGGGTCTCCGCTCCCTAGTCACCTTTTCTAACATAGGGTCTCCACTCCCTAGTTGATTTTATTTTAGATATAGGGTCTCCACTCCCTAGTCTCTTTTCCAACATAGGGTATCCACTCCCTAGTTAATGATTTTTATACATAGGGTCTCTACTCCCTAGTCGCTTTTCCAATATGGGGTCTTCACTCCCTAGTTGATTTTATTTTTAGACATAGGATCTTCACTCCCTAGTCGCTTTTCCAATATAGGGTCTCCACTCCCTAGTTAATTTTATTTTATACATAGGGTCTCCACTCCCTAGTCTCTTTTCCAACATAAGGTATCCACTCCCTAGTTGATTGATATTTTAAACATAGGGTCTCCATTCCCTAGTCTCTTTTCCAACATAGGGTCTCCACTCCCTAGTTGATTGATATTCAAACTTAGGGTATCCACTCCCAAGTTGATGATATTTTAGACAGAGGGTCTCCACTCCCTGGTCTCTTTTCAAACATAGGGTCTCCACTCCTTAGTTGATGATTCCAACATAGGGTCTCCACTCCCTAGTTTATTTTATTTTAGACATAGGGTCTCCACTCCCTAGTCTCTTTTCCAACATAGGGTCTCCACTCCCTAGTTAATTGATGATTTTCCAACATAGGGTCTCCACTCCCTAGTTGATGATTTTCAGACATAGGGTCTCCACTACCTAGTCGCTTTTCCAACATAGGGTCTTCACTCCCTAGTTGATTTTATTTTTAGACATAGGGTCTCCATTCCCTAGTCGGCTTTTCTAACATAGGGTCTCCACTCCTCAGTTGATTTTATTTTAGATATAGGGTCTCCACTCCCTAGTTTCTTTTCCAATATTGGGTATCCACTCCCTAGATTATAGATATTTTATACATAGGGTCTCCACTCCCTAGTCTCTTTTCCAACATAGGGTCTCGCTTCCCTAGTTACCTTTTGTAACATAGGGTCTCCACACCCTAGTTGATCTTATTTTAGATAAAGGGTGTCCCCACCCTAGTCTCTTTTCCAACATAGGGTATCCACTCCCTAGTTGATGATTTTTAGACATAGGGTCTCTACTCCCTAGTCGCTTTTCCAATATGGGGTCTTTACTCCCTAGTTGATTTTATTTTTAAACATAGGGACTCCACTCCCTAGTCGCTTTTCCAACATAGGGTCTCCACTCCCTAGTTGATTTTATTTTAGACATAGGGTGTCCACTCCCTAATCTCTTTTCCAACATAGGGTATCCACTCCCTAATTGATTGATATTTTAAACATAGGGTCCCCACTCCTTAGTCTCTTTTCCAACATAGGGCCTCCACTCCCTAGTTGATTGATATTCCAACTTAGGGTTTCCACTCCCAAGTTGATGCTATTTTAGACATAGGGTCTCCAATCCCTAGTCTCTTTTCTAACATAGGGTCTTCACTCCCTAGTTGATGATTTTCCAACATAGGGTCTCCACTCCCTAGTTGATTATTTTTAGACATAGGGTCTCCACTCCCTAGTTTCTTCTCCAACATAGGGTCTCCACTCCCTAGTTGATATTTTTCGACATAGGGTCTCCACTACCTAGTCGCTTTTCAAACATAAGGTCTTCACTCCCTAGTTGATTTTATTTTTAGACATAAGGTCTCCACTCCCTAGTTGATGATTTTCCAACATAGGGTCTACACTCCCTATTTGATGATTTTTTGACATAGGGTCACCACTCCCTAGTTTCTTTTCCAACATAGGGTCTCCACTTCCTAGATGATATTTTTAGACATATGTTCTCTAGTCCCTAGTCGCTTTTGCAACATAGGGTCTTCACTCCCTAGTTGGTGTTTTTAGACATAGGGTCTCCATTCCCTAGTCTGATTTTCCAACTTAGGGTCTCCACTCCCTAGTTGATATTTTTAGACATAGGGTCTCCGCTCCCTAGTCTGTTTTTCCAACATAAGGTCTCCACTCCCTAGTTGATGCTTTTAGACATAGGGTCATCACTCCCTAGTCATTTGTCCAACATAGGGTCTCCACTCCCTAGTTGAAGTTATTTTGGACATAGGGTCTCAACTCCCTAGTCGTTTTTCCAACATAGGGTCTACACTCCCTAGTTGATGATTTTTAGACATAGGGTCTCCACTCCCTAGTCGCTTTTACAACATAGGGTCTCCACTCCCTAGTGGATGAATTTTAGACATAGGATCTCCACTCCCTAGTCGCTTTTCCAACATATGGTCTCCACTCCCGAGTTGATTTTATTTTTAGACATAGGGTCTCCACTCTCTAGTCGCCTTTTCCAACATAGGGTCTCCACTCCCTAGTTTCTTTTCCAACATAGAGTCTTCACTCCCTAGTTGATATTTTTAGACATAGGGTCTCCACTCCCTAGTCGCTTTTGCAACATAGGGTCTTCACTCCCTAGTTGATGTTTTTAGACATAGGGTCTCCATTCCCTAGTCTGATTTTCCAACATAGGGTCTCCACTCCCTAGTTGATGTTTTCAGACTTAGGGTCTCCTCTCCCTAGTCTGCTTTTCCAACATAAGGTCTCCACATCCTAGTTGATGCTTTTAGACATAGGGTCTTCACTCCCTAGTCATTTGTCCAGCATAGGGTCTCCACTCCCTAGTTGAAGTTATTTTGGACATAGGGTCTCCACTCCCTAGTCATTCTTCCAACATAGGGTCTACACTCCCTAGTTGATGATTTTTAGATATAAGGTCTCCACTCCCTAGTTGATGAATTTTAGACATAGGGTCTCCACTCCCTAGTCGCTTTTCCAACATATGGTCTCCACTCCCAAGTTAATTTTAATTTTATACATAGGGTCTCCACTCCCTAGTCGCCTTTTCTAACATAGGGTCTCCACTTCTCAGTTGATTTTATTTTAGACATAGGGTCTCCATTCCCTAGTCTGCTTTTCCAACATAGGGTCTCCACTCCCTAGTTGATGTTTTTAGACATAGGGTCTTCACTCCCTATTCGCTTTTCCAACATAGGGTCTCCACTCCCTAGTTGATTTTATTTTTAGACATAGGGTCTCCACTCTCTTGTCGCCTTTTCCAACATAGGGTCTCCACTCCCTAGTTGATTTTATTTTAGACATAGGGTCTCCACTCCCTAGTTGATGTTTTTTGACATAGGGTCTCCACTAACTAGTCTGCTTTTCCAACATAGGGTCTCCACTCCCTAGTTGATGTTTTTAGACATAGGGTCTTCACTCCCGATTCGCTTTTCCAACATAGGGTCTCCACTCTCTAGTTGAAGTTATTTTGGACATAGGATCTCCACTCCCTAGTCGCTTTTCCAACATAGGGTCTCCACTCCCTACTTGATGATTTTTATACATAGGGTCTCCACTCCCTAGTCGCTTTTCCAACTTAGGGTCTCCACTCCCTAGTTGATGATTTTTAGACATAGGGTCTCCACTCCCTAGTCGTTTTTCCAACATAGGGTCTCCACTCCCTAGTTGATTTTATTGTTTGACATAGGGTCTCCACTCCCTAGTCGCCTTTTCTAACGTAGGGTCTCCACTCCCTAGTCGCTTTTCCAACATAGGGTCTCCACTCCCTAGTTGATTTTATTTTAGACATAGGGTCTCCACTCCCTAGTCTCTTTTCCAACATAGGGTATCCACTCCCTAGTTGATTGATATATTAAACATAGGATCTCCACTCCCTAATCTTTTTTCCAACATAGGTTCTCCACTCCCTAGTTGATTGATATTCCAACTTAGGGTATCCACTCCCAAGTTGAAGATATTTTAGACATAGGGTCTCCACTCCCTATTCTCTTTTCAAAGATCGGGTCTCCACTCCCTAGTTGATGATTTTCCAACATAGGGTCTCCACTCCCTAGTTGATGATTTTTAGACATAGGGTCTCCACTCCCTAGTTTCTTTTCCAACATAGGGTCTCCACTCCCTAGTTGATATTTTTAGACATAGGGTCTCGACTCCCTATTCGCTTTTGCAACATAGGGTCTTCACTCCCTAGTTGATGTTTTTAGACATAGGGTCTCCATTCCCTAGTCTGATTTTCCAACATAGGGTCTCCACTCCCTAGTTGATGTTTTCAGACATAGGGTCTCCAGTCCCTAATCTGCTTTTCCAACATAAGGTCTCCACTCCCTAGTTGATGCTTTTAGACATAGGGTCTTCACTCCCTAGTCATTTGTCCAACATAGGGTATCCACTCCCTAGTTGAAGTTATTTTGGACATAGGGTCTCCACTCTCTAGTCGCTTTTCCAACATAGGGTATGCACTCCCTAGTTGATTGATATTTTAGACATAGGGTCTCCACTCCCTAGTCTCTTTTCCAAAATAGGGTCTCCACTCCCTAGTTGATGATTTTCCAACATAGGGTCTCCACTACCTAGTCGCTTTTCCAACATAGGGTCTTCACTCCCTAGCTGATTTTATTTTTAGACATAGGGTCTCCACTCCCTAGTCGCCTTTTCTAACATAGGGTCTCCACTCCCTAGTTGAAGTTATTTTGGACATAGGGTCTCCCCTCCCTAGTCGTTTTTTCAACATAGGGTCTACACTCCCTAGTTGATGATTTTTAGACATAGGGTCTCTACTCCCTAGTCGCTTTTCCAATATGGGGTCTTTACTCCCTAGTTGATTTTATTTTTAAACATAGGGACTCCACTCCCTAGTCGCTTTTCCAACATAGGGTCTCCACTCCCTAGTTGATTTTAATTTAGACATAGGGTGTCCACTCCCTAATCTCTTTTCCAACATAGGGTATCCACTCCCTAATTGATTGATATTTTAAACATAGGGTCCCCACTCCTTAGTCTCTTTTCCAACATAGGGCCTCCACTCCCTAGTTGATTGATATTCCAACTTAGGGTTTCCACTCCCAAGTTGATGCGTTTTTCCAACATAGGGTCTCCAATCCCTAGTCTCTTTTCAAACATAGGGTCTTCACTCCCTAGTTGATGATTTTCCAACATAGGGTCTCCACTCCCTAGTTGATTATTTTTAGACATAGGGTCTCCACTCCCTAGTTTCTTTTCCAACATAGGGTCTCCACTCCCTAGTTGATATTTTTCGACATAGGGTCTCCACTACCTAGTCGCTTTTCAAACATAAGGTCTTCACTCCCTAGTTGATTTTATTTTTAGACATAGGGTCTCCACTCCCTAGTTGATGATTTTCCAACATAGGGTCTACACTCCCTATTTGATGATTTTTTGACATAGGGTCACCACTCCCTAGTTTCTTTTCCAACATAGGGTCTCCACTTCCTAGATGATATTTTTAGACATATGTTCTCTAGTCCCTAGTCGCTTTTGCAACATAGGGTCTTCACTCCCTAGTTGGTGTTTTTAGACATAGGGTCTCCATTCCCTAGTCTGATTTTCCAACTTAGGGTCTCCACTCCCTAGTTGATATTTTTAGACATAGGGTCTCCGCTCCCTAGTCTGTTTTTCCAACATAAGGTCTCCACTCCCTAGTTGATGCTTTTAGACATAGGGTCATCACTCCCTAGTCATTTGTCCAACATAGGGTCTCCACTCCCTAGTTGAAGTTATTTTGGACATAGGGTCTCAACTCCCTAGTCGTTTTTCCAACATAGGGTCTACACTCCCTAGTTGATGATTTTTAGACATAGGGTCTCCACTCCCTAGTCGCTTTTACAACATAGGGTCTCCACTCCCTAGTGGATGAATTTTAGACATAGGATCTCCACTCCCTAGTCGCTTTTCCAACATATGGTCTCCACTCCCGAGTTGATTTTATTTTTAGACATAGGGTCTCCACTCTCTAGTCGCCTTTTCCAACATAGGGTCTCCACTCCCTAGTTTCTTTTCCAACATAGAGTCTTCACTCCCTAGTTGATGCTTTTAGACATAGGGTCATCACTCCCTAGTCATTTGTCCAACATAGGGTCTCCACTCCCTAGTTGAAGTTATTTTGGACATAGGGTCTCCATTCCCTAGTCTGATTTTCCAACATAGGGTCTCCACTCCCTAGTTGATGTTTTCAGACATAGGGTCTCCTCTCCCTAGTCTGCTTTTCCAACATAAGGTCTCCACATCCTAGTTGATGCTTTTAGACATAGGGTCTTCACTCCCTAGTCATTTGTCCAACATAGGGTCTCCACTCCCTAGTTGAAGTTATTTTGGACATAGTGTCTCCATTCCCTAGTCATTTTTCCAACATAGGGTCTACACTCCCTAGTTGATGATTTTTAGATATAAGGTCTCCACTCCCTAGTCGGTTTTCCAACATAGGGTATCCACTCCCTAGTTGATGAATTTTAGACATAGGGTCTCCAATCCCTAGTCGCTTTTCCAACATATGGTCTCCACTCCCAAGTTAATTTTAATTTTATACATAGGGTCTCCACTCCCTAGTCGCCTTTTCTAACATAGGGTCTCCACTTCTCAGTCGATTTTATTTTAGACATAGGGTCTCCACTCCCTAGTCTGCTTTTCCAACATAGGGTCTCCACTCCCTAGTTGATGTTTTTAGACATAGGGTCTTCACTCCCTATTCGCTTTTCCAACATAGGGTCTCCACTCCCTAGTTGATTTTATTTTTAGACATAGGGTCTCCACTCTCTTGTCGCCTTTTCCAACATAGGGTCTCCACTCCCTAGTTGATTTTATTTTAGACATAGGGTCTCCACTCCCTAGTTGATGTTTTTTGACATAGGGTCTCCACTAACTAGTCTGCTTTTCCAACATAGGGTCTCCACTCCCTAGTTGATGTTTTTAGACATAGGGTCTTCACTCCCTATTCGCTTTTCCAACATAGGGTCTCCACTCTCTAGTTGAAGTTATTTTTGACATAGGATCTCCACTCCCTAGTCGCTTTTCCAACATAGGGTCTCCACTCCCTACTTGATGATTTTTAGACATAGGGTCTCCACTCCCTAGTCGCTTTTCCAACTTAGGGTCTCCACTCCCTAGTTGATGATTTTTAGACAGAGGGTCTCCACACCCTAGTCGTTTTTCCAACATAGGGTCTCCACTCCCTAGTTGATTTTATTGTTTGACATAGGGTCTCCACTCCCTAGTCGCCTTTTCCAACGTAGGGTCTCCACTCCCTAGTCGCCTTTTCCAACATAGTGTCTCCACTCCCTAGTTGATTTTATTTTAGACATAGGGTCTCCACTCCCTAGTCTCTTTTCCAACATAGGGTATCCACTCCCTAGTTGATTGATATTTTAAACATAGGATCTCCACTCCCTAATCTTTTTTCCAACATAGGTTCTCCACTCCCTAGTTGATTGATATTCCAACTTAGGGTATCCACTCCCAAGTTGAAGATATTTTAGACATAGGGTCTCCACTCCCTATTCTCTTTTCAAACATCGGGTCTCCACTCCCTAGTTGATGATTTTCCAACATAGGGTCTCCACTCCCTAGTTGATGATTTTTAGACATAGGGTCTCCACTCCCTAGTTTCTTTTCCAACATAGGGTCTCCACTTCCTAGTTGATATTTTTAGACATAGGGTCTCGACTCCCTATTCGCTTTTGCAACATAGGGTCTTCACTCCCTAGTTGATGTTTTTAGACATAGGGTCTCCATTCCCTAGTCTGATTTTCCAACATAGGGTCTCCACTCCCTAGTTGATGTTTTCAGACATAGGGTCTCCAGTCCCTAATCTGCTTTTCCAACATAAGGTCTCCACTCCCTAGTTGATGCTTTTAGACATAGGGTCTTCGCTCCCTAGTCATTTGTCCAACATAGGGTCTCCACTCCCTAGTTGAAGTTATTTTGGACATAGGGTCTCCACTCTCTAGTCGCTTTTCCAACATAGGGTATCCACTCCCTAGTTGATTGATATTTTAGACATAGGGTCTCCACTCCCTAGTCTCTTTTCCAAAATAGGGTCTCCACTCCCTAGTTGATGATTTTCCAACATAGGGTCTCCACTACCTAGTCGCTTTTCCAACATAGGGTCTTCACTCCCTAGCTGATTTTATTTTTAGACATATGGTCTCCACTCCCTAGTCGCCTTTTCTAACATAGGGTCTCCACTCCCTAGTTGAAGTTATTTTGGACATAGGGTCTCCCCTCCCTAGTCGTTTTTTCAACATAGGGTCTACACTCCCTAGTTGATGATTTTTAGACATAGGGTCTCCACTCCCTAGTCACTTTTCCAACATAGGGTCTCCACTTCCTAGTTGATGATTTTTAGACATAGGGTCTGAACTCCCTAGTCAATTTTCCAACATAGGGTATCCACTCTCTAGTTGATTTTATTTTTAGACATAGGGGTCTCCACTCCCTAGTCACTTTTACAACATAGGGTCTCCACTCCCTTGTAGATATTTTTAGACATAGGGTCTCCACTCCCTAGTCAATTTTGCTACATAGGGTCTCCACTCCCTTGTTGATATTTTTAGACATAGCGTCTCCATTCCCTAGTCTTCTTTTCAAACATAGGGTCTCCACTCCCTAGTTGATGATTTTCCAACATAGGGTCTCCACTCCCTAGTTGATTTTATTTTTAGACATAGGGTCTCCACTCCCTAGTTTCTTTTCCAACATAGGGTCTCCACTTCCTAATTGATATTTTTAGACATAGGGTCTCTACTCCCTAGTCGCTTTTGCAACATAGGGTCTTCACTCCCTAGTTGATGTTTTTACACATAGGGTCTCCATTCCCTAGTCTTATTTTCTAACATAGGGTCTCCACTCCCTAGTTGATATTTTCAGACATAGGGTCTCCAGTCCCTAATCTGCTTTTCCAACATAAGGTCTCCACTCCCTAGTTTATCCTTTTAGACATAAGGTCTTCACTCCCTAGTCATTTTTCCAACGTAGGGTCTCCACTCCCTAGTTGATTTTATTTTAAACATAGTGTCTCCACTCTCTAGTCTCTTTTCCAACATAGGGTATCCACTCCCTAGTTGATTGATATTTTAGACATAGGGCCTCCACTCCCTAGTCCCTTTTCCAAAATAGGGTTTCCATTCCCTAGTTGATAATTTTTCCAACATAGGGTCTCCACTACCTAGTCGCTTTTCAAACATAGGGACTTCACTCCCTAGTTGATTTTATTTTTAGACATAGGGTCTCCACTCCCTAGTCGCCTTTTCTAACATAGGGTTTCCACTCCCTAGTTGAAGTTATTTTGGACATAGAGTCTCCCCTCCCTTGTCGTTTTTTCAACATAGGGTCTACACTCCCTAGTTGATGATTTTTAGACATAGGGTCTCCACTCCCTAGTCGCTTTTCCAACATAGGGTCTCCACTCCCTAGTTGATGATTTTTAGACATAGGGTCTCAACTCCCTAGTCGCTTTTCTAACATAGGGTCTCCACTCCCTAGTTGATTTTATTTTTAGACATAGGGGTCTCCACTCCCTAGTCACTTTTGCAACAGAAGGTCTCCACTCCATAGTTGATATTTTTAGACATAGGGTCTCCATTCCCTAGTCTACTTTTCCAACATAAAGTCTCCTCTCCCTAGTTGATGTTTTTAGACATAAGGTCTCCTCTCCCTAGTCTGCTTTTCCAACATAGGGTCTCCACTCCCTAGTTGATTTTATTTTTAGACATAGGGTATTCACTCCCTATTCGCTTTTCCAACATAGGGTCTCCACTCCCTAGTTGAAGTTTTTCCAACATACGGTCTCCACTCCCTAGTTGATGATTTTTAGACATAGGGTCTCCACTCCCTAGTCGCTTTTCCAAAATAGGGTCTCCACTCCCTAGTTGATGATTTTTAGACATAGGGTCTCAACTCCCTAGTCGTTTTTCCAACATTGGGTCTCCACTCCCTAGTTGATTTTATTTTTTGACATAGGGTCTCCACTACCTAGTTGCCTTTTCCAACGTAGGGTCTTCACTCCCTAGTTGATTTTATTTTAGACATAGGGTCTCCACTCTCTAGTCGCTTTTCCAACATAGGGTATCCACTCCCTAGTTAATTGATATTTTAGACATAGGGTCTCCACTCTCTAGTCTCTTTTCCAACATAGGGTCTCCACTCCCTAGTTTATGATTTTTAGACATAGGGTCTCCTCTACCTAGTCGCTTTTCCAGCATAGGGTCTTCACTCCGAATTTAATTTTATTTTTAGACATAGGGTTTCCACTCCCTAGTCCCCTTTTCTAACATAGAGTCTCCACTCCCTAGTTGAAGTTATTTTGGACATAGGGACTCCCCTCCCTAGTCATTTATCCAACATAGGATATACACTCGCCAGTTGATTGATATTTTAGACATAGGGCCTCCACTCCCTAGTCTCTTTTCCAAAATAGGGTCTCCATTCCCTAGTTGATGATTTTCCAACATAGGGTCTCCACTACCTAGTCGCTTTTCCAACATAGGGTCTTCACTCCCTAGTTGATTTTATTTTTAGACATAGGGTCTCCACTCCCTAGTCGCCTTTTCTAACATAAGGTCTCCACTCCCTAGTTGAAGTTATTTTGGACATAGGGTCTCCCCTCCCTAGTCGTTTTTCCAACAAAGGGTCTCCACTCCCTAGTTGATTTTATTTTAGACATAAGGTGTCCACTCCCTAGTCTATTTTCCAACATAGGGTATCCACTCCCTAGTTGATTGATATTTTAGATATAGGGTCTCCACTCCCTAGTCTCTTTTCCAATATAGGGTCTCCACTCCCTAGTTGATGATTTTCCAACATAGGATATCCACTCCCTAGTTGGTGATATTTTAGACATCGGGTCTCCACTCCCTAGTCTCTTTTCAAACATAGGGTCTCCACTCCCTAGTTGATGATTTTTAGACATAGGGTCTCCACTCCCTAGTTGATGATTTTTTAAAATAGGGTATTCACTCCCTAGTTGGTGATATTTTAGACATAGGGTCTCCACTCCCTAGTCTCTTTACAAACATAGGGTCTCCACTCCCTAGTTGATTATTTTCCAACATAGGGTCTCCACTCCCTAGTTGATGATTTTTAGACATAGGGTCTCCACTCCTTAGTTTCTTTTCCAACATTGGGTCTCCACTCCCTAGTTGATATTTTTAAACATAGGGTCTCCACTCCCTAGTCACTTTTGCAACATAGGGTCTCCACTCCCTAGTTGATGTTTTTAGACATAGGGTCTTCATTCCCTAGTCTGCTTTTCCAGCATAGGGTCTCCACTCCCTAGTTCATGTTTTTAGACATAGTGTCTCCACTCCTTAGTCTGCTTTTCCAACATAGGGTCTCTACTCCCTATTTGAAGTTATTTTGGACATAGGGTCCCCCTTCCTATTCATTTTTCCAACATAGGGTCTACACTCCCTAGTTGATGATTTTTTTTAACATAGGGTCTTCACTCCCTAGTCGCTTTTCCAACATACGGTCTCCACTCCCTAGTTGATATTTTTAGACATAGGGTCTCCATTCCCTAGTATTCTTTTCCAACATAGGGTCTCCACACCCTAGTTGATGTTTTTAGACATAGGGTCTTCCCTCCCTAGTCTGCTTTCCCAACATAGGGTCTCCACTCCCTAGTTGAAGTTATTTTGGACATAGGGTCTCCACTCCCTAGTCGCCGTCTCCACTCCCTAGTTGATGATTTTTAGACATAGGGTCTCCTCTCCCTAGTCGCTTTTCCAACAAAGGGTCTCCACTCCCTAGTTGATTTTATTTTAGACATAAGGTCTCCACTCCCTAGTTGATTGATATTTTAGATATAGGGTCTCCACTCCCTAGTTGATGATTTTCCAACATAGGGTATCCACTCCCTAGTTGGTGATATTTTAGACATAGGGTCTCCACTCCCTAGTCTCTTTTCCAACATAGGGTCTCCACTCCCTAGTTGATGATTTTTAGACATAGGGTCTCCACTCCTTAGTTTCTTTTCCAACATAGGGTCTCCACTCCCTAGTTGATGTTTTTAGACATAGGGTCTCCACTCCCTAGTCTGATTTTTTAACATAGGGTCTCCACGCCCTAGTTGATATTTTTAGACATAGGGTCTTCACTCCCTAGTCGCTCTTCCAACATAGGGTCTCCACTCCCTTGTTGAAATTATTTTGGCCATAGGGACTCCACTCCCTAATCACTTTTCCAACATAAGGTCTCTACTCCCTAGTTGATGATTTTTAGACATAGGGTCTCCACTCCCTAGTCGCTTTTCCAACATAGGGTCTTCACTCCCTAGTTGATTTTATTTTTAGAATAGGGTCTCCACACCCTAGTCGCCTTTTTTCCAACATAGGATCTCCATTTCCTAGTTGATTTTATTTTAGACATAGGGTCTCCACTCCCTAGTCTCTTTTCCAACATAGGGTATCCACTCGCTAGTTGATTGATATTTTAGACATAGGGTCTCCACTCCCTAGTTGATGATTTTCCAACATAGGGTCTCAACTCCCTAGTTGATGATTTCCCAACAAAGGGTATCCACTCCCTAGTTGGTGATATTTTAGACATAGGGTCTCCACTCCCTAGTCTCTTTTCAAACATAGGGTCTCTACTCCCTAGTTGATGATTTTCCAACATAGGGTCTCCACTCCCTAGTTGATGATTTTTAGACATTGGGTCTCCACTCCCTAGTTGCTTTTCCAACATACGGTCTCTACTCCGTAGTTGATATCTTTAAACGTAGGGTCTCCAATCCCTAGTCGCTTTTGCAACATTGGGTCTCCACTCCCTAGTTGATGCTTTTAGACATAGGGTCTTCATTCCCTAGTCTGATTTTCCAACATAGGGTCTCCACTCCCTAGTTGATGTTTTTAAATATAGGGTCTCCACTCCCAAGTCGCTTTTCCAACATAGGGTCTCCACTCCCTAGTTTATTTTATGTTTAGACATAGGTTCTCCACTCCCTAGTCGCCTTTTCCAACATTGGGTCTCCACTCCCTAGTTGATTTTATTTTAGACATAGGGTCTCCACTCACTAGTCGCTTTTCCAACATAGGGTATCCACTCCATAGTTGATTGATATTTTAGACATAGGGTCTCCACTCCCTAGTCTCTTTTCAAACATAAGGTTTCTACTCCCTAGTTGATGATTTTCCAACATTGGGTCACCACTCCCTAGTTGATTTTATTTTTAGACATAGGGTCTTCACTGCCTAGTCGCTTTTCCAACATAGGGTCTCCACTCCCTAGTTGAAAATTTTTTGGACATAGGGTCTCCACTCCCTAGTCTCTTTTCCAACATAGGGTCTCCACTCCCTAGTTGATAATTTTTAGACATAGGGTCTCCACTCCCTAGTTGCTTTTCCAACATAGGGTCTTCACTCCCTAGTTGATTTTATTTTTAGACATAGGGTCTCCATTCCCTAGTCGCCTTTTTTCCAACATAGGGTCTCCACTCCCTAGTTGATTTTATTTTAGACATAGGGTCTCCACTCCCTAGTCTCTTTTCCAACATAGGGTATCCACTCCCTAGTTGATTGATATTTTAGACATAGGGTCTCCACTCCCTAGTCTATTTTCCATCATAGGGTCTCCACTCCCTAGTTGATGATTTTCTAACATAGGGTATCTACTCTCTACTTGATGATATTTTAGACATAGGGTCTCCACTCCCTAGTCTCTTTTCAAGCATAGTGTCTCCATTCTCTAGTTGATGATTTTCCAACATAGGGTCTCCACTCCCTAGTTGATGATTTTTAGACATAGGGTCTCCACTCCCTAGTTGATATCTTTAGACATAGGGTCTCCACTTCCTAGTCGCTTTTGCAACATTGGGTCTCCACTCCCTAGTTGATGTTTTTAGACATAGGGTCTCCATTCCCTAGTCTGATTTTCCAACATAGGGTCTCCACTCCCTAGTTGATGTTTTAAGACATAGGGTCTCCACTCCCTAGTCGCTTTTCCAACATAGGGTCTCCACTCCCTAGTTTATTTTATGTTTAGACATAGGGTCTCCACTCCCTAGTCGCCTTTTCCAACATAGGGTCCCCACTCCCTAGTTGATTTTATTTTAGTCATAGGGTCTCCACTCTCTAGTCGTTTTTCCAACATAGGGTATCCACTCCCTAGTTGATTGATATTTTAGACATAGGGTCTCCACTCCCTAGTCTCTTTTCAAACATAGGGTCTCCACTCCCCAGTTGATGATTTTCCATCATAGGGTCTACTATCCCTAGTTGATTTTATTTTTAGACATAGGGTCTCCTCTCCCTAGTCGCTTTTCCAACATAGGGTCTTTACTCCCTAGTTGATTTTATTTTTAGACATAGGGTCTCCACTCCCTAGTCGCCTTTTCCAACATAGGGTCTCCACTTCCTAGTTGATTTTATTTTAGACACACTCCCTAGCCTCTTTTCCAACATAGGGTATCCACTCCCTAGTTGATGATTTTTAGACATAGGATCTCCACTCCCTAGTCGCATTTCCAATATAGGGTCTTCACTCCCTAATTGATTTTATTTTTAGACATAGGGTCTCCACTCCCTAGTCGCCTTTTCCAACATAGGGTCTCCACTCCCTAGTTGATATTATTTTAGACATAGGGTCTCCACTCCCTAGTCTCTTTTCCAACATAGGGTATCTACTCCTTAGTTGATTGATATTTTAGACATAGGGTCTTCACTCCCTAGTCTCTTTTCCAACATAGGGTCTCCACTCCCTAGTTGATTGATATTCCAACATAGGGTATCCACTCCCAAGTTGATGTTATTTTAGACATAGGGTCTCCACTCCCAAGTCTCTTTTCCAACATAGGGTCTACACTCTCTAGTTGATGATTTTTCAACATAGGGTATCCACTCCCTAGTTGGTGATATTTTAGACATAGGGTCTCCACTCCCTAGTCTCTTTTCAAACATAGGGTCTCCACTCCCTAGTTGATGATTTTCCAACATAGGGTCTATACTCCCTAGTTGATGATTTTTAGACATAGGGTCTCCACTCCTTAGATTCTTTTCCAACATAGGGTCTCCACTCGCTAGTTGATGTTTTTAGACATAGGGTCTTCACTCCCTAGTCACTTTTGCAACAAAGGGTCTGCACTTCCTAGTTGATGTTTTTAGACATAGGGTCTCCATTCCCTAGTCTGCTTTTCCAACAAGGGGTCTCCACTCTCTAGTTAATGTTTTTAGACATAGGATCTCCACTCCCTAGTCTCTTTTCCAACATAAGGTCTCCACTCCCTAGTTGATGATTTTCCAACATAGGGTCTCCACTCCCTAGTTGATGATTTTTAGACATAGGGTCTCCACTCTCTAGTT
This sequence comes from Nicotiana tomentosiformis, assembly GCF_000390325.3. Classification (NCBI taxonomy): domain Eukaryota; kingdom Viridiplantae; phylum Streptophyta; class Magnoliopsida; order Solanales; family Solanaceae; genus Nicotiana; species Nicotiana tomentosiformis. The sequence goes on along the minus strand of NC_090813.1, from coordinate 12,587,443 downwards.
TGTTTTCCAACATAAGGTCTCAACTCCCTAGATGATATTTTTAGACATAGGGTCTCCACTCCCTAGTCGCTTTTGCAACATAGGGTCTCCACTCCCTAGTTGATGTTTTTAGACATAGGGTCTCCATTCCCTAGTCTGATTTTCCTACATAGGGTCTCCACTCCCTAGTTGATGTTTTTAGACATGTGGTCTTCACTCCCTAGTCGCTTTTACAACATAGGGTCTCCACTCCCTAGTTGAAGTTATTTTGGACATAGGGTCTCCACTCCCTAGTCATTTTTCTAACATAGGGTCTACACTCCCTTGTTGTTGATTTTTAGACATAGGGTTTCCACTCCCTAGTCATTTTTCCATCATAGGGTCTCCACTCCCTAGTTGATGATTTTTAGACATAGGGTCTCCATTCCCTAGTCGCTTTTCCAACATAGGGTCTCCACTCCCTAGTTGATTTTATTTTTAGACATAGAGTCTCCACTCTCTAGTTCCCTTTTCCAACATAGGTTCTCCACTCCCTGGTTGATTTTATTTTAGACATAGGGTATCTACTCTCTAGTCGCTTTTCCAACATAGGTTATCCACTCCCTAGTTGATTGATATTTTAGACATAGGGTCTCCACTCCCTAGTCTCTTTTCCAACATAGGGTCTCCACTCCTTAGTTGATGCTTTACCAACATAGGGTCTCCACTCCCTAGTTGATTTTATTTTAGACATAGGGTCTCCACTCCCTAGTCTATTTTCCAACATAGGGTATCCACTCCCTAGTTGATTGATATTTTAGACATAGGGTCTCCACTTCCTAGTCTCTTTTTCAACATAGGGTCTCCACTCCCTAGTTGATGATTTTCCAACATAGGGTATCCACTCCCTAGTTGGTGATATTTTAGACATAGGGTCTCCACTCCCTAGTCTCTTTTCAAACATAGGGTCTCCACTCCCTAGTTGATGATTTTCCAACATAGGGTCTCCACTCCCTAGTTGATGATTTTCCAACATAGGGTCTCCACTCCATAGTTGATGTTTTTAGACATAGGGTCTCCAATCCATAGTTTCTTTTCCAACATAGGGTCTCCACTCCCTAGTTGATATTTTTAGACATAGGGTCTCCACTCCCTAGTCACTTTTGCAACATAGGGTCTCCACTCCCTAGTTAATATTTTTAGACATAGGGTCTCAATTCCCTAGTCAGCTTTTCCAACATAGGGTCTCCACACCCTAGTTGATGTTTTTAGACATAGGGTCTCCACTCCCTAGTCGCTTTTCCAACATAGGGTATCCACTCCATAGTTGATTTTATTTTTAGACATAGGGTCTCCATTCCCTAGTCTGATTTTCCTACATAGGGTCTCCACTCCCTAGTTGATGTTTTTAGACATGTGGTCTTCACTTCCTAGTCGCTTTTACAACATAGGGTCTCCACTCCCTAGTTGAAGTTATTTTGGACATAGGGTTTACACTCCCTTGTTGATGATTTTTAGACATAGGGTTTCCACTCCCTAGTCATTTTTCCATCATAGGGTCTCCACTCCCTAGTTGATGATTTTTAGACATAGGGTCTCCATTCCCTAGTCGCTTTTCCAACATAGGGTCTCCACTCCCTAGTTGATTTTATTTTTAGACATAGAGTCTCCACTCTCTAGTTTCCTTTTCCAACATAGGTTCTCCATTCCCTGGTTGATTTTATTTTAGACATAGGGTATCCACTCTCTAGTCGCTTTTCCAACATAGGTTATCAACTCCCTAGTTGATTGATATTTTAGACATAGGGTCTCCACTCCCTAGTCTCTTTTCCAACATAGGGTCTCCACTCCCTAGTTTATGCTTTTCCAACATAGGGTCTCCACTCCCTAGTTGATGATTTTTAGACATAGGGTCTCCACCCCATAGTCGCTTTTTCAATATAAGGTCTCCACTCCCTAGTTGATTTTATTTTTAGACATAGAGTCTCCCCTCCCTAGTCGCCTTTTCCAACATAGCGTCTCCACTCCCTAGTTGATTTTATTTTAGACATAGGGTCTCCACTCCCTAGTCTATTTTCCAACATAGGGTATCCACTCCCTAGTTGATTGATATTTTAGACATAGAGTCTCTACTCCATAGTCTCTTTTTCAACATAGGGTCTCCACTCCCTAGTTGATAATTTTCCAACATAGGGTATCCACTCCCTAGTTGGTGATATTTTAGACATAGGGTCTCCACTCCCTAGTCTCTTTTCAAACATAGGGTCTCCACTCCCTAGTTGATGATTTTCCAACATAGGGTCTCCACTCCCTAGTTGATGATTTTCCAACATAGGGTCTCCACTCCATAGTTGATATTTTTAGACATAGGGTCTCCACTCCATAGTTTCTTTTCCAACATAGGGTCTCCACTCCCTAGTTGATATTTTTAGACATAGGGTCTCCACTCCCTAGTCACTTTTGCAACATAGGGTCTCCACTCCCTAGTTAATGTTTTTAGACATAGGGTCTCAATTCCCTAGTCAGCTTTTCCAACATAGGGTCTCCACACCCTAGTTGATGTTTTTAGACATAGGGTCTCCACTCCCTAGTCGCTTTTCCAACATAGGGTCTCCATTCCCTAGTTGATTTTATTTTTAGACATAGGGTCTCCATTCCCTAGTCGCCTTTTTCAAATTTCGGATGGGAATTAAAATATAGGAAAAGTAAAAATTTAAAATTAAAAAGTAAAAGTAAAAGTAGGTGAAAATTGTTTAATAAAAAAAGTAAAAGAAAGTGAAAAATTAAAAAAATAAAAGTAAGAGAATGTGGAAATTTTAAAAAATGAAAAGTAAAAGAAAGTTGGAATTAAAAAATAAAAGTAAGGGTAGCCGAATTGTTTTTAAAAAAGAAGTAAAATAAGGTGGAAATAAAAACAAATTGTATAAAAGTGGGAATTTAATTATAATAAAAGTAAAAAAAGTAAGAAATTAAAAAATAAAAGTATAGGAAAGTGGGGAATTTTTTTAAAAAAAAAATAAGAAAAATGGGAAGTGGAAATTCTTTTTAATTAAAAATAAAATATAAAAAAATAATTTTAAAAAAATCTGAAAATTCCGAAATCTTTTCTATAAATAAAAGAGAAATGTGAGCGAAAAAAAGGGAGGGGAAAAGAAAAAAAAATAGGGGAGGGATTTGGAGAAAAAATATTTTTGCTTCTTCTACGCTAAGAAAAATTCTATTCATGTCATTCTTTCGAAACAAAACCACCAGTTTAACCACCCCAAAGCCACCAGCCCTTGACCACTTTTGAGCCATCATTAACCCAAAATAAAAGCTCCAAATATAGCTTCTAAAGCGTCGGTTTTGCAAGGTCGATTGAGGTTGCCAGTTGAGATTTTTCGCTCGAGTTTTTCGCAGTCCGAAGGGTCCAGTTGAGAGCTATCTGATCATTGAGTGATTGTAATTTAAATCCACAATCATTAATACAAAGGTTCACTTCTCTTTCTATTTTTTTTATTTATTAATGTTCTGGGTCACTCTGTTTTAATTGAACCTTGAGTATGATATGGTCGAGTTTGCATCCAAGTGTGCTAAGATTAATTTGTTCTCATGTTGAGTATTTGTTAAGATTAATTTATTATCCTTTTTGGTAGTTCATATGGTTAATATTATTGATGAATATGTAGTAATTTGTTACTTTTCTTGTTTATTCAATGAAGCAATGACTTTCCATTTTAGCATGCTTTAGTTTCACTTTGATCTCCTATCTTAGTAACTAAATTGCTTCTGCCCGTATCTATCTATTCCTACCATAAATTTAGTCTAATTTCAAATATTGCTTAGCAGTAAAATTATAAGAGATTAGGTTGGGCCATGATTGGTGTAAGACTTTAATTGGACTTTTTCGACGTATTTATGGGCTAATTGTTGCCCAGGATCAAAAACAAATAAACAGTCACAAGCTAGCCAATTTTTCTATAATTAAGTTACTTCATTTCCTCCACAACAATATCCATATCTCATGACCTTACAATAATCTCAAAATTAGTAATTGAATAATATTCGAACATCGTAGCTTACTTTAGGCGCGATTAATAATAAATTATCGTGATTGTGGGTACGGTTCCCGTGGCATAGTCATGATATGTAAACCCCAATTCAAGTGTGCGTTTCACACGACTTGACCATAACTTCAAATAATGATAAAAATAAACATGTTGTAAATCGCGGGTGCGTTTCACGTAGCGCGGTTTGCAATGTGTACCAAAACGACAAGTGTACGACATCGTAACTTGTTCAAATAAATTCCATAAATACTAAAACCGGCAAAATAAATAATTAAAAGTGGTCAAAAGATGAAATGAACAATAGGTTTTAAACATGTAATGAATCACATAATTAGGCCAAGTATTAATTGTTAAGCGACCGTGCTAAAACCACGGAACTCGGGAGTGTCTCACACCTTCTCTCGGCTTAACAGAATTCCTTACCCGGTCTTCTGTGTTCGCAGACCATAAATAAGAGTCAATTTTCCTCGATTTGGGATTCTAAAATAAATCGGTGACTTGGGACACCAAAAATTATTTCAAGTGGCGACTCTGACTGAAACAAATAATCTTATTTCGAATAATGTCACTTTAATTGGAAAAACTCCCTTATCCCCTAGGGACCGGCCCGGGACCGCGGGCTAAACGGGCCAAGACTGTTTGGCCCGATTTTAGTGGGCCTAGGCCGGTCTCGTGGGGCGGTCTTATGATTTGAGCCCGCCAGGGACCGGGACCGGACCGGTCCCTTAGCTTATCGAATATAGCTTATATATATATATATATATATATATATATATATATATATATATATATATATATATAGCTATATTCTATAAGTATCAAAAAACCAAGTTTTAAACTGGTTTCATTTATCAGTAAAATTTTTTTTTTGAATATAACCTCTAGCTTGTGACCCTGGACTAAGCATAGTATAGTATATAATATATAAGCTATATTAGATAAGCTATATATACATCTTATATACTATATATAAGATGTATATATATAGTATAGTATAGTATATATACTAAATGTATAATATATAAGCTATATATATATATAGCATAGTATAGTATCTAATTTATCAGCAAAATCATTTGATAAATCAATTGGTTTGATATTCAAACCGGATAACTTTTTATCAAGAAGTTCTTCTAAGTCTCCAAAAGATTTAAATTTAAAATCCTGAATATCAGGAGGTCTTTGAATATGAGTAACAACAATCTGAGGTTCTGATTTGCTTCCTGAAGAAGAGGCAATATCAGTCAAAGTCTTTTTCGTATTCATCTCCTTAATCAAGACTGTTAAATCATCAAGTTTTTTATTAAGAAAACTAACGTTTTCACCCAAAACTTTAACATATAAACTCAAATAATTATTTTGAGAAATTAATTTATTAATTTCTGCGATGCTGACTGCAGCAACATCTTCATCAATAAATTTTTGAAATGCAGTAAAAGTAATACCTGTATTATTAGGTAAAACAAAAGATGATTGAGGAGGGTAAATGGCTTTAGTAATATTGCCACTCCCGTCTTTATAAGATCTTTCCAAAACTTTTATAAAAAGTGGTAAATATGTGGTTATAAACCAAGGAACAAAATACATAATTTGATTATGTAAAGCACAAGTTTCATAAAACTCTTGTGAAATATTGTTTAAATCTTCCTTACTATAAGTATCAAAAAACCAAGTTTTAAACTGGTTCCATTTATCAGTAAAAAATTCTTTTTGAATATAACCTCTAGCTTGTGACCCTGGACTAAAATCAATTTGGTGTGGAATCATTAAGAATCATTGGGGTCAAAATCCATTTCGGACGCAGAAGGAATATCCTTATCAGAAATATTATCACTATCCTGAACAATATTTGTTTTGGGGTTAATCTTAACCCTTTCAACAGGTTTATCACCTACTTTAGTAGAAATTGTGTGTAAAGATGCAGCACGATTTCTAGCTGGTCCATAGACTGGTTCAACAGGAGAAATGTGTTGAATATCAGGCAACAGTCTACGACTAGTAAAGGAATGTCTGTTATAACTAGAATTAATAGTAGGCAACATTCTATTATTAGAAAATGACTGTCTACTATAAGTGGAACTATTATCGTCAAACTGAATGCAAATCCTACCATCCGGATTTTGAGTAATATGAGAATACTCAGTATTACTAACAGTATCAGTTATCTGACTGGGGGATATAACCGAATCCAAAGTCCATGTGGTTGGAAAATTAATTTCTTCCCACTTAATAGGTCTTCTCGTGGTGACCTTAGACTTTGCAAAATTCGTTTCCACTGGGACCGGCCCACTTGCTACCTTTAATTGGCATCATGCTTTTGATGACTTTGGTGCCAAAATATTTTGTGAAAAAGAGATTGAAGTGTTATGAGTCACGTTCCTTATTGTAATGTACAATAATAAAATTTTCACTATTAACAAGAAAGTACACAGGTAGTTGCTTGAAAGGTTAGCTAATAAAATTGCAAAATCAAACCTTTAGGAATTCGTGGGCAGAAGCCAGAGAGTACCGACCAATAGCTTTATAATATTATGTCACTTAAACAGAAAAACAACCTATGCATCTCAACCAATGCACTAGAAAAAGGATATCGTGCCTTTGAATTACTTAATATTCCTGGAATGGAAAAGTTAAATTCAAAGTAAATACTCAACAGTTTGAATGTCGTGCTGATAATGTGTTATAAAAGAAAAATTATAAAGTAAATAAATCGAAAACAAGTATAGAGAGAGATTGATATATTATTCAACTTCAAACTGATGTACATAATGAATTGAAATCTCCCCTATTTATAGAATAAAGGGAGCAGCTGCGAGACTTTTCTTGAGCTACTTGTAAGCTGTTTGAATGAACTGCTCGCAACCTGCATATTTAATAAGAAGCTGATCCAAGTCATTTCATTGAGTTGCTTGCAACCTGCCTGCATCAACTGCTTGGAGATAAATTTCAATAAAATACTAAATGAATAATCTTATTCAGGAAGATTATCTACGGCGAAATAATAAATGGACATCCATAATAATATTTTCATAAGAGCTGCCCAATTTTTAAGTTATTGGCTAGTTTTAAATAATTTTTAAACCCTGGTTGAAACTTAAATAGCAGCCCAAAGGATGGCTATACGTGCAAACTACCCCCCAAAAAAGAAAAAAAAGAAAAAGAAAACCCCGGTCACGAGAAGGATAATTCGTTCGAGTTTCTACCACCAGATTGACTTTCTCTTCATTTTTCAGAAATAATCAGCTCATGGGAGAACAGAAAGAAGAAACAGAAATCAACCAACCCACAGAACAATCTCATTCTGTAATACCTCTATCTTCTTTTCTTTTTTCTGCAATTACAGTTTTGATTCCTGCTTATAGTTGGGTATTTTTCATGATTAACAATGTGAATTCAATCTCTGATTTTTATTCCCGTAGTTTGTGGAATTGACCATTTTGATCATTCAGTTCGAATTGTAATTGTTTTTTTTTCTTTTTTCATTGCTATATTGTAATTTCTGTAAGTTCTTTCTGAATTCATGGTTCTTATATGGTTAATTATGTTTCGTTTCACTATTCAGTTCACAATGAAATTGTCCCTCTTTTGTAATCAGTTGTTTGCTGTAATATCTGCTAGAATAGTTCATATTCTAATTGCTATCCTGAATTTTGTGTTTTTTCATACAGTTCTTTATTGACTGTTTGATCATTCAGTTCACGATGAAATTGAGTGTTCTTGTATTGTGCAACTAAAAAATTTCTCCTTTTTTTTCTCTTTCTAATTTCAACTAGAATAGTTCATTAACTAATTGCTACCTTGAGGTTTCTGGAAGTGATTATTATCCTTTGATCCTTATGAAATTCTAAAAGGACAGCCCGGTGGACAAGGCATCCCGTCCCGTGTTCACGCAGGGTCCGGGGAAGGGCTGCACCCAAAGGGGTGTGATGTAGACAGCCTACCCTAATTCAAGCATTAGTGACCGCTTCCACGGCTCGAAACCGTGACCTATAGGTCATACGGAGACAACTTTACCATTGCTCCAAGGTTCCCTTCTTCCTGAAGAAATTCTGCTACACAATTAATTATTGGCCGTTGATCGTTCAGTGCAATAACAAAATTGTGTAGTTTTGTAATCTGCAATTAGAATTGGTTTTACCCTTTTCTAGTATTACAAGACTAATTCATTTTCTAATTGTTACATTGAGGTTTCTGAAAGTGATATTATCTGTTGATCCTTTTGAAATTATGGTATTAATACGGTTTTTACTTCCCATTTGATCATTCACTTCACTATGAAATTGGGTATTCTTGTTATAAGTAAAATTGTTGTTTCTAATTTCTACTCGAATTGTCATTTTCTAACGGCTACCTTGAAGTTTCTGAGTGATATTGTACTTTGATCCTTCTGAAATTGTGTGTTTTGATACAGTTGATTGTTGCCCATTTGATCATTCAGCAGAATGAAATTTAGGAATTTTTTACTTATAAAAAAGCTGGATATGTTTGCAATCAGAAATTGAAATTGATTTTTCTAATTTCTGCATTGTAGTTTGTGGAAGTGATTTGCAAATGCACTGGCAAGACTTGGCGATTTGCTGCTGGAACAGAGGCAAAATTCGCGCTGAAATTTATCAATGACAGTAGGATTAAATCTATCTTGGCAAACCCACCCGTAGCCTATATTGAAGCTGTTAAAGATGGGGAAGTGCCTGTCATTTTTGGCCCCAACTCAATTCTTGTGAATTACGGGAAAGGATGGAAATTGCAGCCAGCCACTGAGACAACAAGTAAACTATTATGATTTTTAATTGTTTTTGGTACCTGAATTGCTTAGAAATAGGAAATTGTCAGTGGTAAGATTTTTTGTAATTCTCTTGCAGCAGGTTTTTCAAGAGGGACGCCTGATGATTACGCAGCAGCGCAACCAGCTTTTGTTCCTCCGGTATGATTGTAACCACACAAATCAAATTACCTATCCTTTTTACATGAATTATCATTCTTTCCATTTCCCAATTTGAATATTCACATTTAACATGTCTTGGAAGTTAAACAGCAGTAGGTTCACATTTAACTAGTTGCCTTTTTCTTTGTTTTGTCTTGTGCTTAATAGAAATATATTAGATTGAAGCAGTATGAAAATTTATAAAGGAGTTACAAAGTAACAATTTGATTGTGTATTACTCCACTGTGATTCTAAAAGCTTCTCCAAAAATAAAGTAGACACTATTTTGGAAATGATTAATAAAGTGAAGTGGACATTCAATATAATATCTTTCATATTGTTCGTGTTTTGAATCTATATTTACTAGGCAAATCCCTCGTACCTCTCCATGTATGTGTATTTGTGTCTGTTTAAGTGTGCATTGTCAATTTTGGGTAGCTATTCTTGTTCCTGTGGTTTAAATTTGCATTTCCTTGCTTTACAAGCTGCAAACTTAAGGCTCAGTTGAATGCAGATACAAAATAGAAGGCATTATAATAACCCCCCTGCATTCTCATGTATTTAGATATTATTTCAGAATTGTCATTGTTTTCTTCACTGGCAAAAAAATTTAAAGTCTTTGAGTACTCCTCAGATGATTACTGATTATTTGCACTTGGAAACTTCGTCGTTCTCTTAGTGATTTTAGCTTTTAAACCCTCTTCAGTTTACATATGTCAAATTTGTATTTGAAAATTGTAGTGAAATGAGATGTATGCCAGATATAAGTGCCATTCCTTAATCCAGTTACATATATCAAATTTTGTTAGGAAATTGTGTATAAATGCGCATTATGCCAATTTCCAGACTTTCTTATATCACTTGCATTTGAATCTTTTAATACTTTTGCTTTCTTAAATCTGTCTCCACCCATCAGATACTAGATAAGGAGAGAGAACATGTTTGGAGGCCTATACGTGTTAAATTTTCCTGCAGTGTTGCAGTATCTAGACTCCATTGGACAGAAAGGAATACCTACATACATATGGAAGTGTAAAATTGTGTAAAATGGATACTCAGCAGAGTGTATTTTCTTTTTATAATTCAGTATTGAAAGAAGCAATTAGCCTAATTTTCTTTATAATGTGAGGTAAAGGAATTCTGTTCATGCTCATGATAAATGAGGAGATAAGGCATCTCTTCTTTTTTGATTGACAAGGAGGAGGAGGAGAAGGGAATGTGGTTACAAGAAGAATATTAACACTCTGGTTAAGGTGCTGAAATAATCTGATATTAGTTAGTTTAAAAAATATGAATAATATAGAATCCTCAAGTATAAGAAATACTCTTTATGGCCCTTCCCTTAATGTTTTTCTGTTGTTTTCATTTTCCTCTCATCTCTGGGTGCCTCCCACCCAAAAGTTTTGTGGGGTTATGTGATTTAGATGGAGAGTAAGTTTAGCTAAAGTCTCAAAAGTGATTGAACTCGAAGCTATGCATCAAGGGTGAAGCCACATGGTCATAAGGGCGGTCAATTGACCACCCTGCGTCGAAAAATTTATACTGTTTATATAGGTAAAATATTACATTGTAGAGGTATATAACACATATTGAACACCCTTTCTCGGGAAATTTTTTCACTTCTTTCAAATTTGAACACCCTTGGGGAAATTCCTAGCTTCGCCACTGCTATGCATGAGAAGAAAAGCAGACATACTTTCTGATTCTCTGCCTTTCATTGTTTGCAGGTTTCAGACAACTCTCACTCTGCAAGGAGAAAATCACAAGCTGCTGTCAGCCCTCTCTACATCGGAAAGATATTGCTTGTATTTTTTCTAATGTTTTTGATTGGTACCCTCTTCACCTTGTTCCTGGAAAACCTTCCACAGCTAGTACAAAATCTTAATATGAGCTCAACCATTGAATAGCTTCTGAGAGATGCATATAGCCTGTATTTAAGCGCAGCTGCTTGTGTAGCAAATGTGGAATATTTGCCTATGGTATATCATATATTGCCAAGCGCTTGTTGGACAATTGTTTCTTACCGCTCCCTTGTGATCATTTGTTGCCTTGTTTCCTGCTGTGTCTGCACATATGATATTGAAATCTTTGAACTTTCCTTCCCTTGGGATTGTTAGGGGTCAGTCTTCAGAGTTTGCAGCTGGAACCTGGCCTTGCTAGTAGATCCAAAGCGTTGAGATTACATATTTAAAGAAGAAATCTTACTTTTACCATCTAACTTTTTTGTTCGTTTCTCATCCAAAGTTTGGTGAAACTAAAAGATGTTTTTCTTCATATGAATATAAGTTTTAATTTGAAACTCTTTAAATAACACAAGTAAATTGCATATTTAATTAGCAAAGCGTAGAAATAATCACCAATGACAAAATATTTAGACGTACCAAGAATCGATTGCGTTTTTTGTCCTCAAAATAAAGTTAATGTGTACACACAAAAAAAAGACTCTTAGGGTCTTACTGGATTATAATAGAATTTTTTTTATTGGAACGTTAAGTTATGTGAGCAGTGTGTAACAATAAATAGATTATTCTGCGTGAATTTCTTATAAGCAGGCCAAGAATTAGATTCAATAATCAGTATACATGTATAACTTCTAGTTTAAAAGTAAATCAGAGTTAAAATTTATTAAGAATTCTCACTAGATAATGCTGTAACGATTTTTACTCTGATTGAAACAAATTAACTAAAACGAGGCGCTTACCTTGACAGATAATTTTGTCATTTTAGGTGTTCTTATCTAGGTATTGCTAAATATTAATACAAGTATTCTTATTTTAATTGGATAATACTCCTCAGGCAATTGGTAAACGTAAAAGTTGGACCCAAAAGAAAAACCTCATACTTCTAGGGCCACATTTTACTTTTTCCTATTCGTAAAATGATTTAAGAAAAACAAAAATATGAACCAAAATAAAATAAATAAATAAATTGTATCTCTGATATGTAAGAAAAAAATAAATAAAGAAGATATTCTTTTGTTATATGCTCTTACTCAAACCTCACCATCTTCCAATTACATTTTTCACCATTGAGAACAAAATCAACTATTGTTTGGTTTTTATTCATCACAATGGGAACGCTAACGAGCTGCAGTTTCAGCTCAATGAATATAAGGTTCCGTTTGAATCCTCCAGTTAATTACACTTTCAGTCGAAGAATCCAATTGAAGAGAATGTCCAAACGGAATTTCGGTCGATTGATTATTAGGTGTAGTAGCGGTAGTAGTGGCAATGGCAGTAGCAATGACAGTGGTAGCAGTAGCGATGGGAAATTGGAAAAGGATTCTTCAAATTTGGCTACAGTTACTGAAGAAACCACTGAAGAAAGGAACGGCGGCGGTGGCGCCAGCGGTGTGGAAAATGATTCGGATGATTCTCCGGTGTCAATTTCTTCCAGAGTCAGTTTCTCTTTTGTTTTTGTTTTTAAAAAATCTGAGTTTTTTTTTCCGTTTTTTTAGATATTTTAATTTTATGTTAGTGTTGTTATTGTCTAAATATTTAAGTTTATTGCTTCAAGTTATATTTTTAGAATTTGGTATGGATGAAAGGAGGAAAATTTGGCGTAAACGAAGAGAAGAGAAGTGTATTTAACTGATAACTGATGATATAAGTAATTAAGTATTAGTTATTACTAGTTTATTGTGTGTTGTTCTTTATGCAGCTGGTTGTTGTACTATGATATAGGCTTATGCAGTAGGAGAACTTGTTCTTCCAGCTAGGTGTTCATATGCCCTTTTCCCTGGTTGTTGACTTGCTTATACGGATAGGAAATACATTTAAGGAAATGAATGGAGAGAAATATTGAAAAATCTGATCTTGAATGGCAAAGCTTAAAAGCAATTTGCCTATTTGGCGGAATTATTAAAAGCTATCACTTCGTCATTTAATGCAAATGAAGCGATGCGAAGCACAAGAGCCATGCACTCTGAAGAAGTATGCGCTTCAAACATGACACAAAGTGATCCTGACGAGAATCACTTGTTCTTTGAATCTCACATTTGAGGAATTGCATTAGTATCAACATTATTGTAAATAGGATGCTAAAAATTAGTTACTTAATTGCGATTTGATTGTTTTAGTACTAAATTCATATATGTTTAATATTTTTTAATTCTCTGTAACTTGCGTCACTTCAAAGGAGCATGCTCTTCACTACTCGTTTTTTGTTTCAAGTCTCATGGACCTTATTGCTTCTTTGCATTTTTCACTTTAGAAAACACTAATATTGGAATCATTTCAAAAACAGCACTGATACTGGGAAATCTTACAACTAGTTTCTTTTGAAATTGCAATACCGAAGGCTTTTCACTTTTATATAGGAGTACTGTTTATATTTCAACTAAGTGACTGGTTTAAAGGAATTGTGGCTGGGGTGTCTATGAATTTAAGAAACTTATCTGGTCATTAAGATAGCAAGAAAAGTGTCAAATAATTATCCTTTATTACATTGTAGTCAGAAAATGTTCAAGTAATCTCTGTTGGCTCATAAGAAGCTCGCCACATGTATTCCTATAATGGTCAAAATAAAGAGTAGCTTCATGATATGAAGCAATGTTTTGAAAGGCGTTTTCGGGGCGAGCCCTGGGGCGAGGCACACCAAAAATGCGTCGGGGCGATGGTGTGGGGCGAAAGTCTCAAGAGGCATACGCCCAGCAATTCGGGGCGTACGCCCGGGTGTTTGAGGCGAGTTGTTTTAGTGAGGCGTAAGCCCCAGAGAGGTTTTCAAATTAAAACAAAATTTGTTGAATAAGCCCTTCATATAATACCCAAATTTTCAAAATTCAGCTTGGTAATTACTCAAAAGTTTTAAAAGGAACTGAAATGTATTAAATTTAAAAGTCAATACCTTTTTTATTGATTGAAGCCCCAATTCATGGTCTTTCCTAATTCTTTATCTTGTCCGCTAGTCTGCTAATATCTCCCAAAAGCAACGAATATTCAATTTTTTTTTTTACAAATACAAAGAGAACTCCATTCTCTTTCATAGTTCAAAGTTCAAATTGAAGGTTAGTCATCCTTTTTGTTCCTCCATGTAGAAAACTTTATTCTTTTCGACTCAAGTTACTTGAGCTTCTAAGTAGCGTATAATATATTGTTTTGACTAGTTTTTTGTGGGGATGAAGCGCGCGCACAAACATATATATATATATATATATATATATATATATATATATATATATATATATATATATTTCACATATTTATAGTTTTCTTCATTTTTTATGCAATTTTACCTGTTTATAAATATTTATTGTAATTATATTATTTTATAAAATATTAAAAATTAAATACCTATGGGCTTACGCCTCGCTGAGGCATATGTAAAACGTCTCGCCTTACGCCCACGCCTTTTAAAACATTGATATGAAGAAACATTAAACAGATGAAGAGGAGAAACCAATGTACTGAATGTGTTTGCTTTCTTGGCAGCCAACAATATCCACTGTTGGATCAACTTATAATAATTTCCAAGTAGATTCTTTTAAGTTGATGGAACTTCTTGGACCAGAAAAGGTTGATCCCAGTGATGTGAAGTTCATTAAGGAAAAGTTATTTGGCTACTCTACTTTTTGGGTGACTAAAGAAGAACCATTTGGAGATCTTGGAGAGGGCATTCTTTTCCTTGGGAATCTTAGAGGAAAGAGGGAGGATGTTTTTGCCAAACTTCAGAGTCAGTTATCAGAAATTATGGGTGATAAGTACAACCTGTTCATGGTGGAGGAACCTAATTCAGAGGGGCCAGACCCGCGTGGTGGGCCCAGAGTCAGCTTTGGTATGCTGCGGAAAGAAGTTTCTGAACCAGGTCCAACAACTCTCTGGCAATATGTAATTGCTTTTCTGTTGTTCCTTCTCACTATTGGTTCCTCTGTGGAGCTAGGAATTGCATCTCAGGTCTGCTCGTTAACCACACAGTTTGACTTTAAAGACATTGTTTCATTTCTTATTCTTCTCATAAAATTCTCTATTTTTTCTAACAATTGACTTGATGACTTAAATTTATGTTGAGCAGATAACTCGCCTTCCTCCTGAGGTAGTTAAGTACTTTACCGATCCAAATGCAATTGAACCACCAGATATGCAGCTTTTATTACCGTTTGTGGATTCTGCTTTACCGTTGGCATATGGTGTGCTGGGTGTGCAGTTATTTCATGTAAGATTTCTTTGTTATCCTTTTAGTTGATCGAATGAAATTCTCTGTAATGAAGGGGTCAGCCAAGTCCAAAAGGAACATGAAAATCTTCTCTAAAGTTCCCAGTTCTGTCGCTGATTATGATAGAATGGTGTAATTTAGGTTTTGGCTTCCTTCTTTGGCAATATTGATTACATTAGTTAGGTTGACTAGGGTTTGATTTTCTTCAAAAAAGAATAATTAGCTTCGATTTTAGTATTTCTTTTACTTTGAAGTTTTAAGTTTCAAGTTAAAATAGGATGGTGGACAAATATTAAACTAGATAGAAATACTAAGGAGCACATTTATTGGCCTCAGAGTAGAAGCTCTGTGTTAAGTTATAGAGCATTTTTACTGCTGAAAAGGGGAAAATAATCTCAACAGAAAGGTTACTTTTAGGGGGGAAAAAAACGAACTGCCAAAACAATGAAGATGTCCCGGACTGATTTAGCTATGCTAGTTTGCTACAAAATGCAATGTTAATCGTGGAAAAAATTGTTAGTCTAATAAGTATTGATAGAATGCATTAAGACAACTATCTTACCCCTAAGTTCTTTTATAGGCACATTTACAATGTATATATCTGATGTGGGACAGTACCACATTTAATGTTAAACCTGTATACCTATAAATCTAAACTAGCTATCTAACACTTACCCTCAAGCAGGTGCATGAAAGAAGTAGCTATCTAATACTTCCCCTCAAGCAGGTGCATAACATGTCGCATGGACCAAGCCTGCTACATATATAATTGGTTCATGAATTGGTGAGGGGCTTGGTGAATAAGTTAGCATGTTAATTGTTCAACTTCACAAACTTAGTGACGATTTCTAGGAATATCTTTTCTTTGGCAAATGGTAATCAATCTCTATGTGTTTGCTCATCTCATGATACATAGGATTCGATTTGATCTGAAGTGCAGCTTGAACTTTGAAGTCAAAAGTGACTGTACATTGCTGCCACATGCATTCGAATACTTGGCTGAAAACCATTTCTAGGTATTAGGCACCTTTTAAATTAATGTCAAACGTGATCAGAAGTAGTAGAAGGAAGCATTAGCTATAAGTTACTACAGACTTATCACATTGTAGTCATAAGTACTATATAGTACTGGGCTCAGACATGTAGAAGGGACAATTGTATGTGTATATTAGATAAGCTTAGCTTTTGCATCTCTAAATGACATGTGGCTTAACATTGCTGTAATTCCGCGTGACAGCTTGAAGTTTACCTTTCATTTTCATTTGCTTTTGGAAAAAATTTCCCTTTCTGCCTTGCTCGTTTGTTGCTGCAGTTCTACCAGAGTAGCTTAATTTTAAAATATAGTAGAATAAAACAAGATGTTAAACTGAAAAAGAGATGGTGGTTAGTCTCTCCTTAGATGGTTTTATACCTTCATATGATCATTTCTGTTCCTCCAAACTTATTCCTCCCTGTTCAATTTTACATGAAGAGTTGATTTGTTGCAGGAAATTGGGCATTTTCTGGCTGCATTTCCAAGGAATGTGAAATTAAGCATTCCTTTCTTTATTCCAAACATCACTCTTGGAAGCTTTGGAGCAATCACTCAGGTTAGCATAATTTGTTGTCACTTGTCAATGCTTGAAACAGTAAAGATGGCAGCTGAGGATTCTAAACTTTCTGAAAGATTTGTGTAAATGGATCAATTATTTTGAATTCCCCAATGTGCTGTTTGCTTTCAGGAGAGCCATGACTGAGTACATTGTCATTCACCTGGTTTTATTAAAAGATGGAAAATGCTGGTAATATGCTTTTGAAGTGGTTCTTATGCATGGATCTTGTTGTCATTGTTAAAGCTTAAACCCTGGGTTATAGGAAACTTAATAGGTTCCTTTTTGTGAAGGGGGTAGGGTTTACATTTCATTTCTGCGCAGAGGCAGGCCTGTTGGCAGAATGCATTTACTACAGGGAATTGGTGTAAAGTGTTCGAGATATGCTACTAGCAATTTCTTCTGGCTGCAGCCTCCTCCAAACAATCTAGTATAAGTCCTTTTGAGAACACGAGGATTTCCAAGATGGTTCTGTAATATACAATAGTCATTGGACATTAATCCCTTGGGGTGTTAATAATAATATTATTCAATTCTCTTTTCCTTACCCATTTGGTTCTCACATTATCTAGGACTTTTGTCGTTTTAGATTTGTTAGTTCAAATTTGTGATAGAGGAGTGAAGTAAGAGTTCTAAATGTAGGCTGTGAATTGAGGAGGGGGAAAAGAAGTAGAAGTGGTGGTGGAGGAGAATCAAATGTTATCTTTGCTTATTAAGATGATGTGAATGCAACTCTTCAAATGATGTTAATATGTAATATACTCAATGCTTGCCCTTGTTAAGTGTCACTTATTTTGTTCCTTATCCAAAAAAAAAAAGTGTCACTTATTTTGTTAAAGCATATGTAACAGATTTGACAATGGTAGAGTCTAGCATGGAGGGAAAAATCATTGTGAAGGATCTGTGCTAGATTAATCTACTTCATTAAACCTTGTCATTCCGCCTAATTCATCATCACTCTATTAAGCATAAAACATATGCATTAATGATCTTCTCTTGGTTCCTGCAGTTCAAATCTATTCTTCCCGATCGCAAAGCAAAGGTAGACATTTCTCTTGCGGGTCCTTTTGCTGGTGCTGCATTGTCTTCTTCCATGTTTGCGGTTGGCCTGTTACTCTCATCCAATCCTGCTGCTGCTGGAGAGTTGGTTCAGGTTCCTAGCACACTTTTCCAGGGCTCTTTGCTTCTCGGGCTTATTAGCAGAGCCACTCTTGGTTATGGGTAAGTTTAGCCCTCCACAAGGAGCGAAAGCATGACGTTCTTGGAAAATAATTTTCAATATGTACATTAGAGTTATTTTTCTTGTTCGCTTGAGGAGTAACCTCTTTTTGCTTATTTATTTTTGGTGCACCCACGAGATTCCTATTTGTATAGAAGATTGGGAGTCTTTCATAGAAAACCATGTCTTTTTGTAAGGTTTTCTACTTTTTGGTATCCTTGTACACGGGCAAGTTTTTGCCCCTTTTTAATGAATTTATTACCTTATCAAAAAAAAAAAAAAAAAAAAAAAAGAAATCCCTTTGTCAAAACCCCTATATCTGTAGGCTGATCACTTTGAAGTGCATAAATATAGTTGTTTCTAAAAGAAAACCTTAACAGTTATGTGCATGAAGGCCAGGGAACTTTTTGCTTTTTCCAAATTGGCAATATATTTTCGTTTCACTATTTCAAATCTTTAGCATATAACATTTGAGCTAATGTGCATTCATTTTCACAGAGCAATGCATGGTGCAATGGTTTCAATCCATCCTCTTGTGATAGCTGGCTGGTAAATTTGAGTTTGTTGCAAGTAATTTTGTTGGCTTAAGTTTAGCATGCTTGCTCTAAAATTCATTTTGTAGGTGTGGCTTGACTACATCGGCTTTTAATATGCTGCCAGTTGGATGTCTTGATGGTGGGAGAGCTGTGCAGGTGGCCTTTGCATTCTTTATTCTTTCAACTTGTTTTCATGAACTTGGGACACTGTCAAGCTTAATAACAAAGCGTAATCAATTGCATCCTATGAAATTTGAATGATGACAAGTTGCTAACTTTGACGTAGACTGTTGTTTTCATAATATTAGATGAATAACGGTGCAAAGCTTGAAAAGATATTACTAATACCTACGATTCTAGTATTGCAAACTTGTGGGCTCCTAACGAGATAGCGGCTGTTGAGACTTCTTAGCATGCTTAGACAATTTGGTTTCCCGATATATTTTGCTGGCTTTTTCGTGAAGAATTGTGACCTCAGAAAATGAAGAGCTTCTTGGCTAAGTGATAATTGGTTGTCCCAGATAAAGTGTGACGACTGTCAACTTCATTTTTTGTTTCTGGCAGGGAGCCTTTGGGAAAGGATCACTTATTGGTTTTGGTTTGGCGACATACACACTTCTGGGCTTGGGCGTGGTAAGCAGTCTTTTGTCATTTGATATTGGTAGAACTTAAAAGTAAATCTTCACATTGCTCAAAGTTATGACTAATATGTTTTAGGCCAAATACATAGACAACCACCTAAACTTGGCACCAATTTCCACTTTCGAGCGTGAACAACCAGAATTTTTGCTTTTAGTGTTTTTTCCTCTCTTTTTCTTCTCTCTCCTCCACCGATCTCTCAACCTTCCCCAATTTCTCCATAAACAACCATGAACCTTTTTTGTCCCCTTCAATCTTACTCCAACGCACAGGTGCCATGGTCCCTTTCTTCTCAACCTTATGTCACTGTCTTCCTAAATTTTCCACTACAAAATACAAATTCCTCTCTTTCTGTTTAACTCTCTCTATAGATCTTTGAGGACCTCATATAATTACAAAAAAGAAAAACTTATAGGCGCCTTTTTCTCAATAATTTACTGTTTGTGCAATATGATGGACTTTGGAATAGAGAGCTACACCAACCCCACCGCCACCACTGCAACTGCCGACGGCAATTCCGATTATGATATTCCTCAGACGTTGTCGTCTTCCGGTGTTTATCAAACCCTTCTTCTCATTAAATTCAATGACTCACTTTGAAAATTCAGGCGGCTAGGGAAATTGGACACCTCACATAAATTTCTAATTGTTATTGCCGTTATTTCACCAACACCGTCAAACTCCTCTGTGACATCCTTTGTTTCAGTTCCATCGTTGCCTCACCAACACCACCTTCTTCAACTCTCCGCCATCAAACTCCGACCGTAAAAGCATTTGCCGTAGCCCTGAAATTTTCAGCACTTGTTTTGTTTCAGAGCAAGATAACTCTGAAATTTGCCGGAAACACTTGTTTTGTTTCAGAGCAAGATAACTCTGAAATTTGCCAGAAATAAGGGGGGCTGTTTTATTTGTTTCATTTGCTCAAAATCTTTTTTTAACTGAAAAGACACTTGGCATTTTTTATTCCTTATTCTATCATGTAAGAGCGTGTGAATTTCACGCAATGTATTTTGTGTACGGGTTAGTCACAAAGTGTTTAATAGGTATAGATTGACTTAAGTTAAAGTGTCTAATAGGAACAAGTCTCAATCGATGTGTTTAAGTGGAAATTGGTGCCAAGTTTAGGTGGTTGTCTATGTATTTGGCCTGTGTTTTATTACTTCGATGTGCATATGTGGATCAAATGTCTATCCTTCATATATGCAATCGTTGTCCAGTGTCTATTTGTTCCCTCTTCTTTGTCACTCCCTTTCTGTTAAGTTTTCATTAGTATTAGGTTGGAAATCTGGAACCTTTTTTACTTATTTCATGTGCGCATTGAGGTCAAATCACTTATGGTCTTTTACACATCTGTCCTTTACCCTTTTTGCTTAGTGTTGCAAATTGTACAGTCACTTAAAACATTCTGTTTGTGCTGCTATCAGCTTGGTGGACCTCTGTCACTTCCTTGGGGATTGTATGTGCTTATATGTCAGGTAATAAAAATACATTGCTTTATGAAGTATTATGCTTGTGTAATAATATCGCCGTCCTATTTCATGGTATATAAGTGTTAGTCGTTTACAAGTAAAAATCTTGGATCGTGTGACGTACAGAGGACACCGGAGAAACCATGCTTGAATGATGTAACAGAGGTCGGAAATTGGAGAAAAGCAGCTCTTGGTGTGGCTATATTCCTTGTTGTATTGACTCTTCTTCCTGTATGGGATGAACTTGCAGAAGAACTAGGTATAGGTCTTGTAACCAGCTTTTGATTCATTAAAGATGGAGTCCTGCCAATTTTGATGTGGGCATGGGCTTAAGGAGTTGGTATGCATCATTTTTTAAGTAATCATACTGATCTTTTGACTGTACGTAGTGGACTATGTATACATGTATATAGTGAGCTACCATTTTTTTATTGCAGATTTATCTTAATAAACGAGGAAATATCATAAAGGGATACAAACTCGAAAACACAAAACTGAATAGATCTCTTATAGTAAGCAGGGGCGTTTCTAGTTCTTAGGATATGAGTTCATGTGAACCCATACTCCTCTCTGTAAATCATATATAATAATGTTATATTTCTTCAAGATTACTTAAAGTATATATACGTGCATCCACGTTCAAAGACTCCTATGGTGCAATAATTATTGGGTGCACCTCTACGAGTCAAATTGGCGGTTTAAATTCCACTTTGGACGGTTTTATTTTCGGCAATGAACATAGATATATACGTGAAAATTACTAAAATTTTAAAAAGAATATAATTTTGAACCTATAATTTCAAAAATCTAGTGGATTCATGTTAAAAAACTAAAGTTAAACACGTCAAAATGTAAATTCTAGATCCACCTATTTACAATAGTGCATCCATCCTCTTGAAATCCTGGATCCGCCTCTGATAGTAAGTGCCAGTTGATGACCGATCTTTAAGATCATGAATCAACAAAAAATAGATTTGAGAAAAACTTTATTTCTTAAAAGGATTTAATCCTTTTCCTCTCAATGACAGATTCGAGAACAAATACACATTTTCGTGATTTGTATCCGAGGGTCATTTAGACAATGAAAAATTGGATTATGAAATTGCGAAACATAATTTTGGAATTGGATCAATACTTCCAATTGAATAAGTATGAATAAAGGATCCATGGATGAAGATAGAAAGTTGATTTCTAATCTAACTAAATCTTCAATTTCTTATTGCAAAATTGCTATTAAACGATGACTTTGGTTTAGTAGAGACATCAGCCTATTGTTTTAGCTCGGTGGAAACAAAATTCTTTTCCTTAGGATCCTATTAAATAGAAATAGAGAACAAAATAACTAGAAAGGTTGTTAGAATCCCTCTCTTCTAGAAGGATCATCTACAAAGCTATTCGTTTTATATGTATTAGACCAAAAGCTGACATAGATATTATGGGTAGAATTTTATTTTATTTTTTTCGAATTTTGTTCACATCTTAGATTTATAAAATGACTCATCTCCATAAAAGAGCCGAATGAAACCAAAGTTTCGTGTTCGGTTTTGAATTAGAGACTTTGACTAGCCTTCCAATTTGGCTATTTTGAGGGGTGTCTTTGATTTTTAAAATTAATCTGAAAACAGAAACAGAGTTATACCTTGAAAATTAGAATGTCTTTACAGCTCTGTAATCAGAACAAGAGAAATAAAAATCTCTGCACTATCCCCCCCCCCCCCCCCCCCCAATTTTATTGCCATCATTTAATACTAGTACTCCAATTTTACTTTTTGAGACAATTAACACTATAAACACAATTTTGTAATGTCATGTTTCAATTCTGTGCTAGTATTAAAGTGAAGTTAGTTCTACCCCGTTATTAGGTAAAGTTCGAAACTTGTTAAATTATTTCACAAAGAATTCATTTGATGGTAGAGAATGCCAAAAAAAGTTGTGATGATTAAACATATTGAAACTTAACTCAGAGATCGCAAAATAAAATAAATATTCCTTTTGGACGCAAAAACAGCCTAATAGTGATACTAAATAATTGTGAAGCATTTCATCTTAAAGATTAAACCCACCATGGGATCAATTTAGATCCCATGGTATCATTCATACCCGATTTTGATAAAGTGTTCAAAGAGCAGTTTGTGCAATAAACTCCGCTATTTGCAAAGTAAATAAATTGGATGACATTAAATCTTTTGTATGCAAATTTACATTGCAGTTTATAATATGATAGGTGTAAACTGGCGGGTCGGGTCGGATATGGGACGGGTCGAAAACGAGTAATGAAAAGACGGATAAACTATCCGACCTGACCTATATTTAATACGGATAAAAAATGGGTTAACCGACGGATAATATGGGTAACCATATTATCCATGGCTTCATGAATATGATCACTTTTGGGAGAATTTCTAGTCTCCCAAACTTGAGGAACCCCCAATTTGAGATTTTACAAATGTAAAAATTAAACCTATTAGTTATTCATTTTCTAAATGGATAATATGGTTTTTATCCATATTTGACCCATTTATAAAAAGTTCATTATCCAACCCATTTTTTAGTGGATAATATGGGTGGTTAACTGTTTTCTTTTAATCGTTTTGCCACCACTAGGTCACGGTTAAAGTTGTCTCCACATGACCTATAGGTCACGGGTTTAAGCCGTGGGATCAACCATTGATCAGGGTAGACTGCCTACATCATACCTTTTAGGATGCGGCCCTTTCTCGAACCATGTATGATCGGAGATATTTCTTGAACCGGACTGTTTAGAATTTATAATCTGATAAAGCGTTGAGATATCAACAAATCAAAACATCGTAATCATATTATATATGTAAGCTCATGGGGGCCTGCTTTCACTTTCTTGTTCTAACTTTTGCTTACAAATTATTGCTTGCTTGTGAAAGCCATGCCATCTTTTCTGATTATCCCGACGTTTCGCGTATTGATTGGGTCAAAAACAGTTTTATTTTATTTTAGTATAATAAAAATATAAAAACACTATACTATGGTCAAGTTACATCCATCTATATCTATATTTGTGTAAATTGAAAATGTACGATTCATTATATATACATGAATATTGATAATCACCTAGTTTGACTTATATATATATTCTATAGGCAATGACGGAGTCACTTTATGCTAGCGGGTGTCAATTAACACCTCTTTGTTAAAAAATTACATTGTTTAGTTAGGTCAATTACCTTTATTTTTTGTTGTATGTCCACTTTTTTATATTTGTACATACCTTAATAAAATTCTAACTCCACCACCATTGGGCTGCGGCGTTCCTTCAATTTCCTTGCCACTGTGCAACCTTGTCTTCTGGTCTTGTTTCAATATGCAAAAAAACACGTATAATCATCAAATTAGATATAATAAAGTTGGGTTTGACAAAACAAACGAAAAATCGTTTCAAATTCGTTAGCATAGTGTCGTCGTTTCCCACCTTTACGTGATAGTGAAATAACTCTAAAATCGTTTAGTTTACTTATTAATTACTTATAATTCATGGATAGTTTATGCGTGAATTGTTATTGTACATGAAATATAAATTATCCTAAAAGGAGATGTTTTTAAATAGTTTAATTCATGCCTTGCCAATACACGTATAAAATTTTATTATATATTTTATCCCAATAAAATATCATAAATTTCTACATAACTGCAATACCACCAACTAAATGCAAATTTAATGATGCCCGCATTTAATTTTTTTTATTTAATCAATTAAATCTTATATTATCTTATGCGTATTTTATGCTAAGATTAATTATTCATGTCCAAAATTTGATCACGCCCAACTATGCCTTATAAAAAGGACTAAGCGGTCGTTGCAAATATAATCCGGTTTACAAGTCCGGAATCGAATCCTACAGAAAACTAAGGCTTAGCTACAGTTGTTCAATATTGCAAAGAAACACAAGTTCAAATAATTTTCTAGTTATAAAAATTTAATTTTTATTTCTACTAATTAACTAGCAAATATTATAAAGCAGTAGAATTATCAACTAACATGGATGAAATTCTAGACAAGACTAAGGAGGTCTAGAGTTATGATTTTTCCAATTGTCGGAATCTTTTTCGCTACGTTTCCTACAAATTTGCCTAAGTCTTCTCTATGGACCATGAGCACTCTAACTGTCGTAACTCTCTCCCGAGTAATTACCACAATTTACTAGGCATATTCTCCTGAATTACGCTAGTTGGCATTAAGTACAACTCACTCAGATCACATCAAGGTTTCGTTATCCCTAAACTCACCTTTAAACCTCCGTATTGATCCTCATATACGTTTAGGAGTGATGTTGTTCAACAACTATCTAAATATGCACTCTCTCCCGAGTAATACATACTAAATAGGCACAACTAATTGAGGGCCCTTCAATCAACCACAAGAATAATATAGTTGAACAAATAGAGAAAATACTACGGCAAATCTATATTAACGTAACAAGAAAATCATCCTTCAATAGGTTCCATCAACACCCTAGATTAGGAAGTTAGCTACTCATACTTATAGTAACAATATCCCAAATATTTTGCATAATTAAAATAGAGAGTAAAGATGAAAAGATGTAGAAATAATGATTCTAACTCCAAGGGGTGATTCCACCAGCTCTTCTTGCCTCTAGCTGCCCAAAAACGTGGATGCTGAAAAAAAACCCTCTCCAAGTGGTGTTTTTAGGTCTATTGATATGTGTAGAAGAAACCCTAAACGTGTGGGCCGAATCCTAGTCAAACCCGGAACGAATTAAGTCTTCAAAACTCTGATTGGACTTGGCCTCAGGCCTGGCGTCGCCAGCCTAACGCCTGGAATTTGGCTGACCTCACCAGGCTAAAGCCTGGTTCAGCCTGGCCTTAGGCTGGCCTCACCAGGTCTCTCATTTTCACTGTTCTCGAGCACACTTTCAACGTTTAAGTATACTTTTTGCTCTACTTTCATCTTCAATTCACCTACACATAAAATAGACTCCATTATGCACAAATAAAGTGTAATTTATCATTAAAGCATGTAAAATGCAAGGCACATAATGTACGAAACTATGAAATTATGGCCACACATCAATCATCAACCATACAACAGTCCCGATTACCTGAAGTTGGCTCTTTGCTCCACCTTCCATTCAATTATTCTTTTCAACTGACACTATAATACGAGAGTCGACAAGAGTGGGTTGCTCTAGTGGTGAGCATCCTCCATGTAACGACCCAACCGGTTATTTTGATTTTTAGAACCTCGTTACCCTAAATAAAACTTTCCGTATGTGCTTTAAATAATTTATGACTTGTGGGGATGGTTGGTTCGTGATTTGGAAGTGTTTGGGTTGAAATCGGAACACTTGGTTCCTTAAGTTGGCTTTAAAAGGCCAAGTTTGACTTTGGTCAATATTATGAGCAAACAGACTCGGATCAGTATTTTGACAGTTTCAGTAGGTCTGTATCGTGATTTGGGACTTGGGAGTATGCCCAGAATCAAATTCCGAGGTCCCTAGCCCGAGATATAGAATTTTGATGAAAAATTAAAATGTTTAAGTTCAAATAGTGACCGGATGTCTAATTATGTAAAAACGACCCCGGAATAGAATTTTGATGATTCCAACAGCTCCGTATGGTAATTTTGGATTTAGGAGCGTATTCAGAATTTTATTTGGAAGTCCATAGTTAAATTAGGCTTGAAATGGCTAAAAACAAGAATTTAAGTTTGAAAGTTTCACTGAGGAGTTGACTTTTTGATACCTGAGTCAGAATCCAGTTCCGAAAATTTTAATAGCTCTGTTATGTTATTTATGACTTGTGTGTAAAATTTGAGGTAAATCGGAGTTGATTTGATAGGTTTCGACATCGAATGTAGAAGTTGGAAATTTTAAGTTTCATTAAGCTTGAATGAGAGCAAAATTCGTGGTTTTAGCGTCGTTTTATGTGATTTAAGGTTTCAAATAAGTTCGTATGATGTATTTAGGACCTGTTGGTATATTTGATTGAGGTCCCGAGGGGCTCGGGTGAGCTTCGGATGGTTAACGGATCAAAAGTTGGACTTAAAACAGCTGCTGCAATTTTTTCTTTCTGCTTGAAATTCTGGCCCAAAATCGAGCTCCCAAGAATCGAGGATGTGAATCGAGGCTGTGAATATCGAGGCCGTGAATCGAGGCTGCCTGGGCAGAATTATAAAAGAGGGCATTCGTCCCATTCGCCATTTTTAATAAATTGGAGCTTGAGCAGAGGCGATTTTCGATAGATTTTCAAGGAAAAGACATTGGGATAAGTGATTCTAACTTGTATTTGGTCTATAAACATAAATATATCATTATTTTCACCATTTAATTAGTGTTTTGGCTAGATTCGAGCCAAACAGAGTTGGATAATCGTGGAAAAGGCCTTATAGTGGATTAAATTGGAGCAAGACGAGATAAGTCTCTTGTCTAATCTTGTGAGGAGAAAATTATCCCATAGGGATTAAATTGAATAATTATTGCTAATTGCGGGGGCTACGTACGCACGAGATGACGAGAGTCCGTGCGTAGCTACTATTAATGCTAAAGTCCGGGTAGTTTAAGACTCAAAGCATGAATTATTTGTGTGAATTGTAGTCTTTATTAATTAAAATATTTGATGTGTATATTGTGAATTGTTATGAAAAGTAGAAAAATATGAAATTTTTATATGCTTAATTTTTGTTTAGATTAATTAATTGTTGAAATAAATTGTTATCCTCTCGAATAAATTTTACAATAAATACTCTTATTCCGGAGGTACATAAGAAAATGTCCTCCTTTCTTGTGGATCCGACCGAACACCTCGGCAGGATAGATGCATCTATGGATCGTGTCGCACGTCCCTCGGCAGTGTACACGAAACTCTGGATCGGGCCATACGACCTCGGCAGAAATCGTGCTTAATAATAATAATAATTACACGATACTTGGACAGTTTATTACAGCTTGTAAAGCTATTTGATAAATTGAAAATTTATTGAAATTGAATTGCAGCTTGTAAAGCTATTTGATAAATTGGATTTTTATTGAAATTGAAGGATCTAATTAATAGATTAGAAATTATTGGAATTGAAGGAATTTAATTACTTCTGCTGGTTCAATAAAATTATTGTTAACTCTGTGAATCACGTTGATATAAATATTTTTATTTTCATGATTATTTAATATTATTGACCCATAGTGAGTGTCATAGTCGGCCATCTCGTCTCTACCTCTTCGAGATTAGGCTTGATACTTACTGGATACACGTTGTTTTCGTACTCATACTGCACTTGCTGCATATTTTATTGTGCAGGCACATATATGTATAGCGGCCTTGTAGGCGCAGAGGTGTGGTTAATAATTGTGGGAACATAGATGACCTGCATTCTATATTACGATCCGCAGCTAACAGAATCTCCTTCAGAGTTATTATATTTTTCTGTCTAATTTGTATTCTAGACAGATGCTGTATTTTATTTTAAATTTCCTAATAAATGCTCATGCACTTGTGACACCAGATTTTGAGATGATTATGGGTTGCACTATATTGGAAATGTTTTTAAAGATATTAGTACGTCTTTTGTAAATGTCATCTTCTGCTATTTAATTGAGGGGAACAACTAGGACTTCAAAAATATTAAAATGATAATTTATTTAGTATTTATTGTTGGCTTGTCTGACAGTGGTGTCCGACGCTATCACGACCTATAGGTGAAATTTGGTCGTGACAATATGGTATCAGAGCACTACGTTCACATAGATCTTATGATTCATGAGCAAGTCTAGTAGAGTCTTGCGGATCGGTACGGAGACGTCTGTACTTATCTTCGAGAGGCTACAGGGTTGTTAGGAATACTTCCCTTTTTGATTCCTCATCGTGCAATTCGATTCCTTTGAGGCTTATGCTTTCATTTCCTTCCTACTCAATCTTATGCGACATGAAGCGCTTGTTATAAATTGGGGATCAAGGAAAATTTTAATGGTACTACAGATGTAGTACATGATGCTTCTCCATGTGTAATTAATTGGGCTATTGTCGTCGCCTTGCGAAATTCTGCTCTGTCATTTCAAATTAAGTATCAGTACTACCTAAGGTTTTGAGATTTGACATTGATCGTTATGATGATTCATGCATTGTTATCGCACAGTGTTTATGAAATGGTAAAATGCCCGTCTATGTGTCAGGGCAGTAAACGACTTGAAAGAAGGTTTTTCTCAGTACATGATTTAGAGGTTCCATGTTTTATTTCCAGCAGAGAAAAAGGCAATCGGGCTATGAATGTTCGTGTTTGGGGTTGATAGAGTAACGAAGCCTGATATTTTCGAGCGTGGTAGAGTTCTCAATTTTGATATGGTGTCATCGCCTTGTAAAATGCGTTAAGGTTCGCCGTTGTTATGGTTTTCTTCAACTCGCCTTCACGACAGGGTGTTAGGAATTGGTATAGGGGAAGCAGTCGTTAGAGATCGCGGTGTGCAGTGATTCAAGATCGAAGCAGCGTTCCTAGTATTGATGTCTCGAGAAGGATGATTGTCAGAAAGATTTAAAACTAGTAACGAGCTATTGGTTCAAGTGCTACAGAGATGGATTTTGAGTTAGGGAAACAACTGGGCAGCGATGGATGAGGAAGGACATATGGAAGGTGCCTTGCGGTGGTTAGGTTCCGAAAAGGTGCCAAGTGTAAGAAAACAGAAGTAGAGTAGTTGCTTAAAGGAGATGGTTGACCAAAGTGGGAGAGCGGCAAGGTAGCATACGGGTTCTGTGGTAGGATAGCCACACGCCTTGGGGGGAAAATTGAGTGATTTGGGATTCATGGTGGACAGTGACTAGGTATACAGACTTAATTGGCTGCTATATTGAGGAAGATTGGATACAACAGGAGGGAGTTGCTTGATATGAAGAAGAATACAACATGACTTTGGATTGGAATGTATTGTCGCACCTTTAGTTGACGTCCATGAGGAGTGAACGGACTGGTGCAGCTGGTAATGAGCTTGAACTCAGGATGATGTACTGATTTCGTAGTAATTGCACCCAGTGCAACGACGTTGGAATATTTCGGCATGTAATTTCCATAAGTGGGTTATCTCATGTGAGCAGGTTAGCGGTCGCGTGGTGTTGACGAAGCTTCTGCGAAGAATTTTTCTGGCTACCCAGTAAGAGATTTAATATGTAAATGTGGCTAGTGGCTCGGAGTGTTTATTAAAGGTTAATAGAAGGATTTCGAGAAAATTTGGCGAGTTGCGTGTGCAGGATCATGTCAACGATGAAGAAAGAATCTTGGTGGATTCTAGAATTTTGTAAATTGTAGCTTCACGCTAAGTGGGAGAGCCCCACCGTCTATGATTGGATTGCGTAGTGTCAATTTGTGCGGTTTCTGGTTATCAGTGTATTGGTGGGTCATTGCAACTGAGTAAAGAAAATATCAGTGGTAATTTGAGCAAAGTATTTGGGGAATGTGTGCCATATTTGGCCTTATCAATTCACATTCAGGTTTTTGGAAGACTTAGAGTTTATGCTTCGTGTAGATGTAATGCACAGGAAAGTGAAATAGTCGGATGTTTCCTTGATAAAGTGTCCATGTGCTAGAAGGGCCTTGGAATTGATCATGTTTGGGAACAAGTCAGAGCAAGTGACTCTCAATAACGTTCCTAGTGGATTCAAAAATTTAAGTGTGGTGACTAAGGATCTCGAGTCTATAGTATGGTTGAGCATCGAGCTTTTGCAGCAAATTATGAAACGGGGCTTGGAGTACTCTGCGTTATCTTCAGGTTGTGGTGTAGCATTAGAGAAACGGAAGAAAATAACTTCGGATTCATAAAAGAAGTATCAGAATGGGTGTACCAGTTGAAGATGTAAAAAGTGCGCACAAGAAGGGATATGAGATAATTAGTGGGTTTTGAAATAGAGTGGTCTTGTGAAATAAGGTCACTTGGGATGAGTGCGGATTTGAGTTTGTGATGTAATGAATGGAGCTATTATTATATTCTAAGGCAAGTTGAGAGTAAATTGAGAAAAGATGGATCAGCTAACAATGGTTGAATCGACACGATGGTGTCAATGATCAGTTCCTTCAGCGCATTGAATTATGCATGTGATTTGTGGTGGTACGTGCGAGGCTTGATGGCCGCCGTAATTGGTTTTATTTGGAGGAATTCAAGTATTATGACATGTTATGTTTAGAGGGATCCCAGAAGAGTTATGGTGGTTTAGATCACTACTTGAGGCCGATATTTTCTACGGATATGGGAATTCAGTCACATGTTGCAATGGTTCTCTTGAAATGAGTTAAGAAGAAGGTTTGTATATGATGAAGTGTTTACCCTATTAGTGGTTCGGGAGTTATGATAGAATTCTTGTAGTCCTGCGCATTGGCGTGGTTAAGTGCACTAAGTAGCATGGGATTCGAAAGTTGAGGATTTAAGATTTCGGTTCGGTGTTGACAAGGATGTCCTGAGCTCGGATGAGTAGGAAAGGTATTTAGATATTTAAAGTAAAATGGTATTGTTTTTGGCATCATCTAAGGTCGATGTCAGGTATACGAGACCTTGTGTATTGATTTGTGGATTCTTGATATGCTTTACAACATTAGTGTAACCGGTAGCATGTATGTGCAGACTTGTTACCTGGTGCGAAAGGTCGTGGGAGCGTGTCTCACGGAAAGATTGTGTAAGAGTGACATGTAGTCACTTTATTGAGTGAAGATTGAAACCAAGTATGAAGATTGTGGTAATATTGTTGATTTGAGAATTTATGCTTGGAGGGCGCTCGGTTCATTTGGTTGTGGACTGTGGACGGTTGTTCCGATTATGATGGCTACTCTTGTGTGTTATGGGAAAAAGGGGTATTATGGATCCTTGAAAGGTTATTAGCCTAGTACGGTGCGATCAGAATCGGCTTGAGGTCTGTGGATGGATTTAAATATGAATACGGGCTCTATATCAGGCCGGATGTGTTCATTTCAGCATAAAAGCTCCATATGGAGGAGTATTCGGACGTTAGATGTCGTTTCGTCGTCGGTTATTTCATGTAATATTATATTGTGCCGTGTGAGTTGCGAAACGGCATGATAATTTTCTTATGTGTTGAGGTTCCGCATAGCGATGGTGTTATGTGAGCAGGATGGCTCTCGAGATTCAGATCATATATCGCACCTTAGTTTTGCTTGAGTTTTGTAGCATATGGCGTTGTCGGTCCTTCCAGGGATGATATGATGCATTGAGCATGCTTGTGTCCGATATTCGGATATTTTGTAGTAATGAGCATTTTAGCTCGGTAAGTATTTTCTTATAGATTCTTTTTGTGCGGATCGGGTGGCACACCGCCACGAGTATGTTGTTTGGATTGGGTTGCATGCCGAAATGGTATCATGTGTGAATCGGGTTGCACGCCGCAACAGTATCATGTGTGGATCGGATTGCACGCCGTAACAGTGTGATGTTGAGTACAATCACCTGTATTCTATTTTGTGTGTTTTGTGTCCCGTTTTCTGAGGAAGGTTCATGACACCTTTTCAGTTGTCTAATTAGTCACGTGGGTTAAGTAATCCTTTCCAGAGTTCGTGTTTCTTATGTATCGCAATCGAGTCCGTAGCTTATTAGCTCATTATGGCGTCATATGAGGCTTTTTGATCGTGTCTGATGTGGTTTATTGCCTGAGCAACTTATACTTGGTGAGACGAGATTATTGAATTCGGGATCAGTGCGATCGGATTATATGAAGTGTAATAAAGAGCAAATACCATTATTTGGTTATAATGAGGCAATGATTCTTGTCAGAAGGAGAAACTCAATAATTGTTGACTCGGCAGTTGGTTATGAATTTCTAGACATTTCTTCCATCGTGGAAGTATTTCAAGAGTTGGAACAGGACTTATATGTATCATGAGGAGTGTTGTGAACATCAGATTCGTGGAATTTTAGCTATTGTTATCGGAGGATGTTATTATAGTCATGTGAATGATGTGGTGCATGGTATAAATTCAACAAAGGTATGCAACCTTGTGTTGGTGCATCGTGTAGTGATAGATACGACATTCATAGGTTGGAAACAAGCATAATGGAGAATTCTAGATGTGAGAATTGGGCTCTAAGGCTTATTTGCCTAAATAAAGCGGAGAATTTTCAGATTGGCTCGAGTTAATGTGCTCAATTGGATGTGGTAGCACGGGTAGGTGCACGAGGTGTTAAACAATGATTTTGGATAACTTCGGAACACTCCTTAGCACGTTCGAGGACGAACGTATATTTAAGTGGGAGAGAATGTAACGACCCAACCGGTCGTTTTGACTTTTAGAACCCCGTTACCCTAAATAAAACTTCCCGTATGTGCTTTAAATGATTTGTGACTTGTGGGGATGGTTGGTTCGTGATTTGGAAGTGTTTGGGTTGAAATCGGAACACTTGGTTCCTTAAGTTGGCTTTAAAAGGCCAAGTTTGACTTTGGTCAACATTATGAGCAAACGGATTCGGATCAGTGTTTTGACAATTTCGGTAGGTCCGTATCGTGATTTGGGACTTGGGAGTATGCCCAGAATCAATTTCCGAGGTTCCTAGCCCGAGATATGGAATTTTGATAAAAAATTAAAATGTTTAAGTTCAAATAGTGACCAGATGTCTAATTATGTGAAAACGACCCCGGAATAGAATTTTGATGATTCTAACAGCTCCGTATGGTGATTTTGGATTTAGGAGCGTATTCGGAATTTTATTTGGAAGTCCATAGTTAAATTAGGCTTGAAATGGCTAAAAGCAAGAATTTAAGTTTGAAAGTTTGACCGAGGAGTTGACTTTTTGATACTGGATTCAGAATCCAGTTCCGAAAATTGTCATAGCTCCGTTATGTCATTTATGACTTGTGTGTAAAATTTGAGGTAAATCGGAGTTGATTTGATAGGTTTCGACATCGAATGTAGAAGTTGGAAATTTTAAGTTTCATTAAGCTTGAATAAGAGCAAAATTCGTGGTTTTAGCGTCGTTTTATGTGATTTGAGGTTTCAAATAAATTCGTATGATGTTTTAGGACCTGTTGATATATTTGGTTGAGGTCATGAGAGGCTCGGGTGAGCTTCGGATGGTTAACGGATCAAAAGTTGGACTTAAAACAGCTGCTGCAATTTTTCCTTTCTACTGGAAATTCTGGCCCAAAATCGAGCCCCAAAATCGAGCTCCCAAGAATCGAGGATGTGAATCGAGGCTGTAAATTGAGGCTGTGAATCGAGGCTGTGCGAATCGAGGCTGCGAATCAAGGCTGTGAATCGAGACTGTGAATCGAGGATGTGAATCGAGGTTGTGAATCGAGGATGTGAATCGAGGATGCCAATCAAGGCTGTGCGAATTGAGGCTGTGAATCGAGGCTGTGAATATCGAGGCCGTGAATCGAGGCTGCCTGGGCAGAATTATAAAAGAGGGCATTCGTCCCATTCGCCAGTTTTAACAAATTGGAGCTTGAGCAGAGGCGATTTTTAATAGATTTTCAAGGAAAAGACATTGGGGTAAGTGATTCTAACTTGGATTTGGTCTATAAACATAAATATATTATTGTTTTCACCATTTAATTAGTGTTTTGAGATTGAGATTTGAAAATTTTTAGAAATCTCATAGAAACGAATTTTTGAGATTTCGGTATCGATTCGAAGTCGGATTTGAGTGAAACTGGTATGGTTGGACTCGTAATTGAATGGGTTATCGGATTTCATAACTTTTGCTGGATTCCGAGATGTGGGCCCCACGGACGAATTTTTAATTAATTTCGGTATTGTTTATTAAAAATCTAGTATTTTCTTATAGAATTGATTCCAATAATTTTTAGTGATTGTATCGAATTATTTTGGCTAGATTCGAGCCAAATAGAGTTGGATAATTGTGGAAAAGGCCTTATAGTGGATTAAATTGGAGCAAGACGAGGTAAGTCTCTTGTCTAATCTTGTGAGGAGAAAATTATCCCATAGGGATTAAATTGAATAATTGTTGCTAATTGCGGGGGCTACGTACGCACGAGGTGACGAGAGTCCGTGCGTAGCTACTATTAATGCTAAAGTCCGGGTAGTTTAAGACTCAAAGCATGAATTATTTGTGTGAATTGTATTCTTTATTAATTAAAATATTTGATGTGTATATTGTGAATTGTTATGAAAAGTAGAAAAATATGAAATTTTTATATGCTTAATTTTTGTTTAGATTAATTAATTGTTGAAATAAATTGTTATCCTCTCGAATAAATTTTACAGTAAATACTCTTATTCCGAAGGTACATAAGAAAATGTCCTCCTTTCTTGTGGATCGGGCCGAATGCCTCGGCAAGATAAATGCATCTATGGATCGTGTCGCACGTCCCTCGGCAGTATACACGAAACTCTGGATCAGGCCGTACGACGTCGACAGAAATCGTGCTTAATAATAATAATAATAACACAATACTTGGACAGTTTATTACAGCTTGTAAAGCTATTTGATAAATTGAAAATTTATTGAAATTGAAGTGCAGCTTGTAAAGCTATTTGATAAGTTGGATTTTTATTGAAATTGAAGGATCTAATTAATAGATTAGAAATTATTGGAATTGAAGGAATTTAATTATTTCTGCTGGTTCAATAAAATTATTGTTAACTCTGTGAATCACGTTGATATAAATATTTCTATTTTCATGATTATTTAATATTATTGACCCATAGTGAGTGTCATAGTCGGCCATCTCGTCTCTACCTCTTCGAGATTAGGCTTGATACTTACTGGGTACACGTTATTTTCTTACTCATACTGCACTTGCTGCATATTTTATTGTGCAGGTACATATATGTATAGCGGCCTTGTGGGCGCAGAGGTGTGGTTAATAATTGTGGGGACATAGGTGAGCTGCATTCTACATTACTATCCGCAGCTAACAGAGTCTCCTTCAGAGTTATTATATTTTCCTGTCTAATTTGTATTCTAGACAGATGCTGTATTTTATTTTAAATTCACTAGTAAATGCTCATGCACTTGTGACACCGGGTTTTGGGATGATTATGGGTTGCACAATATTGGAAATATTTTAAAAGATATTAGTACGTATTTTGTAAATATCATCTTCTGCTATTTAATTGAGGGGAACAACTAGGACTTCAAAAATATTAAAATGATAATTTATTTAGTATTTATTGTCGGCTTGTCTGTCAGTGGTGTCCGACGCCATCACGACCTATAGGTGAAATTGGGTCGTGACACTCCATTTCCAACCAAGAGCTTGTGAGTTCGAATCACCCCAAGAGCAAGGTGGAGAGTTCTTGGAGGGAGGGAGCCGAGTGTCTATCGGAAGCAGCCTCTCTACCCTAGGGTAAGGGTAAGGTCTGCGTACACACTACCCTCCCCAGACCCCACTAGTGAGATTATACTGGGTTGTTGTTGTTGTTGTTGTTGTTTGTACTATAATACGAGAGTCAATGTCAATCAATTACTTGAGTTGAAAATATATCAAAATACTTGTGTATACAATGAAGCTAATTAATTTCTAGATGCATTTATGTATAGTTAACATTGAAATATTTTCCGTAAACAAATATAAAATTTAATGCATGTAGCTGAGCAGAACTTCAATGTGACAGGCATCATCAGTCATCATCTTTACATACTGTACTGATTTCAATTGCAGAGTGGGTACTAAGGGGCGGTTTGTTTCTATTTTGAGGGATTGGAGTTTTATGTACCTTATTTTTATTTTATTTTTCATCTTTTACTTAATTTTTTTTTTAATAAAAAAATTCGGATGTCCCTGAGGTACTTTAAATTTATTTATTTTCAGATTCCTTTTGTCTTCCTATAGGTTTTACGTGATACTGTATAGTTTCTCCTTAATTCAGCGTTAAATAATTTGTTTTCTGAAAGTAAAATTCTTAGGACGCAAATAGATTTTACTTTTTTGAACGAGAATGACAATTATCTATATCTATATACTACTATATTAAAAGCACGAAATCCCTTAGTGAAACATCGCTCGTCTTTTTTACTCTTTTAAAATATAGTTTATATTCGACAAATTAGGCATTTGATTATTTTTCTAATATTTATGACTTTAAAGTCAACTAAAATATTGCATATTTAATTATTTCTTTATTTGAACTAATGCAGGAAGTCCTAATATTAAGGATTTTGAAATTAATTAGTATTTTAACCTATAGAACTATAAGGAAAAACATAAAGTCTAAGGTGTGAAATTTTTGGTAACATATATTTCTTGAGGCGTGGATTCCAAACGGCAAAGTACTCCTACATGTGAGCAAAGGTCTTAAAATAATTAAAGGGAAATTTTCATAACTGCAACTTTTATAAGAGTATATTCCATTATCTACAACTATTATTGGATTTACGTTTTGTACGATTTCATTTTATATAGCTAATGAGGGTCCAATTTATTAAGTCACCCAATAAATATGGTAGAATCTCTATAATTAAGGAAATCAACTAGCAATCAAATATTATCACATCAATGCAAATCTAAATTATCTCCATTCTCTTAAGAATATTTCATTGTTTGTCTATTTATACAACTCGCATTTATGATTCATCATGATTTATCATATCATAAGAAATATTTAATCCAAATATTATTTGAACCTTAGTTTTAAGGAAAAACAAACATTAACAAGAATTTTTAGTTGTAAGGAAAATCATCCATGTTAGTACACGGACATTGATAAGTTGTAGATACATTAACCGATATATATATATATATATATATATATATATATATATATATATATATATATATATATATATATATATATATATATAGTATATCACTATAAGGGAAAATATACATTTAAGTACATGAATTTTAATTTGTTGAAAGCGTATATTAACTTACTTATATATTAGTATCTATTATATATAATGTAAATCTATGTAGTTGTATACGGTCGAAACCTATTATTCAGTCGTACGGACTGGTCGAGATAATAATACTTCGATTGAAAGGTATCTCTGTAAGGTCAGGTCGAGGTCCGAAGTAAGGGTGTCATGATTCGAGCTCCAAGACCGATCAAGGATCAGCTCGGTATCATTATCGGGCCCATAACCAAATCGAACCACGAGGCAACGCGAATGTTGTCGGAGATGTACAGACCGACCGACACCCACCCCGAATATCAAGACTCCAAGTCAGGATCGAGCTCGAGTCAAGGCCGATGGCTCAATCCAATATCGAGTTCGAGTCAGTATCGAGCTCACAGACAAGGGCCGGTGCAACCGCACTAAGGGAGAAAATCCTGTTAGGAATTAGAAAAAAGACAATTCATCATGGGCTCTCCACTATATATTTTATTGTATATAAAGTAGGATCTCTCTACTATAAAAGAGGGATTATTGTAAGCATAAGCGACATTCACACATTGTAACAAAAGACTACTTCTCCTATTGAAAGATAAACCCCTTGAGTTTGTTTTACTTTGTCATTCTCATTCTTCTTGCTCACTAATTTATCTCCCGTTTCTATAGACAAGAATCTACATATTTCTATTTCTCTATACGATTTATGTCAAGCTATATCATATTTATAAATTTAACTCTATCTGATTTTCCGGTTAAACAGTTTGGCGCCCACCGTGGGGCTAAGGATAACAGTGGTTGTTTGATACAAATCTGCAACACACACCAGTTTACGACCGCATATTGATGGCTTTACCTATCGACAATGAAGCTGGCCTTCAAGATGAAACCAACAACTTGATACCCAGGGCCGGAAGGCCACTTAACGATGTCACTGAAGCTCGAGTCGAAGTACCTGAAATTCGAGCCGAAGTACCGCTAGATGTCAATTCACAGGTGGCTCTTGAGGCAAGCCAACGTTCCGAACCAGAAAAAAAGCATTCATGGCGGTACTCGATCTGTAGCTCGAAACACTCATAACGTGGAGGCTATCAGAATCAGCTTGCGTATGATCTTTGAAATGTTACAGGCCCAACAAGTAGCAATAGCTCAGCTGCAGAGCCAAACCCAGCTACCAAGCAGGCCAGAGCCCAGTCAACCTCGAGAAATTGCCCACAGAACGGAGCCAGCCATAGTAAGGTCAAACGAGCAAGAATCAAGGACTACTCCCGAAATTGCTAAAATACTTGAGGAGTTCACAAAGCGAATCGAAGCCAGCGATAAAAAAGTAGAAACATGTCATTCCAGGGTCGATCAGATCCCGGGGGCTCCACCAATGATAAAATGGCTGGATTCCAAAAATATTGTACAAAAACCTTTCCCCTCGAGTGCAGCCCCAAAACCAATTCCCAAAATATTACGTATGCCCGAAATCCCCAAGTATAACAGTACGACCGATCCCAACGAACACGTTACCTTTTACACATGTGCCATCAAAGGCAACGATCTAGAGGATGATGAAATCGAATCCGTTTTGTTAAAAATATTCTGAGAGACCCTCTCGAAAGGGGCGATGATTTGGTATCACAACCTGCCAACAAATTCCATAGACTCATTTTCCATGTTGGCAGATTCTTTTGTGAAGGCACACGCCGGTGCCATAAAATTTGCATCAAGAAAATCGGAACATTTTAAAGTAAATCAAAGGGATAACGAAATGCTGAGGGAGTTCGTGTCCCGATTTCAATTGGAACGCATGGAATTTTCACCGGTCACGGATGATTGGGCCGTCCAAGCTTTCACCTAAGGTTGAACGAGCAAAGTTCGATTGCATCACGCCGGCTAAAGCAAAATTTGATCGAGTATCCGGCAATAACTTGGGCATATGTACACAATCGATACGAGTCAAAAATCAGGGTCGAAGACCACTAATTAGGAGCTCCTCCCAGATCCATGAATCAAAGCAGGTCGGCTATTAAAAACCAGAGGGACGTCGACAGAGAGTAGAGGTCAAACAGAGACCGATATCAACCATATACCGTCGATCGAATGAACAACAGTTCAGCACGCAATGCCGCTCAGAACCATCGAAGAAGTGATCGAGGACAGAATTCTCGGGGACTTATGAGCAAGAGTGGCTTCGACAAACATTCCGATCCTATAGAGGCACCTCAGCTATCGGAGTACAATTTCAGCGTCGATGTATCGGGCATTATAGCGGCGATCAGAAGAATCAAAGATACTAGGTGGACCAGACCCATGCAAACCGACCCTTCTCAAAGGAACCCAAACTCGGTGTGCAAATATCATTGTACGCATGGCCACAGAACCGAGGATTGCAGACTATTAAGAGAAGAGGTAGCCTGTCTGTTCAATGAGGGTCACCTTCGAGAGTTCCTCAGTGACCGAGCCAAGAATCAATTCAGAGAAAGGGATAGAAACAGAAAAGATAAACAAGAGGAAAACATAGCATTCATATGATCATCAGTGGGGTCGACACTCCACAAGGAACCATACTCAAACGCGGCAAGGTACCGACCATAGGGGAAAAACGAACTAGAGGTTATGTACCCGATGACACTTTATCATTCGAAATTGAAGAAGCGGAAGGCATTTCTCAGCCTCACAACGACGCTCTGGTAATTTCTATCCTATTAAATAAAGTTCAAGTTAAGCGTGTTCTAGTAGATCCAGGTAGCTTTGCGAATATCATCCGATCTTGGGTAGTAGAGCAGCTCGGTTTGCAGAATCAAGTCATGCCCGCAGCTCGGGTATTAAACGGCTTCAATATGGCCAGTGAAAGACTAAAAGGGAAATTATTCTACCCGTGAATGTGGCTGGAACTATCCAAAATACCAAGTTTCACGTAATCGAAGGCGACATGAGGTACAATGCCCTACTCGGAAGACCTTGGATCCACAATATGAGGGCAGTGTCTTCGACCCTCCACCAAGTGATGAAATTCCCTACGTAGGACGACGTGAAAATAGTATACGGGGAGCAACATGCTGCAAAGGAAATGTTTGCGGTCGATGAGGTAACACCGATATCGACCTTATCGGCTTAGAAAGGTCGAGCACAAATGATAGACGAGAAACCAAATAGCAATCACAACCAGCAGTGTAACGACCCGGCCGGTCATTTTGAGTATTACAACCCAGTTTCCCTATTTTCTTCTCAAATCGTACTTTACAGTTGTTGTGTGAATTGCTGGGGTAATTGGTTCGGGTCCTGTGAGGTTTTGGAAGGAATTGGAACATTTAGTTCCAAGGTTTAAATCTTAAGTTAAAATAGTGACCAGATGCGGACTTATATGTAAACGACCTCGGATTCAAATTTTGATGATTCCAATAGCTCCGTATGGTGATTTTGGACTTAGGAGCGTGTCCGGATAATTATTTGGAGGTCCGTAGTGGAATTTGGCTTGAATTGCCGAAAGTTAAATTTTTGGGAAGTTTGACCGGGGGTAGACTTTTTGATATCAGGGTCGGAATCCGATGATGGAAATTGGAATAGGTCTGTAATGTGAAATGTGACTTGTGTGAAAAACCTTAGGTCAATCAGACGTGATTTGATGTGTTTCGGCGCAAGTTATAGAATTTGATATTTCAAAGTTAATGATTTCGAATTGAGGTGTAATTCGTCGTTTTGATGTTGTTAGGTGTGATTTGAGGCATCGAGTAGGTCCGTGTTATGTTATGGGACTTGTTGGTATGTTCGGACGGGGTCCCGAGGGGGCTCGGGTGAGATTCAGATGGTTAACGGATCAAATTTGGACATAAGGAAATGCTGGAATTGCTACCTACTGGTGTGATCGCACCTGCGAAGATTTTGATCGCAGGTGCAAAACCGCATGTGCGCGAGATCAGTCGCAGAACTGGCCAAGTGTGGAACTGGGCAGTGCTCGCAGGTGCGAGGAATTTGCCGCATCTGCGAGGCCGCATCTGCGAAGGTGTTGGCGCGGATGCAGACTGGGGCTGGCGTGAGGCGACCGCAGGTGCGAAGGGGAATGCGCATCTGTGTGCCCACAAATATGAGAAAAGGGTCACAAATGCGACTGTTTGGAAGGCTGGTTGTTTCCACAGGCGCGCATCTTTGTCCACAAATGCGGATGCGCATGTGCGAGCCCAGGTACTGCAGGTGCGGAAATGCCTGGGCAGTGTTTAAAACGAGGGTTCTGAGATTTTTTCCCATTTTCAGATTTTGGAGCTCGGGTTGGGCGATTTTGGAGAGGAAATCTTCCACACAACTTGGGGTAAGTGTTCTTAACTCCCTTGTGATTATATTCCATGAATTAATCTTCATTTTTGGTGTAAGATTATTGAATCTTCAAGAGAAATAGAAGAAAATTTCTATAATGTCACAAAACGAATTTTTCAAGTTTGAATACCGATTTGGAGTCGGATTTGAGTGAAATTAGTATGGTTGAACTTGTAATTAGATGGGTTGTCATATTTTGTGAGTTTCATAGGATTTTGTGATTTTTGGGGCGCAATTTCGGATTTTTGGAAAATATTAGTATTTTGACATGGAATTAATTCCTATAATGTTTGTGGGCTGAATCAAATTAATTGTTACTAGATTCGAGCCGTTTGGAAGTTGATACGTGCATAATGGAATTTCTGGAGCATTGTTTAGCTTGCTCGACATTGGATTTGACTTGTTCGAGGTAAGTAACTCTTCTAATCTTGGAGTTGAGAGTATGAACCCAGAATATATGTATTTCGTGAATTGTTGGGAGGTGACGCACATGCTAAGTGACGGGCGTGTGGGAGTGCACTATAGAAATTGTGACATAATTGTTTATGTGGAATTTTGTAGTTAAATGATCTTCGCATTTCCATGCGTTTTAGGAGTTAAAGAAATTGAGCTGAAAAGCATATTAAAAATCATGTTGAGGCTATGTGCCAGTATTATTGGGACCCACAGATGCCATATTGCTGTGAATTATTTGTTTAAATTGAAAATTCATACTCAGTCATATTCATTTCATTGCATATCATATCTCAGTCTCTGTTGTTATTTATTGATGCATCGTATCATTATTTTTTTGGGCTATTCTCATGACATTGTGAGCCCATGAGAGAGAGACTCGAGAGATTGATGACTGAGGGAGGCCGAGGGCCTGATTATGAGGATAATTTTGGGATCGGGCTGCACGCCGCAACAGGCCATGTTGGCTTTATATATATTTTTACTATTATATGAATCGAGATTTCTCGTCTGCAGTAGGCCTTATTGTCTTATTATGGCACGTGAGTTGTCCGTGCGGATTCTAATATGGTATTATAGCACGTGAGTTGTCCGTGCGGATTCTAATATGATATTATAGCACTGAGTTGTCTGTGCAGATTATAGCGCTTGGGCTGTAGGATCCCCTTCGGAGTTTGTACACACCCCCAGTGAGCGCAGGTACCTACTGAGTGCGAGTGCCGAGTGACTGGGAGGCAAGAGTGATTGTGAGGTATGCCCGAGTGGCAAGACTTATTATGAGGTATGCCCGAGTGGCACGAGTGACTGTGAGGTTTGCCCGAGGGGCTGTAGGGCTGTTTATGGTTTTATCACTGAGTTCCATCGCATTGACATGCACACATGACATACAGACATAGAGATGTATTTTTCCTCATGCTGTACAATGTCACATCATTCATGATTTCTCACACATTTTGACAGATGGGCATAGTGATGCATTTTTTTTACACGGGTTATCCGGAAGGAAAATGAAACATATTATTTATTATTGAAAAGATTTTTGGAGAAAGTTTATTGTTTTCAAACTATTCATATTATTGGCAACTTCAACAAACGATTTGGGTTTTCACTGATGTATTTGAAAGAAAGAACTACTATTTTTGAAATCATTATTTGGATGAGTATTTTATCTTACTTCTGGTATTATTTGCTTTATGTTGTTATGGATTGTTGTGGACTATTGGTTTTGGACCCGACCTTGGTGGAAGCTCGTCACTACTTTCAACCTTTGACTAGGTTTGTTACTTACTCAGTACATGGGGTCGGTTGTACTAATACTACACTTCGGCACATTGCGTGAAAATGTTGGCTATTGTTGTTGTTGTGCTCGATAGTTGCGGGATTTGAAGATGTACATGTGTTCCTGTTGTAGCTGCCTCTTGTTCAGGGTAGCCTTAGATTTATAAAAGCTATGTTTATGTATTATTCAAACAGACTATGTATTTATTTCATTTCCGCTTTGTATACTCTATTCTTAGAAGCTCATGATTTGTACTACCAGTTCT
Organism: Nicotiana tomentosiformis; assembly: GCF_000390325.3. Lineage (NCBI taxonomy): Eukaryota > Viridiplantae > Streptophyta > Magnoliopsida > Solanales > Solanaceae > Nicotiana > Nicotiana tomentosiformis. The sequence continues at coordinate 12,543,842 of NC_090813.1, read as the reverse complement.
TGGGGATTGTATAAGATCAAGATCTTTATTCACTTAAATTGCTTTAATAATTATTATTGAAATTGATTAGTTACAAATTGGCTTACCTAACGGGATGGGTTAGGTGCCATCACGACTAGTTGGATTTTGGTTCGTTACAAGGTGGTATCAGAGCTCTAGGTTCATAAGTTCTACAAGTCATGAGCAAGTGTCTAGTAGAGTCTTGTGGATCGGTATGATGACGTCCATACTTATCTTCGAGAGGCTATAGGGCATTTAGGATATATACTTCCCATATTTCTTTCCTTATCGTGCAAGATTTATTCAGCTTGAGACATAAACTCTTTGAATTACTTCCACGTATTCGTATGCGCACATGAGTGCTTAGTATCAGCTGTGCATCGCCGGCTTGTGATTCCATGAACAAAATTCGAGATGAGTATTCTATGTTTTGGTGATGGGACACGTCCTGCCATGGCCATGTCCCGCCACGTCCGAC